>NC_090921.1:1353240800-1355740800 GCF_040938575.1 Ambystoma mexicanum | reverse complement strand
TCTGTGCCATCTTCCTCCGTTGGACCCTGTGGGGTCCCAGCTGCCCCTTCTGCTGCCGAGGAGTCCAACTCCAACCTCCACCTCTTGGACCTCCCCTCGGCAGCTGCGGCCTGGGACACGGCACCGGACTCATCACTCCCCGACGAGATCAGAACCTGGGAGGGGATCCGGGCCTTGCGTCTCCGGCTGGTGGTGCGACCCCTGCTGCTGTGCTCCACAGCACCTTCTCCGCCCTCTTCATCAGTTGACGCTGCAGACAGGGAGAAAGAAAACACAGGCATCAGGGCACTGCCCAATGGACTCATACACACATGACAGTCATACATGAGTGGCATTGGTAAACCTCAGACATGGCATCACAATACCCACACACATGTCATTTCAACTTGCACACATGAGCCATACCACAGGCATATTGCAACAGCCAGCACCATCCATTCACATACAACAGCATGAGCAGCCAAAGGTCATCCATATATCACATGCAACATAGGGAGTACACTACACATGCACACACACCACCAAACTTGCATGCATGTGTACACCTCCGCCAACTGTCGCAGTGTTCCGATCGACATCCATGTCACACCTGACAATCATTCCTCCACATCCTGTGCCATGCAAGCCCACACACACAAGCACCATCCATGTGTCACACATGAGACCCCTCGCATGTGTTACCCTCACGGCCCTGTACACCCCCCCTACTTGCCCACATAAAAATACATGTTCAACCTGCACACTCCTGGCACACCACGCGCACAGCTTACAATCAGTATGCATGTACACTTACCGCTCGACTCCAGACGGGTCTGCCTCTCAAGGACCTGGACGTGGAGCGCTGGGGATATGCATTCCATGACCCTCATCTGATCTTCCGACAAGTGGCCCCGGCGCCCCGTAGCATCCGCTGCCCTCAGGAGGCGCCGGGCCTTGTTGAGGGTCCTGGACCTGAAGTCCTCCCAGCGCTTCCTGACACGTTCGTAGTCGCGGACTGCCACCTCCTCCGCATTGATGGCAGTCACGATGTCCATCCAGATCCGAGTCCGTCCTTCCTTGTCGGCGCGCAACCTTCCGAAGAGGGCTTCATACTGCCCCAGGACATGCTCCACCAGGACACCAACGTCGGTGGCAGTGAAGCTGGTGCCCCTCTGCCTCCTTGGCCGGGGGTTGCCACTGGTGCCAGATGTTGCAGTGCCCGACATGGCAACCCCAGAGGCAGGAGTGGGTGGGCAACTGGGTCCTGGGGCTGGGCTGTGGGGCGATGGAAAAGCAGTCGGGAGTCTTCCGTTCCAGCAGGGGTGGTCACAGCAACAGCACCACTGGCTGATGTGCAGGCAGCAAATGGCAGGGCACGTGGGCAGCAGGCAGTCAGGTAGCAGCAGGTGGGAGCGTGCTCAGGGCTCTGGGGGGCAGTAATTCGGCCTTCTGGGCAGGAGCATGGTCTTCCGTGTGTGAACGCGTGGCCACCTTGATACGGAGTGATTTTGCACGTGAAAATCCTGCACGTCTGCGTGTAATTCGAGGAAAGGCCCTTAGCACGTAAGCGCGTCAGCACACGTCTGTACATTCATTGGCCCAAAGGCCACCAGCGTATGCGGGTCTATGAAGTCACGTGCACGTTGAATATGGCACACGTTTGAAATGTTGCGTGTTAAAAAAAATTAAAGACACGTCCCAGTGACAAAGCGTGTAAATGGTGGAAAAAGCGCGTACACGCGGAAGTGACAAAGCGTGTAATTGGTGGAAATAGCGCGTACCCGCGGAAGTGACAAAGCGTGTAATTGGTGGATACAGCGGGTGCACGCGGAAGTGACAAAGCTGTAATTGGTGGAAATGGCCCTAGCGCGTACACGCGGAAGTGACGCTGGACGTGTGGGCCTGCATAAAAGGTACGTGTAGAACACCATTTTCTTGTACGTGCTTTTCGTGGAGAACGAGTGGGTGAATTCTGTACTTCTTGTCGTTTCACACGCGATTTACTTCACAGCGTTTCAAGTTCGTACTCCCTGTTACCTTTGACAGCTTTTTCTCTTTTTCTGGTTTTCCTGGGCCTGTTCCCTCAAACAGTGTTCCCTTATACTGTTGTCCTGTCTCCTCAGACAGCGTACAAATCTTCTTTTGGCGGGGGTGTTGCCAACCAAACGCGCTTCTTTTTCACACTCTTTTTCCTGGCAGACGGTGAGTCACGCACGTATCTAACATCTGTGCTTGCCCCGTGTGTAGCCTACCCCTTCAGAGGTCATTCTAGGCTGCGTGTGACACGCATACGTTCATTCTTGTGTTACTGGGTGCCACAGCGTAGTGCAGGTTTTTTTTCCGCACACGTGGTCTAGGAGGGGTTGCGTGCACGTCATCTCCCTTTTTTGGGCTTCCTGTGCGTTGCGTGACCCGTCATCTTTCCCCAGGGGTCACATTCAGCCTTGCTAGAGCACTAGGGTACAATTACCGTCTGGTACCCAACCCCTTTGACCCCCAATTGCCCAGGACAATAGTTTACAGCCACTCCCATACGCACATTAACATCAGTGCCATGGTTGGGAGGCGAGGATTCCGTAAGGGTGGCAAAGGTGGACGAGCCACAAGTGGTGGCCGTGGTGGATCCGGTAGGGGACGTGGTCGTTACTTGCAGGGTGACCCTGTCCCCCCATGTGTGGAGGACCAGTCAAGGGCACCCATAATCCCCCCCCCTCCCTGGTTGAGGCTGATGTGGCTGACACCATCCATGCTCAGCCCTTGTTGGACCAGCCCATTGTGGCACCAGACCTGGCTGACTCCATGGCTGACTTCCAGGTCAGCAGGCCTATGACACGTGCGCTGGTGCACGTTGATGTCATCAGGCCACGTGGATCAGGGGCAGCAAGGTCATCTGCTGCCCCAAATAGGCAGGGTGGAGAGGCTGCAGGGGCAGCTGCGGCTCCATCCACCCCAGCTCTCACACACCCAGCCAGGACAGTGTCGGTCCTAGTCCATCCTGCTGACATTCCCCCTGACACCATTACACTTGAGCCAATGCCTGCACCAACTCCCATGCTGAGTGTGCAATCCCACACTCCTGATACAGAGTCCACCAGCGCTCCTGCCCCTAGTGTCCAGAGCCGCGCAGGACACTCAGGATCACCACCACCTTCCAAGCGGAAGAGGAAGAGTGCTCGTCCGGCACAGGCTGATGCCCCAGACACGGCTACACAGTCCGGCCCGTCGAGGAAGCCCAGTTTCACGGATGCCGAACTGAATGCACTTGTCGAGTATGTGTCCGCACATGATAACGAGATGGTCATTGTTGCCAGATCCAAGACCACACCTGCACAACGCCAGGCACACTGGCAGACCGTTGCGGACATCGTAAGTGCCCTTGGAATCGTGAGGCGCACAGCCAATGATTGCTATAAGCGCTGGAATGACCTAAAGCGCAGGGCAAAGAATAAGCTGGCCTCAAGTCATGCCGCAACTCTAGTGACTGGAGGTCGGTCTCCAGTAGAAGACATGGAACTCACTCCACATGAGTCAGTCGCTGGGACCTACGTCACGGAGGAACAGATCCAAGGCGTGGGAGATCTGCCTGATTATGAGGCATTGTCCGGTGAGTGTACATGCATGTGTGTGTCATCCATGTGCATGGTGTGTGTGTGAGGGCTTCTGTTTGTGTGCCAGGTGAGGGTGTGTGCGCCTGAGTCATTTGGGTCACCCATGTGCTTCATGCAATACATTCTGCGCAGCAGCATTTGGCCATAGCAGTATCCCTTCTGCCAACAGTAGACATCTAGCCCAACAGCACGCCAGTTGCGCTTGAAGTGTCACCTTGCCACAACATTGTTGCTTATTTTTCTCTGTTCATTCAGGCAGATTGTTTGCATTCCACAACTTTTACTAGGCATTTCTCAGTCCTGTAGTCACATGTCTGACATGGCTATGGTAAAGTGGAGAGACTTTGTTACCTGGATATCCTTTGTTCACACATGTCCCTGTGCAATCGGACCATTTTGGACTGGCAGCTCCAGGTGAAAAATCAGACCTGTTTGAATTAGAAAAGCTATTACATGCGGGAACTGGACTGAATGAATAAGTGCTACCCTCCTCTCCATCTTCACTCAATAGCAATGGTACATGCCATCTGTGTGATGGCATGTGTATTTCACCTGGCAATCACAGGCCAATGTGTGATGCCACTGCCAGGCAGCATGCAGAAAATGTGGTCATCTTCCATCTTGGTGTCATCAGTGTGTGCCATTTGCCTGCCCTTCATACGCAGTGAGGGTGCATGCATGGGAGGGTTTTAGTCATGTGGGACATGTGTCAATCAAGTACTGGTTCTCTTGCTTCTCAGCCCTCATTGTGTGCCATGGTGCTAATGCCTGTTTGCATTTGTTTTCTTTTATGTCTTTGCAGGGGAAGACGCACCTGATACTGCTGGGGTTGTGGAGATGGTGCAGACCCAGGAGGGGTCCGAGGGCCGACCGACCACCAGTGAGGGACGTGGTGTGGTGGTGGGTGAGAACCCACAACTGCTGCAGGTCGTGCTCTCAAGGGGTGTCTCTGGCTGCACATCCCCCGAGCTGTACTCAGGTGTTGATTCGGATGATGAGACCTACGTGCCGTCGCAGGTGAGTGTTCCTGGGAGGGATTCTGTTCTGTCCCACCCACCTGCACCAGGGTCAGAACCCTCAATGGGGATGTCAGTGTTGGCAGCTACGCCTTTGGTGGTTACGGATGCAGGGTCACACTCCGCGACATCTGATCCTGTTCCTGGGCCAGCAGATCAGAGGGGGAATGCAGTCCTGCAGCCTCAGGCAGTGCCGGCACAGCAAGGCGCAGTTCACCTTGCCCCAGACAGGTGTGGTGCCCGCCGATGTGGTGGCTGTACGCCACCTGGCAATACCGCATGGGAGCAATCCATTTACGGTATGGCAACCCAACAGGCAGCATCATCAGAGATGATGGCTCAGGCCATGGATAGGGTGGCCACTTCCATTGTCCCCCCCGAAAGGCTGATGGAGCGACTACAGCAGGCAACCGACTCCATCTGCCAGTCACACAGGGAGGACATGTTGGCGTCCAACAGGGACAGGCGGGCGGCACTGGCGACTCTGCAGGAAGCCATCTCCATAGAGTCCCAGGGCCACAGGGAAGCCCTGAGGCAGGAGCTCCTTCACCTCAGGATGACTCTTGTTGAGCTTGAGGCTTCAACAAACCGAAGGACAGAACAGCAGCTGGAGCGTCTCACCCGTACGCTCTCAGCTGAGATGCAGGCAACTAGGGCGGAGGTCCGGGCATCCCGTGAGTTGTTGCATGGGGACCTCCACACACTCATCCTCCAGAACGAGACCTCCCACACCTGCATGCTTGCAGCCATGGAGGAACAGACTAGGGCCTTGCGTGGGCTGCCACCCATAGTGCAACCACCTCCGGATGCAGCTGCACACGGTGATAATAGCGACAGCAGTGATACTCCCACAATAGGGTAGCCGTGTGGGCCATGAGCCCATGGAGGTGTTTTTTTTCCCCAAGATCCACACAGGTGGGTTTTGGTGTGCACCCTGTCCTCGGACCTCCTGGGTGGCCTCCCCAACCCCCCGGGCCCATTAATGGCCATTTTTGATTTTTTTATTTATTTATTTTTTTTAATTTTTATTTTTTTTGGGACAATGTGTTGCCTTCCGTGGCTCCTGTGGGCATACGCTGCATTGTGGCTGGGCACATGCAGGCTTGTCATGTATTTGGTTCAGATGCTTGGGTTTTTGTCACACACAGCCCTCCTGCTTCCCGTTTCCATGGGCTTGCAAAGGGTGTGCCCAAGTGACATTGACGTACATGGTGACATTGGACTCCCACTACATGTGTGGGTAGTCTAGTCAATACTGTGTATACATTCCTAGTGCATATTGCTGTTGTGTTGTACACTGCATGTTGCATTGATGTGTAACTCATCATCCGTGTCTACCTCCTAATTTGCAGGTCCTTTCCTTATGTCTACACAAGGCCCTCTACTTTGGAGATGGGGTCCATGTTGGCAGCAGTGCACCTACAACTCTACATGGCGGCAACACTGTATAGTTGGAAGTGGTGGGAGTGCAGGCATTTCCAGGTGGTGAGACTACTAATTCCTTACATTCGTAATGTCATGTTAATGGTAGTTTTGAGGGTCAGTGGCTGATAAGTGTTATTGCTAAATACCTGCTCAAGTGTGTTGTTGGTCCTGCATTACTGTGAGCATTTCAGGTGTCGCGAGTTTCAATTAGGGACACTGTACATTGTGACACTTGTGTCATGTTGTGGGGATTACTTTGTTTACCTGCACATAGCATGACATGGCACAGTGTGTCGTGTGGTGGTGCTGGGGATGGGTTGGGTGACATGGCACTGTCCTCATGTTGCATTTTGCAAGTGGGTATTCATTTTAGCTGCTTGAATGTGTTTTTTTACAAAACTGCATTGGTGGTGTCTGTGTAGGTAGGGATGCACACATTGTAACATTTCCAGGTGAACAATCTCAGGCTGATATGGTTTTGACGGTTGATTCTCCAGACATTCAGGATCAGTGTCAGGTTGAGTCATCATTGATTATCAGATGGTATGTGCCAGGGCAGTGTGCACTCCACAGGGGTGTGATTTCTAGGTGAAGTAATTAGCCACTAGCTGTGTACCGGCTGCCTCCCCCGTGCCCTTTCCCCTCCCATGCGCAGCGGCCGTGCATGTGGTTGGGGATGTGGGGCCACCACCATGTCCACGGCCAGGCCCCGGCGTGTTGCAACGTTGTGCGGGACACATGCTGCCACTATGATCCTGCACACTACTGGGGGAGCGTATAACAGCTGCCCGCCAGAACGGTCAAGGGAGCGAAAGCGTGACTTAAGCACTCCGAATGTGCGCTCCACTATGCCCCGGGTTGCAATGTGGGCTGTGTTATATCTTACCTCGGGTGACGTGGTGGGGTTCCGAATTGGCGTCATCATGTGGGGGCTGAGAGGGTAGGCACTGTCCCCTGTGGAGGTGGTGATTGGTATCACTGGTGGGGTTGTGACCTTGCTCAGTATCTGACATGCATGCATGTGCAGTGGCATTCATACTCACCAAGCAGCCATGTATCGCCATGCCACCCAGCTTCTAGGTCCCGGCTTAGGGTGGACATTCGGCAAATGAAGCTGTCGTGGGTGGACCCGGGATAGTTGGATATACTGAGGTGATGATTCCCTTGGCATTACATACTACCTGCACGTTGATGGAATGCCAGTGCTTGCGGTTCCTATATATTTGCTCAGATGCCCTGGGGGGACGTAGAGCCACATGGGTGCAGTCGATGGCACCTAGCACTTTGGGGAATCATGCCACACCGTAAAAATCCAGGGCGGCAGCATGCCTTTCTGCAGGTGTTCTGGGCAGGTATATGTGCCTGCGGACTGATGGGCATGCAGTGATGATGTTCAAGACCTGGTGTAGGCAGCGTGACTGCGTGGCCTGTGACACCCCACCCACTATGGCACTTGTCCGCTGAAATGATCCAGTGGCTAAGAAGTGCAGCACATTGAGGACCTTCTCCAGGGGGCTGAATGCTTGGGAGCACAGGGTGGGTGATGTGAGGTCATCTTCCCACTCACTCACCAGGTCCAGTATTATGTGTGGTGGAAACCTGTACCTCCCATACACCTGGTCATCAGGCATCCCGAAAAGGCTGGTTCTGGGTGTGAATATTCTGGCCCTGACTATCCTCCTCCTCCTCCTTTGGTAGCCCACGGCCACTGCTGCTAGGAACGGTATATTCATCCTGGCGTCTGAGCTTGTTATTTTGTTTGCGCGCAAATTTATGCGTCGCCGGTCGACGTATGCCTGCTTCCTACTGGCGTACGTGTTTCTTTGCGCGTGTTGTAGGCGAGCGTGTGAAACTTCCCGCGCACCCCTGAAATCCAGTACCCAGGCCAATAGCGTGTGGAAATTCCCGCGCACCCCGGTATACAGGTGCGCTGATGTACTCGCGTGTGAAACTTCCCGCGCACCCCTGAAATCCAGTACCCAGGCCAATAGCGTGTGGAAATACCCGTGCACCCCGGTATACACGTGCACTGATGTACTCGTGTGTGAGACTTCCCGCGCACCCCTGAGATCCCGCGCACGTACCCGGCCAAATCGCGTGTGGAACTTCCCGCGCAACCCTGAAATCCACGTACCCTGCCAAATCGCGTGTGGGACTTCCCGCGCACCCCTGAGATCCACGTACCCAGCCAAATCGCGTGTGGGACTTCCCGCGCACCCCTGAGATCCACGTACCCAGCCAAATTGCGTGTGAAAGTTCCCGCCCACCCCGAAATACACGCACATGTTATTTTTCAGTCAGCGGGTGTCCGTGTTTGTGGGTACCTCTTTGCACGTCATTTGTCCTGGAGGGCCACAGTATAGGACATTCATCATGGCTGTATATAGGTGCTATTGGTTGGTGCACCTTTTGGCGCACATTTATTACAGGCGCTGAGACGCTACCGCCTGCTTTCCTGTGGCAGTCGTGTTTGTGCCTGTGCGCTGGTTTGACCGTGCGCTTTTTTGCCCTATTCGATTCCATGAATACGTGTTGTAGGCGAGCGTGTGGGCGTTCCGCGCACTTGCACCCTGTACTTCCCCCGTGACGCCCACATTTTGGCAAGTTGTTCCCCATTCCGAGTGTTACGCCCCGTGTTCCGCCTACTTTTGTTGTGTGCGCCGCGCTATGTGCGATTTTCGCTGTGGCCTGTGCGATTTTCGCTGTGACCTGGCGCACGCCGTTAGATGGCCTGTCCGCCAACGTGCGCCGCGCACTTTTTTAGCGCACATCGATGGTTTTCTCGCCCACGGCCTTCCATGAATGTGCGCTGCTTTTCGTGCGATTTTCGCACTTGCACTGCGATTTTCGCTATTCCACTGCGAATCGCACGTTTTTGGCCACTTGTGCCGTGCTAATTATTCCATGAATCTGCCTGTGAATGTCAAAATGCTGGGCAGCCTTTGCGATGAAAGCTGAGGCACCAACGGAATACACAGCCTCCACTGAGGAATCTGAGGCTGAGCAGGACAGTCTCGGGTTTCATTAGTGATACAGAGGAGACTTCGGATAGGGAAACTGAGGATTCCTGAGTGTTGGTCCCCAGCTCCCAACGGCAGGCATCATGCTATGTTATAAAGGCTTTTCCTGGTGACAAGGCCAAGCATATAAAACATACACATGGGAGGGGCTCGGCGCACAGTGCAGCAACGCCAACCAAGTCATAAGATTGCTTCACAAAAACACTCAGTGCAGCACATTACCATCGTTTTGATGGATTTGTTATAAGGGGCAAAGGCTTTGGTGGAATGCATAAGCTCAGAGAGCGGTTTGGCGGCTCAAATGACCTCTGTGACATGTGGTTCGCTCGCAACACAATTTCCAAAAACATCACCAGCTCAGACCGTAACTGGTTCCACACCAAAAAGTACTACTGAGACACAAAAACATAAAACTTGGGCACCAAAACAAGTTGATGCCAGTGTAGACACAAGCGTCTGCTTAAACAGGTAGTACTTCCCCTCTAGTAAATACACTAAAAGAAAAGAAGCAAGCACACGTATAAGCACTACAAGATCCGGAGGAAGAAGTGGTTTTACCTCTGAAAGCCACACTTTCTAGTGGTGCTTGGACGAAAGAAAGGTTTGAAAAGACTTTAGATAAAATGGCCCCATTCATGGAGTTTTTGGACAAACATCCAATAAAACAAACCTATTGTTTAGGAAGAGGAAGTTCCACCTAAAAAACCTAGAGTAGAACCTACACACACTTATGAGGAGCCCATAATTGAGCGATACTCGGGGAAGGCGGAAGACCCATGTGCTGAGCCAGATGACTACACTGTCCCATCCTCAGATATTATGGATGACCCCATATCTTTATCACGCATAGACAATCGCATATTATAGAACAACCTCCTTAAAAAGGCTGCAGATTTTTTCAAGATTGGAACTCATGAGTCTGAAGAAGACAGTGATTTCGTTGATGATATTCTCAACGACAAAAAGCAAATAGGACAGTATATTCCTTTATTGCAATCTGTCAAGAGGTGGTTAACCCTGTTCCTACCTACTCCAGCTCTAACTAAATCTGTTAAACCTTGCATTGAAAAGTGGTTTAAGCCAGCATCTACAGTGCTATTCATCAGAGGGCATCTCAATCCAGATTCACTGGTAGTCACTACTACCAGTAAAAGGACTGGGACACACTTTGCCCCGTTGAAGCACCCCCCGACAAGGATAGTAAAAAAGGTTTATGCCTTGGGGAAAAAGTTGGCAGCATCAGCGATTTACCAAATGCGTTTTGCCAATAAAACAGATTGTATGGCAAACCTTAATAGAGCGCAATGGGATCATATGGAACATCTCATTAATAGCGTCCATGAGCCCCTAAGGTCAAAATGCTTAAAACACTAACAGAAGGCAAACTACTAAAAACACGCTAGATGCCGCAGAGGCTGATGGTAGAATAGTGACGGATGGCACTCTAATTAAAAGACATGCATGGCTAAGGAGTACAGGATTTAGACCAGAGACTCGGGTAACACTGCTAAACATGCCTGTAGAAGACAATGGGGTTCATTATGAGTTCCCCGGTATCATGCCGTTAATTCTGGCAGGATACCAGGGAACTACCGTACCGTCTCCGCCACCCGATAGCACAGTGTTACTGGGATATTACAGGATGGGATTGCCTGAATCATTGGCACCGTTGGCAACGGTTCCGGGGACTCAGACATGTATCTGCTGGTAGGGGCCGGATCTACCAGCAGACTTGTAGTTTGTCGGTCTGGAATGGTGCTGGTATAAATTATTACTGGCACCATATTTCCAGACCTGCAAACACGTATTGAGCCTCAATAGCACTCATTGTGTGTTTGCCGGTATCCCACTGGTACTACCGGCAGAATACCAGCAAACGGTGCCACCATCTCCACCACCTGATATCCCTGTATTACTGGGATATTACGGGCAGCGGAGATGACAGTAACTCCCCATTCCATGGAGTCCTATAGGCATTCATGGGAGGAGGTTGCCCAAATTATCAGCACCGTTAGTAACAGCGCCAGTGATTCAGGCATTTATCTGCCGGTAGGGGCCTGATCTAGATCAGAGCCCGTACCGGCAGATTTGGAGTTGGTCAGTTCGAAAAGGTGCCGGTATACGTTGTTACCTACACCTTATATCTGGACCGGCCAACTCCTAATGAGGCTGAATGTCTTGTTTGGTAAGGCAGTAGACTCTTCTCTAGAGACTGCAAACAAGGAGCATGAAACACTTAAAACCTTTGGGTAAATTACAAATAAACCTTTTCAGCAGAGGGTTCTTTTTCCAACCGTCATACTTTTTCGTGGACAAAGCTCCACAAGGTTCTCAGGGTAGTCTGGTGTCACACCACTTCCTAGACCACGGACACACCTCCCCACTCGCCCCTCCTTGTCTACCCATTCCCGCACTCCCCGACACTCGTGCATCATGCCCCCCACTCACGTCGCACACATCAGGGCACGGCATGGCATGTTTGGGGGAGCGGGTGTTTATCGCCCTTCACGGCGGTGGCAGATCAACTGGAAGCTCCGTCACTTCAGGAACTCACATCCTTTGCGGAGACCGGCGCTTCCCGGCGCTTCACGGATCACGTGACTTTGGTTACCTAGCAGCATTGCAACGCTTTCGGTTCACGTCACACGTGACTATACGTGCGTCCCTTCCGAGGATAAAAGGAGTCGATGAACCGAAGGCGTTGCTTCACAGCTGTTTAGTTTTGGATCACGTGACGTTCTTTCTTCGTTCAAGGACCTGCTCTGATTCTGACCTCGGCTCGCTCCACGGACTCCTCTTGCTTAACCCTTCCAGTACTTTTGGATTTGCCTGTTACCGACTCACGCCTGCTCCACGGACTCCTCTTGCTTAACCCTTCAAGTACTTTTGGATTTGCCTGTTACCGACTCACGCCTGCTCCACGGACTCCTCTTGCTTAACCCTTCAAGTACTTTTGGATTTGCCTGTTACCGACTCACGCCTGCTCCACGGACTCCTCTTGCTTAACCCTTCAAGTACTTTTGGATTTGCCTGTTACCGACTCACACCTGCTCCACGGATTCCTCTTGCTTAAGCACTTCATTGGCTAGGACCTCGGTCCTACAAATAGGTGGTTGCCTGTTCTACCCTACAGCACATTCCCAGCCTAAGATAGGAGACCCACGCCTTGACCCGAGTTCTCACAGGTATTCTGGTAATCGTGGGGTTTATGTACATGGAGGCATTCGGGCCCTGTTTCTTTGCTTAACCACTGTATCTTGCTTTGCAGCGCTCAAGGGGTTCTTCCGGCTGTTCCCGCGTCCTGGTTTTCCGGACTTCCACCTGTGGCCTTAATATTCACACTGACCATATAACTAAATCGGTCAGGGTGTTTCTTGGGGACAGAGGGGTTGTTCATACTCTACACGACCAACGAACTTCGTAACAGACTGTGAAGCCTATTTTTTGGTCGTCCGGAGTATGAATCCCTCCGCCGGGGATCCAGTGACCGCCTTGTTACAAGCAGTAGCGGCTCTTAGGGCCGACATGACAGCAATACACCACCGTCTGGATGCCCTACAAAGCACACGTTTTCCGTTACCCACGGATGCGGAATTCGGTGACACAGTCCCCTCAGACCAGCCAGCCCCAGCCATGGCCCCTGCACCCACTCCTATACTGCTTCCTACGCCCGTTCCCCTTGCTGCTCCCGAACGATATCAAGGGGATTCTCGGAAGTATCGCACTTTCATTAATCAATGTAGGTTACATTTTTTGTGCAGACCCCTAGCGTTCCCCGACTCTTGTACTAAGCCTGCGTTTCTTCTATCCCATTTGTCCGGGGTAGCGGCCACCTGGGCCAACCCGATGTTAGAGAATGACCATCCTGCTCTCTATGACTTCGATCTTCTTGTATCACAAATGGCCAAAGTCTTTGATACACGACATAAAGCCCATTCTAGAGATCTCGAACTCCTGGATCTGACACAAGGCAAACAAACTCTGATAGAATATATCACTAAGTACAACCAACTCGCTGCTGAGACCTCCTGGCCTGAGGAGAAAAAAGCAATCGTATTCTATCGTGGTCTATGCAACTCCATGAAAGATGCCCTCTCAGTAGTTCCTGCCCTTCCTTCAGGGTTCTCAGATTTGGTGGATCTTGCTTTACAAGTAGCCGCAAGGAGATCCGAGAGAAGGGCCGAAACATCCTTCTCTATTCACTCTGGACCTTCCGTATCCACCACCCCTGTTGAACCCATGCAAATAGGAGGTATCCGTAGCCCGATAACCCCATTAGAACGAGAACGCCGGAGAAACGACAATGCCTGTTTCTATTGTGGGTTAAACGGACACTTTGTAAGGGAATGCCCCCGACGTCCCAAGAATAAAACACCGGGTTTTCCGAAGGCTCGCCCATGATACAGGGGGCACCGGCGAGCCTGTCTTCGACCCCCTCCGAACCTGCCTTTGGTCCTATTAGACCGATAGAGGTCCATGCTCTGTTAAAACCCGCTGGGGAGGTCACACACACAGTCCATATCGTGATCGATTCCGGGGCCACTGGTTGTTTCATCGATATCTCCCTGGCCCGTCGCCTCAATCTGCCCTTGGTTAGGAAAGAACATCCGGAACCAGTACATGCTGTAGACGGTACTTCACTATCCTCCGGTCCGATTAAGTTCCAAACTGCTCCTATGGAAGTGGTGATCCAAAACATTCATAGAGAAACCCTGGCATTTGATTTGATTAATACACCACTGTTCGGCATCATACTGGGAATACCATGGTTACGACAACATAACCCATTGATCAACTGGGGCAACGGACAGGTCACGTTTGAGTCGGATGTGTGTCAACATTTCTGTCTCATCGACACTGATTCCTTGTCCACTCCTGCCACGATTCTTGGTGCCATGGCTGCCACACATGTCAACGATAATGTTTCGGACCCGGTGCCTTCACACACTGTGGGGGCTGTCACAGCCAACATCCCTGCGGCCTATCACGATTTCCACATGGTGTTCGATAAGGCCACTGCTGAGGGTCTCCCCCCTCATAGACCGTACGATTGTCCGATTGACCTGGTCCCAGACGCTCCTGTACCCAGGGGTAGGGTTTATTCATTGTCACGGTCAGAGGAGCAAGCCCTTAAGGATTACATACAAAAAGCTCTGGAGTTGGGTCATATACGTCCTTCTTGTTCTCCAGCTGCTAGTCCGATTTTCTTTGTGCCAAAAAAGGAGGGCGATCTCCGTCCATGTGTGGACTACAGACGGTTAAATGCCATTACCATTAAGAACAGGTACCCTCTTCCACTCATATCCACGCTTCTAGACAGGTTGACTAAAGCATCTGTTTTTACCAAGCTGGACCTCAGGGGGGCGTACAATCTGATTCGTATGCGGCTTGGGGATGAGTGGAAGACGGCGTTTTGCTCCCGACAGGGGTTATATGAATATACGGTAATGCCCTTCGGGCTTTGTAATGCCCCTGCCACGTTCCGTTTTGTCAACGAAGTGTTCTCAGACATCCTGGACACGTTCGTGGTGGTATATCTGGACGATATTCTGATCTATTCGTCCTCCCTGGAGGAACATGTCGGGCATGTTAGGGAAGTGCTCTCTCGCCTTAGGACCAACGCCTTGTTTGCCAAACCTGAAAAATGTCTATTTCATTCCAAGGAAGTGGAGTTTCTGGGTTTTCGCATATCCCCTGGAGGCCTGTCTATGAATTTATCTAAGGTCCATGCCGTCACTGAATGGCCGACTCCTGTTACTCTGAAACAACTTCAATCTTTTCTCGGCTTCGCAAATTTCTATCGGCGATTCATCGCCGGCTTCTCTTCTATTGTTGCTCCACTGACCGCCCTGACCAGCCCCCTTGTCCCGTTCACTTGGACCTCTGCCCATCAGAAGGCTTTTGAGGAACTCAAGGCCAGGTTCGTGTCCGCCCCTGTTTTGCAGCATCCTGATCCAGATCTCCCCTACATTCTGGAGGCAGATGCCTCCTCGTTTGCTCTAGGCGCAGTATTGTCTCAACCATGCCCAACCACGGGTTGTCTACATCCAGTGGCCTATCACTCACGAAAGTTTTCGGTGGCTGAATCACACTATACAGTAACCGAAAAAGAATTGTTGGCCATCAAGGATGCTTTACAAACGTGGCGTCATCACCTCATGGGTGCGAAACATCAGACAGTGGTGTATACAGATCACAAAAACCTACAGGACCTGGCCTCTTTAAAATGTGCTAACAGCAGACAGGTGCGTTGGCATTTATTTTTTGCCGCGTTTGATTTTGTGGTCAAACACAGACCAGGTCGCATTCATGGCAAAGCTGATGCCTTGTCCCGTTCTCCCGGAGGGGAGTCCTTGTCCGTGTACCCCGACACACTGCTAGGAAAGGGCCATGTCATCTGTACTTGTACTCCATCCCCCACCATGCTTATCGACATCAGGCATTGGGTTTCCCAGAATCCTCAGGCACTCAACGAATGGGACATTGCTCTTCACGAGGGGTTGCCTTTTATCCACAACAAACTGTTCCTTCCCACGTGTGACGTCCGCAACCAGGCGTTAGCATGGTCACACGATGCTGCTGTAAACGGCCATCCCGGGCAACAGCGTACCCTGGACCTGTTGCAACGCTGGTGCTGGTGGCCTTCCATGAGAAAAGATGTCGAACATTATGTTAACACTTGTTCCATATGTGCCCAATGCAAAACACGCAAAGGACGGCCTTTAGGGCTGCTCTTACCTCTTCCCGTACCTCCCAGACCTTGGCACACCGTCTCGATGGATCTCGTCACTGACCTACCCCGCAAACAGGGCTACGACACCATATGGGTTATTGTCGATTCATACACCAAAATGGCCCGCTTTATCCCCTGTACTGGTATGCCCTCTGCTCCAACTCTGGCTCGCTTATTCTTCAGATCTGTCTTCTGCCTCTTTGGTTTACCACAGGTCATCATATCAGACCGTGGGTCTCAATTCACGTCCTGTTTCTGGCGCGCTCTCACCGGACTCCTGGGGATCGATGCTCGCTTCTCTTCAGCTTATCACCCCGAGAGTGACGGGCAGACCGAGCGGGTAAACCAGGCTCTGGAGCAGTACTTGCGGTGTTTGTCCCTCCAGTATCAGGACTCATGGGCCAATCTGCTATATATTGCTGAATTTGCGTATAATAACTCCCGTCATTCGACCACAGGTTTCTCCCCCTTTTATGCTTTATACGGGCAGCACCCACGTGCCCTTCCACTTCCTGATTTCCCCTCTACTACTCCCGCTGCTAATGCCTGTGTTTGTGATCTGGCCGGTGTCCATGCCCAGACCTTGGTCCATCTCCGTGAGGCCCAGACAGTTATGAAGACTAAAGCGGACCGCAAACGGGCCGCAGCCCCGGAGTATCGGGTGGGCGATCGGGTGTGGCTTTCGACCAGGCATTTGCGGATCCCTGGCTGTCGCAAGTTGTTGCCTCGTTTTGTGGGCCCTTATAGGATCTCCAGGGTTTTGAATCCTGTGGCCCTCAAACTTTCGGTTCCCCTTTCTTGGAGGATTCACCCGGTCTTTCACACTTCTCTCTTGAAACCTTACCTGGCTCCTACCCGTGTCCTGGTCCCGCCCGCTCCTGTCTCGGTGGATTCACAGGATGTCTATGAAGTCAGTGCCATCCTTGGGTCCCGTTTCCATCGGGGTCGGCTTCAATACCTGGTGGATTGGCTGGGCTATGGTCCCGAGGATCGCTCTTGGGTTCCCGCCCGGGATGTCCATGCCCCGCTTTTGGTTTCCCGCTTTCATAGGGACAATCCTGCTAGCCCACGGGGTCGTGGGCCTTTGAGGGGGGATTCTGTCACACCACTTCCTAGACCACGGACACACCTCCCCACTCGCCCTTCCTTGTCTACCCATTCCCGCACTCCCCGACACTCGTGCATCATGCCCCCCACTCACGTCGCACACATCAGGGCACGGCATGGCATGTTTGGGGGAGCGGGTGTTTATCGCCCTTCACGGCGGTGGCAGATCAACTGGAAGCTCCGTCACTTCAGGAACTCACATCCTTTGCGGAGACCGGCGCTTCCCGGCGCTTCACGGATCACGTGACTTTGGTTACCTAGCAGCATTGCAACGCTTTCGGTTCACGTCACACGTGACTATACGTGCGTCCCCTCCGAGGATAAAAGGAGTCGATGAACCGAAGGCGTTGCTTCACAGCTGTTTAGTTTTGGATCACGTGACGTTCTTTCTTCGTTCAAGGACCTGCTCTGATTCTGACCTCGGCTCGCTCCACGGACTCCTCTTGCTTAACCCTTCCAGTACTTTTGGATTTGCCTGTTACCGACTCACGCCTGCTCCACGGACTCCTCTTGCTTAACCCTTCAAGTGCTTTTGGATTTGCCTGTTACCGACTCACGCCTGCTCCACGGACTCCTCTTGCTTAACCCTTCAAGTACTTTTGGATTTGCCTGTTACCGACTCACGCCTGCTCCACGGACTCCTCTTGCTTAACCCTTCAAGTACTTTTGGATTTGCCTGTTACCGACTCACGCCTGCTCCACGGATTCCTCTTGCTTAAGCACTTCATTGGCTAGGACCTCGGTCCTACAAATAGGTGGTTGCCTGTTCTACCCTACAGCACATTCCCAGCATAAGATAGGAGACCCACGCCTTGACCCGAGTTCTCACAGGTATTCTGGTAATCGTGGGGTTTATGTACATGGAGGCATTCGGGCCCTGTTTCTTTGCTTAACCACTGTATCTTGCTTTGCAGCGCTCAAGGGGTTCTTCCGGCTGTTCCCGCATCCTGGTTTTCCGGACTTCCACCTGTGGCCTTAATATTCACACTGACCATATAACTAAATCGGTCAGGGTGTTTTTTGGGGACAGAGGGGTTGTTCATACTCTACACGACCAACGAACTTCGTAACATCTGGCTATACGTTAGGGGCAGGATCCAGTATGTGGTTTACCAACCAGGGACAACAGTCAACATCATAGTCCTCATTTCCATTACAATTCAAAGGAGGAAGTAGCAAAGGTAGAGGCCACAGTGACTCCCTGTTTTATGTCTCCTCCCTTATCACGCTGATAGGGGGTCGCATAACATCATGCGCCGACATAAGTGAGGGGATCACATCAGACAAGTGGATATTGTTGACAGTAAAAGAGGGGTATTATGTGGAATTTCTAGAACCACAGTGCGATAGTTCCACCAGGACACAGGTGAATACTGTTATAATATCGATGGATTCTGTAAGCCGAAGTAGAGACACTACTAGAAAGGGGAGCCATAAAACTCATCCAGGCATCAGTTGTAAAAAAGGGTAGATATTCTGTGGATTTCTTTGTTCCAAAGAAAGATAAAACAAAGTGCCAAGTGATCGGCCTAAGACCAGCAAACACTTGTATCAAACCACAGAAATTCAGGAAGACAAAGTTGCAGGAAGTCATTCCATTACTCAAGAGAGAAGACTTCATGGCAACAATGGATATGAAAGTTGCTTACTTTGATATTTTTGATTCGCTGGCAGCATCGAAATATGAAAGGTTTAAAATAGGTCCTCTGCATTACCAATTCAAGGTACTACGCTTCGGGATTGCACCAGCCCCTCGTGTATTCACAAAGGTTCTCTAGGTGCATCTACACAGAGAGAGTGTTCCAGTGTACCCTTATCTGGTGTGATAAATCTTTGGATGCTCCCCGATAGTTCCCCTGGGGTTGGTACTCAGCGGGAGGATCACATGGGTGGGGATCCCCCTATGGGACTAGGAACATCCTGAAGAAAACACTGTATTCCCCAATCCTTTCACCTCCTCCCTCCCATCCTTTCTGCCCTTTGTGGGACTCCCCTTCATCCCATGCCTCTATGTATTATTGTCAGACTATAACTCCCATTTTTGTCCAAAATACTGACACGAGGAAGAAGGTGAAGCCACCCTATGAAGATGACTATTTAAGTACTGGCAAGAGGAAGATGAGTGAAGAGATGAATATCTCCTAAAGAAATACTGGAGCGAAGAATGAAATTGAATACATAAAGAGCATTCCTCAGAACACTAAGAAGTCTAGTGTTTCTCCAAATCCTATTGGGCAGAGCCGCTATAAGAGGGAAGACAGACTCAGGAAGTGTCGGAGAAGTCACCCACCCAGGGAAACGATGAGGAAGGAGTAAATCCAGAGAAGCCAGAAAGGGGAAGACTGCTTACCTTGTGGCAGTGGGGTGCATGGCAAACCCATGGAGGACAGAATGGCCCAGGAGAAGGAGAGATAGCCACACAGTGGAGCATGAAAGCTGGGTCTCAGTCTGCTGAACGCAAGGAAGGTCATTTCCTCCACAGAGGAGGCACGAGGTTGCAGGCTGATAGAACGGCAGAGAAAGCTGACCGGGACGTGGAGCACATGAGAGGGTGTCCCAGACAGGTCTTCAGTTGCCACAGCGGCACCGCAGAAGGAGAAGCGGGAACGAGGCAGAAACCTTCCACCTGACCACTTAGGCATGGAGGGAGGCTCCGGACTCCCATTACTCCACGCGGCAGAGGTTCTGCAGTGTACACTAGGCAAAAGGAGAAGCGGAGCAAGGGGACCAAGGTGAAGCTGCCAGCAATCTTCCTGTTACCGGAGACACGACATAGACAAGACAGGTATGAGGGACATTGGGAAAACCCCAGGAAGATAGCACAACTGGGTCTGGAACACATGCCAATACGGGGAGACCCCGAGGAGCCAGAAAGAGGGTCGGGAAAGCCCCAGGAAGAAAACCAAACATGGTCTGGGACCGAAATGAATCTGGGGAGAGCCTGAAACAAACGGAAACCTTGGGAAGACAACAGAACAGGGTCTCAGACCCATCTGAATCAGGGGAGACCCCTAAAGAGAGAGAAACCCTGCAAAACTCAAAAAGGTATTAAACCAGGAGAAGGGACTCATTCCCCCTGGTATTTTGTGAACAGTGTTAATAGCCAAGAGGAAGGGAGGTATCGTCTTAACCTGTGAAAGAGAACTGTGAGAATAAGAATACAGAACTTGGCAGGAGAGTGAACTAGGTCTGTACACAAACTTGAAAGAACCTGAAAAGAAATATATGTATGGCAATCTGGAAAACAGTGCTTGGCAGGAAAGTAAACCAAGTCTGTACAGTGAACCAAGAGAGCCTGAAGAGAACTTGGTATGTGTGTCAGCAAAGGACAGTTATTGGCAGGAGCGTAAACCAATTCTGTCACAAACACAGAGTCTGTGTTAAGCAACGGGAAACTGAGTGAGAGTGTTCCCCAGTTGCATCCCAGGACAAATTTCCAAACACAATTCTGGGTCATCAAGGAAAAATACAACCACTCAAGCTTAACATTACATCTGATGGTAGACCTAACATCACTAACATTAGGCCACAGACGCCAGAATTGAGCTTCAAGCGATGCACTGAAGCCGAAATCTTTCAAATAGTTACTAACCTTAAACCCACGGTATGTAAGGGAGACATCTGTCCAGCTACCTTCCTCAAAGAGTCTCTTCTTCTGACACCCTGGATCACTAGAATGGTCAATCTTTCGTTCAACGAGGGCTTGGTTCCATCGTCACTGAAGGAGGTGTGGGTTGCCTCCCTACTGAAAAAAGTTCTCTTAACCCCTCATCAGCTAGGAACTATCGTCCCATAACTAATGTACCCTTCCTGCTCAAAATCCTGGACAAGGTAGCATACATGCAGTTCCAGGAGTTCCTTGAAGCAAATAACATCCTAGGCATCCACCAGTCTGGATTCAGAGCAAGGAACAGACGTCTTGGATCTGAAGACAACCCTTACTGGTAAAACTGAAAGACGGAACACAGCACTAGTGATGTGATTGGACCTTTCCGCAGCCTTTGACCTGGTCGAGCACTCTATACTCGTTGATTGGCTAAAAAATATAGAGCTTTGCTCTACCAAGGCTTCAAACTGGATCTATTCTTTCCTTTGCCCATGACTTACAAAAGTGGCTGCGACAATGTTCAATCCTCACCTGATGTCATTAATGCAGAAGTCCCTCAGTGATCCTACATTTTCGCCATCACTTTTTAACATCTATATTCTGCCACTGCTTGATTTAATGGACCGCCTGGGTGCCAGGTATACCAACTATGCTGATGACACTTGGGTGGTATTTAAACTCGTCAGCAATTATGACGAGGATTCTAACATCATAAATGATGTCTATGCTGCAATGCAATCCTGGGTGGTCTCAAACTCCCTGGCTCTGAATGACTCTAAGACTGAGCTTCTTATTGTGGCTACCAGCCAGAGACTCAAGAAACTTGATACCTCATATACAAACTTTAATATCGGCAATAACCAAATCAAGGTCTGATTGTGTTAAAACCCTTGGAATTCACCTTATGATGATATGGCATTTATTACGCGCCTATACACAAGTGTTTCAAGGCGCGACGAGGCAAGGGAGGGGATCAGAGGGAGGACGGACAGCGATCCTACGAAGCCAGGTGTTATTCAGATCGCACAAGTGCGTGGGAAGGGAGCAGGGACAATGCAGTACATGGGAAAGAGGATAATAAGTAAATAAACGGGCAGCATGTGGCAAGTACATGGGTAAGTGCAGGCATCAGGTGTCAAGGGCTGGTAGGGGGACTGTAGGGATACAGAATCAGTCCCCAAGTGCGGGGGTTACCAGGTGGGAAGTGCAGGTGTGTGATGCTGGCGGGGGAAGGACCTGGGCCCGAGATCAGAGAGTGTCCAGGTAGCCAGTGCAGTTCCGGTTATGGCCAGGAGGTCAGCAGAGGAGAGGAGGAGAAAAGGCAGAAGCAAAGAGAAAGGTTTTGAGGTGCTTCTGAACCGGAGATGGTTCTCCTCAAGTTTAAGGGAGGCAGGGAGGCTGTTCCAGAGGGAGGCATCAGCCAAAGAGAGAGATCTACCACCAACTCGTTGCTTGGAGAAGCGACTGACCCTGAGGGAGTTGGAGGCGGATGAGTGAAGAGCTTGAGAAGGAAGATATTTGGGAAGAGAGAGTTAGGTATTGAGGCCCCAGGCCCCAGAAGGCCTTGTGAATGATGCAGAGGGCTTTGAACTTAATCCTCGCAGCCACTGGGAGCAAGTGCAGAGATTTCAGTCCTGGAGAGATACGATCCCTGGGCTTGAGGCAAGGACAAGTCTTGCAGTCCTGTTCTGGATAAGTTGCAGAGGGCGTAGAGTAGAAGCCGGCAGATTTAGAAAGAGGCTGTTACAATAGTCCAGCCTAGAGAGAACCAGAGCTCTGGAGAAAGTGAGCTTCTGGGGGAAAGAGAGGAAAGGAAGAATACCTCTGAGAAGGTGCAGCTGGTAGTGTGACTTCTTTGAAACATCAGAGATGTGAGGAGAGAAGGAGAGTGTGGAGTCAAAGATGACCCTGAGGTTTTTAGCCTCACAGGTGGAAGCAGGAAGAGGACCAAGAGAGGCCAACCAGAGAGCTACAGGGAAGGAGGGAGCGGATGTGCCGATGAGGAGAATCTCAGTCTTACTGGCATTAAGGCAGAAGTCATTGGCGGCACACCACTCCTGGATAGCAGACAGACAGTCAGAGATGAGCGAACGAGAGGAGGAGGCCGAGGGTAGCCTGAAAATGAGCTGGGTGTCATCCACATAGCACTGAAAGTTGGGGCATAGAGCGGTGATGCAGTGGGCAAGAAGTGCCAGGTATTGGTTGAACAGCCAGGGAGAGAGGTTAGACCCCTGGGGGACACCACAGGTACAGAAAAAGATAGTGACCTTGATACTGGACTTAACATGACATCTCATGTATCATACAAACGCTCATCTTGTGACTATGTGGTTAGGCTACTTAATCAAATTAGTCCCTATATCTCGTTTAACAACCGGATCACCCTAGCCTCTGGCCTTGTGAACTCAAGCTGGACTACTGCAATAGTCTTCTGAGTGGGACCACACAAACCATCTGCTGACCCTCCACACCATGCAGAACTGCGCTGCGTGAGCAGTCTTTGGCCTCCGTAAGCAGGGTCACATCTCGGCTTCAAGGAGGGCCCTGCACTGGCTGCCTGTTAAACAAAGGATATTCCAGAAGACCCTTGCACAAGGGTATAAATTTTGGATCTCTACCGTTCCCATCTTTCTCACAAAGCGGCTCAAGGTTGACCGACCACTTCAAACCCTTTGCTCTGGTGCCAATCACAGATTTGTCCAGCCTCGTTTTCTGTTGTTCACGTTCAGAGGTGCCAGTTTTCCAGTACAGGCCTCGTAGGCCTGAAATGCCCTTCCACTACCAATTGGAGCCTGTAGTCCACTGCTGCCATTCAAAAAGCAGTCAAACCTACCTGTTTAACAGGCCATAATCTGGCATTCTCGCCTCAGCTCCCCTCCTGTCTGTCTCTGGGCCTGATCGCCACTCATCTTGATATGTCTGTCTGTCCTGTCTCGTTACTTGTGCACCCTAAGGTCATGGGCATATAGCGCTTTATAAGAAATAAAATGAGTAAATGGTGGAATTGGGCTGCTACAAGAGGTGCACCAAACTGGGGCACCTCCACCTGCCGAAGGGAGCCAATTCCTTGTGGATAAGGAAAGCTGGAAGACTTTTCTGTTTGGTTTTGAGATGTTTTCACAGTCCAGGGCAAGGGAGCCATTCTCCTGGAACATCTTTCTTTTGATTAACGAACAGAGGCTGCTACAGCAGTAGTAGTACCTTCACTATTGGAACGTATGCACATTTGAGATCAGGGGAAGGAAGCCAATCCTTCTGGTCAAACTTCAGAGCACTTAGACATCTTGATATCACTTGCAGTATTTTCATTGAGGCAGGGAAACCCCTCATAGAGCAAGATAGACTTTTTGCTTATTGTTTAAATAAACACCCTTGAAATGCCACCTTTGTGTCCTGTGCCCACGTCTGAACCCTTACACTGTATGATTGGCTGGTAACAGGAGAGACACCAGAAATATGTCAACAGACTATGCAGAAAACCATCAATTTTCTGCATCAGCCAACACACCTCCCAATCACAACAGATGCATCACTCTCAGGATGGGGAGCCCATTGCCTCCACCATAAAGCACAGGGAGTTGCTCTTGTCCGCTTTCCAAAAACACATCAATGTTCTAGAATTGCTAGCAGTTTACAAAGTGTCAAGCGTTCCAACATCGCTTGATGGGAAAGAATGTGCTGGTTGTAACAAACAGCACACCAGCCATGTTTTACATCAACAAACAGGGTAGGACTTGCTCCCTAGGTCTTCCCACACTGGCACAGAAGATCTGGAAATGGAGCCTCGACAGAGGAATATATCTCCAAGCACATGTTCCAAGGAACACACCTGCTTATCAGACACACTAAACAGAAACACAAATCAACCCTCAGAACAGCAGTGGGAATTACATTAGGTCATATTATGCTACATTTGTATGCACCGGGGGCAACCAGATATAGATCTCTTTGCCACAAAAGAAAGCGCAAAATGCCAGAATTAGTTCTCCAGGTTCCCGGAGAAAGAATCCAAGAGGATTAGTCAGTGATATTTGCATACGCTTTTCCTCCAACCCCACCCTTGAATACAGTAATCCACAAAATACACCAGCAGTACATGACAATGGTTCTAATAGCTCCAATGTGGGCACGTCAAATGTGGTATTCCCACTTCCTCAAAATGCCAGATTTGCCCACCCATGAAACTAACATGCCTTTACAACATGTTGTCACAGAATCGGGTATTAATCCCACACCCTCATCCTCAGACAACCATCTTGGCAGCTTTGCTCCTGAAATCCTAGAATTTGGACACCTTAATCTACCAGATAAGTGCACAGAAATATTAAAGGAAGCATGTAAGTCTAGTGTGGTGCAGAAAGTCAAATGTCAACCCAATTGACTGCTCACCATCTCATATAGTGTACTAGTTACCGTTACTACAGTTATTAGATTCAGGGTTAGTTATTAATTTATTGAAAGTCTATTTAGCCGCACTATCTGCATATACAACATCTCCGAGCAAAGTTTCATGGGGGAGAGCCCCAGTTATTAAAGAGTAAAACAGCTTTATCCTCCAATTGCTAACCCACCCCAGATTGGAATTTAAATATTGCCTTAAGCAAATTTATGGGCCCACCTGTATATGTTTATCACATTGTAGCAGGTTTTATCAAGGACGATTTCATTGATTCTTTCTTTGTGCCGAATTTCACAACAGATATATGCAGGGGGTGGGTTAGGGTAATAATTACAGTGGGGGATATGGGATGGTCTTGGGGGAGGGGGAGTCTCGCCCCGCATGAATTTGTGGTGAAATGTATCTAATAAAAAATCTCTATCAAATCGCCTCAAAATAAATAACTATGAAATCACGTAGATCCAGTCCATCTTTTGAGTCAATGCATAGAGCAAGCTTCAAAGATCTCTCAAAGTCACTTTCCTTATACCATCACATCTATCCAGAGGGTAAGTGAGCTTCAAGCATTGTCTCTGTCCGGACCTTTTGTCACAATAAACAAGAACAATGTGGTCTTAAGAATGCACCCTCGCTTCACACCAAAATACATTCATGTTTCATGTCAGCCAATCTACTAAGTTGCAAGCTTTCTTCCAGAACCCACAAAACTCTGGAAAAAGAGCACTCCATACACTAGATGTTTCTTAGGGCAGGCATGCCCTACCTCAACAAGACTGAACCACTTCAGAACAGACCAGTTCTTTGTGTCTCTAGCAGATGGTAGAGATGGGGGTCCTACCTCAAAGGCTACCAATTCTAGATGGATTGTAAATTGTATACAGCAGTGTTATACTAATTCAAATTAAACACTGCCATTTATGCCCAAAGCACATTCCACAGGTGGTACATGTGCTACACTAGCATTCATTGCAAATGTGCCACTGTAGGCTATCTGCAGAGCAGCTACAGTGAGTTCAGTGCACACTTTTACACAGCATAAATGTGTTGACACAAATACCAGAAATGACTCACAGGTGGGACAAGCAGTATTAAAACCTGTATTTGTCTCTGTTCCTTCTATCAACCCACCATCTTCATAAGGCACTGCTCGCTAGTTTATGAAAGCATGTGATTCTAAATGGATCCAAAAGCCTCAAGACGAACATTTCATACCTGTAATCGTCTTTCTGATGCTTGTACCTGCTTAGATTCACGCGCGCCCATCCACCCTCCCCTCGTTGGGAGTAGAAGGCAACAGTTTTTATGTGAGGTTTTCAAAACAATTCTTCACATTCATATTCCAATAATATACTTCATGCAACCTCAGGTCAGAAAAATAACAATCTAAGGACCTCGAAAACATGATGTATCATGGGTACAGTACAAGTTACGATAGGGATAGTATTACAGGAATGCCTTGTCAATGTCCTTTTTCAAAATTGAAAGGAAATCAAGTAATACTCCCCACCAACCACTCGATGTTGGCCTTAGCAATGCATGTGAATCCAAGCAAATACATGCATCAGAAAGATGATTACAGGTATGTAATGTTTTGTCATATATATTCACTGACAAAAAACATTGTTAAAGAGATGTTATGGTTAAGTTGCGGTACTAAAAACCTATCATTTTTACTGAAAAAACTATGCTAAAGGAACGTTCTGGTTACAGTGCCCTTATGGGGTACATTTACCAGCCCAACAGAAATACCTGCCTAACAGAACTGTATTGCCAGTTACAGAAATAATTGCTCTGCTGTGATGGCAGAGCACATATTCCTTTGCATCAGAACAGCGTTTTTAGCAGTTACAGAAATCATGGCTGCGCTGTGTCTGCTGTCACATATGGGGCGAGATGGAGCACAGGCACCCCGAGAATGGCTGCACTTATTTTCTTCATGGGAATCCTAAAAGAGGAATTCAAAGGCAGCCTGGCTCAGCGCTGCAGTGGCGGGATTTGCATAAACTTCAAACTGCCAAAGAAAATGTTCTATGTAAAACGACTTTGCACTGCTGCTAAGTTCATTTTTTAACTTCACCCAGCTTGGGTTCATCCATATTTAGGTTGTACACCTGCAGATGGGGGCATTCCTCACTTAATGGCATGTTGTTTCAAGCAAAATCTGTGAAGAGCAGAAAAATCCCTTTCAGTCTGCACGACCCGTGTTCACTCTTGCAACAAATGAACCTGTGCAGAGGACTTCAAAAAGAAAGCTTTTTCTCCCTGGCTATGTGTCAATTACAAAAGAAAACTATTTCCAGCATCTTTCCATGCCCTGAAACTGATCTGATCTGTCAAGGCTCGTCTGAAAATGTGTGTTAAAAAAACGCATCTGGATTCCAAGATGGCCACCAGCACTGAGTAGATGTGCTGATGGCGCTCTCCGGTCCCCCGAGTGGTATGAGGTGCCCACCACCCCATATATTGGATAAATAGCGGGACGAAAAGGCCCGGAGGAAAATGCACCCCGCCAGGAGGAGGCGAGCGAGCGGAGCAGAGCGAGACCCGATGAAAAGGACCAGCCCGATCGGGGAGTGGGAGAGTGGTGCATCTGCCTGAGGTGGGAAGAACAACGGTCGCACGGGTCCAGGGGACGCCGCGGGAGCCAGGAGTGGTGAATAGGGCCAGCGGGAGCCCGGTCAACCGTATTGTGGAGCTGAAAGGACGAATCGACCATGCACGCCGGGGTAGGGCTGCCCGTCGGCTGTGAGGCGTCCTGCGGCAGGACAGGAGTCCCGGCCCCTGCGCGGGGAGTGCAGGTGGCGGAGGAGGCGTCTTTGGCCGGGCAGAGTACCGGTGTCTCACCCGAGGCAAGCCATGGCAGGAGGTGAGAGACGGTAGCGGGGCGGAGACACCTGGGCAGAGAGCAGCAGGCGAAACGGCTGTCCCATGTGGGACGAAGTTGAGGAAAGTGAGTGGACCTGGGAAAGCCGAGGGAGAGGAGGTGGTCCAGGAGCAGGACGGGGGAAACCGTCCAAGTTTTTGCATCAGTTGACTCATCGGGGGACGCCTCATTGAGTGGAGGGCTGGAAGAGCAGCGGGGGGCGCACATAAAGGACCCTAGACACCCGGCAGGAGGAGCCAGTAGCGTCAGCTAAGCAGACGGAGTGCTGTCTCTGCACCCCCGCCCAGGAGCGGGGAAGGGAAGATGCACTGCAGACAGGGAGAAGGTTTGCGCATGTGGAATTTTCATGCTGGGCTTCACAGAGGCGCCCCAGGCCTTGGGCTTGCGGAAAGGACAAACAGAAGCAGATCCTAAAACGTTGTGGGTGATCGACTGTGTGTCACACTTGGTCAGGGGCGAGGGTCCGGACCACGATAGACGGTGAGCATTGCCACTACTCTATCAGGAACACGACTGAGCAATTTTGGTGAGACTGCAGTAGAGGCCGGAGTGGGCCTGTAAGAAGAGACAGCCCTGCGGGTGCAGCACACTTGAAGAGGAGGGGGCGGCTTGAGAAGCATACTGGGAGAAGAAGACTAAAGGGGACAGAGCTGGGCCCAAGCCCTACATCTGGTGGCACTCTGCAGGAGGGGAAAGAAGTGTGCCCCCCAAGGAGGAGACAACGCAGTGCGGAGTAGATAGAGTTGGAGATCAAGGCGGGGAGGATGGCCGTGAATTCTAAAGGGAAAGGGAGTAAACTGGCCCAGCCTCAAGGAGACAATCTGGGCACCCTCCATTCTATGTGGCCCACACAGACCTTGAAAGATGGACTCAGGGGCAGCCAGGAAGAAACTAGAGAGGGCACGGTCCCTGGAAATTTGGACGACTCGTCTCTCTTGTCAAGGCAGGAATTTCTAGGGGAACTGCACGCCCTGCAGACTAACCTGGCCAAGACGTTTCGAGAGCAATTCCAGATTATGCGGGCAGACCTAAATCAAGCACTGGGGGAGATCAGGCAGGAGATGCGACAGCTAGGAGAGAGGATGGATTTCCTTGAAAGGGGCCTTCAAGAAGTGGATAAGGACACTATGGACAATAGCGAAGCTATCGAAAGATTAGACACGGCGACTTGGAATTTGGAGATCGATATGGAAGATATGGAAAATAGATCCCGAAGGATCAATATCAGGGTTAAAATGTTACCAGAATCCATATCAGATAAAGACTTGAAAAGGACTGTTCAAGAGATCTTCGTGGAAATTATGGGTGAGGAAAACACTGAGACGATTGAGTTAGAGTCCACAGAACAGGGCGGATGGTCAAAGGGCAAACGGCAAGGCCTCGAGACATGTTGGCTGCCTTTGCCAGATACGCGCAGAAGGAAGCAGTTCTCAGAGAGGCAAGGAAGAGGGAACCCATCATGTTTAAAGGGAAGCAGATTGCGCTTTTCCAGGACCTGGCGGCCAGCACTCTTATTAAGAGGAGACAGATGGGCCCAGTGCTCAAGACACTGAATGAGAAGGACATCCGGTATAAAGGGACCTTTCCATTTGGCCTGGTCTTCGAGTGGGAGGGGCGCCAGAAAAGGATAACCTCGGTACAGGAGGGGATGGATTTGCTTCACATCGAGATGGCGGAGGACCCCTCAGGCCTGGACACTCAAGGTCCAAGCAACCGGGCCAGGCCAAGACCGTGGGAGTGTAAAATGGTCGGAGAGAAAAGGAAAAAGAGAATGAAAGAGGGAGGAACACCGCGAAAAGAGATGCTCAGAGAAGAAGCGAAGGAGACCTAAATGAGCCTCAGGCATGAAGCTGAGTAGGAAGGGGTGGTGGGCCGATAATGGGAGAGATGGGGCTGCGGGGGTGATTGGGAGGCAAACATTTTGGGAACGGAAAGGGTGGGAATGCCTGAGTTAGGAGGGATAAGTGGACAAGAGCAAATCGTCTACTTTGGGGAGGGAGGCTTAGGGGGGAGAGCGTGAGGGGGGGAGGAGTCATCGGAATTGGGGCAATAAGGTACTTAACAAAGGGAAGGGCGATAGGGTTGTGGCGCGGGCTAAGGATCACATAACGGGGAGTACATCCTCAAGTGGATAACTCATAATGTGAGGGGGCTGAATACCACCCTCAAGGGGAAAAAGTTGGAGCTCTTTATTAGGAAAGAGGGGCCAGACATAATGGGGCTGCAGGAAACGCACCTGTTATACAAAGACCAGGGGAGGTTGAAGCTTCGGGGTTTTGACCAGATCCTGCACGCATCCAGTCAAAGCAAATCGAAGGGGGTCGCTTTGGCCATCAGAAATACAGTCGGTTTCAGAGTCGAGGAGGTAATAAGGGATAAGGAGGGAAGGTACCTGGTGGTAAAGGGGAAGTATCAGGAGGTCCTCTACACAATAGTAGTTGTGTACGCACCAAACGCGGGGCAGGAACAATTTTTGCAGCGAGTATTGAAGGTACTGGAAGAACGAGCCGGGGGCCAGATAGTATTGATGGGAGATCTCAATATTGCCTGGGACAGAGAGAGAGATAGGACTGGCAGACAGGTAAGGGGGGGTGTGGTTATGTCAAAGGACCTGAAAGATAGAATAGACAAGATGGGCTTAAGAGACTCGTGGAGGGAGCTGAAGGGGGAGGAGGAAGGCCACACTTTCAGTCGAGAATTGATTATATATGGGTCTCAGCGGGGCTAGTGGGTAGGATTCGGGAAGTGAGCACGGGCCCAATAGGGATCGCAGATCATAAAACAGTGGCAGTTATTTTGGACATTGGTCGCAGGAACAAGGGACTCTGGGGCTGGAAATTCCCGGGACCCCTCCTAAGGGACCCGGAAATTCGGAGGGAAATCGAGAAGACGATCAAGATTTTCTTTGCTATTATTAGGAAAGATGATACCCGAGAGGATGTAAGATGGGACGCCTTCAAGGCCACTCTTAGGGGGATCTTATAGCATTAGCCGCTTACCGCGTAAAACAAATGAAGGCACTAGAAGTACAACTGGAAGCAGAGGTGGAGGCGGCCAGGAAGAAAGTAGGAGAGACTCCATCTAGGGCGGCTATGAGGGACTATAGGAGAGCAGCAGGGCAGCTAGAAATCCTCCGAACCAAAAAAGCGGAAGGGGCGCTCTTGGCTGTACGGCAGAAATACTACGCCAAGGCGAATAAAGCAGACGCACTTCTGGCGCGCCTCCTTAGGGGGGCGAGATCGAGAAATGCCATTACAGCACTAAAGACCACCTCAGGAGAGAGGGTTACGAGGGACGGGGACCTGCAGGAAGTATTGGCAGAGTATTACAAGTCCCTATATACATCACAGAATCCCCAGAGTAAGCTGCAGGATGGATTCCTGGGGAGGGTGCAGTTGCTGAGCATTGGGAGGGAGGCCCGTGAGTTCCTTAATCAGGAAATTACAGAAATGGAAGTGCGAGGGGTAATTTGGGCTTTACTGGCAAATAAGGCCCCAGGACCGGATAGGTAAACTGCAGCCTTTTACAAGATGTTTATCTCACAGCTGGCCCTGCATGTCACTTCACTGTTTAACACATTCCGACAGACGGGCAGGATTGCTCCATCCATGGAGGAAGCTAAGCTAACTCTGATACTTAAGCCAAATAAGGATCCAGAGGAAAAAACTTCCTTTAGACCCATAGCGTTAATAAACATGGATGCTAAGATATATACAAAGATTCTCGCGAACAGACTTGAAACCTACCTTCCTCAGTTAATACACCCTGATCAAGCAGGTTTCGTCAGGGGCAGGCAAATGTCAGATAATATTAGGCGGGTTGCCCACCTAGTAGAAAAAGCACAGAAAACAAACACTCCCGCGGTCCTATTGGCTTTGGATGCTGAAAGGGCATTTGACCGCGTGGAGTGGTCTTTTCTGTTTCGGTTGATGGAGAAAATGGGATTCCGGGGGGAATTTTTGACGATGGTCCAAGCTAACTACCAGGCCCCCTCCTTTAGGTTAGTGGTTACCGGGACAGTATTGCGGTTGGTACGCTTGCAGAGGGTAACAAAACAAGGCTGCCCGCTATCTCCCCTACTTTATGCGTTATACCTGGAGCCTCTTTTACAGGCAATTAGGGAGGCGGAGGAAATACAGGGCATCCCCTTCGGAGGAGAGCAGCAGAAGGTTGTAGCATTTGCTGATGATATGCTACTTGCTTTGACGTCCCCGGCTGCTTCGATCCAAGCAAGCACGAACCTGTTGAGGAAGTTTGGGGAGGCCTCAGGGTTAAAGATTAATGCTAGGAAATCCGAACTCTTAAATCTAACGCTGAAGGCTCCGGAGCGAGACTGGTTGAGGGCGAACACTCCTTTTATTTGGAGCCCGGGGGGAGTGCGGTATCTGGAGGTAAGGATAACAGCACACCTGACTGGTTGGTATTCGGCTAATTACCCCTTGCTGCTGAGGGAAATTAAGAGAAACTACCAGAGATGGAAAACCCTTAGGGTCTTATGGTTCGGGCGGATAGCCGCGATTAAGTTGGTTACACTCCTGCGATTCTTGTATTTTTTCCAGGGAATTCCCCAGCCGATTCCACCGGGGTTTTTCAAGGAGCTGGAACGCTGACTAATGAATTCCTATGGGAAGGGAAGAGGGCCAGGGTGGGACAAGGCTTGATTATGACACCATGACGCTTATGACGCTTCTTGATAATGGGGAGGGTGAGCCTGGACAGTATGAATTTTACAAAGGGATGGTCCGATGCCTCGGGTGAAGGGGGACGAGGGGTTTAGGAGGGGAATGTTTTCTTTTTCATGCTGCTGTAAAATTCAATAAAGAGAGTTTTAAAAAAAATGCATCTTGTGAAATCCCCATGTAAAATGAGCATGTGTAGATTCGTTTTGCAAAGGCAGTGAAATAATACTTTTTAATGCTGAAAATGTGAAATCATCCCAGTTACTCGCGCAGAAACAGTATGTTATGGGTGGAACTGGGGTGGTTTAGTGTATATTATATATATTTACTAAAGACTTGGTTTCTGTGAAAGAAAGTAAGGATGAAAAAAATGTGTGTTTGAAAACAGCAGAACAAAGGGGCCTGGGCAGGAAATTCAAAGGCACTAAACCTTCCTGGGAAACAAATCTCCTCCACAAACTATGAAAGGGCCAAGGTGTGAGAATTTGCAACCTTGTCAGACTGACTGGCATTTCTGCAGCAAGGGACAATGGACCAAGGGGAATAAGCACTTCACAGAAAAGTGTGAATTCCTTGTGACACCTCTCCTCAGCTGCATCTGCCAGAATCAAAGGGAGCTATGTTAACCCTGCTGCCCAGAACTGACACAGAGGGGGAAGGATGGCTCTGGGAATTTTAAAGATCGCCCTCTAGTGACAGATACCATCCATTTCATTTTAAAGAATTTTTATATTAAAGCATTTATTTCAGTAAACTAAAGAAGCAGTACTGTGAAATTATGACCGTTTTAATGTAAATTGTGTACCATTAAAATAAGACCATGTGGGTCTTCTTGACATGTGCTGGGCACGAACGACAGGAAAAAGACATTTCTGGAGAAAGCGTACATGACACAGTTCTGAAAGTTGATGGGGAAATATTCCCGACATTGATAGGCTTGCATGTATCCATTTGTAGGATTTTTAATAAAATCTTTTTCATAGAAATGGCATAAGATTGCCACAAGGACTAAATAGCATCGCAAAACTTGGGAGTTGGGACGGCATATTCGTTGTAAAATATGGGGTCTGATTTTCAGGAGGCTAACAATTGTAAATATAAGCGTTTTGTTTCATAGCTGATTTTGGCAAAAGTAACTGTGGTAGAACAAAGCACATCATAAAAACACCCACACTGAAACTGATGTCACTTCCCTGGGTCCAAACTGCTTACAGGGAGGCGGCGGCATCCACAGCCTGACCTATTCGATCTTAGAGGTAGGTCCAGCTTATTTCTGCCCACATAGTAAACATTCTCTGATGTCATCCGGTTTATAAAAGGAGGAAGCTTAGGGAGAATCAGGACTTTTCAAGAAACAGACATTCAAGAATCAGACATTCAAAAATCAACATCCAGAGTTCCATACATTTCATATTCCCCCTGCATGACTCAAGTGCCAGGCCAGGAGTAAGTAGCTGATCCAGATCCAGAAGCTCCTATCCAGGCGGAACCATTTATCCAGAATTAAACCCTACAAATCCCAATAATTCAGAAAGGAGGAAAGGCTGCGGACAACTGTGGGAGAATCCAGTGACCAGGCCTGTCTTTGCCCAGCTGATGCACCTGCTGTCCACTGATACCAGACCCCGGTTACCTCGCTGTGTACCTAGAGGAGAGCCTAGCCGCTGCACAGTGACCAGACCCTTGTTGTGCTGTCCAGAGACCCGGTTAGCTGTCTAAACTACCCAATTCAAGTGCTTTTTGTAAGTATCACCCCTGCCGAATATCAAAAAGCTGCATACACCATTCTGTTACCTTGCCATATGCCCAACCCTATAAGAAACCCTAGAAGAAATCCTATATGTACCCTAGAAACTTCTTAAATTGTCAGAATCCTCTGCGTCCTGTCCTTAGAAAAATCTGTGTTAGTCTCCATGTGTTAGCGTAATTCTTTCCAATCATTTCTGTCCGTTGTGTAAGTCCTAAGTACCTTTTTAAATAAATTAATACATTTCCCATAGCGATGAACGCAGCGTGGATAGGTTAACCTTGCAAATTAACCTTCCGTACCGTGTCTTTCTTTAAACCTAGCCATTAAAATATAATAGCAGTAGAATAAATCTTTTTTCTAACAAAATCGAGTTGCCCGTGAAAGTGTTTCCTTTTAAAAACCCGATTTTTCCTTTCCCTTTAAGAATCCCTCACTATCACCCACCCAACTTTGCCAAGTATGATTCTTGATGAACTGTTTTTCCTTCCAAAGTCGATTTTCTAAACTGTATGACCATTGTTTAGTACCTTCCCTTGTAGCTTGTGAGTTTTCTTGCTTCTTTAGCAAAGCCACTCCAATTCTTGTCTTATCCATTGAACCGCACATGTAAAATAACTATTTAGTAATTCCAAGTGCCTTTTTGCTCATTTTTCAAGGGTACAATCCGATTTTGTTCTCCCATTCAGGGGTGGTAGGTCGGATTTTCAATCCGATTTTTGACTAGTATACTTGGCTCCTTGATACTCCTCTCCACCCACATAAAACTTGGTTGACAGGGGTTTTAGGGAGTGTTGCAGGGTGAAGGCCTAACTGTGGTACCATTTAAAAATACTATCCAAAACGTAATCTTGCTTTCATTAATTTGTGCATTGTTGTGTCTGATGTTAGAAAGTTAAAGTAAGTGTATCCTATCATTTTACTGTGTAATTATCACCACACTGGTGATTGCTGTCCTATATTGAATGTGTTTGATTTTTATTCAAAATTAAAAATAAATAAATATTTCATTATTACACCGGCCTAGTTCATGGTCCATTGCGACATGTGGTGTATGTTAAGGGGGGGGTGTGGGACGGGTTGGCTGGCTTCTCAAAAGCTGAATCTGAATGTAATAAATTTGAAAGTGTTTTTATTGTGCGCCACATGCCTGGCCAGTATGCTGGTCTGGAGTGTGCTGCATCTTTAAAATCCTTAACACCCTACTAAAAATCGATCAAATTCACTGACAAAAAACGTAGTTAAAGGGACGTTATGGTTCAGGTGACCAAACAAAAACCTCTCATCTTCAGTGCCACAACTATTTGAAAAGGACATTTTAGTTACTTTGCACTAATAACAACCTATCCACATTATGGTTACACGTAACACCGAAAACCTCCAGAAATTCACTAGTTATGGTAAGCTAAGCAACCATAACTCGTGCCACCACCGTGCACTGTAAAGACTAACGCCCAGGACATCAAAGATGACATCACAAATGCCATTTCATCATTTCCCGCATGACGAAATGAGTGAGCATAGTAACCCCATAGGTCGGGAAGGCAGTGTGAAAAGTAACACAATTACAATAGATTACTTCATGTATACCATGTATACCAAACACATTTCTTTTTCTTTAACAGAACATTAGGAAAATAGAAAGCAATACACCACACGGTACCTCTTCCACAGCAACATATGACCACAGGAACTGAAGGAAACGCTGTAAATAGCAACATGGATCCCATAATTGATGATTTGCTGAACAATTTTGACACCTTGAAAGATTTCGTACAAGGACATATTATAGGGAAAATCAGATACCACTGCCCCACCTGCACATGTCCTGTTCCCCATTTTCCAGCCCACCATTCCCGTTAATTCGGCGTCATGAGAGACACTCAAATGAGACCTCATTCCCTTCCTCCCCGCAACTTGTAGAAATGCCGAAATCCCCGGTATGTGTATCCGTTTCTGGTCCCCCTTCCCTTTCCTAATAGTGGCTATAAATGTGTGGAAATAAAGGTTGATATGTAAATTGGTGGGGATGATCGCAAGTGAGGAAAATGGAGGAGTCCTACCACCGCCGCACCTGGCTGGCCTGTGCGCAATCACAATGGAAGCATCCGTAGGACGCCAGTACGGGCCGAATATCTGCATCCACAGAACCGCCTATAAGTAGTGGTAGGACTGTACGTTTGTCGGTTGCACAACTTCGCACATGCCCATCTCTTCCTCTAACACCTGGTAACACTGCCCCTGGCCAAGATATGCAAAGAAACTTGTGATGTACTTTTAGTAGGTGGAATCGCTCACCCACGTCCTGCGGGTACCTTTGCATGTGAACATCCCACCTATTGTACCGTTCACACACCCAGCTTGTTTAGAAATGTTCAGGGCATGTGTTCCGTGCTTTTAAGTAGTCTGGGATCCCAAGGGTATCCATAGGACACCAATGCAGATGGACACAAAATATTCCAGCCACTATGCGTCCCGCGGACAGCCGTCCCAGTGGAGAACAATGGTGATGTCAACAGGGGAACGGAACCACACTGCGTGTGGGCCCTTGTTTGGCAGACACGATCCGGCCCGTGTACATTGAAAAAGTACTATTTTCTGCAAAGTATGCAGTGTAACTGTGAAAGTCAACCCTTACAGAGGTCCTACACTTTCCCTTCTGCATCTACTTATTTTTGGGAAAGATGTAGGGCCACTTTCCGGGTGCACATGCTCCACAACAGTGCTATTAAAGGTTGCACACCACAGCTGCATTGCAATCCGTGTTTGGCTTTCCAGAACAGAGCAGCGGTGCACATTGCTTCATGCAGAAATTGCTTTCTGACCAATTCTGTGCTGCAAAACTATCTTTCCAAATAATGGCCACCAGAGCTGCTGCTACTACCTCTGACTCAGCAGCACCCACACTTTCAGCATCACCACAACCACCTCCTTCTGAAGGGCCTGAACAAGGGAACAGCTGTGATAATGTAAATGGAGGGCATTAAGGGAACAAGGATAAAGTAGAGCGATTCCCCATTGCCCACAGGCAGCGTGAGTTGTGGGTGTGGAAACTATTTACCACCGTAGATGTGCCCAAATCTCATGCTAACAAGGTGAAATGCACTGTACTTAGTCGCAGAAAACCTGGCTTGTGCAGCTACGACACCACCTCCATGCAGCAGCACCTGAAATCGCACCACAAAGCAGCTTTTCGGAGGGTTGTCCCCTTTCAACAAGGCAGTAGGTTAATTTCCTCTGCAGCATCCTCTGCATCTGCTCCTGCCACCACTAGGGACACTCCAGTGGGCCAGCACATCCCGAAAGCAGCCTTGCAGGCCAAACGCACCTCAGCAGACCCGTACCTTTCAAAGGTCACAGTATTGTGCATGTACGGCGATGCAGTACTGTGCAGGGGGAACAACTTCGAAGTGCTTTCGAGGCTTCGGGCCGGGAGCATGACAAAGAATAGCCCCTACTCAAGTAAGGTCCACCCAACAACTTCTGCTCTCCACTTTCAGTTTCTTATTCATGCGGTTGGTACCCTTTGCCAAACCTCCCTTCCATTCATTTCCTTCTGTTGCCTGTATTAGAACAACAGGAAAAATGCAACACAACCCGAAGAGGGTGTGGGGGAGACAAAAAGGCTCTTTTCAGAGCCACCTTGCACTGTTTAAAAATAGAATTTCAATAAAAGCATGCAGGCAGACCCGCAGCCTATAAGCACTGCGTACAGGGTGGAAATCCGCCAGTGGTAAGAGCGTGAAAATTCCCCATTCGAGCCCAATGTGGAATGGGGAATTCCCGAATGGGCTCAGTGGGGAATGGGCAATACCCGTTCTGCCAAACCCGTGATCCCACGCTATTAGCGCCGGGGGGTTTGGCGGTAGGGCTATTAACGCCGGCACTAATAGCGCTGGTGTTACCACCCAACTCGTAATGAGGCCCTAAACATGTTTTCCCTTACCCAGCTTCACCACTGACATACAGCAGTACAGGCTTGTAGTTGTCACAGGTACAAGTTTTACTTTCGTGCTGTATATCATGTTCAGTTCTTTCACTTACATCTAGAAAAATGGTACGCTGCTCATTGTTTAGTTGGGATTTCAATACAGTCAACTCTTCTGCAGATTGCTCATACTCAAACATGGTGGTGGTTACTTCCGTGTCATGGCTAATTCTGCCTCATTTGCTATGAGTGGCTGTCCAAGTGGTTCTTGGCTGCCTGTTACAGAAGGTTCACTGCTCTCAGAAGTGTCTACATTTAGTTGTGCTTGAAGTTCTTCTTGTTGGCATTCATTGTCCAATATGGTTTTATACTGTGTAAAGTTCCCATCTGTAATTGTAATTTCACTTGCATTGAAAGCATCTCCATAGGAGGCGTGGGTGGCTAATACATCTTCTTTTCTCCATGGTTTGAAAAGTTACAGTAGAGCCATGTAGTACAGTTCTTTGTGTTGAGGAGTTTTCAATGACAATTTCAATTAATTAATTAGGCTGCGATTGGTAAGTTTCACCAGGCTGCCTTCACAACTTTCCACTCTGTATCTACCTTTTTTCTCATCTGGTTTAATGTTATTTTTGTATGAGAGGTTTTGGGCTATCTGTACAGGCACATGGCTTCTAAAGTAATACTCCTGCTCGGGAAGTATGTGTCCAATAAGTCATTCTTTAAAATGTCCTGACTGTTGGGATCGTTTTTTTGGCTATTGTTTGTATGTCTTTGTACAATTTCAGTCCTCCTTTTCTGGATACAGCAGGACCAAGGCTTACCCACACTATGTATTCAGATTTCTCATATAAGGCGGTGCCGGTTAAACGGTCTTCATAGCAGCCACATTCTCTATGGGACAGTATTTTTCTGCCAGTGTTTTGTCAGAAGATATGTCATCCCAGAGTTCTTTTAGGTCTGTTTTCTCTGCTTTGGTTAAGTAGGCTGTGACATATCGTGCAACTGCAGTGGAATTGTCTGCAATGTACTACACATCAACATTAGCATTCCATAGGAGTGCAATTATTGCATTGTAATCATTGATGTACTTTGATGCTTTGCTCCTTTGTATACAGTATGTGTTCTTAGGAGATTTCCCTTTTACACAGTGTCGAACTGAAGGCATGAAGCTGTTTACTTGCCATGTTGCCGAAAATAGTCTAGGGAAACCAAAGCGGTATTTGGTGTAGTATTTGCCTCTGTTCTTATATTTGTGGCAACACTACTTGCCACACTTGTGTCTTTGGAATTGCGAAATTTGTGCTTGTCGGTCACTAGGTGTACGTTCTGAAGGGTTTTCGAAAGTGACATATTTGTGAATGAACTGCAAAACAAATTCATCACTGTCCTCACCAAATTTAGGAGCATTTTTATCAACAAAAGCATGTGAATGTGTGGTGCTCCTCTGGCTTGATATTCTTTTCTCCAAAAGAAGTGTTCCACTTCTCCGAGTGGAGGAAGTGCTTTATTCCAAATGAAGTGCAGCATGGCAAGGAAGCGATGATGGAAGAACCGTGAAACATACAGGATTAAGAGAGCAAAGTTCTCCTGGTGTTTTCATGTCTCCACCGGTTATGTTTGTGTTTGCTATGCGTAGGAAAGTGTGCAAGTCTTCCCCTGCATACTCTGCACAACCTAAAGTGACAAAGCATGTTTGCCAAGAGATTTGTAGGTCCTTGTGTTGCACCTTTTGAAGTAGTTGTGTAACGGACATGTTTTGAAAATGGGAACCTGTTTTCAATGTGTGCGGAACTCCATAGCATAGCTTTGCCAGTTCACTTTCAAAGAGGAGGTAGAATATGTACTTCACGTTCTGTCTAAATCTAGGGTCTTCAAAATACATTTGTAAACAGCAGTATTCTGATGCTGTTATTTGCGTGCATCTTTCATCATATCTTCCACCTTTTCCAGTCCGGAAGAGTAGAGGAAAGGCTTGTGCTGCTACACTTTTTTACCATATACTGATTGGCGCACCTTTGGCTTGCATTTGATATGTTTCTAGTGTATCGTCTATGGTGTCTTTGGAGGGCAGTGGGTGAACTGTATAGTGATCTAAAATATTGGAGGCTGCAGTAGGATCTAGACATTGAAATTGGCCAGTTGTTGAAGAGTCCTGAATTATTTCAGTGGTTTCTCACAGGTTTTCTTCAATGTTTATTTCCTTGTAGTATTCATTGGTTTTTTTAAGGTATTGCAAGGCTTCCATAACTTTGTTTCAGTCCACTAGTTGCTGCCAATTATTTTTGTCTTTTGTAGGTAAACCATTTACCAGGATAATCAAAGATTCTTGTATTGGCTTTTGCACTCGTAGAGTGTCTACATTTTCTTTCAGATCTAATGGTAAATAAACTACTTTCCCACAAATGCCTCTCAGTAATTCGGTGGGAGGCAATTTTGCAGTTTTCGGCTGAAGGCGTATTATTGCTTGAAATGGGTGCACTGTTTGGATTATAATGCTCTCATACAAGTTAAGCTGCTGCAGTGCGTTTGGCAGTAGAAATACTTCAAAATTATTACTGATCACCCGTGAAGGCATTTGGCTATTGTCCAGTTTTGCAGTCAGTATGTGCACAGTATGGAGGTGTTAGTAATTTTGTATTTGTTTTCAGCTATAAGGTACAGAGCTAATTGAAACCATTGGGATTCCTCATTGTCTTCTATTTTCTGCATTATATGTATAGTTTTGGTGTTCTTTCTATAGAAAGTTCTACGACAACACACACATACTTGGTTTGGCATTTCAGCAGATGTGCTTTTGTACTTTTGTATTTCTTTTTTGTATGTGTGACATAAAAAGTTGCTGTCTGCAATGTTGTCAGTACTGTTGTCTAAAAATGGTGGAGTTTGTAAGTGCTCTTCCGTTCCACAATATATACTTTGGATGTGCTCTATTTGTTTATCATTTAAGTGTTGCAATGTTAAAGCTGGACTTTTTGCATAGTACAGTTTGGAAACTAGATTTCTGACAGTTGAATGGTGGGTTGCTACCATTTTGATACGGTGGATGGTGCTTTTGCAAGCAGGTCCAGAAATACAGGCTAAGGAATGTCCTTGTAATCCTGTGTAGGTGCGCACTGCACAGGAGTCCATCGTTTGTAGTATTTAAATTTTTCTTTTATCGTTGCCTTTCACATAGTGATTGAGGAACTGCTGCAACAATTTGATTGAGCATTGGCGAACGTTACACATTGATGTGCAAGGCCATTTGTAGGTCAGGCGTGTTGATGTGGTGGATTGGGGAGTGACATCCAAGTTTGATGTGGAACTTCCTGAAAGCAGTGTTTCTTCTTCCATTATGGTATTGTGTATCTTTTCATACTCTCGTCCCCTCCAATATAAGGCTATTTGGTTTGTTTGCTCTTGTTTGTACGATTCTTCATTGAAGTATGGCTCTGTGTTGGTGGTGTGACTCCACTCACCTGTACAGATGTGGCCAAAGGTACCTATGCTGATATTGAGTTTGTTGCGAAGTACTTCTTGTAGTTTACCAATTAATGTTGTTAGTGGTTTCATTCTGTTTAAAAGTACTATAAACAATTTCTGTTTAACAATCATTGCACTGTCTACAAGAGCTTCCAGGATTACTTTTCAGCTGTAAGCTTTGAGGGTTGAGCGTGATTTCTCCTCTCTATTTATAAGGTTCTGAAGGACTCTGTGGTGGAGTGTTTTTTGTAAAATATTTTTTTTTGGAATGCTTCTTTGTGGTTACATTACCATTGTACGTACTCTGTTAGCAGTTGTGCGAGTTGCACTCTTTTTAGTGCTTTTCTTTTCATTGTCACATTTTGACAGATGAATTACACTTTCTTTACTGGTAGGTGCATCTGTTTTGCTCAATGACTGTATCAGCTTTTCTCTTTCAACTTTCTGCAGAAGTTCTGCTTGCAGTGGATGGCTATTTGCTATGCTTTTGGGTTGTGTGGCTCTCTTTCTGTGTTGCTTTCTACAGAGTTGCAGTTTGGTAGGCATTGTGTAGTAGCTGTTGGAGAAGAAAGGGAAGTGTGGGTGTGCAGATTTTGAAAAGTATATGTGTGCTATGTGCATGAGTGGTTGACATGGAAGTGTGTCACTGTGTAATGGGCTCTAACTTTCGGTTCGGGACAGTATCGTACAATGTGGGGATTAGTCTAATGGCGGCGATATAATAAACACTGAGCACCTGTAGAGGTGTCATGACTAAAAATTAAGTATTTACTGGTGGGTTGCCGCAAATCTACAAATCTACAATAGAAGAATAGTGCACTCTCTGAGTAAGATGTAAAACACTACGATGGTATTGTACTTACTTTGGTGCTTGGTGAGAGTAGGTGAATCGCAGGTTGTATTTTCAAGTGCACACGCCAGTGGCTTTCAGGAGAGAGGTGAGTACTGCACCTCTATAAGCAGATGGTAAGAAAATATGTTGGCTAATGGCATACTGATTGCATTTGTACAATACATTTGTTAAAAGTGTAGGGGGATGTCTTGGCAGGAAGAGAAAGTGTGTGTATATAAATGAATGGCTTACTATATGAACAGGGACTTGGGAGCATAAGCATGTTTGGGAAGGGGGTAGGTGGGTCATTTGTGAGTGTATTTTATGACGTCCGGTTTAGCAAGTGTGTGTATTAGTGTAGGAGTATTTATTTTGAAAATGGAGTTCTTCTCATTGTGGAAGGATGACAAAAAGATTCGGAAAGATGTACAGACTGCAAAGCAGAATGTTTTTGTGTGTGCATTTGCATATACTTGTCTACATATATATGCTTGCTACATGAGTGGAAGCAGTATTTACATTCTTTAATTTCTTTATGTGCATTTATGAATGGTACTGTTGTCAATGCACACATTTTTTATTTGTTTAAGTAATGTTACATTTTTGTTTAAGTCATGTTGCAATCTATAAAGTGTGAAAGGTAAGTGGCAGAAAACTGTTGTTATGCATGCAATGTATGCACTTGGCTTAGTTTGGTGGGATACGCTGACTGATCCTTTACTGTGCGATTTTTACAAATTTCATAGGAGGTGCCTTAACAGGGGAAAGCATCGTAAAATTCACGAACCGAAAGAACAGAGTAACCGTTTGCATATAACAGAGGCTGGTATGGGCAAATTCCAACTTTGACAGCACCTACCACTGTACGAGCCATTTCATGGTGGGTGATGGGAGAAATAATAGTATGCATTTTCAGTACGACAAACTTATAACAGTTGCAAATGTATTGTACAAAAAGTAGTGATACCTGCAGGGCGTGGTGATGGGTGGCGATGCCGACAAATGTGGATGCAGAACTCGTAGATTTTTTACAGTACTTTTCAGTGCAGGTGCTTTTGATTCACAGGATGCTTGAACTCTGCGTGTTTAACGGTTAGTATGGACTGTTAAACAGATACGATAGAGCTAGATACAGAAATCTTGGATGTTATTGGTGGATGCGTGTGTGACCATTTAACAGTAGCCAATGAGGGAGTGCTGGAAAAAGTCTACTGGAAAGGGAAGAAGGACTGGCCCTGTTTTACTGGGGCTAGGCCCTCGAGGTAGTTGGGAAAGCACACGTGCTACATGCTGTCCTTCTTAATATGCGTACCATGGAAATGGGAATATGGATTGTCGAATCAGGTGTATGTCTGCTTTTCTGTTCTATGCTGGGATATTCTTCTGTGCCCATGAGTACCTTAGTGTTTCTAATGTGATGTTTATTAGTGGAGCTGGTATTATTTTTTCTTTCCCCTATTGAAATCAATCTTGTGTTCCACAATGAAAAATGTAGTTTGTAGAAGCTTGTGCAATAATGTACGGAGGAAAAGCAAGCAGAAAGCAATCCCCAACAAATACCAAACAAAAAGGTGTTTGTTTACACGTTGCTTTACAACAAAAAAAATGTTTTCACAACTACCAACAAAGAAGGGACCCTATCCTGCTTCACATGTGTTTGCGCACCCACCCACATAGGGCAATATGTTCACGAAAGCCGCAGCATTTGGAGGTGCGCACGTGCTACATCCAGTCCTTTTCAGGGTGGCTGGCATGGAAATGGGACTGTGCAGGAGTTGGGATTGGTCAATAAGATTTCCTGGGTGTGGTGTGTAACAACAGATTGTGCCAGAAGGTGTGTTTGCAAATAGATCTGCACATGGCTAAGGGCATGGCTATACCGTGAAGGAATATAAACAAAAATAATCGGGATGGGGAGATCCAAAACATCGACACAGAAGTGCTAAGTGTGTGGGTTTATTATGTATTCACACAGGACGTGGTAGATAGCTTCACAATTTAATTTACATTGCTTCCGATAAGCACGAAAGTTTAGATGAAGAAGACGGACAGGGTTGGTTTATGCAGTAGTGACACAGGTGGGTGTAGGCCTCTGAAGTATAGAGGTCAGCACTACACTGGGATACATGTTGCCTCATATATCGAGGGGGTATAGGAACCCGCAGTTACACAAAACAAAAAGTGCACACAACAATCTTTGAATTTTAACGGGTGCAAGTAATGATACAGTTGTGATAGGAAGTTCGACACAGGGAGTGACACAGGGTGTGTTTCGGCCAAAGAAAGTGGCTTGGTTGTAGCCGTCTTTGTGCTGGCCTTCATCAGGAAAAGGGGCACCAGTGGTGGTGCTGTCCGTGCTGTCTGTGGGTAAAACAGAGCTATTAGGATCTCGGGTGGTTGTTCGTTAAGTACTATAAGTATTAAATACGGGCCTAATTGTTGCCCACGTTGTACACCATGTGGTGTGTCTAAAAGACAGCTTACCTGCCGTTCAGGGAAACAGGTGGGTGCTGTCGGGGAAGCCGCGAAAAGTGCGGAACGTCCGGTGCTGGGATTAGCACTTGGTGAAAGGCTTTAGTTTCCTAGGGGCTGGCGTGGTTCAGAGTCTCACGAAGCCGGAGTTGGGCGTAATTGGACCCAAGTCTGAAATGAACATTAAAAACCGGTGTAGGTAACCTGTGGGGGTCAAGTGCGCCGGGGAGTATGTCCGCGTAGGAGTCAAGGGGAACTTACTGTTGTCTGGGTGGTAAGCTGCCGTGCTGGACGTGGACTGCTGGGAGCCGGATGAGTCGGACAACGAGGGAGCCGTGTTAGACTGTATAAAGAACAGCCAGTGGCTGGGGACAGGCGAATGGGAACCCGCGATTCAAGGGCGACACCCAGCTTGGGCCAATCAGATGGCTGAGCGCCGTGTCCCAATGAGAAGGCGGTACTACGTGTGTGATGTTGGGTAATGTAGTCCGGTGCGGTGTATGGGGATTCCTGCTCTTGGATACTTGCACGACATAACAGGTAGGATACATGGTTGCAAACATAGGTAATCTACGTGCGCCATGTGGATGGGCGGTTGCCGACCACCACTACAGATGGTTAAACAAAATAGACTCTCGTATACAATAGTGTTCACAAGGTGGAGGATATAGATGTCCAGTGTGAACAAGAGAAGTTAGTGCCAGTACAATAATGTTCACAAGGTGGACAACATTGGTTTCAAATGTGTGTCAGGACAAAAGTTCATTCTAATCAGTCGAGCGTGGTGGACACTTAGAGGAGTACTCTAGAAGTGTTTCCATTCGACGGTTACATTTAGGCCGTCTTGCACAGAGTTCAATTTGTGGACCCATTTTTGTTCGAGTTTAGTGAGGGCAATGTTGATGTCACCTCCTCGTCTTTGTGGCTGGAGTTGTTGGACCACGGTCCATGTGAATTGTTCGTGGGTATGCTTCTTCTTAGTGAAGTGTTCGACCAAGGGTTTGTCCTCGACTTGGTTTTTGATGCATGATCTGTGTTCATTAATCCTTTGTTTGACAGGTCTAATGGTTTTGCCAATATAGATCAGATCACAGGGACACTTGATGGCGTAGATCACGTGTTTGCTCTCGCAGTTGGTGTGGCTGTTCTGTTTCCATACCAAGTTCTTGTGGATGAAAGTTTTGCTGTTTGTAGTAAAACGGCAGGCTACGCATTTACCACAGCTGAAGTGGCCAACTACTGGTGGAAGGTTCGATAGTGTGGTGGCTGGTTTGGTAGGTTCTAGGAAGGTGTGGACTAGGGAATCTCTTAGATTTCTGTTCTTTTTGAAGGCAAACAGTGGTTTCTTGGCGAGGGTGCCTTCATTTTTAATCAGATGCCAGTGTTTGTTGATGGTATTTTTGATGAGGTTGCTGACTGGGTTGTATGTGGTGACGCAAACAGTTCTATTGTTCGGGTCTCTTTCTTTGGTCGTTAGGCAAATTGAGCGGTCGGTATTGGCTGCTCTTTTCTTGGCTGTCTTGATGGACTTCCTGGGGTAGCCTCTCTCTCCAAGACGTGTTTGTAGTAGTTGTGCATGGTGGTTGAATTTTTCTCTGTCTGAACAGTTTCTCCGGATGCGTAGAAACTGACCATATGGGAGATTGTATTTCAATCCTTGTGGATGGTAACTGGTGAAGTGGAGAAGGGTGTTCCTGTCGGTGGGTTTCCTGAAGAGTTCCGTCTTCAGTGTCTCTCCGGACCGATAGATGTGTAGGTCGAGGAAATTGATCTTTTGATGGTCCCATTCAATGGTGAACTTGATGTGTTCGTTCCGTGCATTGAGCCATTGGTGGAAGGCTAGTAGTCCTTCAGCGCTTCCTTCCCAAATGAGTAATACGTCATCGATGTATCGACGCCAGACTTTGATGTGTGGTCTGTGTGGGTTATCATCGTGGTAGATATGATCTTCTTCATATTGTGCCATGTAGAGATTGGCGACGTCTGGGGCGAACGTGGCGCCCATACTGACGCCTTTTATTTGCTGGTATATCTGTTGGCCGAATAGAAAGAAATTCTCGCCCATGGCAATCCGGATGCACTCGACCAGAAAGTTGGTGGGTATGGTGGAGGTGTTGGCTCGTTTTTCAAGGCATGTAGCCAAAGCCTGTAGGCCCTCTGTATCACAGGCGGAGACAATGGGTCTGCCCGGGGGTTTAGTGGGGTGCTTGTGGATTTTAGGTAAAATGTAGAATGCCGGAGTCCTCGGGTGTGTTTTGTTGAGGAAGATCCACTGTTGGAACCCCTCTCCTTGTATACAGACTTTTTCATGAAGCCTTTCGTGGGTAAGATGGCCTCTTACCTAAGAGATAGCACAGAAACTATCAAGATCTTAGACTCCATACATCTGACTGATGAGTCCATTTTGGTCACCATGGACGTTGAGGCACTGTATACCTCCATCCCCCAAACAGAGGGCCTACAGGCTTTGGCTACATGCCTTGAAAAACGAGCCAACACCTCCACCATACCCACCAACTTTCTGGTCGAGTGCATCCGGATTGCCATGGGCGAGAATTTCTTTCTATTCGGCCAACAGATATACCAGCAAATAAAAGGCGTCAGTATGGGCGCCACGTTCGCCCCAGACGTCGCCAATCTCTACATGGCACAATATGAAGAAGATCATATCTACCACGATGATAACCCACACAGACCACACATCAAAGTCTGGCGTCGATACATCGATGACGTATTACTCATTTGGGAAGGAAGCGCTGAAGGACTACTAGCCTTCCACCAATGGCTCAATGCACGGAACGAACACATCAAGTTCACCATTGAATGGGACCATCAAAAGATCAATTTCCTCGACCTACACATCTATCGGTCCGGAGAGACACTGAAGACGGAACTCTTCAGGAAACCCACCGACAGGAACACCCTTCTCCACTTCACCAGTTACCATCCACAAGGATTGAAATACAATCTCCCATATGGTCAGTTTCTACGCATCCGGAGAAACTGTTCAGACAGAGAAAAATTCAACCACCATGCACAACTACTACAAACACGTCTTGGAGAGAGAGGCTACCCCAGGAAGTCCATCAAGACAGCCAAGAAAAGAGCAGCCAATACCGACCGCTCAATTTGCCTAACGACCAAAGAAAGAGACCCGAACAATAGAACTGTTTGCGTCACCACATACAACCCAGTCAGCAACCTCATCAAAAATACCATCAACAAACACTGGCATCTGATTAAAAATGAAGGCACCCTCGCCAAGAAACCACTGTTTGCCTTCAAAAAGAACAGAAATCTAAGAGATTCCCTAGTCCACACCTTCCTAGACCCTACCAAACCAGCCACCACACTATGGAACCTTCCACCAGTAGTTGGCCACTTCAGCTGTGGTAAATGCGTAGCCTGCCGTTTTACTACAAACAGCAAAACTTTCATCCACAAGAACTTGGTATGGAAACAGAACAGCCACACCAACTGCGAGAGCAAACACGTGATCTACGCCATCAAGTGTCCCTGTGATCTGATCTATATTGGCAAAACCATTAGACCTGTCAAACAAAGGATTAATGAACACAGATCATGCATCAAAAACCAAGTCGAGGACAAACCCTTGGTCGAACACTTCACTAAGAAGAAGCATACCCACGAACAATTCACATGGACCGTGGTCCAACAACTCCAGCCACAAAGACGAGGAGGTGACATCAACATTGCCCTCACTAAACTCGAACAAAAATGGGTCCACAAATTGAACTCTGTGCAAGACGGCCTAAATGTAACCGTCGAATGGAAACACTTCTAGAGTACTCCTCTAAGTGTCCACCACGCTCGACTGATTAGAATGAACTTTTGTCCTGACACACATTTGAAACCAATGTTGTCCACCTTGTGAACATTATTGTACTGGCACTAACTTCTCTTGTTCACACTGGACATCTATATCCTCCACCTTGTGAACACTATTGTATACGAGAGTCTATTTTGTTTAACCATCTGTAGTGGTGGTCGGCAACCGCCCATCCACATGGCGCACGTAGATTACCTATGTTTGCAACCATGTATCCTACCTGTTATGTCGTGCAAGTATCCAAGAGCAGGAATCCCCATACACTGCACCGGACTACATTACCCAACATCACACACGAAGTACCGCCTTCTCATTGGGACACGGCGCTCAGCCATCTGATTGGCCCAAGCTGGGTGTCGCCCTTGAATCGCGGGTTCCCATTCGCCTGTCCCCAGCCACTGGCTGTTCTTTATACAGTCTAACACGGCTCCCTCGTTGTCCGACTCATCCGGCTCCCAGCAGTCCACGTCCAGCACGGCAGCTTACCACCCAGACAACAGTAAGTTCCCCTTGACTCCTACGCGGACATACTCCCCGGCGCACTTGACCCCCACAGGTTACCTACACCGGTTTTTAATTTTCATTTCAGACTTGGGTCCAATTACGCCCAACTCCGGCTTCGTGAGACTCTGAACCACGCCAGCCCCTAGGAAACTAAAGCCTTTCACCAAGTGCTAATCCCAGCACCGGACGTTCCGCACTTTTCGCGGCTTCCCCGACAGCACCCACCTGTTTCCCTGAACGGCAGGTAAGCTGTCTTTTAGACACACCACATGGTGTACAACGTGGGCAACAATTAGGCCCGTATTTAATACTTATAGTACTTAACGAACAACCACCCGAGATCCTAATAGCTCTGTTTTACCCACAGACAGCACGGACAGCACCACCACTGGTGCCCCTTTTCCTGACGAAGGCCAGCACAAAGACGGCTACAACCAAGCCACTTTCTTTGGCCGAAACACACCCTGTGTCACTCCCTGTGTCGAACTTCCTATCACAACTGTATCATTACTTGCACCCGTTAAAATTCAAAGATTGTTGTGTGCACTTTTTGTTTTGTGTAACTGCGGGTTCCTATACCCCCTCGATATATGAGGCAACATGTATCCCAGTGTAGTGTTGACCTCTATACTTCAGAGGCCTACACCCACCTGTGTCACTACTGCATAAACCAACCCTGTCCGTCTTCTTCATCTAAACTTTCGTGCTTATCGGAAGCAATGTAAATTAAATTGTGAAGCTATCTACCACGTCCTGTGTGAATACATAATAAACCCACACACTTAGCACTTCTGTGTCGATGTTTTGGATCTCCCCATCCCGATTATTTTTGTTTATATTGCGCATACCCACCTGGGTAAATCGGGACCTAGCCAGGTGCCCTAAGATTGAAATATACCGTGAAGGAGACAGGCTATATGGCTTTTGGGCAACTCTTGGATGCATTGGTTGAAGGTTTACGCCAAACGCTGTGCACTGGCTGCACACCTTGGGTTCTATAATGGCGATGTCCACTGGTACGGAATAAGTGTGATGAAGTGGCTGCATGTGGGTCCTCTTTCTGCCAGTTTGGTGACTCTCGATCATCCAGACATTATTATTGTTCATTGTGGAGGGAACGGTTTAGGACATGTTAGTGGCATCTCACCGGAGTGTGCGATGAAGGAGACATTCGCCAACTAATGGCAATGTTTCCAGATGTACATAATTTTTTCTCGCATTGCCCAGAGACAAATATGGCTGTGTTCTTCCTCATGTGGCCCGCAAATTGAGAAAGCGTGGCACAATGTGAACAAGGCCGTTTGTGTCACGACTCGCTCCCTTCGCTCCCGTTCCCGCCACTTGGGGGCATGTTTTGGGGCTTATTCCTTGCTGGACATTTCCTCCGAACCTAATGCCACAGTGCTGTAATGAATTGGGAGCGCTAAATCCCTATTTTCCAAACTACTTCCCTTCCGGATCCATTCCAGGTTTTTGGCAGCCAGCATGCTTCTTTAACCAAATGACTGTGCTTCCCAGAATGCCTGGCCCACTGCTCCACCTCCACCCTTGCAGGACAAGGTTGGGTGGAGGATAGGCAACACCTGTGGCTGCAGGTGCAGCAGTCAGCACACCTGAGGCGTGTGCTCGTTAAACAGCTTTAAAAGCCTCAGTCTCACTTCAGTCCAGCGCTGGTCATCGATTGCAGTGTTCCTGTTTTTGACTAGTCCCTGGTTCCTGGTTCCTTGCCTTTGTACCTTCTTCCTTGTTCCTGTTTCCTTGTTTCCTCCGCCCTGAATTTCGGATTCATGAGCTAATTGATTTCTGCTCCCTTGATTTCCCTTTTTGTCTTCCTCTGTTTACAGGCAGCAATTCTCAGTGCTTTCCCCTTTTAGATGCAGCCCAGTTTGTCTGTGTTCTATATTTCTTTGACTCTGCCCTTTGCTGCTGTTACCCATTTGCCTTAGCCTTCCTCTTAGTTTAGTTTCCTGTCTTTTCCTTGGAGGGGTAGGGAGAAGTTTGCATAGGTTATTTCGTTTTTCCCTGCTCCTGATCCTTACTTTCTAGAGGATCCATTCCATGTTTTCCACTGCACTTCTGCATTTATTTTCCCTTTGATTATTAGGTGTGGTGTGCGGTAGTAGCTAGCCCCTGTGTGAATGCTTATGTTTTCCTCACTATTTTGTAGACACTATTCCCACTTAGGTATTTAGTTTTCCTTCCATTGCTGTTCTAGCCTTTCGGGGTCCCAGTTTCTTCAACAGGATTCGTGGGCTAGCTGACATTCAAGAGGTTTATCTCGTCCTCGTGAGTACAGTTCTTAAGTTCCCTTCTGTAATACCATCAAGAGTGTTAGTACACAGATCCTGTCATTGCTTGCCCTCCACGTGGGTTTAGCGCTGTCAGTACCTGTAACAGCAATTGGGGGTAAGGCGCTTGCCGACTTTCCTCGCGGTCAGGTGCTTACCCCACATCCCTTTTCATATATTGGTTTTGATGTCACACTCTATTTGCACTCCTGGGTTCTAGCATACCTGAGTCGTAGTTCCTGGGTGCACATTTCCCTTGCCATATTCGCTGCCTTTGTACTCGCCTGACTAATCCTGACAGTATGACCAGCCCAAAATTCCCATTGAATATGGCAAGTTTAAGAAAGAAAGGCAGCAAGGCCTCTAACAAGTTTGTACAGAAAGCTTCCCCTACATTTACTTGTGACAATCAAATCACTAGTCCTGACTCCAATGAACTCCTTGTCACGAATGGGCATTTACGTGCAAAGTATTTTTCCCATAGGATGGCACATCCTACATGCCCTGATCCTAGTTCTATCTTTGGTTTTGATCCCGATTCTATGTCAGCACAAGCCTTAGCCGCAGAAAACAACACACTGTTAGACTTATTATACGAGAGTACCTCTGTTGTTGAACCCCATGATTCCAGTTGTGCTTCTCCTCAGATAGAACAGTTTCATGATACCAACATAAAGAATGAAGGGGTTTCTTGCATAACTTCTGTTTTCAACCCTCAGTCTAACGCATACTCCGTTGCACAGGTACATACTGTAGTCCCTAATGCCAAGAGGTCTAATGTCAATAGTTTGTTTAAGGGAAACACAGACCAAGTTGGAAAGATAAACTATAAATCACAGAACCTGCAAGCAGTAGAGGACAATGTACAATCGATGCACATCCAGATTGCTAGTGCAGGATCCAGCCCTGATGCCACTATGCTTCCCCCTGTGCCTACTGATAGTGATGTACAGTTAATGCAGGGCATGCTAAGAGCTAAACTTGAGGAGTTAAGACAAGAACTCATTTCTGCACAAGAGGAAAATAAAACCTTACACTCTTTACTGAATACACCTCAGACTTTATCTGTTGATGTGGAGGAAGTGAACACTGTTCAGCCCCTGAGTGCAGAGACTTTGGTAAACCATGATAATTGCCAATATGTTAGATCTATTGGAAGTGAAAGTCTTTCTTCTAGCACAGCGCTCAATCTGGGCACAGTTTCTAACAATTGTTCTGCTGATTGTCAGGGATTGCAGTTAGCTGAAGATTTACAAGCCACTCCTTTACCTAAAGTTTCCTGTGTAGCAGTCTGTCATAATTCTGAGCTAGCACACATACAAGCTTCTGATCTCCAAACACAATACACAAAGGTGGCATACACAGATTCAGTCACTACAGTAGGCTTAGGTCCTGCTCTTGATACAGCTGCTGAGACTGAAGTAGATGTTAAAGCTGATGTGGAAGACGATCTTACCTCTGGGTTCACTCTTCCTTCTGCCAATTCTGATCAATATGAACAGTCAGAGACAGTACAGATTTCATGTTCTGATGAACTCATTCCACAGTATACAGAACCAAAAGACCAGCAGGCGATTCCTGAACTGTTGATTGTTAATCTGCCTCTTTCAGAAGCTAAGACAGAGGAATGGACAATTGACGAAATCCTGATTAACAGAGACTTTACTATGGTGATTCCACTGGTTGATTTTGACTTCCACAAAGAAAGAGACTCTGTGTCACCCACTAAAGAAAAGGACTGCAAGGGTACAGTTCAGTCCTTGGTTACTGGAGCCAAGGAGTCTAATGCCCTAAAGGTGCCCTCCATTCCTGAGCCACTAATGTGTCTATCAACTTCTGAGACTTCTGTGTGTCCTCCTACAACCATTGACTCTTCTATGATCCAATCCACAGCCCTGCAGTCATCTTTGGTACACGTGTCTTCAATCAATGAACCGCTGCCATGTCTGCCATTTAATCAAGAGCCTCCACCATGCACGGGGTTAGTCCCAAAGACCCTGACATGTTTGGATTCAGCTACCGAGATGGCTCCAACTCGCATGCCTTCAGCTTCAAAGTTTCCTCTAGCCTGCCTGTCTTCAGCTACAGTGACTCATCCAGAAGATCATCCTTCAGCCAGAGAGCCTCCGGTAGTCCATCATATGTGCATGTCTTCAGTTCCAGAGTTTATTGCTTGTTTGCCTTCAGTTCATGATACACCGGTATCCTGCTTAGCTTCGCTTCCAACATCAGAGGTATACCTGTCTACACCATCAGATCCTGCTATATTTTCTACTGCTCCAGACAGTCCTCCTGAATCCCAAACATTTACTGTCGATGAACGTTTAGATTGCCTTTCTTTTGCTTCAGGAGGAGCACCAGAATGCCTGCCTTTTCCACAAGACGATTCTCCCAACTGCTTCACTTTAGCATCAGAGCCTCCTAAAAATGCAGCATCAGAGTTTGAGACTTTTGCCAGCTCCCGCTTCAGAGTCATCAAGCTGGACCAAGTGGTGAGTCAGAACCACTCACCTGGGTGTGCACAGGGGGTGGTGCAGACCGGCGTATTACCTACAGAACTTGTGCAACAGAATTCCGCCAAGAAGCACCAGTTGGGTGCTAGTAGCCAAAGGAAGGGAATGACTGCTGCAGTTCAAGATGTGTCTGTTATTGCTCCTTCTGCGGGTGTGCCTGAAATACCAAGTACTGTGTCTATCACTCCTATCGGTATGCCAAACGTCCCTGCTGTTGTATCCAACGTGCAACAAAGTGGCTACACGACTGTCACCAGGAGTACCAGCCTCGTACAACCCATGGGACTTCCAGGCATCCAAGGCGTAGAATATGTGCAGTCAAACCTTAATCATTTTCAACCACAAGCCTTTTCCCAGATGGATGACAGAAAAAGATCTGAACCTCTACCTCAGCCGCCACCTTCTCTAATGGCTGAACATGAACATTTCCTGAAGCCAGCAACTTCCTCACCTCCCGCAGGTCCGCTCTCGGCAGAAAGGCTAACAGAACTTCTACCATCGTCTAAGGCAAGTTGCACCAGCCTGCCTCCCTCCTCAAAGACTTACAAGGGTCCACTCCCAGTGACTGAGCTTCCTGGACCTTCCAACTCTGCTCCAGGTCCTGCAAGTTCTTCATGCCTTTCTTCGAACCATGAGTCTCTTCCTCACCAGAAGTCACCGTTTCCATCAGTATCACCTCCAAAGACAACACACTCCTATCATGGAAGCCCATCTGCCTTTGCCCACAAGCCACCATTTCCATCAGTGCCACCTCCAAAGAAAAAGCACTCCCATCATGGAAAGAAGAAGTCTCGTACGGGTGGCGGGCACCCGAAGAGGGCCGTAGGAGGGGGTATACTGTCACGACTCGCTCCCTTCGCTCCCGTTCCCGCCACTTGGGGGCATGTTTTGGGGCTTATTCCTTGCTGGACATTTCCTCCGAACCTAATGCCACAGTGCTGTATTGAATTGGGAGCGCTAAATCCCTATTTTCCAAACTACTTCCCTTCCGGATCCATTCCAGGTTTTTGGCAGCCAGCATGCTTCTTTAACCAAATGACTGTGCTTCCCAGAATGTCTGGCCCACTGCTCCACCTCCACCCTTGCAGGACAAGGTTGGGTGGAGGATAGGCAACACCTGTGGCTGCAGGTGCAGCAGTCAGCACACCTGAGGCGTGTGCTCGTTAAACAGCTTTAAAAGCCTCAGTCTCACTTCAGTCCAGCGCTGGTCATCGATTGCAGTGTTCCTGTTTTTGACTAGTCCCTGGTTCCTGGTTCCTTGCCTTTGTACCTTCTTCCTTGTTCCTGTTTCCTTGTTTCCTCCGCCCTGAATTTCGGATTCATGAGCTAATTGATTTCTGCTCCCTTGATTTCCCTTTTTGTCTTCCTCTGTTTACAGGCAGCAATTCTCAGTGCTTTCCCCTTTTAGATGCAGCCCAGTTTGTCTGTGTTCTATATTTCTTTGACTCTGTCCTTTGCTGCTGTTACCCATTTGCCTTAGCCTTCCTCTTAGTTTAGTTTCCTGTCTTTTCCTTGGAGGGGTAGGGAGAAGTTTGCATAGGTTATTTCGTTTTTCCCTGCTCCTGATCCTTACTTTCTAGAGGATCCATTCCATGTTTTCCACTGCACTTCTGCATTTATTTTCCCTTTGATTATTAGGTGTGGTGTGCGGTAGTAGCTAGCCCCTGTGTGAATGCTTATGTTTTCCTCACTATTTTGTAGACACTATTCCCACTTAGGTATTTAGTTTTCCTTCCATTGCTGTTCTAGCCTTTCGGGGTCCCAGTTTCTTCAACAGGATTCGTGGGCTAGCTGACATTCAAGAGGTTTATCTCGTCCTCGTGAGTACAGTTCTTAAGTTCCCTTCTGTAATACCATCAAGAGTGTTAGTACACAGATCCTGTCATTGCTTGCCCTCCACGTGGGTTTAGCGCTGTCAGTACCTGTAACAGCAATTGGGGGTAAGGCGCTTGCCGACTTTCCTCGCGGTCAGGTGCTTACCCCACATCCCTTTTCATATATTGGTTTTGATGTCACACTCTATTTGCACTCCTGGGTTCTAGCATACCTGAGTCGTAGTTCCTGGGTGCACATTTCCCTTGCCATATTCGCTGCCTTTGTACTCGCCTGACTAATCCTGACAGTTTGCCCCTTTTTTGCGAGATGTTGGCATGTTCTCCTTCCACAATGATAACATTATGTTTCGTAGTAGCAACATTTTACGTTCAGATGGAGTTCATCTGACTGATGCTGGCAATGGGCTGTTTCTGCATTATATCCAAAATGCAGTGCAGCGCTTCCTGCAAGTTTAGCAAGCATTTCCCCTGTGTGTGTTCACTACTTCCAACCTTACAAACAAAAACAGCACGAAAAGGCTCTTTTCAGAGCCAACACTTCGTTTTGGGAATGCGTACAATGCTTTTTAATGGAGTCGTGCCGCCCATTGTTCACCACCCTGCACACAGCGCTTATAGGCTGCGGATCCACCTGCATGCTTTTATTGAAATTCTATTTTTAAACAGTGCAAGGTGGCACTGAAAAGAGCCTTTTTGTCTCCCCCAAACCCCTCTTCTGGTTGTGTTTCATTTTTCTTGTTGTTCTAATACAGGCAACAGAAGGAAATGAATGGAAGGGAGGTTTGGCAAAGGGTACCAACCGCAGGGATAAGAAACTGCAAGTGGAGAGCAGAAGTTGTTGGGTGGACCTTACTTGAGTAGGGGCTATTCTTTGTCATGCTCCCGGCCCGAAGCCTCGAAAGCACTTCGAAGTTGTTCCCCCTGCACAGTACCGCATCGCCGTACATGCACAATACTGTGACCTTTGAAAGGTACGGGTCTGCTGAGGTGCGTTTGGCCTGCAAGGCTGCTTTTGGGATGCGCTCGCCCACTGGAGTGTCCCTAGTGGTGGCAGGAGCAGATGCAGAGGATGCTGCAGAGGAAATTAACCTACTGCCTTGTTGGAAGGGGACAACCCTCCGAAAAGCTGCTTTGTGGTGCAATTTCAGGTGCTGCTGCATGGAGGTGGTGTCGTAGCTGCACAAGCCAGGTTTTCTGCGACTAAGTACTATGTTGCACGAGATTTGGGCACATCTACAGTGGTAAATAGTTTTCACACCCACAACTCACGCTGCCTGTGGGCAATGGGGAATCGCTCTACTTCATCCTCGTTCCCTATTGCCCTCCATTTACATTATCACAGCTGTTCCCTTGTTCAGGCCCTTCAGAAGGAGGTGGTTGTGGTGATGGTGAAAGTGTGGGTGCTGCTGAGTCAGAGGTAGTAGCAGCAGCTCTGGTGGCCATTATTTAGAAAGGTAGTTTTGCGGCACAGAATTGGTCAGGAAGCAATTTCTGCACGAAGCAATGCGCACCACTGCTCTGTTCTGGAAAGCCAAACATGGATTGCAGTGCAGCTGTGGTGTGCGACCTTTTATAGGACTGTTGTTGAGCATGCGCACCCAAAAAGTGGCCCTACATCTTTCCCAAAAAAAAGTAGATGCAGAAAGGAGAGTGTAGGACCTCTGTAAGGGTTGACTTTCACAGTTACACTGCATACTTTGCATAAAATAGTACTTTTTCAATGTACATGGGCCGGATCGTGTCCGCCAAACAAGGGCCCATATGCAGTGTGGTTCCGTTCCCCTGTTGACATCACCATTGTTCTCTACTGGGGCGGCTGTCCGCGGGACGCATAGTGGCTGGAATATTTTGTGTCCATCTGCATAGGTGTCCTATGGATACCCTTGGGATCCAGGACTACTTAAAAGCACAGAACACATGCCCCAAACATTTCTAAACAAGCTGGGTGTGTGAAAGGTACAGTAGGTGGGATGTTCACATGCAAAGGTACCCGCAGGACGTGTGTGAGCGATTCCACCTACTAAAAGTACATCACACGTTTCTTTGCATACCTTGGCCAGGGGCAGTGTTACCAGGTGTTAGAGGAAGAGATGGGCATGTGTGAAGTTGTGCGACCGACAAACGTACAGTCCTACCACTACTTACAGGCGGTTCTGTAGATGCAGATATTCGGCCCGTACTGGCGTCCTGCGGATGCTTCCATTGTGATTGTGCATAGGCCAGCCAGGTGCAGCGGTGGTAGGCCTCCTCCATTTTCCTCACTTGCGATCATCCCCCCCATTACTGTGCCCCTCATAGTTATAATGGGCTTGTCAAAAAAAAGGAGAAGGTACATATAAATTCAGCAACAATTTACATATCAACCTTTATTTCCACACATTTATAACCACTAATAGGAAAGGGAAGGGGGACCAGAAACGGATACATATACTGGAGATTTTGGCATTTCTACAAGTTGGGAGGAAGGGAATGAGGTCTCATTTGAGTGTCTCTCATGGCACCGAATTAACGGGAATGGCGTGCTGGAAAATGGGCAAGGGGGACATGTGCAGGTGGGGCAGTGGTATCTGATTTACCCTATAATATGTCCTTGTACGAAATCTTTCAAGGCGGCAAAATTGTTCAGCAAATCATCAATTATGGGATCCATGTTGCTATTTACAGCGTTTCCTTCAGTTCCTGTGGTCATATGTTGCTGTGGAAGAGGTACCGTGTGGTGTATTGGTTTCTATTTCCTAATGTTCTGTTAAAGAAAAAGAAATGTGTTTGGTATACATGAAGTAATCTATTGTAATTGTGTTACTTTTCACACTGCGTTCCCGACCTATGGGGTTACTATGCTCACTCATTTCGTCATGCGGGAAATTCTCTTCCAGCCATTCCAGGGTGGTTGTCATTGCTGCACACACAAACAAAAACATCATGCTTTCCTACTCTTGTACACTGCAGGACCTGTGCAATGATAAGGTAAACTTTGGTGCACTTACCACGTTGCAGTGACGCTCTGCTCTCAGTAGCTTGCAGTCCTAACTCTGTCTCTTTGTTCTTTGTTCCTATGTGAAACAGCTGTGTGGTACAATTGTTGAAGGCAGATGTTACTTATTTTGTTGGTGCATTCCATTTTGCTGCATACCCTATGTGTTTGCGCTGTTTGTTTGAAAAGTACAGAGTTTGTACACCCACTTCACTTTCCCTTCCAATTCATGTATTTGCTGCTGTTTCTACATGTTTCTTGTCTTTACTGCATGCTACCACTATGTATGACCACCCCTACATTTCTCGGCTGGGTGGACGCCACCCGATGTCCGCGAACAGACGACAGTTCACAACCACTGTGGCTATTAGTATGGAGCCACCAGTTTCAGTATGCTGCACAGTACATCTATACAAACTAAGAGTATCCTGGTAAAAACCTATGAAATTCAGTGAAAAAAACGTTGTTAAAGGGACGTTATGGTTAAGTTGCGCTACTAACTTCACTGAAAAAACTAAGATAAAGGAATGTTATGGGTAAAGTGCCCTATTAAAAACGTATGAAATTCACTGACAAAAAACATTGCTAAAGGGGCGTTATGGGTAAGCGCCCTACTAAAAACCTATGAAATTCACTGCCAAAAAACATTGTTAAAGGAATGTTATGGTTAAGTAGCGCTACTAAAAAACTATCAAATTCACTGACAAAAAACGTTGTTAAGGGGACGTTATGGTTCTGGTGTCCTACTAAAAACCTATCAAATTCACTGACAAAAAATGTTGTTAAAGGGACGTTATGGTCTGATGCCCAAAGAAAAGCCTATACCACTGAGAGCTGACCAAACCTTCCCCAAATTCAGGTGCAATACCTTGATTTGGCTCAGAGCCAAGGGGCCCCATCTAAACACCTGACCTTACCCACTCATCCCTGCATAAACCCCTCTGTCATTTATAATGACATGTGTACATAAAGACTGTAATCCTTTGTATATTATTGTGTCGTTTTTGTACCTAACTATGACAACTTCTTCTGTTATGCAACCCTCGTGTATATTCTGTCACAAATATTGTAATTCATGCGCAACTTGTAATTCCTGTTATATTGTGTATATTTTTTTGCAACCATTATGCATATCCTGTCACACATATTGTAATTCATGCGCAACCTGTAATTCCTGAAACATTGTGTATATATCTTGCTTTAACTACTGTAACTGAAGTATACTTGTAACCTTTTGCGATGATGCGCCCAGATACCTTCGGGTGAAGTGCGCCTTACAAATAAACAAACAAACTTCAGTGCCACAACTATTTGAAAGGGACATTTTAGTTACTTTGCACTAATAACAACCTATCCACATTATGGTTACACGTAAGACCGAAAACCCCCAGAAATTCCCTAGTTATGGTAAGCTAAGTAATCATAACTCGTGCTACCACCGTGCACTGCTAAGACTAACACCCAGGACATCAAAGATGACATCACAAATGCCATTGATGACATCAATGATGACATCACATATCTGGGCCATTTGTTTTTGTTAACTGGCATATGAAGGCCAGGTGGCTCTGTGCTTGGACAGTCAGATTATTAAACATCAAAAGGTGCTATATATCTGGACGTTAACCTTGTCATATGTTCGTAAACTACTTTCCTTAGGGTTTGGTCGCAGGTCATGTTGCACATACATGGGGCCATAAGCAGACCTCAAACACACAATTCATTTGTATACATGACGATAAACTGTAAATTTTTTAAAAATGTTCTGACGATGCTGTTTCTTTCTTCCTTACTTTCTCCCCAGCTCCGAGCTGGGGAGAAATCTGCCGAAGCCCTGATTTGGCGGACCCTTAAATCCGGCGTTAATAGCGCTACCGCCGGATTTAAGGGTTACAGCCAAACTCGTGATGAGGCCCTTAATAAGAATTATCAGTAAATACCTCCAACAATCAACAAACAACAACCTTTTAGATGTTGTAACCGCCCCCACAGGTTTAGCTGCCTACAACATAGGTGGAGTCACTCTACACTGATTAGTACTGCTTCCAGTAGAATACCAAAACCAATTAGAGTACTATAAACTTTCAGCAGAAGCTGCTATGGAGCTATGCAGAGTTTTTAAACAAATGAAAATTCTCCTAAAAGATGAGATGAGCATGGTTTCTAACCTACTGTTAGCTTTGATTCACCTCAAATTGCAAGAGGTCCTCAAAACAGACTACGAAGAACTCTTTGTAGGAAAACATGTCATTGTTTTCAGAGACCTCTTTCAATTAACACCAGTGAAAGGGGAACCTATCTTCAAATCCTTAGTACACAAAGTGTGCCATAAAAGTCTTGGAAGCATCAGGAATGTAAATCTCTGGCAACATTTCCAATACAGAGAACTAACTCAAAACATGCTTCAATCTGCAGACCTTACCTACGCCAACATTTAAAAAACATACAGATTGGTGTACTTTCAAAGATGGCACAGTCTACCATCAATACTAGACGCATCCATGAGCAGTACGGGCGGAACACATGTGCAATTGATGTCATGGAACAATTAGCTCTCAAAAATGTCACCTGTATGTCCTTAATGGCAACTCTAGCAAGCTGTGCACAATTCAATGCAACAATGCTCAGAAAAAGAAAACCAACCACTAGTGGAAATACATGCCACAGACAAACTAGACATACAAAGTATGACAATACCTAATGTGTTAACAAGTCACAGCACAACAAAATATCTTAGAAAACTCTATCTTCAACACAGCTGGTTTGGAGAAAATGTTAACATTATGTGTGAACTGTAAAGTAATGCTGAATCATAACCTTGACGTGGAGCAAGGTTTAGTTAATGAAGCACTTGGACAGTTGTTGGCTTCCAGACATACCCACGGGATAACAGCATTCAGTTTGTCAACATCCAGTTTGACAAACTTTTAGAAGTTAAAAAGATAGGTTGCACAACGGCTCGATTCCTTCTTTTCAAAGACATGCATGTACGCAGAGAACCATTTTCTCTGTCGCCTGCCTATGCAGTAACTATAAATCGCAAGGTCTAACCTTAGATCAAGCATTGATTGATATTGGCAGCACAGTCTTTAAAAAAGGCATGAGTTACGTAGCACTGTCACGGCTATGTACACTGGAGGGACTATATCTAGCGAATGTTGATGCAACTGCAGTCAGCGCAGACATTCCTTGCATCATAGAGTACAATAGACTACGTGCACTCTGCACACCCCATCTGACCATGTACCCTGTTCCTCAGAAACCCAAAGATTTAAAAAGAAAGCTCATTCAATCAGAAGTTCCAAATGATTTGGCAACAGAACCACCAAAGAAATTGAAATCAGTTCATACTCCATCAACTACCAAAAGCACAGATAAAAGGAGTAAACAAGACAAGATATGCCCAACTGCACACACAAAAAAGTGCCTATTCAAACAAACCACGCGCCCTTTCATCAAAGAACTCAGACACAGAATTACCTGGTCCATTCAAATGTTCTAATACAACAGGTCTTAATTGCTATGCAAATGTAATAATGAATGTTCTATTCCAAATGCCAGCAATGTTTGAAAACATTTATGCAAATGGTGCAGACCAGTTGTATTTACAAATGCAGTAAGTAATCCTGACAACATTTACAGTGTCTCAGGGGTAAGGCAAGAATTGGACTACTGTGCTGGAATGGTGAAATTCAAGTTAAACAGACAAGGAGATCCACAGGAATTTCTAATGTACTTACTACAAATAGTGGAAAGGAAAAACATACTCATAAGTGAAATCTTTCAGATTTCCTACATGTGAAAACATACATGCATTCTCTGCAACCATGTCATTCAGGAACAAGTCCCTATCAAATGCTTTGTGTATGTATCAACACCTAACCGTGACTCCGTTCCATTTCAGCAACTGGTGCAAAATGTAGCATATTGTGTACGTCGTGCAATTCTGATAATCGTTCGACGTTACCTATACACTCACATAGCAATATGTAATTGTAATGCTCTAACGATACAAAGCAGATGGAACCAAAAACAACTGCAAACTGACTGACTTCTCACATGGGCAGGTATCACTTGGCAAGAAAACCTTCACAACGCTAGCCATAATCTACCACACAAGTGACACACCCAGTGCAGGCCACTATACTGCATACATTAGAAAGCAATGGTCATGGTGGGAATGCAATGATACTTCCATCATTCCAAAGCAGAGATTACCTGCAAATCTTGCAAATGCCTACTTAATATTCTTGAAGCCAAAATGTAGTCATTGCTGTACAAACCTGCTATACCATACTGCTCAGCACCCACCAGTACCTTTGTAAGTGCACAACAAAAGAATTACCTTTCACACTGTAGACCTAAACCAACATAGCATACAACAAGTATTCAAGAAATGCATTAAAGTGTGTTGGACAATTTTACTTCCAATGAACCCAATCAGTACACTCAGACAAAAAATAAGTGTACAGAAATTACACTAGCAGTATTTTCCACATCATACGTAAAAGGGAAAGTACTAAGTATTAGGGTTCAAACCTATCCTCAGTAACCTCTGAAACAAGCAAAAACACCAATAACTCACCAGCTAAGAGTACTGATACAAATGCAATACATATGCAGTCGTCACTACGTAAACACATAATGGTACACCACCACTTCTGAATGTACACAAATGTGAAAGTAGCAACATGAATGCAGGAGCTTCCAAACGTACCCTATTGGAATGGGACACTGTAAACAGTTAGAATACGCCACCTGGCATCTAACTGCAACCAGAATACTACAATGTTACTTGCAGCATTAAAACAATCCAACTCAACCTTCAACAACCACTGTGCGACAAACATTTCCTCAAACACTTCCAAAGTATGAACAGTTACAGTACGCCAACAGGTACGTAACTACCCTCACAATTCTTTAGGTGCACAGTGCAATGGCACAATACTTGCAAAACACCAGCAGCAACCATACGCATAAAGAAACAGTGCTTCAAAAAGGAAGCAGTTAAACATTTATAAAACACCACCTTATATACAACGCCACCCATACTACCAACATGTATAGAGCAGAAATCGTAACCCATTGCATTTCCTCCTACTTCAAGAGTACACCTTCAAAATTGCTATACTCACTACAAACGTTAGTGTAATTCATTGTCTACCATAGCAGCAAAGAAATTCAGAGTTTTAAAAAGAAATCCAGCATGAATTTTTTTTCCCCACAGACCAAATGATTATGCAAAGAAACACAGGAACTGCGCACATTGCACAGTACACTTGTTCAAAGCATAGTACTTATGAAGTACTAGTTATGAGGGTCCACAAAGTAAATAAATGTATGCAAAGTGGTGGACTGCAAAGTAACAAAACACCTGCTCTAACATTTTATGTTCTCTTTTCCCACAGATAATGCAGCATCGATGAGTACAACATTTCACATCCCATACACAAAAAACAGCACAGGCCCTCCACAATCCAAACAGTAAGTCTGCAATTATTGGTATCATACTTCTCTGTAATGTCCACAGTGCACTGTGTGCCCATATTTCTGCAATCCACATAGCAAAGCCACAATGTACACCTATATTACACTACGTGCCTTGTGCCTACACCCTACATGCTTCACTGCACACCGTACACTGTAGGGGCTCCAGCAATGCACTCAATATTGTAGACCTGGCCCACAACTCCCGCAGCACAGTACAAGCATGCATACACACATCTATCCATGTACCACAAACCCCACACATAACACAGCCACCTACCCCTTAGCCAGTGCAGTTCACATTCCATGACATTTCTTCCACACAATGGATAACCTCTTTCCTACATACACTATTCACCTAAGCCTATAATAAGTGGGCCCATGGAATGCACTATAGTACAGTAACCTAGCTGATAATCTGCACAATCGCAACAATGTAAACGGAACAATGCATCCATAAGGCTTACATAACTATCCTATTTGCTGTAACATTTGTCTCCTTACATGCCACTGGCACCGTTTAGGGTATTAGGTCATCATTATTGATATGTACACCATTTTAAAAAAAAGGTATACAACACAGATTTATCTGGAGCACATGGTACATAGCTCGGCAGCCATATATGACACTCTGCGTTACTCCTTAAACTTTCAAACTTCTGATTCCCTTTCTCAATGTTTAATGCAAACACCATTTGAAAACCATACCCCGTTAGACTGTTTGAAGGAGGTATGAAGTAATTCCTTTTCTTTGATCAATGAGAGCCCCCAACTGTCTTCATGTGGCAAGACACCAAACTGCATACGATGGCCCAGCCACCCACATATGCTGACCCATCGCACACACAATCTGCCATTGCACACAATTGCCTCGTTACACGCTGCACATATAAATGTTCTGTAGGGCCTGTAAATGCACAGTTCATATATGGTGCCCTCTGTGCATTCAGTGCAGCATGTGTTCGGCACCATCATCTCTCTTTAAACTCCTTAAATTCTAGCTTCACCGTAACAACCCTACCAACATTCGGAAACACATGGTAAAATCGAAATACGTTGCCTCCTGGATCCATTTTTTTTTTCTGGCATGGTCTCCTGAAAGCGAAATCTAACATACCCGAATGTCAACAGGACAAATGCTCCCTGTAAAATAGCCTTCACTGGGAAGCATGATTAGGGCACACATTGTATGGAATTGTAAAAAAAAAGGAAAGATAACTTACAGTGCAGTTGCTCTGCCCATGTGCCCCAAAGGTAGTCTGCAACAATTCAATACACCGTACACAGCAATTTGTCGTCCACCCAATAGAAGCAACTTTACATTACATGTGTTTTAGGATTCACATTTATTATGCTGCAGTTCTGTAAGCATAATTATGAAGTTACTTTACCGCACACTTTCTCTGTCTGCATTGCACAGGGGTTTGTAACGGCAGTAGTCATGCGCCATTACAGTGCCATGGCTCCACCATTCAGCGTACATGGCAGCTATGATTGTAGGTCGTTTTGTTGGCATGCTTCTCCACCCCCTGCAAATCCAGACATAAAGGACAAGACGGAAAGGCAACTCGTGCAGTGAAACAGCACACCTTATGCTCATATGTGTACTGCTACATTGCCTGTTTTGTCCTTACTAAGCCCTTTCAAATAGTTACGAGTTCTACGCACCCTCATTGTATTGAAAGTAATAACGGCCAGAGGTGCACGTAGCACTCGACCGGCACTCAAACGTTTACTGATGATATTTTAGTGTTGCATTTTGTAGCAAAACAGCTCCTGCATTCTCCTGCAATCGGAGGGGACCCCCATGAGTTTAAAAAAAACATGTTTCTTTGGACACACACACAGAGATTTTGCCGTGGGTCTAGCGGCACTCGCTAGCACTGCCGTTTTTTGTAAAAAAGGAAACACAAGAAAGGAGGGTCTGTTTCCAACGTTTGAAAGACATTTTGCATGTGTGGAGCCTTAGACAGTATCACCTACAAAGCAGAGAGCAAGGCAGTGAGTGAACATATGACGCTACTCATTAACACACAATAGATCACCCAAACGTCCATGAGGCAGCCACCTACAGCCCGTTTACGACATCCTTCCTGTAAACTGTTGTCCTATATGCTACCACTAATACTGGCTACTTACGTGTATTCTTATTCCTATTTCTTATCAGATACCATGCACCTCACTGCGTGTGTCACTCCTTCCACATTCCTACAGATGGGTGCTGGACGAATCATTGCAAGATTACCATAAGCAATGTCTTTTCTGTTATTTTCTGGGCTGACCAATATGGGCCTCTATGTCCATTTGCGGTTCCGGCAATAAAAACCAACCTGCAAACCTTTATGCTATAAGGCATCACAGAGGCAACAGCTGGTACCTTTGCAAAGAAAATGTGTTTTTCCACACGGCCCACCAAGGACCACAAAGTAATCCTTTTCCCACTTTGCGAAACGACAAAAGAAGTTCAGAAGTGCACAAACGGCATTCGACACTGGAATTTGTTCGCACAATAAAAGACCATTTTATTTTATTTGCAGCCACCTTACACGTTCTTGTGAACATTCTGCAGCAAAATAAAGCACTTCCAACAATTCACAGTGTTGTGCGCAAACTATGGAAATGTTCTGCAACCGTACGCTCTATGTGCACATGTCTGCTTTTGCTTTTGTTTATGTTGTTTGTTTCCCGACCTAGCTGCTCACATGACAGAGTGGGCTACGCTAAGAACACACGTTAGGAAAGTACCCGGAGTGCACAGCGTGAGCAACGACTGTCCACAACTAATGTCCACTATGCAAGTGAGTGTTGCCATGCTGTGTCATGCCCACACGTAAAGGTAATGTAAGCGATGCACACATAAAAATTGCACACCATAGGAACGCCAACCGCGTTCATTGGCCATCTCAAAAAGTACTAAAAACAAAGCTAACAGTGATATGGCATGCCGTCCTGTATATGGTGAGACTTCTCCGCGTAGATGGTTTTCTGTGGTGCAAATGTATGTGGGTCAGTCTGAACATGAACCATATTTCAAATGTGCGACGCTAAGTAACTTGTGTCATGTAGCAATGTCTTCCTTCACTCTCAAAGCAAACGGTATGATCATGGGCACACCATACCAAACACAAATGATGGCATGTCAGTCCATGAACGGCAACAAGTCCAATGACGTACACCATATGCAACTCCAGGCACTTCACTCCACCTCTGGTGGTGTACCAAGTCTAAAATGTCCTCCACAAACATTCTGTAATCGTGACCACCCACAGGAGAGATGCATATTTCCAACAGTATACGCTGGAGTTACGTATGAGTATAGGAACGTAACCCAAAGAAGGCAACATTCTGAAACCCACTTCCAACCAGTGGCCAGACTGTTAGGTCCAAGGGCCCTAGCCATGCACACAAGGCAGTAGGGGCTTACCGCTCACAACACAACATGGTATACCGAATCAAAATATCCAGATATCAGCTCCAATGCACTTCCCATCCTCAATGAGCTCTGCCTGCACTCGCCACAAAAGATAGTAATCTGTGTAGCTACCTGCCACTGAAGTATATGTAAGTAGCTGCGTAAATGGTCCATATTGCAAAAGTGTGATGCTGATAAAATCCTTTCATGTCGCTATGTCTTACTGCACTCCCTACAGCAAGGCTGTGTTTACGCCCACACCATTCCAAACACAAATGGTTGCATGTCTCACCGCTGCTGCTGTAACAAGTCTAACATTGCCTCCACAAATCATCTGTAAACCTCAGTACCATACACATTTAAAAGTGTGTGAGAAGGAGGAACGTATGGTTATAATAACTTACCGAAATGAGGGAAGGAAAAGGGAATACACTCTCCATACATATGTGTACAATCCACATACCGCTATCACACTGCTCCGATACATGGCCACATTGCGTTGCGGGGTTTGTGCCCAAGGCCTACCCTCTTGGGTACATGCAGAAGTCTACGGCCTCCGTCCATGCTCCCAAAAACCTAGGCCTTGTCCACCACCAATACATGGCAATGGAGGCTTGCATGGGAACCTGTGGCCACATTCCGTAACTGACTGTCACAACACAACTCAGAGATTGTTTTCTGGTCGTTGCAGATAATACCTCCCCACTCTTCTGGGGAAGTTCCTTTCACTCAAGGAATCTGAAATCTTTATGGTGATGTGCCAAAGACTTCCCTTCCAAGAGCTCAGCCTACAGGGACCAATACACCTGGCAGGCCGGGGGCTTGAGTGAAAAGGCCGGAGCAGAATCGTCAGAGCTAGAGGGACAAAGAACAAAACAGTTGTTCAGGAAATGCAGCCAAGTAGTGCCAGAGAACAAACAGCCAACACCGCCCACAATTACCCACTCTTACCTGCTCCGTAGGAACAATGTACCAGTAACCTACTAGTATCGAAATGCGGAAACAAGGAGGATGTCTGGTGAAGGGAAGGTGTGTCAGTATCCTAAGAACACCACGGTGAAAGCAGCAAAGCGTCCCCAAAAAGTGTTCAAGCAATCCAAAGTTAATGCAGCAGAGCGTCCCAAAAAGTGTTCAAAGCAATCTGGAGTTTAAACAGCAGAGCGTCCCAAAAAGGTGTTCAAAGCAATCCAAAGCAATCCAAAGTGTAAACAGCAGAGCGTCCCAAAAGTGTTCAAAGTAACAGGAGTGGACAAGGAAAAGAAATTAAATGATCAGGGAAGCGGGCGTTCACCTCACGCTATTTCCCTTACGTAAATGTTCGGGTTATCAGGTCACCAAAACTTAAGGATTCAGAAATGGGAGGTCAATAATGAGCAAGCCGGGTTCATATAATCCAAGGGGAACAATCGAGGGAGGCAGACAAGGACAAGGCAGAGACAACATCTTGATTCGAGCGCCGGGTAGTCAAGGATTCAAACAGGAGTCCGGGAACAGAAGCTCGTAACTAACAACAGTTTAGGAGCACTCGATCTCCGGATAGACGGGAGTTAAATTCAGTTCACAAACGAATGAAAACACAGCGACGTCATGCGTGTATGTCACGTGGCTATAATAGCAAGAGTTGTGGGAGTTGTAGTTTCAAAGGGTTTTACGTGCCGAATAGCGCTCAGACAATCGCCAAGGCAGTTTCCAATTTAGCCGAGACGTGACAGTACCCCTCCACAAAGAGCGCCTTCTCCTGTGCCTTCGCAAGCGTTGAGACCAAAAGGCACGCAACAAACGGGGTGCGTTCAGATCAGAGGCCGGTTCCCAGGACCTGTCCTCTGGACCATACCCCTTCCAATCAATCAGGTAAGACCGAACCCCACGACATAGGCGAGTGTCCATGATTGCACGCACCTCATACTCCTCCTCTCCATGGACGTCAACTGGGGTAGGGACAGCAGGTAACCGCGTGCCAGGTACAAAAGGGTGAAGCAAGGAGACATGGAATACCGGGTGCACCCGCCAATGCGATGGAATATCTAGACAAACAGCGACAGGGTTAAGGCACCGTAGAATCGTATAAGGAGCCAGGTAACATGGCAACAGTTTCCTTTTACCCTTAATGGCCAGATGTTTTGTAGAGAGCCATACACGGTCACCACAAGAATACGAAGGAGCCGCTGCGCGTCGCTTGTCAGCCTGCATTTTGGTACGACGTTGCGCAGCTTGTAAATGGGTTAACACTGATTTACGGATGCCAAGCAAGGAATCCTTCACGGCATTAGCTGCGGGAAACTGCTTTAAAGAAGACAAGACAGGCGGCAGAGTCCTTGGGTGCAGACCATATAAAGCATAAAATGGAGAGCAGCCAATTGATGAGTGTATAGAATTGTTATAGGCAAATTCTGCTGCACCTAGTAGCGAGAACCAGTTGGAGTGAGGTTGCAGACACAGACAGCGAAGAAACTGTTCCATAGTGCCATTGGTATGTTCAGTCTGGCCATCCGTCTGAGGATGGTAGGCCGAGGACAAGCGGGCATCGATACCCAAGGAGGAAGTGAGGGAGCGCCAAAAGCGCAAGGTAAATTGAGACCCTCGGTCAGAAATCAGAACCGTAGGAAGTCCAAAAAAACATACCACATGGTCAAAAAACAAATTTGCTAACATAGAAGCAGTAGGTATTCCCGATCACGGTATAAATCGTACCATCTTGGTAAAAACATCCACCACAAAATCAAGGGTGACTGTATGCCACAGATACAGGGGTAATGGCATGCTCATTAGAAGACCTACGGGTTTGCCCAGTTGTCTTTTGCACTGTGTACATACGGCACACTTGGAGACATATTGTTCGGTGTCCTTCTTCATACCAGGCCACCAGCACCATCGGTGGAGAAGATCATAGGTTTTGGCCCGGCCAGGGTGAGCTGCCAACGGGAGATCATGGGACCATTCGAGAGCTTTTCGCCGAGTTTGATTATCAGGCAGGTATAGTAGAGCCTTAACATATGGAAGACCGCTGATGAGTTTGGCGTCCATCTCCTTAAGAATAGGAGCATGGTCCTTAGCCCATCTCCTTAACCCATCTATGATGGACGGAGAAACCGAACAAACACACACTACAGTCCCTGAGGGTAATACTGGGGTTGACTGCTTCGTAGTTTCCATATCTGTACCAATACGAGATAACGCGTCTGCCTTTCCATGTAATGGACCGGGGCGATATGTCACCGTGAAATCAAACATGGTAAAAAACAAATGCCACCGTATTTGCCTAGCATTGGTGCATTTCACATGGGACAATGCTTGAAGATTCCGATGGTCCGTATACACAGTAATGAGGTGCCTAGCACCTAATAGATGATGCCTCCACTCTTTAAACGCCACCTTAATCGCCAGTAATTCCCTCTCCATGATCGTATAATTACGTTCGGCTGACGTAAGTTTCCGAGAATGGAAAGCCACCGGATGTAGTCGATGGGTAGCTGGACAAATCTGCGACAGGATGGCCCCCACTGCAATTGCAGAGGCATCGGCTTCCACGATAAATGGAAGGGATGGATTAGGGTGCTGCAAGACGGGAGCGGTGGTAAAAGCCTCCTTCAATTTCTGAAAGGCGGACTGCGCTTGATCATCCCAAAGGAAAGGGACGTTCGGACTGGTCAACCGGGTTAGTGGCGCAACTATTTCGGAAAAGGAAGCGATGAAACGTCTGTAGAAGTTAGAAAAACCCAAGAATGATTGAAGAGCTTTTACTGAAGTCGGGACAGGCCAATCCAGTACTGCCCGGACCTTGGAGGTGCACATAAGCACTCCCTTTTGAGAAATTTGAAACCCCAGGAACTCCACAGACGATGCATGGAACACACACTTCTCCAGTTTTGCAAAGAGGGAGTGCTCTCTTAGACGGAGTAGGACAGAGCGTACATGTTGTATGTGTTGAGACAAGGATTCTGAATATATCAGGATGTCGTCCAAACATATTACGACGTAACAATCCAACAAGTCTCTGAAAACATCGTTCACAAAGAGTTGGAACGTCGCTGGGGCATTGCAAAGCCCAAAGGGCATTACACAATATTCATAAAGCCCGAATTTCGTCTTGAATGCAGTTTTCCATTCATCCCCCTTACGTATTCTCACCAAGTTGTATGCTCCCCGTAAGTCCAACTTGGTGAAGATAGTAGAGGAGGTCATTTTATCAAGGAGTTTGGCGTCTGGCAGTGGATATTGGTTTTTGATCGTGACATTATTGAGGGCACGATAATCCATACAGGGGCGTAAATCCCCTTCCTTCTTAGGTACGAAGAATATCAGGGAGGCCGCTGGTGAACGGGACGGACGTATGTGTCCCAAGCGCAAAGCATTGTCCACATAGTCTCGCAGGTATTCTTCTTCCTTCTGAGTGAGTGAGTAGATACGGCCGTGTGAAATGACTGCCCCAGGTATGAGATCAACTGGGCAGTCATAATCTCTGTGTGGGGGCAGTTTTTCTGACAAGCCTTTATCGAACACATCCGAGAACTCTCGGTATTCCAATGGAAGTACAGGGAGCGGGATAGAGGATAAGGCACTGATGGGAGGAACACTAGTCACCAGGGCCAGGCAGGGAGAAAAGGCTGCTACCTCATGAGACCCAAGGCATTTCTGTATGCAAAAAGAGTAAGAGAACCGCACGGTTTGTTCAACCCAGTCAATTACAGGATTATGCGTTTGCAGCCAAGAAAGACCCAGGATCATACCGAATTGGGGGGCCGTAATAAGGTCAAAGGTGATGGATTCTGAATGACCTTGTAAGGTGGACATTTGTAGTGAAGCCGTTTGCTCCGTAACTTGTCCGGATACCAAACGGGAACCGTCTACAGCATGTATGTCCTCAGGTCGTATTTTGGGAATTATGGGTAGTCCGTAATGTTTGGCCAGCCTAGAATCCATATAATTCCTACTAGCCCCTGAGTCTATCATTACAGGGTTGGAAAAAGATTTGATGCCAGGGGCCTTGAAGCACATAGTAAGATAAACATGTGAAGACGGAAAACACTCATCCGAGCCCGGATACATTTGACTCATCCTAAAGGCCCGGTTTACGGACGAGCCCTGGCGTTTCCCGCAAGTTTGACGGGTCTTTTAGGACACAAACGAATATAATGACCTGACTGGCCACAATAGAAACATAGGTTATTCAGTACCCGTTTCTCTCGTTCGGCCTTGGATAATGGACCCCTGATGGCCCCACTTTGCATGGGTTCGGCTTTGCTTTGAGAAACAGGAGTAGTGCCATCTGGTCGGGAAGAGGTACGAATATCAGGATACCGACGTTCGCCCTGTCTTTGCCGAAGCCGAGCATCGACTTGAAGAACCAGGTCGAGCAACTCAGGAAAACCAGGTGGAAGGGCGGGCACCACTGATAGGGCATTTTTTAGGGCATCCGACAAACCTTTATAGAAAACAGCCGCTTTCTTCTGTTCTGGCCACGTGGTCTCAGCCGCCAACTGGTTGAAACGAGCCAGGTAGGTCAAGAGATCCGTCTTGCCTTGACTAATAGCCAAGAATTCCAAATCCGAAGTTTGTGCTTTGTATCGCATATCAAAAACGCTGTTCATGGCTTGGATTAACCTATCAAAGTCATATAGAGCCGGATCATTAGCTTCCAGCAAAGGATTAGCCCATACTGCGGCAGTGCCACCTAGATGGGAGAGAATGAAGGCCGCCTTAGTGGTAGAGTCTGGAAACGCCAAGGGGCGACAAAGAAAGTGAAGGCGACATTGGTTCACGAAAGTCCGATACGCCTTGGGATCCCCCAAAAAGCGTTCGGTGGGGCCAAAGGAAAGGGCCCAGGAAGGACAACCGGAGCTGGAGCTGGGGGGTTACAGGAGGAGGTGTTGCTGCAGCGGCATCACCGAATTCCTCATCATGGGGTAATGGCTGGACGAAGCTCTGTAATACATCCATGCGTTGATGTAAGGTCACATGGGCGGATGCCATATCGGTACGCAAGGCAGAAAAAGCCTGCATGAGAGCTGCCATTGGGTCTGATGCAGCCTCCATAACCAATAGGCGTTTTGTAAGGATCCTAAATCTGTCACAACTCAGAGATTGTTTTCTGGTCGTTGCAGATAATACCTCCCCACTCTTCTGGGGAAGTTCCTTTCACTCCAGGAATCTGAAATCTTTATGGTGATGTGCCAAAGACTTCCCTCCCAAGAGCTCAGCCTACAGGGATCAATACACCTGGCAGGCCGGGGGCTTGAGTGAAAAGGCCGGAGCAGAATCGTCAGAGCTAGAGGGACAAAGAACAAAACTGTTCTCTGGCACTACTTGGCTGCATTTCCTGAACAACTAACAGCCAACACCGCCCACAATTACCCACTTTTACCTGCTCAGTAGGAACAATGTACCAGTAACCTACTAGCATCGAAATGCGGAAACAAGGAGGATGTCTGGTGAAGGGAAGGTGTGTCAGTATCCTAGGAACACCACGGTGAAAGCAGCAGAGCGTCTCCAAAAAGTGTTCAAGCAATCCAAAGTTAATGCAGCAGAGCGTCCCAAAAAGTGTTCAAAGCAATCCGGAGTTTAAACAGCAGAGCGTCCCAAAAAGGTGTTCAAAGCAATCCAAAGCAATCCAAAGTGTAAACAGCAGAGAGTCCCAAAAGTGTTCAAAGTAACAGGAGTGGACAAGGAAAAGAAATGAAATGATCAGGGAAGCGGGCGTTCACCTCACGCAATTTCCCTTACGTAAATGTTCGGGTTATCAGGTCACCAAAACTTAAGGATTCAGAAATGGGAGGTCAATAATGAGCAAGCCGGGTTCGTATAATCCAAGGGGAATAATTGAGGGAGGCAGGCGTCGGGAGGCAGACAAGGACAAGGCAGAGACAACAACTTGATTCGAGCGCCGGGTAGTCAAGGATTCAAACAGGAGTCCGGGAACAGAAGCTCGTAACTAACAACAGTTTAGGAGCACTCGATCTCCGGATAGACGGGAGTTAAATGCAGTTCACAAACGAATGAAAACACAGCGGCGTCATGCGTGTATGTCACGTGGCTATAATAGCAAGAGTTGTGGGAGTTGTAGTTTGAAAGGGTTTTACGTGCCGAATAGCGCTCAGACAATCGCCAAGGCAGTTTCCAATTTAGCCGAGATGTGACACTGACAAACGTACCACGGCCACCGGCACACCCCTACCCAACGCCACAACGGGAACCGACGAAGGCAACATAACAACCGGCACCCCTAGCCAACAGCACAACACATTGTCAATATCTTCGTATCATCTGCAAAGCAGTCCCCAGTCCCAATGGAGCATTCATGCAGTCACCACTGAAGATAGTCGCCTGAGGTGGTACCCGCAAATTGCCAAACGGCTTGCGGACACCACTCGCACACCACCGTCCTCTTCGATCTAAACAAATATATCATATGTTCCCCTTTTCACTCCCCCAAACTTCTCTTCCCCTCTTTCACCCACCCGATCCTGCAAACCATGTTTTGCAACCCCTTTTGGCACCGCACTATCCTCCGATACACCATGGCAGCGTTTCCCAAATATTTAGACACACAGCACACTTCCCTCCAGCCAACCACCGGCCGTGTCCAATGTTTGCAGACATCACGGTGTACCGCAAGCCAATGAGACTTTTGTCCACGAAGCGAACAGGGAAATGGGTCAGCGGAGCGGAGCCAGATATCACAAATATTTTGGGATGTACATTTCAGTTCTTTGCAACAGAACTACTGGTCGGATTTCCACCAAACACACTAAAGCTTGCTTTCGGAACCAAGCCCCGCTTCTGATGCAAATTTGGTTAAAATCCATCCAGCCATTCGGCCAGTAGCCCTGCACAAAGTTTTTGGCCATTCAGTTTATGAAAAAAAAATAATTGGGACCGCCCTTATAACTTTCCCCCCTCTCCAAGAGAGTTCAAATTCGGGCCATATACTTTTTTTGTGAAGTTTGGTAAGGATTGGTCCAGGGGAGCAAAGTTATAAGCCGCCCAAAAAGTGGTCTTCCTATGAATTTAGCAACTTAACCATAACTACACGGCCGCTACCGCGGGCCGTGTAATATATAATAGTACAGCATTGATACTTATTTTTTTAATCAAAATTAGTAACACTGTGCACCATCTTGCTTTTCTTTCTCTGGTCAATATATAACAGTTTAATTCGCATAGCTGACAAAAAAGAAGAAAAAAGGATGGGGGATGTACTCCATGGTCCTCTATGCCCCTCTTTAGGGTGGAGATTCATGGATAGGCACAGCTGTTTTGTTTCTGAGATGCACAAAGCTAATCTTTCAAAAACAGCTGAAGAGTTTTACTATTTAAAGATCTTAACCAGCTAGCAAGGTCAACATGGAAAAATTACTCCCTTCTCGTAAAAATGTAGACCTTTCTTCTTAGAACGTTGTACAATTGGCAAAAATGGATATCAGGTAGACACAACAGAATTTCATACTGGGAGCATATAAATCAAAAAGTCAGAGGACAGAGAAGCCATTGATCACAGATACGGAAATTAGAGAATTAATAGTATAACAGTAGTGATCGAAAATTGAACAGAATGTAGTATTTTTTTAGCATTGGATCTATCATAGATTCACATACTTGAATATTCCCTGTCGTCAGACTGGGAATCCTCGGTAACTTAAATGTATCATTAAAATAAACCTCTCCATAGGAAAATGCTATACAGATAGCCCCATGGGGCCTGTGTAGTCATTCACTTGAGTAGTCTGTGATGAATTCTGCATATCCCTCACCAAAACCCTGCCTAAAGTCTCATTTTAGGTGGCCGGTAGAGGGCAGATGCTTCCTGATCCCAATCCTTGGGGTGGTATACTGCGGTAGAATCTCCTGGGTGGAGAAAGGGCGTAGGGTAGTAAGGAGAAAACGTGGGATGAGACACTATTTTTCCTCTGAACAGGATTCTCTTACCATCATGCCAGAAGAGGTTATGGCTTATTGTCTTTTTAACATCCCTTGGCCTCCTGTCAAAATCCATGCTCTTGTCGAAAGACAGGAAAAACATAAAACCTGTGCACCTTTGGGTCTAGCAGGCAAAACTGCTCGAGCACGGTCGAAGGATCCCTCGAGCCAAGGAAAAGTCCCTTCGAGGACTGAGTTATCGACGCCATCGGCACCGAAAGACACGTCATTGACACTATCAGCGCCAAAAGCCCAGCAAAAGTCATCAACGCATCGGGCTTCGAGCACCTTGATGCTAAAGGCGCCAAAGTCATCAACGCAGGCATCAAAGCCCTCGACGTCGATGGTATCGACAATTTCGGCACCTTTGTCAACAAATATTATGACCCCATCGGGTATCACGGAAAACAACATATACGCCTTTACCTAGGGCTGACTTTTTGAAGTCTCTTTCCTCGATTTATGAGGACGCGGAGCCATCATCAGATGAATTAATACATTTTGGCCTTCAATATGGTACACCTTCAGTCCCAGAGGCCCTAATTTCAGAAGAATCCAGAATAAAGGATCTTCAAGAGTGCCTACATGATGCCAGTGGTTTGGACACCTCACCAGAGGTAGAGTTTGGCAGATCAGATCCATCAGATCATTCAGAAATGACATATAGGCAGTTGATGTCGAGGGTAGTTGAGTACATGGGATGGACTAGACCAGGTCCAGTTTTCGAGCAAGATGACCTGACCGACATTCTAGACAGGGGACCTCAGGAAGACCCAATTGTTCCATTCCATGCAACTTTGTAAAAGCGCGTAACTACCAATTGGGAGGCGCCTGAATTGAATCAGGCTGTCAATTAGAAAATGACTTCTAAATACAGGGTGTCAAGCAGTGATCCTTATTATTTGTCAAAACACCCAACTCCGGAGAGTCTGGTGGTATAAGCTGCCAACCCAACCACTAGATAAAATGCCTGCCCTACTATAGCTCCTTATAGGGATGACAAGCGTTACAACGCTCTAGCCTAAAAATCTTTTTTGGCGGAAGTATGGCCGTGAAGTCGGCAAATGCCACGTGCACATTGGCTAGGGTCCCTCATACCCTTTGGGAGTGTATATCCATGGCGGCTGACCATATCCCCAAAGCGGAAGAACGAGACAGGTTTTCGAACATAGTTAAGTGTCAGAATGAAGGGTTTGGGTCAGAAAAGGCGTGTAAAAATTATGCGAATGGCTGAAAACTACATTTCCCACTAGGCAATGGGACATGGTTTAGTTCAGCCTGCGCGCCGCTAAGCAGCTGCAGGCAATTCAGGGCGGGCTTATAACCGCCAACCGCCAGCACTCCAGTGCAGTTGATTAATGTTATGGAGCACGGGCGGCGTCGGATGGACAGGCGCACTAGGCGGTGAGGCTGGGGCACGCTGGAGGAACACAGACGGTGACTATTGCCTTAAGGCCTCCAGAGATCTGTCCGGTAAATGTGCTGTGTGAGGACTGGGTCACGGCGGTGAAAGGAGGCAACCAGGCGCAACCTCGTGTCATTTCTTCAGGCTTGGATTGCCTCACGAGGCATCCGAGCATTCAGTTAAGTGTCGTTCCCCTAGAAAATGTGCCTGTATTATGTGACAGCCTGGGTCGCGGCGGTGATCCGAGGCAGCCAAGCTCAATTTCGCTGCATTTCTTCAGGCTCGGACTGCCTCAGGAGGCGTCCGAGCATTCAGTTAAGTGCTGCCTAAAGACAAACATTGTTCATGGAATATACTGATATGCTAGTGGCTGTGCGGGTGTGCAAAAACGAATCACTGATGCATAACCTTTCATAGTATACTCAAGGCATGTTGGGTTATGCCTACAGGGCTGTACAGATAATTATAGTTCATTGCTATATTCACTCAAGAGGCTTATTGGGAAATCTTCATGTTCCATGTATTGTATTACGTTCTGATGTATTGTATTACGTTCCGTGTATCGTGGCTTTTGCTTGCCCATTAAGGCCATGTGTCTATGTTCATGTTATTATAGGGAATTCCCTTGTTTGTGCCATTTGCTTATGCCATCTGTGTAGGGAGAGTCGGTTGTTGGTGTTTGTGGAATTCAAGTCATGACCTCTAACCTTCGTATGTGCAGTGCTTTGTGAGTCTTATGAATATGCTATCCTCTATGCATTCTATGTATGACATGCATTAATATGACAGGTTTAGGGTGCTGAGTAGAATGTATAGGATAGAGAGACAGGATCTGGTTTTCAGGGGTAAGGTATTATAAGTTTTGCTTTGTTATACGTGCATATTTCTTTACCATACCTTTCCTTTGTCATTCCATCACCTTTCCCTAACTCTGTCTTCCCCCCATCGGCTGCCACGTGGTTTCCTGTAGCTTTTAGTATTCAGGTACCCGTGCCAACCACAGTGGGAGGGTCGATCTATTCGGCTTCTTTGGTTTGGGAGAGGGGATTGATACCCTCGTCCCTTTATGACTTATTGACATTAAGGATGGAAAGGACGCTATGTGTTAATCCCTCCAGACTGGTCTCGACTCCGCTGACAGTATCAGCAGAGCAATGGCGGCTAGTACCATTATGCACAGGTTTGCCTGGTTGAGGAAGTCAGGATTTGCTCCGGATGTACAATCCAGACTGCTTTACATGCCCTTTGATTGCACACATTTGTTCGGTAGCACGGCTGACGAAAGTCTGGAGAAACTGCAAACTTCAAAGGCAGCAGCCAAATCTCTTGGTGCTTCGATTAGACAACCTCCAAATCACCCCACAGGTACGCCCTATAGGAGTAGGTCCTCTCGTTACTACTCCACATTTGGAAGAGGCAGAGGACAGTCAGTCCAAAGAGGCCAAAGAAGATTCCCCCGTGGTGGACAGGGAAGAGGTACTAAGACCGCCTCAGCAGCGGCTACTTTGTCGTCAGCCACCCCAAAACCTCTCTGAGGACTTAGTTCACAAGACTGCAGTGGGAGGCAGACTATCACAGCATCTGACAGAATGGCAGGCTATTACTTCAGGTGCATGGGCATTGGAAACAGTTGCCGAGGGTTACTGCCTTCCCTTTCTAAGAAAACCTCAGTCATCCACCAGAGAACAGCTCTCAAAAGTTCCAGATCCGCTCCTTATGCAGGAAATATTAACCCTGCTAGAGAAAGGTGCTATAGAACCAGTACCTATAACGGAGAGGAACAAGGGTTGGTACTCCCCAGACTTTCTAATTCCAAAAAAAGACAGAGGATTGAGACCCTTCTTGCACTTAAGAGACTTGAACAAGTTCCTCAACAAGGACAAGTTCAAGATGGTCACCCTTTCCCAGATTCTTCAGGCCCTCCATCTTCAGGACTGGATGGTATCATTGGGCCTTCAGGATGCTTACTTTCATGTGCCAATCCATGTCAAGATTAGTCAGGCGAGTACAAAGGCAGCGAATATGGCAGCGAATATGGCAAGGGAAATGTGCACCCAGGAACAACGACTCAGGTATGCTAGAACCTTTCCAACTTGGTCTGTGTTTCCCTTAAACAAACTATTGACATTAGACCTCTTGGCATTAGGGACTACAGTATGTACCTGTGCAACGGAGTATGCGTTAGACTGAGGGTAGAAAACAGAAGTTATGCAAGAAACCCCTCCATTCTTTATGTTGGTATCATGAAACTGTTCTATCTGAGGTGAAGCACAACTGGAATCATGGGGTTCAACAACAGAGGTACTCTCGTATAATAAGTCTAACAGTGTGTTGTTTTCTGCGGCTAAGGCTTGTGCTGACATAGAATCGGGATCAAAACCAAAGATAGAACTAGGATCAGGCCATGTAGGATGTGCCATCCTATGGGAAAAATACTTTGCACGTAAATGCCCATTCGTGACAAGGAGTTCATTGGAGTCAGGACTAGTGATTTGATTGTCACAGGTAAATGTAGGGGAAGCTTTCTGTACAAACTTGTTAGAGGCCTTGCTGCCTTTCTTTCTTAGACTTGCCATATTCAATGGGAATTTTGGGCTGGTCATACTGTCAAGATTAGTCAGGCGAGTACAAAGGCAGCGAATATGGCAAGGGAAATGTGCACCCAGGAACAACGACTCAGGTATGCTAGAACCCAGGAGTGCAAATAGAGTGTGACATCAAAACCAATATATGAAAAGGGATGTGGGGTAAGCACCTGACCGCGAGGAAAGTCGGCAAGCGCCTTACCCCCAATTGCTGTTAGAGGTACTGACAGCGCTAAACCCACGTGGAGGGCAAGCAATGACAGGATCTGTGTACTAACACTCTTGATGGTATTACATAAGGGAACTTAAGAACTGTACTCACGAGGACGAGAAAAACCTCTTGAATGTCAGCTAGCCCACGAATCCTGTTGAAAGAAACTGGGACCCCGAAAGGCTAGAACAGCAATGGAAGGAAAACTAAATACCTAAGTTGGAATAGTGTTTACAAAATAGTGAGGAAAACATAAGCATTCACACAGGAGCTAGCTACTACTGCACACCACACCTAATAATCAAAGGGAAAATAAATGCAGGAGTGCAGTGGAAAACATGGAATGGATCCTCTAGAAAGTAAGGATCAGGAGCAGGGAAAAACGAAATAACCTATGCAAGCTTCTCCCTACCCCTCCAAGGGAAAGACAGGAAACTAAACTAAGAGGAAGGCTAAGGCAAACGGGTAACAGCAGCAAAGGACAGAGTCAAAGAAATATAGAACACAGACAAACTGGGCTGCATCTAAAAGGGGAAAGCACTGAGAAATGCTGCCTGCAAATAGAGGAAGACAAAAAAGGAATCAAGGGAGCAGAAATCAATTAGCGCATGAATCTGAAATTCAGGGCGGAGGAAACAAGAAAACAGGAACAAGGAAGTAGGTACAAAGGCAAGGAACCAGGAACCAGGGACTAGTCAAAAACAGGAACACTGCAAACGATGACCAGCGCTGGACTGAAGTAAGACTGAGGCTTTTAAAGCTGCGTAACAAGCACACGCCTCGGGTGTGCTGATTGATGCACCTGCCGCCACAGCTGTTACCTATCCTCCACCCAACCTTGTGTTGCAAGGGTGGAGGTGGAGCAGTGGGCCAGGCATTCTGGGAAGGATAGTCATTTGGTTAAAGAAGCATGCTGGCTGCCAAAAACCTGGAGTGGATCCGGAAGGGAAGTAGCTTGGAAAATAGGGATTTAGCGCTCCCAAATCATCACAGCACTGTAGCATAAAGTTCGGAGGAAAAGTCCAGTAGGGAATAAACCCCAAATCATGCCCCCAAATGGTGGGAACGGGAGCGAAGGGAGCGAGTCGTGACAGTATACCCCCTCCTACGGCCGGCTTCGGGTGCCCGCCACCCGCACGAGACATCTTCTTTCCATGATGGGAGTGCTTTTTCTTTGGAGGTGGCACTGATGGAAATGGTGGCCTGTGGGCAAAGGCAGATGGACTTCCATGATAGGAGTGCTTTGTCTTTGGAGGTGGTACTGATGGAAACGGTGGCTTCTGGTGAGGAAGAGACTCATGGTTCGAAGAAAGGCATGAAGGACTTGCAGGACCAGAAGCAGAGTTGGAAGGTCCAGGAAGCTCAGTCACTGGGAGTGGACCCTTATAAGTCTTTGAGGAGGGAGGCAGGCTGGTGCAACATGCCTTAGACAATGGTAGAAGCTCTGTTAGCCTTTCTGCCGAGAGTGGACATGCGGGAGGTGAGGAAAATGCTGGCTTCAGGAAAGGTTTATGCCCAGCCATTAGAGAAGGTGGTGGCTGAGGTAGAGGTTCAGATTTCCTTCTGTCATCCATCTGGGAAAAGGCTTGTGGTTGAAAGTGACTAAGGTTTGACTGCACATGTTCTACTCCTTGGAGACCTGAAAGTCCAATGGGTTGTACAAGGCTAGTACTCCTGGTGACAGTCGTGTAGCCACTTTGTTTCACGTGGGATACAACAGCAGGGACGTTTGGCATACTGATAGGAGTGATAGACGCAGTACTTGGTATTTCAGGCAGACTCGCAGAAGGAGCAATAACAGACACATCTTGAACTGCAGCAGTCATTCCCTTCCTTTGGCTACTAGCACCCGACTGGTGCTTCTTGGCGGAATTCTGTTGCACAAGTCCTGTAGGTAATACGCCGGTCTGCACCACCCCTTGCGCACACCCAGGTGAGTGGTTCTGACTCACCACTTGGTCCAGCTTGATGACTCTGAAGCGGGAGCTGGCAAAAGTCTCAAACTCTGATGCTGCATCTTTAGGAGGCTCTGATGCTAAAGCGAAGCAGTTGGGAGAATCGTCTTGTGGAAAAGGCAGGCATTCTGGTGCTCCTCCTGAAGCAAAAGAAAGGCAAGCTAGACGTTCATCGACTGTAAATGGTTGGGATTCAGGAGGAATCGCTGGAGCAGAAGAAAATACAGCAGGATCTGATGGTGAAGACAGGTATACCTCTGATATTGGCAGCGAGGCTATGCAGGATACAGGCGTCTCATGAACTGAAGGCAAATACTCAGTATACTCCGGGACTGAAGACATGCTCTTTTGATGGACTACCGGAGGCTCTAAAGCTGAAGGATGCTCTGCAGGATGAGTCACTGTAGCGGAAGACAGGCAGGCCAGGGGAAACCTTGAGGCTGAAGGCATGCAAGCTGGAGCAATCTCGGTTGCTGGATACAAACATGTCCAGGTCTTTGGGACTGGCTCTTGAGTAAATGGCAGACATGGCAGCGGTTCATTGGTTAAAGACAGGTGTGCCAAAGATGACTGCAGGGCTGTGGATTGAATCATAGAAGAGTCAATGGTTGTAGGAGGACAGACAGAAGTCTCAGAAGTTGACAGACCCATTGATGGCTCAGGAATGAAGGGCACCTTTTGGGCAGTAGACTCCTTGGCACCAGTAACCAAAGACTGAACTGTACCCTTGCAGTCCCTTTCTTTAGTGGGTGACACAGAGTCTTTTTCTTTGTAGAAGTCAAAATCAACCAGTGGAATCACCATAGTAAAGTCTCTGTTAATCAGGATTTCGTCTATTGTCCATTCCTCTGTTTTAGCTTCTGAAAGAGGCAGATTATCAATCAACAGTTCAGGAACCGCCTGACGGTTCTTCGGTTCAGTATACTGTGGAATGAGTCCATCAGAACATGAAATCTGTCCTGTCTCCGACTGTTCGTATTGATCAGAATTGGCAGAAGGAAGAGTGAACCCAGAGGTAACATCGTTTTCCACATCAGCTTTAACATCTACTTCAGTCTCAGCAGCTGTATCAAGAGCAGGGCCTAAGCCTACTGTAGTGACTGAATCTGTGTATGCCACCATTGTGGATTGTGTTTGGAAATCAGAAGCTTGTATGTGTGCTAGCTCAGAATTATGACAAACTGCTACACAGGGTATTTTTGGTAAAGGAGTGGCTTGTAACTCTTCAGCTAACTGCAATCCCTGATAAACAGCAGAACAATTGTTAGAACCTGTGCCTAGATTAAGCGCTGTGCTAGACGAAAGACCTTCACTCCCAATAGATCTAACATATCGACAAATATCATGGTTTACCAAAGTCTCTGCACTCAGGGGCTGAACAGTGTTCACTTCCTCCACATCAACAGATAAAGTCTGAGGTGTATTCAGTAAAGAGTGTAAGGTTTTATTTTCCTCTTGTAAAGAAATGAATTCTTGTCTTAACTCCTCAAGTTTAGCTCTTAGCATGCCCTGCATTAACTGTACATCACTATCAGTAGGCACAGGGGGAAGCATAGTGGCATCAGGGCTGGATCCTGCACTAGCAATCTGGATGTGCATCGATTGTACATTGTCCTCTACTGCTTGCAGGTTCTGTGATTTATAGTTTATCTTTCCAACTTGGTCTGTGTTTCCCTTAAACAAACTATTGACATTAGACCTCTTGGCATTAGGGACTACAGTATGTACCTGTGCAACGGAGTATGCGTTAGACTGAGGGTAGAAAACAGAAGTTATGCAAGAAACCCCTCCATTCTTTATGTTGGTATCATGAAACTGTTCTATCTGAGGTGAAGCACAACTGGAATCATGGGGTTCAACAACAGAGGTACTCTCGTATAATAAGTCTAACAGTGTGTTGTTTTCTGCGGCTAAGGCTTGTGCTGACATAGAATCGGGATCAAAACCAAAGATAGAACTAGGATCAGGCCATGTAGGATGTGCCATCCTATGGGAAAAATACTTTGCACGTAAATGCCCATTCGTGACAAGGAGTTCATTGGAGTCAGGACTAGTGATTTGATTGTCACAGGTAAATGTAGGGGAAGCTTTCTGTACAAACTTGTTAGAGGCCTTGCTGCCTTTCTTTCTTAGACTTGCCATATTCAATGGGAATTTTGGGCTGGTCATACTGTCAAGATTAGTCAGGCGAGTACAAAGGCAGCGAATATGGCAAGGGAAATGTGCACCCAGGAACAACGACTCAGGTATGCTAGAACCCAGGAGTGCAAATAGAGTGTGACATCAAAACCAATATATGAAAAGGGATGTGGGGTAAGCACCTGACCGCGAGGAAAGTCGGCAAGCGCCTTACCCCCAATTGCTGTTACAGGTACTGACAGCGCTAAACCCACGTGGAGGGCAAGCAATGACAGGATCTGTGTACTAACACTCTTGATGGTATTACATAAGGGAACTTAAGAACTGTACTCACGAGGACGAGAAAAACCTCTTGAATGTCAGCTAGCCCACGAATCCTGTTGAAAGAAACTGGGACCCCGAAAGGCTAGAACAGCAATGGAAGGAAAACTAAATACCTAAGTTGGAATAGTGTTTACAAAATAGTGAGGAAAGCATAAGCATTCACACAGGAGCTAGCTACTACTGCACACCACACCTAATAATCAAAGGGAAAATAAATGCAGGAGTGCAGTGGAAAACATGGAATGGATCCTCTAGAAAGTAAGGATCAGGAGCAGGGAAAAACGAAATAACCTATGCAAGCTTCTCCCTACCCCTCCAAGGGAAAGACAGGAAACTAAACTAAGAGGAAGGCTAAGGCAAACGGGTAACAGCAGCAAAGGACAGAGTCAAAGAAATATAGAACACAGACAAACTGGGCTGCATCTAAAAGGGGAAAGCACTGAGAAATGCTGCCTGCAAATAGAGGAAGACAAAAAAGGAATCAAGGGAGCAGAAATCAATTAGCGCATGAATCTGAAATTCAGGGCGGAGGAAACAAGAAAACAGGAACAAGGAAGTAGGTACAAAGGCAAGGAACCAGGAACCAGGGACTAGTCAAAAACAGGAACACTGCAAACGATGACCAGCGCTGGACTGAAGTAAGACTGAGGCTTTTAAAGCTGCGTAACGAGCACACGCCTCGGGTGTGCTGATTGATGCACCTGCCGCCACAGCTGTTACCTATCCTCCACCCAACCTTGTGTTGCAAGGGTGGAGGTGGAGCAGTGGGCCAGGCATTCTGGGAAGGATAGTCATTTGGTTAAAGAAGCATGCTGGCTGCCAAAAACCTGGAGTGGATCCGGAAGGGAAGTAGCTTGGAAAATAGGGATTTAGCGCTCCCAAATCATCACAGCACTGTAGCATAAAGTTCGGAGGAAAAGTCCAGTAGGGAATAAACCCCAAATCATGCCCCCAAATGGTGGGAACGGGAGCGAAGGGAGCGAGTCGTGACAATCCATCACAAGCACAGGCAGTACCTGAGGTTCGCCTGTGGCATTTCCCATTAGCAGTTTCAAGTTCTGCCATTTGGGCTGACCTCCGCCCAAAGGGCTTTCACCAAGTTAATGGCGGTGGTGGCAGCAAGTCTCAGGAGAGTTCAAGTCTACCCCTACCTGGACGATTGGCCGATCAGGGTCAGTTCCCCCGAACAGGCCCTGAAACATCTCAGCTCCACCTGTCACTCCCTTCACAGACTGGGTTTCTCCCTCAACAAGAAGTCTCACAAGATACCATTGCAAAGGCTCCAATTCATTGGAGCAGTCCTGGATGCATCCCTGAGAAAAGTCTCGCCACCAGAGGTGAGGGCTCAAGACATTCTGCAGATGGTCACCAAATTCCAGAGTGCCCAGCATCTCCCAGCCTTCGACTTTCTAAGGTTGCTTGGCCTCATGGCATCCTGCATTTTTCTGGTGCCAGAGGCTCGCCTGAGAATGAGATTTCACCAATGGGCTCTCAGGACTCATTTCTCAGGAAGGATGTCAGACCTCCTACAAATTCTGAGCAGAGTCTCACAGGACCTTCGGTGATCGGCCTGCCAGGAGCACATTCTGAAAAGAGAACCTTTTTGGCAAGCATGGCTGGAGATAACAGTAGCGACAGACTCCTCACTCACGGGGTGGGGAGTCCACGCCAACGATCTGACATTCAGCGGTCATTGGTCTCCATCGGAGTCCAAACTACACATTAACCTTTTGGAGCTGAGTGCAATCAGACTAGCACTGAAGGCCTTTCTGCCCTCTGTGCGAGGAAAGAACGTCCTGATAATGACAGACAACACAGTGGCCATGTACTACCTCAACAAAAGAGAAGGTGTAGGGTCACTACCACTGTGCAGAGAGGCAATGCAGCTCTGGTACTGCGCAATCCAATTAGGAATTTCCCTATTGGCGGTTCACCTAGCCGGAGTGGAGAATACAGCGGCGGATGCTCTGAGCAGGCAGATCAGTCTCCCATGAGTGGGAACTAGCTCAGTAAGTCCTTCAAGAGATCTTCACACTTTGGGGAACCCCTCAAGTAGATTTGTTTGCGACAGTGTCAAGTGCAAACTGTTCTGCTCCAGGGAATTTCCCCCAAGAGAAGCTCTAGGAGACGCGTTCGTGTTGGACTGGGAATTTCCACTCCTGACAATGTTGATCCATTTACATGTAATACACCTATGGTGTTATCCTTTTTCTTACACCTATCTAATCTGGGGCTCCAGAATGGTACTATTAAAGGATATATTGCGGTACTTTCTATGCGCACTTCGGACGAGGTATCTTACTTCAAAATTCCTCTAATAATACAATTACTAAAAGGATTGACAAATGTTTTCCCTCCGATCCCTTTTCAAGTCCCGATTTGGGATCTCACCTTGGTGTTGAAATTCATGATGTGTGCTCCTTTCGAGCCTATACACTGCTGTCCTTTGAGAGTGCTAACTGTAAAAACCATCTTCTTAGTAGCCTTACATCTGACTCAGAAAATAACATTACCATCATTTAACCCTCTTCCACACCCAGAGAAGGAAGAGGAGAGGCTACACAGGCTTGATCCTAAATGTGCACTAAGCTTCTATATCACCAGAATGGCAAAACTAAGACAGGATGACCAACTGTTTGTTGGCTATTCAGGCCACAAGTTGGGTATAGCTATCACTAAACAGACATTATCCAGATGGATAATACTGGCAATATCTAAATGCTACAGACTGGCAGGAAAAGATCCTCCAGAAGGCCTTCGAGCTCATTCAACCAGGAGCATGGCGACTTCCTCTGCATTACAGAGGGGAGTACCAGTAAGAGAAATATGTGCGGCTGCCACATGGTCGTCCGTACATACTTTTACCAAACATTGCAGTTTGGATTCTTCTTCAGGCCTGGAAGGCTTATTTGGTAAGGCAGTGCTGTATTCTGTGCACACAGACTCATGAGAACTACTAAATTATCATGGAAAATTCCCCACCTCCAGGAATACTACAAACTGCTTTGGGAGTCGATCATAAGATAAGGAATATGTGAGAGGACACATTCCATTCGAAGAACAAGTTACTTACCCCTGGTAACGTTCTTTTGAATGGATGTTCCTTCCACATATTCCTTATCGATCCTCTCAACCTCTGCAGTAGAATTTACTTTGCTATTGCAGTCTGCGGTCACTCAGGAGGAGTAACTGGGATAAATCCTACATTCATAAAAAACGGAACTGAAGCCAAAGGATGCTGCACGTGCTATATATGCCTTCAGTGATGTCGACATCGAGACAGAGGCCTCAGAGGGACATCGAGTCAACAGGCCTCAATGCACAGCTCCCTCTGCTAAAAAAAATTATTCCAAAGCAGCTAGTCTGGATATTGAAAATATCATAAGTTATACGTGGGAGGAACATCCAGTCGAAAGAACGTTACCAGGGGTAAGTAACTTGTTCTTCTGAGCGGATATTGTTGCACACCTTTTTCAGCAACCATGCAACTGCAGCTGAAAGGACACTACATTCCTTGGACGTTTCAAGAACGCTACAATTCTACATGCAGAGGACAAAGGACTTTAGATCCTTAACAAGAATTTACGTCACCTCTTTGGGCTGCAGCAAGGGATGATGTGTCTCTAAGCAAGGTCTGTCTCTTTGGGTGTCTATTTGTATCACCCACTGTCATCAGACAAGAGGCGGCCCATTACCGTCCCCACCCACAGCACACTCCACCAGAGGTAGAGCAGCATCAGCAGCATTCCAGGCAGGAGTGTCTTTGAAGGATATATGTCGAGCGACCACATGGAGCACACTCCACACGTTTGTCATGCATTACTGCTTGGGGGAAGATACCAAAAAAGGAAACGGCATTCGGACAGGCATTCCTTCAGCACCTGTTCGCTTAAGGTAGGAGCAGCCTACATACCCCTCCTTCCCTTGTTATTGTTTCCTGGCATTCCTGTTCTGTGCAATTGCTCTGTTTACAGAGAGACAAACTCTCTTATATTACTCACAGGCACGGCAAATGGTTTACTGCTTGGGATTCTATTCAAGCATGTGAACCTATGAAAGATCCAATGCTGGAGATGTTTTTGTTACTTACCTGTAACTGTATTTCTCCAGCATTGGTATCTTTCATAGATTCACATGTGCTCGTCCTCCCCTGGGGAGGGGCTGCTCCGTAACCAGTCAGTCATCACCTCTGTCTTCACGGTTAAAAATTTGAAGATGGCTGCCTGGGGTGGAGCTTAAGGCCTGCCACTTCATTGGTTGGGGTCTAAAAGGACCAAGAGAGATGGAGGGACTACACAAGTGAATGGCTACACAGGCCCTATGGGGCTATCTGTATAGCATTTTCCTAAGAAAAAGTTCATTTTAATGATAAATTTAAATTACTGAGGATTCCCAGTCTAATGACAGAGAATATTCAAAAATGTGAATCTGTGAAAGATACCAATACAGGAAAAATCCAGTTACAGGTAAGTAACAAAGACATCAGCGGTCTGTCATGAAACTGGGTAACATAGTATCTAAATTCCTGTTTCAAGTCTGGCAAATGAGTGGAACAAGTTACTTACCTGTAACTATTGTTCTCCAGCATGGGTCTGGCATGGATTTGCATGCTCATGAACAGTCCCCATCATAAAGCTGGGAATCTTCAGTATTCCCTGTCATCAAGCCCCTCTTCTGGCAGCCATCTTCAGATTTGGTAAGAACGTACAGTGGCAGTGTGACCAAGAAGATCTGCAGAGGGGTCGGAGGGAGGGTTCGCATGTGAATCCATGCCAGTCCCATGCTGGAGAACAATAGTTACAGGTAAGTAACTTGTTCCTTCTCCAGCTGTGGTCTGGCATGGATTAACATGCTCATGAATAATGAATACATAGCAGTGCCACATTACGCAACCACGGGAGGTGGCAAGGCTCAACAGAAGAAAAACTCTTACTTCTGGATCAGACTCACCTCAAGCGAACAGGTTGTGTAGCACTGCTTGACCGACCCTGGACTCTTGTCTGGAATCCCTGTCGACACAGTAGACCCTCATGAAGGTGTGCGTAGACCTCCACGTAGCAGCCCTTCAGATGTCCAGCAGGGACACACCAGACAGGAACGCTGTTGTCGCAGCAATCACTCTGGTGGAAAGGGCTCTCGGAGGACCCGGCCGCGTTCGATTGGCCAGTGGATGGCAGTGTGTGATACAGCCGGAGAGCCACCTGGAGATGGAGACCTTGGAGAAGGCCTTCCCATGGTTCATAGGACAAAAGTTCACAAATAGTTCCAATGTCTTCCGAAAGCTCTTCGTGCGTGCCACATAGAACTTCAGAGCACGAGCAACGTCCAGCGAGTACATGGCCCTTTCAGCCGGTGACAAACGCTTCGGAAAAAACACAGGTAACACCAAAGGCTCGTTGAGGTGGAATTCCGACGGAACCTTTGGCATGAAGGAGGGGTGCGTCCATAGCATTACCCTCGATTTGTGGAAACTCAGATATGGCTGTTTGCAGGATAGGGCCTGGATCGCACCCACCCTCCTGGCAGAGCTGATGGCCACAAGGAACTTGGGGCAGGAGCCTTCCCCAGCGGGAAAGATCGAAACAGTCCTTTGAAGAACTCCTTGACGAGGCGGTGCAACCAAAGATAAGATCTTCCAGGAGTCCTGGTGTAGCGGTAGATAGCCAGATGCACCTTGATAGAGGCGTGTGCCAGCCCCACCTAGGCTAGGGACAAGTATGGAAGAATCTGCAGGGCCGTGACTCTCAGAGCGGTATTCTTCTGCGAACGGCACCACATAGCGAAATGCTTCCACTTGTGACCGTAGCACTTAAGAGTTGACAACACCCTGGCCTTGGAAAGCATCTCCCTGCAGTCTGCCGGCAACTCGTATCCTTCAAACTCTAGGGCTGCAGGATCCATCCCCTCAGGCTCAGCGATCCTGGGTCATTATTGCAGAATTGCGTCTCCTTCTCTGGTGGGCAGATCCGCAACTTGACGGGAGGTGACGCTGACAAGCTGAGAAGGTCCGGGTACCAGATCTGTTTCGGCCACGCCAGGGCGACGAGTATCATCCTGCATTGTCACTGTTTGAGTTCACTGATGACTCGAAGCAGGAGAGGCAATGGGGGAAATGCGTACAGAAACGGGGCTTCCCGCGGGAAGGAGAACGCGTGCCCCATGCTCCTTGGCTGGTGGAACCAGCAAGCAAGTTTCTACCATTTGTAGTTCGCTGCCATCGCAAACAGATCAATCTGGGGCCTGCCCCACTTGCTGAAGATGCGGTCCACCTAGTCCTGCCAAAGTTCCCACTCGTGGCAGGAGTGCACTCCCTCTTGAGGGAGGCGTCAATGGTTTTCTTGACTGCTGCCAGGTGAAAGAAGATGAGGAACATCTCTTGTCCAACTGCCCAGTGCCACAAGTTCTGCGCCCCTTTGGAGATCGCTGGGGATCAGGTGCCCCCCTGCTTCCTGATGTAGAACATTGTGGTGGCTCTGTCCGTGAAGATCATCACCATCTTGCCCTTCTGGGACTGAAGGAATGACTTGAGGGCCCAGAACAATGCCAGCAGCTCCAGGATAATGATGTGCAGACCCTTCTCCGGCAGCCACAGGCCTCTGGCGTGCAGACATCCGGTGTGGGGTCCCCAGCCCTCCAGGGAAGCGTCTGTGGTGACCGTCTCCTGGAGTGGGGGTTTTGAAACCCTGTGGCCCGGGCGATGTTGGAGTGTATGCCCCACAACCTCACCGCCCGACGGAACTCCTCGTCGAGAGGGATCTTGTCCGCCAGCGAGCATCCAGGAACTCCTGAAGAGGCTGCATCCGCAACCTGCACAGCCGGATAAGGTAGATGCACGACAAAAATCATGCCGAGCAGCGACTTGATGGTCTGCACTGTGGCCGTCTTCAGTGACAACAGCTGTTATACCTTCCCCAGCACTGCCGCTATCCTTTCCTCCGAGGGTGATGCTAGGCAGGAAACCGTGTTGAGCTTTGCTCCTAGGAATAGTGCGTTCTGCAATGGTGTCAAGCAGGACTTCGGATAATTGACGGAGAACCCGAGATCTGTCAGCAGTTGGACGGTCATCTCCGTGTGTTCGACGGCTATCTCTCTCTCGAATTGGCCCCGATGAGCAAGTCATCAAGGTATGGGTACACGTGTATCCCTCGTAGATGTAGATGGGCCCCCACTGGTGCCATGCACTTCGCAAGCACCCTGGGAGATGTCTTTAGGCCAAAAGGGAGGGCCTTGAACTGGTAGTGCCTTCTCTGCACCACGAAGCGTACAAACTTTCAATGCTTCCTGTGAATGGGGATGTGGAAGTAGGCGTCCTCCAGATCCTGCGACGTCAAGTCCCCTTCCTCCAGTTGGCTGAGTACGTGCTGCAACGTGACCATCCTGAATTTTTGGGACTGGAGGTACTTGTTGAGACACTCAGGTCTAGAATGGGCCTCCAGCCCCTAGTCTTCTTTTTGACTAAGAAGTATCTGGAGTAGACTCCTGAGCTCCGGAGTCATCTTGGAACTAGCTCTATCGCCCCCTTTTCTTAGCATGGCCCGTACCTCCTGCAGCAGCTGAGGGATGTGCTGCTCCTGCCCGGTAACCGGAGGGATCCGCTGACACTTTTGTTGAAACTCTAGGATATGTCCATGGGTGAGAGCATCCAGAATCGTGGCCAGCTTGTACCACAGTTCCCTGTCATACCTGGCCAGGATCGCCAATGCGTTGGCTGCCTTGATGGTCAATGCCACATAGTAAATGACCTTCCTCCCCATGGCGTCCAACTTCTTCCCCTCGTTGTCCGAAGGGACTGAGGACGATGATGAGGGGTTAGACGACCTCTTCCTCGCTGCTGCTGAGACCACCGAGTCTGGCGACGGTTGTGACCGTAGGCACTTGGGTAGAGTCTCTGGGACATTGTACTTTTTCTCCAGCCTATCCCGCATGGCCGAGGCTGAGCAAGGATTCTTTAGGAAGGCTAGGCCTTCCTCCCACACGTCGTCCAGGAGGGGCACTGCCATGATGGTCTTCCTCTTGACCTCGCGCCTCTGGTATAGGAAGCCCTCCTTCTTGGTCTCTTCAGTCAGCTGGAAAAGCTTGGAAGCTTTGGCGACCATGGCATGAAACAACCCCACCTCATCTGGTGGGGATGCCCTCGGTTGCAGCAATCTGCCAGCCATAATGATGTTGTCTTCGCCATCCATTGTCACTGTGGCCGCGTCCGTCCCCTTGTCCAGGTCCATTGCTGGGGAGGGCACATGGCAGGGGTGTGGAGGTTGATGCAGGGGCATTGGATGGCGCTTCCTCTTTTTAGCCAGAGGCTAATCTGGCACCACCGGGGCCTGCGGCATCTTCTTCTGGATTTCTGACACCAGCGTGTGTAGGATCGAAAGAATGCTACAGGGATTCATCTCTCGGCTGAGCAGGCGTGGTGAGCACACTAGGCCAGCGCCGTCATCAACGGTGCCGTCACCGTTGTCGTCCTCCACGTCCTCATAGACCGTGTGCAGTGACTGTCGGTCCTCGTCATCCAAAGACGAAAAAATCCATGTCTTGGGGTACGGCCTGTGGCTGGCCTGGGACTTCGTCTCCCCACCCCCTTTTTGCACTCTAAGGGGTCTGAACCGGGCTTAGCGACGGCATCCTCTTTACCGGTGTGCCAGCAGACTTCACCACTGCCCCAGCTGAGGCCTCCTGCCTCAGGGGCAGGGACAGCCTGGGCGCAGTACGGGCTACCTTCCCCAGGTCAGTCCCTTTGACTTTCGAGAGAGTGGCTGCCACCAGCTCAGTCGTCGTCGAATATTTCTCCTGCGCCACCTGGGCCTTCTTGGGCAGGTCCGCCGTCTTTTCCTCCACTCTAGGATTCTCTGGCTTCTCCTGAAGCTTAGCCGGGTGAGGCGACTTCCTTTTTTAGGAGGAGCTCGATCGATCACTGGTGATGGAGACAGATGGTGATGTTGATTGCGCTCTGCCCATTGAGGGACCTGCTTGCGCGGTGACCCCGAAGGAAGTGGACTCGCAGTGCTTGGCCTTGTATTGGGCCCCCATGGATGGAGTGCCCGCAATGGACTTAGAAGCCCGCTCTTCAGACCGGCCGCTCCTGGGTGAGGCATGACCCTGCTTGGGGCACGTGGCAGAGGCCTTGGCGCTTAGCCACATCACCAGTCGTTTTCTTGGAGAAGCCGAGGCAGATCTCGCAAACTCCTTCCCTGTAGTCTGTGTGAAGGCAGTAGAGGCATTAAAGTTCTTGTTCTCTACAAGCACGTTCCGAAGTCCACATCTGGTGCAGATCTTGAAAAGGGAACTTCCTTCTTTCTTCTGCTCCATCATGGTCGGAGATGCGGAGTAGGGCCGATGACCTTTCTGGAAACTTCGGTGAAAACTTGCTGATCCTTGCCCTTGAGAGGTGTTGAAATTCAATGACAAACGGGTCCCCGTTTGTCAGCAGATGGAGAGAAGAGCACACAGGCTCTTTTTGCCAAAACAGAACTTTTCTGTTGTAAAAGCACGAAAACCACAGGATAGCTCACGGAGCGAAATTCGAGGACGCCCAACACTTGAACGTGCAGTAAAAATCTGAAGATGGCTGCCAGATGCCTGCCTGAGGGGGGGGTTTAGGGAGATGGCAGTCATTGGCTGGGGTCAGTATGACCCAGAGTACAGTGATTGGTTTAGAGGAGAAATACAGTTTGAAAGTGAAACTGTTTTTTCATTTACCGAGGATTCCCGGCCTGATGACGGGGAATATTCATGAGCATGTGAATCCATGCCAGACCTCATGCTGGAGAACTTTAATTTATAAAGTTAAAGAATGAGTGTAAGGAGATGCTCCACAACAGTGCAAGATCCGATTTACCATTGCTTGGTCCAAGCCTTCCTCTCTGAATTTACATCAATACCAGATCACTATGAATGACTTTTAGTTGTTGTAACAAAGGCCATTGAACCTAATCAAGCACATATATTAAACAAATTTAATAAAAGCAGGAGGATTAAAACCCCACTCGTATAACTAATGTTGCTATCTGAAAGAAAAAGGAATCAAATCAAAATCTGCCTATTGAAAACAAATGTCTCTCATTCATTATGCTTGGTCAACAAGCCATAACTGCAACCTACCAGCCAACATGTCTATCAAAACAGCTCTGCTCTGAGTTTAATGAACATTGTACTTGATTTGGTAGTCTGGTGGGAATTGTGAAAAGCCAGACGCTAGATGGGGTGAATCCAACCTAATCCTCATTTGTACACACTGATAAACTCAGACATAGAATTAAGGAAAGGGCAAAGTGCTATCTTTAATGGAAGACTTGGCACTAAAGTAAAGCAAGATGATCTGACAGAAATGGATCAAATATGCCTTGACATTGAAAGGCTCTGAGTAATGATGTAGCGAACTGACAAAACCTACCTTTATTGTGTACTCCATTTCCTGGAGCTATTTTTGAGAGTGTGATGGAGAAACTGGGAAGAAGAGGAGTTGCTGGAGGAAGAAGACTGCTGAGGTTAGGCCTTAGAAGTGGTGGAGTCTGAAGAGGAGGTTAAGACCAAGGAGGCACAGATGCGTGACGAGTAGAAGTGGAGGAACATCAAAAGGATCAAGGTGGTTAGAGAGAAAACTTAAGGAAGGATGGGGGAGGAAAAATATATAGGGAGGAAGTAACAGCAAGCGAGGTGAGAAGATTTGCATACTGAAGGAGTTTGGGGGCAAACATCTGGAGGAAGGAACTGAGGGACACAAAGCAATAAATTGAAGACACCAAGAGCAAGGAGTGGGGCATTGAAGAGGGTGAAGAAAAAGGAGGAGGAAGAAAGGATGGACAGCAGAGAGGAGGCAGAAAGAATTGATCAGGCACGCCACTATCCCGATAGGTGGATTGGATGTACCAGAATGTTCCCTTAGTGTCAGGTGAGGACAAAGGCAGTGAATATGGCAAGGGAAATGTGCACAAGATCACACAGTAAATAGCTTTGAGTCAAACAACATACACACAGGAACCAAGACACGTGTATACTAAAACCCAGGAGTGTAAATAAAGTGTGACAACAATATAAATATATGAAAAGGGGTGTGGGGTAAGCACTTAGAAGCTCCTTATGATTACAAGGAAAGTCAGCATGCTCCTTACCCACAATTGCTGTTATAGGTACTGACAGCGCTAAGCCCACGTACAGGGCAAGCAATGACAGGATCTGTGAGCTAACACTCTTGATGGTATTGAATAAGGTAACTTAAAAACAGTACTCACGAGGACGAGAAATACCACTTGAATGTCATCAAAGCCCACGAACCCTGTTGATCAAACAGGGACCCAGAAAGGCTATAACAGCAATGGGAGGATAACTAAATACATAAGACTCAAGACAAGGGGTAAGTAGGAATAGTGATTACAGAATAGTGAGGAAAACAGGCATTCACACAGGAGCTAGCTACAACAGCACACCACACCTAATAATGAATGGGAAATAAATGCAGAAGTGCAGGGGAAAACCTGGAATGGATTCCAAGAGAAAGTAAAGGAACAGGAGCAGAGAAAACAAAATTACAAAGGCAAACCTCCCCCACCCATCCAAGGAAAAAGGCAGGAAGCTAAATCTATAAAGAAGAAACACTAAAGCATCAATGTTTACAGAAGCAAAGGGCAAAGTCAAATAAATATAGAACACAGGCAAACTGGGCTGCACCAAAAAAGAAAGCACTGACAAATGCTGCCTGCAAACAGAGGAAGACAGAAAGGGAATCTAGGAAGCAGAAATCACAATTAAGCACATTAAATTCAAAATCTAGGGATAAGGAACAAGAAATAGAAACCAGGCACAAAGCTAAGAACCAGAAACAAGGGACAGTCACAAACAGGAACACTGCATCAATGACCAGCGCTGGACTGAAGCAAACTGAGGCTTTCAAAGCTGCTTAACGAGCACATGCCTCAGGTGTGCTGCTTGCTGCACCTGCAGCCAAGGTGTTGCCTATCCTCCACCCAACCTTGTCCTGCAAGGGTGGAGATGAAACAGTGGGTCAGGCATTCTGGGAAGCATAGCCATTTGATTAAAGCAGCATGCTGGCTGCCAAAACCTGGAATGGATCCGGAAGGGAAGTAGCTTGGAAAATAAGGATTTAGAGCTCCCAATTCATCACAGCACTGTAGCATAAGGTTCGGAAGGAAAGTCCAGTAGGGAATAACCCCCAAATCATGCCCACAAGTGGTGGGAACGTGAGCGAAGGGAGCAAATCCTGAAACTTAGGCACAAGACATTTGCTGCTTGTCGAGGTGGTAGATCAGAACTGGGTGTTGTTGGTCAGAAATAAGACCCTAAGGCAGGTACATGGGGATGGCAGTCAGATCTATCCTGTAGATGCGCTCAGGTTCTCAGACACGTGGTGGAAGATCTTGGGCTCAACTTGACATTATCCAGACCTACTTTTTGACACTCCATAGGGGTAATGTGCAGGTGCACATGGAGCCCCCAAGACCCAGGCTAATGAGAAGTTCAGGATGAGAAGCAGAGGCTCTGCACCAACGGAAGTAGGAGCTATGAAGTAGTGGTGGACCCCTCTAGACACAAACAATGTAAGTGAAAAGGAGTCCTTCCCAGGAAGGGGTCCCTATATCGAGAAATTGAAAAACTTAGAGACTTGGTTGATCCCAGAGACTTTGGTCATATACAAAGGCAAAGACACTCTGATGTTGAAACTTTAGTTTTTTTTGTTAGTGAGAAGTGATAATAATCTCTGGTCAGATGTCCCTGTACTCAGGGCTCCCAAATTACAGAGGCTGCTTGCTTAAACCTGAGGTGAACCCATACTGATTTTCGATTATAAAGTTGGTTTAGTTCCTTAATGAAAGCCCTAAGTACTGGGGCGGGGGAGTGAAACATTCAACATTGTTTAGACAGTTCTAATTAGTTACTTATAATAAACATTTGCATTCTTTATTGTTCTCGTGTCTGGTGTTGATTCACTCGGCTTCATGTGACGATCCTTTGGTTGGCGTCACTTCTCCCAGACCCTTTCAATGAGACCAGAGAGGTGCGACCGCTAACCTACAGTCCCCCTAGGGGTGGTATAATGAGGGAGGATCTCACGGGGAGGGACCCCCCAGGGAGAAGGATGACCATCTAATGTGTAGCCCTTATAGTTACATCACAACCCCACACACTCTAGCCTCTTCTTCCTCTGTTAATCTCTTTGTAGCGACAAGGTCTATGTGCTCTTGTAAAGTAGATTAACTCAAGGTCCCGGCAAGTACTAAGACGAAGAAGAGCATCAGGAGCACAGGTAACCCAAGTACTGTGACGAGATGGGACACAGGAGCAATGAAGAACAATACTAAGAAGGAACTGCAGCGGTATAGACTTCATGGAGGCAGGGTCCCGCTTACGCCATAAAGACCAAAAAGGACTGCCTATCGGGGAGATGCAGCTAACCAGGATGAGACCATGAAGCCTGGGAAGCATGAAGGAGGCACAAAGAAGGCCAGGACAGAGCCAAGAGCAGTCCACTCCTGGAGTCAAGAGGACAACAGGACTCCTTCATCCAACGGCGTCCAGGCGGTAACGGGAGGCTGGCAGACAATGACGCGAACGCAAGAAGCAGTGTCCATACTGTCACTCCAAGGGATGGGCAGGAGATCCGCAAGGTGAAGGAACCGAGACACAGAGAAGCCTGTGCAGCACTATGAGCAGGAGAGGAACCCCAGGAAGAACCGGTCGTGCATCCTGAGTGTAGGCAAGGTAGCGGGAGAGGCACAGGGACCGGTAGGGGCCGGATGGTGCAGGAGGTACAAACTGCAGAGGGAGAACCAGAACGTTCCCTCTGTCCTGGAAGAACCTTTAACCGGAAGAAGAATCTACGGCAATATGGCCATCGCCCATGCAAACTAACACCCATTCCCACTGCCCCATGATGGACAATTATCACGAGAGATACCCTGCCAGCAGACCCTACAATCCAGCAGTACTGCAAATTCTACCCCGAGTAAACAAAGAGACACAAGACGGAGCTGGAGATGGTTACATGGGCTGATTCGACTAAACGCCAAAAAACCACGCGATTTGTCGGTGGAGACACCACAACGACTTAGCTATGAAGCACACGTGCAAACCACACACCCTGGACAGACATACATACTCAACTAAACAGGTATACAGCTTTATAGTTAGAGGACAGTCACATATACATATTATTTTGTCATTAGGCTTGCTACAGCAGCACGGTAAAGCAAGAAGCAAGAAGAGTTTGGGTACATGCTTGCAGATGCTCATATGCAAATGACCCCATGGTGTGGCAGGAGCACTTAAGAGACCTGACAGCCATAATGCACTAACCTATAGACTATTAGAAGACGTGTGCAGTAGAAGCCGGACCATGGCTTAGAAAATCGAACAGGCTGCGATCTGCTTAGAGACGGGGCCTCAAGCCTCACAGAATTATGCACATCAGAACCACTGTGGTAGCAGCAAAGCCACCACCAAGGTCGTAATGTTGCAACTGCCATTCCTCACTCTGAACTTTAGTAACACAGCGACAGGAGAAGTGAGCTCTCCAACCAAAATACAGAACAATTTGGAAGGTCCCAGGCTCATAGGCATGGTCTCCAAGCACGTGCCCTGGCTGAGTTGAGAGGCTGCCAAGAGTGAGGCCTGAGAAGAGCAACCTGTCCTATCGTATAGACAATAGTTGCAACAAAGTTGTTATAGTTACGTTACAGCACTGCGTTGGGAACCAGAGCCTGCTCATTACAGCTATGGGTTACACACTGCAATGATGCTGATACATAGTTTCACCTTGCCGATACATAATTACACAATGCACCATTGACAGGTGTTGAACATAGATAGTCCCAGGCTTGGGGGCTCCTGGCTCATCCAATCATGGCCGAGAACCCTTGGGGTGGACAGTGGGGGTCACCAACCAATCACAGGGCTTACTCACTCTAACAACTTTGGAGTAACAACTTGTGGGGAATAGCTAAATTTACCACCTCACACTATACATGGCAATAACATAGAACCTCTATTCATCTCCATATGGGACCTACTACTCAATAGTCTATCCGGAGTAAGGTTAGGTTTCTTGAGATGGTCCCTGAAGATGACACCAATTGTGACATCAGATGCTAACAAAAAACTGGCATGCGAGCCAGACTCCGGCGAGAGTTTTGTGGATTTCCTTCGATGTATGTGATCCCCCTGGTGTGATTGTTATAATAAACCGCAGTATTCCTTGACTTTTGTGTGGACCTGGCGTTCTTGATTAGGACTAAGGGAAGGAGTTAAGCCTTCCACGGACTCGCTCCAGCGGGCCCCCAAAGTGACTCGGCCGGACCCGGGGGTCCACCCCTAACAAGTTGGAGGTCCCACCGAGATAGGGTGTGGCGCCGGCCCAGCCGGACGCTGCCTCCTTAGCTGTCGGACCCAGAAGGCTGCAGGACCCTCGCAGGAATTGCTAGACAACAGGACAGTGCAACAGGAGATAGGTTGTCGGGAGCCACATTGAGAAATGTATCCCACCTGCGGTCGGCGAGGGGTCCACGCAGTGCAGAGGGGCGAGACAAGTGGTTAACAGGGATCCACCGGCCAAGCAGCGTCGATGGACCCAAAAGAACGTAAGTGTGGTCCACATAACAGGCAATGTGTTGAGAAGGGGGGTTTGATATATGTGGGAGGAGGGAGGTATAACTTGTAATCAATGTTGATGTTGAAGTAGGGTTGACATGAGTATGTTGGTAGGGACCTGAGCAGAGGTAGAAGTCCCTTTTTTTGTGGCTGTTTGAGCATCACGGTGAAGGGCTCTGATGGTGAGCAAAGATTGCGAACTCAGTAGTCTTGGACTGCAATAACTTGTATATATGAGGTATTCCTATGTGTTGAACGTTTTAGTTCAGAGCTTAGATGACGGATCCCTGTAAGGGTTAGCTGGAGCTATCCTAGAGTGCGGAAGGTGGTTTGTCTGGTTAAGTCTCCCTGGAGAGAGGTGTTTCAACCGTCAGGCGACGCATCGGTTGCAGCAAACACAAAAGATAAAAGAGAATACTCCAACCCTGGAGAGGTGGGAAGACAGATCAGGGTTGTTGTGGGTTTGGGGTGTATTGTGGGGAGAGGGGAAACCTGGCATTCACCGTGTGCACACAATTGTCTGTTCATTGGCTTGAACATTAGTCTGTGACGTCACCCTTAGGTTGTTGCATAGGACCATGTGTGGAAAGGCGAGAAGTTGGATTTTGCGAAGTGAGATGGGAGGACAGGTGAACCAGTGGCAGTGTGCGGAAGGCGCCTGCACATGATTGAGGCGGTTCACTGGACAACGGCAGTGCTGGTGGAGGCGGGGCTGAGTACGAAGCCCGCCATGTAAGGTACAGAGCCGCAGAGGCTCGTAGTGAAAACCATTGATAAACATTATACTGTAAGCTCTTCCCACCTTTACAGCGGAAATCGAAAGCCTCGACTAGAAGTCAGGTAAACAGTTGTAATGTATTTGTATGGGGAAACGGGGGCCACGTATAGTGGGGCGATAACTCCCATCCAGCACCTTTGTAAAACCCGACCCCAGTATAAAGATAAAATAGTGAAATACATCATACAATGGTCTAAAAGCACAGAAGGGAAACTAGCGAGACTGTGTCCACCTAACAGCAGTTTCTCCAAAGACGTGCTGCAATCACTTTTGACCCATTTACAAAGTACGCCAGAGTTTAAATATTTCCAATATTTAAACTGTGGCGTATGTTCCAAGGAGCCAGGCCATGGATGAGTATAAGAGAGGTGAAGGAGGAGGGATCAGACTCTTTAGCTCCACCGCCCGCACCGCTTAGTGTAATATCTGATGATGCGCAGGAGGAACAAGGCTCATATCCATTAGGAAAATTAAAAGCAGCAGAGGGCTATTCAAATCCCACTTATATAACACCCCCATATGCCCAAACAGAACAACCCAGAGGTATAGGGCAGGCAGCCGACGGTCCCAGCCTCGACGAGGAGGTGCTGCAGTGCACGAAAAAAGAGTTTGCAGCTATTGGACCAGAAGAGTGGATAGCTTCACAGATAATACTAAAACTAAAAGGGGCCATAACGGGGGAAGCAGAAGGTGCAATGAAGGCAATAGAGAATCTGGAGCTCGGACACGGGGATCCGCGCGAAGGCAAATAGGTCTGAAGAAGAGGGAGATGAGCAACTCCAAGAGGGTTGAGAGGAAAGACTAGGCAGGGAAAATAAAGGGCAAAGGCGAGAGTTAGAGAGTGAACTGGAGCTGCAGGAGCAATGTAGAAGGGAATATTTGGCACTATCAGAAAGGGAAAAAAGGATACAGTAGGAAGAGAGGTGGAAGAAGAAAGGCAACGGGAGGAGATGGAGAGGAAGAGGAAAGAAATAGAGAAGATGTTAGAGGAAGAAAAGGAGATGGAGATGGCACTGTGGAAGAAGAAAATATTACTGCAGGAATCACGTAAGTATGAGGAGAAGTGACTGAAACTATTGAGGATGGACTGGTGGGCAGGGGAACAAAGTAGGAAAGAAGAGGAAGCACAGGCGTTGGAAAAGGTAAGTGACCAAGTAAAAATAGAACTAGCCAGGGCAAGGCAAGAAGACAAACAAAAAGAAGGGGATAGTACAATGGAGGGCCAGGCAGAAATGGCGCAGCACGCCTGGAAGTGCGGGAGGAGGAGGACATATGTAAATTAACAGACATAGATCTTCATATATCACACAACCCCAGCCTGGTAACATGAAAATTTAACTTCTCAACTAGTTTCTGTAGCAATATGGATGATGAATCTGATGACAGTGAAGACCATAGTGATGAGGAGAGGGAGGACGTAACAAGCTCTACCTCACAAGGACTGAAAGAGGGAGTTCTTTGGAGTGTAGGACACTTGAACAGAGGGGTACAGAGCACACCAGACATACACAAGATACAGCGGATGAAGGAGCCCCTCAGGCACCGGAGAGCAGCAGACCCACATACCTCCTCGGGTGCAGGAGGGACAGGGCAATGATCCCACAATCAAGGGGACATTCCTGTCCCAGAGTGCGAGTGGTAGGGCCTCACAACACTGCACAGCAGTCACAGGAAATAGAACCTGTAGACATAGGTGCACAAATAGAAGACGAAACAGGACCCATTCAGGTAAGACAATACAGACGAACACCGGAAGAGAAGGCTGCGTACTCACAGATGCCGCTTTTAGAAAGGGGAGGGACGAGACCACAGTACGTGCCCTGGAAACACACAGATAAGGAAAACATCAAATGCAAGTTACCCTCGTTAAGTGTAGGAGCTGGGAAATGGATTTACGAAATGGAAAGGTTGACGGCGGGACACAGGCTAGCAGTGGGAGACGTAAAGGGACTGCTGGTCTCCATACTGGGTGACGCAGCTGATAATATTTGGAAGATGGTGGGATTCCCGGGGGTAACCATTCACGACACAGCACACAACGGAGCACCATTCGCAAATTGTAGGGCAGCACTAATGCAGGTGCTGCAAACGAAATTCCCAGGCACATCACGCAAGATGCGTGACGATGAGGATCCTGTTAATTACATTCAGGAGATCCAACAGCTTTGGCACCTCGAAACTCGAGAGCCGTGGAACAAAACAATAACAATATTTTATCACATCTTAGTGTAGGAGTTAATAGAACCGGTACAGAAGCGAAAGCATGGCTGGAAATACAACTCACCATAGTACACCATTGCAGGTTATGGCAATAGTAAATGAAACAGAAGGCAGAAGAGAGAAAGGCAAATGAAGTTAAGCTAGTACAGAAAAAGTTGTCCAAGTACGCAATAGAAGGAGCACTAATAACGAGCCCCGGCCTACAGACACAAACACACACAGCTTCAACCACAGCAGACACACAGCACTCTACCGACGTATATGCATCACCCATGGGAGGAGGGTACATAGGGAGAGGCAGTTACCCACAAGGTTTCGGGGGGAAGGGAGGCTTCCAAAAAGGATGAGGGTTCGGACCCCCATCACACCAATATGTAGGAGGGTTCTGGGGCTAAACACAGCAAAATGCAACAAGGGCTATGGGGAGCAGAAGGGGGATTCCTGTGGCAGGCAAGGGTGCCCCCACAGTCTGGGCCTGTGGACAATTAGGACACATTTCCTGAGCATGCAGGAACAGGGGGATCCAGCAAGGATAAGGAGAGCAGGGCTACTAAGGAGGGCAATATGAATCCGAGTGATTTGCCCGTGGCTGAAATTACCATGGGCAAATCGTTTGCATGAAAAAGGTGCGAACTAGCAAACGTTTGCACCTTTCTCATGCGAGCACACATACATTCTCACACTCACACAACACACCCACAACACACCCATTACACACACCCCACCCACACCCTCAGCACAGCCCCACCCACACCCCCAATATAAACAAACCACACTTACCTTATCTTCACACTGGGTTCCTGCATCGCCAGTTCCCTTTCACTTCCGTGATCAGGAACCGGCGCTGCAGGGTCCTTTTCTTCTCTCTTTTTTTTTTAAACGGAAGGCTGCGGGGTTGTCCCCCGCAGCCCCCGCTCACTATACCATGAAGTATAGTGAGCGGGGTGATGAGGGGTACACCCCCGCAGCCCCCGTTTTTTTTTTATAATGCTACCACCAAAGGTTCGACCTTTTGGCGTTCAAACCTTTGGAGGTAGCATTTTTAGATCAAAAGGTTCATACAAACCTTTTGATGCGGGAAAATCATTCTAAACCGGGCAGAATGGCTACTACATCCCAGACATACAACATGGACCGATGCAAAACATGCAGCACCGCCAAGTACGAATCAAGTACTGTTTGCTGAGTTGGCTGCCTGCTCTATTGAGTGTGCCGCGGTTCCTCTGTCGCGGACTTCGAGGGAATTCATTGAACGCTCAAGCTTGTGGAAAAATCCTGCCGACTGGAGGACGTCTCAAGCTGTTACACCAGTCTTTGCCTGACTTCCCAGGAACTAGGTGACTTTTTGCATAACACCCTACTCTAGGGATACGGTACCCACCACCCTGGTTTAGTAAGCGGGCGGTATAGGGTGTGGATGTGCACAGTGCACTCAGTGTGCACAGTGGGTACACCGCTGCATTAATTGTGGAGTTGTGTTGTTGTTGCAGACTGTCGACTTGCATAGATTTAAAGTGTGTTGTTGGCGCAATTCTGATACGCTGAACATTAACCCAAAGTTGTTTGTTTTCTGTTTCGGTTGCTTCCGGAGCAGAAGCTCCACCTGTAGTAGGGGAACGCCTCTTTCTGCCTCCTCAAGTGCACTGCTCCCAGCGCACCGCGCGCGCACTGCCAAGTACGAATCAAGTACTGTTTGCTGTTCGCGATGCGCTGGAAGCGTTAAACTGAGGAACTCGGAAGGTACGTTTTAGGGTTTGTGGGTTGGATACCTCTCTTCAATTGAATTGTACTTGCAGGAGTGATGGTCGTATGAAAACAAGAATACTGTGTTAATCATCTACTACTGCACGTGTTACTATCCTCCCATAACTTGGGGGGTAAACCCTAAAGCTTAGAGGCTAGCACCTCTGAATTGTTAAAAGCAAGAGTAAGGCTAAAAGCCCGGCTCGTGATCCACCACTGCTTACGAAAAAGTTTCACGACTTTCGCTGCATGTAAAACTATGTCTTCTCGATTACGGAGCGGGCTAAAGGAAACGATAATCATTCCAAAAAAACGTACCATTGATGCCACAATGAAAAAATTGGATGAAATGTACGGAAATAATAAGGCTACCGCAAATATTAATGATATTACGAATGACAATTCAAATCAAGAAAGCAGTACTACTAATAAGTATCAGAATCTCGACAACCCAACTAAAACAAGGAGAAGTTTCTTAAGTGTTCCAGAGCCAGAGACAGTGATTAATCACACCTTGGGTAGCATGGAAGACATTAATATGGGGCCACCATCTGACATTTCGATCTTGGCTCCTGCAGTTCTAATCGAATTAGAGAAGCGGATCATAATGTCTGATGGCCCGTCTACACCAGTGACAGCACGGCCAATTGGCAAGCACAAAGTACATCTCCATTGTGATAGCCCATGCACTTTAGTACCAGAAACTGCCAATTCTTATAATGATCTCGAAAATTCCGCCTCCGATCAGGTCCATATAGACCTGTGTAATGATGGCCCTTCTCAACTAAAAAGGGGAATGGTGTGCTCTTCGCCGGATATGCGAGATTCCACTCACAATAAATTGCCGAAGATCGAAACGCACGAGAATTTTCAACCTAAATCATCTTCTGATGTGGAGGATCTCCTGAGCTTTGAAGCTTCCTACCCCGTAATGTCAAGGATTCTTAACTTACTTGACAAGGGTCACGAGTACACGCATTACGAACTTTGTGATATAAAAACAGCGTTGCTCGGAATATCTTCTAAACTTAACAAATTGGAGGGTTATATTTTTGCTGAGAATTATAAAAAGGAGAAAGGCTGTTACTCACCTAGTATTCCGTGCATATGCACTGTCACGACAGCATCTCAAATAGAGAATCATCATAGCGAGCCACAGGATCCTTCTAAAGAGAATGGGGGGGATCCAGTTTACAGTTTTCCCTCGACGTTTGCCCAGATTGTGAATGCATCAAAAAATGTGGACACGATACAAATTTATTCACACGCACAGCTTTGCCAAATGGTAACGCTTCATGCAGAGAAAATTGACCAAGTAACTTTTTTCATTCAACCTAATGATATGCAATCAGAATCGAATGGACCTAATCAGTTGATTGAACAGAATAAGGTCTCTGACCAATCACCTGATAGTCCATCCGACTTGATAGAATTAATAAAAGAGGAAAAGGTGAAGGAAGGCGTGAACTTGGAACCCCCCCCACAAGAGGTACATATTGAGCCGCAAGGGCAAAAACAATTTTTATCACGTAAACAAAAAAGATTGCATACCCGTGCAATAAATAGATTAAACTTACGCAATGAGAAAATACAAGGTATGCAAAACTCTAATCAAAAACAAAAAAAAATAAATCATAAACAAAAACCTAACCTTGATCCAAAATTGAATGCTAAGGTGAAGCCAACTGAGGCGAATATTGATGCCTCTGCTGGCAATATAGACTCAGACGCAATGATTGATGTGGATGAACTTACTATTGCAAGTCGCCTTGCTTTGCAACTTCAATTGAATGCTGCTTCTAATAATGAAATAACCCAAGTGTCTGTGACTGACAAATTTATTTCGGCCAAACAGAAAGAATTTGCGGCTTCCCTGTCCTCCTCCCAACAGTCTTTGTTATCAGCGTTCTACAAACTCATTCCCAACAAGAAAACTACTGAACGGACTGTCACTGAAGTAGATCCCTCAGAAGACAATAGGCTATCATTGGGGAAGCATAACGATAAAATCACGCCTCTTCAACTGCAGGTTGATCAAAAGTGTAAAATAAATGCCCTGCAGTTAGAGGCGCAGATATCCAATATAACAAAAAATGTACCCCCAGTGCAATTGGAGGAAGACGGAACAACAAAGCATTGGGAGACACTGGACCTGCCTGGTTCTGGAAAAAAAAAACGTAACTCAAACAAAGCTACCAATTATCCAATCAGGCTGAGGAGGAGGTGGTGTCGAAAAAATCTTTGATAATGGAGGAATCTGTGGATCAGTCCATGTCTGTAAAGCCAATATCAAGTATTTTGGGCTGGATCAGTACTCCGGAAATTAATGGTGACCAAGATCTGAATAGGTCCTTTATATTGCACTTCTTTAAAAAAAATTCCGGCACTAAGAACGCTGGTTTCAAATGACATCATATGGATCACTCTTCCGTCCATAAAAAATCACAGAATGGTCCTAGAACTTCAATCCCCTATAATTGCTGAATTGATTTGGAATCACAGACGAGAGCTAAAAATGCTGGGATTGGCTGTTTTCCAAATTCAGACAATTGATGAAGCTAAAACCTTTAATGAGACTATTCCTCCAACTACCATAAATAAAAATAAACAAGTACCTACGGCCAATGTAAATAATTTAACGGATACGGCAGTCTTGGCACAGTTGGTTGCTATCTCTGCTGTATCTAAAGATTGGTCTTGATTACCGGCAATATTGGGGAATCGAAAGGAGGGACCAACTATAGATCACTCGTAGTAGCAAAAAGCTCCTTCGAGTAATATCATGGAACTCATGTGGGCTAAAAAATTTGAAAATGTGGGCAACTAGATATGACCGGCATGAATTTTCTGACATAGTGTTATGCCAGGAAACCATGGCTCTCAAACCACTTGAAATTAGAGGCTTTATGGCATACTCCAAACCTGCAACACGAGTACCCAAAGGCAGACCATCAGGGGGGGATCTCCATTTTGGTAAACACTGCGCTTGTTTACTCCCTGTTATTAACCTCTATGACAACATCCTACATTGCGATTGTGATTAACACAGGACTATCATCAATGGACTATGTTTTAATAGTATCAGTATACTTTAACCCATTGGGTACCGCAGTGGACTCTCTACTGAATGATCTGGATTCCTTGCTTGATGAAGTTTTTTGCAAATGGCCTAATGCAAAAAAAATTATAGGAGGCGATTTTAATTCAAATTGTCTTGCAACTCCCCTAAACGAAACTCAAATTTACGCACAAAGTCAACTTTTATCCAGCAGGAGACGGGGAATACGCTTTCATCAATTTTTTAAACACTGGAATATAGACATACTACCTTTTCTTGTAATAGGAAAGGTGACCACATTGTCTCGAAATAACAGATCTTCATGTATCGACTACATTGCTGTATCCGGGGAACTATCATCGGGTTGCAAGGGAGTAGAGACTGCGACGATTGAATTGAGTGATCATTGTATATTATATGCAGCTCTCCAACTAATGATCCCAATCTTGCCACTAGATCCACTTAGTATATTTATTCTGGAAGATCGACCAGGTGCTTCCTTACGATGGAATACTAAAACTTGCAAAAACCTAAATGTTATCATCAAGATGCTTGTATATAATTGCAAGAATGATTATGACTTAAATACAACAGTCTTATCTATGAAACAAAACTCAATAATCATTACAATAGCGCTCACATATCTGGTCTTTCAAAAAACTAAAGAAATATCAAAGCCGCCGGTAGTTGCTTTATTGGCCACTCGAGTTGCAATCTTAAAGAAACAAAAGAAAAATGAAATTTTGCAATTAAATGGAATGGGTCTATCTAACTGTGATTATCATAAACAAAAACGAAAAGTACTCAATAAATATGGTAACCACATAAAAAATTATAGAATCTACCTTCATAATTTAACGAATCAAACAATGATAGCCTCATTGTGTAGAAATGACAGGCGCTCTATCTGGTCACTCCTAAGGGGTAATGACTTCCAACAAACGGTGACTCAAAGTTCCAGTATAAGTGCCGAATCATGGATACAATATTATAAAAAAAAATTTGCTCTACCGGAAAGATTTAAAGTACTTGCCACTAACTTTAATAACCAATCGTTGAAAGAATTTGAGGGTTGGTCACTGAAGGATATCATATGGGCACTCGAAAAGTTGAATAAATCAAGAGCTCCTGGTCCGGATTGCATTCCACCATGTGTTTTGAAAGAAAATGTCCAATTATGGGCTCCGATACTAAAAACCCAATTTGATGAGATTATTCGCTCATCTACTATTCCTCCATCTTGGCTCCAATCGGTTATAGTTCCAATCCATAAGAAAGGTGACAAAACAAATCCAAGCAATTTTCGCCCAATTGCCTTGATTGATGCAAGTGCCAATACCTTGGCTATCTTGTTGTTACAACAGCTTAAGGCGATCATTAAACAACGGGCTATCCTCTCGACATTTCAGATTGGTTTTCGCGCCGGAATGGGAACTGCTTTAAATGCGACTGTTCTTGCTCATTTAATTGCCCAAACGAATATTCCAAACACGGGTCCTCTGTATATGGCATCCGTGGATCTAACAGCAGCTTTTGACTGCGTTATCAGGACTCTTCTCTGGGAAAAGTTGGATGAAATGGGGATTCCGCCCCATTTAATTGCAATGTTGGCCAAATTACATCATAATACTTCATATTTGGTTCGCATCAACAGTTCTGGTTCCACAACAGTCCCGATTCCAACCGAGGTGGGGGTTAAGCAGGGTTGCAACCTGGCAGCTAGCCTGTTTAACCTATACATCTCTGACATTGAGGCAATATGGAATGCGGAAATAAGTTTTCCAGCAAGATTGGCACATTTGCGTATCCAATGGATTGCATTTGCAGATGATGTGCTGATCTTTGACCGAACCCCTTACGGCCTACAAAGAGAATTGGAAATATTTGCAGCATATCTTTTTAAAAACAATCTAACATTTAACGTCGAGAAGTCAAGTATCTTCATACTAAAAAACATGAAAAAGAAACTTCCCAAAATGCAATGGTCTATAAATGCTATCCACATGCCCATTGCCTTAAATATGAGATACTTGGGGTACGATGTAATTGACTTACCCTCAAGAAAAACGTGGTTTGCAAATCTAAATGTAAAAAAAAATGTTCTAACGACACAAATGGATGGTATTTATGAAACATTGTACATTTTCAATGGAACCACTCTAGCAATTCTACATGCTGAAAGTGGAAGCAATTCTACTTTATGGACTTGATTTATGTCTATGTAACATAGACTCAATATTAGACCAAATCCAAGGGCAATTGTGGAAAGCGACTTTGAGATTACCAAAATCACTCCCAAATTGTATTTTACGACAGGAGTTGGGAATCTCTGCTCTATCAACCAGGTTTCATTGGCGACAGCTAACAAATTATAGGAAGATGTTGTTTCCGCCGCAACAGTCATTGTATGAGGAATTTTTGATTATGATTGGGAATCGTGTTCCTATATCGTTGTTGATGTTTTCAAAATGTATGATAGAGAAAGTTGCTGAATGTGGTTTAAAACCAATAGACCTTGAATTTCGCGTGGGACATGTAAAGAAACGCTTATACGAGCAGGATTGGTTAGCAACAATAGAGGAAATGCAAACAAAAAGACTATACTCTGAAGCTGCAAAATTTGCAACATCGAGATTGCCTCGCAAAGCTTATTTGATTAAATTCCCGGCGTACAAACAGAGACACTTCTATCTGAGATTTAAACTTAATCAGTTCCATACTTTTGAGAAAACTATTAAATGGGAAAAAGATACTCACGTCGGACAGAACCCATGGTGTAGATTTTGTGAGGGCAAAATCTGGATAGAAAACCTAAAACACCTTACCTTATATTGTGACCATTTTGAACCCTTGCGATATACGTTAATTTGTCCACAGATGCTGGGTATGACACAGGAAGCGAGGGATTGGTGTTGGAAAAAATTCATGTGGGGATACTCAATGAAAGTAATTGTTCTGCTATGTGCATTTCTTGAAAAATTGGAATTAGAACTAGATGAGAAAGAAAAATGAAATCATTTTTAAAGTCAATAATTTTAGTAATTCATACGTATGAGAAATGTATGAACTTGCTCTACTTCTTTTGATATATACTGAAACACGTAAAATGAAGTTCAATGATTACTTCAATTTATTTTACTATGAATTGATTTTACTAACTGAATCTGATGATGTTGTAAATGTTTGTTAATCAAACTTATAAAACAACTTTTAATTAAAAAAAAAACATGCATCAGCAGACACAACTAATCTTGCAGACACAACATCAACAAACACCACCACCTCAGATGATGGTGCCGCAAGGAACAACACCCATGCAGCAGTTAACAAGTACATGCCCATTCCCCAGAGCCCATGGACACGGCAGCAACAGTACCAATTCAGAAGATAGGCGGGGGTCACTATAGTAAGAAACAACCCCTACACAGGGAACAGACTATCCTTATATCCCCAATAGGAGAGCCCACAGGTGAACTTGCTTTGTGCCATCCTGTCGGTCACACCTAACCCTGCAGAGGAACCTCGCATAAGGGTGAAGATAGGTAACAAAACTGTTTCCTTTCTTGTTGACATTGGGGCGACCAGATCATGCATACGGGAAGGGACCTTTGTGTTGTCAGGCAATGCCATGAACACAAAAGGATTCTCTGGGGCTCGAGAGGTGGTTCCATTTACTGATAACATCTCCTTATCTATCGTGGAGCACGATCTGTCACTTCCCTTACTCTACTCAAAACATGCACCTGTAAATATGTTAGGTCGAGACATAATGAGCAAGCTCAACATGACCATCTCATTCACAGACAAAGGCATAGTATGCTGAACGCCAGGGATACACATGCTTACAGTGAGGCAACTTGTCCAGGCATATTGTGGGAAAACAATACAGAGGGGGGAGCCAGCAGACCCCAAACTATTCCAATACGGTACAGACATGGCCCTTACATGGTTACCTGGGATTGCAGCGAAGGTATGGAGAAGACCAGGTGAATACCTATTCAGATCAGAAACACCATCAGGACAAGGAACAAGGAATGGCCGTGGCTGTAGACATTGAAGGGATTGCGGTACGGCAGGATTGGATCACTGTGCATGCAGTAGATGACCAGGAGAGAGCATGGAGGGCAATAATTGCAGCGGCAGAAGGATGCAGATTGACTCAGGTGACAGATGAGGAACTCTTCAGAAGACAGAGGGGAGACAGAAATGATACTAGAAATGAGTGTGCGCTTTTGGCTATATATTACGTACAGGGAAATAGCACAAAAAATGGCAATGGCGCTGGAAGCTCCACCCCCATTTATGGAGAAAGACCTGGCCAAGGTACCCAACGACTTATGGACTACAAGTCCTTATGACGTGGGATACATACCAAGTATAGGGGGAGTAAAAATAAAATTGAAACCTGATGCAATACTACCCAAAGTAAAGCAATACCCCCTAACAAAGGAAGCAGATGAGGGCATATATGAGACAATTAACACTCTCATTGAAAGAGGCATTCTAGTACCCTCAGAGTCTCCATGCAACACAGCAGTGTACTTCGTGCGCAAGGCAGACGGGGGGGGTCATGGCGTTTTATCCAAGATCTCCACCCACTTCACCACATCGTAGAAGCAGAATACCCTGCAACGATCCTGTGCGTAATACCAGCAGAAGCCACATACTTCACTGGCATTGATCTCAAAAACACATTTTTCGCGATAGCATTTCACCCAGACTCACAGGATTTGACTAGTTTCATGTACCGCAACAGCTAGTGGAAATACACCAAACTGCCACAAGGGTACTGTGAGTCACCATCCATTTTCAACAGAGTAATACAAATGGACCTAGATAATGTCCAAACAGACAGCACAGTACTACAATATGTAGATGACATACTCATTTGTAGGGAGACAGAAAGAGAATGCAGCAAGACTCAGTACACATACTCATGATATTGGCAAATAAGGGGTACAAAGTAGACAAAGCTAAACTCCAGTACTATCAAAAAGAACTATTATACATTGGACAGATAATATCCAGAGATGGGAGGCACATAGCCCCGAAAAGAGCTCAGACAATTCAAAACCACCACCAACCTAAAACAGTAAGGGAGCTGCAGCAGTTCCTCAGATTATGCAACTACTGTCGAGCATGGGTCTTCGACTATAGCTCTTATACATGCCCACTGTTAACGGCCCTCAAATAAGAGCAGAGAGATGCAAAACCACTAAGTTGGACGAGAGAAATGACTGATGCTTTCAATGAATTGAAATAAGCCATAAGCACAGCACCAGTGTTAGCAACCCCAGATTATAAAAAGAAATTCTTCCTGTTTCCCACGCCATTGGCGTGGTTATGAAAGCAGTACTGACTCAAAAGACAAGCATGGGCCATAAGCCAATTGCATACTATAGTGCTCAGTTGGACCCAGTAATGAAGGGACACTTTTCGTGCGAACAACATTTGGCTGCTGCAGAATTCGCAGTAGAAAAAGCTTCATCCATAACCATGGGATGCGCAACAACACCTTACGTGGCACATGCCCTCTTTGCAATACTGCATAAACCAAAAAGCACACTAACAACCCAAAGAGCAACGGGGTATGAAATCCTATTGTCAAGATGAGAATTAAAAATAGTGAGATGTAAAAATGTAAACCTTGCTCAATTTATAGCTGACGTTCAACAACCAGGTGACTGGGCTCATGACTGTACACAAAATATTGAGTTCTTCACTGAGACACGCAAGGTAGAGGAGGATGCACTTGAGGGGGGAGAGGTACTGTACATTGATGGGTCCTCAACAATTGACCAGACAGATGGAGTCAGGAGAACTGGTGCAGCAGTAGTAAAGCTCAAAGAAGATTGGACAAGTGAAGTAGTGTACAGCGTCTGGTTACCCCCCATTACTCAGCACAAGCCGCAAAATTAGTGCCATTAATGCTGGCATTACAAAATAGCGTAGGCAAAAGAGTGACAGTATATTCCGATAGTGCCTATGTCACCTCCATAGTACATTCTGGGCTTGCAAGATGGTTCACAAGGGGATTCAGAAGGGCAGAGGGGACACCAGTGCAGCACGCCTTAGTCCTAGGGGAACTAATAAACGTTATAACATATCCTGATGAAGTAGCACTAGTGAAATGCCAGGCACACACAAATGGTGAAGACCCAATATCAAGAGGTAATGAAACAGCAGATTACCAAGCAAATTACCAAGCAAAACATGCATCATATTTCGGAGAATTGTGGGACCAGAAACAAAGATAATGGAGTTTCAGGCAACAGCACCAAGAGATGAGAAGGAAGTTTGGGTTAAGAGGGGATGCTCAATGTCCCCTACTCATGCCCTAGGGTGACAAAACAACACTGGGAAAGTAGTCATGCCACGTGCACTGCTACAAACAGCATTACAACAATTTCACTATCCTGCACACACTGGGAGAGAAGTCATTGCAGCTCGCATTGGAGAATCATGGTTCTTCCCCGACCTAAACAGCCATGTAGCAAAATTTATTAGTAATTGCTTGCTTTGCCAACAATTTATTGTTGGTCACACATTGAGAGTGATAACAGTAACAATACCCAGACTTCTAGGGCCGTTCTTACATCTCCACATTGACTACATGGAGATGATACAGGTATGTCAAGGGTATTGTTACATGATCGTAGTGGTCTGTTCCTTCTCTAGGTGGATAGAGGCTGGGCCATGTTCCCATGCCGATGCCCTTAGAGCAGCAAAATTCCTAGTCAGAGAAGTGTTCCCAAGATGGGGTATGTGTGAGGTCCTATGATCTGACAACAGACCTCACTTCTCCAATGAACTGTTCCAACATATTACCACCCTGCTGGCGATAAAACACAAATTCTATTGTGCGTATCACCCGCAAGTAAATGGGGTGTGTGAACGCCTCAATGGTCTCCTGAAAGAATGTATTGCAAAGACACAGCACAGCACAAAAAAGAACTGGCTTTATTGCTTACCTCTGTCCCTATTCAAACTATGAAATAAGCTAGGGTCTGACCACCATTTAATGCCCCACAAGGTGGTGACAGGACACAGAATGCACCTCCCATTAGCTCCATCTGCAAGAGCACTGAGAGATTGCCACAATACTGCAGAAGTGTTCTGACAGGAAATACATGATTACGTAACTTCACTTGGTTCTAGCATTTCTTTCATTTCTCACCAGATACAACGAACAAAGGAGAGAGACAAGGATGACAGACTAGAGAACACCGGCAACACAGACGCACAGAAACAAGCCCCTATCCAAGTGGGGGACATAGCATTTTTGAGGAACTTTGTTCGGGGCTGGAATGGGCCTTTCTTTACCAGCCCACATCTTGGAGAAGCAGTGACTGATAGTACAGTGAAGCTACAGGGAAGGTCAGCCTGGAATCACCTGCATGATGTGAAAATTGATAAACCATCGTCCTCACCTCAACGTACGACTGCAGAAACCGACAAGAACAACGCTGCACCATCCAATCAGCAACGAGACAACCCAAATGCCCCAGCCCTTGGTGACCCAAAACCAGCTGGGCATGCCATGCTCAGACGTTCCCAAGTAACTAAGCCCCCCACAGCCATACTGGTGCAGATTGACCACTGATGAACACTGCCTTAACCCCAGACATTCAAAATGCCTATATCACTATACCACACTCTTCTTTTCTTTCCACTAAACTCCCAACTCTCTTGGAATCCACAAAGGAATCATAGGTTAGCATTGTGGTTTAACCTGCCATACCGCATGCACAGTCAGTTCGTGCAACCGACTATGAGTAACACTGTCTGAACATGTCTCTCTTTTCTCTCGCACATGCAGGGTTCTGTGACTGTTGGTATTCAGTCTATAAGTATTGAAAGGTGTAGGTGTTATGGAATAACTTAGATGTTGCCTCCTATTGAACACCCTGAAGCACTCTCTCATCAATTTATCCATGCTATAAGAAAACCCCCACATTCTAGACCCTGCTCACCACGTATTTGCTAGTACACATTTCTTGAGCATCTGGCACAAACATACCCGCAACCAGAGCAGGGTGCATACCCTGTCCTACCCACACTCCGACATTGTTCCATAAGGAAAATCTGGGAAGAGATGTTTGTCTGGGCACTCAATGACTATTTAGCACGCAGAGCTTGATTGTACTTACAAACACTGACAATAACACCTTTTAACACTATTTGCAAGCTGGCAAATCTATCATCTTATCAGCTACAGCTGCAGTGTAAGTATAAGTGATGATGATGGCAATAATAAAAACAGCATTGCGTATTGTTGTGTGTTTCTACTGGACTATTAGCAACTGCTTTCTGGCAACTCTTTTTTGCTTTGCATGTCTCTGCTCTACCACATAATAACTCCCCGACTCAAGCTGCATGCACTACGGTGTCGGGTGGTACAGGCGATACTGCTGAGAAGGTGAGGTGAGGCAAGCACAGTGTTGCCACAGACATGAAAGGGGTAGAAACATACCTTACAGACACCACACTCATAACCAACAAATGTTTGTACAAGTACATGTCCAAAATTGGGAGGGACACAACTGATGAGAGATGTTATCTCTGCTCATTGATCCCCTATGCCACAAGTGCCTTCAAGGACCTTCATAGCAACATAAATACCTGCAACAACAGCATAATGCCTCATGTATCTAGCCATGTTCCAAACTCGAGGAAGATTCCAAGCGAAGACAGCCACTCTAAGATGGATGTCCAAGGCCACCTTCCCATATAAGGACAGTTACATCAAGACACTGCCCATGATGAATAATTATTGGCAACCCGCTGAAAGTTTGCAGTATATTATTGAAGGACCAGAGAAGGGAGAAACAAAAACTATTACTTTGAACTACTACCATGCAAGTGGAGAGCAAGAGAGATAGGAGGGGAACCAGGATTCTGGGAGAGACCACACATTTTAATGTATGGACTAGTATACACAACAGGAGGCTGGGTGGACGGAGTAGTAGGAAGTAAAGCAGTAACACTTGCAAAGGCAGCAGTGAATAAAGTGCAAGAAGAAAACGACAAATGCCTCAAGGAGTGGGATAAAAGCGCAAGATTGGAGACGTGGGTCGACAATGAAGCAGGACCAGTGCCAATAATACCTGCTTCCAGAACAATTGTGAAGAAGAGGTGGGAGAAAACGTTGGATGCAAGATAATAGAAGCAATAACAGAGATGGGAATAGGGATAGTCATCCTAATGGACCACTATTGGCCTTGTGGAGCAAAAGCCTATGACAAATTGCCTCCAAACTGGGGGAAAGGGTTTGCTCCCTGGCGCATGTGAACATGCCTTCCCTCGTAGTCTCACGGAAGGACCTACAGCTAGATGAATTCCCCAGCATGCAATACAACAGAAAAAGAAGATCACTACCCCCCACATCCAACAACTGAAAAGAACTGGAGGAACAGCGGACGCTTATCAGGGTGAAAAGAGTCAGAAACTACTTGTGGGGGTGATCAGAAACAGCACTAGATGAAGCACCAGCTTCCCACAGATTGTTCAGTAGTACCCAAATGTTCTTTGCATCTCTGTTTCCTGGAGTACAAGTGTATGCCAATGCTAAATGGCTGCAAATTACCTGGTGGGAAGTGATGGTTACCATTAATTCAACGGTGAGCGGCTTCAATGCAATAAAAAAAGAGCTCTGAGCGATTGGTGGCACTCCAGACCAGATATGTCCTCGATCTCCTCACAGCCATGGAAGGAGGAGTTTGCGCAAAAATAGGAAGCTCCTGCTGCACAACGATGAAGATAACTGGACACTATCAGACACAGTGGCCCATTTGGCCCACATGCATGCAAAGATGGAAGCAAAAGCAAAGGGGACAGGAAAAGACAAGAGCTGGTTTTCTTATCTCTGGTCATGGATCCCTTCCTGGCTAGCAGATAACCTAAAAGTACTGGATGGAGGACTAATATTGGGAAAAGCATCTCTGCTAGGAATAAAACTGTGCATTGCAAAATGTCAGAAGACCGCAGAAGACGTAGTAGGAATATAACTACTGATGGAACTAGAGAAAAGAGCAGATAAATGACATCATCATCAAGGAAAGAGAGCCTGAGACAACAGATAGCAGCATCTGACATATTTCCGCCGGGAATGAAGGTTGAAAACCCCTGCAGCTCGAAGAAGAATGTGGGGAGATGGGTATACTGTAAGCCGGAAAGAGGCTGCGTCTATATGTACTGGTAATTCGAAGATCATGTCAACTACTATGGACACTTAGCAGGAATAACGAAAACATGGTGCCTGATCGATGATGAAAGAAATAATTGTGATGTGGTCGACAAGTCGACCAGACAGGGGACTGAAGAAGGAGAACCAGAATGTGCTCTCCATCCCGGAAGACCCTTTAACCAGATGAAGAATCTGCGGCAATATGCTTGTCGCTATACAAACTTCCCACAGCCCCCACGATGGACAATTATCATGACAGATACTTTCCCAGCAGACCCTACAATCCAGAAGTAGTGCGAATTCTACCCAGAGTAAACAGAGAGACACAAGACGGAGCTGGAGATGGTTACATGGACCGACTCGACTAAACGCCAAGAAGCCAAGCCATTTGTCGGTAGAGACACCACAACGATTTAGCTACATTAGACATGATGCACATGTGCAATCTGCAAACCCTGGACAGACATACATACTCAACTACACGAAGAACACATGTATGCAGCTTTATAGTTAGAGGACAGTCACATATACATACTGTTTGCACGTTTATTATTTTGTCATTGGGCCTGCTACAGCACTGCGGAAACGCAAGAAGCAAGAAGAGTTTGGGTACATGCTTGTAGATGCTCATATGCAAATAAACCAGTGGTGTGGCAGGAGCACTCAAAGGATCTGACATCCATAAAACACTAATCTATAGACTATAAGACGTGGGCAGTAGAAGCCGGACCAAGGCTTAGTAAATCTAACAGGCTGCAATCTGCTTAGCGACGGGGCCCCAAGCCTCACAGAATTATGCACAGCAGAACCACTGTGGCAGCAGCAAAGCCACCACCAAGGTCATAATGTTGCAACTGACATTCCTCACTCTGAAAATGGCAACAGGAGAAGTGAGCTCTCCGACCAGAATACAGAACAATTCGGAGGTCCTGGGCTCACAGGCATGGTCTCCAAGCACGTGATCTGGCTGAGTTGAGAGGCTGCCAAGAGTGAGGCCTGAGAAGAGCAACCTGTCCCATATTCTAGACAATAGCTGCAACAAAGTTGTTACAGTTACGTTACAGCTCTACGTTGGGATCCGGACAGCGCTCATTATGGCTATGGGTTACACACCGCTATATGATGCTGACACATAGTTGCACCTTGCCGATACATAATTATACAAGGCACCATTCACAGGTGTTCCACGGCTTGGAACAGAGTTAGTCCCAGGCTCAGGGGCTCTTGGCTCATCCAATTATGGCCAAGGACCCTTGGGGTGGACAGTGGGGGTCACCAAACAATCACGGTGCTTACTCACTGTAACAACTTTGGAGTAACAACTTGTGGGGAATGGCTAAACATACCACGTGACACTATACAGGCCAATAACATAGCACCTCTATACGTCTCCATATGGGACCTACTACACAATAGCCTATCCCGGGTGAGGTTAGGTTTCTTGAGATTTTTCCCAAAGATGACGCCAATTGTGACGTCAGATTCGAACAATACTATCCTGCGAGCCAGAGTCCGACAAGAGCTTCGTGGATGTCCTTCCATGTTTGTGATCCCTGTGGAGTGGTTGTTATAATAAACCGCAGTATTCCTTGCCTTTTGTGTGGACCTGGTGTTCTTGATTAGGACTAAGGAAAGGAGTTAGGCCCGGGGGTCCACCCCTAACAAAGCCCTGTACCGAGTTTACAAGCAGGACTATCTTCCTTGTGTCAGTACCTTGGCAAGCAAGGCTGCCAAGGGGACATAAAGAGAGAGGGACATAAACTTGGGTTGGGGACCCCACCCAAGAGAGTGGTGTGGGTCATCTTACTCATAGCAGTAGATGGCAGGGAAATTGACTTACTGGGCCAAACCAAAGACAAAGAGAGAAACCAGGGTTGCGGACCCTCACAACACTCACAGTTGGGTGTATTAAGTGTGAAACCTCATAAGGAGAAAACCAGAGGAAGGGAGTCATTCCCCCTGGTTGTAAGTGATTGTTTCATAACTATCTGGAGAAGGGAGTCATTCTCCTGGTTCCGTGGACTGTCATTCGCTCCGCTAATTTGAGACTGAGACCAAACACCAAGGCATTCTCCTGGCCCATGAAGTAACTGTTATTTTGGAACTTTATGACCTGGGGAAGGGAGTCATTCCACCAGGTTAATTAGGATTGAACACCATGAGAAGGGAGGCATTCTCCTCGCCCAACAAGGGAACATTGTGTATCATTTGCAACTTTGTGACCTCGGGAAGGGAATCTTCCCGCCAGGCCTATTATTTGGAACTTTGTGAGCTGGGGAAGGGAGTCATTCCGCCATGTTTTTTGAGACTGGATGCAAGGAGAAGGGAGGCATTCTCCTGGCCCACCAAGGAATCATTGTGTGGCACTTTGACCATAACCCTGGAGAAGGGAGGCATTCTCTTGGGATCAGCACAGTGCTGCTTTATTTATTTATTTGTATAGAGAATGCTAATAGATTTTGATAGTTGATGATGTCAAAACCTTGTTGTGCTATGGCCCATGGAAATACCCCTTTTAAATGTGGCCCTTTTGTGCACAAACAAAGGTTCCCCTGGCTTAATCAGTCCGTCAAACTAGGCCACATGGAGGATACTTGCCAAGCATATGTTATGAAGGCAAATAGGGCAGATGCATTTGGGTCAACCTCTGAGGTAGAGGACAAAGTGTTGGATGGCAATTTACTGTTGGCATGAGGGGAGGTTGATTGGTACACAACTGATGAGTTTACAGGCTCTACACAACATCTGGTGAAGCATACCATTCCCGAACAGACACCATGACCACTCCTAAATTTCACCCCATCTCCAAAGGAACCCACAAGAAGGCCCAGATGAAAAGCATGTCATACAAAGGACTGACTCAGACATGCCCCTGCATCCAAAGACATGCAGTTGCATAATACTCTGAAGCGTGCATTGGTGAAAGCAGCCCTTAAACATGGGACAGAAAAATCTCTGTCAAACGGCTCAGACAGACACGCCAGACTTGGCACCGAAAAACAAATGAAACTCTATGCGCAGAAATCCTATAAGAATACGGATAATGAAAGAAGGGAACGTGCCATGCCCAAATCAAAGCACCAGGGAGCCAAGCGGGTTCAGGAGACATGAGAATTCACAGATGAATTCACAAAAGCAGAAGAGGGAATAGGCAACACTGTGTTTGGTGGACACTTAGGTCAATGAGATTATAGGAGGCTGGCTTCAAAGCTTATGCCTCAGACACTCCTTCCTTGGAAGATTGTGAATCTTTACTGGTAAAAATTGGCATTGATGATAGCGCACCATTAATATTTTAAATATCTATCGACCACCGTCTTGTACAAATGCCTTTGAAGAGCAATTAATGGAGCTTATTAATAATTCTTTTAAACCTTCTTCACATACTCTCATTCTTGGTGACTTGTACTTGTGGAACCACGACGAATCTGATTTTAGGGCTTCTTCGTTGATATCCTCTCCACAATTTATGGTTTCACCCAAATGGTCAATTCTGCTACTCATCAAAAAGGCCACATTTTAGATTGGGTCCTCACCCTTAATCTTATTGTGTCTCCTCCTGTTATAGAGCTGTGCCCATGTTCTGACCATTGTTACATTTTTTTTCGACTTGGACACTCCATGCTACCAAAAAAGAAGTACTTCCCTTGCTACTCTGGAATATACTTCAAGAAATTTCAATAATATGTCCGAGTCTGCTTTTCATGACCTCATTTCTGATTTATTGAATTCATGCGCACCGATCAGTGGTACCAGTTTACTGGTCCAACAATGTATTGATACTACCTCACTGGCCATTAACACGCTGACCCCTCTCCTTTTGAAAAAAAAAAGAAAATGGTAACCTCGACCTATGTTAAATTTACTGACGACTTTTTAGATGCCAGGAAACAGAATAGATCCCTTGAAAGTATGTGGAGGAAAATATCCATGTTGTGACTCACATGATAAGTATAACGCTGGAGCTCTTGCTTATAAGAAAGTTTAGCTCTCTATTAAGAAATCATACTTTGAAACCAGAATCATAAACACTAAATCTGACAAAAAAAGAATTGTTTAAAGAGCTTGAAGCTAAGAAAGAAAAGAACAATTATGTACAAGCCAGTGACTCTTGGTGTGCTGAACTACAATCAGGTGTTTTTAATAAAATAAAAAATCATCAATTTAACATCTCTAATAGACAGAAAAATCTATCATCTTCATGGTTTCACTGATAACTCTCCTATCAGGTCAGCCACATCTTCTGATGTTGCTCCCTTTGAACTCTCTTTACCTTCTGAAGATGCCATTATAATGATCATTTTAGGACTCATCCACCACATGTGCTTCGGATGCGTGTCCTTCTAGTCTTATTCAAGATTATATTCATCTTCTTGCCCCTCTTCTGTCTAAAAATGTTAGTTTCTTGTTTAATACATCCTTTATTCCATCTTGCCTGAAGGAAGTTCGGAAAATACCTATCTTAAAAAAGTCGACATTTGACCCCAGCAATGTTAATAATTATCGTCCTATTACGAATGTTCTGTTTCTGTTAAAGATACTTGATAGAATGTTCTACTTGCAGTTCCCAGATCATATTGAAAATTACGACGTACTTACTGTAAATCCAGTACTGCACGTAAACAGCTTTGATTGATCTGCATACAAATTTTACTGAAATAGTTGAGAAGGGCTCTCTTGGTCTTACTCAATTTATTGGCAGTTTTTGACTTGGTGGACCACTCACTTCTACTGGACAGAATGAGACACCTAGTCAAGTGTTCAGATTCTACAATTTCTTGGTTGGCTTCATTTCTCTGTCCCAGAAAAGCATGGGTGGCCATTGGTAACCTCAGGGCCCCCTCGTAATCCCTTTCTTGTGGAATACTGCAAAGCACTTGCCTTTCACCTACTCTATTCAAAATATACACCTGTCCATTGTTTCATATCCTTAATAATGCTGGTATTGTCTACACAGATGATGCGGACGATACTCAGCTTGTTCTGAAACTTGATGGATATTACAACTCTGATCTTTGTCTTATTAACAATGTCTGTGACATGATTCAAAATTGGATGATTCTTAATTCGTTAGCACTGAACAATGATCAAACAAAGCTCATGATTGTAAGTTCACCTGAGAGAATATAGAAACTCGCTGCACAGTATTCTCACTTTCTTATTTCTAACTGTCATATTGTGGTTAGTCCTCATGTAAAAACATCCAGGATTCTGGCCTAAATATGAACCAATATGTTACTCAAATTAAATCTTCTTGCTCTTATATTAACAAGCTTTTGAGGCAGATTACATCGTATCTGTCTCCTGAACATAATGCCTCCTTAGCAGCTGCACTAGTCAATACTGTACTGGTCTACCTACAGGTACCTCTAAAGAGAACCATCATAGTATTCAAATAGTACAGAACAACGCAGTCGGGATGATTTGCAATTTAGGCCGGCGTGACCATTTCACCCAGTCAATACGAGATTAACATTGGTTGTCTATTCACCATCAATTTCTCATAACATTTTAAATCTGTCATATAAATGTCTTTCTATTCAAGCACCCAGCTACCTAATTAATAGAGTAGCCAAGACTCCTACCACTCGTAATCTTAGGTCCACTGACCACTCTGGGCTTTTTGTTCCTCGGTTCAAGCTAAAGAATTTTGGAGGCTGTTGTTTTTCTGTTCAGGTTGGAATTCTTTACCTGTTTCTATTTGCAATGCATATATTTCAACAATAGGAAGGAATGTACAACAAACTATATAAAACAGTGAACTTATCCCCTCAGAAAGCAGAAATACATAACAGCCACTAAATCAATATGGGCTGCATTATGTATTCTCAATACACATAGAACAGTGTTGTTAGAAAATATAATTTTTAATATATTAATCTCTAATTCAGCACAGGTAACACAAAAATAGTTACAACAACATATACACATAACACAGTCATATACATGTTAAAAACGTTCCACCTCGCAATATAGAAACATTTACTTCGACAATTAGATCAGCATAGCACCAAGAAGGCAACTTAATTGATTTCATTTCCCATTGTGTGTTACAGCCCAACTTATATAAGTTTCTGTCCTCTGTGTTCTCAATAACCGGACATTCATCAGGGGCAGAGGTAATCCTGTGCTTCAGGTAGATTCTTCCTATTCGACCAACAACTTGCGATTTCATGGGATGTGGAAGCTGAATTTTCCCTAGATCCAACCAAGTCTCAATAATGGTCACCACCCGTGGATCCTTTCCAATTCCTCTAGACCTCCAAGTGTCTATCTAAGGTTCTTGTGAGCCAACAAATATATGTTTTAATCGGAGTACCATCTGGATACGGCCTCTTCCTCTTCACAGATGTGAACCTCTTGCTAATTAGGTGGATCCGCTCCTAGTAGGCAGTCACGTATAGAAGTTTGAGAACAGGGGCCGGCGGCCACGTCCACCGTCAGTTCTACCCAATTTGCAATGCATCATGCCTTTAAGAAAGCTGTTAAGACATTCTTCTTTAACTCTAATGACTAAAATAGCTTTATGCCTGATGTTGCTTCCCTGGCTCTGATTCCATGACTTATCTTCCAATTTAGCGCCCTGAGGCCTTTGGGCGTGCTGCGCTTTATAAGAAATAAATAACATAACATATACAGATCTCAAAGACACTGATGTCAGCGGTACAGGAATTTATGGCAATGAGGATTTCGAAGAGTTCAAACTGCTAGGTAACAGATAAATTGATATGCCCTCAACCCTCTCTAGAGAAAGGATATATTCACACAAGTAACTCTTGCACAAGGAAAGGCAAATCTAGATTTGCTAATGAAAGAAAGGAAAACCTGAGGGAAAAAGGGTTCAGTGTTCCGCCAACAGGGACAGTTGCCACCCCTGCCCAGGTGTCTCATCTCCAAAATACGGACTCACATGACACTGAAGATATGGAGTCCATCACAGAGTCGAATAAGACAAACTCATCCAAGTTGAGTTGGAGAGTGCATGACGGCTTTACCCCGTGGACTCTCTAGATGATGAGGAACCATGTTTATATTCCTCCTCTACTGAAGACCAGCCGAAATATATTCCATCTAGGATAGTATGATGGGGAAAAATTGAACGACATGCAAGCTTTTGGCAAAATGCTACCTGAAGACCACAGACCCATAAAATGGAGCAGGAGGGGAAACTTGCCTCATATGCAGGGATTTAGAGCAGCTTTCTCACAGAGGAGCTTGCAAACAGGCTGAAGGTACATCAGTTATGAAAAGGTATCCCTGTTTCGAACAACTACTAAGTCTTTTGACAACAAGAATCTTTTTGGCAAACAAGTTTATGTGGCACTACAATGATCAAAGGAGAATAAAATGTTGTGCTTTATAGTGGTCATTCCAACTAGACCATTTCTCAGACCGGGAGCAACCGTGACTAGAAGACCGTCCCTGAGTAACCGTGACTAGAAGACGGTTCCTGAGTAACCACGACCACGCTTAGTTCATAACCCACAATGATTAGGGCAACACGTCCAACAATGTTACGGTCAGTCCAGCAGTGAGAAGGAAGTGAATCATAGCTCTGCTACTTCACCCCTTTATGAATTCCATTCTTCCTTCTACAATTTCTTCACCATAATCATCTGAAACTCCTGCAGCTCAGTGCTTCAGCTGTTAAGCATCCGACCTAAACTTCCCACTGTACTCAGTCATAGGGGCTCTCAGCTCTCTGCTATCCGTTGTGGTCTGATGAGGTCCCAGCACCACTCAGGAAACTGAATTCGATGACCCTGAATGCCAGCTCTAAGTCCTGCTGGCCTCGGTTTCACTAAGGTGTTGACTCAGTAGCTTTGCCAAGTACAAGATCAAAACTGGAACCGCTCAGCCTGAAGGCATCCAGGGGTCATTCGGAGGACAACATCATCGGTAACTGTCGAAGTTTACTGCATAGGCAGGTATTCTCTATACAGCTCCAGTTCAGCAGGTATGTGCTGAACCTCTGTCCAACACCACAGTTGTCTAGGGGCTTTACTAGCATCTACCACGCGCCTCAAGTTCTCCATAGGACTATGCACCACAGCATAAACTATAGAGGGTACGTGTCCTTTCCTCTCACATTGGTCCGTGTTGTCAGGACAGATGGGAGAAATGACACAGATATAGACACAGGACATAGAAAGTAAACATAATGTATATGTTGTACATTAATTAAAGGTTGATATTGTTTCAACCAATGATTAAATAAAACATTGTACTGTTGAATCAGATGATCATCATCTACAAGAAAGAATACAACTTCCAATGGTAAGACATGAATTAGTTTTGTATAATTGATTAGTCGAGATTGCTAAATGAATTATTTTAAATCGCATTCATTTTTTAAATAGCGTGCCAATTTATGATTAGCATTATTTTTAGAATATTCTCAATAAAATGGAATTTAATTTCAAGCAGAAAGTAATAACAACTTCACTACGTTTTGTATGTTTCACACTTATATGCAAATATACAAACGCCTGTGTGAGTGATGGTCTGGAAGTGTTTGCTTTTTTTTTTTTGTCAAAATCTTTTTTATTGAAACATCAGTTCACAATGTAATCTTTTAACAGTATAAACAAAGGCAAGAATATTTGAGTGCAGTTCAATATTACATCATATTGTTATTCTTCTGCCTGGAGCTCAGCGAGTGTCACTGAGGCTAACTAATTTAACAGTGGGTTGATATTTCATTTTGAACATTGTTATTGGTACATCGTAATTACTCTCAGGGGTGTATTGCTGCAAATGTATATTAAAGAAGGAAAGAAGGGAGGGGAGGGAAGGGAAAGAAAGAAAAAAAAAAAAAAAAAAAAGGAAAGGAGGAGGGGGCCCCACCACATTCTTTTCAGCCTGCTCCCTCTGAAGTCCAGTTATTGTTCTTAGTACCGGCAATCTCTCGTTCTGATGCTGGGTCAATTATGTGCCTTGTTTTTAGTAGGATTCTCAGGGCTGGAGGAAACATTTGATTAGTTTTGGTTGAAAGAACATATGTTCCTTGTCTTCTACATGGTCTAGAAATGGGCCCCAGATTTGTCGGAATTTGTCCGTACGATTCATTAATGTGGCTGTTAATTTCTCCATTCCCAAGATTTCCCAGACTTTGACCCACCATTGTGCAATACAGGGGCCCTCCGGCTCTTTCCAAAAGCGTGCACGCGTAAGGCGAGCTGCCATCAAGAGTTGGGTAATGAGCTGCGCTCTAGGGCCAGACTGCGGGTATGATCCGGCCTCGGGGGAGTCTCCCAGGACCATCACCATTGGGTCCATAGGGAGGAGGGATCCGCAGATGTCTTTGATTTTGGAGCGAATCTCCAGCCAAAAGGATTGGATGGTCGGACAGTGCCACCACATGTGACCTAGGTCCCCTTTTGCCCCGCACCCGTGCCAACAAGTCTCGGGGTATTCCGTATTCATAGCATGTAGTCTCTGCGGAGTAAAGTACCATCTGTAGCATATTTTGAGTGCGCATTCCCTCACTGTCGTGCATCTGGAGGACTTATGTGCTCTGGCCCAGATTCGCTGCCATGCCTCAGGAGGGATCTCTTTCCCCAGTTTGTTCCCCCATGATACCATGTAAGGAAGTTCCTCCTCCTCTGGGACTATTTTAGTGAGGCGATAGCATGTGGCTACATTGTGGGCACGTTGACCTTTAGTCGCAGTTAGCTCGAGGCCTATGGGGGGTCTATTGGCGGCTTTCCTAACTAGTGGGTTGGTGATCCAGTGCCTAAGCTGAATGTATCTGAACCTTTCGGATTCTGGGAGGTTAAATTTCTCCTTGCACTGTATGAATGTTAAGGGGACCCCGTCTGAGTATGTCTCCTGCAATCTCAAGACTTTGTTTCCCGACCATGCATGATAGGATCTAGGTTGAAGCCCCGGGGTAAAGATAGGGTTTTGTGTAATCGGAGTCATAGGGCCCAGACCCGGGGTCAGTCCTCTTAGAGTGAGCTGTCTGTCCCAGCATCTGAGTGAGGCGCATGTGGTTGGGAGGAGTGGAGCTTGGGAAGCTCGGGCGTCCCCCGGCAGGAAAGGGAGATGAGATAGGGGGGTCGTAGTAAGTGTCTGTTCTATATCTTGCCATTTAGGGGGGTCCTCTTGGAGCGCCCATGTCAGGATAGGGGCTATCTGAGATGCTCGATAGTATCTAGCCATAGACGGGAGTCCTAGTCCGCCAAGCTGTCTACTTCTAATGAGAATCTTGCGCTGGATTCTAGGTGTTTTACCCTCCCAAATGAAATGTGATGTGGCTTTCTGAAGATCGTGCAGGTCTCGCTCTGGGATATAGACTGGAAGCGCCTGAAATGTGTAGAGAAGGCGGGGTAGTAGGGTCATTTTGACAGCTGACATTCGCCCTAACCAGGAAATTTCCTGGGGACCTCATTTTACTAATGATTCCTTTGCCTTTTTAAATAGTGGGGGGATATTGGCCTTCACCAGGTCAGAGTATCTCGCGGTCAAAAACACTCCCAGGTATGTTATTTTGGCGGTCTCCCAGCTGAGGGAGAATTTGTTCTGTATGGCGTTTAACACCTCCGGGGTTTCGGACAGGTTCAGCCCCTTCGATTTGGCCGCATTTATTGAGAAGCCCGAGGTCTGTGCAAATTTGTCCAACAGGGCCATGAGTGGGGGGACTGAGGTCTGGGCCTCTCGCAGGAAACAGAGCACATCGTCCGCGTATAAGGCCACTTTGTGCGTCTGATCTTTCAGCTTGAACCCTTGAATTTCGGGGTGTAGGCGGATTTGTTGGGCTAGTGGTTCCATTGCGAGCGCGAATACCAGCGGGGATAGGGGGCAGCCCTGCCTAGTCCCTCTGCCGAGAGGTATCCGCGTCGTCCACAGGGAGTTGACCCGTACCTGGGTGGTGGGGATCTGGAAGTTGGATAGTATCAGCTTGGAGAAATGCGGGCTAAACCCAAACCCCCTCAGGACGGAGTGTAGGTAATTCCATGACATGCTGTCAAAGGCCCGATGGGCGTCTAGAGACAGAAGGGAGAGAGGGCCTGGTATGGAGGGAGCAAGGGCTATCAGGTCGATAGCTCTTCTGATATTGTCATGAGCCGATCTACCCTGGATAAAGCCCGTCTGGTCTCGATCTATTAATTTAGGTAATACTTCTCCCAGGCGGCAAGCTATGATTTTACTGAAGATTTTACCGTCCGTGTTAAGCAAAGCTATGGGCCGATAGGAGGTGCAGTCAGCTGGGTCTTTTCCTGGTTTTAGTATTAGGGTGGTAAATGATTCGGCCATGGATGTGGTGACTGACCCCAGATCCCATAGGCTATTAAACAAGGTGGTCAGATGTGGTGTGAGTTCCTTCATGAAGGTTTTATAGAACTTGTTCGTAAACCCATCTGGACCCGGGGCTTTCCCGTTGGGGAGAGATTTGATGACTGCTTCTATTTCTTCCCCGGTTATTGGAGCTTCCAGGAATTCCTTCAGAGATCGGGGTAATTGTGGGAGCTCTGCTTTGTCTATGAACTCCTCAATGAGGGCCGGGTTCCCTGTGTGCGGGGTGGCGAGTTCCGTGAAGTATTCTTTTATGATGCGGCATTTACCCTCCTCTAAAAATGTGCCTCTACCTGTCTTGTCCCTTAGGAAGTCTATTCTGTTTTGTTTAGTCTGCTTCCCTATTTTGGCTGCTAATAACCTGTTTGCCTTGTTCCCTTTAGTGTAGAAAAATTGTTTAGTGCGCATCATGCCATAGGCCGCTTTCCCCACATGATGTGCCTCTAGTGCTTTTTTGGCCACCCTCAAGTCTCTTAATGTGCGCCGAGTGGGTTTCTTCTTATGTAGCCCTTCCAATCTGATAACTTCCTCCTCTAGCTGCTCCCGCAGCAGTTTCCTGGATCTCCCCCGTTGTGCAGCCTGTTCTATTAGATGACCCCTGAGTACCGCCTTCCCTGCTTCCCAGACCATCCCCAGACTCACGTCTCCCGTGTTATTCTCACTGTGGTATAGCCCTATAGTTTCTTTAATGTGGGCCCGTATTATTGGGTCGTCTAGTAGGAAGTCATTTAGCCTCCAGGGTGGTTTCGTGGGGGGGGAAACTCGGGGGGGCGAGATAGATAATAGGACCGGGGAGTGGTCCGCTAGGGCCTCTGGGAGGATTTCTGCTTCCAACACATTTGGGATCAATGAGTCGGCAATCATGAACATATCGAGTCTTGAGAACCCGCCATGTACTGGTGAGAAGTACGTGTAATTTCTTTCATCTTGGTGGAGATATCTCCATACCTCGATCAGGGAATGTTCTCTCAGTATAGAGGTGAGGGCCTTAAAATTATTTCCATCGTTTACTGTGGGGGGCAGCGTTTTGTCGGCCGTGGGATTGATTACTGCGTTGAAGTCCCCACCTATGATTACCTCCCCCTCAGCGTGGTCAAATAGCGCTTTGGACAACTTTGTGAAGAACAGACTTTGGTTAGAGTTCGGGCCGTATATGGAGACTAGAGTGACCTTGCGGCCATCTAGTATAGCGTTGACCAGTAGGAACCTCCCTTCCTCATCCCGAAACTGTCCATTAGTTCTAAAAGAGATCCCTTTGCGCACTAAGATGGCAACCCCGCGTTTTTTCAATCCGCTCGATGCAAAAAATCTAATGGGGTAATTTCTATCATTCAGGCGGAATTCGTCAGCTGGGCACAGGTGTGTCTCTTGAAGAAACAAGAAGGAGGCGTCTAGAGACTTCAATCTATGGAGGAGTGCTTTTCGCTTCAGGGGGGAGTTCAGGCCCTGCACGTTAAGCGAAATAAATTTATAGCTAGGGGTTGCCATGACTCAGTCGCTCAGGTTCTATGGGTAATATGACGCTTCTAGCCATCATCACTGGACAAGTGCATTTCTCTGGGAGGGGCATAGCGGCCCAACCATGGTGAGGGCCGTGGTGGGTCGAAATATAGCCCTTCTCTGGTGTCATTAGGTGGGGACAAAACATAAAAAACTCATTAGGTAACTTATAAAAAGAAATTGTGGCAGCAAATACGTTAATCAAATCCATCACGGATTGCAATGGAAGGAGTCCCCAAGGTACGTTGATTTAGATAGTATCTTTGTCGGGCGCCATCCGGTTTGGCGCCCAAGCCATCTGCAAATAGAGAACTTCAGAACCCCGGTTACGTTTGAACTTAAGGCGCAGGGGTAGGAAGTGATCGCCTTGGTTAGACTGAGATTTAACAAGGGAAAGTTGAGCTTTACTTGTAGGTAACAAACTGCCTGGGGGCCTTCAGTGGTGCCCGGCAGGGAGGGGTGAACCAAGAGGGGAGTAGCATACCAAAGCGTGGGGAGAACCTTGTTGACAGTACCATCTCGAGACAAAGGAGAGAACATTGTTGGGAGGTATGTGCCACGCTCCCACTACTGAGCACCCGCGTCGGGTTCCGGCTGGGGATGGATGGTGTCCTCGCAGGGGGCCTTTCTTCTGGTGAGGTAAAAACAAAGGTCGCTCTCTCACCTTCAGTCTGTACAGATCTCTGCCCAACTCTTCTCCTCCGAGGACGCTGGCGAAGGGGCTCCGCCGGGGGTTTCAGAAGGCCTCCTCGGATCTGATTCGTCGTTGGGGGCTGACATTTCTCTCGGCCTACGACGGGATCTTCCCCTCCTAGACTTTGGAGCCGGGTGTGAGATGGGCTTGTCGTCCAACGGGGGCCGCGGGCTGCTGTCCGCCCCGTCCGGAGGCTCTTCCATCAGGCTCTTCGCTTCCTCCTCAGTGGATATTACATGGTGTTGATTGTTGAGTTCGAATATGAGTTTGCAGGGAAACCCCCAACGATACCGGATCCTCTGATCCCTCAACCAGGACGTCACTCTGTGCAGGCGTCGTCTGCGGGCCAGGGTGTAAGGGGCAAGGTCATGGAATAGGTGTATCTCCGTGCTCTGGAATCGGATCGAGTCAGAGTTCCTAGCTGCTGCCATGATGTCCTCTTTCTGGCGGTAGAAGTGTACCCTGGTGAGTACATCTGGAGGCAGGTTCTTCTTCAGCTGAGCCGAGGAATACACCCGGTGGGTTCTATCCAGTTTAAGGTCCTCGTTCGGTGGCAACTCCAGGAGGGACCTGAAGAGCGTCTCAACGTATTCCGCTAGGTCTCGATCAGGAATCTTCCGGGGGATTCCACGCAGACGAATATTGTTCCGTCTCGATCTATTTTCGAGATCGGCTTGTTTTGCCCATATGTCCTCCAGATGTTCTTCGATAATCTTAACTCTTCCTGCCAGAGCTTGATTGTCATGGGATTGAACGCAGGTGACGTTTTCAAGATCATTGACCCTGGACTCCAGGCCTCCAAGATGAGAGGTCAGGTCTGCAAGTGATTGTGCCAAGGAGTCCTTGGAGGTTTTAATCTCCTTCTTTATTTCCTGGGTGATATCTTGCTTGAAGGATCTAAGCATACTCTCCATATCCTCCCTGGACGCAGCCATGTTGGTGTTCAGCTCCGGGATTGGAGCGGGGGTAGGGGGCGGGTCTCCTGAGCGAAGCGTTAAGTAAGCTTGTATATTCTGTGTTTTCTGCCTAGACCCAGATTTAGGCATCTCTGGGGCGCCAATTTGCTTCTCGTGGGATCCCCAAACTCTTAAGGAGAGGGGTGTGTGAGAGCACTCCGACCGTACTGTAGTATTGTTGTAAGCTTTTGTCTGTTGTGTCCCAGTGCGGTTGTATTTCAAACAGGCTATGTCAGGGTGTTTAGACCCTCCCGAGGGGCTTCTTCTTAACTATGGCCCTTACACCAGGCCTCACGGCTCCTGGTGTGTTTTATCAGTGGCCCTTTCTTTTCGGTACCTGAATAGCTTGGTGTCCGTGCTGGCTGTGGCTGTAGTTGGCTGTTGGAGAGCGGAGTGGCCTAGCGGTGCTTTAGATCCGTCAGGTCAGTGGGGCGAGCAAGATCTCTTCTGGAGGGCCAGCTCTGTGGTGCAGGTGCCGCGGTGCGAATCTGGTTCCGGTATCGAAGGCCAGGGCTGGGAAGGGCCAGGACGAGCGGAGGTCCCTGGTATATCCGTCCCCCTTGTGCCACTCTGTGTTGCGCCGCCAGGGAGGGGGGGAGGAGCGGGGCTGCGACCGCCGCAATCCGGCCCCGGTGGTGGGGCTCCTCCACTGGGAAGGTCAGCTGGAGCTCGATCTATCTCTCTGTCGGGGCTCGGAGCGCTGTCCTCAGGGGCCCGGCCGAAGCCGCGTTCGTTCCGGGGAGGAAAGCCCAGCCCCTTCGACCCTCGAGCTAGGCAGCCAGGGGGTCAAGTTCTCTGCTGCCCCAGCCCCGCTGCGCTGCCGCGATCCGGCCTCGGTGGTGGGACTCACCCGCTGGGGAGGTCAGCTGGAACTCGATCCCTCTCCCCGTCGGGGCTCGGAGTCTTCTAGGGCCCGGCCGAAACCGCGCAACCCCCCCGACACTCGAGCTAGGCAGTCGGGGGGGACAGGATCGCTGCAGCTCCAGCTCCAGCTCCGCTGCGCCGCCGGTCTCCATTCAGAGCGGCCGTCCCAGGTGAGGCCCACAGGTACAGGGACGATCGGGTGGTTGGTTAGGGTGGGCGGGAGCCCGTCGGACGTTTCTCCCCCCGTCGGGGCTCCACCGCCTCCGGTCCCTCACTGGTTCGCTCGCTCAAGTCTTCGCTCTCTCTCAGGGGTTCTCTGTGACGAGGCTTGACCCCGGTCGTGCGTCCGCTCCAGCTTCACCTCCTCGGGTCTATCACCGCCGCAACGGCCCTCCGTCAATCCCCGGGCTCCGGCGCAGCTCGGGCGAGAGAGTCAGGACGATAAGAAAAGGCGCGCACCGCCATCTTGGATTTCCGGGAGCCAGGATCGGCGGCTCCTAAAAGCGTATTAATCTTGGGTCTATCCCTTCAGGAATCCAGCAGCGGGTGCCTCGGCATATCCTTTCAGTTCGATTTTCTCATGAGGCTGAAATTCTTCATGTGGATGAATTAAAACGAGTGGCTTGGGCGCTTCAGCCCGGAGCTCAGAGGAGGCACGTCCGCATGGTGTGCCGCCTGGCCACGCCCCGAAGTGTTTGCTTTTAGCTCATGATATCTCTCATGATATCATTTTGATTTCTGTTAAGAACATTATCTCCCTTTTATAAGCCTATAACTATAGATAACAGAATTCAAAGTTATGTGATTAAAAAGTCATGTCTGGCTGAACAACTGACAAGAGACAATGTAGATCCCCAAACTCTCCTATTACACTTGACAAAGTTCCATGCCTAACCTTGGGTACTGACAATGGGGTGGGCATGGGGCCACCACAAGCTAGTGAATAGTGGACTCAGAAGAGGTAAATGCAGACCACCCTAACTGGGTCCATGCATTAAAGGAGGGGAAAGTCAAAGGAGCACTTACACTCTCACAACCTCCACAGCTACGCATGACTAAAATACGGAAAGGGGGAAATCTGAATCCTTGAAAGATACCCCTTATGAAGAGGTTGCCCCTCTGTGAAAGCCATTTCAGCTTCCTAGCCAGACATTGACAGAGCTACACTACGGCCCTGTAAAGTTCCCCAGGACCCCAGTGGTGGCATGGTGGCATCAGTAAGTGACCCATGACATTGAGGGTGGGTATCTACTTGGTGCCTATTTCCACATCACCACACCTGTCTCCCTTTCTTCCACATTGCTCTGGGCCTGCTCTCCCTCTTGTTTTTATCTTTCAGCACTGAAATATGAGGGTAGCAGAATTACAATGACTAGTAAACCCATAATGGCTTCAAAGTGGACAACTGGCCCTGCAGCAGAATACAAAGATTCCAATTACTGTCATTGACCCAGTGAAAAAGCCAAGAGCAGGCAAGTCATGTGAGGTCCCGGGGTGGAGACCGGGGGACCCTGAAAGGCCGCATTTTGGCAACCGAGCCAGAGGACTGAACCATCCTAAAATGGCAGACCTGGTTAGGCCGACCCAGAGAGCCACCCCCTGCACACCGGAAAGGGAGACCTCCCCCTCTAGTCTGGTGTAGTGGGGGAGGGTCTATACAATTTCAGCTGAGGAGACCGGTATTGTGGGTTGTTTGGGTGAAGTCTCAGGCATGGCAGTGGGACCAAGAGACCAGTCAAGAGTACAAAGTTAGTGGAATCGTCTTTGGAGTGTGTGGAAGAGAGTTAATGTAAGGTCTCGTGGGGGGGTGGAGTAGCAACTAAAGCCAGTTTGCAAGTAGGTGTGGTGTGTGTGGGAGAAAGGGTGTGGGAGTAAAGTGTGATTGAGTGATAGTCAGGGTGTGTGGTTCGGGTGCAAGAAAGGAAGAGACCGTTGGGGATGGTGTGCGGTGAGTGGAGGAGAGAGAGACTTGAAGAGACTGGAGAGAGGAGGAGAAAAGAGAGCGACATAGAGACCGAAGAGGGGAGAAGGAGGAGGCGAGAGAAAGAGACACAGAGAGACTTGAGAGAGGAAAAGAGTATGTGCAGCGGAACTGGAGACGGGAGGAGAGAGAGCGAAATAGAGAAACAGGAGAGGTGTTGCCTGGCAAGGACCCCAACTATAGGAAACCGGGGGAACTATACTGATGTGGCAACTAAAGTAGGAATCTTACGAATTCCCATAATGAGACATCCGGTTATGACCTTTAGGCCTTACTTAGAATCAGTGTTTATCAGAGAGAATGGGTGTACTGAGCCCAGGCTGTGAGGGAAGCATGGGCCGAGGCGGAGGGCTTCCATGCCAGGTTGAGGGATAGTGATGCAGCAATTTTAGAGTGCACTGTGAGAAAACATTAGCCTTCTGACACTTCTGTGTAGAAATAGAGCCTTATAACGACAATCATGTATGTTTGCATCTGTCACCTTGTCATAACACAAACACCAAGCACAGGAAATAAAGCCTTAATCCCTTAATCCTTGAGAAAATAAGCACACAACATTTCAAAGTTAAGTGCGATTAGGGAAATACTTATTTCTTTGGTACCGATGCTGGCGGAACATTACTGATTATGAATTATAATCGCACAGACCTCGGAAGTCCGGCAGATACAAAATTGCACTCAAACAATGGGGAATTGACTCGTGTTACCTGCACAAGAAGGAAAATATTGAAACCCTATCATCTAGCAAGAATTGCTGCAAATCCACAATGACAAATAAGCTACAAATACAACAAATAGCCTCACATGCTTATAAGAGGGTTTTTCCGACTCCAAAGCTACACGCTAGGAGTGCGGAGGGACCCAGGTTAAAGGAGGCAATGGCAGCAGGCATTCCAGGGGCAGGGAAGGAGGTTTCACCCATGTCCAGAGCCTCTCTGAAATCCAGGATGTTGGTAGGCTTTAATGTAAACTCAGGCCAAGCCCCTTCCAACCCATATGTCCATCAGCACATTGCCCACCCATAGGAAAGCACAGCCCACAATAAACAGGTACAAGCCATCTCTCTAGGGACCATCCTAGAGAAAGAGAGAGACAAAACTAGAGAAGCCATACAGCTCAATCTGAAGGCGTTGGAGGAGGATGGGGAGATAGAGGTCTTTTGAGAGGAGGGTTGGATTTTGGCAGTAGAACATCAAGGTGACAGAAGAGGTACTATCGGAAGGAGAGCGGAGTATTGAGGCCGGATGAGGAGATTCTAAGTGATCAGACCGTGGCTGATTTTCCCGCGGCCGAAAAGTTCGCATGAGAAAGGTGCGAACTACCAAAGGTTTGCACCTTTCTCATGCGAACACACTTACTTACTACAGGGGGCTGCAGGGCTTTCCCCCGCAACCCCCGCTCACTATACTACAAAGTATAGTGAGCGGGGGTTGCGAGGGAATCCCCTGCAGCCCCTGTTTTTTTTTGTGCGGGGGTGTCCCCTGCAACACCCAGCTCACTATGCCACACAGTATAGTGAGCGTGGTGTTGTGGGAACACCCCCGCAGCCCCTGCAGTCTTTTTTAAAAATGTTTTTAGTTACCTGCAATGCTACCACCATAGGTTCGAACTTTTGGTGTTCGAACCTTTGATGGTAGCATTTTTCGGTCGTTTTGTACGGTCGGACCTTTTTTTCAGTTCGATCGTACAAAACCAATGAGGAGGCCATCGAGGAGGTTGGAGAAGGGTCATCTGTTGTGGAGGATGCTAGGTGATGGGCAGAGAGTAGACCCCTTACTATCTGTTGAAGTAAACCTAGTCAAGTAGAGGTGATAGGAGGACGGTATTGCCTGGATTGACCGATCACAATTGAGCTTGTGACACAATTGACCGAATTATAGTGGTCCTAATTGACCTTCTGTACAATTGACCATTTGGATATTATTATATATATAGTGGGTTGGTTTGGGTTTATAATAATATAAGGGGATTGGGTGGGTGGTTGCAGGGAAGTTTGGAATGGGTGGGGGCTTGTGGGGGGTTCCCCCTGCATATATATCCTAATTGGCCTTTTAAATTTGGTCAATTGTGCAGAAGGTCAATTGTGATTCGGTCAATTGTAATACGATGAATTCGTATACAACCAGGAGCACAGGTAACCCCCTATAGATATCCAGAGCAAGGGTATTTCCTTGGACCTGGTTGGTCCAGGACAAATCTTGTGTGCTGGAGCAGGGTTGAGACAGTGGAATTACGACGGGGGCCTGGGAGGAGAGTGCCCCGAGTGTCAAAACCCTAGCACAGGGAGGTGACCCTGCAAGAACAGGCGCTACCCAGTTGTTCACCACCAGGAAGAACTTGGTAGACAGAGGCCCAGTGAAAGAAGCTACAGTGCTGCCTCAGCCTGGTGGAGGAGACCTTCTGACTTCTACAATGCTGGAATGTGTGGGGCGTGAGCGTTTTGTACTCCAGACACAGGAAGAGATGGTACAGGAACCCTGACTACTTACTTGCAAGCCAAAGACAAGGTAACATGTAGACACTGGAGAAGGCCTTTACGGGCCCAGAACTTTGTAAGAGACTTTCATTTGATCACAAACTATTACTGGAAAACTATCCTGGCATTCCTTTGTTGTATAAATAAACTGTTCAAACCTTAAGAGAAATATTCTTGTTTTGGCCTCTTTGTGCTGCCTGTGACATACGTTAGAGGCTTAATGCCATCACAAAGATACTATCAAATAGTCCTCTGACACCTGCAGGCAGCTTGCTGTTATGCATTAACTTTGCAGTTCAACAAAACAAATATTTTTTATACATGCAGTCCTCGTGGACATGGAATAGAGAGGGTATTGTTTTATTTGGTTTTTGGTTTTTTAAAGGTAGAACACCTGCATCCAACTGAGATGCATGGAGTTTTTATTTGGAATCTGTTGCAGATAACAAACTTGGTTATTAAAACTGTGACAGCATATCAACTGACACCCTCTCCCCCTGCCACCATCGACATACCTATTTGAGCACCTTACCTTTAAACTTAAATATATAAACTGAGTGGGCAGGCCAGCATGTCATCTGCCACCACTCGCCCCATACAGTTGACAATAATTCTTACCTTAAAATAACATATATTCTTGTCCCAGTGTATTTGTTTTCTTATATATTGCCCTATATTTTCTTTAAGTCATGGTCAAATGACAGTGTTGCTTTCCCAGTGTTTTATGATCACACCCTTACGCTTTGACAACATGGTCAAATGAAAACATGGCAATCCCTGCCTTGCTTCTTGAGCGTAGAGGTAAAAATACACTTTACATGCCAAGCACCATACCATGGCACACTCAGCTTGGAGAGGCCCATTGGGCATGCCCAGCAGACAATCCACCCCATACAGCTGAGGATGGAGGGGGTCTTCCAATCCACAACAAACATTCAAATTGATAATGACTGCACCCAACCTGAGCTAGTCCTTTATTTACACTGCGAGATGTGAAAGTCTCTTTGTTCTGATGCAGTACGTCTGCTATGCAGATCCACCAAATCCTAACATGTCTATTAACACCTGATAAACAATGTCATAAATGATAACTTATAACAAATTAATCCTGCCAATGGCCGCCCGTCTCCTCTGCCTCTTTAGCAACATGAGGCAAGTACTGGCATAACAAGGCCTTGCTCAACCTTCGGCTTGCATACATTTCCACTTGTCACTGGCAAGCCACTGCCATCTTCTTCTGCTTCCAGCAGGTATTCTATGATCAGATCATATGGGTCCCTTTGTTGATCCTCGGTTTTGGCAAGAGAGAGCTCATCCTATACATTGTGGAACCCGCTTGTGTTGCATGTTCCTGTACTGTTTCCTTGGCATGCAAGGATCATGATACCTATTATTGCATGGGATTGGTTGAAATGGTAGGCTCAATTTGTGGTTATGGCATCTATTATTAATCTGCACTTCACTGCCCACCTCCAGGGAGTTTTCTGGTTAATATCCCCTCCTGCTTGCCTTTTGATTTGTGTCCCTCTACGGTTTGGTGACAGTTCCATGTCCACAAATGGCATGGGCCAGGATGCGTGCTCTGGTAGGACTAAGTGCACTTTCCGATTGAGACATTCTCCTGCTTGGGCTACCCCTGTGGAAGAATGAGATGTTGTCCAGTGGGCCATCTGGAAATACATGAGCACCTCTTGTAAAGGCTTGCACTTCTCATGGGCTCTTCGAAAGAAAGGCTTCATTTAATGTTTGCATGAACCTTTCGACATCACCCATTGGCCCTAAGCCAGAAACGCATAATCTGCTTATGCTTTCTCATAGAAGGTGAGGAACGATAGAAACTCTGTGCTCTGAAAGGGTTTGCCTGTTATCAGACCGAATAGACCAGGGAATAACGTGGGCTGCAAACATTTCTTCTAACAGAGGAATGGCACATTATGCTGCTGTGAATGGAATGGTGTTAAACCACTGGATGCCTCGAGTATTCATCCAAGATGGCCATAAAATGGGAACAATGTGGAATGGTGATGAAAGCTATGCTGAGGGCCTGCCACAATGCTGTGGTCCTGATTGGTGATTTGATAGGAGCAGTACAACAGGGCTTGGTTCACTTCCTTCTCCAGGTTAGGGAAGCAGACCTTTCCCCAGAGTCGAGCCTTTGTCTTGTTTGCTCTCTGGTGTCCTGAGTGGGCAAGGCTGGCTGCTTGTGGAATCTATTCTGGGTGATTGACTAGGTTGAGAGTCTCTGAGCAGGATGCCTTCTTTTGGGCCACAATGGTGCCAACCTCACTTTCTACAGCAAGGGGTAGAGGTGGGCACTACTTCTTATATTTCTTTCACTTGTTCTTCATATGTTGTTCTTAAATTTGCATATTTACGAGGAGCTACCAGAGAAAAAAGAGCCCTATGACACAAGGACCTTTCATCAATACTGTCACCGTAAAAACCAGGTGGAAGCCACCTAATTAACTCTGATGCTCTCAAAATTGCTCAATCCAGAGCTATATTCATTTGTTATGCAAGTTAGATCCACTCTGTGATCAATGTGTATCTCTTTTATCTTTCTTTCTTTCAATTATCTTCACAAAGCAATACCACTCAATGGTAAATCATAAAGTAGACCAAATTAAACAACACTAATATGCCAATGCATTTCGGTGCACGACACCGTTTTAAGGGCTATGTGTTTAACATAGCCACGCGGCTGAGGTGCGCTCAGTTGGTCTCCCCAATTCCAGATCAAATATCTCCAAACCTTATGTTTCCTCTTCATAAATCTGAAATTTCATTCAAGAAAATTTGGGGGCTACACCATGGCCAATTATATTATAATTGGCCATGGTGTAGCCCCCAAATTTTCTTGAATGAAATTTCGTGGAGTGGAGTGAGAGTGTATATAGAGGAGAGTGATTTTTGCAGCTCCTACTTGCTCAGTTTTTTTTTTGTTTTTTTACATCACCTTGCTTGCAAACCAACCAAGATGGCAGATCAGGTTGAAGCGAAAAGACGAGCCGCTGCACACATTCTTTTTAACTATGACAAAGCAGCCACAGCAGACGTGGCGGAAGGAAGCTTACCAGCAAGCTTAACCATACAGCAGAAACTAGACAAATTGGAGAAAATGAAGAAGAAGGAAATCTCAAAGTGGTGGGAAGCGATGACGCTCCAAACGTATTTGGAAGTCCGACGCATCCCTAGGGGTTTAAGAATTTTAACCATCCCCACATTTGAGGACATTGATCCCAAACTAATAGAGGAATGGACGCAGCACACCAGTGAATGTTCATTTAAAATGATTGAGAGCCTTATCAAATATGCTAAAACTGACAGAGTCAAGCTGATAAAGGACATTGAGGAAATGGAAGAACAACTGTTTGCCTCTGAAGATGGGGACGAATGCAAGAAACGTATGCCAAGAGTGGATGATAACCTTGAAAGATACGAAGGTGAAATTAGAATCAGAAAACAACAGAAATTCAAAAGAGATCGTTTGGATTATGAACAGGGCAGAATATATACATTCGCCAAGCGTTTTGATGTCCCTATCAAACAAAGACTTGAACAAATGGCAACGAATATTGAACCACCGGCGGTATTGTCAGTAGAACCTAGTAGTTCAGAGGTAGACACTTCAGACACAGAAGGAGCCACCTCAAAAAAGTTACATTTTTTAGAGGAATTCAAATTACTGCATCTAGACAGCAAAACAGACAAGAGGGGAAAGGGCCAATACTCCGGACAAGGAAGAGGTGCAGCCGGAAGAACAGGAAAAAGAGGACGAGGCGGGGACACCAACATAAGCAACGCACCGAATATGATCACACGTTCTGGCAACAATCCGAGGGGGAAACCGAGAGGCAGGAAAACCTACAATTAAAGATTTTCAATATATCATCTAGAAGACTTACACAAGAAGAAAACTCAGTATTATCCCTAGGCCTATCCTTTAGCCCTACATATCCCTATGACTATACATCTACGAGGGTGGATCTCTTTAAATTCCTGAGAAAATTAAAACTAGCAAAGTTGTATGCAACGAAGGTCAGTGAAGGAACCAAAAATAGAGAAGTATCCAGTAGAGAGATATCCCCCCTCACAGATAAGGATATGACAAGTCTAATATGTCTTGCGAAGATGGGATCACAACCTGAGTCTGAATGGGAGCTAGCATCAACATTGGACAATACAACATTGGAAAGAGAATTTGGTATACCCACAGACATTACTTGTCCTAGCAAGTTTAAACCCAAATCGATCTTTTGCCCTAACATCATCTGTGGCCCGATTGACACTTTTGAATGTCTGGTTATGAAGGATCTTAAGCAACTGCCGGTGAAGATATCTCCATCATCTAGAAATCTCAATTATCTGCAATACAAAGCATTAGAGAACCTAAGAAACGACCATACCATAGTAATACGTCCTTCAGACAAGGGGGGTGGTATAGTGATCTTGGACAGTGATCAATACAATATGGAAGCAAAGAGGCAATTGAGTGTTACCAGTAATTATACATTGGTAGACAACAGTGAATTATTGGAAACCAACTTATCATATTATTCAATGTTACGTAAATGGTGTGACCTGGAATTGATCAGTGATGATGAGTATTGGTTTCTAAATAATCCTTTTCCTGTTACCCCATTAATTTACTTTAATCCAAAGATTCATAAGAGTTTAAAGAATCCACCTGGTCGCCCTATAGTTTCATCTATAGGGAGTCTTTTAGAAAATACTTCCAAATTCTTAGATCACTTTCTACAACCATTTGTTATCAGTCTTAGTTCACATATACGAGACACCTCTGACCTGTTGACTAAAGTAGACAATGTCAATTGGGAACCACAATACATCTTAGTTTCTCTGGATGTTGTCTCATTATATACATCGATCATACACAAAGTGGGCATTGAAGCTTGTAAATTCTATTTAGAATTTAGATCCATTAGTCATCGACAACACAACAAAATGTTGTTGGAAATGCTTCAGTTTTGTTTGGAGCATAATTATTTCTTACATGATACTTCGATTTACAAACAAACTCAGGGTACGGCTATGGGGTCATGTATGGCCCCCACTTATGCCAATCTCTATATGGGATGGTGGGAGACACAGATAGCTTGGAGAGAAGAGATGGAAGAATTTACTAAACACATAGTTGTCTGGTACCGATTCATAGATGACTTGTTCATTATATGGGACGGTACCGAGACTCAGTTACATAACTATGTCCAGATTCTTAATATTAACAATCTGAATTTGGAATTGACATGTGTACATAGCAAAAAAGAACTGATCTTTCTGGATGTGTTATTTATTGTGGAGAACAACAGTTTAACATCCAAATTATTTAGAAAAGAAACAAGTTCGAATTCCACTCTGCATGCTAAGAGTCACCACCCTACTCCATTAATTAATTCAATTCCCTATGGGGAGTTCCTGAGAGCAAAAAGAGCATGTAGTAAAGAATCAGATTACCAGACAGAAGCCAAGCAGATTGGTAGAAGGTTTGTCAAGCGAGGCTACAATAAACATATAATCACAAACTGCTTTAAGAAAGCAGAAATTCTGAAAAGAACGGATCTATTTGGAGCTCAAACTAGCAAGAAATCAGAGAAGATAAGATTTATAACAGGGTATAATCACCAAGCCACTAATGTTAAATTAATTATGAAAAAACATTGGAATGTGCTCCTGACAGATCCTGATCTTAAGAAGGTACTAGATGCAGCTCCCAATGTGACATACCGTAAAGCGCCCACTCTCAAGAACATACTGTCTCCTAGTATGGTGGTCACAGAAGTCACCAAGTCAGGCCACTTTTTGAAACAAGATCAGGGAGGTTTTCGTAAATGTGCGAATTGTAAAATGTGTAGCTTTGTATCAAAAACTCCATTTGTCAGTTCCAATGGTTTATCGTGGAGATATAAACATAGAATAACATGCTTGACTAAATTTATAGTATATGCTATTACTTGCACCTGTGGTCTTCACTATATTGGATCGACCATAGGTATGCTCAAGCTCAGGATTCTCCAACACTACAGAGCCATTAAGAATGGAGATATAACCAACCCTTTGACAGGACACTTTATGGAGAAACATGGTGGTAATGTGGAGGAAATGTCATTTGTTGGTCTTGCCCATGTCCCACAACACAAGAGATTGGGAAACCGAGAACTGAAACTCAGATAATTAGAGGCATCTCTAATTTGCAAATTTGATACTTTAAGACCTAATGGACTCAATATTGATTCAGAGATGTTTGTATTTCTCCAGTAGATTGGATTAGTGTCTTTGTAAGTGCATGCAACAACAGAACCCCGGGTGGTAATCTTGGCACACTCCCTGTTGGCAAGAGGGATTTACCTATTCTAATGTGTAGTATGAAGCTACAGGTGAGGAGTATTATATCACAACTCAGGGTTCACTACATTAGCATTTTATTACCCAATATGATGTTGAAATTTGAAAACTTTGAGCACTTGCACTTTGAATAGTTTTTGTAAATATACTGTGGCTTGCTGTTGAATATTGTTTCTTTTAGCATATATGAGTCACGTCTAGTAACTATAACTGCAGTGGTAAATACATGTTTTTTATATAAATAAGATTGAACATCCAAATGGATATGCATTTTATAGATAAATGCAATCACAGTGGAAATTATTCCAAGCATGTGAGAGCTTTATACATAAAATGAAATTAACACAAATATAGCTTTTCTCCACTAGAGGGCATTATGTCCTACATCCACAAAGGAGTGCTTTGATGTTTTATGAATTTGGTGTTTTGCCGTGTTTGGTTTTTAGAATAACACACTACAAACCCAGGGACGTAATGGGTGAACTCTTGTCAATGTAGATAAGGTTTACCCATGTTATAGAAAGGCGCACTAGCGCTACTAAACACAAGTAAATGTATAAGAAATTAATGTTTTTAAATAAGGAGATGCAACGTGGAGCGAGGAGCTCTTTGCCCATATACTCGCATATCAAAATGGCATTTATTTCATGGCCAGTGCGCTGTGTTCATAGTAAACACAATGACTATATAGTCATTCCATCATGGCGGCCCGCTCTATATACTTTTCAATGCGGCATTAAGCGATCACATGATCGGAGATAATGAGAGGGGGGAGGAGCTGCCCGCTCGAGTTGCTTTCCTTGAGTTTTAAATGGGATGTGTTTACACGGATGTGGAGTTTGATTAGCCTGAGGAAGCTTGGTAGATCCAGGCGGAACGCGTGGCGATTTTCCACCCTGGGGGGTGAGTGTTGTTTAACCTGCTTGCCATGGGGAGGTTTTTGACTTATACCTACCCTTTTCTGCATATTTGCACAGTTGGTTGTTTGTTTTTATAAAGAATAAAAACGAAGCATTTTGTAAGAAGGTGTTTTGGTCTTGAGTGCTGGGAATACTTTTCGCATGTTTTGTAGGGGTTTTTTTGTAGTGTTACAACCCTCAATTTACATGTTTTTTTTAATATATATATATATATATGTTTTCAATAAAGGTAATCCCTTAATGTAAAACAAGGACCCAGCCGCTACTCGAGAGCAAACTTACCTCCTGCTCCCTTCGTGGCTGAGACTGTGCTGCAAAACCCTCTGCGGGGACGTGCAAGGTTTCATGGTTTTGTTCAAAGTCATGCAACCGAATAGGTGCCGCCTCTCAGCCGCAAGCAGCTGGGAGAGCCACGCCTTGCGTCCCACCCTCCCATAGAAAGGGAAGGACGGGACGTGAGGTCGCCATGACTACTCCAAGTAATCAGCGTATAGAAACGCTGTTAATCATCATATTCATGGTTCTTCACCGCAGTAACATAGCGCTGCTCGTGTGCTCGAGTGTACGGCTTAGGTACAATTTATGTATCACTGATGTACGTCATGCTTTTCATCGTAGTATTGTAGAGACCCACACAACACTGTCCCATATAATGGTAACATCCCTCTCGCTTCATTAATATCCCGTGTACACTCCTACAAGAGTATGTTGTGGTATTCCCCACGGTCCTATGGAATTACTTAATATCAAACCCTCACATTGGGGCCCATTAAAGATCGAAGAAAACTCCTATACTTTAAAATAAACCCGCTCATACATCCTAAGTCACCTGACGACCTAATGTTCTCATGTCAGGACGTTAGGTAATATACTGAATAGTATATTAAGAGGAATGCTTCTACATACTGATAAGCTCTTAATGACCTCAGATCTGCCAAAATCAAAGGCAAGATCTAATGTAATTTTAAATCCCCTAGTGGGTAGTCTCACAGAGACACCGATATACGTCAAACATCTACGCGTTGGACCCATGAAGATAAGATGCCTAATAGGTAACCATTGCTTCCAGGTCCTATCAACCGGATGTGTACAATCATGTGGACCCTGACACAGTCATTGAAACTTAGGAGGGTAAGACACAAAAGGTCATCCTTTCCTGCATTAGTAGTAATGCTAGTCATGTAATTCCCATGGAACAGTTCATTGTTTTTCAAGACTCAAACACCTGTAGATACTCAGACCTATAGTTCTTATGTTTACTTTGCTAATTCCAGCACACGGTATACAAAATATAAAGTATTAGTCTCATGTTGTATTTATATGTCATGACATCTCTATCATATCTGTAAAATTCTCAGTATGTGTAATTAAACACTATCGTCAACTTGATCCATCACTTTCCATTCTTAATTACATCATAAAAAGCATGCAAAATTGATTTCCTCATTGAGGCCCATGGGTGCCAGTGTCCCCAACTTGTCTATCCATAAGGACTCTCTTTGGTCCAGCCTTTTCTAAATGTTTTCATGTGGTTCTCTTCTCTTTATTGTCTCCAATACTTGGAACCTAATCTGTGCAAGATTATGTTTCTTATCATACCAATGTCGTGCCACTGCAGAATTGGTGCTGTGATTACGTATACAATATCTATGTTCATTCCACCTGATTTTAGCAGTTCTCTTGGACTGACCCACATAATACAGGCCACAGGGGCATTTGAATGAGTAAATGATATTCAGTGTTGCACATGTAGCAAAACTCCTTAGTTTTATTTTTTCTCCTATGTGTGGGTGATTAACAATATTGCCCTTCAATACATATCCACAATTGTTGCAATTTAAACAAGGGTATGTACCCATTTGTTCTGTGTCTTTCTTTGTATTTGTATGTCTACTTTTCACTAGCTTATCTCTCAATCTTGACTTCTTTAATAGGCAAAAGTTGGTGATTCTCTAAACAATGGTTCAACCCTTTCATCGCATAGAAGCACTCTCCAGTTCTTTTTTTATTATTCTCTTGATGCAATAGCCCTGCCTGGAATATCTGGATACAAACACCATCAGTGTTGCTTCTTCTGTTTTTGGTTTAGGTTCCAACAATGTTTCTCTTTTTTGAGTAGTCAACCATGTTTCTGCCAGTTCAATCTCTGTTTTTAAGTACCCACGATTCAGGAATATTTCTCCCATTTTTTTTATTTCCTCTTCATAGTCTGCTGGTTCACTTACAATTCTTTTTACTCTTAGTAACAACCATTCTATTGCTTCTCTCCCTTGATCATGCAGGATAGACATGTATAAACTCCTTACATCTATTGTTTGTGTTGTATTCCGCTCCCTTAAGATATTGTAGAAAGTGTCTAGTATCTTTGACATATGTGCATGTTTTTTGTATGAGGGATTGCACAAAGTAGTCTATGTAGATCCCTAATGGCTGTAATATACTATCAATTCCGGCAACAATGGGCCTGCCGGTGGTTTGGAAAGGTATTTGTGAACTTTGGGCAGGGTAAAGAAATATGGAATCCGGGGATAGTTATTGGTAAGACATTTCCGTGTGTGATGGTTTAACCAGCCAAGATCTTCTGTTTTAATAAGTAACTCCTCTAAGTTCTGTTTGATCGTGGCTGTTGGGTCTGAGTCCAATTTGGCATACACGTTGGTATCACTCAGCTGTCTCATGCATTCCGCATCATAATCTCTTGTGTTTAGTAATACCAAGGCTCCTCGCTTGTCCGCTGATCTTATCGTTAGACTTTCATCTCCAACCTCACTTTCTACAGGCTTTGTAGGAAGGTGTGTGTCTTTGTTTTTGTGTGACCACGGAGGAACAGGAAAATTCTTCCACTGACCTTGGCGCACGTAGCGGATGGTCTCCTGAATCCCTTGCTGCCATTCAGAGGCCTCCTCAATTAACTCAACTGACATTATCTTGGGGACGGCAGCATGCATAAATATGTACACAGCCCGTCTGCATTAATGTCTACACCTGCACCTTGATTCGGAGGATGCATTGGGGTGGCGAGATAAGTAATCTTCTCCATAGTCTTGGATTTTAGAAGCTATCGTTCAAACCAGAGGGTGGGGTTTGAAGCAGGCCACACCATGATTGTAAGAAAGGGCTTATGGCCAGTTGTCACAGTTATGGGGTGTCCAAATCCATGCAGGTAGATATGGCCACTCCCCTACAGCACTGTCAATGACTCACGCTCAATCTCAGAGTAGCGCTGATCGGTGGGAGTGAGAGTGCGGCTTGCGTGCGTGTTGGGGCAGCAGACCTCAGATCTGTCCATCTGTACCAGGTACAGCCCCTAGGCCCACCGAACAGGCATCCACCAGTATTTCAAGACCGTTTGGACATCTGATCTCACTCACCTCCTGCAACATTGACGTCACCTCATATAGGTATATGATAAATGCAAAGTGCACCAGGTTCAACTATTCTGAAGTGGTGCAGTTCAAGAGCATGTCTTTCGTATCCGATCTCAAGAAGAATGTGGTGGGAGTAGAGGCTATGTAGTGTGGACAGTTCTATCCAAGCAGATCAGGTATAGATGCTCTCTTTGAGACATGCAAGCTCTCATAGCCTGCATTGATGAGGGGACTGAGGTAATCTCGGACAGCTTTCTTGGATGCAGCACAGTATCCATCCCCTGCAAGTAGCACCTTGTACATTTTATGTACAGCGCTTCCTGCAAAGAAGAGGAGCTTTGCGTCCGTAGCAGCTTTTTCTTTCTTTTTGTTAGGAACAAAGAATGTTTCCAGTTATTCAGTCCACCCTTCCCAGTTAGTACCCTAGTTCATTGGAGTACCAGCGACTTCAAACGCCAGTACTGGGGGATACCTTGAAATGGAGCTGGGGACGACCATCTGGAGCGGACTATATCTGCTAGGTGCAACCGATCATGATGAGGAGGATAACCCTGCATCATGCCCATCGAGGTCGATAGCAAAAAGAAACCCTCAGGGTTAGCAGGTGTGCAGGTGAATATGACTGGCCGATCACTGGCAGGAGTTGGAAGGTCTCCATCTAGTATCGCACTTAGGTGGGTGTAGCCTTGTGTCCCCACCTGAGGAACGACATGGAAGCTGGTGTTGGCTTCACATGCCGCATTATCACCCTCCTTGAATGAGCAGGAGAGATGCTGCGCCAGAGTGCTTGGGGAGCAGGGCCGCTATAACCAGATTGGCGAAATTAGTCTGAATGTATTCACCATGACTGCACGGCAGGCTTTGGGGGACCTGATGTCAATTTACTAAGTCTAACGGGGATGGAGAGAGTTCCGCAATCTCCAACAATAGCTCAGCAAAGCATACTTAGTTAATTACAGCGCTGACGGATTGGCTGCTGGGCAGGCTATTTCCCTTCTGTGTCCTGTGGAGACCCCTGATGAGGAAGAGGAGGGGCGAAGTGAGGGAGCGAATAAAGCGTCTTTGATGCCAAGCACGGACAGAGCAGCTGTGGGGCGGGCTGTTGCCCTGCCGTGTCCTGTTGAATGCCCTGTTTTGAAGAAGAGGAGGGTTGGGCGAGGGAGCGCGTAAAGTGGCCCCCATGCCAAGCAGAGCACTGATGCTGCAAGGCGGGCTCTTGCTCTGCTGTTCACTGGACGTCCCTGATTCCTTGTAACATCATGTGCAACAGTGGGGCAAAGTGACAGTGTGACAGCCGCCATTCCGTCATATGTGCAGTATCCCTACGTGCAACGATACGTCCCAGCTCTGGCACCCGACTTTCTGAGTGAAGCAGGAGTGGAAGTGGAAACGGACTGGGACGGCATAGGAAGGAGGTGATAGGGTAACAGCGATTGGTAACATGCACCAAGGCTGGTTTTAATTCTGCTCCAATTCCTTCCCTTTGTCCCTTACTATATAAAAGAAAAAGCTGTAAACCTGGATAAAATATGAAGGTCTAAAGGCTCAAGGGTGACGGTTCATTCTTTTTTGTTGACCCGTATCTTGTGCCACTGGATGTTTGGCACTCAATGTTCACCCTCCCATTGCTCCCCAACAACCCATTTTTCTTCCTGCTGGTTTGAGATCCTGTTAAATATCAGGAATATCAGGTTTTATGTACAGGACTTATTGTGGCTCCTTTTTTTCTTGCTGTAGTGACTGTGCGTGCCTGGGCTTGGCTTTGGCCTTTTTGCGTCTCCATTCTGAAGTGAGTTGCTGATTGATTGTTGTGTATTGCTTCCTTTTTCCCTATGCTTACAAGCTTAAAGTTGGGACGCTGTGTGGTAGTGTTAGAGGTAGCAAGGGCGGCCTTTGTTTGCCTTTGAGCTACTCGACTCTTCTCTGGTCATCCTAGACCACAATTATTTCGCAAAAAGAAAAGGATCATCCATGCAGGAGGGAACTCTGGGGGAAAAACCTTGAAATGATCACTGTAATAAGCCTTCGCCCAACCAACAGTCTTTGGAGTCTCTTTTTAAAGAAGACTTTGGCAAGTTGGAGCAAAAGATCTCACAGGCTAAATTACTCTTTCAGAGTCCTTACGTGTGTCCAGCTGTACTGAGATGGCACCTAAAGCAGTTGGGACTACCAAGGGCGTAACCCGATTCCACTGAACTACTATTTTGTCCCCTAATGGCAGCTCAACTATTTTTCACCCAACTGAAGGTCCACTTTACAGCACAAATATAGATACCTCAAGGGCCCAGGAACCATCTCGTACTCCGACAGAAGCGATTGGCCAGGGTCAATGTTGTAACACCTAAGGACATTGAGTCTTTACATACTGGAACTCCTTGTCACAGCCCTGGTAGGGCCATTAATAGCAGGCTTGGGGCACCAAAGGATACACTTACTAGAAAAATTGAGGATGCTTTTAAAATCTGTGTATCGTCTGCTACTCTTTTTAATGAGAAAACACAGGGAATAATATGATGCTTTATTTATATTGCGCTCGTAGACAAGTGTTTCAAAGCACAAGATAATAATGGAGTTTTAAAATGGTTTTAAGAAATCAGTTTTTAACTGTCTTGTGATAATTGGTGACTTTTTAAGAGGACTAAAAAAACATGTTTTTTCACTGTCTGATTTGATGAAAACGAAATTGCTGACCAACCCTGATCGCAGTTCTTCAACAATCCCTGATCATTTCACTGTCTTGCCTAATCCTGATCAATCAAGGATACCTGACACCCATGCGAATTCAAGGTCCCGGAGGGATGGCATAATGGGAAAGAGGCCGCCAGAGTTTCCCTGCCCAAGTGCAGAGTGTACCCACCACAATGGCGGCACTGTGTGCCTCTTCTACTTCACATTCTAACAAACATTTAACAGAGGAATGTCAAATAACTGTCTACAGTCAGCTGCCAACTTTGCATTTACCACCGGCAGCTTCACCAGTGGTTGGTGTCCTAGTGGGAGTTAACCCTTTACTCTTAGGCTCGTTTGAATCTACGATAAGAGGTGAATATTGTGGTAACATTTTCCACCCCATATGTTACCTGACAAATTATTAGCTAATCTTTGGGAGTTTGCACCTTAGAGTTTAACCATTATCACACTGTTACCCACTGACATCGCTACGAAGATATGAAGATATGAACCACCAAAGGAACCTCAAAGCGGGACTGTCAGAGGAACAGCCGATTTTTTTACTTTTATTTATTTAGCTTGACAACACATAAAGAAGCGAGTGACAACAGAGGCAGGCAATGAGACATTCAAAAGTGTACACATGCTTTACGGTTATAAACATGGGGGCACAGTCAGCAGCAAGGATAAGGGACTGGGGTGCCATGGAGTTAAGTAGAGATGGAAGAAGGAGAGGGAGGGGCGAGGGATGAAACACCCGAGTCTGTAGATGTGGAGGCCAAATAGGATCAGAACTTCAACCAAATGTTTCTGGGCCTCGAATGAGCCATTGCGCATGTGATGGTGCTCCGATGCGGAGCCAACATAGTAAGATGCAGCACACCGCGAGTAGCATGCAAAGGCCAGCCAGTTTTTTGGAGTCGCGGCCCAAGTCAGGGAGGCCGTGGAAAAAACACAGTGCTGGGGATGGGGTCAAAGTGTGATCCAACATAGCATAGATGGTAGAGCATAGCTCACTCCAGAACTGCGACAGACGAGGACAGGCCCATATCATGTGGAGGTATGTGGCGCTCTTGGTACCGCACCTAGGGCATCTTGGGGAGTGATCCTTTCACATATGGTGGAGTCTGATTGGGGTGTAGTGATATCTGTGCAATACTTTGAACTGGATTAACTTGATTCGGGAGTTAAGGGATATGTTATGAGTACGTGCGCACATAAGCCTCCAGCATTGTTCTGTCATTTCCACCTCCATGTCTTCAGCCCATGTGTGTTTCAGTTTATCAAACGAGGCGATAGATCTAGTTTGTAGCAGGGCGTATAGCCTGGATACCTTCCCCTTGGAGGAGTTGGAGCTGCACAATTCCGCGACTACCGGGTAGTCGGGAGGTATCGTGGGGAAGTTAGCGTATTTCATTTTAAGAATTTTTCGGAGAGAAGAGTATTGGAGCCACAAGGATGGTTCCATCTCAGAGTGAGTGGAAAATCTGGCCATTTGAGGGCGTTGCCTTGCCCGAAAACGTCTCGGAGCGATTCATACCCTGCTCCGGGCCACCGGCTTGCACTAGGTGATGGAATGTGTGGGACCGCTGGGAGGAAGTTCCACAGTGGTAGATCGCATGGAAGGGGTGGGGCGTGCCTTATAGTTTCCAGTTTCCAGATTTTGGAGAGGGCGAGGGATGTGCTGGTAACAGGATCGAGTGAATCCGGCACAACCGGAAGGGGGGCAAGAATCAATGAGCGGTTACCCCGATCACTAACTGACATTCTCTTAAGACTAACATGGGGGGGGGTGGGTCTGATGTATTAAACCAGTGTGAGGCCAATTGGGCCTGTGCCACCAGCCAATATCTGAGAAAATAGGGGCGCTGAAACCGCCACTCTCCATAGGGGTGGCCAATGTCCCAAGTTTAAGACGAACTGCACCGGAGTGCAACAGAAAAGTATTGACAGTGCGGGTTAGCCTTTGAAAGAAGCCATCTCCCGGCCACAGGGGCAGGTTGGTAAACCTATATAAGAGTTGGGGAAGTACGACCATCTTTAGGACCCCTACCCGGCCCGCTAGGGAGATTGGGAGTCTCACCCAGCCGGAGGCCTTTGCAGCAAGCTTCGTGAGGTATTTCTGATAATTCTCCTCGAATAGCATCTCAGATCGGCGAGCTACTTCTATACCGAATTAAGTGAATTTCGACTGAGCCCAAGTGAACCCCTTAAGGTCAGGAGGGGGGCGTGTGCAGTCAGTAAGTGGGAACAGGGTGGATTTGGAGCAGTTTACTTTAAGTCCAGAGACGCGGCCAAAGTGGATGACATCGTCCAGTATCGGGGCAAGATTGATAGCAGGTGACCGAATATAGAGCAAGGCATTATCGGCATACAGAGAGATAATATCTGAATGGTCGGCTGTTCGTAAACCTCTATATGCATGGGACTGGCGCATCATATCCGTGAACGGTTCCATAGCTATGGCAAATATTAAGGGTTAGAAGGGGCAGCCCTGTCTCGTCCCTCTGGAAATTCGGAACATGGGTGAACATCTGTCCTCGGTACAGACCCTAGCCACCAGATCAAAATAAAGTAGCCTAACCCAGGCACGAGGGAACAGCCAATTCAAACATTGGGCAGCACTAGCACTACATGTAGGCATAAGGATACCCAGGTTGTGCATTGTCTCTATCAGCACCAAAAGTCCTAACTGACATTCCAGTTGCCTGTAATAGATTCCAGTGTCTCTCTAATCTTGTGGACATTGACTGACTTACAATGTATGTGGCTCCTCAACCTAACATTTGACATATCCCCATGCCTGAGCTAGGCCTGTGTGGAAACCCAAATATCGGATTTATTCTCCATAATAAGTTGGAGCATAGCTGGGGCATGTGACACATTTTCGTCAGCTGAAATCACTGTCCGGGTTTGACATTATTATGCTGCAAGAAGCTTGGTCAATTACAGATATAGATTTGGATGGCTATCGAGGGTACCAATGTGTGTCCTGGTTAAGTCCTCAATCCAATCCAACAGAATTGGGGCACACAACGATTACAACTGTATACAAACTATTGAGATAAATAGCAAAGAGAATACTGCTTTTTACTAATTAACTTTTATCTCACTCCACAAAAACACAAGGGTGAGTCGTCATTGGTAATTTTCAAACACCTTCTGGATGACCTTCTGGCTCAAGATACATTTAAAGATTCCCTTATTATCTTGGGGGGTGACATAAATCTAACAATTGACAACGGGCCCACACAGGATTTATTTGATCAGACAGAGGATTCAGTATTAGGCCTGACAGAACCTAATATGCTTGACCCTAGTATGACCCAAATTAGTTTGATGTTCATACCTGGTTTTAGAATGGAGAATTAAATCAATTAATGGTCGCACCCCTAATTACACACCGGCAAATACACATTTTAGGGACATCAGGGATTCTCTCCTGTTGATTATTTTTATGTGTCTGTAACTCTGTAGTGATCATCACAACATTGTGCACAAAATGAATTGGCAAGTAATCTGTGAATCGGGAACACCAACATACACCTAAATCATGTGGAAATTGGTGGACAAAGGGTCAGGATAAAATGGTCGAGCATTAATGAGATTTCACTAACACAACAGTTCATAGATAATAACAACAAAACTATCAACTTTCTTTTGTCAGGTGATGACAATAGCCCGGAAGCAATCGTAGAATTATATTCCAAATTGTTGATTTACATACCAGATTGCTTCTTCTCAAATAGGTGCCGCAATCCCAGATCTAACACCAAAGGATGGTTTAATGAAATGTGCGCTTCAGCAAATAAATAGTTTTTCACAAAAAGCCTCAGAGTTGGCAAAACCTAACAATCGGAGGCATGTAATTATTGTACCAACCACTGTCCAGCAGTATTTAACTTGGTCCACCCACATTTCTGAAAGATCAATTATAACCCAAGCAAGATTCAGTTGCTTACCTCTTAGTGTTGCCGTGTCCAGATCGTCCGGTACAACCGCTGAAAACTCATGTTTCTTAAATGGTGTGGCTAATGAAGATTTGCTTCATTTTATTCTTTTTTGCCCGCCATACACCCACATTAGAGATACCACACTTATTCCCCTTTATAATAATAAGAGCTTTACTCAATGTCGTGTTGCTTTCTTTTACCTATTGATGGTGGATGCCCCAATGGTAGGACAGACAGTGCTAAAAATGTTTAAAAGAGCAGCTAAGAGAAGATAGGATTGTTTGGCAGCCCAATTAATTCTCCACCTGCTTCTTTAAAAATGCACTATTGACACTTTATCAATATCGGTTTTGAAGAACTACAATATCATTCAGTAGTTGCATATTGATCAAGTTTTAAATGTATCTTTTCTTCTCAAAGAAAACTTTTATAGTGTAGAAATTATCTGAACTGTGAAGGCATCCTATTATACACACATACTATCAGCATCTTATTAATAATTGATTTGCAGAATTTGCACACCATGTAGTATTTGTTTCTTCTCTCTATGTTATAAATCAGTGCTTTCAATAAGCAAACTTCTATAGCTTGGAAGCCTTTTAAGAAACATGATTATTTGTTCTGTGAGAAACCTGAAGGTGACTCACCTGCTAGTCCCCAGGGATCTGTCACTCAGGTGGCCAGGGCACAGCCATCGCTATTGGATCCAGTTCCTGTGGGTTGACTAGTGCGGCAGAATCACCTGGATGAGGGGTCTTCGGGGAGTCGAAGCCGGACACTGTAGGGTGAGACACGGTATCCCCTTTCCTGTAACACCTTTTCCCCATTCTACCAGGTAGGATACCTAGAAGCTGAAACTCCCCAACCCCCTTTCCCAACACAAACACTTTTTCACAATTAATCGTGAGCGACAACGGACTAACACCAGAGCCGTATACCTGACATGTCCCGACACCCTGGTCAGGCAAGGTCAGGCAGTTACTAATTATTACACACACCTTACTCCCATCACACTTCACCACACAGATAAAGGGCAGAGCATGAAAGCACACTCTGAGCGAGGAAAAACACACCAGGAAGCAGCAGTTCCCAGGTGGTGATTTAACACAAAGAGAAAGGCAGCGAAAACGGCGAGGGTTGCAAGGAGGGAAATACCATTGATCTCTAGAAACTGCAACTTCTACGAGCCTTGGAAAGTGAGAAGCCTAAGACCGGGAACTGAAGCTGAACATACCTTCATTGTGCATCAAAGGTATCCGGGGCACTCCTGTGTCGATAACCCAGGCAAGAAAGCTGCACCAATAAAAGCAGCACAGCCGGTGAGTCGGAGAAACCGATACAAAATCAGCTTGTGTTTAACCAAGGTTGCAAGCAGCAATATTGTATGAAGAAATCCATAAAGAACAGTGTTTGAAGCGCATGTGATGAGAGGCACGATCAAGGGGATACTAAAGGAGTGAAGGTACTTTGAGAAAGCTGAATAAAGATACCATGTACCGAGTGGCCCCGCGCCAGGTGGGTACTCAGTCGAAGGTCTCTGTTAGGTATATGTAACAAAGCAGCCTCCTAGGACACTCTGGTAGGTTCCTTCAGTTAAGCTTTATTATAAGTCTCTTTAAGATGGTACAGAGAGAACCACTGGGTCCCATCACCCAGGCTGACTTCTCCCAATGGACTCATGGTGGATCCTTGACATAACATTCACACCCAAACATCCCAGCTGCAGCCCATCGACATTCTCTCAGCTCATGCAGACATTGCAAGCACATCATGACACATCTCCCTTTCTTCCAAAGACATCACATACACATAAAGCACATCACAACACAACTCCCTCTCTACATACCCTCACAGGACCACACAAGAATAAGCATGGGGAACACAACAACTGTGCATCTTTTTCAGGAGAGATGCAACTCTCACAAACAATATTGGGGGGACACCCCTAACATATACCACATCTGTGATAGGAGGGCATCCCCCCTCACTTTGTTTGCTGCCTACCATTCAGCACCCTTCAAGAATCTTGGGAACTCATCCCTAACAGGTACAGCTACATTCTGCACACTCACTTCTCACATTGGAGGCGCGACCATCCAGTCCCTGTGACAACATAGCCACACTCACACAATCAGAGAGCGCGACCCTCTAATTGTTATGTGGAGGACCTTACCCCCATACTTCACTCACTTCTCTACCGGAAGGCGCGACCCTTCAACATTGTATGACACCATACCTACACTTAGACTCTCAGAAGGCACGACCCCCCACTCTGTGTAACACAAGTGCCCACTCTCACATGGAAGGTGCTACCCTCCATTCTTGTGGAACAATACACACCCACTCTCACATGGAAGGTGCGACCCCCAAATCTTTTCAGGGTAAACATCCTTTGCCTACATACCTCCCAGCATTACATTAACTGTTCACTTCAAAATTGCTCAACTAAAAGTCCATGCTGATTATACATAACTCTGGAAATCCTCAAAAAGTTAATGCTAAATCTTCATCTCAGCTTCACACACACTTTGGCACATTCCTCACCTCTCCTTTTTTTAAACTAATGCTTTTAATTGCTAGAAGTCCTTAGATGCGGGGCACCTAATGCCTTTAATTCCTAGAAGTCCTGAAAATCCTCAAAATGGTTATTAATACTTCATGTGGTTCATTCCTTTACCATGCGCACTTCTAACTCTTCCTATGCATAGGTTTAGCTATCCCATTCCTACTACTTGATAACACTGGTGCTTCATTACACTTCACAAAGGATATAGGTAAGTTATGAACCAACAAACATCCGTCAATCAGTAGCTTCATTTTCTTCTGTGCTACTTTTGATACAAGTCCGGCAACCAGGAGTTTGAGATTCCCTTGTGCTTCGTTTGGGCAGCACATTCTTCCTCTCTGCGCATTATGCTGCATTATACCAGTGACAGGAACCAGCATCTTAATCTTCCTCTGCCCTGTCAGTTCTGCACCATACTCCCTAAAGCATGCACTGCACCTCATTCTTCCATTAGATCATGTCGGAGGAACTACTCTACTCTACTCTGACACTCAACGGTACCCAAAACACGTCCGGGAGTGCCTCATAGTGCGCATGATCCTGCTTTTCTCCAACACATTTCTGTGTGTGATTCAGCGGTGCTATGACCCTTTTTTCTGAATCACGCCACAATTCACGAGAAACGGTAACTCATAAAACAAACCAAGAGTTTCCATACAGTAGCCTCGACAACATCACGTCCTCCAACATTGAAAGGTAATTTACTCTAGCACCCCCGTTGAGTCACTAATAACGGCAACTTGGAGATTCTCCCTCGGAACGCTAACACCCACATCGGCGCAGCGAGTCAGGTTCCACTCAATCGCCTAGGACCACAGCGCCATGCATGACGTCACAACTCACACACAGCCAGGGGACCCTGCGCAGCTCCACCGGTCAACGACCCACCATGCCAGCCCATCTACCATGAAGAGAGGTGAGGCTCTCCCATCCCCATGAATATCTGCGTATCATACACAGTCTGCCAGCTTGTTTATTCATTTTCTGATGGTTGGCTCAAAGGGACAGGCCTCCCTCTCTGTTCAACAGTACTTCTTTTTGTGAGACTAGTACGGGGCAACTTCTTCTCTGTGCCTCTTCATTGTATAACCTCCCCAGCCCTTGAACGTGGAGCTGACCAAAGGCAGTTCAAGCTTCTCCCGGGGCCTCTTTACTTCATCAGTGCTCTGGGGCTTCAACATTGCTCTTCTGCAGTACTGTGGGACTGTGTAGATCCCCTTATGCCCTGCCCTGGGTGATGCGCTGGGGCTGGACTTTGCGCTGTATCTGGGAAATCTTTGATTTTGGGCATCTTTAATCTGCCCTTCTTTTCCTAGATGAGTGATGCGCTTGGGGCTGGGGAAAGTTCTTTTTACTCTGCCTCTTTAATTTCTTTTTCTCTTCCCCCTGGGTACTGCGCTAGGGATGGTTTGCCTTTCTTTTTCCCTTGGTTACCGTGCAGGGGCTTATTCTTCCCTTCTTTCCTAGGAGATGGGACAGACTTACTTCTCGTGGGGGGCAGTGGTTCCTCTCCTTCTCTTCTGCTCCCCCCTCAGCAGACTGCTACAACATTTCTTCTTCTCTCTTTCTCCACACGTAGGTTTTTTTTTATACTTCTTAGAAGAAATCCTCATTGCCAGTGTAACAAAGCAGCCTCCTAGGACACTCTGGTAGGTTCCTTCAGTTAAGCTTTATTATAAGTCTCTTTAAGATGGTACAGAGCAAACCACTGGGTTCCATCCCCCAGGCTGACTTCTCCCAATGGACTCAGGGTGGAACCTTGACATAACATCCACACCCAAACTATCCACTGCAGCACATCAAAATTCTCTTGGCTCATGCATACATTGCAAACACATCACAACACATCTCCCTTTCTTCCAAAGACACCACATACACATAATGGACATCCCAACAGTATACAACTGGATGACAACTACAGTGTGAAAAGAGAACTTTGTATCGAAGTGGTCATGCAACAAGTATTACTAAACCTGTGCACATTCAAAAGTAATCAATAGTATAATGTAAAGCCAATTGGTCTGAGCCCCGAAGAGGGGGATCCAACGTTGAACTTTGTATTTGGTTAAACGGATCTGAGCCCGGAAGAGGGGGATCCAACGTTGAACTTTGTATTTGTGAAAAGGATCTGAGCCCGGTTGTGGGGGCGTCCGGGGTGAACTGAGAGTCGCCCAATAAGGAGATTTTGGAATCATAAAATAAGAGGATCTGAGCCCGGCTGAGGGGGGTCCAGGGAGAGACACCCAAATCATACAGTGATAAGAAGTAAAGAACTTTCTGTTTTTCTTTTGTACATTAGACCTTCCTAATCAAGAGACTTTGATGGAAAAGAGACTTCAGCACAGAAGGCCCTGTTGCTGGAATTCCACCACTGTTCTGTGTATTTCTTATGGATAGAAAATATTCCATGTGAATCCAGCCACGCTTCAACTAACTGTCACTCTAGCGATAACGCTAGCCCAAGGGTGTGCCGCCCTCACCACTGGCATTTCTAGCCATGGTCCACAGTTCTGCCACTATTTGTAATGCCCTGTGCAGAGGCATTTTCTATAGGGTATGCACCACATGTTTTGACCTCTAACAACCACAACTTCAACCAACAGTAACAACCAAATTAATCGAGCTGTGCCCACTCTCACACCGCAAATAGACCTCCTGTATTGTTCCCATACCGCATCGAGTGTATGAGTGATGTTATGCACTCAGACAACCATACAGAATGTACCCTCGCACTGAACGTGTGGAAGGATGTTGCATGGAAGAAGGCTACATGGAAGGATGTCGCCTGCCAATATGTCAGAATTCATCAATGAATACTATGGATAGACGTTAAAGTGAAATATAACGAGGACAATGTGATGTCATAATGAAGGTATGTGAACCTATGCTGAAACAATATGGACATACTTAGAGGTAACAATGTAACTGAAGCACTAAGAGTAACATGTACCTAAAGCTAAAGTAATCATGGATCTGACGATGAAGTAACTCTAAATATAACTGTAAATATGGGCAACTCAAGGTAGAAAGAAAACGTAAAGAAGCTTGCTAAAGATTAATATATAACGTGGCAAGGATGGCCATAGTAGGAAAATGGACGCTGGCTCGCGTTGAACTTAACCAAGCTACCTCAGAAACAGGATGAGGCTGTGGAATCAGGAGACACAGAAAAACAGCTCTCTGCGCAGAGCCGCCAATGAGTCAAGGTTGGCCCAGAGATAATGACATTGATGCTATTTTTAAAGGATAAGCACACAGCACAAAAGGCGTATGTGGATAAGCTCTGAATGTTGGGCATTCCTCATAGATGGAAGAAGAAGAGCCAAACTGTTGGTCAATTAAAGTATACAAAGTTCATGTGAGTTAGAGTGAGCAAGTCTCTAGAGGCCAAGAGGAGCAACAGCACCCTGCATAATTAAATCAAATAGCAGTAAATAGAAGGCTGAAATTGGCAAATGTGTGGTCTCTTCACATGTGACTCAGAAGTTGAAAATGAAGGCTATTCATTACTGCCTTAAGCTAAGATAGTGGTGTGCCCACACTCCCTTCAATGTTCCAGGACAGCGAGCAGGCAACAAGGTCAACTACAAATGGAATGCTTCGGCTTATGGCCTACCGATGAGAGATGATGGACTAATTGGGAAAATAGGGAGTAGTCTGAAGGGATTCAAACACCTAAGGTTCGTTTCAGGTACGTGCTGCTAAGGAGCCAAAAGTTCAAGGTTGGGATAGTATGCTAACTTATCAGTGAGGTTGAGGGACAACCTAAGGTGCAATGTTGCATAGACCAATCCATTGTTGTTTTGTCTGCTATAATCAGTACTATGCATATTTAGATATAGTTCAAAGCGTGCCCTACAGATAAGGGGTAGCCAATGATGTACTCATCTTTGTGTGTTCTATAAGTAGATATGTTCCCCTTAACCAATCCCTTCCCTTGATCGGTTTTGTATTTTGCCAAGTAGAATGATGTCATAGATGATGCATAGTGGGGTATACCACTTCTATGTAATCAAGCTGATGTGTCAGTGTGCATGGATCAGTCCGATGTTTGCCCGTTTGCCCTGTTTTATTAAATTGATCATAAAGTAGAACTTTGCCATATTCTTTGAGTCTGTCCGATTATTTGGTCTGAGATGATTATTTGTAAATCCATCTAGCACAAGAGATGCTTCAAGGTGCTAGTGCACATTTCCTGGCATCTCACGCTTACCACCCAGATTTCATCCTTCTGCAATACCCTCACTTGTGTGAGCCATGATAGTGAGACGTTATGTTAACATTTTCAGCAGCAGCAAATGAACCACTCTGGGAACAGTCGTCGCAGCAGTCAACTGTACTTTCCTTCACACATGCCAATAAAACCACTTGCAGGGCCACACTTCATTTGCTACTCAAGCACCAACCTACTGCTAGTTTGGACCGACCCACCCACCCACATGCAGCACTAGCTGTTTAGTTACTCAACATTGAACGAGTAGCAGAAAATAGACATTACCGCAGTGTTTGGGTCCCCTCACGGCCTCAATCAACCCCTATTGCATGTACCACTTTTTGACCATGAGTTACTTAGCCACCATCTTTTGTGGCACCCACAAGGTTAAATAATCTTCTTCACCCCTATTTAAAAGGTGTGTTAGAATGTTAATTCTCAATTTATTGTGGGTGGCTTTGATCAAAGAATTATGATTAGCACAACCCCATAACATCAAATAAAGTCAGCCGTTTGAAATTGTACTGTTTTTTATGTTTTGTCTAGTTTAATTGGTCTATTTTTCAGATGCAAATGAATTATTGTCTACCGTTTCATCAGCACTCATTACTGATGCGAGTAGTATATTGTATTTTTCAATCCATGTAATAACATTCTGTTTTTTAAGTCTTCTATAGATATATATATTTTTGATAATAAAACATGTGAACACATTTCAGAAGTTTAAAGCAAGATAATTGTATTTTTTGTCTCGCATGTAGCACAATGATCCCTGCTTCACAAATTGCCTTACACATATTGATGCACAAGGTCAGTTTTGTTGTTGTTGTACCCACTACCTTCCTCCATTTCAGTCTACACCAGTATCCCTCCCTAGAAAGTTGACATACTACTCACTCTCACTTCTTTCTGCCACTCATGGAAACCTCATAGTCAAACCTTCAAGATTAAACATTGCGGATCGTGAAAGAGCAGCTCCATCTTGGTCTGATGCTACCACCTCTCCACCATCTATCAAGCCACCATAACCCAGCCTTGTCAGTGCATAATCAGCTGGAAATGAGACCTTTCATCAATTCCATAATCTCAGATCACCACCTGGACTTCACCACCTTCACCAAGCCTTGATTCTCAGAGAAGAAACCTGAGCTACTAAACTGTTTCACCCAATATTCACAACATAGTAACCCCAACCCAATCCATTGCTCCTTGATCAGCACATCAACATCTCAAAACCAGTAAGTTTGCATCCTTTGAACATCCAAAAATGTCTGTTCAATACACCTTCACACTCCAAGATGTTTTCTACAAGCCTCAAAATACAAACCGACTTTCCTCTAGCCTATCCATCTACCTCAAAGACATTTAAAACCTCTGCAATATAATGATTATTCTTGGCTACTTCAATATCCAAGCTGATTACCTGGGTGACACTCTGATGATTGAGGTCCTGTGCCTATTTAACAACTTCACCTTCTTCCAACAGATCAATGGTCTTATGCATGCTAAAGGCCACTCCCTCAACTGCATTTTCACTCTCAACCTAGAAATGAACATCCTCATGAACACCTTAGCTCTCTAGAAGGATCTTGCACCACTGAGCACAAGTCATCTGATCGATGATTCTATCCAGGGTCAATTGTGCAAACACATTCTATTGCAGCCTCCACCAATTCCTTTGAGCTAAACATCGAGGAGATCAGTACAATGAAGCCTGTCGAATCTCCCAGTTGAGTCCCCATGACCTGAACACATCGACCTATAGGAATGCATGCTGATCTATTTCCTAGTTCCTTCCCATATCAAGCTCACATCTTGTTTCATCACCCAATAGGCTATTCGTGAATCTAGACCTACTTATCTGCTGGAGCACTTTAAGAAATACTGGCAAGCCCAGGACCCTTTGATCCATGGGTGACTCCTTCCACCAAGTTCCTGCCTTCAAGACAGTAAGAAACACAGACAGCTGGCTTGCAGTCCTAGCCCCAAAGATGTGGAATGACCTTCCCATCCACCTTCACTGTGAATACAACCTTACTTGTCTCTGTAAAAAAACTAAATTTTTCTTTGATTACTGATCTTCTGTAACCCTCTCTTGTCTGAACCCTTAATAGATGTGATACATGACTGCATAACCAATATATTCCACTACAATGAAGGGCAACAAGGTATCAACCGTAGTGGCCGCCAGCCACAAAACAGCGACCTGGAAAACAAATGCCCTCTCTTTCTTCCCTAGTTGAGTGGAACATAGTCCATCATGTCCACAAATAGGAGGAATTCAGACTAGTGCGTAAAGGTCTCCATGTATTACAAGTACTGCATTGAGTCAACAAGAGCAGCATAAAACACACACCAAAAAGTTACATGGAAGCAAAGAACACTCCCTTCTACTACAAACTGAGGCCGCTATGCTACCACAAACATGGGCATAGAGAAAGTCCCACAAAAAGAACACGACAAAGTCATCTATTAAAATAATGCCCTGGTACCAAAGAGAAACAAGACATTATGGCAGGTACTGGTCCTATGCCCACTCAACATATTAGTGAAGACACTAACGTTTTGCAGAACATTTTTACAGGAAATCATTCCTCTGTTGCACCAGGAAGATTACATGGCAATGCTAGACTTGAAAGATGCATACTTTCATATTTCCATGCACCCACTCACTGGTGAGGTATCATGGGAGTCCTAGTCCAGAACATCTGGAGAGCCAAAGGTTACAGACCCTTGCATAAGGGCCCAACCCCATCAGTAGGGCAGCTTGTGTCCTCCCAGGCACCATTACCAGAGGTGGACATATTTAAGGATGCCCCTCATAATCACCATCCATGAGTCCTGTTGATCAGCATAGGGCAGAACGGTAGAGTGGTCTAATTTGCACACACAATTACCATCTAACTTGTTTCCCAAGGCAGCAGGGGTCGTAAGGAAAACCGCAAATAAGCCTAGGCAGCACTTTGGGTAGAGCCAGTGATCCAATGCCAATTCTGGAGAACTCTGAGTGAAACATGGGAAATAAACAAAACAAAATAAAAATGTTTTGTAATGGACACTGACCATGATAAAATAAAATTGATCACACACCCTGTGACATCACAGCCTGGACCCCATGAAGCTTTGTCTTTTAGTGGGCTCTGTAGTATTCCCTGATTCGGTTGGTTGTGCCACTATTTGTTCTTTCCATGGACATCTTCTGAGCATGCACACTATAATGGACTAAAACGTGTAGTTTGGCAGGAACTGGTGTAAAGGACATTAGTATACTGTTGGCTGGTTTGGTTATTTCAGTCTGCTGGAAGGACCTAAGTGGGAATTCCCACTGTTCTTGCTTAAATACATATAGTGTTACTTGAACATGCGTTGAAAAATCTTGATGAACTCAGTTGATTTAAATATGAGTATATTTATTGTTCAATTATTTTCTTTAGTAGGCCTTTTGCAAACATTTTATCATCCAATGCATTTCAGTCTATCTCAGACTGGGAAATCTTTATACAACTCCACCAATTTTTGCTTACACCAGAAGCAGAAACATCAGAGACATGTTCATACGTAGTGATATTCAAGTTCAAAAGCAAAGACCAAGAAAGAAAGGCACTTATCCATGCTTGAATTGTTCGAACTGTCATATGGTCCAGAAAGGGGACATTGTATTCCACCCAAACTCAGGACAAAACATTTTTTTGAAGAAATTTGCAACATGCAACAGCATGAATGTCATATACAGTTTTAAGTGCCCATGCGGCAAATATTATGTGGGGCAAACCAAACTCAAAGCCAAAGTAAGGTTGAATGAACATCGGTCTAACATTCACACAGGCAACATGAAATCTCCTCTATCAAGACATTTCAAAGAAGCTAAACATCAAATAGCACAAATTAAATTCCAAATTCTTGACGTGTAAGAAACTACCCAAGGAACAAATGTGGATATTAACAGACTCATAAGTCAAAAAGAAACCTTTTGGATCGAGAGGCTAAACTCTTTACAGCATGTAAGAAAACACCCAAGGAACAAATGTGGATATTAACAGACTCTTAAGTCAAAAAGAAACCTTTTGGATCGAGAAGCTAAACTCTTTACAGCCAGGTGGTCTCAATGAAGAATGCAATTATGCATGTTTTCTTTAATTTATTTTATTGTCGAGTTGAAGATCAGAAGCATTTAATTTCTTGTACATAAACTGAAGATTAGAAGTAAATATAGAAATCAAATGTATGTGTATCAGATTGGAACTGGTACTTAAGTAAGTATTTTGGTATTTGTATAAATACTTATTTGTAAATGAACGAGCGGGGAATTAGCTTGTAACATTCTATATTTTCTTAGTGTTAGGTAAATCAATGTTTTCTGAGCTCACGGATATTTTACGTATATTAACACCAACATACAACAAGAATAGGAAATGTATTAGCATTTAGGTTCTTTTACAGGTTTGAGGACATCATATTATTACACATACAATAAAGGTTTTTCATAAACATATGACACATAAAACTGCCATCAACATTTAGATTAGATTATCATTGCGGACACTGTCCACAACTGAAATGCATAATACTATATAGAACAGATGAGACTTACACACAACATCATCGTTTCTAACATCTACATTATAAATCCATCACAAACACTAGTTCGCAATTGCAATATTTTCACAATTACAATTCCAAAATGGCACCATTTTGTAAGTATAAATAGCAGTCAGAGCAACCAGCAACGCGTGTCTACGCGAGCGAGGTGCCCTGCTGCTCCAGAACCGTTTTCCAAAAGGAAAGACTCCCCATTTGGGGAGGCGAGTTTTTAACAGTCAGAAGCCTAACCCAAACAAAGATCAGAACTTCAGTACATTGAATATTTGTTATGAACATCTGTTAATATTTAGATTATCTCAACATGAATCGGCACACAAGGAGTATAGATGTTATACACCATCAAACTAAAGTGAAAGCGCTCAAGTGGATTATGGAATTGGAAATTTTTCCACAAGAAAAATGCATAAATAAGGCCAAGGTTTCTATGCAACATTTACACAGGTACATTCTTTAACAGTTACAGCACTGCTAACTTTGAGTAAAATGTACAATACACGGTTGGTGTATTTTTGAATGAATATATTGATGAATATTTTATTTATTTATTTTGACTTTTTTTATTCTTTTCATTGTCAATAGTCCCTGAAGAAGGTCTGAGATAGACCGAAATGCATTGGATGATAAAATGTTTGCAAAATGCCTACTAAAGCAAATAATTGAACAATAAATATACTCATATTTAAATCAACTGAGTTCATCAAGATTTTTCAACGCATTTTCAAGTAACACTATATGTATTTAAGCAAGAACAGTGGGAATTCCCACTTAGGTCCTTCCAGCAGACTGGAATAACCAATCCGACCAACAGTATATCATTATTTCTCACCACCCCAGGCAAACGGGGAGGCATCTGGCGACAGGACCAAATACCTTTTTCTAAAATCAGGAATTGATTAACTTAATAAAGAACTACCGTAGTGCCCACTCATTTCTCTCTGGTAAAGGACATTAGTACCCACCTGATTGCCTCAACCATTTGGATCTGGTGAAGACAATAGGTTTTCGCATAAAGCAGCAGAAGTCGTCATGGTGTGAAGGGTGCCTAATCCCTTTCACCAGGAATTTCCGGACGGGAAGTAGTCCTATGATGCGGTAAACAGAAGCGGACACTGTAAGAGGACTAGAAATTAGCAGATTAGTTGTGTTGGCGGGAGGTGGGGTATGTGTGTCAGAAGGCCTAATGATGGTTTCCAAAATGTTGTTAGGTTTCGGATCTGTCATGGGCAAGTGACCTATAAAGGTGTGGCGTTTGGACAGCCAGTTAGGTTAGAGCCATCAGTCCCTGATAGACATAGAATGCAGTTTTCCTTGGCTTGCAAGACAACGAATTAGGATGCATCTACTTGTCATCACCTAAAATTGATGTGTGAGCCTAGTTTCTCCAAAAGATCCCTGGAGGAATCCGGCAGCTGTCATAACAGGGCCGCCTCATTCAAAATGGCTTATAAAATCTTGGCTGGTGGAGCCGTGAGCCAACACCACGTGATTTGTCAGACACAGGTTAGGGAGGCACATATGACCGTCATCCTATACTAAGTCGAAGCCGATAAACAAGCACATGTGTCCCCAGGATGGTGGCGTTTGGAAAAGAGTGAGCAGCGCAGAGGTTTATGGAGAAAAAAGGGGAAAGAAAGAAGCGGCAGGAAAATTAAGGAGGTGGGTGAGGGCAATACCAGGAGGGACAAGGGGGCAGGAGAAGGAAAAGGACTGAAAATTGAAATGGAGGTGGCAAAGACCAGGAGAGAGGAGGAATTTGAGAGGAACAGACAAAGGAAAGAGGTGGGGAGGGGCATGGGAGCATAAGAAGGTCTGAGAAGAAATGTGGAGCTCCTTTGGAAAAGAGGGCAAGGAAGTGGACAGAGAGAAACAAATTAAGAGTAAGAGCATTGGCCAAGCCAAGAATAATCTAGGCTAGAAAAGGGGTTCTGAAATAGACTGTGAGTCGACTGGGGCCAGAGCAGGGGTGTGGGCAGGACACAATGCCTATTAAAGCTAAACGCTTTGTTGACTTGTTTTAGGACCAAGGACCATGACTCGAAGGTCTAAAGCCCAAAGAGAAATGTAGACATAGAAACAGGAAGAGAGACAGGCTAGCCTGGTGCACAGACCGGATTCTGGTGAGACTGGCAACCCCACCAGGGAAAATACATAAGGTTTGCTTGTGAGAGAAAAGGGGAGAGGCAAAGAGAAAAACTGGCCTAGGATAACCAGGACTCATAATCCAGGGTCTTGTCGGAAAGTCCCAGCCACATCAAAGAAGGGTAAATTGCCTACGAAGAATAAGTGCTAAGAAGGCTCGTTGTGACCATGAACCAGAAAGAACCCAATGGGTGTCTGAACCAAGAAGCGTTCATTGAAGAACAGGCTCCAGAGGGCTTTGATTGAAACCAAACCAGGAGAACTTGCAATTTGTAACCTTAAAAAAATAGTCACTTAAGCATCTTAGAAAAGGGGTCTGTTTGTAAACCTCGAGCCAAGAGGGCTCCATAAGAACAGACCAGATGGGCGCAAAGAGAACCAGATCCTGGTGGACTCAATTTAATCAAATCCAGGTTGGAGCCTGTTGTGGGTTCATGAGATCCCCAAGGCTGCAACAACATGGGAATGAACCTAGCTGGCAGCAGGCCTCAAGCAGGACAAGACAAGACCCCACTTGAATGTGTGTCCACCCAGTACAGATAGGTAAGAATTCAGCGGTCCACTGTAAGATATGTTCCTACACAGAGGAAGGCCAGCATTCCCCAGCAACCTCTCTGGAGGGGTCACTGGATCAGTGGTCAAAGTGGGTGTGAGCGGTTTGGAGCGGTGCTCTTCTACTTTAAAAAAAACAACGTTTTACTGTTCCTATACGTTTAAAAAGAAACCCTTCCGGAATGGTTTAGTTTTCAGATAAAAGCATAGGAAGAAGTTGAAACTTGCACTGCAGTGAACATTCCCTTAAACAGCAGGTGTGTTTGTTTTGGGGATTTGGATTGCACGTGGCAAGGGGCGTAGTGATGGGGTGTGTGGAGAGCGGAGGCAGTCCAGCAGAGAACATAGTTTCACTAATTCTTTTCGTACTCTCTGACCACTGCTCTGGATCCACAGACTCTAGAAAATGGTGTACAATTTGTCTGCAGGGAAAGCTCACCCTGACCATAAGCCCCTGCATTCTAGAGTACGTGGATTTAGGAACACAGTCTTATGAAAAATCAGACTTTGAAGGAATATCCCTCTCGCCTGTTTTGTTCTCGTTGACCCTTCTACGATTTAAAGAGAAGCATCCCTTTGTTTTAGGTTTGCTCCTTACTCCAACCACTTGCCTTCTTGGACTTGGTAAAACTGTTCTGTTTAAACCTTATGCGAGTCTCGGGTCGTCTACGTTTCCCTCGGAGTGTGAAACGTTGTGGCAAAAGTTCCCTTTTGTGAATGTAACTGTACTTTGTAATTTAATTCAAGTTGTCCATTGGCTTCTAATAATGGGGTCTTGTATGACCTTAAAACCTCGAGTGCAGACGATTGTGGGTAATTTGTTTGATGAACACACCACAGCATCTGCAACACTGATTGTTACGCATTCTACAGTCATGCCATTTTTGCTTTATGGTGCAAAGGGTGGTGCTTTGCGCCATACTATGGCCAAAACCAGTGGTTGAAGTGCCAAAAAAAAGTCATGGAACTATGTTCCTCTGCCCCGCCCCCTTTTCTGCCCACTCACCCCTACTCACCATCACCCTCTCCCCCATTCAACCCCCATACGTGGGTCCTTCCTTGCCTCCACTCACCCCTGCAACATTGGGCGTCATTACGAGTTGGGCAGTAAGGGTTAACGGTCACCGGTAATGATGCCGGTGCCAGTAAACCCTTACCGCCCTATTCCGAGGTCCCTTAGCGGTCCCAGCAGGAATGGCAATTTGCGGGCCCGTTATTAGCGCATTCCCCATTCCCATTCCCTATGGGGTCTCAAATGGGAATGGGGAACGGTTAACTAAATGGGGACTTACCGGGTCTGCATAGGTCGGAATGTCCCAGTAAGTCCCCATTCAGCCAGACCGCACCCGGACCCGGGTTTGTTTTACAACAGTTCTAGTAAAACTGAAGAAAACACAATGAAAGAAAATGCATTTAAATGACATCCATTGGTGTGTCATTGTCCCGCTCAGCATGCACCTTCATGCAGCCTCCCCTTCACTATCCTCTGTTCACACCTCTTATCATGGCCTGCCACAGATACACCCCTCGCATTGCTTGCTAACAAGTCTGAGCGTACAGCCATTCATACGCAGATCGCGATCAAGCTGGGTGTTTTGGCTGCTTGGGAATGGGTTTTGTATCCCAAGCAGCCTATTGAAATAAAGGATGCTCTTCCAGCACCTGCGAGATAGCATAGTGCAATGTCTTATTGGCTTCATATTAGCAGGGCTCAGGTTCCAGTCCCCAGTGGGAATTAAAAAAATAAAAGTTTTATTTAAAAAGTTAACGTCCTGGAACGGTATTGTGGGTCGCACAAAGTAAGGGAACTTTGATGGGTTGACCCGAGAAGTAAGGGAACATCGTACCCTTCAGTTCCCCCCCACTTTGACCCCTGTCCAAACCCAATGCTACGGGTAATCGGGAAGGAAAAGGTGTGCTGGGAAGCAGAATGTCTGGCTAGCATGGCAACTGGCAGTGCTCCTGGCATGAACTGGCCAAAATACTGTTAGTTACTTTTTCGTGTTCATGATCCATATGATGCTTCTTTGGAGAGGGCATGCTGCCTGTTGCCATTAAGCATGCTCTGAGGACCTGACACGCGTGATCTCACAAGAAGCGCGCAACGAGCGGGGAAACTAGGCAGATGCAGAGCGAGGGACCAGGAGGATGATTGTGCCTCAGCGCTCCTCCTTTGAAGCTGGGAATCGGTTCCTGAACTGCAGCCTGCAGCATAAGCAGGTTCCTCTACTTGTAGAGCGTAATTCCATAGCTGACAATAAGCCTTGTGGGAGTTCTAGCAAGTAGAGGGTGTAAATATCATCCACTGTATTGTCAGTGCAGTGAGGCTAACTGCACTGCTTCAATAGGACTGAAGTGTGAGTACTATTCCATGAACTCTGAGCGCCTGGTCTTACCTTTGTTTATGCAAGGTTCCCTAATAAACACCTCGACCCCAGTCCAGTGTCCTGTACTCATTGGGGCCACCACACGTCTTGAGAGAACAGACACACTTTGCAGGAATAATTGTGCGCATACTTGACGATAAGTGTTTATCTGCGAGCACACTCCTTGCGAAAGTGTTCATGACCGTGGTCTACTCCGGAACTCTAACATCGTGTCTGTGATGGAAAAGGGAAGCTGTGCAGATGGGGGGGGGGGGGGGTGAGACGTGTGCTGTGGAAAATTGGAGCTCCCTCTGCCCCACCTCTCAACGGCGTCCAGGGGCAGGCTGGCTGAGGGGCGGAAAGGCAGTTCCCACCCAGCCCGGCTGCCACATTTGGATTTGCCTGGGCTGCCGTAGTTGCAGTACATGCACCGAAACGTGTGAGCAAAGAATCTTTCCCAGCTTGGCTTGCAGCTGTGAGACCACAAAAACCACTGACTCCTAATAGCGACACAACCGAGAGCAGTGAAGTAAATGGCGGTGAGGATGATAACCAAACAACTGTCCTAGATGTCCCTTCGGGAAACAATAGGGAAATTAATCTGACACAACCCACTACCAGCACAACACTTGCAGGCACACCCCAGGTTCCTTTGCTAGAAGAGGTAAGACAAGAAGAGGGAAGACGAAAGCAAAGTGTGGAACAAATAAGGGAATCTATAGGGGTGAGGGGATCTACCGAAGAAACTTGCACAGTCCCCTGGGAATGAATGAGGAATTCTACCTAGGACCTTACCTCTAAAAATCAATTTTCCACAAAGGTGGAATTATTGATTAGATTAAAAGCATCATGACATCAGCCCATCTATAATTCGAACTGTGAGATGGAGTTGGGAAATGTTAGATCGTCTATGTACTAAGAACGCTGTTAGACACTACAGCCTAATCCACATCGAGTTTGTCTACAGTCACGACAGACTTGTCATATATACTATGTCCATTTAAGTTTCTTTTTGACTTGATCAATCTCCTAAAGGCTTACTGGGAATGACGAGTGGTGTCTTCACTTAACATCTCATTTGTGATAACTCCAAGTGTCACATGACACAATCGAAGGAGACTCTGAATTGAATTGCTCCACCCTACCCTACTACAGTATAACCCAGTGATCTCTCTCCCCCCTTTTTTTTTACAAATACCCCTTTTTTCACAAATACTGAATTCTTTAACAAACATCGACCTTCCCTTCCTCCTTCTCCCTCCATCCCACCTTTTTTATTTCTATTCTTCTTTCCTACTAGTTTGTCATTTCCTTAAGACATAGGGCCTCACTACGACCTCGGCCGAAATCGCGTCTGGGTCCAGGTCCTCAGAATGAGGAATTACCGGGCCATTCCGAGTTCGGAAGGCCAGGTAATTCCTCCCTCCAAGGACCCGGTCCTTCCCCATTCCCATTTCAGCCCCCAAAGGGCTGAATGGGAAAGGGAGAGGGAGCAAACAACGGGCCATTACAAGTTGGCCCGTTGTTTGCTCCCTCTTCCCCTCGCGGGACCCGGTAAGCACCCCTGGTTTGACCAGGCGTTGCTTCCTGGGTCCCACGAGGGGACCTCGTAATGAGGCGGTACGGGGTAAACGGCGCCGGCACCTTTTACAGTGCCGTTTACCCCGTACCACCAGGGTCGTAATGAGGCCCATACACATTTGTGTCCCTTTTTAATGCAGTGAATCCATTTCCTAAGCGAACAGCTATACGCGTATTACCTTTGTTGTGGTATGACGTGGTGACGTCATTGCAATTTGCGCACATTCTGCGTATAGTCCCGGAGGATAGCTCAGTGTTAACGTGCTCGCCTTAGAAGCAAGATGACACAAAGCAGCACAGGCTTAATCCCTGGATCTGCGCTTAGAAACCTCCGGGTATTTAAGTGCGTTATAAATATGCAACTAAGACAACAAAAAAACAAAAAAAAATATGTAACAGCGCCTCGATGCCCCAGGGCTGTGTGAGCGCATTAAAAATGCAGATAAATAAAAAAAAAAATAGTGACAGTCATTTTCTTGCCATGGCGAATGGCAGCATAGCAACAACGCTGTGACGAACGGTCCACGCCAGATTTAAAAGTAAGTAATGAGAAGGTTTCTGTCGATACGAGACTTGAGATGTTTGATTTCAGGGTTCACCTACTATGGACCAACATATTTTTACACATTCCACAGATCAGGTGACTGACAAGTTGCGGGCGAGCAACAGCAGTGATCCTGGATGGCATTACCCTACTAAGTGTTCCCTCAACACATCTTCACAGTAAGCTGAGGGTAAGTTTAGATTGCTTAGATTTTCATTAAGTCTTACAGTAGCCTAACAATCGTTGAACATGACACATTGCAAATTTTTGTGTTTGCTCCTAGAACTATAATGATGCTTATGGAGTAGCTATGGAGGGGAATGAATTTGAGATAACCAGACCTATTGGAGAGTACCAGTTTATTACATCACAAGAGCATTTAGGTAAGAGATCGGACTAGTTGGTCGCCTGTTTTCTTCACTAGACCTGAAGGCTTGCCCCAAGATTCAGATAGCATTGCCCTTCTTTACAGAGGCTCTTTAATGACAGCGAGTTGAGGCCGACCTAGGCGCACTACCTCCTTCCTTTACCCTCTTTGGAGATCGCCACGATAGCGGTAAGACACTGATGATTTTTTTTCCCTCACCTATTGGACAATTATTATAAATCACACATACTAGGAGCAGGGATATTTTATGAGTCTTTTCTTTATTGTCTTTACTTTTTAGAATACTGGGTACTATTGATGAACAGATCAGGAAGACGTCCGTAGGATTTTTACATAAGACCAGAACATTTCTGGAAATGTTTACCTATAAGGTGATTTTTCAAGTTGAAGGTGCTTTTGATCTCACTTGTAAAAATGTAGAATACATGAATTATTATTTGAAATTGTCAAATTGACCTTATTTTTCTGTCAAATTACAGTAAATCTTCACAAACTAGAACCCCTGATGAAGAGCACACCAGCTCGAAATGCATTGGATTTCCTATTAAAGTAGCATCTGTGAAGAACAAAGGAACCTGTTGGACATTGTTCTTTCTCAAATACTAACTTGTTTTGATTACAAAAACTTTACTGTTCTCAACTTCACTAAAATTGTCTGTTACATATATGCAGGACTTCTTGTTATAATAGTTTGGCTGAGTTTCTGCCATTGAGAGTGTGTAGGGGATGGGAGTTCCCATATCTTGGTAACTTTTGTTTTGCACTGCTTACTTTTACGGTCCATGTGCCAGGACTGTTTATTCTCCCCTGTACCTTGTCTTTTTAATTATTGACTAAGTAACTAATCCTGATTTACATAAATGTAATATTCTGAATTAGGTGTGCATTGTGGATCACTTTTGTGGTCATAAATAAACTATTAGCAGAACAAAACCTTTACAATTCCGTCTATTGGTCTTCACGATTTTACCCTTACAGAATTTGACAAAGGGGGATTGCATTTACTAGAGGGAATGGCGCTTTTCTGAACCAATTGTATGGCTCTCATTCGCTGGACAAGTACTTCAGAGAATAATCAGGTTCTAGCGGTGGCAAGATAAAGTGTGTTACTAAATGCGTTCTTTTTTTAATAATTTTTTTTAACCACCTTAAAATGTCCTGTATTTGTTAAAGTGCAGCAGGTCCACAAAACATATTCAGGGTAATTCATAGAATTTCGCAGAAAAGTGACGTGCGCTAAAACCGATTTCCGCGCACAGCGTATTCATGGATTTTAGCCTCCCAAACCAGCCGTGGCGCAGAGTATCGCAGCGACCCTGCAGCAGCGCCAGTAACGCCCCCAAGAACGCCCTCGCGCAAGGAAAAGCCATCAAAATCGCTAAATCATCGCAAAGGGCTGCGCTAACCCTGGACCAGTCTACAGGGCTGCCAAACAAGGAACGCAAAGCGGGTAACGTGCATATCAGGGGTACGCGTGAAGTTATACACGCGATTAGCCAGGGTACGTGTATTACAGGGGTACGCGTGAAGTTTTACACGCGATTAGCCAGGGCACGTGTATCACAGGGGTACGCAGGAATTATCACACGCGATTTGGCTGGGTACGTGTATTACAGGGGTACACGGGAAGTTCTACACGCGATTCGGCTGGGTACGTGTATTACAGGGGTGCGCGGGAATTATCACACGCGATTTGGCTTGGTACGTGTATTACAGGGGTGCGTGGGAAGTTCTACACGCGATTGGCCAGGGTACGTGTATTACAGGGGTACGTTGGAATTATCACACGCGATTTGGCTAGGTACGTGTATTACAGGGGTACACGGGAAGTTCTACACGCGATTCGGCTGGGTACGTGTATTACAGGGGTGCGCGGGAATTCTCACATGCGATTTGGCCAGGTACGTGTATTACAGGGGTGTGCGGGAATTATCACACGCAATTAGGCTGGGTGGGTCCTCACAGGTGTTCCCTGTACACCCTCCACGGCCCCTGCAGGCAGCCCACAAAACAGGGGACTACCCTGCACACCTGCTCATGTCCCCCTGCACCCCCACCCCCCAGCAGTGCAGGGGCAGCCTCCACCAGGCCCCCACCCATGTCTCCCAACACCCCCACCCCCCAGCAGTGCAGGGGCAGCCTCCACCAGGCCCCCAATCATGTCTCCCACCACCACCACCCCCCAGCATCCAGGGGCACCCTCCACCAGGCCCCCACCCATGTCTCCCACCACCCCCAACCCCCAGCCACCAGGGGCACCCTCCACCAGGCCCCCACTCATGTCTCCCACCACCCCCACCCCCCAGCATCCAGGGGCACCCTCCACCAGGCCCCCACCCATGTCTCCCATCACCCCCACCCCCCAGCATCCAGGGGCACCCTCCACCAGGCTCCCACCCATGTCTCCCACCACCCCCACCCCCCAGCCAACAGGGGCACCCTCCACCAGGCCCCCACTCATGTCTCCCACCACCCCCACGCCCCAGCAGTGCAGGGGCACCCTCCACCAGGCCCCCACTCATGTCCCCTATCACCCCCACCCCCCCGCCACCAGGGGCACCCTTCACAAGGCCCCCATCCATGTCTCCCACCACCCCCACCCCCCAGCCACCAGGGGCACCCTCCACCAGGCCCCCATCCATGTCTCCCACCACCCCCACCCCCAGCCACCAGGGGCACCCTCCACCAGGCCCCCATCCATGTCTCCCACCACCCCCACCCCCCAGCAGTACAGGGGCACCCTCCACCAGGCCCCCACTCATGTCCCCTATCACCCCCACCCCCCGCCACCAGGGGCACCCTTCACAAGGCCCCCATCCATGTCTCCCACGACCCCCACCCCCCAGCCACCAGGGGCACCCTCCACCAGGCCCCCATCCATGTCTCCCACCACCCCCACCCCCCAGCAGTGCAGGGGCACCCTCCACCAGGCCCCCACCCATGTCCCCTATCACCCCCACCCCCCAGCAGTGCAGGGGCACCCTCCACCAGGCCCCCACTCATGTCCCCTATCACCCCCACTCCCCCCCGCCACCAGGGGCACCCTTCACAAGGCCCCCATCCATGTCTCCCACCACCCCCACCCCCAGCCACCAGGGGCACCCTCCACCAGGCCCCCACCCATGTCCCCTATCACCCCCACCCCCCAGCAGTGCAGGGGCACCCTCCACCAGCCCCCCACTCATGTCCCCTATCACCCCCACCCCCCCCGCCACCAGGGGCACCCTCCACCAGGCCCCCATCCATGTCTCCCACCACCCCCACCCCCCAGCAGTGCAGGGGCACCCTCCACCAGGCCCCCATCCATGTCTCCCACCACCCCCACCCCCCAGCAGTGCAGGGGCACCCTCCACCAGGCCCCCACTCATGTCCCCTATCACCCCCACCCCCCCTGCCACCAGGGGCACCCTTCACAAGGCCCCCATCCATGTCTCCCACCACCCCCACCCCCCAGCAGTGCAGGGGCACCCTCCACCAGGCCCCCACCCATGTCCCCTATCACCCCCACCCCCCAGCAGTGCAGGGGCACCCTCCACCAGGCCCCCACTCATGTCCCCTATCGCTCCCACCCCCCCCCCGCCACCAGGGGCACCCTCCACCAGGCCCCCATCCATGTCTCCCACCACCCCCACCCCCCAGCAGTGCAGGGGCACCCTCCACCAGGCCCCCACTCATGTCTCCCACCACTCCCACCCCCCAGCATCCAGGGGCACCCTCCACCAGGCCCCCACCCACCCATGTCTCCCACCACCCCCATCCCCCAGCCACCAGGAGCACCCTCCACCAGGCCCCCACTCATGTCTCCCACCACCCCCACCCCCCAGCAGTGCAGGGGCAGCCTCCACCAGGCCCCCACTCATGTCCCCTATCACCCCCACCCCCCCGCCACCAGGGGCATCCTCCACCAGGCCCCCATCCATGTCTCCCACCACCCCCACCCCCCAGCAGTGCAGGGGCACCCTCCACCAGGCCCCCACTCATGTCTACCACCACCCCCACCCCCCAGCAGTGCAGGGGCAGCCTCCACCAGGCCCCCACTCATGTCTCCCACCACCCCCACCCCCCAGCCACCAGGGGCACCCTCCACCAGGCCCCCACCCATGTCTCCCACCACCCCCACCCCCCAGCAGTGCAGGGGCACCCTCCACCAGGCCCCCACTCATGTCCCCTATCACCCCCACCCCCCCCGCCACCAGGGGCACCCTCCACCAGGCCCCCATCCATGTCTCCCACCACCCCCACCCCCCAGCAGTGCAGTGGCACCCTCCACCAGGCCCCCACTCATGTCTCCCACCACCCCCACCCCCCAGCAGTGCAGGGGCACCCTCCACCAGGCCCCCACTCATGTCCCCTATCACCCCCCCCGCCACCAGGGGCACCCTTCACAAGGCCCCCATCCATGTCTCCCACCACCCCCACCCCCCAGCCACCAGGGGCACCCTCCACCAGGCCCCCACCCATGTCCCCTATCACCCCCACCCCCCAGCAGTGCAGGGGCAGCCTCCACCAGGCCCCCACTCATGTCCCCTATCTCCCCCACCCCCCCGCCACCAGGGGCATCCTCCACCAGGCCCCCATCCATGTCTCCCACCACCCCCACGCCCCAGCAGTGCAGGGGCACCCTCCACCAGGCCCCCACTCATGTCTACCACCACCCCCACCCCCCAGCAGTGCAGGGGCAGCCTCCACCAGGCCCCCACTCATGTCTCCCACCACCCCCACCCCCCAGCCACCAGGGGCACCCTCCACCAGGCCCCCACCCATGTCTCCCACCACCCCCACCCCACAGCAGTGCAGGGGCACCCTCCACCAGGCCCCCACTCATGTCCCCTATCACCCCCACCCCCCCGCCACCAGGGGCACCCTCCACCAGGCCCCCATCCATGTCTCCCACCACCCCCACCCCCCAGCAGTGCAGGGGCACCCTCCACCAGGCCCCCACTCATGTCTCCCACCACCCCCACCCCCCAGCAGTACAGGGGCACCCTCCACCAGGCCCCCACTCATGTCCCCTATCACCCCCCCCCCGCCACCAGGGGCACCCTTCACAAGGCCCCCATCCATGTCTCCCACCACCCCCACCCCCCAGCCACCAGGGGCACCCTCCACCAGGCCCCCACCCATGTCCCCTATCACCCCCACCCCCCAGCAGTGCAGGGGCACCCTCCACCAGGCCCCCACTCATGTCCCCTATCACCCCCACCCCCCCGCCACCAGGGGCACCCTCCACCAGGCCCCCATCCATGTCTCCCACCACCCCCACCCCCCAGCAGTGCAGGGGCACCCTCCACCAGGCCCCCACTCATGTCCCCTATCACCCCCACCCCCCCCCCGCTACCAGGGGCACCCTTCACTAGCCCCCCATCCATGTCTCCCACCACCCCCACCCCCCAGCCACCAGGGGCACCCTCCACCAGGCCCCCATCCATGTCTCCCACCACCCCCACCCCCCAGCAGTGCAGGGGCACCCTCCACCAGGCCCCACCCATGTCCCCTATCACCCCCACCCCCAGCAGTGCAGGGGCACCCTCCACCAGGCCCCCACTCATGTCCCCTATCACCCCCACCCCCCCGCCACCAGGGGCACCCTCCACCAGGCCCCCATCCATGTCTCCCACCACCCCCACCCCCCAGCAGTGCAGGGGCACCCTCCACCAGGCCCCCACTCATGTCTCCCACCACCCCCACCCCCCAGCATCCAGGGGCACCCTCCACCAGGCCCCCACCCATGTCTCCCACCACCCCCACCCCCCAGCCACCAGGGGCACCCTCCACCAGGCCCCCACTCATGTCTCCCACCACCCCCACCCCCCAGCAGTGCAGGGGCAGCCTCCACCAGGCCCCCACTCATGTCCCCTATCACCCCCACCCCCCCGCCACCAGGGGCACCCTCCACCAGGCCCCCATCCATGTCTCCCACCACCCCCACCCCCCAGCAGTGCAGGGGCACCCTCCACCAGGCCCCCACTCATGTCTACCACCACCCCCACCCCCCAGCAGTGCAGGGGCAGCCTCCACAAGGCCCCCACTCATGTCTCCCACCACCCCCACCCCCCAGCCACCAGGGGCACCCTCCACCAGGCCCCCACCCATGTCTCCCACCACCCCCACCCCCCAGCAGTGCAGGGGCACCCTCCACCAGGCCCCCACTCATGTCCCCTATCACCCCCACCCCCCAGCCACCAGGGGCACCCTCCACCAGGCCCCCACTCATGTCCCCTATCACCCCCACCCCCCCGCCACCAGGGGCACCCTCCACCAGGCCCCCATCCATGTCTCCCACCACCCCCACCCCCCCCCCGCAGTGCAGGGGCACCCTCCACCAGGCCCCCACTCATGTCCCCTATCACCCCCACCCCCCAGCCACCAGGGGCACCCTCCACCAGGCCCCCACTCATGTCTCCCACCACCCCCACCCCCCAGCCACCAGGGGCACCCTCCACCAGGCCCCCACTCATGTCCCCTATCACCCCCACCCCCCCGCCACCAGGGGCATCCTCCACCAGGCCCCCATTCATGTCTCCCACCACCCCCACCCCCCAGCAGTGCAGGGGCAGCCTCCACCAGGCCCCCACTCATGTCCCCTATCACCCCCACCCCCCGCCACCAGGGGCACCCTCCACCAGGCCCCGATCCATGTCTCCCACCACCCCCACCTCCCAGCAGTGCAGGGGCACCCTCCACCAGGACCCCACTCATGTCTACCACCACCCCCACCCCCCAGCAGTGCAGGGGCACCCTCCACCAGGCCCCCACTCATGTCTACCACCACCCCCACCCCCCAGCAGTGCAGGGGCAGCCTCCACCAGGCCCCCACTCATGTCTCCCACCACCCCCACCCCCCAGCCACCAGGGGCACCCTCCACCAGGCCCCCACCCATGTCTCCAACCACCCCCACCCCCCAGCAGTGCAGGGGCACCCTCCACCAGGCACCCACTCATGTCCCCTATCACCCCCACCCCCCAGCCACCAGGGGCACCATCCACCAGGCCCCCACTCATGTCCCCTATCACCCCCACCCCCCCGCCACCAGGGGCACCCTCCACCAGGCCCCCATCCATGTCTCCCACCACCCCCACCCCCCAGCAGTGCAGGGGCAGCCTCCACCAGGCCCCCACTCATGTCTCCCACCACCCCCACCCCCCAGCCACCAGGGGCACCCTCCACCAGGCCCCCACCCATGTCTCCCACCACCCCCACCCCCCAGCAGTGCAGGGGCACCCTCCACCAGGCCCCCACTCATGTCCCCTATCACCCCCACCCCCCAGCCACCAGGGGCACCCTCCACCAGGCCCCCACTCATGTCTCCCACCACCCCCACCCCCCAGCCACCAGGGGCACCCTCCACCAGGCCCCCACTCATGTCCCCTATCACCCCCACCCCGCCGCCACCAGGGGCACCCTCCACCAGGCCCCCATCCATGTCTCCCACCACCCCCACCCCCCAGCAGTGCAGGGGCAGCCTCCACCAGGCCCCCACTCATGTCCCCTATCACCCCCACCCCCCCCGGCCTTGAGGGGCACCCTCCACCAGGCCCCCACTCATGTCCCCTATCACCCCCACCCCCCAGCCACCAGGGGCACCCTCCACCAGGCCCCCACTCATGTCCCCTATCACCCCCACCCCCCCGCCACCAGGGGCACCATCCACCAGGCCCCCATCCATGTCTCCCACCACCCCCACCCCCCAGCAGTGCAGGGGCAGCCTCCACCAGGCCCCCACTCATGTCCCCTATCACCCCCTAACCCCCGCCACCAGGGGAACCCTCCACCAGGCCCCCATCCATGTCTCCCACCACCCCCAACCCCCAGCAGTGCAGGGGCACCCTTCAGCAGGCCCCCGTCCATGTCTCCCACCACCCCCACCCCCCAGCAGTGCAGGGGCACCCTCCACCAGGCCCCCACTCATGTCTACCACCACCCCCACCCCCCAGCAGTGCAGGGGCAGCCTCCACCAGGCCCCCACTCATGTCTCCCACCACCCCCACCCCCCAGCCACCAGGGGCACCCTCCACCAGGCCCCCACCCATGTCTCCCACCACCCCCACCCCCTAGCAGTGCAGGGGCACCCTCCACCAGGCCCCCACTCATGTCCCCTATCACCCCCACCCCCCAGCCACCAGGGGCACCCTCCACCAGGCCCCCACTCATGCCTCCCACCACCCCCACCCCCACCATCCAGGGGCACCCTCCACCAGGCCCCCACCCATGTCTCCCACCACCCCCAGCCACCAGGGGCACCCTCCACCAGGCCCCCATCCATGTCTCCCACCACCCCCACCCCCCAACAGTGCAGGGGCACCCTCCACCAGGCCCCCACTCATGTCTACCACCACCCCCACCCCCCAGCAGTGCAGGGGCAGCCTCCACCAGGCCCCCACTCATGTCTCCCACCACCCCCACCCCCCAGCAGTGCAGGGGCACCCTCCACCAGGCCCCCACTCATGTCCCCTATCACCCCCACCCCCCAGCCACCAGGGGCACCCCCCACCAGGCCCCCACTCATGTCTCCCACCATCCCCACCCCCCACCATCCAGGGGCACCTTCCACCAGGCCCCCACCCATGTCCCCTATCACCCCTACCCCCCAGCAGTGCAGGGGCAGCCTCCACCAGGCCCCCACCCATGTCTCCTACCACCCCCACCCCCCAGCACTGTGGGGCACCTGCCAGCAGGCCCCCACCCATGTCCAACCCATGTCTCCCACCACCCCCACCCCCCAGCCACCAGGGGCATCCTCCACCAGGACACCAACTTCCCTGGCACTGAAGCTGGTGCCCCTCTGCCTCCTTGGCCGGGGGTTGCCACTGGTGCCAGATGTTGTAGTGCCCGACATGGCAACCCCAGAGGCAGGAGTGGGTGGGCAACTGGGTCCTGGGGCTGGGCTGTGGGGCGACGGAAAATCAGTCGGGAGCCTTTGGTTCCAGCAGGGGTGGTCACAGCAACAGCACCCCTGGCTGATGTGCAGGCAGCAAATGGCAGGGCACGTGGGCAGCAGGCAGTCAGGCAGCAGCAGATGGCAGGTGGGAGCATGCTCAGGGCTCTGGGGGGCAGTAATTTGGCCTCCTGGGCAGGAGCGTGGTCTTTCGTGTGTGAACGCGTGGACAGCTTGATACGTAGTGAGTGATTTTGCATGTGAAAATCCCACACGTCTGCGTGTAAATCAATGAAAGGCCCTTAGCGCGTAAACACGTATGCGCGTCTATGAAGTCATGTGCACGCGTAGGAAAAAGTTGCGTGACACGTCCGATTGTCAAAGCGTGTTATTGGTGGAAATAGCCCTACACGCAGAAGTGTCAAAGCGTGTAATTGGTGCAAATGGACCTACACGCAGAAGTGTCAAAGCGTGTAATTGGTGCAAATGGCATACACGCAGAAGTGACAAAGCGTGTAATTGGTGCAAATGGACCTACACGCAGAAGTGACAAAGCGTGTAATTGGTGGGAATGGGCCTAGCACGTACACGCCGCGTAAGTGACGCTGTACGTGTGGGCCTGCATATAAGGTACGTGTAGAACACCAATTCCTTGTACTGCTTTTCGTGGAGAGCGAGTGGGTGAATTCTGTACTTCTTGTCGTTTCACACGCGATTTACTTCACGGCGTTTCAAGTTCGTACTTCCTGTTACCTCTGACAGCTTTTTCTATTTTTTCTCTTGTACTGGTTTACCTGGGCCTGTTCCCTCAAACAGTGTTCCCTTCTACTGTTGTCCTGTCTCCTCAGACAGCGTACATATCTTCTTTTGGCGGGGGTGTTGCCAACCAAACGCGCTCATTTTTCACGCTCTTTTACCTGGCAGACGGTGAGTCACGCACGTATCTAACATCTGTGCTTGCCCCGTGTGTAGCCTACCCCTTCAGAGGTCATTCTAGGCTGCGTGTGACACGCATACGTTCATTCTTGTGTTACTGGGTGCCACAGCGTAGTGCAGGTTTTTATTTCTGCACACGTGGTCTAGGAGGGTTTGCGTGCACGTCATCTCCCTTTTTTGGGCCTCCTGTGCATTGCGTGACCCGTCATCTTTCCCCAGGGGTTACATTCAGCCTTGCTAGAGCACTAGGGTACAATTACCATCTGGTACCCAACCCCTTTGACCCCCAATTGCCCAGGACAATAGTCTACATCCACTCCCATACGCACATTAACATCAGTGCCATGGCTGGGAGGCGAGGATTCCGTAAGGGTGGCAAAGGTGGAAGAGCCACAAGTGGTGGCCGTGGTGGATCCGGTAGGGGACGTGGTCGTAACTTGCAGGGTGAGCCTGTCCCCCCATGTGTGGAGGACCAGTCACGGGCACCCATAATCCCCCCCCCTCCCCCCCTCCCGTTGAGGCTGATGTGGCTGACACCATCCATGCTCAGCCCTTGTTGGACCAGCCCATTGTGGCACCAGACCTGGCTGACTCCATGGCTGACTTCCAGGTCAGCAGGGCTACGACACGTGCGCTGGTGCACGTTGATGCCATCATGCCACGTGGATCTGGGGCAGCAAGGTCATCTGCTGCACCAAGGAGGCAGGGCGGAGAGGCTGCAGGGGCAGCTGCGGCTCCATCCACCCCAGCCCTCACACACCCAGCCAGGACAGTGTCGGTCCTAGTCCATGCTGCTGACATTCCCCCTGACACCATCACACTAGAGCCAATGCCTGCACCAACTCCCATGCTGAGTGTGCAATCCCACACTCCTGATACAGATTCCACCAGGGCTCCTGCCCCTAGTGTCCAGAGCGGCGCAGGACACTCAGGATCACCACCACCTTCCAAGCGGAAGAGGAAGAGTGCTCGTCCGGCACAGGCTGATGCCCCAGACACGGCTACACAGTCCGGCCCGTCCAGGAAGCCCAGCTTCACGGATGACAAACTGAATGCACTTGTCGAGTATGTGTCCGGACAGGACAACGAGATGGCCATTGTTGCAGGATCCAAGACCACACCTGCACAACGCCAGGCACACTGGCAGACCGTTGCGGACATCGTAAGTGCCCTTGGAATCGTGAGGCGCACAGCCAATGATTGCTATAAGCGCTGGAATGACCTAAAGCGCAGGGCAAAGAGAAAGCTGGCCTCAAGTCATGCCGCAACTCTAGTGACTGGAGGTGGGTCTCCAGTAGTAGACATGGAACTCACTCCACATGAGTCAGTCGCTGGGACCTACGTCACGGAGGAACAGATCCAAGGCGTGGGAGATCTGGCTGATTACGAGGCATTGTCCGGTGAGTGCACATGCATGTGTGTGTCATCCATGTGCATGGTGTGTGTGTGAGGGCTTCTGTTTGTGTGCCAGGTGAGAGTGTGTGCGCCTGAGTCGTATGGGTCAGCCATGTGCTTCATGCAATACTTCCTGCGCAGCTGCATTTGGCCATAGCAGTATCCCTTCTGCCAACAGTAGACATCTAGCCCAACTGCACGCCAGTTGCCCTTGAAGTGTCACCTTGCCACAACATAGTTGCTTATTTTTCACTGTTCATTCAGTCAGATTGTTTGCATTCCCCCACTTTTACTAGCCATGTCGCTGTCCACTAGTCACATGTCTGACATGGCTATGGTAAAGTGGAGTGACTTTGTTACCTGGATATCATTTGTACACACATGTCCCTGTGCAATTGGACCATTTCAGACTGGCAGCTCCAGGTGAAAAATCTGACCTGTTAGAATTAGAAAAGCAATTACATGCGGGAACTGGACTGAATGCATAGGTGCTGCCCTCCTCTCCATCTTCACTCAATAGCAATGGTACATGCCATCTGTGTGATGGCATGTGTGTTTCACCTGGCAATCACAGGCCAATGTGTGATGCCACTGCCAGGCAGCATGCAGAAAATGTGTTCATCTTCCATCTTGGTGTCATCAGTGTGTGCCATTTGCCTGCACTTCATACGCAGTGAGGGTGCATGCATGGGAGGGTTTTAGTCATGTGGGACATGTGTCAATCAAGTACTGGTTCTCTTGCTTCTCAGCCCTCATTGTGTGCCATGGTGCTAATGCCTGTTTCCATTTCTTTGTTTACATGTCTTTGCAGGGGAAGACGCACCTGATACTGCTGGGGTTGTGGAGATGGTGCAGACCCAGGAGGGGTCCGAGGGCCGACCAACCACCAGTGAGGGACGTGGTGTGGTGGTGGGGGAGAACCCACAAGTGCTGCAGGTCGTGCTCTCAAGGGGTGTCTCTGGCTGCACCTCCCCCGAGCTGTACTCAGGTGTTGATTCGGATGAGACCTACGTGCCGTCGCAGGTGAGTGTTCCAGGGAGGGATTCTATTCTGTCTCACCCACCTGCACCAGGGTCAGAACCCTCCATGGGGATGTCAGTGTTGGCAGCTACGCCTTTGGTGGTTACGGATGCAGGGTCACACTGCGCGACATCTGATCCTGTTCCTGGGCCAGTAGATCAGAGGGGGAATGCAGTCCTGCAGCCTCAGGCAGTGCCGGCACAGCAAGGCGCAGTTCGCCTTTCCCCAGACAGGTGTGGTGCCCGCCGACGTGGTGGCCGTACACCACCTGGCAATACCGCATGGGAGCAATCCATTTACGGTATGGCAACCCAACAGGCTGCATCATCCGAGATGATGGCTCAGGCCATGGATAGGGTGGCCACTTCCATTGTCCCCCCAGAAAGGCTGATGGAGCGACTAGAGCAGGCAACCGACTCCATCTGCCAGTCACACAGGGAGGACATGTTGGGGTCCAACAGGGACAGGCGGGCGGCACTGTCGACTCTGCAGGAGGCCATCTCCATTGAGTCCCAGGGCCACAGGGAAGCCCTGAGGCAGGAGCTCCTTCAGCTCAGGACGACTCTTGTTGAGCTTGAGGCTTCAACACACCAAAGGACAGAACAGCAGCTGGAGCGTCTCACCCGTACGCTCTCAGCTGAGATGCAGGCAACGAGGGCGGAGGTCCGGGCATCCCGTGAGTTGTTGCATGGGGACCTCCGCACACTCATCCTCCAGAACCAGACCTACCACACTTGCATGCTTGCAGCCATGGAGGAGCAGACTAGGGCCTTGCGTGGGCTGCCTCCCATAGTGCAACCACCTCCGGATGCAGCTGCACAGGGTGATAAGAGCGACAGCAGTGATACTCCCACAATAGGGTAGCCGTGTGGGCCATGAGCCCATGGAGGTATTTTATTTTCCCAGGATCCACGCAGGTGGGTTCTGGTGTGCATCCTGTCCTCGGACCTCCTGGGTGGCCTCCCCAACCCCCCCGGGCCCATCAATGGCCATTTTTGATTGTTTCTTATTTTTATTTTTATTTTTATTTATTTTACTCCCTATTTTTTTGGGACGATTTGTTGGCTTCCGTGGTTCCTGTGGGCATACGCTGCATTGTGGCTGGGCACATGCAGGCTTGTAATGTATTTGGATCAGATGCTTGGGTTTGAGTCACACACACCCCTCCTGCTTCCCGTTTCCATGGGCTTGCAAAGGGTGTGCCCAAGTGACAGTGAATTACACAGTGACGTTGGACTCCCATGAGCTGTGTGGGCAGTCTGCAGTCAATACTGTGTATACATTCCTAGTGCATATTGCTGTTGTGTTGTACACTGCATGTTGCATTGATGTGTAACTCATCTTCTGTGTCTACCTCCCAATTTGCAGGTCCCTTCCTCATGTCTACACAAGGACCTCTAGTCTGGAGATGGGGTCCATGTTGGCAGCAGTGCCCCTACAACTCTACATGGCGCCAACACTGCACAGTTGGTAGTGGTGGGAGTGCAGGCATTTCCAGGTGGTGAGACTACTAATATGTAACATTTGTGATGTCATGTTAATGGTAGTACGTGCTCAAGTATGTTGTTGATCCGGCATTGCTGTGAGCATTTCAGGTGTTGCAGGTTTCTAATAGGGACACTGTACATAGTGACACTAGTGTCATGTTGTGGGGATTACTTTGTTTACCTGCAAATAGCATGACATGGCACGGTGTGTCGTGTGGCGGTGCTGGGGTTGGGTTGGCTGACATGGCACTGTCCTCTTGTTGCATTTTGCAAGTGGGTATTCTTTTTGGCTGCTTGAATGTGTAACTCCACAAAACTGCATTGGTGGTGTCTGTGTGGGTAGGGATGCACACATTGTGACACTTCCAGGTGAACAATCTCAGGCTGATATGGTATTCACGGTTCATTCTCCAGAAATTCAGGATCAGTGCCAGGTTGAGTCATCATTGATTGTCAGATGGAATGTGCCAGGGCAGTGTGCACTCCACAGGGGTGTGATTTCTATGTGAAGTAATTAGCCACTAGCTGTGTACGGGCTGCCTCCCCCCGTGCCCTTTCCCCTCCCATGCGCAGCGGCTGTGCATGTGGTTGGGGATGTTGGGCCACCACCATGTCCACGGCCAGGCCCCGGCGTGTTGCAACATTGTGCAGGACACATGCTGCCACTATGATCCTGCACACTACTGGGGGAGCGTATAACAGCTGGCCGCCAGAACGGTCAAGGGAGCGAAAGCGTGACTTTAGCACTCCGAATGTGCGCTCCACTATGCCCCGGGTCGTAATGTGGGCTGTGTTATATCTTACCTCGGGTGGCGTGGTGGGGTTCCGAATTGGCGTCATCATGTGGGGGCTGAGAGGGTAGGCACTGTCCCCTGTGGAGGTGGTGATTGGTATCATTGGTGGGGTTGTGACCTTGCTCAGTATCCAACATGCATGCATGTGCAGTGGCATACATACTCACCAAGCAGCCATGTATCGCCATGCCGCCCAGCTTCTAGGTCCCGGCTTAGGGTGGACATTCGGTAAATGAAGCTGTCGTGGGTGGACCCGGGATAGTTGGCATATACTGAGGTGATGATTCCCTTGGCATTACATGCTACCTGCACGTTGATGGAATGCCAGTGCTTGCGGTTCCTATAGATGTGCTCAGATGCCCTGGGGGGACGTAGTGCCACATGGGTGCAGTCGATGGCACCTAGCACTTTGGGGAATCGTGCCACACCGTAAAAATCCAGGGCGGCAGCATGCCTTTCTGCAGGTGTTCTGGGCAGGTATATGTGCCTGCGGACTGATGGGCGTGCAGTGATGATGTTCAAGACCTGGTGTAGGCAGCGTGACTGGGTGGCCTGTGACACCCCACCCACTATGGCACTTGTCCGCTGAAATGATCCAGTGGCTAAGAAGTGCAGTACATTGAGGACCTTCTCCAGGGGGCTGAGTGCTTGGGAGCACAGGGTGGGTGATGTGAGGTCATCCTCCCACTCACTCACCAGGTCCAGTATTATGTGTGGTGGAAACCTGTACCTCCCATACACCTGGTCATCAGGCATCCCGAAAAGGCTGGTTCTGGGTGTGAATATTCTGGCCCTGACTATCCTCCTCCTCCTCCTTTGGTAGCCCACTGCCACTGCTGCTAGGAACGGTATGTTCATCCTGGCGTCTGAGCTTGTTATTGTTAAAGTGCGCAAATTTATGCTTTGCGCGTGTTCTAGGCGAGCGTGTGACCCGCGCACCCCTGGAATCCAGTTCCCAGTCCAATAGCGTGTGGAAATTCCCACACACCACGGGATACAGGTGCGCTGACGTACTTGCGTGTGTAAGTGCCCGCGCACCCATGAAATACACGTACATAGGCCAATCGCGTGTACGCGCACTTTTGTCCAATTACACGCTGACGTGCAGTATTTCCACGTGTGCTCCGTCATCACGTGCTGAGAGGGGAACACCCGTGCGGGTCACGTCACAGACGCGCTTACGCGCTGAGGGACTCTGGTCCAATAGAATCGCGTATACGTGCTGACGCGCTTACGCGCTGAGGGCCTTTCCTCGGATTTCACGCTGACGTGCAGGATTTTCACGTGCCAAATCACTCCGTATCAAGCTGGCCACGCGAAAACACACGGAAGACCACGCTCCTGCCCAGAAGGCCGAGTTACTGCCCCCCAGTGCCCCGAGCAGCCTCCCACGTGCCATCTGCTGCTGCCTGCCTGCCTGCCTGCCTGCTGCCACCGTGCCCTGCCATTTGGTGCCTGCACATCAGCCATCTGCAGGGGTCCAGTTGCTGTGTCCACCCCTGCTGAAACTGAAGACTCCCGACTGGGATTACATCGCTCCACAGCCCAGCCCCAGGACCCAGTTGCCCACCCACACCTGCCTCTGGGGTTGCCATGTTGGGCACTTCCACATCTGGCACCAGTGGCAACCCCAGGCTAGAGGGGCAGAGGGGCACCAGCTTCACTGCCAGCCACCGAAGTTGGTGTCCTGGTGGAGCATGTCCTGGGGCAGTATGATGCCCTCTTTGGATCGTCCCGCGCCAGCAAGGAAGGACGGGAGAGGATCTGGGCCGACTGTGTGGTTGCCATCAACGCGGAGGGGGTGGCAACCCGCAACGTCCTGAAGATCAAGAAGCGCTGGGAGGACTTGAGGTCCAGGACCCTTGTGAAGGCCCGGCGCCTCGTGGAGGGGGGCCGGGGCCGCATGAGTTCCATCCAGATGAGGGTCCTGGAACGCGTACGCCCAGCGCTCCACGCCCAGATCCTTGAGAGGGAGGCCCGTCTGGAGTTGAGCGGTAAGTGTCCAAGCATTACTGTGTGAGACAGGGCATGTTGCGGTGTGCTGGTTCTATGATACTTGCCTGTATGTGTGCCATAGGCCATGTATGCATGTATGTGTGCAGGGACATCATAGTAATGCATGTGCGACCAGTGATGTGTGACCCACATGGTTGTTGCATGTGTTCAAATGCCGCATGGGGAGCCCTATGCAGATTTTGAACATGAGAGCATGCCAGTCTCTGTACCTGGACATGGGTGGGGGTGAGGGATGGGTGCTGATGCCAGGTACATATATGGTAGCCATGTCTGTGTGCCTGACCTGCGTGTCTGTGACTTGTGCATGCCATGGATGCATGACACATGTGTGTGACAATGCACAGATTCAGTGAAGCAGCCAAATTACCCTTGTATCCGCTGTGTTTGGTGTGTTTGGGGCCAGATGGATGTGACTGAGGTGAAGTGTGTGCATGTGATAGGCATGAGCCATGATGCATGTGAGTTACATATCATTGAATGTTTCATGAGTCCATTGGACATGCATGAAAATGCCCATGGCATGCACCATGCCTGTTACTGTGTGTGTTTTGCCTGGACTGACCCATGTGTTGTGGAGGGACATGATGGAAGTGTACTTTGACAGTGGTGCTCATCTGCTATTGCTTCCTGTCTAGGGGACCATTGTACAGTACCCTGATGCTTGTGTTCTTTGTCTCCCTCTACGCAGCGGCTAGTGAAGAAGAGGGCGGAGACGGCGCTGTGGAGCAAGGCGGCGGGGATGCCCCCACGGCTGCAGCGGAAGGGGTGGGTGAGCCCCCACAGGGGCCTGCTACGGTGGGAGACGGTGAGGAGCCATCCAGGTTGGTGGTTTGCACAGAGGAGGAGGAGGCCGCCACTGGGGCACACAAGGGGCCTGGTGGGGGCATCCCTGCTGGTGCAAGTGGTGCAGTCCAGGGCCAGGGGCAGGAGGCAGCACAGGTCACCGTGGAGGGGCCTGTGCATGTCGCTGTCCCTGACCCTGTGAGTGCACCACCATGCACCAGCAGGGATGCCCCGTCCCAGGCCCGTTTGCAGGTAGAGGGGATGACCATGTCACCTGACTCCCCTCCACCTGCGGACGTGGGAACCCCTGGCCGTGTGGAGAAGGTCCTGATTGGGGTCGCGATGCGCACGGCTGTGATTCGTGATGCCGTGCATGCTTCCCGGGAGGAGCACGCACATCATCACGAAGTGCACCGTGCCGACGTGGCCCAATTGGGATTGGCCATGTTCGGGGGTTTGCTGCATGTGTTGGCCAATCTGGCGGCCCTCTCCTCCTCTGTGCAGGCTATACACCAGTCGTTCTCCTTGCCGTCTTCCGGCCCAGATGCCACCAGGGCCCCCTGTGGACCTGCCCCGACCAATGCAGCCAGCTCGGTGGGGATCCCATCCCTGCCACAGTTGGGAGTCGGAGGTCCAGCAGGGGTGGACAACACAGCAACTGGACCCCAGCAGATGGAAGATGTGACAGCATCATCGGGCAGGGCACGTGCACGACGGCGTCGGTGGTTTCCATCAGCCTGGATGCCGTCGTGCTGGCAGAGGCAGTGGTGTCGGAGGCAGCAGCAGGCTCGACGTGGGAGGCATCATGGCTCGGGGCCATCAAGATCAGAGGGGCAGGCATCGGACGGAGGGCAGGGCAACCCTGGGATGGTGGTGTCTTCCGTGTGGGAGCAGTTGGTCCAGCGGATAGGTGCGGAGCGGCAGCGGGCGGAAGAGGAGCGGCTCACCATGGTCAGGGCGGAGTTCTCCATGCGTCGGGCGTTGAGGCGGGCTGAGTGCCTCGAGGAAGCTCGCAGGGAGTTTGAGCTGAACATGGGGTTATCCCTGCGAGACCTCGGGGCCAGGACAGAGTCCCGCCTCCAGGACATCGACATGGAGTTCGATGATGCCCTGGCCAGCAACATCACCGAGTGAGCCGCAGGACTTGCCCGCTGCCTTTGTATATAGTTATTTAGGTAGTTAGTGTTATGTTTCCTTTATTCATTTTTATTTTTTTGGACCGCTCGGACAATGGCCACTTTTTTGTAGATATTTTTTTCATTAGGTAGTAGTAGGTTTCATTTATGGTGTTGGGCTCATGGACCCTGGAATATTCGTGTATATAGTTTGCTTTTTGAAGAAACATTTTTTTTATTGATTATTGTGTTCACCATGAGGAAATGGTTTTTCATTATTTTCCTTCCACATGACATTGCTTTGGACAACATTTGTTTTTGGATTACTTTGTTTTTTTTATTTTTACATTTGTTCTCGGACATGGACCATTTATTTTGTTATCCCCATTGTTGTATGTTTGATTTGTTTACTTATTTTTCATCTTTAATACATGTTTTTTTAACTTTCACTTGTGGTATTTTCTCATTGGTTTCATACATGTCATGATATGGGTTTTGACATTCACTTGCACCCGCTGTGTATGTGTGTGTGACGGACATGTGTTCATTTACATACTTGCCATTGGGGTTGTATCATGTAATTGCATTCACTATGTGGGTGGATGCAATCCTTGCCTGGGTGTTTGTGCTGGGTATGCTGCCCATTACTGCCATGATTGAGTATCGTCAGGACCTGGGGGCAGGGGGACATGTGTGGGTGCCTGGTGGAGGATGCCCCTGCACTGCTGGGGGGTGGGGGTGGTGGGAGACATGGGTGGGGGCCTGGCGGAGGGTGCCCCTGGTGGCGGGGGGGTGGGGGTGATAGGGGACATGAGTGGGGGCCTGGTGGGGGCTGCCCCTGCACTGCTGGGGAGTGGGGGTGGTGGGAGACATGGGTGGGGGCCTGGTGGAGGCTGCCCCTGCACTGCTGGGGGGTGGGGGTGGTGGGAGACATGAGTGGGGGCCTGGTGGAGGGTGCCCATGGTGGCAGGGGGGTGGGGGTGGTGGGAGACATGAGTGGGGGCCTGGTGGAGGCTGCCCCTGCACTGCTGGGGGGTGGGGGTGGTGGGAGACATGAGTGGGGGCCTGGTGGAGGGTGCCCCTGGTGGCGGGGGTGGGGGTGGTGGGAGACATGAGTGGGGGCCTGGTGGAGGGTGCCCCTGGTGACTGGGGGGGTGGGGGTGGTGGGAGACATGAGGGGGCCTGGTGGAGGGTGCCCCTGGTGGCGGGGGGGGTGGGGGTGATAGGGGACATGAGTGGGGGCCTTGTGGAGGGTGCCCCTGGTGGCGGGGGGGTGGGGGTGATAGGGGACATGAGTGGGGACCTGGTGGGGGCTGCCCCTGCACTGCTGGAGGGTGGGGGTGGTGTGAGACATGAGTGGGGGCCTGGTGGAGGGTGCCCATGGTGGCAGGGGGGTGGGGGTGGTGGGAGACATGAGTGGGGGCCTGGTGGAGGCTGCCCCTGGATGGTGGGGGGTGGGGGTGGTGGGTGACATGAGTGGGGGCCTGGTGGAGGCTGCCCCTGGTGGCTGGGGGGGGGTGGGGGGGTGGGAGACATGGGTGGGGGCCTGGTGGAGGCTGCCCCTGCACTGCTGGGGGGTGGGGGTGGTGGGAGACATGAGTGGGGGCCTGGTGGAGGCTGCCCCTACACTGCTGGGGGGTGGGGGTGGTGGGAGACATGGGTGGGGGCCTGGTGGAGGCTGCCCCTGCACTGCTGGGGGGTGGGGGTGGTGGGAGACATGAGTGGGGGCCTGGTGGAGGGTGCCCCTGGATGGTGGGGGGTGGGGGTGGTGGGAGACATGAGTGGGGGCCTGGTGGAGGCTGCCCCTGGATGGTGGGGGGTGGGGGTGGTGGGAGACATGAGTGGGGGCCTGGTGGAGGGTGCCCCTGGTGACTGGGGGGTGGGGGTGGTGGGAGACATGAGTGGGGGCCTGGTGGAGGGTGCCCCTGGATGGTGGGGGGTGGGGGTGGTGGGAGACATGAGTGGGGGCCTGGTGGAGGGTGCCCCTGGTGACTGGGGGGGGTGGGGGTGGTGGGAGACATGAGTGGGGGCCTGGTGGAGGGTGCCCCTGGATGGTGGGGGGTGGGGGTGGTGGGAGACATGAGTGGGGGCCTGGTGGAGGCTGCCCCTGGATGGTGGGGGGTGGGGTGGTGGGAGACATGAGTGGGGGCCTGGTGGAGGGTGCCCCTGGTGACTGGGGGGGTGGGGGTGGTGGGAGACATGAGTGGGGGCCTGGTGGAGGGTGCCCCTGGTGGCGGGGGGGTGGGGGTGATAGGGGACATGAGTGGGGGCCTGGTGGAGGGTGCCCCTGGTGGCGGGGGGTGGGGGTGATAGGGGACATGAATGGGGGCCTGGTGGGGGCTGCCCCTGCACTGCTGAGGGGTGGGGGTGATGGGAGACATGAGTGGGGGCCTGGTGGAGGGTGCCCATGGTGGCAAGGGGGTGGGGGTGGTGGGAGACATGAGTGGGGGCCTGGTGGAGGCTGCCCCTGGATGGTGGGGGGTGGGGGTGGTGGGAGACATGAGTGGGGGCCTGGTGGAGGCTGCCGCTGGTGACTGGGGGGGTGGGGGTGGTGGGAGACATGGGTGGGGGCCTGGTGGAGGCTGCCCCTGCACTGCTGGGGGGTGGGGGTGGTGGGAGACATGAGTGGGGGCCTGGTGGAGGCTGCCCCTGCACTGCTGGGGGGTGGGGGTGGTGGGAGACATGGGTGGGGGCCTGGTGGAGGCTGCCCCTGCACTGCTGGGGGGTGGGGGTGGTGGGAGACATGAGTGGGGGCCTGGTGGAGGGTGCCCATGGTGGCAGGGGGGTGGGGGTGGTGGGAGACATGAGTGGGGGCCTGGTGGAGGCTGCCCCTGGAAGGTGGGGGGTGGGGGTGGTGGGAGACATGAGTGGGGGCCTGGTGGAGGGTGCCCCTGGTGACTGGGGGGGTGGGGGTGGTGGGAGACATGAGTGGGGGCCTGGTGGAGGGTGCCCCTGGATGGTGGGGGGTGGGGGTGGTGGGAGACATGAGTGGGGGCCTGGCGGAGGGTGCCCCTGGTGACTGGGGGGGTGGGGGTGGTGGGAGACATGAGTGGGGGCCTGGTGGAGGGTGCCCCTGGTGGCGGGGGGGTGGGGGTGATAGGGGACATGAGTGGGAGCCTGGTGGAGGCTGCCCCTGCACTGCTGGGGGGTGGGGGTGGTGGGAGACATGAGTGGGGGCCTGGTGGAGGGTGCCCCTGGTGACTGGGGGGGTGGGGGTGGTGGGAGACATGAGTGGGGGCCTGGTGGAGGGTGCCCCTGGATGGTGGGGGGTGGGGGTGGTGGGAGACATGAGTGGGGGCCTGGCGGAGGGTGCCCCTGGTGACTGGGGGGGTGGGGGTGGTGGGAGACATGAGTGGGGGCCTGGTGGAGGGTGCCCCTGGTGGCGGGGGGGTGGGGGTGATAGGGGACATGAGTGGGGGCCTGGTGGAGGCTGCCCCTGCACTGCTGGGGGGTGGGGGTGGTGGGAGACATGAGTGGGGGCCTGGTGGAGGGTGCCCCTGGATGGTGGGGGGTGGGGGTGGTGGGAGACATGAGTGGGGGCCTGGTGGAGGCTGCCCCTGGATGGTGGGGGGTGGGGGTGGTGGGAGACATGAGTGGGGGCCTGGTGGAGGGTGCCCCTGGTGACTGGGGGGGTGGGGGTGGTGGGAGACATGAGTGGGGGCCTGGTGGAGGGTGCCCCTGGATGGTGGGGGGTGGGGGTGGTGGAGGGTGCCCCTGGTGACTAGGGGGGTGAGGGTGGTGGGAGACATGAGTGGGGGCCTGGTGGAGGGTGCCCCTGGTGGCGGGGGGGTGGGGGTGATAGGGGACATGAGTGGGGGCCTGGTGGAGGCTGCCCCTGCACTGCTGGGGGGTGGGGGTGGTGGGAGACATGAGTGGGGGCCTGGTGGAGGGTGCCCCTGGATGGTGGGGGGTGGGGGTGGTGGGAGACATGAGCAGGTGTGCAGGGTAGTCCCCTGTTTTGCGGGCTGCCTGCAGGGGCCGTCGAGGGTGTACAGGGAACACCTGTGAGGACCCACCCAGCCTAATCGCGTGTGTAACTTCCCACGCACCCCTGTAATACACGTACCAAGCCAAATCGCGTGTGATAATTCCCGCGCACCCCTGAAATACACGCTCCCAGGCTATTCGCGTGTGGAAATTCCTGCGCACCCCTGAAATACACGTCCCCTGCTGAAATCGCGTGTTAAACTTCCCGCGCACCCCTGAAATACACGCGCCCAGGCTATTCGCGTGTGGAAATTCCCGCGCACCCCTGAAATACACGTACCCTGCTGAAATCGCGTGTTAAACTTCCCGCGCACCCCTGAAATACACGCGCCCAGGCTATTCACGTGTGGAACTTCCCGCGCACCCCTGAAATACACGCGCCCAGGCTATTCGCGTGTGGAACTTCCCGCGCACCCCTGAAATACACGCGCACAGGCTATTCGCGTGTGGAACTTCCCGCGCACCCCTGAAATACACGCGCCCAGGCTATTCGCGTGTGGAACTTCCCGCGCACCCCTGAAATACACGTACCCTGCTGTAATCGCGTGTGGGACTTCCCGCGCACCCCTGAAATACACGCGCCCAGGCTATTCGCGTGTGGAACTTCCCGCACACCCCTGAAATACATGTACCCTGCTGTAATCGCGTGTGGGACTTCCCGCGCACCCCTGAAATACACGCACCCAGGCTATTCGCGTGTGGAACTTCCCGCGCACCCCTGAAATACACGCGCCCAGGCTATTCGCGTGTGGAACTTCCCGCGCACCCCTGAAATACACGTACCCTGCTGTAATCGCGTGTGGGACTTCCCGCGCACCCCTGAAATACACGCGCCCAGGCTATTCGCGTGTGGAACTTCCCGCGCACCCCTGAAATACACGTACCCTGCTGTAATCGCGTGTGGGACTTCCCGCGCACCCCTGAAATACACCTACCCTGATGGAATCGCGTGTGGAACTTCCCGCGCACCCCTGAAATCCACGTACCCGGCCAAATCGCGTGTGAGACTTCCTGCGCACCCCGGTATACACGCACACGTATTTTTTGTCAGCGTGTCCGTGTTTGTGGGTACCCCTTTGCACGTCATTTGTCCTGGAGGGCCACAGTATAGGACATTCATCATGGCAGAATATGGGTGCTATTTGTTGGCGCACCTTTTGGCGCACATTTCTTACAGCCGCAGAGACGCTACCGCCTGCTTTCTTGTGCCGGTCGTGTTTGTGCCTGTGCGCTGGTTTGAGCATGCGCTTTTTTGCCCTATTCTATTCCATGAATACGTGTTGTAGGCGAACGTGTGGGCGTTCCGCGCACTTGTGCCCTGTACTTCCCCCGTGACGCCCACGTTTTTGCAAGTTGTTCCCCATTCCGAGTGTTACGCCCGTGTTCCGCCTACTTTTGTTGCATGCGCCGCGCTATGTGCGAATTTCGCTGTGGCCTGTGCGATTTTCGCTGTGACCTGGCGCACGCTGTTAGATGGCCTGTGCGCCAACGTGCGCGGCGCACTTTTTATCGCACATCCGCTGGTTTTCTCGCGCACGGACTTCCATGAATCGACGTGCGCTGCTTTTCGTGCGATTTTCGCACTTGCACTGCGATTTTCGCTATTCCACTGCGATTCGCACGTTTTTGCCCACTTGCGCCACGCTAATTATTCCATGAATCGGCCTGTTAGTATTCCATGCAAAACCATGCCTGCTTTTTTTTTTTAGTTTGGGCTATTGGGTGTAATTTCGACACCTATAAGCGAAACTATTGCATTCGAGTTCAGGAGGGACACCAGGGGAGTTGCTAGGTCTGGAAAACACCCGGGGCTAAGCTGATGTCGGAACTGTTGGGACTGGGGGCTAGCTAGTCTTTTGGCTGTAGCTCCTGAGATTCTATCCGGGGCTACAACCAGAAGATCAGGGGCTATAGCCCCCTTAGCCCCCCCTAGCAACGCCCCTGAGGGACACACAGGTTGTAGGTGGTATTTGGTTATTTGTCCACCCATTGACTACCCATGGCTTTGCTAATCCCTATGGCTGTTCCCATCCAGTGCCTGCCCCTCCCTGGCCAAAACACTGCCTCGTAGGGACTCTTTAATCTCGCTTTAATCCAGCCATACCATCAAACTTTGCACTCAAAGTTGCTGCCAGTGTTTTTCAAAGCAGTCTTCTGACAGTTAATGACTTAGTTGGAGCTGTAAACGCATACTGGTGTACTAAAAATGTCGTAGCCAGGTCTGCCTTCAGCCACTCAGCAGTATGCATGTCCTGTAAAAAACAAGCATTGGCAAAGCCAACAGCTTTGGCTTGTGTACAACTATTAGGAATTTGCCAGGCACTGCTATTAGATCCCCAGGTACTCGCGCCATTGTGCACCTGCTACCATCAATGGGCAGTTAATACTACTATGGTAGTGCCTGGCAGGTGTCTTTCTCATTCCTACTGAAAAGCCCAATCTGTTGGCTTTGCCAATGTGTATTAATAATGCTGCAACATTTAAGCACTAGTAAAGATGAGATGGTTATGCAGGCCGACCATGTCAAAACTGCCATGATGTGGTTCCCCATCTGAATATTGTCTATTCTCTGCGCGCAATACATAAAATCTCACGAGCTGCTGAGCTGTTTGTGTCGCAATTAATGGCATGCGAAATCAAACTACTAATTTCAGAAATGACTTGATCCAACAATAAACAACACAGGGAAGCTGAAAGCGCAAGGGCAATTGCCTTGGGCTCACACTTCCTTAAACGTGTAAGTTTAAGAAAAACACAATGGGATGTTTGTCTGTCTGCTCCCAGGTTACGGTCAGGCCATTAAAGTACAGACAAACATCTAAATTCACGTGCCGCAGGTGTGGCCCATAGAGGCTAATGCATACACAGCATCAGGCGCCGCGCAACCAATAGTAGAAAATTTAAAAATGACAGGTAACAGCAACAATCATTCTACTGTAGCCAGTGCTTTAAGTGGGGTAAGAAATTGAGGGAGGCCCTCGTTTGGGGGCGTGGTTTCCATTGTGGGCGTGGCCTAAAACGTGCACAAATCATAGTAAGGTGCACAAACAAATGTATAAATGTATGTAAGCATTTGTATATTTGTATGCGTACTACTATGGTTTGTGTACTTTTCAAGCCATCTTGTATAAACATAGCAATGTTACATATTTCTATGTTTATAAAAGGTGGCTTGAAAAGTGCACAAACCATAGTCATTTACGCACACTTGTGTGCTTCCCTTACTATGGTTTGTGTACTTTTCAAGCCACCTTTTATAAACATAGACATGTGTAACATATTTCTATGTTTATAAAATATGGCTTGAAACGTAAACAATTCAAGGCATCTTTTATAAAGCGTTGAGGACGGACAAAACCCAAGGTGGCTTTGTCCATCGACAAAGCTTTATAAAAGATGCTTTGAATTGTGTATGTTTCAAGCCGTCTTTTATGAACATAAAAATATTTTTACGTTTTATAAAAGATGGCTTGAAATGTACACAATTCAAGGCATCTTTTATAAAGCTTTGCCAATGGAGAAAGGCGCCTCGGACTCTGCGAACCCGCGGCCTCCGTGATCTAATCTGCATATTAGATCACGGAGCACGTGAGGGTAAATGACCTGAGGACAGCAAACAAAGGGACAGTAATTTCCTCTGGTGACTCCTCACATGAGGAGTCATCAGAGGAAGTTACAGTGACTGACGGAAGTGCCAGCCAGCAGGTAGCAGATTAGTGAATGATGTAACTTCGTATAGAATGTGGTGGTACTGATTTGTATTATTTGTGTGTAACCTGCAAGAAATTGCTGTTCACACCTGAAACCTCCCGCCGAGACGGGAGTCCTCTTAATAAGTCTGCCATGAATAGCTGAATTGATATATATATATTGTTAATTTTATTTGTAAAACAAAAGTTTTAGCCACTTAGGACTTTTTGAGATGTGTTTGCCCTGCCCTTGATTTAAGTTTCATAACTACAAGAGCTTATCCAGAGAGAGGGGCTGGGCTTTGGGCAGGAGAAGAGAATAAATGTCCAATAAAAAGTCAGAACCAATAAACTGGCACCTTCCAATTTTAATATTTCTGAGGTGTGGCTCAAATGGGAAAAAGTCATCACAAAATGGGAAAAGGACAGCTGCCTAAACATCATCTGAGTGGGACTATTGAAAGGTGGATGGAAATGTAACATTGTCTTGGAGACTGCCTGATACTACCTGGGTGGAATGACTATAAAACTGCTGCAGGATTTACCATCCATGAGAGACAGCAATTGGGAAAGACTACAGCTGACTGGGCCATGTGACCAAGGAGAGCCCAAGAGAGGATTGAATGCTGGAGGTTGATGACTGAACCTGGGGAGGCTCTTTGACCAGACCCCTGAGTTCTCCTGAGCATGCAGTCTTGATGCCTTTCCTGAGCAACAAACACCTTAATTTCCAATGTAAGTAGCTTGTCCACCGGAACCAAGTGTGGGGATTCATTTGATTTAATACCTTCCCCTTAGTTAATGGTGAGGTGTATGGAAGTAGACCCTTAGTATATTTTGATAAATTATATTTTTATTCCCTTGTAGCTAAATAACATGGGCGATTTTGTTAACATAAAAATTGACAAAATGCATTCCCAGTGTGCTTTAAAAACTCTAGTCTGTTAATGTATTTGGATACAGCTATTTTCCTTGTCAACCTCAGAATTCCACAAAGGGAAAGCGTGACCCTCGCCCAAAAAAATGAAATTCCTAACTGTCACAATTCCTCGGACCACACCATTCCTCAAACCAGCTCTTTAAACAGAGGGGTGCTGAATGTAACTGAAGTCTGGGTTTCTGGTGCTAGGTAGAGAAGTGTTTTGCTAAACGAAACCAAAGGTAACACCACTTTGAAAAACGCAAACACATTCCTGAGAGTAAGCGAGTGACCCCGATGCAAGAGAGATTTTGTATCACTTCAGGTTGAAGAAGGAAGAAGGGTTTTATCAATCTAGAATATTATCAAAAGTCTGCTGTGCTTTCAAAACGGCTAGAACTTTCAAGTGCATAGGGAAATTAAACATCCAAAGTGCTGCATGTGTGAAATTGCTTTTGAAAATAGAAAAATGTTGAATTTTTTTTAAATCTGAACTTTATCAAGGACTGCTAATGCTCATGATCTTATAATGTCCCAAGACATTGTTTAATTTTGACATAAAGGGTGTTTGTGGGAAAGGAGGTTTTAACTGTGTATTTGTCCTGTGTTCCATGTACATGAGGCCCAAATGTGAACCCCCCGCCCCCCAAAAAGTGAGTTTTTGTATTGAAACTTTATTTTGTGCAACAGAGAAGGTGGCATGTGGAATTACTAGTCCGTAAATGCAAAAAAGGCACAATAACCATATACCCAATGGCACGTCAGTCGTGAGGTTCGATTTGCAAACAAGTGTGGCTTTATTCAAAGTCGGCCGACTGGATCTCAACGCCTCACGACGTGTGTTCCCAGACACTGTGAGATGCAAGAGAGAGCGAACAGTGCTCAAGCAGTCATACATATACATAATACATCAACATTTGCTAATGCTATTCTTCTTGCCCTTATACATGTCATACAGGCTATGGTTCGGTAATTGACAATTATGACACGTCTTCATTTAGTCTAAACATTAGTTATTCTAGCAAAGGCTGCAGAGACACTTTTCTGTTATGAGGAACATGGAGCACTGGCACAGGAAGGATATCTTAGCAGAGAGACATTCCATACAATGTCATCTGTTCTCTGCGGCTCATGAGCTAAGGGTCAGACAGTTCTGAGGTAGAAAATACCATCTTTCGTGAAAGAGCACCGCTAGCTGCATATAATTCATGTTTAACTGCCTTTTACAACAGGGCTTGCAAGACAAACCAGCTCCTGGCTACTGATTAGGCACAGCTTCTGCACAGCTTCAAGGCCTCAATGAAAGGGGAAACAGTGTATTTCTGCACAACTCTACATTCCTGCCTACATTAGTATTTCAGAGTTCAAGCTGCGGCCTCGCACCATGTGTGGATCTACAGCATAGAATATATTTGCGTTAAAAAAAAGAAAATGGCTGCCATTTACAAAATGGACTCCCTATGGTCACATTCAGGTTTCTTAGTTTGCGAAGTTTGTCACATGATGCGATTTGCTTCTGGCTAACATACTATTCATAGATTCAGGCTATGTGATTACTTTTTCGATATAACATAATCATTTGGTGAAAATGTTCATTGAAACCATTATTTAATAAATGTATATACTTTTTGAATCCCGGCCTTGTCCTAGCTTATTGGGGGCACTGCGGTAGAGATCTACGTGGCTCTATATGAATCATAGCCAGGGCTAGCAGAATCAAACAAATGATATATCCAGTGGCACTTTAATCGGGGGGAGTGAACTCCCGATATTGAGGGTAGTCTCTTCATATCTTGTTACAAATGGGTGGTAGTAGCCGGGATATAGCTTGCTGTTTTTTGAGTCATAACAAGTGCATTGTGGACAGGCTATTTATTCTAGTGTCACCGCATTAAGGTGGATGGCAGGTTGTTCATGCAATTGTTAAGGTACCACTGTGGCTTGACCCCTGAGAATCAGGAAGGTGTATAGAGAAATAAGAGTGCAGAGTAATGCAAAAGTATTTGAGTTGACATTTGATTTGGCACTGATTGGAAATCTAACAGGAATAGTGTGAGATTTGTGCCACTGTGCAGAGAGAGTGTAGAAGGATGTACAAGATGTTTTTAGAATGAGAGCTATTGAGATGGATAAGGCCAGAGAACATCTCCTGGCTAAGTTATTTATATGTGGTGAGTTACCGGAGATGGAGGCTGGGGATGGCAAACTAGAATGATGCACAAGGTTACATCAGACATTTGGCTTGAAGGTAGGAGGTTACAGAAGATATTAGAGGCATTTTACATGACCCAGCAGTATGCTGAATCAGACTGGAGACCTGGACCTGACCCAGAGCTCTCTTCCGAAATGAGAAGATAAGTTACAGCAAAGTCAGGTTTTAGAGCTCAAATATGAGGATTTCATTGAGTAACTAACAAATGAGCTGAAACCCCACCTACAGGCCAGCGCAGAGTGATAAATGCAGTTCTCTGCAATGCAAGACACACATAAGTAGAGTGCAGAAGCTGTAAGCAACCATCAGCACAAATTGAAGGATCTGACTATTCACAATAGAGTGTTGTTGGATGAGATAATTAAAGGGGAAGTTTTCTAAAAAAATGTATTGTACTGATCGTTCCTGCATGTATTCATAAGCATACTGTAATCGATCTTAAAATGGTTTTGCATCTTACTTTAGTTCTTCTCACTTTTACACATGCGAAAAAAACGGGTTGGGCTAATCTTATCCGTTGATGCATCGCAATATGTTCAAGTGCGCTTGCGGCAAGAATTCTGATCGCCCGCCCCTGAAGCTGACATTGCTAGGCACGTACGGCCCTTTTCACAACACCAATGCATGTCTTGTGTCAATGTTCTCTGTGCGCAAGATATTGACATGTCTCTGTAGAAATGCCTGAATGCTTCTTTCCTCAACAAGTATAAACAGACCCTTTCTGATCCGACAACATTGGAGTTGCTTTGTCTATCATTTCACTGTATTTAGTTTAGATCGCCCGTGGCTCGTTTCTGCTCTGTTCAGCTATCTTCCTAGTATGAAGCCCCTGCGAACAGGTACTTACACTAGCAGAACTGATTTCACCCGTTACTTGCATTTTATTTAAATATTTGTCGTATAATGCAACAATACAGCCCTACCAGTACGAGCCTGAGTATTCCGATGAGGAACTAATGGAAAGAGAAGGATGCGGAAATGATGGGTAATCGGACGAGAGTTGGGAAGATGAATCACTGGAGCATGAGCCTGAGCCCAGTCGCATGGACGACGTTTCAACCTGGTGTACCTGCAATCGTTTCAAGGTCATGCCACCTGAGGTGGAGAACTGCTACTGCCAAGAAAATGCTGGATGCTCGGCCTACATAGCCGAAGAAGACACATCACCGCTCTGCTTTAACGAGCTGCATGACTTCAAGGCAGCCTGCCTCACAAGGTCTGTGTTGAGGATTATGATGGTGCTTATGTACCAACTTTGTGCAACAGTACGCCCTCGCAATCCAAGTAACGATTAAGAATACTCTAGATGTGATGTGATTTTGACCACTGAGATGGCTACCATTTCATGTTTTTCTCCTACATTTTCGTAACTTTGATCGATCACTGACAAATGAATTTAGTCTGTAAATCGAATACATTTCTCTTGCTTTTTGGAAATCAGAGTGTTCATCGCTTACGTGTCTTTCACTTTCAACTAAAAAACTATATTTCTCTATGGCCCAAACCATTCTGGCTTGAATGGGTGTTCACTTTTCTAATGTGTCGAGACTTCAAAGTCCAAGTTCATTTTTCCCCGAAAGTTACAATTCTAAGGGCAACTATGCAATAGAATTTAGGATGCATTTTCAAGTAAGGTGGTACACTTATCAGGTTCATTCAATTAAAATATGTATGTATCTCTTTCACAGGTGGAACAGGCTGGTGGCCTATCATTCGTTTACATGGCGGCTTTATTGGAGGCTTGGTTTCCACGTTCAACGAGTAAGACCCGCCTGTGTCGTTCGAGCCATTCGCGCCATATTCCCCAGTGACAGTGGACAGTACAGGGGATTTTCACAAACTGTGCTGCAACCTCAAGTATACAATTTGTAGTTTGTTTGTGCCATCAACATCACCAAATTAAATAAAATACAAATGGGCATATATGAATAGTTCTAATTTTTCAGTGAGTCAAGAACACGCTTAATCGTCTATGAGGGTCATGAAAGAATGGTTGGTGCACTTTTAGCGCTCACCTCGTCCCCAGCCATCCCCCCTCCAGTATCCCCCACTTCAGTTATGGGTGGATGGTAACTCTCAAGTTCCCAAACACCATGTACACTTACTCAGGATCTTCCACACAAGGACCATTGTTCACATAACCTCACCCAAACCCGTGTCTGCAGACTCCCCTCTCCAAGACCCCGCCCCAACAATCAACGTAAGTATGTATGCCTTCAGAAGTGTTTCGTGCCTTTTGCGCTCACCTCATGCCCATCCATCCCCCCTCCAGTCTCAATGGCAGTTCACACCTATGGCTGTGCGCCCCCAGGAGGCTGGGTGGGTGGCTACACTCTAGTTGCCAAACACCATGTGCACCTCAAAGGGTTATTTCGCACACTGGCCATTGTTCGCATGGCCTCCCCAGACCCAGTGTCTCCAGACTCCCGTGTTCATGCCCATCCACCGCCTCCTTCCCTCCACAGTATCAGTATCGATGGCAGTTTGCACCTAAAACCATGCGCTCAAAAGGCAGCTGGGTGGGTGTGGACGCACAAGGTGCCACAAGCTGTTGAATGGCTAGCCTCTGTGTAGCATTGAAAATATACATTACGCATTATGCAAAATTATGCAGACTCTTTGTTTTTGCGTTGGCAATACATGTCTGTGGCTTCTATTAAACATAAGAATTATAAACCAAACAAGATTACTATGTTTGTCACAAATGAACAGGTGTGCATCATTATCATAGTTCTGCACTTTTTGGGCACTTGTTCCGTGAAACAGGAACTGGCCCTCCTTAGCTCACTGACTGGCCCCACTGTGGGCTCTTAGGTCCGTGTCTTGGGCACCTACATCTTGTCTGGTGAGCTCTCTTACACTTGCTGGCTGCTTCCTTCTAGGCCCATGATATCCGTTGCCCACATGGTCAGGCCAGACCCAGTTTCTCCAGACTCCCCTCTTCAAGACACCGTTCCTGCAATCAACATATGTTTTTGTCCATTGAGCATTGTTCCGGGCCTTTTGCGCTCACCTCATCCCCATCCATCCTTCTACCTGGTATCAATGGCAGTTGGCACCTAGGAACAGGGTCGTACTGGGCCATAAGATTTTCCCAGGCACCAATGAAAACATGGCACACAGTTCAATGTCGCTATTCATTCCTTTTCAAGCACCGTTTGAATATTACTCAAAGGTGAGTATTTTGATGAAAAGGTGATACAAATTGCGCATGTAAAGAAATATTTCTTACAGCAGCAGTGTTCCATACTACTAGCCGCATATTGAAGTAACTCATCAAACTGGCATACATGGTCCAAAAAAGTATGCTACTTTCAGTAAAAATAAAGACCCACACAAGCATTTTGTATTTGTGTTTCAACCCTTGCCCTACTGCCCTATATGCTATATGAGCAGGCCTATGCTTGTGCGCTGTCAAGGGGGGTGGGTGGGTGGTTATGGCAGATGTGAAATATTGGCATCGAGACTGGGTGGGTGTCAATGAACACGTCACACATTGACACACACAAAGTACTTGAGAAGATTGTGTACGATAAAACACTTTCAAGAGACCTGAAGGGACTCACAGAATTTTGTCATACTGAAGATTTGGAGGTGTTCCATAATATGTGCCTAAAGTACAGGCCCAATGGGTTGTATTTTGGCATGGACGGTATGGAGGCCAGAACAAGACCTGCTGTACTTGTGCACAATGAGAACATCGGGAGGGAACAAGTGAAAACTACAGGAAAGTTCGGGATGCTTCATTACCTCATGGCCTTTACAAAACAAGGCTACCAATGGGTGGCCAAGCCAATATACCAGGAAATGGATTTTGAATTTGTGAAAGATCTGACATTAACTGTGTTGGCCATTCATACTCATGGAATGGATCCTGATTTTGTTCCCAGGGCACATAAAATGCCATAAAACATTGCATACAAACATTGTCATAATAAATCGGAACTTGTAGAAAGGTTGACTTCCAGATTTAAATGATTTGTAGTTTCTTCAAAATCCGCCTACAATAACATTTGCACTGAAAAGAAACTTTAATGGAATATCGCACCCTAAGGTCCAACTCCTTAGATAACTGTGTTATCCTGAATCAGAGTTATTGGTTTATACTGTGCCTAGTATCTGAGTTTCACTAGACAAGAGACATATATTGTCCAGTTGATTAGAGTATGTGATTTCTTGCTGAGCGTCAAGGTACAACTCATAGGGTCTAGTACCCTGGTATTACTGAAAGTAATGTAAATGTATCTATTGGTTTTGACTTCCTAAGAACTCCTGTTAGGTGTTCCAAATAAGATTATATGCTTTGGTCTCTCTACCTTCAAGCATAGTGTTGTATTTTGATAAATGTGGTTATATGTAATCTGATAGTACTTATTTGCCCCAAGATTTATCTAGGCCTACTCATATTTAAATAAACAATTTATTTTTTCAATACATAGTGTTTCAGTGTTTCTTTGGACCGTTTGTATTACAATTTCACTTGTACTATTTCTACAGCCCCCTCTCCCTCCTAAGACAAGCCTGGCTACTTTATCTACGCTACCCTGAACTCAGGTGGTACAGCATTATACTAAGATTGGAGTATTGGACTGCCTCAGTTGAGTGCTTTTACTAAGCCCTTATTTGGACTTTAGAAAAACTGTCCCAACAGCCTCCCCATAGCAGACGCAATAAGTCATTACAATAAGGTATATGTTTTATATATGTACGAATTGGAGGTGTGTCCCGTTGACAATGAGTTTGATGAAAGGGTAATGGAAAGGTGTAAAAAGGATGTAATTGCGGACATCAAATCTCTCACATGGCTCCAGTAGGCTACATGGATCAAGCCCTTGCATCACTTGACAGTTTACGACCGGCACAACTGATACCTTTTACACACGAATATCCCATAAAGGAATTCAATGTTGGCTGGGTTAGCCTGTGCTCCCTAGCTATTCTCACCTTTTGAAATCTGATCTAATGCCAAGGGCACATCCTACTCGAATAGTGGGAACCAATTCTTCATTGCCTCAGGCCCCTTCCTGACTTGCCACAGCCTTCCCAAGAAGAACCACTTTTTGCTTCACCAGCGCGATCGTGTGCTTTCACGCACTACTGCAATGTTGAGCACAGGGTTATCCACTTCTCAGGGCTGGAGACGAAAGTTAGGGAACGACTCTGAAAAATTGTCTAATGCTCCTAGCGTGTTAACCAACCCATTGCGTTACAGATTGTGGATGTGTTTTTCTCATTTGTTTCATTATGAAACCTATTGTATACATGTTGTATAGTAGAGTATTGTGTGTGTGGTAACTGCTTTCTCATAACTAAAGTTTACTTATATGTATTGGTCCTGTTGACAATCAATGTATAGATATCATTAATATACATTTGTCTAGGAGTAATTTGTGGTTCATTGCTGTGTGTGCTCATTGTGGCCTTCCAATCACTATCACTCCTCCTGAGACTTTGTCTTGACCGCCTGCCAAGCCACTTAGATTGGTATGGCTTGTCCAGAAAGTTCCCCTGTTTCACTTAACCGAGGGTGGCCTCCTTAGCTTCGACACATCACGTAAGAGTTTAGAAATGCATCTTAAAACCTTCATTCAGCACTTGTGCACCCATAGGGTACTCCTTGCTTACCCTGTGCACTACCACAGCTGATTGTCAGGAGGCCTTGTCGGAGCATGAATGTAACTTATTTAGTATGGGCTGCCTCAGGTGGGCAAGGGAGTATGAATGGACATGCATGAATTATAGTAAGCGACGTGCAATTGAAGGCTGTCCCTTGTTACGCTCACACCAGAATGAATACAACCCTTTAGGGAAAGAAGCCAAGAGATAGCTTGTAAGGATAACAAGTTTATTTGTACAGAATACAAAAAATATCAGCAACGGTCTCTGCTGCTCTAGAACGTTCAGATTCCAGGATGAATGTTGGTGCCTTTTGAGAGGCCACAGCGGCAGTAATGACATCACATATAGGGTCTGAACCTGCACTGTTGATTGGTAAGACAGTATACATGATCCAGCTCCATAGGGGATGCCAGGCTACAATTGGTTTGTTTCTCAGCCGTCTGTAGATTCCCACGTGGGTCATCTGGGCTCATCTCTCCATGGAGTGAAGGTCAGGTCTCTCATAAGTTACATTGTGAAAAGTTCGATAATATGCTAAACCTACTACTACATCACTGCGGAATGCACCAGGAATGCTTGTGGGATGGTGCCAGGGTGAAAGGTGGAAGAAATAAAGTCACACTGACCAACACATTCTGCGCTTTGTGAAATGAAACAGTGCTGGACGAGGGTGAGGTGGGGTTTCTATTGAATTTTCTTCCATCGATGATATATACATGGATATAGCAGCAACACATACCTTTCTGGATTGTTCCTACGTTCCTGTTTCGAAACATATTTTACATGTTGTTTGTAACTGTCCTTGGTTTTCTGAACCACTTGCATGCATCAGCGTCTTATCTGTTTTTTTTTTGTGGAATTCTTTTACAAAATCAAAACCTACCCGTCTCTGTCTTCATTCACTGAAAACAGGCAGCTATTGTTATTTGGCCTTGTGTGAAAGTCAGCAACTGTTCGAAGGGCACAAGGTATTCAATACCCACAAAACATTATAACATTTACTACATAGAAAGTGAAGAATATATAAAGGGCGTCTGGCGGAGTCCTGATATGCCCAGGAGGGTACCTGTATGCAAAATGCTAGAAATCAGGGTGAGAGATCGGTAGACAGCTGTCTAGTTTAGAAGCTATTTTATTTTGCCTCCAAAACGATTTTGCACAGATGTATATGTTTAAACATTTACAAGACTTTCGATAAGCACGAATGTTTTTTGGACAGACGTTTATTTTTCAGGGGAAATACAGATGAGTATCGACCTCTTCTATTGTCGAGGAACAGTTTCCACAGTGATGCACAAGTATGCAGTACAGGTAAGTGGTGACATAGAATATTTACAGGGTGCGACCCAGGACTGTGGTAGGTCCGGGGGTACTGAACACAATGGTGTACACAACACTATCTATAAACACATATACACAGGAGTTGTGCCACAAAACATCGACACTGAACTGTTTCGGCCAAAATGAGCTGGGTGAGAGCCCGAGGTGGTAGTGACCTTCATCAGGATAATCACTGGTGGTGGTGCTGTCCGTAAGGGTAATCTGTGGGGGAAGGGAAAGCTGTCAGGATCTCAAGGAATCAAAGATTAAATCAAATATTAATGAATAATGGCTGATTAGTGCCTAAAATACACTGTTAGTGTATTGCAAAAGCACAGCTTGCCGTGCTGGGAGTCCTGTTATGGGTACCGGACTCTGAGATGCATGTCAGCATGTGACATGGAAGGACTCGTAAAATCGGGTCACAATGGCAAATAAATACTGCCTTGGGTTTCTAGGAGCTGTGAGAGAAAAAGGTAAAAAAAAACCTGTTATCTTCACACTCTGGGGGGACCGTATCTGTGAAATGCATGGTCCAAAGCACATCCAGCGTGGGAATTGTGTGTGGGTGTGGTGCGTGTTAGACCAAGGACTAGGGACACCAGTGGTGTGGGCGTCTGCTAAGCACGGAGAAATGGTCATAGCCTAATATTTGTCATATTATCCTGCCGACTACAGGAAGCAAGAGTAAATGCTGAAGTGAACTATAGGCTGGGAGGTGCCACTTGCTATAGTTTTAAGTGTTTATAACGGGGTTTAAAAGGTGGTTAAAACTGCTTGCGAAGGAAGCGTAGTAGGAAAGGCAGTTCCACGTGGGAGTATAGCGCCCTTGACTGGTATAATTTAATAACTCATGGAATAGGGCCCAGCTGTAGTAAAAACTGGGTCATCGAACTATTTGGTAAATGGTTTATCTGGGGGACCCCCCATTGTGTGCAAGTTTTGCTACTCATTCGTCCCCCGATGCCTTTGAGTACTTATCCCTTGTGTGGTAAGATTTGGACAGCGGTTGCTGTTTGTAGGGACATTAAGTTAATGTTTCATTTTTTTCCTCTTTTTGAGGCCTTACTATTTGGTTTAGTTGGCTCGTGCGTTCACATCGGGACCTGGGATGTGCTTTTGGTCATGAATAATAATGATTTTTAGAATATAAAATAGGTGACATCGGTGGATTGAGGATGTCTGTGATTCATTAGACAGGCAGGGCCAGTAAGATAGTTTCTCTGCCAGGGTTTTCCTCAAAATTGATTCCCATACCATGTCACCTAAGTTTTAATGGATTCATTCACAAAAATGTTGACATATGCATGCATGCATTTTCTATATTGATATATGTATTTTGATTTTTTCAACATTATCATAAATAGACCCTATTGGTCATTTTTAAGCTTGTAACCGTAGGACCAATGGCCTACGTAATAAATTATGGAATACATTTTTAATATAACAAAAATACCTTCCTCTGTGTATACTGTTCTTTGAGGTGATTTAATAACTCATGGAATAGGGCCCAGCTGTAGTAAAAACTGGGTCATCGAACTATTTGGTAAATGGTTCATCTGGGGGACCCCCCGTTGTGTGCAAGCTTGACTGGTGTGGTGGCTGTACAAGGGGATATCCTGTGTAGCCATAGTGTTAGCCCATGCAGAGGATGTCTACTCATGATGTGGCAGCTAAAATATATGTGCAAGGTGAGTATGGAAGTGTCGCAAGCTGCCCACAACGTGGTCTCAAAAACGACAGTTTTTACCTAACAATGTGCTGCAGCAGTGCGCGGCCGCACTATCATGTCTGAAATGCATGAATGCAATTCAAATAGGTCTAAAAACACTCAAGTTTGAAAGAATGCGGGTGTGGCAAGTGGGGAGGGGTGGAGGTGCTTGGACCATCTATTTTGTTGAGAGAATTTGAGGGTATTCACGGACAACCCCAAATTTAAAATCAACTTTAGTGGGGTTGGGAACAAGTGTAGTCGTGATTGGATTATTCTTATCATTGTGACAGCCCAAGAGGAATGCAAAAAACAAGGGGAAGAACTTGCTACCCTTGAAGATAAATTCAACAATGACGAACCATAATAGAAGCAAGAAAGAAACTGGAGAAACTTGAAGAGGAGATCGGCAAATTCAAACAAATAACTGTAGACCGAAAAGCACAGAAATTCAGAAAAGATTTGGCCAACTACGCATAAGAGAAGACATACCCATACCTCAAGGATACCTTCTACAGTGATTTACAACAACAACAACAGCACAATTACAATAGACGGAACTGTATTGTCAACTTCTCCGGCAGTTCCGGATCATCCAGTGGAAGCACCACGAGCCCTCCTGGGAGCAGTAGGACCACCGGACCTCCACAACATCCTTTTTTTCAGAGGGGAGGACAACGGGGCCGACCGAAGAGGTGCCCACAGCAATCAGGACAGTACATGAGAAAGAAGCAATGGTACTCCAACCAAACATGACAATGATACCCATCTTTAAGCTTTCATCTAGATCATTGACCAACTCAGAACAGACACTGCTACAAAAAGGGCTATCTTTCGTCCCGGCCACCAAAGCAGATCCTTTCAAAACTGAGGCAGAACTCAGAAAATTCTTTCGCACCCTCAGACTCAAATATTTTTTCGAAGTATACCTCCCGAATAAACGGGACTCAGAAGTTACTAGTGCCGAAAACATTGAAAATAGTCAAGAAAACACAACAGGACTCAAACCAAAGTCCAGTTTCGTACCTCCTCCACACACTATCCCTAGTGAATTCGACACATTTGAAAAGCTGGTTACCACCACCATTAACACAGGCCTAACTAAAAAGAACTTTTACCAAGAAAATCTCAGCAAAGAAGAAAGGAAAGCCCTGAGTGACCTCAACCTAGACCGATCTATCACAATCAAACCAGCAGATAAAGGTGGAGGGATCGTCTGCATGAACACCACAGACTACAACAAGGAATGCTTGTGCCTTTTGACAGACACCACATCATACAAGAAGTTAAATAGAGATCCAACCAAAAGACTACTAGAAGAGATTCTTAGCCTCACTAAACACGCAGAAGACCAAAGTTGGATCGGCGAGGACGAACGCTATTTCCTCAACAAAACCCACCCAAGGATACCAGCATTCTATATCCTTCCCAAGACCCATAAACACTCTACTCAACCGCCCGGGCGTCTATTGTATCAGCTAGTGATTCTCTTTTAGAGCCCTTGTCACTGTATTCAGACTATTTTTATGAAACCATTCATCAGTAAAATGAAGTCGTACATCAAAGACAGCACCGACACCATTAAAGTGCTACAGAATTTGAACCTATCCTCCCACACCATCCTGGCTACCATGGACGTAGAGGCACTCTACACCTTGATCCCCCAACAAGAAGGACTGGAAGCATTGACCAGCTGTCTCAACAGAAGAACAAATACCACGTCTACTCCCACCAACTTCATCCTGGAGTGTATTAGACTAGCTATGACCGAGAATTTTTTCCTTTTCGAACACCATATTTACCAGCAGATTAAAGGTGTCAACATGGGGGCTACTTTTGCCCCAGACGTAGCTAATTTATATATGGCTCAGTACGAGGACGACCATATATACAATGAGGACAACCCCTACCAAATCTACATCTTGCTATGGCGATGATACATCGATGATGTTCTCCTAGTATAGGAAGACAGCAAAGAGCTCTTGCTCGAGTTCCACGGTTGGCTCAACCACAGAAACTCGCATATAAAGTTCACAATTGAATGGGATTGTCAAGCCGTGAACTTCCTGCATCTTCACATCTATCGCTCTGGGAACTCTTTAAAAACGGAATTGTTCAGTAAACCCACAGATAGAAACAGCCTGCTTCACTTCTCCAGTTTCCATCCCCAAGGACTGAAATACAACCTACCGTATGGAAAGTTTCTCCGCATACGCAGGAATTGCACAGAAAAAGAAAAATTTGAACATCACGCTAAACAACTCCAGACACGCCTAAGTGAAAGAGGTTACCCTAAAAAATCCATCAGAATGGCTCGGAAAAGGGCAGCTAACATTGATCGCACGATTTGCTTGACTGCAAGCACCAAGGACCCCATAGACCGGACGGTCTGTGTCACCACGTTCACCCACATCAGTAACGTGGTTAAAAGCACTATAAACAAACATTGGCACCTGTTAAAAAACAAAGGTACTCTGGACAAAAAACCTCTTTTCGCTTTTAAAAAGAATAGGAACCTTAGAGACACCCTGGTGCATACGTTTCTGGAACCAGAAAAAGAACACCCTACTCTATGGGGTCTACCGCCCATAGTAGGACACTACTCGTGTGGCAAGTGCATCGCTTGTCGCTATACCAAGACCAGCAAGACCTTCACCCACAAAAACTTCATCTGGACAATGCAAAATCACACTAACTGTGAGAGCAAAAATGTCGTCTATGTGATTAAATGCCCATCGGGAAAACCATCAGACCCATAAAGCAAAGGATAAGCGAACATTGATCTTGTATTAAAAACTCAATAAAAGACAAACCTCTAGTGGAACATTTCAGCAAAAAAGGCCACACCAACAAGCAACTGATGTGGACAATCTTGCAACAACTCCAACAGCAAAAAAGAGGAGGCGATATCAATCTAGCCCTCACCAGGCTTGAACAAAAATGGGTCCACAGACTGGACACGGTGAGAACTGGCCTAAATATCACTGTAGAGTGGAAACATTTCTGGGACTGATCCACCTCGTACCTAGAGCCACATAGTTGCTTTAGACTCCCAATAGGGTTACTCAGCATTGCTCCTGCTCTGCCGTCTTGTACACTTTAAAACACTAGTTACAACATGTACCCTCAATACGGCTTGTTTGTGGTATATTCATTCTGATCTCTGGCATGTATATACTTTGTAAATATAATCTGCAACATGTATATGTTACTGATTGATTATAAGTTAGATGTGTTTTTTGGGGTTTACCTGCATTACCCACATTTTTTAGAAAACAATGACCCGATTACCACCCAGCATCATCAATGTATTCCTTGAGTGTTGCTTGCAACATGTATATTTAAAAATGCCCACTTTCTGTTTCCTTTTATCACCATTGCGTGGTCATAGCCATATTTTTAACCTCGCCACCATCAATCTGGTGGTCTGTCACCCTCCCCAGCGCCCACTAGAGGGCTCCGCCAATTGTGTCCACCCACATGCCTCTGTTATCCATCATTGAAGCCCATTTGCCACTCTCAGGGGCCACACACATACGGGCTGTATTCAGAATGGATGTGCCCTTATACTATTGGTTGAACACTCCCAACCAATAGCCATGGGTGTCTTTTACCCCTGACTCAAACACTCACCCCAGCACCCAGCCGGCACCCCATTGGCTGGGTACCCTACTGGGTCAGTACTTTTAACAAATGGCAGTGACACTCCTCAGCAGAACCCATTGCAGCGAGGAGCGCAGACGCCATTGACAGGCACTGGTAAATCACGCTGCTATTCTTGCTATTGTGTTTGTACTCTCAACAAAATAGATGGTCCAAGCACCTCCAGCCCTCCCCACTTGCCACACCGGCATTTTTTGAAACTCAAGTGGTTTTTGACGTATTTGAATTGCATTCATGCATTTCAGACATGATAGTGCGGCCGCACACTGCTGCAGCACCTCGTTAGGTAAAAAATGTAGTTTTTGAGACCACGTTGTGGGCAGCTTGCGACACTTCCATACTCACCTCGCATAGATGTTTAAGCTGCCACTTCATGAGTAGACATCCTCTGCACGGGCTAACACTATAGCTACACGGGATACCCCCTTGTACAGCCACCACACCAGTCATGGGCACTATACTCCCACGTGGAACTGCGTTTCCTACTACACTTCCTTCGCAAGCAGTTTTGACCACCTTTTAAACCCCGTTATAAACACTTTATACTATAGCAATTGGCACCTCCCAGCCTATAGTTCACTTCAGCTTTTACTCTTGCTTCCTGTAGTCAGCTGGATAATATGACAAAAATTAGGCTATGACCATTTCTCCGCGCTTAGCAGACGCCCACACCACTGGTGTCCCTAGTCCTTGGTCTAACACGCACCAAACCTGCACAAATCCCACGCTGGATGTGCTTTGGACCATGCATGTCACTGATACGGTCCCCCCAGAGTGTGAAGATAACGGGTTGTTTTACCTTTTTCTCTCACAGCTCCTAGAAACCCAAGGCAGTATTTATTTGCCATTGTGACCCGATTTTGCAAGTCCTTCTATGTCACATGCTGACATGCATCTCAGAGTCCGGTACCCATAACAGGACTCCCAGCACAGCGTCCCCGCTGCCCCACTGCAGATGGTAAACTGTGCTTTTGCAATACACTAACAGTGTATTTTAGGCACTAATCAGCCATTATTCATTAATATTTGATTTAACCATTGATTCCTTGAGATCCTGATGTGCTTTGGACCATGCATGTCACTGATACGGTCCCCCCAGAGTGTGAAGATAACGGGTTGTTTTACCTTTTTCTCTCACAGCTCCTAGAAACCCAAGGCAGTATTTATTTGCCATTGTGACCCGATTTTGCAAGTCCTTCTATGTCACATGCTGACATGCATCTCAGAGTCCGGTACCCATAACAGGACTCCCAGCACAGCGTCCCCGCTGCCCCACTGCAGATGGTAAACTGTGCTTTTGCAATACACTAACAGTGTATTTTAGGCACTAATCAGCCATTATTCATTAATATTTGATTTAACCATTGATTCCTTGAGATCCTGACAGCTATCCCTTCCCCCACAGACTACCCTTACGGACAGCACCACCACCAGTGATTATCCTGATGAAGGCCACTACCACCTCGGGCTCTCACTCAGCCCATTTTGGCCGAAACACTTCTGTGTCGATGTTTTGTGGCACAACTCCTGTGTATATGTCATGATGCCTACCTCTAAGGAGCCAGGCCGGGCCCAGCAACCCCAGAGGCAGACATCATTTTCCCCAGGGAAGTCTCAGCGGGCCCAAGTCGGGGCCCTTTGGACTCAGTCCTGGTGCCTTAGGCGCCAGGCTCATAGAAGAGGATATGTGTTTAAGTGCTTGGGTGCACACTTACCTGATGCAGACCTTGCTGCTTCATCCAGGCCCTCTTGAGGCCTGAATGGGACTACTTAACCTGTAGGACTACTTCACCACCCGGGTGTGGTCGGGGAAGGATACATACCTGATTGGTGGAAGGATACATACCAGGAACTTCTTCCAAGGCTATTTAAACCCCACCCGAACAGCCACACATGCTTCGCGTTGTTCTGCACCTAGCAGCTGGACGCTCACCGTGTCAGCTCCTGCATCCTGACTTCAGCCATGCCTGCCAGCACCCTGGAACACCTGCAAGGGGAGAAAGGAAGAGAATAGGAGAAGAAAAGCCCTTACCTGCTAAATCTGCATCCCGGAGTCATTTCTCCAAAGGCCCTGAAAAGGAAGACATCATTTTAAAGGCATTTCGTTTCGATCGCTGCAGCGCTGCATTTTACTCACCTTGGCAAGGCGCTTCCATCTTCAGCAGCGATCTTCCGGATTCAGCTACGCCCCGGCGCCTAGAGGAAAAAAGACAAGAACAAAGGTGAGAGGGAGAAAAGGAATAAGGAATGCTCAGTTTCCTTTTAAGTCTTACCTGTTGGATTATTCCCACTGCATTTCGGGTCCTGCCGCTTCCTGGCATCTCCGGACCCCGGCCCCTATGGGGAAAAAAGACAAAGACATTGAATGAGCGAATGCAAAGACATTACCTGAGCGCTCATCCAGAACTGTTTCACTTCGGGTCGGCGCCATATCTCCGGCACTCCGAACCCCGGCCCCTAAGGGGAAAAAGACATAAGCATTAGCGCTTGCTGCAATTAGACAACGAACATTATTATTAAGCTTGAACTTTTGAACAGAACTTTTACAGCGCCTTACCTGAACAGTCAAGCTTACCTGAACTCCCATCAATCCTCAATCCAGTGAAGTAACTGGGTTTCAACGCGCCCCTGCATCAGAAGCAGGATGGAGAGCTCATCCTTCCAAACCCTAAGGTGAGGCTTCACGGGGAATCGTGGAGGAGGTATCGTGGAGGGTTGGAAGGGAGTGGGAGGCTTGAGCATTGTTCCACAGTTGGTAATACTCCCTTTTCACGCACAGGAGGGTATCCAACGAGCCAGGGAAGCCAGAATAGAGGGGCCCTTCCTGTCCATCTTCAGAGTTCTGCGCCTTCGACGCCGCGCCTCCGTGGGAACCAGGTGAGCGTTACAGTATATGTGTTTATAGATGGTGTTGTGTACACATTTGTGTTTAGTACCCCCGGACCTACAACAGTCCTGGGTCGCACCCTGCAAATATTCTATGTCACTACTTACCTGTACTGCATACTTGTGCATCACTGTGGAAACTGTTCCTCGACAATAGAAGAGGACGATACTCACCTGTATTTCCCTTATAAAATAAACGTCTGTCCAAAAAACATTCGTGCTTATCAAGTCTTCTAAATGTTTAAATATATACATCTGTGCAAAATCGTTTTGGAGGCAAAATAAAATAGCTTCTAAACTAGACAGCTCTCTACGGATCTCTCACCCTGATTTCTAGCATTTTGCCTACATAGTAAGTGGACATACCAAAAGCTAGTTTCTATTTCTGCGATCTGTTGTTCGGAGCGGTTACTCAGCGTGACAACGAGACAATGGAATATCCCGAAATTATGTAAATTCAACTTCACATAATATTTTTGTGATTAAAACGGCATGTGTGCTGTATGCATAATAACTAATTCAGCGACGTGCGAATGTGCTATTTGATCAAAATAATGGAAACTGTACATTATGTTATGTTGATTTATATTTATACCGCGCACTATAAAAAAACGAGTGTGTAACTCGTTGTTTGTTTATCTGTCTAGTATTGATTGTTATTTGTGTATAGTTTAAAGAGAAGTGAATAGAGGTTTGATTTTTTTTGCAGTATTGCTTACTGGCCTTGCTGTGAGTTGTTAGATGGAGCATAGTGTGACGATTATTCATAGACGACCTGCAACTGCAACCTGTATGCAGGCTAGTGATATCTGAACCGCTTTGTCCCATGGAATATCCTGGTGTGCTGTCACCGTTGCATCCTTGAGTACGATAAAGTGGGAGTTCGTACGGGAGGGGCGGGGGGTCCGGGGGCAGGGGCGGGGGCTGACCATTTTCGGTGGGCACTTGGTTTGTTTCTCGATCACTAATATTACCAGTTCCGGCTCAGGGCTGTCACAAGGTGTGGTGAGGCCCGAGGCAAACCGTTTCTTGAGGCCCCCTTATCATTTTGTGTACTGGGCCACCGGCGGCGCTGCCGCAAGCAGGAGACGTGATGAATCTCCCCTGGTGTGTGTGGAGGAACCCAACTATGGTTCATTATTATGACAGCTAATCAACTACAGCTAAAATATGTTTCTCTACTGAAGACAAGTTCACTCCGGATGAACATTTTTGCCATATGTATAAATATATATAGGATGGCATGCTGGCGGGTGGTACGTGACGTCAGCTTTAGGGAGGACTGCCCTGCCCCTTTGTGCACATTAAAACACACATCATACACAGTGACTGGTAGATTATGTTCAGTGGCGGCTGATTCATTTTTGAACTGAAGAAGCTTAAATGTTTGCACCAATTATGTGGGATTGACAGAGCACAGTGAGGCAGCCCAAACCTAACAAGGGGTGCTTTAGAGGGTTTCTCGCCTCCAAAATTGTTTTGAAACAAATGTAAATAGTGCATTTTACAGCACTTTCTTTAAAATTAGGGTAAAAAGCCATAGAGTTTGCAATTGGTTTTGTATGGTAGCACATGGACAAACCCAATAGATGTAAGTCACAAACCGTGCACAGGAGCATTTTCCATTGCATTTCATGCCGCATTTGCCCAGAACATATGCAAGTATGAAAACATGTTCATTCCGGCTGTTCTCATACATGTCCATGCAGACGGCCTCAATCAATTTTATTTATTTATTTATTCAGCATATGTAAAGCTCGCCGAACCCAAAAGCACCTGGGCCAGTATTACCATGTAAGGATTCACAGCCAGTAAAAAAAAAAAAAAGCCACAGAATGTAAATCCAGACTAGCTGTGCAATGCAGGCCAGTCTAGCCACCTGATAACACTTATGTTTTCTTTACCTAGGCATGGCTGAAGATGAGTTGGTGCCCATTTCAACATGACGGTTGGGGGCCCGATATTGCTTAGAGCGGAAAACAGTCTGAGGCACCTGTTTGGTGCATACATTATAATGCAGACAAAGAAATACAACTAGGAGTTAATAGCTGCTGATGTTCACAAGACTGCCAGCCAGCAGGGAGCTGAAACACATTGCACACTGAAAATCTTTAAATCCTCCTTTGTCAGAAGTTGGCTAATGGAGGAGCCGGTGTTAAAAGGCAATGAGGTGATAACCCTTCTGTATACCCCAGGGAAGTGACCGCTGAAAGGGCTCCAGCAAACGCAGCTGTAAGGCAAGCATTTCAAAGCGCTCATTTTAAGCCCCAGAACAAACGGAATATAGAAAGGAATATATTGCTGTGTTACAAAACTGCTGACTGGCAACATGGGGGCATTTGCAGGGGTTCCCCAAAGCCACTTTTAACGGAAAGAGCTGAAAGGCCCCAGTAAGATAGCCAGCTAGCAGGGAGCTAAAACACTAAATGCCCACTGAAGATCTTTAAATCCTCCTTTGTCAGCAAGTGGTTGATGTGGAGGAACCAGTGTCAGAGCACTAATTTCAAGCCAAAGTGACGGCCCTGCATAAGTCTCGGTACAGAAAGGTGCAACGTTGCAAGTTACATTGGTCATGGTATTGGCACTAGGGCTAACATTCATACTTTCAATTGTATTTTCGCATCAGGGCAATGAATTGCCCAGTGAAAATGCCATGCCTTATTATCAATAGGACAAATATGGCCCTGGGGGCCACACTGCATTAAAAGAACACTTTTATTTTTCAGGGGTGGTTTTTGCCATAGCGCATAACTGCATTTGCACCAGTGTATGTTTAATGAATTCCACTATGTCTGTCTAGATTTCTAAGTTAAGCACATTCGTGTAGTGTAAATGAGGTGCAACAACTTGCATTTTTGACACACAGTGCAAAAAATATTACAGGCGTTGAAAGGCAAAAGCTAAGGGTAAGGCTCATGATTGCCATGAGCCTTTCCATTCCAGGCATTGCCATGGAAGTCGAGGTATGAAAAGACCTGTTTCTGCTGGGCCTGGCCTCCACCAGGGCAGACCATATGCAGTAGAAGGAGCCGCAGAGGTAGGGTATCCCATGCAACATCATCATGAATAAGGGATGCACTCAGGATGGAATAGGCTTCCCACTCCCCTCGCACACCACATTAATGTGTATGTTTTAGTGTGAACAACTGGGCATGTGCCAAAGTATTGTCTGCCCTGCTCCCCCCAAATGCTGTGTGTTGCGTGTAACTTTTTTAAAAATCTTTTTTTTTGTTTATCTTCTCTTCTGCTGCAGCCTGCAGCAAATGACATCTTGCACAATGAAATGTCATCCAGACAGCCGCTAGGCCCCCCTGAGCGCGAGGCCTGCGGCAGTTTGCCCCCCCTGCACTCCCCTTGTGACGGCCCTGGTTCCATTATAATGCGATCTGTCTGTAGTTCAACATAAAACGTTACTATCTTTGTCCTTATTTTCTGCATCTGGTTCTCCGTCCTTATTTTCTGCATCTGGTTCTCCATCCCATTGGGAGCTATAACTAATTCATGCTAACCTTTCATGCACGTAATGGTCTCGAATACTCCCCATGTTGTCATGTGTGTGTTCATTATGTGTGATTTGTGTTTATGATTAGGTTTCATCCGGTTCTGAATTATACAGTAACTTGTTATATTCGATTACAGAACGGCTACTAAAATATATTTTTATTCTGTTATCTACACAGATATATTTTACTGTTCTGCGTATGCCATAGTTTCCAGCTACCATTGGATGGATTCTTCAATCAACATTGGTGGATAACCATAAACGGTGCTTATTGTATAAACGTTATGTGGGACGACCGACAAGGACCAATCTGCCCTTTGGCAGTACCAGCAATAAAGAGCAACCTGTCAGCGTTCATGATGTAACAACGTGCTGAAGCGAAAGCGTTGTGCTTGAAAGTGCAAAGAATCCATATCTTCTCCTTAAAGGAACACCATGTGCGTCAGTAGAAAGTTTTGCCAATGTAACATAAGGACACACACGAATTGGAGTACTGGGATTAATCGATTGTTGATTGCAATCGGCATATCATGAGCAAGTTATAAACAACAATCGAAGCATGCGATGTTCGCTAGTTATAACTTGTACGGCAAAATAATATCGTTTACCTCATCCATTACGGCAATGGTCAAAACTGCTGAAAAAAAGCTCTGGGGTTGCACTTAATCTTGAAACACACTCTAACAGAGGAGTGAGACTATTAGGTGTTTGACTGATTACTATCAAGCCAGGTGATATAATATCTCTCTTTGGTACAAAGGCCCAGCCTCTAAGAGATTATCATTCATCTTTGTAAAAACCGGCTGTACAATAGACCCGCTTTTCATTTCTTTTTGCAGAATTTGGAAGTTCTCCATTGCAGAAAGTTTGGTTGCATTCATTGTTGCAATATCTTTAATATTATCATAGAGTCTAAGCAGAGACTCCAAAACAAGATGCAATGCAGAAATGGCAGCTGGTACAAAAGAATCCACTTTAGGCAGGATCTTGGATTGGCATCTTAAATGTATGTTTTTCTCAGTAGAAAAATTTGAAGTAGTAAGACCAGGTTATGTCCAAACCACTGTGCTGCTGAACTACCTCCGAGCATCACATCTAGCTGGCTTTGTCTCAGAGTGCATTGATTTTTTTTACCATAACATTGCTATTGCTTTGAACCGCCCATCTAGTTTGCTCTGTATTTTAGTGTGTTTTGTGCTGCAATGCCAGCCTTTTGAGATTATTTTTCTATAAAATGCCATTGCCTTGAATCGCACATCTAGCCCATCCAGCCTGCTCTGTATTTTAGTGTGCTTTGTGCTGTTTCAATTTGCGTCTAGAAATCTAGAATTTATTTCATAAGATCCACCTCAATAAATATTTTAGGGAGAATCCTTACTATTTGGAGCAAAATAACAGTGAGCTCCATAGTACTTCGAATTTCTGCCCCCCTATTGCCAGCCACAGTCCCAGGTCTATCGTTTTCGAACAAAGAGTCCTCTCTGAACTAGATCTTTTGGAGAAGGGTGACAAAGGTAGGGCTTTTCAGAACTGCACAAGGTTACAAAGACAAGCCATGACCACACTTAAGAATAACAAAACAATAGTTATTAGAATTGCGGATAAAGGTGGTGCTATTGTGCTACTGGATCGCCAAGACTACATCACAGAATGTGATAGACAATTGGCCGACACCAAATTCTATTTACCTCTGGCGGATGATCCGACTACCCGCCTCAAGTCCTTGATAGCCAACAAAGTTGAAAAAGCCAAGGATAGAAGATGGATAACTCATAAAGAAGAAAATACCAGGTTAAAACTGATCCAAGTGTAACTCAATTTTACATTCTACCTAAGGTACATAAGATAATGGTCCACCCGCCTGGGAGGCCCATTGTTTCTGGCAATAGTTCAGTGCTAAAACCATTTGCAAAAATTGCTGACTCATTCTTGATAGGATATGTATCATTAATCTTAGTGAAAAGTTTCAGTTTAATGGTAAAGATGACTTATTGGTTACACTTGATATATGATCTTTGTATACCAAAATTCCTCAGAAGGCCACACTGGATATGATAGAGGAATTGCTCCTTGTGAAAAAAGATCCAGGTATGACACCTAATTCATTTATATTGTGATGCACTATGATGTCACTGACGGAAAACTATTTCAAGTTCAACAACCAATTTTCTTAACAAATCCATGGCACGGCCATGGGGTCAGCCGTGGCTCCAACATTAGCAAATCTTTATGTGGATTGTGTGGAACAGAAAAACATTTTCAGTGTTACTAATGTATTTCGGCACCATCAAACCCTCTGGAAAAGGTACATTGATGATGTGCTAATGATTTGGCACGGGGATGAAGGAGAATTGTTGCCCTTTTGTGATTGGCTGAATGGGATGAATCCCTTTCTTAAATTCACCATTAGTTATAGCAGGCACAAGATCGACTTTTTGGGCTTGACCATTGTGGCAAATGTGGATACCAATACTTTGGAGATAATACCTTTTCATAAACCAACAGATCAAAACTCTTTATTGAGATACGACAGCTTCCACCCAAAAACCCTAAGAGACAACCTGCCTTTTTGCCAATTTTTGAGGTTGAAACGGAACAGTACATATACAAATGTGTTCCTGGATGAAGTTGAAATATTGAGTAAGAACTTGATATACAGAGGGTATCCTAAGAAAATTGTCTAACGTTCTTTGAAGAGGGCAACCAACAATCACTGAGGTGCGCTTCTAGAATATAAGAATTGATTGCCTTCGTCAGATCCATATGGATTGGTCTTTGTGACCACCTATAATCCTCTTTCAAATCAAATAATCAGGATTATAAAGAAGAATTGGCATATTTTACAGAAAGGGAACAATCCAATTCCAGTTCCCAGGTGCGCCTCAAACGAGGAAGAAATCTGAAGGAATTGGTGACCATTAACGATATTTCTATTTTGTCCAATCCACAACAGACCATTACTGAACATTGGGGCCTGAAAAAACCAGTCGGACACACCCCTTGTGGGATGTGACATTGTTGCCCTTTAACTCCGAGAAGTACCAGTGTTACAATACCACTAGTACACCAATTGAAAGGATACTGATGGAAAAGGATACAATTGGACTTGCCCCGAAGCGAAGAGGAGTAGGATGACGTCCGTTGATATTTAGACCTTCCAACTAATGTCACTCTCTAGCTGGGTGAAAAATGACAGCTAAAGAGAGTAATCAGTGGAAAGGGCGTGTAAGAGACCAAGAACACAGGACTGTGAAAAGAAATGAGAGGGACTTTAGTATATACCAAACCCAATCTGAAAGTAATACTCTTTCTAAACAGCACTAACCTGTGATGGTAAAAGTCCTCAGTAGAATCCAAAGTCCATAGGTCCTCCAAGAAGCAACGAAATTGGGAAGGTTGTTAGTATGGGAACTAATCCGAACAGAACGCGGGCCGCGCTAGAGTTGGGTTGGTGCACTCAGGATAGCGTCCTTAAAGTTCTGTGCACTGGTCCGGAATGGAAGACCCAAGTGGAATGGGATGAAGGAAAGACAAGGTCCCTTATAGAGATGACAGGTAAGCCCTAAAAGAACTAGTGAGGATTGAGTAAATCAACAGACTGAAAGAAAAAGCTACTGACTAGGATAACTAGCCGGTTGTCCCCAGTGGAATTAGAGCAATGGGAGCTGGAGGGAGTTGATTGCTCTGAGTAGCGTGGGAGTGCTGAGAAAGCTATGATGATGCACCGTGGAGACACGCGATGCAATGTAGTGGTCAGCCGGTGGCTCCAAAAGAGAAAAGAGCGTTGGATGGCAGTTGAACGTTGCACCGCAGAGGAATGTGATGTAAATGTCGGTGAGGGAATGGGCCGACGACTCCAGGTGGAATTGGAGCGTTGGTAGTTGATTACATTGCACTGCTGAGGAAAGCTGAGGAACGCGGTGGAAATGTCAGTAGAAAAATGAGCCGACGGCTCCAGATGCAAGGAGCATAGGTAGCTGACTTAAGTTGCACCGCAAAGGACTGCGGTGGAAAGTTGCCAGTGAAGTCAGCCGACTACTCTGGGTAGAATGGGAGTAGTAAAGACTGCCAAAGGAAGCCTTCTAGAGATGCGAGGAAATAGACCGAAGCTGCGGGACACAACTCCAAGCTTCGAACAGGAAACGATCAGAACGCGTACGTCTTCAACAACACCATGTGACATGTCCCAATTTAAAGGAACAGAAGGCATATCCTGCATCCCTGACAATTGCAAATGAAGAAGAATAATGTTATTCTGTGTGTGATTTTATAAAAAAAGACGCTTCCCCGCGAGTTTGCTAAAGAGACTCCAGTGGGTGTAGAACGGTCTGGCTGTTCTGTGAGCCGTGTGAGCATGAGGTCTCTGTTGTTTGGGCTTAGGGTATACAGGCATGACAACCAGTGTGGACATTTGACTACAGAGACCTTGGAAGCAAACATTTTTCACAAATTGTAATACTATTGGTGTGATTTATGCGATCTGATGTCCATGTCCCAAATTATACATCGCCAAAACTGAACGGAAAGTGAAAATACTTTTCAGTGCACACAAGAGCTGTATAAGAAATAAAGTAATGACAGCCCGATGGTCAGACATTTTGTAGCTAATAATCATAGCTGTGAGGACTTGACATGGTCTGTTTTGAAAAAAGTTTGTTCGTCCAACAATACGAACACAGATAAAAAACCTTGGTTTAGGAAGAAATTAGGTTAATATTTCTCATTAAAAGTCACATTACCATTGCACGAGCAGATGGATTGGTTTCCATAGAGATTGGTGAGGATGGTTATCACAAGATGAACCACAATCTTTGGGAGTCCGATTGTGGCTCCCATGCTGCTGTCCTGATTTTTATGAAATGTCACGATAACGTGTTTCCCTGTTGAGAAACAGATCTGTATGCCATTTGTGCATCATTCAAGCTGTTGCAACTTTTATTGCACTATTTATTCCAGCTGGCTGGAGGAAGATCACTAGCGGATAAGTGAGAAACTGGCTGTGAAACGCGAGATACAATCAGCTATTAGAGATAAATATTTCCATGTTTTTCCCATTCGCTGTGTTTTAGAACAGATATTTCAAGATGGCCGCCACTGATAGGAGTAGATCAGAACAGTATGAACCCTGGGAGGAAGAGACTATATTTAAACCTATTCTACTTGCAGGGACTGGCTTGGATCTAATACGGTGGTTGGCGTGATACCCGTAAGAACAGCTACGGGTTATACTGGTTAGTGATGTGCCACAGACTGGGTGAATGTTGAGAATACAGCCCGCATACTGTATTGTGCCACCCGTACAGAGGATGGTGCTTTTATTCGCATCACGTTATGTGAGTTGCCTAAGTCACCATATGATATTAGCTGACGAACTGTCGTCGGACTTAATGACATCCAGACAGAACTTTGGAGTCGAGTATTCAAGATGCCCAGAGTGTTGTGGGCGTGCTCAGTGAACTGATGTTTTTTGGATCGCTAGCTATAACATATACATATCACTATGTGCAGTAAGCCCTTTTAGTTTTATACCCAGACCGCAACCGTTTGTTTGTTGCATTTCCCCATACAGCTTTTGACGGGACTAACACAGCATGTGGTAAATACAGGAGAAACATTGACAGTTTCAGCAATTTTGTGGACCAGGGCTTTCTACGAGCCATTGTGTTTGACACACTATTTTCAAGTAAGCCTGATGTTTGCTATACTGCTGGCAGAGCGGCATTCGGGGGAGCAACTATCTCAATATGATCATAAGAAATATTGATAGACTGTTTATCTTGCCCACTTGATGTTTCAGTTGCTACACAGCCAACATAAGGACACGTGCATTCCTATGGATTACCAGCCCATGCTCGAGACTCTGGTCCATTAACTATTGTAAACCTACTTTTGTGTTACAAATCATGTTCAAGTGACTTCTTCCAGTATGAGTATTGGGGCTGTGGTAATTTTACCTGATCCACACTCAGTGCTTAACACTTAAGTAGAGAATACATGAATCTACTTCATTTGATTACCTTTCTTATGTATATTCTTTTTCCCTTTCTTTTTCTGTTTCTGTCTTTTGTTGTCCTTTTTTGTTGTTTGTGTCATGATGCCTACCTCCAAGGAGCCAGGTCCGACCCAGCAACCCCAGAGGCAGGCATCATTTCCCCCAGGGGAGTGCCTACGGGCCCAAGCTGGGGCCCTTTGGACGCCGTCCTGGTGCCTTAGGCGCCAGGCTCATGTTGGACCTCTGTCCTGGCGCCTTAGGCGCCATGCTCATAAAGCTAGACATGTGTTCAAGTGTTTTAATGTGCACTTACCTGATGCAGACCATGCTGCCACAGCCAGGCCCTCTTGAGGCCTGAATGGAACTACTTTACCTGTGGGACTACTTTCCACCTGGGTGTGGTCGGGGAAGGATACATACCTGATCGGAGGAAGGATACACTTGGGACTTCTTCCAAAGCTATTTAAACCACACCCGATCAGCAACTCACGCTTCGCGTTGTTCTGCTCCTCGCAGCTGGACGCTCACCGTGTCAGCTCCTGCATCTGGACTTCAGCCACGCCTGTCAGCATCCTGGGTCACCTGCAAAGGGAGACAAGAGACCTTACCAGCTAAATCTGCACCACGGAGACTTCACTGACGATCCTGAAAGGGAAGACATTATTTTTAAAAGCATTTCGTTACGATCGCTGCAGCGCTGCATTTCACTCACCTTTCCTGGGTTCCTCCATCTTCAGTAGCGATCATCCGGATACACAGCCACTTCCCAGAGCCTAGAGAAAAAGACAAGAATAAGAGGTGAGAGAAGGAAGGGAATAAGATTTACCTGTTGGGTCTTTCCCATGTCATTTCGGGTCTTGCCGCTTCCAGGCATTTTCCGGACCCCGGCCCCTATGGGGATAAAAGACAAAGACATTGAATGAGCGTATGCAAAGTCAGTTCCCGAGCGCTCATCCAGAACTAACCTGCCATTTACTGGAACTGGAACTGCACGTTTCACTTCGGGTCGGTGCCATATCTCCGGCATTCCGAACCCCGGCCCCTAAGGGGAAAAAAGACATAAGCATTAGCGCTTGCTGCAAAAAGACAATGAACATTATTATTAAGCTTGGACTTTTGAACTTGCAACAGAACTTTTACAGAGCCTTACCTGAATAGTCAAGCTTACCTGAACTCCCATCAATCCTCAATCCAGTGAAGTAACTGGGTTTCAACGCGCCCCTGCATCAGAAGCAGGATGGAGAGCTCATCCTTCCTGACCCTAAGGTGAGACTTCACGGGGAATCGTGGAAGGGTATCGTGGAGGGTTGGAAGAGAGTGGGAGGCTTGAGCATAACTCAGTCAGTAGGTAATACTCCCTTTTCAAGCACAGGGGAATATTCCTGCGAGCCGGAGAAGCCAGAGTAGAGGGCCCTTCCTGTCTATCTTCAGAGTCCTGCGTTTCACCATTGAAGAAGCATCAGCACTCGAAGCCAGACCTGCGCCTCCGTGGGAATCAGGTGAGCGTTACAGTTTGTGGTGGTTTGTCTCGTAACAGTCTTCTATATTGTCTGCACACCATCACTCAACATATCCCCCTCATGGATTCTCTGGGTTCTGGATGACATCATTCCAGTATCGGGATGAAAATTATATTCCTCCTATGCCACCCGCAATACTAATGAATTGTATGCAGGGTGAGTGTGAATAAGTTGATTTGTTCTCTTGATTCGGTGCTTATGACTCAATAGGAGGGTCATAGTGAGCAGAAATGAATGTCAATTAATTATCGTTCAGTAATAGTACGTCTCTTTCATCCATATAGGTGAGATCCAAGGTACATGACATTGTTGTGTAGCATCCGTTAAGAACTTCTATCACCCAAATACTTTTATGCCATCCTACCCGTGATGAATTTCCACCCAATTGACTACTACGACGGATATGGAAAGAAACATGTTGGGTTTGTGTTTATATTTAGGAATCATGATTTAAGAATGATAGTTACCAACCAAATTTGTACAGTTGGGTAACTTTTGTATTTAGCAGTATTTTGCTCCTCTGGAGCATCAAGTTCAACTTTTGTTAATAGCTTACATTTTTTAGAATTTTTTTCTTGATTCATAAATTTTGCAGTCACAATTTATTGTGTTATATTCTACCTTGGTGATTGTTTGGTATGGTTATGCAGAGTATATGGTGAGTGTATGAGAGTGTTTCTTAGGTGTGTGTAGTTCTTTTTTTATTTTCTGTGCATTTCCTGCACACTACAGATGTGTGGTGATTACATATTTTTGAATTATTCTCTGCACTATTTTGTGTTTGTTATATTACACTCATTTACAAGTTTGTATGCCTCCATTATGGATTTGTATAAAGATTAAATACATTTTGTATATTACATTTGTAGGATATTAATTGAATTTTTTCATGTTCCAACAGGCAAATGTGTTGCTCTTATATTTTGACCAGACATATGAGTACATGTTATTTATTGTGAGTCGTGTTACCTTGCATTTCATACTACAGAGACATACAAATTATGTCCTCTTTTATATATTTATATATATTGGTGCTGACCAGATACGACTGGAGTTCTGACATACCTGGTGTACCTGTTCTTTAGTTTTTTGTGCTTTGTGCTGCTATGCCTAAACTTTTGGGATTATTTTTCTATAAATTGCCATTGCCTTGAATCGCACATCCAGCCCATCTAGCCTGCTCTGTATTTTAGAGTGTTTTGTGCTGCTATGCCTAGCCTATTGTGATATTTTTAAAGACTGTGCCCGATCACTACTGGGTGTAAGGCGTGAACCCATCCAAATCTGGCCTGGTTGATACCATGCATTATTATTGTTAGCCTAGTTCTGCCCCTGTATCACGAGATTGCAAAACCACTGTCCTGCTTGTCACTAGTAAATTAGTACTGCTAACTACTTGGCACTGCAAGCCCAGTACTGTTGATGGTTATCTTATTAAATTATTATGCCTCAGTCAACCATTGTGGCACATTACTAGCATTATACACGCTACTACCCACTAGTTGTTAAAACTACTGTCTGCCTTATTGGCTGTAGGCCTACAGGCTAATGTACTAGCCCCCTACTACCTCGACTACCACCTTATCACCATGGCAAACAAAACCCTCCCAGTACTGGAAATCAAACCAACTACATTCCTCCCACAACTTAAATGTGACAGTCATCCTCTAACTATCCAACCCACTAGCTTCTTACCATTGCTGAACTCAGCTACCTATCCTACTCATTCAGAACATTCCGGTGGCGTGGGCTCTAACCACTTGCCACCCGCTAATCTAAAGATTAACTGCCTCATTACCCAAGACAAGTATACCATGCTCTGCTATAGCCAGAAACTCTAGACTTCGTGCTAGACTAACCAGACTCTATGAACCACCGGCCAATACTCTTGCTAAAATAGATCTTCCTATTACGGGGAATAACATTAAAACCAAAACTCATTATAGTAAGAAAAACTAAGCCACAACCTCCAATCAAAGCTACTACATTGAAATATCTCAGGGTAAACCTAATGCTGCTTCGACCAAAACTCCAATGAACCTAACATTATGGGTGCCTTAATTAACGCCAGATCTTTGTTTGGCGCACACTACGTAAATAGCGTATCTGATTACGGCCGACAACCTTGACTTCCTTTCTATAACTGAGTCGTGGCTTAACGCAGCTGCAGGCCCTGCCCTCCTACTGGCAGTACCTGATAACTACAATATTATAAGAGCAGACAGAGCTGATTCTAGAGGCGGAGGCATTGCCCTTATTGACAAATCTCATCTAGCTATGAGACTAGTCCTGTCTCCAGCTGTTAACTCTTGTGAACTACTCACAGTTAAGATACCTATTTCAAATTCTGGTACCCTTACAGTATACTTAATAAATAGACCACCAGGACCGATTGGTTCATTCGAAGAAGTCCTCTCCATAATACTATCTGATAAGACTAAATTGACTTCACAAATACTACTGATTGGGGATTTCAACTTAGGCTTCAATGATCCCAACAACCGTCACGCTCTAGCAATTTCCAATGCACTCACCGAAAGGGGATTCAGCCAAAGAGTGACCCAGGCCACCCACGACGAAGGTAGAACCCTTGATTGGGTGGCAGACTTCAACTGCACAGCTTCTACCACATTTATTATTCCCCAAACTTGGACAGATCACTTCCTTCTCTCCTTTACCCTCTCAGCTAATATCCCTACCGCCAAGTTCAATCTAATAGCACCTCCACTTCTGACGAGGAACAAAAGGAATATCCCTGCAGATAAGAGCATACCATTCATAAATCCTACCCTCAACTTACTGCCCAATTCAACTAGTCCAGACATCTTAGTAGATGAATACAACGCTACCATGACCAAAGCACTAGATGTAATTGCTCCACTCAAAATGTGGAAAAGTAAACGTAGAGCTCATCTGAACCCATGGGTCACTCCCCAACTAAAATCATTGAGAGATGAAAAGAGAAAAATAGAAACCCCGTGGAGACATCTACCCACTGAAGATAATAAAACAAACCTGATCAACTTAGCTGCCCTCTATAAAAAGGAAATATTATGCACCAAACAGGAAACCTATAATGATAGGATTAATAAAGCCAGTTCGAGTACCAAGGAACTTTTCACCATTCTAAGAGAAATGGAAGCTCCTATACCTCAGACAGATGACTGCTTGAAGGACAAACTCTGGTGCACTAATATCCAGAATGCCCTAGCAAATAAAATCTCCCTCCTCCAGAATAAGATTGCAGATTAAAAAAGCTAACCTAGCTAACATAGGCAAGCACAGTTCAGCCCCGGCTTCTTCCAGTAAACCTCTGCATTGTTTCAGCTTCTCACAAGTCTCCATCCATGAGGATGAAAAAATCATTGCCTCCCTTAAACCTTCAAGCTGTCAAGGAGATAGCTGTCCTGCTCAGATAATTAAAGAAGCCACCAGATACCTGATGCCATTTATCTCCAAACTAATCAATGCTTTGTCCGCATCAGGCACTGTCCCTGGTAACTTAAAGGATCCTTGGGTCCTATCCCTCCTGAAAAAACAATCATTGGACCCCATTATTCCTACTAATTACAGGCCGATTACGACAGTACCATTCCTACTTAAGATATTAGACAAAGTGGCTTACATCCAAATACAGGAGTACCTAGATTCTAATCACCTACTTGGAGTCCGTCAATCTGGCTTCCAGCCACAACACGGTACTGAAACGGCACTAATAGATCTAAAGACCCAGATCGATGAACTTAAAGATAAAGGAAAAATAGCCCTGCTACTGCTACTCGATCTTTCTGCCGCTTTCGATCTGGTGGATCACAAAGTACTTTGTAAACACCTTGCCTCAGCGGTGCACTTTTCACAGGATGCTATCACCTGGATTAAACCCTTCTTGAACAACAGGACTATGAGAGTCTTTTCTCCATTAGCCACTGCTGATCCTATCCCAATAACCTGTGGTGTGCTGCACGGTTCTTGTGTTTCACCAACAATGTATAATATATTTACAAAGTTGTTGTTCGACGACCTAGACCTTCTGGGTGTCACCTACACTAACTATGCAGATGACACCCAGATCATCATACCTCTTACCAGAGAGTACGACAAGGACATTACCCTAGTGAATAAAATGTACCTTATCATCCAGGCATGGATGGCCGCACACAGTCTATGCCTGAATGACGAAAAAACCGAGCTCTTGATACTCGGAATCACAGCTAACCTCAACAAACTTAGCACAAAATACATTTTCTTCAACATCGATGGGAACAACATTAAAGCGGTAAAAGAAGTAAAAATCTTAGGTTTTTACCTCGACTCAGCCTTTACACTCAATAAGCAAGTCAATATCATGGCCTCTTCTACAGCATACACCTGTAAACTGATCAGGGCTTGCAAACCCTTTCTCTCCAAAGTAAGCTGTACGATCCTAGCTAGAGCCCTTATCCTCTCTTAACTGGATTATTGCAATGCATTGTACCTAGGGGCGAGTAAATACATCATAAATAAAATCCAAATTCTTCAAAACAACACGCTCAGAACAGCACTTGGCATACCAAGGAGAAAGCACATCTGGAAGCTGAGGAGACAGAACAAATGGCTCTCCACCAAGGACAATATTTTGCTTAAATCTCTCTCACTAACTCATAAATGCCTTAATCAAGCTACCTCTCTACCTCTCTGAGACAATCATCACAAAAATCACCTCACGACCTAATAGGACAGTCAATGAATCCTGTCTAGTCATTCCCAGATTTAAACGAAAAAAAGCAGGGGGAAGTAGTTTCCTTGTTACGGCAGCACAAGCATGGAATGCCTTACCTCCCTCCTTCAGAGCTAACCAACCCTTCTTCATGTTCAGGGGTAACACTATAAATTGGCTTGTAGCTAAGGACACAACTGGATAGTACTAGCCCTGCACATGTGTATATATATATATATATATACATATATATATATATATATATATATATATAACCTCTGCCTTGGCCACTAATGTATTTATTCTGCACTTTTTACTGTACGTATATTTCTCTTTGTATTATTATGTATGATCTATTGTATTGTAACTTGAGCTGAAAGTATACTTGTATTCTTTTTGGAAAGGTGCCCAGATACCTCAGGGTGGGGTGCACCATACACATCAATAAAGAAACAAACAAACAAACAAACCATGCTTATTCAAATCGTCCAAAGACACACCTTGAGTAAAAGAAAGCACCATATTTGAAATGTCCTCGGTGCTTTGATTGAGAAGCATTGAAGAAACAGTAGCCCCAACCAAGGCCTCCACCTCTTTACACAATTTAACCAAGGGTTCATCCAATATAAAAGAGTTATCCAAGACTCTCAGAGCCGTAAAGACCGCATCTTCTGATGACAGAGCAAGACATACCATCTTTCTTGCAAATTCCCCGCCCAAGCCTAATTGGATTTCTCCTGGAAGGGTCAAATTGTATTTTGCCTGATCTTCCGAACACAAGACCTGGGCATAAGTGACCCCTATTCGGGACACTAAATTCGCCTCTGGTATAAATAAAGAGTGCCCATCATCCCGCTATGCTGAGCACCCGCTGCAAGGGACACTGCTGATCGAATTAAATAAAGTCAAGTTTGAGGTCAGACAAGGTACTCCAGGCACAGCAAATGAATCCATTATGTTGGAATTACAAGGTGGTATAAACACAGAAGGAGGGTCAGCAGCCCTTGACTTACTGCCAAGTGCGGTCGGCATGATAGGCCCGCTCGCTTCCAAGAAGAGTGTCCAAGTTCTTACGCCCCAACTTGTGCCCTGTGGCACTTGAGACCATGAGATCGCAGGACACTCTGCACGCTCCGCTGTAGAGGCAGTATATAAGTCCTCAAACACCTCCTTCGATTGAAGGGGAAAAAAAGACTGCCCGTCCACAAACACAGAGAGCACTAAAAACCAAATTGCTACAGAGTATCTCACAGAACACTCGGCACTCTAACGTCTGTGTGACTATCTTCGAAGGTTTGAGATTTTAAACAGAATCCATTCTATTGAGCAGCTTTATGAATGGGGGCTTCCACTAGATGCACTAGAAAAAGCTAGTTCTGAACATTTCTCCAAGAAAACATAAGTGAGTGGCTCGGAGAGATTATTAGCCCATAAAATAAATAGGAGCCATCATTCGTGGTATTATGCTAATACTTTGTATTTTTCAGAGCATGAACGATATTTCACATGGCTGGAAAAGTGTCCCACATATGGTAAGATTCAGCTAACTGTGAAATCTGACATGTTGTCCAGGGTGGAGACACATCCCTTAACTTACCCCTTTCGGAAGCAGTAGACATAGCAGCTGCCCCATATTTTTTCAACATCGACCATGGCATAGACAATAAGACATGGCTCTACTCTTTCCTGGTGACATATTTGAAATTAGAAAATGATACTATCAGCAGAAGGGTGTGCTCGAACAAACCTTGTTTGCATTGCATACAGAAGTACTTAGCACATGACGCATCTTGCACCGTTATTCAGTATCCCATCTCCCATGTTATGAATGCAACATCATTTCACAATCTTAGTAGCGTAGTGTGTCAGGAGTTGCAGTACTAAACAGCTGGGCTAGCTATACCAGGACATTAATGGTTGACTTGGAATGTCGCACTAGAGATCAGTTTCTCATTACTTTGTTCTGCCTTCCAGGTGACTTCCCAGTTCCTGAACTGTTCCCAGGGCATTGCCATTTGCCTTGCACACCAAAGAGCCTGCACTTGCACTTTTGAGTGCATACAAGAGCCAATCTCTTGACGACAGATTGGGTTGACTAGAAAAAGAATTGGCCAGTTAAATGGAGCAAAACTGATGATCATGAATGCCAATATCGGGCGGATAGGAGTAGTTTCTACACAGAACACATCACCAAATACCTGCTGATGAGCCTGGTCTTCAATGTTACAACTGCAGGTGAAGAAATGAAATGAGATGTTGCTTGTTCTGAGGATTAGGATTTTGATCAACGAATATTTGCTGAGGATTTGAAACACCAACTCTGGCCCAAAGAGCTCACAGAAACATCTAGGATTAACCCTACAACAGCTGTTTTGAAGTACTCCAGATAGAACAGCCACTGTTCTCAGTGTTCATTTTTAGCTTATGGACTTGTTAAAGGAGCTTGGGCTCCTATTAGTTTGATACTGCCTGGAACTTGGGCCGGGGCTCTGTGGGACTGGGTCCTCCACATAGATGTGTGGCAGATAAAGACTGCCAAAGAGCCCAGCAGGTTTCTGCTCAGTGCCCCAGAGATAACGCTGGATGTATGGTTAGGTATTGGAACTCATTGGCAGTTATGGCCCTTAGAACCTGCCTAACTGCAGTGTGTCAGTAACATGAAACCTTTCCAGAGAATGCTGGTAGTGTAGAATGTGCTTGACGAAGTTAGGCCACGGATTTTCTTTAAAACCAGTGAGGTATTTTTAGCATACACAATGGGTTATTTTTGGGTTTGTTTTGTGGTATACCCTCTCGAGACATACTTCACACTTTTACCATGCACTAGGACACATAACATTTATTGGACAGCCCAGATGAAAAGGTTGCTTTGTCTTGCCTATGATATAACAGTTAACTGGAAAACTCTTTTGCCACATTGTTCCCTGACGTTACTTAACATTATGTGGTAGGCAGTGCAAACATTTAGGGGCCGATTCATGGAACAAACGTGCGCCGAAAATCTACGCGCAAGCAGGCGCAAGCAGGCGCAAGCGGAAAAAAAGAGGCGCACGCGCACGCGTGCGATTCATGGAAGTCCCTGCGCGTGTCTTCCTCGGGATGTGCGCCAAACCCGTGCATGGCGCCCACGTCACTGCAACATCGTGAAAGGCGTGCGCGACGCGCACAGTGAAAGTGCACAACCGCAGCGCACACACCAGAAAGTGGGCGGGACATGGGGCGTAACGCGCGGAATGGGGAACAACACGCGAAAATAAGGGCGTAGCTGGGGATGTACTGCAGGGAAGCAGACGGAACGCCCACACGCACTCGAACCACACGTATTCATGGAATCGAATAGGGCAAAGCCACGCACAGCCAAAGACACGCACAAGCTGAAACACGGCCGCCACACGAAGGCAGGCGGTAGAGTCCCAGCGCATCAAAAAAGTGGCGCGCGGGAAGTTAAATACGCGATTGAGCGGGTACGTGGATTTCAGGGGTGCGCGAGAAATTCTACACGCGATTGGCCTGGGTACGTGTATTACAGGGGTGCGCGAGAAAATCTACACGCGATTGGCCTGGGTACGTGGATTTCAGGGGTGCGCGAGAAAATCTACATGCGATTGGCCTGGGTACGTGGATTTCAGGGGTGCACGAGAAATGCTACACGCGATTGGCCTGGGTACGTGTATTACAGGGGTGCGCGAGAAAATCTACACGCGATTGGCCTGGGTATGTGGATTTCAGGGGTGCGCGAGAAATGCTACACGCGATTGGCCTGGGTACGTGTATTACAGGGGTGCGCGAGAAAATCTACACGCGATTGGCCTGGGTACGTGGATTTCAGGGGTGCGCGAGAAAATCTACACGCGATTGGCCTGGGTACGTGTATTACAGGGGTGCGCGAGAAAATCTACACACGATTGGCCTGGGTACGTGGATTTCAGGGGTGCGCGAGATATGCTATACGCGATTGGCCTGGGTACGTGGATTTCAGGGGTGCGCTAGAAAATCTACACGCGATTGGCCTGGGTACGTGTATTACAGGGGTGCGCGAGAAATCCTACACGCGATTGGGCCTGTGCGAGTGGGGCAGTGTATTACGTGGGTGTGCGGGAAGTTGAAGAGGTGAATTGCCAGTGTGGGTCCTCCCAGGTCTCCCCTCTACCCCCTCCATGACCTCTGCAGGCAAGCCACACCACAGGGGACTACCCTGCACCCCTGGTCATGTCCCGCAGGCAGCCCATCCACCATGGGCATGCCCCCCAGCCAAGCCACATGTCCCCTTGCACCCCCACCCCCCAGCACTGTGGGGCACCTGCCAGCAGGCCCCCAACCATGTCCCACTCATGTCCCCTTGCACCCCCACCCCCCAGCACTGTGGGGCACCTGCCAGCAGGCCCCCAACCATGTCCCACTCATGTCCCCTTGCACCCCCACCCCCCAGCACTGTGGGGCACCTGCCAGCAGGCCCCCAACCATGTCCCACTCATGTCCCCTTGCACCCCCACCCCCCAGCACTGTGGGGCACCTGCCAGCAGGCCCCCAACCATGTCCCCTTGCACCCCCACCCCCCAGCACTGTGGGGCACCTGCCAGCAGGCCCCCAACCATGTCCCCTTGCACCCCCACCCCCCAGCAGGCCCCCACTCATGTCCCCTTGCACCCCCACCCCCCAGCACTGTGGGGCACCTGCCAGCAGGCCCCCAACCATGTCCCACTCATGTCCCCTTGCACCCCCACCCCCCAGCAGGCCCCCACTCATGTCCCCCTGCACCCCCACCCCCCAGCACTGTGGGGCACCTGCCAGCAGGCCCCCAACCATGTCCCCTTGCACCCCCACCCCCCAGCAGGCCCCCAACCATGTCCCACTCATGTTCCCTTGCACCCCCACCCCCCAGCACTGTGGGGCACCTGCCAGCAGGCCCCCAACCATGTCCCCTTGCACCCCCACCCCCAGCAGGCCCCCACTCATGTCCCCCTGCACCCCCACCCCCCAGCACTGTGGGGCACCTGCCAGCAGGCCCCCAACCATGTCCCACTCATGTCCCCTTGCACCCCCACCCCCCAGCACTGTGGGGCACCTGCCAGCAGGCCCCCAACCATGTCCCCTTGCACCCCCACCCCCCAGCAGGCCCCCAACCATGTCTCCCACCACCCCCACCCCTCCAGTCACCAGGGGCAGCCTCCACCAGGCCCCCACCCATGTCCCCTTGCACCCCCACCCCCCAGCAGGCCCCCACTCATGTCCCCCTGCACCCCCACCCCTCCAGTCACCAGGGGCAGCCTCAACCAGGCCCCCAACCATGTCCCCTTGCACCCCCACCCCCCAGCACTGTGGGGCACCTGCCAGCAGGCCCCCAACCATGTCCCACTCATGTCCCCTTGCACCCCCACCCCCCAGCACTGTGGGGCACCTGCCAGCAGGCCCCCAACCATGTCCCCTTGCACCCCCACCCCCAGCAGGCCCCCACTCATGTCCCCCTGCACCCCCACCCCCCAGCACTGTGGGGCACCTGCCAGCAGGCCCCCAACCATGTCCCACTCATGTCCCCTTGCACCCCCACCCTCCAGCACTGTGGGGCACCTGCCAGCAGGCCCCCAACCATGTCCCCTTGCACCCCCACCCCCAGCAGGCCCCCACTCATGTCCCCCTGCACCCCCACCCCCCAGCACTGTGGGGCACCTGCCAGCAGGCCCCCAACCATGTCCCACTCATGTCCCCTTGCACCCCCACCCCCCAGCACTGTGGGGCACCTGCCAGCAGGCCCCCAACCATGTCCCCTTGCACCCCCACCCCCCAGCAGGCCCCCAACCATGTCTCCCACCACCCCCACCCCTCCAGTCACCAGGGGCAGCCTCCACCAGGCCCCCACCCATGTCCCCTTGCACCCCCACCCCCAGCAGGCCCCCACTCATGTCCCCCTGCACCCCCACTCCCCAGCACTGTGGGGCACCTGCCAGCAGGCCCCCAACCATGTCCCACTCATGTCCCCTTGCACCCCCACCCCCAGCACTGTGGGGCACCTGCCAGCAGGCCCCCAACCATGTCCCCTTGCACCCCCACCCCCCAGCAGGCCCCCAACCATGTCTCCCACCACCCCCACCCCTCCAGTCACCAGGGGCAGCCTCCACCAGGCCCCCACCCATGTCCCCTTGCACCCCCACCCCCCAGCACTGTGGGGCACCTGCCAGCAGGCCCCCAACCATGTCCCCTTGCACCCCCCCCCCCCAGCAGGCCCCCAACCATGTCTCCCACCACCCCCACCCCTCCAGTCACCAGGGGCAGCCTCCACCAGGCCCCCACCCATGTCCCCTTGCACCCCCACCCCCCAGCACTGTGGGGCACCTGCCAGCAGGCCCCCAACCATGTCCCCTTGCACCCCCACCCCCCAGCAGGCCCCCACTCATGTCCCCCTGCCCCCAGGTCCTGACGAAACACAATCATGGCAGTAATGGGCATACCCAGCACAAACACCCAGGCAAGGATTGCATCCACCCACATAGTAGATGCAATTACATGATACAACCCCAATGGCAAGTATGTAAATGAACACATGTCCCTCACACACACATACACAATGGGTGCAAGTGAATGTCAAAACCCATATCATGACATGCATGAAACCAATGAGAAAATACCACAAATGTAAGTAATAAATATATGTATTAAAGATGAAAATGAAGTAAAGAAATAAAACACACAACAATGGGGATGACAAAACAAATGGTCCATGTCCGAGAACAAATAGAAAAAATCAAAAAACAAAGGAATCCAAAAAATAATGTAGTCCAAAGCAAAATAATGGTGGGAAAAATAAGGAAAAACCATTGCCTCATGGTGAACACAAATATAAATCCAACAAATGTTTTCCAAACATCAAACTATGTACAAGAATATCCCAGGGTCCATGAGCCCAACACCATAAATTAAACCTACTACTACTAACTAATATTAAAAATATATACAGAAAAGTGGCCATTGTCCGAGCGGTCCAAAAAAAACTTAAAAAATAAAGGAAACCTAACACTAACTAACTAAAGAACTATATACAATGGCAGCGGGCAAGTCCTGCGGCTCACTCTGTGATGTTGCTGGCCAGGGCATCCTCGAACTCCATGTCGATGTCCCGGAGGCGGGACTCTGTCCTGGCCCCGAGGTCTCGCAGGGACAACCCCGTGTCCACCTCAAACTCCCTGCGAGCTTCCTCGAGGCACTCAGCCCGCCTCAACGCCCGACGCATGGAGAACTCCGCCCTGACCATGGTGAGCCGCTCCTCTTCCGCCCGCTGCCGCTCCGCACCTATCCGCTGGACCAACTGTTCCCACACGGAAGACACTGCCATCCCAGGGTTCTCCTGCCCTCCGGCCGATGCCTGCCCCTCTGATCTTGATGGCCCCGAGCCATGATGCCTCCCACGTCGAACCTGCTGCTGCCTCCGACGCCACTGCCTCTGCCAGCACGACGGCATCCAGGCTGATGGAATCCACCGATGCCGTCGTGCACGTGCCCTGCCAGATGATGCCGGCACATCCTCCATCTGCAGGGGGACAGTTGCTGGTGTGTCCACCCCTGCTGGACCTTCGACTCCCGACTGTGGCAGGGATGGGGTCCCCACCGAGCTGGCTGCGTTGGTCGGGGCAGGTCCACAGGGGGCCCTGGTGGCATCTGGGCCGGAAGACGGCATGGAGCACGACTGGCGCATAGCCTCCACAGAGGAGGAGAGGGTCGCCAGAAGGCCACACACATGTAGGAAACCCCCGACCATGGCGGCTCCCAAATGGTTCACGTACGCACGGTGCTCTTCGTGATGATGTGCATGCTCCTCCCGGGAAGCATGCACCTCATCACGAATGCCAGCCGTGTGCAACGCGACACCAATCAGGACCCTCTCCACACGGCCAGGGGTCCCCTCGTCCGCAGGTAGAGGAGTGTCAGATGACATGGACATCTCCCCTACCTGCGGACGGGCCTGGGATGGGGCATCCCTGCTGGTGCATGGTGGTGCAGTCACAGTGTCAGGGACAGTGACATGCACAGGCACCTCCACGGCGACCTGTGCTGCCTCCTGCCCCTGGCCCTGGACTGCACCACTTGCACCAGCGGGGATGCCCCCACCAGGCCCCATGTGTGGCTCAGTAGCGGCCTCCTCCCCCTCTGTGGAAACCACCAACCTGGATGTCTCCACGCCGTCTTCCGCCGGTGCAAGCCCCTGTGGGGGCTCACCCACCCCTTCCGCTGCAGCCGTGGTGGCATCCCCGCCGCTCTGCTCCACAGCGCCTTCTCCGCCCTCTTCTTCACTTGCCACTGTGTAGAGGGAGACATAGAACACAAGCATCAGGGTACTGTACAATGGTCCCCTAGACAGGAAGCAACAGCAGATGAGTGGCACTGTCATACATCACTTCCATCATGTCCCGCCACAACACATGGGTCAGTGCAGGCAAAACACATACAGTAACAGGCATGGCGCATGCCATGGACATTGGCATACATGACCAAGGGACACATGATTCATACAATGTTGGTTTTAAACTCACATGCATCATGGGTCTTGCCATCACATGCACACACCTCACTGTAGTTCCATCCATCTGGCCTCGTACACCACAGACGCAGTGGATACAAGGATGACTAGGCTGCATCAGTGAATCTGAACATTGTCACAGACATGTGTCATGCATCCATGGCAGTTACAAGTCACAGACACGCAGTTCAGACACACACACATGGGCACCATACGTGTACATGGGACCAGCACCCATCCCTCACCCCCACCCATGTCCAGGAACAGAGACTGCCATGCTTCCATGTGTCCATTCCGCACAGAGCCCCCCATGTTGCAATAGAACACATGCACCAACCATGTGGTTCACACATCACTGTACTCACATGCCTGACCATGATGTCCCTGCACACACACATACGTACATGGCCTATGTCACACATACAGGCAGGTATCAGACAACCAGCACACTGCAACATGCCCTGTCTCACACAGTAATGCTTGGCCACTTACCGGCCAACTCCAGATGGGTCTGCCTCCGAAGGATCTGGGCGTGGAGCGCTGGGTCTACGCGTTCCAGGACCCTCATCTCGATGTCACTCAGGCGTGCCCGGCCCCCCTCCGCGAGGCGCTGGGCCTTATTGAGGGTCCTGGACCTCAAGTCCTCCCAGCGCTTCTTGATGTGCTTGATGTCGCGGGTTGCCACCCCCTCCGCGTTGATGGCAACCACTACATCGTCCCAGATCCTCTCCCGTCCTTCCTTGTTGGCGCGTGGTCTTCCGAAGAGGGCATCATAATGCCCCAGGACATGCTCCACCAGGACACCAACTTCCTTCTCACTGAAGCTGGTGGCCCTCTGCCTCTCTGGCTGGGGGTCGCCACTGGTCTCAGATGGTGCTTGCCCCGACATGGCGACCCCCGAGGCAGGAGTGGGTGGGCAACTTGGTCCTGGGGCTGGGCTGTGGAGCGATGGTATCCCAGTCGGGAGTCTACTGTTCCAGCAGGGGTCGACACAGCAACTGGACCCCTGCAGATGGCTGATGTGCAGGCACCAAATGGCAGGGCACGGTGGCAGCAGGCAGGCAGGCAGGCAGGCAGCAGCAGATGGCACGTGGGAGGCTGCTCGGGGCACTGGGGGGCAGTGATTCGGCCTTCTGGGCAGGAGCGTGGTCTTCCGTGTGTATTCGCGTGGCCAGCTTGATACGGAGTGATTTGGCACGTGAAAATTCTGCACGTCAGCGTGTAATTCGAGGAAAGGCCCGTAGCGCGTAAGCGCGTCTGCACGCATACGCATTTTCATTGGACCAAAGGCCCTCAGCGCGTGAGCGCGTCTGTGATGTGTCGTGCGAGGGTGTATCCCTCATTGCACGTGATGACAGAACGCACGTGGATTACAATCAATCGCGTGTGAAAGTTCACGCCACCCCGGAACACACGTACCCCGGCTAATCGCGTATGGAACTACCCGCACACCCGGAAAAACACGTACCCAGGCTAATCGCGTGTGGAAAACTGCACGTCCGCGTGTAATGCGCGTAATTGCGCGTGAAAAACTGCACGTCTGCGTGTAAAGCGCGTAATCGCGCATGAAAAACTGCACGTCCGCATGTGACGTGACGCGCGCGTGCGTTTCCCTCAGCACGGGTTAAAGGTGAGCGGGCCCAGCAGTTCGCTGTACGTGCCTTCCGTGGAGACCGACGTGTGTTGCTGCTTCCAGTTGTTTCGCGCGCCATCTACTTCACAGCTCTCAAGGACGTATCTCTTTTTTTGGCGGGGGTATTGGCTACGCGTGTTTTTCTGCATCGCGCTAGTCAGACGGTGAGTCGCAAACGCTCCTTTTCCCACTGCGGGTGCCCCTGTGTATTGCACCCATTTTCGATGTCATCGTAGCCTGCGTGTCCCACGCGTACGCGTTATTCGTGTTACTGGGTGCCACCGCGTACTGCGGGAGGTCAAATCCACGCACGTAGGCTGCAGGGTTGCGTGCACGGTTTTACTGCAGTTTTGGGGTGCCTGAGCGTTGCGTGACCCGTCACCACATCACCGGGGTCACATACAGCCTTGCAGGTGCAGGGGGGCTGTTAACATCTTGCTTCCCACCCCCTTCACCCCAATTGCCCAGGACAATTGTGGTGTACACCTCCCATTGGCACCACTCCATCTGTGCCAGCACTATTACATCTGTGCCATGGTTGGGAGGCCACCAAAGGTGAGGGGCGCCTCAGCTGGGCGTACTCCTCGTGGCGGGCGTGGTCGGGGACGTGGCCGTGGTGACCAGGGAGTAGGGGGACTCCAGGGTGTCCAAGGCAGCCACAGAGGGGGAAGAGGCAGGGGTGCACCACTTGAGCACAATGTAGTGCCATGTGTCGGTGCAGCCATGCCACCACCCCCTGTGGTTCTGGGGGATGCAGCTCCTGCATCTGGCACTGGCACCCGTATGACCCAGCAGTCCGTTCCATCGACTGCCACGGGCCCAAGGGTAGCGGTAGCTGCAGGTGCAGCTGTGGACACCGCCACCCAGGCTCAGGGTCTGCCAGCGCAGGCTGCGTTGGCACTTGAAGAGCCCTTGGTAGATCTCCAACAGGCCAGGGGGGAAACCATAGGGGCACGCCGGGCTGCTCAGACCAAGACACGTGTCCCTGGGGCAGTCATGTCATCTGCTGCCCCGAACAGCCGGGTGTTGGCAAGTGCAGGGGCAGATGCACCCAACAGCACCCCGGTTGTGAGTCTGCCAACCAGGACCGTTGCGGTCAATGACCCTGCCACAGCTGATGTTGCTGCGCAGGGTCCATTAGTGGGCACCCAGCTGCCACTGACACAAGTCAGGCCTTTGGTCATCCCTCCACTGCCACTCCCTCGGCTCAATCCACCGAACCCACTGGCCATACTGGTCAGGGCGGCATTAGCCAGCCAGGGTCTGCGCCACAGTCCAAGAGGAGGAAGGTTGCACCTACAGCACAGGCTGGGACCCCACACAAAGCCACGACCTCCTGCACGTCGAGGAAGAAGCCTTTCTGTAAGCAGGAACTGGACTTCCTCGTGGACTACGTGCGGGGACACAGCCGTGACATGCTAGTGGGTGCCAATAGTCAGACTACGGCTGCCCAACGTGACACCCACTGGAAGCATGTTGCGGAACATGTCAGTTCATTCGGCCATGAGGTGCGCACAGCGCAGGAGTGCAAAAAGCGCTGGAATGACATCAAGCGCAGCACTAAGGCTAAGCGTGCCTCAAATTACAACTTGACTCTGGTGACTGGCGGTGGGCCTGCACCAGAGGAGGAAGAACTCACTCCGCATGAGGCTCTCGTTGCGGAGTTCATACCACCAGAATTGGTCGAAGGTGTGGGAGAGATGCTGGACTTTGATGCCCAGTCCAGTGAGTGTTGAAGCGTAGTTGTTGAGGACGTGTGTGTTTCACTTGTGGGATGTGTTGTGCATGATTGCTGCTACATGTGACGTGTACATGGTTCTGAGGTGTAAGTAATGCAATGCTACCGTCATGCATGTCTCCTCTGCCTGCATGCGGGACTCCATGTGGGCATGCTCCCTTGCCCCTCCTCCGCCACTCTGCACCCCAGTTCCACCTTTGCACTGGTCTGCTACATTCTTGCCAATGTGTAGTTTCTTGTTCATGTGTCCTGTGTAGATGCTAACTTCCAGCTTAGAAACTGCCAGACATATGCCGTGTGGTACAGCCTTAGTACTCGATGCAGGGTATCCCACTTGTACTGTGCATGGGTCAGAGTGCCCATTCATGCTCCATGTGCATTGCACGCATGCCCCTATGTGTCCTTGACTGGATGATCACTGTAATATGAGTCCTTGGTTACATACATTGCCTGCCATATTATCGGCCTCCCCATGTCACCTGTGGCTCAGTCCTGCGTTGCACACATGTTTAGGCAATGACAATCTGTGTGGCTCACAGGCCTCAGCCTGTTCAATGGCCAATGACTCTGTCCAACTCTTGTCGTGTCTTCTTCACACGTGGCTGGCCTCCGGATCTTCCATCATGTGTCCTGCCCACTGTCCCAGCATCATTAGCAGTGTTGTAATTTGATTCACATTAAGCTGTTGATGCCAGTCAACACTGCTTGTCAATACACAGGTGTATGGGCAGCCTTTTGATACCATGCTAGGCATCCCTGCTTTGGTACTGGGGTGGAGGGGTGCTTGGCTGCTAGACATGGTACACATTGAATACACAATGCACGTGATGTCTGAATTTGACATTGCACTGCCTTCACATTTCCTGGCACACACCATGGAGTGCTTGTACATGTAGGTAGTGAGTGGCGTACACATTTTCAGCACTGCATAAACCCACTTCCATGCAAACTGCCACCTTTCAACAGGTCTGATCACAGTGGCTATTCTAAGTAGACCCAGCATGCATGCCAGGTCATATGTTGTGTGTCACATGTCTGCCGGATGCCTTTGCTGTCGGTGTGTGTGTGTTGTGTGCTTCTGACATGTGTAGTGACCTTTTCCTCTCTATTTTTCAGGTGATGACGCAATGGATGCAGAGGATGGTGTTGTCACGCCAGACACAGGGTTGGTAAGACCACATCAACCCGGCACTAGTGGGGGTCGTGGGGTGGTAGGCCACGAAAACCCCCAAGTGCTGCAGTCCATCCTGTCTCTGGCTGCCTATGAGTCCAGCCTTGATGACGACTCTGACGTCCATGTTGAGTTGGATGACCATCAAGTCCATGTGTCAGGGGTGAGTGATTCTGATGTGGACACTCCTCTGTCTGCGACACCTGCACTGAGGGATCAGACAGTCTTGGTTCCTCCGCCCGTGGTGGATAGGGACGCAGGGTCACCCTCCACACCAGTCACTGATGTGCCTGGGACATCACGTCGACGGGGGCATGTAGTCGTGCAGCCGCAGGCGGTGCCAACACAGCGAGGACCTCCGGTCCTTGGGTCCCGCAGGGGTCAAGCCCGGCAACGCGGTCGCCGCGCGCAACCGCTGTATACTGAGTGGGAGCAAGACATGACTGCCAATTCCAAACGGCAGGGGGCAGCAATGGAGAACATCGCTGACAGCATGGAGCGTGTGGCCCGATCTGTGCTCCCCCCTGCTAGGCAGGTGCTTCTCCAGCAGCAGGCGGCACGGTCCACGGCCCGCTCGCTCAGGCTGGGCATGGCGGCCTCAGACAGGGCACGCCAGGCTGAAATGTCGTCTCTGCGTCAAGCAATTGCTGCTCACGCAGAGGCGCACATGGATGCCCTGAGGGAGGAGTATGCCTCCCTCAGATCCACTCTGGGTGTCCTTATGATGTCCCAGAGGCAGCAGGCAGAGGAGAGGTTTGCACAGCTTGAGCGCACCATCTCGGCTGAGCTACAGGCTTGCCGGGAGGTGCAGCGGTTGTCCAGCCAGGCCTTGCAGGAGGAACTCCGTGTTACACATGCTACCTTGCAAGAGGAAGCACGTGTATCACGTGAGGTTCTGCATGCAGACCTATGTAACATCGCCACACAGAACCAGGCTCACCTGTCCGGCAGACTTGCTGCCGACGAGGGGCAAGCTGCGGCTAGGCGTGGCCAGGCTACTGTGCCACGTCCTCCTTTCCGGGATGAGCCAGACTCGGACGACCATCTATCTCCCACATAGGTCGTGCTGTGCAGGCGTTGAGCCCATGGAGGTATTTTTTTTTGGCTCAGCATCATCGCATGTGGATGTTGAGCAGCACCCTGTACCTCCCCCCTCCTGGGTGCCTCCCCTCCCCCCCGGGTCGTATGTGGCCATTTTTGATTTTTCGTTTAGTTTAGTTAGTTAAGTTTCTGTTTGATAGTTAGTTTAAATAGGTAATGTAGGTTTTCCATAGTTAGTGTAATTAGTTAATAGTTGAGTTAGTTTAAAATTTGTAGTCTATTGTGCTTTCATGTGACAGTGCGGTGCCTTGTGGTTTTTGAAGGCATCCACTGTCTGTTCCAGCTGGGCCCTTCATGGTTGTCTTGTGTATGTGTTTGCTGCTTGGGTTCCTTGACTCACATATGCCACTCCTGCCTCCCTTATCCATGGGCTCGCAAGGATGGTTCGGTGTTACAGAATTTTACACAAGGGCTTTGGACTGTCATATCTGTGGCATGTCTGGTGCTTTGTGACTTGTGTTGACACCCCTAGTGGGGATGATTTAGGTGTAATTGTCCACTGTTCAGCTTTTGCTAGATGGGGTGTGTCATGATTAATGTGGACATTGATTGCTATGCATTGTGTATTATGTCTCATTTCTTTCCTGTACACATGCCTGTTGCAATTAATGCTGTAGATAGTGTTCCACACTTTGGAAGTCAAAGACGGACTGATGGTGTGATTTGTGATGTGACTCTCTGACATGGTCAAGTAATGAGATGCCTGATGAGACACACACAGATCACTTTGATGCATTAATCATTTGTTTCATGCACTTTCTGCAGGGGGATGAGGCACCAGAGCACCTTTGCCAGCAGACATGGCCCATTGGACGACGGAATTCCTGACCCGTTTGTTGGTGCCCACATGCACATGTGTGCACGAGCAGAGCCACAGTGATTGCAGACCCACATCCTAGAACTGCTGACATGTTCCAAGGAACTCCAGGCAAGGTGAGCATCACAGGGGGGCCACGACACAGCAAAGCTTGCACCAGGCGAGTTGCACATGCAGGCTTAGTCACAGCACTGAGGGAGAGCTTAGACGAATATTGGTGTGGAAGCACACAATGCAGCTCAGATCTGTTTGTGGACTGATGGCTGTTGATAGTAGGGTTGTCTGGGACACATGCAGGGGCAGTGGCACATACCCTGCGGTACACCAAGGTTCATTGAGGCACTTGTATCAACCATGTAGCCTTCAGAGACATGGAAAGGGGCAGCTCACAGGGACATACAGCAAGGGACATACTTGGGTGCAGTGCATGTCTATTCCACGTACTTCATGATAAATGCACTGCCAACTTTGTTTTGGTCATGGTGGTACGCAACTTGCTCTGTAGTCATATCTTGCCATATGGGTCTGTCTGCTTACCCAGGGAACATTGCATGTTGTGTGAATTGTGACACATCGGTGTTCCATTTGCCACGCACCCACCAGCGCCTGACTCACTGCATTGACTGTGTATGACCCGTCACAGGGGTGATGTTATATATGGGTACGAAGCATCGAGCACTGATTGTCTGTTTGTAGAGTAGTTTGTTGCTATGGGGCATGTTTTGTGTTGTGTTTTCGTGTAATTGGCACATACAGGTTGTTGACTGTGTCTCTCTTTGCAGCATTGGAGTGCTCCTGTAACCGGCCCTGAGAGTGCGCAGGCAGGAGGCCAGCACTCAAAACCAGAGCTAAGTGTCTTGTTGTTTTCCTTACAAACTGCCCTGCATAGGCTTGCTAGGGAGTGTACTGATGCACGGATGTATGTGTGGTCCTATTTGGTATGTTTTTTTCCCTATTCACCCGTGATCCTATGCAATTATGAAACCTGTACCCTCTACCCGGTGTTCCTGCTTCCCCTGCCTATCCAAGCAACGTTCCCTGACCCTCTTTCCCCACTGGGGTTGCGGATGCCTGTGTAAGCCCCGAACTTGCAGGCGCCAAAACCCTAGAGGGGGTGGTTGGTTCGTACCACTCCTGAGCCTGGACTACAGATTGTCATGACAATGATGTCCAAGTTTGTTTGGATTGTGTATGTGTTCATGCAGGTTGTACATTTTCGTGCATTCCCTAGTTTCATGTGTCATTCCTCCTCCCCTCACCTGCCACTCATTCCAGTCATCCAGTGTGTCTACACCTGTCCCGACTCCATATCCCTGAACCTCATTCCCCACCATGATCTCAGGGGCCTGTGTGAGTTTGACCTTGCAGGCACCCGGGACATGGTGTGGGTGGTTGTTTCATGAGACTCCCGCGCCTGTACAGGGGACCTGTGACAGTACACATCCATTCATTGTGCATCATCCTATGTCATGTACCACACATGTCTCACATCCTGTCGTGACATTGTTCTGCTGTGCTACCTTGGTTGTTGCATCATTGTGGTAGTACTTGGCGTTTGTGAGGTACTGCTACGTCAAGTCATCTACTGGAGGGTGTTTGGGTTCGTTTTCATGCCTTGGATTTTGTGATTTTGTAAATGAGTGTGGATTCTGAGGGTTCAGGCATCTTTTTACACACAAGGTGGGAGATGGACACGAAGGGTAAAGGTGATCCTGTGGCCAGGTGGAAATGAGGGTTGGAGGCTCCATGACCCAGGTGCAGTTGTTCAGCGGGTCATGGTCATTTGCGCGGGAGGGGGGGTTGTTGGTGATAGTTGCATTGCCCTGCAGTGTGATGGGAACTCTGACATTGTAATGTTGTTGTCCTATGTACATGTTGTGTTCTGCTGATCAATGCCTGTTCATGTGTTGTGTTTTCCTTTCAGGTGCGAGGGGATAGTTGTGGTTTGACATGCTGGGGTGTACACATGGTGGATGTTCACATGTGATGTGTAGGGAACACTGATGGTCACTTGAGTGCACATGCATATGTGGAGTGCATGTCCCTGCAGAACCACACACTTGCACTCGGATGCACTCCATGTACTCCCACCCTTGCATATTCACGTGTACACTGTTTGCCTTCTGGTGCCCACTGTGTCCCGGCATCACATGTTCTGTGACAGATTATGGTTCCAGTACATGCCAAATTTGATGTTTGATGTAGTCTGTCACTTAGATGTGATGCTCAGGGTGTGCATCACACGCAATGGCTGTTCACTGTGCTGTGCGCTGAGCAGTGTGATGCAGGAGTGGGACACTGCACACATGAGCTGCAGTGTTGATTTTGCAATGCATAATGTGCATATAGACAGGCATTCATTGTGATGTTACGTCTACGACTGTTGCAATGCATTTGGAAACGACTTATTTTGGGTGGGACATTTTGTTGGTCTGTCATTTCATCTGATTCCGGGTCAGGCATCATTGTCCGATGCCACTGTACATTTAGGACATGGCAATGTGTTCCTTATTGTTACTGCGTCAGTGTATGGGTATTGCTTGCCATGTCATGTTGATGTTTGGGAGGGTTTGAGTGACATGACAGTGATGGCCATGGCCTGTTTTGCAGGTGTGTGTGATGCACACCTTGCATGTCCAGGTCATCCGCTTCTCAGAGCAACTAGCTGGGGGTAGGTTTCTCTCCGCAGCAGGGCCCTCCCCCTGGAACAGACTTCCTGGCTGACTTGAACTTGAGGGGAACCATCTCCAGTTCTGGAAGCACCTCAAGACCTTCCTCTTTGCTTCTGCTTACTCTCTGCCTCTCCCTTGCAGAATTCTTCACTGGAACTGCATAGGAGCTGCTACTGGGACACTCTCACCAACCTCGGTCCCTGGCCCAGCCACTGTCCACTTGCACTGCCACCCTGGCAACCCCTGCACTGCAGTACTGTCTCTCTATCCCTACAGCCCTCCCTTCCCAGCACTTGTCTGCACTTATCTTTGCAGTTGCCACCAGGCGACCTATGTATTATTCTTTTGGCCTACTTCCCCTGTACTGGACTCCCCCCCCACCCTTCCCCTTGCACTTTGCCCTTCCCCCTACCCCTGCACTTGCACAATCTCAATGACACCTGGCCTAGTAGTACCGTTCTCTGTGTTCCCTTGTTCCCCCCCCCCTGCCTCATTGGGCCTTGGAATACTTGTGTATGGCCCATGTCATGTCACATGTCATATGTGTGCATTTTGGTTGCACAGGATAGCTTGTGTTTAAGTAGCTAGGGATGCAGACGATGTGGCACTTCCATGGCAACTATCTCAGGGTGGTAGGGTTGTGACAGTTGACTGTCACTTTGTCATCATCGATTGTCACCTGGTATGTGCCAGGCCTGTGTGCACTCTGCAGGGGTGGGAGTTTAGGTGAAAAATGTGGCCACAAGCTGGGTCCGGGCTTCCTCGCCACGTGCCCTGTCCCCTCCCATGGGCAGCGCCTGTGCCTGTGGTTGGGGATGTGGGGGCACCACCATGTCCACCGGGACGCCCTGCCGTGTTGCAACATTGTGCAGGACACATGCTGCCACAATGATCCTGCACACTACTGGTGGTGCATAGAGTAGTTGCCCACCAGAGCGGTCAAGGGAGCGGAAACGTGACTTGAGCACTCCGAATGTGCGCTCCACTATGCCCCTGGTTGCAATATGGGCGGCGTTGTATCTTACCTGGGGTGGTGTGGTGGGGTTCCGGATTGGCGTCATCATGTGGTTGCTCAGAGGGTAGGCACTGTCCCCTGGGGAGGTGATAATAATTGAGATTATTAGGGTTGGGATATTTGTCTGTGTGTGACTTGCATGCATGTGCAAGGGCATTTGTACTGACCTAGGAGCCATGTGTCGCCATGCTGCCCAGCTTCCAGGGCCCGTCTCAGGGCGGACATTCTGTATATGAAACTGTCATGGGTGGAGCCAGGGTAGCTTGCATAGACAGAGGTGATGATTCCCTTTGCATCGCATACCACCTGTACATTGATGGAATGCCAGTGCTCGCGGTTTCGGTAGATGTGCTCAGTGGCCCTAGGTGGACGTAGGGCCACATGGGTGCAATCTATGGCACCGAGCACTTTGGGGAAGTGTGCCACCCTGAAAAAATCCAGGACAACGGCCTGCCTTTCTGCGGGTGTTCTGGGCATGTATATGTGCCTGCGGACTGAGGTGCGCGCTGTCATGATTGCCAGTACCTGATGTAGGCAGCGTGACTGTGTGGCCTGTGAGACCCCCCCCACTATGGCAGTGGTCCGCTGAAACGACCCAGTGGCCAAAAAATGCAAGACATTGAGCAGCTTCTCCAAGGGGCTCAATGCTTGGGAGCAAAGGGAGGGGGATGTGAGGTCATCTTCCCACTCCCTGACCAGGTCTAGGATGATATGGGGTGGAAACCTATACCTGCCGTAGACCTGGTCGTCAGGCATCCCAAAAAGGCTTGTCCGTGGTGCAAAAATGCATGCCCTGGCTATTCTCCTCCTCCTGCGGTGTCCCACAATCAGTGCAGCAACAAATGGGGCATTCATCGTCGCTGTATATACGCGTTAGTTGTTTGCGCGCACTTTTATGCTGTGCGCGGGCGCGGGACGCCTCCGTGTGGGCGGACTCGTTGGTTTCCCGTATTCGGGTGTCATCGCGTGTGATCGGAGGGGAGCGAGCGTACACGCGATTGGCCTGGCTACGTGTGTTTCGGGGTGCGCGGGTAGTTCCACACGCCATTGGCCTGGGTACGTGTGTTTCGGGGTGCGCGGGTAGTTCCACACGCCATTGGCCTGGGTACGTGTGTTTCGGGGTGCGCGGGTAGTTCCACACGCCATTGGCCTGGATACGTGTGTTTCGGGGTGCGCGGGTAGTTCCACACGCCATTGGCCTGGGTACGTGTGTTTCGGGGTGCGCGGGTAGTTCCACACGCCATTGGCCTGGGTACGTGTGTTTCAGGGTGCGCGGGTAGTTCCACACGCCATTGGCCTGGGTACGTGTGTTTCGGGGTGCGCGGGTAGTTCCACACGCCATTGGCCTGGATACGTGTGTTTCGGGGTGCGCGGGTAGTTCCACACGCCATTGGCCTGGGTACGTGTGTTTCGGGGTGCGCGGGTAGTTCCACACGCCATTGGCCTGGGTACGTGTGTTTCGGGGTGCGCGGGTAGTTCCACACGCCATTGGCCTGGGTACGTGTGTTCCGGGGTGCCGTGAACTTTCACACGCGATTGGTTGAAATCCACGTGTGTTCTGTCATCACGTGCAATGAGGGATACTCCCTCGCACGTCACGTCACAGACGCGCTCACGCGCTGAGGGCCTTTGGTCCAATGAAAATGCGTATGCGTGCAGACGCGCTTACGCGCTAAGGGCCTTTCCTCGAATTACACGCTGACGTGCAGAATTTTCACGTGCCAAATCACTCCGTATCAAGCTGGCCACGCGTAAGCACACGGAAGACCACGCTCCTGCCCAGAAGGCCGAACTACTGCCCCCCAGAGCCCCGAGCACGCTCCCACCTGCCATCTGCTGCTGCCTGACTGCCTGCTGCCCACGTGCCCTGCCATTTGCTGCCTGCACATCAGCCAGGGGTGCTGTTGGTGTGACCACCCCTGCTGGAACCAAAGACTCCCGACTGGGATTCCATCGCTCCACAGCCCAGCCCCAGGACCCAGTTGCCCACCCACTCCTGCCTCTGGGGTTGTCATGTCGGGGCAAACTCCATCTGTGACCACTGACAACCCCCGGCCAGAGAGGCAGAGGGGCACCAGCTTCAGTGCCACCGAAGTTGGTGTCCTGGTGGAGCAAGTCCTGGGGCAGTATGATGCCCTCTTCGGAAGTTCCCGCGCCGACAAGGAAGGACGGACTCGGATCTGGACTGACATCGTGACTGCCATCAACGCGGAGGGGGTGGCAGTCCGCGACTTCCAACATGTCAAGAAGCGCTGGGAGGACTTCAGGTCCAGGACCCTGAACAAGGCCCGGCGCCTCTTGAAGGCAGCGGATGCCAAGGGGCGCCGGGGCCACTTGTCGGAGGAACAGATGAGGGTCCTGGAACACATATCCCCAGCGCTCCACGTCCAGGTCCTTGAGAGGCAGACCCGTCTGGAGTCGAGCGGTGAGTGTACATGCATCCTGATTGTGAGCAGTGCGTGTGGTGATTGTTCAGTAGTGTGCAGGTTGCACATCTGTTTGTATGGGGTCGAGTATGGGTGCGGGTGTTCAGGTCCGTGGGGCTGACACATGCGAGGGCTGTAATGTGTGAGACATGGATGGTGCCTGTGTGTGTGGGCTTGCATGCCAAATGCAGTTGTGTGGGCACACAAGTTTGTATGAATGTGTATGTGAGTAGACATGTCCGTGATGTCACGCATGTATGTTGTTTTCAGCTGCATGTATCAGCGCTGTGTACATGTGCATGTGTGTATTTGACAAGGGTGCAACAGTGATGCAACATGGATGCATGTGACAGCGGTATGTGGAAGCCTGATGGGCAGATGTGACATGGATGCCCGTCTGAACACTGCGACACTTGGCAGAGGTGTACACATGCATGCAAGTGTGGTGGTGTGTGTACATGTGTGGTGCACTTCCTGTGTTGCATGTGATGTCTGGCTCACCTTTGGCTGCTCATGCTGTTGTATGTGTATGGATGGTGTTGGCAGTTGCGATATGGCTGTGGTATGGCTCGTGTGTGCGAGTTGTAATGACATGTGTGTTGGGGATCGTGATGACATGTCTGAGGTTTGCCAATGCCACTCATGTACAACTGTCATGTGTGTATGTGTCCATTGTACATTGCCCTGATGCATGTGTTTTGTTTCTCCCTGTCTGCAGCGTCAACTGATGAAGAGGGCGGAGAAGGTGCTGTGGAGCACAGCAGCGGGGATCCCACCGCCAGCCGGAGACGCAAGGCCCGGCTCCCCTCCCATGTTGTCATCTCGTCGGGGAGTGAGGAGTCCGGTGCCGCGTCCCAGGCCGCAGCTGCCGGGGGGAGGTCCAAGAGGCGGAGGTTGCAGTTGGACTCCTCGGCAGCAGAAGAGGCAGCTGGGACCGCACAGGGCCCAACGGGGGAAGATGGCACAGAGTCATCCAGGTTGGTGGGGGGTTTGGTGGAGGAGGAGGCCGTGCAAGCACCAGAGACGGGGTCTGGGGGTGGGGATCCCACTGGTGCTAGTGGTGCAGTGCAGGACCAGGGACAGGAGGCAGCACAGGCCGCCGCGGAGGTGCCTGTGTGCAATCCTGTCCCTGATCCTGTCCCTGCATCATCTTGCACTAGCAGGGATGCCTATGTCCAGACCAGTTTTCAGGCAGGGGATGAGCTGACGTCAACTGGCCTTCCTCTGCCTGCGGACGTGGCTATCCAGGCCCGGGTTGAGCCTGTCCTGGCTGGTGTGGCATTGCGTCAACGGGCCATGCGAGGTGACCTGCAGTCTTTTCATGAAGAGACTGCAGGTCATCTCGAATGGCTCGTTGACCACGTCAGCCTGCTGGGACAGGTCACCCAGGCCGGATTCCTCCGTCTGATGGGGCTTGCCACGACCCCCTCCTCAGCTGGACCCCCTACGCGCCAGTCGTACTATGTGCCATCTTCCCACCCATCAGTCACCTGGGTGCCCTGTGGAGCTGCCTCTGACGGTGCGGCCAGGCTGGTGGAGGAGGCATCCCTGCCACAGTCGGGAGTCGGACGTCCAGCAGGGGTGGCCACGTCAACGACTGCACCCCAGCCGGCGGAGGATGTGCAGGCAGCAGGAGGCAGTACAGGGGCAGAGGCACAGCAGCAGCAGCACCATGGTGGGAGCCATGAAGGCTCGGGGCCTTCGACATCGGAGGGGCAGCCATCGGCCGGAGGGCAGGAGGACCCAGGACAAAAAGTGTCTTCCGTGTGGCAGCGGTTGGGCCACGCCATAGATGCGGAGCGGCAGCGGGCGGAAGAGGCACGGCTCTCAATGGTCAGGGCGGAGAACTCCATGCAGAGGGCCCTGAGGCGGGCCGAGTGCCTCGAGGCAATCCGCAGGGGTTTGGAGGTGGACACGTCGACGGCCCTGCGGTCCCTCGGGGCCATGGAGGAGGACCGCCTCCGGGACATTGAGGAGGAGTTCGATGATGCCCTGGCCCGGCACATCCAGAAGTGAGCCGTGGAACTAGCCCGCTGCCCTTGTACATAGTTATGTAGGTAGTGTTAGGTTTCATTTTTGTTTTTGTTTCATTTGGACCTTTTGGACATTGGCCACATTTTTGTATATATTTTTTTTATTAGTTAGTGTAGTTAGATAGGTTTCCTTTATTTTGTTGGGATAATGGACCCTGGCTTCTTGCATTGTACATAGTTGTAGACTTGTACATACTTTCTTTTTTAACATTCTCCATGGATCAATGGCGTTTATTTTTATTTCCCATTGGATTTTGTTTTGTGGACATTGACTTAGTACAACATTACTTTGGATTTCAATATATTTTTATTTTTTTTATTTTGAACGGACACATTTCTGTTTCTTCATTTTTGATTCTATTCATGTTTCCTTTAATACATTATTTTTTTGTTGAACTTCATTGTGTGGTATCTCATTGTTTTCATGCATTTCATGTTATGTGTTTTGAGATTCACTGACACCCATTGGGTGTATGTGAGGGACATGTGTTTGTTTCTGAACTTGCAATTGGTGTTCTGTGATGTGATTGCAAATTATGAGTGGGTGGATGCAATACTCGGGTGGGTGTTTTGCATTTGGGGGCTGACCATAGAGACCAGGGTTCTGGATTGTGATGACATGTTGGGACAGGAACATGAGTTGGACATGGGTGGGGGCCTGGTGGAGGCTGCCCCTGCACTGCTGGGGGGTGGGGGTGCAAGGGGACATGAGTGGGACATGGTTGGGGGCCTGCTGGCAGGTGCCCCACAGTGCTGGGGGTTGGGGGTGCAAGGGGACATGAGTGGGACATGGTTGGGGGCCTGCTGGCAGGTGCCCCACAGTGCTGGGGGGTGGGGGTGCAGGGGGACATGAGTGGGGGCCTGCTGGGGGGTGGGGGTGCAAGGGGACATGAGTGGGACATGGTTGGGGGCCTGCTGGCAGGTGCCCCACAGTGCTGGGGGGTGGGGGTGCAAGGGGACATGGTTGGGGGCCTGCTGGCAGGTGCCCCACAGTGCTGGGGGGTGGGGGTGCAGGGGGACATGAGTGGGGGCCTGCTGGGGGGTGGGGGTGCAAGGGGACATGAGTGGGACATGGTTGGGGGCCTGCTGGCAGGTGCCCCACAGTGCTGGGGGGTGGGGGTGCAAGGGGACATGAGTGGGGGCCTGCTGGGGGGTGGGGGTGCAAGGGGACATGGTTGGGGGCCTGCTGGCAGGTGCCCCACAGTGCTGGGGGGTGGGGGTGCAGGGGGACATGAGTGGGGGCCTGCTGGGGGGTGGGGGTGCAAAGGGACATGAGTGGGACATGGTTGGGGGCCTGCTGGCAGGTGCCCCACAGTGCTGGGGGGTGGGGGTGCAAGGGGACATGAGCGGGGGCCTGCTGGGGGGTGGGGGTGCAAGGGGACATGGTTGGGGGCCTGGTGGAGGCTGCCCCTGGTGACTGGAGGGGTGGGGGTGCTGGGAGACATGGGTGGGGGCCTGGTGGAGGCTGCCCCTGGTGACTGGGGGGGGTGGGGGTGGTGGGAGACATGGGTGGGGGCCTGGTGGAGGCTGCCCCTGGTGACTGGAGGGGTGGGGGTGGTGGGAGACATGGGTGGGGGCCTGGTGGAGGCTGCCCCTGGTGACTGGGGGGGTGGGGGTGCTGGGAGACATGGGTGGGGGCCTGGTGGAGGCTGCCCCTGGTGACTGGAGGGGTGGGGGTGCTGGGAGACATGGGTGGGGGCCTGGTGGAGGCTGCCCCTGGTGACTGGGGGGGGGTGGGGGTGGTGGGAGACATGGGTGGGGGCCTGGTGGAGGCTGCCCCTGGTGACTGGAGGGGTGGGGGTGGTGGGAGACATGGGTGGGGGCCTGGTGGAGGCTGCCCCTGGTGACTGGAGGGGTGGGGGTGGTGGGAGACATGGGTGGGGGCCTGGTGGAGGCTGCCCCTGCACTGCTGGGGGGGTGGGGGTGGTGGGAGACATGGGTGGGGGCCTGGTGGAGGCTGCCCCTGCACTGCTGGGGGGTGGGGGTGCTGGGAGACATGGGTGGGGGCCTGGTGGAGGCTGCCCCTGGTGACTGGAGGGGTGGGGGTGGTGGGAGACATGGGTGGGGGCCTGGTGGAGGCTGCCCCTGCACTGCTGTGGGGTGGGGGTGCTGGGAGACATGGGTGGGGGCCTGCTGGGGGGTGGGGGTGCAAGGGGACATGTGGCTTGGCTGGGGGGCATGCCCATGGTGGATGGGCTGCCTGCGGGACATGACCAGGGGTGCAGGGTAGTCCCCTGTGGTGTGGGCTGCCTGCAGAGGTCGTGGAGGGGGTAGAGGGGAGACCTGGGAGGACCCACACTGGCAATTCACCTCTTCAACTTCCCGCACACCTACGTAATACACTGCCCCACTCGCACAGGCCCAGTCGCGTGTAGGATTTCTCGCGCACCCCTGAAATCCACGTACCCAGGCCAATCGCGTGTAGATTTTCTCGCGCACACCTGAAATCCACGTACCCAGGCCAATCGCGTGTAGAATTTCTCGCGCACCCCTGAAATCCACGTACCCAGGCCAATCGCGTGTAGAATTTCTCGCGCACCCCTGAAATCCACGTACCCAGGCCAATCGCGTGTAGAATTTCTCGCGCACCCCTGAAATCCACGTACCCAGGCCAATCGCGTGTACATTTTCTCGCGCACCCCTGAAATCCACGTACCCAGCCCAATCGCGTGTAGATTTTCTCGCGCACCCCTGAAATCCACGTACCCAGGCCAATCGCGTGTAGAATTTCTCGCGCAACCCTGAAATCCACGTACCCAGGCCAATCGCGTGTACATTTTCTCGCGCACCCCTGAAATCCACGTACCCAGCCCAATCGCGTGTTGAATTTCTCGCGCACCCCTGAAATCCACGTACCCAGGCCAATCGCGTGTAGAATTTCTCGCGCAACCCTGAAATCCACGTACCCAGGCCAATCGCGTGTAGAATTTCTCGCGCACCCCTGAAATCCACGTACCCAGCCCAATCGCGTGTAGAATTTCTCGCGCACCCCTGAAATCCACGTACCCAGGCCAATCGCGTGTGGGGACACCCGCACACCCCTGAAATACACGCTCCCCGCTCTGCGTTTGCTGCTGCCCTTTGCGCTGGATTGGGGATTTTGATGGCTTTTCCCTGCGCAAGGGGCGTTCTTGGGGGCGTAACTGACGCTGCTGCAGGGTCGCTGCGCCACTCTGCGCCACGGCTTTTTGTGGATGTTGGAATCCATGAATACGCTGTGCGCCTGAATGTGTTTCGGCGCACGCGGCTGGCGCAGACTACCGCACGCGCACACTGTGCGCCAGCCGCGTGCGCCACTTGTGCGCCGAATTCTATGAATTGGCCCCTTAATATTGACATAGAAACCAGTTATAACACAAACATAAAAGCTTTTTAAACTGCTCACTGTTCTGACATCTTATGCGCTTCTTCTGATATATTGTGCATAGCTATAGAAGGAAGAAAGAATACACCATTTCACTCTTTAGGGGCTGGCATGATTATAATGCTCATACTGGTATTTATTTTGGCATATTATTGCTTGTGGCATTGCACTTATAATTGTTCAGTTCACGTATTTACTGCTACAAGACAGCCTGACGCTCCAGAGAATAGAATCTTTTATTTCCATTGTGAAAATCATAATGTTGATGATGTAATTTGATGCCCTGATGAAAATGAATGTCTATGTGTATTAAGGAATGAATAAAGGTCGGTCCACATTGACCTGGTTCCCATGAATAAAACATAATTGTAATAAGGCATGGAATGCATAACTTTGTTTTGAAATAAGGATGGGTGTCTAAGAAACGCAAAAGGGTGGGCTCAGTGAATATATACATTATTCTTCCATTTTATGTTTCAACTTTTAGAATTGACAATAATCACAGACATTGTTATGAGGCCTCAGCCATTATGGCTGTGAGCCCTAGGAAAAGTTGCTGTCTTTGTTAGGGGTGTGTGTGGCACCAATAAGCAGTACAGGGCTGAAATTGGCAGTATCGTATGGGATAAAGGCGGGACTGCTACTAATAATTGAAAAACTCCCGAATGGTAAATGTTGGTGAAGGTGGCAGGTGGCCCTCAAGGTTACCTCCAGAGTGGGACATTTCGAGAAGAAGCGTGACATTTCAGCGGAGAAAGTGACAAGTGCACAGGACGGCAACAACTGAAAAGTAGTATTTTGCTCCCTGAAGCAGGAGAATTAATCTGCCCAAAAGTAGTATCCCTTTCAAGGCCACGTTGTGCCATTTTGATTAGTCCTGGCGTCAGCTCTAAAACAGTATATACATGTCTGTTTTGGGGGCTTTGAGGGATGTTGCTGCTTTTATTTTAGTAGTGCTTATTCTGAAGGTTATTGTATTGGCATTCCAATGTAATAAACTGATTCCATTCCTTCCCATCCTTCCCATTTGATCGGGTGGGCCTCTGTTTTTTCACAACCGCATGTAAAGTCTAAAACCACTCTCCAGTACATCCAGGCCAGATGTACAAATTGTCTGAGAATTTTCAGTCGGATGCAAACACCAATTTGCAATGTAGAAAGTTCCAAGGCTTCCATCGCATTGTGAAAAAAATGGAGGCCTCGTACTGTGAAGTTAAGGATTTGCAATTAAAGATTTGCAAAAAATATGTAAAGAAAATGTGCAATTTTCAAATCAGTGCAACATGTACATTCTTATCATCACCTTGGACCTTGTGGTAAGAAGACTCAAAGGATATAAAGACATTCACAGAAGCTTTCATTTCACTCATGATATGTTTTCTAGAGACTCAGTGGCTCTAAAGGTATTTTTATTTAATAGTCTGTCACTTTTCTTTTTTTTTTTTAAAGCTACATTGTGCTTTTAAACTTTCTTTCCCAAACGTCTCTGCTGCGCTCATTTGTTTTCAGCTATTATGTGAGCTAAGTCCCAAAAGGAATCGCTGCTCTTGACAGGCAAACATTTGCAAACGTTGTTTTGTGATGCGCCTGGGTTGTACAACAGGCCCTGTCTACTCAGACTACCTTTGACACCTTGGCTTTGAGCCACTGTAAAACATACAAGTGGAAGACACCACACACAGTTTAGTACAGCATTTTAGGTTATCCCTCCAAAACTGTCACCACATCAGGATGCACAGTGGAATGCTTCACTACATTGCGAGATGGAATTACTACTCATACACTACTACTAACCTACATCTGTATGAGGGGTTTGAAACACTACTGCAATATTACATGGCTCATTCAACCTCAGAAGAACTAGCAGAGCTGCACCAAAATCTTTTTCATCCCCAGACAACATTGTTACTTATAGTGCAAGTGTAGAAATGGTTGCAGAGTATTTTAATTCAAACCTTTAGCCGGAAGAGGATGAGATAGACCATCCTGTAAAAGTGCATAGATGCTCTCCGGCAAAGTATCCTGACCTTGCTAATAGGGGATGGGAACACCTCTCAGCCTGGGGTGGGTGGTCTACCAGGGAGGAATCCAGACCCAATCCCACCTCATAGGAGGACATTGGCAGTTGGGAGGCCCCCGTTTCCTGTCCCCTTTTGAAGAGCCAGTTTATATATGTGCTGTGCCAATCTACATCACATCATGCCTTTAAACCCAAGTGGTGGCCAGGCTTTTCCTTTCAATTTCAGAAAAACAACCGACTCAGGAGACGAAGAGCAAGAAAGAGAACCTTCAGCGCCCCCACCGATATGTCCATAGACCCCGCTGGAGGGAGAGATAGCAGGAAGCGCAACTGAGTTCCTGCCTCCCTGTCAGAACCCAAACATGAGTGGCGTGCAGACAGCGCCGACTGACAGGAAGCAACAGAAGGAGAAGCCAGAGCTCCTGCATGGCTATTGCACCGCAAGTCAGCTTCTGCCCGCCTGGTAATGAGACTGGTACATGCTCTGAAGACCACCGTGAAATTGGAGGAAAACCCCAACAAATAAAGACTAGATTAACCTAGGGGGCAGAATTCACCCTCCCCAAAAGGGTCTGGGACATCATGAAAAACGAACCCTCAGAGTTCTGCGGCAGCCCCAGAGTGATAAAGGGGCGGCGCTTAAGACAGTATATGAAAGCTTTCTTGAAATTAACACCTCCCGGAGGGGGAGCACTGCCACATTTGCCACAGACAGCAGACCAACCAGAGGATAGGGAGGCAGTTAAAAGAGACCCCAGGAAGAAACCAGGTATTTGTGGGTTGTTTGGGTTAGGTCAGAGGAGGAACTGGCAGACCAAGAGACTGCAGGAGGAAGGACATTGGAGTGGAGTGGGGAGGTACATTTTCAGCAGGTGAGGCATCGTTTAGAGAGTGCAAGTGGTACTGTGTTGAGTGTGTGCAAACGACGTGCGAATATGATTCGGAAACATAGTGCAGGGAGTGAATGTGTAGTGCTTGTGTGAGTGAAATGAGGGTGTCTGAGAAGAAGGTGGGGAAGAGTAGTAGTAAAGTGGAGGAGGAAGTAGTAATATAGAGGAGGTAGTAGCAGAGTATTGGAGGCAGTAGCCCCATAAAAGGATGGAGGCTTAGAAGGAGAGAGAGACATCGGAGGGATTGAGGAGGACGGCGGGTGGCGTTGGAAGGAGAACAGCATGATGGAAATATCAAAAAGTGAGAGGGAGATGAGTACATGGGCAGGACAGGAAGGGGACTGAATCAGGCAGAGTGTCTGAAAAGGCACAACCCATTTTCCCTTTTTGTCAAATAACCACTGGATATTGTAAGGTCAGCCTAGAAAGTCACTGAGAAGGTTAGATAGATAAGGCATTTGCCCCTTAGGTTTTCACATCTAGCAAAAGTCAGAATTTAGACAGATTATAGTCTGTATATACTAACCTGGGGAGAAAGGCTGCCTGGGCTAGGCAGGTTGGTGCTTACTAGATGAGAGAGTGTGATGGCCCCAGGACCTTGAGAAGTTGCCTAATAAGAACTCTTGAACCATCTCGCAGACTCAGAGTATTCCTTGAACCATCAATGACAAGATTTTGAATGAGATATTAAAACCTTAAAAGTAATTATTTGAGCATCCAACTATTACCAGAAGGGTTATCTACAGAATAGGCAAGAAACATAAATGGGCTCCACGAGAACCAGATTACTTCAAGATCAACTAGATGTAGACTTGATTAATGCATTGCTTGAAAAACATCCCACAATTCAGGATCCAGTCCTGCTCAACCACCAAACTATCTGGAAAAAGGTTTGAAGGCAAAGGAATATTGCTTTGCACTTCACTTCTGCTGCATAGCTCTCAGAAGCCAACTTTGCAGAATTACTGTCCAGATATGAGAGCTCTCAATGCAATGAAATTGAAAAAGGTAATACACATTTCAGAACTTCATAAGCCTTTATTCGATATAGAATCATTAGACAGCAGTCAACAATACAATTACAAACATGATGGATAAAAAGAACCACGTAAAAGTGAACAATTTTAAAACCACATCATTGCAATAATGATATAATCCTTATTCATTAGCAGCGCCCCTCAACCAACTCAGTGTTGTTTCAACCTTTTTAATAACCTCAAAAACATGTCCTCAAAGAACCTAGGAAGAGAGCAGAAGCACTGGTCCAAGACGGGGAGACTACTATAAGTATAGGAATACAAGTTGCTCTAAATGCTTTGGCTATGTCTAGCAGGCAGCGTGTGGCAGGACTCATTGCCAGAAGGCATTTTTGGTAATGTGTTTTAGGTTTTAATTCTGAAGAACCAAGTAATAAATATGCTTTGTGATGGGAAATCACAGTTTGGTAAAAGTTTATGTCACATCAGAAATAATAAAGCAATAGAACCCGAGAAGGGGGGCATTACCGGTCTAGTAATGCCCCTGGGGCAATAACATACAAGTAAGGCCCCCCTCTGAGGGTTCTATTGCTATTAGTACCCTGGCACGTCATACCGGGGTACTAATAGAATTTTTCTCAAGTTGGGAAACGGTGTTGAAACCTTTCTCTGCTCAAGAAAAAAAAGCAAAAAAAATGTCCGCCAGGGATCGGGGAGAAGCGACTACATGGGAGCCACTTTATACCATTTTCATGAGGCTGCAGCCACAACTTATCTATGCCAGTAATAGTCAGAGTAAATCACATATATGTGGTTGCTGCCACAATCTAGCTATGCCAGTAGTAGTCAGTGTACTTTGCTTGCTTGAGACTGCTCCATACATCTATCTATGCCAGTAATGGGTAACCTAATCACATGCATGAAGCTGCTGCCACAATTGATAGTAATGACCACTCATATATTTAAATATCAGGGCTGGCGCTCAGTCACTGTTGCCATGAGTGAGCGCAGCACACTGGCACCAGGGAGGAGCCAGGAGGGGCGTACAACCACCAGGATCAGACTGAGCCTACCGACCATTCGACCACAGGCCGAATGACCTGGAGGATCTGGTGGGTGGTTTTATAAAAACAAGTGACCCTGGGCCGGTTTTTTGAGGATTAAATATTTTTGTTAAGAAATGATTGCCTGCCGGCTGCTGGCTGCCTGCCAGCTGCTGGTTGCCTGTGGGCTGCAGGTTGCCTGCGGGCTGCAGGCAGCCGACTCAGCAACCAGCTTGCGGCACCAGCACTGTGACACAGCGGATGCATTCATCAAAGAAAGGTAACCCGTAAGTGTTAGCTTGCTTTGATGAATGCATCCCAATAGAGAGGGCCGTGCTGGCTTGGCAGTGCCCTTGATACAAGCCATCCACCGGTGACAGCCCAGCCTCGCTGTGAATTGTCACACATTGCATTTGCAAGTTGCTTTCAACTTTGCAAGTGCACAACAAATTGTTGTTGCACTTGCAAAGTTGAAAGCAACTTTGTTCTCTGGGGCCCGAGGAGGGGGGCGGGCAGTCCGGCGTCGTAGTAACAGACAGTGTCTGTCTTTTAAAGTTTTCATTGGCTGTTTTCCTGCCAGCCAATGAAATTCTTTATGGTTATCGTCAGGTCAAGTGTGGGGTGGGTGATGGGCACACGTGCAGGCAGGCAGCAGCAACATCTTATCACTTTGCCCTCTCTCTGAGTCCTGATAGCAACAGCCAGAGACTGTGCTGAGCCCCAGCCAGCCTGCCTTGCTTACATGCCGCCGGTTGCCATTTAAGTTTGGCTTGTGTGTGCTGCAGCAGCCTCCTGGCTCCAACCCTGGCCCACCGGTGTGCCCGCCCGGCCCGTCCTATGAATGACCACGACCAGCCGACCACCACCTCTCCACTCTCGAGTCGTCGACAGTGGGTAAGTGTATAATCCCAGTTTATGAGTGCAGGCTGGGGCATATGTGGAATTTTACAAACATGTTCAGTGCTTGATAAGTATTTATAGTTGCTGCTCTGAAGGTTTGGATGTTGAATCCACAGTATTGCTAACTGAGATGTGCTGTGCAGACTCTTTTGCCATAGTGCTCTGTCCCTGTAGTGCAATCATGCTAGTGCCTCTAAACTCGCCCACCTAAACACTTGATATCCACTTTGGGGTAATGCTGCATCTCCTTAAGTGGCTGCTAGTCCTTCCCAGGAGAGCTGCATGCATCTTTTTATCAGTGGGTTACATGTTGCTGAAGGACTGGATGCAGTACATGCTGTGCATTTTCTTTTCAATCAATGAGGCAACCTGATGTTTGCTGTACTGGAAATCAGAACTTGTGCCTTGAAGTGCATGGGGTCATGAACATCGTTTTATTTACCTAATGACCATATGGATTTGAGCAGAACAATCCCCCGGCTAGCCTTCCACCCTCTATCTCTTTCTCTACCACCTGCCTCTATTTCTCCCTCTCACTCTGTCTTTCCCTTTCCCACTACTACCATCTATCTCTCTCTGTCTCTCTTTCCGTCTCCTTCTGCTCTCATTCTATCCATTTTATTTATTTATTTATTTATTTATATTGTGCATTTGTAAGGCACGCATACATCAAGTAAATTGTTTCTCTCTCTCTCTCTCTCTCTCTCTCTCTCTCTCTCTCTCTCTTTCTCTCTCTCTCTCTCTCTCTCTCTCTCTCTCTCTCTCACACACACACACACACACACTTGTTTACAACCCCTTGCTGTCTATTTGAAAGCTTATAGTCAAATGATCTTTACCGCTTTACTGCAATCCCAGAGTTCCCTGCACTAGCACGTTACTATCTGGAAATTCTATAGCAATTTGCATCCTCCAAATGAAAAAAGGAATACATCAACACGTCACAAATCATACTCTATTGTTTTTTAGCTCAATGTGTATACTCTTGTTATATTCTTTTTAAAATGTGTCTACATTTTAGAACTCAATATTTTAACATGTATTCTTAAAATTGTAAGTTAAAAAAACACTTGTCATCAAATGTGTTCAGTTCATTACATTGCGGCAGAACAAGCAAACACATTCTTGTGCAGAGGAATGTGCATTCCAACACTGTATTACACTACTCACTCACACAGGCCAGATAGGTTAGTGACAGCCCCCTAAACAGCATCCAACATACTAAATCACAGTAAGCACCAGAAGGGCCACAACAGTACAAGCTTCACTATACAAGCAGAGAACAGATGCAGCCAGGGAAGCGACTGTGCAGTCTTCACTAACAGACTGAGAACAGGTACAGAAGGGAAGCTGTGCAACCTGAAAGATGGGGAGGCTGCGGGCAGCAGTGACGTGAGCATCATTTGCAAACATTCTGCAAGCTTCACTCCTCCAACACAGCTTTAGCAGAGGCAGCAGCAGTGCAGGCTTGTATCAAAGAGTCCATACTCGAGAAAATAAAACCGCTTAAAAATTCGAAATATTTAATACCATATAATGTGCAGGACAATTCGTTTAAAAAAACAAATCATGGGTCAATTTACAACTCTTATAGCAGATGTTTACCAGAAATCAGTCGAATATGTGTAGCATATGTTGAAATAGACTTTGCTGATAAGGAACACATTACCCAGGTAGTCTGAATATTCCCTGTCTGCTTTACACGAAATTATCAAATTAGCCTCCAGTTATGTCTCTGTTCCTGTGCTCTGCTCACTGTTTAGAAAACAGTGCCATTGTTAAATTTCTTTTGACAGTAGTATATAAAGACATGTGTTCTAATTCGTTCTATGTTACCTTCGCAAAAGTAGTGAACTTTGCTTATAGCTACATTTGCATGTGTTATTTCACACAACAAAGACAGACCTCTGCTTAACAATGCACAGCAAAACATTTGGCTTTGCCAAAACTTGTTTATGCAGTCTCAGGATACACTGCAGATAGTTTTGGTTCACGGTTGCGTTGATTTAATTGGCGCATTGTATACATCTCTGTACACCCAGAGTTGTTTGTGATAATTAATAGTTGTTAATATTACTTATCATAATGCTACACTATTTTATTTCACATACAAGGATGAATGGTGTAGTAGCCAAGCCTTCCAGTATGTAAATCAGACATGTGCATATTCCACACATACACTTTGCAAGCATGAGCTCAACCCACTGAGCTATTTTATTTTATTTGTATACATTAATTTGTAATGACAGATTGCGATTTTTCATAATGTCTTTCTTTTAATTCTGCATGAGAACAGTAAAACAGCTCTATTGGTTAATTATTCAAAATTAGCAATAGGTAATCTTGTTAATTGATTTTCAGACTGGGCTATCTAAAATGTCAATTATTCTGGCAAGCATTTGCAACAGAGATAGTTTAGATGCTATACCCCGACATCTCTTTGCAAATTGCAATGCTGCCTCTAGAAATTCCCGACATTTGCTCGCACAGACAAACATCGGAAGGAAGGGTGGGTCCTACTAGCTAAGTGTGGCCTCGCTAAATCTCCTGCAATCTCCTGCATGTGTGCATGCACGTGAAAAGCCACAAGTGGCAGTGTTTCATATGCGCACTAATTGTAGCACTCTCTTCATTTGAACAGCTACTACGACACATCCTGGCACAACAACATCGCAGCCGACAACCAGGGACACTCTCTGTGATAACTAACCTAAGCTAAGTGATGCACTATTACATGTGTGTTTATTATGTTGCTGTGCCTTTGTATACTGCGATAGTGATATTGTATGTGTGTGTAGAGTAAGAAGCAGGGACATATGTTTGCATGAGTGCTGTGTTACAGCTCGCTGGAAGCGTGCACAGTGGTCAAAACTTTACCATAAGATCCCCAACCTATCCATAATCACTCCCTAAACCTCATTCCGTTTTCTCTACTTCCTCCCTTCCTATCCAACCATTGTCACCATAACCCTCCTTCCCTGCTGGGGTTGCGCAACCCTGTATAAGCATCGACTTGCAGCTGCCAAAACCACAGTGGGGGTGGTTGGTTCATGCCACTCCTGCGCCTCTGAGCTGTGGACCCTGTCACAGAACTGTAAGTATGCACAGTTATGTTATTTTATGAGTTGTGTTGTAATGTAATATTTGAGCACAAATACAACTGGGAAGGTACTTTCCGGTGTCATCATTTGGCTTTGGTGCTTATTAAATGCAATTCTATTTTCATTACTGGTGGCAACTAGTAGACATGCCTTGAGTCTGGTTCTGCAAAATAAGTATTTAGCTATGTGATTATGTTTTTTTTTAAAAAAAAGAACAAAAGGAATGTTATCACGTTCTCAAGTGTTTACACAAAACATAACATGCAACAAACACATTAACCTCCAAAGTAGCATTTTCTGTAAAGTCATGAATTGACTCGATTCACGGATGATGGTTTGAGGGCCACTTTTTTTGAGGTGAGGCGTAGCCCACTTTTTACTTTTGGGTGTCCGGGCCTATTTCTTGTCCCAGTCCGACCCTGACAACCACATTAACCCCCCTCCCCAACACCACCTGGTCCTCCCCTGGTGCTGGCACAGTAGCGCTTTGACTCGACTCCACGCACCCGTGTAAGCCCCGTTAAGTCCCGCTTTGCCGCGGACTCTGCTTCCAGCGCTTCTCCTGTGGATCCTTGGACTTCTTTGCAGCTTTAACTACAAGCCCCAGCAGGCTCTACTGCCTTAAGGGCTGGGCGGAGCTATATAAGCTCAGGGGCGCGCGCACCGCGCGCGCACACCCGTGTAAGCCCCGTTAAGTCCCGCTTTGCCGCGGACTCTGCTTCCAGCGCTTCTCCTGTGGATCCTTGGACTTCTTTGCAGCTTTAACTACAAGCCCCAGCAGGTGAAAACAAAGGGAGAACTATTGGCTGTATGAAGGAACAATAGATACGAAACTACGAAACAGATCTTAATATATTTTAATATATCTTTTCTTTGTTTAGGCTCTACTGCCTTAAAGGCTGGGCGGAGCTATATAAGCTCAGGGGCGCGCGCACCGCGCGCGCGCACCCGTGGAAGCCCCGTTAAGTCCCGCTTTGCCGCTTCGCCGCGGTGACGCGGTTACTGCGGGAGAGCTAGATTTTAAGTATTTTGGAATTAAATGTTAACATGGTTTTTTAAAGTTTAATGCACTATAAATATTGAGGAGTCCAAAGAGAGGCACTATAGCGAAGCAAGAAAGTACCAACTATGTTCACTCTTAGATCTGGCATGCCATCCGTGGAACGAGTGCGTGCCTTATTGGAGTCCACTTCAAGAGACAGCCCAGCAATTCCCTCAAAAACAATGCGTCCTTTTGCTAAAAGTGTGCCTTTGGATAGGCGAATAAAGAAGAAAAGATCACGACTTGATTTTGTTGTAGGTGACCTGAGAGACTATGGGTTTGACGTTAGACGCTCTCCACGCTCTGTGGCTCGAACTGCTGAACTTAATAATTTAAGTATATCTAATGTAGAGGCGCAGCCCTTTCATAACGAACTAGAGGGTTCTCCTGTCCAGCCAACTGTTTTGAGCCCACGGTTGGCTCAGGCCACAAATGGTGGCAATGAGGTGGCAGAACAGCCTTGTAACATTTCTCTGTCGGACTCAATGATGCTGCTGAATGCACGTTCAGGGGTTATTAGTCTAGCACCCCTGTCTAAGCGGAAGTATGATGTTGATGTTGTTGAAGATAACACAATTATAGAGCTGGAGTCATCAGACTCTTGTTTTGTGGCCAAAGATGATGAATCCGATCTCTCTAAGTCCCCAGTTTTATTTAAAACTGGAGATAATTCTGAATCAGAAAGCTCCATCTCATTTATTCCGCCGACCCCGAGGAGACAAAATAGAGACAGCTTAGCTGTAAGCCCGGCTCCTGAGACAAAAAAAGTAGCTCCTGTAACACTAGCAACAACGAATATGGCTTTGATGTCCCTCGCTAAATTATTTGAAGTCTTAGACTCAAAGATTAACTCAATACAAAACAATGTTAAAATTATCTTGAAATCACAGAAGGCTCTTGGTTTATCTTTGGCCCAGAAACAAGAGTATGATGTCGATCAAATTAAACTCTTTTCTAAACAATTAGGTGAACTGATGTCATCATGCAATAGCACTGATGACCAATTGGACAGGAAGCTGAGTTCAATTATAACCGAGAAAAATATGCAAAAGTCTAAGATTGCGGTGCCTTTTGTTCAGGGTATTATAAGAGAAATAACAGCAGAAGAGGTGGGGAAGGTACCTGTAGTGCCACAGCCAAGCCCTTATGTGAGAACAGCAAAAGCGGTTGCTGAGGATGTGAGGGGCGAAGGCTATGTGAAGATGACTAAATTAGCACCTGCATCTAACCAGTTAGTGCTGAGCGAAGAGGAACTTGTGGTCCCTAGTGCTGATGCCTCAAAAATAAGAGATGAGCAACAGCTAAAAGGGGCATATACAATATTTGCTAAAAATTCTAAAGGTCTATGCCACCAATTAAAGGAAAGTGTGAAGAAATCAAAAAATCAGAAGTCTAGAACAATACCTTCGAGTGGGGAAACAAAATAATTTTTTAAGTCCTTGTTTAAATCAGATAGGTGTTCATTGATAGCTTCTAATGCAATCTCAAAGAAATATCGGAACTTATCACAAGAGCGACAAAGATTGATGAGTAAGGATATAGACCCCCACCTTGACCCCCACTATGTGGTTCCCCCTCATGCTCCTCTAGACGAGTTGGTGCAAATTGCGGAGGATCTTGTGAGCGAACCTATAAAGATGATGGCTCAGAACTCAGCTTCAACGGCCTCGAAGAATAACCAAGTGAATTTTGATGGAGTATCTAACTCAATAATTAACACCCAGGATCTTAGAAAGGCAGTGGATGAGTATATGACCCAATTTCATCCTAAGCCATCCTTGACTTATCCACTGACACGGGTTGTTATCCCAGCAGTGAAAAAATCTGAATTAGAGGCTGATGGGAATATAAACATTGGGAGGGCCTCTGATAATCAACTAATAATACCCTCCCGAAATGATTTATCAGTAATATATCCAGTATCTAATGCCCAAGACAGTCTACAAAGTAATATTTTAATTTCAATCAAAGACTGTCTAGTTGCTCTGACCTCAGAACAAAAAACTCTTAAATCATCTCTGAAAGCAATGAGCAATAGTCATTCTGATCTAGTAAAATCCTTCGATGGAAGAAACACTCCTAAGAATGTTTCGTTTAAATCTCCAGTTGAAGAGACCAAACGTTGTCTGCATATAGAAACATCTAGTAATCAGAGTCGTCCTGGATCCAAGGTAATATCTAAGAGCAAAATGCCCTCCCAGTTATTTCCTTTGTTTCTTAGCTGTCGTGGAGGCTCATTTCCAAAGTACACCATGAATAGACGAAGCATAATGCAAATATTCTCGGATGTTCCGAGCTTAGAGGACATCTCCTCTGGGGATGTAGCACAAGTAGAGTTTCCTGATGACAATGATCCAACGGTGTCCTGCTTGTGGATAAGATCTCGTATCATTTATAACATCATTTGGTCTGCTAGATCTGACCTTTTTGATCTGGGATTTAATTTGATTCCAATCACAAAAGAGCCCCCGGCTGCTGAGATTGCTATAAAACCTACTAGCCAGGTGAATGGTGATGATAGCAATTCAGTTAGTGGATGTAGTTGTGGGAAAGCATAACTAAGAACAGATGAATTTGTTGCGCGAACCCAGAAATTTGTAGCCATGAGCTGGAACACCAGAGGACATAAACATTTGTTAAATAATGTGAGTGGTTGCTTGGAAGAGTGCGATTTAATTCTTATGCAAGAAACCTGGCTAACTGTCCCACTATCCTGGGGCAACCACTATGTCCACTTAGTCCCAGCTATCAAAGGACAAAAAGGCAGACCTATGTCAGGGTTGACAATTATCTCTAAAATGACCACGACAAGTATAATTTCAGAAGGGCCTAACCCTAATCCTTATTTGCAATGTTCAATAATAATGTTTCATAAACTGAAATTCTTAGTTATAAATGTATACTGGAACCCAATTGCAATTTTAACTTCTACTTTTTTTAATGATTTGAATGCAATGATAGAAGACACTATAACCACTACAGAGATTGCGCATGTTATATTAGCTGGGGACCTGAATTTACATCTGTTGGCACCAACTAAGAAAAGAAATATGGATCGGGTTTCCCAATGGACGATGTTTATTAACACCTGGGATTTAATAATGTTGAATGGAGCAGTCGACACTGACAATCCACCATCTTATACTTGGACTTGTGGGGCCCAAAATGGTACAATTGATTATATGTATGTTGATAGAAGGTTATTTGAGAAATTATCTGAGTTTAAGGTAACACCAACCACAGCAAGTGATCATTGGATGCTGAGGGCTGAGTTTTCAATTCAGGTTAAGATTGAACCTCGATACTGTCAGTATCAACTGAATGGTCTGATTATAAATCCCCAACGGAACAGGCTACAATGGTCATGTGATGCAGTACACGCTTTCGCGTCTAGTGTAACAAGTGACCATCATTGCTTGTTGAGAGGCATGAACTCACCCAATTATCATTATAAAATGCATCTCTTTGCCTCTGTTTCGTCTCCAGGTATTGGAAAGGGTAATAGGTGTCAAACTCATGTATTTGATCAGAGCATCAGAGAGAGAAAAGTCCATTACCGAAAACAGAAAAGGCAGATAGCCCTTTTACCGGTACATTATCGAGAGTCTGCGTTACGCAAATTGAAGACTAACTATAAGAACTGGGTCCGGGGCAATAAGGCAGCTATGTTCCAACATGATGGTGAAAAGTGGCTACAGGTGGCTAAAACTAAAAATACATCGCAAATTTGGAAGTTGTTAAATAATGGAGTAGCTGATACTCAATCAATAGTTCAACTTAACGGGGTATCGGAGAAGAAGTGGTTGACCTATTTCTCTGACATATATGAACTTCCAACTAAAAAAATTTCACAACCCAACTTCGAATTAATTAACCCATCTTTTCAAATTAATTTCGATCGAGAAGATGTGTTATTTTATATAAACAAAGCAAGCTCATCAAGAGCCCCAGGGCCAGATGGTCTGTCAAATTTTGTATTAAAACAGAATCCGGAATTATGGGCATCTATTTTGTATGATGTCTTTCAAGCCGTGCAAATTAAACAAGCAGTTCCTCCATCATGGTGTAAGGCCATTACGGTACCAGTCTATAAGAAGGGAGATCGAGCGAACCCTGCGAGTTACCGTCCGATTTCTCCTCTTGACACCCCGGGTAAGATCTTTAGTAGAATTATTCTGAGAGATCTCAACAACTGGGCGTCAGAAGAGAATCGGCGAGATCCATTTCAAACTGGATTTGTAGCAGGTCTTGGCACCAGTATTAACATAACGACTCTTAATGCAATTAAAGAGCTGTATGCATCAAGAAATCAACCAATTTACTTAGCTTATGTTGATTTTCGAGTAGTGTTTGACTCCGTAGATCGGAATCTCCTATTCGAGAAATTATTAAAATTTGGGTGTCCACCTCCGCTTGTATATCTAATATATTTACTCCACTCTAATACCTCAATGAGGGTTAAATTGAACCTTGAAGGGCTACTATCTGAAGAGATTTCAACCCAACGAGGCCTGAAACAAGGATGTGTTCTTGCTGCTACACTGTTTAATTTGTTTATACTTGATCTAGGCAACAAATTCAGTAATGTAGTGAACGATGCTCCTAAACTTGGGAACCAGACCATTGCATGGCTTTTGTATGCGGACGATTTAGTTCTCATTTCGCAAACGCCGAGTGGCCTACAAAACATGCTTGATAAATTGGACCAGTATGTCACCAGGAATAATCTTATTTTAAACCTGGAGAAAACACAAGTGATGGAATTGGGGAGATATAAGTCAAAACTAAGGAAACAGTATTGCTGGTTTTTGAATAAACAAAAGCTGAACGTAGTGAATGAATATAAATACCTGGGTGTTTTATTCAGTAATTCTCCCACAAACATACCTCAAAGAGACAGTTTAAAGGGTAAACTGTCCACACTAATATCTCAAGCGAGAATTTTGCAACATAAGTATGGTACATTTTCATGTAAGCATATTCTTATCTTTTACCAGCAAAAGGTACTCCCTATTATTACTTATGGGTGTGAGGCTTGGTTGCCTTTGGAGGCGTGTTATTGGAATAAACTTGAGGCAAAATTCTGGAAGAAAGTCTTGAATCTTCCAAATTCTAGTCCAACAGCACTGCTTCGCTATGAGTTGGGAATTCTATCAGTAAACATACATGCATCGTGGAAGAGATGCTGTTTATTTAGGAAATGTGTGTTAGGCCTGGCGAGTAATGGTATACTTAAGATTCTGGCAGATTATCTATTACGCTCGGTACAATTATTTCCATCCAGCTGGAGAGCGGCTGTCATGTCTGATTTGACGGAAGCAAACATCTCATTAGATATTTTATTAACCAATCCTATTAAGGCCAAAACTAAATTATACCAACTTGATTGGAATATAACCCAACAAGATTGTTTAAAATTAAAAGATTTTGATAGATCTCTGTTTGGGCATAAAAAATTCCGCCAAACCACTGATTATTTACTGAAATGTCCCTCTCATAAACTTAGAAATCAAATACTGAGATTCCGCCTGAATCTATGGCCGACCAAACAAATTTTGTTAAGGAGGGGCATCATTAAGCCAGATGCTTCTTTCTGCCGATTCTGTAATGATGGATTAGTTAAAGAAAATTTGAAACATTTATTAATAGAATGTGTGGCTTTAAAAATGCAGAGGAAAGACATTATTGATAAATTAACAAGGCACCACTGCATAAGACGTTCTAATGATGAACTATGGAATGAGCTATTCGCGACCCCAAAGATCACAGTAAGAATAGCCACTATTCAATTCCTAAATAAGCTTCTATGTCCAAAATGTCCAAGTAACCAACCGGTTTGAAAAAATGGAAGAATTGGAACAGAACAGGGTAATTTCTTTTTTTTTAGTACATTGATAATGCGATCATATCCGTCTCTACTGTGGTGTTTTTAACTTTTAATTTTTTTAATTTTTGATCTGTAAGATCAACTATGATAATCACATGTGATACTGTATGATCTTTTATGTGTCTAGTTGGTATATTCTGATTACCTGTATTGTATATGTTCCTGTATAAAATCATGTTTTGTTTTGAAAGGTTAATCTAATTAGCCAACCAAATAAAAATAAAAAAAAAAATAAAAAAAGACTCGACTCCACGGTGGTATACGATATTCGCCAGGCTTCATTTTGGAAATGTAGCTGATACTCAGATGGGCATGACCTGTAACCCCACCTATCCTCGCCTCTGTTCCGTAACTCAGATAATGTACAAAATAGTTTGAAAGGGGCTACACTACAACTCAATGAAAAGTTGAAAAGGGCTACACGGCCAGACCAGCACGAGGTGAGCCCCATACACAGGCTGAATAATATCACATAATATCTACTGAATTTAAAGGGCATTGCGGGCGAGAGTCAATGCCATCGAGCATAATGCAATAAACTGGCCGATGCCTACAAAGGAACATTTTACAGAAATACAATGCTATTTTCAAACTGAATCACTAGATTGCAGGACATGATTATTTAAATGTCTGGTCAAGATTTTACAGTAACAAACCAAAAGAACAGTTATAACTTGCCAAATACATGTTCCTTACATGTTATCTTTCCCAGCTCCCATTTGCAGGGAGAGATTTAAAGCGCGGACGGGGAGAACGGACTAAGAGTTGTAGTGATGGTAAAAATGAGAGACTTTTCTTTTTTACTCATTCTATTACACCAGGCCTTGGGCCTTGGGATGAATCGGTGGGGCCGAGGACCTCTCTGTGAGTTGCAATGGTACGTCCTTTCATCGCGTGATGTTTTTTCGCAGGGGTTTTTACAGCAAATTTTTTATCCATAATAAAAACAATGAATTTTTTTTGGGGGTGTTAAGAAAATATATATATGGAATGTGGGTTTTTGGTAATAGATCAAAACTGAAAGGGAATGTGGGGTTAGGTGGGGGACCCGCCCAAAAATAAAAAAATAAAAAAATCGATGGGCTTTTTCGATAAAAAAATACGCTGTAAAAAATCCTGCGAAAAAACATCCCGCGATGAAATGACATGGAACCGTTGCAATGTGGATGGGACTTGGACAAATGGGACTGGGCCTCAAATGAAAAGTAGCCAAGATTCATGAACGGGACTGGGGGCTTGGTCCATTTTTATTACAAATATGGAGGACGCAGATTAGATAAATACGTTGAGGTCCTTCAGTCTAAGGTTAATGCTGCTGTTTTATATGGCTGTGAATTGTGGGGGCATTTGGGCCTTAAGGTTTTAGATCACATTCAATATAGCTTCCTTCGTAAGGTTCATCGCTGGGTCCTAGCACTCCCGGAGAAGCCTTAAGAGCGAAGATGGGTGTGCCTTCTATTAACATGCTTGCTCAGCGAAAATATCTATACTATGCAGCAAAAATCTTTAGTGGTAGGTCAGTAAACCCAAAAATGAAAAATGTAATAGGGGAAATGTTGCCTTTGTTTCCCCAGGTAAAATACCATTGGCTAAACAATTGTATTAATTAACCAATGGAGTTTGGACTACAGGCAATTGTTGAACGGGGTAATACATTTGCCGATTTTAAAAGAGCAGGCTTGCCACCTCGATCATGATAGAATGCTCAGACATGGTGCAAAGCTACTGTCATTGGAACATCTAATTGCTGCTCAGCGTGCACCGCTTGCTGAGAATGTGCTCATGCAAATACGGTCACCTGAACATCGCAGGATCACTTTAATGATGCACCTGGATGTATTGCCCCTGAGGGGCCGCATGAGCTGGCTTGCAAAAACGAAGCTGTGCGTATGCGGTTCAGGCGATACCGAAAGCCTGCACCATTTTATGCTGATCTGTCAAATTCTGATCGATATTCGTAGAGCGTGGCTTAGGGGCCATTTCATTAAGTATAAAATTAGAACCACTGCCGAGGCAACGCTGTTCCTTTTATGTGTTAACGACATGAATGTTTTAGAGATATATGCGAAACATGGACATTTTGTACACGTTATGCTTTGTTTTATTCATTGGCGATCACGATTTTTAATATCTGTAATTTGAATGCTTTATTATTAATTCATTGTATTGTATTATAATGTAATGGCGTTGGCAAATAAAAAATATATTCTCTCTCTCTCTCTCTCTCTCTCTCTCTCTCTCATGAATGTTCATGTTCATTTCCTTGCTGTTCGAGTAGTATCCAGGCATGTATAATTGAGGACCTTTTGCAATGAGTCATGCATTTTAAATCAAATTGGGCAGGTAACACTGGCAAAACTGCCAGCTTCAAAGGGCACCGACACATTAGATTGGCGCACGTTGGCCCACAAATCTGGCCCACGCGGCCTGTTGGGTCGGAGCTTTGGGCATTGCATATCTGTTAGGGGCCCCCTGTCATACGTGACACTTGAGTCAGTCCAAGTTGTTCACTATGCATGTTGGGACTTGCAGTCTATTTGTCCCTTTTTAGGTATAGGCCTAAAAGCTCCAGCATGTAAAGAGAATAGCCAGTACTGGCTCAAGCTATCATACAGGACATGTCTCTACTGGGAAGAGAACGTCTCCAGCTTACATATTCATGCTTCATTTGGTCACATGTACCATCTCTTGCTTACACATCTCTTGCTTACCTCGCCATGACACCGAAGGGTTTGGGTGAGTAACATATGCAATAAATAAATAAATAAATAAATCATCGCTCTACCTGATCACATGCAATGAATCACTTTATAATCCATCTCTCTGCAGTGCCTTATGGGCTCTGCCACTTCTAATTGCAACGCCTTGTGGACTTTCCTGCTTCCTTTTGCCAAAAACATGGTGGGACATTATACATGCCACTACGGGGGCCTATAAAGGTCAAGGAATTCCACTAACCAGATGTGAGAAGGATAGCCATTTTCGGTGTGTACATAACATAAGACTTCCCATTCCCGCACCTCTCTCCTTGTTGTTGCAAAGCAGAGCAGAAGTGTGGAGGTACAACACGGAGCCTGTGGAACATAAGCCATTCAATGCACGGTGGGGCCCACCGACAGAGACAGGGAGGAAGGAAGAGTCACTCAGCAGCACTGGTGGAGCTAGCCATTGCGACACCACATATCCACAGATAAGTACTCCATTTGTGGGTTCATGGGGGAACAAGAGTTTTAGACTCTCGCTGCAGCTTGTACACAGCTGAGGAAGTCAGTCCGTAGCATCTTTTGCCCATGCGCATGATCAGTTTAGAACAACATAAGAGTGGGTGTGGTTGAAGCTTTCCAGGCAGGGAGAAGTTTTATTGGGACAACAAATGATTGCTGCATGCGTGGTGTACAGAGTGTGTTCTGTCTAATGAACCGATGTGCAAGAACCTATTTGATTGTAGTAGCATGTTTCATGCAGTATTAACTAGTTCACACTCATAAAGGGAAAAGGGAAAATAAAGGCGTGGGATAGCTCTGATCAAGAGAGAATTGAGGAAACCTTCAACAGAGAGTGTGTGTGAATGAGAGCAGTACGGGTGAGTGAATTCTTACCAGAGAATGATATGGTGTAAATAGAACAGATAGAACAGAGCATTGAGGTAAGTCCAACTAGGGAACAGGAGGGTGAGAATAGCAAAGATGAGTGAAGCAACTCCTCCTCCTCGAGTGAGTGTGAGTGAGAACAGCATTGAGGAGTGAGGCAACTCAATTCTGGAAGTCGGCAGGCAAGTATAAGGCGCGGTATTGCTTGTAATGAAGCTCAGACACGGAAGTGGGGTTCAACCACCATTTGGGGGATCAGAATACCCTAATGTATGTGAAAATTGTGTCCTGGGTACCACAGAGCCCCTTTAGACGAAGGAGCCACAGAGTCAGCCAAGATTTTCCCTAATTTCCCTTCCCTATCCATTACCTCTTCCTAAAACTAGTATCTGTTTTCATAACGCCCCCAACCTATTCCTCTTGAGTAACCTAGTCCTCCCCCCTCCTTTGAGCTCTAGGCTGGACGTGGTATCGCGCCATTTGTTGAGCTTCAGCTCGGAGCGGGGAGGAAGAGTGCTTTCCAATTTCACAAAGAAATCGCCTGACACATGGCAACTCTCATAACATTTTAGACATAGCTGTTGTGACGAATTCTCCCCAAAGGGGAGCCCTCCCCATTGAGGCTAGGGATGTGAGCCTGCTATGCAGGACCCTCCCTAGGAGTTTGGGCATGTGTGACCTCTCTGGGAGTGACTCCTCCTTTGGGGACAACGACTCCCTGGTTGTAAGGAAAAGTCCTGTGAAGTCTGTACTCTCCACCTATATGGGGGCCACATAAGTTGTAAAGGTGAGAAGGCCTTTCTGTTTGTCAGACCCACTGTTAAACCCTCCACAGACTCACTACCATATAAGCAACTGCATGTCGTCTCTTATATAGAGACGATTATAATAATAATAAAGCTCTCATCTGGAGGAGGAGATTCCCTGATGCCAATCCGAACGGCAGCGGTGGAGACGCGCAGAGTGGACACTGCTGCTTGAGCGCATAGTGAAGACAGCTTGGCGACAAGACCACAAACAGTGGTCCAGGAGCCTGTGAAACTCTGCAGAATCCAGGAACGCCAGCGACAAAAGCTCTTCAGCTCCCGCACCACGAACCACAAAGAGGGAGAGAACCACAAGCACTGGCAAGGCCTCGAGAAGGCCACCAAGACAGGATGCAGTTGGATGGTAGGTGAAGGCGAACAGCGCCAGTACCAGAATCACTGACCCTCCATTGTGGAAGCTCTGCAAGAAAACAGGCACGCTGGCCGCATAGGAAGAAGGGAGGCAGGCGTTTGAACGCTGCGGGGTAGCCCAAACCCTGAGACATTCAGTGGCTAGAGGGCCCATGAACAACATGAGCCAAGACCAAGGGGTCAGAAACAATAATAAGACTGAGACACAAGAGAGTGACAGTGAAAGGTCCCATAAGGAAAATGTGATGCACAACCTGACAGAGAAAAACAAGGGAAGCAAAGGAGTTAGAGAGCCTATGAATGTCCTGCACAGGGGCCAAGGTGTCCCCAGAGAAACAAGGATTAATATCAATACTGATGGTCAAGATGGCACAAAAGGGAACTAGAAAGTATGATGCCCAAAATATCCTGGGGAGGAGGGGGGGGTAAAGGCTCGAGTGAGCGAATTGGGCCTAAGGATACATCATTGTTGGAAGGGGTTTGGTCGAGTACCCCATTGGATCCAAGCATTGAAACCTTTGTTGAACTGAGCAATGCCTTTGAACATTTGAAAACTAATTTTGAACTGAGTTATTTTTAACCAGAGAACATACTTGGCTTTCTAATTTCCTCTTTTGAAAGACACTGTGGTGACTCAGGCCAGTGACCATGTCCTGAAATGCACATTTGATTTATTTGAGAAACCTGAGGGCATCCTCACTTCTTTTCCCAATATACTCTGCTCCCAGGTGGCCAGGCATTGAGACATGGCATCCCCCATTTCCCTTTCACCATGAGTCCAAAGTCCCCCAAGCCTTTCCAGGCTGGTGTCAACCACTTCCCTACTTTTCCTGTAAATCATTCCCTAAAATACATCAGTTAGGTACTGGGACAAGGAAGAAGCAACCAAGAATAATACAGGACTCCAAAACCAGCAAAGAATGGTCTAGTCATTTTGTGACTAATTACCCTGGCGGGATGTTTAAAAGCAGGAAGATCAGAGAACATGGAGGCAGCTTTGTAAGCAGGTATTGGGACTTCTGTGCGAAAACAGACCTCTCCGAGAAGGCAGCATGGCAGACGAAGTGATTGAGGAACCAGAGAAGATGCAGAGAGTATGCAGTGGAAAGCGCGGCTAAAGTAGGCTGGAGGCCAGTATCAGAATATGGAAGAAGTACAGGCATGAGCAGGAGAAGCTGCCAAGTGAGCCCTGGGCTGCGAGAAATGCATCGTTTGTGGGAGTGGAGCCATGGAGAGCAACTGCAGAGGTGAATCAAGGAGCTGCGCGAGAGTGAGAGAGTTTCTGACAGCCGGAAGCCTCGCTGGAACACTGTAAGCACCGACCTGTGAGTCTGCATAGAGAAGGGGACACTGGGACTACATGCGAGCATGTAAGACTTACAAGAAAGTATTTTGAATAACGATTTAAATGAAAGCAGGCACTTTGATGAAAACTAGTTTCTTGAATACCGATTTAAATAGAAGCAAGCATTTTGATGAAAATAAGCATATTGAATACCGATTTACATGAAAGCAAATACTTCGAACTTTGAATACCGATTTGAATGAAAGCAAGCACGGGTGAATACCGTTATGAATGGAAGTTGTGCTGTGGAATCACACGAGTTAAGGGAACTGTGCACACATTGGCAAGAGCCACAAGAATAAAATTGAAAACTGTGCAGTTTGTTCGAAGAAGTATTGGCAAAGAGCCATAAATAAACTGTTTAACTTGAGAGAACAAGCATTGACAAGGGCCATGAGAGTGTGAGAAAGTGTAACAAGTGAATGGTGGCAAAACAAGCAATGGTAAAGAACATTATGAGCATAAGTCAAAACCACTGTAGAGATGAGACAGTGGCAGCGTGCCTATGAAGAAGAAGCAAGGTGTGTTGGTTGCGTGACCTGTAATGGGTGGACTGAGTGGTCCAACAACTGTGCCTAGACCGAATTCACCCTCTTTATGGAAAAGCCACTTAAAGCACCACGAAGAAGCTTGTGATTGATTGGATTCTAAAGGAAACCATGTGTGATTTGAAAGTAAGAAGTTAAACTCTATGACATTGGTGAAAGATAATCAAGATAGACCAGCTGGGAAGGATCCCAAGGAATTGTGTTGTGTTGAAGCTGTTGAAAGACTTGAAATCTTGGGGAAGGGAACCCCTTGTTTAAACTGTGCACTATTTGAACATTGGGGAAGGGACACATTTTTGACCAAGAGCTGGACAACGCTCAGAATTTTATGTTATTTCTTATCATTTTGAGGCTGACATCCCTACACGTTGTATACAAATATGTGTGAGGGCAAGTATAGGTTTTGAACACAGATAGACATTTGCTTTGGACTTCCTGTCACAGACTATGCTTAGTTTTATTTCGGCAGGGAACGCTGACCGTAGTTAGGTCAAGATAGGCCTTTTTCCAACATTCTTTATTTCAATAAATGTTTGTAGCCCAAACTTTCAGTGCATTGTCTGTGTCTCATTCATGATGCCTTTGCATTTTGAAGATTGTCTGCAGGAGAGAGGATCAGCTAGTAGGCGTTGATGACCTCCAATGTGAAAACACTTTCTTTCACTTTTTTTCCCTTTTTCATCTAGTGATAGGGTCACTTAGTTGGACAGATTAGGACAGAGGACTGATGTTTTGTTATTTGACATCCTGACGAAAACCTTAGTTTTAGTTATTAGAAAGGGAAACCCCTTTTATCAATAGGGCAAGTGTGTCTTTTCATTTAAATAAAGACAGGTTACGACATGTCCTCTGGTCTGAGCCTTACTTCTGGTTCACCACAGTGGGATTGCTACCCCCTGACACAGGGATGGGACCCATGCTAGTTCGGTGCTTCCATTCCAATGCTAAATGCTCCATTCAAGCCAACCCTCAGTCAATAAGATTTGAGATTTTTAGCACTGTCCACATTCAAATACCTGAAAATGAAAGGTGTCTGATTCCCTCTCGGGTCAGCATTTCCCCTCCACCTGGGGCTTATATTAGGTTGTCTGCCAAGTCAGGGTAGGCATGGTGGTATTCCTTAGATGTCGCAGCTGGAGTGATCGACCCAGACTACAGGGTCAAGATGCAAGTGGTCCTACATAATCATAGGACAGTTCCATACAATGTTAGGGTAGATAAGGCTATTGCCCAAAGGATCCTGGAGCAGGCTCTAAGCCCTACCCTACATGAGGTTGTGGAGCTATCAGAAACCATAAGATGCTTTCTGGGATTCAGAGAGGCAGACACTCCAATACCCGCTTGTCGATACAGAGGGCCACTCTCTGTTACCAGACTTAGCATTTGCCCAAAGCAACAACCCAATTCTAACTGAAGTCTTCTGGCGAGTCATTCCTGAGGAGCAGGGCTGCAGTCTGGCAGACCATTATTTTTCATCAAGAAAGGACTCCTTTATCAAGGAGACAGAGCTATAGATGGCCTTCGCCGATCCCAGTAGGTGCTACCATGAAGCCACAAGCAGATAGTACTAAAGCTGGCCCATTCCCATTTTACGGCTGCCTATCAAGGAATATTGAAGGCCCAGAGCCAAGTAATTCACAGGTTCTGTTGGCCCGGGGTGTTCGTGGATGTGAAGAATTACATTGCAGCTTGCAAGATCTGTCAAAAGACTGCAACCACCCCAATACTCCGAGCCCCATTACAACCCCTCCCTACACTTGTGTACAGGTGTATTACAAATGACTCATCATATCATATCATATCTATCATTGAAGTACCTTTCTCCTGTATTACTATGGACATTGTAGGACCCCCAGAAACTTCCAAACTGGGGAATAAATGCATTCTTGTTATAGTTGAATATGGTACTCGGTATCCCAAGGTGTTCTCATTATGAAAAACACCAGTCAACAAATATTGAAACATCTACATCCCTTTCTTTCTCAAGTTGTTTTTCCTAAGGAGATTCTTACGGACCAAGGCTCTACTTTTATGCCCGACTTATGTATGAGAAGAAAGAACATCTCCAGATGAATACTCTATGAACATCTGTATATCATCCTCAAAGAGACGGTCTATTGGAGCATTTTAATGTTAAGGGAATCTTGCATAAACTGGTAGAAATAGATGGCTGTAATTGGCATGTCATTATTCCCTGGGCTCTTTATGTTAGAATGACTCCTCAAGCTTCGTTGGCTTATTCACCGTTTGAGCTTTTATACACAAGGGAGCCACGAGATGTCTTGGACATGCTTAAAGAGACCTGGGAGGAAAGAGAGGAAGCCACTTTGCCCATAACCCAAACTGCACAAAAGCTCAAAGGCCACATGAAAGCAGTTCAAGAGGTTCTGACCCAACATCTAGTGGGAGCCCAAGAACAGCAAAAGACCTTGCCTAGGAGATTTAGGTCATGATTACAAGTTTCTCACAAAAATGCTGGTAATTCCGGCATGCCGGTATTACCGTTACCGGCAGGCTGGCTGCTAGAATTACCAGCACATTGAAGGTCAATGGGCATGAGCACACCCCTCAGTCGGAAACTGTAATACCGGTACGCCGGAATTACTGGCATCAACATCAAATTGATGGTGTTCCCGGCAGAAATGTGTTGGAAATACCAATATCGGCAACCACACTGCCAGAGGCACCAGAACTAGCATCATCACAGGAAAAGGAAGTTTGCAGGCGCCTATTTTAAAAACTCAATCCACTTGAAATCCCCCACTTCCTGCTTCCATCCACCCCATCTGAGAGTGCATACATGCCAGGAAGTGGGAAATCATGAGCCCCTGAAGTCTGACTTCGCACGCAGAGGATCGCAGGAGCTGGCTGCCTTTGCGGACAAGGGCTCTATCATGATACGGGCAGTATCCCATTGCTAATTGTGCCAGGATACCACCCAATGCAATTTGCATTACCGCAACTCGGTATGCGCAATTTGCGCTGAATCCCAAGTTGCAGGGGTGGTAAATTCCCATTCCCCTAGGACTCAATGGGGTTGGAGGGCACTATTACTGCCAGTGGTAATTGCGCTGGCGGTAATAGCACCAAAACCAGCCAGAAATGGCCAAAAACTGACAAACATTTTTACCCCCAGCAAAAATGTTGAGGTAAAACTTCAACTTATTGCCCATCTGGTGATTGGGACAACCCTTAAATGGTGTGGCAATAGCGACAATAGCGTGGCCGCCGCATTTAAGGGCTGATGCCCAACTTGTGATGAGGCCCAAAGTTGTCATGCATGCTGAGGCCCCCTTTCGGGCTGGAAATCGCAGGACCAGCCAGAGACGGAAGACAGCCATCTGGCAGGAGATGGCCGACAAGGTCACAGCCACGGGGAAAGTCCCACGCAAACCATAGGATACATCTTGGCCACCCATAGGAGGGAATCTGCTGCCACAGGAGGAGGGACAGTGACACCCCTGACCCTCATGCCCTTGGAGGAGACGGGTAGCTCAATCTTGCACATGGAGGGCATCAAGGGAGTCGAGGAAGTAGAGGCCATAGGTGGGACCCAATGCAATGGTGTTAAGTACAACAAACCCCATGTCATTGCAAATGTTTAGTCCAAACACATGCATTCCCAGGCCGATAAACACCAAATGGGCAATGTAACAGGTCAAGCACGTGTCAGTCACAGAAAAAGGCCTAATCACACACACATGACAGGGGATGCAGATGTAGTCATGAACAAGCATCATATCTAAAATGCACAGACAAACACATGGACACCTGACGAGTACCCATGTGTGCCAAGGGAGAACAGGACAGGAATAATAGGCCCACTGCACACACACAACAACATGTCACCATGGCAGACCCATGGTCAATGTGCACACCCACCACTCACATGTAGAAGCACACATCAGAGAAAACAGACCAAAGCATGACAGAGAAGGACACACACAATGCAGCATGAGTGTGATGCAAGCCCGCAGATATGACTCCCAGAACAGTAACAAATGCTCATCAATTGCCAACAAGCACATCCTCTGATGACCAAGGCTGCACCACCACCACCTCCTGCTTCACAAGAACCAACACCACCTCCTGTTGTGCCAGGTGTACCACCACTACCAACACCACTGCTAGCTGTGTAACCATCACCACCACCTCTTACTGTGCCAGCTGTGCCACCACCACCACCACCGCCATCTGCAAAACCAGCACCACTACCACCTCCTGCTGTGCTAGCTGTACGACCACCACCGGCGCCAGCTGCCATCAGCACCACACCTGTAGGTCAGTGACCCAACCATCCCTCCTGTGCCCTACAAAACACCACAGGTGCGCCAGCCAATGCCCTATCATGGCAGGTACAGGATGGAGGAGGAAGATGACCACACCGCCTACACAACCCAATCTTTCAGCCCAGCAGCACTGAACGGCCCCCCTCCTTCACCCATGCTCAGCATCCGGGACATGGATGCGCAGCTGAGTGCTATGGAGGACAGACATGGGGCAATGATGACACTTGCCGAGCAGCAGCACAATGAGTTGGGGCTGCTGCGTGAATGCATCCAGGCAAGTAGCCACAGGAGCGCATGGGCATAAAGCCGTACCACTGCTGCCTTGCTCATCCTGGCACAAAGGGTCCACAAGGGGAATGAGTGGGTCTCAGCCATGTCTGAGTCCCTCCCGCACACCCTGCAAGTCACCCTTGAGTACTTGTGGATCCAGGAGTCTGACCCGCCATCGACCATCTTTACTCCTGAGAGTTTGCAGCAGGGCAGCCCAAGGCACCGCTCCCAGTGGATTTCTTCTGCACCAGGGCCAGCCAAGGTTCCTGCGATGAATAGCCAGCACACATGACTCTTGGTGTGACACTTTGGCTCACTTTGGGACTATGGTGTTTTTGGGGAGGAGGAGGGGCGTGTGTGGGGAGGGGGCTGTGTGGGGAAGGGGTGGTTGGTGTGTGGGGTCAGAGGGTATGGGGAAGGGGAGTGGGAATTGTGGGGAGGGGAAGGGGTGCACAGGGTGTTTAATTTCGAATCATATTTTAATACATAGTTTTCACTTGTAGCCATGAGTGGAAATTCCTTATTTTGGTGCAAGTATTTATTGTGTGTACGCATCATATGCAATAAGGTGCAAAGGAAGTGCTGAGCTAAAGGGGCACTCGGAAAAAGTTATCTATGAGTTCTTGACGTGCCATTTGCCTATCCCTGGCCTCCATGCACACAGGCATGTGCCCGGCAGGCGATGCGTCATCAGCATCATCCACTGGCAGAGGAATGTCCAGGAATCTCCAGATCTGGGGGCAGTGGTATGTTGCATCTGAGGCAGATATTAAGCAACATTTCACAGGCCAGGACTATCTGCCCCACCTTCTCTGCCCTGTACATGAGCACACACCGTTACCAGTGTAGACATCTAAACCGTGCCTTCAGGAGCTTGAAGGTCCACTCGATGGTCACCCTAGTCCTCACATGCAACCTGTAGCATACCATTTCCTCCTGCATCTGCGGATCCCTCAGAGGGGTCATCAGTCATGGAAACAGCTGGTATCCTGAGTCACCTGCAAGGGGTAAGAACACATGTGTGAGTAATGATGCTCAGCAGTGGTCTTGCCTGTGACAGCAGAATCTCAACGGTCAGACTGTGCATGCAAGTCCCACGTCGCACCAAGACATTCATCTCATGACCCTAGGTGGCCTAGTCTACAGAGTCACTGACATTGGAGGGGGGCTTTACATTCTGGTACATGTGGAGCAATACATGTGGATGTCCTTTTGGATTTGAAATGGCCTGGTCGGTGACTGCTACGTCTCCAGTCGTGCTGTGGTCTGTCAACTGGGGGTGCGTTGGTTGGTCCTGCAAGTGCAGGGTGTTTGCCGGACATGCATTTGTGTCATGCCCCCTTGCCTGTGACCCATGCCGCAATATAGGTGTAAAATGTTCATGTGCTCACCCAACATCCAGGTCCTTTGTCCTCTGTGACACGCCATGTAAGCTAGCAGGGGGCTGTTCCGCAGGACCATGGAATTGTGCATCCAAGGACTTGGTGGCGTTTAACTGTGTCTGGGTGCTGGGGACAGCGATATGCTGGCCCAAATGGTGCAGGAGGGCCTCCAATACCTGCACCAGCCCTAAAGAGAATGCAGGCTGCAAAATGCCATGCAGTTGTGCCACGCGGTGCTGGAACATGCTACTTGCCAGGAAGTGCAGAACCGTCAACAGCTTCAGCGGACATGGAATGGCTGTCCCGATGATGATCCTGCTCTCAATGTCATCGTGGATAAGGGTCGGGATGTCATGAATGGTCTCCCTGTTCAGGCGGTACAGGGTGTGCATCAGGCTGTCTGTGAGGGCCCAGGGTGTGGCCCTTGTGCGAGAGATCATCGCACACCTCTGCCTCGCCACCTGCATCACCTGTATCTCCATCCTCCTCCTCCTATCCCTGGCCACCTGTCGCCACTGCTGCTGCTTCAGCATGGAACAACTCCAGGTCCATGGAAGCGGCAATGTGTGGCAGCATGGTTGTGTTGGAAAGTGTTCTAGGGGAAGGTGTGGCCCTTAAGTACTGTTCCGGTGTGCATTGGGGGCACCTGGGTGGATTGGGTGCACCTCGGGCCTTATTTCCCTCACCTGTGTCCATTTATTGGCTGCCCTGAGGTGATGTTATCTCAGCCTAGGCTTCGCCGGTATTACTGGCAATAATCTGCCGGTATTACTTGCAAAACCTGTCTTGTGATACTATTTTTCATGCAGTAGTATCAGTGCCGGCAATTCCGGCAACTGTGTTCCGGAGGGCTCATACTTTGCTGGATCAGTAAAAGTGCGAGTAAATGGTATTAGCAGCACTTTCACTGTATACCGGCCAACTTTTAATGAACCCCTCAGGGTCTATTACCCACCTCAGAGAATAAAATGATTTCCAAGTGGCACAGACCCTATAAGATCATGGGAAAAAGGTCCCTTGAACTATGTGATTGCTCAACCAGACTGATGACAAAAATCTCAGGTCTACCACATGAATCTCTTTAAGGAATGAAAGGTTGATCTAATAAAGCAGTGTACCATTATCATGGCCACACTCCTAGTTGACCAGAACAGGAAGTCTGTTTAGTGCCAGAGAACATGACCTTTAACCAACAGAAATACCTGTATGACCTTTTAAATCAATTCGCAGTGGTCTTCTCAGAACAACCTGGGAAGGTACAGAATTCTTTTCACCATATCCACACTTCCCTTGGGCAAACTGTACATTTAAAACCATAAAGAATCCCAGAGACAAGGAGAACAATGATTGAAAAGGAACTACATCCATGCTTAAGTCAGGCATTATCGAACCTTCTGATATTCCTTGGTTATCTCCCATAGTCCTCGTAGCTAAACCAGATGGAAGCTGGAGCTTTTGTATTGACATTCATGTATTTCACAACAACTAATGCTTTACAAAAATAGTGTATTTATCTCCAATATGAAAGGACAACACATTACCACAAACAGTTCATTAAAAGATAGCTGAGGGAATACATTGAAATGGTTGATTCATGAAGCTATCATGTTTCTTTTCTAAACCAGTGTGCAAATTCACAAAATACAAAATACATGTGTAGAAAATATCAGACTACAAACACATTTAAATCATCCTTTGTATCAAAAACTTCCTACCCTGTATTGTCAAGCGTGATTCAAATTTTTCTTGACATGCTATCTGTAAATGACATGTGTTAGAGAATATAGTTTAATGCTAATTGTTATACACTCTTGTTATTAACTTGTACTCTGGGAGCAATGCTATTGCCTTCTGTGATTATATTTCAGAACGCACCCATACATTTACGTATCTTACTGCATACCCCAACAGTGCCATTGCCAGGCAATACATGAGATTGAAATTTAATAGCAGTTGTCAGGGCCACAACAGTAACCAGTGTGGGTTTGGTGCATGGGGGACAGTTGCCTGAACTCAAGAAAGGTTTGTTGTGGCCCCAACTGCCATATTATAGGGCGCTGTTGTGCCCTTTTTGCAGGAAGCAGACTAGGGGCTGCAGAAAGCGCTGTCCGGCGCCCAGACCGGCAAAAGACTTCAATCCCCAGAATGCCCGTGTGCTCGCGAGCAGAAGAACTACACACGGGACAACACCCGACGTTCTGCGCATGCGCGCGGTGCACGCAAGGATCCCCGCTTGCGCTAACGGATCTGGAGCAGAGAGGACGTCTCGGCAGAGGGCTCCTGCAGGCTGCGACCCAGGGGGCCACACCCCACCTGTGAGAACTGCAGGCCCCGCGCATCCAGACAGATAAGTACTTTCCTTCCTCACTGTGCATAATACAAATTAGCGATCGGTCGAAGATCGCTTTCTGTGCAATTAATAATAACTTTGAGTGTATTGTACCTTCGTGGGGACGGCGCCACCTAGAATCCGGCGCTTGATGTATATGTCGGTCAGCTGGGGGAAGCCTCGGCACCACTCCCATGTGTAGGGAGACCAAGTTACTGGTAGCTAACTGGTGTACTTGACTCTGTGTGCGGTAACACGGCATCGTGCTTAACTGGAGTACTTAACTCTGTGTGCAGTAACACGGCATCGGACTAACTCTGGGGAGATAGTGCATGTTCATAGCACCGTGCGAAGCAACGCGGTCTTGACCGAGTCTCATATTTGTTTTTGGTTCTCTTGTAGCGGCGCACCGCTGAACTGTCAACACGAAGTCATCACGTTGCCGTAGTGTTACGGCAAGAACTGAGCCTTGCACACAACTCGGCAGCATCGCGAAGCTAAGTTTGGTTATTTCAATTACTGTGCTGGAAGTTACTGTAGGCAAGATTGGGTTATGATTGAGAAACAACCAAGGCAATGTTATTCACCCAAGCGTGACAGGAACGCTGCATTGGTGTTTAGTGCTAATACTGGTACAGTGTTGATGAATTGAGGTCATAGTTTGCCTGGCATTGAGTGTGTGTGTGCAAGGGCGGAGCACCTTCGATCTCAGGAGCCTCAGCAGGGCACAACAAGGCTAACCTTCCCCGATTCCCCCCTTCCCTATCCATGACCACTCCCTAATCCTTTTCCCGGTTACCCTAATTCCCCTTACCTATCCAATCCATTGGACCCTAACCCTCTTTACCTGGCAGGTTGCGGCGGCCTGTGTTTTCTACCAAGCCAGGCGCCAAGACCCAACGGGGAGGTAGGTATATGTGCTACCTCCGTGCAAGATTGGGAGTCTGACAGTAGCGCAAGCCCAAGTTTCTATAAGCGCCTGGGTAGCACGACACCATGGAAGAGGTTTTAGCCGCATTACAAGAATTAAAAGGGGAGTTACAGGCCACCCGCCAGGATTATGTGAACCTAGCTGGGCAAGTGCATACACTTACCTTACAGAGCACCGCCCAGGCTACTCCCTTACCCCGGGATCATGTTCCACCCACCCTGGTCCAGGTACAAGTGTCCGCAGAACCACTGTTGCCCTTGTCAGCCCCGGAGAGGTATCATGGGAATCCTCAGCGCTATAACCAATTCATAATGCAGTGTCAGCTGCACTTTATCACCAAACCAAACATATTCCCTAGTGCCCAGCCCCGAACAGCATTTGTTATATCGTATCTGGGCGGGGACGCTGCATCCTGGGCCACACCCCTGGTAACCAAGGATGATGCCATAGTGTACAGTTGGGACACCTTTCTTGAGGAGTTTGGCAAGATCTTTAACCGTAAGGCAGCAACATTAATTAAGGATAGAGAACTACTCACTCTACGCCAGGGAGGAAAGGACTTGGTAACTTATGTAACCATTTTCAACAGATTAGCAGTAGAAACAAATTGGCCTGAGGAGAAACGTCTGGCTTCATTTTACCAAGGGCTACGGGATGAGATGAAAGATCCCATAGTGCAAGTGGGCCAACAGCCAGAAACCTGCTCCACTATGATTGATCTTGCACTACGACTAGATCAACGACAGAGCCAAAGAAGACAGGATAGAAGGAAATGGGAATCAAAACCCATAGCCAGATTAGATCAACAACCAAGGCCTACTAAAACTGAGAAGCCGGTTGATGAGCCTATGCAAATTGGAACTATACGTGGGCCTTCAACCAACGAGGAAAAGGACAAAAGGCATAGGGGAAAGCTTTGTTCATATTGTGGTAAGGGAGGACATTTCGTTAATGAATGTCCCACCAAACCTACGGGGGGAATGCCGGGAAACGAGAGGGCTCACCAGTGAGGGTGGTCCGGGCAAGCCAACTAGAAAACACCCCGAAGCTTTTGGCCAATACCCATCACGTGCAAGTGACTCATGCGACAATCCCTGGGCATATTAGCTGGGGCTCCCGGCGATTACCAGTATTACTGATGATAGACTCCGGAGCTACAGGCAATTTTGTCGAGCAGGACCTAGCAGGTCAATTAGGAATACCCCTTCAAGACAAGGGATACCAGGAGGAGGTAAAGTCAGTGGACGGGTCGCCGCTTACATCCGGTCTTATCACTAAACAGACTAGATGGCTACATTTTGGAATGCATCTCCGAGCATCATGAGGATATTAGATACAATGTAATAGCAGCACCACAGTTCGGAATGATCTTGGGGTTACCTTGGTTAAAAATTCACAACCCAGATGTGAATTGGACTCTGTGTTCATTACATTTTTCATCCAGTCACTGCTCTGAACACTGTCGCCCAAGGCCAGTCGAGACCTCGGAGCTTCTGAGGATGCCCAGTCAGCAACATGTGATCGGGAGTACAGAGACTCTACCAGTCGTCTATCAAGCTTACCGAGATGTTTTCAGTAAAGCTGCAGCAGAAACCTTGCCACCACACCGAACATTTGATTGCAGGATTGATCTGGAACCAGGGGTGACGTTGCTGTGTAGTCGTATCTACGCCCGAACAGAATCTGAAAACAAACACTTGCGGGAGTACATTGACACAAATCTGGCTAATGCCTTTATACGTCATTCCATGTCACCAGTGTCTTTGCCATTATTCTTCGTCCTGAAAAAGACCGTAGAATTAAGAACTTGTATAGATTATAGAGCGATAAACCGAATAACTATAAAAAAAACTATACCCGCTACCTCTAATTGTTGGACCAGGTACGAAATGCTAAGATCTTTACCAAACTCGATCTACGAGGAGCCTACCATCTGGTGCGGGTGCGCGAGGGGGATGAGTGGAAGACTGCATTTAGAACCAAGTATGGGCTCTACGAATATCAAGTCATGCCATTCGGCCTCTGCAATGCACCCGCTGCCTTTCAGCATTTCCTGGACGAGGTTTTGCGGGGTTATTTGGACCTCTTCGTCATCATCTATATAGACGACATACTAATTTATTCCCAAAATTTGGAAGAACACTAGAACCACGTAAAGGCAGTCTTACAGCGATTAAGGGAACACCAGCTATATGCCAAGATAGAAAAGTGTATGTTTTACCAAAGCACTGTGGAGTTTTGGGGATTTATCCTCTCCCCGGAAGGGATAACCATGGATCAAGGCAAAGTGCGGACCATACTGGAGTGGCCATCGCCCTCGTCTGTCAAGGACGCTCAGACGGTATTGGGATTTGCTAACTTCTATCAGCGGTTTATTAATGGGTTCGCAAAAATGGTGCAGCCAATTACCCGTCTATTAAAGAAAGGAGTAACTTTCCAATGGGATGCAGCCTCTGAAGCCAGTTTCTGGACACTAACGGAGGCGTTCACAACAGCCCCTGTCCTATTGCATGCAGACCCGACTCGTCCCTACGTCGTGGAGACGGACGCTTCAAGTTACGCTCTTGGGGACATATTATCTCAACGGGACAATTCCGGTCAGTTACATCCCGTGGTGTACTACTCCCGCACCTTGTTACCTGCGGAACGCAACTATGTAATAGCAGACCGAGAACTACTAGCCATTAAGGCCACGTTCAGTGAGTGGCATCGCTATCTGATGGGAGCCCAACATACCATAACGATTCTGACCGACCATAGGAACCTGCAATTTTTTTAATCTGCCAAGGCGTTAAGCCCACACCAACTACGTTGGGCAATGTACTTTGCCGACTTTGATTTCGTGGTCATGTACCGTCCAGGAGTGGAAAATAGGAAAGACAACATCCTGTCCCGTTATCTGGAACAGGAACCTAAACGCGACAAGATGGAAGAACCAAAACCGATAGTACCACCGGCACGCATCATAGGCAGTGTGGTGGTAGACGATATGTTTGCAGACATCAGAAAAGCACTAACAGCACAAGAATTGGCCCAGTGGAACGATCCAAGCAAGAAGAAAACTGTAAAAGATGGGCTACCCTTTTTTGAAACTGCTCTATATCTAGCCACGCCAGCAATTCGTCAACAAGCCATCAAGTGGTGTCAAGATTCCCCTTTCATGGGGCACCCCAGAGTGGCCAAAACGTATGAACTACTAACACGTCATTTTTAGTGGCCCCGAATGAAGCAAGACGTGCAACAGTATTTATGCATATGTGAATGTTGTTTGAGAAATAAGACTGGTCACAAAAAACCAGCAGGGTTATTGCGTCCTTTGCCCACACTGCCGGTAACCTGGCATACTATATCACTAGACTTCATAGTAGAACTACCAATGAGTCATGGCTATACCACAGTGATGGTGGTAGAAGATTCCTTAACTAAATTGGCGCACTTCATACCTTGTAAAGGGGTCCCCACGGCTCAGGTTTTGGTTCACCTTTTCCTCCAGAATGTAGTCCGTCTCCAAGGCATACCCCTACATGTCATTTTGGATCGAGGGGCACAATTAACTGCACGCTTCTGGCAAGCCTTTTGTGCCAACGTAGGTATGCAACTGAAACTGTCCACCAGTTATCATCCCGAGACGGACGGACAAACTGAAAGGGTGAACCAAACATTGGAGCAGTACATACGCTGTATGACATATGATAATGAAACCACGTGGGCGGATGTCATCTGGTTGGCTGAACTGGCATATAACAACGCCGTACATGCTTCCACCAAAGTGTCTCCCTTTTATGGTACTTATGGCTTTCATCCACGTTTTCAGCCGGTGCCAGAAGCAACTAATACGGAGGTGCCAGCCATTACCTCACTCAAGGAGCGTCTGGAAAAAGTCTGGCGAAGTATCATAGCTAATTTAAAAGCTGCTAAGGCATCCTATAAGAAGTACGCTGATTCAAATAGGGAACAAGCCCCAAGATATAGGGTGGGGGATAGGGTGTGGTTGAACACGCATAACCTGCATCTGGTAGGCCCCCGTAAGTTTCAGCCCAGGTTTGTGGGCCCATTCCCGGTGGAAAAGGTCCTAAATCCAGTAGATGTCTGTCTTACTTTACCAACACAAATGAAAATCCATCCTGTTTTCCATGTGGCATTGCTCAAGCCCGCCCCAGCGTCCATTCGCCCCAAAAGACCTCCTTATAGTCAATGGGTTTCCTGAGTTCGAGGTGAGGGCAATTTTAAACTCACGCCTTTGTTTGGGGCAGTTATATTACCTGGTGGACTGGTTGGGTTATGGGCCTGAGGAACGCTCATGGGAGCCAACGTCTAATGTTCATGCACCCCGATTGGTACGCAAGTTTCACAAAGATAACCCCGCTAAAGCGGCACCTATTGGGAGGGGGAGTACTGTCAGGGCCACGACAGTAACCAGTGTGGGTTTGGTGCATGGGGGACAGTTGCCTGAACTCAAGAAAGGTTTGTTGTGGCGCCAACTGCCATATTATAGGGCTCTGTTGTGCCCTTTTTGCAGGAAGCAGACTAGGGGCTGTAGAAAGCGCTGTCCGGTGCCCAGACCGGCAAAAGACTTCAATCCCCACCATGCTCGCGTGCTCGCGAGCAGAAGAACTACACACGGGACAACGCTCGACGTTCTGCGCATGCGCGCGGTGCACGCAAGGATCCCCGCTTGCGCTAAAGGATCTGGAGCAGAGAGGACGTCTCGGCAGAGGGCTCCTGCAGGCTGCGACCCGCGGGGCCGCACCCCATCTGTGAGAACTGCAGGCCCTGCGCATCCAGACAGATAAGTGCTTTCCTTCCTCACTGTGCATAATACGAACTAGTGATCGGTCGAAGATCGCTTTTTGTGCAATTAATAATAACTTTGAGTGTATTGTCCCTTCGTGGGGACGGCGCCACCTAGAATCCGGCTCTTGATGTATATGTCGGTCAGCTGGGGGAAGCCTCGGCACCACTCCCATGTGTAGGGAGACCAAGTTACTGATAGCTAACTGGTGTACTTGACTCTGTGTGCAGTAACACGGCATTGTGCTTAACTGGAGTACTTAACTCCCTGTGCAGTAACACAGCATCGGGCTAACTCTGGGGAGATAGTGCATGTTCATAGCACCGTGTGAAACAACGCGGTCTTGACCCAGTCTCATATTTGTTTTTGGTTCTCTTGTAGCGGCGCACCACTGAACTGTCAACACGAAGTCATCATGTCGCCGTAGTGTTACGGCAAGAACTGAGCCTTGCACACAACTCTGCAGCATCGCAAAGCTAAGTGCTGTTTGGTTATTTCAATTACTGTGCTGGAAGTTACTGTAGGCAAGATTGGGTTGTGATTTAGAAACAACCAAGGCAATGTTATTCACCCAAGCGTGACAGGAACGCTGCATAGGTGTTTAGTGCTAATACTGGTACAGTGTTGTTGATTTGAGGTCATAGTTTGCATGGCATAGAGTGTGTGTGTGCAAGGGCGGAGCACCTTCGATCTCAGGAGCCCCAGCAGGGCACAACAAGGCTAACCTTCCCCGATTCCCCCTCTTCCCTATCCATAACCACTCCCTAATCCTTTTCCCGGTTACCCTAATTCCCCCTTACCTATCCAATCCATTGGACCCTAACCCTCTTTCCCCGGAGGGTCGCGGCGGCCTGCGTTTTCTACCAAGCCAGGTGCCAAGACCAAACGGGGAGGTAGGTGTACGTGCTACCTCCGCGCAAGATTGGGAGTCTGACAGCAGTAATGCCTTGATTACCCAAGACGCACGATTTGAAATGCCACATAATTCTAGAGTATGTCGATTATGTGGTAGTAATGAGTTGGAAACCATTGAACATCTGCTGACAACCTGTGAAAGTCTTGCGAAGCCTCGACTGAGCCGTCTAAACTCTTATCAGAGCGAGGCAGATGGTGAATGCCCCCTTTTGGTTTGGTCTGTTTTTATGAATGGTTGCAATCATAATTTGATCTATTATCTTGTTACATTTTATTGGAAATGGGTGGAGATTATGAATCAATTATTGTCTTGAAGTATTCTGCTACATCCTTCCTGTTTATTTTAAAAGAGTTCGAATTGTACAGCAGTCTACAGTACTGTGTTTTTAACCATAGTTTTAGCAAGTACTATTACTTTTTATTCTTGATTCTTTCTGATGCTTAAGCAAGTGTGTTTGAAGTGTTATCTGAACTTGTCACTTCTTTTATGGTGTTTATTTTATTGTGATGAAGATTTATATTACGAAGGTTTTATTGTGGTTTAGTTTTATAATCTCGATGTGTAATACCATTTGAAAATGTAATTAATGTTTTGTAATTGTTTTTGTTGTATAGACAAAGCTCTGTACTGATTGTATATAAAATAAATAAATGATATACACTCGTGTATTCTAATGCAGTATTGTATTCATATACACTTATTGTAAAACAATAAACAGCATGTTGAAAAGTGCAGCATACGTAAAGTAATTCAATAAATCAATAATACGCATCCAGAGTTATTTTAAACCATGGATTTGCGTTCCTGTTCATCTTTCATCATGTCTGATGAATACACACTTTTTGGAAATCATTAGTCGTTATGAAATACATGAAAATAGAAATTGAAGAAATATATAATTAACCAAAAACTGCCTATTTGAAGATGGACGTATTTAAGTACCTTAAAAGTAAAAAGGGCAAAAAATAAGAGGTAAAGGAAAGTAAGGCACCCTGGCGGCATGGTCGCAAGTGATCTTCTAAAGGATACAACTCTCCAAATTGGTACCTGGGCCATGGCAGAAAAGAACGGTAATGCACAAAAGGGCTGTGATATGAAAAAAGCTGCAAATACAAAGGCTTCACATTAAGAGACTAATTTGAGTAAGGATAAGCCAACACATCCATCTGAGAAGAGGGAATCGAATCAGCAAGGAAAGAGCTCTCCATCAAAGGAAAATCCTGTCCAAAATGCATTGAACAAAGATGGGAATTCAGGAAGCAGAAGGTTGGATTAGTGCACTGAGATGACAGGCTATTGCCCACTCGACAGGACATGTGAGATTATTTAATTAATGGTGTAGTAAAAAGAAAGGCCTGTGCTGAAATGAAAGCTACCGAACTGGATGACAGGATCGATCTGGAAGGGACTGACCACCTCTTTGTAGACCCGGAAGTTCAACAAAACCAGACAAGTAGAGGGAGGAGTTAGTGGCCCACGGATCACTAAACATTTAAATCATACTGAGGATTCAATTGTAGAGAATAGTGGTAGAAGGAGTATTTTGTGGGGAAGTAGCAGCAGTAAGCATACTACGGCTGATGATAATAACGCTATTCTGAACGGTGTTGTGTCCACTTGGGGATTGGTTGTTAAAGGTTTGTGCACGCTCACAGGGTACGCTTAATAGGACCGTTTTTTTAGACCTCCTTAATTTTGATTTCCTCTTAGACTCACTGAGTCAGAGGATCTGCGGATTTTGGAGCAACCTGAGGATGTTGCTAGGGCCACTACATTATACATTCAGGTCTGATGGTAATGACTTATCAATTCAGCTTTATGAAACTAGGATATGAAACTACCAGAGTTGAAGTGGATTATAAAAATCTCAAGGACAAGTGTGTACAGAGGAGAACTGGTGCTGGCTTGCAGCTGCCTTGCAGCCACATATCCTACGTAGACCCTAAAGGTCAGTCTGCAATTATGTCGCTGAACACTAAAGGAAGTTCACATTTACGAGGTAGTAGATGGGTCGGGAACTATTTCAGATGATTTTGCTGTGGTGGCACTTCAAGATACCTGGACCATGGAGCCTATTGTATTTTATGGTTGGGACACTAAATATAATTTAGCAACTAAAAGTGCTAGGAGAAGGCAAATGGGCAGCATTAACATTAGCATCTCCAACATGTTAAGGATAGAACAAATTGAGGTGTGATGTGAATTTCTTCTAGCAAATCATCGAAATCATCAAATCCAGGGATCAAATTGGATTTCTTGAGATTTAGGTTAAACTTGGTTCTCTCTTTGGAAATATAACATATCAGAGATCCAATAGCCTTCCCCTCTAACGTTTGTGACAAGTATGAAGATGGTGTAAAGCAAACCGTCGCCCATTTATTGACTGAATGCTTGGGGACGTGGCTCATTAGATTGAAAAGATTTCGAAGATTTGTTCATGAGCCGAAAACATTAAATACAAAATTGTTTTGGCAAAGACTGACGCAGGGTCATGAAACTTTTCTTACCTATGAAGTGAATGTCTTCTAAAAGAACTGAAATTAATTGGGAGTGTGACCTAGGTGAATTGTTTGTTTCATAATATTTTGCACATCTTGTTATCTACATTTGGTTGAGTTTACGTGGAATTGGGCTCTCATTGTTTTTATTTCAGTTTTTCCCTTTTTATATTGCTTTTTCGTATATTAGTGAAAGGAATGTTACAGCCTAACTGGAATTATTACTAGCCATTCTTAGATATTATTTTTATTATTAGTGTGTATTTTGATTTTAACTTTCTATGTTGGTTTGTAATATAAAAAAGCATTATTTATATAATTTTTTCGTGGAAAAAATAAAAAATAAAAATGTCTTCTATCTGGGGTCATTTCAGTAAACTTGTTAGGCAATAAGAAGAAGACACTATTTTGAAATCTATATGATCCTCCTGGGGCTGGGATAACATCGGAAGTAATGAGTGATGTCACTAAGGTGTGTGAGCAGGTAGGGAATGATCCAGACATCCCAATCGTAGTTATGGGAGACCTAAATGCTAGAAGCCCTGGCACTGAACCCAATCAGCTGAACACTTATCGGGGTATCCCACAGGCAACATTCAAGCAGCTTTTGCATAATGAAAAAGTGGCAGACGGCTCAATTTTCTACAGAATGTGCAATTTACCTTGGTTATGGGCAGGATAGAAGGAGACAATCCAGGAGCATGTACCAGGGCCAGCCCCCTAAATGGTTCTACATTAGACTATTGCTTTGTATCCGCTTGCTGCTTCCAGAAGGTATTGTCCCTGGTGGTTGAACCCTGCGAAGAAAGTGATCATCTTCCTTTAGTGTTAAGTAGTATTAACCAGGTTACAATCGCAGAGAAAGATCTCGATGCAGGAACCGACCTGAATTCAGCTGGCAACCGTATCATTTGGAGGCTGGGTAATATGACTAAAGTTAACTCATTTGTTATTGAAAGAGGGCTTATTGATATAACGTCTAATGAAGTGTTGGGGAGCAAATGGCGGTACAGAGTATGACCTCTGATGTAGGATGGATCACCTGGTTTGAACAATTGTTTCTTTGATTATGAAGTATATCTTTCCGAATAAACAATTGGTGGAAGGGAGGTGTTTCAAATCAGCACAATTCAATCTTAAGTGAGCATAAGCATATGTTTGACCAAAAAATAAAAGAAAGGAGAAAACAACTGAACAGTGAAATCCGGGGCTTGCTACCATCAGACATGTCACTAAATCTGGTGGCCTCTCGCGTAAATGCTGCCAGAACCTGTTATGAGAATTGCCTCAGCGAGTGGAGGTGTTATAGACGAACAGCAAGCTGGCAGGCTTTCATAGATATTTGTGGCTCCAAATATTCCCGTGCTTTTTGGCAACTGGTAAATGGCAACGTGGTGCAGAGCCATATACCCCTGTGGTCTCCCTGGCTACCCATAAAAAAATGTAAATGTAAGATACATTTTTTTGGAGCCTCCTCGGCTGTGGCCAGCAGCATGTGGCTCTTTGTTAGTGGAGTGGCTGGTTCTCTGGTAGTAATAGCCGGTAAGATAGCTCAGTGGGTAGAGCGCTCACTGCTGCAATGTGTGTGTGATCTGGATGTTCGAATCCCGGCAATGTCAACTCAGCCTTTCTTCCTGCTGAGGTCGATAAATGAGTACCAACACAAGTAGTTTGATATTGTATGTATATTTGTTCTATATGAAGCGCTTAAGCCGAAGTGCTATATAATAACACATCATTATCGTTTGGCCTTGTACATCTGCTTGCATTCAGAGTAATTTGGTATTATGGGCACCTACACACTGATATTTATCATATATATATGGTGATCCATTCTTGTATCCAATGTATATCATTTTACAGGGGTACCGTAACCATATTTTTCATAGTGTACTTAGAAACAATGCTATGTGATGCCACTTCCTGTTTTGTCAAGGGGTGAAAGGTCGTCCTCCATCGCTTCCCGTGATGTCATTTAGAGATGGGTCGGATGACATCACTTCCTGTGATGTCATCAGATGTCAAGGGTCGTGTGATGTCACTTCCGCTACCCCTGGAATTTTGGTGAAATTACATCCCTGGTGGCGCATGCAATGAGGCATGGGTTAAGCATATAAAAGATACCCTTGGTAAGGCATTCAATAAGGTCGAATTGTACTGTGACTGGAATGCTCGTTGGGAAGGAAACTTTACCGAAAATAATCTAGTAACTTTAATAACAGGTAGTAAGGGTTCCAGAGCACCAGGCCCGGATGGGCTCTGTGACACGCTAATCAAACTAAACGTGGTTGCTTGGAGCAAAATACTAGCACTGGTTTATTGGGACATTTTGCATCATGATAAGATCCCGGCCTCTTTGAACAGGACATCACAGACCCAAGAAATTATAGTATCTTGGCAATGTTAGATGTTTCTTCACAATTGTTTGCCAGACTCCCTTTTAACAGACTGAGCAAAGTTTTCATCAAATATTGCCTTCTAATCAAACAGGATTTCGGAAATCCTTCCACAATACGGACAATAACATCTCATTAATCTCGATTGTGGAGGGTGGCTGGAGTTTATGGGGGCAGGATATTTATGTGGCCTACATTGACTTCAGTTCAGCCCTCGACACAGTCGACAGGAATTTACAGTGGAAGAAATTGTAAATCTGGAGAATTCCGGCAGGCAGGCTTGCTGAATATGATTGTCCTTTTGTATTCCAACACTACAGTGAAATTTGATTGATCCACTCGGGTACTCTGACTGAAGCCATATCGACGTATACTGGACTGAAGAAAGGATGCACATTGGCCAAATGTTATTTAATTGAAATCTGGCAAATCTATCAGAGACCTTACAAAAAGCAGGCGCATAGCCACCTAACCTGGGGCTGGGGGATGTTGACCCCCTAGCTGGGATGTGCAGACAATCTTCTACTTCTGGATAAAACACCAAAGGGGCTTCAAAGGCTTATCGATGGGCTATCAGAGTGTGCCGGTCGACATAACCTCAAGAGTAACAGTCAAAAATCGAAGACAACGGTATTCAGACATCTGAGTAAGGAGCAGGGGAAGGAGTACAAATGGTTTCTGGACGGTGGCATTTTAGAACAATTCAGTGAATATGAGTATTTGGTGGTGGCAATTGACCAACATCTCACCTGAAAGCCACACTTGGAAGCCTTGGAGGTAACTGTCCGGCTAAAAGTAGGAAGGATTAAAGCCTTTGCAAAACAACACTCAACCTTTTGCATTGGGGCGTTTGTTGGTGCATATGAGGCTAAAGAGGTGCCAAAACTGATCTATGGGGCGCAAGCATGGGCATACATGAATGTAAATGAACTGGAAAAGATAGAGGGTGGTTGCCTTGGCCAATCGCTAAATCTCCCCCAAAACCTCCCCATTTAATTTTTATGGCATGAATGCTTTACTAGTTCTATGAAAGCGTTAATATGCAGTATAAAAGGGTGAGATTGGCTAATGCAGAGGAGTATACATTATTGAATTGGTTATTCCTGGAAGACATGAAGGTGAAGGGTCTTCTTAAAGAAACTGTTCTCACTGAGATAATGGCGGGAAGTTCTACCTGGAGTAGTAAGCGTAGGCTCGCGAGTGGTAGTATCTGCGAGCCAAGGCTGAAGAAAATCCTGGAGCAGGAGATATACGGGGTGGATAGGAGGCAGAGCATTGCAAATCTGGCAACTAAAACTAGCTGCCAGAATTACCTTCTGGAAGACATACCTTGTACCTTAAAGCGTTTCTGAGTACATTCTTAAAATCTGAAGACGTGATGGTAAAATTCCGGGTCCCGCGTGGGGATGAGGGAGGTAATAACGGGCCATTTATAATGTGCCCATTATTACCTCCCTCCCCATTCCCATTGAGCCCTATGGGGGCTCAATGGGAATGGGGAATGGTTCCCGGAATGGGGACTTACCAGTCCTGCAAAGGTCAGAATAGACCGGTAAGTGCCTATTCCGGGAAACCAGACTCCGACGGCGGTCGTGGTAGCCAGGCCGCTAATAGCGCCATGGCTACCGCCTACCGTGTAATGAGGCCCTATATAATAAAAGGCCATGGACCTCATTACGACCCTGGTGCTCCCGTATTGGAGGTTGCCGTTACGGGACCGGCACCTTTCATTACGGGAGCACCTATTACGAGGTTCCCTTTGCGGGACCCGGAACAGACGTCTGGTAAAACCAGACGTCCTTTCCGGTTCCCGCGAGAGGAAGAGGGAGCTAATAACGGGCCATTTGTAATGTGCCCGTTATTACCTCCCTCCCCATTCCCATTGAGCCCTATGGGGGCTCAAATGGGAATTGGGAATGGTTCCTTCAAGGAGGAATTACCGGGTCCTCCAATGTTGGAATGACCCTGTAATTCCCCATTGAAGGAACCCGGTATTGGAGCCCGGTATGGAGGCAGCCATGGCGCTAATAGCACCATGGCTACCTCCATACTCGTAATGAGGCCCCATATGTATGTTTGTCTGCAGCTGTCCTGCCTGCTTTGTCTGTTATCACTGCAAGAGGGAGCTGTTGCCTTAAGTGTCCAACAAAAAGACTACAAGTTCATCTTCCAGGCAAGCAAGGTGTGTATTTCATGTGATTACCGCTAGAGGAAGCTGTTGCTTTATGCATACAATGTGTATTTCAATAATGATAAAAAAGGCTCAAGACAGATTACCATGTTAACATCATACTTCAAGTTGCAGACACTAAGAAAATATATGCATTTAAAAAACATATAAACAGAAATTAATTTGATTAAGCACTATTTCTCTAAAGAAATAAATTACTTTTTTTTATATTCATTGTAATATTTCTTGGTATGTGTTATATCAAAAATATTCATCATGTACATTTTAAACTTTGACTTCACATTTTTATTATCTCATGTCTGCTTTGCATCATGCTGCACATGAATTGTATTACTCTGACATCCCTCAACATTATATATTTGAGTCCAAAACCCATAAGTGGAATCCAAGACAAAGTGGAGCAGATATAACAATTGGCCGTATGCACTAAGTTGAACTTTCAATGGATTCAGTGAGATTTTGTTTGAGGTTACCACTCCTCCAAGTAAAAGAAGCAAGATCCTTTGCAAAATAAATTGTTTTTCTATTAACATAAATTACGTTTAAAATACACCACATAATATATTTACACTCTGAAAATGTCCTCCTTTATGCACATTAGCCCGTGTTCATGGGCTTTTCCACAAGTATTACAATAAAAAAATTAAAACACTGCAAGGTCTAACATGGACGGCCCTGAAGATCCAGCAAACTTGACATCCTCTCCCTGTGAGAATACCCCAACTACCTTGTCAACAGTACAGCACGCCTCCTACCTTAAATTGTTGGCAGGGAATGGAAGCTACCCTTGCCTGAGTGCAAGCCAACAGGCCCCTGGATGGCACCTGAAGACCTCTTCTGGATCTGTGGCAGCAAAGCCTACAAGCTGCTGCCCGAACTCTGGAGTGGCAGCTGTGTCCTGGGCCACATGGTGCCCACCATCAGGGTCACCAAAGAAAGACCTTGCAGCAAGATCCAAAATGCCTGCAACCTACAACAAGCCTGTGACATAGTGAACACGTACACTCCTCTGACAGCCGCACAGCTGTACGTCACTGCATTAATACCCCAGATGGGTGTCATGAAAGTAAGTTGGGCTGCGTATCAGTTTCAGACAATTCAAGAGGTGGTGGCGAATGAGCCTGCTATCTCACTGGAAACATTGGACGCCCGGCAGAGGGCACTCTAAAGCCACAAGACACTTGACTAATTATTGGCTTCCAATGCCAGAGTGTGTGCATTGATTGGATCAGAATTTTGTGTATTTGTTCCAGATTCCTCTGATGAAATCTTTGATCATGCCACTCACACACATCCCTTGCGGCCACCCCCAAGGATACATCCAAGCACTTTCTGGGTGGAATAAAAGACTGGTTCCGCTCCTTCTGGGAAAAACTGTTTTCATACGTCTTGTATGCCGTTGGGGGGTTGCTTGCACTAATTGTCATCTGCAAAATTCTCTGGTGCCTCATGTCAAAATGTTGCCAGACCCCTTGGCCCTACTTCCTATGGGTCATATCCCCTCACATCCTTAAATCCGGACTCCCTAAACCAAGAACTTTACAGACTGGCCCAGATTGAGGTGTGATGTTGATTCACAGCCCAGTTATGTGGCCCGTTTTGGGACCAGAGGGGGGCTGTAGAAATGGCAGTCTCCATGCGTGGACCCCTGACAGCCTTTACCTGTGTTTCCCATATGTGTCACTTGTTGTTTACTGTGGGTTTACTGTATTTTTACTTTTCTTTTTCCTTAATGTATTTTTCATCTTGCATTGAATGTGACTGCATATTGTGGGGGTTTGTAGAACTCTAGCCCTCCCCCTTGCCTCTACAAAGGGATTCCATTCCTTCCAAGGTCTGTCCAATTCCCCCTGTCTTTAAACCTGTTCCTAGCCCAGGCAAACAGTTTACAGCAAGTGACAAAGGGATTCCATTCCTTCCAAGATCCGGCCAACTTCCCCCTTTGTTAAACCTGTTCCCAGCCCAGCCCAGATATCAGCATTTACAGCCAGTGTAATCTACAGCCTAGGGCTGGCATGTTACATATATTCCTGAGCTAACAATCTGGCCTGCCCGTTTCATCTATTGTCCCTGCCTATGTGTATCCACTTGCCCTACTCTGTCATTTCAATCGCCTCTTCCTGTCACTGAGCCCTGGAAGGGAACAGCCAGAAACAGTTCCGAAGCATATAGCTGACCATTTGAACCCCTTCCTGTGAACCTCCTCCACTCCCCAGTCATCTATTGTCCCAGCCTATTTTCTTTTCACCTCCTACACCCTGTAATTACCCCCTCCTTCGTCATGTCACCGAACTGGCCCCTTTCATCTCTTCCTCAGAATGTGTTCCCACCTACCCTTCACCTTGTAATTTCCATCTCCCCTTCCCTGTGAAGCACGCAGAAACTGGTTCTCCCTCAATGTGTTAGTGGGTCGGGGGCGGGCACTGGAGGGATACTTGTTCTACACCCTGGAATTATCCTCCCCTTTGTCATGTCACCAAGGATTATGGGAGTGGGTAGTGGTGCTGGCTCCGGAGTGGGGGCGGGGGGCCGACAGCTTTATATAAGCATGCAGAGAGGACAGGGCTCTTTTTTGGCTGCTAGCGGTGTGGTGTCCTGAACATGTGCGTTGTGGGCAGAGAAGCTAAGGAGGCCCCTTGTAGCAGGTACCCTTGTTCCCTGTCCACTCTCCTCATGTTCTCCTCCTTCTCACTCCCTCTCTCCCAACCTGCTCTATGTTTCCACCAGTAGGTGTCCTGGCCTCTCTGCCCCTGCTTCTCCCCACTTCTCTCTTCTTCTCTCACTATTTCTCTCACTCTTTCCCTCTGTCCTTCACTCTTTCTTTCTCCTTTTCCCTCTTCCAGTGTCTCTCACTGTCTCTTTCCCTGTCTCTCTCCCTTTCTCTCTGCATTTCTCCCTTTCTCTCCTCTTCCCTAGTCTTCCCTCTCCCTTTCTCCCTCTCCTTTTTCTCTTTCTCCCTCTCTTTCTTGCCCATTCTGTCTGTCTTTCTCTTTTGCTCTCCCTTTCTCTTTCCCTCTCTCTGTCTCTTTCTCCCTCTCATTCTCTTGATTTCTCTCTTTCCGCCTTCTCTCAGCCCTCACCCTTACCAGCCCCTGTCTGACTACTTCCCTACTATCTCACCATTGGCTATTTTTCTCCATCGCTCCCCACTCTCTCTCACCGCTCCCAGCTGTCCTTTTCTTCTCTTTCCCTTCTCCCCGTCTCTTGCCCTCTCTCCACCTTCCCAGCAGCCTCCCCACTTGAACCTTTCCTCTCTTGGTGCCCCTTTTACCCCCCCCCACATCCAAGGGTACTTCCAGGCCCCTGGGTCCCATGCCAGTGGGTGTGCCTAGCTAGTATGACTGCCATCAAGGCCCCACCTTGTGCCCACAGCCCAGTGCAAACAATCATCCATGTCCAGTGTGCCTTACATACTTTCCTGGCAATAAGTCTACTTCTCTGCCTGTAATAAATATGTTCTGCAAAGACTTTGTTGTATTCATTACTGTTCCCATGGTTCAGCGTAGCCTGCCTCTTATTGCCAGAGAGGGGACCTAGTCTGGCTACAGACACAACGCACCCTCACCGGGTCTGTTAACTCCCTTGTCCAAAACTGTGGCCTGCCTGGGATCTCCCACAGAGCCATCCCCATTTTGGCCTGCCTCCCACGTCCACAGGGTTGGCCATTCAGAGGATGGGAGCCCGTTCAGTAGGTGAGTTGGGGGAGAAGGAGAGAATTGTTACGCTCACCTGGCTCCCACACGGGCGGCGGTCGGACTCGGACTGCTGCGGTCTCCACCAATGTGATGCGTAGTGCAGAGATGACAGACTGGACTGGCCCTCCTAATCTCGTCTGCTTGACCCGTAGAAGGATTCTCCTGCAAGTGGAAAGAGGAATTTAGCCACCCGTGGATTCTAGTGATGGCATCTCCCCACTAATCACCTCCGAAATCCCCTTCCAGTACTCTCACCTTATATTCTTGAAAGATGAGCTCTCCATCCTGCGTGGATTGCAGGGGCGCGTAGATACCAGTTGCTTCACTGGTTAGAAGGCGTTGGGGGAGTTCCGGACAAGAGTTGACTCTGAGGTTCTTGGCGAAGACCAGTAAGTATAGAGTTCATAGAGTTCAATATGTCCGATGTTCACTCTTGTCCCATTCCTTTCTTATCTTGCAGTGGAGTTCGAGAAAAGATGGTCTTGTGGCGGCAGATGGCATTCAGGTAAGAGCCTGTATTACCTGATGCTGTCCAGTAAATAATGCATGTATTTAACGTGCTGTTTTCTCTCTGTTTTCAGATGCGGCATTTGAAGAAGTGGAGAGTGAAAAAATAATGCCTCCGGTGGTAAATCAGGTAAGTCTATGGTGGTAAGAGAGATTGTATTTGTTGGCTCTCTCGGCTCACCTGGTTATTTCTTTTGTCCCCAGATGCCGGAGCCCGGGGAAGAAATGATGGAGGCAACGCCGGATCGTAAGGTGCTGTGAGGACTGGTGAGTATGGTGCAGCGCTGCAGCTGGCGATGTGACGCGTGTAGAAAGAATGTCCTTTCCAGGTGCTGAGACGTGATGGTTCCGGAATCAGGTGAGAAACTGGAATAAAGTTTGTTTTCTAACCTTGCCTTCTGCTTCCCTTCTTCTCTAGGAGCTCCGGATTCAGGACGGGCGTGGCAGAGGTCTGGATGCTGACTTGCAGGCATGGTGAGCGTTACGCTGCTGGATGCAGAATAACGCGAAGCGTGTGTTGCTGGTCGGCCGTGGTTTAAATAGCTTCAAAAGTAGTCCCAGGTAAGAAGTCCCTAGAACCACACCCGAGTAAAAAATAGTCCCTGTAGTAAAATAATCCCTTCCAGGCTTCACGTTGGTTTGGAGTCATTTGCAGTATGGTCTGCCTGAGGTAAGTAATGACTATGAGCCTGGCATATTAGGCGCCAGGACTGATTTCTACTATGAGCCTGGCGCCTAAGGTGCTAGGACTGAACCCAGATAGCCCCTAGCCGGGGCTGCTGAGGTTTTAATAAATGTCTTGATGCCTGCTCCCGAGGCTGATGGGCTTGGTCCAGATGCCTGGGGGTAGGCATCATGACAAGAATGCAGCAAGGGGTAGTGGTGATATAAGGCAGAGAAGAGGTTGGGAGAAGGACGAGAGAGGATGGTGGATAGTGTGTCGTGGATATTAGAGATTTTTGAAGAGAAGTAGAGGGCAAAGTTGTCAGCATGAAGGGAAAGGATACAGTCTAGGGGGGCATAGGGGAGAAGCCACCATGGCTTGCAGGCTAGAGGAGAGTTTCAGTGGGTGAAAGAGAAGAAATTAGATAAGTTGGGGGATGTTGTTTTACTTGACAGTGAAATGTTAAGTGGTCTCATATAGCGTTGCCTGTGGTCCATTAAGAAAAGTGGAAGGAGGAGGGGTTGGTCATGGGTCAGAGAGAAGGAAAAGCAGATATAAATGCTGGAGCGTTGATGCGTGTATGCCGGAAGTACCTGAGTCCTGGGTTCCATTATGATTCTCCGTGGTTTGTGGTGGTGATGCTTTGATGTGCATTTTAACCAGAGGGCAAAGCCTAAGATCTACCAAGTGTACATCAGAGATATGAATGCAGGCTTGCTTCTGGTGTATGAGAGAACTAGAGATAGTAGCAATGACATTGCTCCATTAAAGTGGTATTTTCTGGCCCTTTCACAGTTGTCTGCGAGAGTTGACTGTGTGAGTAATACAAGGTGGAAAGAGGTGGAGATGGGAGTTAGTTTGTGGGGGCAGGAGGGGGGATTACCTAAGGTAGCCGTTAGTTAAAGGAGGGCCTTTTTATGCTGTGCGAAGTGGACGGGTGCAACATTAGCGCTGTCGATGGAGGTGGAGATACTTAGCAGTTTTGATCGGCTGAACCTTGGGGGTGATCCATGATTGGGGCGAGGGGTAGAGGAAGAGACGGTGAGAGAGGGGTTAGTTGTTATGCAATTGGGAGTGGAAGGTGGAAGTCAATGAAGGAGACCTTGGAAGGAGAGAGGGCTAAGAGAGAGGATCTCACCTCAGGCATGTTGGGGGCCAGAGTTAGGTTTCAACTTATATTTGTAAATGGAGTAGGTGGTATTGGGGGCAGATACATTGAAGAAGGTATCTGAGTGGTCAGATGCAATGGGTGAATTTTACATCTTAGACTAGTAAAGATAGGAAGAACGGAAAACAAGATCACGAGAGTTGGCTAGAGTATGAGAGGGAAGCTTGTAGAGGGTGGGCATGCAGCGATTAGATGAAATAACATTTGGGTTGGTGGGGGAAGGATATTTTAGGGTGGTTGAAGTATCCCATGAGAGTGATGTGGCTTCTGTTGGAAGGGAGTCAATATGAAGGTCATGATCAGAGAAGGAGTTGGGGGGACAGATAGATGAGGATAGTGAGGTAGTTAGGAGGGTGGAGCTGCGTGACTTTGTAAGGCGAGTGTGGAGAATCCAGATTGCATGAGGTGAACAGAGGGATTAGCTGTGTTGAACATAAGGCCAACCACGCGCTCGGTTATTAAGCAGGAGAGGGTAAGGGAGGAACAGACGTCAGAGTGCAGAGCAACAGGTGTTGTGGTGTCACATGAGTGATCAAAGTTTCAGTTACTCGAATGAATTTGACTTGTGGGAGTTCAAGTGCTCAAAAAGTAAGGCGGTTTTCTTGCAAAGTGATTAAAGTGAGCGATTCATTGGACATGTCATAGCCAGAGGCTGAGAGTAGTGTCGGTGGATGCAGAGGAAGAGCATAGGATGCTAAAAGGAAGCTGAGAAGGATCGGTGAGGTTGCAGCATGATTGATGACCGGGTGGCTTACTGAGGGGGGTGGGATAGATGTTAAGGAAAGGGGAGACAGGGAGGAACGGTGGTGTTTCACAAATGGAAGCTAGAAGCATTGAGACAGTAGTTGGGACAGGTTAGCTGGCAGCAGGAATGTTAGGTGTGGAAGCATAGTCATTTGGGGGAGTGGGAGAGCAGTGGCCAAATAGTAAGTAAATGGAAAGAAATACCATTTGGCTCGTAGATTGCAAACGAAAACTGACAATTAAGGTTGTAGCGGCAATGTGAAAATAAGTACAGTTATGCCAGTAGCTACCAAGAGAAAATAAATACAATATAAAAAAAAACAATTAAGCCGGACATGACCAATAGAAGAAAAATACAACTAGATTAGTGATTAATGTACATTGTAGTGTTTTTATTTTTTAAATGTAAGGTGTTTCTATGCCCCGGGGGCATGGCTATGATTGAATACATAATCTTTACTAGTTTACAAGCTTCTAAAGACTGTTTCTGCTATATAGTAATTATCACACCACTCAGAATAAACCAACAGGGGTGTCTAGAGCAGGCAGGACCATTACAGTAACATTACTAAGAAGGGATCATCTTTGCGAATTATTTGCTGCTTGTCTATGAAGCTTAATTCCTATAGTTTTGTGCATGCTTGTCCAGTCCTCGCTTTAACTTTGCATTTTGGAATTTGTAGTCCTTGATTTATAATGGGGGCAATACCGGACTACAGGTCCGAGAATGCAAAGTTATAACCAGGTCTGGACTAGAATCTCCCCGAAAGGAAAGGATAATGTTGACAAGTAAAGATTTTGGATACGGTGGTAATCAACACAATAGGCAAGGGGGAGTGCTGCAATAAGGGAATACACTGCCTGGTTCTCTACGAACTCTGCTCCTCAACTCCCTCAAAAGGGAAATCGTTACCGAGTCCCCAGCATCAGAGGAAGTGACATCTCTGCTTTGGGGTTGAGGAGAGCCTTTTATCCTTGAGCCATCTAGAGAGGATCAGCCAGACAGGAATTCCTCAGTCCAGCCTCTTCTGGCTTTGCTTGCATTTTATCATCCCAACGTGTGGGGGTCATTGTCGCCACTAAAATCCTGGCCAGTGCCAAAAGCAAGGAACAGACCTAAAGCTCGATATTCAGGACAGAATGACTTTGGGAAGAAAAATGCTGGTATCTCAAAAACAGTCACACTGATGACAGGAAGGGTTTTGCTGTTGTGTGCTCCATGGCTCACCAGACATGTGAGCCCCTAGGACACCACCAACAGGCCAACAGGCCAACAGGCCAGATATCCACTACCCATGCTGGCCAATATCTAAGTAATTCAGGAGGAACAGAAGTGAACCCACGAACCAGACACCAACTGATGGATGCTGACCTGTAAGGAAGCCACATGGCCATTGAAAACCCACCCATTTAGTCTTGATAAAGACCCTGAGAGGTCAAAATTATGGAGCAACAATATCCCTGCTTCTGCCAGGATACATTGCAGGATTCCTGGGGCACCCTGGCCTGCCTTTGTGTTAAGGCATATTGCAGCCTTTCATGTTCTTGCATACTGTGTACAGGTAGAAGGAAACAGCCAAACAGCCCATAGAAGGGCCAGATTGTACAGAATAATGGGCACAGAATCACCCAACACATGTCTAACATGATACCTTGCTCGGATTGAAGGTATCAAGGAATAGGCAAGGCTTCAATGGGCCTGGTCTCTACCTAGCCTCTCCAGTTTACAGTCTTGACTGACCATCAGCGTTAGTGTTCTTGACACCACAGCAATGTTGCACTGTAAACCTGTACCCTTGCACGGCCACCAGCATAGTTTCCCATTCACGTCACCCAGGCAGTTCAGGAAAGTAACAGGGATGTGAACTCTCTGCCCATTAATGTTGTGACACGCAGCCACAACTGCAGCTTCTTCAACAATCTGAGGACTGGTAGACATTCTGGAGCGCATATAGAGTTTGGCGGGAGCTGAAATCTGCTGGCATAAATGAAGGCTATTAAAGGCCTCCCCTTCTCTAACCCTCTCACCACTCCTCTCTCTTGGAGTGATTGGAGTGATCACTTTATCCTTTCTTCCCACCTCTCTCTCTCTCTTCCCCTCAGGTCAACCCAACTCCAGCACTGCCACCCACCTTCTCGGTCATCCGACCCATGAAGCATGTGTCAGTTGAGGCTTTCACTGCTTCTTTATCTCCTCCTCCTGCACCTTTGGCTGACTCACACCCAGCCCCTCTCTAACCTTCATCTCTCTATCTCTAACACTCTGGATGTGCTTGCCCCTGTCAGGAGGATCCACTTAATGCCCAAATCTAAGTGCAACTCTTGGTACGATTCTGACCTCGCCCCCTTAAATGCAAGTGTAGGGCAGCAGAGAGGGTGTGGAGGACATTGGGAATACCCTCTGGCAAACTGGCATGTCGCCTGCTCCAAAGGCAGTACAGACTCTCTGTTCTCTCTAAGAAGAGAGCCTACATCCAGGCCTGCTCTGTGGCATCTAACAACTCATTGAACTTTTCAAAATCTGCAAGGAGCTGGCCAATCCTGCTGCAGTCCTCTCTGTTCTCTCTAAGAAGAGAGCCTACATCCAGGCCTGCTCTGTGGCATCTAACAACTCACTGAACTTTTCTGCAAGCAGCTGGCCAATCCTGCTGCAGTCTCTAGCTCTCCTGTTCCCTCCCAGGCGCTATGCATGGCCTTGGCCTCTCATTTCACTACTAAAACTCAGGACATCCTGTCCACCCTCTCTTCCTCTACCTCCTCTACCACTCCTGGCCCGTCTGAGGCAGTCTCTCCTCCTCCTGTGTCCTCCTTTGCCCTGTTCACCCCTGATGCTGTTTCTAGACAACTCCGATCTATGAAAGTCTCATCAAAGCAGGTTCTCCCCTGCTCATCCAGAACCATCAAGGACCACATCGACACCCTTGCTCCAGCCTTGGCCGATTTCTGCAATCACTCCATTGCCACTGGAACTTTCCCCTGCCCCTTAAGTACTCTCTTGTGCACCTCCTTCTAAAGAAACCATTGTCCGATCCTTCCTCTCCGGCTAACTATCGCCCGATCTCCACCACTACCTTCCTGGGTAAACTCTTGGAAAATCTCCCAGCTTCATCTACATACTGAATCTGCTGGTTACCTCCATGACCACCAGTCTGGCTTCAAAGGACTCAATGAAGAACATGTAATGAATGTTTTTTTCTAGATATTATAAATGGGGACCTAGTTATGCCAACGCTTGCATCAAATATCATGAATTTTAGGTTTCTGTGCGGCACCCAACCAGTCATTGCCAGCCTCACCATCTAATGATGGTACGTAGTGCAATCCAAAAATCATAAGACAGATGAAATCATAAAGATCAGTTCACATTCCTTCCATGCATCTATCCATCTAATCACAAGGAGTACACCAATAACACAAGACACTACCCTAAGGAAATGAGGTAAAATATGCACCAGCACTTGACATCATGCAATAGAAATTAACAGGCATCGCCTTTCAAATGAGATTAGACCCAGAAACATGGGGTCGACAAATAGACAGCGCTTGCAAATCTGTAACAAAAGAACGATACAGCTCTGCACTGATGCGCTTTATTTCACTTTCAGGATTGCTGACATTAAACTAATTTCAAGTCCAACACTCCTAAACTTGCATAAGATCCACTGATCAGTAGAATCGAGCCTGACATGTCAATCTGACGTCACGCGCACGTGCGTAGGATGTCACACGCAAACCAAACACATAAACAAAGAAGGAACATGGAGCCGGAGTGCCACGGCACTACACGCGCGGTGCCCGGGATCAATCCCGAAGGACGGCATTAGCCTATTCAAGGTAGGCGGGATGAGGATGGTAGCTCTGAGGGCCTAGAGAATAGATGAGCTGGAATTGTAATAGCTATGATAAACACATGCACATATATATATACATATCATATTGTCAATATAGTGCAACCATCACGCAGACTAGTAATGGGCCAGAAAGTCACTATAAGAATAAGAAAGCACTGAAGGTAAGCAAAAGCCAACCCGGTATGAGTCACTGAGACCAAACCCACATGAAAGACCAATAATACTTAGCTATCTTTGCAATATATTCGACTTACAGCATCTATTAGAAGAGCTGTAACCAATCGAATTGATAAAAAGAAGCCAAGCCTGTATTGGATCCTTGTCAACCATCAACCTAAATGCAAGGGTAAGTGACCCAACGCAGGCTCACACTTAGTGTACCAGCTGTTCTTTATAACAAAATAAGGAAACAGTGTTACTTCTAACCATGAATATTCTATCCTTCTGATAGGTCCCACAATCAAGACCAATTGGTTTGATTATTTATACATATCCCATGTGGCATGAGCACTATAATTGCAGCAAATGGGTGGCAATCCACACTTGCATGCTACTTAATTTGAATTATCCATGAAATGAACAGTGGCTAGGTTGCCACACTTATCCCCAAATATGGTTTGTAATCCACTCCTCCACTTACCTGGCAGTGGCTATAGGGTGCCACACGCAAACAAACCAATAGTATAGTAACAGAAAACACCAATTATAATAATGATGATTAGGACACAAATACTGAGCATTAATAACCAACCACTTTGGATAATGTTAATGATGGAATGAATGCCAGTACTTACTGTGGTTTTCAAATGATACCATATCCATGTTTGTTTACTTTCTCTTATGCGCCAACCACCTGCCCCGACTGGTATGTAACATTTCCTTCATTATTTTGATTTGATGATGTATTTTTTTGTTACCGAATTTTGGAAACACATGTTATAATTCTGTTTGAATGCTGATAAAAATGTACAGCCTTGCAGGCGACCAAGTGTCGAAACACGTGTCGGCTGAAAATGAGAAAATAAAAATTGCGAGCACAACGCAGTGAACACTTGGAACCATTGTATTGCATTAGAGAGAGAGAATATATATATTTGGCAATGCGCGAATTAGCAGCACGATACCTTCAGCTCAATTACAGGTTATGGCCTAACCCCTAGGCCAAAAGCATCCTGGGTGCATTAAGGGACATTAACCAATCCCAGGCCGCACAAGGCACAGTTGCTCAGTGTGGGTCAAAGGAGCAGGAGGTACGGGTTTGGCGGAAAATTGAGAGTGGTGGAAGATGCAGATCTGTAGAGATGGAAGAGAGTGAGGAGGTGGCAGCAGTAAAGAGCAGGAGGAGGTGGTAAGATCAGAGGAGAGAGGGAACATTAGAAGGTGGTGAGAGTAAAGTGGTGACAGAGGGGGCGGTGGTAACAGAAAGTGTGCAGTTGCAGGAGTTGGCGGATCCATTATCAGAAGAGAGTGTACGCCAAGAGAAGGAAGTAGACATCAGGGCGCAGGAGTTGGTGGTAAAACCAAAGGTGCAGGTGGAGGTTCTGACATCAAAGGCTGAATGTGATGCAGAGGAGATAACATAAGGGGGAAAGAGTAATATGGAGGATGTGGAGGCAGTTACACAACAAGGTGCATGTGGTAGTGAAGACGGTACGGAGGAGGTTGGAAATGTACCATCAGGGGGAGCAAGGGATACCCTGAAGAACAAAAAGCCCAAAGAAGGAGAGCTAGGGTTAGAGTTAGTAACAGCAAGCACAGAGATTAGAGTAGAGTAGGCGGTGACATCCTAAGAGGTGGAAGAAGTGATAAGACCTTCTGAAGGCAAAAGAAGAACCATGTTAACAGAGAGAACCATCTTCAAAACAATACAGGAAGGTTCCAAAGACGCCCAGGTAGGTCTTGACAGAACCAGATGGTGGTAGGAGGAACTAGGTGAGGCCAGGGAGACTACTGTGATATCGTGGAGATGGGGCAGAGGAAACAAGAGGAAGCACAGGAAATACCTAATGTCACAGAACGCTCTCAGGCTCTCCCTGACAGATACATCCACTGATCCATCTACTTATGAGAGTTTACACTCGAGTGAGAGCATGGAACTCAAGGAAGCATGCTTCTAGATCGGAATGGGAAGACTGGTTTGGCTCACGCTAAAGCCCACGTGCCAGGAAGTGAGGCAACCCCTCCTGAACTATGCAAACTGGACACTTGCTCCATTCATGGGAAGGCCTAAGAACCTGCAACCAGCGGTTGAGTGCCACTGGGGTCGAAGGGATACAATCCCATCTAGGAGAGAATCATCCTAACCCTTATTTTGTTCGGGGAGATGCAATTTCTATTTGCATCAGCCCTTCTTGTAACACATTCCCTATTAAATAAAGGGAACTGCAACATATGGTCTTGGCGTTCCTCTTGTTCCCAGGGTAAATACGCGTACTGTATGTACTGAGTTCACTCACAGAAATGTCCTCTTCAAAGGCTGTATGCATTCCTTACGTTTGCGTTCTTAGGTTCTGTGCTGAGGGTCGCAGAAAAACAGGGCAAAAATGTAGACTGCTCCAAGCGCCCAGGCATCAGACAGTGAGTGGGGTTGTGAGATGTGAGGGAGAAGGCCCTAGGAGGATGGGGTGGCCTCCATTCCCACAGTTTCTTCCTCTTGGGGTGCCGGCACAATGACATCATTGTGCCGCCATCACACATTATCAGTTGGAGAGACTTCCAAAGAATCTACAACATGATCAGATGTGATACCACCATCACACTTGTAGTTGTCTCCAAGAATGCTCTGCTGGCCAGAAAGTGAAGCTGTGGCACCCTCTTTTGGTTACAGCTTCCTTTGGTCAAAACAATGACAACTATGCATTCAACCCAATGACCACTAACCTAAGCCCATATTGACAGCTTTGTGTGAGTGCTAATTCCTTCAGAGAATGGTCCTCTCACAGTGCTTGCAAGCACAAAGCCCACTGGTGTGCAGAAGCACACTAAAGCGAAGATGCTGGATATTGTTCTGAAAACATCATTCTTTGTGCACATAAGGCTAAAGCCAGGAAAATGGGTTTTGTGTGTCATATGGGCCCGGTCATCCTTAAATAGAGACCCAGGCTACTCCTCACTGATGACGCCCAACAAGGCTGAAACATGTCTGGGGATGCTTGTGGTCTCGTGCAAAAGGGATATGACCTAGCAGTTCGAGCTGGACTACCCCTTTGGGGGTGGGACCAAGTCTGATTTGCATATGGTCTTTCCCCTTTTGTAATGGCTTGGCAGGCAAAGAACGATGGTCTGGAGGGTTGACCAGAGCAATGCCAGAGGTCAAGATTTATTCTAAACCTTCCAGCCTTCAACTCTTTTGTTTTGCTATCCTCAAATACCACCTTAGAAGTGGACATGCATGTGTCTGTGCATGCCATTGCCATATGATTGCAGGTAATTCATTATAACGTCTTATGCATTTAAAGTATAGCAGTAGACAGTTGCCCTTGGGGTAATGAGACTGATTTAGAGTAGCCCCCCCCCTTCACATTAAGTGTTGTGCCCCATACAATATGGCTGCGTCCCACAAAGCTCCAGCTGTCACAAAGTTATTGATAAGGCAATCCATCCGATTCCTAACACTCTTGAGACTGCAGCTAGTATACTATCACTACATTAGTCATCTCTGCTTTTAATTATAAGTACTATTTGCATACTATCTGTAGTAGTGCTATTATTTAATGGAAAAGAAAGGTGGGTTGACAGTTTGTTCCTGCGCCTGATTCAGAAAATATTGTTGAGATGATAGTTTGTTTCTGTCTGGGGGGATGCTATAGGTATAATGCCATAGCGTTCAAACCTACGCAATTCCAATTTGCAAAACCAACAAAAATTGGCCTCATACTATGCACCCTAGGCTAATTAGCCTCCTGCATACTCTTTGTGAAATAATCAATGAGTGCAATTATTTACCATGAGCCATTAATCTATTTCAAGAGGTTTTATACACAAAAAATGTCACATCACATACGTAATGTTACCATGTTGCATCGTAATTTCAATAATATTACTTGTGTCATTTTTAGACATTACAATTTTTAAGTGCCAATTTATTGGGGCACTAATCCATATGTTTTCTTTAACTTTTAGACAACCTTTAGAGAAAATATTGTCAAGACGCAAAAATGTACATTTTTCTGTCCTTAACATCTGGAGATGATGTTGCTAACAACACGCCATGTGTTTCGCCCTCCAGACTTTCTCAAGGCGATACATCAAAATGAGTGATTCTCAAATTCCTGATATTCTGTATTAACAGAGGTTCTTGTTGAATTGTATTGTATTGCATACATATTTGTAGAGCGCGGACAAAGACAGAGCGGCATCAAGGTGTTGGAGGGAGTGAGAGAGAGCCACTTCAGACCTGCAGGGCTAAAACAGATGAGTTTTCAGATTTCTTCGAAAGAGAAGACATTCTGGAATGTTCCAGAGCTCGGGCAGCAGGGCGTTCCAGAGCGTGGGGAAGTACCGTAAAGGATTTTCCTCCTGCTCTGGCCCGGTGCAATCTGGGAATGCATAGCAAAGATTGGTTAACCGAGCGAAGAAGCCTGCTAGGTTTATGGGCCACAAGCCTAGATCGTAGAAACTGCCATCTGCACTAACGTGTACAGCTAATTTCCTATGGTATTTAAATTAGTTGTTTGGCAGAAATTCATAAACTAGACTCCCATGTGTACCTCATTAGGTGATACCTCACTGTCTCAAACAATGTTTCTACTTTTATGGCTGTCTTCTCAACACGCGGAACACCAGTGTGTGCCGACAAACGTCGACCACGGCAGGATGATAACACCCAAACAAGCAGAATAATGGGCCCTGAGTGCAAAGTACATGTCTGTGTTGTTGGCAACATGATGGCTAGATTAGATGTTATCAAACCCTCTCTCCGTTGGAGGGGTTCAAGGCATTGATTCAATGGAGATTGGTGAAATTGGGTTGGGATCTGTGCATGGCATGGTGTCTACGGCAGAACCAGATTAAAGGCTGGTAGATCTGGAGAAGAACAGGGAGAGAGAGGAGAGGGGAGGGAAGGGGTCAATTGGACAGAGGAACCAGGCACTGCAGAAAGGTTATTGGGGATAACAGGAAGGAGCTTGGGTGGGTGTTCCATCTACTGCGGAAGGGCTCTGCATTGATAGTGAAGAAGAAGAAAAGGGAGGAGGAAGGAAGCAGACTTCTGGGAAAAAAAGAGGCAGGGGGCAATTGGAAATAGCCCTACAGTTTGAGGATAGTTTGTGTGCCTGCAGTGGGAAGAGATGAAATGGGGATGAGGTGAAAGGGGTAGAGGGTAGAGGCAATAATGAGACAGTAGAATTAAGCATCACAGGGATGGAAGGAGGGAGAGGAACGGGGGCGCCTGATTAGAACAGCAGAATTCCTGAACATGGGAAGTGGGTTACTAGGCAGGGTAGATAGTTCCTATTTAATTAGTATGTGGACCAATGTGTTAATGTTCATGTGAAAGGTAATTTGTACCGTACACCATCACCACCGGAGTGGTCCCCAGGCATTCTGACAGTTCTGAAAAGGAGGGGTGGGGGGTTAGTAGGGTGTAGTGGGAATTGGAGAGTAAGAGCTTTGAGGTGCTGTTGGCAACTTCAGTTCAGTTTTCAGCATCTGCTGAGCATGAGTCTTGTTGTCGGGATGGTGTGAGTTCCCATGTGCTTTTGATGCAGGTTATGTGTTGTCTGTCTGTTGTTGTAGTGTGTTGAAGTATGTGCGGATTGCTGTGCAGAGAAGTGGTTGTGTGGGTTTCTGTATGAGAAGTTTAGGGGGAAAGTTGAGGTTTTATAGTTGGGTTAGTTGGTTTATTCTTACCTCTTAGTCTTGGTGTTTCCTTGCACCACATCTATGATTATCCTGTGAGTTTGGTATTGTAGTTTGTGCGTCTAGATGGCAGGTATGATGGGGTGGCAGTTTTCCTCTGTGTTCCTTTAGTGGTTTGTGTACCTGGCAACAGTTGTGTTCCTCCACCCTGGTGTTGGCGATGTTTAGTTTAGAGGATTCTGGTCCCTTCCTGCCCATTCACGTGTGGGTCGCCCAGGTTTCCTCTGTGGACTAGTGGTATGTGGACATGACGTCCTCCCCCTGTGCTCTTGGTCCCTCCTTGCCCTTTCCCATGTGTGATGTTACCCTACTTAAGTTTTTCTCTGTGGGCTAGCGGTATGTGGCAATTGCATCCTCCCCCCGCCCTCTGGTTAGGGAGGATTAAGTTAGGAAATTGCGGATGATGGGTCCCCTCTCTGGGATTCCTGTTTCCCACTGAATGTATGCTTCCTAGTCGTTTCCTTCTGGTTCTGGAACAAAGAGCCTGTGTGGGAAATGTCCTCCACCCAAGAGGTTGGAGAAAAGTTATCTGGAGAGAAAATGCGAAGAATTAGCTCAAAGAAGAGGTGGGGAGTATGAGAATAGTGATTGAGCAATTGCTTGAGACCGAGAGAGGGCAAGGGGCAAAGACGGAGTTGCAGTGCCCCCACTAGGTCAACACATTCCTTCCCATCAGTTGCCAGCGGTGCCCACTCCGAGCTGCTTTTGTTGCAGCCTTTACCAGCTCCTCCCCATCTCTGTGTTGCAGGTAGTGTCTGCTCTTCCCCTCCTCTGTGTGTTGCAAACGTTGCCTGTTCCTCCTGCCCCTCCCCCTCTCGGATGTGTACCCAGTTCCTCTCTCCCTGTGTTGCAGATGGTTCCCGCCCCTCCCCTGCCTATATTTCAGAGGGTGCCCACTTCTTCTCTGCCTGTGTTGCAAGCAGTGGCCACTCCTCTTTTCCTTGGGAGGAAGGCAGTGCACGCCCCCCCTCATCTCCCCCAAATCTCCTGACTCCTGGTGTTGCCTGTTCTCCCAGTGGGCTGACAGCAGTGTCTGTGCTGCTGTGGCACACTCCTCCTCTGGTGCAACTGCTACTGCCATCCCCTCACTATGGGCACCACCAGGCCAGCGGCCGGAACCGTACTGCTGGTTGGTCTGGGGGCCTTATAGGAGTTTGCCAAATCTTATGCATGAAGCTGGAGGCCTACCTGGACCAGACTCATTTCTGTACAGGTGAACAATGGCAGACATGTGGTTAAATGCTTCAAGGGCCAGGTGTCAGGAATTAAATATTTCCACATGTTCCTGCTCCTACCCGCGGAATGGGAGGAGAAGGTAAACTATCAGATGAATGAGACATGGGTTGACCCATAGAACTAGCCTCCTCGCCTTGCCCGGCCACACACTATACATAAACTGGAGGCCAGCTCTGGGAATCATAGCCACTCATCTGTGGGAGGCGGCAACTTTCCTGATGGAAGTCCTGTGGGAGTGTAAGGAGGTGATATAACGACGTCAAGAACGTCACATCAATGATGGGTGGTGCCTTTATGACAAGCACCAACAGCAGAACACGGTGGTGCACCCATATTATGGGTGGGATAAAACGCATAATGGCTTCTGACAACAGGCGGTGGACAGGCTGCGGCTCACTGAGCCCTTTGTAGTGGCCTGTCAATGATGACGCCAAGGCCGATGGTTGTGTTAATGTGCCTTTATTTTACTTTAGCACAAACACTGTTAACACATAATAATGATCTTCCAACATACACTTGTATATCTATTGATGTAAGTGATAAAGTCCTCTTGTGGTTTCTATGCTCAGGAAGTCTCTATTGTTTAAGCAGGAGGTTGTGTGGAGAGCTGTGAGGCAGCTTCCTGCTCTGCTGCCTGCCGGCTCAGAATGCCGTGAGCAGCACTTCCCCTGGGGACTTCCTTCGGGACCTCTTAAGGTCCTTTGCTCTACACCCTTTCTGTCAGACCCTCTAGGAGAAGACAAAAGGGGTAGTTTTGGTAAAAAATTGATCTGCAGGAAATTCGATTCTGGGGTTCACTCAGGCGTGCAGTGGCTGTGTAGGTTCTCACCACAGACAGAGCTGCAGATTACCAAACAGGGGCAGGAAATAGTGGGGAAGCAGGGCAAGTGGCAGGGCTGCAACCCGACTGAAGGCCAAAGAAAGAGACTTCAACTCAGCAACGAAATGGCCAAGATGTACTGCGACAATAGGTGGGCAATGAGAACCAGAGCCGAGCGTGTCTGGGTTATGGGTCACTTTGTCACCTCATCTTTGCCAATTTTATGATGTCTCCTTTAGGGTTATTTCCTTGATTCCAGATTGATTCATCATCTACCGGATCTATGTGTTTTCGCCGCTGAAAACAAACATCGTTGGGTAAATGATATTTGCTTTCGCACAATAAACACCCTTCCCAACATATTTTACCTTATATAGCGCTAAATACGATCAGTGATCAAAAAGATTGCTCAGTCGTTCGCACCGCCTTTGACCTGCAAGGCAGATGGTCACAGTTTAGGGATTCGTCTCAGGAGGATAGCTCAGGGGCAGCGTGCTCGCCTTGGAAGCAAGATAACACGGAGCAACACAGGTTCGGTCCGTGCTTAGAAACCTCTGGGTATTAAGCACGTTATAAATAACCTATCATATCATATCAAAGGGGCAACAATAGAAAAGGCGGATATCAAGTCGACGTGCAGGCTCCTACTTCTGCATGCAGACATTCACAGGTTGCAGGGCTGTTCACTGGAAAGTCAACGATACAGTGACAGATGCTTGGCCATTGGGCTCGGCCATTTCATGAGCTGTATTTCAGAACCGTAGTTCCTTCTGGAAAATGCACTCTAAGAAAGATTGAATGTGTGGGTCTTAGGCGCTCTGCTAAATATTAGAAAGTGATGCAATGTTTTAAGAGGTTGACAGACATTTTGGGAGTCCCACTGTCTGAGGGGAAATGCTGAGAGTCCAACAACGTGCTTGTCTTTTGGGATTGAACTGGACGCGGTAAAAATAGTCACTCTGCCCAGACAGCAATGTTAGGTTGTTTCAGGGGCGTTGTATGTGATTCTAAATAACGGTTCCCTCTGAACATCGTTCAAAATATATTGATACCCAAGAAATCGTCCCCTATTCTATGTAAACAAAATATCGTTCCTCAAATGTTGTCCTCTACTGATATCTAGAGGTGTTCAGTAGGTTTACGTGGTAGCAAAAAAAGGAGATTGGAGGCAATTTGTATTCTTGTTTTCTCATTCTAATGCTATATTAATTAAACCTATACCACCTCCCTGAACCATTTGACCCCACTATCCCCTCTTGTCCCCCTCAACAAATTCTCATCTCATTGATGTGAACTGTAGTTATGCACCTAATATTCTACTATTGGCATTTTCCGTTTTGTTATTTTTTCTTTTTACTTTATATGCCTATCAATACCTTACATAATCAGGGTCCTACCTACCAACCCCCGATTCCTCCTGCCCTCCACCACCCCTTATTACCTACCCCATAACACACTTTGATCAAACATTCCATAACACGCTTTAGATTCCCAATACATCGCTCTTCGCGATGTAAATGTGTTGCTGATATAAAAGGCAATCATTATATTTTTGGCTCTGTATTACCCAACAATGTTTTTTGCAGCAACAATATGACTGGCCACCTTCAGGTGAGAAAATGTCTGGTTAGCAACAAGGTGATTTAGGTCAGCTGTAGTGCTTTGATGGGCCAGCTGAAATTGCTGTCTAGAGTGATTATGATAGGCCCCTCTTTCTCCAGAAAGAAGACCGTGCCAAGGCTAAGACAGGCCTGAGACAGAAGAATCACTTTTTATCCACTATTAGGGGCGATTAAACACTTTACCTGCTTTTATAATGATAGCACACAAACAGAACAGATCCCCTCAACAGTTAGTAAATTGGTCTGGCTTGTGTAGTGAGAACTACACCTCGCCCTCCAGTACTCTAAAGACACTGTGCCAGGTAAGGGGTTATCGGAGCAGACATATAGCCGGCCATGTTTAATCACATGGGGCATTATGCAGAAATCTAGTGGCAATCCTTCTGCCTTTCTATTTTCCCACAGTTCCAGAGCCCTGTAACACTTTCTGACTGTTATCTGTCTCTATTTGTTGATGCCGATGCATTTTGCTGCCTTTCTGGTTTTCTCAGCAATAGATTGACCAGAAGTGAGGACTGGAGTTAGTGGAATGTACAGTCTTGAGCCCCCAGATTTCTAGTGGCGCTAAGAAAAGTGGTGATTCACCATACATCAAGAAGTAGACTGTGAGGTTTCACCACTGTGAATTCTGCTACTGTGAGGTTTGCACCCTTTTGATTTCTGCTGCCTTTTAATTTGGTCACTCTGAATGCTGCTACTGTGACTTTTCACCACATTTGAGTTTTGCTACTGTGACGTTTCCCCACCCTGAATTTGGCTACTGTGAGGTTTTCTATTACACTACATTTGTAATGCTTTTTCGAGATGGTACAGACAAGAGGACCTGCGCTGGTGGTATCTTTCCCTTGGCTGACAATTCTGCATGTAATTTGCTTGTTGACTGCATGTTAGCCATTGATGCATGTGTTCTGCATGTACAACAGAGCCCTCAACTGTAGAAAGTTGTGCTAGGGATTGAAAGACTATTTAAACGTTGGTCACCAGGGGGCGCACTGATGAGTCCAGCCTCCGTGTGAGCTCTCTGACCCAGGGGCCCTAACGTGGCTTGAGCCCCCACTATATGGCCACCCACCGAGGAAAATTTTACACTGAGAGGCGCAGATAAACACCCCACCCCCATTTTGGGCGAAAGAGTGGCGAAAATCGGATAAAGATTCACCCTGAAACACGATGAAGAAGTTTCTCGCGCTGAAGCGCCACCTTCGATGACAGGGCAGAAAACGAAAGCAACCCGCGAGCCACGTGAGTTGTAGAAAACAGGCTGGTGTTCCGGCCGCGTCCCCCATTATGCGCGCCGGCCAGCGTTTGCGGAGTAAAGACGCACATGCAAATACACCCAAAGGAGTGCTTTGGAGGAGGGTGCTGCAGGGGTGGGTGTCCTAGAACTTGCCCACAGCAGCCCAGATATCTCCCCTCGCTGACGCTGCCCTTGGCCCCACACAGTATGGTGTAGCAAACGGAGAGGACCAGTTTGGCGCAGAAGACAAGGCAGACCCGCGCCCTGATGACGGCAGACAGAGTGCACCGTTTGCCGGAATCGGATGCTCCAGTGAAAACACTGTTAAGACAACACTTACTCACACAGCATCACGGCCCCCCTGAGCACAAAGGTGAAACCTGCTGGTGCGGATGCATACATGCCAACATTCTGTGACCAAAAATCTGTAGGAATCTTAAAGTTTCAAAAATAGTCAGGCGAGGAGGTAATGATAGGAATAGGGCGCGTCAGCAGCCCATTGTCATTGAATGAGCCCGCCGCCGCGCGTGCATTCAATGACAATGAGGCGCCTGCCATGCCTTCTGCCATCACGGGGGAGTCCTTGAAAGACTCACCGGAGTTGACGTGGTGGGGGGCTAATGGCGCCTTTTGTGAAAGGCACTCGCGGCGGAGGGGCGCCCTTAGCCCACCGCCGTGGGCGCCTTTTACATCAAAGGCCTGCATGCTGCGCCTTCTCCCGCTACGCCAGCTCGGGGAAGTCCTTGAAAGACTCCCCCGAGCTGGCATGGTGGGGGGCTAATGGCGCGTTTTGACCAAAAGGCACCCGCGGTGGAGGGGCGCTTTTAGCCCACCGCCGTGGGTGCCTTTGACATTAAAAGCCTGCATACTGCGCCTTCTCCCGCTACGCCAGCTCGGGGAAGTCCTTGAAAGACTCCCCCAAGCTGGCGTGGTGGGGGACTAATGGCGCCTTTTGCCAAAGGCACCCGCGCCGTAGGGGCGCTTTTAGCCCACCGCCGTGGGTGCCTTTGACATTAACAGCCTGCATGCCGTGCCTTCTCCCGCTACGTCAGCTCGGGGAAGTCCTTGAAAGACTCCCCCGAGTTGGCGTGGTGGGGGCTAATGGCGCCTTTTGCCAAAGGCACCTGCGGCGGAGGGGCGCTTTTAGCCCACCGCCGTGGGTGCCTTTGACATTAACAGCCTGCATGCCACGCCTTCTCCCGCTACGCCAGCTCGGGGAAGTCCTTGAAAGACTCCCCCAAGCTGGCGTGGTGGGGGACTAATGGCGCCTTTTGCCAAAGGCACCCGCGGCGGAGGGGCACTTTAGCCCACCGCCGTGGGTGCCTTTGACATTAAAAGCCTGCATGCCGGGCATTCTCCCGGTACGCCAGCTTGAGGGAGACCTTGAAAGACTCCCCCGAGCTGGCGTGGGCAAAAAAATTTTTTTTTTACCAAAAAAATCGGTATTTGGTGTCAAAAAATCGGTAGGCGGTAGGACTGCTTAAAAAGCGGTATCCTACCGCCTAAATCGGTAGGGTTGGCAAGTATGCGGATGACCCTGATAAACTGAGGTGCACATATCGCAGTGCACTGGTTCCACTAGGTGTCCTTGATCACTCGGAACGTTAAAGCTGTTACTAGCCACTTGGACATTACGCCGCATATGCATAGCGTATTCTAGCTTCAGGCCCTTGGGAAGAGGCGTAGGGCAGCGACGGTGTGATACAATCAAATAGGGGAGAGAAACGACCTCACCAGTCCTGCCGCGACACTCACTATGAATGCCTCAGCATGAGATTTTTCTCTGAAAAACCCACACGAAAAATGATTTGAACACAAATACATTGCGATCCTGTACAATATAGGGTACGACCCTGAACGCCATAAGTTACTAAATTTCTTGTACTGAAGGGTGCGGAGGGGACCTGACTTAACCCCCCCCTACCACTGGTCTTACATCTTACACCCAACCCGAATACATTCGGGATCAGCACAAGTGAGCAACTCAACGTCTCACTCATGGACTGCATGTGGGGTCCCGTGGACACTCATCAGTCACGATAACACGTGTCTCCCTCAATAGGCGTGCTGTTCACTTGGTGCCATGCTCCAATCGTTGCGGAGACATCCGATTAAACAACTGCACCCCACTCTCGAAGGGAAACTTACTCAAACCCCGCCCTCAGAACAGGAGTGAATGGAGAGAAATGGAACAGATTGCATGGCCACAAAGCCAGTGCATACATTATAGACATACCATAGACGTAGTGGTGTGACCTCCTGGACCCCCTCCTCACACTCGCGGCGAGCACAGAAGGTGACTCCAGACACGACCTCCTAAAAGAACGTAGAAAAGCAACCCGAGACACCAGGAGGGAGAACGCAGGAGCGCATTCCAAGACATCACGAGGAAACATCGGAGGGTTGGGCCCCCAATATCGGGGCGTGTGCCCTCCTCCTTATGCAATAGCTGGACCAGGATAGAAATCCCCCACAACGGTACAAGAAGGTGACTGGATATTCCAGTTTATAGGTCCATACTCTGAGACTCGTAAGATCCTGCATCATACCCTCTTTGATTACAGTATTAGAAGAAAACGGTTCCTCAGTGCCTTACCACAACACTATAGTGACCCCCCCCGGTTGTGACCTCCATTCATCGTCCATCATCGTGAGGGGTGGGCCCCCGTTCCATAGGCGTATTCCCTCCTCCGATGAACAGGCGTCAAGCTCCACGTGAACACAAAACACACACAGGCAGAGTAGCCTGAATTACAGGAGAAAACGACGGCAGCGGTCACCCTGCGGGCGGACCATGTTCCCTCCTCATTAGAAGAATAAGTCCAGTGAAAACGCAACTCAGAAACCACACCTAGAAATCTCTAAGAACCAACAGATGACACAGACTTATCGGGTGACACACCGGGTGCGTAGTGAGAAGCTGCACGAGAAATATACAGAGGGTTGGGCCCCCAAAAACGGGGCGTGTGCCCTCCTCCCGTGCACCTGCTGCTGTTGAGTAACGGGAAACAACTCCTATTGATCTACACAAGCTCTCAACAGAAACCTCTTTCAGAGGATTCCCACCTAACCCGTCACTGAGATCGTATGTGTGAACCCCGAGATTCTGACTCACCACCTTCTCATCTTGTGGGGACAACCCCTCACAACCAAACTACCACTGAGCGATCAGATCTAGCACTGTCCATTGTTGAAAGGGTTGGGCTCTCATAGTTGAGGCGTGTGCCCTCCTCAAGAAATTGCCCTTTGGAGAAGGGATGAGCAAGCTCTCCTCCTAATGAAGAGACTGACTGAACCCAGAGACCACGATGGAACACATGAGTAGAGAGTGAACCGAAAGAATCCTGCTGTGGTAACGACCTAAGGGAACCAAAGCGATGAACAGGCATCAAGCTCCACGTGAACACAAAACACACACAGGCAGAGTAGCCTGAATTGCAGGAGAAAACGACGGCAGCGGTCACCCTGTGGGCGGACCATGTTCCCTCCTCATGTCATGCGATGGAGTATAGTGTGCTTGACTAATACCCTCTTTAGTTCCCTCCTCCTCCTCCTCACCTGTACTGGGTTCTTCCGAAGAACTGTCCGTGGAAATGGCTCTTCTTTCTCTCCAGAGGTCCAGTCCTTTCTTAGTGAGTTTAGGACGAGCTCCACCGGAGGCCACCTTTCCTGCCGGTAGACAGCAAGGCAAAGGGGGCCCTCAGGGAGCCTGCCCCCAAAACCAGGGAAAAGTGTGGCTGAAAAACCCTGGTGTGCTGAGATGTGATAGCAATACGGATTCGAAGACAGGAAGGCTTTCCGTTGGAGTGAGATGAATGGACTCCAATTCCCAGAAGACACTATGGTTGGCAGGTGGAAGAGATTCCAATGAGGGTTTCCGGAGCAGCAGCTTGGATGGATACTACAGGCGAGAAATGTGGAAGCGGACCGAAGGACGCAGAGGAGGAAGGAGCGTACAGTGACAGCTGTACACACAGCAGGAGGATACCAAGGGAGAAACACGAGACAAGCAGGGGAAAAGGTGGGCTGCTCGAGCGGAATGAAAGGAGAGCAGGCGGAGCAGAACGAAGCAGCCACAGCGGGCGGACAAGGGGGAAAGGCCAGTGGAGAAAATACAGGTGGAAAAGGAGCGGAGTACTAGCGTAAGGACCTAGCCGGGAAGCAAGGTTGCAACGCGACGACTTTCGCATGTGACGCCTATTTAAATGCGTCATGACGTGCAAGGTGCGTGGAAGACTAGACCGCCGGTGGGATTAGCCCTTTTTCCATTGCCTCCATAGCTTCCATGGCACGCGCGCCATGACAGTATAACCCCTTCGCCAAGGTCCTCCTCCAGGCTTACCTGTACGGAGTCTGTGAAACTTGCATAGGAGTCTGGAGGCATGTAGATTTCTCGCTGGTTCCCACGATCTTTCCGTCCAAGGGTATCCCTTCCATAGGATGAGGTATTGCAGGACACCGTGTTTGTATCGAGAGTCCAAGATGCGGGAAACCTCATACTCTTGGGTGTCATCCTCCTCACTGGGTATCTTTCTTCTGATGGTTCTGGAGAAAGGATCAGGTTTATACTCCTTAAGAAGCGAGGTATAGAATACCGGATGTACCCTTCGAAGAGAGTTTGGGAGGGCTAACCGGAAGGCTACAGGATTGATCTTCTGTTCTATAGAAAAATGGTCCGATATATCTAGGAGTGAATTTACCCGGATGGACTCTTCTGGGGAGATATCTAGTGGACAGCCATACCTTGTCTCCTTTTTTCCAATCAGGATTTGGTCTTCTGTTCTTATCAGCCCATCTCTTATAAGTCTGACGACTGACTGACAGGGTTTCTTGAGCAGCCTTATAAGGACTCATTCCTATTGCAGTATGTTTGGTGTTGTTGTATGAGAATTCTGCCACTGATAAGAGATGATACCAGTTGTCCTGATTCTGGTTATAGTAACATCTTAGAAACTGTTCAAGTGTAGCGTTGAGGCGTTCAGTCTGTCCATTAGTTTCGGGGTGAAAACCAGAAGATAACGCCCTCTGAATATGTAACTGTTTGCACAAGGTTGTCCAGAACTTGGAGGTGAACTGTGTTTCTCTATCGGACACTATAGAGGACGGTAGGCCATGGAGACGGACTATCTCCTTCAGGAATACGTCCGCTGTGGTAGTTGCCGAAGGAGTACCTTTGAGTGGGACGAAATGAGCTAGTTTACTGAAGGAGTCAACAACAACCATGATTGCTGAACATCCTTCTGATTTGGGTAAATCAACAATAAAATCCATGGATATACGTTGCCAGGGTCCGGTAGATGGTTCATCTTGTTGTAGAAGCCCCAATGGTTTAGACGTACTGTGCTTGCTTTGAGCACATATGGGGCAGGTGGAGACGTACACACTACGTCCTTGTTCATTGTCGGCCACCAAAATCTCCTTTTCAGCAAATCCAGTGTGGAAGCACGACCTTTATGTCCAGCCATAGGCAGATCATGGCACCAAGACATTGCTAGATTCTGGAGATCCTGGGTGGGCAGGTAAAGCAAGTCGTCTTTGAATAGGTATTCCCCTTTATAGGCTAGAGAGGGATCCTTTGGAAGAGATACAGTCTTTTGGGCATTCAATACTTGTTGTAAATAACTATTGACGGTTCCAATAAAACTCTTCCCGTTGAGTAGACATTCCTGTTCTGTGTAGTTCCCAGATTCTTCTCCGTAGCTGCGGGAGAGTGCATCAGCTAAGTGGTTTTCTTTACCAGGTAAGTATGTAAGTACGAAATCGAATTGGGAGAAGAAATAAGCCCAACGAGCATGACGAGAGTTTCTGCATTCCATTTGTTGGAGAATACTTAGGTTCCTGTGGTCAGTCCAAACTTGAAATGGGTACCTTGCTCCTTGCAACAGATGGCGCCACTCCTCACAAGCTTGTTTAATTGCTAACAGTTCCTTTTCAATCACTGAATAGTTTCTTTCACTAGAGGTGAGTGTTCTGGAATAATAGGCAATGGGATGTTCGAGTTGGTCCTCCTTCCGTTGTAGCAAAGCTGCCCCAATGGCCCCTTGTGAGGCGTCAGCTTCTACGATAAAGGGCTGAGACTGGTCAGGCTGCCTGAGGATAGGTGCAGAGGTGAACGCTTGTTTGAGCTGGTTAAAGGCGGAATCAGCTTCGGTTGTCCAATGGAATTTCACCCCCTTCTTTAGCAAAGCCGTAATAGGTAAGACTGTGTTGGAGAAGCCTGTGATGAATTTCCGATAGAAATTAGTCAGACCTAAGAACCTCTGGATGTCTTTAACAGAGTTGGGAACAGGCCAATTGTTAATGGATGCTGTCTTGTTGGGATCCATCTCGATGCGGTTTTCTGACAGAATAAAGCCCAAGTACGGAACTGTAGAAACCTCGAAAAGACATTTCTCAGGTTTGGCTAACAGGTGATGGTCTCGTAGTCTCTTGAGTACTTCCCTTACATGTAGACGATGTTGTTCTAACGTGTACGAGTAAACCAAGATGTCATCCAAGTAGACTACCGTGGATTTAAACAGAAGATCACTGAAGACTTTGTCCATGAATCTTTGGAACTGGGCTGGCGCGTTGACTAACCCAAAGGGCATCACCTTGTACTCGAAATGACCTAGAGGAGTACGAAAGGCGGTCTTCCATTCGTCCCCTTGTTTGATTCGTAGGAGATGATAGGCCCCTCTGAGGTCTAATTTGGTAAACCATCTAGCCCCTTGTACTGTTCCATGATCTCTTTTATCAGAGGCATTGGGTATCTGTCTTGTATGGTTTGACTATTCAGACCCCTAAAGTCAATACACGGTCTTAGCTCCTTGGTTCCTCTCTTTGGAATAAAGAACAGGGAGGCTCCAGCCGATGAAGTGGATTCTTGTATCAAGCCATTCTGTAAATTACTTGCTAGGTAGTCCCTTAATGCTTCCTTCTCAGGAAGTGATAAGGGATACATTCTTCCAAAAGGAACCACAGCATTGGGTACAAGATCGATCCTACTATCCTCGGCTCGATGTGGAGGAAGGGGTCTGGGTTGAGTATCTGTAAAGATGTCGGTAAATTCTTGATAGGTCACAGGAATGGAGTTGATACTTCTTGCAGGTACTGCATCTCCCTGATGTGAATGTTGTCCTTCTTCTTTCAAGCAGGACTGCACACAAAAGTCTGACCTGAACTCCACTATGTTTGTTACCCAGTCAATCCCTGGATTGTGCTTTCTTAACCAGGGTATTCCGAGTATCACTGGAAAGTGAGCTGCCTTGATCAAATCAAACACCAGGGTTTCCTGATGAGTCTTCATCTTAACTACGACTTCTGTGGTTTCTTGTCGGATGAGACAGAGGGGTACCGTCTACTCCTTCTACGGGTATAGGTTGTGGTTTTTCTCTTCTGGGAATGGTGTATTTACTAGCCCATAGGTCGTCCATAAAGTTTCCAGCTGCACCGCAGTCTAGCATAGCGAGACACTCTACTGCATGAGTTGTTGTCCATTCCAGGACGATCTTCAGGACCATAAGTTTGTTAGAAGGGTTGCAGGTTATGGGTGAACTTGTAACACAGGGATTAGCAAGCGAAGCCCCTTCCGTGTCCCTGTTCAGGGTCTGGGTCCTTCGTTTCCCGATCTTCTGGGAGGTACTTCTGGACAGTCTCTAATAAGGTGATTCTCAGAACCACAGTACATGCACAAGCTTAGGTCTTTTCGTCTCTTTCTTTCTGCAGCACTAAGGGGACCCCTTGCTGCACCTATTTGCATGGGTTCTTCAGTCTGGAGATGAGACTTCTCCGGAACGGTAGGCGAGTAGGAGGAGGGAGTAGAGTGTGGGTTGGGTCTGGACTTCCTTCTTTCTGCTCGTCTTTCGGATATCTGAAATTCCATCTGGAGGGCTAGGGCGACCAGTTCTTGGAATGAAGGAGGTCTGGCTACCCGAGAAAGTTCATCCTTCAAGTCTTCATGTAACCCTCTCCTAAAGAGTGTTTGTTTAGCTGAATCGGGCCATCCTGTCTCCAAAGCTATCCTCTGGAAGTTTGAGGCATAAGTTTGTACATCAGAAAGGCCCTGTTTGAGATCAAGTATGTTTTCATACGATGCGTATAAGGCTTCGGTCCTTTCGAAGCGTTCTCTGAATTGCAATACAAAGGCATTGCAATCATTTAGCACTGGATCAGCTTCTGTGACCAATGGAGTGGCCCATGCTAGGGCGTTACCCCCAAGGTTTGAGATGAGGAAGCCAACCTTTGCCTGGTCGAATTCATACATCTTTGGGCGAAAGGTGAAGTATACTCTACAAGCGTTGAGGAATTCCTTGATCCTCTTGGGGTTCCCTTCATACTTCCCACAGAGTAATGGCATAGGTGCGAGATCACCCCGGACTTCTTCTCTCTGAAACATTTGTTGTCTCAGGGCGGCATTGTCAGCCTTAAGAGCGGAGTTTTCTACCTTAAGGGTTTGGAGCTCGGCAGTTATCCCTTGTATGGCGTTAACCAGTTCTTGATACTGCTCTAAGCTAGCCATCCTTTGGCGTTGCAAACTGTCATGCGATGGAGTATAGTGTGCTTGACTAATACCCTCTTTAGTTTCCTCCTCTTCCTCCGCACCTGTACTGGGTTCTTCTGAAGAACTGTCTGTGGAAATGGCTCTTCTTTCTCTCCAGAGGTTCAGTCCTTTTTTAGTGAGTTTAGGACGAGCTCCACCGGAGGCCACCTTGCCTGCCGGTAGACAGCAAGGCAAAGGGGGCCCTCAGGGAGCCTGCCCCCAAAACCAGGGAAAAGCGTGGCTGAAAAACCCTGGTGTGCTGAGATGTGATAGCAATACGGATTCGAAGACAGGAAGGCTTTCCGTTGTAGTGAGATGAATGGACTCCAATTCCCAGAAGACACTATGGTTGGCAGGTGGAAGAGATTCCAATGAGGGTTTCCGGAGCAGCAGCTTGGATGGATACTACAGGCGAGTAATGAGGAAGAGGACCGAAGGACGCTGAGGAGGAAGGAGCGTACAGTGACAGCTGTACACACAGCAGGAGGATACCAAGGGAGAAACACGAGACAAGCAGGGGAAAAGGCGGGCTGCTCGAGCGGAATGAAAGGAGAGCAGGCGGAGCAGAACGAAGCAGCCACAGCGGGCGGACAAGGGGGAAAGGCCAGTGGAGAAAATACAGGTGGAAAAGGAGCGGAGTACTAGCGTACGGACCTAGCCGGGAAGCAAGGTTGCAACGCGACGACTTTCGCATGTGACGCCTATTTAAATGCGTCATGACGTGCAAGGTGCGTGGAAGACTAGACCGCCGGTGGGCTTAGCCCTTTTTCCATTGTCTCCATAGCTTCCATGGCGTGCGCCATGACACCTCATTAGAAGAATAAGTCCAGTGAAAACGCAACGCAGAAACCACACCTAGAAATCTCTAAGAACCAACAGGTGACACAGACTTATCGGGTGACACACCGGGTGCGTAGTGAGAAGCTGCACGAGGAATATCCAGAAGGTTGGGCCCCCGAAAACAGGGCGTGTGCCCTCGTCCCGTGCACCTGCTGCTGTTGAGTAACGGGAAACAACTCCTATTGATCTACACAAGCTCCCAACAGAAACTTCTTTCAGAGGATTCCCACCTAACCCCTCACTGAGATCGTATGTGTGATCCCCGAGATTCTGACTCACCACCTTCTCGTCTTGTGGGGACAACCCCTCACAACCAAACTACCACTGAGCAATCAGATCTAGCACTGTCCATTGTTGAGAGGGTTGGGCCCTCATAGTTGAGGCCTGTGCCCTCCTCAAGAAATTGCCCTTTGGAGAAGGGATGAGCAAGCTCTCCTCCTAATGAAGAGACTGACTGAACCCAGAGACCACGATGGAACACATGAGTAGAGAGTGAACCGAAAGAATCCTGCTGTGGTAACGACCTAAGGGAACCAAAGCGAGTACTACTCATCAAGCTGCACCAGCAGAACACATGGACACCCACCAGAAGCTGGCGATATATTGTTATACTCCGCATCACCCAGAGCTAGACCCTTGTACAGACTCTGCAATGGTGACATCGGAGGCAGAAGCAGCTGCAACCAAGGCCGATGTGGCTGCCTTACTCAGTGAAATGAAAAGCATGAGGGTGGACATTGAGGGAAAGATTGACAAGATAACGCACAGAATTGATAAAATTGAAGAGAGACTAGAAGAGGTAGAACACAACCAAACCTCCCTCGCCACGTTCGAGTCCCAAATGGACCAAAGGATCGCAGAGATAGAAGCCAGAGAGGAGGAGTTCCGTCGGAAGATGGATGATTTAGAAAATCATGAAAGACAAAACAACTTACATATCTTTGGGATCCCGGATAGGGAGGGGGAAACCGAGCAGGACCTGAAAAGGACTCTACATACAATAGCGAAAGTCCTATTCGAAGATGATTCAGTCGATGAACCAAAGATCAATTGAATACAAAGAGCTGGAGGGGCAGGGGGTGGTCCAAAAACAGTACTGGCACGGTTCCACAACTATGCCGATAAAACCAGAATTCTTGAAAAGGCCAAGCGCTGTCCACAAATACTTCTTGACACGACAAGAGTGACGATTTTCCAAGATCTATCCTCATTAACCCTTTCCATGCGAAGAATGTATATGTCTCTAACTAAATGGCTTAAAGAAAAGGGAATTTGGTACTGATGAGGTTACCCCTTCTCTGTCATGTTTGAATGGGAGGGAAACACAGTTCGGCTGAAAACAGAGAAGGACATAAAGGCCTGCACATCAGACCTGTTGGGCAACCGGGACAACAAACAGAATCAAGGAGAAGGACATGGGGATGACAGGCAATGGTGTATCCAAGGACCAATACAGAGGCAGATCCCGGGATCCAGAAAGTATAGAAGGATGAACACCTCACCAGGTGCAGAACTCTGAGGAATATGCAAACTAGGCAACACCGAAGAAAGGATGCTTCTCCTGAGGAGAGGCAATGATCGACTGATTTCTTTTGCAACGTGATGGACACATGCATCATCGGCCATTACAGGCTAACTTCCTGACTTGAGCTAACAAGGTACTGTGATAAATCTAATATATTATATCCAGTTAGTGTACCATCTGGCTCAGGCTCTGCCAATACTAGGCTAATCGACCATATGAAGGGTTAATTCTGGCTATCAGAGGGAAAAGGAGTGATTGACAATTCTATTAACCAATCAGAGCCTCTCTTCTAATTCCGGCCATATTCTGCTGTCAACAACTGTTTGTTTTGCTTTCTTGTGGTTGCTAGGAGACAGAGGAAGAGGAGATCCAAAACGACGGTTACGAGTGGGCTTACTGAGAGCCTTTGAAGAATGAGAAGTTAAAATTAATATAAAAGAAATCAAGTTGCGCCGTTGCGCCTTTACCAAGTTAATTCTTCCTCGTTAAAGCGATCGACTCAATCGCTGTTTATTTAAAAGTATACTGCGTCCAGTTTCAGAAAGGGACGTGATGCTGTCTGAAGAGTGAGAATGAAAGGTCGGCACACCGTAAATGCTGAAGAGACACTATTTACATTTTTGTAAGCTCTCCGGTCGAGGATGAGCTTGTCAACAAGGCTCCCGAAACGTCTGATCAGAGATTCGCAACGTCGGAAGGTGAGAGAGAGAGCGGCACGGAGTTCAGGACTCGCAGCCCCGCTAAGATCCCAACCGAGGGGCGGAGTTCACACGGAGTTGCTGCGACGCGACCGTCAGCTGAAGGGGGGCGGAGACTGCACGCTCCTTCTGTGAGTACTAGCAGCTGATCAGAGGATTACGGGGAGGAAACCCTACGCGGCCAGAACCAGAGGGAGAAGTAACGTGAACAAGGTACGTGGAAGTCAGAGAGTGAGAAGTAAAGTGAAGAAGGGACGCGGAAGTGCAAGTCTGTTAAAAAAGTCAGAGTGTCATAATATGCGATGAAGACTGATTAAGCAGAGTTCACGAAAGGCAGATTGTTTGATTAAAGGAGATAAAAGAGTGAATAATACAACTTGGTGATAGAAGTTAACTAGTAGAAGAAAATTAGAGAACAAGTTATATAAAGAGGCAACAGAGACCAAGCAATTATAAAGATTAAAGAAAAGACAAGATGGAACAAAATGAATGAGAATAAACTGTAATAACTGTGATACAGAGGTTCAGAGACTGCATAACCGAATGTGACAGGAAGAGTCGAAGAGAATGTATTAACAAGAAGAGATATTTAAAACGTGAGCAGAACAGAGGCAAAGAGAGACTGTAAATAGACCTTGAGAAAGGGGGAAAGCTTCTTTTCAGAGACTTACCTGAGTGTGACCCAAGTGTGTTGCCTGAAAACTTCTTGCAATCCAAGACGTTTGAAGACGAAAAATACGTATCCTTTTTCCTAAGAGAAAGGAGAACAAAGAAAGTTATTTTTAATAAAAGTTGTTTCTGAAACAAAATAACACCTACTTTCAGTCTCAGTGTGCTTATTTGGTATCATACAGGGAGTACTCGTTACAGGTACTAGAGGGGATTTAAATGGCTTGAAGGGTCACCCTGAGATGATGCAATAAGCCAAATATTGTCCAAACACTTGGACATGCGTCAATGGCTGATCTCCGCAGCATATTTTGATACTCCAAAGGAGACACACCAAAAGTAAAAGGGGAGAGTTATTAGCATACCCGATCCAGACATTCATGGTGAAATGTTTTCAGTTGGGGTAGGCTCACTGAGAAAAAATATGAGGGCTTAATTAGCTTTGTGATTTGGAGGGTGGGTAGGGGGGCTCAATGTTTGTTGCAGTGAGTTGAGATGGGAAAGCGGAAGGTACAGTTCCCACTGGTGGTCTGGGACTGGCTAGGTGAAGATAACCCGGCTAGGACAGATGCCGCTAGGGTGGAGGGGAGGAGGGGGGTGATGAGGGGAGGGGGTTGGATAGGAACACATTTCTTCATAAATGTGTTTTATGATACAAGAAAGGAACTGAGGAGAGGTTGTATGTGTGCACCAAATGAGCGGTGTAGACAGAGAGAAGGAAATGGTGGTAGAATCTCAATCCACTAGACTCGGGCTCAGGGTGGGCACGCTCAATGTGAAAGGACTGAAATCGCCTACTAAACGATCATTAGTGTGCAGGGAATTTAAGAGAGGAAGGCTTGATGTGCTTTTCCTCCAAGGCACCAAGTATGCAGGTGGGGAAGAACGTAGGGTTTTGTACTCCAGAGTGGGAACTGAACACTGTGGCTCTTGTCCTCTGCGGAAAGCAGGAGTGAGTATACTGGTAAGGAAGGGGCTCAATCTAGAAATTACTAAGAAGTGGGCAGATATGGAATGGAGGACCATCATAGTGGTTGGTATGATACGCAATACTACACTCACACTCGCAACACTTTATTCTCCCAACGTTGGGCAATCCCGCTTTGTACAAGCACTATTCCAAAGGTAATGTTGGAAGCCTTGGGGCATGTCATTCTGGGCTGAGACCTTAACCTGTGGGCGGACCCCACGTGGGATAGATAGGCTGGCAACCCAGAGACACGTGAACGGGTAGACGGTGGCCATGCAGAGGTGATGGAAATGATTGAGATGTACGGTTTATGGGACATCTGGTAAAACTTTCACCCCAATGAGATGGGATATACATTCTACTCAGCACCTCACTCTATGTTTACTAGAATAGACTATCTGTACCTATCTGAGGGAATGAGTGAGGTTGCGACTGCCTCAGAGATTTCACCAGTCTCGTTGTCAGATCATGATATGGTCACCATTGACCTGCAACTGACCGCCCTCCCACATAAGGGTGCGAAGTGGAGTTGCAATGAAACCTTGTGGAAGGACCCTCTCTTCTGCATGGAAATGGAGGGGGAAATTAAAGAGTACTTCAGAATAAACGACACGGGCAAGGTGTCTAAGAGAATGGTATGGTATGACTCTGGCCTAGCTACACTTAAACGTAAGTGTAGGGCAGCTGAGAGGAAATGGAGGACTTCCTGTTCATCCTCTGGCAAACTGGCCTGTCGCCTGCTACAAAGGCAATACCGACTCTCTGTCCTCACCAAGAAGAGAGTCCACATTCAAGCTCGTGTCTCTACGGCATCCAGCAACTCAGCCGAACTCTTTAAAATCTGCAAGGAGCTGGCCAGCCCTGCTGCAGTCTCTACCCCTCCTGTTGCCTCCCAGGCTCTTTGCAATGCCCTTGCCTCTCACTTCATTTAAAAAACCCAGGACATCCTGTCCACCCTCTCCACCCACACCCCTCCTCTCCCCTCTCCATTTGTGCTTGCTGACCCTCCTTTAGCCACCCCCCACCATCCTTCTCGTCCTTTCCTCTTTTCTCCCCTGACGAGGTCGCTAGACAAGTCCGATCTATGAAAGCATCGTCAAAACAGGTTCATCCCTGTTCCTCTAAAACCATCAAGGACCACATTGACACCCTCGCTCTGGCCATTGCTGATTTTTGCAACCACTCCTTTGTCTCAGGATCCTTCCCCTCCCCTCTGAAGCACTCCTTTGTGCATCCTCTTCTCAAGAAACCCACAGCTGATCCTTCTTGTCCAGCTAACTATCGTCCAATTTCCATTACTCCCTTTCTGGGCAAACTCCTGGAAAAGTTGGCCATCTCTCAGCTTAACCTTCATTCCAATTCTGCTGGCTGTCTCCATGACCACCAGTCTGGCTTCAGAGCTGCCAGAAGCACGGAAACTGCTCTCCTGAACATCTGTGAAGATCTGCTCTCCAACCTTGACTCTAACATTCCCTCTGCCACCTCCTCTCCCTCTCTCATCTCTGATTGCCTAACTGCCATGCAAGATTGGTGCGCCGCCAATGACTTTGTCTGAATGCCAGCCCGACAGAGATCCTCCTCATCGGCACACCTGCACCATCCTTTTCCCTCACTCTCTGGCCAGCCTCCCTTGGCCCTCCTCCTACCCCCACCTGCGAGGCTAAGAACCTCGGGTTCATCTTTGACTCCACCCTTTCCTTCTCCGCCCACATCTCTGAGGTCTCTAAAAAGTCAAATTTCGAACTATCAATCTAAAGAGCAAGTGGGCAAGAATATGCAAATAGCCTCGCAAGTATCCACAGCGGCCCAATATAAACTGCATGGCATCAAGTTACTCCATAGATGGCAATACGACCCTCACAGGTAGTCGACGATGTTTCAAACCATTAGCCCTTCATGCTGGCGTCATTGTGGGGAGAGGGCCAATTACTGGCACATGTGGTGGGGGCGTTGTCCCAGGGTGCAAGTATTCTGGAATGAGGTCCTTGGCTGGATCAAGCAGATAGACGGGATCTCCCGTGAGGTTGCACATCTCCTAATACTGTTCGGTCTGGAAGAATGTGAGGGTGAAATGAGAAGAATGACTGGGATAGTGGTCCCTTTACTGCTTGCCGCACAGGCCTGTTTGGTGATCAAGTGGAAAGAGAGCTCGGCCCCGAGTAAGAGAGAGTGTTGCCACAAATATTTACACAATGGAAAGAATCACTGCAGCCCTCCATGGGAAAGAGGCACAAAATGAATCGATGTGGAATGAGTTTGTAAGTGAGTACATGCCCAATTCTCCAAGAGGGTCAACACAGAGGGAATGAAAACTGAGCCGATAGCAAATGCATAACTACATGATCTACGAAGTATGGGTGCTGGGGAATCCTTGGAGTGGGTTGTCATCCGCACCATGATCGATTTGTCTGAACTGCGGAATAAGAAAGTATGGGGAGCGGACCACACACAACGTTGTTAAAACCGTAAAAGACATGTGCATTAAAGAGAAGAAACACTGTTCCAGGGGGATGGGGGGATAGGTGGGGGGGGAGAACGTTGGGTTACTGTTTTAGAAGTGTAGTTCATTTGGAAGAGGGATGAATAGACAGAATGTTGTTGGTTGTAACACCTGCCAAATGCTATCTGTATGTTATTTACTGTGTTCTATAAAACTTAATTGAATGAAATTTTAAAAAAAGATAGCCTATTTACACTACCCTTGCCCCATGTCGCGCTGCAACCCATAGAATACAGCTGAGTCCCACGAAAGATTCAGTCCAGCTGTTACATAGCCCCTGGCATTGCAGTTTTTCTTATGCCTTTGCAATATGCGCTGCATGATTTAAAATGCTTCAACCCAGTCATCTCTGCTTATCACAGAATCTCAATTACTGTTCACTCGCATTGTATTGCTCCTTTTACTTACATGTTTGCATGGACTATGGACGGTCACCCAAAAGGGCGTTCACCCACCGAAGTACTTCAACGCCATACCAATACCAGTACGCGCTATACAAATATCAAATGTAATAGCATAACATACAAAAGAACTAAAGTGAACATGGGTCAATTGCTTGCAGGACTAACGACCACAACATGAAATACAATTCTTTCTAAACTCGACTTTCATGAAGCTTTAACTTTGCTCTTGCTGGAAATTGAACACTCCTCGCATAGTCAAGTAATTGGCACATATTGCCTTTAATGACCACAAGAGAACGTGCGAAGTGACACACAGCAAGCTTGCGTGTTTATTTGGCTGTCTTTAGGTATCAGAACGTGTCAATAGTACTGACTGATGTTTGAAAAAAAGTGTTGGCCAGCACAAATCGAACTAAATGACGTTTGTATCGCCAGTAACGCCATATCGCTTCTTTTTAAATAAAGTATGTTCTTTGGGGAGGAGGGGCTAGGGCCGCTGGAAGGTAGCACTAATCGACCTCATTGCAGGGGACACACAAATAATAAGGAATATTATGTCCCCAATGGCGCCCTGCTTTCAAAACAATGCACGTGAGGCTAGTTAAAAACACAGTCCCAAATGTGCAAAAGTGCTTTTGTGCAGGTTTCTGTCCGACTTCAAAAAGAGACAGAGTGTGGGTCCGGCAATATTAATGATCCTGTCTGGGATAAGTGGATTTTCATTCGCGCTGCCTTTTTTTAAAGCTTCTCATAAATTGAGGGAAAATTAGGCCTTCTTCTCGGTCACCATTTGTTTATTCCGCTTTTGCTATAAAATTTGCATCTCTAATCCGAAGCTATTTTAGTGCTTGGAGAAGTGTTCTTTTGGCACATCTACATTCACTATCAAACCAGCCTGATTTGTTTATTTGGGCTTTTCTGGATGGAGGTAAGGCTTTCGGTACAACGGACAAACAATATTGACTAAATTATCATACCATTGTAAAAGTACTTTGGTTCTAGAGCCTTCTGCATATACTTCTAAGAATGGCAGGAGGTAGTGATTATGATGAATCAACTTCCTGGGCATCAGTGGTCCACAGTTGAATATCGGTTTCTAAACCATCAGTCAGACCCACACCTCTAGTACACAAGAAGGAATTGGAACAGATTGGAAACACAAGCAAATTATAAACCTCCTTGTCCAATTTTGGTAACGTGGACGGAACGGCAGTCTTATCTTCGAACGGTCGTGGATCATTGGTTAGTTGCAACACAGCGAAAATACAATTAGTACCCAATGATAAAAGCGACTGTCAAGTCGAGGTTGTATACAAATATCTAATCACAACAGACAGTTCTAGCAGACTATGAAATACAACCCACCCTGTAAAGGATTGCAGAGGACAGACAGTTTCAAAGAAGTAAAAGGAATGACAGGAGAGTAGTCGGTACAGTAAATTATCGCAGTAGTTCAAGGATACTTGGTCTCAACACGAAGGAAGTAATGGGATGTAAAATGTCGCTAGGGGCCTTCGGAGAAGTACCAGGGGGAAAGAACCACAATTTACCTTGTGATGTAGGAATTTTTGGTGCTTGACGGGGTCGAGCCGGTTTCAGGGAGCTTTGCAGCTTCTGCAACAGAGTTCAAGACGGGAGACAACTGCGTGTATCAGGCAGCAGGCAGTTTAGCAAGCAAGTGAAGCTGGACGGACTGCAGACTGGCCCACATGGCATGTCAGGGTCAGGAATCGTCTCAGTGCTGTTCCAACGGTTCTAAAGCACTGGTCGAAGCGTTGCAGACGGCTTTAGCAATGGTCAGCAATGCAGTCGGTTGCAGCTCAAGGGGCTCGACTGGCTCGAAAATGTTATTAAGGTGGGCGTCGGTAGATGCTTGTCGAGTCACTCCTCCTAGCTTCTTCACTTTGCTTATTATCAAGATTTAATATTCTAGCATATAAGGACTAAAAGATACCGAAAAGAGGTGGGCAACAATTGAACGTGAGTGGTTTGCCATTGCATGGTCACTGAAGAAGTTTAGACCATACTTGTATGGGGTATCCAGTCAGTATGTCGAATGCATTTTTTCGAAATGCAAATATGTCGAAAACATTTAGTCGAAAAAAAAAAATTTGAATGTATTATTTTTTTTATTTAATACGTTTTTGGCCGGGTTTGTAAGTAAATTAAAGTGTTAAAAAAACAGGGGTTTGGGGGGGAACCCCCGCATTAAAAAAAAAAAAAATGAAACAGAAAAAAAAATGTAGACAACATTTTTTCGACATATTTGCATTCGAAAAAATGGCATTCGAAATACTCACTATAAACCCTTGTATGGATCTATTTTAAGAATTCTGATGAATCAACAACCTCTGAGATGGTTGATGCAGATGAATGGAGAACATCCTAAGCTAATCAGGTGGTCCATAAAACTGCAAGGGTTTGACTTCAGCATTGAGCATAGGTCACACTATAAGAATGCTGATTGACTCTACAGAAGGTATGACCGACTAGAACAAGAGATTCATCCAGGAACAGATTAAATCCTCCTGTCCCTTAGTCTTAGGGTGGAGGGGGGGTGTTAGGTAGATTTTCCTTTTTGAGGGAAATTCTCCCCACTTTGTGAGTCCCCCAGCATTTTTGCTGTACTATTGGATTTTTGTACAGATTCTCCTGAGTGAGTGGGAACATTTTTCCGAACTCACTCATTCTTTTACTCTGACCATGGGAACCCTTTTTACCTCTTTTTGGTACTTTTTAATGGAGTTATGCTTTCCTCCATCTTTTTCTGTGCAGTGTTGCTGGGAGCTCCTTGATCATCCCTTTTTATTTTACCTTTGTGGACTCATGTTACCAGGGCAGGGGGAAACGTTTGGTCCCAGTTGTGTTTTATTCTGCGAGATCAGCACACCTCACCTTAAGTGGAGTGCCGAGGGCAAACAATGTCCCAATTTTCTCCCTTTTTCAGTAACCTTTAGTTACTGTTCCAATTTCATCTGACAGGCTGCTGGCAATGTACCTTTTTGCATGGCTTTTTGTGAACTTTTGTCGCAGGCTACCTTCGCAGCTGCAGTAAGGGACACAAGGGTCACAATTTGCCTAAAATGGTGGCTGGACTGTTTTAAGCCCTGGCTTGATGACTTGTTCTTTCTTGAGCCTTCTCATATCTTCCTGGATGGGGGAGGTCTTGGTGGGTATTTTGTCTTTGGCTGGCTTCACTTGGAAAGTCCACCAAGACTCTCTGAGTGCCTGAAAGGACCGGAAGTGTGAGAGGGACCAGAGATGCCCCTTATCCTTTGTCCTGTAGTGTGCCTGCCTGAAAACCAGTTTCAGGCCTTGCTACTCAGCCATTGCTACCAAACCTTTGGGTAGTTCAAGCTAAACCTAGGGGGTGTAACCTTGTTCACCAAGGGTGGGATTTCTAAAGTCTTACTGATTCTCTGAAAGCATCTCACCTGCAGGTTACACAGGCAGAGTGTAAATGCTGCTGTGCGTACTGTTCTGCTGAAAATGCCTCTTTTCGGTACCTGGCTAGAGTATACCATCACAAGGTGATAATAGTTAAACAGGCCTATTTTTTAGCAAGGTGGAGCTTGCTTTTAACCAATCTAAAGAACTCTTTTCTGTGGTAAATTCTTTCTCTTTGTCCACTTGGTTCTCTCGCCGGTGCCTGCCTCTCAAGTTCTCTGTGACTCGCTGTCAGATTTCTTCTACACCAAGGTAGTGGATATGCGTGATAAAATCTCAGGCAATAGGCAGCACATAGTAGTGGATCCAACCTGTGAAAAGGTGGACACCGTTAGTACAGGATGGGATATGTCTACCGAATTTTCGGCCAATTGTGTTCTTCAGGCAGTGGAGCGCCTGAAGTCGGCAACCCCGTCTGATCCTATTCCCCTTGCTACTTTTAAAACGATTTTGCCAGCTATGATCCCTTGGGTGGTGGAGCCAGTGAACTCTACATGTCGGACAGGTTTGGTTCCAATCGAGCTGGAGCAGGCCACAATGATCCTCCTTCTTAAAAAAGCTTCCTTGGATGTGTCGGTACTGACTAATTCTTCCCTATTTCTCTTCTACCTTTTTTCATGAAGCTATAAGAGTCTCTGAAAGCACCCCTTCTCTACTCTTTTTTAGAATCTTCACTTTTCTTTGACTCCTTTCAGCCGGGGTTTCGACCAAGACGGGGCACCAAGAGTGTCTTAGTGTCCGTAGTAGATTGTCTCACCATGTTGGTGGACCAGGCCGGGGTGGGAGCCCTGATTTTATTACATCTGTCGGCGGCATTCGACACTCTCTGGGTATCTCGCCTGCAGACGCTGTTCCTCTCTGGGACCCGTCCTGAATTGCTTTGTTTCCTTCCTCACTGTTAGGTGTCAACCACTATCTTTGCCTCCCTTTCTGTCATTTATACACACTTTACTCTGCAGTGTCCCTCAGGGGTCGGCTTTGTCCCCAATGCTTTTTAATATCTACATTCAGCCATTGATTTGCCTCATACGCTCCTATGGATTTTTCTGTAACTCCTATGCCGACGACACGCAGATCCTGGTTCGCCTGGATCGGGATCAAGTGGCTGCAGCTTCCGAACTATGTGTCTGTTGGCAGTGGGAAACTGGATGAGTGCCAACTGGCTGAAGCTGAATGGGGACAAGACAGAAATTCTGGTGATGGGATCTCCTTCTGCTGTATGGTCTGAGTCTTTCTGGCCCCATACTTTGGGTGATCTTCCTATTCTGGTGAAGGTGGTCACGAATTTAGGGATTCTTCTGTCATCTGACTTATCTATGTCATCCCAAGTCAGTGCAGTCTTTAAGACTGGACATTTCCTTATTAGAGTGCTGTACAGAGTTCTTCCTTTTCTGGCAGAGCGTCTGCGACCACTGTTAGTGGCTTTTCTAATTACCAGTCGGATCAACTTTTGTAATGCACTCAATTTGGCTCCACCCCTTGGATTGATTCACCGTTTACAATTGCTGCAAAATCTTGCAGCTAGGGTGGCCACTGCCTCCCTCTACGGAGCCCTTATAAGCCCTGTGCTTCAGCTCCTTCACTGGCTCCCCGTGGCTCAGAGGGTTAAGTTTAAGGCCCTGTGCTTGGTACATCATGTTTTTTATAGGCAGGGACCAGAATATCTGCAAGACAAATTCCCCCCCTACATTCCGGGTAGGCCGTTGCACTCGGGGGATGCCAACTTAGTGGTTATACCGAAAGGCCGCCTGGCCCGGGGTGGATGGGCGTGCTTTCTCATACGCAGCCAGTAGACTGTGGAATAGGCTTCCATCTAGCCTTAGAAGCTTGGTGAACCATCTCCACTTTCCAAAGGCGCTGAAAACCTTTCTGTTTTAGGACCATAGCCCCGGCCGGTATTTCTTCCTTTCCTCGCGCCAAGATGCCTTCGGGCGAAAGTGCCCATGATATGTGCTCATAACATAACATAACCTAACATAACATAACATAACATAACATAACATAACATAACACTACCCTAAATTGGTAAAAGCACTATGGGGTAGAGAAGGCAGTTTTCTCCCTGTCACGGTCTGTCAGAGCTATTTGTCAATAGCATGGGCTTAAGTCAAATGTACTGAGGAACTTGGCTGAACTAAGTCTATCCGCAAGCTCATCTGTTCTTGGTAAAGGATAGGCATCAGTCTTGGTGACTGCATTTAAGACTCTATAGTCCACACAGAATCTAAGCTCCTTAGTTCCTGCTTTTGATAATAGTACCGCTGGACTAGACCATGGACTGTTGGAGTGTTCAATTACTCCAAGGCCAAGCATCTTGCTGACCTCTGTCTTTATGTGATTCCTCACATGGTCTGACATCCGGTTACCCCTGCCTTTGACAGGGATACTATCACCAGTATCAACATTATGCTGGCTCCAAGGAGTTAGGCCAAGTGTCGTAGAAAACAGGGGGGGGCAAACTGAGTTAACAGAGCTTTGCACTCCCACTACTCCAGTGTCAGATTAGAAGACAGTTGAACTCTTTCTACTGATGCATCTGAAGGGAATCCTTGGAGAAGATCAGGGAGAAGTTCACTCTCCTCCTCTTCTTGGTCAGAGGAGGGCAGGAGCAAAGCACCTAGCTGTGCCCTGGGTACTTAAGACTTCAGGCAGTTGGCATGAAAGACCCAGGTCTACCAAATGATGTACCTCTCCAAGCTTGCCTACAACCTTGATGGGTCAAGTCCAATTATCTTGTAACCCTTTTGGCCTTAGTGGGACCATCACTAGAACTTGCTGGTCTGGGGTAAATACCACCATGTTAGCCTTCTGGTCATACCAGTGTTTCACCTGGGCTTGTCCATCTTTCAAGTTCTCAGTGTCTTCGGACATACATCATCATTGCCATCCTTCTTCTCAGGCTTAGCACATAGTCAGTGATTTTCACTGGCTTTAAAGGTGGAGCAGCCTCCAATCCTTCTTTCATTAGGGCCAAAGGGCCGCTAACCTGAGGTCCATATTGAAGCTCAAAGGGACTGAAGCCCACTCCCTCTTGATGTACTCTATAAGCAAAGAGAAGACATGGCAGTAGAAGATACCACTTCCTGCCAAGGGGTTCCTCTAAAGCTCCCATCATGCTCTTCAAGGTTCTGTTAAACCTCTCTACAAATCAATTTGTCTGAGGACGGTAGGCTGTTGAGAACCTGTATGATAGTCCATAGGTTTTTGACATTGCTTGCATGTAGTGGGACTAAAGGCTGGTCCCCCTGACAGATACCACTTCCTTAGGAAATCCTACTCTGCTAATAATACCTAGTAGGGCCTTGACAAATGCTTGGGCAGTTATAGTTCTCAAAGGGATTGCCTCAAGGTACCCAGTGGCATGGTCTTCTACAACAAGAATCACTCTGTTGCCTGAGGAGGTTGGAGGATGGAGGTTCAATGGGACTAACAATGTTGATCCCCACCCTCTCAAAAGGGTTTCCCACAACTGGGAGTGGCACTAAGTGCCATATTCTTGGTTCCACTTTTGCCAGACAATTGGCAAGTGTGGCAACTCTTGCAGTGCTTATCTACTGCTGCGCCCATCTGGGGCCAGTAGAAATACAATGAGAGCCTTTCCTTGGTCTTCTTATTGCTCAAGTGAAAGGAAAGAGGCACCTCATGAACCAACTGCAAAAGTAAAGGCCTTACTGCCTGGGGTACCATCAGTCCGCCATGGTGTTAAAGTATTTTTCACATAATACCTCCTAGAAATGAACACTGGCCTAAGCACATTTGCATCGCATTGAAAATCGCATTTGAATGAACCTGAATAAGGCTGACTATGCCGCCATTTTAAAGTCATCCGCCAATTTGATTAACTCCTGCTTTCTGTCTCATGTTAAACTTTGTGTTTTTGGCTCCAGCAGAGAAAAATGAACTTTGTTCTGTGTCAACATAGATAAACATGTTGAGGCTGCTGAAAGTGGATTGTTTGTCCTGCACTAAGAAACCTTGGAGCTAAACTAGAGTTGAACTGAACAGTAATTTAGGTGTTGTCTGTATCAATAACGTCATCCTCGTGCAAACAGTGGAACAGAATGTTGAATTGCTGAAACCGTGTGCCTTTGCAGAAATCTATGTGTTCATTCCTTGAAACTGGATTAACTATAAGCTTGAAAACAAATGTAACCATTGTATCTTATGTGCAGAAAAACATGTCTAGTGTTTGAGGAAAAATTTGAACAATGTATAGTTGTTTAAACCTGTATTAGTTATGTGAACTGGCTATGAACCCTAGTGAATGTGTAACACGAAGAGGGGCTGGACGATGTGTCCGGGATTATGAGAAAATGTATAAATACTGATGTTTTTGAGATGTCCAGCACTCTCTCCCCGCACAGTGTCTGCTGGTACAGACTGCAAGGCGTTGGGAGCCAGATAGCTATCTGACCAATAAACTGTACATGTACTTTTGTACTCGTGACTGGCGTATTTCATTTTTGGTGGTATTAAGCCTCGATATATCTTTTGATCTTTCAGTGGTCCCCTGGAGTAGACTCAGTATGTCCACTATATGGGAGGCCATCCTCCCAATAGAGGCTATGCTATCCAAGGTTCTTGCCCTTCAGGCTTGGAAGCTGCTTGTTTGAGCAAGCCTTCAAGAAAGGGACAGTCTCTTTGTCCCTTGCTGAAGTCTGCCCTAGAAGATTCACCTTCTGTAAGTAAAGTCTACAGGTCAGAATGGTCTCCAGGATACAGATCTTGAGGCAAGGTTGAATCTCTTCCACCATTAGGGGAATTTTCAGGGGCTTCTGTCATCTCAGCATAAGCTGGAGGTGGGGTCACATCTGTGATCTTGGGCTTCTTGGTTCTTGTTGCCAGTTTCTGAAGGAAAGGGGCCATTCTTTCCTTTCAAGACACTGGATTTCTCCTTTGTCTTTGGTGAGAGGTCCTTTAAAGGGGCCTCTCTAGCCTTCATTCTCTGAGCCCTTGTCTTTCAACGTGGGGGCTCTGCTGTGCTTGAAACAACATCCAAGACCTTCAGGTCGTTGTCCAGGAGCACAGTACAAGGCACCCCTGCCTGGACACTAACAGGAATCCTGGCAGTCATATCATTACACTTCAGGATTACAGGCACTATGAGAAGCATTTGTATAGGACCACCTGCAAACTGCATGGGTCTCAGAGGAGCCTTGGCTACCTCTTTTGGGCTACGTAAATGATCTTCAACCACTGTGATCTTGTTCCCAGTGTCTCTGATGGCAGGCATTTCTACCCCATTGATGAGAACACTGTCCTTAAAATATTCCTTAGTATTTTCTGGAATGGAATTATAGATGTCCTGACTCTGTTGTTCCCATGACCCAAGGAACACTAAAGTAAGCCTGGCCTGAACTAAAATGGGTTTTTGAGCCAGAGAGGGAAAGTTGGCACCTGTCATAGGAGATTCTCTATCTTGGGTGAAGGCTAAGGAGTGGGGCCCCCCAAAGGGGTTACCCTTACATCTGGGGTGGCCACTCACATGGTCACCAGACACACAAAACAAACATTTGCCGAAGGTTTTCTAGAATGGGGTTTCTGGCAACCTCCTCCTGGTTTGATTCCTGCGGTTTCATTAGCCCTATTGATTTTACCATGATGTTTCTGGTTTTTGTTATTTTTGTAGCCCTCTTTGTATGAGTTATTAGTGGAAATCTCTTTCCCTTCCGTTTTGTGCTTCTTCCCCTCCACCTTCTTGTGAGGACCCCCAGAATCCTTACGAGTGACCATGTTGGCCACCCATAAGTCTGCAGCTAGTGCTAGCTTCTTGGGATCTAATTATTTTGAGTCAGCCAGTGCTGCCTCAACTCTGTGGAACAGCATCAAACATACTTTCCAGCATGAAGAGATTTCTCATGCCCTCAAAAGATCTCACTTTGTGGCCTGCAATCCACTCATCTACGTTTTTCAAAGATTCATAAACCCAGGTTGCCCATAACATTCTATCTCTCTTCTTATACTCCCTAAACCTTTTCACATATTGGCAATGGGTCTTCCCAGACCTGGCTAGGAGTGCTTGTTTGACCAATTGGTTGTCCCTTCTATCTACTGCAGCCATATCCAGAATCACATCACAGCCATTGTGGGGGAGCCTAGAAAGAACCCAAGGGACTTGATCTTCCTCACTCACATCTTTCATCTCACATGCTAACTCAAGAGCTTTCAACCAATCAATTCTGTCACATTTCACATCATGCTGACTCAAAAGCTCCTTGGGAGGTTTAGGCTTTCTGGTCATGGATGCATCCACAACAGAGGACCCTGAAAGTAAAGCAGAGTTTCCAAAATGCATCTTTCTCATTTCCAGCTCAAGGTTTAGTTCCTTCTCTTTCAATTCAAGCTTTATATGCTCCAATTGCAACTTCATTTCCAAAATCCTGGTCTTCTGTTTTTCCAACACAAGGAGGACCTCAGGAGACATGGTATGTGGGGATGTAGGCATATGTGTTTGAGCTGGAGGAGGACTTTTAGCTGGTGCTAAGACTTCCTCCAATTCTATTTCTTCCTCTCCACCCAAATTTTAACATAAAGCACAATCAACCTCAATATCCTCACTTAGATCAATATTTGGTTTGGGTGATACAGGTCTACTTTGGGACTTCTGGAAGTCCATTAACATGTGGATCAATTCACCTGTATTACCTTTTGAGCTGAGGCCTCTTTTCTTACATAATTCTCTAAGTTGCTCAACTTTGATTGAAACAAGGGACTCTTGCTTAACAGTCTCCATATTAGTGTTTTGTTTGTTTTCATTTTTCACAGACTTTTTGCTGGCCAGATTTAGAGGATAGTTTCCCTGAACACTTATAGCCCCAAGTATCAGTGTGTTTGAAACTACACAATCCCACCACTGTAACACCACTTGTTAGGGGGTTTTGGTAAAGTTCTGCCTGGACAAGACTTTATAAAGCCCACCCTTGGTGAACAGGGTTACTTCCCTTAAGTTTAGCCTGAACTACCCAAAGGTTTTGGTAGCAATGGCTAAGCAGCCAGACTTAGTGTAGGAGGCAGGAGGGCTGTAGTGAATCACACATGGCTCAGAGCATACACTTAGCTCAAGGAGACTCTTACACACTTGGAGTTATATTAAAAAAAGGCATTTATTTATATACACCGAGGCTTGTAACATTCAAGTAAGGCAAGTACTATCACACAATAATATAATAGGAGAATAGTTGCAATATTCACCAAATTAGATATTTCAGAATAGCAATGAGGGTAACACATCACATAATCAAACCCCCTGAAACATATATGCCAACTTGTTAGAACGTTGATGACTTTTGATACTTCACCTTAGCCTTTCTTGGAAAGTCACCCCCAGTCGTGGGTGACTCTCACAAAGTCGGAGGGTTCCCGGGGGCACCAGTGACCAAGGGCTGGGGAAGACAAGGCAAGAAAGTAGAGTACAATGTTCCAGAAGGCAGGGCCCAGCAGGCACCCCTCAGGTTTGCTTGTAGGTTTTCACAAATGCAAGGCAGTGTGGGATTTCCCTCACAATAATGCCCCAAGGACCAATGTCCTAAGGCTGAATAGAGCCCAATGGGTCATCCACCCCAATGGCACTCTAGGCAAGCCCTAAAGGGGTGCAAGGATTAGTTGAATGCAGCCCCTAGAAGCAAAAGAACAATGCGCAAACAGATAGAGAACATCAAGGTTCTATGCAGTGTGGTGGCAAATCAATGTTGCAGAGCGGCAGATTCGTTTTTTATTAATGAATAATGAATCTGCCACTCTGCAATGTTTGGTCTGCCATGGTGCCATCCTTAAACAGAAGAACGCCTCATATTTTACGGGGCTTTTCTCAACTGTAGAGTGCATGGAGCTCATAGCTCCACACAACTCTACGTAACCATCCTCAATCCAGGAGGCTGGCGGGCGCTGGAGGGGTGGCCCCGCCAGCATTATAATCTGTGCGCAAACAGCGCACCACCAGTCCAGGATGATCAATTTTAGAGCAAGGCAGGCTAGCAGTATAGCAGCAGGTTTAATGGTTTGTCATTGGCTGGTTTCCAGCCAATGACAGTCATGGGTATGGGTGGTGTTGGAGGGTCAAGGGCACACCTGTGTGCCTCACCTTCTCGTTCGTTCGCTCACTTGCTTTGTGACTTGAGTGGTGGACTGTATGCAGGACTCAGAGCTGCCCATAGAACCTCAGGCCCATTTCATGTGCAATCTATGGTCCATATGGGCATCATTTTAGGGGGGGACAAAGGAGTTTCCCCACCCCCATCTTTTGTGACACACCATCTTGTCCCACTCATTTGGCAGGGGCCCCTTTCATTTAGATGTCATGTCCCCCACAACATTTTCAGCAAAGTTACTCCACCTACCTCAACCTCGCCCCCAAGCGCCAGCTCTGCTGGTAAATTAAGTAACTCGCCTCTTAGCCTTAATTCCTCTCGGCGAGTCTTGGCCTGCATGTAATCATCTCGCACTTTGACTTTCCTGCTTATTTAAGTAGCTCTTTAAAAAAAAGTCGTCGATCCTTCAATAAGCACGCGAGACTGGAGGAGCAGCCATCCCCATTTCACCATTGAAGGAAGTGACTTGCGTACCTCATGACGTTGTGCGTACCTCATGACGTTGTGCGCACTCGCAAAGGGGTCCACGTGTATGCCATCCGTGTGACATCACATATCCCAGATGACAGACATCACTTCTGACGCCAAGGATAGAGAGTGTTAGATCTATGAAATGTAGAGATGCCCCACCTGGCCACCTCAGCACTTACTTGACTTCTGAGGCGCTCCTTCAGCAGAGCCGCTCCGGCAGTGAGAAGCCAGGGGTGGCAGTGGCACGACCTATGACAGTCGGGAGCTGTGTGTCTGTGAGATTATGTGAGCAGAGAGCTGTACACGGCTCGGCCCCCGCAGCCCTTGACGTGGCATGATTCTATTGCGGTCTCGCGCGGGGAACCCATTAGAGCTTTTGGTAATGCAGTTCCCCACTCACCTCCCCAGTGGCCGTAAACGCAATCACACAACGGAGCTCTCGTGGCGCTGATGGCGCTCCCCTAATGTCTTCATCCGACGGCCAGCGAATGCCTGCACGATGTGCGATGAAGTTGGCATGTTCGCTACCTCTGAAGGAACCTGAGCCCTGGCATAGCATGTAAATCCTGTGCTGCTCATTCAGGCGCTTTTGGGGAGCTCGGGCACAACATTTGCTTGTGCTGGCAAAAAGATGTGACCCCCCCCCCCAACTTGGCAAACCCATCTTGTACTCTATATCTTCGCTACGCATTTTATTTTCACTTTAACAAATTACGTTAATGGTACACTTTCATTGCTGCATCGCAGAGTGCCTTGGGTTATGCTCCTCGTCTAATGCTATTCTTGTGAGAGTCCAGACAGGTTCTGCTAAGGTGATGTGAGGCCTGGTTCCTTGTTGTGAGTTATGCCTGACATGGTGTATATTACACAATACTATGTTGTAAATTGTGCTATTAATGCAGGGGTGGACTGGAAACCAAAAGACGCCCTGGAAATAATGTTCAAAGTGGCCGCGTTTTACACATTTTCAGCACACCCAATCCTTTTCCTATAAGAAAATTTGAAAATAAAATAAGTTATCACACAAAAGAGGCCCAGGGTCCACAGGGCTACCGGGAAATCTCCAGAGTTCCCTATAGTCCAGTCCACCCCTGTATTAATGTGTCTAACATGTTGTTTACGACAGGTTTCAACCACTGGGCAAGTAAAATACTGGGCAGTGGACCTTGTTGTTTACAGTTACCCATGTTTGTTTGTTTGTTTGTATGGCGCCCCCAACCCGAAGGTATCTGGGCGCCTTAATGTCTTAATTTGTGCCCTCTTATTGCCGTGTGGGTTGGTGGGGCAGCATGGTTGTCTTATATGTACTGGACCAGTTCATTCTCTCTTGCTTTACTGGGTTTGTTGTGGCCCAGCAAACTATGGGCCCAGGGCGGGGGTGGTACCTGTGTGCTAAACTGTATAGGTAGTTTGCTAGCTCGTGAAATTGTGTTGTTTGGGGCTCTGTGCTACCTATGTGGTCAACTTCTCGCGTGCTTTTTTTTGGTGCCTGGGTGTTGGGACACAGTTTTGCATCCCTCCTACTTCTGAATCTGAGGGAGTTGCGCCTTGTGGCTGGTTACGTGGGCCTGGGCGCTTGCTTTGCTTGGTGTTGTGCTTCTGGTGTGAATAGGTGTCCCGCCACATGCAGAGTGTCTGGTAGTTCCTATTGTGTGTTGTCACGATCACTTCTAAACACTAAGGGATGGCACTTTGGACGGATTTCAAGGGGGTGGAAGTTTTGTTGCTTAAGGCCGAGTGTGCCACCCTCCGCACCCGATTACTAATTTTGCTTTCGTATTCTGGGGTATGGTGTGTGTGTGGCGTTTGTCCCAATGCCTTGAGGGCCCAGGCAGTTCACAATGGGTTCCCATAAGAAGCAGGCAGCCAGGGCCCAGTCAACTCCGACCAGCGAACGGCAGGAACATGTCAAACCAGCTCCCCAAATGTCGATCAGGGTCGTCGAGGGCACCCTCCACACTGACTGAGACAACTGACATGCGCCGTGCTAATTGAATTACCTCAAGGCGCTTCTTCTTGACAAAATGAAAGGTGCATTTTTGAATTCTGTTTGAGTGGGTAAGTCTATGAGTGGATTTAAGAAATAAGAGCCACCCCCTACCTGCTGGCCACACTCCCCATCTTTACAGCTTTCTTTAGCAAACACTATAGAACTTCAGGTCAGGAGGGGCAGGTAGCAGGTGGCTGGGAGGCAGATAGATGTATTTGCTAGTGCCTGGTGTGGTGCCGTCACTACACCCCTATCACATGGGGAGGCCCAAGGAGTGGGAGGAAGGGGAGGAGCCGCTCAGGGAGGAAGGCGGCAGTTAGATGCAGGCACTCGTTGAATAAAGAAGTGTTGCACCCCAGCTCGTGTCTGTCTCTCATTGCATGAATGAAGAGTGACTGACACCCTAGCGTGAGGCGGTCCACTAAGAGGACACCATATTGGCGCTGAAGCGGAGACGAGTCCCCACTGTGCCTGCCATCTCGGGTCCATCGCGCTCGTGGCATGCTGTCTGCCACCACTGGACACGCAGAACCCCACCCTGTCGAGGACACCCAGAGTAAGTGTGTCGGAGCGAGAAGGCTCCCCACCATTGGGACAAGTCCCCCTGCACAAAATCCGCGGGTGGAGCAGCAGCTCCCCACGTAGCATTCATCCGGGCGGTGGAGAGGAAAATTCTCCCGCCAAGGGCATCAACGCAGCAAGGCCTGGCCTGCGCGCATCTGAACACCTGTGGGTAGAGCAGCGGCTCCCTGCTCACACACTCCGGGCGGTCAAGGAACACCGGCCTCCCGCCAAAGGCAACGACAGAAGAAATGACTCCAAAAGAGGTGGAGGTGTGGCCCTTCCGCTCCAATGCAATCAAGAATAGGGTAAGCTCACGCGCCCCACAACAAGCAAAAACCCACTAACACGTAGCACAGTGCCCTCTCCTGGAGCCCTAGCTTCACCGCACACGGGGAAAGACCGTGTCTCCAACACAAGGCCTCACAGGCCTACCAACACGCGGCACAGCGGCCCTCCCAGCGCTCAAGTACTGCTGTGCACGGGACAGTGAACCTCACAGACCATCGGCACATAGCACAGCGCCCCCATCTGGCACCAGGGCCTCACCGCACACAGGGAGAAGAAAGAAAGAAACCTCCCATAACGAACCAGCCACGTAGTGTAAGAATAAGGAAAGCCCACTTCAGCATAACCTAAGCTGAAAGGTGAACATTTAGCAAAACAAGTAGCAACAGCCCATGAGCGGCTCAGAAGGAGAGTCACTGACAATGCCAGTGACTCCAGCCAAACCAGAACACAGGAAAATGACGGACAGCCTCCTAGCCCAATTGCCAGCAAATTTCGACCTCACCGACACCAGCACCCTCAGATCACGATGGAAAAGGTGGCTGAGCGATTTTGAAGTGTGCTTAAAAGTGGTTGGACCACTAGAAGATGAACAGAAACTCAACCTCCTAAACCATGCAGTGGGATCCAACGTGCGTGACATGCTGGATGAAATACCAGAAAGCACCATAGAACACCTACGCCAAACTGAAGACAGCGCTCACGGAATACTTCACACCCCACACAAATGTGGACTATGAACTACATGTGTTTCACACCACCAAATAGAACAGAGGGGAAACCATAGACGCATTTGTCATGAGACTACTGTCGAAAATGAAACAATGTGGGCCTCATTACAAATCGCCCAGTATGGAAACAACAGTGGTGGTAAACCCGCCGCCACCGTTGTTTTCATGCCGGGCGATCACAACTCCTGCAGACGGGAGGTGATGTTCCTGCCAGGTCTGACCTGGCGGGTTTAACACCACCCGCCTGCAGGTGGACGAGGAAACACCGGCAGCATTATGAGATGCTATCGGTGTTTCCATGATCCCCATTCCCATTGAGTCCCATAGGACGCAATGGGAATGGGGATTAACACCATTCCGCCTCCGTGATTCCTGGAAAACCGGGGTTGTAATGCCTCGGTAATTCCGGGAATCACGGAGGCGGAATGGTAAAACGAGTCCGGCGGTAACCGAGGCGGTTTTACTGCTTCGGTTACCGCCAGACTCATAATGAGGCCCTGTGACTTTAATAACTACTCCAATGAGGAGGCTCTCCGGTCGCAGATCATAGTGGGGTGCGAAAGCGCCGACTTCCGCAAACGACTACTGCAACAGCCACGCAACTTGGAGGAAATTCTACGCCTAGCTCGCTCGGACGCTGCCCTCGCTGCGCAAGTAGAAGGCCTAGATGACATAAAAATCACACACGGAAAGCACAAAAGCCTCAACAAACTAGAAGGGACAGCAAGAAACAACGGCGACCCCTTTTGCTACAGGTGTGGGCACGAATATCATCATGAGGGAACATGCCCTGCAATGGGTCAAACATGCTCCGCATGCGGAGGGGAAGACCACTATAAGGCTGTATGCTTGATCTTCCGCAGTAAAATGAGAGGAGCAGGAAGAAGTGGAAAGTCCACATCAGAACAGGAACAAAACCCGTCGACACACCACTGAACGGCACGCCAACCCCATATCAAGGTTGCCACAGACACTACGACGAGCAACCTGAAAGAAGGCAAGACAAAAGGGAATGGAGAGATAGCAAGACCACTCCATGCAAACCAAGAAGAAGACCCAGGAGATATGTCAGATGCCTCATAGAACAGTCACAATCTGACAGTGCGTCGAGCGCATCATTGGAAGAAAGAGCACACAGACAGGAGAAACAAGAAGCACCAAAAAAAAAAGGATACCTATATGCTCTCGGAAAGAACACAGCCCAATACTCAGGATACAAGTCAACCAAACGGCTACCGAGTTCCTAATAGACACAGGGGCAACTGTAAATGTAAACAGCGAAGAAGTTTATAAAAGCATAACAAACGCCCCTCACCTACAACCAGCACAAGCCCTCATCTATTCATGCGGCTCGAAGACCCCCTGTCATGCAAAGGATTCTTCATGTCATCATGCCGGTACAAGGAACACGCAAAAAGCATCCCTATGCATGTGCTAGAAGCTGCCACCGACAGTGGATGCATATTAAGCTATCAGGCGGCCATAGAAATGGGACTCATTCACATACTGCATCGACTAATGGTACACAAGTACCTGGATCCGACGGCAAGCATTGAACAGGTTTTTCCATCACTATTCAAAGGCCTCGGTAAATTGAAAAACAAACAAATCGAGCTACATATCGACACCAGTGTCCCACCAGTAGCCAAGTACTACAGGGGAATCCCCATCAACATCCAAAAACAGGTTGAAAACGAACTGACCAAATTACTCGAGGCAGATATCATTGAGCCAGCAGAAGGTCCCACGCCATGGGTCTCCCCCATTGTACCGGTGCCAAAAAGAGACTCGCCCAACATCCGAATATGTGTAGATATGAGAAGACCAAACAAAGCCATCCTGAGGGAACGTCATCAGGCCCCCCGAATAACCGACATGGTACATCTCCTAAATGGAGCGACGGTCTTCTCCAAACTGGACTTAAACAAAGGCTACCAAAAGTTGGAACTCTGCAAGAGTTCCTGATATATATCAACCTTTGCCACACACCTCGGACTGTTCCGGTACAAGCGTTTGAGTTTTGGAGTATCCGCAGTGGCGGAAGTTTTTCAAGCAGAAATCCATAACTTTATCAAACACGTGCCCAACTGCTTGAACTACAGCGACGACATTCTGGTCTTCGGCCAAACTCAAGAACTCACAATGATACGCTAATGAGAGTATGCATGGCCTTAGAAGAAGCCCAACTCACCTTAAATAAGGAGAAGTGTGAGTTTCGCAAAAGGACGCTTCGATTCTTTGGTCACGTATTTTCAGAAAAGGGAATGACACCTGGCCCAGAGAAAGTTCGCGCACTCCAAGAAGCTGAGCCACCCACCACCACATCAGACCTCAGATCCTTCCTGGGACTTGCAAGCTACTGCACAAGATATATACGAGACTTCACGTCCGTCAGTGAACCCCTCAGAGCCCTCATTAAAACTAACACCGAATTTGACTGGTCGTCCAAATGCCAAGAGGCGTTCCAAATCATCAAAGACCACATATCCGACGCCGGAATATGGCATATTTTGACCCAAAAAAAACACGGAACTCATTGGCGACGCCAGTCCGGTAGGCCTGGTGCCATTCTCACGCAACTAGACGACAGAGAAGGACACACAAAGCATATTGTATCATACGCCAGCCGAAATCTCTCCAAGACGGAGCAGGCCTACTCCCAGGCAGAGAAGGAAGGATTAGCAGTAGTCTGGGCCTGCGAACACTTCCACCTATTTCTTTATGGGAAACCCTTTGTTGTAGTCGCGGATCACCAAGCACTCATCTTCATTTATGGCAACCAACAAGCGAAAATGCCACCAAGAATAGCCAGATGGGCTCTCCGCCTACAGGACTATCAGTTCACCATCACACACAGGCCGGGGAAAGAGCAAAACCCCGCTGACTTCCTCTCCCGCCACCCAAGAGAAAAATGTGGACCAGAACTATCCATAGTGGATCAGTACATAAGATATGTCATCCAGAGCAGCACACAGGGTCTTGACATGGACCAGATAATTTGTGAATCCAACGCCGACTAAGGTATACAAATCATACTCAGATGCCAAGAAACTGGGCGATGGAAACAAGCAAAACAAATCAAAGAAACAGTGCGCAATGACACAAAACAAGACATCACATGCTTTCTGGCAGTGAAAGAAGAACTTGCAAAGTCGGAAGAAGGGCTACTGATAAAGGGCACCAATCTCGTAATTCCACGAAGCCTGCGACGGAAAGTCCTGGAACTAGCCCACGAAGGACACCGAGGCATTGTGTCCACAAAAAGAATGTTAAGACAAAAACTATGGTTCCCCCAACTAGACACCTCAGTGGAAGAACTACTCCAACACTGCCCCACGTGTGCAATCATAAAACAACACACTTCACCGGAACCATTGAGCATGACAGGACTGCCTGAAGGAACATGGGAGGAAATAGCCATCGACCATTTTGGGCCCATGGAAGGGTGAGAGTACATATTGGTGGCAGTTGACGAATACTCAAGATACCCCGATCTACAGATAGTCCCGTTCACCTCAGCGCATCACACCATTCCAGTGCTAGATCGGATGTTTGCAACATACGGAATACCCAAGGTAGTAAAGTCCGACAATGGACCTCCTTTCACTGGACAAGACTTCCAAAGATTTGCGGAATACATGGGTTTTCGCCACCGAAAAATTACACCATTGTGGCCACAGGCAAATGGGACAGTAGAAAGATTTATGAGCAACGTTAAACGCACAACACAAATTGCACGCATCACAGGAGAACCTGTTGAAAAACTACTATACCAACTCATGCGGGACTACCGAAACACACCACAAAGCACCACTGGGAAAACGCCCTCAGAGGTGATGTTCGGACGAACAATTAGAACGCGGCTGCCACACGTAGCGTCTGATGAAGACCGATATGAGGATGACGCGGTCATGAGAAGAAAAGACACGCTCATGAAAGAGAACATGAAAAGGGTGGCCAACGCCACCCGTAGGGCCAAAGAAAATGACCTAGCACCAGGAGACCTGGTAGTGGTCCGGCAACCACAACATCGCAAAAATATGGCTCCATTCAGTGAAGAACCCCTCATCATTGTCAAAAAAAGGGATCACGCATCACTGCAGAAGGAGACCACCTATCTATGAAAAGGAACTCATCCCACTTCAGGCGGATGCCCGGAACGACACCCACAGCTGACACAAGCAGAAATGATACCCTCTCACAATGGGGCGCCACCTATGAAGGAGACAGAGAAGACTCTGCAAGTGACATGTCACAAGGGACATTGATGAGTCAATCGGCAAGGGTGGACGGTCGACCCCAGAGAACCAAAAGGAAACCCTGCCGCCTCATTGAAGAAATGAACTAAGGAAGGACTCTATGTTTATTAACGGGAGGGTGTGGTGTCGTCACTATACCCCTATCACATGGGGAGGCCCAAGGAGTGGGAGGAAGGGGAGGAGCTGCTCAGGGAGGAAGGCGGCAGTTAGATGCAGGCACTCGTTGAATAAAGAAGTGTTGCACCCCAGCTCGTGTCTGTCTCTCATTGCATGAATGAAGAGCGACTGACACCCTAGCGTGAGGCGGTCCACTAAGAGGACACCAAACCTTACCTGCTGATGCAGTCAGGCCAGTGCTGCCAACACTCCACCGTCGTCCGTCACGGTCCATGACCACCCGCCCCACTACATGACATGACAAGAGCAGCTAGCCAGCCGCGTAGCCAGTTGCCGGAGACAGTCGTCTGGGCCTATAGGCACCTTGCCCTAGCCAGGCTGAGGCAGCAATCTGTTGCCCGCAGCCTCCTGATGCTGCTGCACTGCGCAAGACAGTCACAAGCAAGTCCACACACTCCCGATTCGGCCCAAATATGCAGCCAGGTACTGTAGCACGTGGAGTTGCCACTGTGCACTAAGTGCTGGAGCCATGTGTGCGGCGCTGGCCAAACGGTTACAATTTTGTTACAGTCCACATCGCGCCCGCACTATGCCCTCCCAACCCCCACCCCCTTCCCCACATGCAAGCACCTGCACAAGCTGCACTTGCCTACTCCTGCTGAGCTCCATGCAAGCTATGAACCATAGATCTCAACCATTTGTGTTGCAAAGGCGGGTGAAATCACCCGATTTTGTTTTTGGCGGGTGAGTCGCCCATTGGAATGAATGGGCGTGCAGGAGGCTTGGCGGGTGAGTCAGCCCTTTACAAGGCGGGTGACACCCGCCAAAAGCGTGTGAGTTGAGAGCTATGTATGAACTCAACAGAAGAAGGCGGATCAGCCTCCCTCTGTGCCTGGCGATTTTCGGAGGCTATCAGCCATTCCCGCGCGAAGCTCCTCCTGAGTGCGAGGACTGGGGCAGTTTGCCCCCTCTGCACCACCTAGCTAGGTCTGAATTCAAATTAACAAATTAGATTTCCTAGTCTACCCTTCTGGTGCCCCCCCTCCCCTTTTTTGGCTTGTTTGATTGCTTGCTACTTTTTGTTTTATAGTGTAGTAAGAGCCAGGCTTTTCTGTATGGAGTCATCAGATTGGGGCAGAAAATCGATTTAAATGCATTCGCATAGTTCAATCGGTCAAATGACAATAGATGTTCTGATATCGGATAAGGACGTCACCCCTGGCACCCTTGACTGCTTCTCTGCGCGCCCTGTGTTTACGCCTCAGCTCCATGTGCCTAGGCCGTGAAGCAATCTCTGGCTCGGCCTGTGCTTCGCTTCCTGGAGCGGAATCTCAGGCAGAGAAAGACCTGGCTCAGGACTCTTTGGCTTGCCTCTGTGCAATGCTGTCCAGAGTTACGAAGTTACCTCATCCACCAGTTCCGCGTTTTTAACCACTGCTATGCACAACTGGGTTTTTGTGCACAAGAACAGTATAGAGACACTGCGTGATGGTAAAAGTGTAATTTTAAAAGCAAGAATATCTGAATAAATGTGTACATGTGTCACAGGATGCCCGCCCATCGGTAAGTGTCACAAGGTAAGCAGGGTCGGACTGGGACAAGAAATAGGCCCGGACACCCAAGAAAAAGTGGCCCACCCATCACCTCATAAAAGTGGCCCACCGCTCGCCTCATGACCCTTGACCTCTGATGACATCACCGGAAGTGATGTCATTTGAACCCACCCTAAAGTGACATCCCAGGAAGCGATGAAACGTGACCTTTCACCCCTTGACAAAACAGGAAGTGGCATCAAATTGCATTGTTCCTAAGTACCCTACGAACAATATGGTTATGATTTCACTAATGTGATCTACATTTCCACCATATGTATCATTAATATCTGTGTGTGTAGATCATATTGTCAAATTAGTGTGAATGCAAGTAGACGTCCAAGGCAAAATGATATGTTATTGTATAGCACTTACACATAAGCTCTTTTTTATAGAACAAATATGCATACAATATCACCCAACCTGTGTTGGTACTCATTTATTGACCGCAGAAGAACAAAAGGGTGAGATGGCCTTGCTGGGATTTGAACCTGCAACCTGTAGATCATGCACACATCGCAGCAGCGAGCGCTCTACCCACTGAGCTATCATATCAGCTATAGTAAAATGACCAATTATTCTATAGTGGATACCATTAAACTGGTAAGAGAGATTTAACAGCAGACCAGTTAAGTTCATCTGCAGGTCTGGGGCAAGCATGTCAAGCCTGCGTGCATCTACTTTCAGGCTTCGGAGGTTGGCAAAATTGGGAAAGCAGCGCACTCACAACCAAATGCCCAAGAATCTCCAGGTAGAACTGAACATATAACATTTCAGCAACAGTTACTCAACCTGCTGGGCTACCTTTTTAGCTTCCTAGTTTACATTTGTCTTCAATCTGAACGTTCAAATAACTCCTTGTGAATCGCTGAAACTGCCCAAAATCACTGCATTACATGCATGCAGTTCATTCATGTATATGACTTTAAAGCCAGTGGTATTTTCTCTCCAACAACATTGACACTGCACACCGATTACTTGGTATGTATGGCCACAATTGGAAATTGTTTAATATGTTATTACCAATGTGAGGTTGCCCATGTACTTAGTGCCTATCGTGCACATTTTAAATCCTGTGAGCATGCTTAAGCACAGTAAGATCCCCCCCTTTAAAAGAAAAACGGGAGGGACATGGAATTGGTAAACTAAAATGACCTGGCAGGGAGAAGCACTTGCCCCCATCAATCCCCTTCATTGACAGCTTACCCTGTAGCCAGAAATATGTATTGCATTTGTAGCGGAGTGCTGCATTTTGAAATTATTTTCTGAAATAAACTGTTTCTCGGGGTGGCACGTTCCTCTGTGGTGAATGTCTAGTAATGATTCATGCATTCTAATCTTTACATTGACTCCCGCTGCGGGCCTCTGCATTGCAATGAAATATAATTAACACCCACTTCAAGCTATGCTGTGACCTCACCTAAGACGGGCAGTGGTGAAATTCGCCAGTTGTAAATGTCAGTCCTTTGATGTATTCTACACAAAACGTTGCCTTAGCTGGCTGCATGAGTGCACTTTGGAAGGAAAAAACAGACGTACCATCCCAGGGAAAGTGTACTCAACGGACAGACTAGTCACACTGTTAGGTTTAGTGTCAAACTGCAGAAGAATCGTTTAGCACAGTACCCTCCCACCCCACGCTCTCCATACCTGCTGTGTGCAAGTCCAGTATCAGTCACACCAGTCCAGTTTGTTTGGTGTGCCGAGGGTAAGAACTCCTCTGGGTCTGCTGCTGTTAGCGGACTGAAACTGCAGTCAAGATGCACGCTAGAATTACTGGGCACTGGCTGCTCGGCAGTCGTGTCCGACAGTCCACAGTACTCTGGGACAATGAGACCATGCACCAGCCTTTTCCCAGCCGGAGCAGAGCAGCCCAAGCTATACCCCGGCCGCTAGCACACGCTGCTGAAGCTTTTTGCAAAGCGTGCTGCGCTGCAAGAGCAAGGTAGAGGCACGTGTTAGAGCTGGGTAAAATAGTTACATTGGTCTTCTTGGGGGAGGGGAATATTGCAAAGCAACGAGCCTTGCTGTCTGTCTTGCGGCTGTTGATCACCTAATGTGAATGGGGTCAAGCGAAAAAACAAAAAGGTCATGTTCAAATTTGAGCATCTTTTCATGAAAATAAAACACATAGCTCGCCTTGCAAAGGTCCTCTCAAGCACCTGTGTGATCCCTATTCATGACAGCCCGGAGGCCTCGCAAGCTGCAAATTGGAAAACGAGGGATCACAGGGGCTGGAGAGGACTGCAAGGCAAGCCCTGTGTTTTGTTTCAGGGAAAGTCTTGTTCAACTTGAGCATTTTTCTTCTCCCGCACTCTACACAGCACGTCGTTAGGAGGCAGCCCCGGGCAATTTGGAGGCTGCCATTGGGAAGCGCTGTTTAAGTTAAATCGGTGCTGTCTGTATCTTGGAATGATAAAAATATTTGACAGTAAAACATAAGTACTTTACTGTCTCCCCCAAGGTAGCAGGCAATGCAGGTGTGGCGCATGGTTCTGAATGCGATCGGCATTGGAGCAGAGCCTTGGGGGACAAATGGCAGTCCGCACTGGATGTTCGTGTGCTCTCGGCTCAGAGGGCCACTCACGGAGCTGGCTGGTGGTCCAGAGTCTGACTGCTAGCTCTGATTAGCTTAATCACAGTTGAGTATGGGCAAAACAGCAGCACACTAAGTTGCAGCCTGGCTCCAGTGTAATACAAAACACTGGGAGGGATCAGGCCGGGCTGAGGCAGCTCCGCCCAGCATTGCCGCTCCCTCCCAGTGTTTTGTAACACTGACTGCTGCTGGCGCCAGGGTGTCGCGGCCGGGCCGCGGCAGTTTGCCGCCGGCCCGCCGCATTTATCAAAGAAAGGTAACACTTCAGTGTTACCTTTCTCTGCATCTGCGGCGGGCTGGCGGCGGCGGGCGCAGGGCTGCAATTGCAAAGGATCTGTAAGTTGCTTACTTACAGATCCTTTGCAACTTGCATCCATCCGTCCGGCGAGGCTGAGGCCCTGGGGGCTGGTTCCTGAAGTGTGAAGGCTTCACAATGAAGCCCATGCCTGGGCCGAAACCGGCCCACATGGTCTTCAGGAACCGGCCCCCAGGTCTCCAGCCATGATTTTGCATCGGCCACGGGCCGATGGGCCGACGACCCAATCCGACCCTGAAGGTAAGTGCCACAATATTCCTACCCCATTATATGCCCACAGGGAGGTTTCCCATAAAGGGTCCACAGACAGCCCATCCACCTGCTAGTGCCCAAACAAATGCCTCTCAGTGAATTACTTCCGGAAAAATAAAGGTTGATTACTTCCTGTTGACCATCAGCTACTGTACCCACAGAATGTACGTTTATCAGTTATTATGCCACTAAATGCATGACCTTTGTTTAGTATGCATATAATATGAATTTTGATACAGCACTTCATGCCACATCCCCCCTGCTTTGGAGCAATGTACTAACAGTTCTTATTCTTGCCAAGCTTAATAGGTCTGACTAATTTCAGGCATAAAAGGTTAGGTGTGCTCTGCAGGGGCTTACACCCATCTCCTTCAAACAGAACACTGGGGTTTGAGGCCAACACTTTCCTATAACTCATAAGTTACTACGCACATAATGCTTGCCCACCAATTATTATTTATTTATTTATTTTGTATTTAAAGGTGCTTCCACGTTTCTTTATTAATCTTACAAAGACGACACACCATCTCCCGGCTCAATCTCTCCCCGAGGCACCATAATATCCAATGTACAGAGGATATTAATTCTGAATCTGAGGTACGCCTTCCTGATTCTTTTATCAGGAAACATCCTCAGATATCCTGACATGGCGTTCGTCTTGTTGGCAGTTTTCTTCATAATGATCACACATTCTGTATTTCTTTTTATTTTTTTTTATTCTGCTGGCACCAGTCCCATTTCTTTACCTTAACGTTCACCCTATCCAGAAAGAGCATTCCTTCTTCCTGATTGTCACGAGGCCAATAAAACCGTTTGTTGTGCTACTTCTTTCCCATATCCCGCCCCCCCTCGCCCCGCTCCAACTTGTCTTGTGGCACCCGGAAACACTTGTGTATAGGCGCCATACAAATGTCCAATATATACATTAAAATGTACAAAATTAAAACCTGTATTATCCAATGTTTTTAAGCACTCCATATTTTTTTTGACATGATGGCGAAAGTACAAGTCATACAAATGCTGTTTAGATCAACATATAGGGATTTTCCCAGATAGTTTAGTATTTTATAAAATACCATACGTTTTTTGTATATAATATTAGAATCAAGAGATTGCCTCCCAAATTCGATCCTACTAAAAGCTATTGGTATACAATTGCAAAGGCGAGGGATCTTTTCCAAAGATAGCCTTCTATAACCTAATGAGGTTTGTGCTGGTGATTTCGAAATCTCCATGCCATAAAGTAATGTTGGAATGACTTTCCCTTTATAATAACTTATAAGCGGCTGCAACGTAAAATGTTGCCCCTCTGGGCTGCTGGATGAATTAGCTCATCCTGGAGTCTATCCACTATTAGCCTCGGCCTCTTTGTAGAATAAAGTGGAAAACCCAGATAGATGATATGATTTGATATGTTCATAAGCGTATCTTTTAAGTGTCACCTGTATTTACATAGCTATTTACCGTTTCTATTACCCATTACACAAGAATTCCCTGCATTAGCTGCTAATCCATTTTCACTAATACAATTCTCCAGGGCTTTAATAGAGGCATATTAGAGTTAGATCAAAAACCATCATGCTGTCTGCAAAAGCAAGTGTTCAACTGGGAGTAAGACTGCTTGTGGACCTTGAGTTAGGTAAGGCTTAACACGGGTCCATTCTTTTAATGAGCAATTATAGTTGCTTTATCTCTGCTACCCCTGCACACTTCCTGTAATCGCCTGGGTGTGTCCACTATGTACAGCACTCTGTTGCTTCTCAAAGAGGTTTGCACTTTACACAATAAAAAAAAAAAAAATTAAGTTCTGTTTATTGATTTTAACAAGTAACCGTACAACAACTAAGGCACACGAGAACAGTGGTTCAGTGAGTCATTCCCTACTCCTGCCAGACCTCATCCCAGACCTGCCCCAATGGGTACATATAGTCAATCTCCCCTCATCACAGTAGTATAATCCAGTAGTCTTTCACCACAGTGGAACGCTTCCCCTTCCCACCCATCCGCCCCCCACTAGTACGCATCAAATCTACAGCCGCATTGCCACTGATATAGGTAGTCCGTAGCCTCACAGGGCTGCTCATCACTTGTGTCCACCCCGGCCTCTCGGGCTTGCAGAGTAAGGTAGTGTTTATAAGGGCCCCAGATGTCTTTAGGTCTAGCACAGGGGGTTACCACCTTTCCATGTTAGATTTCCATTTAGTTGCAATAGAGAATATCTTATTTCCACCATTCTATAATAGGGTGCCATGGCCTACCCCACACCATTGCAATCCCCCTCTGACCCAACAGTAGTAATATCCAGCAAATTTTCTCACTCAGCCGGCAAACTGTTGGGTGTTAACCAATAGGGCCACCACCAGATCATGGTCCACACTCTCCCCCACAATAGCACTCAGCATTTTAAACACTCCCTCCCAGAATCACATCACCGGTGAGCAGCTCCATGCCACATGTAAAAAGTCTGCCGGCGTGATCGCACAACATGGACATTCATCTGGGGTGTCGGGAAAAAATGTATGCAACAACGCCGGGGTGTAGTAAAATTGATGCAGGAATTTAAAGTGGATCAACTTGAATCTACTGTTTAAAACAATTCTTCTTGTTTGCGCACACCAATACTTCCACCCTTCGCTAGTGTGGAAGTGACATTTGTATGGCGCCCAAGGAGGCCTCCCATTTCCCCCGATAGGAAGCAGCAAAGTCCCATTTAGAATCCTGTATTTTAATGTATTTTATTGTAAAGGTTAGTGGTGAAGTTCATTGACCCTCCTCGGCCTTATTTGTAGTGAATTGTGTCCATTTGATTTGTACCACTAGCCCCCTGATCTCCTTGACACTCTCTGCATTGCATTTCCCTTACACCTCTGTCCTCCCGCCTCCCACATTGCCCCCAGGCATTGATTGGTCTGAACTTGGCTCTTAATTCACCCTCTCTGGGCAGCCCTCTGCCCATGCAGCCCCTGCAGCTAAGGGCCCCGAGGCAAAGGGCAGCTCCAACAAAGGCGGCTCCTGACAGTGTCTGCAGGTGTCCGCAGGGGAAGCCAGGGGCCTGCTGTCAACCAGCAGTTACTACCAGAGTAGGTGTGGCCTCGGTGTGGGGTAGAGCAATCACTGTACTCCGGAAGCCCTGCCACTCTACCTACCCTCTGAATATATCAGGCCAAGCTAATACTGGTTTGCCTCACAACTGTTGAGATACTACACTATTCCCAAGCCGCTTTAAAACAGTACTGTGGGTATTGCCCTGCATCGTTGAGGTTTGGTGGTATTACGTTGACTGACACCTAGAAAGTTCCACACTGCGATAGTACTGTGAGTTATTGTGTTGACTCACACCTGGAAAGTGCCACATTGTGTTGGTACTGTCAATTATTAGCCTGCGTCACACACTTAGAAATTGTTAGTATTACGTTGACTCACACCTAGTAAGCCCCACACTGTGTTAGTACTGTGAAATATTAGCTTGCGTCACACACTTAGAAATTGTTAGTATTGCGCTGACTCACACGTAGAACGTGCCACACTGAGATAGTACTGTAAACTATTAGCCTGCGTTGCACACTTACAAATTGTTAATGTTACATTGACTGACACCTAGAAAGTGCCACTTTGAGATAGTGCTGCGAATGCTAGCCTGCATCGCCATCGCAGAGATCTGTGAATATTGATCCGTGTCACATGCCTCAAAAATTGTTAATACTGCATTGTGTCACATCTATAAAAGTAGACTATAAAGTTGACCCATGTGCTAGGCCTTTTCCTCAATCTGTCCATGTGTCTCAAATCTAGATGCTGCTACTCAGCTACGGTTCTGCATCTGTTACTTTTACTGCTGCCCCTGTGTTAGGCCTCTCTCCCTCTATCCAGGTGTCCAGAGTTTAGGCGCTGCTGTTACAAGTAGGGGGATTGTATAGTATCTGCTACTGCATTTGCTGTTGTTATGTTTGCCCTCTTCCCCTATCTCGGTATCCCGAGTTTAGGCTCTGCTGTTACATCAAGGGTTTTAAAACCAAGAGGTGGCGTCCTGCCACATATATTTAAGTCAATTGCTCTTTACATTTTTATTTTCTGCAAAGATTATAACATTTCTCATGCTAAGTATCAAAGGAACTGTATACTCATAGTTAATAGGTGTAATAATACAAAAAGGAATATCACAGGTGACTATTAGCTTATTTATGTGGCTGATGTCACAAAGAATATGGGTTCAGTTTCCCATAGTGATTAATAGTTTTTTTGAACAACACTTGCCTAAAAGTTGGCAGACATATTGAAAAAAGAACAAATAGAGAGTAAACTTAAGCCACAATTCAAATTCTCAAAACATGGTCATGCATTTACTAAAACATGTACATAGAAGCAGAGTAATTTTGCAGCAATTATGTACAAAGAAACACATATAACATGAAACTGTAATTAGTGAACCAGAGTTTAGTCTTCACAAAAACATCCTGATAGTTGTTTCCAATGTTGTACTGGATATTTTGGGGAGATAACCAAGCCTTTGCGTTCTCTGTTACTGCACTTAATAGTGTCCCATATTAGGCCTTTCTCTCTCTATTCCGGTATCCTGAGTCCAGGCGCTACTGCTTCTAGGGTGATTATATATTTTACTATTGCATTTGCTGTTGTCGCCGTGTTGGGCCTCTCTCCATCTGTTCGGGTGTCCCAGGTCTAGGTGCTCCTGTTACATCTAGGGTCACTGCGCTTTCTACTGCGGCATTTGCTGGTGTCCCTGTGTTAGGCCTTTCTCCCTCATCACGCCATTTCTTTTCTGTTGCCCCCTGTCTGACCCTCTCCCATTGTCCTGCTGTCCAGAATCTAGACACGGGTAATACATCTAGGGTCACTGCATCTACTCTTACAATTACTTCAATCTCTAGTTGTTGTCCTTAACCTCCCCCCGGGATGGAGATCCCACATCAACAAAGACCACGTCTCTGACCCCTCCACATTCCTGGCCCCCCAGCACCACACCCTCCCCCCATAACTCACCCCTTCCGGCACATAACCTGCGCCCTAACACCCAACTTCATGAACCCCCCCAACCCGCCTCTGGTCGCAACCCACGACCTCTGCCCCTGAACAACGATTCACCCGGACCCCGCCTGCCTGCCCCCCTACCATCACCCCACCTCCAATCCCAAAGTCAGAGGAGCATTCTGGCACACCAAACACCCCTCTCCTCAAACACCCATCCCCCACTCCCCAAACCACCCGAACACATCAACATCCATCTTCCCTCTAGCATCTATTGAGAACAACCCCAGACACCCCATGAAATATCAAACTCACAAGCCAGAGGAGCTCTCTGGCGCTCCAAACATCTTGAGTTCTGTGCAATATCAAACTCACAAGCCAGAGAAGCTCTCTGGCGCTCCAAACATCCTGAGTCCTCCTCAACGCACCCAAACCCACCACCATCCCTCTTCCCTTTAGCATCTATTGAAAACAATCCCTCACTTCCCATCCATACTCCCTTGCAATACAGTGGTCAAAGTGGGCGGGTGCGGTTGGGAGTGGTGCTCCTATACTTTTTTTCATGTTTTACTGTTCCTATACTTTTATTTTAAAAAGAAACCATTACGGAATGGTTTCGTTTTAAAATAAAAGTGTAGGAAGCAGTTGAAGCTTGCACTGCACTGAACATTACTTTAAACAGCAGGTGCATTTGTTTGGGGGTTTCTATTGTGTGTGGGAGGAGGGGCATTGCAATGGGGTTTATGGGGAGCTGGGCGGGTCAGCAGAGAACATAGTTCCACTACTTCTTTTCATACACTTCGACCAGTGGTGCAATATCAAACTCACAAGCCAGAGGAGCTCTCTGGCGCTCCAAACATCACAAGCCCCCCTCCACTACCACGCCATCCTTGCGCCCACTGAGGAACTCACCACCCTTTCAACCTACCTCCCCTGCCACCCTCTCCCTCCCCCTCAGCCCTTACTCGACCCCATCCACAGACCCCCCTTCATATCCCTTCCCTTCTCTGAAAGTAGCTCGTCTCGCCCTCCCTAGAGCCGTAGCTTCATCCTTTTCCCCCTCTGACGCTCCTACCCTCTTTCACACTCCCATGGCACCAAAACCCACAAAACACTGACAGAGAGACTCCCTCGACCCTCCATTCCTCACCACTTCTCCATCAATCCAACCTCCCAGCATGTCCCACCCCGACTGCCAGGCCCTCCCCTCTCCCAGCCTCCACCCCGGCTGTTGTCTTGATTTCTCACCCAGTACACCTAAACCCCCTGCGACCGCCGGACTCGAACCAGAAATAATCCACCTGAACCCCCACACCCTGAAGTGCTCCACCCACCACCCTCCCAACCCCCCCTGATCCTCTCCAACTCGTCTCTGGTAAAACTCTAGCTGCCATCGACTTTCACCCACAGCTTCCTATTCATCTATAGCCCCCCGCATATGACAGACTTTTTGCCAACAACCTTGGTGACTCAATAGCTACCATTCAGTTAAATCACCCATCTATTACTCTCCTGGGAGATTTCAATATTTGGTTTGATATGCCCAACAACCCCATGACGCATCCTCTGGTCGACCGTCTTGATGCACTCAACCTCTGCCAACATACCACTGGTCCAGCTCACTCAGGTGGGCACACCCTCAATGCGAATTTCAGCTCCTATGACCTGGTCTCTTCATCCAGTCCCAAACCGCTTATCTGGACAGACCACTTTGCCATCCTTTTCTCTATCCACACACCAACCCCTCCTGCAACAGCTCCCCCTACCCCCACCTTTGATCACAAATGCTGGAACTAAGTCAAGATACTTCCCGACCTAGCGGAAGCCCTGCTACTTCGTCTCCCTGCAACACTGTCCCATGGACATCATTTAAGGGTCACCAGAGGTCTCAAGAGCAACCTCTGTTTGTTGGTTTGCGACCTCTGGCCAATCCCTGCGACTGCTGGCAAATCCACAATGATATGCCAGCAAATGAGCCGGGTGCGTGGCTAATACGAATTTGCGCCAAGAGTGGAGACATGGCGGTGGCACGCAAGTTGCTGGGCTCCCTTTTGTTTCAGCGCATGTGTTGCAGCCAGCACTGAGCCCACGCGCCGCCGACTGACTCCAGTATTGCAACTGAACTGAACTTTGCCGCCAGGGCCAGACATCAACGACCTTACTCCTTCAGAGAGAGTAAATTAAGGTGAGGAAAGGAGAGGAGGGACAGGGGAGGAGGGACTCGGAGCAGAGTGGGAGGTGCTGCTTTTTTCCCGCGGGAGCTCGGATCCTTTCAACAGGGCCTCGAGGGTCAGAGGAGAGCCATCGAGGCCTGGAGGAGCAGCAGCACAGCAGCTTGTGTGTCTCCGTGCCGGCCTCTCAACTACTATATTTAACTGCGACAGTGTGTCGCTCGCGCTGTAGGCTGATGTTCTGTATAATTTGGAATACATCTTTGTCTCCGCACCAACGTGGAAATCTAGGGCTGAAAATCTGCTTGCACGTGTGTCGGCGGGGTGTCTGTCTACTGTCTGGAGCATGTTCACCAAATTTTTGTGGATCTGTCACTGATCCTGAGCCCACATCTGGGAGATTTCCTCAGATCAGTCTGTGCAGCCCAGGAAGCTCCTCTGCTGGGAGTGGGACCCCCAAACTCTTAAAGCAGACTCTTTTGTTCTTGATCAAGCTGCCGCTTGCGCCATACTTTTGCTCCGTGTTTGGGGTGGTTAGAGGAAAATATAGGTCCTGGAAAGCGGCAAGATTGAAAGCTAGAAAGACGAGGCATATTCATTTGGTTTTCATAGACAGAGATGACACATCAATAATCAATCTTTTTTTCATCAGCCTGCAAGAGCCAGTGCTGGCTGAACACTCTGCAGAGAATAAATAGGAACCCTGCGTTCAGAACATTTCAATAAAATACCTACAGCAAGAAATGTAAATAGGAGTTTCTCTGGCAGAGTCACTGGCAGTAATTGTAAACTCTTTCAGCTGTGTGCTCTGCTGGCCTCCACGTCCCGAAGACCTCTTTCCCGTCTATTCATCGACCTTTAACTTTCCCACCAGTGAGATGCAGAGGACGGGACTTGAAGGGCAGCCCAGGCCCTGCTACGTTAGTCAAACTTGAATCTGGCGCTGTATCCCCCTCTGCCTCTCCAAAAAGTCAACCCTAATGAAATGCTGAGGCATTCACATTGCGTTGAGCCTTTCAGGTTGATCGGGAGGGATCGGTTCGTGCTGTGGAAGCGCATAGCTCTCAACTCATACGCTTTTGGCGGGTGTCACCCGGCTTGTAAAGTGCTGACTCATCCGCCAAGCCTCCTGCACGCCCATTCATTCCAATGGGCGTCTCACCCGCCAAAAACAAAATCGGGTGATTTCACCCGCCTCTGCAACACAAATGGTTTAGAGCTATGGAAGCGATATTCTGTGCTTCCCATTGCCTGGGCAGGGTGATGCCCGGGACCCCTTGTTGTTCTTGGCCATCTGTGCATTTGGGAACCGAGCCACGACATTTGGTAATACAATACTATGTGTAGGATGAGGCCTCTGACCGTAGTGCCCCAAACCTAATTTGTGGGTGAATTTACCCTGGATGCAGCGTACACTGAAAATCATATACCTTTGGATTGAGTGCTGGCTGGAGCACTGGGTGGACTGTGTCCTAAATAATGGATGGGCTACAGTTGAACCTATGGCAGTCCCGTTAACAACTGGAAGGTGTGGCGATGGAGGCGAGGGGAAGCCCAAATGTATTTTGTATTTACTGATGTTTGTAGGTATGGAGTGATAGTCTGTTGGAGCGGCTGAGAGTGGTGGTACACCTTTCACAAGGCTGCGCCCACCAGACCTAGCAACCTTGCTGGCATCTCTAGTTGCATGTATCAGCGAACCTTGTAAACAATAGGGGGTGTTGTCTCCATTTTTCAGGGACTGGTCTACCATAGTGGGGTGGCACCTAAACCCACTGATTCCAGCAAAGGGGGAGGAGTGCCAACTGTGATTATAAAAAAGGAATCTCAGAAAAAACAAAGCAACTCTGAGCCAGTGCACTAGAGATTCTAGTATAGCAGACTTGCTGTGGTAGAACCAACATTACATTTTCTCCCCTTTTTTTTCCCAGCCACTGAAGTTGCTTGGGCCATCCAGAGTACTGCCCCACACTCTGCAATGTCCTGTTATGCTAGGATATTGAGTCTTTCGTTGCACACCATCTGCCATTTTCTAGGACCTTCAGGATCTGCAAGAAGTGGGTGTTTTCAGACTTAAAGGAGAGAGTTGACTGATTGTAACATTCAAGCTGCAATATAATTGTCTTATTACAATGAGTAATGAAGTTAGATGCCCCTACACAAGTAGGTTTGCCACTCCTTCACCTTCTATGAAGATAGTGCCTCTCCCAACATTTGAAGGGTTAGCCGCCCGCCTAAATTTCAGCCTAGATGCAGCCCTGGATGTGCGCACTTGTATTTTGGTAGGCAGAGGGGTGAGGGAAGCCTTTCCCAAAACTGGCAGTGTTAAAGTGTTACTGTGTTTGTGCAGAAAAACATACTTGAACAAACGCAGTAAAACTTTAAAGCTGCTACTTTCAAGAAAGACTTCCATCGCCTTTCTTCATTTTGCGCTTTAAAATATACTTTTTGAAAGTTTGTCCCCACACCAGACCATGAAAGGGGGTATGGGGCGAGGGACCATCATTTCCTATTCAGTGTTTCAATTTATTGATAATATTTTGCCTGTTTTCTATTGATTGGGGGTGTTATACAAATCAATTCACATGAAAAAAAAGATTAAAATGACTTTATAAATTAACGCTTTTACGGAAACGGAAGCACTACATGATGATCTAAGCAATAGGAAAACAAAAGGTACTGGATGAGCAGTGGGGGCAGAAAGAGGGCTGTAGGGGAGATGGGAGCACTGAAGAGCCAATAGATCGGTTTATAAGGACACATGCGGGTACGTGGGAGCTGGAATGGACATTTAGGACCTAGGGAGGGCACTTGTGGACTGCAGAGCCGTAAAGTGGTGTTAGATGGGTCATAAGAACTATGTACATACATCTTAGAAACACAGACCTTCATGGATCATGGCGAATCGCATAGTGCTTGAAGTATTGGAAATCATCTAGGCACTGGGTGGCAGAGGAGGTGAATTAATGACCGAGAGGTGACTGTGAGGCAAAAGATACATTTGTGTCATAAAAAATGGTTGGTAAAAATTCAGTCGGTAAAAACGCATGGAACTGTATTGCATAGCGCTCAGAGTTACTGGATGGGAATTTCTTTGGGATGTACTTGGATGTCATTTTGTCATTTGTAAAACGTATAGTGCCCCCAAAGGTTGTGACACAGATTAAAACAGTAGATCGTTCGTATGTTAAACGGGATATCATATCGTGCCTCCTTTATTGTATATATATTGGCCTAAGCCCAGTCGCTCTGCAAAGGAAACCGCGTTGCAAAGTTCCGATCTTAGATCGACTTCGCCGCCATTTTAGGTCCGTCTGCCATTTTGATTTCTATTCTAAAGTAATTCTGTGTTCTAAAATGGTGGACAGTGTTTCCCGCTTCTAATTAAGCTGTCCTGCACTTTGTATGTTATTTAATGTATAAACTGTCCTTTGGCCGAATGTTTGGGTTGAGTAAAGAGACTTGTAGACAGAGGATTGACTGCGCCAACAAGTCTGATCCGCGGACATACATCGACTACAATGTAATACCAATACTGAACGTGGACATTAGCTGAACTGCATTGTATAGGACATGTGTTAAGGCTTATTGTTAATCCCGTGAATACACCGTTGCCATTGTGACTTGTTTGTATGTGAATTTAGGATGATCCATGAGTATATAGTTGGAAAAGCCAGACGTGAACTCGGCACGAACTCTAGACCCTTTATAATTAATTATGTGCAACTGTTTAGACGTCCAGTACCTCTCACTTCTCACACCGAAAGGGCTGGTATTCGCTGTGATGTACTGAGGGCCAGATAGCTATCTGTATCTGATACTTTGTTTCTTTGAACTGTACAGTTTTAGAATGAAGATCTGTGAATCTTTATAAGCCCGTGTTTGGTGTATTTCCTTTTGGGGTACTCAGCCTTGATATTTCCTTTTGCTTTTACAGATGGTGCCCGAATAGGGACCCTCAAGATTGATGCCATCTCGTTGAAGGTTGACGCGGCTATCGGACCGGGATCAGACGGTGTAAAAGGGGGCCCCTTTCTTGGATGAGAAGCGATACCTCAATAGCGCTGCACGACCCGATCCCTGGACGGTGAGCACGCAGTCGGAGACGGCATCTTGACGAGGGTCCATATATCGAGGCAGGCAGATTTGCCAAAATCACCAACCACGTGGGACCTTTGTTAGTTCTTTGAAATCCGATCGGACCTCCTTAGGATTTGATCAGGTGAGTCGTGACCCGATTCTTAAGTATCCTGATCATTTGTTTTGGCGTATTACACTTGCAAGTCCAATTATTGACCAGGTAACACCAGTATTCTGATATGCCTGGGAAATTGTCTGCCTGTTTCAGGGCGTTATTCCGCAGTGACAGACAATCTTTGGAATTTGGCCAACCGGCGCCAATGGAGGGGTCGCCGGCGTGTACTATGTACTGTAAGCACGGCATTCGTAGTGTATTGTTTAAGGATATTTTGCACAGACAAACTAGACATGCTTCTGAACTTCAGTGGCCAATCAATGGCAGTTTTGAAATTCCTCATATTGAATACTTAGAATCCATATTATTAAAGAAAAAGGCTAGACCTGCAGCATTTGATGTTTTACAGTATTGGAAGAAAGAAGCTATGCAGCAACTTAAGAGTAGGTAAAAACATGCGCGCCGTCATATGACGAACGCCAAAAAAGCGTTGTTATATGATCAAAATAAACAGTCTGAGTCAGTTAGGAATATGTATAGGGCTTTTTCACTTGGTAACCAGAAAATGTATCCTTCTAAAGACTTTCATGTATCTGATGAGCTGATTGACAAACTTCTAAATGAACGTAGGCCTGGTGCCACTGCGCCACCTCCGTATGTTCCTCTTCCTGCTGTTGTTCCTCCTCTTGTTGTTGCTCCTCCACCTTTGCCTGCTGTTACGCGTCCGGTGGGTTTGCCTGCTGCACCAGTCACAGCACCCTTTTTGCCTAATATACAAGATCTGCCTACTCTCCCTTTCCAAGTGGTTCTGTGCTGCTTGTAGTTTATCGGGGAGGGTGATCGAGGGTTGTAACTCATAATGATGTGTCTCCAGAGAGAAAGCATGAATTGACTGCATGGGCTAGACATTGCATGGAGAGGGTGAACAAGCTGATGTTTTTGCCACACTCTCAAACGTAGTCAATTTTCCTGAGAAAAACGTTTTCATTGAAGGCTTGGGAGTTCATTTACGAATAATGTGGAACAGGTTGAATGATGAAGATCTCCCACAAGGGTTAAGGGATCTGAATATTTTAGCATTTTCTAGAGATACTGCGTAGAAAGTACATGAGCACGTCGAGAGGGTTTTTGAGTACAGAAGGGAGTTGGTTACGGAATGAAGATGTAGATGGTGATAGTTTGGACGCGATGTTAGTATAGAAACATTTTTTTCCTTGTCGCAAATCGATAAATGAGGAAACCCGAATTTGTACAAAAGATGCGATTAGGTGGATTTCAGTCGATAACTCCTGTTGAAGTATATGACTCGTATAGTCAGTATACGCCAAAAATGCAGAGGAAAGTGATACAGGTAATGGTAGAGTACCTGCAGGATGAATGTATAAGAAGAAAGATGTGTTCTCCTACAGAATTACTGAATATTTATAAGAGGGCTTTTTCGTTTGACACTTCTTCAGCTGCTTTAGTGCTCAATATAGCTTTGTTGCTCAGTAAGCGTTCGGAGTTGCCTACTTCTCAGTTGCCTATGAGAGAGGTTCCTCCGACATTTGTCCCAAAAGTTGAGATTCCCGCTAATGTTGCAACTGGTGCAGCTGCTCAAGACATCCCTGCACATTATGTGTTGCAGTTCGTTCACGTCCCGTTCTCGAGACAGGAAGTGAACACCATTAAACAATCTATTCCCGGTAAATCTGACACGGTTTTACAAAGAGATAGGTGCCCAGTTAAAGTTTCGAATGCAAACGCTCGAATGCCAAAAGGATCGAGTCAATAGGCCCGAAAACAAAAGGGTCACATTTTTTTTTTACATGTATTTTTTTTGGGCTTTTGTATAGATTAAAACGTGTTTTTTATAAGAAAAATAGGGGCTTGGGGGGTACCCCCCCAAAAAAATAAAAAAAATAAATGTTGACCCTTTTTTTTGATGCAATTGACTCGATCCTTTTGGCATTCGAGCATTTGCATTCGCAACTTTGACCTATAACCAAAGTGATAGAGTCTGTCTTGCAATCATCAGTATTTACCTTAAGCAATATTGATTTGTTGTTTCCCGTACTCCTGCCTATTGATTTGTGGAAACAGATTAGGACTGTAGACAATGTACCAGGGTTAGGAGATGCATGGGATAATATGTTTAGGCTCGATAGAGAAAGGCCAGCTGGCGAGAGACCACCACAGGTAATATTGACTTTGCCTGATAGAATAGTTACGAAATTAAAATCTATAATTCCTGAAAGAAGGATTATTTAGGACAAGCTTACTGCCTGTGTCCAAGGAAAGTCTGATGGTGCTACCGAGTTCTTTAATCGGCTCCAACAAGTATTTTCAGATTTCAGTGGACAAGATTTGAGTTCAGAGTCTGGGAAACGACTATTTGTGGACACGTTTGTGCGTGGATTACTGCCTGACATCCAGTCGCAGAATATGTCTTCAGAGACTGCTTGGCAAGCTAAGTCTCAGTCAGAAGTATTGAATATGGCTCAATACTATAAGAATCATGTCAACAATGAAAAAGAAAGAGTTGAAAAGAGCAAAGGTGACTTAAAAACAAAAGTTCTATTGCAACAAATTGTTAGAGGCCCTAGAGGGGGGAATTCGCAATTTAGAGGACAGTATGTTCCACAGGGAAATGCGCCATTGGGTCCTGTAAACATAAACCAGTGTGCTTATTGCAGACAAGAAGGTCATTGGCGTGCACAATGCCCGATCCTCCAGCAGAGGTCGAATAACGCATTTGGTAACATGGGTAGACGATCCAGAGGTTGCCCTGGGGCGGGGGGTCCTGATAGAAGTCAGTTTTCGCAGGATTCACAGCAACCTTTTTCACAGGATAATCAGGCATCAAGTGTGGATAATAGAAACATTTTTGATCAACCTTCTGCTGCTTACCTCTCCGAAGAACTTCCTTTTGACGACATTCTGTTTCGTTGGGATTGCCCGAAACAGGGTTTGGAACCGACGCCTATTCCCGTTAATCAGAAAGGTCCCTACGTTGAGATGTTAGTGGGAAAGAGGAAACATCTATTCTTAATAGATACAGGGGCACAGAAGTATTCCATTGACCATTCACGGGTTTCAAACATTCCACTGTCAGGGCAAACCAATGTTTCTGTAGAGTTTTCTGGCACACCAGTAGTATGTCCGGTTTCTTCGCCGGTACCGATTACTTTGGGTCCATTTACGGACCACTGTCCATTCCTCTTGACTATGAATTGTGGAGAGAATTTGTTGAGGTTGAATCTGTTGAAGGAATTAAATGCGGTAATTCATTGTTCTTCTGATGGAGTGCATTTGACGATTTCACCACAGCAACTTTCTGTCTCTCAGTTCTTGACCAGATCTTTGCCGCCGGAATTCAGTGATGTCCCGGAGTGTTTATGGGCAATTGATGATAATGATGTCGGTGTCTTGCAAATTGAGCCCGTTAAGATTATTTTGAAACATGGAGTTAAGTTGCCACGTATTCCCCGGTATAAGATCTCGGTCGATGGTGACCAAGCTTTGAAATGCACAGTCTCTGATTTTGTGCATCGTGGGGTGATTGAAGAAATTGCAGGTAGTTTGTGCAATAGTCCGATTTTGCCCATGTACAAAAAAGGTGATAATGCAATTCCTTTCCGTTTCATTATTGATTTACGTGCCATCAATAAGATCGTTGCTCCACAATTTCCCATTGTGCCTGATATGATGACAATATTAACTATGATTCCGGCTTCAGCTACTCACTTTAATGTTGTGGATCTAAAGAACGCCTTTTTTAGTATTCCTATACACAAAGACAGTAGATACTTGTTCGCGTTCACCTTAGGGGGACGCTCGTTTACCTTTACCCGTGCACCGCAAGGTTACACGGAGAGTCCTAGCATTTACAGTAGGGCTTTGAAAGAGCAGATCGACACACTCGAGTTGCCACCAATTGTACACTTCTTCAGTATGTCGGCAATCTACACTTAGCTGCTGACTCAGAGAGCGCCTGTAAGGAGGGCACTGTTTCGTTGCTTATTCACCTAGCACGACATGGACACAAAGCTTCACTTAAAAAGTTTCAGTATTGTCGACAGGAGGTCGCCTATTTAGGCTATCTCCTGTCAAAGGAGGGAAGAAAGTTGACGCCTGAGCGGGTAAAAATCATTTCTAGCATATCTGTCCCAAATACACAGAAGGAAGTCAGAGCCTTGATAGGAATGGCTTCGTACTGTACGCAGTGGTTCCCAAACTTCTCCTTTGTGATTAAACCAATGTTGGCTTTGATAAAGAAGGGCATTTCTTCACCATTGCTGTGGAACTTGGAACACCAGCAAGCATTTGATCTGCTCAAGACTGCATTGTGCTCGGCACCAGTTTTGGGCACACCAAACTATGAAAAGGTCTTCGTGTTGTATGTGCATGAATGTACTTTGGCTGTATTAACGCAGGAACATGGAGGGAAGAATAGGCCGTGCGGCTACTTTTCTTCCGCCCTTGATCCTGTTGCATGCACTTTGCCAAGATATTTGAGAGCTGTCGCTGCTGCTGCTGTGTCTGTAAAACAGAGCAAGGGAATGTTCCTAGGCCATGCTTTAACCCTGATGGTACCTCACTCTGTAGATGTTCTATTAAACAGAACACAAACGCAACACCTCACTTCCTAACAATTAACAAGATATGAATTGATCTTGTTTGCACCGCATATTCAAATAAAGAGGTGTTGTGTATTGAATCCGGCTGAACTTTTACCTTTCCCGCAAGGTACTGCTTGCAGTGACGAAGAGTCACATGACTGCCTTTACACTACAGAACAAGAGACAAAAGGCAGAATCAATCTAAAAGATAATCCTTTGAACAATCCACAAGGGGAGCTGTTTTGCGATAGCTCCTGTTTCAAACTCCCGGATGGTACATTCACAGTTGCTTATGCAATCACCACATTGAGCATGGTCGTGGAGACCAAAATAATCACGCATAACTCCGCGCAGGCCGCAGAGATTATAGCATTAACCCGAGTTTGTGAACTTTCCGAATGGTTTACCGAAAATATATATACTGACAGTCATTACGCTTTTGGGGTGGTTCACAACTTTTGGCAGACTTTGGGCAGAACGAGGTTTCTTGACCTCACATGGCACTAAAATCCAGTATGGCTCCTTGATAGTACGGTTACTCTCAGCACTTGCACTCCCTACTCAGCTAGCAATTATGAAATATGCAGCACATCAGAAGATCATAGATAATGTAGGAAAAGGGAACGCTTTTGCTGACCAGATAGCCAAACAGACTGCCACTGATCTCTCTTCAGAAATGTATACTTCAAGGGAAGCCACAAATGCCTGTACTTTGAATGAGGGTATTGAATCTGTGAAAAATATTCAAGCTGATGCCACTTTAGAGGAGTCTAAAAAATGGGCTGAGAGTTTTGAAAAATTGGGTGATGATGGGACAAAGCAGAAGGGAAATGGTTACTGCCTGATGCATACATTACGATGATGGTCGCTATGGCTCATGGTCCCACCCATATTTGTGCACGAAAGGTTACCAAAATGTTACAAAATGTGTGGGTAAATGATAACATTTCTAAGGTAGCCGAGCGCTTTGTCCAAGGGTGTATGATTTGTTTGCAGCATAATGTGGGAAAGGGCACATTGACTCCTAGGGGTAGTTTTGGTCCACCTTCTGTCCCCTTTGACGTTATACATTTCGACTTCATTGAAATGGAGCGTTGCAATAACTACAAGTGTGTACTAGTAGTTATCTGCGCCTTTAGTAAATGGGTTGAAGCTTTTCCTGTCAAAGATGCCACAGATATGACAACGGCGAAGACCATGCTGAAGGAATATTTTCCTAGGTTTGGTTTGCCAAGAGTCATCTGGTCGGACATTGGTCCACATTTTATCGTTGCTGTAATTCTGCGCGGGATTACAGATTGATAAACGGTTCCATTCGGCTAGGCACACTCACAGCGCTGGTTTAGTAGAAAGACATGACGGCATCATCAAGAACAAGCTCGCTAAAACATGTGCCGGCACCAAACTGAAATGGCTGGACGCCTTACCGATCGTGTTATTGTCCATGAGAACGACCCCTCAAACTAAGACTGGGCTCTCTCCATTTGAGGTGGTCATGGGTAGGCCAGCTAACATTTGGGGTCTGTCAAAGCCCCGTTCGCTACGCGAAGTTGAGCATGTACTTCTTTCTGACTATTGTGGACAGTTAACTAAAAATCTGTCTTTGATTTCCCACCAGGTGCGAGAAGCTTTACCTGTCAGGTACAAGGGCCCATGCCACAGCATACGGCCGGGAGATTGGGTCCTCATCAAGTCGTTTGAACGATCTTCTTGTCTCGCACCTCGTTGGCGGGGCCTGCATCAAGTTCTCCTGGTCACACAGACAGCGGTGCGAGTGGAGGGCAGGAAGCACTGGATCCACGCTTCACACATCAAGAGGATTCCTTTCCCGTTGCCACACGATACAGAAGACACCGAACCCCTCACCAATACTGTAACCAACTATCACGAAGCATCAAACAGAATTGAGAGTGCATCGGAGACTCTCCCTGAGCCCGTGGGGCCCGGGAAACAGCCGCTTCATCTCCACACTCTCCAACAGTTCCTTTTTCGAAACTTGTGTTGGATCCTGCTTTGAATTCATCGCTTCCATCAGGAAGTAATGACACGTTGTTCACAGATCATTCAGTACCAGGGATCACAAGGTACGATCTGCGTCCGAGGGAGTAGACTTACTGCATGGTTTGGCTGTGCCATCAAGGAAAATCATTGAAGGGCTTGTCTCTTTGGCCCGATCTTTTGTACATAAGGGGATTCTGTTGGCTAGGGTTTGGGAAAAAGACTAAGAAAATGCTCGATCTGGAGATTCGCCAGCAAATTAACTTTGGTGAATTCGTTTGAAGAGACAATGCCTGCAACCGCTCCCACTCGTACGGAACAGATAAGAGACTGTGTGACTAATCGTAAAAATGAACAATCGAATGCGTGGGCCCTGAAAACATATTGTTGTCTTGTGATCATGTTAACTGGTTTCACAATAGTCATTGCCTTAGGATTCTGGTATCTGAAAGAAGTACATCCACTTGAAAATGTGTTACCCACTGAAAATGTACCCACTGTTTCTACACCTTTTGTGCATCTGCACACTTTTTCTCCTAGAGACTCTCAGCACAGACAGAGTTACCATAACAATACTCTATTACTCATTATGAATTCCACACATGCCATTTTTAATAAGTCCAATTGTTGGGTCTGCTCGCATTTACCGCAACACAGGGATAAGGGGCTGGGTTGGTATATTCATCCTTTACCTATGACGACTGCATGTTATGCTTCTCTAAGGGCACTATTCTTCGGCCGATGGAACAATAGCATCTCGGGGAACTTTGATGGAACTAACTTGAATGATTTTGAGAAACGTGTTCTAACGCCCTTGGGATGCTCACTCTTCGTGAATAGGAGCAAGCTTAATGTTGCTTCTATTAGGCCTTCAGATAGACTGTCCCATCCTTTTCAATCTTTGATCTCTTTCAAGATGGCTCCTATAGGCAATAGGGATGCCACGCCACCTTCTTACACTGTTAACCACAGCCCCGATTCAGTTTCTTTCTGCATACAGAGGAATGGTACTCAGTCAATGGGTGATTACAATGGTTGCACCAATGTTGCGAATATTGACTAGTGAAGACAGACCTTTGTATGTAGGCGAACCTGTCTACTTTTTTTGCAGTAATGTAGCATTTCCATGATTACCCAGGTATTGGCAGGGAACCTGTTATTTAGGGATTCTGTTACCCGGGCTATTAATTGCTAGCACTGTAGAAATTTCAAAGGCTCGTCCACGGTGGGACAAGAATGGCGATACTTCAGCACATGCTCTGGGCGATGTAGCTAAATCTGTTGTGCCATTTTGGGGGCAAATACTGATCTCTGAAGATATCAGAAGACTAGCTGGAGTACCGGAGAGGGCCATCATCCGGACCACTGACATACTCTATAACATGACGTTAGAACAGAAAGCTATAAGGTTAGTGGCACTTCAGAACCGGATGGCATTAGATGTCATCCTGGCTGAGCGTGGTGGGGTATGTAAATTAGTGGGGTCCAATTGCTGTGTTTTTGTGCCAGATTCCTCTCCAATGATTTTTAGAGCAATGCAAAATCTGCACATCCTTAGTTCAGAAGTGCATGTTCCCGAGGGAAACTGGGATCTTAGCGCTTGGTTCTGGGACTTCTTGCAATCTTGGGGATGGAAGCTACTTTCGGTCTTACTGATTATTTTAGGTATTCGGTTGTTTTTCTGTTGTTGTGTACAATGTCTTCCTGGTATGTGTTCGATGTTGGGAGGATGTTGTGCACAAGCGATGGGTGCATTAGGACACAAGGTATACGCCCCAGAGAAAATATCTAATGCATTCGTGCTGAAGGAAATCTCAGTTTCTGACCTCATGGCAATTGATATCTCTGATAGTGGTTCAGGATGTATGGACATTGAGACGTGGAGTTACTCGTAAAGTGACTAGAAGTAGTTTAGCGCTTGGCTTAGGCCAAAAGGAGGGTTTGTTAAACAGGATATCATATCGTGCCTCCTTTATTGTATATATATTGGCCTAAGCCCAGTCGCTCTGTGAAGGAAACCGCGTTGCAAAGTTCCGATCTTAGATCGACTTCGCCGCACTTTTTCTGTCCGTCCGCCATTTTGATTTCTATTCTAAAGTAATTCTGTGTTCTTAAATGGTGGACAGTGTTTCCCACTTGTAACTAAGCCATCCTGCACTTTGTACATTAGTTAATGTATAAACTGTCCATTGGCCGAATGTTTGGGTTGAGTAAAGAGACCTTGTCCCATGCCTGACTTGTAGATAGAGGATTGTCTGCGCCAACAAGTCCGATCCGCGGACATACATCGACTACAATGTAATACCAATGCTGAACGTGGACACTAGCTGAACTGCATTGTATAGGACATGTGTTAAGGCTTATTGTTAATCCCGTGAATACACCGTTGCCATTGTGACTTGTTTGTATGTGAATTTATGATGATCCATGAGTATATAGTTGGACAAGCCAGAAGTGAACTCGGCATGACATTATGATTGGAAATGTATAAAATGTGCAACTGTTTAGACGTCCAGTACCTCTCACTTCTCAAACCGAAAGTGCTGGTATTCGCTGTGATGTACTGAGGGCCAGATAGCTATCTGTATCTGATACTTTGTTTCTTTGTAACTGTACAGTGTTTGGTGTATTTCCTTTTGGGGTACTCAGCCTCGATATTTCCTTTTGCTTTTACATGTGGGGGTCCTGATGGGATGAATGGGACGGAATGCAGTCTGGATTGGGCACAGTGTGGTATGGTGTGCACTGGAGACGAGTGGGTGTGCTGGCCCCAACCATAGCCCCTACCGGATCAGTGCGTTCCGTTCCGCTGCACAGAGGCAAAAGGAGTGCCTTCTCACCCACTGGCAGTGGCCGTTATAATGCATTTTGTTTCTAAAGTGCCTGTTGGCTCAATGGAGTTGTGCCAGTGGTACACAACTGGGTTTGCACTTTTGATAGTGGCAGTTGTTTCTCCTTTCTACACAGAACATCGTTCACTGTTGTGAAGGCTATGGCCAGTCGATGGTCTGGGGTTAGGATGAGGTGGTGTTATTTTCTCCATAGTCTCTGTGAATATTCTGGCATTAAGGAGGTAGAGATGGATCCTCCTTGGTGCACATAGGATGTTTTGGTCACTGAAGATGGTTGTGGGTTGTTTTAGGATGGGAAATCTTGGGCTCGCAGCCTGTGCCTGCCCCCCTTGCAGGTATTGTTTGCTTATTTGCCCACCCATTGACTGGGCATGCAAATCCCTATGACCATTCTCACCCAGTTCCTGCCGCTTACTGCCCAAAATACCTCCTTGTTATTGTCATTGTTAATATCTTCCGCATCGGCAGAATCTTGCGTTCTCTGTCTCCCTTAGCAGAGAGCCCTAACCCGGATTGAACGCAGAGACGGAGAACGCGAGATTCTGCCGATGTGGAATATATTAACAATGACCCACGGCATCTGAAGGCTTTAAATGAGTGAGTGACTTATACTGATACATGGGGGGAGCTCTCTAGCATCTATGACATCAAAGTGTGTTTAGAGCCTCCGGTGAGGGGAGTGTTTACTGCTTATTAGCAAGTCGAACCCCAGACTGGAAATTAATGAGATCTTCGATACAAGCTGAATTTCCAACCTTTTTCACAGGTTGATTACCCCTCCAATCAGGCTGATGCATACATTAGAGACAACAACTCTTGCTTAAGTGAAGACTGCCTTCTCAGCCGACTCCACGGACTAGACCAGTTACAATGGGTTTCATACTAAGAAAGAAACAACGTTTACACTGTTTACAAGGCGCCAGAGGAAACTCCAGCTATATACAATAACAGTATATGTTCTATGTTTTTATGAAAAGCAAGTGACAAATACTCCTGAAGAAAGTTCCCATATCAATCCAAGAGAACTGAAACATGTTGAGTGTATGTGTCATGCAACGCATTCCTACCTGGCGTCTGTGGCCCGATTCCGATTACGCACTTCCTAATTCCTGTCACGTCTTTCGCGTCACGTCCACTTAGCCGTCTAGTCTTTTTCCGCTTGAGCGAACGAGGCGTTATTTAAGCCACACCCTATCTTCCTTCTGTGCGTTGCAACCCTTTCCGGTCAGCTATGCTTTCTTTTGCTGCCGCGGTTTGCTACACGCTGTATCTCTGGCTCCGCTGAGCTTTCCTCTCTCTGCTCCTCCTCGCCCTTTCGGGTTCCGATTCCCGGGATCTCCTTCTCTCTCTATTTTTCTTCTTTTGCTTTTGTATATAAACCGTCCTGTTTGCCTGCAGTTTTCCGTTTTCCTGTAGTAGGAACTATTCAAATTTCCTACACTTCCTGTTTCTTGGTTATTCTTTCCTCGCTTTCCATTTCTGAGATTTGTTGATTTCCGCTGAGTTCTGCTGCTAGTACCTCCATCAGGATACCCACCTGCCGTTGTGATTCCCCGGGGTTTTTGCCTACACTTGGCTTTTTTGCCCCTTTCCGGTCCATCCCGGGAGGGGGTCACGGTCAGGGCATTTCTATCGCTCTCACTGTGGCTTCTTCTCGTGGGAGATATCCGCAACAAAGTAAAAAAAGAAAAGGACTACAAAGCACATCGAACTCTCAGCTCTATTGAAGAAGACTCTGATTCAACAGGTGAGGAGGTAGAGGAGGGAAGTGGGGATATTGACGTCCTTTCAGTGGAGACTGCTGACAGTTTTCAACGCCACCAAACATCAAGAATGGCTACTCCTGAGCAAGTGCAAGAGTTAATAGCTGCGGAGCAAAATCTTTCTCTCGAAATGCAAAACATGAAAGCAGAAAATAACATTTTGAAACAAATGGTGACGGTACGCGAACCACCCACAACAGATCTACCTCCCATGTCTTTGTCCTCTGGGAAGTACGATGGGTCTCCTAAGACCCTAAAAGAATTTCTTGATGCTTGCAGGGTGTATGTTTCATTTAGAACTTGCACCTATGCATCAGATGCATCAGATCATGCCAAAGTCGGGTTTCTAATATCTAACATGACAGGGAATGCTCTTGCTTGGGCTACCCCTCTAGTTACAGGAACCGACCCAGTTCTCCAAAATTTCGATTCCTTTGTGGACCTAGTAAAATGCACATTCGAGAGACCCGAAGTATCTATGGCAGCAGGGGAAGACCTGATGGACATTCGCCAGGGTCAAGCCGATGTGTTGTCTTACATTTCCTCTTTCAAAAGACTGGCATTGGAGACTGGTTGGTCGGAGCAATCTCAATTCATATTATTTCACCGAGGCCTCAGAGAGGAAATTAAAGACGGATTGTCTCATTTTCCTTGTCCTGCCTCACTACAGGACCTGATGACTGCTGCGCTTCAGATGGAATTCAGGATGCAAGAAAGGCGGCAGGAGAGACGCAAGACACGCCCCTCCTTTACAAGAACCTCCTCACCTCCTTCAGCTACACTCAAACATAATGACGAACCCATGCAAATCGGAGCTACTTGTCGGTCCCTGACCCCTGAAGAAAGGAGAAGGGAACTTGGCCTATGTGCTTATTGTGCTTCGGATCGTCATTCAGTACATAATTGTACAGAACTGCCTCATAAACCGGTGGAAAACGCGAACCCTCGTACCTAAAAGGGACGGGTTATCGAGGGATAATCTTCCAGTCCCTATGTGACTATGTCAATTGATTCTTCAGATCCCTCAGAAGACTCACGTCTTATGGTATTAACAGTAAAAGTTACCATTCATGGTAATCAAGTGGAGACCCTGGCACTTTTAGATTGTGGTGCGGCAGGGAATTTTGTTGATACACTCTGGGTGGACAAAGTTGGAGCAAAGCGTATTGATCGTAGACATGGCAAAAAGGTTGAGGGGGTGGATGGTACACCTTTGAGTTCTGGACTCATTGTACAGACTACTGAACTTCTGCCACTCACCATTTTTCAGCATTCAGAAGTCATCACATTCGACGTTATCAGGGCAGCTCCTTTTCCTCTGATCTTAGGGATCTCCTGGTTGCATCAACATAATCCCAACATTGACTGGAAATCAAACAGTTTGCATTTCAATTCCAATTATTGTCAAACCCATTGTTTCAAAGACACACCTTATCAGGAGGTAAAGATCCATCCCACCACTCTTCACACGACTATTGGAGTAAACTCTCTTGACAAAGTCTTGGAGGATTATCAATCAGTATTTGCAGAAGCTGCTCCCATGTCGTTACCTCCTCACCTGAGGACTGCACCATTGACTTGACTCCCAACGCTCTAGTACCCTTTGGCAGGATGTTTGCGTTATCAAAAACTGAAAAGGAAGTACTACGGAAATACTTGGATTATAACATGTGTAATGGTCTCATTAGACCTTCAAAGTCCCCGGCAGGTGCTCCTTTGTTTTTTATCCCCAAACGGGATTCCAAAGACCTCCAGCCATGCATTGATTATAGGTAACTTAACAAAGTAACTCTTAAGGACAGATACCCATGCAGCTGATCCCAGGCATCTTGGAATCCGTACAAGGAGCAACGGTTTTCTCAAACCTGGATCTGCGTAACGCTTATCATTTACTCAGAGTACGTTCTGGTGATGAATGGAAAACTGCGTTCAGAACACCATTTGGCCCATACGAATACTATGTGATGCCGTTCGGACTAGTGAACGCTCCCGCCATTTTTCAAAGGTTTATCAACCGTATCTTCTCAGATTTGTTATTTGTGTCTGTTGTCGTTTACCTTGACGATATACTGTTTTTTTCTCAGACCATGCCAGAACATCTAATACATCTAAAAGAAGTACTGGATCGACTCAAAAGGCATCAACCATTGGTCAAAAGGGAAAGTGTGTTTTTGGAGCTTCTTCTGTACCCTACTTGGGATTTATTCTTTCATCTCAAGGGATTCAAATACACCAAAAGAAGGTCAATGCCATTCTACAATGGCCAGCTCCTTCATCTGTTAAGGAAATACAGCGATTCCTGGGCTTGGCAAATTTTTACAGCCGATTTGTACCAGGGTTCTCAAACATCGTTCTACCCATCACCAGTTTACTAAAGAAGTCATCCGCGCCTTTTTTCTGGAACACTCAGGCTGAAGACAGCTTTCAACTCTTGAAGAAAAGTTTCTGTAGTGCTCCCATCCTACGTCAGCCAGATCAAAGGAAACCTTTTATCCTCGAGACCGATGCTTCAGCTGCAGCCATATGAGCGGTTTTACTACAAGAACACGACAACACAGAACATCTGATAGCCTGTCTGTCCAAAACCCTTACAACAAGTCAACAGAATTATTCCGTCATCGAAAGAGAACTATTAGCCATGAAAAAGGCTTGCGAAGTTTGGAGGCATCTGCTACAGGGGAGTTGCCACCCCTTCATAATTCAAACTGATCACAAACATTTACAGGTGTTACAGTCAATGGATTGCATAAATTCCAGACAAGCAAGATGGGCATATTTTTTTCACAATACGATTTCCAGATTACTTATATCCCCGGAAGTCAGAATACCTTGGCTGATGCTCTATCCAGAAAGACACTTACCTCCCAGAGAGCCTCTTCCTACCCTGAAAAACTGTTCCCAAGGAATCGAATAGTGGCTACCATAACTTCATTTTTTCAACAGATCAGAGAAGCTGCCTCCTCTCAACCGGAGCCCCATGGCATGACTGAACGAGATGGCCTGTTTTTCAAAGGTCAAACAAAAAATATGGGTACTATCCAAGACCCTCCAGAAAGACATTATGTCTTGGTGCCATGATCACAACACAGCAGGTCATAGAGGGCAAGCCAGTACCCTGGACTTGATAAGAAGAGCCTTCTATTGGCAAGGTTTGCCTAAGGATGATAAATGGTATGTCAGGACCTGTAAAGTCTGTTGTCAGAGCAAAAACAGTACCAAGAGGCCCATTGGATTGTTGCAACAAGACACCATTCCTGATCGCCCGTGGAGTCATATATCCACAGATTTCATTGTGGACTTACCACCCTCACAGGGACACACATGTATAATGGTGACTATCGATTCTCTCACCAAGATGGCCCATTTTTCTCTGCTCCCAGGTCTCCCAACTGCTGACAGCATGGCATTGGTTTTCATAAAAGACATTTTTAGACTCCCAGACAACATCATATCTGACCGGGGGAGTCAATATGTCACAAAATTTTGGAAATCGCTTTGCCCTGCTCTTAACATCCAGCATGCTTTATCGTCTGGATATCATCCCCACACAAATGGGCAGACGGACCCCTTGAATGCCACCTTGGAGCAGTACTTACGCAGCTACACGAACCTGGAACAAGACAACTGGGTGGACCTGTTGCCAACGGCGGAATTCGCATACAACAACGCCAGCCATTCCGCAAGTGGGATGTCTCCCTTCTACAATTCATATGGTTTTCATCCCCGAGCCATTATTCCTCTCTCTCCCTTTCAACCTACCCTTCCGGCGGTTGCTGAAACACTGTCCAGGATAAAAGATACTCAAGAAAAAGCAAAGGTAAACCTGAATGACAGTTTACAAGTCTATAAGAGACAGGCCGATCGACACCGGCAGGTGGTACCTGATTGGAAAGTGGGCTCTAAAGTGTGGTTATCCACTAAATACCTCCCAAGATGGTCTCGACCGTCTAAACTCTCCCCTCGGTTCATTGGTCCCTATCCTATCACTGAGAAAATCAATCCAGTGGCATTCCGCCTAAAATTGCCACATGCCTTGAGGCGGATTCACCCAGTGTTTCATGCTTCACTTCTTAAGAGTGCCGATCAGTCTCACAAGGCTCGACCTTTACCCATTCTTTCTCACTCCCTTGATTCATCTGAATACGAGGTTTCCCAGTTGTTGGATTCTAGGTACCGCAAAGGGCGCCTGGAATACCTGGTGCATTGGAAGGGTTTTTCTCATACGGAGGACTCTTGGGAACCCTGTTCACATATCCATGCCCCAATAATTCTCAGAAAGTTTCATCGATTACATCCTGGTAAACCGGGGGGGTCTGTGTCTTGGAAGGGGGCATACTGTCATGCGACGCATTCCTACCTGGTGTCTGTGGCCCGATTCCGATTACGCACTTCCTAATTCCTGACACGTCTTTCGCATCATGTCCACTTAGCGGTCTAGTCTTTTTCCGCATGAGCGAACGTGGCGTTATTTAAGCCACACCCTATCTTCCTTCTGTGCGTTGCAACCCTTTCCGGTCAGCTATGCTTTCTTTTGCTACCGCGGTTTGCTATACGCTGTATCTCTGGCTCCGCTGAGCTTTCCTCTCTCTGCTCCTCCTCGCTCTTTCGGGTTCCGATTCCCGGGACCTCCTTCTCTCTCTATTGTTCTTCTTTTTCTTTTGTATATAAACCGTCCTGTTTGCCTGCAGTTTTCCGTTTTCCTGTAGTAGGAGCTATTCGAATTTCCTACACTTCCTGTTTCTTGGTTATTCTTTCCTCGCTTTCCATTTCTGAGATTTGTTGATTTCCGCTGAGTTCTGCTGCTACTACTATCAGGATACCCAACTGCCGTTTTGATTCCCTGGGGTTTTTGCCTACACTTGGCTTTTTCCCCTTTCCGGTCCCTCCCGGGAGTGGGTCACGTTCAGGGCATTTCTATCGCTCTCACTGTGGCTTCTTCTCGTGGGAGATATCCGCAACAAAGTAAAAAAAGAAAAGGACTACAGAGCACATCGAACTCTGAGCTCTATTGAAGAAGACTCTGATTCAACAGGTGAGGAGGTGGAGGAGGGAAGCGGGGATATTGACGTCCTTTCAGTGGAGACTGCTGACAGTATGACAATGGCTTATGTAATATCCATTGATACCTTAGAGATGTCAAGAAAATTACAATTTCGATTTAGAGACAAAAATTTGAATCTCTAATACTCAACTAAATAGATCTATCTAGAACCGCGCCTATCTAAGAAGCTGTTGCTTGTCACAGTTTTTGAATTGTAATTCTTTTATACAGTGTTTTTATAAATTGTCTTTGTTAAAAGTGTATTTTTCTATGTCAAATATGGATGACATTTTTTTTTACATGGTATACTTAACAGTTAATGTTTAATGTTTGTAACTGTTGATGCGATAATGCCTAGAGACCATTCTGCGTGAATTTCTGCCCATGATAGTCTCAGGATGATAGCTCAATGGCAACGCACTCGCCTTGGAAACAAGATGACACGGAGCACCACAGGTTTGATCCCCGGGTCCGTGCTTAGAAACCTCTGGGTATTAATTGCCTTATAAATAACCCATATCAAATCATGGACAGAGTAGCAACTGGCAACTTCATAGACCTCCATTTTGCTAAACTAACATTCACTGATGCGAAAACCATGTAGCAAATCTATTATTTCTGTAGATGGGTCGAATTTGGTTTCAGGACCCATCAAACAACAAATCAGTCCCTTGCATTTGATATCCTCTAAGAGGCATTAAGAAGTGCTTTCATTGGACCCGATCACAGCCCCCAATTTTCAGATAATCTTGGGAATTCCGTGGCTCGTGTTCCATAAACCTATCATTGATCACTAACATTTGCTGGAGATTGCTGTCCTCTCAGCTGCCAGCAACCTAAAGAGGAATGGGAAATGCTCCCGCCCCTTCCCCCCCTATGAAATACATGACACAGAAGAAGGTCAGGAAACACTGCAATTACCCATTCTATTTCAGATGAATGCTCAAAGGACCGATGGTTCACGAGTATGCTGATAGAGTTAAAGCAGCCATTACCACAGCACTGGTATAACAGTTACCTGACCATTCAAATCCTTACACTGTTGAGGTGGATGTGTCCGATTACGCCCTAAGAGCCGTAATGTCTCAGAAAAACAGCTCAATCGGACACAACCATCCGATCGCTTATCACTCAAAAAACGTAATGCTGCTGATCTAAACTACAGCATTTTTCATAACGAACTACTTGCAAGTAGCCTTCATTACATGGAGACATTACTTGGAAGGAACCAATCATCCAGTGTAAGTAATAACAGATCATAAGAACCTAGAATTCCTCAAAACCGCCACAGACATCAACCAGCGACAGAGCTGAAGGTTCCAATTTTTCTCTCGCTTCAACTTTCAAGTCACGTACAAACCAGATGTTTTAAATACAAAAGCTGACGCTCCTTCCTGTAAAGACTCACCCATCGCTGAACCAGTACAAGGCATGCCTTTTGTGACTCCAGATTGACTTGTTACTTTCCATGTAATGAACCTGTCAATGTTCTAAACTGACCTCAATAACAGCTACACTGACAGCATGAAAAAGGTATTCCTACAAGAAGATCTGCAACACCATTAACACTGTGGCTTACTATTCAAGGGCAAGAAGCTATGGATACCCACATTACCCGCCCAAACCCTGTTGTTACAATGGTCTCATGACATAGGAGGAGCCAGACACTAAAGCATAAAAAAGACAATGGAGAAGATCGAAAGGTATGCTTGGTGGAAAGGATGGCAAGCCGATTTTACAGACTACATCTGTGGATGCAGTACTTGTGCCTGATACAAGGATCTGTGCCACAAAGCGATGGGCCTACTTCAACCACTTCCTATATCTTCTGCACCATGGTGTATGTGCTCTATGGACTTTATTACCAATCTGCCCCCAGTACAGCATATAACCTCTATCTTCACAGTGGTGGACTGTTTCACTGAACTGGCCCATTTCATCGCCCTTCCTAAGGTTCCTTCTGCTTCTGTACTCACCCATCTATTTCTGACCCATATATTGCGTCTTCATAGACTTACAGTTTCCATAGCCACTGACTCTTGGTTCACAATTTGTATCACAGTTCTGGAGAGAACTCAGCAGAATGTTGGGGATCAAGTTGAGATTTATTTTCATCTGCATGCCACCCTCAAAGCGATGGACAAACAGAGAAGGTGAATGAAGTCGTCAGACAATATCTACTTTGTTACACTACAGAAAGGATCAGTGATTGGGTCACGCTATTGCCCTTAGCAGAATTTTCATATAATGACTCACATCACACCTCCATTCAGGATACTCCTTTCCATTTGTCTGTGGTTTTCACCCTGTCTCCCTTCCGTTCACCACCCTCCAGATCTCCCCCATTCCAAAGTACATTGGCCCATTTTCTATTAAAAAAAGGTAATTAATCCTGCTTCATGGAGTTGGCATTGCTGACAAATTACAACATCCATCCTGTTTTCCATGTCTCTTTACTGAAAGCCATAACCATTTCCAGCAAGTATGGTAAGCGGCAGCTATCCCGTCCTCCCGCTGTGGGACCTCAAGAAGAATTTGAGGTATGAAAAATCCTAGCTTTCTGACGTAGGGGACGATCGGTTCAGTATTTGATCGACTCGGTGGGTTATGGCTCTGAAGACCATACTTGGATATCTGCCAAGAACATATTCGCTCCTGCCTTAGTATACCTTGCTAGATTTCATCATATCTTCCCAGAAAAATCTGGGGGTGGCAATCTGATTGGGGGAGGGGAGTTCGGAGGGGACGTGCTGTCAAGGATCACTGTCCTGGCCGAGGCCACCACTGCTCCCTTCTCCTGGGATGTTTATGGCAGCCTCTTTGGACACAGCGGTACCACAGGAGTGTCTCCTTTCCCCAGATGGCCACTGCATGCCGTCAAAGTGGCATATCAATAAATCACCCACACCAAGATGGCCATTCTTTTTGCCGCACCATGCCCCAACCACAATGGCCACCCTTTGTGGCCATACCATGGACCCACCAAAATGGCTACTGTGAAAGTAGCTATGCGTGGCACTGCAGCAAATCCATCATCATAAAAGACTGGACGCCAGCAAGAATGGGCGTCTTGCAAACATCATGTTCCAGGACTCGGAGCCTCGCTGAGCCTAATTTACCGACTTTTCATTCAAGGCTACAGACTTCAAGTATTTTATTAGGTAATTAGAACCTTTTTTTATGTTACTTTTGTATTGGGACATCTGCTTTCTACAAAGCTACCTTGCAGGAGTTTAGTTGGAATGGCTAAGCAAGTTGCAGGTGGACATCGTGTTATGATCTAGGAGATAGCATTCCCCTTCCCAGGCAATCCATGATCACTGAGAGGAGAAGAGGAATCAAATCTGTGTTTACAAATCTCATTGTATGTCCTTATCTTGTCCCAACCCTGAATCCATTCTGGTCCCGGATCGTCATGCCTGTTGTTCCAGCTCCTATCTACATTGGGAGAACACAGCACATCACATCTCGCCTACACAGTGCCTTAAGTGGCACTGGAAAATGAGCCGGGGGTCATCAAGTGGGCAAGGCCTAACAGCAGGGGCCTCCTGCCGGCTCATTAGGCTCTCCCCCTTGACGAGCCCTGGCTCAATGGGCTACAGGTACCCCTGCCATGCAGTCTGCGGGAGAGAGTGCTGAGCTCTGCATTTATTTTCTAAAGAATTGCCTTGCAGGGGACAGTGCCTCACCTTTTCACCCTTAACGCTGGCACTGGCCCTCACCAGGGGAGGGGCAGCACCTCCATTGAGGCTGAAAAGGTGAGGCCGCTGGAAGCGGAGGCCTTTTTTTTCAAAATCCTGAAGCTCCCTTTCATTCGCGGGGAGCTTCAGGCTTTCGAAAAAAAAAGCCTTGTCCTGTAACGGGCAGGGCTGCCAAGGGTGATTAGTGAGCCGGGCAGCGCCCCACCGCAAAACGATATTTCTGAGCCTGCCGGGGCTTGGCCCTGGCTCATCCAGGCACACTTAAAGCCCTGAGCCTACCAAAGCCGCCCGCACTTGGGTAGGAAGGGGAACCCGAAGCTCTGATGTTATATTAGAGCGTTCACATGGATGTCACTTGCGACCCCTAAGGTCTCCCTTGCTACCCCTATAAAAAAAATCAAAAAGAAAAGCTTTTTTTTTGTTTTTCTTTTACATTGAGGCACATGGGCTGTGACCAGCAGCATGTGGCTCTTTGTTTCTAGAGCGGTTTTCTGATAGCAATAGCCAATAAGATAGTTCAGTGGGTTGCACGCTCGCTACTGCAATGTGTGTGTGATCTGCAGGTTGCAGCTTCAACTCCCAGCAAGGTCAATTCAGCCTTTCATCCTGCTGAGGTTGATAAATGAGTACCAACACAGGTTAGGTGATATTGTATGTATATTTGTTCTATATGAAGCGCTTAAGTCTAAGTGCTATATAATAACACACCATTATTGTTTGGCCTTGGACGTCTGCTTACATTCACAATGATTTGGTAATATAGGCCTATATGCACTGATATTAATGATACACATGGTGATTCATTCTTGTCTCAAATGTATATCACTTTACAGTGATATAACCATATTTTTCATAGTGTACCCAGAAACAATATGATGCTACTTCCTGTATTGTTGAGGGGTGAAAGGTCGTGTTCCATCACTTCGCGTAATGTCACTTCGGGGTGGGGTCAAATTACATCACTTCCTGCCATGCCATCAGAGGTCAAGGGTCGTGTGATGTCACGTCCGCTACACCTGGCATTTTGGTGAAATGACGTCCCTATGTAGGACTGCAGGAGACTAGTTCACTTTCCATCAGCGTCCGTTCAGGAGTCACTTCCCCGGGTCCAGGTCTGTTGATGGTACAGTTCGAAAACAGGCAAAGCCGCACCTGGCATGTACCAGACATAGTTTCTTGATGTTGTGGGCTAGTCAGCGAGATGCAAATAAGTCAGCGAGATGCAAATCGCTGGACGTCCAGGCAGCTCGGGCACAGGGGGACAGGACAGGTGACAGGACATCACTCACCCCCTTTTTGGCGATGTTCCCCCAGTCAGGAGTGCCACTCACTCAGGGGCACGCGAGGGCCCAGCAGCACTCATGAGGAGCTGCAACCCTTACCTTGTCCAATGCACCGCCTCCTTGTGGTGAGCATCAGTGCTATAAGTGTTTGATGGTCTGCCAGCAGTTGTTGGCTGAACTCAGGGGACCGGCAGGTATCTCCCCCAAGCCCACGTTGGACTGGTCCTCTGATGGCATGATATGCTGGGTGACACTATTGGCAGGCAGTCTGGGCCACTAGCTCTCTGGTTCTTGGACGGTACAGTAGGAGACATTAGTGTCATGGTGTTAGGGGCCACTTGTAGGGCAAGCAAGGTGACTTCGGTGGCTGGGTGTCATGGTTTCCTGATGGCATTGTGCCAGGAGCTGTTTGCTTCTATTCTTGTTTGCCTTGCCTCTCGACTGCTGGTACAGTGCACAGGTTCTTGCCTGGCGGGCAGTGCAGGAATTGACTGGTGTTCCAGGTGTGTAGTGTGATTCAGTTTCTCAGATCACCTGGCAGTGCAGAGTACCTCTTGTCCCGTGCTTCGCATGCAGCGTCTTAGGCATGACAAGGGGTACAGTGCGCAGAGCGCAGGACGCTCAAATACCAGGGCTTGGAGTTCCAATGAGCATGAGGGTGGAAGTCCCACATTAGAGGCACTGTGGCCATTGTTGGTGCTGGTGCACTATCTTTGCTTGGTGGCATGTGCTGACATGGAACACTTTATTAATCACTTTCCTCAATTACACCACTCAATGGCTCAGGCTCATACCGATATTCCTCCATTTTTAGTGCGTGCGGAGCAAGCATATCTCTTGTCTTTGGCCTTCACTTGACGCACTTCATTTTCTGCCTGGAGGGCTGTAATTTGTGTGGCAGCCAAGAGCTCCGACACAGGAGCATTTCGGTTAACTACTGTCAGCGGCTCAGGCTTTCCTTGAGGGCCGCCACTTGCTTCCTTTACAATAGCTCTGGCAGGGAGCATGAGTATTTTGGACACCGCTTCCTGGCACTGGCTTCTCCAAGGCCTCGTGGCTTTGTTTTATTTGCCTGTTTCCTTAGCTCCGACATGGAGCTCTACATATCTTCACTGCTTGTCGGCCCGGGCTCTTCGAATGGCCAATGCTCTATGAATTCTGGAGCGGAGAGCCTTCCTTCTCTCTTCTTGCTGCTCCGAGCCGACCAGAGCACCGTGACAAGGCTCCCGACCGGAGCACGTTCTCACTTTCACTGCTTCAGGGCCTGGGATCGGGCTGGGGCTTTTTCCGGCACCGCTCCGGATTGGAGCTCTACATTGTTTTTACCGCCGGGTCCGGGATCATGATGAGGGCTCTGGCTTTGTTTTATTTCTTCTGCTCCCACTGGTGCACTGTGGCAATGCTCCAGACCGGAGAACCTACTCCATCTCACCGCCGCAGGGCCCGGGCTCATGCTGAGGCTCGGGTGGCACCGCAACATAGCACAGTGTTGCTGCCAGTAGGGGAAACCCACCTCCAGTCGTTCGCTCCCGACTGGAGCACTCCATTTGTTTCACCGCCAGGCCCAGGATCACAGTGGGGGCTCCGGCGGTTATTCTTTCTGTTACAGCAGATGGGGGCTACAGGCGCAACCCAAGATGTTTCGTGGGTGCTTCCTTCGTCGGCGGCGGGTGCTGCAGGGGGCTGCAGATTGGATCCTCCCATGGCCGCACGAGCACCGTCCTCGCAGAGGACCGTGGCAGGGGAGGACCCACTGCAAAGGGTGCCTCTTCTCTGGGGATGGGCCAGCACCGCTCTGTCCTCCGGCGGGATGTTGTCCTCTTTCCGCATCAGTGGCAGCACAATGGTTTGCAGGCTGGCTTCCGCCTCTGCAGCACGGCGGGGGCTGCCAACTCACCTCTTCGTTCTGCCGCGGGGGCGGACAGCAGCACAGCTTCCTCCCCATACGGTAGGTGTCGCTCCTATTGCGGCTGCGGCCGCACCACATCTTCCCCACTGGGCGCAGGGCAGCAATGCTCTCTCCTGGCGGGAGACGTCATTTCCTTTATGGCATCGGCCGCTCTGTTCCTTCCCCCTTGGGCGTACCCTTCTTTTATTTGCGGCGGAATGCCGCGGGGCGCGCCTCACAGCAGTGTGGCCCGGGCCTACACCCCAACAAAGGCAGTGAGGTGCAGGCTAGTCCTGGCTTGCGGAGGGCATCGGGCACTCCTCGCTTCACTCGCCCACCTTTCCTTTCTCTAGTACACGAGACCAGCAGGGATTGCGCATCGCTGGCTCGTCGTCTTCTCTCCTTTCTTTTATCTTTTGAGATTACGACTTCCTCATCGCCAATGTTATGGGGGGGTGGGTGCTGGTCGTGTATATCGCGCCAGCCTCCTGTGGTACCATGGGACACCAGCACCACGGAGGCCCAGTGCCTAGGAGGATTGATGGGTGGGGGCTGGTCATGGACATCGCACCACCCCCCTGAGGTGCTATGGGACACCAGCACCAGTGAGGCCCCGTGCCTCTAGGGGTGGCAGGTCTAACCCTACCAGCACATGCGGAACCTGGATGCCTTCCTGGCAGGGGGGGGCATTGGCAACCGGACCTGCAGGCCCTGCTTATACGGGGTGGACCTGCAGGCCTCAATGAGAGACTGACTCCGTTCATTCCATTTCGGAGTCTGCAGCCGTTCTGTTGCACGTGCCTGCAGGGCTCCCTTTCCATCTTAAAAGGGCAATGCACATGGGAGGGACACATCCCCTAAAAGGGGCAACACACATGGGAAGGTTATTGCACAACATGGGGGATCCCCGAGTGTGCCATCAGTACACGTTGCAGCTACCCTGGGAAGCAGGCTGCAATTGCAAGCCTCATAACACTAGCAACACCCCCGAGGAAGACAGACATCAAACGAAGCTAAGGATAGAAACGAGTGGGGAAATGTGTTTGCAGACAGTGGTGCCATTGATCAAGCCTCTGTGGGGCCGGGACCTCATTGCTCAACAATACTTGGGCAGTCTCCCAGGGTCCCCCAGACACCACCAATCGCCATTTATACCGCCCATGTCACTGAAATGGAGGGAAGGGTTTCAAAATCACCCCAGAACGTTTTGGAAAACCTGAACCAGGTCACAGAATGTTAAAATCACCCATAAAAGATTAAAAATACCTTCACCATCCCTAAATTGTATAAGAATGTTAAATTGTCAATCTATAAAAGATTCACATGACTACCCGATTGAGGTGGCATGGCTCAGATGCCAGCCCTGACACACACAAAAGGTGTATATTCAAAGTGCCTGCAAATGCATGTCTCTGCCTGGAAATAACAGCCGGCAGCAGCGACCCTCCCACAATCCAATATCCCCAATGTGGGCAGCCTGCAAACGAATCCTTTCAGATCTGGATGGGGGCTGCAAAATAGCTCGGTGTGTCAACATGCCTGCTGTGGGAATCGGAACGTAACTCGCACTTTTCCTAGTTAGGCGCCCAGCTTTTCATCCTTCCGAGGCCAACCAGAGGAGTCCCATGGAGTTGGGCATTATTGACTCACCTGGAGAAGGTATATACCAAAAGGTGTCTTAAAAGTAAAAATGTTTACTCGCTACTGTGCTCACGAAAAAACAATAGAAATACACATACACAAATCAGACAGTGAATGCTGACTCTAGGAATTTGTAACACATTCATGGGGTTTTATGTGAATTTGTTAATGCTTAATTAATGTATGCAGACTTTGTAATAGCTCAAATAGACACTTAAAAATGAGTGTTGACATTCACATTTGGATCTTGTATGGTGCTGCATGAACGCAAGAGAAAATCAAAAATAAACACAGCCTATGCAATACATTTAAAAAAGCGGCCGTTTTGTAGCAATGTAAACAAGCATAGGCAAAGCCAATAGGTCTGGGTGTGAACATTGACAGGGCGAGATCTTGTTTACTACTTACAAGACAAAATGGGTTGCCCTCTACATTGGCAAAGTCAGGCGTATTGGCTTTAGCAGTGCTTCATTATTGTGGCCATCTCTACTGCAAAATGCGTGTATGTCACTACTGGGGGTGTATGCCAGTGCTCCGTATCTGTGGGTTTTGCTAAATAGTTCGCCAACTGGGCCCCCATGGCATCCCCAAGGTGTTGACAGTTTTTCATTCGGACCAGGAAATCATACTACGCAATTTCCTTCGTAGTCTTACCTCGGAAGAAGGGGTGGGGCCCAACGTGCTGCATTTGTCTAGGCTAGGGCACTCTCTGTCTATCTTTCCCATCGTCCTCTTTCAGAAAGCGCATTCACTGCTCATTCATTTCAGAGTAGCATAAACATTTCATTTTTCAGGCAATACAAAAGCCGAGAAGAGCTGACACACGGCACCCATTTCCAAATCACCAGAGTTGGCATGCATTGTCATCGCACGTGTTCATGGTATGTGCGAAAGTGTGGCGGCAACGCATGACGCAATTCACATTCTATGCACCGGCGAAACATTCCCTGCAAACGTCTTTTACTTTCTGTTACGTCTTTGAGTGAAGGCGCGCATGCGCAAGCCTCGTTCCGGGCCGCGCATGCGCGGATGTAATAAAGACGGTCCGTGCAGCAGTTGCCTCCCCAACAGCTACAGATGTGTGCCACTTGTCTCCTTGTGTGCATGCGTGCGTGTGATTGTATGGGGCAGCCCGAGGCACGGGCACAGATATCACATTGGCGACGAGGACGTATGTGAAAAGGGGGATATTTTGGCATGCGCGAGCGTGTCAATCATGGATCTCTTCCCTTAACACAACCCGGACCCGACACGAGTGATGCCGGCCATTTTAAATTTCCAATGCGTGTCGTAGTAGCGGCCCGCGAGGGTACTCGTGCGCTGCCCACGTGTTAGGAAGCTGTTTTCTTCTATTTTTAGAACTCCCGTGGTCTTCTGATCCAGAGGACTGCAGACACAGCTGGCGAGGAGACATTCTCCAAGGCAGAGAGCTGGAAAGGCCATCCAGATCCTCATCCACAGCCGGAGGCAGGTGCCAGGGCTGATGCCCATCACAGCGAGTTGCAGTTTGCACAGTGAGGTACGTTCGAAGCTGTGTGGAATCGGGTTTGCGGCCTCCAGGATAAAGGGAGGTGCCTGTGCAACCTGTGAAAATGACGGACAGCGACAGTGAAATGCCCATGCCGGCAAGAGCGGCTTGACGACCACATGGCTCACTACAACCAATGCAGGAGTTTGACGCCTCTGGTCCACCCTCGAAACTGGGCCCCAAATGGCTCCTGTGGATAAAGAAATTAGACATGTTCTTCACGGCGACCGGGGAGACTGACGATGACTCGAAAGTGGCGACATTACTCTATTCGGCAGGTATGGATGTTCTGCGAATCTACGAATCACTGAACCTGCAAGTAGTGACTTAGGCGGCTGTCAAAACGGCGCTCCACAATCATTTTATTCCGTTATCAAATGTCGACTTCGATAGATTTCTCATGTGCGGGGAGAAACAGCACGGTGACGAATCTCTGGACCAATTTTGTGCACGTCTGAGGCAGTTGGCTAGCACCTGCAGGTGGGACAATGAAGAGGTCATGATTTGAAATCAATTGATCCAAGGCTGCAGCTCCGGCAATTTGCGACGGCAGATCGTGCGAGAGCCAAGTATGACATTGACACAGATATTGGACAATGGCAGAGTGTATGAGCTTGCCGACAGTAGAGGTGCGAAAATAGATGCTGCAGCACGCCCATGTAAAAGTGAGGAGGCGTCTGCAGTGGGGAGACAAGCCTCGTCAAAATCTCGCTGGAGCCAGAAACGCCAAGAAGCAACACCTACACACTGTACCCCAGCTGTGTGCCAATACTGTGGGTATGATTTGCCACACTCGGAGGTCTGTCCGGCGAAGACTCAAGTCTGCAGGAGATGCAACACACAGGGACACTATGCCAGGATGTGTCGAGCAGATGCCCCAGTGACCACACACAGGGGGCCAGCGAGAGCAAGTGGAGGCGGTTTCAGGAGACAGCGAAGCATCGCCACGCTAGAGTAGGACACCCAAAGGCTGAATATTGCGGAAGAAGAGGAAGAAATCTTCTTTATCTCAAATATAGCTACGGGGACAAAGAAGAGGAGGCAACCCACATGTGTCGTGGACATTCAAGGTGCCCCCACACAAGTATTGATTGACATAGGGGCTTCGGTGTGTGTACTAGCCACTGAGCAGTACGAAGCCATCCCAGGAAGTGAAAAGCCAAAATATTCCCATTTGGGGGCGACACACCCCTGCCGATTCAGGGTGTGTTTGTGGCGCCTGTGACCCGTGGGACCAAATCCATTGAAGCTAGATTCTTCGTCACTGACGTCAGCCCGCATTCACTGCTAAGATGCACCACATCGGAGGCATTAGACATTGTGCACTTCGCGCTGGAGGTGTACCAAGTGGACGTTGATCGACTTCTGGACAGGTTCTCCAGCATCTTTCAGGGAGTGTGCAAACTGAAGGCAGCCCCAGTGCGCTTGCACATTGATGACACCATTCGGCCCACAGCCCTAAAACATCGAAGAATACCCTTCCACCTCCGGGCACAAGTCGAGAAGGAGCTCCAATCGCTCATCGAGATGGACATTATTGAAAGAGTGGAGGGGCCAACGCCCTGGGTCTCGCCCATCGTCGTGGCGCCAAAACCGAAAGAGCCTGGCGCCATCCGCATTTGCGTAGACATGCGACTCCCAAACGCTGCCATCAAAAGGGAAAGGCACATAACGCCCACACTGGACGACATTGTGGGTGAGATACAGGGGGCCAAGGTCTTCTCCAAGCTGGACCTGAGGTCAGGGTACCACCAGCTAGAACTGCACCCGGACTCGAGGTATATAACAACCTTTACCACTCACGATGGCCTCTACCAGTTCAAACATCTCAGTTTTGGCGTGTCCTCCACCGCTGAAGTCTTTCAAAATGCCATACGCTTGCAGGCCTGAAGGGCGTGCTCAATATGAGTGACGACATTTTAGTATTTGCAGCGTCCCAGGCCAAACACATGAAGCGGTTGGAGTCTACCTTGCAAAGGCTGAAAGAGCTAGCCTCACCCTGCATCGAGGGAGGTGCGAATTCTTTAAGGATCATATCGGGTTCTTTGGATTCATTTTCCACGCGAGCGGGGTATCGCCAGACCCAGAGAAAATAAAGGACATCCGTGAGGCCGCGGCACCCCAATCCTCCACGGAGGTATGCAGTTTTCTGGTGATCGTCAATTATTGTGGCCGATTCATTAGAGGTCTGGCGTCCCTATTGGAACCCCTCCGGGCTTTGACAAAAAACTATGCCACATGGGTCTGGGAGAAGAAAGAACAGGAAGCGTTTATGGAGATCAAGAGGGCACTCTCGGACCAGGACACAATGGCATATTTCGACCCCACTGCATAGTCCGAGATAGTTGTAGTTGCCAGCCCAGTGGGACTGGGAGCGGTTCTCATGCAATCAGACGCCAGAGGCGACATGCGCCCCATCGCCTATGCGAGCAAGGCCCTCACTGACACTGAAAGACGATACTCGCAGATCGAGAGGGAAGCTTTAGCGATCCTGTGGGGTTGCCGGCACTTTCTCCTGCATATCCTCGGGAAACCGGTAACAGTTGTGACAGACCACAAACCGCTTTTGCCAATTCTAGCGGGAGTATCGTCAAAGCCCCCGCCTCGGCTCGAGCACCGGATGCTTGCTCTCATTGAGTATGGGGTTAAGTTGATGTACAGGCCGGGAACAAACAATCCAGCCGACTACCTGTCCCACCACCCGAACCACGAAAGAGGGCAAGGTCCCAGTGAACTGATGGAGTGTCAAGAGTTTGTTAACAACATCATTGAGAGTGCAATGCCGATGGCGCTGTCGAGGGAAGCGGTAGCAGAAGCATCGACAGCAGACAAAGTGTTCAAGATCATACGAGCCGCGATACGTAGCGGGGAGTGGAAAGAAGTACTCCAGAACAACACCAGGTGGGAAGACAGGGCCCAGAGAGATCTTCAATTTCTTTGGAGAGTGCGAGATGAACTCTCAATTTCTGATGATGGGTTACTTCTGCGAGGGCGACAGATCGTCATCCCACAAGCGCTGAGAGCCCGGGTCCCGGAACTGGTCCACACTGGCCACCAGGGGATCGCAAAGACAAGGGCACAACTGAGACCAAAAGTCTGGTTTCCAGACCTAGAAAGCCTGGTGGAAATTCACATGCAAAAGTGCCTGCCATGTCAAGCGGCAAGCCCGCTGGAAAGAGCTCCACCAATCAACTCCATGGAAAGAAGCGAAAGCCCCTGGGGCACAGTCCACGCCGACTTCGGGTCAACCGGGAGGGGCATGTACTTTTTGGCCATAGTCGACCAATGGTCGAGATATCCAGAGCTGGAGCTAGTGGACTCAACAGCCAGTGACCACACCATATTGGCCCTAGACAAGATGTTCGCAACCCATGGCTTCCCAGACGTCCTGTGCTCCGATAACGGCCCCCATTCACTGGGAACCAGTTTGAGCAGTATATGAAGGAGAAGGGAATTCAGCACAGAAAAGTATCACCGCTCTGGCCCCGTGCAAACGGAGAGGCTGAAAGACTCATGAGAACGCTGAACAACGTCTTCTGAATATCAGCAAACGGCGGAGGAGAACTAAAGAAGAAATTGGTTGAGTTCCTCTGGGAATACAGAACAACACCACACCAGTCGACAGGAGTCGCCCCGGCCGAAGCCTTGTTTGGATGCTGCCCGAGAGGGCTCATCCCCGAAGTGGAAGGCCGTGAGCTGGGAGTCATTGACAACGACAAGGTAACAAGAGAGAGCAGCACGCAACGAGAAAGAGAGTGTGAGGAGAGGCCTGCAAGAGAAGGAGGTACCGGTAGGAGATTCGGTTCTCGTGAGGAACCGCCGACCCGAAGGAAAGTTGTCGCTTCCATATGAGCCACACCCGTGGACTGTCACACATGTGAAGGGGTTCATGATAACCTCTGCCAGCGAGAGAGGGACAGTCACCCGCAACAAGTCCTTTTTCAAGAAAATAGAAGCCCCAAACCGAGTGGAAGAACTGGAAGGGGTTCCTCCACCAGAGGAGAGAGCGGAGACCCCCGAAACCGACCCACCGATAGACATGCCACCACAGGACGGAACACTGCTGCCGACCCCGAGGAGCAGCAGCCGGTACCTGGTGCAGCAGGGTCGCAAACTACCCATCCACCTGAAGGACTACGTCCTGGACTCAGGAGACTGAGCCGACGCTCGCGTCAGGTCAGCGACCCACATTGGGTCAGTTTAAAGTTGTGATGTTAATGTTGAGTTTTCTGTTTAAAGAAAAGGAGGGATGTTACGTCTTTGAGTGAAGGCGCTCATGCGCGAGCCTCGTTCCGGGCCGCAAATGCGCGGAAGTAATAAAGACGGTCCGTGCGGCAGTTGCTGCCGGGACCCCAACAGCTACAGACATGTGTCCACTTGTCTCCTTGTGTGCATGCGTGCGTGTGATTGTATGGGGCGGCCCGAGGCACGGGCACAGATATCACACTTTAGATGTGTTCTCTGTCATACCTTCGGAATAAGGGAAAGGGAGATCACAAACACCTTTGGTGTGTTCGTGAAAAATTAGGAATACAGACCCCGAGCAGACCCTTCTCTGAAAGGACGGCGCAAACTCGTGGTACCCCAGCTTTGCTGCTTCTAAGATGGAATGGGGCAAACAGGTTTGGCTGCAATGAGAATCATATTAAGAATTTCGCATTGGGGCAACAATTGTGCACATTGATTTTGTACTAACTGCTTACCAGTATGTACACTGTGCAACAAAAAAAAACAGACTCACATCTGTCCCCAAGGTTAACTAACCCCTTAAGTGCCAAGGACGAGTATCCTCGTCCTTTTTGCATAGACTTGCATAATAGCCTGGCACGAGGATTTGGTTCCACATAGGTGCCTCGATCCCTCCAATTAACACATTGGACCATTCCTCATCCAGGGCAGATCTTAATACTTAATATCTTGACACCGCCTGTCGCTGCTTTGCTATTATGCAACCCAATACCCTCTGCTGATGGATGCCTTCCAGCAGCTCATCTCTGAAATTGCAGGGATTCAAAAAACCTGGCCCAGTATGAAATGAAAATAAAGAAGTCAAAAAATAAATAAGTAAAAAATAAAAAAACCTGCCCTAGGATTTAAGCGGAAAACATTTCTATTAACAACAAAGTATATGATGCGATAAATGAAGGAATAAATATTGCTTTTACAACCAAGTCCTATGCTGTATACAAACTAATGCAGATGTGAGACTTCTGATTGATTGATTATTTATAATGCTTAATACCCAGAGGTTTCTAAACACAGACCGGGGATCGAACCTGTGTTGATCCCAAGGAAAGCGCGTTGCCTCTGAGCTATCCTCCTGAGACAAACGTTGTTGTTGATAAAACTTTATAATTCGCTTAGATACATATATAGCAGGTCACACATACATGTATAACAGGTCATATCTTGTAATCTTGTGTTTTGAGGGTATGAACGTAGTAAAATGAGGTTAGGGAAATGCGTGACATTTGAATAGAAGCCCACGCAGGGATTTGCATATGTGACAGGTTTTATGCCCTGGTCTCTGTGGTAATACAGGGAACCCTGGTGTTGGGTACAGATTTCTATACATGGCCGAGGACAATGTGTATGAAGCCGAGGTACCAGTTATTGATTGCTTCAACGTTTCGGAAGGAGGTCACGGAGATGGCACACCCCATCTCACAGAGATACAGCAAGAGGTTGCAATGCCCCAGGAACACACCATTTCCCAATTTTACTGACCTGTAGCGTTTGCCTGCCTTACAAAGCACGTCACCATGCCCAGTTTTCCAAAAATACATGGCTGGTCCTGTCCCAAAAGCTTCCCTTCAACTTTACCAATAATCAAAGTAGCTTTTTCAAGGATTGTGATGGGCATAATATCTCCTTTGGAATAATCAAAACAGGAGAAGGAATAGATTCTGGTGATAGTATACCATCTAACTTGTTATTCTGAAGCTTGCCGTTTGAAGGCCAACACGACGCAAAACATCCTGAAACATCTCCCTTTTTTTTCAAGTGTAGGGATGTCAGGAATGGCACTCTGTCAAGAGTGGCACAGGGTACCCAGGTAGGTTTTGGGTGGCTGTGCTGAAGTAAGGTAGCAGATAAGCACACACAGCAGGAAGTTCAACAAGAAAGAAGAGTAGGAAACTGTAGCTGTGAGCCAAAAGGGGCAAAAGATACAAAGGTACAAACAAACTGGATTCCCTCTTGGGGGAAATGGCAAAGAGTGTTCCACGAACCTTAGGAAACTCCAGCCTTCTGCACAGATTGCTATAACAGAGGCCCACGCTGTATGCTCATAGCTGGGAACAACAGCCAGTTCTACAACTTCGGAATCTGGTGTAGCAGAAAATCCAGGTGTTACAATCTGAAGACTGACCTTAGAGTTATCGTGGTTAGTAGTTACAGGGGAAGCATTAAGTCAACCGGTGGTCAGTATTGGTCCTTTGTACCCAGGACCAGCTGCTCTAACTTCAGGATACTGAATGTCTTGTCCTGTTAAATGAGTGGTATTGGTAGTCTGGGGAGGTTGTGTAGCTTGCCAAGCTGATCTTGAGGATGTCACTTTGGCAATAAGGTACTCTGGTTGAGAGTTTGCCACAATGAGTGCAACATCTTTGGTTGAAGCAGTGTCAAAAGTAATGCCAGAAAGCGCATGAGTGTTATCCACTGGTTGGGCTAACGAAATCTGCAAGAATTTGTTATCTTGCTGTAGTTCTTCTACAGATAGAGACTGTGGATCATAGTTGCAAATTTCATAGTAGTTATACATAGAAGGGTCAGAGAGCCAGTGAGTGTAGTACTGTGCTTGTAAACCTTTGTTTACTAGGGCAAGTCTGTCTTTTAAACTAGGGTTTTTGTTTGCTGTCCTTAGGAAAACTTTTGATTTTTGTAGCGGTTTCTTGAACCGAAAAGAAAGCATCTTTGGTCTGTGTGTGCCTTTCCTGCCTATGGAACAAGAATCTTTTGGGTCTTGCATTCTGTCAGGAATGGCACTCTGTCAAGAGTGGCAGAGCGTACCCAGGTAGGTTTTGGGTGGCTGTGCTGAAGTAAGGTAGCAGATAAGCACACACAGCAGGAAGTTCAACAAGAAAGAAGAGTAGGAAACTAAAGCTGTGAGCCAAAAGGGACAAAAGATACAAAGGTACAAACAAACTGGATTCCCTCTTGGGGTGTATGCTGAAATGGGAAAGAGTGTTCCACGAACATTGGGAAACTCCAGCCTTCTGCACAGATTGCTATAACAGAGGCCCACGCTGTATGCTCATGGCTGCGAACAACAGCAGTGGGTGTCTGTAACACTAAAAATGCGACAAGGGAAGAGGCAGAGGTTGCCTGCCGGAAACCAACAGGCAAGCTCTGTACAAAGGGATTACATAAGACACATGAGAAGACAAGAACAGATATATCCAGTGGAAAGGAAGTCAATGAGCAATCTAGCAGAAGGAAATGAAGGAAAGGCAGTTAGACTGAAGTAGATAACCTAAGGTGGAGTACAGAGGACTCAAGGAAGAGAACAAGGGAGCAGCAGTCAGGAAAACAGAAGGGTTGCAAAGTAGGAAGCAGGTCTGCAGTCAAGAGTGGGACTAGGTGCAGGCAAACTGTAGTGGACTGCGGAGGACTGTAGTAGGCTGCAAGGCAGGGAGTCCAGAAGAACAGGACAGAGAGAGATTAGTAGTAGGTGACAGACAGAGAGCCCAAAAGAATAGGGCCGCGAGGTAGGGAGCCCAGAGGAGCAGGGCTGTAGGCAGCTAAGTGTAAAATAGGCTGTAAGGCAAAGGAGTGTAGCAAGCCGCAAGGCAGGTAGCCCAGAGGACAAGGGCTGTAGTCAGCGGAGGGAGACAGGCTGTAAGGAAGGAGCCCAGAGGACACGGGCTGTAGGCAGCGGAGCGAGCAGGCTGAAAGGAAGGAGCACAGAGGACAAGGGCTGTAGGCAGCGAAGAGGTGCAGGCTGCAAGGTAGGGAGCCCAGAGGACAAGGGCTTGGAGACAGCAGAGGGTTGCCAGCTGCAAGGTAGGGAGCCCAGAGGACAAGGGCTGTAGGCAGCCGGAGTGAGGCAGGCTGCAGGGCAGGGAGCCCAGAGGACAAGGACTGTAGGCAGCCGGAGTGAGGCAGGCTGCAGGGCAGGGAGCCCAGGGGACAAGGACCGTAGGCAGCCGAAGTGAGGCAGGGTGCAGGGCAGAGAGCCCAGAAGACAAGGACTGTAGGCAGCCAGAGTGAGGCAGGCTGCAGTACAGGGAGCCCAGAGGACAAGGACTGTAGGCAGCCGGAGTGGGACAGCCTGCAGGGCAGGGAGCCCAGAGACAAGGACTGTAGGCAGCCGGAGTGAGGCAGGCTGCAAGGCAAGGAGCCTGGAAAGGGCAATGGATCAAAACAGGATAATGCAGCAACAGGAACAGCATACAAAGTAAAGGGTCAAGGCAAACAGGAGCGGGGAGATCTCAAGATGCAAGACATTATATACAGCCATGCCCTGTTCTGAGGCAGGCTAATTGACAGCACCTGGAGCAGCACACCTGAAGACAATCTGCCTCCTCCCTCTCTGGTCCTGAGCAGGTGGAAGCAGCACTGGCCGCTAGGGCTTCTGGGGATTGTGGTCCCAATAACGATGAATGAGAATAGCCAGGAATTGAGGACTGTAGCAAGGTGCATCGTGGTAAATGTAGTTAGTTGAATAAAATAAGAAATAACCAAAGTCGAGCAAATGGAAATTAAAGACCAAGGCGTGAATAGGAGTTGTTCAAAGAGTATTAGGATGATGAATGAGTACCAAGTAATCCATGATGGTTGCCAATTCGTGTGCCAGCGGTGTGGGCATGACAAGGGATCCCTGAGGAAATTCTTATTGTTAGAGGCAATAGGTTTGCAGCCAAACTTAATGGTTAGGTGAAAGAACTCCTTCAAATCAAAATGCTTAGAGCATCTGCGTGCCATCCACAGAATGATGGCCTGGTAGAGAGGTTTGATAAACCCTTAAAATCCTCTTAGAGAAGTTATTTAGAGAAGATGGAAAGAAATGGGACATCTTCATACCATTTCAGGTGGTGTATGTGACAGGGCTGAGGGATGTTTTAGACAAGCTCCAAAAGAGCTGGGAAAGGCAAAGTTATCAAAGAGAGATGATTTATCACAATTCACCCAGGATACTCAAACTCGTATGACCTTGATCTGGGAGTTTGTTAGGAACCACCTGATTGTGCTCAAGAAAAACAGAAGAGCCTATATGACCAAAAGGTCAGTTTCCACAGTTTTAGAGTAGGATATATGGTTTTGGTCCTGTTACCCATATTACAGAACAACCTACTCACGAAATGTCATGGGTCTTATGAGATTATCGATGAAACTATCAAGTACACAACAACATAAGAGACACATGGATCAGGTCTACCATGTGGACCTCTTGAAGGAGTGAAACTATCTCAATATACCCACTACCACCACGGCAACTCTGATCGCCTCTAAGAATACATCTAGTTTCATCCCTGAGAATGTAGCTAGATGAGAAAAACAAGACATCCATGATTTATTAAAACAATTTTCCTAACCTATTCTTTTTGGATTCTGGGAGATTTTTTTATTTTTTTACCTATTCAGGTGAGACCATGGTCGAGTCTACATGTCAATTGACCGTGAAGAGGTCAACAAGCTAAGAGACATTTAAGAGGCCTTTAGAGCCCAAGAGACTATGGCGAGGTCTAGAGAAGTAAAGAGAACGTGGAAAGGTCCAAAGAAGCTAAGAGAACATAGCGATCTCTAGAGAAGCCAAGAGACTGTGAAGATGTCTAAACTGTGGGTACATGCTCGAGGGAATTGCCCAGGGAAATCCTTCCATGACTTGTCGACTAGGGCTGGACATTTTAGAAGACGTGTGTGTAACTTTCTGTTGACCAAAACTTTAAACATTTCTGTTGATCAGTGTAGGATTAGCCTGTTAGCCAAGTGGCTAAAGGACTTGTTAAAAATAGGTTTACACTTTCATGTTGGTCATCACATTTGGAACTTTGGTTTGCTAGACTAGGGTGGCCCCAGAGGAACAGAGACTTGTTAAGACTAGATGTAAGGCCTGAATGTTCATAGTACACGGCATCCTAAAGTGCTGGGAAGTAGCCATAGAGAATCCCATTTTATGTTGGTTCCTTGAAACTGTTTTCCATATACTTCGCATATTACATTTCGGATGTCTCCATAGCTCCTGTAGGTATTTTTACAACCTGGCCATTGAACTATAAATACTAAATAAAAACTAACATAACTCAGAGGTTGTTGTCATCATGTATCTCAGCTCGACCTTCTTATAACACACACATTCTATACAATCAGATGGTCCAATCAAAATTTGGTGCAAACCTGCATGCTCTATTGTTTACCTTTGAAGCAGAAATGTGGCGATTTCAGACCACTGTGCCCTAGGGCAAACATCTTCATACTATATGGAGGTTGTTGCCATGGTCTATTTAAGAAGCAGAAAAAAATGTTGCAGCAGAATACACATTTGGTACTCTGCCTTCCCCCTCACTTCCTGATGCTTAGGGAAGACATTTCTTTGATCCGCCATGGGTCAATGCTTCAGCCAATCTCAGAAGTATGTACAATGGGGCCTAATAACAAATGGGAAAAGTATAGAATATTGATACCCAGGCTAGGATCTTTAAGTTTAGTGACTTTGAGGGATTTCCATCTACTAAGGGAAATCTTGAAGATGTTTTGAAATTTTAGGAGCTCTAGTAAATAGATTCTGCCATGAAAGTCACATCTGCTAAACAGTCACACTTCCAGACAGCGCTCTGTGTTTTACAAACTGTTGTTGATCTGATCGTACTCGAATAGGCCTTCCGGCTATTGGGTGTATAATTTAACTTACCAATTGCCATATTTAAGACACCCCCTGTATACCTGCTACTGGGCATCATTAACTGGCATTCCTGTAGCATGTTTAGCAGGAATGGGGCTTCACTTTTGGAAAGTGCACCAGTCGATTTGTACACTAAAAAGTGTAAACACATTTTTGGTTGCCAAATCTACAACAAAAGTGGTACAAGTCTTCTAATGGAGCGAGATTTTCATGACTACTGTAGGGGGTGCTCTCCAAAAGATATGTATAGAACCAATTTTATTCTGAATTCCACTTTGGACTTTTTGAAATATAAATGGGAATCCCTTTGAAAGTAGGCAAGCAGGATTCAGTTGTTATGAGTATTCCCAAGGCCTGGTAGCAGTTTGATTAAAAATATACGTAAGCAAGAACCCATTTGATGTCTTTTTTTATGTTAAATTATTTGTATTAATAATTTCATAAACAGATCAATAAAGTGATTAACATACGTATTGATAGTAAACATTAAATAACAGATGGTTTATCAAATGTAGTATAATACTGTGGAATAGATATTATAACAATGCATAGTCTAGAATAGAGCATTATATTGAGAATACAAAATTATTTCAATTGATAATGTTAAGTATGGTAGATAGGACTAAGCAGGGGAGACAGACTAGACAAACTAAGGGAAACACTAGGGGAAAGTAGAGAAGGGGGAATAAAAGTAATCAAAAGTCCCATAAGATTCTATGTTAAATATGCAGTAAAAATATTTTTTTTAAACTGGCTTTCAAGTGACCCCCGAAAACTGTCAGAGCTTTGTATAGTTGTGCCTGTTACTGGGGCGCAGCCATCACAGGAGGTTAGGCTCAACATAGAGGGGGCCCTTTGTTCTCTGCTGGAAAGGCTTGCCACCTTCCCAAGAGAGCCGGAAATATCCTCAGAGTGCTGGGTGGGAACCACTGCTTCAAAAAGAACTCTGCCAGCATAATAGATCGGTCACACCAGGAGGATAATGACTGGGGACTTTTTGATGTAAGGAAGACGGTGGGTGGGGTAGTTTAGGGAAGCCCAGTAGAGAAGTTGCAACCAAGAGAAGGGTTCCACCATCATGGATTTTGCTATACACACACACTTCCTGTGCTTCCTCTCCACTTACCGAGGACAATGCACTCTTTGAGCTGATTTCAGAAAGGCATAACTCTTGCTACAACAGCTGAGATTGGCCCTTATAAAAGACTAGAAATGGACAAACCCTCCTGCCCCTTGACTGCATCATATTTGGCCATCAGAAGAAGATGCTTTCAACTGGAACTTTGTTGGAGTATAGTCTGTCTAAAGCCCTGTGACATAGATGTGAGGATAAATACATGGTGGCAGTAAGAACCTATGATCACCCTCTTCCGAGGATAATTTGACGTGACCTGCTATTTGGACAGTGCCTGTCCGCCTGCTGCCTTGCATTGGTAACCAGGAATGTGCCCATCGGAGGTGGCAGCCCCTGCAAGTGCTCTATGGCGACCTTCCTGGCTGGGAAGGAAGGAAGGACTCACCTTATCCATGACCACCCTGTATGTGGTCCCTCAGCAACCAAGAAGCCAAGAAGGAGCACTGGGCTCTGTTTTCCACCACAAACAGATTTCCAGCCCACTCAACCACTTTTGAGTCATCTTTAAACCACTGCTGGAACCTCAGAGCTGCCATTAACACTCTCCGCTTTTTCGAACTGCTTCTAGTCATTGAGCCACTTACTCTATCATTGCCTACCTTCCCTCCAGCATCTTGATGCCCATCGGTATTGTAGAAATCTTCTCATCTTAGGGCCTCGTTGAACTGACAAAGCCAATTAAAGACATCGATTAGGCCAACACCTGCCTGTTCTTCAGCTGACATGAGCCACTCACCACTGCAGGGCCACAGAGCATCGATGGACCACTTCAAATTGACTCAACCGTGTAGATGCCGACTTGATCCATTGGAAGCTCCTGACTCTACCGTCACAAGGCTTCTCGACACATTAGAAAGTGCTAAGAATCCAGCTCAATGCTGTTGAGTACCCCAAAAAGAAGATACACCTATACACAGTGGCTTGGTTTCCCTGGCCTGGTTTAAGGCCCTAGTGGTCATTTTACACCCAACTCTGATCCTTTTAAACGTATTTCCTTGAACTTGTACATTGCTGCAGAAACCATTGCCTGTCTACTCCTGTCATCAGACACATATTTCCGCCTTTTATCTCAAAGTCTGCATATTCTGTGTCTTCCTTTAGAGGGGTGGCTTACTACTGATTTTAGTAGTGTTTCTCTTTTAATGACTCCTATTCTTGGATAGAACCTTTATTAGACATTGCCTTTATTTTGGTTTCACAGTATTAGTGTTGTTTGGATGCTTTTTTGCTGGCGCACATGAATTTGAAGAGGATAGCCTTCCCTCCTCCCATGCTACCTTAAAGAGGTGATGGAGGTGTACCAATCATGTGGTGCTTGTTTCACCTTTATTATTGAGATCACTGCTGGTTTAGTAGTTGTACAGGTTGGAGTAGAAGTGTAGAAACCACCACTCATCCCTGTCCTGATGCAGTCATTTCATCACATTGACGCATCAACATTTTCAGCATTGGGGTGAATTTAGTGTCCACTGCCTGCAAAAACTATTAGCACTTACATATGGGGTGGTTAACAGATGAAGGAGAAAGAGGCAATTTGCAGCCTCGTCCTAAATTGCCATGATCCTCCTGCCAGATCTGCCGGGAACAAATAGGCAGTATTTCTTTCCTTTGTGTCTGGAGTGCAACAGAGGAGGAAAGCACAGGGCAAAGAGCTACCTCAGATCAAAGAGTCGAGTTCTGAATCTGGAATGGGCGTTGATGTGTGGGAGAGCATCCTGTGATGTGTTCTGCACTCTGCCTGATCCGCCAAACTAAATCTGCGCACTCAAAAAGATTGTGCATGGGCACTTCTGCTGCCCTGCACACACTCAAGTGGAGAACACTCTTGTCAATCCGTCTAAAAGACTGTATACCTAATGTGAATATCAGTTCAAGCAGGCAACATACCGTGCAAAACATCAAATGACAGGAACAAAGACATAACAACTCAACAGTAACCGAGTAGGCGTGCCTTCCCTGAGAAACTCTGCAACCTGAGCTAATCCGTTTTTTAAATTTGTCTTAACAGTTCCCACATTTTTCAGTTTCTAAAAGGCTATCATTCCACTGTTTTGTTTCTTGATCCTGTAATCTCTTGCCTCCAATTGATCATGTTCTTAAATCTGGTGACATCGGTATGGGCGCGTCACCTGCGCGTAACACTTCCTGTGCCTTGCAGCGTGCAGCGCACCAGAAGACCCAACCACATGGTAACTGAATCATTGGGCCTCATCACGACCCAGGCGGTAAGTTACCGCCTGGGCCGTGACTTTACCACCATGGCGTAAACTATGTTTACGCCATGGTGGTTGGCGGACTTACCGCCCCATTCGGACCTTGGCTGGGCGGTAAGTCCCCAATCCCCATTTACCCTTCCCCATTCCCATTTTTGCCCCATAGGGCATAATGGGAGTGGGGAAGGCCTTAATTACGCCACCGTAAATTACGGTGGCGTAATTAACTCCATGGTCCCTTAGCGCCATGGATTTTAACACCTGCTAAAAGCAGGTGTTAAATTCGCCATGGCGCTAAGGGACCTCGTACTCAGGCGGTAAGGGTCGGCGCTGTTTACGGCGCCGTAAACCCCTTACCGCCTGGGTCGTAATGAGGCCCATTGACTGCACTTGCAGCTCAGTGGTCCGCCCCCTCATGTATTTCCTATCCTCTGAGAAATGATCAAATAGTGTCCATTTATGGCATTTTATGAACTTTTTCGGTCAAAGCCAAATACATTGTGTGACCCTTTTGAATGCATGGCCCAGGTTGCCCGGAGGGAAGAACAAAACAATATTTTGCTGATTGTTCCCGAGACTTTGGGGCAGTGGGATGGAACTTTTTGGCCCCTCACTAAATTAGTGCACTTATGTAGGTCTCGTAGCAAAACTAGACAGTGGAGTAACTCTGCTTAAAATGTTTTGGGAGGACATGACGTCTAAATGAAAGGGGTCCCTCCCTGCCAAATGAGTGGGACGAAATGGCGTGGCACAAAATTTGAGGGGGGGGCAATCACCCTTGTCACCTCCCCTAAAATTACACCCATGAAACTGGACACTTCCATGGGCATGAAATGTGTTCAAAAACTTTAAGCTAACGAGGAGCGCATGAACTCCTTACTCTGTTGTTGATCTAGAAAAATTGAAATTTAAGGTTGTTATTGAGAGAAAAGTAAATAATGTACACTGCTGTATGGACCGCAGGAGCACAAAAGCTTTCCATCAAAGAAAGGCTTCTAAATCTTTCACCATAACCAATGGTTAACTGGCTGGCCTCTTCACTACAGGCCATGGAAAAATGGAGCAGGACTACTATTTCCTAATTGGAAACTATCACATAATTGTTACCTGCACTTAAAGGATACCTGTCAAACGTCATTCATGAATGTTGGTAGTGGTCAATCAGAGAGGTGTGTTTGGCGCTTGGTTGTAGTTTGGATCTGTGATATTGGCATACATTTAAATAAACAACAGAGGCCACCTTCCTTCAGTACCTATGACAGTGGTGACATATACATTTTAAATAATGGAGGCAAACAGTCCTGATGTACCCCACAGGCTATGTCAGATTTTTGGAGAACGGAGCCCTCAAAATGGACTCTTCACCTCCTGACCTTTAGAGAAGAAATTTTAATTACAAGGCAGTGTCTGGAAAGTGCACTAAGATCTGATATGTCTGTTGAACACTTGAGACGAATCCTAAACAACATTCCAAATGTCCATTTTGTTGTGGTGGACAGACTCCGCCAGCAGTAAATATGTCTTCTGATTTATTGATCAATGAATTGCCTGTACAAGACAAAGCAGAATGGAAGTGACTCCTTGTGGAAGTGCGGCTAACTTGTTCAAAATCTCTCACATACTTTCTTCTCCTGATTTTTGGTACAGCCTGGCTGGTGGGACATTGAGGAGAGAATGAACCGTGATGAGGCCTTCAATATGATACTGGATACAGAAATGGAGAAATAGTCCTGTTCAATGAGGCATACTCTTTGCCATTTGAAAAATGGCCAGAGGTACAGAAACGTTTGCCTACAGCAATGGACCGCTTCTTTCAGGTTTGGAAGCTGGGTAAGTCTTTGAGGGTGGAGAATTAGTTAGTGGAGATGGGCAAGCTGCCTAATATGGAAAGAGTATCCCCGAGAGCACGAAACAGCGGCTACATCCTCCAAGTGATCATGTCAACTTGTGTTGAATTATACGATGGTTATGAGTAGATATTAGACCTCTAGAATGGTACTACTGGGGATAAAGTTAAACAGGTACTCCAGAGTGGGTTGACAAGGATTGGCAACCAGTGTATTTTACGTTTTGATCACCCTTTTTCACAGTGGACCCAGGGCTATGGATTGAAACAGTGACCAATAAGAAGTCCTTGGGTGGGGCATAGGGCTATGCAGGGATGGCCAAGGAATTGCAATTGTTTCTCCAGCACCCTAGACATTACTTGCTGATTCTCCTAACTGGTTGTTTCAAGGGATTTTTCTATTTTTGCTCGATGCATTCGGACTGCGGGATCTCAGGGCTATGCAGAAGATGGGTTTGGGTGGCTGGGATGGCCAATGGATTGTGCATCATGTGACAGACCGGTAGAAAGCCAACCTGCCTTTTTGTTCGGGGTAGTGCGAACAGGACCCAAAAATATAGTTCAAGTATATTATTACTCATTTTTTACAGACCAAAATAGAATGTGTCAGGATGAAAGCAAACTCAAAAACCAAAGTGCAAGGATGAACGTTTCTCCAAGTAAAAGTGTGTAATGTGTGTGAAGGGGCCAGTCTCTCTTTCTCTCTAATGTTGGGTGACCAGAATAGGATTCTACCCCTTGTTCCAAACGGGTCAAAGAAATGTCAGTCTCACTGCGTTCCATAAAACAAAATAAACCAATGCATAGCAGGTTACGGGTGGAAAGCAAAGTGTTTCAGAAGTTCCTCCAAGTCCTACAAAAAATATAAATCTGAGAATTGAATGGTTTCCTTCTAAAGGTGTATTTCACCACTCCTCCGAGTCCCCGGACCGGTGGAGGTCATTCTCTAATTATTGGCATAGTGTGAAGGTTTTCTCCAGCTGCTGGCCTCCTACTGTTGGGCAGCCATATGTTTTGGCTTCCTGCTTGCTGTTCGGTGAGGGTAATTTTTCGGGGCACTCTCCTTTCGGGCTGCAAATGAATTTCTGCCTGGCTGAGCCCAAGGTATACACTTGCAGGTGGGTCTGGTGCACCCTGGTGGGGTTTGGCAGAGAAGCAAGCACCTATTTTCACCTTTCTGCCCTGCTCATTTGGGGGTTCTACCTGAGTCCCTCTTCTGCTTGGCTGCACTTCCGGGATCTTGCCGGTGCTGTGCCGTCTCATTCCTCGGCATGCCTCTGTATTCTCCCCTGGACCAACGTGATCCTCTCTAACCTCTGGAACCTTTATGTACTCATGTACTCACCATCGAAGGGCGTGCTCTCCTCGGCCCACACATACGATGGTCTGCCTCTATCCCCACTCTAGCTATTGAGTCCCTTCTTCTTTCGCCTCGTTTTTTCCCTTTCAGTCTTCCTTCCAACAACACTCCCCCTTCTTGGGCCTCTATCCTTCTCAGTATATGCCTCCCTCCCCTTTATGTATTCTTCCTTCTCCTCTCCACACCGAACATCTCCTGTCAGACTTGAACTCTTCTCCTGCTCCAAAGTGGTCTCCTTCTCCTCTCTCAGAGTATTTCAATCTCTCTCGTCCTCATGCCAAATGATATCTCCCTCTTTCCCTCTCTAACAATATATGCCTCGTTCTTCTCTTTGTCCCGCACACCACTCAACTCCAAAGTTACATTCCAACTGTGTTATTTCGTCCACACAGTACTCTTCTCCTCCTTCAAGATGGTAGCCTTTACTCTCCTCCCCAAGGTTATCTTCCCTCTGTTTCTGCTCCCGAATAATGGCACTCTCTCTCTTTAACAAGCAGGGACCTCCCTCCTTCTCCACACAACGATTGCTCCCCTCAACTAACTCTAAAGGCCGCTGTTCTCAGCCAAACGTTCCCTTTGTACCTACGACAAGGCTGCCTCCCCATCATACACCAGTCTCTCCTCCTTCCTGATTGGACCTAAGCCCGGGAACCCACCTCCCCGTTATTGATATGCCCTCTTCTTGTGCACTCCATGTAATGATGGCTGGGGAATGTTTAGCGCGGCATGCCCATGCTAGAACAGACTCAAAGTCAGGCAGAGCCCTCATGGCATCATTCTCTTCATGGATTTCCCATGCCTGGTTTGTGGAGCATTGGCTCTCTTCCTGATCCTCTGCGGGAAAACAAAAATGGCAGTCTGCCTTCATGCCCAGTAGTGCACAAATACCTGAATTCAGTCTCTTTAGTGGTTACCCCATATCTTGCGTTGAGGACTGACTGATAGTCCAGGTCAGGCTTTGTCCTTCAGACGCACAGGAATCCCATTCTCTGTAGGGACATGCTGCACTACATACCTTTCCACTGCTATGACTAGCAAAACCCAGAGGGTATGATGGGTCCAATTCACTCCTGCTCTAGAGCTCTCTCGTGACTGGCTGCCCCAGGTAGGTATTCCTCTTCCTGCTTGAGTACTTCTGGATAGGATTTTCTTGCCAACTACCAGGGGTGCCATCTGCAGCCCCTGTTTTGTGGCCCTGGTCCGCGCAAGGGTGTACACTTCCCTTCCCCAGATCAGAAACTATCCCCATGGAAACCACCACCGCCAGGGCCAACTGGATTGGGAGGGGCAGTGCACCAGTAAAATAAAATTTCTGTTAACAGGAGATGGGCTTACTTTATTAACTGGACACAGACACCAAGGTGGATTTTATAGGGCTCCCACTTAAACTTTAATCCTCTTCCAAATCTTTCCCTGACGTGAGTACCAATATATGGGGATCATTCTGTCAGTCCGCCCCTCCTTTGTGGGTTCTCAGGGAGAGTTGTAGAGTGAATCTGTTGGAACCAACCTCTTCTCTAGCTCCAGGTACCACCCACCGGAGTGTGAGTACAGAGGATGGCCTCTGTGGGTCGTTCACCCTACCTAAGTGACCTCACTTCAGGGTACCTCCTCTATACCCCCTTTCAGATAACTGCATACTACACCTACATAACATGTCCCCCTAAATGCCTTCGCAACACTACATTTCCCCTACAATCATTCCTATTCTAAACATTATTTCACACTGGGGTGACTGCTGCAGACAACCACCCCTTTTGCAGTACCTTCCATGGCTCTGTCCTTGGTGCTTGGATGGGAGCCTGTCCCTGGTGACTCTGGGATCTGGGCCCCACTGCTGCTCCTTCTTCTCGGTGGTCACTTCCACTACATGGGGCCACCCATGCTCACTGCGCACCCTGCAGTCTTCAATGTCTATGGACGGCCCCCTGCCCATGTTTGGGTCCGTCCATAACCGCTGTGACCTGTGGCACCTATAAAGTCTTCAGGGTAGGCCCCATAGGCTGATGAGCCCACCCACACTCACTGCTGCTCCCTGTGGCCATTTTCAATCTTCAGGATGGCCCAGTTGCCAGGCGCCATCTTGAAGTCAGGCTGCGTCCCCATCACAATGGTGAAACTGACATTGGTCAGCTCCACGCCCGGCCTTCCTCTATTCTTGGCTGACCCTCTGTATTGCATTGCAAAGATGCAGGGGGTGAGGGTGCCGGAGCTTCACCCGGGCTGCCTCGCCGCAGCAGCCCATGGCTTCTCTTCACCCAGGCTGCCACGACGAGGCAGCCCGGGGCTTCTCACGGCCCCATGGACAGCTGAGCAGCCCCTTCCCTGCAGCTCAGCCCCACGGTTCACTCTCTGGGTGCCCCCCATACTTGCAGCCTGTAGCCAATTTGCCTGGGGGCTGCTTGAGGCAGGGGCCCCCAGGGAGCTATTTTCCTTTTACTCCCCCTTTATTTGATTCTCCTCTACTTTTCTTCTCTTCACCTTTCATAAACTGGCATTTTCTAACTGTTTCCTTTTTCAAATCCTCTTTGGATTCCCTTCTCCCCTGCCCAGCCCATTCCTGGGCAGGAGAGTTCTGTCTCTCTGTTCTTTCCTTCTCTTTTTCTTTCTTGAACATTCCATCCAGCCCAATGATGGGCTGGATGGACTAGTCCATTATACAACACACAGAAAAATAAACACAAATTACATTTAATAAAATACTTTATACTCTCTGGTGTCTGTATCTTTCTTTCTCCGCACCCTCAAGCCCAACTGAACGAAATGAAGGGTGCCCCAATGCACGAACCGAGAAGTGAAGACTGGTCGTTGTTGTTATAATACAAGCTGTTTTGTTTTGTTGTTAAACCTGTTATTACATGCATCTAAGACAATGGTGGCAAATTGAAATGCTAAATGTACATGCACATTGTAAATGCCAATAAAAACATTTAAAAATAAATAGAGGACAAACATGCAGCCCTTACTAGCTGGGGCTTTTTTGGCCCATGGGCTACATATCTATAGCATGCTTGGGATTGTGCCGATTATTTAATCATTGCTACCCTGGTCTGCGACCCAATCCTGTCTCTCTGGTCTCACTCTTTCTGGTCCTGGGGTTATATCACCTCTCGCGCTCTGCTGTGACTTTATTAAGTAACCCCGGGGGATATAGCACCCATGACTCGATTCACCTTTTCTACCAGTACCTGTCTGGATCCAGTCAGCTTGTGCTTCAAGTTCTTCAACATCCCTCCTGCTCTAACCTACTTCCTGTAATTCCCTGGAATTAGCCACCTCCTGCTTAATAGCTTTGCTTCCCTGTGAACCTCAGAGACTAACCATCACAGTTCCCGGCCTTCACCTCTCTCACTACACTGGAACTTTGTCTCCTTCCCACAAGGCTTGATGAGATTTACCTCCTTCCTTTTCATATTGTGGATAAAAGAGTAATTGGGGTAATAAGTGTTCAGATTGTTTAGCCAGTCCCTCCCAGGTTTTCTCTGATCCTGATAGGCCCTGGCCCTGTGAGCCCACCTCCTCCAGTTAGGACTTTGCCCCTCACTTAACAACCAAGGTTGCTGTGGGATATTTGACTTCATCCCACATGAGTCTGCCATACTAAAGTCAGGCAGGGGAATCACAGTGGCCTCTCGAGACGAGATTCTGCATGCCTGGCTTGTGGCAAATTGTCTCTCCTCTCTGATCCTGCTTGGGAAAGCAATGGTCCGCATTCACACAACCAGCAGAAATTGCTGACCCCTACTCTTTCTTGGCTGCCTTACATTTCCCTGTAAGACCCAGTGCACAATCCTTGCTGGGCTTTGTCCCTCAGGTGCACATGAAGCTGGGACTTCCGCTCCACTCATGAGCCCCAGACCCATCCAGATGACGCTGTGAGTGGTCTTCCTCTCAACAGCCTCCTGCAAATTGCTTTGTATGTGTTCATAAGGTTATAACTCCAGCGATGGGGTCTCCGCTGCATATCTTCAGGAGGAAAAGATCTTCTTGCTCTTCTTTAACTGCTCTGGGGCGACTGGAGAAGCTAAGGGATCCCCATTTACTCCCTCCAGGGGTCTCAACACAGAGTGGGGGGGGGTCTCCCTGTGGTGCGATAGAGTTCCCCAGTCTTCTTTTGCTGGCATGGTCAAAGTGACTTTCTCACAGTCCTTTCTTGATTACTCTATCCATACTCGCGTTGTGCTTTTAACATAAAGTTTCATCCTGTGCTTAGGGCAGGGGTGATGAACCATTTACCCTTTGGTCACTGGCCTTTATGCCATATCTTCAGATTCATATGAAACCAACACTAATTCAATATATGGAGCACTTTATATGTTGCTCCTCATATTACTACCTGATGCCTCATGTAATGTCAATGTTGCCTACACAGAAAAACCTGGTGGCTAGTCCACTTTTTTAGTGCATCTTCAGAAACCAGTCAATGCCTGCAGTGCTCATTAAAGATGGTAGAAAACTATTTTTATGACATTCATCTTATGTTAAAAACCAATCGTTGTATATCATTTCTGCTATTCATTCTCACTCATGCTTCATCCACTCATACTTCATTACGCTGCTCATTTTGTATAAAACTATACATCAAAAAACAATACATGAAAAGACAATACACTGGATACATTGTTATAAATGTAATGTTTTATAGTGCAAACAGAAAAGGGACAGGGCAAATGAGCTTTCAATTGTTGTTATAATTCCTGTTCCTCTTTTTTAATTCACATTGTTGTTAACATCTAAGTGTTTATATAGATATTCCTATGGAAACAGCAACTTAACCATAACTACACAGCCACTGCCGTGGCTGTGTAATATGCACACATATTTATAATTTTACATATGCCTGTGAATATTTTGCCTGTAGAGGCACTAACTGTGATGTACCTCAGCAATTGGTCAACCGACTCATTATTTTAAACCACATAGCCACAGTTTATCAAAGTGCTCAGTGCTTTTGTACTGTTGTGCCTACTAGCCTGACCTATTCTGCATGATACAATGGCTACGTCTATAGCAGAGTAACTCTCTAAATCTAGACTGGCGCTAGTTTCGATGTGGGCATACGTCTTCTCCACGGCGATGTTTTCATGGGTGCTGTACAAAAGAGAAAAATGCATCCCAATAACTACAAAGGAAGATCCCAACTAACGTGAATGTTTGCAGTGTACATAGGTGGTGTCACGGTAAGGTACCTTGTTATTTCGGTGCTCTTCTGGGGCACGGTGGGCAGGTTTGCAGATGCCTCTCTGTGCTGCCTTTTGGAGGAACACACCACCTTCGTGTGTTGTATCCTGAATTGGAACCCGGATGATTTAACCAATATGTTTGGGGTCTAATTCGCTGCTCTATGTCTTGTAAATTGAAAGGAAACTTTGATACACTCAAGTCACTGTCTTTTTCAACAAAATGAATCCTCCTACTTCACCTCGCTCGTAAAAGAGCCAAGCAGACTTCACCAGTGAATTCTGAGGTTCTTGTACTTCTGCTAGTTGGCTTGACACTCCCACAACTTCCTCCCCGTGAAAGTGTGGACAATTAATAAACTCCAACAGGTGCAAAGCCTCCTTACTTCAAGAGCATACTTGAAGACATTCTGAGTCTCTCACACAACCATGAGCCGACTATATCTGATACCAATCGGATGTACTAAAAAATGCAATAACAGAAAACGCTCATCCTTTCAAGCAGGTTTAGCTAGCTCTATTTTGACCAGCCCTTTCTCCTATCCACCAGCACGTTTACTCGTGCACTGCTACTACAATAACCATATCCCCTTCTCCTACCTAACCCTATTTTGCCTTTCCACTTGTCTGTCCATTTGCTTGTCCGTCTTCGGCCTCTGGTTAATTCCTAACCCCTTCTCCGCTCTTTCCTCAAAAGACCACAGTCCGGTTCGGCCCTGGTGCGTGACAGTAGGCCACCTTTCAGACAAGCTTCAAGGCTGCAAAACCACTATCCTGGTGAAGGGTGCAGTATAAATGCACAATAACATAAAAGTCGGGCAAAGAATTAGGAAGGCAGAGACCACATTTTAGTCGTAATGTCTACAGCTGGCAAGAGGGAAAACAGGGTTTCATGCTAAATGTCTTCATGGTTTGAACAAGGCAACAGCCTGGGCTTTTTCTGCTGTCATTGGGAAAGTTAGGTGAAAAGGTGATGTGCTGATGGTCCCATTAATAACTTTACACCCTGTACAGGAAAGATAATATCCAGGGGTCTCTTAGTATCTGCAACCTTGACTTCAAATGTTGCTGCACCAAATATAGATTATGCATCTACTCTAGGTAGAGGTGATGCAGTGGAGAATAACTTTAAATGACTACCTAATCCATGTGACATCGCAAACATTGTGCACCTGTTTCTGTGGGAGTAATTGATGATGGCTTCTGGTAGATGCATGCAAGTTTAATTCAATGGCACGTTCAATGGTCAGTATTAACACTAAATTTGAACGTATTCAATGTCATTCATTACAATCGGTACAAATTGAGTTTGCTCTAGACATGTCTCTTTGACAGTCTCTACGGCTTCCATCTGACCTGCAAGTCTGCTCACAGAGCTTTGCAAGGGCGGAGGGAGAATAGGGATATTTTAAGAGACCTCTTGAAGGACATGGTATGGGCGGGATCTGATATGTAATGTCAATGTTTTTAGACATTCCTGTCTTAAAGGGAGAAGCGTCTGACTCTGCAGGCGAAGTGTGTAAATGTATGTAGGGTCATAGCAGGTGGGCGGATCTAAGTGGTTTTATGGGAACATATAGGCCATGGGTCTGCATCCTTTGACTCTACATATGTTTTGAACTACAACTCCAATCATTCCTAGCTGGCATAGTAAATGATGAAAGATATTGGGAGTCAGAGTACACTACATCTGGAAAGCTGCAGGTTGCAGATCCCTGATACAGGGAGACCTTTTTACAAAGACTTGCATGACAGCACCTTAAATTAAATCATAGTTCGGACCAGTACCTACTGGATGCTTCTTAGTATTGAGAGCACAGTGCCGTGCATCTAGTGGCTGCATTGTAGAGTGCATTCTAGTGGAAGAGTAGTTTTCCCAGTGGAGTTTTTCACGGATAGACATGCCAAATAATGCCATCTGACCAGGTCAGGGGGCATAGTAGAGGATCCTGCTGATTCAACAACACTGCAAGAAGGCTTGTCTGCTTGCTTAGTTAACGGGGATGCACATGCTGTAGTGTTTGGTAAACACCCTGGTTTTTCCATTTTAGCATAAACAAAATGGTGGTGTATAGGGGCAGGGAATGGGGACATTTAGCATGGGTTAACGGCAGTAACAGAGGCCCTTTCTGAATGCACCAATGACTGGAGTCAAAATGTAGGATTTCTGGCATTGTATCATTACAAGATAAAAGGGTCAACACAACATTAAATAGCAAATGAAAGTCCTCTCTTTTTTGAAAGCCAAATCTGCCAATCTGGGGTGAATCTTTGTAAGCAAACTAGATGTGGGCCTCCCTGCGTCCTACACCCAAGGATCTCTAACACCAAGTCCCATTCAGGAATCAAGTACCTAATCTGCTTCTTGACACTTCTACTTGACTTCCCACTGCATCACCCGAAGGGGGTAGGTAGATAGGTAGGTAGAGGAGGTAGGTAGTAGAGTAGGTACAGTCGTTGTAGGTATTACATGAGTTAAATTTGGAGCCAGAAGTTCCCATTATAATTCCCTAGTATCCAGATTCCCTTCCTACCTTGAGGTCTGTACCCCATGGCCTCTTTTACCCTCACTTCTCTGGCAGTAACATTTCTGTATCGGTCTCTTTCCTCTGGCCACCGCCTGGTCCTGCCTAAACGGAGCTGGCCCTCAGTACTCTTCCTATTTCACATGTCTTTGTCACTCTCTCCACGTGCTGTTACTATGTCCAGCCTGAGTTCGCTACCCTCTACTGGTGTTATCATCTCCTCCACACTTCTGAAACCTCTTTCAGCTGTTGACACCTCCCCAAAGTCTTCACCCCTCCCTCTCCTCCTGATGGAACCATGTCCTCCAAATCTCACCACCTCCTCCTTGTACACACACCTACTCTAATGTTACCATCTCTTAATGTCTTCTACCACCTCCTCCTACTTGATGCACCCCCTTGATGCACTTACCATCTCATACTGATGTTATCATCTCCAGTTTCCTATCACCTGCTCCTGATGTTACCAACTGCTCCACCAATTCCCCCTCCCTTTTCTTGCCGCCTTCTACCCTCCTGTCTTCACCAGTCCTCCACAGTCTTTGTAACACTCTCCAAACTCCTCTATCCACCAGCCACAACATGCTCAAAAACCCAACCCATCGCAACTACACTGCATTCCTGGCTCCTCATGAGTGGGTATTTCAATGCGAGTTTGCACCCTAGTGTGGTAATTAGGTGAAAGCTGGGATTGGCTGGGTCCTTGGGTGCACTTGGGGGTACTAGAGCTCAGGGGGTTGGACCAAGCCTATATCTGGCCTGTCTGCCATTCTGAATTTTAGTTTGGTTCCTCTAACGATTTTCGAGGCTGTATACACTGAGCTGGGGTCTGGATGTTTCCAGTACGAGGGTTGCAGATTGAAACCATGTTGGGTAAGTTGCATAGAATTCCGTAAATTCTTGAGTTTCAACTATCTAGGGACCTCAGACTTTTAGAGTTGAAGTTCTTAAGGACTGATGAAATTAAAAGGATGTGAATGTCATTGTATACGAATATATGAAGGGACTGGTCAATAGAAAATGTCATCAATGTGTAAATGAGGAGGAGAACCAGTGCAATGGCAGCGATGGAAAAAGTTACTTACCTGTAACTATTGTTTTCGAGCATGGGTCTGGCATGGATTCACATGCTCATGAATATTCCCTGTCGTCAGGCTGGGAAACCTTGGTAAAAGAAAAACAGTTTCACTTTCACTTACAAACTGCATTTCTCCTTTAAACCAATCACTGTCCTCTGGGTCGTACTGCCCCATCCAATGACAGCCCTCTCCCTGAGCCCCTCCTCTAGCAGCCATCTTCAGATTTGGTAAGCATGTAAAGTGTTAGTATGACCAAGAAGAGCTGCAGAGGGCTCGGATGCAGGGTTCGCGTGTGAATCCATGCCAGACCCATGCTGGAGAAAAATAGTTACAGGTAAGTAACTTGTTCCTTCTCCAGCATAGGGGGCTGGCATGGATTCACATGTTCATGAATAATGAATACATAGCAGTACAACAATACACAACCACGGGAGGTGGCAGGGCTCAGCAGAAGCAATTAACTCTTACCTCTGGAACAGACTTACCTCAAGTGAACAGGTTGCAAAGCACTGCTTGGCTGACTCTGGACTCCTCCCTGGTATCCCTGTCGACACAGTACAACTTCGTGAAGGTGTGGCTGGACCTCCACGTAGCAGCCCTGCAGATGTCCAGCAGGGGCACACCAGCAAGAAACGCCATCATGGCTCTGGCAGAGTGGGCTCTCGGACAGCCGGCAGCGGTCAGTTCGCCAACCGAAGACAGTGCGTGATACAGCCAGAGAGCCACCTTGAAATGGATGCCTTGGACAAGGCCTTGCCATGGTTCACAGGACCAAAGTTCACAAACAGTTGTGAAGTCTTCTGAAAACTCTGTGCGTGTCACGTAAAACTTCAAGGCACGAGCAACGTCCAGCGAGTGCAAGATCCTTTCAGCCGGTAACAAAGGATTCAGGAAAAAAACTGTTAACACCAAAGACTTGTTGAGGTGGAATTCCGACAGAACATTTGGCATGAAAGAGGGGTGCGTCCGCAGCACCACCCTTGATTCGTGGAAAGTCAGGTATAGTTGCTTGCGGGATAAGGCCTGGATCTCACCCACCCTCCTGGCAGAGGTGATGGCCACAAGGAAAGCCATGGAGGGGGGCCTGAGGCATAGGCTTGAAGGGGGGCCCCCATGACCCTTGTCAGAACCATGCTTAGTTCCCATGCCGGGGCAGGAGCCTTCACCGGCGGGAAAGTCAAAAAAGTCCTCTGAGGAACTCCTTGACAAGTCGATGAGACCAAAGTAAAGACCTTCCTGGAGACCTGGTATAGTGGGAGATAGCCACCAGATGTACCTTGATAGAGGCTTGTGCTAGTCCAGCCTTGGCCAAGGATAGCAAGTATGGAAGAATCTGCCGGGCATCACCCTCAGGGGGGTAATCTTCTGAGCCAGGCACCGTGTAGCAAAACGGTTCCACTTGTGACCGTAGCATTTCAAAGTTGCCGACGCCCTGGCCTTGGCGAGGGCCTCCCTTCAGTCCGCAGGCAACTCATATCCTCCAAACTCTAGGGCTGCAGGTACCAAGCTCTCAGGCTCAGCAATCCTGGGTTGTGATGAAGGATTGCGCCTCCTTCTCTGGTGAGAAGATCCGGAACTACTGGCAGCTTGACCGGAGGCCACGCTGACAGGCTGAGAAGGTCCGGATACCAAATCTGCCTCGGCCATTCTGGGACGATGCAAATCATCCTGCATTGGAACTGTCTGAGTGTTTTGATGAATCGTAGCAGGAGAGGCAATGGGGGAAACGCGTACAGAAACATTCCTTCCCAAGGGAAGGAAAACTCGTCCCCCAGGCTTCTCGGTAAGTGAAATCTGCGGGCAAACTTCTGGCATTTGGAGTTCGCCGCCATCGCAAACAGGTCTGTAAAGGAGGAGCCGAGTACCTCTACCAGAAATCCTGCCCCCATTTTGCCTATATGTTGGAAGCCAGAAACTGCGAAATGCACGACGCCAGTAATGATGCCTATACCGTGAAGAATCCATGAAACAAGGTATCCATTAAGAAAACCATACATGATGAATCCACTGAGAGATGGCAGTCTCTCAGGGGAGGTCCCTGAAGAAGTGTGAAGATGAATGAAATTGAAGACTGGTGACGTCACATGAAGCAGAAGCAGAGATGACGCACCAAGAAGACATGCCAATAAAGAAGGTGAATATACCTTATAGAATCTGATGGCGAAGTGAAGAATTGGGCAGCATTTCATGTGCGGAATGAAGATTGTACATGCGGAGAGCACTGAAGAAAATGCAAGCCGTTTTATAATTGTACAGATGCTGAAACGCAAGTAGACTAAGTAATCATGAAGGCTGGCTATACGTAGTGAATAGACTGCAGGCGGTGCCGCCGATATATATATATATATATATGGATCAAATCTGGATGACCCATGTTGCATTTTAGCAAACTAAGACCCCTTGAGCGAAAGAGCTGAAAGTGTGGCGCAGTAGAGGAAAACAGCTGACGATGAGGGAAGAATCGAGAAAGCTTCTCTGGCCCGCTGTCAAGGGTTGGGGTAGCCAAGAAAATGGTTATCTATTCAAGGAGATACAATAAACATGAAAAGCGAGGAGAGCGTCTGTTGCGGTGTAATGGAAAAATACTAGGCTTGCCAGGTTTTATTCATTTAATAGTGTTAAATATGAAAGAAGGAGCTCAAACACTGTCTCCTGGCACATGGTGTAGATGAAAATAGACTTTGGGCAGGCTACATCGATACTTGAAGATAAGACCATGCTCACACTCCCTTCTATTCTCAGGAGCGGTGATACTTTGCAAGGCCAAGTTCAAAGACAATTCGAATGGCAGACAGTAGGAGTGATGATGGATGATGGGCTAATTGCGTGGGGAGGCATGGTCAAGTCCAACCCACCAGCACCTGGGGTGCCAGCTCGCATGCTGCTAGTGAGTGGAATATTCCAGAAGGGTACACGCGTGCCAACCAATCATAGAGGGCCACATAGCAAGAGCCCTATAGTTTCAGAACCAATGAAACATTGTGTATTTCATGACAGCAAAGATGATTTTCACTAGGGGTGGGCATAGCTGTCCACCTGACCTTAGAGACCCAATCACGATCCTACCCCCCATAGAAAGTATACCTAGATGTTCCAAATAGACCAACCACAATCCCAAGTAGGTTTTCTTATTTTGCAACGTAGTATGACGTCAATGATGACGAGTTTTTACTTTACAACTGTGTTTTTTCATGTAACACGTTGAGAGAAATACTGTGAGATGTCCATGATGTCTGTTTTACTCCCTTTTAGATAATTGTTAATAAAACAGCTAAAGCTTGCCAACTTCCTGAGTTAGTCTTATTATTGGTGTAAGAGTAAATTCTGCATCCCCATCCATCCCATATAGTGCTACCTCGCTTAAATGTCCTACAGGTTCACATGGTAGCAGAGGGAGGATATTTAAAAGACCATTCATAGTAGGTTTCCAGAGCTTCGGACGATCAGACACTCTCTGCCACACAGCTGGAAGATCACGAGAATTCCTGTGGAGAGCGGCTGATATAGAAAACATGCAAGAAGATCGATACAGGTGGGACGGGTGTCACAAGTCTCTCCCCTTCTCACCTGTCTTTGTTGTGCACTTGCGATCTTCTGGGTTTTCTTCTTCTTCACGGCCCGGGATTTGTATAGACCCGAACGCTGGTCCTCGGCGTCAGTGTGAGAATATCAGTTCAGCTTCCAGGAGTCTTCGTAAGTCTAGGGTAATACCAGGATGTAAATAAGTACGCTCGGAGACACGGAGGTCCGTGACTCGAGCGCGGAAGGGTTTCCAGGAGTTTTGGAGAGGGAAAAGGAACAGGGCGGGATTCAAGGAACTGGGAATAGGGATAGAAGCGAGAGCCCCGATCGAACTCCGGCTAAACACGTTCGACTACAGGTAGCGGCAGCGTTGAGATGCGCTGAGCCGCGGGGGCGTGTCTCTCTTGTACGATGAGCAGCGTGGAACGTATAGACTGGCCAGGAGCGTTCTGTTCCGGGCAGCCATGTTGGAAGGATCACTGCATTCAATCCCCTGCGAGTCAGGGACCAGGAGGTCCAGAAGGGACGTAGACGACGGTTCATGACAGCATGCCTCCTCTGAAACCCAGCTCCTCCGGGTTTTCCCGGATGGATCAGATGAAATCGTCGAACCAGTCTGGGAGCATTCATGTTTGACACAGGTTCCCAGGTACGCTCACTGGATGGGTAACCTTTCCACTCAACCAGATATTGTAGTTGACCACGTCGATATCTTGAGTCACAAATCCTGGAAACCTCGTTACGATAACAGGGGTGGATCTAGGAGCTGTTCGGGACAACTGAATGTATGGTTTTAACAGAGAAGTGTGAAATACTGGATGGATTCTTTTCCAGGACTCAGGCAATCGAAGTCGAAAGGCTACGGGGTTGATGATCTCCTGTATAGAAAAAGGACCATAATATCTGGGAGCCAGCTTATTAGGGTGCAGATGTCAAGGAAGAAGCTTCGAAGATAACCAAACCTTATCTCCTACTGAATATGAAGGTCCAGGTCTTCTTTTGGGGTCAGCATAATGTTTGACATCTTTTTGGGCCCTTTCTAGATATTCCTTAACCTCCTTGTGTACTGTGATGAGGTTTCTGATCCAGGAGTCTACTGCAGGCACTGGGGTAGGGTGAGGGAGTACGGAAGGTAGCACCGATGGATGAAATCCATGACTGCAGAAGAAGGGACTGGTCTTGATGGCTGTATTATCTGAATAGTTATAAGCAAATTCGGCCATAGGAATTAGGAGTGACCAATCGTCTTGAACTTTGGTGGCGAAGCAACAAAGGTATTGTTCGAGAGTCTGGTTCACACGCTCAGTGGCTCCATTGGTTTGTGGATGGTAGCCAGATGATAAGGCATGTTGGATTCCCAAAATACGACACACTTGCTTCCAAAACTGTGATATGTACTGGGGTCCTCGGTCTGAAATGATCTTGGAAGGCAGCCCATGAAGTCGGAATATATGTTCCAGGAAGATTCCGGCAAGGTCAGATGAGGACGGCAGTTTGGATAAGGGTGTAAAATGAGCCATGTGAGTAAACAAATCAATGTTAACCATGATTGTCGTGTAGCTCTAGAGGGTGGTAATTCCACGATAAAATCAGTGGCGATGATTTCCCAGGGTCTTGTTGGTATTGCTGGTTGGAGTAGGAGTCCGGCCGGCTCTCTATTATCATGTTTGTTCTGATTGCAAACTGAGCATGTTTGGACATGGATCCTAATGTCATCCTTCATCTTCGGCCACCAAAACTGTCTTTGTACTAGATGGAGAGTGTTGGTAATTCCACGATGTCCCGAATGTAAGGTATCATGACAGAGACTTGTGATCCTTATTCTCAGCCCAGGAGTTGGGATGACTAAGCGATTGTCCTGAAATAGATACCCATCCTTTGTTATGAGATTCCATCTGTTATTTCTCTTGTGCTCCTTCCAGATGTCCGAATTTCGAGTTTGGCCTTGGATGTTTTCCAGGAGGGTGAGTGCATGGGCAACAAAGATTGTGGGGGGAAACATCCTTGGAAAGGTTCGATCCTCCCTTTTTTCATAGTCAGGATGTCTGGATATGGCATCAGCAATTATGTTATGCGTTCCAGGAACGTGATGGATTTGAAACTCATATTGACCAAAAAGGAAGGCCCAATGGGCTTGACGACTGTTTCTGCATTCCAGGGATTGTCGGACTTGAAGATTTCAATGATCCGTTCGGACCTGCACTGGGTATTTGGCTCCCAGGAGAAGATGGCGCCAATCAGTAAAGGCTTGACGAATGGCAAGCAATTCCTTTTCCAGAACAGAGTGATGGGTTTCGCTGGGTGTTAGAGTGCGAGAAAGATAGGCAATAGGGTGCTCTAAGTTGTCGTCCAATTCTTGTTTTAGGACGGCACCAATGGCGTAGTTGGAAGCATCAATTTCAACAAGAAAGAGTCGCTCTATGTCAGGTTGGGCTAGAATGGGGGCTTGTGTAAACTCCGACTTCAGGCGGCGAAAGGCCACGTCTTGGGCTGCGGTCCACAAGAAGGGGGTGTCTTTCTTCAATAAGGAGACGATAGGGTGCACAATCTCAGAAAAGGTTGGTATGAATTTACGATAAAAATGTGCAAGTCCTAGGAAGGATTGTATCTGTTTCACGGTGGTAGGAGTAGGCCAGGACAAAATGGAGTCTACCTTTGAAGAATCCATACCAATCCCTTTAGGGCTAAGGACAAAACCGAGATAGTGAACAGTTGAAAAATGAAAAAGACACTTCTCAGGCTTGGCCAGGAGCTTATGTTCTCGTAGACGTTGCAAGACTGCCTTCACGTGTTCCTCATGTTTTCGATGGTCCTTTGAACATATCAGTGTATCGTCTATATATACTATAACGAAGATGAACAACATATCAGAGAACACTTGATCCATGAAACGTTGGAAGACTGCTGGGGCATTAGCAAGACTGAAGGGCATGACCAGGTAACCAAAATGGCCGAAGGGGGTTCTAAAGGCTGTTTTCCATTTGTCACCTTCCTTTATATGAATGAGATGGTAGGCACCCCTTAGGTCTAATTTTGTAAAGATTACTGCACCTCTGACTGCTTCTAGGATATCCGAGATGAGGGGCAAGGGGTAACGGTCCTTGAGAGTGCACTAATTTAGCCCACGGTAGTCCAAACATGGTCTGAGTTCCTTGGTGTCTTTCTTGGGCACGAAGAACAATGAAACACCCGCTGGAGTTTTGGATGGGCATATGGTGCCATTTTCCAGGTTAGTATTCAGGTATTCACGGAGAGCCTTCTTTTCAGGTTCTGATAATATAAACATTCTGCCGAAAGGAATCACTGCTGAGGGTTCTGTATCGATGGCACAATCCTCTGGCCTGTGAGGAGGGAGATCTTGAACTATAGCGGTCGAAAAGACATCAGAAAAGGCTTGGTAGACCTTGGTAATCTGGATGATGTTAGAAACGGTAACTGGACCTTGTTGGCTCTCTGGGAAGTCTTCAGAGGGCTTCGTTAAGGTATCCTGGGATAAGCAGTGAGCCATACAATATTTGGATCCTAGGAATAGGGAACCTGCTGCCCAATTGATGTAAGGATTATGCCTTTGTAGCCAGGGCATTCCAAGAACCATCGGATAATGGGCTGATTTAATGAGGTCAACTCTGATCCTTTCTTGATGGTGATTAATAGAGAGTAGAATCTCTTTAGTCTGAAGGGTAATGGATCCTGAAGAAAGAGATCTCCCATCAATTGCCTCCACTGGTTGCATTGTTGCTCGGCTTTCGTGTGGAATGTTGTGGGCAGTGGCCCAACCTTGATCTAGAAAAACGCCCATAGCTCCGCAGTCAATTAAAGCCAGGATGGGGTAGGATTCTGTCTTGGAAGGTGATAGAAGGGCCTGAAGAACCACAAGATTATTTCGTCCAGGAGAGTTCAAGGATGGAATTGATGTGGAGCAAACATCTCTCTCCCGACACCGTGCTCCATCTAGGATCGGGAGCTGGCGTTTCCCGAACGCCGTGGAGGGGCAATAGAACATTCTCTCACTAGATGTTTATCGGAGGCGCAATACATGCACAGACCAGTATGGATCCACCACATCCTTTCTTGAGGGGTAATGGGACCATGGAAGGCTCATAGTTGCATAGGTTCTGGGTCCGGGGTAGGAGGAACAGTAGGCTCTGCTCTAGGAGCAGGTTCCATAGTGGTCTTTTGAAAAGTCGCCTTATATTTCCTTTTCTCTGCTCTTCTTTCTTGGATTCGGAAATCTATTTGCAATGAGAGGTCCATAAGAGCCTGGAAGGAGCTTGGGCGGGCAACCTTTGCTAGCTCATCTTTTATTTCTCCGTTAATCCGCTTCGGAAGAGAGTAAAGATGGCTTCTGGAGAACAATATGCTTCTTCAACAAGTTGTTTGAAACGAGTAACCTAGGTGAACATATCCTGGGACCCTTGTTGAAACTCGAGTAGTCTCTCTTGAGCACTATACACCTGTTCTGGGCTATCAAACATTTCTTTAAGAGCTCTCACAAAGCCATCATAGTCATCCAAGAGGCCATTGCTTGAATTGAGCAGGGAGGTTGCCCAAGTCAATGCATTTTCAGTGAGGTGGGAGATCATAAAGCCCACCTTTGCTCTAGGAGAGGGGAAATAGTAGGGCTTGAAGGTGAAGTGAACTAAACATGAATCAAGGAAGGCGCGGAGGGTCTTGTAAGAACCATCATAGTTGTCCACTATTCCTCCCAATATCACACTTTCTCGCATGAGGTCTTGAAGTGTGGCTTCCATCTCTGTGTCTGTTTTGTTTTTAAGGCGTCTCAATCTGTCACAAGTCTCTCCCCTTCTCACCTGCTTTGTTGTGTACTTGCGACCTTCTGGGTTTTCTTCTTCTTCACGGCCCGGGATTTGTATAGACCCGAACGCTGGTCCTCGGCGTCCAGTGTGAGGATATCGGTTCAGCTTCCAGGAGTCTTCGTAAATCCAGGGTAATACCAGGATGTAAATAAGTACGCTCAGAGACACGGAGGTCCGTGACTCGAGCGCAGAAGGGTTTCCAGGCGTTTTGGAGAGGGAAAAGGAACAGGACGGGATTCAAGGGACTGGGAATAGGAATAGAAGCGAGAGCCCCGATCGAACTCTGGCTAAACACGTCCGACTACAGGTAGCGTTAGCGTTGAGACGCGCTGAGCCGTGGGGGCGTGTCTCTCTTGTACGATGAGCAGCGTGGAATGTATAGACTGTCCAGGAGCGTTCTGTTCCGGGCGGCCATGTTGGAAGGATTACTGCATTCAATCCCCTGCGAGTCAGGAACCAGAAGGTCCAGAAGGGACATAGACGACAGTTCATGACAACGGGTCCCTCTTTGATGAAATCCCTTCTGGTTTCCTCAGGCGTTGAGCAGATGGAAGGCAACGGTGGTCGATTGGAGGAGGGGAGACGATACTGAAGGCCTTATGCTGAAGAGCGAATGGTGAGTAGACTAAGGGGAATGGCATAATAAGGGGATGAGATTGTGGTAACATAGAAAAGACTAAAAACAAAGAGTGTTTAGTATATAATGAGGAGGATTTAAATGAGGAGCATTTTGTAAGCTTGGTTTCCTACCTCAAGGCAGGTTTAGAAGGAGTCATTGCAAAAGCCCAAGTGGGGTATATAATAATGCGGCATATAAACAGGTTTATGATAGGGAATGACTCAAACGCCAATTGGAGTACTTTAGGGGCTAAGAGAAAATGAGTACGATGGTGTGTATGTGAAAAGTCAACTAGAGATAAAAAGTTGTTATCTATTTTCGAGTCATTGTCTGCGCTGACTGAAAAAGTAGATTGAGATAATTGAGAAGTAGAGGCTTTTAGCGGCGAAGGTTGGATCGCGCTCATATTTGTTGTTTTTCTGAAACGTATCTGTGTAATCAACGATAAGTATTGACAGTCAATTGAGAGTTGTCACAATGGGGTATATTACTCCACTGATGCACCTGTGCAAGACACTGCCAAAACATATGCCTAAGCTCTAACAGTATAGCGCAGAATGGGTAAAAGGCAGAGCAGACAACGTTTTCATGCCATGGCCACAAGGGGGATCGCTGTCAAAAGCGGTATTGCAACACATGACCACATTCTGGAATGCTGCGTACACAGGGAAGAAATTGGAAAAGAGGTTAGCTATTTTAGAGCTCTGGAAAATGTATCAGGAGGAGCGAGAGGATCCGCTGCCTGAGGAGTGGAAGTTCACCCAGTGCAGGGAGGAAGGTGTTGTGCCTTGTGCTACCCTTACCTCGTGAAAAGTAAACAGCGATAGTACAGAAGACGTAGGATTGTATCAGTTTAAGGAACTAAAAGCGGCAACAGGGTATAGTAATTTAATATATGAACCGCCTGCTTACAGCAGTGACGATAGTCCATTAGAGACTAGAAGAAAGAAGGAGATCTTTAAGGTCTTACATGACAAGGAGGAGGAAAATAAACAATTGAATGTAACCACAGACATAGAACGAGAGATTAAGAGATGGAAAGGAGAAAAGGATAGAGCTGATGAGGTACCGCTCGTACAGAACGAATGGATGGGTAGACAGATATTACTCAAGCCCGATGCGAAAAGTATTGAGGAAGTTAGGCAAAGAGAATATCAAGATGAACAGGATGAAAAAGGCAGGGAACGAGAGAAAAGACTGAAAGAAGTTGAGCACAAGAGAAAGAATAGACGAAAATGAGAACAGATGTATAAGGAAGAACAGCAAAGAAAGGAAGAAAGGGCAGAGGAGCAAATAAAGTATGACAACAGACAGAGCAATCGAAGAACGAGATAGGCAGGAAAGGAAGAGCGAAGAGAAGGAAGCACAGAAATGAAGGGATAAAAGGATGCATAGATGAAGGGAAGAAGAAGAGCAAAGGGCGAGCGAAAGAAGGCAGGAGAGAAGACAAGAAGACGAAAGGGTTAGATGGGACCCGAGAAAGCGAAGAGAATTAGATGAAGAAATGCAGCGAAGTAGACAAAGGGAGTGCGATATTCATCTCATTCAGAAGTAGTCATATTCAATCCAGCGATCAAAATAGTCAGGTGTAAAATAGTGAACCCTGCCCCATTTGTAGCCGAACCTGTGACAGAGGGTGAGCATGTGCATGATTACGCTAGTTATGAGGAATTCTACGACGACATTCCGAGTGTAAAGGAAAACGCGCTGTCTGGAGGGGAGATCTCTTTATTGACAGTTCTTCAAAAATTGATCAAACTGATGGGGAAAGTCCTTCAGGTGCTGTAGTGTTGAGGTATAGAGCAAACAGGGAATTTGAGGTTGTAGCAAGTGCAAGACTACCGTCTCACTTTTCAGCACAAGCGGCAGAATTGGTAGCACTTATTGTCGCACTGGAAAATCATGCAGAACAGGAAGTGACAGTGTACAGTGACTCTGTCTATGTGACAGCAACCGTGCATGCAGGGCTAGCACATTGAAAAAGGAGGGGCTACTTCTGAGCGGATGGCACTCCAGTGCAACATGCAGCGTTATTGGACAGGCTTATCAGGGCACTACAACTCCAAGTAGCCATAGCGATAGTTAAATGCGCAGCTCATACTAAGCAAACTATCTTTATCTCTCGCCGGAATGAAGCCACACAGGAAGAGGCCAAGAGGGTTGCATATTCACCAGATATTTCAAGTTTTCATACTCCAGATGTAAAGGAAAAAGTAGTTACGATTATGATTATAAATGAAGGGTAAATCATTTGTCAAGAACACAGTTGATGGAAGTTTAAGGTAGTGCACCACAGGAAGAGCAAGAATTGTGGAAAGTAAGGGGGTGCTCATTATCTCCCACAGAAGCATTGTGGCGACAGGACAGCACTGGAAAGCCGGTGATGCCTGTATCCTTGTTAAAGGTAGCGCTTGAACAGCTGCACTACCCCGCACATGTAACTTGGGAAAGCCTTGCAGCAGCTATTGCAGAGGACTGGTTCATACCAAATCTGTTAGAACACGTTGTATTTTATGTAGTAAATTGCATTGTGTGTCAAATGTTTACCACTGGGCATACACTGCGAAAGATCAGAGAAGTAATTTCTTGACCGAATGGTCCTTTTCAGCATTTACATATTGACTATGTTGATATGCTGCAAGTATGTAGTGGATACAGGTATATGATACTGGTGGTGTGTCCCTTTTCAAGGTGGATCGAAGCAGGTCCTTGTACACACCCTGATGCCACTTGGCAACTAAGTTTTTAGTACAGGAGGTCTTTCCAAGATGGGGAGTGTGTGAGATGCTGAGATCCGATAATGGGCCCCATTTTGCTAATGAAGTATTTGAACAGATTAGGTTATTATCGAATATTAAGCACAGGTTTTCTTCTGTTTATCACCCGCAAGCAAAAAGGATATGTGAAAGACTCAATGGTCTCCTTAAAGAGAGAACTGCTAAACTCAGATTGACACTGAAGAAGGGATGGCTGTATTGCCTGCCTCTTGCATTATATGCATTGAGGAATCAGCCTGGGTCGCACCACCACCTCACACCCCATGAGTTAATGACAGGGAGGCGAATGAGAACGCCTTTGTCTCCTCCATCGAGGAGCAGAAGTGATGCCCAGAAGACTGCAGAAATGTTAGGAAATTAATTACTTGCTTATTTGACATGTATGACCGCTAGTATCTCTTTCATTTCAGATCAACTCAAGCGCCAGGGGGGTCGGTTTGAGGACACAGATGAAGACCATTCAGCAACCAGACTTTCAACATTATTACCTGTACCTAGACTATTCTATGGTGATACAGTCCTAACATTACTCCATCAGCAGTAAAAGTCCAAGGGAGACGCGCATGGATCCATTTGAAAGACGTAAAGTCTTACGCTGGTGAGACCAATGCACCCCCAACCGTCCATTCGGAAGCAAGACAAGAAGAAGAAGTTCAGCACATGCAGACTCGATCAATGACGAGGAAAAATGACGCTAAAGGTGTTGATTAAATAAATGCAAGTGTGCATTTGGATTGTGGATCACATCGGACACACTTAATAGATATTATAGCAGGAGTACAAACTCAGTTCTTGAGTCACAGGAATGTTTTGAATTGGACTTTAGAAAGTGTTGAAGTACTACAGACATGCCAAACCTAGAATTTTAATTTGATGACTGGCAACGTGAGCAGATTCCAGACTCGTTCCTCACCCAGTTTCTGTCCAGTTAAATCAATGGTCCTATTCAATGTTGATGTCCATAGGCTCCTTATTGGTGTTTTAGTTTTTTTTCTTAGTGGTTATCCTGCTCTTGTTGGGCGCAGTAATAATATATGCATTTTTCTGCACAATCCTAAAAATGGCCCTGCAATCAGGAGACTGCTTGTGGCAATAGTTGAACAGATCCTGCAGTTAACTGACCATCTAACAGAGTTGCCTGATTAAAAAGGTTTTTTCCTTCCTTAATGCAGCATACAGGCACAATGAGGACTATTGAGAATGATGCAGTTTTGGAAAACGAGTATAATCAACCACTTGTGGAGAATCGTATATGGTGGGGATTAATGTATTGCTGCGTAATGTATGAATGCACAGTATTTATCATTGTTTTCCTGATTCTTTTGATCCAGGCTGTTTATTTTATTGGTCTAAGCAAAGCAGAAGTCCCCTTGATTCTCCCCACTCCAGTGACTCACACAGACTTGTCTATTTCCGAAAGGCCTGGGCCATTTGTGATTATTCTCACACCTGGGACACGTGTAATGTCACCTATTTCTATGACAAGTGTTCATATGATTCCCCCTGTATTAAGGACCCTCACTGATATACTTCGTGAGCATTATGCACGCACTCTCGTTATGAAAGGGAGACACAAGAGAAGCACAAGGGAAGATGAGTATGAATTAAATAATTATTTAGACAGTACAACACATTTGGGGAATAACATGTGGTATCAGCACATGAAAAGGGTAGGGGAGAGAACCTCTAAGGAGCGCTGCTATGTTTGTGCTCTCATACCTTATCTATGGGAACCTCCAAGATATTTATAGCTATAGAAGTAGCAGTCCAGAAAAACTCTTTGCCTGATGCACCTTGCACTCTGCCATACGAGAGGTCAGTTCCAAGGTCGAACAGCATCCTTGGTATGGGTGACAGAGAAGACAGCCCTGGAAGAGGATGACTATGTGCAAGACTTAAAGACAAGAGAGACATGTAACAAGAAATCGCGTGATAAGATATGAACAGCCTGGAATTAATGGAGCAGGAATCAGATGGGAAGTAGACAAAAAGCTCAATTGTCAAGGAAAGGACCCTGAAGAAATAAGAAGATGCAAGAAGAGAGGTCAGCTGCAAATCAAGGGAATGGTGCTGAACCCAGAAGGATGGGCGGAAGGCCTGTTTGAGTGCAAGGCGCCAGCACTTAGAGGATATTATGAGGCAGTCATAGACACTGCAGAGAATGAATGCAAGCATCATTGGTCAAACATTGCAAAGTTGCTAACGTGGGTCGATGACAAAGGAGCACCGTTGCAGATAGTACCTCTAGAGAATTCATCCCTGTGTTTCAGAAACAATGGCACAAGAAAGGTTGGAATGAATCAGCAGTGCGGCCGCATTTTTGATGTACTGGGCATGAAGGATGGAACAGTAATGATAATGGACCACTACTGAGCCTGTGGTCCAGAGCTTATATGAAATTTCCCAAGGACTGGGGAGGGCTGTCTTCTATAGTGATTGTTCATGTTCCAGCATTGGTGATTCGAAAAAGTGACCTGAACATTGGAGAGTTTCCAAAAGCAGATGTTCATCTGAGGAAGAGGAGATCACTTGAATTTCTCAATCGAACAAAGAGGGAGAACTACTTTTCAGCTAAATCAATAGAAGCTTTTGATGCTATTCCGTATGAACACAGGTTATTCAATCAGACTTCGGCAGTATTCGCGACAATATTAATGCCATGGATCCAGACGATGGTGAATGCAAAGTGGTTACAGATCACTCGCTGGGAGCTCCTGCAGACAATCAAAACTACCATAAAGGGATTCAATGCTATCAAAGAAGAATTGAGAGCCATAAGACTGCTGACTCTTCAGAATAGATATGTTCTGGACATGATCACGGCAATGGATGGAGGTGTTTGTGCCAAAATCGGAGAATCATGTTGCACATTCATACCTTCTCACGATGACGAGAATAAGACCTTGACAGAGGCCATAACGCTGCTAACAAACTTGCATATTGTTAGGGAGAATTCTCTGTTAAGGCGAATTTCCTAAACCTAGTGAGTCCCCCAGCAGCTTTGCTGGATTTTTGGGGTTTATTTTTTTTCTCCTGCTAAGAGTGAGACTCTTTTTCTCCCACTCTTAGACATGATTTGAGATATCCTTTGAATTTGTAATGTGTTTTATGGGCTATGGGGTCTTATACTCCATGGGGTTTCATGTATTTTTGGTAAGTATGTTACACAGCACCCTCAGTGCAGTAACACAGGGGTGTCATAGTGACCCCCAAACATAGACTCCATACCCTGGGACTGACTACTCTCTCTCAGGGCATGTAAAGTCACCATTGACTTTACTAGTCTTAAATTGTGAACAGAACCAGTGCAAACCATCATATTGTGGAAGTACTGGTAGGGGGAATTAGATTGCCCTTGGGTCTGTTTTTCGAGGGGGCACTGTGCAGTCCCCCCTCATCGAGTCACTGCCACCAGCCAGAAGTTACCACACAAAATATTCCACCGGAATATTTCCCATGGGATTTTCCCATTCATTTTAAACGCACCGCTTTTTTGGTGCAATGTTAAAGATACCGCCGGGTTATTTATTTAATATTTATTCCCCGGTTGGGTCTTTTGGCCAGGACTCCGTTTTAAAATGGCGTTTGTGTTCGCCTCTGTAACTCCAACCCAAGTCGAGCCCTTTGTTGCACTTTTTGGCAGGCTTCTGCACAGAAGCCTCCAAAAGTGGTGCCACTCTGTCTGGGTCTACAGGATGTGTGGGAGGGGGGTTTAGGCACCCTGGACTGAGTTGCCTCGGCAACTCAAGTCCCACTCTTGTGTAATTGGCCCAGTGGTGAGCGGCCCGGCTCACCACTTAGCATGTTTGAGTGACAGCTAGGACTGATGAATGGGGGTTTTCTGCATAAAAGCAGGGCTTTGGGGACTGGAACTTCAGAAGTCGCCACAGGACCAAAGAATCCAAAGAGGGAGCAGCTGAGCCGACCTGCAACAACGACACCACCGGTGGAGCCCTGCTGAACCGTCTCACCACTTCCCAACGACAGAGAAGATCTTCATCCCGGAGAGTCTTCTTCCTCTGAACTGGTGGGGATAGCCAGTTTGCCCTCTTTTCGCCTTCCTGCATCGTCTTGTGGTCAAATCGCCCGTGCCAAGCACCCCGGCGGCCGGATAGCCACGCTTCACCACTACCGCGAATAAAAAGGTAGTAGCTTTTAACCGGGAAACTCCGCAGCTGGTTTCTTCCCTGGCAGTGCAACGACCTCCAGCTTTACTCCACGTCGAGACCTTCTCTTCCCCTGGATGAAGCACTGACTTGCACCCGCTGCCAGGAACAACTGCCCCCGCTGGAGCTTTCTCACCATTTCAGGTACGGTGTCCCACCTGGTCTCCCTTGCAACAGACTGTTCAAGGTGTCCCGTAAATTCCTTGACTCTCTATCCTGGGGTGACTTGGGACCTGCTAACTAACTTTTTCTGAACTGATCCAACCCTTTTTGAACTACCTGCAAAGACTTTTTAAAGTATTATTCAACTGTGTGATCTTGGACACATTCCGTCTTGCTCTCTCCAAGAGTGGGCATGGCCTATGAACTTTCTTGCTCTAACAGTAGACTATGCCTTTTCTGACGTGCTGTGGTTCTTTTTAAAGTGTTGGTATTGTGTACTTTCCTAATTCTGCCTTTTCCCTACCTTTTTAACTAACTTATTGGAGTGCCATCTTAGGTTAAGCGCTCACCTCTGTCTGCAAATAAGTGGTGTTTTAACTAAGACTTGTTCAATAAGTAATCAGGGATGTATATATATTGATAGTGACTGTGTTTGAACTTGCTTGCCATATTAGTGTTAGAGTATTTTACAAGTGTGTTTTAAAAAAAATAATTATATACTTTTATACCAAAGCTCTGGTCAGTGTTTGCTTGTGCTACTGTATCTCTGTACCTATTTTGTATACTCTATATACTGTCTTACTCTTCTTGAGAGAAGCCTGGCTGCTCAGCCACAGCTACCAGGTAAATCTGGGTGGTACAGACTGCTACCAATTGGGTTTACTGCCAACACCTGTAGTCCTAAGCCTTTTGCAGTGGTCCCTAAGGTAACTGCAAAGGTTTCTGCCTAACACTGGTGTACAGCGGTGTGATTTGTATTGAGTATACATTTTAGTGTGCTTATAGATACCTCAGTGCAACTAACCACAAAGCTTAGCACTAAAAGTTTATTTTCTAACCTGTCAACTATGGAATGTTATAGTCAAGAGTCCCTTGCTACAAAAACTGCTGATTGTTTAAGAGTTCTCTGTAAGCATAAGAATCTCCTGACTAAAGGCAAGATAATGGAGCTAATAGAAAGGTTGTTAGCAAACCAAAGTCTGGATGGTGGTTCAGAGGAACCTACCACTCCAGCAAATGTAGATAACAGTAATGATATTGATATTGATCCAAGTATTGATAATCTTGAGTCAGAAGCAGAAGAGGAGGGTGAGGATGATGTAGTTGTCCCCCCTAGGCCTCTACCTGCTCTGCCAGCTGTACCTACTGGACCTTTGCCAGGTCCCACATTTAGTCCTCAATATCTGGAACTAGAGAAAATGAAACTTGAATTGGAGTTTAAGAAACTTAATACTCAAGCAGAACAAAGACACCAATAACTGAATCAAGAACTAAGGCTCAGGGAAATGGAGCTCAAGCATGAGCTAGAGATGAAGAAATTGTCTGTTGAAAATGCTTCTCTCTCCGGGTCCTCTAGGAGTTCCAGTCTCAAAAGACCCTGGATGCCTAAAGAGCTTGTGGGTATGTATGAGTCTAAGTTGGATGTGCTGGATTGGTTGAGTTTGTTTGAGTATAATCATGGGCTCCAGAACATCACCGGAAATTAGTTACTTTCCTGGTTGTTCTCTAGGCTCCCCCCGTTGCAACTGATGTGGTAATGGAGTTGGGGGAGGAGGATAAGAAGGATTATGAATGTGTGAAGCTAGCTTTGATAGCTAGATTTGGGAAGACTCCTTCCCAGTACCTTAAGAGGTTTAGGAACCTCAAAAAGAATGATGGTACCCCTTGGGCTACCTGGCTGAGTGAAAGTTTGAAAAACTTAGAGGGATGGATTAAGGGTTACAAGGTGAACACTTATGAGTGAATGCGAAATCTTGTAATGTTGGAGTCAATTTATGATGCCTGCTCTCCTGAGCTCAGACAGCACTTGGCTGATTCAAGGGAATTAGATTCCAGGAAGCTAGCTAAGGCTGCTGACTTGTGGGTTGCCAACAGGGCTACTCACAAGGATTCAGGGGTCACTCAGAAAAAGGATGAGGGAAAGCAGCCACCAAAAGGGAACCAAGAGATTTCTAATACCTCCCAAACAAAAGAGGGCCCAAAACAACAAAATAAACAGGGTAAGTGCCAGGGTAAACCACAACAGGCTAGTGTACCTTCTGGTCAACAACCAGAAGGAGGTCAGAACAAGCCATCCTTTCAGAGAGAATTTGGAGTATGCTATGTCTGTAAGGCAACTGACCATATCAAAGGAGATCCCATATGTAAGGATAAACCTGCAGGGATCAGCAGTCTCCTTAACCTTCACTCCTGAGGAGGAAGTCCAAATGGCTAGTGCTCACTTTGAAGTCTTTGCTGAAGAACCTTTGGGTTTTCAAGCAAGTGTAACAGTAGAGTCCATGGGTCTGGTTAGTGATCAGAATAGGAGTGTGTACAACTCCATACCAGAAAACTCTAAGGTTTATTATGTGGACAGTGTTCTTGTCAATGGCCAGGATACTCCTGGCAGGCGAGACTCTGGGGCCAGCAGAACAGTAGTGGATGAAAGCTTTTTCAGGCCGTAGGATGTTGCTAAGGCACCCAAAGGTCCCACTAAGATGTCTGGAGGCCCTGTCCAAATGGTTCCAATTCTACCAGCCCTCATTCAGTGTAATAACATGACAGTGAGGATTCCTGTCAGTGTTCAGACTGAGGTGCCTGGGAGAGTCCTGTTGGGAAATGATCTAAGAACTCTAGGAGTAGTATCCAGTTCCCCCAGGCCTCCCAGTATGGAGACCCAGAACCAAACCAAATTGGCTAGAGAGGCCACCTTAAGGAACCACTCTAAGCCTGTGGGAACTTCTACTGAGAACCCCACTACAAGCCCCGGTGTTGGTAAATTGACCTCTGACCCAGGCAAATTTCAAGCTAAAATGTTAGGGAAATGGGAGCCCGAATCAAGCTCCATCATTATTCCCCCAGTTTTAGAGTCTGTGACTCCCCCTGCTTCTGAGGAAGAGGTGGATAGACCAACTGGACCCCTAACTAGGCCTAAGAGAACTGGTAATTCTCAGTGCTGGTGGAAAACCAGGAAAGAAAAGTCTAAGGCCAAAAACCTTCAGACTGTTGGACCTTCTACTGAAGACTCCAACTCAAATCCTAATCTTGGGAGTGAAACTCCTAAAGTAGGTAAGGATAGATATAAGAGGAAGGAGAAGCGTGTACCTTGCTTATCTCCATCCCCTCCAACCAAGAGGCCCAAAACCCAACCTTCTCCCAACAGAGAATTGGTGAGGAACTCTGGAGGCCCCTCTAGATCTAAGGGAATCCTTTATAAGGGCCCCTTGAAAGAGCCTAACGCAGGTTCAGAAGTTGTACCAACTTCTCAGGGACTGGTCACCCAGATCCCCTATAGTTTTAAAAAGACTGATGTTCCTCAAAGGGTTTGTAGGTCATATAGCTCACAAAGGAAAACCTTTGATTTGACCATAGAACATAGGTCAGGGTGTCTCCACCAAAATGCTGATGGTCTCTCTAGGGTTTTTATAACCGACTAGAGGTATGAGATTAATCCAGGAGTGGATTAAATCGTCCTGTCCCTTAGTTTGGGGGGGAGGGGGCAAGTGTTAGGGAGAATTCCATGTTAAGGCTAATTTCCCAAACCTAGTGAGTCCCCCAGCAGCTTTGCTGGATTTTTGGGGTTTCTTTTTTTCTCCTGCTAAGAGTGAGACTCTTTTTCTCCCACTCTTAGACATGATTTGAGATATCCTTTGACTTTGTAATGTGTGTTATCGGCTATGGGGTCTTTTACTCCATAGGGTTTCATGTATTTTTGGTAAGTGTGTTACACAGCACCCTCAGTGCAGTAACACAGGGGTGTCATAGTGACCCCCAAACATAGACTCCATACCCTGGGACTGACTACTGTCTCCCAGGGCATGTAAAGTCACCATTGACTTTACTAGTCTTAAATTGTGAACAGAACCAGTACAAACCATCATCTTGTGGAAGTACTGGTAGGGGTAATTAGATTGCTCCTGGGTCTGTTTTTCGAGGGGGCACTGTGCAGTCCCCCCTCGTGGAGTTTCTGGCTGGTGGCAGTGGTTACCACACAAAATATTCCACCAGAATATTTCCTATTGGATTTTCCCATTCATTTTAAACGCACCACTTTTTTGGTGCAATGTTAAAGATACCGCCGGATTATTTATTTAATATTTATTCCCCGGTTGGGTCTTTTTGTCAGGACTCGGTTTTAAAATGGCGTTTGTGTTCGCCTCTGTAACTCCAACCCAAGTCGAGCCCTTTGTTCCACTTTTTGGCAGGCTTCTGCACAGAAGCCTCCAAAAGTGGTGCCACTCTGTCTGGATCTACAGGATGTGTGGGTGGGGGGTTTAGGCACCCTGGACTGAGTTTCCTCGGCAACTCAAGTCGCACTCTTGTGTGATTGGCCCTGTGGTGAGCTGCCCGGCTCACCACTTAGCATGTTTGAGTGACAGCTAGGACTGATGAATGGGGGTTTTCTGCATAAAAGCAGGGCTTTGGGGACTGGAACTTCAGAAGTCGCCACAGGACCAAAGAATCCGAAGAGGGAGAAGCTGAGCTGACCTGCAACGACGACACCACCGGTGGAGCCCTGCTGAACCGTCTCACCACTTCCCAACGACAGAGAAGATCGTCATCCCGTAAGAGTCTTCTTCCTCTAAATTGGTGGGGATAAACAGTTCGCCCTCTTTTCGCCTACCTGGATCGTCTCGTAGTCGAATCGCCCGTGCCAAGCACCCCGGCGGCCGGATAGCCACGCTTCACCACTACCGCGAATAAAAGGGTAGTAACTTTTAACCACGAAACTCTGCGGCTGGTTTCTTCCCTGGCAGTGCAACGACCTCCAGCTTTCCTCCACGTCGAGACCTTCTCTTCGCCTGGACGAAGCACCAACTTGCACCCGCTGCCAGGAACAACTGTCCCCGCTGGAGCTTTCTCACCATTTCAGGTACTGTGTCCCGCCTGGTCTCCCTTGCAACAGACTGTTCAAGGTGTCCCGTAAATCCTTTACTCTCTATCCTGGGGTGACTTGGGACCTGCTAACTAACTTTTTCTGAACTGATCCAACCCTTTTTGAACTACCTGCAAAGACTTTTTAAAGTATTATTCAACTGTGTGATCTTGGACACATTCCGCCTTGCTCTCTCCAAGAGTGCCCCTGACCTATGAACTTTCTTGCTCTAACAGTAGACTCTGCCTTTTCTGATGTGCTGTGGTTCTTTTTAAAGTGTTGGTATTGTGTACTTTCCTAATTCTGCCTTTTCCCTCCCTTTTTAACTAACTTATTGGAGTGCCATCTTCGGTTAAGCACTCACCTCTGTCTGCAAATAAGTGGTGTTTTAACTAAGACTTCTTCAATAAGTAATCAGGGATGTATATATATTGATAGTGACTGTGTTTGAACTTGCTTGCCATATTAGTGTTAGAGTATTTTACAAGTGTGTTTTAAAAAAAATAATTATATACTTTTATACCAAAGCTCTGGTCAGTGTTTGCTTGTGCTACTGTATCTCTGTAGCTATTTTGTATACTCTATATACTGTCCAACTCTTCTTGAGAGAAGTCTGGCTGCTCAGCCACAGCTAGCAGGTAAATCTGGGTGGTACAGACTGCTACCAATTGGGTTTACTGCCAACACCTGTAGTCCTAAGCCTTTTGCATTGGTCCCTAAGGGAACTGCACAGGTTTCTGCCTAACACATATCAAGATGGAAGATGAAACAGAAGATATTGCAGATGACAGCAGGTTTTCATCAGTCTTCTCATGGGTTCCACAATGGATGGTGAATATTTTCAAGTTTCTTGGAGCATTGTTGGTGACGATCATGTTTGGATTCTGTGTGATCAGAATAATAATCACACAGTGCAAGAAGACAGCAAAGAATGCAGTAAGAATGAAGATCATGATCGATTTCGAGTCAGGGTTCAGACCCAAAGAGCTGACAGATGAATAAATCAGAAAGTATATAGAAGCAAGCATTCCAGCACCTGAGGGAACAAAGTTCATGTGTCCGAGAAACCACAAGAAGTACGTGGGAAGATGGATCTACTGCAGCCCAAATGGACAATGTAGCCGTATGACCTGGAGTGTTGATGAAGATGTTAAATCAGCAAGATCTCTGAAAGGAGTAGTGAAGATATGGACTCCAAAGAAGCACTTTTTCAGAAGAGGATGTCTAGATATGGAAACTGGTGAGAGAGTGGTTGATGAATCAACCAGAGGGGCGAGTGTAGAGGAGGAGCCAAGTGTTTCTACTGGAAGTCCCGCCCCATTTTGCATATATGTTGGAAGCTGCAAATTGCGACATGCACTGCACCAGTAATGAAGCCTATACCACGAAGAATCCTTGAAACAAGGTATCCATTGAGAAAACCATACATGATGTATCCACAGAGAGAGGGCAGTCTCTTAGTGGAGGTCCCTGAAGAAGTGTGAAGATGAATGAAAGAGAAGACTGGTGACGTCACATGAAGTAGATATGACGCACCAAGTAGAGATGCCAAGGAAGGAGGTGAATAGACCTTATAGAATCTGATGGTGAAGTGAAAATTGAGCAACATTTCATGTGTTGAATGAAGATTGCATGTGCGCAGAGCACTGAAGAAAATGCAAGCCGTTTTATAATTGTACAGATGTCTCCTGTCACATGGTCTAGATGAAAATAGACCTTGGGCAAGCTACATCAAGACTTGAAGATAAGACCATGCTCACACTCCCTTCTATTCTCAGGAGTGGGAATACTTTGCAAGCCCGAGTTCAAAGACAATTTGAATGGCAGACAGTAGGAGTGATGATGGATGATGGGCTAATTGGGTGGGGAGGCATGGTGAAGTCCAACTCACCAGCACCTGGGGTACCACCTTGCGTGCTGCTAGCGAGTGAAATATTCCAGAAGGGTACAAGCATACCAACCAATCATAGAGGGCTAAATAGCAAAGAGCCCTACAGTTTGAGACCCAATGAAACATTGTGTATTTCATGACAGCGAAGATGACTTGCACTAGGGGTGGGCATACTGTCCATTTGACCTTAGAGACCCAATCACAATCCTATCCCCCATAGAAAGTATATTTAGATGTTCCCTGTAGACCAACCACAATCCCAAGCAGGTTTTCTTATTTGCCACGTAGTATGATGTCAATGATGACGAGTTTTTACTATATAACTGTGTTTTTTCATGTAACACTGTTAAGTAGTCAGCTGGAGACAAACGAGGTTTTCTTTCACAGTGGTTTATTGCACAACAAATACTGGTCACAGATCAATAAATTCAGCCAACTGATGACGGTTCTATTCACCTCATAGGCACATGCGTTCTGCCTTACTTTACTTGCAACTGCCGCTATTGGCCTTAATTAGTTCCAAGATAACAGCCAGGCGATTACAGGCTTTCACCCTTCAACCTGTCCGCCGGCCATGAAAACGAAATTAACACAATGTCAATAGTACACACCTCACCACTCCGAATCCTTCTTCTAGGCGGCCGTTTCTCTCCACAGAAAGGTCTTGAGCCTTGGACCGGGTACGGTGTCAGTCTGTGAACTTTCCGCTTACTACTAGTAAGCCCACTCGTATTCTTGGCTGGTCTCACTCCACTCGGGTGCGGCGTCTCTCGCCACGCGCTGCTCCTGAAAAATAAGACGCCCTCTGAGTCTCTTGGAGTTGCATTTAACTCTTGTCCAGCCCTTCCCCCGTAATCAGCCCCATGTGTTCTCAGCAACGGTTTTAACACACCTGATTCAGATTCCCCACCTCCTCCCTGCTCCGTCCACTGTGGGCTAATCCTGTACTTTGTTTGTGTTCGGGCGGTTTTAACATAAGGAAACCCGGTTCTCCCTTTCCTTTTTTTCCTTTCTTTACCCATAGGTGTGCCTCCCCCCTGATGCAGTATTTCGTGGGGCATTTTGGGACCTGTAGTTTGTCTCTTTTCATTGATGGCCAGCACTTGACGGGACTCTACCTCAACCCCCTCCTTTCTCCCTGTATCCAGGGCGCTGCCACTGCTTCCACCTCACATACTCCCCCCAAGGACCCATGCCGTTCGGGCAGGTCCATGGCACGTGACAAGTAATCAGCCACCATCTGATATTTTCCTGGTTTATGTACAGTCACAAACTGGTAAGGCTGAAGCGTCAAAAACCATCTCAGAACTCTATGGTTTGAGTCTTTTTGTGTAGCCAACCATTTTAGTGCTGCATGATCGGTAAAAATGGTAAACCGTCTACCCAGTAGGTAATATCGAAGAGACTCAACAGCCCATTTTATGGCCAGGCATTCCTTCTCCAGCGTTGAGTACGGAATCTCGTGTGGAAGCAACTTCCTACTGATGAAGGCTATTGGGCAAAGGTTTTGCTCAGTCCCCTGGGACAGCACTGCTCCTAAACCACATCCCGAGGCATCCGCCTGCAAATAGAATTCTTTTGAAAAGTCAGGACAATGGAGAACAGGTTTTGTGGAAATCATCCGGATCAACTTCTGGAATGCTTGCACTGCCTCTGGGGTGATCTGTAGGGGACGGTTGGTTTTCAGCACATCTGTAAGCGGTGCAGCTATGGTAGAGAAGTGTGGCAAGAATCTCCTATAGTACCCCACAAACCCCAAGAAGGCTCGAATTTCTTTCCTAGTTTCGGGAGGCCTGAGCTTCTGTAGGGCTTGAATCTTGTCCAAAAGGGGGGTTATCACCCCTCCCCCCACTGCATACCCCAAGTATTTGGTTGTGTGTGCTGCCAGTTTAGTCTTTTTGGGGTTAATGTGCAGACCAGCCTCTTTTAATGATTGTATTACTTGGGTCAAATGTGCCAGGTGCTCATTCCACGTATGGCTGAAGATCACTATGTCATCCAAGTAAGCCGCAGCATATTCTTCGTGTGGTCTCAAGATTTTATCCATTAATGCCTGGAATGTGGCTGGTGCCCCTTGCAAACCAAAGGGTAGGACAGTGAACTGAAATAAGCCTTGGGGTGTCGAAAAGGCGGTTTTCTCCTGATCTGATTGGTTGAGGGGTATCTGCCAATACCCTTTGGTTAAATCCAGGGTGCTCAGGAATGAGGCTGAACCCAGTTTTTCTATCAGTTCATCATTCTGGGCATCGGGTAAGCTTCATAGTGGGATATTGCATTCAACTGCCGAAAGTCCATACAAAACCTAGTAGTACCATCAGGTTTGGGTACTAGGACCACTGGTGAGCACCATGCACTTTTAGATGGCACGATGGTCCCCAATTCGAGCATGTTATCTATTTCCTTGGCCATTTCCCCACGTTTTGACTCCGGAATTCGATAAGGCCTGAGCCTTACAATTTTCCCTTCTTCCGTGGGTATAGAGTGGGTAGCCATATGTGTTCTTCCTGGTATTCCTGAAAAAAATCCCAGCCACCTGCTTCAAGGTATCCAATAATTTGTTCTTTTGGGATTCACTCAACTGTTCCCCCATTTCCACATCTTGAAGACTACTATGGCTTTTAGGGACTATTTGCTCTGAGACTGACATGTCTGAGAGGGTTGAACATAATATGTTCGTTGTTCCTTCTTTCCATAGCTTGAGCAAGTTAATGTGATAATTCTGAAATTTATTTTTCTGTTCGGGTTGTTACACCTCATAGTTTACAGGTCCCAATATTTTTGTTATCTGATACGGGCCCTTCACTGAGCCAACATTTTGTTCGTGTGGGTAGGCAGCAAAACCAATACCTTATCTCCTACCTTCAAAGTTCGAGGTCGGCTCCCTTGATCATAATACTTCTCTTGTCTATCTTGGGCCCTTCCCAGGTTTTCTTGAGCAAAGTCTCTCAGTTTACCTAGATGTTCTTTTAGGTCATTAACATATTCGGTGAGTGAGGTTTCCCCCTGTTGTTCCCAGGTGTCTTTTAGTAAGCCCAGTATGGACTTGGGCTGTCTTCCGAATAACAATTCAAAAGGGGAGTATCCGGTTGAGGATTGCGGGGTATCCCTTAGTACCATCAACACCCAAGGTAGAACCCGATCCCATCCCAACCCTGTGGGGCTGGTGGCTCTTCTTAACATCTGTTTAATAGTTTTGTTATATCGTTCCACCAACCCATCCGTTTGGGGATGGTACACTGAGGTTTTCAAGTGTTGAATTCCTAAGGTCTTACAGACCTCCTTCATAACCACTGACATGAAGTTGCTCCCCTGGTCTGTGTCATGTCTCCCAACGTTCGTCATCATCACCCACCTGTCATTCACCACCATCGGAGCTCACGTGACTTTCGTGTCCCTGCACACAAACGGCGGCGATATCCCGCCAAACAAAGGAGACCCGTTCATTACGGCCCGAGGGCTCTTCGCCCCTTTCTTCACTGGCACCTCCCATGGAGATTCTCGCATGACTGGCGCTGCCGCTTGGGCATACACAGGACCGCGCGTCACGTGACGAGGCATCCACAACGGCCTTCGTCATCATCACGGGTCATGTGACACGGACCCTCACGTCCCCCCCGTGATGTGAATCAGGTGACCCTCCACACAGTTAAAGGAAGCAGAGAAACACGGAAGCACCGCTTCACAGCTGCTTCCTTCACTGACTGCTTTGGCGTTTTTGGATACTTTTGAATACTACGATTGCTCGACCACGGAACGTTACACGGATTGCCTCGTCTCTGCCCCTGATATCACGCTGCTTTGTCTGCCTTGCTGGAAATCATCCCTGGATTGTCAACCTGCTGGTTTCCATTTCCTCCTACTGGTTTCTTGACCCGGATTTGTTCACTGGACTGCCCACGGATATCCTTTTGTACTGAATACTGAACTTTATGGTTACCTTTTTGGCCCTCGACCTCGGAACTGCTTTTCTGGACTGCTCACTGATTGCCCTACGTATTTGTCTCAGGTGTTTCCATCTTCTCGAGTACTGTCAGAGAAACAACCTACCAGTGTATGCTGTACCCCCACTACTCCTCCATATCTCACAGGCCGCCATCTCCCTCACTTTTGGGTAAGCCCCTTTCTGATCTTCTATCACATGGTATTGTTGTTCATTCCCTGTTTTGATTAACCCTCCATTGCCTTACAGTGGTCAGGGGGTCCTTTGGCGTTTCTGGTTCCTGATCGACGGCATTCTTCACCTGTGACCTCAAGTGCCGCACGGGTAGTGTTTCTTTACTTCTGTCCGTGTGGTGCTTGGGGACGGAGGTAGTACTAACCTGCACGACCATCAAGACTTGAACAGTCTGTCACTATCTCCAGGGGAATTCCCACTCGAGCAAAGAACGGCATAAGCACATCGCATACCTGTCTTGCTGAGATTCCCCTTAAAGGGAAAGCTTCGGGATAGCGAGTGGCATAGTCCACAATCACTAAGAGAAACCGGAACCCTCTACTGGTGGGATCCAATGGCCCTACAATGTCCATCCCTATTCTCTGGAAGGCTTCCCTAATCAGGGGCATTCTTTGTAGAGGTGCTCTAGCCGGTATATGATGACTAGCTTTTTGACATATGGCACACTCTTGACAATATCTGGCTATTTCCGCATATACTCCAGGCCAGTAGAAATTCTGCAACACCCTTTTCACCGTCATGTTTTCCGCTAAGTGTCCCCCTGTTGTGTGGTCATGGGCCAGTTGGATCAGAGTTTTCATGTAAGACTGGGGAACCAGCAATTGCTCCCTCTCCTGATTATCGGAACCTCTGGTCACCTATATATTAGCCCTTGGTTTTCCTTGAAGTAAGGAGTAGTAACTGGGGTCCCTCTCATTGCTTGTGCTTGTTCCCTGGCCCTTTTTAGGGTTTCATCCAGTGCGGTTTCGGTCCGGAACGAGGGAAGATGTTCTCCCACTCCCCAGTCTATGAGGGCAATTTCCATTCCTTTTCCCCTGTTCTCTTTCATATTTTTTTTTTGGTTTTTTGTGAGCTTCCCCCTTCTTATTGGTACCCCGATCTCTGTTTTGGCAAATGGAGCTTCCTTTAACCATTTATCGAGTTCTGGAATATCTGTCCCTATTAGTACCGGGGCCGGTATGGCCGGAATAATGGCTACTTTAACTGGTATCTCTTGTCCCTGTAGCCCCAACACAACGTCTTTCGTAGGGTACCTTTTTACATCCCCATGCACACATTTAATGTCAATGGTTCTCACCTTTCCTGGATCTTGCTCACTCACATGCGGTTGTATGGCCGTCTGTCTGCTACCGCTGTCCATCATGGCTTGTTGGGGACGTCCATCCACCGTTACCTCTATTACATAGGGCAGTTTCTTCCGATATCCTGGAGCTTGTAGTGTTCCAATGTCCATTGGTTCTGCCTTGGTTTTTCTGGCACAAAACCGGGCTATATGGCCCCATTCTCCACATTCGAAGCATTGGGGTGCCTGTCCCTTTAGGACACTGGTTCCGTTGTTGGACTTGGGGTCTGGCCTATTCCTGGATTCTTGGATTGGTCCCCTGTAATTGCTGCGCATAATAGGAGTTTTGTTGGGGGTCCTCGCTGGTAGTGTTGTGAATGTGCGGGGTGTTCCGGCTTTTTGATAGGCGGTGGCCACATCTATGGCTTCCGACAGAGTAAGGTGGTGATGTTGCCTTACCCACCTTTGTATGGGACTAGGCAGGGCGTCAATGAATTGTTCCAACATTACCTTTTCTTTAATCTGTCCAATCGTGGCTGTGTTGGGTTGTAGCCATTTTTCCGCTAAATCCTGTATGCGGTAGAACAGTTGCCTGGGACTCTCTCCGGGTTTCAGTTTGGTTTCACGAAACTGGAGCCTATAGGACTCCTCATCCATCCCCAGCCTTTCCAACACTGATTTCTTGATGTCCACATATGGGGTGTCCCCTGTGGGATTAGCAGCCTGATAGGCTCCCTGCATTACTCCAGTAAGCAGGGGCGCCAAAAAGAAAGCCCATCTGTCCTGTGGCCATTGTGCTGCTCGGGCTATTCTTTCAAAGTTTACAAAGAAATAACTAGGATCATCCCCTGCCTGGTATTTTTGAAGTACGGTAGGGGGAATAGCTGGATGTGCCTGTTGGTTAGCCATTGATTCACCCAGAATCCTCAATGCTTCTCTTCCCTGTTCTTGAGCTGCTGTTTGCACTTGTAGAGCCTGTTGTAGGGCCTGCCGGTCCGCCTGGGCTTGATGTCCTTGTACTTGCACCAACTGCTGTAGTTGCTGTTGGCCTTCAGCCAATGCTTTTAACACGGCTTCCATGCTGCTGGTGATTTTGTGTTCCTCTGTAATCCCACTGCTGCCACCACTGTTAAGTAGTCAGCTGGCGACAAACGAGGTTTTCTTTCACAGTGGTTTATTGCACAACAAATACTGGTCACAGATCAATAAATTCAGCCAACTGATGACAGTTCTATTCACCTCATAGGCACAGGCGTTCTGCCTTACTTTACTTGCAACTGCCGCTATTGGCCTTAATTAGTTCCAAGATAACAGCCAGGCGATTACAGGTTTCACCCTTCAACCTGTCCGCCGGCCATGAAAGCGAAATTAACACAATGTCAATAGTACACACTTCACCACTCCGAATCCTTCTTCTTAGGCGGCCGTTTCTCTCCACTGAAAGGTCTTGAGCCTTGGACCGGGTACGGTGTCAGTCTGTGAACTTTCCGCTTACTACTAGTAAGCCCACTCTTATTCTTGGCTGGTCTCACTCCATTCAGGTGCGGCGTCTCTCGCCACGCGCTGCTCCTGAAAAATAAGACGCCTCCTGAGTCTCTTGGAGTTGCATTTAACTCTTGTCCGGCCCCTCACTCGTAATCAGCCCCATGTGTTCTCAGCAACGGTTTTAACATACCTGATTCAGATTCCCCACCTCCTCCCTGCTCCGTCCACTGTGGGCTAACCCTGTACTTTGTTTGTGTTCGGGCGGTTTTAACATAAGGAAACCCGGTTCTCCCTTTCCTTGTTTTCCTTTCTTTACCCATCGGTGTGCCTCCCCCCTGATGCAGTATTTCGTGGGGCATTTTGGGACCTGTAGTTTGTCTCTTTTCATTGATGGCCAGCACTTGACGGGACTCTTCCTCAACCCCCTCCTTTCTCCCAGTATCCAGGGCGGCTGCCACTGCTTCCACCTCACAAACACTTTGACAGAAATACTGTTAGACATCCGTGATGTCCGTTGTACTCCCTCTTTTAGATAATTGGTAATAAAACAGCTAAAGTTTGCCAACTTCCTGAGTCAGTCTTATTATTGGTGTAAGAGTAAATTCTGCATCCCCATCCATCCCATATTGCGCTACCTTGCTTAAAGGGCCTATGGATTCAGATCGATCTGGGGCTTGCTCCACTTGGCGAATATGTGGTCCACCTGGTCCTGCCAAAGTTCCCACTCCTGGTAGGAGCGGAATTCCCTGCTGAGGGAGTCTGCAATGGTGTTCTTGACTTCTTGAAGAGGGACGAGGAACATCTCTTGTCCGACGGCCCAGCGTCACAAATCCTACGCTTCCTTGGAGAGCGTTGGGGATCGAGTGCACCCCTGTCTCCTGATGTCAAATATGGTGGTGGTGTTGTCTGTGTAGATCCTCACCACCTTGCCCTTCAGAGATGGAAGGAACAATGTGAGGCCCCAGAACACTGCCCATAGCTCCAGGATGTTGATATGGAGATCCTTCTCCTACGGCAGCCACACGCTTTTGGCGTGCAGACATCCGGTGTGGGCACCCCAGCCATCCAGGTAAGCGTCTGTGGTGACCGTCTCCTGGTATGGAGGGTTTTGAAACCATGTGCCCTGGGCGATGTTGGAGCAGAGGCCCCACCACCCTATCGCCAATGGAACTCCTCATCGAGCGGGATCTTGTCGCCAAAGCTTCCGGACACCTGTATCCAGCGAGCGTCCAGGAACTCCTGAAGAGGTCACATCTGCAACCTGCAGAGCCACATGAGGTAGATGCAGGACATCACACGAGCAACAACTTGATGGTTCGCACCATGGCTGTTTTCAACGACAACAGCCGCTGCTTCTTCCCTTGAATAGCAGCTACCCTCTCCTCCGCAGGTGATGCCAGGCAGGACACCGTATTAAGTCTGGCTCCTAGGAGCAGCGCGTCCTGCAATGGTGTTAAGCAGGACTTTGAATAATTGATGGAGAATCACAGATCTGTCAGTAGCTGGACGGTCGCCTCCATGTGTCTGACGGCCAACTCCCACGAGTGGGCCTGGATGAGCCAGTCCTAGAGGTATGGGTAAATGTGTATGCCCCTAAAATGTAGATGGACCGCCCCCGGTGCCAGGCATTTTGTGAACACTCTGGGGGCTGACTTCAATCCGAACGGCAGAGCCTTGAACTGGTAGTGCTGACCCTGCACTACGAGACACAGAAACTTTCAATGTTTCTTGTGAATGGGGACATGAAAATAGACTTCCTCCAGGTCCAGCGACGTCAAGAAGTCTCATTTCTCAAGTTGACTGAGCATGTACTGCAACGTAACCATCCTGAACTTGTGGGACTTCAAGTATTTGTTGAGACGTTACAGGTCTAGGATGGGCCTCCAGCCCCCTATCTTCTTTCTGACCAGAAAGTATCTGGAAAAAACTTAGGAGCCCCAGAGCTGTTGGGGAACCAGCTCTATCGCCCCTTTTCACAGCATGGGCCGTACCTCTTCCAGGACTAAGGGATGTGCTGTTCTTGAAGGGTAATAGGAGGGATTTGCGGACACTTGCATTGGAACTCCATGGTGTGCCCCTGGGCGAGAGCATCCAGCACCCAGTGGTGATCTTCTTCCACTCGCTGACAAACTTCGTCAGCCGGACGCCCATTAGCGTGCACGCGTGGGGGCCTGATGTTCCGTCTGCTTCAGGCCTATTTCGGAGACAGCGTCCTGCCCTGCGGTTGACGGCAACGCTGTCCTCGACTACCGAAGGCCTGGGAACGACCTCTTTAGGCTCCCTGAGTCATGGATCTGGAGGGCTGATGGTAGGAAGAGGAGAAACCTTTGGAAGACCTGCTTGAATTTCCCCTGGAGCAGTGAAAAGAAGAGCGCTGTTGCTGGAGAGTGCCCAGGGAAAGGGCCATCTCTGTATTCACCTTGATGGCCTGGAGGGACACATCGATGACCTTCCCAAACAAGTTCTCTCCGTTGAAGGGCATGTCCAACACCTTTGCATGGACCTCCTTCTGGAAATTCGTGGCCTTCATCCAGCCTTGTCGACAAAAACAGACACTGTTCCCATTCTTCCGGAATCCTGCATCATCAACGTCCAATGCCACTTTAATGGCATGATTAGACGCTACTTCCCCCTCCTGGAAAAGAGCGATTGCCTCCATTCTCTTATCATCGGTAAGGAACTCAAAAATAGGCTCCAGCTTGTACCACGGCTCCCTGTCATACCTGGCTAGGATCGCAAGTGCGTTGGCTGCCTTGACAGTGGACACTGCAGTGTAAATCACCTTCCTTCCCATGGCATCCATCTTCTTCCCCTCGCTGTCTGGAGGGACTGAAGACGATGAGGATGGGTTAGCAGACAGTTTCCTCGCAGCTGCCGATACCACAGAATGTGGCGATAGTTGCGACCTCAGGTACTTGGGTGCGGAGTCTGGCACCCGATACTTCTTCTCCAGCCTATCGCGTTTGGCCGGAGACATGCAAGGGTTCTTCATGAGGGCTAGGCCCACCTCCCACACGTCGTCTACAAGGGTCACCGCCATGATTGTCTTCCTCTTGGCCTCGCGCCTCTGGTACAAGAAACCCTCCTTCCTGGTTTCTTCAGGCACAAGCTGGACTAGCTTGGAGGCTCTGGCGATCATGCAGTGAAACGACCACACCTCGTCCGGTGGGGACGCCGTAGGTGGCACATCCAAATACAGAGAATCACCATCCGCTGCAACAATATCCTTGTCATCGTCCATAGTCGTGGCTGTATCCGTCCCTGTACCCATGTCCGCTGGGGGAGAAGGGGTCCGACGCGGATGTGAAGGCTGAAATGGGGGCATCAGATGACGTTTCCTCTTCTTTGTTGGCGGGGGGACTGGGGGAACCACCGGAACTGGGCACAGTGGCATCCTCTTCTGGATCTCTGACACCAAGGTGTGAAGGGTCGACAGAATGTCCAGAGACACATCCCTTGGATGACCTGGTGGGATCAGAAAACTAGGCCCTGCGCCGTCGTCGTCCTTCTCTTCCTCTTCCACACCCTTGTGAACCTTATTCAAGGACTCCTGGTCCTCGTCGTCCGTGGATGAGACCTCCATGGCTTGGGCCATGTCCTGGGAGGGCTGTTTTGGGGTTTCCTCGGATCCACCTTAACCCCCCTTCTGCCAAAATCACTGCAGTGCTGTTGCCCCTTGGGGGCAAGGATAACTTCTAGGCTGCGGGGGATACCTTCACAGGGTCCACTGCCTTAGCTGTCGTGATAGCATCTGCCACCAGCTCTATTGTCGATGAAGTCTTAGCCTTTGCTGATTGGGCCTGCCTGGGCTGTTCAGCCTTTTTCTCATCCGTCTGCGGCTTCTTGGATTTCTCACACAGTTTAGCCAGGGTAGATGATTTCCTTTTCGAGGAGGAGCTCAATTGCCAGCTGCCAATGGAGGTGAAGGGTGATGTCGATCGCGCCCTATCTACCTTGGGACTCGCTTCTGCTGCAAACTCGAACTTGTCTTGGGCCCCCACGGAAGAGGTGTCCTCCAAGGACTTAGAAGACTGCTCCTCGGACCAGCCACACCTGGGTGAGGCATGACACTGGTTGGAGCACGGGTCAGAGGCTTTGGAGTTAAGCCACGCCACCAGTCTACTGTGCCTGACCCACGTTGTCTTCTTGGAGAACCCAAGGCATATCTCACACTCCACCACCTTGTTGTCCGGATGCAGGCAGTAGAAGCATTGCAGGTGCATGTTTTCTACAAACACTTTTCGTAGCCTGCATTTGGTGCCGAGCCTGAAGAGGGACCCTCCCTCCTTCTTCTCCTCCATCATGGTCGGAGGGCATGAAGTAGGCCTGATGGCCTTCTGGAATCTTCGATGATCTTCCCCCTTGAGGGGTGCCGAAATTCACAGACAATGGATCCCTGCTGTCAGCAGATGGAGAAGAGAGCCAACAGGCTCTTCTGGAACAAAAATAGAACCTTTTTCTGTCGAAAACACAAATAAACGTGGAAGTAGCTCGCAGAGCAAACTCGAGGACTCCCAACACTGAAGCGTGCAGTAAAAATCTGAAGATGGCTGCCAGAGGAGGGGCTTAGGGAGAGGGCTGTCATTGGATAGTGGTAGTATGACCCAGAGGACAGTGATTGGTTTAAAGGAGAAATACAGTTTGTAAGTGAAAGTGAAATTGTTTTTCTTTTACGGAGGATTTCTAGCCTGACGATGGGGAATATTCATGAGCATGGGAATCCATGCCAGACCCAATGATGGAGAATTGGGGCTACCACAGCTGCCTGTGATGTTGTGAAACAGGATAGCTTCACTTGTTGATCTCTATAACAGGAGGGGGGCATGAGGTGCTATTGGCACCTTAGATTCTATCAACATCAACTTGTCAGACCTGAGATTGCTCAGTGAAGGTAGCTAGGAACACAACTCCAACCAGCAGTGACAGTCAACCGTTGACCTTTCTTGATAGCAATTCAAGAGATATACAGACACACATCTGTGGGCAACTAGAGTCTTTATAAATCATTTGGAAATTGTTAACTGGTATTTATACCAGGACACCATGCCTTTAGATGAAAAGCAAGTGACAAAGTATTTTCAACAAGGATAGGAATTGTCAATTGGCTTCTAAAGGATCCAGTTGCTGCCATATAATCATTTGACAATCAGGTAGCCTGTACAAATGGCAGAAGATAAATAGGCATCTTTTTTATGTACCATAACAAAAGATATGTTTTGCTATATTTAACAAATACTTCCACAATAAAAGGCATTGCTGATCTCATACTTAATATGAGTACTCTTTCCATTTCCACATACCTTGGAAATCAATTTTTTGAAAGCTTAAAAATGTACCTATGTTTACTTTGTGAACATCTTTGAAGTTGTATTCCTGTTTTAATAAACGTTTTTTGCTTGTAGTCTTTGAGTCTTGCAGGTGTTTTGTATAGCATGCAGCATAGGGAGGAAATGGAAGAAAAACCATGGACTCTCACCATAGTATTAAGGGTTACATATAGATGTGTATGGGTGTTTCAGTTTGTATAACTTAGTAAGTAGAAGTCCCCTTGTTTTTTGCTTTGGGCCCAGTGGTGGACTGGCCTACAAGGAAGTCTGGAAATGTCCCGGTGGGCCTCTGCACCCTGAGCCCCTTTTGTAAGAGCACTCAGAATGTGTTATATTGCTGCATGCAGCACACGCAATATGCTATTTGCACATGCATGTAGTAATATGGGGCCACTTTTGAAAAAACATCCAGGGCCTCTTTTGGTTCCCAGTCCACTCCTGCTTGGGCCAGTGTCAAAATCCTATTTCCTGCAACAGAATCCAGTATAAACCGCTTGCACACGGCCAAATGAAATGTCCACCTAAGTTGTATGAAGCTCTGGGAAGTGTCTATAAAGTTTCAGAGTGAGCGAATTTCAGGGAGGTTTGGCTACGACACGGGAATCAGATTTGTAAACAATTACAGAGACTACCTAGCATTATGAGAGGCTTGCATGACCTATGCATAGCATGTTATCCATTATATGTTATGCACCCTTTTACAGGGCATAAAGGGAATCTCTTCTTCCATTTGCAGGCGTCATTCTCATTTATGCAATGGCCATGGTTCACTCTGGTGTAATTTCTGAGACTTCTTCCATACACCCCTGAATGGAGGGCAGGCCCATGTGCTTCATCTCTATGGGAAGTTACTTGAAATGCATTTTCTCCATGAGTGTAATTTTTCTATGATGTCTGTTTGGTATGAAGAATGTATTTTCATTTAGAAATGTGACCCTTAGCACCATATTTAAGGATTCCAACCATGCCAGGGAGCTACTCTGGCAGGAATGAGGATGCAGTGGCAGGATTCTGCCAATCACTGTGGGCGACCAAGCCTTACCTACACTGAAGAAGCTTACTGCTCATGGGCAGTCTGTATTATGCGTGCATGTATGTATGCAGGTAATCGATTTAGAGAGCACATATCTAGCTGGGACACAATGGAGCGCTGTACACGGGGGATGCAGCCATTGGGTTACAGGTAGTGTGGAAGGGGTGGGGTGAGCAGGAGTGGTAGGTGCTCCAAAGTGGAAGAAGTAGGGTTGAGTGCAGCAATCGCAACCAGATAGACGGTCTTTGAAGCATATGGTGTACTTTTCCTTCCTGATCTGTAGCATGGAGGGGGGCAGGCTTAGCTGCACTGCTAACTTGCTCAGAGGCATGGAGCACATCGGCATTAATTATATGGAATTGCAGTTTGATACAGCACCAAAAGCTCTGCCAAAAGACAGCAGCCCCGGAGCGCTTCTAGGTCCCAAGAGGAGATTAGTTGAGTTCGCATTTGGGTTATTTGAATCTAAATGGCCAATAGGCCTCACCTTAGGCAAGTTTCAGGAGGCCACTGGGAGGCGTAGATGATAATTGGGATCCACAAGTGCAGCACACTAGACTCTGAGGTGGAAAAAGAGGGTCTTTATCCCCTGTAAAAAAAAGTGTGCTTTTTAGGCTTGACAAGGGTGCACAGCACTGCTTCTAGTTAGTGTGGGCACCTAACGCAAGCCTCTTGAGTGATCATCCTCCATTAAAGTTAAGGGTCCTTGTTTGACCTTGGTGGAAACTCCAGCCAACCAGTTGAAAATAGTTTTAACTGGATCCATTTGGTGGCACGTGAGGGTTTAGTAATCTGCACTACCGTGGACACACCACTAAAGAACTGTTCATTGTTGTTTTATTGTGTGTGATGGTGTTAATTCATAGACATTTCTACCTAGCTAGTAGCCTGTCCCTTGATTATTTGCCTAAACACGGATTTTGTTTTCTTTTGGTTGCAGTCAGAAATCCAAAATCCAGTTCCTCCACTCATGAACCCAAGTGAGAGTTCTCACTTCCTCCATAGTGGTGCTGCACCGCGGGTAGGTTAGTGACAAAATAGTAAGGGGCCTTACCAAATGTTTGCAGCAGACCCTCCCTAGACCTCACCAAAAAGCCCTGTATAGGCATTAATGGTGCCACAAAGGCTGACTAGAGGGCTTTGTGGGCCAGACAATTTGCAATGATTTCATTAGAGCTGTAGGACCACAATCTCCTTTATGGCTATCCCTGCCTCAGCGCGCATCGCGGTTTGCCCCAGATGCTGTGATTGTCCTCCTGGTAGGGGGCCCACTGCCACATCTTCACTCTGCAGCAGTCTGCAAGGCTTCGCACTTGCAAATACACCAATGCGGTGGTCCTACTGCTCCGGGTGTAGCTGGCCTACCCTGTGTTTGTGAGCACAGCCTCCTACTCATCAGTGCAACACAAGTACTGCAAATGGCCCAAAAAAGGGTGCTTATGTTGTATCCCCCCCAGAGGAGAACACTCATTAGGAAGGGTGGGCAACCCAACAGAGAGGGTAATTGCACCACCTTGGCCCCTCCCCTATATGCAACCACCTCAGTGTTGCGAGGATGTACCAGCAACATGTGTGATGAGGGGGAAAACTGAGTTTCCTCCTCTAGAATGACGTCATAGGTTCCTTGGCCACCAATATCTTGGCGGGCACCATCATCCTCCGAATTTGCCTGAATTTGATGTCACAAGTGCCACATCCAGCTTGGCCCTAAATGGGACATGAAGCGTGAACGTCTAGACATGTTTTTAAGTGAGAGAGAATGATGATGTCGCAAGAAAGGCAATGCTCCTGTGTGCGCAGGGGAGCAGTGCATAACATCTTTAAGACCATGAAGCCTGTGGAAGCTATGATGCTTCAAAGAGAGCCCTTGAAAAGTACTTTACCGCGCTTGTTAATGTGCACTTCAAAGGTTTTCAGCTCCACCAGGCGCGTGAAGGAGAACACGAATCGCTAGCTGTGTATCATATCAAGCACGAACCAGGCATCTGGCCTCGATATGCTTCCCAGCCGACCAAGAAGATGAGATCAGAGCGCTCCTGATCGATAAATGCTGCTCTGCCATTATAAGGCTCCAGATCCACCATGAATCTCTCAGAGTGAAGGGTGCGAATTCAGTGTGTGCCCCCAATGCAGCCCACGGCAAACCCAGGGGACGAAGAAGCCAATGTGCGGGGCCACATCAGGCAATAGCAGAATTATGCACACCCGCTGCATACTATGGAGGAGGGCTTCCTCACACGGCAGTTGTCCAGCTACAGGACACACATTTGGGAGATGTCAGTGTAAACGTTTATGAGGTGATTTCTCCAATACACAGAATGCCAATGATGCAAAGATGACCAATGTAGCTGTGGTCGACCCGATGAAAGAATATCAACCACGCGTGGCCAGTGATGATACGTCAGGGGAAGAAATATAGAGGGTCTGCTGCATGAAATCAGGCAAAAGGAGGCAACCTTGTTCCCAAGGTAGGATACAGAGCAGGGACGTTCCAGTCCTTATTGATATAGGAGCATCGGTCAATGTAATGACCAAATCACATTTCAAGACTCTGGGTCCACCCAGTAGTCTCACCATCAACAGTGCGGAGTTACACCTATGAAGGTTGCAATCTGCTACCTTTCGAAGGTAATTATTCATTGAGGAGTGCGTCAGGGTGAACTTCTATGGGACAAAAGAAGACAAAGGAAACTCTCCTGCCATGTGACATGGTTGAAGCAGGTGTACCGAGAGCCCATTGGCAGGCTGCCGGAAGAGTACAACTACTCCTAATGAGGGCGACAATCGATTTGATTCTGTCAAACTGGTTTTCAGGATCGAGTGAATGACTAGGGATGTCCTGGAAAATGTTGGGCATCATGGTCGGGCCCCCATCAGCGGGATTGTACTTGGCCCATACCCCTGTTTTGGAACTGGTGATCACATTAGAACTGTCCCAAGCAATAATTTTTTGTCGGGTGTGAATCTCACGCCTTTGGGAAAAAATACATTTTGGGAATTGATGTGGTTTTAGGCCTGTGGAGTTAAGAATGGTGTTGTTGTATAAGAAGGGACTTACTTGACTTCTGAATTCCCCGATATTGGGAGTGTTCTTAGTAATCCTTCTTATCCTTAGTTTTCTGATTGTTATTATATTTCGTCTGAAGTAATGTATTGGAATCTCTAGAATTGAATTGATAGGATGTGCTTCGATGGCCTATGGCCGAATAAAGTGAATGATAAAAGAGGTTATGTGCAGAGGCTACCTAGGAGGTCAACAAGTTCACCTTCACATTGCCCCATCAGTACAGCCGGTACTTCTTCGCAACTGATGGATACTGTTTCCTTTGGGGAAGAAGGCAGAGGCAAAATGGTGGAGCTGGAAACATGTGGAATCATAGAAAAAGCAACAGGTCGGACTCCTTGGTTATCCCTGATTGTAGTCGCAATATGGATGAAACTGAAACAGCCCAACGCAGTTCACATATGCATTGATATGCACCTACCCAGTAACGCAACTAAGAGAAAACGGCATCCCACACCAATGATCAATGATATATGGCAGATCTGTAGGCAGCGACCATGTTCTCAAAAGTGGATCTGAATGCCAGGTAACATCACGCCCTTCTGCACGAAGACTTGAGATAAATCAGCACGTTCTCCTCACATGTTAGCCTCATTCAATATAAGCACCTGAGCTTCAGGGCCTTCTCTGTATTGGAGTTATTCCTGCCACCAAACGTGGGTTTGTGTTAGGGAGATTTAACATTTGTATGCTTCGTCTCCTCTCCTAGTGAGACCCCCAACACTTTTTGCTGGACTTCTGGACCTTTTTCTTTCTATCCTGAATGAGTGGAGTCTTTTTCAACTCATTCCCTCTTATTTGCTCTGACTTTTGGAACTGTGTTTTACCTTTACTATGGAGTCTACTTTCCTCCATATCTCTATTAAGGCATCTGTGTTTTACTTTTGCAGCACACAGCTCCTTATGGGCAGTGTTGCTGGGAACCCTTAGGTTTCTCCTTTTGAGAGTTTTTCTAACCCCTACTAACTACAGTTCTTAAGGATAGAGGGATACTTTTTATCCCTCCTAAATCTTTAAACTATGAGAGATTGGCACACACCACCTCATGTGTACTGCTACTCTGCCCCTGTGACTATTTAGTCAGATAGACAACCCTTTAGTTATGGCTGGTGGCAGTGTACGTGTTCTACCAACTATTGTGCTATTTTTTACTGTAGATTGTATTCACAGTCTTGGTTGTGCACAGTAGGGTCACCTTTGTTCTAACATGGTGGCTCCTTTCTTTTTTCGCCATTTCTAGCCTGATTGTCATTTGTTAGTCCTTCTACTATTCCTGGAGGGGGAGGTCTGTGTTTGTGGTTTGCCTTTGGCGGGAACCCTTGTGTGCATAGGCTCAAGTGGGCAGGCAGGAAGTGGGGGAGGAGTTATTCACTCCCCCGCCCTTTGTCTGCCCGAGTGCCTGAATGTAACCAGTGCCCAGTGGGGGTCTGGCAGTACTGATTGGACAGCCACCCGCCCCTTTCTGTAAACAGCTGAGAGAGATTGCAGAGGAGTGTGCACTGAAACTGAATAGAAAGTGAGGTTCCTGAGGTGAAAGGCAAGTGCACCACTGGAAACTAAAGTAACCGAAGACGAAGATGATGACCAGAGATGGCTACAAACAATTTGCATCAGTGTGTAGTGACCGCTGCTGTCCTGACCACTATTTCTACTCAACACAGGAGCTACAAAGAGGAGTATTCCCTCCCTTTGGATGGTGGGACCAACCAGTCCTGAGATGAACTACTATCTGAGCCATCTTCCATGGTGCTTTGCCTTTCCAGAGCTACAGACTGTGAATACCAGGAGACCTCTGACCCATTTGTAGCGCAAGATCTTACTGAGGCTGAATCCGTTGAAGTCTTTACTGATCTACAGGTGACCTTCAGAGACACGATCCGACTCATCCAAATCGCCTCACCAAAGTGCAGGACTCCAGGGATTGAAGAAGATCGACCAAGCAAATACGGTACGACGTCTTTTCATCGCCTGCCTGTTCATCCCCAGGCTTTTTAACGTGGACATTCCAGCGAATGTGCTCATCGAATTTTTTTAGGGGGGGGTGGGAAAGGGCAGGTAAGGGTTTGTGCAGGTGGGCAATAGCAAAATATAAGTGTGGGAAGGGGTTTGGGGGGTACAAAAAACCCCAAAAAACGATGAGCACATTGGAAGGAATGTGCACGTTAAAAAGCCTGGGGATGAACAGACAGGCAATAAAATGACATAGAACTGCAAATACTGTCCTTTGTTGGTGCTCAGAAAAAGTTGCCAAAACCACAGACTGAACAGAGAAGACTAAGAAATCCATGCCAAGGGTCCTCTCTCCAGACTGCTGATGAGACATCCCATTCGGAGTCCTTCCTTTCGTCACCTGACCGAGGAATCAGGAGACCGGGTCAGTCACTGCTGCACAGAGAATACAGCCACAATCATTTCTTCTAACCTACTGAGCAGTGAAAAGGTATTGCTAACTTTTAACCAAGAACTCGCTACAGAGTTTTGTAGTGCGTGAAGAGGTGTCCAGGGTGTCCACCCTTACCTCTGGCCCAAGCTGCCGGCTTGTGTACCTTTAGTGAGTCCTTTAACAGGGTATGCATCATTGTGTTAACTCTTCTAGCATCTTGCCTTTGAGATTGAAGGTATACACAGGAACGTTTGCTGTTCTGCTGCTTTGTAAGACTTTGAGCCCTCTCCAAACTGACTTTTGCATAGAGTCAGGGAATCGAACTTTAAAAGCTTTAGTTTACTAAGAAACCGCCTCTAGAACGTTAAGCTCTGCTACTGTATGACTAATCAACCCTTTTCTTTCCTAAAAGACTTTATTTTATGTGGTTTTGCTAAATAAATACAATTACTGTATATCTTTGACTTAACATGAGTGCACGGTCGTATCAATAATACGATAGAACTGTCCTTAGTGTCAAACTCTGTAACAAGTGTACCATGCGCAAATACCAACTAAGCAGTGGCCTTTGAAAACTATTTATAAGTAATCCTATTTGTGTTGGTTAAGTGATCTAAGTATTTTAAGACATTCCTTGTGTAAATATAATAAAAATATATTTTAATATAACTTTATTGGTGTGTTTCTTTGGACTATTGTACTAACTGGGCTTAGTGTACTTACCTACAGCTCAGAGCAAAGAATGGCATGCCTGCCGGTCTCCCTAGCCCATCAGTACAGTGAGAGGTACAACAGCCATGCCATTGTAACCCATTCCTTCCCACGGCTCTGCCAGTCAGTAGCAGCCGATTCTGATACTGAACCTCACAATATCACTGCACTTGGCATGAGGCCAAAAAAAAACTCATTGTCCACATGCAGCTGCAGGGCTAAAAAGGCGCATCACTTGGCATGAGGCCACAACCCCATCCTCCACAGGCAGCCGCAGGGCTAAAAGGGAGGCAGCCTGACCAAGAGGGCTTGACTGGTCCTTTCATTTAACAAGTTGCCACACTCCTGTAGCTCCTGATCATCATTGGAAATGCATGTGAAGAGCTTTGGGCACCTCCTTGGGATGGAGAGGGGTCAGAAGCCTATTAGAATGAGGTCATTGGGAGACTGTCAGTACTAATTTAGTCCATGGCTTTAGGATGAGTGTAGGCAATGTGATGCCCACATTTGACAACCAAAAAGAATCCCGGGCCTTGAAACGGGACTGGGCGTATGACTCCGTTTGGATGGCCATGTGGAATAACCTGGTGAACTTCCATTGATACAATAGCAAGGAGAGCCAGAGTGTCAATCAGGGGGGCTTTCATCCATTGGTGGATGCTTCCCTGCCTTCTGCGAATAGCGTGCTAAGTGAGCCGCTGCCAGTCTTTCTGAGGAGGAGCCGGGGTCATTTGTAACAATCCATGAGCTCAAGCGTTGGGCAATAAGCAAGGGAGAAGGAACTGCTGGTTACACGCCCGCTGAAATACATGGCATTGTGAGATCAGTGCCCTTGCGACCGTCAGACTCCCGACTAGTGTTACAAAATTGAGAAAGTCACCCATTGATACTGGTCATTGTGTACTCAATTGTACAGTACGGCTTTTATGCAGCTACTGATTTTGGCTTTTTACCCCACATTGCTGGTTTATATTATGAAGATCTAAGTTTGGTGCCCAAGGCCTTCATTCTCTCCTGCCGAGGCCCTGTCTGGACGCCCAACCGTCTCTGCAATTCTGCCCTCTCTCTGGATTCCTTGCCACAAACAGATGAGCCACACTCACCCATTCGGTTACACATTAGGGAGAAGGTCACTTCCACCAATGTGCCCATTGAGCATTGGGGGCAAGAGGGTCTGAGGAAGAGATATTGGCACCATTCTCCTCAGCAAGAGATGCCGGATAGGTTTATTTTGCTGTGCCTAGGGCAGGCATCTGTGTGGGTGTGCCCATGGGCACAAGATACTGGATCCAGAAAGAACAGTGGACATCTCTTCAGCACATACCTTTTGGCTGCCTGCTGTTAAAGGTGGGCAGAGGAAAGCTGATCTGCCTCATTCTAAACGAATCCTCAGTTGAAGGGTTTGGAACATTTAGTAAAAGGTAGGTCTGTTACCGGATGTTTGCCTGGTGTTTTGGACTACAGCTCCCATGATCCCTTGCCATTGATTATGCTGGCTAGTTGTGATGGAAGTTGTATTCCAAAACCTCTGGGGGAGCCAAGGGTTGCAGAGCCCTTAATTTGATCTGCTTTATAAATGAATAAGAGCCATCTAGCTGACACTCATAAGTGGCCTGTTATATCACAGTATTGCTTCTAGACAAGTGGGTGTGCCATCATATGCGATTGCACTTCCCTGCTAGCCACGAACATCACTATGCACATTGGACTTTATCAACACAAATGGCACTTTAGTGATGCATTGCACGATTGCACTTTTCATATTGGTCAGAAAATGGAAAATACGACATGCTGCTTTCCTGTGGATTATAGTAGATTTGTCCACTGTTAACTTAAATAGAAATGTGTATGTATATTAGTATTGTATTCAGCGACTGTTTGATATTGTTGACAAATAAAATGTTTTTCTCACCATGGTCGTGAGAAAGGCGAATCATGAGCACTGATGTCTGGGGGCTGGGTCCCCAGAAAAAAGAGAAATTAGGGTCCAAACTGTGTTTGTAACTTATGAGTGCCAGCCAGATGGCTGTAATTATGAAGGCGTTTTGTTTTGGTACATGCGATTCCCTGGTCTTCTCAATTCACAGGGATGCTGCTGTGTACTTTTATAAATGAATTAGTACGTCTAATAAAGCTGGGTTAGCACAGTGCTTTGTAAATGAGGAAGGAGAGAAATATATCTGTAAATAAAAGATACATGTTTTAATGTGGCTCCAGAGGGCTTATAGTGATAATGAGGTGGCTTTATAGGTGATTGATAGCAATTAATAATAGGTATGTGAATAGTTTCAATGTGTATTTTTAGATACATTTTGTATTACATTACGTTTTTGTCATTGTGCGGTTTCTTTAAACTTTTCGCAAGAGAAAATGGAAAATGTGATTTCTAGATCGAATCATCAGTCGCTTAGAATCGACTTTTCCACAGAAGTGGGAATGGCTCACCACCTCTGGACCCACCACCTCTGGACCCACCACCCCCACCAGAAGGCAGCTGAAATAGGCCTCACCACCTCTGGACCCACAACCCCCACCAGAAGGCAGCTGAAATAGGCCTCACCACCTCCGGACCCACCACCCCCACCAGAAGGCAGCTGAAATAGGCCTCACCACCTCCGGACCTACCACCCCCACCAGAAGGCAGCTGAAATAGGCCTCACCACCTCTGGACCCACCACCCCCACCAGAAGGCAGCTGAAATAGGCCTCACCACCTCCGGACCCACCACCCCCACCAGAAGGCAGCTGAAATAGGCCTCACCACCTCTGGACCCACCACCCCCACCAGAAGGCAGCTGAAATAGGCCTCACCACCTCCGGACCCACCACCCCCACCAGAAGACAGCTGAAATAGGCCTCACCACCTCTGCTCTGGACCCACCACCCCCACCAGAAGATCACTGGATGCACCACCCCCACCAGAAGACAGCTGAAATAGGCCTCACCATCTCTGGACCCCCAACCCCCACCAGAAGACGGCTGAAATAGGCCTCACTATCTCTGGATGCATCGCCCCCACCAGAAGACAGCTGAAATTGGCCTCAACATCTCTGGACCCACCACCCCCACCAGAAGACAGCTGAAATAGGCCTCTCTATCTCTGGACCCCCGACCCCCGCCAGAAGACAGCTGAAATAGGCCTCACTATCACTGGATGCACCACACCCATCAGAAGACCGCTGAAATAGGCCTCACCATCTCTGGACCCACCACCCCCACCAGCAGATGGCTGAAGTAGGCCTCACCATCTCTGGACCCACCACCCCCACCAGAAGACAGCTGAAATAGGCCTCACTATCACTGGACGAACCACACCCACCAGAAGACAGCTGAAATAGGCCTCACCATCTCTGGGCCCACCACACTCACCAGAAGACAGCTGAAATAGGCCTCACTATCACTGGACGAACCACACCCACCAGAAGACAGCTGAAATAGGCCTCATCATAACTGGACCCACCACACCCACCTGAAGACTGCTGAAATAGGCCTCTCTATCTCGGGACCCCCGACCCCCGCCAGAAGACAGCTGAAATAGGCCTCACTATCACTGGATGCACCACACCCATCAGAAGACCTCTGAAATAGGCCTCACCATCTCTGGACCCACCACCCCCACCAGCAGATGGCTGAAATAGGCCTCACCATCTCTGGACCCACCACCCCCACCAGAAGACAGCTGAAATAGGCCTCACTATCACTGGACGAACCACACCCACCAGAAGACAGCTGAAATAGGCCTCATCATAACTGGACCCACCACACCCACCTGAAGACTGCTGAAATAGGCCTCTCTATCTCGGGACCCCCGACCCCCGCCAGAAGACAGCTGAAATAGGCCTCACTATCACTGGATGAACCACACCCACCAGAAGACAGCTGAAATAGGCCTCACCATCTCTGGACCCACCACACTCACCAGAAGACAGCTGAAATAGGCCTCACTATCACTGGACGAACCACACCCACCAGAAGACCGCTGAAATAGGTCTCACCATCTCTGGATGCACCACCCCCACCAGAAGACCGCTGAAATAGGCCTCACCGCCTCTGGACCCCTGACCCCCGCCAGAAGACAGCTGAAATAAGCCTCACCATCTCTGGACCCACCAGCCCCACCAGAAGACAGCTGAAATAGGCCTCACCATCTCTGGATGCACCACCCCTACCAGAAGACCGGTGAAATAGGCCTCACCGCCTCTGGACCCACCACCGCCCCCAGAAGACACCTGAAATAGGTCTCACCATCTCTGGACCCCTGACCCCCGCCAGAAGACAGCTGGAATAAGCCTCACCCTCTCTGGACCCACCAGCCCCACCAGAAGACAGCTGAAATTGGCCTCACTATCTCTGGACCCACCACCCCCACCAGATGACAGCTGAAATAGGCCTCACTATCTCTGGACGCACACCCCCACCAGATGACCGCTGAAATAGGCCTCACCATCTCTGGATGCACCACACCCACCAGAAGACAGCTGAAATAGGCCTCACCATCTCTGGTCCCACCACCCCCACCAGAAGACAGCTGAAATAGGCCTCACCATAACTGGACCCACCACACCCGCCAGAAGACAGCTGAAATAGGCATCACCATCTCTGGATGTACCGCCCCACTAGAAGACAGATGAAATAGGCCTCACCATCTCTGAACCCACCACCCCCACCAGAAGACAGCTGAAATAGGCCTCACCATAAATGGACCCACCAAACCCACCAGAAGACTGCTGAAATAGGCCTCACTATCTCTGGATGCACCTCCCCCATCAGAAGACAGCAGAAATAGGCCTCACTATCTTTGGATGCACCGCCCCCCAGAGGACAGCTGAAATAGGCCTCATTATCTCTGGATGCACTGCCCCACCAGAGGACCACTGAAATAGGCCTCACTATCTCTGGATGCACCGCTCCCACCAGAAGACCACTGAAATAGGCCTCACTATCTCTAGATGCACAGCCCCGACAAGAAGACAGCTGAAATAGGCCTCACTATTGCTGGATGCACCGCCCCCATCAGAAGACAGCTGAAATAGGCCTCACTATCTCTGGATGCAACGCCACTACCAGAAGACAGCTGAAATAGGCCTCACTATCACTGGACGAACCACACCCACCAGAAGACAGCTGAAATAGGCCTCATCATAACTGGACCCACCACACCCACCTGAAGACTGCTGAAATAGGCCTCTCTATCTCGGGACCCCCGACCCCCGCCAGAAGACAGCTGAAATAGGCCTCACTATCACTGGATGCACCACACCCATCAGAAGACCTCTGAAATAGGCCTCACCATCTCTGGACCCACCACCCCCACCAGCAGATGGCTGAAATAGGCCTCACCATCTCTGGACCCACCACCCCCACCAGAAGACAGCTGAAATAGGCCTCACTATCACTGGACGAACCACACCCACCAGAAGACAGCTGAAATAGGCCTCATCATAACTGGACCCACCACACCCACCTGAAGACTGCTGAAATAGGCCTCTCTATCTCGGGACCCCCGACCCCCGCCAGAAGACAGCTGAAATAGGCCTCACTATCACTGGATGAACCACACCCACCAGAAGACAGCTGAAATAGGCCTCACCATCTCTGGACCCACCACACTCACCAGAAGACAGCTGAAATAGGCCTCACTATCACTGGACGAACCACACCCACCAGAAGACCGCTGAAATAGGTCTCACCATCTCTGGATGCACCACCCCCACCAGAAGACCGCTGAAATAGGCCTCACCGCCTCTGGACCCCTGACCCCCGCCAGAAGACAGCTGAAATAAGCCTCACCATCTCTGGACCCACCAGCCCCACCAGAAGACAGCTGAAATAGGCCTCACCATCTCTGGATGCACCACCCCTACCAGAAGACCGGTGAAATAGGCCTCACCGCCTCTGGACCCACCACCGCCCCCAGAAGACACCTGAAATAGGTCTCACCATCTCTGGACCCCTGACCCCCGCCAGAAGACAGCTGGAATAAGCCTCACCCTCTCTGGACCCACCAGCCCCACCAGAAGACAGCTGAAATTGGCCTCACTATCTCTGGACCCACCACCCCCACCAGATGACAGCTGAAATAGGCCTCACTATCTCTGGACGCACACCCCCACCAGATGACCGCTGAAATAGGCCTCACCATCTCTGGATGCACCACACCCACCAGAAGACAGCTGAAATAGGCCTCACCATCTCTGGTCCCACCACCCCCACCAGAAGACAGCTGAAATAGGCCTCACCATAACTGGACCCACCACACCCGCCAGAAGACAGCTGAAATAGGCATCACCATCTCTGGATGTACCGCCCCACTAGAAGACAGATGAAATAGGCCTCACCATCTCTGAACCCACCACCCCCACCAGAAGACAGCTGAAATAGGCCTCACCATAAATGGACCCACCAAACCCACCAGAAGACTGCTGAAATAGGCCTCACTATCTCTGGATGCACCTCCCCCATCAGAAGACAGCAGAAATAGGCCTCACTATCTTTGGATGCACCGCCCCCCAGAGGACAGCTGAAATAGGCCTCATTATCTCTGGATGCACTGCCCCACCAGAGGACCACTGAAATAGGCCTCACTATCTCTGGATGCACCGCTCCCACCAGAAGACCACTGAAATAGGCCTCACTATCTCTAGATGCACAGCCCCGACAAGAAGACAGCTGAAATAGGCCTCACTATTGCTGGATGCACCGCCCCCATCAGAAGACAGCTGAAATAGGCCTCACTATCTCTGGATGCAGCGCCACTACCAGAAGACAGCTGAAATAGGCCTCACTATCTCTGGATGCACCGCCCCCACCAGAAGACCGCTCAAATAGGCCTCAATATCTCTGGATGCACCACCCCCACCAGAAGACAGCTGAAATAGGCCTCACTATCTCTGGACGACCGCCCCCACCAGAAGAAAGCAGAAATAGGCCTCACCATCTCTGGACCCACCACCCCCACCAGAAGACAGCTGAAATAGGCCTCAACATAACTGGACCCACCACACCCACCAGAAGACAGCTGAAATAGGCCTCACTATCACTGGACGCACCACACCCATAAGAAGACCGCTGAAATAGGCCTCACTATCTTTGGATGCACCACCCCCACCAGAAGACAGCTGAAATAGGGCTCACCATCTCTGGACCCTCGACCCCCGCCAGAAGACAGCTGAAATAGGCCTCACTATCTCTGGATGCACCGCCCCCACCAGAAGACCGCTGAAATAGGCCTCACTATCTCTGGATGCACCGCCCCCACCAGAAGACAGCTGAAATAGGCCTCACCATCTCTGGACCCACCACCACCACCAGAAGACAGCTGAAATAGGCCTCATCATTACTGGACCCACCAAACCCACCTGAAGACTGCTGAAATAGGCCTCTCTATCTCGGGGTCCCCCGACCCCCGCCAGAAGACAGCTGAAATAGGCCTCACTATCACTGGACGAACCACACCCACCAGAAGACAGCTGAAATAGGCCTCACCATCTCTGGGCACACCACACTCACCAGAAGACAGCTGAAATAGGCATCACTATCACTGGACGAACCACACCCACCAGAAGACCGCTCAAATAGGTCTCACCATCTCTGGATGCACCACCCCCACCAGAAGACCGCTGAAATAGGCCTCACCGCCTCTGGACCCCTGACCCCCGCCAGAAGACAGCTGAAATAAGCCTCACCATCTCTGGACCCAACAGAAGACAGCTGAAATAGGCCTCACCATCTCTGGATGCACCACCCCCACCAGAAGACCGCTGAAATAGGCCTCACCGCCTCTGGACCCACCACCGCCCCCAGAAAACAGCTGTAATAGGCCTCACCATCTCTGGACCCCTGACCCCCGCCAGAAGACAGCTGGAATAAGCCTCACCATCTCTGGACCCACCAGCAACACCAGAAGACAGCTGAAATTGGCCTCACTATCTCTTGACCCACCACCCCCACCAGATGACAGCTGAAATAGGCCTCACTATCTCTGGACGCACACCCCCACCAAATGACCGCTGAAATAGGCCTCACCATCTCTGGACGCACCACACCCACCAGAAGACAGCTGAAATAGGCCTCACCATCTCTGGTCCCACCACCCCCACCAGAAGACAGCTGAAATAGGCCTCACCATAACTGGACCCACCACACCCGCCAGAAGACAGCTGAAATAGGCATCACCATCTCTGGATGTACCGCCCCCACTAGAAGACAGCTGAAATAGGCCTCACCATCTCTGAACCCACCACCCCCACCAGAAGACAGCTGAAATAGGCCTCGCCATAACTGGACCCACCAAACCCACCATAAGACTGCTGAAATAGGCCTCAATATCTCTGGATGCACCTCCCCCACCAGAAGACCGCTGAAATAGGCCTCACTATCTTTGGATGCACCGCCCCCCCAGAGGACAGCTGAAATAGGCCTCATTATCTCTGGATGCACTGCCCCACCAGAGGATAACTGAAATAGGCCTCACTATCTCTGGATGCACCGCCACTACCAGAAGACAGCTGAAATAGACCTCACTATCTCTGGATGCACCGCCCCCACCAGAAGACCGCTCAAATAGGCTTCAATATCTCTGGATGCACCACCCCCACCAGAAGACAGCTGAAATAGGCCTCACTATCTCTGGAAGGACCGCCCCCACCAGAAGACAGCAGAAATAGGCCTCACCATCTCTGGACCCATCACCCCCACCAGAAGACAGCTGAAATAGGCCTCACCATAACTGGACCCACGACACCCACCAGAAGACTGCTGAAATAGGCCTCTCTATCTCGGGACCCCCGGCCCCCACCAGAAGACAGCTGAAATAGGCCTCACTATCACTGGATGCACCACACCCATCAGAAGACCGCTGAAATAGGCCTCACCATCTCTGGACCCACCACCCCCACCAGCAGATGGCTGAAATAGGCCTCACCATCTCTGGACCCACCACCCCACCAGAAGACAGCTGAAACCGGCCTCACTATCACTGGACGCACCACACCCATAAGAAGACCGCTGAAATAGGCCTCACTATCTTTGGATGCACCGCCCCCCCCCAGAGGACAGCTGAAATAGGCCTCATTATCTCTGGATGCACTGCCCCACCAGAGGACCACTGAAATAGGCCCGCTCCCACCAGAAGACCGCTGAAATAGGCCTCACTATCTCTAGATGCACAGCCCCGACAAGAAGACAGCTGAAATAGGCTTCACTATTGCTGGATGCACCGCCCCCATCAGAAGACAGCTGAAATAGGCCTCACTATCTCTGGATGCAACGCCACTACCAAAAGACAGCTGAAATAGGCCTCACTATCTCTGGATGCACCGCCCCCACCAGAAGACCGCTGAAATAGGCCTCACTATCTCTGGAAGGACCGCCCCCACCAGAAGACAGCTGAAATAGGCCTCACTATCTCTGGAAGGACCGCCCCCACCAGAAGACAGCAGAAATAGGCCTCACTATATCTGGAAGGACCGCCCCCACCAGAAGACAGCAGAAATAGGCCTCACCATCTCTGGACCCACCACCCCCACCAGAAGGCAGCTGAAATAGGCCTCACCACCTCCGGACCCACCACCCGCACCAGAAGGTAGCTGAAATAGGCCTCACCACCTCTGGACCCACCACCCCCACCAGAAGGCAGCTGAAACAGGCCTCACCACCTCTGGACCCACCACCCCTTCCAGAAGGCAGCTGAAATAGGCCTCACCACCTCTGGACCCACCACCCCCACCAGAAGGCAGCTGAAATAGGCCTCACCACCTCTGGACCCACCACCCCCACCAGAAGACAGCTGAAATAGGCCTCACTACCTCTGGACCCACCACCCCCATCAGAAGACATCTGAAATAGGCCTTGCTATCTCTGGACCCACTACCCCCACCAGAAGACAGCTGAAATAGGCCTCACTATATCTGGACCCACCACCCCCACCAGAAGATCACTGGATGCGCCACCCCCACCAGAAGACAGCTGAAATAGGCCTCACCATCTCTGGACCCCCAACCCCCACCAGAAGACGGCTGAAATAGGCCTCACTATCTCTGGATGCATCGCCCCCACCAGAAGACAGCTGAAATTGGCCTCAACATCTCTGGACCCACCACCCCCACCAGAAGACAGCTGAAATAGGCCTCACCATCTCTGGACCCCTAACCCCCACCAGAAGACGGCTGAAATAGGCCTCACTATCTCTGGATGCATCGCCCCCACCAGAAGACAGCTGAAATTGGCCTCAACATCTCTGGACCCACCACCCCCACCAGAAGACAGCTGAAATTGGCCTCAACATCTCTGGACCCACCACCCCCACCAGAAGACAGCTGAAATAGGCCTCACTATCCCTGGACGCACCACCCCCACCAGAAGACAGCTGAAATAGGGCTCACCATATCTGGACCCTCGACCCCCGCCAGAAGACAGCTGAAATAGGCCTCACTATCTCTGGATGCACCGCCCCCACCAGAAGACCGCTGAAATAGGCCTCACTATCTCTGGATGCACCGCCCCCACCAGAAGACAGCTGAAATAGGCCTCACCATCTCTGGACCCACCACCCCCACCAGAAGACAGCTGAAATAGGCCTCATCATTACTGGACCCACCACACCCACCTGAAGACTGCTGAAATAGGCCTCTCTATCTCGGGGTCCCCCGCCCCCCGCCAGAAGACAGCTGAAATAGGCCTCACTATCACTGGACCCACCACCCCCACCAGAAGACAGCTGAAATAGGCCTCACTATCACTGGACGAACCACACCCACCAGAAGACAGCTGAAATAGGCCTCACCATCTCTGGGCCCACCACACTCACCAAAAGACAGCTGAAATAGGCCTCACTATCACTGGACGAACCACACCCACCAGAAGACCGCTGAAATAGGTCTCACCATCTCTGGATGCACCACCCCCACCAGAAGACCGCTGAAATAGGCCTCACCGCCTCTGGACCCCTGACCCCCGCCAGAAGACAGCTGAAATAAGCCTCACCATCTCTGGACCCACCAGCCCCACCAGAAGACAGCTGAAATAGGCCTCACCATCTCTGGATGCACCACCCCCACCAGAAGACCACTGAAATAGGCCTCACCGCCTCTGGACCCACCACCGCCCCCAGAAAACAGCTGTAATAGGCCTCACCATTTCTGGACCCCTGACCCCAGTGGGAAGACAGCTGGAATAAGCCTCACCATCTCTGGACCCACCAGCCCCACCAGAAGACAGCTGAAATTGGCCTCACTATTTCTGGACCCACCACCCCCACCAGATGACAGCTGAAATAGGCCTCACTATCTCTGGACGCACACCCCCACCAGATGACCGCTGAAATAGGCCTCACCATCTCTGGATGCACCACACCCACCAGAAGACAGTTGAAATAGGCCTCACCATCTCTGGTCCCACCACCCCCACCAGAAGACAGCTGAAATAGGCCTCACCATAACTGGACCCACCACACCCGCCAGAAGACAGCTTAAATAGGCATCACCATCTCTGGATGTACCGCCCCCACTAGAAGACAGCTGAAATAGGCCTCACCATCTCTGAACCCACCACCCCCACCAGAAGACAGCTGAAATAGGCCTCGCCATAACTGGACCCACCAAACCCACCATAAGACTGCTGAAATAGGCCTCACTATCTCTGGATGCACCTCCCCCACCAGAAGACCGCTGAAATAGGCCTCACTATCTTTGGATGCACCGCCCCCCCAGAGGACAGCTGAAATAGGCCTCATTATCTCTGGATGCACTGCCCCACCAGAGGAAACCTGAAATAGGCCTCACTATATCTGGATGCACCGCTCCCACCAGAAGGCCTCACTATCTCTAGATGCACAGCCCCAACAAGAAGACAGCTGAAATAGGCCTCACTATTGCTGGATGCACCGCTCCCATCAGAAGACAGCTGAAATAGGCCTCACTATCTCTGGATGCAACACCACTACCAGAAGAAAGCTGAAATAGGCCTCACTATCTCTGGATGCACCGCCTCCACCAGAAGACCGCTGAAATAGGCCTCACTATCTCTGGATGCACCACCCCCACCAGAAGACAGCTGAAATAGGCCTCAATATCTCTGGAAGGACCGCCCCCACCAGAAGACAGCAGAAATAGGCCTCACCATCTCTGGACCCACCACCCCCACCAGAAGACAGCTGAAATAGGCCTCACCATAACTGGACCCACCACACCCACCAGAAGACTGCTGAAATAGGCCTCTCTATCTCGGGACACCCGACACCGACCAGAAGACAGCTGAAATAGGCCTCACTATCAATGGATGCACCACACCCATAAGAAGACCGCTGAAATAGGCCTCACCATCTCTGGACCCACCACCCCCACCATAAGACAGCTGAAATAGGCCTCACTATCACTGGACGCACCACACCCATAAGAAGACCGCTGAAGTAGGCCTCACCATCTCTGGACGCACACCCCCACCAGATGACCGCTGACATAGGCCTCACCATCTCTGGTCGCACCACACCCACCGGAAGACCGCTCAAATAGGCCTCACCATCTGTGGGCCCACCACCCTCACCAGAAGACAGCTGAAATAGGCCTCACTATCACTGGACGAACTACACCCACCAGAAGACCGCTGAAATAGGCCTCACCATCTCTGGATGCACCGCCCCCACCAGAAGACCGCTGAAATAGGCCTCACCACCTCTGTACCAACCACCCCCGCCAGAAGACAGCTGAAATAGGCCTCACTATTTCTCGATGCACCGCCCCCACTAGAAGACAGCTGAAATTGGCCTCACTATCTCTGGACCCCCGACCCCTGCCAGAAGACAGCTGAAATAGGCCTCACCATCTCTGGACCCTCGACCCCTGCCAGAAGACAGCTGAAATAGGCCTCACCATCTCTGGACCCACCAGCCCCACCAGAAGACAGCTGAAATAGGCCTCACTATTTCTCGATGCACCGCCCCCACTAGAAGACAGCTGAAATTGGCCTCACTATCTCTGGACCCACCAACCCCACCAGATGACAGCTGAAATAGGCCTCACTATCTCTGGACGCACACCCCCACCAGATGACCGCTGAAATAGGCCTCACCATCTCTGGACGCACCACACCCAACAGAAGACAGCTTAAATAGGCCTCACCATCTCTGGTCCAACCACCCCCACCAGAAGACAGCTGAAATAGGCCTCACCATCTCTGGACCCCCGACCCCTGCCAGAAGACAGCTGAAATAGGCCTCACCATCTCTGGACCCACCACCCCCACTAGAAGACAGCTGAAATAGGCCTCACCATCTCTGGACCCACCACCCCCACCAGAAGACAGCTGAAATAGGCCTCACCATCTCTGGACCCACCACCCCCACCAGAAGACAGCTGAAATAGGCCTCACCATAACTGGACCCACCACACCCACCAGAAGACCGCTGAAATAGGCCTCACTATGTTTGGATGCACCGCTCCCACCAGAAGACTGCTGAAATAGGCCTCACTATCTCTGGATGCACCTCCCCCACCAGAAGACCGCTGAAATAGGCCTCACTATGTTTGGATGCACCGCTCCCACCAGAAGACCGCTGAAATAGGCCTCACTATCTCTAGATGCACCGCCCGACAAGAAGACAGCTGAAATAGGCCTCACTATTGCTGGATGCACCAGCTGAAATAGGCCTCACCATCTTTGGATCCACCACCCCCACCAGAAGACAGCTGAAATAGGCCTCATCATCTCTGGACCCACCATCCCCACCAGAAGACCGCTGAAATAGGCCTCACCATCTCTGGACCCACCACCCCCACCAGAAGACAGCTGAAATAGGCCTCACTATCACTGGACGCACCACACCCATCAGAAGACCGCTCAAATAGGCCTCACCATCTCTGGACGCACACCCCCACCAGAAGTCCGCTGAAATAGGCCTCACTATCACTGGACGAACCACAGCCCCCAGAAGACCGCTGAAATAGGCCTCACCATCTCTGGATGCACCGCCCACACCAGAAGACAGCTGAAATAGGCCTCACTATCTCTGGATGCACCGCTCCCACCAGAAGACCGCTGAAATAGGCCTCACTATCTCTAGATGCAGGGCCCGACCACAAGACAGCTGAAATAGGCCTCACTATCACTGGACTAACCACACCCACCAGAAGACCGCTGAAATAGGCCTCACCATCTTTGAATGCACCACCCCCACCAGAAGACCGCTGAAATAGGCTTCACTATCTCTGGATGCACCGCCCCCACCAGAAGACCGCTGAAATAGGCCTCACCATCTCTGCACCCCCCCACCCCCACCAGAAGACAGCTGAAATAGGCATCACTATCAGTGGACGCACCGCCCCCACCAGAAGACCACTGAAGTAGGCCTCACTATCTCTGGATGCACCACCCCCACCAGAAGACAGATGAAATAGGCCTCATTATCTCTGGATGCACCGCACCCACCAGAAGACAGCTGAAATAGGCCTCACTATCACTGGACCCACCACACCCACCAGAAGAAAGCTGAAATAGGCCTCACTATCTCTGGACCACCGCCCCCACCAGAAGACCGCTGAAATAGGCCTCACCATCTCTGGACCCACCACCCCACACCAGAAGACAGCTGAAATAGGCCTCACTATCTCTGGACACACCGCCCCACCAGAAGACCGCTGAAATAGGCCTCACTATCACTGGACACACCGCCCCACCAGAAGACCACTGAAATAGGCCTCACTATCTCTCGATGCACCACACCCACCAGAAGACCGCAGAAATAGGCCTCACTATCTCTGGATGCACTGCCCCCACCAAAAGACAGCTGAAATGGGCCTTGCTATCTCTGTACACACCACCCCAACCAGAAGACCACTGAAATAGGCCTCACTATCTCTGGACGCACCACACCGACCAGAAAGCTGAAATAGGCCTCACTATCGCTGGATGCCCCGCCCCACCAGAAGAAAGCTGAAATAGGCCTCACTATCTCTGGATGCACCACCCCAACCAGAAGACAGCTGAAATAGGCCTCACCATCTCTGGACCCACCACCCTCACCATAAGACCGCTGAAATAGGCCTCACTATCTCTGGATGCACCGCTCCCACCAGAAGACCGCTGAAATAGGCCTCACTATCTCTGGATGCAACGCCCCTACCAGAAGACCGCTGAAATGGGCCTCACTATCTCTGGATGCACCGCCCCCACCAGAAGACAGCTGAAATAGGCCTCACTATCTCTGGACCCACCACACCCACCAGAAGACAGCGGAAATAGGCCTCACTATCTCTGGATGCACCACACCCACCAGAAGATAGCTGAAATAGGCCTCACTATCTCTGGAGCACCGCCCCCACCAGAAGATAGCTGAAATAGGCCTCACTATCTCTGGAGCACCGCCCCCACCAGAAGATAGCTGAAATAGGCCTCACTTTTGCTGGATGCACCGCCCCCACCAGAAGATAGCTGAAATAGGCCTCACTATCTCTGGAGCACCGCTGAAATAGGCCTCACCATCTCTGGACCCACCGCCCCCACCAGAAGACCGCTAAAATAGGCCTCACTATCACTGGACCCACCACCCCCACCAGAAGGCAGCTGAAATAGGCCTCACTATCTCTAGATACACCACACCCACCAGAAGACCGCTGAAATAGGCCTCACTATCTCTGGATGCACTGCCCCCACCAGAAGACCACTGAAATAGGCCTCACTATCTCTGGATACACCACACCCACCAGAAGACCGCTGAAATAGGCCTCACTATCTCTGGATGCACTGCCCCCACCAAACGACAGCTGAAATGGGCCTTGCTATCTCTGGACGCACCACCCCCACCAGAAGACTGCTGAGATAGGCCTCATCATCTCTGGACCCACCATCCCCACCAGAAGACCGCTGAAATAGACCTCATCATCTCTGGACAAACCACCCCAACCAGAAGACCACTGAATTAGGCCTCACTATCTCTGGACGCACCACCCCCACCAGAAGACAGCTGAAATAGACCTCACTATCGCTGGATGCCCCGCCCCATCAGAAGACAGCTGAAATAGGCCTCACTATGTCTAGATGCACCGCCCCCACCAGAAGACAGCTGAAATAGGCCTCACTATCTCTGGATGCACCACTCCCACCAAAAGACCGCTGAAATAGGCCTCACTATCTCTAGATGCACCGCTCTGACAAGAAGACAGCTGAAATAGGCCTCACTATTGCTGGATGCACCGCCCCCACCAGAAGACAGCTGAAATAGGCCTCACTATCTCTGGATGCACCGCCCCCACCAGAAGACAGCTGAAATTGGCCTCACTATCTCTGGTTGCAGCGCCCCCACCAGAAGACCGCTAAAATAGGCCTCACCATCTCTGGATCCACCGCCCCCACCAGAAGACAGCTGAAATAGGCCTCACTATCACTGGACACGCCACCCCCACCAGAAGACCGCTCAAATAGGCCTCACTATCACTGGATGCACCGCCCCCACCAGAAGACAGCTGAAATAGGCCTCACCATCTTTGGACCCACCACCCCCCATCAGAAGACCACTGAAATAGGCCTCCCCATCTCTGGACGCACCGCCCCGACAAGAAGACAGCTTAAATAGGCCTCACTATTGCTGGATGCACCGCCCCCACCAGAAGACCACTGAAATAGGCCTCACTATCTCTAGATGCACCACCCCCACCAGAAGACAGCTGAAATAGGCCTCAGTATCACTGGATGAACCACACCCACCAGAAGACCGCTGAAATAGGCCTCATTATCACTGGACGCACCGCCCCACCAGAAGACCGCTGAAATAGGTCTCATTATCACTGGATGCACCGCTCCCACCAGAAGACCACTGAAGTAGGCCTCACCATCTCTGGATGCACCACACCCACCAGAAGACAGCTGAAATAGGCCTCATCATAACTGGACCCACCACACCCACCTGAAGACTGCTGAAATAGGCCTCACTATCTCTGGAGCACCGCCCCCACCAGAAGACCACTGAAATAGGCCTCACCATCTCTGGACCCACCACCCCCACCAGAAGACAGCTGAAATAGGCCTCACTATCTCTGGATGGACCACCCCCACCAGAAGACCGCTGAAATAGGCCTCACCATCTCTGGACCCACCGCCCCCACCAGAAGACAGCTGAAATAGGCCTCAATATCACTGGACACACCGCCCCACCAGAAGACGGCTGAAATAGGTCTCATTATCACTGGATGCACCGCCCCACCAGAAGACCGCTGAAATAGTCCTCAGCATCTCTGGACCCACCACACCCACCAGAAGACAGCTGAAATAGGCCTCATCATAACTGGACCCACCACACCCACCTGAAGACTGCTGAAATAGGCCTCACTATCTCTGGAGCACCGCCCCCACCAGAAGACCACTGAAATAGGCCTCACCATCTCTGGACCCACCATCCCCACCAGAAGACAGCTGAAATAGGCCTCACTATCTCTGGATGGACCACCCCCACCAGAAGACCGCTGAAATAGGCCTCACCATCTCTGGACCCACCGCCCCCACCAGAAGACAGCTGAAATAGGCCTCACTATCACTGGACACACCGTCCCACCAGAAGACCACTGATATAGGCCTCACTATCTCTGGACACACCACCCCAACCTGAAGACAGCTGAAATAGGCACAGGCGTTCCGTGACTTGACCAGAGGCAAACAACCTGCTCAAATGATAAACCGCAGGCTCTGATGAAAACTGTCCCAAAGAGTTTTCTTCCTGAAGAAGACAAATGAGTTTGGTGGAATTCTGTTAAATCTGCCAAATAACAAGTGGGAGAGAAGTCATGTTATTCCCCATATGAATTCCCATTGGGCTCTAGTGGGATTTTGGAGGACTTCATCAAGCCAACTGGTAGGGGCTTTTCCCTCCCATGTCGCCTCCCAACTTGTAATACAGCAGTATGGGAATATTGGTGGTAACTCTACAACCACCACTTTTTACTACTAGCATCAAACTTGTAATCAGGCCAGAAGGGGGGTGAATCCTGAAAAAGAGAGATACACATTTTTTCTCACACTCAGAACTCCGGAGATAGAAGTGTTTTTCATTGAAAGTGTGGATTATGCAGGCATGGAAGGTTTTTGCTTCAAAGTGCTCCAGTACTTTGGGATACAACAATGGTTTGGAAACAAATTAAAGGTATTCTGGGCAGCGCGTCTTGTATGCTAGAAAGTATCCATTAAAACTAGGGTTTTTCTCAAGGAGCCGCAGTGCAGCAGAGCTAGAGTTGGGGCGTTGTCATCGGATCAGCGCGTCTGTTTGGTTGGTCACGTAGTCTGCTGCCTGTAGTACTGCCTTGATGAAGGGGGCGCAATGTGTTTTTTAGGATACAGGTCAGAATGACATTGTTATAGATAATAACGGTGAAATGTTTTCCGACATGAGGGAAAACACTATTCACTACCCGCGACCACAGTGACAAAAGAAAACTCATGACACAAAATCAGAATCCACCATTTGCTTTTTGTTGAAATATTGTTTTTTTAATTTTGAATTTTTTTTGTTGTTTTTTTGAAAGAATACATTATTTATTTCTCATTAAACCTTACTAAAACGCATAGGCTTTTATTCCTGCAGTGCACGTCTCCGCCTCAATACACTTATTCTAGGATTTTATTTATTGCAAAATGTACAAAAATGCAAACAACAAGTGTTTTATTCTTCTTTGTAAGTTATCAATGCCACTGGAGATCAGTTAAAAAGTAGGCAAACATTATCTTTTTTTTTTTTTAAAGAATAGATGAGAAAAAGCATTGTTTTTCAACTAGGCCTTTGTGTATTCTTCCATTCGGCTGTAATCTCTCTTCTCATTTCAATGTCACCTTTCTTTCTGGAGGGCCCAACATTTACAATGCTTTTAATCCATTGGGCCTCATTACGACCTCGGCGGTAGCCATGCCGCTATTGGCGGCAAAGCTGCTGCCGAAATCGCGTCCGGGTCCTCAGAATGAGGAATTACCGAGCCATTCCGAGTTCGCAAGGCCCGGTAATTCCTCCCTCCAAGGACCTGGACCCATAGGGCTGAATGGAAATGGGAGAGGGAGCAAACAACGAGCCATTACGAGTTGGCCCGTTGTTTGCTCCCCCTTCCCCTCGCGGGACCCGGTAAGCATGCCTGGTTTGAACAGGCATTGCTTCCTGGGTCCCGCGAGGGGACCTCGTAATGAGGCGGTATGGGGTAAACGGCGCTGGCACCTTTTACAGCGCTGTTTACCCCGTACCGCCAGGGTCGTAATGAGGCCCATTGTCTTTTAATGATGTGTGTGTCCAGCACCTACGTTTCTTTGGAATCGGGTACATATAGTCTTGCCTCTTTAATGGGAAAAGTAAACCTATCCATAAAAGAACACAGAGGAAAGGCAAGGACTGCATGGGCTTCTCACACGTGTCACGGGATAACTGGAGGTCACATTATACTCCCCTTTTCTCGCCTACCTATTAGCTCCTTGTTTTTTCATGTGCTACTCCCATCCATCCCTCTTCTACCCTCCACGTCCTTTTCCCATCCTTACTTATTTGTTGATGTTTTGCTTTCGCAGTTCCGGTTCCTCTGTGCTTTTTAGCAGTTCTACTCTTTTCACCTGTTTCTTCCCTATAAACATTGTTTTATGCTTCTCCAAACCACTGCAGCTCCTGCTTATCCTCCTTGTCTGTCGCATTCCCACATAACTGCATCTGCTCTTTCTCTACATTGTTCAATTGGCCTCCAATCTTACCAATGTTTTAATCCCCATCTGGCTTTTCCATGCTGTCTAACAACTCTACCCTTTCCACTCCAGTTTGTGCTTGGTCATGCAGCTCATGTAGCACGGCCAAGAGGCCTTCGAGTGGACGCACGCTACCAAAACGCCTCTACCTGCCCAGTACTATCATGATGTTTGCAAAAACATACACAACTTGCAAACTAACTCCCAGGAGAAATAAAAATAAAGATTCTTATTTTCATCTGCAGCAGACCCATTTCCAGGTCCTGCTGAACATCGGCCACAACTGGGAGGACTAAGGGGATGTTTCCTTTCTACCCAGCAATACCAGGTAGATTATACTTTCTGACCAATCTGACCCACACATGCCCTGGCAAGGTTTCACCAGACCTGGGGTTTACAACCTTTGCTTCTCTAGATGTTTTGAACTACAACTCCCATCAGCAATAGCCAGAATAACCAATGTTGGGGGAATCATAGGAGTTATCGTCCAAAAGATCTGGACAACCTTAGGATATGGACAGACCAAATTCTACGCTTCTTCGACCAAAGGACAAAGCATTGTTGATGGTCTCTAAATTCATGTGCATTTAAAGATTTGTAGGCGAACCAACCGATAAAGAAAGAACAGCCAGTCCTAAACCGAGATTTACTGCCAAATGGGTAGAACACAGAAAGGTGCATGAAAACGAAGATGCTTTTTTCATTGCTATCATCTCCAAAGTCCACGTCATCATCTCATCCAGCCATTCCCTCAGACTTACAATGATAGCTCGATATCACATACCCTGCAGTTTACCTTATTGCTCTGTATATAGGAAACGAAAACTCTTTCTCAAGGGTGTGAAAATAAATATATATTTTTTTATATATATATATATATGTTCCATTCTTTTCTCTTTTATATATATTTGTTGTGCTAAAAATAACCACATTTTGGCAACTTTAAGAATACGTGCTTCTCTTCAAGAGGGGGGGGGTCACTTGACATGCACCTGGGTGCCACAGGACAGTCCACACAGCAGCTTTGTATCACTCTTCATAGAAAACCAATTTGTTGCATTACTTGTTCTGAGTCGCAGCGGAAGGCCGTGAACTCCCAGAATGCCACTTGCTTGACAATGCCATCTTTTAACACTGAAACGGTACAACGGGGGTACGCAAAGACCTAAAGTTTGGACACAACAATTACTTATACATCTTTGAACCGAATGTCAGTGACATGCGATGTCTCCACAAGTGGTTCCCAAAGCCTTTTGTGGTTGACTGCCCATCTTTACTCATGCGCCTGTAAGACAGTTCTTTTTTGACCTCACAAATGGTGGTGTGGTGCGTGGACGGCATTGGGGTCTGAAGTCTTTCATCGTTAGGCCAGCTACCTCACTCTGGCCTCCAATGACCGAGGAGTGTGTGCCTTTGGCTTATCCAATTCTTGGTTTCCTTGCTGAGTCCGCCGACAAAACAGACAACAGGCCCAGCACTACTGTGGTCATCGTGTTTCCAGCCCCAGGCTTTCCTTTACCAACCTCAAGTATTCTGGGGCTTTGCCCCTTGGTTTACTACAAATGGACTAATTGAGGATATTTCACTAGTTTGAAAAACGAAAAGCCAAGGACTCAAACCATTATGTCTCGGGTGGCATAGAGGCCCCTGGTAATGCTAGGCACTGGTAACAGATTTTGTACAGACTGGCATAGACAACCGTGGATGAAAAAACAATTGGGATGACTTTCAATATGGGGATCTGTAGAGCCAGCTGCTTTAAAGCCAGGGATATCCCTGTCCTTGGACCATGTTAGAGAACCACTGAATGCAAAAACTGGGTTATTTTTCTTGTATTTTGGCTCTTCCTCTAATTTATTTGCATACAGTTACATGACTACAAGTACCTCAATGCAACAGGTGGACAGGATGGTCTGTACACGCCGGGGAGCTCTTTGTGACCTCAAAGCTGCATAAGCAGAGTTGACTTCTATATATTATATAATAGGAAAGAAAAGCATGAGAGATAGTCTTTAATGCGAGAACAACCCTAACCAATTAAAGAACACTAATATCAGTGCTACTTTTATGGCCACTCTTCAACTTCGTCAGACTCTGTTCGCTCCTTGGTCACCGCTCCAGAGTAAGCAGCCTTTTTGGTGTTTGTAGGTCCCTTCACAGGCATAGCTGCAAAGTGACCCAAAGTCACGTGCAAAGTTTCAGCCAGCCTGGCTTTTGAGCCAACAATACTTTGCATTCTGGGACTGGCAGGCTCACGCCTACCCTGGTAAAAGCAAAACTACAAGTCCAAGAATGTAATGTGCAGCTGCCTGAAGTACAAGGAGCGGTGCAAGGTGTCACCTGACATGTGGCCTCTTGGTAGCTATCCACACTCCGGAGGATAGCTCAGCGGCAACGTGCTCGCCTTGGAAGCAAGACGACAGAGCAACACAAGTTCAATCCCTGAGTCTGCGCTTGGAAACCTCTGGGTATTAAGCGCGTTATAAATAACCTATCATCATCATTATATTGATGAAGAGGCATGGTTTGAGACTACATATCGTCTTCTTTGTCATTCCGCTAGAAACAATGTGAACTGGAAATGCATGCTGGGGGTACAGAGCCCCCGAGGATAAAGTGCAGAGTTCTATGGGTGGGCGTAGCAGAAGACACAAAGGACAAGGGGGGCAGGGGGTACATGTTCTGTGGCAGAAATCAGGGGTGACCATTAATTGAGAAGGTAAGACACATCTCATCATACTAAGCTAGTTTAGCCAAAGCTGGAGACTTTTCTCCACTGGCTTGTGGGGCACACCCCTTCTTAGATGCTGTTACCTCACCTGACCTGAGCTGTGTAGTGCAATTCCTATGAAAATACTCCCCCGCCCCCAATCAAAAATAACATAAAAATATACACGTCTTATAAGGGACCCTACCAGACCAGGATATGATAATACCAGTGCTGCTACCGTGACATAACCAAAAAGTGCTTTCCTACACATCCCTAGAGTCAACCTTGTCTAAAACACGATGGCCAAGCCACCACGGCCGCCTTCCACCTGCCCCACTGCACCTAATCATGCATGCCTATTTAGAGTCTGAGCAAGGGGTGAAGACTGTCAAAAGTAAATTGTGTTTCTTCGTCTCTGAACCTTCCAAATGATTGGATCATAAGCATTTTTCCAGCACGCCTGATCCTGGGGTCAGCGGGAACCCCCTCTCTTCCTGCCAGAGTCTACAGCCGGCTGATCTATTGGGAAGTGGACATTTGGCACTGCACCCGAAAGGTTCTTGGGGCGATCGCCTGCAAGCTATGAGTAAAAACAAAATAGAACACTAAAACTTCATCATAAAACCACTTCAAATAAATAACAATAACTTTAAGTTTAACCTTTCAATTGGGTGCCCTTTACGGTGTAGGCTTCGCCTCACCCAGGTGTGTTGGTCAGCTTCACTGAAGCTACATCATGTGTGACCACGGGACGGCAATCCTGCCTATATATTGGTGATGGCCATCCTACTAAAAAACTTTGTGCAAATTCTGACACATTGCCCTACACATGGTGCACACTGGACCAGTCTGGGTTGCCGTGAACAGCAGGAGGAAAGTCTTTCAGTGAGAGTGACAGCTGGAGCAACCACCGAGAATTTGGTGGTTTAAAATGCAGATGCTTTAAAGCCGCACGGGCTGGGTGAGAACCAGGCAAATCAGTAAACCCCTTTGAGCAGAGAGAAAAAGACGATAGGAGGCTTCTCCTTTAAGAGTGGTGTGGGGCGTGTCTGAACCGCACCCAAGCATGTGAGACAAACATCTTCTCCTGGGGACAGATCCAGCAAGCTAAGTTCAGATGAGGACATCCAGATCCTCCACCCACACCCCTTGTGAATGCATTGCATCTGCGGCAACTGCATGCCGCCAGGTTCTTTGCCGAAGAGTAGCCAAGACTGTCCATCTAGGGGTCCCTCCTTCTCACCTACTTGCCAGGTCGCAATGTTCCCAAGAGACAGTCTATTGTTAGCCCAGTTGGTTACGTTGCCGAAATCAGCAATCGCCATGGCAATGTTTTCAGCACATCGTAACGATGCCGACTGCATGTGCTAAAACTGTGTCAGGCTTTCAGAATCACCAATAGATGTTCATATAATCTACGGCGATGTCCACAAAAGGCACGTGTGTCACTTTAGTGGAATTTCAGGAGAAGCAATCTTTATTGAGACTGTACACAAGCTATAGCGTAATTTGGTAAGTCTGACTTCTTGGCACCAATAAGGATAGATAAGTCTTACTGGAAGGGAGCAAATATGAAGGGTTTCTGCAATCGGATATGTACAGGTCAACTAACCTGTTTCATTTTCTGACATTTCTATAGACCTGTTTAGGCAATATCATTGAATGATGAATGCAGTGTCAGGGGAAGGCCTTCTCAAGATAGCTACATTGTGGTATGTTTCTACATCCTATGAATTACATTTTCGATGGAGTCTGAGAGAAGAGACAAACTTCATGTCAACCGGGGCAGGCGGACCAGACAGACATCAGGAGTGTAAGAGTACAGTCTCTGCAAAGGAAAACAAAAATAAATGATGCCGCCCCCATTAGCATACTTGCCAAACACATTATACCATTGCTCCATGACCATCTCACAGCTTTTCCCTTCTGGTGAAGGATTGAATTTCAAATGGGACGAATATCCCCGCTTAAGCATCTGCCATTGTCATATCCTTGGTCTGTAGGGTACTTTTTTCTATCCGCAACCCATACCTTCCAGTGCTTAAGGATGCAGATTTATTTGGGCCATGCCGGATTTGGGGTACAGGATAACAACCACTTGAAAAACAAACCTTCCCCCCTTGGGCGTAATTTTAAGGGGGAACAAGGGTGCTCCCCCGCCCTCAACTTTTGTGGCACACCTTTTTGTCCGGCTCATTCGGCGGGGGACCCTTTAATTGAGAGGTCATTTCCCCACCACAATTTTCAGCAAAGTTATTCCAGTGGTTCCGTCCACGTCTGCACCCACGCCAAAAGGAAGAGACAGGTCGGCATCTGGGACTAGAGCACAGGCGCCAAATGGTTCAACATGGACCCTTGCTAGTCATCGACACCCTCCCATGGCCCTCATACCAACACCCGGCCTCTGCTTCATGGTCTGCTCCTGGGCACCACACATCCCTGGGCCTTCCACACGCCTCCAGCATACTTCAGTGCCACTCACACCAGAGCCTCTATGCATCAATAACAACTAGGTGCACTCAACAGGGGAGATTGCTTGCCCTTGCGCGCCTACAAACTCTGCTCGTAATACCTGGCCGTGAAGTTGCTCAAGCTTCCTTTGTGTCCAAAGCTTCCTAAGCTGCTGAAAACATAGCATCCCACCTTACATTTAGATAGCTTTTCCCCATCACTTATGGTGGTTTCAGAGAGATCCATACTCAGTCTGGGATTGAAAAGGCCTTTCATGTGAGAGTAAGACTTGGTTGTCAAAGAGATGGCATGAATTTGTGCTGTTATTGAGCGTCTCATATGCTGCCGGGAGGATAGCTCAGGGGCAACGTGCTCGACTTGGAAACAAGACGACACAGAGCAAACACAGGTTCGATCCCGGGTCTGCGCTTAGAAACCTCTGGGTAGTAAGTGCATTATAAATAACCAATCATATAATATCACACAACAAGGTGCCCCTGAGGCCTTGTGTAGGGATGTGTGTGTGATTGTGTGGGTAGGTGTGTGAAGGCTCGGATGAAATTGCAAAACACATTGGCATGCCAAAGGGGCAGGTGCATTTACAAAGAGTTTCCCCCTCCTCCAACGTGAAATGCTCACAAAAACTAGAAAAATGCAAGGAGGTATAGAAACCTGCTAAGCGCAAGGGAGACATAATGCCAACACTCTCATTAGACCCTGACATCACTGGGGATTAAGCAACCATCTCCCATTGCATTCCCTGGAGGCGCCAAGGAAGGGGAAATGGAAGTGGAAATAATCTGTAGTTTGATTGACAGGAGCCTCCAGGGTTATCAACCAATAGACAGTGGATTAGTTTGCACATGGCTGTCAACTGACAAGTGTCTCCCAAGGGCAACGAATGACTTGCCTCTCGTACCTGGGACAGCATCTCCCATAATAGGCAATGGATATCTTAATAGTTGACATGACATTTGCACAGAGGCGGTTCCTAGCAAGAAATTGGGGGTGGGGGCGCGAATATGCCCAAGACGTTGTTGTACTCTGACTCAATCGTTGTGCATGTATCGTCATATGTGTGCTAATTGACGAAAAAGTGCTTGCCCTCCCTCCCTCCCCTTCCACAATGTTGCCCTCATGGCAGCTTCAAGTCTGTTTCACTGGAATGCAACTCAGTGTCCACCAGCATACACACACAGTAGCACCCGAGGTCAATGACCTTGTAGAAGGTGCCGCGAAGCCCATGGTCTAACGTGGCTTCACCGCACCCAATCCAAAAGACACAAGACCAACACACTCTGTCTCTATGAGTCTGCCTTTTTCTGATGCACCCTGCGCCGATGCACTCCCAGGGTTATCATCATCTTCTCGTCATCGGTTTACCAGGTCCTTGGAGACGAGCTGGGAGAAAGGGGAGCTCTCGATCGTTGTGTAAATTCGTGCACACCCACATAGGGGGGGAGCCGGGAGGGAAGATACAAAAAAAGAAAGATCATATCCTTGTTTTTGTTTGTCCATTTCCATTTGTGTGCCAGTTGTCTACAAGGTTCCATGCTGGGATTCATATTTGGAGAGGATGTTCCGATAGCGGGACAGTTCTTGGCGGATGTTGGCCACTTCCTGCCTGAGTACAGCGTTCTCCTTCTCTAGGAAGGCGGCTCGCACTGTGATCTGGTTCTCCTTCAGGCGCCGGGCATCCCGGGAGCGCTTGGCGGCCTCGTTGTTCTTGTACCGGCGGTTCCAGTATTTCTCATCCTGGAAAGGGAGATACATATATGCGTGTAAGGGTCCATCGTTCATGACTGTCACAATGTACATGGCAAAAATGCACTGGCATGTATCTATCATGCGTTCAACAGTCAACAATTGCACAAAATCTTTGACATTAAAGGTTGATGTAACTGTACCTAGTATCCCCGTCACCTGGGAGACCATACCTCTGCAGTATTTTAGGACATTTCAATTTCAAATAAAGTTCTCCAGAGTTCATTGGGAATGTTTTCTAATTCAAAGTTAACGCAAAATATCCCATAACATAGACATAGTTGGATTTTTTACTCACAAAGGAAACATTCTGAAACCAAGTAGACAATTTAGCAAGCAATTCCAACTTGAAAACAACTTTAAAAGGTGTTTAATTAATGTTTTAATAAACCTGCACACCATCTTTAAAACATATAAAAGTTACTCAGGATTTTAAAAACGGTAATTCTATACATTTATTTTAGATTATATAAAATTGCCCAGTGAAAACACGCCATATTTCACCACTGAATTTGAGGGAGGGAAAAGTTTGCTCGGAGATATATGCTATAAGGATGCTGTTGCAGGTTGCACAGAGGTATAAAATAACAGGCAAGTGTTCATCACAATACATAAATCCTGGAACAAATTAGAATAAATTCTCTTTTTTTCCAAGTCTAAAGGACACAAATGTGTTGAATCGATTTATGGAAATGTATGTATAAAGTATTGAATGAATAAGTGAACATTTGAATTAATCTTGACTGGAAGTTATCTCCAGTGTCCATAGGTGTGTAGGGGACGGGAGTGCCCATGGATTATGGGTACTTCATTCCTCTCATTATTTTCTTGACTTTTGATACCAGAGTCAGTTTACTCTCCTCCGCACCCTTTACTCTCATTCATTACCAGGGAGTCTTAGGAGATTGACCTCAGTAGTTGTTCAGTAGAGTATTGTATCCCATCTTGCTGAGTCACCTTAACTTCATGCTAACACATTTTGAAACTGCATAGAGATCTCAGGACCTGACCTGGGGCACCACGGGGACACGCCTGAATGAATCGATGGCTACCCGACGGGTGGGAGGCTCTTCACAAAAGGAGCGACGCAGTAAGGACTAGAAGAGGGCAAACCGTTCAGCAGCAGAACCAAGCCAAAGGTTTGGCTGGCTCCATCTGGCAAAACAATAAACGTGCCAGTGAAGGCATCACATTTAAAAATGCCACATAAGCTTTAAAACACTATGAAACGTGCATGGAGAGGAGCAGGAACTTGGATTTGAATAACTGTTTTGGCATGGACCAGCCAGATAACCTCTTATAGGAAGAAGCTGGTGCTACTACTGCTTTCTGGACATAAAGGCTTAGCCAGATCTGAGCCAGGCATTTGGGCTGAGCCTTCATTTGCTCGTCATTGGCACTGCCTAGAGGAGTAGGAGCAATGAGTTGCCTTGCAGAAAGCAGTATTTTGCTTAATTTCGGTGCTTGATTTAGGCATCTGGCACCTTCGCCTGTACTGATCCAGAAGCTAATTTGGAAGACTGCCTGTTTGAGAAAGGTCACACTCTCGAGGTCTTGAAGGCCACGTATCATTCATTTCCTTTCTGCACTCTTCATGGTTGATACATTTCTTCTGTGCGGCCCGCTCTGCCATGGAGAGCTATTTAAAGGCACTTAGAATGGTTGAAGAGTTAAACGTCAGAGTCTTGTTCATCGACGAAGCTTGCTCCCCTCCGGCCAACTAGTAATTATTACAGAACACTGAATCTGGTGCAGGTCATTCTTTGCCATTGGAAGACTGGTCGTAATGTGTCTAGCACTAGGACCCAGAGTCTCTCTGCAGGTTTAAAATCCCCATCCATCATGAAGTGTGCACAAAGGACACAAGAAACACACAGTCCGGGGGTTCCGTGTGTTAATATCCCCGCAAAAATATTGCAATACACAAATATCAGTGATATTGACACCCCCCCCTCCCACAAATTATCCCCCCCAAAAATATTGCCTATGGCGAGACAAACGGCCATATTTACAACAATATATTTGGTGGGGATATTTATTTTTTTTTTTTTGTATTTAACCAGTAAAAGATTTTTACAAAATAGTTTTTTGTGTTTGTTTGCGAATAGTTCTTATGAGGCTACTTGGGATACCGCTCTTAATTTCATTCTTGGGAAGGTCAAATACCAGTTTGTACATTTTCGTTCTCTGACTGATCAGTAACCCTTTGGCGATTGAGATTTCCCAAAGTTGCTTTTTTTAAGGCAATGTCCAAAAGTTTGGCTGCGGCCCTCGACCATCTGGCAGAATCGCCAGAAATAAGCCGACACCAGCCAGTCTCTTCGCTTATTGTCGAAGGGTAAGATATTAGCGGTGCCAAGTAAGCCTCTCTTTCTGAAGACAATGCAGGACAAGACGTCAAGAGATGTCTAACAGTTTCAAGTTGATCAGGGTTTTCACATAGACGACACGAAGCTGTTGTCAATTTTGATCTGATGGTGAGGATATTTCGTAGGGATACCGTCCGGGGCAGTCTTTCATGTTGGAAGCCCATCCACAGGCTGCCTAGCAATAAGACCCATCACGCCCCAGCAGGTGTAAAACCCTATTCTAGATGAACAGTAAGCAATATGGGGTAGTCCCAGATGTGTGGAGGAATGGAAGGCTCCAATGGGCTGGAGTTAGGGGGAAGAGTTAGCAGAAGACAAGTGTTTCTTTATTCTCTGTGGAAAGTTCAGCCGGTGACTGGACCGGAGATGGTTATCATTGGGGGCTGTATATCTTCCCCAAATTGAGAGGTGGAAGCCCCCCCGGCACAGGACGGACTGGGGGTGATTGAGAATAAGGGGCTGAAAAAAAAGGAAAAATTGGCCCAGTTATTCCTTTGATTTCACCTAAGTCTTTTATATGACCAAGTAACACACAACGAGTAAGACGCTGCGTGCCTTGGAAAATGAGCATAACAGTCACCTGCAAGTAGTACGTTAACAAACATGGGAATTTCCGCTGCTGGGAATCCTGGCATAATTACCAAGAAGGGTCAATAAAGAAGGGTCACAGGGACATCATTCTGAGTCTGGCACGCAAGTAGGGACACAAGTAGAAGTTCCAACTAACAAGATGAGGGTAGGAATGGGGATGAGCTCTGCTGGGAATATGGATCAGAGGGCAATGTTTGAACTACGGAAGGCGTTTGTAGGAGGTTAAGAAGGAGGCGGGCTCCAAGATGCATGCAGTCCCTGCGCTACTTGACAGACAACTACATGGGAATAGTTTTACTGGTCTTTCTGTACCCCCTATGTTGGAACCCATGATCTAAGGAAAGCTGTTGGAAACTAGGATCAACAAGTCCTTAAATATTTTTGAGTACGAGCTCCAACACTTTTTACAGAAGTTAGCCAATACTGAATCCTATTTAGAAGGCCAAATGGAAGAAAGGAGGACAGATCCAGGTTGACACCCAGCCTGGCCTATCTTCACCACATGAAATCCATGAACCCAAGAGACATCCAGACATAGCAGGCGAAGGGGACCAAGAAACTGGAACAACATCTTTCTCTCCAAAATAGGAATGCCGCCTCTTCAGATGGCTTGAGAGAGATGAAGGTGGGCAGGGAAACCTCATCCTTGGAAAATACGCCTCCCTCCACCCCACATATAGGTGTAACCATTAATGTTTCCATCTAAGTTGTCCCCAGACACAAGAGAAGACTTTGGTTTCTTATTAAGGAAAATGTTATTTTGATTCACAGAATATGGGGCACAGTGGGACTCCGCTCAGGGTAGCATTTTAATGATGAAACAGGTCAATTTGATCGGCAACCGGAAAATAGACAGGTCTAATGATTGCATTTTAGTAAATTCTAAATCTGAAAAGGTGGTCAGAGAAATGTTGTTCTCTTCATATTTTTGTGAGGAAGTGCGCACCAAAAACAGACCCTCTGAAATGCTCAAGGTGATCTTGCGCATGCACAAAAAGGGTTTGGTTTTGTTTAGTATAATGTCTATAATAAACATTTAAGTCTAATAAGGAATGTATTGCCTTCTTGGGCAATCATGTAGCAGCATTGTCTTGGTTAGGTTAGGCTGTGAATACGGCCCGACAGTTAGCAAATGGCCATAAAAAGTAATACCTCAGTAGTTTACACGAATTGCATGGGCGCTAAACCCTCCAACATTGACGGGTTTTTGGCGGTAGTTGAGGCTTGGTTTAGGATTATTGGGATGCGCGTAATCCATAGACGGAAGAGTGATTGGGATGTATTTTTGTTAGCTGTGACCGTTTCACGGGTACAAGCTTCTTCTGTTTATAACCACGATGAATGAAGTTGATGGAATGGGGAGACAGAAACGATTTATGGTGATGAGCCTATTTCTGAAGTTTGTAACCTTGCCCAGGATGACATACACCATTTTTCGACCTCCAATGATAGATATTATTGCCGGTTTCAATTTCCTGGTTACAAAAATATGTTCTCCAATTATAGGGATAATGAGTGAATGGTGATTAAATGAATGTATTATGCTGAAAATATTGAAATAAGGGCGGTAGAAAAACATGTGAAGAAGATGCTGCTCCTTGCTGTGTTATGGTGAAGAAACTAGATTATATATTATTTAGGCAATAAGCCCCGAGAGTGCGGGCCATTAACGCATAAGTCAATGCCTCTGGGGCCCCTAGTTACAGGCCCAAGAGTAGTGAGGACCTTAATGAAGGCCCCGGGGGCATTCACGTAGGCGGTAATGGCCTGCAGTCGAGAGGCTTATTGCCATTTGTACCCCAGCCCCTTAGACTGAGGTACTGATGGTGTTTTTTTCCGGCTGCGAGACGCTTTGCATTTCGCAGTCGGAAAAAAAAACTAAAAAAAAAAATACATTTCTGCCGCGGGCAGAAAAACGTAGTCTGCTTTCTCTTTCCATGGTGGCAATAGTAACCCCTTCTCCCTTTCCATGGCGGCCATTGACTCATATGTTAAAAAAAAAATGGTAAAAACTGGCCGTCATGGAAAAGGGAGAAGGGACTACCTGTAGTCCCTTCTCCCTTTCCATGGCGGCCTGAAGAAACACGGAAGAAAGGCGAGGACCGGCGTGAAGGATTAGTAGCAGGTAAGGCTCGGAACAGGTAAGTGGCTTTTTTATTTTTCACGCCACGCCGGGTACTAATACAAAATAACCTCATTTGAGTAAAGGGTGGATTTTACTACAAATGCTAGCCCCATTTTTAAGAGGTGTTAGGGGTCAATCATTTCAAGAGCCTCTTTTTGTGAGGGGGGAGATGATTGGGACTTTTAGCACCCTTGCAATAGTAATACACCATTGAATGAATCAACCGATTTAGTCACGATCAAGAGGGTTTTTGGGACTATTGTCAGAATAATAAGGCTGCAGGCCCAGTTTGGGTCCCAGTGGACCTTCTTTTAACATAGCTTGGATAGATAGGCCCCTTTCTGAGAAACCTGCATGTGGGTCGCGGGAAGGCAGTAATATCTGCTAGGCATTGGGTAGAAAGGCTGGGGAGGCACGAAGAGGAGGTTCTGTTTGCCGGAAATGGAGTGCATAATGCATTTGGGGGTTTTGCCAGGGTGCCGCTACATTATTCACCAGAGCCTTTCAGTCTCATTGAAGATTTGATGCAGAGGTCGAGTTCCACATCTGTCATATTCTGGATGATGTCACCTTGCTTTAGTGACAAGTCTTCGCTTACAGCGAAGACTTAGGGCCTCATTACGGCTTTGGCGGTAGCCATGCCGCTATTGTCGGCATGGCTGCCTCCAAAACCGGGTCCGAGTTCCCTGAATGGGGAATTACCGGGCCATTCCGAGTGTGGAGGGCCCGGTAATTCCTCCCTCAGGGAACCCGGGCCGGACCTTCCCCATTCCCATTCGAGCCCCCATAGGGCTCAATGGGAATGGGTGCAGGGAGCTAACAACGGGCCGATTACGGTTTTACCAGGTGTCCTTACTGGGTCCCGCGAGGGGACCTCGTAATCAGGCGGAATGGGTTTAACGGGTCCGCATCCATTAGCGGCACCCGTTAACCTATTCCGCCAAGATTGTAATGAGGCCCTGAACCTTTTTCAAAATGTTGTGTGTGACTTTACCAGTGTATACACATGAGAATTAGGTTGGATTCGCCCCATCTTTAGTCTGCATGGAAACCATCCCCACAGACTATCAAGACACGCATGATGTTCACTATACTCAGAGCTGTTCCATTAGACCTCAATGTTCATTACACGAAGAGCTGTTTTGTTAGACCTCAATGTCTATTACACTCTGAGCTGTTTTGTTAGACCTCAATGTCCATTACATTCAGAGCTGTTTTGTTAGACGTCAATGTTCATTATACTCGGAGCTGCTTTGTTAGACATACAGGCTGGTAGGTTGGAATTCTGACTGCTTGGACGCGCATAATGATTGAGAGAATTTTATTTGCGATATGCAGATTTCTTTCTTTTGCTTCTTTTTCCTCCTCATTTTAACGTTAGTTATGCGAGTGGTGTTTTAATCCTGCAGCCTTGACCAAATGTGTTTAATTTGCGATTTCTAGTGCCCTCCATCACGATAGGGCCAGCATTCATATTTTTAAGGCAAACTGGTTGCTCCCCCCAGTGTCCTTCTGTTGGTGTTACCCTTTCATTCCCCCCATGTGTCCTTCTGTTGGTGGTACCCTTTCCTCCCCCCAGTGTCCTTCTGTTGGTGGTACCCTTTCCTCCCCCCATGTGTACTTCTGTTGGTGGTACCCTCTCCTCCCCCCAGTGTCGTCCTGTTGGTGGTACCCTCTCCTCCCCCCAGTGTCCCTATGTTGGTGGTACCCTTTCCTCCCCCCAGTGTCCCTATGTTGGTGGTACCCTTTCCTCCCCCCAGTGTCCCTCTATTGGTGGTACCTCCCCCCCCCAGTGTCCCTCTGTTGGTGGTACCCTCTCCTCCCACCAGTGCCCTTCTGTTGGTGGTACCCTTTCCTCCCCCCAGTGTCCTTCTTTGGTGGTACCCTTTCCTCCCCCCAGTGTCGTCCTGTTGGTGGTACCCTCTCCTCCCCCCAGTGTCCCTATGTTGGTGGTACCCTTTCCTCCCCCCAGTGTCCCTATGTTGGTGGTACCCTTTCCTCCCCCCAGTGTCCCTCTATTGGTGGTACCTCCCCCCCCAGTGTCCCTCTGTTGGTGGTACCCTCTCCTCCCACCAGTGCCCTTCTGTTGGTGGTACCCTTTCCTCCCCCCAGTGTCCTTCTTTGGTGGTACCCTCTCCTCCCCCCAGTGTCGTCCTGTTGGTGGTACCCTCTCCTCCCCCCAGTGTCCCTCTGTTGGTGGTACCCTTTCCTCCCCCCAGTGTCCCTCTATTGGTGGTACCCCCCCCCCAGTGTCCCTCTGTTGGTGGTACCCTCTCCTCCCCCCAGTGTCCTTCTGTTGGTGGAACCCTTTCCTCCCCCCCAGTGTCCTTCTGTTGGTGGAACCCTTTCCTCCCCCCCCCAGTGTCCTTCTGTTGGTGGTACCCTTTCCTCCCCCCAGTGTCCTTCTGTTGGTGGTACCCTTTCTTCCCCCCCCCCCCAGTGTCCTTTTGTTGGTGGTACCCTTTCCTCCCCCCAGTGTCCTTCTGTTGGTGGAACCCTTCTCCCCCGCCCCCAGTGTCCTTCTGTTGGTGGAACCCTTTCCTCCCCCCCCAGTGTCCTTCTGTTGGTGGAACCCTTCCCCCCCCCCCCAGTGTCCTTCTGTTGGTGGTACCCTTTCCTCCCCCCAGTGTCCTTCTGTTGGTGGTACCCTTTCTTCCCACCATGTGTCCTTCTGTTGGTGGTACCCTTGGCGGCCGGCTTAGGTTGCATCATTATAGGACTGGCCCTGTATGAAAGCCATACCAGAGCATTGCTGAACTGTTTCAGCATAATGCCCCCTGCAGCTCGTTTTTGATTGCTTATGCTACATGCTCCAATGCCACTGCTGAAAGGGAAGAATATCTGTAATTGGGGCAAGAGTAGGGGGCTCTCGAATGGGGTATGACAGCTCCAGACGTCAGACTAATCTTCGCCGCTAAAGGGAGTGCCATGCCAGTCTTGCAGTGACAGAGGGGCAGAAAAGTGGAAGTCTGTCTACATCACTTTTAAGGTCTGTCAGAAGGTCAGGCGCTTAAACATCCTGTTTCTGGAGGTCAAAGTGAATATGAATCCCACATCCACCTGTACATCTCTGTCGTTGAGTGCAGGCGTCTAAAGGGTCAGGTCTACGGTACGTTTATTCTAGTCGGTTTCCAAGGGTATCAGCAACAGGGAGGAACCACGTAGACCCACATGGCCTCTAAAACATCACATCTGGCCTAATTTCAATGGAGGGTGGTGCTTCAATATCCCTTTGCCTGAGGCAACATTATTCATTGACCTGGCTTCCTCTCGCCCTCACTACCGGAGTGAGGGGCAGATGTTTACTCCACATCACCGTGCCACCAAATTCCCAGTCTGGGTTTTTGAATTTACAACCAATTGCAATATATCACTTTTATCCAATTGGTAAGATCGAAGTGAACTAAGACCATAAATTCCAGGGTACTTTCATGTTTTTTTGGGAAATCCCAGACAATGGAATGTGGTGCCTCGGTAAAATGTAGACTGATGGTGTCCTCCCTTTTGTTGAACTATCCTCGCGTATGCGCCATTATATGCCTGGCCTCACCAAGTCTTTTACCTTCTGCTCTTCTGGCACCTGGATCTTCCTGGCCTTTTTCATAATGGGCTGAGGTTTCAGATCCTCTTCGGAAAACCTGTGCTTCCTGGGGTCGAAGGTCTCGTGACCCGGCACGCTGGACAGGGCCAAGTCTGCAGGGTCAGGGTCAAAGTTCATCATAACTTCCACGTCTTCTTGGTCAACACTGGGGCTGGGACTACTTCTAGACGCAGGGGTGACTGGACCTTGAAGGAAAGCAAGAAATAAAAAAGAAAAATTATATCAAAAGCATTACTCAATTAAGCAGGAGAAAACGTGAGGGCACCGGGATAAGCTTTGTGTTTTATGCTGATAAATCATGAAAGGAAATGAACAGTTCTAGTGTTGCCAAAAACTGTAATGATTAAGAATTCAAATTCATAATGCCTACATTTCAGACTAGCTGTGGCCAGAAATAAAACTCAGGCGGTCTAACATGCCGCCGAGGTATGTGCTTGGCTTCTGTCAACATAAAAGGAACACAAGATCTACAAATATTACTTTAGATCCATGTGGCAAAGAGTGGAGCAGCTGAGGAGGGTGAAACTGTGAAATCTGTTTATCTAATTAAAGACCTAGGGGTCCTCCTTTGGTCACAGTGGGGGCAGCCACCATCACTGAAGGAGCATTGCTAGCAGAGATGAGTGCTGTGGCCTTGCATTCCTACCACCATATGAGTGCTGTGGCCTTGCATTCCTACCACCATACCCACCTCCCCAGTCCTGGGGCTTCTCAGTATGCACACTCTGGTCCATGCCGCATCCCATATCACCCATGACAATATCCTGGACTACTTCGGTTTGGTGCTAAAGTGCCACCCAAAAGCCAAAACAAATGTTGGCGGTAAAGCACCATGTTTGAGCCAAATGAATGCAGTTTTAGTAATATAAAGACATGTGTGCTTGGTCCCAATTGATCGTCCGCCTTGAGTATGCTACGGCGCCGAGTTATCCAAGCTGCGGTCCTCCAAGGATGTGAACTAGTAAATTAAAAATCCTCACTCACGCTTACTCTTTATAAAAATGCAGCTTTTATTTTTTTTCATTTTCTTGCTCCAAACAACTGTCAGCGAGCTTTTTTGATTTGCATTTTTAATATTTATTTTGTGGTATTTGTCCGAGTCATGTTTTGCACTACAGGTGCCTTTTCAAGGCCAATCAAAGTATGTATAATTGCAATAAACAAAAGAGTGACCCCTTTTCAGATTGTATAGCTGCCTCTATCCAAATAAGCTCACTGGGACAGAATCCACACCCAGGAACTCCTCAGTTACGTGGTAGCTAATGCATACTGCCAGGGAGAAACTCCCTCTGTAACTCAACATTAATGTACATATTACCACAGGGAAAGATGTAACCTTCATGAGGTAATTAAACAAAAACCCAAATGGCAAAAAAAAAAAAAAAAAAAAAAAACACAAATCAATAAAACTGACAGAGAAAATGGAACAGTAAGACATACAATTATCCAAATATGTAACTTTGCTACTTGGAGCTGAATAACCACCCAAGAGTCCAAAATAATGCGGACACTAAACTGCCACCTCCAAGCTAAACCTATGAAGTCCCTACTAGTCCCCAGTAGTTGTGCCTAAAGGACAATCAATGGATCAAAAATATTATTGGTGTTCTGAAGTGCCACCAATGGACATGAATAAAGTAGTCGGCTGGAAGCAAAGTGCAGTCATAGATTAACCATTGGCGAATCCAAAATCTTGGGCTTATGACTGAATAAAGTAGTGTAAGCCTCTTCAATGTCATTCCAATCTCATTGGCTCTACACCTCTGTACTTTTGCCTAATGGATGGCTCTAATGCCAAAGAGTGTTCTGCTTGCATATCCCAGAAAAGAACGGTAACCTTGTGGGAAAGAAGGGAGGGCAGTCTGCAGATCCATAATGGAAGCATTATGCTACGTTATCCAATATTTGAAATGTGCCCATCAACAACAGACGGCCATGTCTGAAAGGTGGCATATTGTGACTCTTCCAGGGTGTCACCAGACATTAGTCTGAGGAAAGGAAGGGAAGGTTTGGGTGGGGAGGTGATAGGAAAGAGAAACTAGACAACAGAATTACCAAATTCAGAGAGGAAAAACAATTGGGATGAGAGGGAGGGGAGGGGATATGGTTATCAAAGTAGGGATGCGTGTTTCTCTAATGTGACAAGTTATTGGTAAGCAGGAGTGTAGGACTCAAGAGAGGACACCTTGGCATAGAGCAGAGTTGTATTGTGATGTCAATATGTGGAACCTGAAAGTTAGGTGGTGAATGGTTCTGTGATGCACCTCAGAGGTGCTCAAGCAGGCCCCAGTAGGGTGGAGGCTTTCACTAGATTAGTTTGTAATAAACAATCCCTATATCAAGGAAGAGTACTAGGTTTGCCAAGCCAGCTGACAGGAGTGACCGCGCCAAGAGTTGGCCGTGTAAAATTATGCCTGGGGAGAACATGGGTAAAGGGGCAGGCGAGTGGAAGAGGAGGAAGTGTGGAATTGTGCCTAGAAATATTAGGTTCTGTTTACTATGTATAATTTCACTTTAACTTAATAAAATAACATTCATAATAAAAATATCTCAGGCAACCAGCTAGTCAAGCTTCAAAGACTATTACAGTCCTAAGCGGACCTTGTTTGCCTCTTGCAGGATGAACTCCAACACACACAAGATACCCAACAGTACCATCCACCAGATCAGACAGAAACCAACAGCAGGGCAGTTCTCTTCTCATTAATGTTCACACGGTGTACACATGTCAACATCATCTATTAATTACTCCTTTAGGTCCGCACATATTCACTCTTTGTTCTACCCGATTAAGTTAGTCAACCGCACCAGCCCAGCAAGAGGAGGGGAAGAATCATCCTTGTAGACAAGATCACCTGGACAATGACCTTACCCTCCACCAGCATCCCGATTAGGAATCCCACTTGCATTCCAGTCATGGGTACCACAAGGATTCTATACTTGACCAGGCCCTAGGCTTGTGCTTCTGTGCAAGTGCTTAAGGACACAAAGCCCGTCTCACTTGGCAGTTTTCAGTCTTGTGAGCCTTGCACAGTGTCATGGTGAGCATGGGCATGTTGAAGCCATGCTCAAGACAATTAAGGCGCCAACGCCCTTCTACTTACTTCCCTGGCCACCCCCACAACATTTGGGAGGGGTTGTAGGTCACAAATATAAATTAGGCAAAAGCTCCCTGAAAAGTAAGCAAAATAACAACCTCAGCAGTGGGAAGCCTTTTGAGCTTTCCAGGGTGTCATGATGAGCCGAGGCATGCTAAAACCAGGCCCAAGAAACACAGCAGGCAAAGCCCTTCTACTTATTCCCCTAAGCCACGAACAGCCAGGTTCTGTCGATGGGAAAGCTGGAAGAAAATATGGGCACATTTAACAGAGGGTGGGGTTTCTACCACAGCTTCGCTGGAAGCAGAAGGTCTGATCCGAGCTTCCTGAAGGTTCCCGAGTTCTGCTAAAACCATTATAGGATTGGTTATAGTGGTGTGTGAGGCAAGAATCCTCTTGGGCTGCTGATGGAAATCCAGCCTTTGAATAGGCTCCTGAATCTGGTTTGCAGTTACTGTGTCCTGTTAATAGAGGGCTTTATGCAAATGTTAGCTAAAAACAGGGGTGTAGCGTCTAGTTAACAGATTAGAGTTCTAGGCCCACCTTCTGTTCCTGTTTTGTTTTTTTGCTTTTTTATTTGCATATTTAGGGGGGGTGATGCCTGCTGCCTTATAGATGCTTGCAGGCAGTTCAACATTACACATTTAAAGCACATTACACTGAAACATCAACATAATATAACATGACATAACCAGCTAATATAAAAGGAAACTAATACGAAGGTACTCTGATGCAGTGCTGTTATATAAACACATGTTTTGGCATTTAGCATACAGCACAGCAGCCCCCAGCACTAGGCACTCAACTACCACTGGGCCAACGGAATCTTCTGAAATCCTCATTCCACACAACAACACCCAAACACATTCCACACCACACATTCCATCCACCACACTCGGCATCCAGCATCCAGCTCATGATACAACGCATCTCCCCTCCATCCTTACTGGATGCTGATTGTTCTACCCTGCTCCCCCTCCCCTCCCTCCAGCCTACTTCTGCAGGAGTCTGTCCTGATGCATTCTGGTATCACCGTCACCGTCTTGTGGCCAATGCTGGATTTGACTTTTATGGACTTCATTGATTCACTGTGCGTCACCCTTTCTCAACTCTCATGCTGGACTTCCTTTGCATCCCGTACTCATGGTGGCCTTGAATCATGCTGTTCCCATCTTCATCTTGTATCATGGCTTGCAACATTATGTGTTACTACTTACTTCTGCAATTGTATTTGCTCTCCCCTCTTGCTTCTCCACTCTTTTTGACTGCTTACTCTCTGTTCTCTCCTCCTCTCCCTTTTCCTATCTCCTCCCCTCCTCCCCTTACTTTCTTCTATGCATTTACTCGATCAGAACTGTCCCTGGACCTAGTATGATAGCAACCTTGTCTGTCTCCTCCTCCCTCCCCTTACTTGTTCCCCCCGCGCACCCTCCAGCGCTATCTGAAATGTCGTCAGGCCTAGCAAGGTAGTCGCTTGTTTTGTTCCTCCCCTCCCTTTCTGCACCCCTCTCCCTCACCTTTTGTTTTTCTCCGGCTCTACCAGAAATGTCATCAGGCCTAGTATGGGAGTCACCTGCCTGTTTCCATTACCTTCCCACTCTCCCACTCCCTTCCTTATCTATGTCTTAGCTCTTGCACTATCTGAAATGTCGTCAGGCCGAGTACGATAGTTAATTTCACATTCTTACTGTTCATGGCCTGTAAGAATTTCATTATATTTTCCCTTGTTCCCTCCCTTGCCTTGAAGTGCTTTGAAACACATTGTGTATAGGCGCTATATAAATAAACTATCATATCACTACTCATCACTCTCTCAATACCACCTCTTCTCACTCTCGCCATCCAACCCAAATTCAAAATCTGGCCGCCCTTGATCCTCACTGCCTCCCTCATTACTGCATTCTGCATGGATATAAATGCTCCCTCACAGTCTCCGTATTTTCTGCACATACACCAGCCTTACTTATCGTGTCTATGATGCTTCTATTCACTCTCTCACCTGTGCCATTACTCTGCAGGTGGTAGAAGGCCACCCTTTTTTTAACAATACCACACTTCCTCAAATATTCTCCGAACACCTTTTCTACAAACTTGCTCCCATTATCTGTTAAGATGCTTCCAGATAGCCTTCCCTTTCAAAATTCTCATCCATAAATTCAGTTGCCATCACTGCGTTTGCTTCTCTCACAACCTTGAACTTCACCAATCTCAAAAACACGTCTACCACTACTATGCTAAACCTACCATTGTTCTCACTAACATCCACAGGACCCAACAAATCAATCGTTAACTCATCCCACACAACTTTTGACACCTCCCCTTTAACTAAAGTTTGTGCATGAGCCATAACACCCTTACCACCCCTTTTGCACTCAATACAATTCTCAAGCCTCTGCTCCACTTCTCGGTCAAACCCTAGCCACCAATAATCAACTATCAAAACCGCTTTGGTCTTTGTTACACCTATATGCCCTACATGGCCCATCATTATTAACCTCTCTCTCAACGCTGAAGACACCACTACACAGCCCTACCTGTACAACAAACCATCTTCTACACTTAACTCCTCTCTCACTTCCCACTATGATCTTTCCTCTCCCTTCAATCTCCATGTATCCAGCCACTCAGATTGCCACCATTGCACTGCCCATACAATGGAACTGTCATCACAACTTCCCACTCCGCTTTGCCAATTATTACATCATGTGTCACGAACACCATTTCAGATATATCCTCCTTCACCCTTTCCTCTTGTCCACCTAACAGAGACAAATGATCTGCCAAAACGATCTCCCTTCCTGGAATAATTTCCATTGTGATTGCATGACTCTGCATTCTCACAACCCAATCAGCCACTCACCTTGACACCTTATTCAAGCCTATGTACTCAAATACATTCTTTAACGGTCTATGATCTGAACTCAAAACAAACTTTACACCCCACACAACATTTCTGAACTTTTTCACAGCCCAATGACAAGACAAAGCTTCCTTCTCCAACACAGAATATCTTTTCTCAGGACCATACAATACTCTTGATGCATAGACAATTACATTTTATTCCCCATTTTCACCCATCTGTGTCAAAACAGTTCCAATACCCACGTCATTGACATCAACGCAGGGTTCAAAATTGTGATTCAATGAGCAGCTGCTAAAACCAGCTCCTGGGTATCGGGCATCACCCTGTAGGCAGAAGCTATCATAGCAGAACTAGGAGCTACCAGAGATGCTCCTTTAAGTTTTTGTCCAGTTTGTATGAACCATTGTGTGTAAACGTATATTAGATGTGTTCTAATTCTTCTTTATTGACATTCTCAAATACTCAAAGTTAATGTCACATTTACATGTTTGGAAGGCACCAATTGGCACTAAGAGCCAAACGTAGCTTCTGGTAACTGTCGGTTTCAAGCTAACCAGGCTCTGTTATGCTAGAAGCAAGAGCTAAATAGCTCCCAGCTGCCCTCAATTTTGAACCCTGTCAATAGTTATCACCGATTTCCTTCTTGTATCAAATTGCTATAGCCCCCGTCAGTATCCTGAAATTCTTTCTCACTTTTACCATGCCATACAAATTCCTCCCCCTTTCTTAACAATTTTCTGCATTTCACCCACCTTGTCTGCAAAGTTCTACACTCATTTCTGGTAGAACCCAGTCATTCCCAGAAACAACCACAACTCTCCTTTACGTTTTGGGCATTCCACCTTACTGTTACTTTCAACAATCTCCTTCTAGTCCCCCACCATTTCTGCTGATATCTCATGCCTCAAATAGTCCACTGATTCTTTCGTGGAAACACACTTCTCCTTTCTCAATGTCATCCCTTCTTCCCTCCAAGATATCCAACACCTTTCCTAATATTTCATTATGACCTTCGACCATTTCCCTACAAATCAGAATATAATCCTGGAAACAGTGGATCCCTTTTAATCAATCAAACAATTTGTACAGGACCTTCAGAAATATGTTAGATGCAGACACAAGACCAAATTGCAGGGTTTGAAATGGAGGGGACTTGGGAGCTATTTAGACCCTGCTTGTAGCATAGAAGAGCCTGGTTCGCGTGGCACTAACAGCTACCAGGAGCTACTTTTGGCTCCCCAGGCCAACTGATGCAAAACAAATATACCTTTGTCAATTTAACTCTATGCATTTGGGATAATCTATACATATGCATTAGGACACATCTATATGACGGTATGCAGTGATTATGTCATATCTAAAACAATTCATGAAAAAATAACCAATTTTGAAAAAGAAAAATGGGCTTGAGAGAGGGACCAGTGGTTCTGGCGTTGGGGGAAAGGTATTATTTTCTAAAAACGGGTGGCTCTGGAGGGGGATCCCCCCCAGCCCCCCAAGAAATGATGAAAAATGAATTCGTTATTTTGTATTCGTTATTATTTCATTAGTTATAATTACATGTAACCCTATTTGACATTTAAAGCATAAGGGGTCATAACAATAAGCAAAAGTTTAAATGTGCATTTTACGTTTAAGTTAGATTTGTAGAAAGCAATGTACTAGCTCTTGGTTCCCCGGTGGTAGCTCCTGCTTCCTGGAAAATACCGGATACTCAGCAGCTGCTTTTAGCTCATGCTTATCTAATCTTAATTTCAACCCCCGAATGGCATCTTGCGAAATTGGAAAATTCCCTCATGGGATACAAAAGCAGTACGTTTTCGTGACTCTGAGTCAAGCCCTACCTTGTGATATGCTGATGCCAGGTCTAATTTTGTGAAATCCCTTGCCTGTCATAGACAGCATTTCCGACATATTCGGTAAAGGATGCCCCTCAGCAACACAATTGTTTAGTTTTCTTAGGTCCACTGATAAACGCAATTCGCCACTGTGTTTCTTCACCACAACCAGTGGCGAAAGCCATTGAACGCCACTAACTCTTTCAATTAGACCCATCTCACACAATGTGTTGAGCTCTAATTTCACTCCCTCACGAAGGACCAATGGCACAGGGCGGAGTTTAGCTGAAACTTCAAAATAATGTAATGCCTCATCCCTTATCTTTCCACAGCCTTCAAAAACTCATTTTGATACCTCTCACTATCACTCAACTGAACCATCTGTCCACATGGAGGACCTGCTCATTGGGGTTTGGGTCAAGACGTTTGTTAAGTTTCTTTTGCTATTGCCACCCCAACAATGTTGCTCCCTTCTTCATCACATACACCCTTCCTTTTTCCCCTTCTACCCTTAAACTCCAATGCAGGCATGAAGAAACCCAACAATTACATTCTGTCCATGTTATAACCACCCGGTTTGGTATCGGCAGGTATCAGTGTCTCAACACTCCCACACAACACCTCCTCAAACACCTTTCTTGACATCAGAGATATCTTGGCACCCGAGTACGCCATCATTCAAGGTCTTCTTCCATTCACGTATATCTCTGCCTCCAGACTCTCACATTCGTCATGACCTTGACCACCCACAATGATTACAATAATAATTTCAACATTTTCTTTTCCATCTTCCTCAGACGGTTCATACCCTTCACCAGATACATAAAACACCTTTTTCTTAGACGGCCCAACTTGAAAGTTCTGACAACAATTAGTGAAACGTCCCCATCTTTTGCAGTGGGCTCTGTTAACTTTTCAGGCACACATCAGAAACCTGGCACATTGAGTCTTGCTGGCACATCTGAAACATGGCCACTCCTCCCCTTTTACTCCCTTGGGTCCTGGGCGATCTCCCTTCGGGTCACTTGCGCCCATGTGGCATGGCATGCTTCCTTCATTCATTCTTCTTGTTCCCTTTGTCGTCCAATCCCAACTTCTACACTTCTAGCTCAATGGCTTTGCTCTCAGACTTATTTAGCTTAGCCACACAAGCCATTTAGTGTTCAAACCTTTTTGCTATATTGATCACCTCATCCAGACTGGGATCGTCTTTCAGCCACAGCTCTAACCTGATTCTATTGTTGCTACAATGTATCATGAACCTATCCCTAATGTGCTCATCCGCCGAAGTTCCAAATGTGCACGTCAATGCCAAATGCCGTAGAGCCATGATGTATTATTGCAAGCTCTCACTGTTCTCCTGTACACAAACTCCAAAGATATGCTGCTCCAGAATTGCGCTAGTCTTTGGATTAAAATGTGCGTCCAATTTCAACATAGACATCTCTATCTCATTTGAAACATCGGCATCCACCACGTCTCCCAATTCTGTTAGTGTCTCAATAAGGCGCTGGCCCTTATATCCCAAAAAGTGCATTAATAGTGATACCTTTCTGTCCGTGGCACATTTACTCCCACATGCAGCGCTAACATAATGGAGAAACTCTTTCTTCCACTGCCCCATTTAATTTTGGTCAGAACAGGCAATGCCAACAAAATGGGAGGTCCCGGTATGCTCTGCATGGCCATGACACTGCACACCGACTGCTATCCACAAGAGTCTATCACCCTCTTCAGCGGTACCTCTGATGATATATTCTGCCTGAGGCATACACTTCTCTTTAAACACATGTCTGCAATACGTGAATAACTACAACCGCCGTAACCCTCAATCGGTCGCCTTCCTCGTCATTGCTTCCTGGTGACCTACCTTGCCTTCAGCAGCGTTCACAGCACACTTGGGTGAGCGCTGGGATCCGTTACGGTTGCTTAGAAACGGCAGCCGCTTTTCCCAAAGCTTTAGACAGTGAGTACAATATGCGCCGCACAGGGACAGGTCCTTTCCTCTCAGCGGCTCGTTCCGCACTCTTCATGAGACAGACAATCGGGTTTGCGAAGCAGGACGGTTTAACCACAAAAGAGTCATAGCAATGGACTCTTGCAAGGCACCGGAGCACCGCAGGACTTGCAGGCTGTCTAGTCCTCTCACACTTGGAGGGTCCGATCCCCCTACAGGACCACTTGTGTGCACCACGGACATGGCCGGGGGGCCACTCGTCACCACCAACTCATCACCAATAATATGAAGGTACTCTGACGGGGTAATGTGGTATAAACACATTTATTGCCATTTAGGATACTGGACAGCAGTCGACAGCACCCAACTACCAGTGGGCCAACTGACTTTTGTAGTTTTCAATCCACACAGAATCCAAACAATCCACATTCCATACCACACATTCCATCGATCACACTCAGCATCCAGCTAACGATACAACAGAAACAGACATCATATCCAACCCCACCCCCAAAATTGAGCGAATAAGTACACACAAATGCAAGTAAAACATCAGCAACACTCGGGTAGATTCTAGTTAACTTGCATTTAGCTTTGGCAAAAGAGCATATTGATTATCCCAACAGAACAAAACAGTATGTAACATGCTTCTACAGCTTACAAGCATGACATGAAATAACATAACGCAACACAGTGTAGCATACCAAACCTAACTGAAAGTAGCACTTCAAAACAGGGCAGAACATGGACAATGGGCCTCATTACAAGTATGGCGGTAAGGCAACAAGAGCGCTGGTACCGCTACCGGCACCGTTGCTACTGTACCGCTATACTAGGAGTTATGCTTGCGGGTGCCTATGGGGCTCAAATGGCAATGGGGATGGGGATGTACCGGGACCAGCACCCGCAAAAGGGTAATTACCGGGTCCGGCTGGGCTGTAATAGCCCGGTAATTGCCCATTCGCGGGTGCCGGACCCAGATGCGAGTTTGGAGGTAGCCCTGCCGGTAAAACCGGCAAGGCTACCTCCAACCTCGTAATGAGGCCCAATACATCTTAGTGCAGGCACATAGTAAAACATGCCATCGTTAGGCATCTGTGAGACAGGTATGGTATCAAGAGAGACACATACTCAAGTGGGTTTGTTTTAAAAACCTTTATTTACTAAGGTTCCTGGGTTGGTGTAATGCCTAACTGGCCCCAACTCTAAAGGGATAATCCCCTCAACTGATATTTCTAATGGTCGTCGTTGTCTAAGAGTACAAAATAAAAGACTGTCTGTGTGTAAACCTATGCTTGCCCTCACTCTATACAAAAACGTGATAGGAAGTCTTCTCAAAAATAGGAAAAATAGTGGTTCAACTAAAATGGAAACCAGGATTGGTCCCAGCCGGTCCTCTTACCAGGTGCTGCTGGATCAATGTCACACAAAGAAGTTCAATTCACTGCGCTATTCAAATAACCTTCTCCACAGGTCCCTTGTAGTTATTCTACCTTCAGTGTCTTTAAGTCCCTCGGGGTTCCCTCCCCCAAGCTTAGCTTCAGTTTCCTCAAGTTTCAAAACACCAAGAAAAATGTTAACACAGTTCCTTTCAAAACATGGAAAATGGGAACACAGTTCCTTTTGTAAGCTTCCCTTCCTTTCCCCACGCTTCAATGTTCTCAACAGTTCAACAAAAACTAACAAGTCTCCAACTTGGTTAGGCCTCTTAGGGTTCCCTTCCTCAAGTTCGGACCCCTTTCAACCTTGAAACACAAAAACCTGTTCTTTATCGGGATGTGCTTAGATTTCTTAAACAGGCCTCTTCCAGTTCCAAACAAAACACATGATTTAGCACAGTTCGGTCTTGTATTCACAAATCATCCATTCATGGGGTATTATCATAGGCTGTCAAAAACGCCAGAATTTTTGCTATTCCTTGGCACGAACACTCTGACCCTCTTGCCCCTCGTTCTTCTATTACCTTTTTGTTCCCTTCAGATGCTTTCTTCACTCCTTTTCTTCTGCTTTCCTTTCTGTGTATTCTTTCACTCTTTGCTTTCCTTTCCATGCAAACTTGCACCTTCTTTAATGTGCCCCGGTCACTTTACTTTATCTTTCTCGTGCACCTTCTCTTGCTGCGGGCCATTCGCTGGATTTTTTCACTTTCTCTCGCTTTCCACTTCAATCAGGCATTTACCCGCCTTTCTCTCCGATCTCCATGTCTCATTTGCTTTCCTTTTTCTTTCTGTTTCCTTGCTGTTATTTCAGCGTTTACTCTAACTTTCACACTTTCCTTTCTTTTGCGATTCTGTGCTGCTTTTCCTGTCTGGGCCTTTCTCCCACTCCGCTCTCATTTAAACGCACGCTCCAGAGTTTCTCTTGCATTCTTCATGAAACTCACCAGGCAGCGTCGCGTTGGGAGGTGGTTCCTCCAGGCAATGTAGGGTTGAGGTCATGGTCTCACTATCAGCCCCTTAGGCACCCTTGGGGTCGGCATTGGCCCCAAGGGAATGAGCACTTCACTGGACCTGGCCTGAGGAATGCAGTCAGTGCTTCTGCCGCTCCCTGGAGGCACGGCTCCCTCGACACGCTGCAGCCAATACACACTAGGCCAGCGTCTCTGCGCGCCGTCTTCTTGCCAGCAGCTCCTGCTTCACCGGTCCAGACTGCATCCCCAGCTCATTCATGTCTCTGTGACTGACCACACCTTTTATAGTTGAATAAAGTCAAGTGGAGTCAGGTGTGAATGGTTACCTACCAATGCCTGACTTCATCAGTGGGCCAGTAGTTTTCTCTAAAAGTAGGTTTCCCTTACTTTCCCCATGTTATTTCTATGGATTATCTTTATTGCTCTTAGTGGCCTCCTTGTCTCAGTACTACTGGAATTGGGGAGATGAGGGTAAACTGTAAACACCCCACAAAAGTAGAGAGTAGGGTAAGGCGCTTTCAGGATTGGGGAAATATCATGTCTGGCCCTCAGGTATCCTCCTCCCAATCCCCTGTGACCCTCCACTCAGGTGATCCTCCCTCGCTTGTCCACCCCAAGGGTCGGGATCAAAAAGTAATGGCCCTTCGCTGGCCACATGAATGGAAGATCCTGAGGGAGTAGGTGGGATAACGTTGTTAGATTTCTCACACATACCAAACAAATAGCGATGCAACCCAGCAGAAACAGCACTGCAAAGATACTGTGTTCCCAGAAAGATATTAAAGATATTGGAGTGGTTGCACGTGCACTCACACACACACACACACACACATGCATACACCCACACATCCCCTCTGCTGCAGACTCCCCGTTTTTGGATTTGAAGTATGCCGCTGCTAGGTTTGGATGCTCTTTTGTAGGCCATGGCCCCAGGTCTAAAAAGGCATTTTCATGTGATAAAGCATTTCCTTTTACCCACACCACCAACATTTTTACATGCCTGGCATTATCTATATATCAAAATGGAGCAACTGATCACAGAGCACCCTTGTGACCTGGACCTATTCAGTTCTGTTAGTTTGGCCAATTCTTCTTGGAACTCATTCAATGTTTTGATTATTCCATCATTATAAATCGGACACATAATTCCTTAATTTCTCTGTGCAGGTCACAAAAAAGGATCTTTAATTAATAGAGGCTAATTTATTAAGCCTAGACCTATCTCTGCATTCCAATACGATGCAAAAATCTAAATAATGCAGGTAGTGAGAGACATCTAGGAGGCAAAGCCCTTAAGGGTTAGATTGTGGGCCTTCGGAAAGTGCTTTCCCGGAACATTCGGGAAATTCAATTGCTGTCAAATTTTATAATGAGATTAAAACTGGAATCCTAGGAAATTAGGAGCATGATGGATTGAATAGCACAACTGGGTCTGTTTTAACTGTTTTATATTTGTAAAATGCTATCTTGTGTTTTAAGGGCGTGCCTTCAAGCGGGAATTCCATTCTAGCGATAGTTTATGCTTAAAACCTTTTGTACTCTTACGACTACTATTACAAATGATGTTTTCATGAAAATTTAAAGAAATGTATAGTTTCCAACAAAGTGGGAAATTGAAAAATGTACATCATTAAAAGTCAACGAGCCTCTTTTTCCAATCACACCTATTGCAAGCTCGCATCGTGTCCTTTTTCTTTTAATTATTATTAGTACCCGGCGAATGTCGACCAGAATGTAACAAGCATTCTGATTGGCCCTCACCCGGTCCATACCTCGCAGAGAATCCCTCGAAGCTTTAGCTCTGTTGACGTCTCTAGCGGGGGTGGAAGCCCCTCAGCCAATGAGGAGGCTCGGAACAGGCCTCGAGGCTGCCATCCTCCCCCTCTGGGGATTCGGGTTAGTGTTTTGGCAAACCCCCGCCTCCCACACTCTGAACAATCCCCTCCCAACCTCCCCAACTCAACTTTACCTTGCTTCGCTTGGGCAAGTAACTATGGGCCCCGGGGCATTACCTGACTCGGTAATGGCCCAGCGGCTCAGGGCATATTGCTTAATTAGCACATGAAGATTGTTACTGAACTCCTTTTCGCCAATCCGAATGCTGGGAATACAGTCAATAACTAATGATATCGAATACATTCCGAGCATTCTCTGACACCGGAAACAGAGAGGAAAACAAGAGAAATCATTTCTCTGCATTCCACAAACAGCAATGGAATTTAAAAAAAATGTATTTATAGGAATCACAGGGAATTTTAGTAGTTATAACAGAGCGGGTGTGTGAGTCCTTGATGATAGGTTGAGAGAATGTGAATTGACAACCAGATGTTGCAGGTGAAGGTGGAAACATAAACCAGGGAGAACTTCCCCAAAACGATTTCTTTAACAAGACACTTATCTGGTCGCAGCCTGTTTTCACTGCACCGTCAACTTGCCTGGCGATATCAAATTGAACTTACTAAACTTTCATTTTCTTATACATATAGAGAAACAGTTCCCTTTTGCAGCAAACCTAATGCAATCTTATTCTATCAAAGGTTTAAATTATAAAGACAACTATAACCACATTTAATTTACTAACACTTTTTGTGTATTTTTTACTCAATATTAAAGTTATGATGTTTACTCACCATCATATCCATTTGCCATTTTATGTTAATAGCCATTTTATGTGAACAGCCTGTCCGATAGCACAGCGAGTAGAGCGCTCGCTTTGACATCTATGCAGAGCATGCTGACGCAAATTCGGATCCCGGCAGAGCCAAACTCAACCTTTCATCCTTCCGAGGTCGATAAAGGAGCACCACACACTGTGGATAATAATGAGCAGCACTCAGATACCTGAGGGTTCGTAGCGCTATATAAATGCTAAATTATTATTATTATATGCCTTGGGCAAGGTCATTACCAATTGATCGTTTCCACAATGGGATCGCAGCTTCTCCCCAGTCATACTTAGATGCTGGTATCTGGTTATAATGGCCACTCTCTCAGTCTATAATACTATATTTTCAGTTTTAGTATTATACAACCCTTATCATTTGGAGTTTTGGTAAGTGCTGACAAGGCCACTTAAGTATCCTAGCAACGCATGCGTTGGAGATTCAGGTAACAGGCAACCCACATATAATATTATAATAATTTGGTTATGAAATACTAATAGATTGAGTAGGTTGCCTTGATGGCAACACCCGCTGCAACGGTAAGCCACTGCAGGGAAACCATGACTGGGGTGGTGGCGTGTTCACTGTGTCATACAGGTGGGTAAAATGCCTTTTTTTTTTTTAACAAGGATTCGTTTTCTAGAGGTTACTGAATATACATTATGTACAGAAGTCGCATCTCAAGGTACATAAGAACTTAGCATCAGATGGTAAAAATAATCCACATAAATTAGGAGAGTGCGGGCTGGTGAGAGATTTCATTACAACCATGGCGGTAGCTGTGCCGGTAAAAACGGCACGGGTGCCGCTGGAGTCGTGTTTTTTTCCGGCACCTGGCTTTGGGGAATTACTGGGGCAGTACAGCCCCGGGCGGTCCCGGAAGCCAGACTCTGGAAAAAGTAACTCCCCATTCCCATTGAGTCCCAGAGGACTCACTGTGCAACAGTGCCGGTGCTTCCGTCAAAGCCTGAGGCGGGCGCCGTTCCACCCGCCAGGTCAGATCTGGCAGGCGGGACAGCACCTGCCCGCAGAACTCGGAGTGTGCCGGTCTGGTAACAACTGTAGCTCACCGGCACCGTTGTTACCGGACTGGCACACTCCTAATGAGGCCCATTGTCGCATGATCGCAGTGGATTTCATAAAACAGCACACATACGGGCCCATTGACATTTCATTATGTTTTCTGTGCCTTTGAACTTGTGTAGTTGTGAAGACAAGGGAATGTCTTCAAAATGACGAACAAGGAGGGCTATGATTATGTGCAAAGGAAAGTGGCAAATGATAGGTTTTTGGCAAGGGAGTACAGATGTGTTTGGGGAATGTGGTAGTGGGTGTTGTGACTACAGCACATCACCACTAGGGTGTGTGCGTGGTCATGTGCGTCGTGTTAATAAAAGAGGTAAGCGGCTTCCCGCTTGCCAGTCAGACACCCGACTCCTGCCTGTGTTGCCTCACTTACTGCAGCGAGCGTGGCGACCAGAAGGCCGAGGGCCTGCCTCCCAGAGCCCTTCGTTTTAGTGGGCCATCCCTTCCTGTGTCCATGACATCTGGTGACGAGTATGGGATGCAGCCCTCTGCCGATCACAATCACCATATTGGTGGTATCTTGCCACTGAAGAGCGCCCTGCACCTCGTCCCACGACAACTGCCCCCACCCCCCGGTTCACCCATTGACTGCACGGCTCAGACCACTGCCACACTGCCAGCACAGACCGGACTGCTGTCAAACTGCGTGGCTCAAACCACTGCCCTATTGTCTGCATGGCTCGGACTGCTGCCATTGACTGCTCTGCACCGTGGAGTCCAGAGGGCACTGACCATCCTCTTCACGCAGTCGGAGTCCAGTTCCCTCACCCCGTCGTCTTCCCAATGAAAACTGCTCCGGTGACCCCACTCTGCCAGTCTACCCAGCATGGAGCCACAAAGTACCTGCAACAAAGGGGATACAATGTTGGCCTCCCCGACGTGCGTTTATCGCCAGTCTCCCCAGCATGAAGGAAAGAGGAGCACCCTCTGCCACCTCCCTCAACAAAGAACTGCTAGCCTCCCCGGCAGGGAGGAACGGCTCAAGTTTGAGAGGGTCAGGGAGGCCATTCCAGAGAGAGGCACCAGCAGAGGAGAACGATCTACCGCCTACACAGTGCCTGGAGAAACATCTGGCCCTCAGAGTGTTGGAGGTGGCTGAGCGAAGGTCTCCAGAAAATAGGTGTTTAGGAAGAGAGAGTTGGATGTAGTTTGGGCCCTGGCCCCAGAAGGTCTTGTGGCAGTTGCAGAGGGTCTTGGGCTTGATCCTTGCAGCCACCAGAAGCCAGTGGAGAGATTTCAGGACTGGAGAGATGCGGTCCCTGGGCTTGAGGCCAAAGACAAGTTTCACAGTCCTGTTCTGGATTAGTTGCAAAGAGCGGAGATTAGAGGAAGGCAGATTGAGAAAGAGGCTGTTGCAGTAGTCCGGCCTAGAGAGAACCAGTGCTATGGAGACAGTGAGCTTCTGGGGGAAAGTGAGGAAAGGAAGAATACCTCTAAGGAGTTGCAGCTGGTAGTGAGTCTTCTTGGCAACATCCGTGATATGAGGAAAGAAGGAGAGAGTGGAGTCGAAGATGACACCAAGGTTTTTAGCCTCGAAGGAAGGTGAAGGAAGAGGGCCCAAGGAGGGCAGCCAGAGTGAGAGAGGGAGGGAAAGCGGGAGCCGGGGTCCCAATGAGAAGGATGTCAATCTTACTGGCATTAAGGCAGAGATTGCACCACTCCTGAATCACGGATAGACAGTCAGGAATGAGTGAGAGGGGAAAGGCTGAGGGTAGCCTGTCGGAGAGCTGAGCGCCATCTGCATACCACTGAAAGTTAGAGGAGAAGGTAGAGATAAGATGGGCAAAAGGGGCCAAGTAGAGATTGAAGAGCTAGGGTGAGAGGTTTGAGCCCTGGGGAATACCACATGTGGAGAGAGAGGTGGTGGAGAAAAAGGACCCAAGTTGGACATGGGAGGGTCGGTCCCGGAAGAAGAAGGTGAACCAAGCCATAGCCTGATCCATGATGCCCAGGTACTCAGAGAGACATTTGTTCAGGGTGGCATGGTTGACCCGTGTCGAAAGCAGAGGAAAGAGTGAGTGGTTAGAGCCCTGGGGAGCACCACATGTGGAGACAGAGGTGGTGGAGAGAAAGGACCCAAGAGGTGGAATATAAGGGTTTAGTGGTGGTGTTGGAACGGGCAGCAGGGATGTAGCGACGGAGGGCAAGAGGAAGTAAACAAAATGAGAGGGGTGGGTACATTTGAACAACAGAATTATCCAGTGGTACCCGTGTGAGAGGGCAAGAGGAAAGCAACAGGGGGAGGGTTATGGTGACCAGATTTTGAAAATAAAAAACTGGGACGTGCACAAACATAAAAGTAGAACTAGACCCAATGCCCCCGGAAAATTCGCCCGCAATCAAATTTAGCACTGCTACTGAATATATAGTGTGCGATTTGGCTGTGAATATAGGCAAGTCAAGAACAAACTTGTTTTTTCTTTGATTGCAATTACAGGTTTTGGTGGGTAACAATTTAATAGCCAGCACCGTGGCTCAAACATTTAATGTATGCGGCTGGGGTTCGAACCATCCCTGTGATGAAATAAGCGATAGCAACAACGTTAGGAAAACAGGACTGTGTATAAAGTGTATAACTGTTTAATTGTTATCTGGAATCTCTCTGGAAGGCTGGTACATGTGAACACCAGAAGGGTCCTGTGCTACTAGTGTGAGGCAGCCCCTGCCATGTCTGCAGGGGGCACACAGCCGGACCTAGTTACTTAAATAACGGGTTTTGGGGCGGCGCGAGTCCTTCCCTATGGGCTGTACTTGCCCGGGACTAAGTAGTGATGAGGGCATAGCCGGAGGGTGTTGCAAAGAGCTTGTTTCCTTTGGACTAGAGCGATAGACAGGTTCATAATTAAACATTTACTCTCTCCCGCGGCTGTAGAGAAAGAAAGATGCCCGAGTGGACGAGCATTTGAGAGGCCTGCTGCTAAATTGCAGCGCCCAGGCAGGGGGTGCATGGGACGCTGCTGGGGAGCGCACGTGAACAGGCCTGTGCTGGCAGCGGCAAGGGCCCACGTGCCGTTCTACGAACACAAACACACGTGCGCACGTGTACATATACGTGCGCAGGCGCCTCCCACCGCAGCCTGCCTCACAGACGCCACCCACGCCTTTCCACGATGAGACCCACGTGACTCCCCAGCCCTGCACACGCCCTACAAACCAGATGACAAGCAAGGACGCCCACACATGCGCGCACAGAGACGCAACGCCGTTCCTTAGTGCAGCAGAGACGCATTCTGCAGGCCAAAAAGTTGTGCGGTTTCAATAAACAAGAAAAAACATAACTTTATTTTTCCCATTTGAGAGTGCCCTTGTGAATTCTGGCATGCTTGTTACATTTCTTATATGGCGTTTAAGTCCGCCCATATCTCCCGTGCTTACACTCTCCAAGGATCTCTCATTTTCCATTCCCATGCTATCAACCTATCTATCCAGATATGTATCTATAGCATGGGACATATATAATAGAGCAGTGGTTGTGGCCGGATAGCTGAAGTGTGTAGTAAGTTCCATAGGAAACCCGAAAATTGAATTGCTAAGAACCTTAGACTTTGTGTAATTAGGCCCCGCTTCAAACACACAGGCCCTGAGTGCGGATGATATCTTTCTCGTGGCTATTTGGAAGAGGCGAGCCTTCATAAAGGAATGCATTGGGGATATCATTTGAGGACCAAGTTCTGTAAAGGGCAAGAAGCGGTTGTCATCACTAATGCCAACGAAATGAGTGGCCAGCTGAACCGAGATTAGTTAACACCGTCCCTTGTTTCATCACATTTTCTGGCTGTCTGCCCAGCACTTACCTCATCCTTCAAGCGATGTGGTGATGCTGGTTATGCATTCAGGGGCGCGCCCGGGCTTTGCCTCGACGATTGCTGAGCCGCCCGCCATTGTTCGGCCCCACTCATTCCAGGATAAACACAACTCTTGATTAGGAATGTAGGCGTCGTAGACGGATGAACGCCTGAGCTAGCACCATTCTCTCTGGCCTGCTGTAATGCCAAAAACCCTGATAGCGAGGCCTAAGCCATGGATCCTTGACTTGCCTAAGTCATGGCACGTCAACCGCTGGCTCTCCAGATGTCCCAGCATGCCTAGCCAGCAAAGTCAATGGTGAAGGATTATGGGAGATGCAGATAACATCCGGAGAGTCACCGATTGAGGCTCCTAAGGCTATGTGTGAGCCTACATAGTTGTCTTGGAAGACGACAGTCTTTCTGACATTAGTGAACTGCAACAAGAAGACTCCACCCGAGGAATGTTGAGCATGGAAAATACACTTTACAGAAGTAACACAAGAGTGGGCCTCCTGAAGAAAATATGGAGTGAATTCCTGGACTGTCATGCTTAAATTCTTGACCAATTTGAAGTGGCCAGCTTTATTATCGTAGTCATATTTTTATGCTTTATATTAGTTTATTTTGCCTGTTTAATTAATTAATATCTTGAGTATGTGTTGCTGTTTTTAACTTGCAGGATCAGGCCACACTCTTATGAGCTCTTCACTACTGCATGTAAAGTTACGTGTAAACTCTAAATATACTATAGAAATAATAATTTAATCTATACAGAACGAGAGAGAAAGATTTTTGAGTGTTCTCTCCTAGGGATACATTTGGTTATTGTACTGGGGGCTTGTGATTTTATTAACTGTAATAAGTGTTTGCGACTGAAGTGAATTTTGACAGTTTTTATTCAATCATTTGTAATGGGGTTTCATGGTTTTATTAATTGCTATTTTTTAAAAAAAAGTTTATTGGTTGAACTTAAAAAATAACAATTAAGTAATTAACCATTTACATTTAAAACATAAAACCAGTTACATTTTCCACATCTCATCAACAACTATTTTAGTTCATCACACAAGGAAGAGAGAAAAAAAGAGAGAAAAAAAAGAGATAATCTTATGAAAATCCTCAGTCACTCTCCTAATACCATCATAAATTAACACCCAATTTATTCATTTCCCTCAACAACATTAATTGTTATACGTGTATTTATCTGTATCATGTGATGTACCTAAAGGCTCATGCCGAAAAAAGGTTTACTACTATTAATCTATACAAAAAAGAGCTCGGGAATTCCTTCCTCTTTGCGCATCAGAACCAAATGCAACTGCCTAGACAAACAAGGTGGTCCCCTTTTTTCTGCCCTCTCTTGTTCAGCCAGTGGTCTGCTCCAACTTTCACCTAAACCAGGAGATACTTCTCTTGTTTTGTTCTTTTCAGTATGCTATTTGGGTTCCTCTCAGGAAAATCTGAATGTTTCATTGCACCTGTGCATTCACTGCACTTGATTTTAAAGCCTTGCTGGATCCCTCAAAGCACTTGAATGGGTGGTGATGTGGGGAAATGCAGATGGATAATGCACGTCCAATAAACAGTTGCAGCTTGTCCTCAGGCTTCGTGGGGCTGGGGGGGAGGGCTGGATTTATGAGCCAACACAGCACAGCCAGGGGCCCACCCAGCACAGTGGAACAGGATCTGATGACAGGACCCCATTGAAGCAGATAAACATAACCATGCGGGCGGAGCCTGTTGGGTGTGCAAATAAAGGCAAAGACGGTGTGCAGGAAGGTTGGAAGAGCTCTATGTGTTGCTGTGTAGGATTGTGTCTGCGAATATGAGCGCGTCTGTGTGTGCATGGATGCGTGTCTGCTTTTGGAGAGGCAATTAGGCCGTCACTGGCGATATGGGGCAACCATTAGGCGATATGAGGCAGTCCCAGTGCACATGAGGCAGTGTCTAAGCAATATGAGGTGGAATCTTGGCATACAAGGGATTCTCTGACAATATCACAAGGAGACTGGGCATATGAGGCAGAACCTGGCATATGAGGCAGAACCTGGGAATATGAGGCAGAACCTGGGCATGTGAGGCAGAACCTGGGCATGTGAGGCAGAACGATTTTGATTTTTTGATTTTGAAACATTTTGATGTGCGTAGAAGTGGAAGTTAACCTCATGCCTCCTCAGTATGTTCATCAGAGGGCGTTGGTATAAGCTGAAAAGAAGGGGGGAAAGTGACGAGCCCTAAAGGACTTTGCACTTCTGTGGGAGGGAGTTCGAGATGAAGCTGCCTATTCTCACCAGTTGCTGTTGGCCTGAAAGATAAGAATCAAACCATGTAAGGGCTTGGTCAGAGATGTTTCCGATCTCCCTGAGGCGTCCAAGTAGGATACGGTGATCCACCGTATCAAAGGCCGCTGAGAGATCCAACACGACCAGTAAGGATAGTTCTCCTTGGGCTGCCACTTCAAGGAGATCGTCCCACACAGCCATCAATGTAGTCCTACCCCCAAAGCTTGCCAGAAACCAGAGTGAATAGAATCCAATAAGGATTCTCTTTCTACATGAAGCTGGACATGCGAGTCATAGGCGTGTGCATCCTGCAGTAATTATAGGTACTCAATAATGAGAGCCCTTCTTTTATCAGAGCGGTACCATATTCAGGGCCGTGGGCCTTTTGTTCCTTGGAAGTCGCAGCCCAAATGTGTGGGAGTTACCCAGGGATCATCCTTTTCGCCATTGTTACTTAATGTTTCCATCTGCCCACTGGCTACACTCATCAACCAATTCAATTCGACATTTAACATCTACGTTGACAACACATAGTGGAGCATCCACCTTGATGACAAGCCCACCATTTTAATAAGAATCTCAACATTTCTGCCAGCCAACAGCAGTTACAGATAATTGCCTTTGTCTAAATGCAAAAAAATAAATTCAACAAATTCTCCATTGTGAACTGGCACACATTTTTATAAGGTTGTCAACATATTCGGCCAACAGCTCCCCCTCGTTCTGCAAAAGCAGCCCTTTCAAGCAGTTGCCGCTTGCAAATGAATGTACTGATCAGGAGTCTACCAGCACGCCACATGAAACGTAATATTTTGAAATCTCGGCCCTAGTGTTATAAAAACTGGAATACTGTGATATCATGAAAATCAGTCGACCCAAGAGATGTCTAAATTGCAAGCCACTGTGGAGAACCAGGAAAGCTGCATTAATCTTGAGTCCGACTTGCATCTCCAACCACTTCAAGACATAGGGCCTCATCACAAGTTTGGCGGTAACCCGCCGGTGCTACCGGCGTGTTGTGCCACCGAACTCGTAACACTGTTTCCGCCACCTGATACCCTGGTGCCACCGAGACATTTGCAGTCCCAGCAGCCCGGGATATCAGGCGGCGGAAAGTGTAAGTCCCCATTCCCTGGACTCCATGGGAATGCGGACACCGAAGCACCGGCACCGTTGTTAACGGTGCTGGTGCTTACATGACTACTGTGCCTACCATGGTCGTGGCACACGGCAGGTGAGATCTCTTCTTTTATCAGAGCGGTACCATATTCAGGTTCCTGGGACCCGCCGGGCACAAGGGCCCTGGGAGCCAGAGTTGGAGTGCAGCGGTCTGGAAAGGTTGCAGGTCCGGTGCGACCGACACCCTTATTTCCGGACCGCCACACTTGGAATGAGGCCTATAGTCTCCATCCAGTATCCGATGGTGGAGCTCTGCAAGTAGACTTCTTTCACCACCCCGCTATCTGGAAAGGCTACGGAGTAAAAGATTGGTCTTCAAGGGCACTGAACTATGGAACACTTGTCTGCTGGAACAGAGCCCAGCCCACATTTATCTTTTGGGAGGCTTCATCCCAGGGTTTCACAAGATCACTACCAGGAGCCCTCCTCTATTATTCCCTGCCTTTACCTTAGGTGAGAAGTGAGAAAAGGCGCGGCAGGTGCCCTTTTGTTATTAAATGCACCCGCAGTGGCGGGCGCTTTCAATAACAATAGGGTGCTGATGTAAAGTGATTACCTCCTCGCTCCGACGCAGCAGCAAGGCGGTTTTCATTGGAATAGGGCGGTAATGCAAGGCACCGGAGCGAGGAGGTATTAAAAAAAAGTGGCGCATCCTGCTCCCCGCCCCCTGTTGACCAGGGGCGCGCAAGTAGGAGGGGGTGCGCAAATTCGCCCAGAGCGCTGCCGCAGCTAAGGCTGGCCCTGCTTCTAATGACCCTGAAAATACTAAACCTGCACGTTTCGGTCATCCGGTTCCATGCCCTCCAGGCCCCACCTTTCCTTCCACCTGCCTTGCATGTGACACAATATAAAACACCAAGTAAATAAACACATACTTTGCAGATTGGAAGCCCGGCCATAATAATATCCTTACCATAATAATAAGAGAGCCCCGTCATATTCTGAAGCATGCCCAAATCTGAGCCTGCCATAATCAGAGCCCTGCGATTCTCAAAGCGATATCACAACCAGAGCCTTGCCCGCACGTGTGGCATCAGCAAAGCTCAGCATCAAAGTCCTGCTATATTTGGAACCCTGTAACCATGGGAGACCTGCGAGGATGCCCACCAGCAGCTTGGCATGTCGGTGAAACGGCGCTTTCTTGGTGTGTGATAACAAGGGACCGACTGCACATCTCCAGCCCGTTAAACAACACGAAGCAACACGCCATGGCCGGGCGAGCAGAGCGTGCCCGGCGTCTGACAGCGCCTGCTGCACAGGCGTCTGCACGGGCGGCCTGCAACATGTTGGAAAACGCCCAGCGCAGCCTTTCTTCTGAGTTTGATCACATGACTCATTTTGAGATGGGGGCAGTACCATCTATTATTGTGGCATAGAAATTGGTAATGATGAGCAACACCATTCTTTGTGAGATGGTGCTTGCCAGATTCCGCGCGCCCCTAGTGAGGAAGGCGCGAGCCGGCCCTGCTTAGAGTCAGGCCTGTGGTTGAAAGTTGCACACAGAACGCTCTCTGCGTTATCCTGCCAACTTTCTCATCCGTATGGAGCAGTTGTTATAAATGCACTGTTCAACGTTCTTAATACCGGGGTTTATCTTCTTTCAAAGGACCTCCAAATCGAGCAGGGGAAAGGAGGCGTGAGGAATAAAGAGTACCGGAGTACCACCACTGGCCTGGGGGAACGCGTACTATGGAATGTGAGTGCTTTGAAGTTACGTGACAAGGCGCTATAAAAGCAATATGAGGCAGCTAGTACATTTTAGGCTGCAGTGCATTACTAAAATGTGGAGGAATATGGCGCCGAATAAATCTTCAAAGCATATGATTTGGGACAGGAAGAAAATATATTGATATGGCGAGATGCGCAGCCATATGCTTTCAGTAGCTAAGGTGTGATTTCTACAGCTGGTGTGACAAAGTGGCCAAGCCTAGCTGGCATTCGTTTGCAGCGATCAGCAGTGGTCTTATTCCCCAAAGAACGCTGATGCACCGTGGCTTTGGCCTCTCCTCTGCTGGCGATATCGTTGGCTGTACTTTACATCAACATGAATCGACTTGTTGGTGTTTGCCACCACCTCCTGGTCAATATCTGAACTGTCCAAAAACGATCCAAAAAAACGCAGAGTTGATCGAGCAATGTTAATAATCAGAACGGTGGCAGAGAAGGATTTTTCCAGGACTGGGTGAAACTGGGCACAGAGCTCTCAGGTTTCCCAGTTCTATGCGTGAGAAAGACAACCAGCTCCGTTTTTCAAAGGAATTCTGTGATTTGTAGTGTTCAATTTAAAATGGAACTAGCAAAACAACTACAAGTATCAGACATCCAAGGTTTCCTCTTACTTGGGGAATCCTGTGGGATTTCCTTTGGATTCCCTGTGGATATATCGCAAGACATGTTCAGAAAGAAAATGCATCACTCAAGCCGGCGAGTGGGTAAAAGGAGCGGTTCAGGGAGCATTTAACACAAATGGGGTGGTTCAAAGCAGGAGGGGGACACATGGAGAGTTGCAGTGCAGATGTGAAAAAAATGACGTTGTCTACTACTGTCCAAGTACCCTGGTAAACCGCAATTTTTCTTCATTGAGAAAAACCGTGTTAATTCTAATTTCGCAGCACATTAGCATGGGAACAAAGGGATGGTCCGAAAAACCTCTTTTCAATGGTATGGTAAAATATGCAGGGGCCACCAACATTAGTACAGCGCCCATGGCCTGTAGGATCAGATCATTTAATGTTCAGTGGGATGTGGGCCTCGGCTGTAGGCCTTGCCCACTGGCTATCACCATGCTTTTTAGTCGTGTTGGTGCACATGGTCGAAGGCCATGGCCAAAGGCCCATGCTATTATTTGCTCATTTTTGCAATGGCGGCCATGGCCGATGGGAGTTACTAGGCCGGGATATAGGCCATGGTCCAGTGAGTGCGATATGGGCCTGGTGTCTATGGGCAGGGAGATATGGGTCGTAGCCATAGGCCACAGCCCTTGGTCTTTTTTTTCCTTTTGTTGCAACATGGACATTGGACAAGTCAGAAGGGATTTGGTTACTTACTAGGAATGGGGACATAGCCTAAGCCTGGAGGCCATGGCCACTGAGTCTCTGTCATTTATAATAATTAGTGCTCCTACAAAGACAGTGGCCATGGCTGAAGGGCATTGCCAGTGGAAAGATTTAGCAAAACCAAACCCATGAAATTTAGTGAAAAAACATTAATTAAGATTATCTGATTTGTCACAGTAAAACCCATGTAATTCAGAGGGTGTGAGAAGTGGTCATCTTAACTCCAGGGACGTAATTTTACCAAAATGCCAGGGGTAGCGGAAGTGACATCACACGACCCTTGACTCCCTGTTGACATCACAGGAAGTGATGTAATTTGACCCCACCCCGAAGTGATATTGCGGGAAGTGATGGAACACGACCTTTCACCCGTTGACAAAACAGAAGTGGCATCACATAGCATTGTACACTAAGAAAAATATGGTTACGAAATCACTATAATGTGATGTACATTTCATACAAGAATGGATCGCCATATGTATCGTTAAGACCAGTGTGTATATATGCCCATATTACCAAATTACTGTGAATGCAAGCAGACGTCCATGACCAAATTGTAATGATGTGTTATTATATAGCACTTACGCTTAAGCGTTTTATATAGAAAAAATATACACCCAATATCACCCAACCTCTGTTGGTACTCATATATCGACCTTAGAACGATGAAAGGCTAAGGCTGAGTTGAGGCGTTTAAGAACAGACTAAATCAGTGACTCACCCCCTTAAGTGTGCCTGAAATAAACCTGTAATGAGTCTAGCAATTATTGCATAGAATTCCAGAAAGACACATTATTTGGTATTCCTATTCTTTCTTATTTAGGGTCAGCGCTGAAAGTGTTAGACTTTTGGCACTCCTGTTCTTTTTTTTCCTTTTTTAAGGGGCCTGAACAAGAAAGGCAGCCACTCCAGAAGAAAAGAGCCACATGGTGCTGGCCACAACCCAGGAGCTCGCATTAAAAAAAAAAAAAAAAGTTTCTTTTTTGGTTTTATATTTAGAGGTCGCAAGGGAGACCACAGAGGTCACAAATGAGACCTCAGAAGTCACAATTGCGACCTCTGGTGACCCCTAAATGATGTCCCTGCTTAACTCAGATTCCCCACCATTAAACTACTCCATGAGCACATACATGACATCACAGCAGTGATTAACAATAAGGTAAAAACTGGTATAAGGGGAGACATCGCTAACGGGGGGAAACAGCAAGCGATTCCCAGGGTAATCCTGTGTGAAGCCGAAAAAGCAAAGGGCATACCATTGATTTACTGTGATTTGTACGAAGATGAAATGTTCAAGGTAGAAAAGACCTAAAGTTATTTTACCGAAAATAACTTCGGTTTTCTCTCTCACAAACAGACTATCACCCATGCCCCCTTACTTACCTGTGGGCAGCTCACCTCCTTGTGTGTCACCGTCTCCAGCATCCCTATGCGACACGGGTCCCTTCACTTGTGTGTATGAGAAGCGGCACTGCAGGGTCTGCTTCTCTTTTTGGGACAAAACTTTATTTAGACGGGAGCATGGACACCCCCCCTCCCGCATACCCCACACACATTACAGTGAGGAAGGGTGCTGGGGACACCCCTGCAGTCCCCAATGCCCTTATTCACTGTTGTGGTTTGTATGGCATATTTGTTAGAATTCTTCAGCTATACAACATTTTCGCATAGCCTAAATTCAGTCAAATATACCTTACAGTTTTTTCTCTTCTGTCTTTTTGGGTGTTTCCCTGAAAATTATACTTGGAAAAGGGAAAGGGGTGGTTTCATAGAGTACAGGTAGGGAGAGTGAAAGAGGACCACATGGGTAGCTGGATAGTTTGGGGAAGGCTGTTTTGCATTCATATGTTTTTTTTTTATCGTCGTGCAGCGACGTCGCAAGACGCAATCGTAATAAAAAATGTGTCAGGGTGAAAGAGGATGTTAGGGGAGTGTTAGGGATGATTTACACAACAGGGGTGTTGGGGTAAATGAGAAAGGAGGAGGTGTGCACATAGCAGTCGGGATGGGGATGAGTCTTTCATTGAAGACCATTTTTCCATTACCGTGGTAATTGGCAAATGCTGCTTTACCATGGGAATCATTACTGTGGTAATAGAAGGTGGCATCGAGGTGACCGTGCATGTTTATGCAGGTGGTTTTTGTGGGAAACTACCATGTCACTGAAAGTTTGGGAAAAAATTAAGAGGAGGCATTGGACAGTGGCCCGTGCTCCATTAATTGTATTGGCGCAACATGGATCTGGCTATTTCCTAGTGAGAGGAATATTGGCCTTCATCCAATTAGAGCATTGTGGACGGCGGTTATTTAGGAGGGAGGGGGATATGGGCCACAACTGCAGGCTGTGGCAACTGGTCATGTCCAAAGGCCATTTTTATGTGTGCAGTTGTTGAAACATAGACATTTGACATGGCTGATGGCTGCAACCTAGGCCATGTCCAAAGGCTAGCAAGAGAGACCTGGTTAGATGCTAGGCAAGGATATTTGGGCCACCGCCATCAGGACACAGTCTTTTTACTACATAGTACAGCATGGCCAGAGGCCATTAATGAAGTCCATGGCCAGTGGGTCATGGAGAAGATTTAACATTACAAAACCCTTGCAATTCAGTGAAAACACTTAAGTTAAGACAGAGATAAGATGATATAATTCATCGCAAAAAAAAAACATGACATTCAGAGGGTATGGGAGGTGACAACAATCTTAGCTTGGAGTCACTCCCTCCCCTGTTCCTTTACCCATTAGCACATACATGTGTTCACGGCTGGGATCAACAGTGACTTAAACATGACATAATGGGTGACTGAGTTAATATGGTCATTACTTTCTAAACCTGCCAAATTTCATAGGTTTTGTTGCAATGAATCGAAACATCCTAACTATTTTAACTACATGCGGTGAACTTCCAGTGATGGCCCCAGGGTGTCCCTGTATCATGTGTGACTGAGCGGAAGTTGCCTATTCCACTTTCCCATTTCAGGTGGAAGATTCATCCACGCCTTTATAAACTCCCCATGCCTTTGTTGGGGTTTGCAAAACAGACATAACACAATGCTCAAACCGCAAGGATGCCAGAGTATACTGCACTGATGATCCTTCATATGGGTTCAACATGTATGCAGTTGTCTGCAATGTATAAAATAGCAGAGCCCTATCACTTTCTGGAGTAAAAGGCTTGCATTTGCACTGATGTACATACCCACAATGCTTTGCTCCTGTGGCTCGGAACTGGAGGTGAACTTCCAGTGATGGCTACTGAGTGGCGCTGTGTCATGTGTGACTTAGCTCAAGTGGTGTAATACAGCCATTATTTACGTGCATCATCATACTTTAATGATAGACTGCAGAGAATACAAAATGCAGCGGCCCGTCCTTTATTCCCTCTTATTATTAAATATACCTTTGTGGTTTCTTTACTCTTTTCACCTCGAATGTCTTAGTCCGCTTGGTAAAATTCCCATTGGACTGCCAGTACTCCAAATACCCCTGCTCATGCGGTAAAGCAAGCATCCGCGGGGATACTCCCCTATGTGATCAGTTCAACGCGTCCAACTGGAGTGAACATAGCGCCCTATATTCCAGGAAAGAAGGGTTTTCTAGTATAATTTCACGTCTTATATGCAACTATCAAAAAATATTCAAAGCGGATAGCCAACCATTGATTACTCCGTTTTCATACTCCATCTACTGATCAAGCTTGCTGGATGCTCATTTCCCCACTTCCCCGAGTGACCAAGTTGGTCCTGCACTGAAAGGAGAGAGGTCTCTCCAACCTCCTCCCCCTCTTCCTCTTTTGTGCCTCCCCTCCCCCAATTCAACCGTAGATTGCCCTCGCTTGGCTTCAACTTCTTTGTCGGTAGGCTCGACGCCCCCAGACGTCCTTCCGGTTTTACTAGGAGGGAATCCAATCAAGCCATCTGGTTTTGAAGCCTCCACACGTCGTTGGCAGCCTCGAGCACATCGCAAGGTTATCCCACATGCATGCCTGTTTGAAGGCAGTGTTATACCGCTATTGCTCCAGATAATGCTTAGGTGAATGTGTTGCTGCCATCCTGGCCAGTTTTTCCCATCATTCCTTGATCATACTCTGATCATATCGCCTTTGACTTTGCAGGCATTCCCGATTCTGCTATCTCATTCCCCTTCTCGTACTCATTTATACCTAGATTTCTGTGGTCTGTAGGGGTGCTCCCCTTCTCCTGCTTTCCATGCATACTCCTCCTTCCCATCTTATGCCCTTTTCCTTTCTTCCTACAGACCACAGTCTGGTTCCTAGCTCGCCTCTCTATGAACAAGGCTCTGTTCTATAAAACAACTCTGCTGGTGGTGTTGCAGTAGAGATGACCGCTTCCAAAACATAACTCAACACAACACAACTAGCCATGTGGGGATGTTCTATAGCTCGGATTGTTTAGCCACAGAATAAAAGACTTCAGGTGAAGTAAATGCTGAGTAAGAAAATGTGTGTTCATGGTAAACTAGTAATGGTGAAAAACTGTCACCTTAAATCATATAATATCGCTACCTTATTTATAGACATTGGTCAAAATTAGGTAATGTAGTGCAATGTCAGATTTGAGATGTTCTAATGCTTTTTTCCACATTGTTTTGATTTTTATCCAGTTTTGTAATTGCTTTATTTACATTGAAAATGCCATACTACACATTCTGGAGGGCAGGGTGATGTAGGCTTGAAAGCCGGGCCTAGCAGAACATTCCATAGCAGGCATGGACCAGTGTGAAAAAATACAGACATAGGATTCAATTAAAACAACCCTTTTCTTATCACCAAGTGTCCCACGATTTGCCTCTTGCCAGCAATGGCATTTCCACCAACAGCGGTTTTGTATTCCGGGACTTACAGGTTTCCTTTTGTCCTGCATTTGATCGTACAACTCTGAGCAGAAATGACTTACGATAACGCATTTACAGATGGTGGAAGCATTCCCACGAAGAGTGCCCGTACAATGGTATAAAAATGAGGACAAGTAGTGAGACCGTTTATGAGGGTGTAAAAAAACAGGACATATACCAGGGACAAAACAAACAGAAACACAATGTATATAATAAGGTAGTTGTCATAAAAAGGTAACATTAACCTAAGGGGGCAAGTACTTCAAACTAAAGTGGAGTACACATTATATATACACAATATACACAAAATTACATTATTAAGCGTCACTGGAGGTAGTGGAGAGGTCAGGTAGGGAGGATGGGCGAGGGTGTGGGGGGAGCTCCCTCTTTAGCAAGTATGTGAAGTTTAAGCCAAGTTTTACAGAGATCCACATTGGGCAGTAGGTTCCAGTGGAGCGGGGCGAGTAGGGAGAAAGAGCGGAAGCAAGAGGAAGCACCGGGAGTGTATGGGATGGTGAGCTTGAGTGCAGAGAAGGATCAGAGGGAACGAGATGGCGAATAAACTGGGATACAGTCAGACAGGTACTGAGCAGCAAGACCATTGATAACTTTGTACACTAGGAAAAGGAACGTGAAAAGAGAGTGGCTGTGCAGGGACAGCCAACCAGCATGTTGTTGATAGGTAGAAGTGGGGTAGCATCCGGGTAGGTTGTAAAGAGTGTGGGTAGCAAAGTTGAGGACTTTGTCTAGGGGTAAAAAAGAGTAGAAAGGAAGGCCAATGAGTAGTCTTGAGCAATAGTCCAGTTTTCTGAGCAGAGCAGTGGATATTAGAGTTGATGTGGAGTGATTAGTAAGAAAAGGGTACATTTTCTTAGTGCTGAGGAGGTGCATACAAGCAGTAGAGGCAGTGGTGGTGATGAATTGTTGCAGTCGTAGATTGCTATCAAGGAGGACCCCAAGGTGGCACGTTTTGGGCCAGGGAGCAAGAAGGTCAGGCGAGAACAAGAAAGGGGAGGGGAGGGATGGCATTGAAATCTGGACGAAAGAGGACATCTGTTTTTGACCAGTGCAGTATGAGGCAGCGGAGAGCCATCCAGTGATGAATTGCAGTAAGACAGTTCATAATCCATCCCGAGATGGCTTGGGTGAAGGAGGGAAAGGAGAAACATATTTCACTTTCATCAGCAAAAAGGTGATAGTCAAAGCACCAATGGACGAGATAAGCCTTCCTAGGGCAGAGGAATAGAAGGTGAACAGCAGAGGTCCAAGGACTGATCATTGGGGAGTGCTGAGAGGGGTGGGGTAAGAGGTTTGTGCGTTCCTAGAGATTTTAAAGGATCAACCTTCCAAGTAGGAGGCAATACACGCAAATGCTGATTTACAAAACCCAAGGCCCTGGAGAGTGAGGAAGAGTGAGAAGTGGTCGACAGTGCCAAAAGCAGCAGAAAAGTCCAAAAGGATGAGTACACACACGAGTTTGGAGTGGTGAACAGTAGAGAGAAAGTTGGAGACATTCATGAGCGCAGTCTCGGTAGAGTGTTTACTATGGAAGCCAGATTTAAGTGGCTCTCCAAGACCATTTTAAAGAAAAAGTAGTGAGCTAAGTCATTAGTAGAAAGGGAAGAGGGGATAGATATTGGCTTGGGAGGTGTGAGCAAAGACTGGAGGGTAGATGAAAGTTTTAGAGGTGATTGCGAATGTCAGAAGTGCTATCGGCACCCTCAACCTAACCACGGAAGCCGCATGTACACGACCCTCCTACCTTGGTTGGCAGGAGATGCCCACTTTGATACACACGCCACCCCAAGGCAACAAACGGGAGGAAGAGGGTTAGGTAAAGGTAGTGGATAGGGAGGGGCATTGAGGGTAACTGGAAAGAGGTTTAAGGAAGAGATCATGGATAGGAAGGGGGCTTTGGGAAAGATACACAAGATTCATACACTTCCAAAGTAATCTGTAACACCACACTTGATTCCAGTTCTCCCCCGATACCCTGTAATTCGCTCAACTCCTGTCACCCAAACTTACATCTTGTACTCTGTCCTGTAATTACTTCTTGAAGGGCCACTCACCTTGGCCTTCACTTTGGTTCATAGACAATTATTTGTAATTTGCCCCTGCATCCACTCTCCTCACCATTTGCTCCTGTAAGGGTTTCTGCACTTGTCCTTTTCCCTATAGAACACTCCTGAACCAGATCAGGAGTGTTCTATAGGCAAAACTCATTCCATTACTTGACATTTGCCCATAAATAAATACTCCCTGCCAAGGATCATGCATTTTCATTTGCCCATATCACACACTCTTTGTCACAAGCTCCTGTAACATTAAGCATCCTTCTGTCAGAGAATGCACATGAATCTCAAGTGCCCAACTCCTTGTCTTTCTTGCACAGTCACACGTGTGTTCCTGTATTCCCACTCTTCCCCTACAGCAGAGAAGCTGAGAAGGTTGATGCAATTCATGCTTTCTGCCCACAATGAGAACAAAGAGAAACCCCAGAGGTTGTAACTATTGACACCTTGACAAACCAAACAATATTACACACATAATGATGCGTCACTTATCTCAGGCCTCTGAACCCGCGGCGAGTTCAGAGGCAGATGATCTGCAAGTGTTCCATTAGCCAGAATCAGCACAATCACTGCTGAGGCCACACAGCAATGGCCTTCACATGTACATGAAACCTCATCTGACGCGGGCTCCAAGTTCACCGCCACGGCCCGGGACCACCACCATAAACGAGGAAAAGCACACGGTCACAGCGTGTTTGGTGTCAGCTCACCCACATGGGTGATAAGCCCCTTCCAGGCGCACATGCTTTCCAGAATGTATCACAAGGACCTGTGAAAGCACAAGGCCTGCTCTTATTTCCTCGCGTGCCACCACTCACCCTTCGCCTGCCTGGAGTTGTAGCTTTGCACCGGAAATTGCAATCGCCCGGCTTAGCCTCTCACACCCACACTCCTCACAGTGAAGGGAGGAGATTAGGTTTGTGAAGTAGGAGTATTTGGCAGAGTCCAGTGCAGAGGATAGCGCAGCAAGGGGATTTTTGTAGGCTAGGAGTAGGGAGGTTGTCCATAATTTGCGCTAGCCTAGGAGGTCACAGTGCATGTTTGTTTTGAAAGTCTGAATTTCAGAGGGGATACAAGGCGGAGCATAAGGAAGGAAAGGCATACATGTGCGAGCAGGATTGTGTTGGTCAAATGGACGCATAAGTCTATAGTGAAAGTCAGAGAAAGCACGGTCAATAGAAGAGGCATGAATAGGGGAAAGGACGGGACAGAATCTCTGACATCTTCAAAGAAAGGGGAAAGAAAGTCCTGCATGAATTTGCTTCTAGTCATTGAAGAGGACAGATGAGCAGTAGAAGGTGAAAGGAACGGATGTTTATTTTATTGGATATTTGTAAGGCGCCTATACAACAAATGGTGTTTCAAGGCTCCACAAGACAAAAATAGGGGGGGGCAAGGGAGAAAGATAACAATAATGGTCCTACTAGGCCTTGTGACATTCAGATCATGCAAGTGCAGTAACAAGAAGTGCGAGGCAGAGGTGCCAGTCTGCGCGAATGCAAAGTGCTAGGATGGGAAGGGAAGTACAGGGTAGAGAGGAGAGAGTGCAAGTGAAGGGGGAGATGGAGAAAAGGGGGCAACACGAGCTAGGTGAGTGCTAAGAGGAGGGCAGGAGGGCAAGTGTAAGGGAAATGCATGGGGTGCTGGGGTGAGGGTCCACATGCTAAGTGCGAGCAGGGTGGACTGGGCGGGGTTGGGGTGGAGCTGGTGCCCTGTAGAACTCAAGACGGAACCAGGCAGCCAGTCACTGAGGCAGATGGGGGTGTTAGCAGGGGAAGGGGAGAGGGAATGAAGAGGAGAAAAGGAGGGTTTTGAGGAGCATCCTGGAACTTAAGGAGTTCCGGCTCAAGCATAAGATGGGTAGGAAGACCATTACAGGGGGAGGCCTCTGTGGAGGAGAGAGATAGAGATCTACCTCCCTCTCTCTGCTTGGAGAAGCATCTGATCTGCAGAGAGTTGCAGCTAGAAGGCCGAAGGGCTCTAGCAGGGAGGTAATTAGGGAGAGAGAGAGTTGGATGTAGCGAGGTCCCAGGCTCCAGAAAGTCTTGTGGATGATGCATGAGGTCTTGACATTGATCCTAGCAGCAACCAGGAGCCACTGGAGAGATTTTAGGGCTGGAGAGATGAGTTCCCTGGGTTTGAGGCCAAGGATAAGTCTTGCAGTCCTATTCTGGGTTAGTTGAAGGGGGCGCAGTGAGCATAGAGGAAGACTGAGGAAATGGCTGTTGCAGCCGTCTAGCCTAGAGAGGATCAGAACTCTGAAAACATTGAGTTTCTGGGGGAAGGTGAGGAAAGGGAGAATACCTCTGAGGAGCTGCAGCTGATATTGGGCCTTCTTGGCAAGGTCTGCAATGTGGGAAGAGAAGGAGAGAGAGGAGTCAAAGATGACAGCAAGGTTTTTTGCCTCACAAGAGGTTGAGAGGAGGGGACCCATAGAGGGTGGCTAGAGGGAAGGAGGTAAGGAGGGAGTAGGGATCCCAATTAGAAGGATCTCAGTCTTACTGGCATTAAGGCAGAGATCATTGACCGCACCCCATGCCTGAATAGCAGTCAGACAGTCAGGACTGAGAGAAGAGGAAGAGGAAGCAGTAGAGAGAAGCTTGAAAGAGATCTGTGTGCCATTTCCACAACACTGGAAGTGAGGAGAGAAGGAGGAGATCAGGTGGGCCAGAGAGGCAAGGTAGATGTTAAAGTGAACAATGCAGTGATAAGGGTTAGAGGGGTCAATGGAGAGGTCTGAGGCGGAGAGTGAATTTGAGACAGACACAAGGTCAAGAGAGTTCCCACCAGAGTGGGTAGACTGGTTGTGGAGGAAGTAAAGGGAGTGTTCAGATGGGAGGGATTTGAGTTCAAGGCAGGGGGCTGCAGAGGGCTTGGAAAGTTTGAAGTCCCTAGGATGACAATGTGGATGTTGGTAGGAAGTGAAGCCAGGGGAAGGGTCAGATCAGGAAGACGGAGTTGAGAGGACCAGGGGCTCGATAGAGAGCCAAAGAGTGAAAGGAGTAGGATGGAGGAGTTGAATAGTGGCATATTCAAAAAAGGAAGTGTTGATGTCCGAGAGGGGAAGAGGGGCAATATTGAGCACCTTATTGATAAGGAACCCCACACCGCTGCTCTTCTCAACAGGTCTGGAAGAGTGGAAGAAGGTAGCAGAGTCAGTGTGAAGAGCCTGCTAGTGTATCAGGGTCATGAGGGGAGATCCAGGTTTCTTTGATAGCAAGAGGTGAAAGTTGAGGGCGATAAGAGTGAAAGCAGTTGGAGATGTAGGATGTTTTATTGCAGGGGGATTGTGCATCCCAGAGGCCAAATGAAAGAGTGATAGGCGGTTGGGGAGAGGAGCAGGTGCTGTGCGGTGGGCGAGGCAGAGAGATGAAGTTGGAGATCCTGCGAGCACAGGAACATCTTATTTGAGTGGTGCAGGAGCAGGGGGCAAGGAGGAGGGCGGGGAGGCTGGAAGCTGATGCAGAAGCTACACCAAGTTGAGGCTAAAGGCTTTGGGAGAAGCGATGGAGAAGAGGGAGTAGAAGGAGGAATTGAGTAAATTAAGATGCACGATAAAGAGTAGAAGAAATAGGCAAAGGAAGACAATGAAGAAAAGGTGCAGCCCAAAGTAAAGGGAGGCTAGGTGGGTGATCGGAAAGGGAGGGGTGGAGGGCTGGCTGAGTAGAAGCATGTGTAAGCTCTGAGTTAGGCTAGAAAGGGGCTATTCGTAACCAAAACACGGGTAACTGACCCAAAACAGCAATGTTCATTGGTCCTGTGATGTAACAGAGGCTCAGCGGTGTATGGACAGCCAATGGGTGGAAGGATCCCTAGAGGTGGTAGTAGAGTTCAGCTAAAGGGTGAGCTTGGTGTAGTCCTGGCTTGAGCTACTTTCCTGCCACTGCACCATCATTCAGTGTGCCAAATAGGGTTAGAGAGCAAGTTGGTGTTTGTACTTATTACTGTAAATGAGCACTATATTGTTCAGGATGCTATGCTGTGTTAATACGTTTTAATGGTTCTAGAATGGATTTGGTGAACTCCAATCTGATACAGAACTATAGAAAAATAAGTAACTGCATCTATTTTTGTTAAGAGTCAATTCTTTGTATCCTAAAGTGCAGCACGGCAGTGGTGGCAGAAGACGTGCAGAAGTGGCAATAGGCCACAGTTTAATCCCTGCTCAATATTCACTCATGAATAAATATGAGCAGGGCCATTTATAAATATTAATGAGCGTGAGCCAACTGCCTCCAGGTCAACTACATTTGAAGGACAACAGTTTACATGATTATTTTGAAGCACAACATTGGGGCACTCGCTGGCGCTCCCCAGTGGAGGGGGTTTGTGGTGTTATTGCTGCAAAACCCGTCGATGCCACAGGCACCAGCTTCCAATGCAGCTGCCCCTCCTCCTCAACCCCACATGAATCTGTGCTAATAATTTACAATCTGAGTGAGCCCTACTCTGTGAGAAATCATAAGCAAGAAGATTCCACGGTCTCAGAGCACATTTACCTTATGGCAGCTCCAGAGTCCAACCCACAGACTGCCTTCACCAACAGACTTGAAGGGAAGACGTCCATTGACTTCCAGGTACTTGGGATTTGCATTGTGCATTGCTTTCAGCAGGACAGACCGTGCAATTAGAGCATACAAACATTTCAGAAAGGACACTCCACAGCAGGGTTCAGTACTATGAAAATAGTACATGCCCTCCTAAAAATATTACAAAAAAATGCTAGTGACCGAGCAGATTTTGCAAGCCCTTTAGGGGTATCCCCATTGATTTCACCACTGAATATTCACTGGATGTATTTTTCAGTGCAGAATATTCAGCATTAAAAATCACTGAATGTTAAGGAAACTGAGGGTTAGTTTGAATAAGGGCATATTGGATTAACGGTTGTGGGGAGTGCGGGAGGGGTAATAAGGTGCTGCGGGGTGTGCCCCTGCATTCCTCAGCAAAAAATGTGCTACAAAATACAAAGTGAAAAACTGAAGTGCAAAAATGGGCCGTAAAAAAGAAAAAGACAGAACCAGGTTAGGAAGAGTGGGACCTGGAGTCATGAGCGTTACAAAAAGGATTCCGGACATTACCAGTGTGCTGCTCTTCTGTATCCCCCTCTTTACTATGTGAGTGAAAAACAAACATAAAAGCGAAGCATTGAGTGCCAGATAGAAAAGACACAGAAATCAAGAAGTGCTGCAAAAACACAACCCTTTAATATTCCACACTAGAGACTCAAACTCAAACTGCCAAGGGCAAAAGAGCAACCAGAATCATCTCCCACCCTCAATGTACAGGGGGAAATGCATGTATGCAAAGAGACCCATCTGGAAGCTCTGGGATTGTCTGGAAATTGATTCCCCTTTGACTCAGTCCAAAGGCCTGCCATTTCCTTAGTTGATCAGTCATGAATGAAAGGAGGAAGGGGGTTGTAGGAGCTTGAATATACCCTTTCTGTTGCTAATCTTACCGCCTCCTCAGAGTAACAGCAGAGAAATGAAGATATATATGTTTTTCTTATTAACGATTTGGTTTTAATTTAAAACATTTGCACTACACACAAAAACAAATATATAATTCCAAAATCAATTACAATACGACTCAAACATTAAGACTGCAAAATAGATAAAGAAAAAAGAAAAACACAATAAAAACATTTAATTACTTTACAAGCATTCATATTAAAACTGTTATCATATCATATTTACATTTTTATGTCAAACATTTTAAAGCAACACCAATAAAGTTATGCTGGGTTTAAAAATGTTTGAAAAAAAAACGCTTTCATCTGAAATGTGAAAATAGGAAAATTCATTGGAGCCAGGTCTCACACTCCACAGCGACCCCTAGTAGCCATCGCTGGAAGTTCACCTCCAGTTCTGAGCCACAACAGCAAGGCATTGTGGGTATGCATATTAGCCCAAATGCAAACCTTATTCTCCAGGAAATTGTCTTGGTCTAAGAGGGCAGTGCTACTTTATGCATAGCTTAATCAACCCAAGACAGACAGTTTGCAAGGCTGCCAGGACAACTACATACCTGGTTTCACCCTTATCAGGGCTCATCAGTGCAGTATAGTCCCGACAGTCTTGTGTTTGTAGCAAACACATCGAAAATCATCCAATATAAACAGATCAGTTTAGAAATATTGTTACCCAGCATTAAATCCGACCAAAGAATATTATGGCAAAAGAAGATATTGCCTGGCTAGACCTAAAGTAGTGAAATTGGGTTCTGACTTGCAAAACACAGAAGTTGCCTCTATGTTAACGAGAACTTCCAACAGATGCAGACTGTATTCCTCTTGGGAAGGTGTTAGGGCAGTTTTCTAAAGTTCTACCAGATGCTAGAAAAACCATACCTTAGCTGATACAGAATCTCCAACTCTTAGTATAAGGCTGTACCGCATGAGATGTTGATAATATGACAGAGCAGTCAGGCTTATCTTAGGAGGGAGAGGGCTGTAGATAGGTACAAATAAAAATTGTAGCATACATATGGTTCAAAGAAACAAGGATATACTTATGAATTGTGTTGGGAAGGATAAAGGGTCGCCCCACCCCCCTAGGCGATACCGAATGAGAAATAAATGCTAGAGAGCACATCCAGGGGGGTGCAAACAAAGGAAGGTGCACAATCACATTAGTGCACGCATTAGAGGCTATATAGTAGATGCCGGGTGAACACCATTTTAGCTAAAGGCAGCCATTTTGGAACTTAGAGCCAAGTGAAGCGAAAAGCATTAAATGTGTTAGTAAAAGATCTCCTGCATGAGTGCGGACATCACCCCCACCCTGGGCAGGTTTCAGAGATCCATAAACCCTCCATTGTCTTAGAAGTTACAGGTCTTCGCCCCTTGGGAAGAATGTGCTCTGCAAGGTCATGAGAATGGAGCAGAGCGCCTCTTGGCAGTACAATCCCACGGAACTGATAGCAAAGGCCCCCCTGCAGCCAACGATCCCCACATGAGAAATACAGCTTTGCAATGCTTTCATACTAAGACCCCTGCATGACACTGTACCATCCAAACTCAGACCACCAACCATAAAACATTTATACCCCATCGATCGATTACTAAGATCAGAAGGCAAGGCTATCTCGCCTTCACAAATGGGTCACGTGATTTGTGCAGCGAGGTGCAGGGTGGCTTCAAATTATAGCCTAAAATGAAGGTGGAAAGCCTTGGGAGTTGCTGATCTGCTCGGGAGTGAGTCGAGTGTGGGAGTTAGTGTGACCCCGGTACTCCCCCCAGGCTCATCTTTGTGCCTGCCAGGTGCACTGTTACAATGATAAAATAACATTGTGTTTCCAAGTAGCTAGTTAATTGTGAGGCCAACCACACCGCGGAGGACGAGCCCAGCAGCACCCACGTGGACAAAGGTGGACAGATGAAGATGGACCAATGGCCTGGCATCCCCTAAGGAGCAGGTCTTACATGCATAGGGTCAGCTAATTAGTGTTGTAGAATTGTACTGTATGAAATTACATCATCAGTGATGTCAGTTGTGCTTATAACGTGCCGCACATGCCGACAGAGGCCGTAACGTTCAGCGGCAGCAGAGTTCTTTGCTGATGACCTTCTATTTTGTAGAAATAAATACTTGTTATCCTTACAAGTGGTGTCTTTGGTCTTTTTCCTTAGCAAGTTGTATTGGGTGACACCCATGTTGTTGGTCCAGTCACTTCCTCAATGATGCCCGCTTTCTCTAGTGCATGGAGTTCTTTCTCAACCTGATTTCTTATGTGGAACAGAGTTCTTCGATGGCGTACTGCTGGCGGTTGGACGGACTCATCAATATGAAGTTTAATGGACTTTCCTTTTAGGCACCCAATGCCCTTGAGGAGGTTCGGGTATTTCCCGAGAATGCTGTTAATGTCCTGTGTGTCTGTCACATCACAGATGAAACTTATGAGTCCCAGGTCCTCTGCCACATCTCCACTCAGTAGACACTCAATTCCTGCTTTCACAATGTAAATTTTAGACTGCAGTGACTTGTCACCTCTGCTGTGAGTCGTCCGGAATCGGTCCTATTATGGGCAGTGGAGTTTTGCACCCATATGCGAACAACGTGTCCATCATTTTCAGGATTGGTGGGTGTCGTAGTTTTCTGAATGCGGTCATTGGCATGACGCTAACGGATGCCCCGGTGTCTATGGTCATCTGCATTTCTTGGCCTTGAATGGCCACCAAACATTTCTGTCTTCTCAGTCTTTTTGTGGGTATCGTGCCTACGTAGTCCAGTGCTGAGACTAGGTACACCTTTTTTCCTTTTCTCCATTGCTCGTTTGCTGCATCTTTTTGAGGTTGTGCCTCGCTGTTCCCTTCCTCATCGGTTGACGAATTGACAGTCTCAACTCGGTGGGCACTGGCTTGTTTCTTATTCTTCCCTGTGTTTTTGTCTTGAGGAGTTTGGGGTATTGGGGTGGCCCAGACGATCTGCATACTTTTGCATAGTGATCTTTTCTTCCACATGCACCGCACGTGGTGAATTGGGCCGGGAAATTTTGTCTCCCATGGTGAGGTCCTCCGCACCACCCACACTCAGTGGGTCCCGGGGTTCTCGATTGCCACTAGGGGGTGGGAGGGTGTTGTTGACGCTGGCCTCGTCTCTCGTGTATTGGCGGTTTGTGATTTGGGCCACTGTCGCCATTGTTAGTGTCGGTTGGAGTTTCTGCAGGGTCGTGCCCATGTGCGCTGCTCTGGCATGTGACAACTCCCTCTGGCGCCCAAGTTCTAAGATTCTGGTCAGAGATATGCCTTTTTCACTTAACACCATTCTCCTTAGCTTCTCCGAGTGTATCCCATTGATGATCTGGCGTCGGATTTCTTTTTCAACATCGGCAAATTCGCAGGAGATTGCAAGTTTCCAGAGTCTGGTGTGATAGGCATAGAGTGTCTCGTCCTCGGACTGGATGGTGGTACAGAAAATGAATGTTTCATAGTCTGGATTTAGCTGGGGCAAAAAATGGGCTGTGAGAGCATCTTTTGTTTGTTGGTAGACGTTGGAGCCATCTGCTATTGCCAGCGAGTTGAATATGCGTAGAACCTCATCCCCGACATTAAGTAGAAGGTGTGACCTCATTTTGCGAGAAGCGGTAACGTCTTTGCAATCCAGGGCCATCTCGAATTTCTGGATCCACAGCTGCCATCGCGAACCAACTGATGAGGGGTCGGTGTATGGGTCGAACGGGCTGAGTGCCAGCGACATCCCCCCTTGCGAACGCGTGTGGCGTCGATGGTGAGAGGTTGGCTGCCATTCTTGAAAGTGTGCTGGGTCTCGGAGTGGAGAGGCCTGTTGCCATTGTGCGTGCCCCCGAACCTGTCTATGCGCACTTGTGTCGATTCCCCTCACCCTGGACTCCTGTGTCTCTTCCTGTGGCCGGATGCTGGTGAGTTAGGATGCCAGCTGATTTGTGGACAGCTCCCTGATGATTTATTTATTTATTTTTTCGGCGAGATGTAAGAATTGAGAAATATTTTTTTTTCTTGGTGGGGGATGGGCCCCCCCCCACTGAGTTCGCAAAAATGGTACCCGTGCGAGGGCTTGCATTGCTGGGCATCACGTGTGGTGTTTGTTACAGCTTCCTCGCCGCAGTGTTGTATCCTGCTTCCCGACCGATGCGTCGGCGGGAAGCAGAGAGTGTGAGGCCCTGGGCGCCAAGGCCTTGCAGCGCAGCTCCAGCTGGAGCGAAAGGAGACACGGACACGCTGATGCTCTGGTGCGCCCGGAACTACCCTCACAAAGCGAGGGCGGGGCATTTCTTTAGATGGCACCTTACGTCAGTGCTTTAAGTGTGCCGGGGCCTGCCGGGGCCGGGCCCCGGCAGTCTCCAAAAAGTGGGGCTGAGCGCCCCGGCCTCACCACGCCATGGCAGGACGCATTATCCCGCCGCGGCCGCAGCCGCGACGGGAGATGCGCCCGCCAGTTTAACGTCAGGCAAGCTGACAGAAGTGCCAGCCAGGCACAGCGTTGCTGTGACTGGCTGGCACTTCCGTCAGTCACTGTAACTTTCTCTGATGACCCCTCATCTGAGGGGTCATCAGGGAAGTTACAGTTCCTTAGTTTTCCCTCGCTAGGTCACTGACCCTCAGCAAACCTGCGGGCTCCGTGATCTAATCTGCAGATTAGATCACGGAGCCCGCGGGTTCGCAGAGGGTGAAAGACACCTCGGGCTCCGTGATCTATCTGCTCTAAGCAGAGATCACGGAGCCCGAGGCGCCTTTCTGCTTTGGCAAGGCTTTATAAAATATGCCTTCAACTGTGTACGTTTAAGCCATCTTTTATAAACGTAGACATATTTCTATGTTTATAACAGACGGCTTGAATCGTACACAGTTCAAGGCATCTTTTATATAGCTTTGTCGACGGACAAAGCCACATTGGGTTTTGTCCATCCTCAACGCTTTATAAAAGATGGCTACATTTCAAGCCGTCTTTCATAAACATAGACATATGTTACAAATGTCTACGTTTATAAAAGGCAGCTTGAAAAGTACACAAACCATAGTAAGGTAAGCACACAAGTGTGCGTAACTTACTATGGTGTGCGCACTTACAAGCCACCTTGTATAAACATAGAAATATGTAACATTGCTATGTATATAAAAGAAGGCTTGAAAAATCACAAACCATAGTAGTACGCAAACAAATATATAAATGCTCAAATACATTTATATATTTGTTTGCACACCTTACTATGATTTGTGCACTTTTAGGCCACGCCCGCAATTGAAGCCACGCCCCCAAACGAGGGCCCCCCCCTCAATTTTTTACCCCACTTAAAGCACTGCCTTACGTCACTGCGTAGCAGGACGTAAGGCGTACATAACACCAACGTCTATGAAGTTAGCGCCTTTCCCGATCCTTTGAAGGGTTACCCCCAAAATCTAGGTGTAGTTGCGCCCCTGCACAGAATTGTCCTATTGTATTACCAGACTCAGGTGCATTTGGTTATGTGGTGAAAATTGTAAACTGGTCATGGTGTCAACAGTGGCATGGACTCTTCTGGTAATCCTACCATCACACACTAAAGGGAAGGGGACAGAACAATTAAATTCGGCCACAGTCTCTCATATGCCATTGCAACAAAACAACTACCCAATTGCCAACACTGGTCATGTGCAATACCTTCTGCCCGTAATGCCCAAACCATTTTGCATTCTGAAACGTGTAGTTTTATATTGCTGTCCTAACAATAGGCTTACTTGTCCCAGTATTTGAAGTGCTCTCAATGAAGTCGTCATTGAATTAAGTCATCATAGATAAATATAGATATAATGGATACACTCTTCAAAAGGCATACTATGAAATTAACACATTTAAATATTGAAGGCACGGACTCATACCGGAGCAAACGGAATGTATAATCATGTTTCACCTGCGTAACTTTTTTGACAAGTGCTGTTACATCAACATGCTGTGAGCGTCAACTCACACCTAACAACTAGCCTTGCATTTGTATTTAAGAGCATTTTGGTTTCTGAAACGTATTGTTTCTATATTCTGTTTGTGGATATGAACTTATATATAGTTCATTGCATACAATACACAGTTGGCTAAAAACAAAATGCAGGAGGGTGTAAAATACGCCCTCATGACCTGAATGGGATGGGCAGCAGTGACAGGAGAGGCATTACGTGACCTGGCATCTCATGGGTTTAGGAGGCACAACCTCGATACAAGTATCCCTCTAATTCGCATGTTTAATTGTATTCATATGCGCACTGGATGGTCGTGGCCTTCCAAACAAACTCCGGCTTGGTTTCTTTTGCTGTAGCAGTAGGTAAACGAATGAGGCCAAGCAGCCGAGAGCCCCGCGATGAGACCCAGGCAGCTTTGTGCTCGTCACAGGGAAGTCACGCTGGTGGCCCCGCCCTGCCTCCGTGGGCACGTTTCTGCCCGACGGCGACGGCGGCGCGAGCACATGCCTGCTCCTGCCTCCACGCCAGTGGATCCTCCCAACCGCCGAGGAGAGGGGGGGGGAGGGGCCGGAGACGCGGCGGGCTGCGCACGTGGGCCTAGCGTGTGAGGCAGCCGGGGAGGGCGGGAGAGATGGAGAGGCGCCAGCAAAATAAAAATAAAAAAAAAGAATCCACACGTGCGTGGCTAATTCATGATCTCAAATGCCTCGGCGGGCGGGGCGTTAGGTGAAAAGGAGGTAGTGTCGCCGGGTTACAAGAGTGTCTGTGCCCACCCATTAAAGTGCCGCTTTCAAAATGACATGGCCAGAAATTAAAGGCCTGATTCAAAGCAGCGTGTTATAATGGTGTATTGTTATAAGAAAACGCTCTGTGAACTAGGGCCTAAGTGTGAGGTTGGGGAAAGAAGAGGTAGCTTTCGGTGACAATGGCCAGTTAAACAGATGAGTGGGTTGAGGGCTCTCCGCGTCAATCTACGTATAGCGTACACATTTTAATCTAAGCGAAATACCTCAGTGGGTTAAAGTCCTGCCGCAGGGATCTCTGTGCGACCTGCAAATCACAGATTTACATACTAGTAAGTGAATTAAGTAGATTACGTTTTTGCTAGGCGTACATTTTAAACGGCTGCCTCTTCAATCAAGATGAAGTAGAATGTCATGGACATAGTGCAGTCAATGAGGAAAAACATTTTTGGTAGAGAGAAGGAGAAATGTGGGCCTGAGGCTGGGCCCTGCCAGTGTCCCCTCATGTCCCATGGCAGCTCCGGCACTATTTATTTATTTAATTTGTTTTTTTACAACACACCTCATACCATACCCGAGTTCAGTTTCTATGCACAGATCTGGGATTGGAACCTCTGTTGCTCTGCGTGGTCTTGCTTTCAAGACCTGCACGTTGTCCCTGTCCTATCCTCCTTTCACATACCAGATGTGACTTCACTAGAGGACAAGGCTTTTTTTCTACAGCCTGAATCCCTCGGTCATGTGCGAGAGCTTCAGACTTCAGAAAAAAAATCCTTTTCCCTATAATGGTGCCACTGGTACCTGCGAAGCATCCCTTTAATCGAGAGATGCATGCCTGTGGGTCCGGTTTCCACCATTGTAGAAGAATAGGTGAGGCTACTGGAAGCCAAGGCCTTTTTTTAAGCCTGAAGCTCCTGCTTGTTCACAGGAGCTTCAGGCTTTAGGCAAAAAGGCCTCGGCTTTCAGCAGCCTCACTTTTCAGCCCTAATGGTGCTGCTGTCCCTCGTTAAATACCTGGCGAGGGGCAGCACCACCATTAAGGTGGAAAATATGTGGCTGCTGTCCCCCCCGCTGGAGCACTGAGTACACGGGTGCTACGGGGGCCCCGGGCAACCCCCCCCCAGAAAAGCAACTGCACCAAAAGTCCCTATACCTTTCATGTGACTTCCCAAAAAAATCTGCCCACTGCCCCCCACTCCGGAAAATAAAAAGTCAGCTCTTCTGTCCACAGGCATCCTTTTTAGTAATAGATGCAGAGATCAGCAGCCTCTCCCTGGGTTCAAGGTTCGGGAACCCTGTAAATGAGTGTGGGTTAACAGGTATCCCACAGCCACCCTTGAGTAATATGGTATGTATGTTATTTGGCTTATATACTGCAAAAACCATCCTAGTGGACCTAAAGCGCAGAGTCCTTGTCCGTAGGGGAGCGAATTGTGGCCCCGTCCACAGTGTTAAACCAGACCATAGTCTGCGGCATGAGAGGAAAAGAGAAAGTGAAGTAAAGGAAAGGTAAATTGGGGGAGAACAAAATGGAACAGACTTAGGTAACAAACAGGGTAAAATAACAGAAGGTAGAAACAAGTGTGTAATTAGGGATGCATGTGAGAGATATGCCGCTGTTTCTTAGGGATGAAAAGGTACGCCAGGCGACTGTGTTCTCCAAGTCAGAATTTAGCCAGGCTCAGCCTTCATCCTAACTTGATAAAATGAGTACTAACGAATTGCATAAGGGGGGCACTGGGGGGAACGCAAAGCGTTTCCCCCTGGGGAGTTTTTGGCGCTGCACACGGCCAGCGAGTGGCCATGGGGGGGAGAGCGCCTCCCGGGGGTATTTAAGGGCTCAGGGAAGGTTCGGGAGGCAGGCGACGGTTAGGACTTGGTGATTGTGAAGTCCTGTCGCCTGCTCCCGAGCCTTCCCTCAGTTGGGCTTTTTGAAGGGGTTATCAGTAGAGGTGAGGAATAGGGCATCTTAGCGTGTAGGTTTGTTGTGTAGGTAGTTATATAAAAAAAAAAAAAAAAAATTAAATTTGTTTTATAGCGGAGGTACCGTAAATAAGGTACCTCCATTTTCTTACCTGGGGGGAGGAAAGCGCTGTTGGCGGGGTGTTTACGGGAGCCGCTGTAGTTCAGTTGGTTTTCCTTTTTAAGTTTGCAGGTTGTGGAGCGAACGTTTCGACCGTTTCTAATTGGGAGGAGGGGGTGGTGTAGAGCGTTGGGGTTAGGAACACGGATTCTTGGCCAATTCATTCTTCGGGGGATTTGGGAAAGTTGCCTGCGAGCGTTTTCTCTTTTAAGAGTGCGTTTTATTGGCATTTGCTGTTTACGTTATTGGCAGCCTGCAGCTCCGTGTCCAGGGCCCGGGTTTATTTATTTATTTTTTTTTTTTTCGCGCACAGACAAGATTAAGGATGCATGGGCTGTCTAGTGTCAGTGGGATCATACCTGGTCAAGTGGCACAGCGAGTAGAGCGCTCACTTTGATATCAATGCAGAGCCTGCTAACACAGGTTCGAATCCCGGTGGTGCCAAACTTAGCCTTTCATCCTTCCGAGCTCAATAAATGAGCACCGCGCACCGTGGGTAATAATAAGCAGCGAGGCACTATATAAATGCCAAATTATTACTATTAAAGGGGCAGCTCTATTTTTCCTTGATTGCGTTACAGTGCGGTGCATCTCGCGATACACCAGGGGGCAGTGTGGGAGGTATTGTGTTCAAGTGGATCTGGTGGGTGTAGGGTTTTTGCTGGGCACTGTAGAGCAGGATTGGGGGGTCTCTGAGGGCGAGGGCATTAAGCGGGGGGCAGTATTTAGGGGGGTAAAATAGGAAAATTAAAAAAATAATAATAATAATATAAATAAATAAACAAATATACTATTTTGGTTTACATATTACCAGTGGGTTTTTATGAGGTGTTAATTTTATGCTGTTCAAAGATAGCAGTTTTGGCATTTTGGGTATAGGTCCACGGGTAGGTTTTGGCTCGGGGGCGTAGTTTAGCTAGCTTAATTTTCAGGGGGCATATTTTTAGTGCACAACCAGATTATTGGTGCACAAAGGTGGGCCAGGGAGCTAGCAAGAAGAGTTTGGTTGATGCTAGGGCTCTGAGGGAGGCCCTGGAAATTATTAGCAGAGCATCTAAGGCCCAATTGGAAGGGGCGGTAGGGGAAGTAACGGGAGAAGGGGAGGTAGGTGGGGGCAGGCCGCAGCGTAGAGCTACGGCTGATGGGGCTCTCGCGGTAGTGGTGGCTTGCACCCCCGCGGCAGGGAGAGGGGAGGTTTGGGAATCCAGGGGCAGGAAGATGAGGAGGGAGATAGACAGGAGGGCGTCCGGGGGAGAAAGGATTTTGGGTGGGGAGCCAGTGAGGGAGGGAGTGAATGATAGACCTAGGGAAGCTGGGAATGCTCAAAAGGAGGTGGCTCGAGGGAACAACAGTGGGGGCAGGGATGGGGCACAGAAGGGGGTGTCAGGGCAGAGGGGAAGAGGGGGTAAATACCTGCAGAAGAGTGCAGGTGGGAGAAGGAGGGAGAGGTCCTCATCAATAGAGGAAGGTAGAGTGGGGCGCGTAACGGCCCCCCAGGGTAGGAGGAGTGAGGGCGGAGGGCGCTGCGCAGCCCCTGCTGGGCAGGTGGAGGTAGAGGGTTTCAGTACGGTCCCTCCTCGGTCAGCGCAAGGAGAGCCTAGAGGGTGCAGCACAGCCCCTAGCAATGAGGATTCCAGGGTGGAGGACGGAACGCCTCGCCCGAAAGAAGAGGACCAGGCAGGGGTTTCCACAACCCCGCCGAGAAGACGTCAAAGGAGTGGCGGGGCGGACGCCCCGGGCTCGCAAGAAGATCATCAATTCAACTCGAGCATGAGCTTGCATCCGCAATGTAGGAGCCCTCTAAGAAAGGAGATGAGGAGCATCGGTGTGGACGCCAGACCACAGGCGGCAGGTGTGGAAAGAGTTGAGCGGGAAAGGGAATGGTCATCTGCATGGCAGAAAGGGGTCACAAGAAGGGGGACAGGGGACGAAGGGTCTGGACTGCAAGGTGTAAGGAAAGAAGCTGGTGTGCAGGCCATTGGAGCCGCAGGGGTTGAAATGAGCATTTGCTCAGTGGAGGTCCAAACGGACTAAGTGGGGGAGCCATTGGTGCTCGAAGTGCAAGCTGGAAAGAAAAGGAGGTTGAAGTGAAAGGAAAAGAGAAAAAATTGCCATACATGGGGATAACAAAAGCATTGGGGGCGCACTTGATGGCAGCGACCAGGGAGAAGATTCAGGTGGGGGAATTTGTGGATGTCTTTAAATTGCTCCATATGGAAGTGAGAGCAAATGAGGGGTCTAAGGAGGAAGAGGGGGAACTGGCTTCACGCCCTAGGGTCCCGGTGACTATTGAGAATTGGACGTCAGCGTTTATCATATATGCCAGTGTGTATTGCAAAAAATTCCCGGAGCGTGCGTGGCCCTGCTTAAATATATGGATGTAATAAGGAAGGCTTTCACAAGTTTTGGTGCTTTTGCCTGGGTAAGGTATGATGAGGAATTCAGAGCGAGAATGGCAGAGGACAGTCAGGCGGCCTGGGGGGAGATAGACATGGATCTCTGGCTGCAATGGATGGCCCCAACGAGGCCTGCCCCGACATTGCACACAGCAAGTGGGCTGCCCGTGCCTTTCCGGCCCTTTCTTGGTCGTCCCGCCCATGAGGGGGCAGGGGGAGGAGGCAGAGGACAGCCCTCGACAGCATGTTGGGCGTTCAATAAAGAAGGCTGCACGAGGTGGATGTGCAAATTTAAACACGAGTGCAGCAGGTGTGCGGGTCGGCATCCGCTTACAGATTGTTTTCAGGCAGGGGATAGTGGGTCAGGGCGAGGAGCGGGGCAAGTAGGTGGGGGGGAAGGACCGCATGCCAGGTAAATTGGGGTGTGCTGGTAGGTCGGGCTCAGTTTATCGTAAAAGGAGGGGGGGCACAAGGTTTGATGAAAGGTTTTTGGGGGCAACTTAAAGGGGGCAGGAGAAGGGTGAGGAGGAAGACGCGTAAGTAGGGGAGGGCCGCAGGGGGGATGTAACGGTGGAAATTGTTAAGGGGAGGTAGCTGTCGTTTGGAGGGCATGGACGACGGTGGTGAAGCCCTCACGCTTGCCGCACGACAAGGTGAGTAGGCTTCAGGCTGCATGGACGGAGGTACGGGAGCACCTCTGATGCAGCAAGGGGAAGTGATGAGATGGGTCTGCATGGACGGGGGTGCACTAGGGCACCTGGTGCAGCTGAAAAAAAAAAAAAAAAGTGGAGCAACGAAGCAGGGTGATGGAAGAGGAATTTATGTGGAATGGACTGCATGGACGGGGGTGCAGGTTTGGCCCCTGGTGCAGCGGTGGAGAGGAGTAAGGCAGAAAAGGGGCCTGCATGGACGGGGGTGCACTAGGGCTCCTGGTGCAGGTGGGAAACAGGTGGTAATGGATGCAAGGAGCTTGAAGATTAGTTATATGGAAGGAACTGCATGGACAGGGGTGCAGGTTTGGCCCCTGGCGCAGTGGCGAGAGGAATAATAAACTAAAGGGCCTGCATGGACGGGGGTGCACGTGGGCCCCCGGTGCAGGGGGGGCAACGCAGGACTGTAAAGCAATAAACTGGGCACAACAAGTTGAACAAATAGTTTATTGCTTGTAGGGGAACTGTTTGCGACTTGTTTTACGTGGTTATTCTTTGGGGCTTTCAGGGTTTCTGAGTTGGTCGGGGGAAAAGGGGGGGTGGGGGACTGCAATGGGAAGATGTTCAAATTACAGAAGAAGGTTTAGACATCAAGATTAAAAGGTCTAAGACGGATCAGAAGGGAAGGGGCTCTTGGGTTCGGCTGGGTCGAGGGAGCAAGGTATTATGCCCAGTTCAGACAGGCAAGGTGTGGAAGGAGCGCTGTGGGGGTAAGACAGGCTTGTTTTTTTTTGTTTATTTTTTTTTGTTTTGTTTTTTGTTTGTTTTTTTTTTTCAGCATGCGGATGGATCGCCGGTTTCAGCGGCCCAGGTGCTAGGGGTATTGCGGAAGGCGCTGGTGGCAGTGGGAGAAAAGGCAGAGGATTTTGGGACTCATTCCTTTAGGATGGGCGCAGCATCTGAGGGTACCAGGCTGGGTTTTTCAGAAGACAAGGTGAAAAGATTGGGGCGTTGGAGGTCTGGGAAATACAAGGGGTACGGCAGGAAGTTTAATAAAGGGGAATGTTGAAAAGGTGGAGTAGGACTTTGTGGGCCAACTGTTGTTGTTGAAATATTTTTGACTTGTCAGTGATTTTGTAATTTCTTTTTCAGATGCTGCGCGAAAGAAGGGGGAGTTGGCGCAATTTTGGATTGTTGGCCATTCAATTGTTAAGTGGGCTGGGAAAGAGGCGGAGAAAAGGGTGTTTGGAAGGCAACTGGGGTGCAGTTACAAGGAAGTGGTGGTGAGATGGCACGGGTTAGGGGGCCTGCGGTGGGATCAGCTGCTTCCTATATTGGCAGGGATGAGGGAACGCTTGGGGTTCCAGAGGTGGTGATTATGCATGCAGGGGAGAATGACCTGGTGAGAGATACGGGGGTAGCTCTGCTAAGGAAAATAAAGAGGGACTTAGTGTGGGTGCGGGAAATGTGGCCTCAAGCAGTGGTGGTATGGACTAAGTTGTTGCCGCGATGAGTGTGGAGGGGAGTGAGAAGTGAGGGAGCAATAGAGCGGGCCAGGAAGGGGATAAACAGAGAAATGGTAACATTTTGTGCCTCGGTGGCAGTGCAGGTCATGGACCATAAGGAAATAACATATGAGGGTCTCCTTATCTTTAGAGAGGATGGGGTACACTTGTCCGTGTATGGGAATAATCACTACCTGGCGGACTTGGGTTCTTGGCTGGGAGACTGGGTAAAAAGTTGGAGGTAGGAAAAAAAAAGAAAAAAAAAATATTGGGGGGGGGGGGCAGAAAGAACTCCTCGGGGGAGGGTTTTTCTGGTGCCGGGGGCATGGCCCCTTTTGATGTGGGGGGAGGGAAGCACAATGGGGGAATGACACGGGAAAGGATGGGGTGGCGCTGTTTGCACAAGCAGGTCACCCCGGGGGAACAGGTATAGAGCCTGGAGGGGCATGGCCCCTGGGAGAAAGCGGGACGCCTGGAAAAGGGGCAAGGAGACGGTAGGGTCCAAGGGATAATTAGGGAGGAAATGGGTTATTTAATTATTTAATTGTTGGGGGAAAATGAAAATGAAAATGTTTCATTGGTTGTTAAAATATTTCTTTAGTTTGTTAGGCCATGGAGCCAGTTAAGCGTTTTGATTGTAAGCTTTGGCCTGTCACATTAAAGCGACCTTTTCCACTTTTAAATGAGTCTGGGTTTTTGTGCAGTAAGCCAAAAGGGGGTCCCCGGGGGGAACGCGATTTTGGCGCTGCACACGGCCAGCGGGTGGCCGTGGGGGGCAGAGCGCCTCCCGGGGGTATTTAAGGGCTCAGGGAAGGTTCGGGAGGCAGGCGACGGTTAGGACTTGGTGATTGTCCCGCCCTCCCACCCCTTCATTTTGGTTTTAGGCTGGTGTCTGGTTATGGAATATGGGGGGTCCATTGTTCATGGGATTATGCGGGGGGTTTTAGATGACATGGCGAGTTTTTTATGAGTTTTGAGGTCTGTTAGGATGGTAGGGGTTGGTAGTTTTGTGTGACAGGTCAGGGCATTGTGAAAGTTTGTGTGTAATATATGTTGCTGATGTGGCAGGTCAGGCTGGCTGCAGGTCATAGGAAGGGGGAGTTTGGTGTAGAGGGGAGTTTGAAGGGTGTTGAAGTGGGTCGGGGCGCTGGGGGCATGGCCCCTTTTGATGTGGGGGGAAGGAAGCACAATGGGGGAATGACACGGGAAAGGATGGGGTGGTGCTGTTTGCACAAGCAGGTCACCCCGGGGGAACAGGTATTGAGCCTGGAGGGGCATGGCCCCTGGGAGAAAGCGGGACGCCTGGAAAAGGGGCAAGGAGACGGTAGGGTCCAAGGGATAATTAGGGAGGAAATGGGTTATTTAATTATTTAATTGTTGGGGGAAAATGAAAATGAAAATGTTTAATTTATTTAATTGGTTGTTAAAATATGTCTTTAGTTTGTTAGGCCATGGAGCCAGTTAAGCGTTTTGATTGTAAGCTTTGGCCTGTCACATTAAAGTGACCTTTTCCACTTTTAAATGAGTCTGGGTTTTTGTGCAGTAAGCCAAAATGACACATAATACTCAGCCAATTGAAGTGTGCGCGACAACTACACAAATTGTTAATGTGCAACACTCATTGATGTTTTATATAATGCCACGTCATACGTTCGTTTTATGTAACTTGCATGGGCAAAACCACATCAAAATCATGGCGATGGACCATTGGGGAAATGCACTGTAAAATCCAGACAAAAAAAATCATCAACACAGATCTTTGGGTCCCTTTTAGAAGCAATGCCGCCTGCGATGTACCGTGCCAGGAGGTGATGGTGTTGATATGTGCTACCTGTCCAGAATGTATTGCTGCAGTGATGGCGTAATGCCATTTTCTCTACTGTACAGAACAGCACGCTCACAGGGCCTATTTTTACTCTCAGCGCTGCTGTCACGTGGTGCGGTCTCTGCTCCATTCCCCTGCACGTACAGGAGAGCGTTCTCTTGTACATAACCCAGAGGAAACAAGCACAGTAAAGGGCTGCTTTCCATTGAGTGAGCAGTAGGCTTAAGTAGCTCAGTACTGGAAACAGAATTCACTATATGCGCTTTCGGCTATGGAATATGTGTACTTGTGTGCATACACGCAGACACACACAAGCACATCATATATTCACAAAAACGTCAAAGAGAAACATAGCGATGTAAGGGTTTAATGTATGGCATATACTTGCTTCACCGTGAATTGCACACTTTGAAGTCTGGATTTGTTTTCATATTATATAAAATACATTAGGAAAAACATCTGTATTATGGTCCCAACATGCTGTGGCCTCTGGTGACATTTAGAAAGCACTCGGCGTTCAGCTTTGTGATTTCAACATCATATCATTCACCAGCATCCCTCCTTTGTAATACCATTGGTTCCCATCAAGGTTTACACAAAATTCCTTCAAGTGAACATCTATATGCCCCCTACCCCAACCCCAATACAGTTGATTTGAACTGTAACGGAGTTGGCAAAATCCTGTGAGGGATGATGACGCATCTAGCTCAACCATACACAACTCAGAACGTGAGGCAACACCGTTTAGACGTTTGTGTTTTGTACAGGAGTTCAGATTACTCCATCAGGATGGGGAAAAAACCCCAACGTACGACCGGCCACACGGCATGTACTTCGCCAGTAGATTGCATTGAAGCAGTGACTTGTTATTTTGCAAGTTAAGCGGCAACGGCATACGCATTGAATGGAATCACATCTCTTTGTTCCAATCCGGCTAGCAACCCACCTAAAATACGGGCAGAGTCTTGGCACCTTTGAACATTTCATTATGAATGAGTAGAATACACAACGTTATCTTGCGCAGGATTTTGCGCACACCCAGTACTTTGACTCCAATCACCAGTTCATTTTATATTATTTACGCCCTGAAGACGGCCCAGTTAGGGTTGAAACACGTGTTGGCGTTGGTTTTGTTGTTATTTTGTATCATGGCTGTTGTTGACGATTAACGTTGAATTTCAAGTCACTTTCCTATATGGTTGCTTCTATTGATTCTCAGACCATAAAGTGTATTAGGGTTTTTTGTTCAATTTCACCATGAAAGTGCAAATTTCTTCAATAACAAAAATTGAAAATCTAAATCAGTGGCTCTGATATAATTCTTTTTCAATAGTCTTTCGAGTTGTCTTACATGATCAGTCAATGAACATAGTACTCTCCCAATATTTGTGAATTCTGTGGGTAGCGCAGACAGTAGCTGTCTGGCAAACACTTGAAACACCGTTTAGACGTTTGTGTTTTGTACAGGAGTTCAGACTACTCCATCAGGATGGGGAAAAAACCCACCTGCTGTGACATATACACACATCGGAAGAATGAAGTCTGGAAACTGTTCAATAAATAGAAACCACTGGCAATGTTCCGGGCAACCCTCAGGCCATCGTTTTCATCCTGCCATGCAATTACAGAAGCGTGAAAGACCATATGGAAATGAGGCCTGGTCCCAGTCTAAAAAGGTTCCAGTGCAGCTCAAACTGACAGCCTTCTGCACGAAACCACAAACAACCCCAAGAATGAATGGCCTCATTGGGTTTCTTCAGTGAGGTCGCTATTCACAGCAGGCTCGGGACTCACGTCTCGGTATACTCATCCAATTCAAGGTGACATATACAACACTCATGAGTGATGGCTGAATAGTTTTGAATAAACCTAAACGACTTGCTGAAACATGTCTGCTGTGGCATGTGATCCCTTGCAGAAGGGAAGCGACCGAGCAGTTCAGCGTGGCTGACCCATTTGGGGTGAGACCAAAACTGATAGGCATATCGTCTCTCCCCTTCTGTAAAGGCATGGCATGTTGTAAAAGTATGGTTGTCTGGAGGGTTGCCCAGTGCAATCACGAGGTTATTATTCATTCACCTTCCAGCTATCAAACTTCAGTTTTGCAAATGTCACTCCGAGTGGGGCGGGTATGCCCAGATGGGGGCCCCAAGCCTGCTCTGCTATGAGACACAAGCTAGAGCTGACTGACAATGCCCAATGAGGATAAAATATGTCTGGGCTTACTTATTGCATACCTCTCAACTCACACGCGTTTGGCGGTTGTCACCTGCTCTTACAGTAGTTCTCTCCCTCTACCCACCCATGCATGTTAGTGGGCTTACACCTACCCAGGGGCCACAGAATCTTGAGAGCTATGTTTTTGTCTCATGCAAAATGGATGCAGCCTTTAGGGGTTGGACCAAGATTGAATCAGTATTGACGTGGCAGGCTGAAAAACAATGACCTTACTGTGGATGGTTACCTAGCGCCATTCCAGAGGTTACACTATATGAGGTGGTTGGTCTTTTATAACGATGAATTGAAAACCTTCAAACCGTCAACCTTCAGTTTCTTAAACAAACCCCTTGTGGCAGAAGATTAAGAAGATCAAGAGAAAGTGGGGGGTGAGGGGAGAACGCACCTGCAAAGGAGGGTTGATAGGGCGACTAGACCCTTCAGAATAGGAAAATGCCATGTGGGAACAAAAAAAGAGCAGGACAAAGGCTGATGAGTTACAAATGTTGAACTTGCAAGCAGACGACCAGTGGTGGACAGGCCTATAGGGAAAACCGAGAAATAAAGTTGGTACCCTTTAGTGCGCTCCTTGGGAAGAATTACTCAATCACTTGGTTATGTTAATTCCAATTTGTTTATTCAGTATAGGTTCTGGATACTCCATACACTTAAAGTTTCAATAAACAAACTTTGTCTCCCAAATTGTCTCCCAACACGTGTTTCCCCATGACTTTAGCCACGGTTCCTCAGGGAAGATTCTAAAGTGAAAAAAGAACCCAAGTTCATACATTCTATGTATATAAACAGAGACTTAAGTGCATTAAACCTCTAGTTTCATAACCACTTCTATCTGAGAAGAGGACATACACTCACCCTTGTCATGTTTCTCATAATTCTGATTCAGTATTGATTGGTATTCAATTTTCTCTCTCATCGGCTCTCTATTTGTCTTCCTTTTGTTCTTTTTCCCTTTTTTCTTTTTTTCTTTTTTTCCCTTGTGTGTAGATTCTTGTGGATTCAAAGATGTTCCTTTCTCTCGGTACGATTGCCTCTGTGCATCCGTGGTTATAGGGAACTCTGGAGATTTTCCGGTAGGCATCTGCACTCTGAGCCTCTTGTGTCTGTTATTTCCAAATGTTCACGTAGGAAAAGGGTTTCGGGTTTCTGAAAATGTGTGATATGGGGCCACTTTGAAAATTATTTCCAGGGCCTCTTCTGCTCCCCAGTCCATCGCTGCAGACGACTAACTGCTATTGAGACAATGCTCTCTAAAAAGGCATGTTATTTTTCCACATGGAACATTTTGATTACACTAAGACACGTCTAGATTTACATCTTTTTATACGTAAATAAAAGCTACATTCTTTCAGCTTATTCCTAAAAGAAATGAAAAAAGTTTATCCCCAATGTGGCGGGACTTGTCTCACTGTATCTGAACTTCCAATTCTAAAGAAGGTAAAGGCAAACGTAGACAATGTAGAGTCTAGAGAGGAAAAAAGCACAACCCGCCGAGTTGCTGATTTGCAGCAACTGCATGACATGGACAGGCAAATAACATTTACAGAGACAATCTGCCTTTAATCCTCAGTTGCCATCTCACAACACCAACAATGTGTTCCAAGATGTATCAAGTACAGACAGAAATCTCAACATGGATCTAAGATTGGCAATCACATTGTTGAACAATTAACATTCTGTCAAAATCAAACAATCTTACAAAGATGAAAACATTTCCCTGGAAGGGGGTGCTGGCCAATCAGGATGCTGAGACCACGGCTGTCTTGTCTGGCACAAGGCCGCGATCCAAGCAGCATGGAGCTGCTAGCCAGCACCCACTTGCTTTCCCGCGCCTCCTACCTCCCCCTCTTAGCACCCATGTACTTTCCTATGTGGGTGCTAAGAGTATGTAATAAAAAATGTAAAAAATGTATCTCGTTGCGCAGCACAATGCTTTCCCTGAGTCTGTTTCATTGTTGATGACGTCACAGTAATTAACATTGAAAACAGACTCGCGGGACAACGAAGTATATTTCTTTTTTTAAAAGAGCAAAATTAAACCTTTAGCACACACATAGAAAACTACACGGTGCTAATGGGGCGATATTACTTGTTGCGGCTGGCTGACCATGTCGGTAAGAGCACCACCACCAGCATTAAGGGACGCTTGTTTCGCTCGGCCCCTTAACTTGGGTGGCGGGCTGTTATCGACAGGGTCGGCCCGCTGCCTTGGGTAAAATCGCCCCATTCTCATCGGTGTAAAAAAATGCATTTAAAGGACGCGCAATTCCAACTCAGACAGTTTTATGAAAAACTGACAGAGAATCCCAGAACGGGAATAAAAGCTGATTTTTGACATATCCAAGGATTCGGCTGGGCAGAGAACCTATACCTGACAATGGGACATCCTCTTATATGTCCGGTCTACTTTTCTCCCAGGCTGCCCAGGTCGTATTAATAAACCATTGCAGGATCCATCAATGCATCCAATTCCCCACTTTTGGAGAATGCGTCAAAATATGTTGATGAATTTGTTTTTCCATTGCTACAGAAAATGCATCTTATATAAGAGACATTACAAATCTAATGGGCAAAGTCTCATGCAAAGTCTCATTAAACACCCATATTCACCATCATCAAGCTACCAATTCTTTCAAATATTTTTGAACTATACATTGTCCAACTATCTTTGTCACTCTCAATTGCTTATCAAGATGCTGAGTTCTGAGTAGCGAACAATGTGTTTCTAGTATGTAGACAGACGAGGGGAGCCATGGGAATGAACTCTTCCCTTACTTATGCTAATGGACTAGTGGGAACAAGAGTTTGCTTGGGCACAATCCAATAAACTATACACGGATAAAATAATCCTCTGGGCCAGGTACATAGATGACCATCTTATTTTTTTCAGTGAAATTTAGTAAACAATGCAGCAATAAAGTGTTTAGTGAGGCTTGTTCGGTAAAAAGATTGGATACTGGTAAGTTGGCCAGTACCTTATTTTTTAAACTCACCAGTTCCAGTGCTGTACTCTATACTAGCACTTCATTAATTTGTAAGAAAATAAGTGCCAGGGCCCAAATAGTTTTGAGCACGCTTGTGACATTGCGTGCAGCATTTCCCCACCATTGCTGCCACTACCCACAGCTGCTCCCCACAGTGTCGACGCATTTGGGTTTGAACTACAGCTCGCACCTGCACATTGGGGTTGATGGATGCTTTGGCTATCATCACTTCATAATCAAACTGAGTCTGAGACAATAGAAATAAGTGCCAGGGTTGAGCCGTGGCAAACACCCCGACAAAGTAAGCACTGCTCTATACTGAGAGCGGCCACCCAAACCATCTGAAATGGAGCGTTCTTTATAGAGAATTTGTCAGTATCAGACAAAATGCTCCAAAGAAAAGAAATGTGTGGCACAGATAGTTTAGTATCCAGTGTGATTTTAACGAAAACATTTCAGAGAATTATTTTTTAATGAAACAAAAATTGAAAAATTATTGAATTACAAATATATATATGGGGTGGGATAAGGGGTTAAAACAGGTGGGGAGGGGGTTGGGGTGGTGTTATAAACATAGGGAAATGGGGGGCTTTGGGTGGGAACCACCCAAATTAAAAAATGAAAACATCTTTGATTTTACATTTTTTAGTTTTGTGAAAAAAATCATTCTCTGAATTTTTTTGCGGTAAAATCACACAGATCCAGACAGTTTATGTTTTGGCACAGTCAAAAATAACCACACTTGAAAGTTTGGTATACCCGTGGTGAAGAGTAGCAGACTCGGGCAAAAAAAGGGGTTAAGAAACACAGAAAGGGTGCACTGCTACTAAGAAAAGGCACACCCCGATTTTGTCATTGAATGAAACAAAAAAACATATTGGTTATATCGGGGAACCTTTACCTGTTTTACTAATGGAATATATCCCAAGGTTAGTAGCCCATGAAGTTGTCCAGAAAGGAAAGACCACATACACAAACGGGCTGTGGGTATACATTAATTGTATTGAGACAAAATAACGTTTTTTTTTATGTAAACACTTACGTATATGAATAAAGTGCAAAATTACAGACCAATACATATCATGCTGTCTTCAACAACAAAAAACATTAAACAAATTATAATCCTTGAATTCGTGATGTTTGAAGGAAAATCAAAAACATGACATAGAACCTTAAAAACTTGAACATGAATGTTTCAAAGAACATCAAAAACACAGAATAAAACATAAACACAACACATAACTATTTTAAATGTGCTTGTGAATTATCACATATGTAAATCTGTCAAGAACCTGTGTTCTTAGAAAAAGCCCAGATTCAAGGTGTCTGGTGCATGAACTTGCCTACCTTGCATCACTCATTGGGAGTTCTTCAGATGCCTAGGTAATATCAGCAGTCTTAGATCTGCCTATTCTAGTAGATTCTACCGGGAAAAAGTGGTCCCAACAATCAAAAATAACAGTAAAAATAATTCTTGCTCATAAATAAACACATTTGTTGAGACAACCTTTCCCACTGCCAAAAACAGGACACGGGAAGAACTGATGAACACGAATAAATAAATGAGTGCATTGTCAATATAACTAAGAGAGAAAATATTCGATTTGTAATAACATTTAAGTCACAAGCATAGGGTGTAAAAAGGACTGTGGCTTTGGAAGGTTTCGATCATATACAAACACCCAAATTGTCCCGTCCGATACTGAGTGAGAATGCAGCTATGCCACATTCAACCATCAAACATGTTGCTGTCCAGTTTTTATGAATATAACAAAAAAGCAAAAAGGATATATAGTTACCCAGCACAACTAAGATTTTTAGTTTTGGTTTAAAGTAAAGTTGGCGACAGTAACTTTGCAGTCAAAGTATTAGTATTTATATGGGCTTTTTTGATTTGCGGAAGGAAACAAAGTAGTAAGGCTTGTTGTTTTTTTCCAGTAGAGAATTCACCCAATCAGGTTTCTGTCAGAACCTGACATGACAAGGCAGACCGTAGCTGGGTGAATTTCTATTTCTAACCCTACCTCTGAGCCCGCCACCCCCTTTCTCCCCAACAATCCTCAAATTGTCATTGACTTGCCCATCCTCGCACCCATTTATCGATCCCTACATGCGTATTCAATAATCCATTCATCCATACCACATTTATCCGTCCATACACCTTCACACTATGATATGTTCGAAAATCTTCATACATTCACCAATCTTCCTATCATTCATTAATCTCCAGCACCATACCCGTACCCATTCATCTAGCCTCATAATCTTTCATTCACACATCCTCCCTCTATCTCCTTCAGTCATCAATCTTCACATTGATATTCATTCATCCATGCCTCTTGTACCCTCTATCAACACTCTGCCAGCTCTACCCTGGACATAAACTTGATCTCTGTCATTGTATCAGGGGTGTGTGCATGAACTCGGAAAAAGTTTTCACCATACAACAGCCCAAACTACTGACTTTGTAAGGTCTTGTTTTCAAATGTGACGATAGGGCAGGCATGTATTGGATAAATACTGTGAAAAACATAAATCAAAGAACCGTTAACATTTGCAAAGTACTACAGCACACAGGATGCGAGCATACATTTGTTGTTTATATGCTGGCTTGTCCATGCATTAAGTGGTATGTGGTCTCCTCATTACACGGAGGCCAAGAGGTTGACTTTAGGTATGGGCAGTTTAGTCCTTAACAAATAGGGGCATACTGAATAGGCATACATACATACAGGCTCACTGCCCCAGTGAACTGAATTCTCTCCTTGCTCCTGGACGTCCTAAAAGCACTTGCCTCTCTCAAGCCTACCTCTTACTCTGTCAATATCATCCCAGATTCCGCCATTAAAAGAAATGATGGGCAATGCGCTCAACACACTCCTCAGCATCATTAACGCCTTCATCGCTGAAGGGTAATTCCTGGACACCCTCAAGACTGGTCTCATACAACCTCCTTTGAAAAAAAAAAGACTAAACCCACAATAACTGGCCAACTATTGGCCGTTTACGAACCTCCCATTTATCTGCAAAATCTTGGAAGAAGTAGTTGCAACAAAACTAATCACCAGAAAGAAACAACTACACCTTCTACACCACTATCAGCCAGGGTTCTGCCCAAAGTGCATCATTGAGACAGCCACCATCTAGGTGGTTAACAATGCCCTCCAATTGTCAACATCTCACCAATCCTGTTTAACCTTTACATGGAGCCTCTGGGAACCCTCTTCAAACAACCCGATACAGTCATCCACCAAAAGGTAGATGATACTCGGTTATAAATGAGAGTAAAAAACCCAACAGGACTTCAGTCATTTCAATGATTACCTAACCATCATCCAGTCCTGGATGTCGACTGGCTACCTCAAACTTAACACCTCCAAGACCTAATTCATCCTCCTCAGTTTCCACGCTAAACAACAACTCACCCAACAATGGCCCAATGATATGTGCCTGAAAGGATTTGACCCGCAACCCTCAGATTCAGCAAAATCCTTAGGCTTCATTATCAACAACAGCCTGCCCTTGTAGAAACACATAGCCACAAAGGCAGAAACGGCCTTGTCCAAGTCTCCACCCAGTGCAAAATCAAATCTTCACTGTTTCAAGACCATAGTGCTGGCCCTTGTAGTCTTGCTCATTAATGGGGGAAATGCCTTCCTGATGGGGCTCCAGACACTCACCTGGCTCCCCTAAAAGCAGCACCATGCTGCAGCATGCCTCATTAAGGCACACACAGAAATTTGACCGAATCACCCACGTCCTACGTGAACTACACTGGCTTTCTCTGCAAACCAGGATACTGTATAAGACTGCATGCATCATCTACAAAGTAGCCACGAGTATTACACCAGTGTACCTGGTGGCTAAGCTTCACATATCTGGTGGCACATGTCCCTCGCACAACAAATCAAACAAACGGCTCGAATCACATCTTGCCCACAAAGAGAGGACCTGCAAACAATCCTTCTCTTGTCACGCACCCACCTTCTGGAACTAGATCTTCTGATACGGCTAGGAAAGCCCCCACCATTGTCCAGTTCTGCAAAGCTCTCAAAACGTGGGGTTTTCTACAGTACCTGTCCAAGGACTAATACGGATGGACACACAGACCACAAATCACAGTACTACGCTACTGTTTAAAAGACGCCAGCCCAAACGCTTACTGCCCACACCCTGTAGAGAGCTCTGCTGCTCTCGAGCTAGGTCCACACTTAAAACAATATTTAAAATGTAAAATAAATATAAATATGAGACAATGGTGATTAAAATGCCTTAGCTAAGATCACGGTTTCCTTTGAATAGCCTTTAGATTGACTAACTGTAAAAATAATGAGAGAATATACTTAGATCATTTTTTTACATGATTAATCAGTGTCCTTTTGTTGTCTCCAGTGAAAATGTACTGCCAATAATAATAACTGCTATTCATGATGTTCTAACAAAAACATTAATTTCTATTCCTGATCTTTAAACTTTGGTGCATCAATGATACTTTTGGCTATGCATAAAGGTATGACCCCTGTTGTTAGCAATGAAAATGTTGTCTGGCGCTATGGAACAGCGGGTATGTATTTTTATGCTTATGCTGGGTACTGGACTAGATGCCTAAAAGAGGAAATATATAGAAGATGGTGGTACTCGTACAGGACGCGATGTGATCTTATGCCCAAACATGCACATGGACGGCCGAAATAAAAGTAACATCTGAATCCAAGACCCTTTCTTTATGTGCAGAGGAGTTATAAAAAGCTAAACACAAGCATTACCTAATATTTTCAAAAAAGTGCCATAGTATTTCTACAAGCCATGTTTGATAATATAATTCCCAAATTATTGCTCCAATTCTTCTAGGAATTAAGAGCGGAAGAGAAAAGGCTGAACCTTAAAGACCACAGTGCGTTGTTTAATAGACTATGGAAAAAAGTGGTAATAAAGGAGTAGTTATTTCAGGAAGAATGGGGTCCGTTGATTAGAAAGTGGGAAATTGACACTGCGAAAAAGAGGAATTGTGAGGATGAGTCGGCGGGGGGTGGCTGGAATGAGTGGGGAAGACGGGTGGGAAGGATTTATAAATGAAAGCAATATTTAGCGGGATTGCATAGTTCTCGCCTGATGCAGAGTATGAAGAGTAGGGAAATCCCCTAACTGTAACACTGATTCAGGGCTGAGAGGACCAAATTAGTTTGAACTTGACAGAACAGCTCCTAAGATTGCCATGCCATTATAAATCTTGATGATATGATTTTGTGATCACTTCTTTTAATTTTTTTGTTTTCTTTAGGTAACTTTGGAGGTTGAGGGGTGGTTTTGATGGTATACGCTATTGTTGAGTATTGATGAGCTCTAAATTGTTAATTTTGCAAAACCGTCAATAAAACGTATGTTTAAAAAAAAGGTTACAATACAAAATCTGTATGTCAAGTGGTTGTTTCCTGGGCGGCGTGACAGCAAGGATTTTGATAGGTTGGTGCTTCACTTACCAATCTTGGACACTTGACAGGTCATCAAGATATGAGCCAGACAGAGTATGGGGGAGAAGCCAATTACAAGTTATCATCCATCATTATCAGGCCATGAAACCGGGCAATCCCTTTGTACTTGGATTTGTGCAGCGATTCCTGTCTATGTGTGATTTTAGGGAGTTTCGCAGGTGCCTTATCTGTGTTCGCTTCTAATGAATGGCCAGTATTTTTTGTGTATGGGTCATTGGCTATGCAATTGAATTACCTTCTGTTTATTAAGATTTCAGCTACTATCAATGTGCATGTTGTGTTTTCTTCTGCCGCTTGGGACAATCAAGTTATTTTTCATGGAGTCTTTTGGCTTAATGTTTTGCTGCACCTGGCTATCAAAGGCTGTTTGTGCTTCTCAGAAACATCAATCAATCTAGGAGTATGCTACTTGCGTCTTGGAAACTGTTATCTCGTGCCTTCTTTCTGCCGTCCCCATCCTTCCTTATTGCCTCTAACCTTGGTACTTGTTGCCAGCTACTGTCTGAGCACTGCACGGATATGTGTTTCCGTGGATTCAGCCTTTTGAGCTTTTCGAGGAAGCCTTAAGGCCACTGCTAATTCTGAGAGGTTCAGTGTTGTCCATCTGTCTTAATATCAATTTTCTAAAACAGGGAGTATAATGAACTTCAACGAACATGCACTCGATCTTCTCACTCAGAGAGTTTCATAAAAAAATGCAGGTTATATAGCAGAAAGTCATCATCATTGACGCCAATCTACGTGGCAAACTACAAAAGCCTATTTGGGAAAGTGATAGGCTTAAAGGTAACATCTAGGTATACGTTCCATACTTGTTCGGGAAAGTGATTGCTGCTCTACCATCAGGTGGGGCAACTAAGCCCTCCTCTAGTGCAAGTCACTGTGAATGTCATCAAATACACAGTGTCCTATTTGTTATACAAACTATAGGACTCTCTATTAAATGGCCCTCCACAATTGGTTGGCACCCTTGTACCCCTCTTTAATATTCCACACATGCTAGCAGCACGCAGGCTGGCACCCAGGTGCTGGTGGTCTGGTCAGAACCATAGCCTCCCACCTAATTAGCCTGCCTTCTATCATCACTCTTGTGGTCTGCCAGTCAATTAGCCTTTGAATATGGCCTTGGAAATGTTCTCTGTGCCTGAGAATAAAAGGGAGTATAGGCATACTTTGTCTCTTGGTTTCAAAGTAGCTCGACTCAGTATCGATTTTCATCCGACCATGTGACTAGAGACCATGTTTCAGAGCTTTTCTGTATTTGAAATACTATTAAATGATGAACCTCTGATGTCTTCAATGCTCTTGCTCCTCACCTCAGACAGGAGTTTGTTCTTTTTCACACATTTTGTAGGTACTGCATGAATATCCAAGCTCACGGTGGCATTGACTTCCTGGTGCTGAGCCAGCCAAGCTCTTCTTGACTCTTCCTCCGTCATTAAGTTGTTTTCCAACTGTGCCAGACTGAAAAAGCCTTTTTATTCAAGAGTCCAGACTTTGCTAAAGTGCGTTGTGGAACATCAATATTCTATACATTCCTATGCATATATATTGGTGCATCGCCGCAATCTATTCACTACGTAGCCAGCCTTTAAGAATACTTTCTCGACTTGCGTTACTGCATCTGTACAATTGTAAAATAACTTGGCATTTTCTTCATCGTTTTTGTAGCATGAGCATCTTCATCTCAAGCCCAAAATTTTGCTCATCTTTAACACCTCCTCCTTAGATCTAGTAGAATGTTTATGGTCTTCAGCCTCTGTTCTGGATGTGTCAGCTCTGCTTTGCATGATGTCACCAATCTTCTTTCTTGCTCGTTTTCACACTTCCTGCGGGATTTCATTCAAATGACTATCATATTGTCGTGAGTGCATATATGATTTCCTCAATGGGTACCTCACTTCCAGGATTCCTTTCGGTATAGGTATTTTCACTGGCACTGCATATGTCTTGTAGAGGAGGTCCCAGACATGGCCTGCACCCCTTCCCCTCATTTCGAGGTACCATGAACGCGCTCGCCAAGGTATGTGACATATGAAGAGCAAATGAACCTACAAAGAGCTGCACTGGGACTATGCCCAGTATACATCAGAAGATCCATACCGGTTGAAGCAGCCATAACCAGACAACCCTGGGCAGCATGGTACCCTATTAGACAGCCATACCAGCCTCTGATACGAAATGAGGAGTACCTACACACTGTCCGCGAAGAGACCCCTAAAGCCTTAATGGAAGGCCAGTGGAAATGACACAAGGGCCTGAACAGATCCGTGAATGAACAAAAGCAGCTATCGAAGATAACACGCCAGTGCGAGTAACTACGAAATTGAATGGAATAGGCACAGAGAGGAGACAATGTTACAACGTGAGGAAACAGTGTTACGAGACAAGATGGAAGCAACCGTCCTGTTAAACGTGTGTAAATAGGCTTGAAACGCAAGATGCTAAGAAATCGATACTGCTTGCAATGCTTAGTAGAAGATAGAGCGGCAACCGCCAACCGTGTATCTACCTCAATAAGGCACATTATACAAGTGCGACTTCATTTTGTAAAAGCAGAAAGGTACCCAGGCAGCCAGAGGCCCGACAGGCCAAGTTTCGAAACCCAGCCAAAGGCAAGAGAAGGAGCGGAATCGAAACTCAACAAAGAGCGGCTCATGTCTAGGAAATTGAGGTCAACCAGAGAAGAGAGGAGAGCATCAGCTCACAAGACTCCAACTTCAGAGCATACCAGCCTGCCTCATGAAGGTCAAGATAAGGGGGGGCCCATGCAGGTGGCTAGGCCGACACAGAATTAAATGCACTAAAAGCTGGAAACTGAAGCAGATTCATGGTGAACTAACATGTGACCAGCCAGGCGCGAAGAAGTACCATCGCCTGATGTCATCCAGGTCCCGAGGATGCCATAACTTTTCCCGATAAGAGACTACAGTTTCGAGGCCATCCTTAGCCAACTAATTGACACGTCGCCCTAAAAAACTGATTGATGAAAGGGAAGCAGGGTGAAACTTGGGACACCAGGCACAGGGGTGTCCATTCTGCATGCTGCTAATTAAAAGTGGAAATTTATGTCTACGGGTGTAACCTGCCCAATCACAATGGACCAAGTTATCTGGAGTCCTATAGATATTGCAACCAATAGGACGACATAGTTGTAGTGACGTATATCACGCATGATGTAGAGGGATGGACGTAGACACCCACCCAATAAGAGTTATCCAATCCGCATGCCCTATTATCATATACAGATATAACACCTATACTTAAGTTACCTTTCCTAACCAATTATATTGCATGTCGAGTTTTGTAAAGTTAGACTTCAATGATGACGAACATTGCCTATAAGAATCTCTGTTCAATTGAAGTTCGAGGAAGTCGGAGCGAGACCGGGGATCGCACTACAGCTGATTCCCATTTCTTTCCATGTTTGATGTATGTATCATTAAACGGACTTCCCTTTGCCAAACTACTGAGTCCTCGTTATTGAGTCGTGTCGGAGTAAGTGAATCCTGCACCCCCTGTCCTCACATGGTGCAGCTATCTTGTCTTACAAGTTCTAGAGGGTGAGTGCTGGCCAATGGGCCCGTCAGCGAATTCCTCTCCTCGTGAACACTCTCACACTCTGTCTCCTAACATATAGGCATCATGGGGGCGGAGCTTTGAGTCGGGGTACTTGGCTCCACCTCTACACTTAGGTAAGTACCTTTGCTGCATACTCACTGTGCACCACCTCATCCGCCTCTCAACGGTCTTATAACTTTCTTTTCCTGTTTGAAAACAACTATTTTCAAATTTCTTTAACTGATGTTATGATTCTAAACATTACTGAAGATGATAGCTACTGGCAAAGAACAGTACTGCCGTACATATAGAAATGTGGCCAGGAATGTCAGTTTGGAGACTCCTGGTGGAGCCCAGGCTGAAGGGCAATATTTGGACAATGCCAGGGCTGAGACCTGGCTAGCCCCAGCACATCTAAAGCCCCAGTTGCCATCCACATCATTCCTCGTAGTGAGAATGAGCATGCTGGAATGTTGTGTACATCACGCCTTACACAGGCCATGGTGGTGGTTGAGCCCCCACCAGGTATGCCATACATGAAACGCTGCACTCTGTCAGGGAAGAAAGGGTTAGGGAGGGAAAGGAAGGAAAACAGACACTCAATTGCGACAGTACATTTTCAGTCACCAATAACACAACACAAAGCATGTTTCATAATATGTACTTCTATATTGTTATAATATATTTTTTTAATTGACTACGAATGTTTGATGTTATATGGTGATATATGAAGAAATGTTATGAATGTGATGTTAAGAAAGATCTGTATACTCTTAAGGAATCTCTTATGTTATGTTCAGAAAAAAAACCAGCTACTGAAATATAGTTTATATTGTTTAACATAATCTACCAAATAGTATGCAACATATTTCCTCTTTGTACTTTCAATAATTATTTTCTGATTTGGAAAAATAAGTTTCATGCCATAGTAAACTTTGAAAAAATGATGTACTAAAAAGGCAATGCTAGCCTCTTTGTAATGACATATGTGTAGGGGAAACCAAAAATGGCATATTGAATATATTTGTATCTCTTGTTGTGCTACTATTTTTCTAGAATATTCCCCAGAGTTAAGGCTTTCAACCAACGTGGTGTCTAGATATACAAACTGCTCTGCCTTGTGATTTGTCATGTCACCTGAACCCCTGAACGGCATTATAGGGCCACAAGGTTATCCCAGCAGGCCCCACTGGGCTCAACACCTGATCAACTTGGATTGAGGTTCGAGGTGGCTCTCGGCCTGCTAACCAAGTGAAATCCAAAAGTGAAATTAGGATTGTGTGCGGAGTCCAGGGGTAGGAGTGCAGGGTATCCAGTGATAATAACGAAAAGATAATAACGAACAACATTTTGAACACATAATTTCTACAGAAAAATACAGATTTGTTTCATATATTATGGGGGTAGGGTACGGGGATATAAGACAGGAGCTCCCCCACATTTTTTTTTTAAATCAGTATTTTTTTTCAGTACAAATGTTTTGTTAAATTTTTTTGTTTTGTTATTTATTGATTAGTTAATATCACAGTGAACCGAGTGCAGGGACTACTGCATTTTCTTTTTGCATGGCTAGGGCATTTCTGGTCTTGATGTCCTATAACCTCCAATGCGTTTTCCGCTTTGCAATGCCTTGCAATGTCTTGCTATGCCATTATTGTGTGTCGCTTCTTTGATATGTCGTTCCCCTAAGCCAACCACCTTACCATTCTACATTCCAACACATACTACACACATTGACAGTGTGTAACACCATCCAAACTCTACACTCCTCTGCTTGTCACACACAGTCCTTCCTCAACCATTGACCCTTCCTTGTTCACACCCCAGACGTCTTAGTAGCAAATCTAGGAGGATACCTACACGTGGTGCATCCTTGTGAGTGCATTCACTCCTAGAGTGCCGGCAAGCACACAGATCTTGCTCCGGCTGACAATCTTGCACTGCTCCTTCTGCACCTACGGTCATTTGCATATTGAACTTTGCATGACATAAAGGTGCTTTTTTCCGAACCAAAAATGTCAATTTTATAAAGTCGATGTAATAGACATAAAAAGGTTACAGCAAACAATGAACACTGAAAAATATATATGACAGACCCGAATGACCTTGTCCACAGGTAGACTGGTCCCATATACTAGAGTTTTTTTTTTAAACAATCCAGCTAGATCTGAGGCCTCTTCAAACTTTTTTGCTGCTATTATTTAAGTTCTTACAGCCATTGCAGAGGTAGTATGTACACATTATTCAAGGAGATTACAGGTCTTTTGGTGCATAGTTATTGGATGCACTAGTGATAGCACAATATTGGGGCTCTTGATGTTCATACATTTTTTACCACACTTATATCTTATTTTCCGCCCGACCCGTCCTTTTTTGCACCGTCAATTGTCCTCACAGTTTCCCACATATTCGTCTATTCTTTTTCATGCCATTGCTTACCCACACTCTCCTTTTCCTGTTCCTGTTCTGAACTATCTGATCTTCTGGCTGCTGCCAAAGAGGTTAGTTTGTTTACACTGTCTTTCCCCTCACACAAGACTTTCCTGCATTCACGCTTTATCAACGAAGCGCTCTGATTGCTGTAATAAGGTCTATCTTCAAAGCATCGTCTAAAATTTTGTCTAATATCTGAGACATTTAACTGTTTGGCGAAGCGTGCTGAGAATATGGGAAATTGTGTGAAAAACAAAGGACCTCTCCCCCGCCTAAACCAGGACTTCCGGTCATGCCTTTGCCCCAGGACTCTCGTCCTTTCAGTAGTACAGACCAGTTGGCGTATTGACCTGTCATCGACAAATGCTCTTGTATCTCAGTGCAGGCCATGTACAACTCCAAACTGTTGAGCCTAGTGTTGTGATCAGGGGTACAAATAAGCAAAAATGTCATGGGACAATGGGGAGGGGTGGCTAATCCTTCAAATGTTGGGAGAGCGGCTAACTTCAGAGACTGTGGGCAAGGGGCAAACCTATGTGGGAGCATCTAACTTCTTTACACATTCTACGGAGACTATGCTGGTGAAGCTTCAATGTTACAACATTTACTCTCTCCTTCACCTCTGAAACACCACACTTAAGAACTGCTGTGAGAAGGAGAGGTCTCCTGTCCCCCTACCCTTCCAATCAATCTTCTGACATGCAACAACTAACACCCTCATCACGATTTCAATTGCCTAAAAATGTATGCATACAAATAAAGGTGTTAACAATGAAACGCTGTACATTAGTAATTTCCGGGCCTTTGTTAACTGTACAGCCACAGGCATCGTTTATTGTCTGTGTCCTGTTCTGACCTGCCACAGGTCCGTAGGTCTGCCAGATCAAGTCAATTTAGCATGAGAAAGGCCTGTATAAATTCGCATGAATTACATGATTGTTTTTGTATGCATCATGTATGTAATGTGGATGTATTGATTTTCACTGTGATTAATTTTGGTAAATTTGATGATTTCATATTCAATGTGCAAGGTTCTGTAAACCAAATCAAAATTTTTAAAAACATCAAAAAATTGTAAAACGTCTAATTAATCCAAAATGTATTTCGGGGATGGGGTGGTAAAGCTAAATCTGTCCATGGGTCGTTCCGCCACTGGTTGTGATACACACTCTTTCGTTCCAGCACCTGCAGACAGGCAAGTATAGGGCATGGGGAGTGAGGAGACATGTAAAAGTTAGTGTTTGCACACTATTAAATTAGGCAGGCAGAGTTAGAAATGTCTAGTTCTTCGCAATGAATGGAAGTCTTTTTACTGTGTCTATGTTTAATGTAATACTGGGCCAATCCCCTTTGTTCATTTTTTATTCATTTTGTGTTGCTCCGGTCCGATAAAATCGTTCCTAAATTATTCGTTACATACAATATGCAATGCACATTTAAAACTGTGGCCCAAGAGTCAGTTCTCCCCACCTAAACTAGAGAGGCATCTTTCTCCACAGTCTATGGAGCGCCACCACACTTGCGTTGAGACCTCCCACTACTGTGCATGCACACTATTAGCTCCCTTTTCTTGCAGAGGGATATTCCCCCCACCCCCTTCATTTCAATCTGCAATCGTTATTCCCCAGCTGTCCTGTCGCCCAATACTCTTGCCTCTCCTTAGTGACTTTCATCCCCCTTAATAATGGTGGGCTTGCACTTTGCATCAATTTTAACTAGCTGATCATGCAATAATCTCCTCCCCTGGTTGACACTGCATACCACCTTTTTGTTGCACATTGTACTCCATCTGATCCCGATGGCTCCCACTCTCTATTGTGCTGTTACTTACAGTGCCCCCCTGTGTTCTCTCATGAGGTGCCGCAGCACACCATACCGGTTATCGAGGAGGAGCTGCACGACTCCCTGGTACAGTAAGTGATCGACAAAGCAGCCTTTTGGGCTTTCTGCACAAAAACACCAAGACTCGCTTGTAGTGGAAAAGGTTGCTTTAATGTGACAGGCCAAAGCTCACAAATAACCGCTAACCTGGCTCCCTGGCCTTACAGACTAACACAAAATGTTTTAACAACCAAACCAAAGTAATAATTCAACACTTTCAGTTCCCCCAACAATTAAATAATTAAATCAGTTCCACTTCCTCCCTACCTATCCCTTGGTCCCTATCGTCTCCTTACCATCTTCTCAAGGAGTCCCGCTTCCTCCCGGGGCCATTCCCCTCCATCTTCCATACCTGTTGACTCGGGGTAGCCCGTTTGTGCAAACAGCACCACCCCCATGATTTCCCACGCTATTCCCCCATTTTGCTTCCCTCCCCCCTCATCTAAAGGGGTCATGCCCCCGGCAACCCACAACCTCAATACCTATGAACTCCCCTCTACACCAAACTCCTTCCTTCTATGACTTGCAGCCAGGCTGACCTGCCACATCAGCAACAGAAACTTTACAACATAACTTCCCCAACTAATGCCCCAGCCTGTCTCAAGAAAACTGCCAACCAAACCCCGCCTCCCGATGAGGTTGACTTTGTGATTACAAAGGTGACTCCAGGTATCACTGGTTCCTCCACCCTAACTCGTGTGACTCATTACAGTGCATTTCCTTTAAATCAGTGGTGCTTTGGCATTGCGCTGCAGTTATCTGTAGTCCCAGAGACGTTGGTGGTGATGAGACATGCAGCCCCCTGTTCTGCTACTCCATAGAAAAGCAAGGAACCGACATAGGCAGTCCTCTCTCAAGATCACTTTTCTGCCACGTTATCACTTCACTGAATAGAAACTCCTCTGTACCCACCATGAAGGGCAACTGTCCCCTCCCTGGATTTGCACTGTCACCTTAACATAATTCCCATATCTGCAGGTTTCAGGTATAAGACAAAGCCCACTGAGATTCCAGACTGAAACGAACCAGTGGCCGCACTAAATAATAACCACACTTTGAAAAAGCTGCCATAATTTGAATTCCAAACAATAGCACTTTTTCATAACCTGGCCTTACTTTGACACAATCACATACCATCATTGAGCCTGTTGGGTTAATTAGAAGCTAAACAAGTGTTCAACCCCCAAAATGCAATCATGTCCAAAATGAAACTTGAAATGGTCACCTCATCACCTACGCCCATTATAACACTGCATGAGTAAAAAGCAAAAGCCACGCAATCCGTGAAAAGGTCACCAAACAAAGAAAGGACCCCTCATCCTTATAATAACACTGCATAGGTTCAAAAAAGGAAGATCCGCACTTAGCACAGACACACACGTGGCACTACGATGCTGAAAGTCAGGCTGTGAGGCTGCTCAGTCCTTAGAGTAAAGTACAAATGTAGAGCAAAAAAAAAAACAGACTTCAGCTTACCCTTTCCTTCAGTGGATCGTTGTGGCAGCGAGCAATGGGCAGGAAAAAAGGAAATCACACGAGTCACTGCAGCATGGCTCGAACTGGACTGGTGGTCGTCTTTTTACAAATGAAAGGCAGGCAAAACAAACTACTGGATTTGCGTCACGTGCCCGACTACCTATTGGTTTGAAAAATTCACGGCAAACATAGCACCTTTCGAGACTTACAGTGGTTTGGGGGGCGGACTGGCAAACTACTGACCATCTGATCCTGTAAGCTGATTGGGCCCTGCCGTTTTGCTAAACTAGGAGCCAAGTGCTTAATCAGCGTGCAGGAACAGGTACAGCTGCGACTGCTCTGCAGCACGAATCGGCCTACAGAGAAAAATCAACGGCCCTCAGTACCGGTGCTCATTTTTATTGATGAGAAGTGCCATCCATGTTCAGATTGTGCTCCATCAGAAAAGAGCATTATTCCTGAATGGCAGGCTGTGTCAGACCAAGTCTGGGAAATCAACAGAGGCTTAACTTCAGCCATATGGAAAAACGTGTGACTTTTGGGCTACAAAATGTCAAAAATCACTGCTTCAAAAGAAACCCTGGCTCTAAGGACCTATGTCAATTTCAGTGGATCTGTGTCTTAAACAGATTGCTTTATGAGAGAAACTTACTAGGGATGCAAAAAACCATGTGGGAAATTCAGATGGAAGAGAAAACCTTTTGAAATGGACATACTAGCAGGCTTCACCACATGTTTAAATGTGTTTTTGCAAAATAAGAAAAATACCTGTTTTTAAAGTATATGTTGGATAAGGCCCTGTCCTGGCCTAGCAATGTAATGGGGTTTTTGCTGGGAAACATATATGGTATGTGTTATTTCAATAGGCTTGCTTCTGATTCAGAACAAAATAAAATAAAGAATTAAATGCATTGGTTTGACTGAGGAAGCTCCAGAACAGGTTTTTCTGCTGGCTAAACTGAGGCCTTCTTCCAAAAGGAGCCATCATAAAACTTCTGGAGCATATTTGTATTTGTATTTATTAGGTTTATATAGCGCTTTACGCCAAAGTGCTTTACAATACAACAAGAATACATAGTAAACAAGAAGCATAAAGTTACAAAGACATACATGTTAATTGCTACCTTTGGAAACTTTGAATGGACCAAGACAAAGAAATATCACACACTCGTCAGACATTTGTCTGGGCTTCAGCTTGAGACAATAGATCTGGGACACCTATGGGTGAATTGGGGGAAGTGGCAATAAACATTCAATCAAACTGGTCAACCCCCATGGCCGCCCTGACTGAACTGACAGTTGGTGGTAGCTGAAGAAAAAAATGGTCCCAGTTGAAGGACAAAGGCTGGCCATCTTCCTCAAAATACTATTTGATGAATAAACTTTTAAGACTCTTAATTCTGTAACCGGACAGCACAGAAATGAAAAGTTCATCAGTTTATATGTGATTTTCATGGCTTCTAAACAAGATATCACGGCCGTCCATAGCATGTATGGGACACAAACGGCAGGAGAATGTAAATCATGGGGAAAGTACATATGGTGGAACTTTAAAAATTAATAGAAATATGCCCTATGATAATATGCACACACACCTAAAATGGTGGACTTTGGGTAAAGCGGTTTTTACTAAAAATCCCGAAAAACTATTTGGAGGGCGAAACAATGGCGTACAAACATGAGAATCAGACTGCCATGCTCTGAGTGAAATATGTATTCTGCCTATGTAATTTGTTAAAGTCCCACAAATGTACAAATGTGTAATTTATATTAAGAATGATTTTTGGCAAAAAGGACTGTGGGAAGACTTTGCACCTCATAAACCACAACCCCGTAAACTGAGTCCCCTCCTAGAAGAGGCAACCAACATTGGCTGACCTATCCGGTCTAGCTCAGTTCTGCCCAACAATAAACCAGTGATGTCACCCACTTTTATATAAGTGGTGGGAGCTCACAGGGACACCTCTCTCCTGAATTTCCAGCGCCTACGTATCCTGACATTCCAGATCCACCATTGCAAGATTCCACTCCCAGCAAGGCCAAAGCATAGCTGATCCTATCCCAGCAAGGTCATTGATCCAGAAATTCCACTCAAATCCCAATAACAAAGGGGAAAAGCTGTGGTACCCTTTTGGGAAGCAGCCTGTGACCAGACCAGCTTTTTGCCCACTCCCTTCATGCCCGCTGCCATCATCCAGTGACCAGACTTACCCAGCTGTTTGCTGTAAGGGACGCCTGCTTTCCGGTGACCAGAACCTTTTGAGTCAAGAACCAGGTTGGCTGTCCCAAATTCTAAACTCCAGTGCCGATTGCGAGTATTTCCCCATCCCATAGCAACACATAGTCTACCCATCCTGACACCATGTCTTGGTCCCACTTTTTAAGTAATCCTATCCATTCCTTGATTCCATGTTTAAAACGGTTACACTTCTCTGTGCATCTTGTCCTTGATCTCCAAGCGTTAGTGCCACTTTTCACTTCTGCCTTGCATAGATCATAGGTCCTTAGCAATATTTTGATTAACTAAATTAATTTTCCCTAAAGAAAAGGGGTACACTGCATGACGGGTTACAACTGCAGCGTCATTTTTATATTCACGGGTGGCGTTCCTCTTTTCTAGCCATTAAATCTTGTGTAAGTAAAACTTCGCATTTTCACTGCTTTATTTGCCTACAATCAAACCTCATTTCACCTTGAAAATCTCATCCAATTCTTGATCTATAGTCACCCTTTCACTTCTGTATTGTCCCTGTGATATGCATCTATCACCCAGGCTAAAAACCACATTCCGATTCTGTGTTTTTCACCCGTTTAAAAAACAAAACGTTTTTGACATTTAAAGCTGAAAAAGAGAACAATGCAACTTTTCCATGTGTGATTTGACTGCGCTGTGTTTTTAATTTTAACCTGCTTTGTGAACTGTATACCTTTAATGATACCTTCCCTTATAGTTGCTAGTGCTATAACATCCCTGATACTGTGATAAAAAATAGGTACATCATTATTTGACCACACATAGAATAAATTATTTGTTAAAATCTGAGTGTCATTTTAGGCCAATGCTAAGGGTTGGTCGGATTTTGATTCTGTTTGCTGCCTTACATCCCTGACTACCTGATGCTTCTTTCTATCCACTTAGAATATGAGTAATTGTGGGCTGAGGGAACATTGCAAGGGGATACCTTAACTCGGGTGCTATCTATCCTAATTGAAAAAGTGCTCCTATTCATTTGTGCTTTGGATATATTATTATAGAAGGTTACCCAAGTGCATTTCAGTGGTTTTCATGGTAATTATCACCCCATTAGTGATTGATGACCAATATAAAAGTTGTGTGATTTTCTTTGAAATTAAAATAAATAAATATTGTGTTAACACCCACTGGCCTTGTTCATGGTACATTGTGACCTGGGGTATTTGTAAAAGGGGGTGTGAGATGGGTTGGGTATCCGCTCAATTTGAATTAGTTGAAAATAAAGATAAAGTATTCTAATTGAGTGCTACATCCTAGGCTAAGGGCAAGAGTCCTGATCCAGTGTGTGACACCCGGCTAGAATCCTTCACAATTCAGAAGTGGGTGGCAGGAGCAATTTGGTGGAAGGAGAATCCCAGGAGGGGATACCGCCCCCTGTAATATTGAGCCACCCAAGCAGAGCCTTGCCTATGAGTCCAATTCTGTGGCAGCTCTCACCATTTCCAACAAGTACAGCCAAGTACCCACGATCAAGCCGCTACACATCTCCACAAACCCAGTGATAATTGGAATGGCCCAATCATTAACAACGCAACTCTGCCGGCCCTGAATTTTGTACTGAACTCTCTGCTTAATGTGTTCGAACTCTTGAAGGGTGAAGTGCAAACCCATTCCGGTATCTTAATGAGATGACTAGGGAAACGGGCCCATGTGTATCATCAATGGTTGGTCTCAGGAATGCCCTAAACACAACAGTTATAACCACCCTATCTGAAGTGAAGGCCGAGGTGAAACAGCAGGCTTCTGAGGTGACTGTCATACGGGGTGCTTTTGGCGATGCAAATACCCAAAGGGAAATGATCTTGGGAGGAGTCTCCCAGCTGGTAAACAACACTGAGAAGGGCAGTGGCCAGGTAGTTGCAGAGAATATTATTCCATTGGATGGTAGATTTAGCACAACGTTTGATGACACCCCCTCTCGGTCTCTGTCTTGGAGGAGTTCAGATGGCTGCCACACGCGGTGGAAGTCGACTGTGTGGTCTCCTAAGCAGACAAAGAGGAATTGGTGCCCAGGTCCGCCCACACGGAGCCACCTATAGATGGAGGTTGTGAGCCAAGTACATCGAACGAGGGGCAAAGCTAAGAGGAAGAGGAATACAAGTAGGAGACAGGACTTGACATCTCCCAAAAGGAAAAAAAACAAAGAATCAAAAATCCCGGGGAGCCAAGAATAATGGGTCTGCTGGTTTCATTTTTTCTCTGTCTGAGACCTGCAAAGTGGATCCAGAATGGACGAGGAAGTCCCAAGCATTCTGGAACTACTAGGCAGCAGGTCCAGGAAATAAAGCCCCCTTCATCTGATGGAGGGGCATCTTTGCCACAGGGAAAAAAACTTGGCCGAGAAGTGTGCCAATTCAAAGGCAGCCCGGGTGCAGGTTGTCAAGGCTAGTAGCATCGGTGTGCAGACAGAGACAAGGCCTGATGCTATGAATGGTCCATTATAGAACATTCAGGGTATAGGGGAGCTACTTCTTAATGACCAACAGCCCCTTGGAAATCCTAGTGGTACTGTAGCAGAGAATAGGGCCAAATTAATAAAATGGGGCCCTATTTTTTTGCGAGGGAAAAAGACGGATCATCTGGCTGACTTGAGCCTTAACCTGAAGTTATCGCCTGCAGGACCCTCAGTGGCCGCAGGAGAAAATCAGAGTCCTGTCATATCTGAAGGAACAGTCTCCCGATAGTGTCTGCTCAGAGTCCCTATATATTGTCCCAAGGAAGACGTGAGGATGTGGAAGTGGCTTTAAACTTGAGGCAAGAGATCAATGACGCCGGGATAGCCGCTTTTGCTATTGTGAGACTATGGTTGAAATGCACCGGGAAGGGCATATAACATAATTCACTGAACCACAAAGCAATTTTGGCCTTCTTTAGGGAGATACCGGATTTGAACTTGTTGTCCACCAACGACATTGAGTTGGTTTTCCGTTTGAACATACTGTCTCAACAGTAGAGTTGTGCGTACAACAGAAGTCTGGCAATTATCCATGACCTTAGGAAACGGGGTCTGGAGGTTTATACCGCCCTTCCAGATAGGGAAATGAGGGCTAGCCCCGGGAGGACTGGTAGTGGAGGGGAGCACCACAGGGGTAGCCTAATCGATAATGTATGTGCAAGCCAGTCAGTCAAAGTAAAACGAAAGTCCAATCCACAGTGCGAGTCAGAAATGAAGCTCTGGTCCCTGCTCGCAGAGATTCTTAAATCAAGTATTTCAGAAATTGGGGGTGGCGCAAGAATCACTTTAGTTGCAAATGAGGGGCGGTTCGTAAGCTTGAATAAAAAATAGGGCCATTAAAGAGGCCATTTTTGGTTGCAAAGATCTCGTCCTTTTACAGGAAACGTGGCTTATAAACTCTTTCCAGATGGAGGGCTTTACTATCTCACATCAGCCAGCTACACATCAGAACAGTGGAAGGCCATCGGGTGGCCTTACTATTGCCATCCGTAACTCTGCAACAGCAGGGATTGAAGTCATCCTCTCCAAAACAAATGGATTGTTGGCAGTTAAATTGGGGCTACGTGGTAGAGATCGGGTACAACCATTGATAATTATCAATTTAAATTGGAACCCCCCCTTATTCTGAGCTTGTACTTTTTTTGGAGTTGCTTGCCGATTTGTTGGTCAAGGTAGACTCAAGTTATCCCGGAATTGGCATTCTCTTGGCAGGAGACTTTAATGCTCAATGCATCGACAGTTAATGGACAGGGTAGATCAGCCACAAAATAAAAATGACGGCCATTGGGAAGAGATGGGTATCGTTCCTTTCTAATTGGAACCTGACTACGGCGAACGGTGCAATCAAGGGGGGTGTGCCCCGGCTGCAACCTGGAGGAGGGGAACCTCCAGTTCGACCATTGATTATGTGTTTCTCTAACACCAGCTCTTTGAGATTAATAATAACTTTCAAGTGGGGGAGGGGAGCAGGAGTGATCATGGTCGACTGGAGGGCTCCCTCACCTGGGATTTTCCCAGGCAACGTCCGGGACTATGTCAAGCTGTGATCATTAATAATGGGAAGAATAGGCTGGTGATGTTCAGAAGGGATGGTACACGCCTAAATCACGAGCTGCAATTATACTGCATGGATATTCCCGGTATTTGCTTGGTGTACACATGTAGCCCATCAGGTTTCCGTGAATTTCTTTGGGCAGTAGACCACCCATCTATGACAGATTTCCATAAGCATCCCATACACCCACACATTGATGAGGAAACATGGGTAAAGAAGAAAGAACTGCGCAAAGCATTAAGGGACCTAAGGCTCGGACCTTTGGAGTCAGAGGAATACAGGTCAAGATTGGGTAACCTAAGGAGGGACTATAGGAATTGGTCCCCGGGTCATAGATTCCTCTGCCTCCAAAAAGATGGTGAGTTGATGTTGGGAGCACTGAGTAATAATAACTTGCAAAACCTTTGGACCCTAATCAACCCTTCAGAGGCCTCACAGGCGAATCATCAAAGTAATGTGATCGCTGTAGCAACGCGGTGCGACCACTTCCGTTCTCTCTATACAAAATCATCCATGAAGTTTCGTTATAAAACAGCCAATATTCCTTGGGAGTTGGAGCATTCAGAGGACTCCATCTCCAAATTGATTCACAAGTCACCTTCCTCCAGGGCGACGGAGCCAAATGGTCTGACGTACCAGGTCCCGAAGGGAAATGTGGCATGGTGGTCCAAGCTGTTGGCCACGTTCTTTGGGAAGATTGTGGCTGAGAGACTCTTCCCTCCCACATGGAAAACCTCGATAGTCATCCCAATATTCAAGGGGGGAGGTTGGACAGATCCCGTTAACTATCATCCAATCGCTCTCCTTGATGTAGAGAGCAAAATATTTGTGGGGCTCCTGATGAGAGAGTTGGACCAGTGGGACAAGCAAAATAACATATTGGCAAGATTCCAGGCGGGCTTCCGCAGAGGCCTCTCAAAAGTATTGAATGGGACGGTGTTGAGCATTCTCTGTGAAAATCTTGGGTGAAGGGTGGCCTGGTGCTTTATGGAGCGTGGAATGACCACTACAACGCCTTTGATACGGTCAGTGGGGGCCGTCTTTGGGAAAAGTTGAAAGGCTTAGCGGGCCCTGAGATCTCTCTTGGCAATATTATCAAGCCTACAAGAGAATGTCAACTTCAAGGTCATTTTGGATGCTAGGGGTCACCTATCCGTTTTTGTCCAGGTTGAAAGGGGAGTTTGACAGGGTTGTTTAATTGCACCCCATGACTTTAACCTCTATTTGGTAAATTTGGAGAAAGCATTTGGATAATCTGCATTGGCTAGTCCCAAGATAGGCACTCACCCAGTCAGTTGGCTAGCCTACACCGATTACATTATTCTCCTTGATTATACTGCAGTTGGTTTGCAACGCCTCTTGAGCTCCCTGGGTAAATATGCCAGGGAGAATGACTTCTTAATCAACCCAAAAAAATCCTAAATATCGGTTTTGAAGAGGCTGGGTAGGTGTGTGGCCAATTTCAAGTAGGCCCTGGGAGAACACCGGATCCCGGTAGAGAGGGAGGGGGTGTACCTAGTTTTCACAATATACACTTTTCCCAAAACTAGAAAATTTGACTCGTCTTAGATTGGAAAAGCGTCCCAATCAACATGCCAAATGAAAAAAACATTTGGCCACATTTTGCAAATGTTCACTGTTGCCTCTGATTCAATTTTACACTGCCAAAGTGATCCCAGTCATTCTGTATACGATAGAAGCTAAACAATTGGCATGGAATACAAATTGGTCGGAGTGGAGGGGGCTGAATATGGAAGAGAGTGTTGGGTCTCCCACAGAGCTTATAAATGAGCAGCCTAAGTTATGAACTCGGCCTAAGGTCCCAGCGGATGTATGTCGAATGGAGGCTCATCTCATTGTACAGACTGATTGATAGTGGCTCCACAAGCAAATTATTTGTACGAGGATATTGGGATCCTCATGGAACAGGCATCTTCATCATTCCCGTTGAATTTAAAGTCGATTGTCTCTGGGGCGCTGCCGGAATGCGACTGTGATGTTGAAACTTTAATAACCAATCCCAGGAAGGTAAAGGGGGATGCTGATGCGAATGGACTGGATCCGCACAATTGATAGTACGCGAGAGCTGACCTTGGCCAATCATTGCCACCTTTTGATAACAAGTTTGGCTTCTTGCCTAGGTATCTGAGATGCTTCCCTAGTTTGAAGTTGAGGCGGGCATTTCTAAACGTCCGCCTCAACTTGGTACATAAAGGTGAGGTGCCGTCTCAGCGCAACAGGAGCACACAGGTAACAAAATATTGCTCTTATTGTGAGGAAACCAGAGCTCAATCCCTCGGACACATTCTATTGGAGTGTAGAGGCACGTGGGATCTAAGGGTGAAGCATTTTCTGCACTTTGTGGAAAGGGAAGATAGACTGCGAGATGTTCTGGGAAAGGCTGATAGCAAGTCACAAAACCTCTTGGACTATACATGTTGTGCAAGCCTTGCAGGTGTGTGGCCTAATGTAGAGCTACTAATCTATGTTGGGATATTTAAAAGTTGAAACATTTCTCTCTTGACCTGTATATTTTATACACAATCGTGCTGTTATTTGGGATTGGATGTAAATGAGATGTTTTCTTTTAAATTTTGTATGAATTTCTTCTGTAATGTGAAAAGCCAAATGATCGGCTATAACACAATAAATAAAAAATAGTAGGCAAAAGGCCATATTTAAGTGGCAAAAAGAGGTAACACTAGACATGTAAAAGGGACCATAGCTGGGCCAAGGGGTTTCTACCATATTCAAGCTTGTTGAAAAGGTTGGTATTGGGAGTGTGTCTCGGTAGACTCTAGGCCTCATTACGAGTCACCCGGTATGGAAATAACGGTGGCGGTAAACCCGCCGCCACCGTTGTTACCATACCGGGTGATCTCGAGTCCTGCAGGCAGAGGTGTCATTCCCTCCAGGTTTGACTTGGCGGGTTTAACACCGCCCGCCTGCAGGCGGACGTGGAAACACCGGCACCATCACGAGATGGTGCCGGTGTTTCCATGGTCCCCATTCCCATTGAGTCCTGTGGGACTCAATGGGAATGGGGATTTACCGAATTCCGCCTCTGGAATTCCCGGGTCACCGGGGTTGTAATGTCCCGGTAATTCCGGGAATCACAGAGGTGGAATGGTAATACGAGTCCGGCGGTAACCGAGCCAGAAAAAACGGCAGGTTACCACCGGACTCGTAATGAGGCCCTCTGTCTCACGTTGTAAGGACTAAGGCGAGGAAGAAACACAAGAGTCTAACGATGCACCACCGCTTCTCGCTGCCCATTGAGGGGCCCTTCAGTGGCCTCCACCAGGTAAGGCTCTTGGGGATCCTGTTCTGGGGGGACGCATGACCAGTCGAGCAGTGCGGCCAGAGTCGCACGGGGCCATGGGACTCAGAACGATTTGCTGATAGGCCGCTGCTCGTGCAAGACTGCAGGCTTGTGGCAGAGCGAGCCTGTCACGTGCAATACTGCATTTGATCTTGTAGGCTGCCTTCTGTGAAGGGTCGGTGGACCTGGGACGGAGTCAGTAACACGTTCAGTGTCACCAGCCCCTCAGGAAAACTAACATGTGACTTATTGGGACAGAGCATTGTGAGGCATTTCAGTGGCAGCAGCATGTCAGTCAATCTCTACATTACTTGCAGGCTAGTCCTCCACTGAAAAATCCTGCCTCTGATTTATAAAGACTGGCCTGGAGAGTCAGTTCGAGTGGGGCAATAACGGTTACTTCGATAACGCTCATAGCTGCAGCCGCATGTCATGTGTGGCACTATGAGCCAGCCCTGGCTTTTATCCTTGAATGCTGGGACTTATACGACCATCCTTAAATTGGGAAAAAGAAGCCCAAGCATAACAGGTCTGGCTTTAGGTACACAAGGCAACTTGGCGGCTGTGCACACTTACTGTCACAGTGCTGCAGCTTAAAGGCACCCTAAACTGCATGCGACTTGAAAGGCGCACCTATATTTTCAGCAGCCTCATTACACAACGAGCTTACTTCTAACAATACGCTCAATAACACCTTTTGGCAAAATGCGTGTAACTTCCTGTCACGGGAGTCGTCTTTAACTAAGCCCACTGCTTTTTAAGTCAACAGCCGTGTGCATGCTTTAGGCCCATACTCCCAATTGGGACATTAAAACGACATCTGTCGCTTAAATTTTGATAGATGGGCCTTTGAATTCTGAAATGCCACAATTGGAAACGTGTGTGTCGTCCAGTCATGGTCAGAAACCTCAAAATGTCATCTAAAATCGAAGATAACAGTCGAACATGCAACACGGGGATTCGCTGCCGTTACCGGCACATGAAGGTATTTTGGCATCTGGGTGGAACAGCTTTATTGGAAAAACGAGTTGCAGTGAAAACGCCCTTTCAAAACAAAACCCTACTCTCTGGGTCTGCAACCTTTTCTTCTCCAGATGTTTTGGACTACAACACCCATTAGCCCTAGTCAACTTGAGGGATCATGGGAGACATGGTGAAAAATACTTTGGGCCTCATTACAACCCTGGCGTTGGACCATGGTGCTATTAGCACCATGGTCCAAGCCGGATTCCGCCATGGTGGATGGCGGATTTACCGCCCCATTCCAAGGTTGGCGGGGCGGTAAATCCCCATTCACCATGGCCCCTTCCCCATTCCCATTTATGGCCCATAGGGCTCAATGAGAATGGGGAAGGCGCTAATTACGGCACCGTAAACTACGGTGCCGTAATTAGCACCAAGGTCCCTTAGCTGGTTGGACTTTAACGCCTGCAAAAAGCAGGCGTTAAAGTGTGAATCTGGCGTTAAGGGTTTAACGGCGCCGCAGCCTTTTAAGGTGCCGTTAACCCCATTAACGCCAGGGTTGTAATGAGTCCCTTTGAGAGCCACAGGTTGCACATCTGGGCTCTACCTAAATGTAGGGTGACCAGATTTCCAAAACAAAAAACCGGGACAACCAACAACATAAAAGAGGGACTACCACATCGCAGCCCACCAATTACCGCCCCTCCCCCAACAAGCCCCCCGCAACTCCCACACAATCATATTTCCTGCACTTCTCCTTTCTATAAACTGTATACGATCTCATTTGTGCAGTTTTGTCTGTAAATCTTGTCATGTTAATTCAAAACAACCCTTTGCTCTTATTGATGTTACATGGATTGTTGTACATCCATTTCCAAGCCAGTCTCTGTGGCACAGTCAGTAAGTGTTGTGACTTGTACCGAGAGGTTGGGGGTTCGGTCCAATTCTCCAACTTCAAAATTCTGAAAGTGTTGTGAAAATAAGTACACTTTTAATTACCGTAGCCACCCAACCCTGCAAAACCAGGAGGTCTGGTCACTCTACCTAAATGTAAAGTAACATAGCCGATCGGCTACAACTGATACTTGAGCACCAGGGGCGGAATGAGTCTGCCACTGAACTCCTGTTTGCGTCCAAAAAACCATAACTAGCGTCATCACTTCCCTGGTGTCCTTCTTGGCGCTGCACAAAGTCCCAAAGGAACTGCAAATCAAGTAAGATTCATCGTGAGTGCTTTACTGAATTTTTTGGCGACTCTGCGTATGTATCATATTTGTATTTTTCAGATATGAATATGCCTAATGATTTTAATGACGTTTTTTGGGGAAACGGGGAAACCTTCTTTGCCGCCAAACATGTTTCTGAGTTTTCCATTTGTGTTCAGAAGTATTTTTATCATGTTTATGCTTAATGTGATAGTGTGTACATCCTAACACATGTTTAAGCGTTGAAAGGTATTTATTAAGTATATGGCTTTATTAAAGAACTCTTTGGAAAATTACAGCATACTTTAATATTTTGATCTTAGTATCTCACAACGTGCTGTCATTTGACAAAGGGATTTAAATAAAGGCCATGTACCTAGTAAATACCTTTCAACTCTGAAAAATGTGTGTATGTTAAGTTTTGTGCACTATTTATTACATTAAGCAGACATGGCATGTATGATAGTAAAACGACTTGCGTTCACTAGAGTGAACGGAACTATGTAACCTGGATATTCGCACATGGGCAAATGCTGCCATGTTCCGCCAAAGCCAACACAAGTGGGTCCTTAAACGGACAAATGTTGGGATGTCGGGGCAACACCATCAAATGTGTATCATTACTGGGACCAATGCTGGCATTTCGGGGCAAAGCCATCACATTTGTGTATTTATGCATGGCATTATTTGGCAGCTTCTAGTGGCATTGCTGCTTCGATTCACTTATTTATTGTTGATTGAAAGGAATCCAAGTGATTTGCCCGCGGCGGAAAGTACCGCGGGCGAATCGTTTGCATGAGAAAGGTGCGAACTACCAAAAGTTTGCACCTTTCTCATGCGAACACACATACATTCTCACACACACAACACACCCATAACACCCCCCCACCCACAGCACACGCCCACCCACAACCCCAACATAAACAAACCCCACTTACCTTCATCTTCACGCTGGTTCCCTGCAGCGCCAGTTCCCTTTCATTTCCGTGATCGGGAACCAGCGCTGCAGGGTCCTTTTTTTTTAGTTTTTTTTTTACAGAAGGCTGCGGGGGTGTCCCCTGCAGCCCCCCCTCACTATACCATAAATTATAGTGAGTGGGGTGATGCAGGGGACACCCCCACAGCTCCCATTTCTTTTTTTTTTAACGGAAGGCTGGGGGGTGAACCCCCGCAACTCCCGCTCACTATACCATAAAGTATAGTAAGCGGGGCGATGCGGGGGACACCCCCACAGCCCCTATTTCTTTTTTTTTTAAACGGAAGGCTCTGGGGGTGTTGTCCCCCGCATCCCTCGCTCATTATACCATGAAGTATAGTGAGCGGGGCGATGCGGAGGACCGAAGACACCCCCACAGCCCCCCTTTTTTTTTACAATGCTACCACCAAAGGTTCAAACTTTTGGTGTTCGAAACTTTGGTGGTAGCATTTTTAGAACAAATGGTCATTGCGACCATTTGTTTTCGGGAAAATCATCCTAAACCGATTGAAAGTGCTCACTGCAGTACGATTGATTTGTGGCAAGGAGACAAAGGAGGTGAATGTAACAGGGTGAGAGGGAAACTCATTGGCAACCGCAAACTTCAAATCCCCACTCCAAGCAGATGAACAGCCACCCCAGGTGATGCCGGCTTCAATAGCGGTGGCACTGACCTCCAAGCACATGGCAGCGCCAGCCGTTTTCACAGCGGCCTGGACCAAGCACACTATCACACACCTATCATGACCGTGTTCCCTTAAGCACCACTAGCTGAATCACAGCCCTCATATTTGTAATGTCATAGGATTGATGAATCACTGCACCTGGCAAGTCCGGGAAAACAGGCAAATTGCAAACCGTGGTAGAAGCATAGTGGTGTGATAGAACCACCACCCCAATTCGACAGATTGGTATTAACTGCAGGGAATTGTCATGGGAGGTTGTGTCGCAAAGGCCATGTCCCGAACCGGCTGGCCAGGTGGGGGTCCCCTGTACAATACTACAGGGGGGCAATCAAGAACCAGCCCAGCATCACTCTGGAAGGAATGGGAGGATGTGCAGGTATTGCACATGTACGAACCATAGGATGGCCTGCCCACAGTAAAGGTAACTTCTTAAAATGTTGAGTAAGCGTTCGATATCCAAGTAGACTCGACCACTCTATCTGCCTAGAAGAATCTGAAAGTATAACCGGTGTCCTCTTGTGGCAAATAGGTGGATCATAGACACTCTCTGTTGCTAACGGTTTTACCACAACTGCAAGAACTGAGAGAAGAAGCCAAGTATCTGAGCGGACACCCAAACAGCAAAGCACCATCGATTTCGAAAAGGTACGTATGACGCCCCACTGACCGCAAGCATAGCTATACAGTACACACACATCAGTATACAGCAAGGACTATGACAACATGTGGTCGTGTTATTCACATAATTCTCTTCCTATTTACACCAGACTTAACCTCAGCACCCGTGATAGCAGAATGCAGCGCAGATCTATGACAAATTTGAGCAAGCTGATCACATAGCGAGTCTCTTGCACTCACGCCATCTCCCGACTCCTCTCAGCACCCGCGTGGGTTGCTCTCTACCAGAGCCAGGCCAGTCCTGCTAAGCCTTTTTTGGCCCAATGCACATACGCATCCTAATCATACTCTATGACCTCCAACACTCAGGACTTCGGTCCTCCGAGGTCGTGCCCACTTACAGTGCATTGAGACTATAATAATGCTAAAAGGTGTTATACAAATGAGAAGTGCAATACAATACATTCCAGATCAGGTAAATGCACTTGGAAGGGAAAAGGACAGGTTCAGGATACAGAGTATTACAGTATGCATGATAGGAAGGTGGACAATGCAAGAGCTTTCTTCATAGGGCATATTAGGCAGAGTCCACATGCGTATCCCGCCTCATGAGTTAGGATGAAATGGAATTACGTTATTGCAGGGATATGATAAGCTGTGGAGAGGGAGGGCCATGTATAGCCTGTCTGCTTGTGGTGCCTTTGCCACGCTCATATGTAACAGGCCCTGGCATTTATTATTTTTCTTTAAATCATAGCAGACTTATTTGAGGGTTTCCCTTTTGTCTCGCAGGCTGAAGGCACGTAACACGAGAGACTGAGCATGTACGCCATAAGAACTGCTAAGCCCAGGACATTTTAATGCTGACAAGGTTACTTTATTAAGGCTATTCTCGCTATAACTAGCAATGAGCCCCTCATTGGAAACCAGAACGTCTTCAGGGGGCTGAGGAGCTACGCCCCTTGCCTGAGGAGGACGGCACCGGATGTCATCACTATTTGTCACTGCGACCTGAAAGTGGACCATCACGCAGTGTTTGGGAACAATGAAAATAGAAATCAGACTCCTGCGATAATACAAAGAGTTTCTTTTTGTGGTTGTAGGGAGGTGGGAACTGCGTGCCAGAAGGCCTACGTAGGCCACCTCGAAGATATGGGGTTGAGCTTCTTAAAAGGATATAAGGTGAGCAGAGCTGATGGGGGAGCGGGTTGTGGGGTTGGGTGCGCAAGCTTCAGGGCCAGTGAGTAACACCATAAACATATATTCTTTGGAAGGCATTAGGCTGCATTTATTACATTTTATACAAAACCCAAATACGACAAAGCAATAGATGAATGACATCATAAGTTACATCATCAATTACATCCTCTAGCATGGGGGGGTGAATGTGGCCATCGCCACCCACGCTCCCGAAATGGGCCTGAGGGAAATATGTGACCACGTAAACCGACCAGTCCTGTTCCCCCATTTCGCAGAGCGTTGATGACTGCTCAATGAGCGCCTGGCATGACAACTCACTGCTCTGTGCCGAACCTTAGCCCATAACATAAATCAGCCAAAAAATCTTCCTTTCACAGACCCAATTTGTTGAACCCATAACTAAATTCATTGTGCCCCAAACTTCTGCAACACACCCTCTCAACCCCCAATCTACAGTTGGGGAGGGTGAGAAATTGGAGAACTGAAATGCCACATGTGGGCTGTAATGAAAGTCCCCAAACCAACAGAACTGAGGGGGACACTGGGGAAATAACCTGCCAGCATTCAGAAACCTGCATGCTGAAAAGGGACTGATTCAGGCAGACTATGTGGGTGTCTTTCTGCAGTTGAAATCCAGAGAAAGCTAAAACAAAAATGTAATCCAAGTGCAGATTGGAAAAGCACATCACATTACTGGCTGAGAAATAAATGCAGCATTTTCACTGAAACTGCCATCGATCAAAAAGTGGTGCACTGTAACCATTCAGATCCACTTTTCAGCAGACAAATGGACAGCAAATAATGAAAAGTGTATTTTATTAATGACTGAAAGAAGCAGCCCTGTACTTTCAGTGCAATAGCAAAGTGAGCCCTGATCAGTAAAACACACCATATGTCAAAGAATCCAGGCTGATGTTAGAAAATGCAATATGTGAGTTCCTGTCAGCCAGGGACAAATGGTGGATCTCTGGGCAGAACTTGCAAATGGCTTCCCCCACTGCAAGCCTGGTTTGCGCATCCCCACTATATACAATAGCAATAAAATGCGGTCTGCCTAAAGGGTGTTGAAAACCAAGTTTCCCTAGAACTACTGTCTCTGAAGTCAGTTCTGTGCAGGCCAAATTTTGTAGCAGGAGCATGACCGGTTATAGGGCGGCATGTGTGAAAACAGGGTCTGCAATCAAGGCTGAACTCTGAATTCAAACAACAAAGAGGGTAATAAAAATAAAACCTGGTCACAGGCTGGCTAAGAGTGGCAAATGACCTGGAGATAAGAAAGCTCATATCCACACATATGAAGATTCCCATTTTTTTAAATTGACAATCACAATTGTTACATTTTCCCAGTAACCACAAGTCGCACTGATTCCATGAATGTTTCATTTTTTAGATAGATTTTGTAGAAATAAAATTCATCCACCTGTGACTTAGGGAATTGTAATGACCAGATAAAAGGTGTTCCTGGCTGTTCTAAACATGTTCTGAATTTCAGAGTTGGGAGCTGGGGAAGGGTAAAATTAGGAATTTGGGGAGTAAATCACAGGTTTCTAACGTATGTTTTTTTTTAAACAGTGGAAAATTGCCAAATGGTCATGCAACATGTTGTTATAAAGTGGATGCAAAACCAGGTACTCGATAGCAAAGAACGCTGCTGCCACGGAGAGCTCTAACAAAATCCAACATGTATGGCAGCTTATAAGGGCAAAAAGTGTCACAATGACTTACATCACATAGGGTACAAATCCATCAAGCTGGTTGGTGTGACCCTATACATAGGCGGCTGTTAAGATGGATTTCTGAACTCTGACCTGGTGGGCAGAGGTTCAGAAGGCCAGCCTAGTTTCTTGGGACACGGTAACCTTCTAGACAAGCCAGACCAATCAAGGTAGCATTGGCGACGGTCAAGAGTAGGTCTCAGGAGGGGCGAGGGTGACTGAAAGACCTCAAAGAGCACACGGAGTAAAGGGCACTTATAAATCACTCCCAGTCAGGTGTATATATATTAAAAATACAAATACATTTATTTCAAGGCCTTTGAGATTCAACACAAATAAAATCACAGTAACACTTCTAAGCCAACACAATCCTATCAATATACATATATACAAGACCAAAGGGGCCTAAAGGGTTAAGCCATGAAATGGGACCACAGCTTAGAAAGGGGAGGAAGCAGGTAGGGCAAAGAGTCTTCAGGCAGTTCTGCATCAAAACACACTCCTAACTGAAAGGCAGTCCAAGCCCTAAAATGAGGGTAGTGTAGTGCTCAAATGTATTTGTGATGCTGGCGCACACGGTTGGGCAGATGGGCGAAACAGGGTCTCTTTTAGGGGCTGTATCAGCTCAGGAACGCGGGTGAGGTGATGCAGAATAGGTTCCCACTATTCGTGGAGGGTCTATCCTTGAGGGTAGAGCAGGTTCCAAGAGTTGAGAATAGTTTGCTAGTTCGCTCTAGAAGTGTAAAGGAGAGGGACCCTCAGGGGCCACTCGTGCTTAAAAATGTATGGATGTGCTAGGAGCCACTTGTATGGGTTGCAATTACTCACTGACCCCCGGCCCACTCCGGACCAAATTTTGGCAGTCGAGTCCACTTCGGTTGCATGTTCAAATACGGTAATCTCGCGGCTCTGCGGCTTTGAGCGACGAAGTTACAAAGTTGATTCCCAAACGGAACAGAGGTGATTTCTCTGCTCCTGGTGGATGGATCAGGCCAGTTCCGCTGTAGCAGGCTTCAGGGCAGAGAGGGGCGAAGCTCCAATGAGTTTGCAAAGTTCGTCACCATGGCTGGGCGACACCGTAACCGTATGTACCCCTGTTCGGGTGCTCTCTCTTTACTCCAGACCAGAGAACGTCAAGTGTACGAAATTTGTGCTTGCGGGCTACCATGTTTCAACGGCCTCCTCGAAACGGCAGCAGTATCAGGGCAAAGGTCCTGCGCAAGCTGGTCAGCCCACTGGTTGGCCCAGGGACACTGCCGAAAAGGCTTACTTGCAGGTTTTGATGAAGTTGCCGAGGATAGTTGGTCCCACTATTCCAATGGGTCGAACGCAATGAGCACACACAGTAAATGACACTACAAATTACTCTCAGTCAGGTATATATATCAAAAATACATATACATTTATTAAAGGCTTTTTAAATCATACAGAGCAGTAATAACTAAACCAACACAACACTACTATTAAACATATATAGTCACCAATGGCCTAAAGTAATAGTGCACAGTAAGGGTCCACAACCTGTAAAGAAAGGAAGCATACTGTGCAAATATCGTTTAGGCAGTCCTTCACTATTCAAATCCTAACTGAAAAGCAGTCCAATCCCTAAGATGAGTGGAGCCTTGTGCTCAAAAGTACTTTCGGTGCTGGTGCACGTGCGGTTGAGCCAAAACAGGGTCTCCTGCAGGGGCTGTAGGAAAGTGGGTGAGGCAGTGAAGAATAAGTTCCCACTATTCAAGGAGGGTCTCCCCAAGAGGGAAGAACAGGATCCAAGAGTTGGGAATAGCTCTGTAGCACAGGCTACTGCTAAAAACAAGAGTGGCCCTCAGGGGACACTTGTGCGTAAAAATGGATGGATGCGCCAGGGGCCACTGGTAAGGGTTTCAAGTACTCACCGACCCTTGGTGCACTCTGGACCAAACTACGGCAGTCGAGTCCACTTCGGTCGCAGGTTTGAATCTGTGGCTTTCAGTGGCTGCGTTCCAGGGAAGATTCTGTGGCAGGACAGTGGCAATTTCTCTGCTCCTGATGAAGGGATCAGGCCAATTGCACTGCCGCAAGTCTGAGGGCACAGGGGGCACAGCAAAAAGGCACCCACAATGTTTGTCACCACAGATGGACGAAACAGTGACTGCGTATGCTCCGGTTCAGGCGTACCCTCCTAATTCCAGACCTAGGAATGCTAGGTGTACGAAACTAATCAGGAGAGTGCCTTATACCGAGAGCTTACAGTCTCCAAATGCTCAAGTATCAACTCAAGACAGCAGCGGTTCCTGGGAAAGGCCCCGTGCAAGCTGATCTGTTCACTAGGCGGTCCAGGAACACTGCCGAGAAGGCTTGCGTACGAGGTGCCGAGAATAGTTAGTCCCACTATTCCAATGAGTCGAAGCGCCTTTGCAGACCTTCTAGGTTCGATCAGAAACAGTGGGTCCAACGGGACGGCAGCGGGCTCAGTGTGCCAAACTTTTCAGCGGGTCGCCGACGGTTCTCGCTCTGCTTCTTGGTTTCAGGATACTTGGCTCCTCTCCTAAGTTCGGTGTGAACTCAAAAGATCGACCTGGAATGGGTGTAAAATGCCTTCTCTTATCCAGAATCTCCTTCGCGCCAAAATGAAGAGGACCCAATGAGAGATCTGCTCACATACAGCCATCCCAGACGTGGACCAATCATGGAGCACGGTGGTCCCAGTGGTTAGACAGTCCAGCCCACATCCTGGGCGCACACACACAAGGCATGAAGAAGCCTGCAAAAGCTTTGGTTTGCACGGGGGTCAGCATGACCAAATAAGGAATTTCCTGGGCCTGCTCGACCTGGGAAAGACAAAGGGACAAGATGGCCAAAGGACAGAAAAAAGGACCTCGTGGCATGGCCATTTTAGACACTAGCCACTGTCCTGGGCCAAATGCGGTAAACACAGTATGGACCACAGAAAAGCATTAAAAATACATGAAATGTAACAGCTGCCACCAACTCTGTCCAAGGCACATTTGTACATTCACTGAAAAATCCTTTGAGGGCATTTTGGGCCATAAAAATGAAAAGGGGACCCCAGCACACTGTACTGTAAGGTACCTTGGGCACTGATAAAATGTTGCTAAAGAATAGCAACAAAGTGAAAGACTAAGGGAAACAAAGTCTCCCAGTACTGACTGTCTTAAGGGCATGTCAGTTCCCATATAACAACATGAGCAAAAGCCCAGCAGAGTACAGCAGAAGGCTGGGCTTCACTGGCAAAAGTCAGGAGAGGTTGGTCAAACAACAGCAAACAGTTGGGAGGGGCACAACTGGAGGGAAAATTACACATAAATGGAAACCTATCCTAACAATGGCCTGTTCCATATGGGATGCCAGGTCATTGGTCCCAGATTTTCTTGTCCATCTTCTTCCACGTGGGGCGCTTCTCACAACGTCATCTGGTGCTGGGCTCAATAATTGCCAATTAAGGATGGAGTTCACTGCCTAACCTGTCAGTGGCCTAATGTGCGCCTGGTACCGCAGACATAGGCGCAGAGGCTACATTCAAGGTCTTCTCAGCAAACCTCAGCTCAATACCGGACGTGCCGGCGCCATTCCAAGTCTTCCCACCCTTGCTGCTAAATGTATTACTCTCCCTCCCTGGCACCTCGCAGCACAAATCACAGTGGCCTCGGACATTCTACTGTGATCTATATGACAAATGGGTGATCAAACAGTTTTATGATCAGGGGTCTTGAACTGACTGATATCCTGGAATGCTAGGGTCTTGTTATGGTGGCATTTGGACAATACTTAGGATTTGGGTTGGGCTGGGTCAGAGGCTATTGCCCTCCTTCTTGTGGGATAACTGTGCGCAGGGAGCTCTCTGCCCCCTCATGGCCTTGCAGGGTGCATTCTTTCTAGGTTACATGTGCTAATGATACGAAACAATGAGAGGTTTATGAAGCTGTGTGAGGCCTGTCGCACTCCCCCCTCAGTCGTACCCTGCTCCCACATTCACACGCGTACAATAATGCCCTGTGCCAGGGTCTACTGTCCAAGTTGCAACAATGCACCAGGCCTGGATTTAAAGATGGCTGCAATTTAGCAAAAGGGTGGGTGGGGGGCAAGCAGCCCCTCCCGGAGGCTCTTTTAAATGCCAGACCGGGACATTTTTTCAGTGGGACTCCTCTCCCGTTCGGCACCTCAGTGTCCAACAGGAAAGGTGTCCCGCTGCTAGGACAATGTCCCAAGAAGCTCCGGGCATCAGAGGGGCCCTCACCTTGCTCTGTGCTCAAAAGAGCATTTCAATGTGAGCCATTAGGCACTGATGGGAGGGAGGGGTTACTATTAGCAGGGACTTGTGCCCCTTTAGAAATGGGAATGGGAGGGATTGATCAGAAGTGAGATGGCTGCATCATGCTGCATCCTTTATGAAATAACAACTATGGCTTTAAATCCCAAGGGGGATTTGTTAGGGTCAGATTAATCTGCATGATGCTATTGTGACTTTGCATGCAGGATGGGGAGAATAAAACTAAAGCCATGCTCTTACTGCTCAACATATTTTTATGACAATGTATATAGTCTATAGTTAGCTTACTATGAACGGCCAATTTATTATGTAATGTGGTTTGCTTCCAAGGCATTGCTATAAATAACGTATTATTCAAGCACATGAAATGCAAAGCAAAACCTTCATACATATCTTTATCAACTAAACCTGGGAAGATGTGCTCAGTTGCTTGAATTGTCCACATCCCTGTTTCACCACTTAACTTAATTAAGTGTGTGATCCTGGGTAAATCATTTAATCACACGGTGTCTTATCTGCAGCTCTGTAAGTGATTCACTTCATAGCTCATGTTAATATATCATGCTGTTATTTTAAAAAAGACTAATGACTGTAGAGTTGCTCCATAATAATTGTGCAATTTAAGTATTTTGCACTGCAAAGTTATTTGCCACTTGGCTTACTTATAGCAACTTATTATAAAGCCACTTGCATGGTGCCTCTGAGTATGCAAGACTGATGATGCTCCTTGCAATGTCCATCTCTGTGAAGCCACTTCTGTTGGTGCAATCCATATGCAAATTAGGAGGTTGGCCGAACGCATGAACAGAGCTCTAACAGATGAGTTTCCTGCATCTGTAAAGATACTACAGTTTTCTTTTTTTTTGTTGTGTTAAAATGCAATCTGCCACTAATGTTACCAAAACGTAGATTGGGAGAGGGGTGGGCGGTTTGGGTGCGCAAATGAGATCGTATGTAATTTATGGAATTGCGCGTACTGCATTTGGGTGGAAATTAGCAGGACTTTTTCATGGCGACCACCCCTCACAACTCTCTCCCTCTCTCTCCCTCTCTCTTCCTCTCTCTCCCTCTCTGTCTCTCTCTCCCTCTCTCTCGCTCTGTCTCGCTCTGTCTCTCTCTCTGTGTCTCTCTCTGTGTCTCTCTCTGTGTCTCTCTCTCCTGGATACTCTCCTGAGTGTTGTGTTGGTGATGTTCAAAAAAGAGTCAGGGGAGTGGGGTTTCATAAAATCTTTTAAAGAGGGGGATCAAACGGGACATTTTTAAAGGCTGGGGAAAAGTCCTGCGTTCAAAGGAGCTATTGATAAGAGCTATGAGAACTGAGGCCAGGGGGAAGGAGGGCTGCGGTGGTTTTCTTCATTGTGGCTGATGGGCAAGCGACACTTTGCAGAAGACGCTTTCATATTCTGTACTTTGATAATGTCAGTGGTGGTGAGAGGCGTGATCTGTCTGCTTGCCGATATTTGAACGGCTTTTCTTAATTTTCTTTTGGAAAAATAGAGCTCAGTTTTTAGCTTGTTGGGGACATTTGAACCGGGGTATCAGGAAGCAAGAAAGATACGGCGGTGAAGCCAAGTTTTCTCTTTACGCATTTACCGCCTTCGATGGTGAGGGCATTTCAGTTCATCTTCCTTATCCAGCGTTTTCCGGCAGCTTTGTCCTAGCATTCATAAAGTCCAATTCAGTGTCAACCCATTTCCGGTTCCTTTTTGTAGGGTTTTAAGTAGCCTGCTGCTCCCGCGTTCTGTGGCGTGCACAGGCTAGGTTAATGCGGGGATCCTGCGTGCAGTGTTAGTGTGTCCATTCAATGATGTGGTACAATGAAACGCGGCCTGCTACTGCCCTTTATGGGGTTGGGGTGGATGGGCGCCGACTTCTCGAATTATCCCAGTGGAACTATTGGAAACCGCTCCGCGCTATAAAGGCTTTCCTATGAGAAGGCTGAAGTAGGACACAGTCCGTGCTGATGGGGGAGCCCTCCCGCCCGCTTCCCCCGAGCCACGGATACAGCCTCCTTATGGCAGCAGCCTGGCACGAGTCCCAGCTAAAAACAGCAGGGATTACAGAGTATGAAGGAATATTGCGACTGGAGCTGCACGAGACCGATGACGCAGCGACTGCAGGGGAATTGCAGAATCGTATAATGGGGTCGCGCTGAAGCGGTCAGCATGCTTGCAGGTCAGTGCTTTGTAAAACAACCAAACGCACATCGAGGAAGGCACCCATTTACTTGTATGGTGAAAAACAGCCGAGTTACACCTGCACACACAGGCAATGCTGATACTTGCACCAGGAAATCAAAACGGCACTGCCACCCAATTCTGGGAATTGTCACCATTTGACAGTTTTTCACATGACGTGCCTATAGGGCAGGCATTTTTATAGTATACAAGGTTATCGCATCAACGGTCAGGTGTTGGTATTATATAATGATAATGATGTGTTATTTATATAGCGCCTTAAACCAAAGCGCTTTACAGAGCACATATTTACATACAATATCACCCAACTGAAATTGGCACTCATTTATCGACCTTGGAAGGATGAAAGGCCGAGTTGGAAATGCCGGGATTCGAACCTGCGACCTGCAGAACACGCGTTCAACCCGCTGAGCTATCTTACCGGCTAACTTCCCTGCTAACCATTATATGGTCAGGTGTAAATAGTTCTACTTATTGTTCTAATGGCCTGTTCATGATTGTAAATATGCCTCTCTCACTTGGTACCTGTCATATTGTAAAGCGCTTTGGTTTAAAGCGCTATCTAAATTCAATAAACATAAACATGTTAAATATTGTAGGCTGCACCAAATCGGCCAAAAATAATTGATCTTTTTGGTGCGGCCTACAATATTGAACATTTTTACATAGAACCATTCTTTGTTATTAAGAAACGGGTCTCTTCCTCATTTTGCTGCTATTCGCATAATCACTTCACTCACTCAGTTTCCCTCCCTCGTTTACCCACGTCAACCAGTTGCCTTTACATTGCTGACCCTCCACCGCCCCTTCCTCATTCAGTTGGCTCCCTTCTCTCCCTTTCTCCTGCCTCCTCACTCTTCATTTCTCCCCGACTCTTTAGACCTCCATTATCCCCCATTCTCCTTGTACTCCTGAAGCCCCTGCTCTCCATTTGCTCGCCCTTTAATCCACTTCACCCTGCATTTCCCCTCACTTTTGTGCCTTATTACCCATTGCCTCATTCTCCTACCCTCGTTCATTCTCTGTACCCATTCACCCTTTCAAGCTTCGCTCAATCACTTAGTTCCTGCTTTTCCCTCACTCACCTTCTGCCCTCCTTCATTCTCCACTCTCCTGTCCCATCCGTGTTCAGGTTACCTGCCCCCTCTCTACTTTTCTCCCTCACCATTCCCTCTCCCTTTCCACTCACTGCCCTGCAGCAGGGCCCTGTGGATCTGAAGGAGATATGGAGCTGGTGGGGCTGGAGTTAAGGGGTCATTCATGTGCCAAGAGCAGCACCCACAAGAAAGGTAACCCCTGGTATGTTTTGAGATTAAAAGGCAAACTCCTTTAAGTTTGCAATGTTAAAGACATTTGAAATGTTTTGGGTAAGAACACTGGGGCCATGCACAAAATGGTTCTGCATGCTTTAGGAATTATTCTGTGATATCACCTGGTGTAATGTCCCCTCCCATTGCCTTTAACCCTATAATTTTCAACATTAGCTTCAGGCTTGACCTTTCAATATTAGCACCATTGACAGCAAAACCGGGCGAGGGGGCCCAGCTGTCACTAGCTAGTCAGACCCCCAGCACAGAAACCTGTCAAAACACAACTTAAAAAGTAACATTTGTCCCTAAAGTTCATCAATGGGCAGCCCTGCCCACTCTAGGCTCCACCTCCATAACCTGCCCACTTGCGGCCCCTCTGTCATTTTTGCCCACTGGGCCCTTTGTCTTAAATCTGCAACTGGGCAAGTGTAACATTCGGCACTGGGGAGCAACAGGGACGGCACCAGCGCCTTTAATTTCTTTCAATTGAAATGGGGCCCCATACCTTGGCCAGCTCCTATGACTGACAAAGGAAACTTAGGGCCTGATTCAGAGAGGCCTTTTATAATGGTGCAATCTCATTGAAAAACGTTCTCTGAATCAGGCCCTAAATGCCTTTCTTAAGTGGGTATTGTTGCCTTCAGCTCCCCCAATGACTCCCTTTCTTAGTTATGCTGCAGAGAAGACAATACACACGTCCCTTGATAATCTGCCGCCCAATACCCCTTGCATTGCTGTATTGAAGATTTTGGACACAAAATCAAAGCACCAAATTGGTCTGTGTCCATGCACATATTTGCTAACAAAGCCACATTCTTATCATAACTGCTGAACCCATATGCATGCATTGGTATTGGCCGAACCTCAAACCCTCTCCCTTAATGATAGGCTCACAACATGTGTCAAGTGTTGGCAATAAAAGGCCGTAGGATTTTATTGTACAGATATGAGATATGGCAAATACACAATATCACATATCATGATGGTATCATACTTTTGGGCATCGGGTCCTGAGGTTACCCCCTCTGACCCGTGCCACCTTCTTGTGTCCCACGACTTGTTGTGGGCACTGTACAGTGCCTTGTACTTATTTTTGTTCTTCTCCCCTTTTTGTAGGGTGGGCGGGTTATGTGGTAAAGAAGCAAGAAGAATTGGAAGACACTGAGTAAACAGTGTCCCTCCTGTTTGCTTGGTCCCCGTTCAGGGTCCACAAACAGATTGTGTTTACTCTGAGCATGCTGCTCATCTTTATAGGACCCTGGGAGGCCCTGGGTCTTTGTTGTGTATGTGGTGGGGGCTGCTGTTGTCGCAACCCCCGGCCGGATAGCCGACTGTCTGGCCCCCTGGTGGGGGCAGATCTTTTGAACCTGGGCCCTGCCTGATGGTTGTTTTCCTTATGGTGCTTAGCACCTTGCTGTTTGGAGGAAGGGTGAGGTGATTGTTCACACCTCACCCTTCCTTGGCTTTGTGCTGCAGGGACTGCGTGTCTCCGTAGCTGGGGGAGGAGAGGAGCAGACGAGGGAAGGTTGGGGCTGCCCCTCTCTCAGCTGCCGATGGTAACAGCAGTTACCCTGCCTCGCTTGTGGGATGCCCATGCAGCATTGCCCATAACTGCTGAACCTATATGCATGCATTGGTATTGGCCGAACCCCAAACCCTCTCCCTTATTGATAGGCTCACAACATGTGTCAAGTGTTGGCAATAAAAGGCCGTAGGATTTTATTGTACAGATATGAGTTATGGCAAATACACAACATCACATATCATGATGGTATCATCATACTTTTGGGCACCGGGTCCTGAGGTTACCTCCTCTGACCTGTGCCGCCACAGACGGGCAGGTTGACGGTTGATCGTGTTCCCCCAAGAGTATGCCCTAGAGACAGCCCCTGTGAGCAAGTGTTGCATTGATTTCCCGAAAGAAATGCCCCATGCCCTTGTTAGACAAATGGGTGCCGTCGTGGAGGAAGAGATCTTCCTAGTGTAATGGCTGGGTGTTTTATGAAACCCAGTCCTCTTGTCATACAGAATCTCTCTATCCCCCTGTTCAATTTTCTTCTGAATATGTCTATAGATTTGTAGCAGTTGGCCCCTAGCCATTTCTTTCTTGGTAAAATGGCTGAGAAGTATATTTCAGTACCCCTCCAGTTGTGCGAAATGCCTGCTAGGGAGGAGCAGATTTCCTCGCATAGGATGCGTCTAGTTGTGTTAACTAGATCGTTGCCCCCTAGATGGATGATCAGGAATTCTGGGGAGTCCCTGTATGCCACCAGTTCTGCTAGTGTTTCGTGGACGTCGGCCCACCGAAGGCCTCTGTATCCCCACCATGAAGTAATGGTGTTTCTGAAGGGTGGCCCTTCTTTGGTCTCTTCTGCCCATCTGCCTGTCCTGAAAACGAATGAGTGGCCAACTATCCATGCTAATCGGAGTGTGGTCCTCGATACGCCTGTTGTTTCTGTGGTGGAGGGAGGGAGGGAAAAGAAAAGAAAATTTGAGGGAGGATGGCTATGTCAGTTGTGGTATGATATATCTTTTATAACAGTCTGACTTCCATCCCCCTATGTTTTTTAGATGTTGTGGTCCTAAGCCTCCCTGCCATGCTGCAGTGGCGGCACCTATCCTGAAGGGAATGGGTGCCGAACTCATTGGGATCCCACCCCGCTTTGCCGATTGCTTTTATCAGCACTCCTTTAAATTGGTAGAAGCTTAGGGCCGATGCATCCTTGTGGATTAAAACCCCCCCCCCCACTTTGGGTCGTTGGGCGTAATAGAGGTTGGTGATGCAAACCGGACAGTTTGTTGCTTCATCAATGCAACAAATGTTGATGGTTCTTTTTGCACCAGTTTTCGCGACTGTTGCATTTCTATGTTAACACTCTCCTGTCTCACCCTGACTTCCATGACACCCAGGCCGTTTGTGGCCTTGGTGCTGGAAGCAATGAGTTCTCCTACCCGGAAAGCCCCAAAGTAGGCTAGGAAAAAGGCTGTTTTAAATAACATTACCTCGTATGGATGCCAACATATGGCTTCCAACTGGCTTGCTATCTGCACCAGTTTGCTGAAATCAAGGGGTCGGCGGGTATCCACTTGGGCACCCTCTATTCTGCCCCATCCCTTCATTGCATAAGAGATGAGGGTGTTCTGGGTGGGGTCTGAATCGCCCCGTATTTTTGTAAAATATGAAATTGCCACCAGGTGTCTTTTGGCCCAATCCCTTTTGAAACCTTGTTCCCGAGCCCATTTTAAAAATACGTCTATATCTTTAATCGTTATTAATTCTACGTGGTTTACACCTGTGGCCTTAAATACTGTTTGCAAACACTTACTGTACTGTGTTGCCATAGTGCTTGCCACTGCCCTCTCTGCCATCTCTGTTAGGAAGCCTGTGAGATGGTTGGCTCCCGTTGGTGATGTGCCTGATTCTTGTTGGGCATCCCGGCCTGGGCTCTCTGGCGCTGGCGTTGATGCCAATGTGTTGTTGGCACCCGTTTTAGGGGTGCCAGCTTTGTATTGGTCATCCCGGCCTGCACTCTCTGGTGATGGCGTTGATGCAAATGTGTTGTTGGCACCCGTTTCAGAGGTGCCTGGTTTTCGTTGGGCATCCCGGCCTGTGCTCTCTGGCGTTGATGCCGTTATTCTTGTCTTCCCATTATTGCCCAGCATTCTGCTGGTATTGGCGTCATCTGTTCTTGGGCGTGCGGCGCTAGCTCTCGGAATCTTGTCCACTGGAAGCAAGATAAAGCATCAGCAATGTTATTATCTGCCTCTGAAATGTGCTTCGCTTTGATTACAACATTTTCTTGTAGTGTGACTGTTGTAAAGGCTCGTAATACTTTCAGTACTAAAGGACATTTCGTAGACCTTCTGTTTATGGAGCCTACTACCGCCATGTTATCCCACCAGATCAAAGTTCCGTATCCGCTAGTCGCCTGCCCCAGATGTGTAATGTTAGCCAGATGGGAAATGTTTCTAGTAGGGTGATGTTTCTTGTCCACCCTGCTGCTTGCCATGAATTGGGCCAATGTCCTGCCACCCATTCGGAGTCTAGTATGGCTCCAAACCCCTCCCGGCTGCGTCAGTGTATAGGACCCTGTTTGACCAGGTATTTAAAGGCGTTCGCCAAAGTAAAGACCTGTTGAAATCTCTGAGGAATTTTCCCCATGTTTCCAGGTCTTGTTTCACCCGTCTACCTAGCCGGATATGCAAGTGTGGTTTGGTGAATGATTTGATTTTGAACTCTAGGCTTCTGGAAAATATCCTCCCTTGCGGTATTATTCTGGATGAGAAATTGAGGCTGCCTGCTAAGGGTTGTATTTCCTTTACTGTCCCCTTTTCTTTCGTTATCAGGCTTTGTATTTTAAACAGGAGTTCTGCTATTTTTATTTTGGGGATTCTGCAAAGGCCCTTTGCTGTGTCTATTTCAATGCCCAGGAAAATTATGTTTGTGTCTGGTTTGGTGGTTTTTCCCTTCGCTAGGGGAATTCCCCATTGTGCGGCCATGTGCTCAAGTTTTGCTAAAGCCCTGCCGCATTCCCCGAAGTTTGGTGGCCCTATGACCATGAAGTCCTCTAGGTAATGCACTATTTCTGTCCCTGGTCTCTGCTTTATGAAAGCCCATTTGAAAAAGGAACTGAATTGCTCAAACAGCGCACAGGATACTGCGCACCCCATGGGGAGGCATCTATCTACATAGAATTTGTTGTTAAAAGTGAAACCTAGCCACTGCTGTGAATCTGGGTGTACTGGCAAAAGTCTGAAAGCAGATTTGATGTCCAGTTTGGCCATCAAGGCGTTTCTGCCGCACTCTTGTATGAGCCTTACCTCCTCTTGGAAATGTGTATAAGATATGGCGGATTCTGTGTGTGGGATGCCGTTGTTTAAAGACTGGCCTTTAGGGTAGGAGAGATGATGGATTAGCCTCATTTTCCCCATGTTCTTTTTTGGGGACCAGGCCTAGTGGAGATATTAAATAGTTCTTTAAAGGCATGCCGTCCCAGGGACCTGCTACCCTGCCTAGTTGCAGTTCTTTCTTGATTTTGGTTTCTACTATCTAGGGGTTGTCCTGGCTGACTTCAGGTTCATCAGGATAGTGTGTGACCCAGAGCCCTTAAATGGGATGGAAAAACCTTTGATGAAACCCTGCCATAATATCCTGCTGATTTCCTTGTCTGGGTAGTTGTTTAGGGCGTCCCTAAAGGTGCCCGGATTGATGGGTGTTCATCCTGGTTCTAAAATTGGGGTTGGGCACCTATCATTCTTTCTTGGCTGGTAGTCTGGTGCAGTTGCTTGCTGCATGGTTGCGTTGCAGTTTGTGCAGGCGTGTTTGTACCAGCATTCTTTGCCCCATGTACACTGGTTTTTCCCAAAATTTCTGCATGGGATGTTGGATTTGGCAGCCTGCTGTTTGTTCTGTCTGTGGGCATTATTCTTAGCCGCCCAGGGCTGGTTCTTCCGAAAGGGCTGCTCCCCTTTTTTGGATTCATCATTGTCATGGGATTTGCTTCCTTGCAAATATTTGCTATTTTTGGAAGAAGAATGCATGGTATCTTCTTCCTAGGGAGGTTCGGCGTTGAGGGTGTATAAATCGTTCTGGACTTCATCCCACTCAATGGCCGGCCTTTCTGACATGCTCTTCCTAAATCTGATGTCATATGCTAGCCATGTCTTCCCCCTCTGGGTTACATTTACTTCCCTTATTTTATCAATGTATGCCCAGATCTTCCTACCATCCATGGGGAATTTTTCTTCATATATTGTTGCTGAGATGGCAAAGGCTTGTAACCAGTTGTCCCAGTTTTGTTCGACCTGGGCGTTTCTGGCAATCGCTTTTTCTTCTATCTTTTTGGGGTCTCTGAAAGCGTCTTTCTCTTTGCGTTGGGCTTCTATTAAGGAAAAGATTTCTATAAATTCCTTGGCCCATATGGCTTCTTTGATTGTGGTATCAATGTTCCATGCCAGGCATCTTTTGTATCTATTTAATATCTCTGTTTGGAAAGATTTCATTTTTTGGTCTAACTGTGCATTACAGATTGTTCCAATGTCAGTTGTATTGCTGCCGGGTGTCCCTGTCACGCCCGTATTGTCTGCGCTGGGGGTTGCCATGCTTTTAGAGCACCTGCTGCGTCTGTTGCTGGAGTTGTGAAGGCTGTTGTATTTATAGCTGTGGGTGCTACTGGCAACTGCTGTACTTGTTGTGGCGGGATTGCTGTAGGTAGGGTTACGGTTGTGTTGACAACCGTTATTGTAGGTTCTACTGTGATGGTAGGGTTTGAAGCCCCAGGTTCCCTTGGCTGGGTGGGCTGGTAATTCCTTCCCTGGGTAGGCCGCACATGTTTTCTCTAACCCATGCCCATCCGTAGTGCTCTGCCGCCTCAATGGCTGCTAACAATTGTGGTGATTTGGGCTTTTGCGCCGGTGTTGAGGGTGCCCGTGCTTTCCGTTTAGGCCCCATGATTTTTTATGCCTGTTATAGGAAAAGGCAAAAAGTTTTATCAAGGAGTTAAAACTGTTGCTATCGGCGAGCTCTTTGAGCTTGTTCTATTTGTTGCCCGTGCTGGGTAACTGCTGACTGGTACCTTCTTGAAAGGGTTCAAAGAAAATTGTCTCCTAGTGTCCGCTTTGTGCGGTGTTCATTTTAATAAACGGGCAGTCCCCAGACTTGTTTCAATGGTATTTAAATAATTGGTTTCGCTGTGAGGGCGCCCGTGCAAAATTACAGAAAATATTTGTAATCTGTAGTATTTGGGCCCGCCGAGCTTGAAATTGCGTTCGCAAGTTCTGTGTGGATGTCAAGAAAGAACGAGCTCCCGGCTCGCCGTGCTACCAGGCTGGCTGTGGCTCTGCCCGCGTTAAAAACTGGCTTGTGTTGTCTTGCCCCGTCTGCCTTATCAAGCGGGGGCTCCGGTCCACTGTAACAAATTGTATCTCTTCCCGGACACAAGTGTCTAGTTTTCCTCCCTCGTAGCCCCAGCGCGGTGGCTCACCTTTAAGTTGTTGAATCGGCCTCCGTCCACGCTGGGCCGCTCGGGTGCCTCTCTCTCCTTCGTTCGTACTGGTTTAGGATGATTCTGCAGCACGCGTCTTTGTTTGTTTCGTTTTGGACACGCTTGCTTTTCCTCTATGCCGAAATGCTGACATTGACACCGGCTGCGCTGGCAGTTCGGTGGCCTCTTCCTCCTTCGTTAAGGCTGCAATGCAATTGCTTTGAACAGTACAATGTTCAGGAAAGAACAAAGACGCTGCGATGTACAGCGAACTTCGAGATTTGCTAAAGAAGCAAGAAGATTTGGAAGACACCGAGTAAACAGTGAACCTCCTGTTTGCTTGGGTCCCCGTTCAGGGTCCACAAACAGATTGTGTTTACTCTGAGCATGCTGCTCATCTTTATAGGACCCTGGGAGGCCCTGGGTCTTTGTTGTGTATGTGGTGGGGGCTGCTGTTGTCGCAATCCCCGGCCGGATAGCCGACTGTCTGGCCCCCTGGTGGGGGCAGATCTTTTGAACCTGGGCCCTGTCTGATGGTTGTTTTCCTTACGTGCATAGCGCCTTGGAGGAAGGGTGAGATGACTGTTCGCACCTTACCCTTCCGTGGCTTTGTGCTGCCGAGACTGTGTGTCTCTGTAGCTGGGGGGAGGAGAGGAGCAGGCACAAAGAAAGTTGGGGCTGCCCCTCTCTCAGCTGCCGATGGTAACAGCAGTTACCCTGCCTCGCTTGTGGGATGCCCATGCAGCATTGCCCAGTATTGCTCTAGCAGACCTGTAATCAAGATAAACAGATATGTTTCCAAGAATCCTCCTAATTCCTTATTATGTAGTGATAAACGTCTATGCAGTTTCTCCACGGTCCTTTTGATTTTCAGAGCCTTGAACTGTGCCCACACAAAGCATTTTTGTTGCTGCTATAAGTGTGATGTGTGACCCTCCCATGTGTATTACCCTTTTAAAGGGGATGTGCTTCTCCCACGTCTATTACACTTTTAAGATGGGCCATGACTGTCATGGGCCAAGCTAATAAAAGGAGCCCCTGCAGGCATGTGTGGCAAAACGGCTGCAGTCTCTAACTATGGAACTACACTGTGTAATCATGGTCCTGCAGCCCTGGCCTGCAGGCCCCAGGCCATGTGACCATGTCCCTGTAGGTCTCTGCTGGGCTGGGCCCCCCAGACCAGACTGGTGCCATAGGTCCAGCCCAGGCACCCACCATCCAGGATGTTACCGGCATCCAGGGTGTGTCCCCCACAGCGTCCAGCCCTGCAACTACCAATGCTGGGGGCACAGCATTGTGCTGTGCCCACAGCACCAGGGAGGCCGTGTGACCGCCGCTGGCCCCACAATAATAAGGAAGCAGGGTTTCCTAGCTGAAGGTACGCTGCCCCCTCTCCGGTCATAATTTTGAAATGGCCCCCACGCATCCACAGCCAGCCCTGGTGGGCAGTGTAAATAGCAGCTGATTGGCGGCATTGAGTATCTGGCATTAGTGGTCTGCCATATGAGGGAACTATAGTTGATATGAGACGAGACATTGCAGTGGGGAAATCCCACGCTGGTCGGCAGTGTGCAGGTGCCTCTGATGAGCTACCTGAGGAGCGCACACTGGTGGGCTTTCAACCGGCACGAGGGGTCAGTCGGACATTCAGGCGGTCCGTTTTCCAGGCACTGGCCCTCCCATGCACACTTTCCCGCAGAGACAGACAGTGCTAAGCCGCCTCCGCCATCTGTTTCTGCCTCTAGTTCGTATGCACAAAAAAAGGAGGCTGGGAGTGTAGTCTGCATTGCATCATGCGAGGAATGTCTGAGCCGCTGCACGTGCCCCGCGCAGATCTCCCAGCACCACCTCACGTGCACAGACGGAGGAGGGGAGGCGCCTCAGGCAGAGCCAGCGAATATTCCCCGGCTTTCAACCTCGGCACAGAAATAAGAGAGAGCGCGCGAGCAGCTGGGCTCAGCGTCATTCAAGCACACGTCGTCACACAGGCGGGGTGAAGGAAAGGAGATTTGGGGGACGCGAATGGTTGCTGGGGGTTTTGGGGTCTGTGGTTCTTTTATTATTTCTTATTACACTTATTGTTATAAAAATGGATGAATGTGAGTTAAGGGACAGGAGGTAAATGTAGATTCTGGGTTTAGAACAACTTCTCACAGAGTCAGCACTTCTGTTGCAGAAAAACGCGCGCGTAGTGTAAACAGCATGCAGCAAATCTGTTTTCAACACGAGATTAAAGCAGTATCGCTTTTTCTATCATGCATAATGTGTGCTATTTCCCCCAAAAATATTTGAAGTTTTGTGAAGCGCCCAATGGCAGTAGAAGCCACTTCAGAGCTGATTCCAAAAACCACACAGATAATGGCATGTCAACACACATATATTATAATTCGAATTGTGATTAGTATGCATATTTACCGGAATACAAAATGGCCAACAGGGTTGTAATGCCACATGCATGTGTGTGAACGGCCAGCTAACAATGCTTATTTCAGATACAAGCAGGAGCCAAATGGCCCCCAGTGTTTTTAAGCTGTATCGCCGAAAGCCACTTTTATGAGAGTAACTGACATACACCGGGGAGATTCCAAAACTAGAGGCTGCCTCTGAAATGCCCAACAGGGCTGGGAGATATGCCCTGATCAGCAAACTATAATACGCAGTTTGTTCTTGGCACTCTCATGTGATAGGGTGACCAGATTACCCTGTGTCAACCGGACCTGGCGTATGCAGTCCTGTAAAATGCATTTGTAGCGGGTGCTTCAATTTAATGACGGTCGTTTTAAAATGGACGGAGCGTTAAAACGAGGCATACAGGCAGAGCATAAGAGTAACGGCCTGCCTTATGCTCCAGCCGACTTGTGTCCCCTTCCAAGGAGGAGAACGGGCACGAAACGGAGTTTGCTACTCCGCCACGCATTCCTTCTGTCTTGGGAGATGGCAGTGTTTTCCTCCTGCATGGCATTTTCATGCTAGCGGAAAATGAATGCAACCCGCCTGGCATTAGAACCTGCTAATGAGCAGAGTCCATAGGATTACACCTGCACTCGACGTAACTGTAAGCTATGGTGGTAACTGCATCCAATTATCATATGTTTTAAAGTAACCTACAATTAGACAGCCAGCTGCATTCTGGATTGCATGCAACCTTTTGATATGCTACGTAGCAAGATGGCGTAATACATGTTGGCATAGTCTAACCGGGCACTCATCTTTTTGGCTTACTGCACAAAAACCCAGACTCATTTAAAAGTGGAAAAGGTCGCTTTAATGTGACAGGCCAAAGCTTACAATTAAACGCTTACCTGGCTCCATGGCCTTACAAACTAAAGACATATTTTAAACAACCAATTAAATAATTAAACATTCTCATTTTTACCCAACAATTAAATAATTAAATAAAGCCATTTCCTCCCTAACTATCCCTTGGACCATACCGTCTCCTTCCCCCTTTTCCAGGTGTCCCGCTTTCTCCCCGGGGCCATGCCCCTCCAGGCCCAATAACTGTTCCCCCGTGGTGGCCCGCTTGTGCAAACAGCGCCACCCCATCCTTTCCTGTGTCATTCCCCCATTGTGCTTCCCTCCCCCCACATCAAAAGGGGCCATGCACCCGGAGCCCAGGACCACTTCAATAGCCCTCAGATTCCCCTCTACACCAATCTCCCCCTTCCTATGACCTGCAGCCAGTCTGACCTGCCACATCAGCAACAAAATTGTACCTTACAACTTCACTGATGCCCCGACCTGTCACACAAAACTACCCTATAATAGCTCCTTCAGACCAGAAAACCCTGTAAGACCTTGACATGGGACGTAAAAAACCCTGCAGAAACCAAGTACAATGGTCCCCCATCCCCTTTCATAAAACCAGACACCATACCTAACCCAACATGAAGGGGGTGGGAGGGCGGGACAATCACCAAGTCAAACTGTCGCCTGGCTCCTGAACCTTCCCTGGCCCTTTAAATAACCCAGGAGGCGCTCTGCCCCCCACGGCCACTCGCTGGCCGTGTTCAGCGCCAAAAACTTCCCCGGGGGAAAAGCTTCACGTTCCCCCCCGGGGCGCCCCTTTTGGCTTACTGCACAAAAACCCAGACTCATAAGTGGAAAAGGTCGCTTTAATGTGACAGGCCAAAGCTTACAATTAAACGCTTACCTGGCTCCATGGCCTTACAAACTAAAGACATATTTTAAACAACCAATTAAATAATTAAACATTCTCATTTTTACCCAACAATTAAATAATGAAATAAAGCCACTTCCTCCCTAACTATCCCTTGGACCCTACCGTCTCCTTCCCCCTTTTCCAGGCGTCCCGCTTTCTCCCCCGGGCCATGCCCCTCCAGGCTCAATACCTGTTCCCCCGTGGTGGCCCGCTTGTGCAAACAGCTCCACCCCATCCTTTCCCGTGTCATTCCCCCATTGTGCTTCCCTCCCCCCACATCAAAAGGGGCCATGCCCCCGGCACCAGAAAAACCCTCCCCCGAGGTGTTCTTTCTGCCCCCCCACCCCCCCCCCACCAATTTCCTACCTCCAACTCCTCAACCAATCTCCCAGCCAAGAACTCAAGTCCCGCCAGATAATGATTGTTCCCCCAAACCGGAAAGTTTACCCATCCTCTCTAAATCTCATCAATCCTTTCTCAACCATCTCCGTACATTCCAAAACCTGTACTGACACCGATGTCCAAAATTCTACCATTTCTCTGTTTATCCCCTTCCTTGCCCGCTCTATCGGACCCTCATTCCTTGCTCCCCTCCCAACTCTCTGTGGCAAACCCTTAGTCCCCCATACCGTTGCTTGAGGCCACACTTGTCGGACCCATAACAAAAAACCCTTTTTATTTTCTTGAAAAAAGCCACACCCGTATCCCTTACCAGATCATTTTCCCCACCAAAACTAGTCCCCCCCCCCCCAACTGGAGGCCCATAGTTTTCCCTCAACCCAGCCAGCATAGGAAGCAACTGATCCCAGCCCAGCCCCCCAGACCCGGACCATGTTACCCGGCCCTAGTGCACCCCCGTCCATGCAGACCCATCTCCTCACTTCCCCCTCCTGCACTAGAGGCGCTCCCGCACCTCCGTCCATGCAGCCTGAAGCTTACTCACCCTGTCGTGCGGCAAGCGCGAGGGCTTTGCCACCGTCAACCATGCCCTCCAACCGACGGCCACCACCCCTTAACAATTTCCACAGTTACACCCCCCTGCGGCCCTCCCCTACCTACAATTCTTCCTCCTCACCTCTCTCCTACCCCCTTTAAATCACCCCCAAAACCTTTCATCAAACCTTGTGCCTCCCCTCCTTTTAAGATAAACTGAGCCCGACCTACCAGCACACCCCAATTTACCTGGCATGCGGTCCTTCCCCCTACCTCCTTGCCCCGCTCCTCGCCTTGACCCACTGTCCCCTGCCTGAAAACAATCCGTAACCGGATGCCGACCCGCACACCTGCTGCACTCGTGTTTAAATTTGCACATCCACCTCGTGCAGCCTTCTTTATTGAACGCCCAACATGCTGTCGAGGGCTGTCCTCCGCCTCCTCCCCCCACCTCCTCATGGGCGGGGCGACCAAGAAAGGGCCGGTAAGGCACAGACAGCCCACTTGCTGTGTGCAATGTCGGGGCAGGCCTCGTTGGAGCCATCCATTGCAGCCAAAGATCCATGTCTATCTCCCCCCAGAACGCCTGACTGTCCTCCGCCATTCTCGCTCTGAATTCCTCATCATAGCGTACCCAGGCAAAACCCCCAAAACTTGTGAACGCCCTCCTGATTACGTCCATATATTTAAGCAGGGCCACGCAACGCTCTGGTAATTTTTCACAATATACACTGGCATAAATGATAAAAGCCGATGTCCAATTCTCAATAGTCACCGGTACCCTTGGGCGCGCAGCCAGTTCCCTCTCCTCTTCTTTAGACCCCTCCTTAGCTCTCACTTCCCTATGGAGCAGTTTAAAAACTCCCCCGCCTGAATCTTCTCCCTGGTCACTGCCATCAAGTGCGCCCCCACCGTTTTTATTATCCCCATGTATGGCAGTTTTTTCTCCTTGCCTTTCACTTCAACCTCCTTTTCTTTTCCCCCTTGCACCTCGAGCCCTAATGGCTCCACCACCTTGTCCGTTTGAATCTCCACTGAGCAAATGCTCTTCTCAACCCCCAAGGCTCCAATGGCCTGTACACCGACTTCCTTCCTTACCCCTTGCAGTCTAGACCCTTCATTTCCCGTCCCCCTTCTTGTGACCCCTCTCTGCCATGCAGAAGACCATTCCCTCTCCCGCTCACCTCTTTCCACACCGGCCGTCTGCGGTCTGGCGTCCACACCAATGCTCCTCATCTCTTTTCTTAGAGGGCTCCTACTGCGGGGACAAAACATGTCAGCAAACTCACCCAACCATCAGTTCCCCCGACCTCTTGCACAAGCACTCTGCACCTGCCTTTCCCGATCCCACCTCAAATTTCTTCTCTCCTCACCCCTTTCCCTTACAGCCCTGTAACCTTCTACCTCCCCCTGCCCCACATAATCCTCCAATCCAACTTCATCATCCCTTAAATACCATTGTGGAAGCGAGCTCATGCCCGGGTTGAGTTGATCTTCTTCATGCGGGCCCGGGGTGTCCGCCCGCCACTCCTTTGACGTCTTCTCGGCGGGGCCGCAGAAACCCCTGCCTGGTCCTCTTCTCTCGGGCGAGGCATGCCGTCCTCCACCCTGGAATCCTCATCGCTAGGGGCCGTGCTGCACCCTCTAGGCTCACCGTGCGCTGACCGAGGAGGGGCCGTTCTAAAACCCTCTACCTCCACCTGAACAGCGGGGGCTGCGCATTGCCCTCCGCCCTCACTCGTCCTACCCGAGGGCGCCTTTCCACACCCCCTTCTAACATCCTCAATTGATGGTGACCTCTCCCACCTTCTCCCACCTGCACTCGTCTGCAGGTATTTACCCCCTTTTCCCCTCTGTCCTGTCACCCCCTCCTGTGCTCCATCACCGCCCCCCCCCCATGGATCCCTTGCCCCACCTCGTTATGCGCACTCCTAGCTACCCCTCGGCTATCATTGACTCCCTCCCTAACAGGCTCCCCACCCAAAAACCTTTCTCCCCCGGACACCCTGCTGTCTATATCCCTCCTCATCTTCCTGCCCCTGGCTTTCCAAAACTCCCCTCTCTCCACCGTGGGGGTGCAAGCCATCACTGCTGCAAGAGCCCCATCAGCCGCAGCTCTCCGCTGCGGCCTGCCCCCGCCTACCTCCCCTTCTCCCGATACTTTTCCCACCGCCCCTTCCAATTGGGCCTTAGATGCCCTGCTAATGATCTCCAAAACCTCCCTCAGCGCCCTCGCATCCACTAGCCCCTTCTTATTGGCTCCCTGGCCCACCATCTTGCACTGCAAATCTAATTGTGCCCTAAATATGCCCCTTTTAGCCTTGTGCTAAATAAGCCCCCGAGCCAGCATCTACCCGTGGGCAAATAATCTAGGAAATGGGGGCCAAGAAGTAAAATGACCCAATAACTGCACTCCCTAAAGAGTCCTAAACGCTATATGACCTGTTCATATTCTACAATAATAGTTATTACCATCTATGATATAAACATTTTTTTTTAATTTTTTTATTTTTTAAACACCCCCCCTTTTGCCTTTTCCTAAGGCGACCCCCCAAACAGGGTCCCCTGTGCACAGCAGAACACCTACCCAAACCCCAAAACACTTAGTTGGGGAAAAAATGTGTACGCGCTGCCCCCTGGTGGCTCGCGAGGAGAAACAGCACTCACACCGAATTCAGAAAAATAGTGCGGCCCCTTTAAGGCGACCGCACTGCCCCCTCTGCTAAGAGGCCGCTACCGCGTACCCGGACGCGTAGCTCACCGCGGCCTCCACAGGCCCCGATTGTCAGGGGAGCAAACTGGCAGCACCTACTACGGCTGGGCCCGCTGCAGAAACCCCAACCGCCCGCCGATTCCTGAACCCGCGAGCCCACGAGCCCCCGCACCCATAGAAACAAACGCCCACCCGGGGAGACGAGAGGGAAACCTGGATTCCACCCGACTACCTACCCTCCCAGAAACTGAGAGCTGGGCTGGACGAGTCAACCCAAAACACCCGCAACCCACCTACCAAGGGCACCGTTGAAGCCGGCGGCGGCACCGGTAAGGGGGGGGTGCCTTATGTACGGTACCCCCGACTATTTGAAAACTTTTTTTTTTTTTTTTTTAAATAACTTTTACGCTCGATTGAAATGCCTAACTAAATCCAAACCACCTTTTAACTCACCCAGCAACCCTGCCTCACCTACTCTAACCTCGCACACTAAGGCCCCAGCTACCTCAGGGAAGGCTCGGGAGCAGGCGACAGGACTGTACAATCACCAAGTCAAACTGTCGTCTGGCTCCCGAACCTTCCCTGGCCCTTTAAATACCCCAGGGAGGCGCTCTGCCCCCCCCCCCCCCACGGCCACTCGCTGGCCGTGTGCAGCGCCAAAAACCTCCCCGGGGGGAAACGCTTCGCATCCCCCCCAGGGCCCCCCGATTCCCGCCACTTTAGCATCATTTCCTCCCAGGTCTGAACAGCACATTTTGGGAAAAGTCAAGCTTTATTTAACCTGTCAGCGCTCAAATCAGTAAGCACTAAATATACTAGACCTATGTCAAACCACATCCCTTTTTAATCCTTTGCGTTTTTCTTGTTGTAGTTATGTGTTTTTCATTATGAATACTGGACTACAGCTCCCACAATGCAAAGACAAAAACTGGATGGATTACACACCTGCCTGGCATGGATCTATTGGAATGCATGCTGATGGGATGACCAGGTTTTTTTTTAACCTTAGTTTTAATGTGGCTGACCGAGTAAAGCAATTTAGCAGGAGCAAATGGCTGAGAGTGTTTTTTTTTTATGAGCAACGGTTGGGGTTCGGAACCAAAATCTCTGTTTTGCCTCCGGAACCAAAATCTCTGTTTTGCCTCATTCCTTTCATAGGGATTTGGGTGCAGCCATCTCTCGAGTGCTTCAAATTCTTTTATTAATACCACTAATCTGAATAGGTCAGTGCAGCTCCTTGCGTAGAAGAAGGGGGCAGGCTCCTCCTATATGTGTATTGTTTCCTATTTTTTGTTGGTAGTATTTTTACTTATTTTCTTAAGGCACGTTTGCCTGTTTTTAGGGAGTAAATGTGTGGTTGTAACGCTGGGTATGCTTTGCTAACAAAAGAAAATGCATTTCTTTCTTCTCTCGACCTCTCCGTCTTCCATGTGCACCCATCGGGGTTCGAAGGTGTTGGGAGATAGTTAGTGGCTGTTTGCAGCCTATAAGAGCCTGGTTAGCTTGGATGTATACGATTTGGCCTTGGCAGAATTCTTTGCAGCCAAATTGACCCTGGTTAATTTTGCCACAAAGACAATTTTGCCAAGGCCAAATCCAGCTAAACTTAAACCCCCCACACCCCCTAATACATTCCCCCACTGACTCCGTACTTACCTTTTTGGCGTCTGCTTATCTTCTGAACCTGCAGTGTCCGTTCCGTCCCTCCTATGCGGGTCGGATCCGACACCGCAGGGTCTGCTTTTCTTTTTTTCCCCGGCCCCTGCCTCCAAACCTCCGGAAGCAGGGGACACCCCTGCTACCCCTAAAGACCATCACTACCAAATATGGAGAGCGGGGGACACCCCTGCAACTCCCGCTCCCCATGTTTGGTAGTGATTACCCATTCTGAATCGATCGATTGGTACTGGCCAAATCCGGCCAGATGTACGATACGATCAATTCGAAACGATCAGATTGGGTAATTCCGTTAGCTTAACACCAACAGTTACCGGGATTTACATTTGACTCTCCAGGCCCACTGGCGATCTGCAGGCATACCTAGGTGACATTCTCTGTGTTCGGTCATTTCTTTTAAAGGGGCATTTTGACTTATCTGAAAAAAATATTTAAATGTGGTAGTTAGAGTTGCAGCACAGGATGTGCTACCTCCTCAATACCCCGAGGTAGCTTCTGATTCCTGGATGATGCATGATACAAAGGCACTGCTTTTGGGTGCTATGCATCATCTTTTTTTCCGAACTCTGCACTTCAACCCGGGGTTCAAATGGCAAGTTACAATGGCCTCTAGTGATGGAGGTACAACTATCATACCTCAATCAACCTTCTTTGTGTCTAAGCATACTAATTTAGATGACCAAGCAAGGGGCCTGTAACATGGTAGTTGTTGCTATCCCTGACAAAACTCAGAACCTTTTCTTTTGCCATACAATATAATACTTGTTTGCTGTGCTCCAGATAAGAAAGTGCAAGTATTTTGCTCCCTATTTTTTATAATACTTGTTCGCTGTGCTCCAGATAAGAAAGTGCAAGTATTTTTCTCCCTATTTTTATAATACTTGTTCACTGTGCTCCAGATAAGAAAGTGCAAGTATTTTGCTCCCTATTTTTTATAATACTTGTTCGCTGTGCTCCAGATAAGAAAGTGCAAGTATTTTGCTCCCTATTTTTAGAATACTTGTTCGCTGTGCTCGAGGTAAGAAAGTGCGAGTATTTTGCTCCCAATTTTTAAAGTTGGAAGTACAATGATTTTGTCGGAAGTAAAAAAGTAAGTCACATTCCCGATGGGATTACTTTATAAGCAACTAAGAAAGTCTCGGGAGGATAGCTCAGGGGCAACCCGCTGGTCTTGGAAGGAAGACGATGCAGAGCAACACAGGTTCCATCACCGGGACGGCGCTTGGAAACCTCTGGGTATTAAGCATGATATAAATAACCAATTACAATGTTTCATCTGTAAAAAATGGAAACATTTTGTAACAAACATTTCTTTCCATCTATATATTTATGCACATTAAAATATCAAGCAGTAAGACCAGAAGATGTTATTCCTGTGGCACTAGGGGTACTGCTGGTCCAACATATCCATGTAGCTGCGAGGGTGAAAACAGAGGACAGCTTCCTGTGTGTCCATTGTCTGTTTTGTTTGGAACTATTTTTTTTTTCCGTTTTCATTTTCGGGAGTATTTGCAGATGTTTACTGAGTGAAAATGATATGATATGATATCAAATGGATGATCAAATGGCTGATACACCCCTTATCTGTAGGGCTGTTTGTTCGTCAAGCCCTCAACTTTAGCCATCCACATTAGTTATAATCACCACCATATATCACAGCCATATCATTTGTAGATATGATATGGCATTTATAACGCGCCTGTACACAAGTGTTTCAAGGCGTAGTTAACCATTTGGTGGGGTCTCTGTGTCCCGTAATGAAGCCAGTGTGACTTTTACCACTGATAGCAGGCTTGAAGCCAGTCTGCTTTTGCAGGGCCTTAGGGGTTATCCGAGACCCCAATGGGACATAAAGAGGGTCCCTGAGGATATCAAAGTTAGTAACTTACTCAATTACATCCAGAAACGTCAATCATTTCTCAGGTAGCATCATAGAGCTTCGCCAGACATGTTTCCGTTCTCCCACCAGACTGCACTCATCACTCCAGCAATTATAACAAGGAGACAGAGTGCACCGTGCCCATGGCTGCCAACAAAGCGAGAAGTGTGACCATGGGCAACAAAACCTCATCTGCCACATGTGGGAAGGATCCCTGATTGGGAAAGATTTAATAATAACAGAAAGTACAGATGCACTGCAGGAGGTCTCTTTGGAAGCACACAGAGACCTGATTTGCTCATAGTCCTGCATCCCCTTCCCAGCTCATTCCCTTCTCCCCTTTCTCATCCCTGATGCCTTCCCTCCATTCCAATCCCCTCTCCCGTCCTCCTCTCCACTAATTCGCACCAAAGCAAACCCTGGGAGCTTCCCTATAAACCTCATACATCATGGAGTCTGCCCAACAGGCCTTTTATAGAGCTCGCTCTGTCTGGAAAAGGCCACTTTCTGTGTAGGCCAGACCACCTCTTATCTGAAGCCAGCCCAGCTATTGGCCTTCTTCTGTATGTGAATCCTAAAAGACATGTCCCACAGGGAAAATACTCAGTCCCTTTCACATGGCCACGTGCACCACCATCCCACTCAATAAGCTGAAATCATGACCACTTTGCTATATTTCATGCAGCATTTTAAGCACGTGGGAACGAGGTGCACCAAGATCAAATGGACAGATTTGCAAACAATGCTAAACAGAAGGCAGAGGGTGGCAGACAACTGTCTGTAGTTTGGCTAATTTTAAAACAACAAATTCCGTTGGCTATTTTGCTAAATATCAATTTATGGCATGGTTACTAGGCCACACGATGCATTCACATACAACGCCAGACCTAGGAATTGATAAAGTTTGGCAAAGATCACATGTCTGCACTACAATGCAAACCCTCTACCTACCAAGGCTGGTTAGTCTCCTCCCCATGGGATCTCAGAATATTATTTGGCAACGGCCACATGGCTATACAGCAGTGCAACCCTCACACTCACTAATACTGGTGGCACTCCTCCCCTCCCCCATGGGTTGCATATCAGGCAACTTCTACTGTATTGCCTGAGGGTAACAAACAAGGCCCTCAAAGTAAACACGGCAAGTGTTTTTCATCACTCTGAACAGCACACATATCAGTCCTTGCTCATGCCACCCCCATAGGTCACACATATGAAATACTGTCAGTGCTCAAGCCCCCTGAGGTATAGGAAGTGGCGCACATTAGTGAGGTCACCACCTGAAACCAACAGCAGGGCGCCCCTAAGGACGTCGAGTGGCTCCCAAGCATGTCATGTAGTGTGGTGGCCATCTTGTTCTTCCCTCTTGCTCCACTTCACCTGCTACGATTTTCCAGCACAGAAGAGCTGGTTTTCCTGGCTCGACATTACATGGCTGATACGGTAGGTTGGCTTGCGGGAGTCTCCTCAACTTGAGCCAGGCAAGTAAGTCGTCGCTGGCTCTGTCTGCTCTTGGCAGATAAAGACGTTTGGGCGCGTTCCAAGCAAAGCCACTGCCAATGGCAGTATTGCTTAACCCTTCCACGTGCACCTGAACTCGGGACCGAGGACATGAACAGGCCGAAGGGGGCTGGAAGCACTGGAGCCGGCTAAGTCCCTGCCAGAACTTGCAGGCACTTGCAGTCAAGCATGATTCACAGTTTGCAGAGGGAGGCGACATGGTCTACTTGTGAAGTTGAGATGGTGCTCAGTGTTTGAGACGCAGTCTAGAGGCAAGCGTGAGATATTTGTGGGCAAGTGCTTACGCTGAGTTATGTTTCAATGGCTGAACTGAGATGTGGGATGCGCTCCAATGGCTACATGGGGATGAAGCATTTTGGGGAACTTCAGTCTTCAGACATTGTGGCTCATTCTGAGCCTGCCGGTCCGGTACCGGCACCGTTTTTTTCGGACCGGCATATTACAGGTCTACATGCTGGAGCCGCTGTGCCCGAGGTCGGACCTTGTTGGGCACAGCAGCAACAGTATGCAGACCGCCACGGAAGCACTGGCACCCTTAACAACAGTGCCAGTGCTTCCGTAGTCCCCATTCCCATAGAGTGCTATGGGACTTTCTATGGGAATGGGGAATTATAATTTACTGGTGCCTGACTTTCCGGACCGCCGGGGTTGTAATCCCGCGGTGTTACCGGCAAGTCAGACGCCGGTAAATATTTACAAGTCCGGCGGCAACCCGCCGTTATTATCGGTACGGTTATCACCGGACCTGCAATGAGGCCCATTGTCTCTTGGCTAAACCGAGATCTGGTGTAATGTCTTTTTAGCTGACTTGAGATGTGGTCTAGCAGCTAATTTAAAATGGACTGTACAGGGTAAGATGGTATGCGTTCTAGTGATTAAAATGGCGACTTGAGAACAAGGAGAACTCGTTTCTAAACCTGGAATCGCACTTTACAAACATTAGTAGAATCATGTGCAAATGACATCCTATTCCAGTGGCGCACTTATTTCTTTCTTTATTGTTTGCTTGTTAGGCGCTTATACGGGAAGTCAATTCTGTTTCAAAGTGCCCACAGGGCAGCACTATGGGAATATGGGCTAGCAGTACATTTAAATACAAAAAACAGAGGGGGGAAAGGGACGGACGAACTTACTATGCCTTGTGAGTATTCAGAATGTGCATGTGCAGGAAGGAAGAGGGCAGTGGGGTAGGTGCTGAGGTGCCTGTGCTCGAGGGTGAACCCCAGATGAAGTGCAGGGTATGGTAAGTGCTATGCGGGCAGGAGCCGTGTTGGGTGGAAAGTGAAAAGTGCAAATCTTCACTGCAGGGGGTGTGCCGAGGCAAGTGCTGAAAGAAGACAGATGCTGGGGAGACTTGGTGTGAATGGTCAGAGGCCCAGAGGATACATAAGGGTCCAAGACACCAATCACAGCAACGGTGGGATTAGCAGAGGGAGGAGGAGGGAAAGAGGAGAGTCTTGAGGTGTTTTTGGAACTTCAGAAGGTCATGCTCAAGACGGAACGGGAGGCTCTTCCAGAGGAGGGACAATGCCGAAAATGGGGAGCTCTTGGGAACAGACTAACCACAAGTATTAAATGCTGTAGACAAAAAAAACTCATTTGGTTCAGCCTACACACACCAATAGGGTTGATGCGGTTTCCTGTCGTTAGCAACATTGAGGCTTCCAGGGGCCTCAATTGACCGAATTACTGAAACAGTGTGGCATGTTAAAGTTCTGCTCACACTGGGAAACATTCTCCTGCCGCCGCCACACATCACAGTATTGCGGCATGGTACGAAAAGGACTGCGGGCACTTGCAGCCTCACCTCAAAACACCCCTCCAAGACATACAAACCCTCAATCTGTTTTGCTGCCTGCTGAAGGCTCTGTTGGATGGCCACTGGCTTTTCGTGTGCCATCAATGATTTAAACCGCACCGCTTCCAGGGAGGGCAGCTGCCAGCCATCCACTGAAAGGTCAGGAGTCCGGTGTTCCAGCAAAATAGCTACTTGTTCACTTGTAGACAACCCTAATGCATCGATCTCAACCTTCCCCCCCCCACACAGGGGAATAGCGAGCCCCCCTGCCCCCATCCACACCTGTACCACTCGATTGTCAAATCTGTGCGATGGGCGGGTGGTGGTGCCATCTAAAAGTACACATCGAATTCCTATTTTAAGTTCCAATAAAGAAAGGTCACTGCATTTGGCTGCTCCGGACGCATGTTACAACCTTCACCTGCTTTTCCTTTGCTCTGAACGCTCAGAAAGACCCCATTGCATGAACAAAGTGTGGTTAGTCAAATTCATGCAGCAAAGGGACAGCCATAAAGATATCCCACACATTCTAAAAGACAAAGGGCCTGGAACATGGAATATTTAGCGCAGTGCAAAGTCACTTTGCACTACAACAATACACTTTGCACCACTCTGTGAATCAGGGTGTTTGTTGGCCGTGCAAAGTCACTTTGCACCAGTGCAAAGTCATTTTGCACCACGCTATAAATTCCATGAATCAGATCCACCATTCAATCTCAGCAGTAAGAGGGTGTATCGGCTGATCATGGAGAGGGTCCCTCCCGGTACCACATAACAGTCATCTAGCACAATGAACCTTCCTCTTCAAACTCAGGCTTCGGTCTGGATGTTTCCAAAAGGACACTTGTCACATTGCCCAGGATTAAAACAGGTCTCATTAGTCAAACTCTATCTGCTTTTCTCAAAACATCCTGAGTATCCAGCTGATCAAAACGTGAAGTTCTAGCTCCTTCTGGACACATTCTGCATATTCTTACTAAAAGGTTGCTGACGATCCCGCATACACATCATTCCCAACAAACAGAAGTTGCAACCTCATACAATCAGCAATGACATGAACTAAACATACAACATCAATGTTATGGTGGGTTTACAAATGCATGAAAATAACCCCTCTACCTGAAATGTGAAATCAGAATGAGCCATTTCGCTAACACACCGAAGCGCCACCCCTGCCAGTTTATCTCCAGTTCAGTGCCACTCAGAAATACAAGTGATGTGCACACTGGGCAAAAAGAATGCATTTTGCTCAAGAACTTGTCTTTGCCTTATATGTGTCATGCATGCAAACACGCACTGACGTACGCACGACTCACCAGAGACTAGGCTCTCTAGCAAACCGAGCCCTGGGGAGTGGTGCCAGCAACAACGTGGGCCACACTCTTTGTTTGGAGGTGCCCGTACTCGCCTGGGCACTGGCGGTCACGCGTGGCGGCAGCCCTGGCGCTGGAAAAGTCGAGTGTTTGGGGGGTTGCCATGGCGTTTGTATCAGCGAACGCTCCGCCCTTCGTTCCGTCGTCCTGCAAGAACGACCGCGGGGAAGCAGTCACGTGAGCATGCCAAGCCTCACGCTTTCACTCTGAGGCGGTCAAGTGGACACACTCAGCCTCATGTTCACATGATTCCCACACGGCAGTCACGTGGTCAGGAAATGCCGGCATAAAGACGGCTCTGCTCCTTCATGCAGCGCTTCTCAGCTGTTTAGCAGCGTGTGGCTACGTTCTCCTAGCGAACTTGGACCTTCACAGATTTTTGACCTTGGACTTTGTACTACTGGGATTTCTGTGGAGCGGATTTGCTCTTCTGGATTTGTCGCCTGGTTACATCCTTGGACTGGATTTATTTGGATTACTCTGACCCTGGAACTGTTATAGGACTGCTTTGGCTTATCCCTTGGTTTTGGCTTTGGATCTCTGAACTGTGTTTGGACCGCATCCTGTCTTTTCCTTGGCTTTGGTATCTGATACTTTTACCTCAAGTGACTCTGGTTTATTGTTACTCCATTCTCACTGATTTACCAGAGAAGAAACAACTAGGTACACAGCTGACACCGACCAGTCCCCGGGTAAGAGGTTGTTTACTATATGATATAACACAAAAGCCATTATTGTATCACGTTCTTAACCTTACTTTTCCATTGCAGCCACCCGGGATCCGGTGCTTCCTGTTTCTCCCACCTGTGGCCTCAAAGGTCGGTCAGCGAGTACATTAACCCTCTCTGACTGGTACTTGGGGACGGAGGTACACATATCTACGCGGACTCAGATCGTGACAATATGCCAGTGCTCTTTTATACATAGGTCTACTAAATACAAGACAGACAGCTCACCGCGACATAGATAACCACATACATGTTTCACGCTTAATAGGAATCCCAAGTGTGGTAAACTAACATTTTTGTGAATGGTGTATCCTTAGCAAACAACATCAATGTTCTAGTGAACTTAAAAAGGCATGAAAACCCTGTCGATCTGTAATGTGAGAGTAGTCTTGTCCATTTCAGCTGACAGGTCACCCATACCACATTGCAATCCAGTAGTCAGCCCTGATAGTTCACCTCCAATTTAGAGCCACCAAGCAATGCATTGTGGATATGCAAATTAGATCAAAGCATGCATTTTACTGCAGAAAATTGTCTTGGTCACTAAGGAAAAACTAAACAAAACAAAACATCCTCTCGTACGAGCACCAAAGTTGAAAAATGATATCATTGGATACTTTACTATATACCAGATATTGATGCACTCTGTCCATTAGAAAACTCAATGTTTCTAGAGCTTTACCGAGAAGGCAAAGAGTTTCTCCTCTTAAAAAGTCCCACCATTTTTCAGGTCCTTAATGCATTCTATGCCAAACTATACACACTATTTGAATGCATTCGATAAGGGCAGTATATGGTCCTAAACACACTGTACTTGATGTCAACATTTCAGCCTCCTCTACATTATGGTATGTGTCAAAAGGCATCTTGGCAGTACATGTTTGTTTCTTGGGTGGTATAGGAGACTTACTGCTGGTCAATGTCTACTGGAATCCGACTAAACATCCTATCCAGCATTTTCAGGTGATAATTACATGTTATTTGATCGCTGGTTGGCCGAAGGATATCAGCATGCTATAATTCTGGGGAGGGCGATTTCAATGCCTACTGTGCGGAAGGACAGATTCATAACAGGAAATCTACCACACCTCGAACATTTTCCTATAACCTCAGGCGTGGTATGGAATGGGATTCTTTTAGGACCTCTTGGGATCTTTTGCAAATAGAGGCCTTTTCCTCACTTGGCGCCCCTGTTTATACTTGACATAGGGGTTCTAGTACCTCATGGATTGATTACTTTTTTGTGTCTTCATCTATGAAGTCTAAGTGTACTCCTATGTGTTTGCTGGATCCTGGAAGTAGTGACCACCTAATCATTTTATTTTAGTATGTTGACATTTGCATATGGGTGTGACAGTTTGCCCTTATTGATTCCTGTCAAACCTTCTAGGAGTGGTCTATCCTGTAGATGGGACAATAGGACCTATGGACGTCTCACAGGATACTTGAAGCAGGCCTGCAATATAGGGGATGCCAACTTCATGGACTATGACTCCTTATGGATTATTGGCGAGAGACCCCTGGACAGATGCATTGCTGAGGGCATTACTATGGCCTCCAATGGCAGGATTCTTCCCCCGTTGGTCCCACATACTCATCAATTTGACCCTAGAATTAGGGAGTCTAAGAGACACAAGAGACAGGCTTTAAAACATTTGAGGGATTTGGGAATTTCTGACTGTGAATATCACAGACATAGGACCAAGGAGGGTACTAGACATAAGAATCTGGTCAAAGTACTGAAATATGATCTTTATTTGCAACGTAACAAGTTTATGATGAAGACACTTCTTCATTCCGATAATAGACAATTTTGGGTTTGCATAAATAAAATACAGGAATCCACCTATAACTCAACAGTGGAATCTATACAAGAAAGCATATGGGTCTCGTACTATGTAGACCAATTTGGAATTCTTCCCCTTATGGCTGTTCGCTATCAAAGTGTCTTTGAACAACCAAATGCTCCCTTGAACACACCCACAACAAACATCCCACTTCGGACTCTGCTAATGCCTTCAACGAGGCGAACAAAATCTATAAAACAGCTATCATCACCGGCAAAGCCAATGCCTATAACACTTGCATCAGCAATGCTGCATCATACTCTAAAGAACTCTTCTCTATCCTCAGAGAATTAGAAAATCCCGCCCCAGCCACGACACTGGTCAACTCCAGCAAAGAATGGTGTACCACTATTCAAGATGCTTTAGCCGCCAAAATTGCACTACTACAAAATAAAATAACTACCAAAAGGCTTGTCCTAGCAGACAAAAATACGCCAACCACCAACCCCAGCACAACCCCCAATGAAAACACCAATGCTACTTTTTACTTTGCCCCAGTCACCCAAGAACTAGTATTTGATACCATCCCCAAGCCAAAAGCCACGAACTGCAAAGGAGACAATGTCCCAGCCAAAATAATCAAAGCATGTGCCTCCACCCTCACCCCCACTATCACTAATTTTGTCAACGCCTCCTTCCACACTAACAGTCCCAGCCAGCATCAAAAAATCCAGGTCACCCCCCTTCTAAAAAATAAAAATAAGAAAAATAATACACATTGGACCCTACTGTGCCCACCAATTACCGCCCAATAACAACGGTCCCATTTCTACTTAAAATTATTGACAGAATTGCATATTGCATACACACAAATCTAAACCCACCTCGAACAAAACCAGCTCCTCGGAACCAGACAATCCGGTTTCAGACCAAATCACCGCACTGAAACAGCCCTTCTGCACCTTAAAATCCGGATGGACACTATCAGAGATTCAGGGAAACTATGCATACTTCTGCTGTTAGACCTATCTGCAGAATTTGACCTCGTGGATTACAATAAACTGTGCAGCTCACTAGCTAATGACTTCAACTTCTCTAAAAATGCCACCATGTGGGTTAAATCCTTCTTGGCCGAACGCACCTCCAGAGTCTCCATAAACAAAGAATCCGCTGACCCTATACCAGTCCCCATAGGAGTACCCCAAGGATCATGTCTCTCTCCAACGCTATATAATGCCTACACAAAGCTTCTCTTCTCGGCATTAGACGATGTGGGTGTCATCTACACAAACGTTGCTGATGACACCCAGATCCTTATACCTCTCTCAGGCAACTATGATCTGGACACATTAACCATAATTAAAATATGCACCATAATCCAAACCTGGATGGCTTCGAATAGCCTCTGTCTCAACGATGAGAAGACAGAAATTCTCATTGTGGGATTCCAATCTAAAATAGCCGCCCTCCATACAGACTACTCCTCCATCAATATTGATGGTACACTGATCCCAGTACTCAAGCAAGTAAAAGATCTAGGCGTATAATTTGATGCCAACCTCACCATGACCAACCAAACACATCAACACCCTCTCCTCCTCCACAGCATATACATCCAAACTAATCTCACTAAGCAGACAATTTCTGACACCCACCAACTGCCTCACCCTGGCTAGGGCACTAGTTTTATCCAAGTTTGATTACTGCAATGTACTACTACTAGGCACATACAACACCAATCTCAGCAAACTGCAACTTATGCAAAATAAAGTCCTACGAGCAGCATTAGGAATAAAGAAATTCAACCACATCTCCAAGATCAGGAAGGATGCCCAATGGCTACCCATTAAAGCCAGACTTATTTATAAAACACTCTGTATTGCACACAAATGTCTTGCCAAAAAGCCCCCATTTACCTCAACAACGCTATCTAGAAAAAAGAACCCACCAGATCGCTGAGGTCCAATGACAATCAACTCATAGTGATCCCCCGCTTCAAAAATACCAGAGCTGGGGGCAGCAGCTTCCACGTCCTTGCCCCTAGGCACTGGAACTCCCTCCCCATCAACATCAAAAAATAGACATCCCTTACAGGCTTAAAAAAAAAAAAACTGCTAAAAACCTGGTTATTCAACCAATACTAGCACAATGATAACCTGCTGATTATGTAACTCTTCACCATGATCACAATGTATGAGCCGCTCCTTGTAAATATCATATGTATTATTTTTCATGAACACAATGTATTATTATCCTTTGCCTGTAAATAATATTTGTATTTCTCCATGCACAATGTATTAACTATACCTAAGCTGTTTATAACCACGCCGTGATACCCCAGGGTCCGGGCGTGTAACACATGAAATAAATAAAATAAACCTATCTGTGATAAGTCCTGCCCATGGGCTATGGAGGATATAGTATGGACTATAAATAGACTTAAACCATGCAGGGCTCCCGGTCCATATGGCCTACCACCAGTTCTTTTAAAACGGGACATTCATTGGTTGGCTTTTGTTGATGACAGTCATCTTCGACAGAACAGCGCAAGGCCTCCAACGCAAGCTCACAATTTTTTATGAGTACGCCCAGTCTAATAATCTAGTGGTAAATGGTGACAAGTACAAGGTGGTTGTGTTTTCTATTGGTAAGAAGTCCGTGGTCAAGCGTGGTCTTCGGACACGGGACAGGTGGAGAGGGTGGCCTCTATTCGCTATCTCGGGTATAATCAGACCTATGCATCCTCAGCTAAGATGTGGAAAGAGTCACTGAAGGCCAAATTGAATCCCTTGAAGTCCCAAATGAAACGCATATTTAGGAGAGTTTGTGGTTTCTCGCTTCTACCAGCAGTCAAATATTAGCTGGGAAAGGTAGAACCGGTCCTGCTGTATGGGCTGGACATGGCATCCGGGATGGTTAAGATACATTGATGACATTATTTACATCTGGAAGTGGAGTACCATGTCACTTAAATACTATAATTGGATTAATATCCAAACCCCCGAAATAAAATTCACCATTAACAGCAGCACGGATGCCAATAATTTTCTCGACCTTACCATCAAGGTACAAGATGACAAACTTATCTGCACTCTATACAAGAAGGACACAGACCGGAACACATTACTAGATTACAGGAGCAGCCAGCCGAAGAATCTTAAGGATAACCTAACTGTACCGAAATTCAACAGTACAGGCGACATGCAGTTCACATGGAGTGCAGACTACAAGGCCGAGGGTACCCCAAAAAAACTCTTGAAGAACACCCGCAAGAGAGCACTATGTATCCCTAGGGAGGCACTTTTGCTACCAAAAACCAAGCCTACAGAACAAAACACCATTACCTGTGTGACCACCTTCAGTCCAGACACCACGAAGATTAAACATATAATCAAACAGTTTTGGCCTTTGGTCCAACTTAGTCTACCCGACAAACCCAGCCCCAGGATGGCCCTAAACATTCAAAACATTTAAAAGAATATTTTACTCATGCAAGGCTTACCAAAATGACGACAAGAACAGGCCTTTGGATCCTCACAGACATCACAGTACACTACCCATGCAGGTCTTGCACTGCCTGCAGATTCACTAGCAAAACAAAGACGTTTAAGGTGGCAGGCAAAGATTGGAGTCTAAGACACTTCTCGAACTGTAAGACCACGAATGCCATTTACATCACAGAATGCCCCTGTGGGCTTAGGTATGTGGGCCAGACACAAAGGCAAGTCAACAAAAGATTTGGTGAACACTGTTCTAGAATCCGCTGCAAAACCCAAAATGCTCCCCTGGTCTCCCACTTTATGGAGCACCAGCACAGCCCAGATGACATCAGATGGTGGGTGGTCGGCAAATACCTTAGCAACACCAATGTGAGCAATGCTCTAAACCCTAAAGAATCATGGTGGCTGTTCAAACTTCAATCCATTACTTCAGGACTGAATGAGGCTAAACCAATATGCCCCTATAATTGAGCTGCTTTTACACATTGTCCATGCTTTCTATCAAACACTGGGCGACTACATAAGCCCCCTGGCAGCATGAGCGCCCATTGATACCTAGCCTCCCCTGTATCATACCATTTGTAGTGGGGACACCAGCAACAGAGGGCCCGCAGTCTTGACCACACCTCACATGGCCCACAGTTAAGACCACATAGAAACCGCTCGAGACAGTTTGGGACTCCATTGTACAGAGCGAGTGCGACACACCGTCCCACAGAGGACAGTATAGAACACTCCTTTCAGGCTACCACATGGAGGTAAGCAGCCTCACTTAACGCAGCCCACCCATTCCCCCTTATTGCATTCTGCAATGAACCAATCACGTTCCTTTCCAACCTGGAGAGCTGGACTTGTGACTAGCACCAATAATCTTTGTGCTCCAACCCCAAACCCTGATCACTGCTGTTTTCCTTCTCTACTCCCCCCTCCTCCAGCCCGAGGACTACTAAGACATAAGAAATCAGGAACCCTGCCTAATATAGGCACTTTCCTCTTACGCCATGCACCTCCTTAATGCACACCAGTACTACGGGTTAACAAAGTACATTCATCTCGTACTTGCTCCACTAATCCCACAATTCGTAATATTAGCCATTCTGTGCCATCTCATGCCCAACTTCCATTTTCACGCTTTACAATAATACGATGGGGCCCTGTTCTGATTTACTTCCTCATACTATATACCTTTACTCTGCTCTCCCCAACAGAGCATTGTCCAGTGACGACAACACGCAAATAACAAGGGTGCGGTAGTACCACAGAACCAGCAGAGACGCTCCGCTAACAGTCTACAGAGGCGCAGTAGTAGCCCCCATACCGCAACAGAAACTGCTTCACGTTCTATTTGGTACCCCCCCTACCCCAGGGGGGCACATACAAGGTCAGTGGTGCTCTCTTGTGGAAGACACGACTTTCCGAGCTTTCATTGAAGCTGTAGGCCTAGTACGGTAGTCGCCTGTCTGTTTCCATTTCCTTCCCACTCTCCCCCTCCCTTCCTTATCTATGTCTTAGCTCTTGCACTATCTGAAATGTCGTCAGGGCGAGTGTGATAGTTAATTTCACATCCTTACTGTTCATAGCCTGTAAGAATGTGGTTGTATTTTCCCCTGTTCCCTCCCTTGCCTTGAAGCGCTTTGAAACACATTGTGTATAGGCGCTATATAAATAAACTATCATATCATACCCACCCTTATAGAGCCTACCTCTACGTTCCTGTTTTTATTAACTTTTATTCCTATTTACATGTGTGTTCCTCCCTTAGAGAGACACAATCCAATGCCCGGAAGATGGCGCAATCAACTGTAGCCAAAACGTCCATGGACCCAGCTCTCCCCCTGCTGCAGAGTCCACAACACATCTAGGGCTTACCACCCTGACGTAGACCCAAGGATTGGTCACTTTTGCTTGCAGTTTGACCTACATTAGGTCCCAGACGAGGGCACATATCAGGAATTATAACAATTGTTGGACTAATTCTCTGTTTATCTTTTTCCATATATGTCTGATGACTATGACAATATGTTTTCTGTATTATGTTTTATACTTGTAACAATGTATAAGCTTACGGTCTTTGGAATTAATTGACGGTCCATACACATTGCACTGTTTCTTTTGTGTTACACTTTCATTTGGTGTTTAATTGCTCATTTATGTTTAGCACATGTGAACTTGCTAAGGAAGAAATAATTAGCTTCACATTGTTTGTTCATTTATTTACATGAAAATAGCAAAAACATGAGAAAAAAATAATGCTACAGCCAATTAAATAGGGCTGTCTTGAATCATACAAGTTGTAGCTTCATTTATTTGCACAATGACCTATACGAACATAGAAACAGTCTTTCGATGGGTTCATAGAGCAGATTTATTCTAGCCAGTACATTCTTTGAATAATTGAAACATACATGAAACATGGTATGTCCAAAACAACAAGTGGCAGGACGCTTTCTTGTTTCATAGATTTCGAGCCCATAGTCCTCCCACAATAGGGCTGTCCCCCAAGTTACCCCAGGCTGGGCCATCTTGACATTAATTGGTTGAATTTTGCTGATGACATAGTCATCTTCGACAGAACGCTGCAAGGCCTCCAATGGAAGCTCACCATTTTCTAGGAGTACGCCCAGTCTAACAATCCAGTGGTAAATGCTGACAAGTCCAAGGTGGTTGTGTTTTCTAGTGGTAAGAACTCTGTGGTCAAGCGCTGGTCTTTGGGCACGGGCCAAGTGGAGAGGGTGGCCTCTATTCGCTATCTGGGGTATAATCAGACCTATGCATCCTCAGTTAAGAAGTGGAAAGAGTCACTAAAGGCCAAATTCAATCCCTTCAGGTCCCACATGAAACGCATATTTAGGAGAGCCTGTGGTTTCTCACTTCTACCAGCAGTCAATTATTATCTTGGAAAGGTAGAACCGGTCCTGCTGTATGGGCTGGACTTGGCATCTGTCGATGTGTGGCCTGTTCTTGATAGCCTGCAAGGACTAATGTGGAAGAATATATTGGGCCTAGCATCATAGATCCCCAACACAGTAATTTGCCACAAATTAAATCTTAATTCACTCCATGCTCGATATCAATGGAAACAACTCTTGCTATATTCTGTTTTTGAGACCTCCAGCCAACTTGTTATTTGTGGATTTCAAATGTATGGCAGAATGTGGTACAGTTCCCCCCGTGAATGAGTTCAGGACTTGTATGAGGGAATTACTGGAAGAAATTGGCTCATCGGACATGGAACTCAATTTGAATCCAGATAAAGTAAAATTCAAACTGCAAGATGACCCTTGAGGCTTTGTCCAATTATTCACTCTACAGACAATATACTAAGTTCCCCAGAAAAAAGAGGGGTTTTACCAATATATCTGAAGTGTTTTCAATGTCAAAAGACCCGACAGGTTTGTCTACATTTTAAACTTAATTATTTCCACTGTAGAGAGCGAACTAGGCACTGGTCTGTTTTGGTGTAGACGGACGTGGGGAACACATATCTCATTGACTATTGCACTTGTAAGCTTTCTGAATGGAAAAGATTTTATTTGTTAAATGTAATTATCTGTTCTTTAATGGATTGTGAAAATGAAGTCATTTTTCTTTTAATTCCTATCTTTTTTTTGTACAAATTAACATTTTGTTTTATTCTTCTGTTTGTATGCCTATCTGCTGCATGTTTTGTATTTTGGGGAAGATTTTCTGTAAACCAAAACACAATAAAATAAAATAAAAAAATTAAACAAAAAAAACACTCTACTTTCCCTTTTATTCGAAAATAAAACAATTTGTTCTATACATATACCTATTCACGACAAAGCAATAGAGTAAAGCAAATGGTCTCGAAACATTGGAACATTTTGCTGCATGACGACATTACAGCGAATCTGTTCCCTAACAAACCTGTTTTTGCTTATAAAAACAAAACCTCTTTGCGTAAATCATTGGTGCACGCAGAATGTGAGGCTGCTCAACGGTCGAGACCTACCAATCTTGGTACATTTCCATGTTATTCGTGTCAGCACTGTCATAATATTATTATTTTACTCTACCATTAACCAGCCTTAGGGCCTGATCACGACTTTGGCGGTAAACCTTAAATCCGGCTGTAGCGCTATTACCGCAAGATTTAAGGGTCCGCCAAATCAGGACTTCGGCGGATTTCACCCCAGCTATGAGCTTGGGGGAAATCCGCCGAAAAAAATTAACGCTATTATCGCCGGCAGGAAATCCGCCGGCGGTAAGAGTACGAATTTTCCCCATTAAGCCCAATGGGGAATGGGGCATTCCCGAATGGGCTCAATGGGGAATGGGGAATTAGGTAGGTAATACTGCCGGCGTTACCGCCAAAGTCGTGATCAGGCCCTTATTCTGGTAAAAAGATCTAACTTAACTCTGCATGCACATGTGACTCAATGAATGTTGTGTATGGATTGAAATGCCCCGGGGGCCTTTTTTACATGGGCCTAACGACACGAAAAGCCAAGCAGAGATGGACTGAACACAACTCCAATATTCGTTGCGTAACCCAACATTCAACATTAGCGATGCACTTCAAGGAAAATAAGTATTTGGTGGCTCAATTTCAAGTTGTCATCTAGGAACAAGTGTAGCGACCTAAGAAAGGTGGAGCTCTTGAAAGCCTTTTACACCAACGGGAAACATGGTGGATTGATAGTCTGTCCTCTATCCACCCAAAAGTCATTGTGTCGCATCTTCATTTCCTCTGGCCCCGAGTACCTCCTGAGCCTACAACAACTGGCGACGAGGGTGCACGGAGGCCCAAGCATGCTGTGTAAGTGGGAGCTGCAGTGCCTCTTCACCACCTGGGCGGCCTGTCGCGCAGCCTCAGCTGGCACCGCACTCCGCCATACTGTCAATGGCAGCTTGTGGGCCGGCAGGAGGAGGGGCCTAAAGTGGTGGCCCCACAGAGACAGCCCTCTGTCTCATCCCTGCCTGGGGCGGCCGGGTAAGTACATGCCCCCTTAACGACACCCCGCTGGACTCAGGCAGCTGTGCCTATAGGCCACGGACCGCCCTCTCTGTAAGGAGAGGGACTACCTACTGCCGGGGGCAGGGAGGAGGAGCGCAACGTGCATCATAAATCAAGACGCCCCACTCCAGCCAAAGCGAGGTAAGCGGGGTGCACACGGGGTCTTCAGCCCAAATGAAGGAACACACGCCAAAGGAAAAGACTGCCTATTCCACCGCCAGCTATACAAGCAATGTGCACACACAGCCAACAGCACAAGGGGGTGCCCCCAAAGGACACAGCAACTCTATCGCCACAAGCAGCCCTGCCAGGGTGCTCATGCTGCGGGGGTGGGTGGGGGGGGTGTTGTAGGAGGTAGCTGGCCTAATCACCTCATCCACCACATGACTACCCAGCGACTCGGCTTGCAGCCAAAGAGAGATCAGAGGGGTGTTCATGCTGCCAAGGGGGAGCTTGTGCCGCCGAGGGGGAGCTGCACAGAAAGAACACTGTTGAATCAGGCAGTGAAAGAGCCCTACCAACATGAGGGATGAAGACCGGGATAGTGGAGAAGGCGCCTCATCAATGGGCAGGCTGGGCCTGTTAGCATCCCGGAGTGAGGGTGCAGGAGCTCGGGCGCGGCCTGTTGAGTGTCCAGGTCTGGAATTCGACATCTCAGGTGCCCCTGCCACCCTTGGACCACGGTGGAACATGTGGGTGGAGAGGCTAGAGATGTACTTCGCTACCGCCAAGGAGGACGATGACGCAGCTCAGGGGGCTATGCTCCTGTTCTATGGCGGGCAGGAAGGTGCATCATATTTTCAAAACTCTGCAGCTGCAAGAAGTCTCACACAGCACAGCAAAGGAAGCGCTAAAGGAGTATTTCTGACTGCTGTTCAACAGGGACTAGGATAGGTTTTGCCTACGACCGGCCCACCAAATCCGGCGGAGTCATTGGACGTGAATCATGCTCAACTACAGAGACTAGCCATGACCTGTCGGCTAGTCGACGAGACCCACGAAATAAGGGTGCAGATATCCAACACTGCTCTTCAGCGGTGCTGCACCGCCAGATTGTAATGGAGCCATACATACCCCTCCACAGGATCCTGGAGCTAGGAAGAACCCAGGAGCTCTCTATGTCCAGAGCGACGCAAATGGAGGAGGCGTTGAAAGGTGGATGCCCAGAGCTAGTGCAGGCGGTGTCGACGAGAGGGTCACCGAGGTCCCGCAGAAGATACAGGAGGCAGACCATGCAGGGTGCGTAGAAACCTCTGGAGGAGTGCCAGAAGCCGTGTGACGCATGTGGCGGCCCAGCGCATCATGACCAGCCATGCCCAGCAGTGAGAGCCACGTGCGGGTTGTGTGGCAAGGTCAACCATTACGCCTGAATGTGCAGAGCACCTTTGCAATCTGCTCAGACGTCTGGACCGCCCCCAACACCTCCCAGGCCCAGGTACCAGCAGGTGGCCACAGTGGAGGAGGATGGGAGGACAGGACTGGTTCCCCTGTCGAGGATGAAAAGAGCGAGCGACAGAGGAGGTGTTCTTTATTTCAGCGATATGCCTGGATTCCAGGAAGCAGCAGAGTAAGCCCCGATGCTCGATACCCATCATGCAAATGAGGATGTCAACGTCAGGGTTCAGAAAGCTCTCACCAGCGCCACTACCGCTGCAACGCCCAACCATTCACATATTCACATATGGAGGCTCCTTCACCCTACCGCTGGATGGGTTCTTCGTCACTTTGGTGTAACACGAAGATGTCACAAGACCCGCCAAGTTCTATGTGACACCTGTGGCAAAAGAGACATTGCTCAGCTGTGCAACGGCAGAGGACTTGAGACTGGTGCATTTTGCCTTCCAGGTATATCGCCAGGACTTTCTGTTGGCTCAGTTCCCGGGCCTTTTCGAGGGAGAGGGCTGCCTAAAAGGACAGGATGTGTCTGCATGTTGACTCAACCATCCAACCGGTGGTGCTGAGGCACCGATGTGTACCATTCCACATGCGGCAGATGGTAGAGGGCGAGCTCATCAAGATGGAGGGACCCGGCATCATCGAGAGAGTGGAAGGGCCCATGCCCTGGGTTTCACCGATCGTCATGGCAGCCAAACCGAAGTGCCCAGAAGAGGTCCGATGAGGCTACCCAACCGTGCGATCAGGAAGGAGAGGCATCCCACACTCTATGACATCCTGGCCTCTCTGTGGGGAGCACAGCCATTTTCGATGTTGGACCTCAAGGCGGGGTATCATCAGGTTCCCCTGCATGTGGACTCCAGGGCCATTACTACGTTCTCCTCCCACATCGGCCTATTCCGATATCAGCGGCTGGGCTTCGTTGTGTCATCGGCAGCCGAGGTCTTCGGGCACTCCAACAGGGGCATGCTGGCAGGCCTCCAAGTAGTCCTCAACGTGAGCAACGACGTGCTGGTGTGCTCAGCATCACCAAAGGAGCACATGGCCAGGCTCACAGCGGTACTGGAGAGGCTGTCCCGGGTGGGACTGACCCTGAAAAGGAGGAAGTGCAGGTTCATGGAGCCAAGGGTCGAATTCTTTGGATTCATCTTTCACGACAGGGGACTGTTGCCCGATCCGAGGAAGGTGGAAGACATCAAGGCGGCACCCGTGCTGATTCCACCCTCCGAGGTCCACAGTTACCTGAGCATGGTCAACTTTTGCGAGAGATTCATCCCGAACCTTGCCACCCTCACCGAACCCCTACACGACCTGACAAACAAGGACCAGGACTGGAGGTGGGGCAGGGCGGAGCACGGAGCGTTTGAGGCCTCCAAGGATGCCCTCACGGCCGATGCGACCATGGTGTACTTTGATCCCACAAAGGAATCAGAGGGGATAGTGGACGCAAGCCCGTTGGGGCTGGGAGTAGTACTCCTACAAGTTTCTGAATCTGGAGAAAGGCAATCGATCATATTCGCGAGCAAGGCACTAACGGCCACACAGCGCAGGTATTCGCAGATTGAACGGGAGGCGCTGGCGGTCCTGTGGGGGTGCAAGAACTTTCATATCTACATCTATGGACACCTCGTTACAATGGTCACTGACCACAAACCCCGTGTCCCTATCCGGGGCGTACCGCACCCAGACCCCCAATCAGGCTCGAGTACCGGCTACTTCAACTGCAGGAGTACGATGTGACACTAACTTTCAAAACGGATGCCGACAACCCTGTGGACTTCCTGTCCAGACACCCGAGAGGGCTGGTGGCGAGGAGACTTCTGTGGATGACCTCAAGGTCACGGTGGTGCTAGTTTCTTGAGCTGCAATCCAAAGGTCCAGGTCTGTCACCGACATTATGGAGGCAACTCACCACACATTTCGCACGGCTTCTGTCGCTCCTCCAGAGGTTTCTGCGCACCCTGCGTGCTCTGCCTCCTGTATCTACTTGGGCATGCAGGATCTGACAGCAGCTGCGGTCGGGTCGGTGGAAGGACTTCTTGAGCATCACTCAAACCCGGACTTCCAAAGCTCAAGCCTTCCTCAGGGGCCTATGGAACGTGAGGAGCGAGCTCACGATAGGGCCATAGCATGTACTGCTCTGCGGGACTCAACTGGTAAACCCTGTGTCCCTCCAGAAGGCGGTGATAGACCAAACCCGCATGGGCCACCAAGGAGTGACCAAAGACGGTGGCAAGGCTTCGTGAGAAGACGTGGTTCCCGGAGATGGAGAGAAAAGTTGCTGATGCAGTAGTGGCGTGCACCTGGTGCCAAGTGGTGTGGCCTCTTGCCAAAGGACCCCCATTGCCTGCCTTGCACGTGCAGAGGTCCTGTGGAAAGCCCTGAGCATGGACTTTGGAACTGTACTTCAATCCCAACACTTCTTGGTGCTGCTGGATGAATTCTCGAGATACCCCATGCTACACTTCGTGGGCTCCACGGCAGCCATGGCCATCATACCGGAGCTGAAAGAGACATTCGCTCCCCATAGTGCCACAGCAGAATCCCACCATTGCATGCCCGTTTAACGTAGATCCAGTACAGGGTTGACTGTCTGAATGGTTCAGTCTCTCTTAGGAGGACTTTTTTCTCAATCACCTGATAACCTTTCTGCTGGCATGTATGGCAATTGGTATCTTGTTTTATTTTAACTCTTGTTTATTGTGGAGGTTTCCTTTAGTGTCCAATATCCATCAACATAGTTTTTTTTAACCAAGGGGCCACTTGTGCATGCCACTGCTGGTGGAGATGCCGGACTGCCTAGCTCCCTACTCTTGATGTAGAACTGATCTACTTCCTTTTTGTTCATGGTTTTGATACAGCTCATTTTTTATTTTATCTTTCGAATCAATCTTTTTGCTTTTTTACTTGGTTAGGCCTTCTACACTTGACTAACGTTTCTTTCGTGCTGCTATTTGGCGCTTTTGCCACACCACAGATTCCGCAGGAACACCAGGGACCGGCGTAGGTGCAACCTTCACTTCCTGGTTTAAAATTTACATTAACAGGTGACTGTCTCACTGGGAACACCCTATTTCAGTCCTAAAACTCCCCTGAGGTAACTGGTTGAGTCAAACATATAGCTAAAAGTGAACAGACACAGCAGGTGTCTTTGAACAGTAATTTATACCAAAAAAAGGAGCGTGGATGGAGCCGGCAAATGCATCATCTGTGGAATGTTTTTATTATCCGTGCCATGTGAAATACTTACATCTCATTCCTTTGAGAACAATACAGGATATCAGCGTCATCTAAAAAAGGCCTACTTCTCGTGCGCCGGATTCTATGAATTACCCCCTTAACATTTTTCAACTTAGAGCCTTATTCTTCATGGCGGAAGCAGAAGAAAAGTGTGAACGAGCCATTCCCCACCGTCTTCTGCTTCTGATGCATTCTGATAAGGGTTGCCCGAAGTGTGCGGGCACCGACCCTAGGAACTCTGAACCGGGGTTCCCAGAGGCCAATTCTGGTCAGTCCAGCACCAGAATGCCAGGCAATTCTACTCTGAACGAGAGTACCAACATTAACCCCTGAAACTTGTTTTGGGATCGTTGTACATCATCAGTGAGGTGTGGATAAGGTGCAATATCTAGCCCCAGACAGAAATGGGTTCAGAGCTGGAATACCCCGACTAACGTGGGAAGAAACACCGAGCATTTCAACACTGGTCAAAATTGTGAGGGCTCCACTACTGAGAACAAACAGCCCCAAATTACCTATTCTCTGCCCCTCAGAACGGTCTACAATCATGTTTCCTCGCGAAATATGATTGTCTATATCAGTCTGGTCCCACACACAAGGACTGCCCAGCATTAGATTTGTAGCTAATTCTAGTCTGTACCTGAGTACCAACTGCAACCCCTGAAAGGCGTGGCTTGTTGTGCAAAATCAGGGGTGTGCTGGTGAGGTACAGTGTCTCACCAGGCACATAGGTGAGGTGAACAAGGGGCAACATGCTGTTTGCCTTTTAGAAAGCCTTGAGGTCGGACACGGACACGCACACGCACGCACACACACACACACCCCCACACCCCCCCCCCGCTCCCCCCCCCACACCTTCTCCTCCCCCACCTCCCGGGCTGTGTCAATGATTCTCATTAGGAGATGTGGGAAAACAAAGCCAAGTGTAAGTGAAAGCACATCTCCAGCCTCGCGCATCAGATTGTGACCATAACACAAAGTCAAACCTATTGGCTTTGCCAAATCTTTCTTACTGCAGAAAGTCGTGAAACAAAGTGAAGTGTGACACTATTGGTCAGTACCTGCTTTCCCATTGCAGTGTTCATATTCGCTCCCCATCATGTCTTGCACAGGCGAGGAGCAGGCTGAGATGGAGGAGGCACAAGATGCAGGCCGGCTGATATCCACCACTGACTGGTTGGATGGTGGCGGCGTCAGGTTGGCGGAGGAGAAAGGCTGTTGGGGCGGACTGGGTGGCAGACCGTTCTCCAGGAGGAACTCGTCCAAGTCGACATACTCAATCTCGTTGTAGGGCAGGGTGCGCTCCCAGAGGAGCGAGCCCAGGAAAGCGCAGTGAGATGCGCGTGGCCCTGGGATGTCCTCTTCCAGCTTCCGCTCCTTCTCCTTCATAATACCTGCATGATGAGAGACAGAAGGATGATGGGATGAGAGAGATGCATAGAGGACAAGGAAGGTGGGCAGAATATAATGACCTTGGTAGATAAACATGTATGTAGGTGAAAGGAAGCATAGGAGCCACAAATGAATATTGAGAGATGGGGGAAAGATAAAGGGCAAGGGGAGAGGGAGGTCATGTAGGATAGGAAACCCTGCAAGACAAAATGAGATGCTGGGGCGGCATGGGAACATAGGAAAAAGACAAGCAGGAAACCCACTGGAGCATCAGCGGTCCAAGAGGTGTGCCCAAGGGGGTTGTGGGGCTGGAGGAATGGCGAGAGCATCCGGTAAGTGGCAGACATGAGAAGGTAATGCCAGAAAAGGTATCGGGATTAAGAGGGCCTATGGAGATAATTATGGAAGAATTTATCAGGAAATGAATCGCAGAAATATGACATTTCCTGGCAGGTATGGGGAGAACATCAGGATACAAAAGGACAGGAATTGTAAGTGGAGAATCGTAGGTCTAAGCAGGAGCATGAATGCCGTGGTTCAAGGTAAGGTCGGGCAATGTGGTCCATCAGGATCTCACTAATGTTAGGGAGTATGGAGGGAATACCGAGGAGATTGAAGAAAAGGTTTGCTGGTCCCTGAAAAGCAAAGGGAGAGGGTAATAAATCGTCATAGGAATATTGGGCGGTTTGAGGACGTGAGAAGGGTATCATGACAAAGTAACTAGGAAGGGAACAGAAAGGGGTGGAAAGCATCTGGCAGTGCCAGATGGGATCATAGAGACAGAGCTTTATTGCAAAACATCATATGGTTCTAGCCTCTAGTCAATATCGCAACCAATGTGGTTTCTGCCACTTTCACAATCAAGAAACTGGGAAATGTAACACCATTTGAAGAAACAAGAACTCACATTATTGGCTATTCCGTTCTATTCCTTGTGCTTAGTGGAAATCTAATAACATGTGACATAAGAATTATTCAAGTATAGCAGTTTGTTGCATAATGGGAGGCAATTATGAACAGTCACCTTCAGATTACACAAGTAACCGAAGACGCACAGCAGGGACCTCACCCCGACTGCACCCAATGGTTTCGTGAATACTACATCGGTCCCACCTATACTTCCTCATTCTGTCCAAGGTCTTGTCAACGAATGAACAACCGCCAAACAAGTTCCCTGGATTCTAGCCAGCTCCAGGATGGTCTTGCTTTAAGTCTCCTTTACCGTCTGTGACCGATGGAGGGTTTTGAGCTTCATGCCGATGTATGTGAAGGATCTCTTAAAATTAGCTAGGCTGACTCAGACCCTCCTTCTTCAGAGGCTGATACTTTGAGTATCATTACTTTGGGTAATAATAACATCTATTATTAGAGCACTTAAAAGCAGTATGACTCCATTATGAAGCGCTATAGAACACCCCAATGTTATTAGTTTGATGGCTAACAGTGCTTGATTCTTAGCATTACATTTTAGAGATCCACTCCTCAAAAGATATCTTGGTGATAACAGTAACTTCTCTGGGGCTCACATGGGCCGATGTCAGTTTCCCACCCTACTTGTCTGAAGCATTTTCCTGCGCGCACGCGCACACACACATACACACGCACACATGAGCCACTTTATATTGGGTGTTGTGGGACTAGTTTCAATGAGAATGCGATAGTAGCAGGATTACTCCAGGGCGCTCACCTGGGTTATGAACGAACTGATGCCAAATCTAATAAAGGTGCCGACCATTGTACCGCATAAACATAACTTGCCTCCAATAAATTCGAAAATTACAGAATACTTCCAAGCTCGAGTAGAATTGACCAATGACAACGTATCTGCTCTAGAATTGTGTATTACTTCCAAGCTGGCCTGGTTCGGCAGTCGGGATATTGTTCAGTTGCTCCGCTCAGAGAACGTTTTAAATATACCTCCCCTGCTGGTCACCACAATTGATGTTCCACTGGACACTGAAAACACCACTGGGCAAACTATTACTCACACGAATCTGCACCTGGTTCAGGGATGCAGAGAGGGTGGTAATTCGCTACCCGTGGTATCAAGAGAAGTACAGATAAAAGACTTTGACGTGCACAGGGTTGTTGGCTCACCGCACAATAATAGCCTTTACGGCAACGCCCCACTTGTTTCAGACCCCGATTAATGAAGAGTCTCCCATTCCGTCTGTTATTGCCAAAGCTGCATCAAGATTAGCCAATCCCGTTAATGAGGGTTTTTCTTCAACTCTACTAATGCAGGCCAATGACCACATATCAATGCTGGTCAATGCTTGTGCTTGTGAAGATTTACAATGCACAGTTTCTTTGCACACTGGTTTACCTAATACTATTCTTGAGTACCTTGCACCAAAAAGGCCTCTTGATTGATTGATTGCCTGATTCACCTGACGTGGCTAATGTTTTGGTTGCTGTTTTGGATGGGGCTCCCTACACTAATGTTAGAAAAAAGCACTGCTTATGGGACAGGCTACACTCCTTAGGAATCAAGGACACTTCTCTCACATGGATCTCCTCCTTCATATGTAATTGCTTACAAATCATGCTCCTCCTCCCTTTCAACTCCACATCCGGCCCAGCGCCGACTTGGGTTCCACATACCTATCTCCCCTCCTCTTCAATCTCTATCTGAACCCACTTCCACAATCTCACCTGCTACACCTACACAGATGATACCCAGATCATCCTCAAAATCCCAAAAATCGCTAGGCACCACCCGTCGGGATCCATCCTCATGCCTCTCGGATATTGACCTCTGGATGATGACCAACCACCTCATCCTCAACACTGGATAAACAGAAATCCTAGTTTGCAGAGAAACCACTCTCCTCCCCTAACCTATCCCCTGGCCTCACTATAAAGCCCTCCACCCCCCCCTCGAGACCCTTCACTTCGGTGAAAAACGGTTGCATGATGGACTCTAATCTATCCCTCTCCCAATACATCGCGTCCGTATCCAGAACCTTGAAGGGAGGGTCCCAGAAATGTCCATTATGACCGCTATGCGACTGTCGACTCGCAGAATGAAGTATGAAAGGTATAACTCACTCTTTGGCCAGTCAGTGGCTGCACAAATGTATCACAGATATGACAAGTGAAATTTTGTCAGCCAGCCATTTAAACTGTATCCAGTTGATGGTTTCGAGGAGACAGCGGTCTCATCAATGGACCAGGTCGTATGGCAATAAAGCTCGGTATCAACAACATCATCAGGGACATCACGACATAGCCATGAGGTAAATATGCATCCATTCATGAAGCTACACAAACATGCACTAGTTTATTGCTTGTAGACATGTAAAACATGCTTGTAACTCCCGTAGGTAGAGGGGTGGATACATTTACATAATGCTAAGAACCTTTTCTTTCTTTTGCCAAAGCAAAACCGCTATATGCAGTATATACGTGGACCAAGCTTGCATATGCTTTATTGCAGCTAACCTTAAGAAGCCATGAAGACACATAGGGAACCTACAGTGAATCAGATTGGAAAGACAGGCCTCAAATACATGAAAGGGGAGACCTGATCCCTGCAGCACAAGGCGCAGTGCTGGTGTTCACAGCCAAGGACTGGGGCAGGTGGAAAATTCCTGGTTCCCGAGCCAGCAAGCCACCTGCAAGAATTCAGAATAAAATTCTCATAATTGCAGACAGAAGAGCTTTGTTTTGCAGTCATCTCACATGTGACCCAGCAGAAGATGACAATGCTCATTTACTCGTGGTGGGAAGAGAAGCTGTTACCAGCAGGACAGAGTGGAATGATACAAGTGCTGCTCACCAGAACTGCAACCTGCAGGCACTCTCTCAGGGTTAGGTGATCAGACAGTTGTGACAATAGGGAACACACAGCCCTCCATGTTCGTTCCCATCACCTTGAAAAGGTACACTCAGCTCTGTGACCAGGCAGGGTCCCAGGCCTGGGAGGACCCGTTTTAGCCAATTCAGAGGTTCCATTTATGAGGTGGTATAAAATGTTGCACAGGCCAATGGCCTTCCTAGTACCCTGCAACAGTTTAGTTTGTAACATTTAGGGGTAGTCTCATGCGGAGCTACCTGATATGGGGGACCAATAAATATACTAATCTATGGATTTTGTATATATAGTTAGCCCAAACTGACGAATGGGGAGACCCCGTATGTTTTGGGTGTTTACCCGATTTTGTGGCGTCATACTTGTATAAAACCATGTGACACAGGCTCAGAAGCTGAGAATGCTGGAGAATTGTTTTCCTCTGTGATTCCTGTATGTTTTGGATAATAAAGACAGTATACTTTGCCCAATGGCTGACTGTTCCGTTCTTCCGGTAGGGAGTCTTTGATGAGCCCAAGTTTCTCTGCTATGTATCTGGATGAATGTTGTGAGGTCCCATCCGCAAGTCCTTAACAACCTAAGTTTTCCACCTACGCATTCTCAGGCAAATCTTCCCCTACCTCATCTACCCACACCGAATCTTTGCCATCCTCACCATCATCCTATCCCACTTAGACTATGCAAACTGCCTTTATCAAGGCGCACTGCATTCCAACTTAGAAACTCCAAAGAATCCAAAACGCTGCAGCCCACCTGCTCAGTGGCCTCCCACCTAGAGAACACATCAGCCCCGCACTGAGAGTCCTACACCGGTTCCCTATTGGCTGATGGACTACCTTTAAATCATTGTGCATTACTCACTGTGCCATCCACAACACTGGTCCCAAATTCCTTCAAGATAAACTCACATGCTACCGACCCTCCAGGACCCTCAGATCTGGCTCAGCACTTCTCCTAGTTATCCCCCAATATAATTGCACAATACTGGGCGGTTCATCCTTCTCCACCCAAGCTCCCACCATCTGGAACCATCTCCCTCTCTGCAACTGCCAGATTGACAACCATCTCACATTCAGAAAGGCCTTAAAACCTGGATTTTTCGTTCCTCTTTTTTAATCCCTCTTCCACACTATCCTTTGTTCGCTCCTCGCAAACAAGTGCTGGACCAGACCCAACAAAACACCAACAATTTCACATGACAGCATTAGCCAGCAGTGTTCGCAGTGGCACACTGATAAACTCGACCCTTTCCACTCCCACAGACAATCATACACCAACCCGCTCTCCCACGTCGGACCTCCAACTCTCTAACTGGTGCACTCTGGGAAGGAACACCACCTGAAATCTGATTGTACCTTGAAACGTTGCCAGTGAAAAGCATCTGGACAGAATGCTTGATTCGACAAACCACTAGAGGTAGCAACTGTAGCGTGCCTAGTTTGATTTAGGGGCAGGATATTTTGTAAGGGCCACCCTACCTAATTATCAAACGGCATACCTAAACACTCAGAATGCTCAATTGACAGGTTTTCACTGGCGATAGAGGGGAAGTGCGCCAGTTTAACTTGGGCTATAGGACACAGTATGCACTCAGATGGCCCTTGGGGATAGGAATGGTGATGCGCTAAAATGCTCCTGGGGGGCATAAAATACGACAGCAATAGGTCGCAATGTCCATTTAATTTATTTGCCTATTGCACTAAAAGAATGCCACTAGCCAGGTCATTACCAATGGTAGTATGCTGACCGCACCAGAAGATGCACTCGAACAACCAGCCTCTCACCTTGGGAGACTTAAGGGTCATAAAAACCTAACAAAACAACATTGATGACAAACTCTGTCTGAGTTTAAGGTATGTATAAATGCACCAGCTCTGTGGACACATGCCGCAGGCACGGCTCTCCATCCATGCATTCTATAATGCAGCTACGGCTATGTCAAATTCGGTCTAGCTGCTCATATAGCTTTCCTCACTGAAACCGCTGATGTGCCTCAACACCTCTGCTTTTAGTATACAGCAACATCCTACGATAAATTCGGTCTGGTTGGGCACACATCCAGTCTCCTGCACTAGCAGTCTGTCTTGACCACAGACAGAACCCGCACATGCATCTGACCTCTTGGGGGTTGTTTACTGGAGCCTAGCCAGCCCTCTTAAGTCCTAATCCCAGTAGAATTCACACATGCATCTAAAGTCCACTCTTCGTTTTTCCCATATCTGGACTTCGGGCTCTGAGGGTGTTCCAACCACAAAGCGCATTGAAGCCATGCAAATGGGGAAATCGGCACAATATAAATAATGACTACAATGCAATACAATACAATACAATACAACAGTAGGTGATGAAGAAGTGGTCTGCGCTATGAAGCAGCTTTCTGATCGTCATCTTCAATCTACCTCTGCTCCTGATGAGTTTATCATTGTTGACGGTTCTGGAAGCGACATCATACTTGTTGACGCACAATCATTGCCTGGGATAATCTCTCCTACTATGGTTAACAACAAAAAGAAAAACCTAGGAAGAAACAGACGAAATCAAGCCTACTGACATTTGCCCAGAATCGTATTGAAAGTCATCAGAAGGGTAATAGGGAAAAAAAGAAAGCTACTGGTCAGATAGTTGCAAGTACAGTGACTAGGGAATCGATCACTAATGAGGCTGGTCTATTTGATGATTCCAGTTCCATTAAAACTCATAATGCTGCATTGAAGGGGTGAGGTTTAAAAAAAAAAGAGAGTGGCTAAGAACAAAATCATTAAATTATGTTAGGTATGTAAATGATACCAACAAAGTCGCCACTAAACATAGTCACTCATTTATGGTAAAAACATCGGAGGCCCAAGCTGCTCCCCTATAGCCTGATTTACCCAGACGCCGGCCCGGGTCTACCTCCCACACTGTTCGCAGGGAGACTGTTGATGTAGATGTCTCTATTTGTATGGAGGGAGTGGCGCAATAGTTCCGCGAGGAAGAGCCTGTAAGATTACAAACTAAGGTGCTTCCTTCAAAGTCTAATGCTTCTACTAATACTTGCTCGCTATTTATAGGGGGACCTCTCATTCCTTACACCAGGGTTGAGGCCAGCACCAATTTAGATCGGGGTCCTTCCCCTAGTGTGCTTACTGGCATTTGCTCTCAGTTGACCAATGGTGTTATACCGCTTCACAAGGGCTCCAGATAAGATTTTAAAGTGGGAGTATTTTACTTCCTATTTTTTCAAGTTGGGAGTAAAACATTTTTTTAGGGAGTAAATAATTAAGTCACATTCCAAAAGGGAGTATTTTATAAGTGAGTAAAAGTATGTTTTAAAAGTAAAACAGAAATGTTTTTGTAACACATACTTCGTTGCGCCTAGTTTATTCAAGCACATTGAGAGAGAGATTTTTCATCTTCGTATCAGGCAGCAATAATAGTTTCTTCCTGTGGTACTAAGTGCACTACTGGTCCAAACGTGCCCATGCAGCTGTGTGGGTGACAACAAGGGCACAAGGACCTATGTGTCTGTTTCCTACTTTTTGTTATGAGTATTTTGACTCTCTATTTTTATTTTCTGGGAGTAAAAGTGGCTGATGCACCCCTTATCTGTAGGGCTGCATCCGCCCTATGGGTAAATACCTCCACTAGTACTGACTCTCAGCAGATAGAGGGTACTAATATCCATGATTCACGGGTACCTAAATTACTAGCACAGAAAAGTAACAGTGACCAGAGTAATGGTAGTAATTCTTATGCTTTAAAGATACACATTTTCTTGTTTGGCCCATTATCATTGTTTAAATAGTTTTGCTGTACTCCAGTTGTTTCATGGTGTAATCCCCATGCTTGGCATTAGGTCAGAGGACATTGCTATTGGGGAGCAACTCGAGGGCCCTCAATTCTCTACTGCTATTGTATATTTCAATGTGGCCTCGTTGCTTGAATATGTTTATTCACACTTAATGGCTCTATGGAAAAAGGGTTACGATTGTACCATTGTTGAGGCTTCTCCTGAGTGCCCCACCAAGTTGTCCCTGCAACATATGAGCTCTTTCACTATAACCAATCGCCCAAGGTTGCCCCATGCTGTTGTGGGGAGGCACGGTAGAGGGCCTTTATTTCTCAGTATGGGTGATTATGCCTCGCCGGCTATTAATCTCGACTCCACAGGAACTTGACAAATACCCCAAAAACTCCTGACAGCCCGGGTCGACGAGCCTTTAGCTTCTGACTGGAATTGGCTACCTCAGGTGTTGCAGCCACAGCTCATAAAACGTCCCTAGAGTAGCTTTCAATATCCTCTCCTGGAATACACGAGTGCATGATCATTATAATTTGGGGGGGAGGGGCGGCTGTTGGAAAGCCCGAGGGGAGAATAGTGCGATTGCTTTGCAAGAGACCTGGAGGGTGGGAACATTGGAAGTCGATGGCAGACAAACTATTCAATCTCCTGCCATAAAAGGCCCTAAAGGTCGTCCTTAGGGATGTCTAATTATTAGTGTCAGTGAGAATATTGATATTCTAGCCAAAGATTCCGCTACTGATTGTGTTTCGGCTGGGGGATTGAGGTGGATGGATATAAAAGACACTCCTAGACGACTGCCATTAATTAACATCTATGAGCCAATGTATGCCCATTGCCATCCCACTGTTATCAGAGGTTGGAATGTTAATTGGGAAATTTCAGAATTTCCCACATTAATTTGTGGTGCTTTTAATTCGGACCATGATTATTTAATAATTGATTCTGGATACCCCCAATTGTTAACTGCGCAGATTCAAGAGGGTTGTTTTGGGTGAATATGCTATATTTTTACGGTTTCCTATGTTGAATGCACATTGTCCAGGGTATTGTCCGCCAAGTTTCACTCGAATGGCTGGAAAAAGTGCATCTATCCTTGATTATGTGTTTGGGAATGCTCCTCTATATCCCTATATTGTGGATATGAGGGTCGATGCCAGAGACGATTTCCACTACATATGATCACTTATGGTTGTTGACTTCCACCAACCGATGGCATTGGGCCTGTCAATTTTAATTCAGCAAAACATCGTGTAGTATGGAAAACACATAGGGCCTCATTAGGATACTGGAGGTAGCCGTGCCTGTAAAACCGGCATGGCTGCCGCTGGTATCATTTTCTTTCCAGCGCCCATGAATGGGCGATTACCGAGGCATTACGGCCTTGCCGGACCCGGTAATTTCCCATTTGCGTGTGCCGGAAAATATTCTTTCCGACATGCTCTGCTCGCGGGTGCCGGTACGCCCGCCAGATCAGACCTGGCGGGCAAAAAGGCACCCGCAAGCAGAACTCGTAGTTTGACGGTCTGGTAGTAAAGGCACCAGTAGCTTACCGGCACCGTTACTACCGGACCGGCAAACTTATGAGGCCCATAATCTTGAATTTGTCAGCAATGGTGTGGAATCACACTTGGGTATGCTTCTCGCAGCATGCAACACGGTGAACAACCGGGATCACCAACAATGGTATTTGTAGTAGGAAAATGTAGAAAGAACATACACTCCCTAATTCTAACCTTGGCTATGCTCGCAGATATATCAAAGTAAAATCCTCCCTGTAATTACCTATGGAACACAAATATGGTCTATTAAAATGGGGCAAACATTAGACCGTATTGACAGCAGTGCGTTCAAAACTCTTCTTAAACTCCCGCCCTCTACCCCATTGAGTATGTGTACATATAGAATGTAAAGTTTGAAAATGAAGCTGTGTTTTGCTCACTAGACACTTAGATTGCCACTGGAAGTGCTCCCATGCCTCTCCTGGCTCTTTGGTTTATGATATTGTCAGGGGATATATTTCATGGGGGCGCATTTGCTTGCGAGATGTAAGATTATATTTTTGACCTTCGATCTGCTTGGGGATCTTGTGCGTCTGAGACTTTTGATTGTGCCAATTATGTGCAGTGTAAAAACTCGACTCGAAAATCTATTAAGTTATATGACCGTGAGCAAAACCTGTTGGATTTCTAAATCTTCAAGTGGATTATACTTGGCATCCATAATAGATGCGGTATATAGCCCAGCATGTGGTTACGCATTTCCTGAAAGGGATATCTTGTGGGCATATCCGAGAATCAGATCTGATATGATACAATATATGTCATTCATAGCGCGCCTGTACACAAGCGTTTCTAGGCACGACAAGGCAAGGAGGGGGAAACAGAGAGAGGACAAAACGATCTTACTAGGCCCTGTGTCATTCAGATCATGCAAGGGGAAGGGAGGGGAGGGGGGTGGGGGGAGAAGGTGCAGGTAACTCAATAATTGCAGCCGATGAATGGCTCATAAGTGCAGAGAGAAGGGACTGTAGGGTTGCAGATACAGACCATAAGTGCTAGGGGAGCCGGGAACATGGTTAATACTTAACAAGAAGGTTGGCACATGGATGAAAATGCCTAGACAGGAACGTTGGTGCAGACTTTGCGAACAGGTACTAGAGACCACCAAAGACAGTTTTTTTTTGTGATAGCCTGAATGATGCACGCAATAAATGGAACACGGCTTATGGCAAGTTGGAATTGAATAACTTGAATCCTGCTAATGTTTCGGGCTGTTTGCAATGACATTAATATGATTTATCATACTACCAGGCTATAGATGTATACAAGTAATGTTCTTAATGTATTGACAGATTTTTAGAGTAATCTTAACTAATGAATTGATATGTGTTACTGTGGACCAAATTGTATTTTCATTATTTGTGTGTCGATAAACAAGTCTTTGACTATAATATCTAATTAAGAAAAATATGTCCCAGTTCAGACAGATTTTGTGACAGACAAGTGGTATTGGCTGGCATGGACACACAGTGACATGCAACTGACAATTCCCCAAAGTGACGGACCTTTCAATAGCCGCAGCTTTTTGGGACATCTTGCAAGTTACCAGTGACAAGGGGGTTTGGGAGGGTTTGTAAAACCTTTCATTCTGGCATGCGATGGCAGCACCTGGCAATTCTAGGATTTATGATTGCAGCTGGAGAGCAAAGTATCTGGCAGCCTTTCCCGTGATCGATCCGGGAACCGATTTGCAGGGTGCAAGAACCTGCGGTTTCAAGGCTAGCCCTGCCCAAATCAGTTCCTTTTCTTGTAAGACCTCTAAAAGCACCCGTTTGTCCTACAAAAATCATCCTTTAGTCCTCCAAACGTATTTTTTTCCCTCTCGAAGGGTATAAATACCCTGTCCTCTTAAAATCTTAGGCAGGTCCCTGGCCATGGTGCCATATACATTTTCTGACTCTGTACACAATTTCCTGATAGCGCCATTACTCCCCTGCATCACACGCATGCGCCTGAGTCCCTTGCAAGTAATTGGGTTATTGCAGGGGTCTGCAACCGTTGCCGCTCCAGATGTTTTGGACTACACCTCCCATGATCCCTTGCCATGGACTATGCTGGCTAGGGCTGATGGGAGTTGTAGTCCAAAACATCTGGCGAGCCAAAGGTTGCAGATCCCTGGACCTATGAGCGTCTTCGGCTCCATAGGTGAATCTGATGCTGAAGGGCAGGGACTGGGGGCAGAACCCCCACAGCAGCTTGGGGACAGGGGGCATGGAGCTCACGCAGGGAGTGCTGCATGGGATGGCTCTGCGGGCTGAGCCCACGGCACGTATACTGCTGCTCTTAAGGAGATCATGCTATTTCATCTTCCTTAGTACGTTCAATAGCCCTTGTGCTTCGAGCCCAGCACAGGAACACATTTCTACGGAACTCCAGGACCCTTTGGTAGGTGCTGCTTTTTTTATTGCAATGTAGAGTGGTCTTGTATAGTAGGCCTTCTGATATATTGGCTCAGTGTCTCGGGAGGATAGCTTAGGGACAACGTGCTCGCCTTGGAAGCAAGACCACACGGAGCGCAGGTTCAATCCCTGGGTCAGCGCTTTGAAACCTCTGGGTATTAAGCGCGTTATAAATAACCTATCATATCGTATCATTGGTCCTGGAAGAAATAGTGAGAGAGGAGAGGGAGAAGCTGATGTACATTCTGGAGTGTTGACGATTAGGGACAGGTAGAACCTCTTTCCTGTGTGTTAATATGTGGAGTTGGATGAGGGTGCTTAGTTTGTGTGTGTATGCCCATTGCCGCTCTTTTGTCAACATGTTGCTAGCTTGTTCTGCCAGGAGAGCTACTGGATCAGGGTGTTGTGCTGTGTTCTTGTGGTGTCCGGGTAGAAATGGTGCAGAGTTATGGAGTGTAAGGCCTGCACAGCTCTGATGGAGATAGTGTCAGCTGGGGAGGGACCAGCGTTTTATGTAGTGCCTAGTGAGGAGAAGAAATGGAGGGCAGGTTAGTGGGGACAGCACACCTGGGCTGAGGATACATGTTCAGACTGCCTCGGAAGGCAATAGGGCAATGCCCGGCAGGATGGTCTATCTGGCACGCGTGGTCCACTTTTGCGGATAATGTGCATCAGTTTGTTGAGTAAATACGTTATACAGCTTGTAGTTTGGACCAAGGTTATCGACGCCCAAGTGCATTACAATGCACCATATTTGCCACAGATTTCACAACAAATCTGCTTCCAGACACTTCTCAAAGATTTGGTGGCAACAATGGATGAAACGTGTTTTACAATTGTGGTAACATTGTTTATTGGTGCCCAGGCTTTTTGTATGACCCGGTTGGACCCAGTGGGATAGTGATCAGGGCAGGGTATTCCATCTTCCCTTTGTTTATACCTGTGATGATAATGGAGTTCGGGAGAGAAGCTGTGAGGATGTTCTAGTCATCCTTCGCCCAGGTAGGGGTTTTGCTCAAGAAAAAGGTCTAGATGACCTGCGTCCTTTGTGAAGAGCACATGGGTGATTCCGACCCAATTAAGATTGTGTCCGTCCTCAGGAGTGAGCACGTAAGCGCTATCTCCCCTATTGTGGCCTTTGCACAGCCAGGTTTTTAAGGATCAAGTCAGGTGGTCAGCCAAAGCGCAGAGTCACCAGGCGATGGTGTTCCATAGGTTAGATGCTAGTGCTGAGAAAGCGGCCTCTTCTTGAATTTGCCTCTTGAAGCACTGCACTGTTATTATATAGTCACGATGCTTTAGCAAACCGTCCTGACAGGTGCATACTGGATGAACCTTAATTGTGGTTTCTAGGGCCCGGTCATGGACGGCACTGTGGAATATGTAAAGGAATTTGAAGTGGTTCCTGTATTTAATTGGGAGAGAGTGAAGAGTCCGGGGTACCAGGATGATGTGTCCCGCTCATTCTAGTCTCAGGAGGGAGTCCTCTATGGCCGTTTCTATTTTCCATACCCTGTTCAGCAAGCAGTACAGACGGCTTAGGAAAAGACTGTTGGCGCTGTCAAGTCTTCATAGTTCTAGGGCAATGACTGTCAGGATTCTTAGTGGCAACATCAGGTTTGGCACGATGGGTGGAATGGATATTGGATGAGAAAGCAGCTCATGACTATTGCCTCATGTGGTGCTCCCATGGTGGGGGACTTTATTCACGGTAAATGCGAGGGTTTTGACTGTTGAAGTCAATTGAGGGCACATTACCATTTCATATGGCCAACAAATAGTTGTGCATTGTGCTTGTGTGGCAGAGCACGAGTGTGGCTTTAGATGTTCTGAGTTTCAACTGGTTGATCATCAGCCACAAGTGCTTTTGTGAGAAGCATTTGCAGGGGTCAAAACTTTCATTCATGGGGGCCGGAGCTCGAAGTATCTCCTGGGTGACAGGATAGTCCGCTGACCAGGAGCTGCTCATTGCAATCCAGGAGCTATTAAAGTCGGTTCTCACGAATGAGTTCTCAGAGCAGTGAAGGTTTTTTGTTGGATGAGCAGAACAAGAAGATAAAAAGTTATGCATTGGTAACTTTGTCCCCATAACATATGAACCCTCCTGCTTTAAAAGACTTCTAGAAGTGTCCTGATGTACCTTTTTTCAAATCCCCGGACACAGTGAATTTCCAAGGCATATTTAAGTAGGACCAGTTGGCTTGGGGAGTCAAAAGTAGCACCTGGTAGCTGTTAAGTGAAGCAGTATCTTAAGGCTGTCCCCAGGAGCTAAATAGCTCCCGGCCCTTGTCAACTGCGAACCCCGATTTGGTTGATATTCATTAGAGACTTGTTAGTTTATAGACACTTTGTGTATGATTGGCATTATTATATCAGGTGTGACATGAGTTACCAAAAATGGGGCCAAGTAGACATTGAAGAGCAGCGGGCAGGGAAGCAGATTGAAAACGTATCATACCTTGCAGGTGATATTGTGGGGCAGAGTTGAAAGGAAGCATGTGCATTCTCCCCGTTATTTGGGATAGAAAAGATTCCAGCAGTAAAGCGCGATTCCTTCCATTCCCATATCAATGTCTTGATAGGAGGATTTTGTGGCTGATGGTGTCAAATGCAGACGAAATATCCCGGTGGATGAGGGAGGATGGTGTGTCAGTATCAGTGATGATCACGAGTATGTCCTAGATGAATTGGAGGGTTTATTCTGTTCCCCTCATTGCTCTGAATCCATGTTCTGTCTCATGCATAATGTTGGTTCCTACGATATCGCATGTTTAATAAGACTTCTATTTGAAAGTCTACAGTTTAGTTGTGCACTTTTGGTTGAATCGACCAATTACATTTAAATGTATGTGTATCTGTGTATGTGGGGAAGGGGGAGAAGGATGTGTGGGAGCACGGGCATGGTGCAGGGATGGGGGCAATGAGGGGAACCCCCAGAACAAAAGAAACCTCGGATTGGGGTCGACCAAAAGTGCACAAGCAAACGTTAGACTTTCAACAGAAAGTCTTTTAAAACATGTAGCACCGTGTCTACGTAGTCCCGAAGTTCTTGGTAGATGAATTTCTCTTGGTGTTGTGCAGTGTAGGAAGCGTTAGTAATAGGGGGTAGCTTGAATCGTCATCTGGATTTGCTGTGGGTTTTGTTTTACCAGGGCCATGAGATATACAGATTTGAAGACTATTGGAACAGTTCATTGTTTTATAGATCAGTTGGCACGTGAGGAAATCCCTGGCTATCGTGTTTGGGCTTTGTAGATGTTAGTGTCACGCTTTCTCCTGCACACCCTCTCCCTGCTCCCTCCGCACGCCCGGCCTCTGCCAAACACCATCAGGGGATCCCGTTTATGCACTCTGGCAGTCGGAGACTGCATCATCTTACCCGCCATACCAAGACACTGTTTGGACCATGGGTTTACCGGCCATCCCAGCGCTGGAAATTACAATGGAGACTCCCACTGGCAGCCCGTAACAATCCACATCGTTTGCGACGATCCTCGCGTCACGTGAGGGGGCCAACACGATCACGCATCAACTGAGGGGCTAGCACCGCCAGGAGTCACGTGGCGACAACGCTTCCGCATCACGTGACATGCATCATGTGATTTCTCTCAAGGATTCAAAAGCGGCCAGGAACACGGAAGCGTTGCTTCACAGCTGAACTCTTTCAGTACCGTACGGCTCTTGTTCCTTGTTTTGAACCTTGCTCCTACGATCTTTGCACGACCTCGGAATTTGTCTACTGGATTGATTTGTCTACACCCCTGGCACCTTTGAACCTTGTCTTTGCATTTTTCACGACCTCGGACTTGGATTTGGACTGCCTCACGGATTTCGTTTTGTTTTGGTACTTTGGCCACCGGCCTCTGCAAGGCGTTCGCCTGGCTGCATAACCTGGATTGCCTCAAACCACGGTGTGCGCCCATCCACAGAGTGTCGCACACCAACCCCTAACCCTCTGCTATTGGAAGTTCAAGCCCCGTCCAGGGCCCCACTATCCTTCAGGTTGACACTTCCTATACTCTAGGTAAGCGGTGCTCTTTTTCCTTGCTGGGTATTCATTGTACAACACGCACATTGTTTGATAATCACTTATTGCCTTGCAGTGCTCCAGGGGTCCTTCTGGCTGTTCCCGGTTCCAGACCTGACGGCTCACAAAACAACCTGTGGCCTCAAAGACTGCACAGGCACTGAATATCTCGTTGTCTGTGTGGTACTTGGGGACGGAGGCATTACTAGTCTACACGACCATCAAGATCAAGTCCATAACAGTTAGGTGATCATGGGCTCTCTGGTGAAGCTGCTGGATTGTTGGAGTTGAGGAAGGGGCAGAAAGCTGCCAGGGTTGCAGCTTTTGCTGTAATATGTGCTACTGCTTCTGTTTTGTTTGGTATTGAGATGCTAGACTTTTTGTCCCAATGATCTTGCGACCGCAAGGTTTTGTTGGTGAAGTGGGCAGATATACAGTTTCCTGTGATGCGGTTGGAGTGCGGTTGCAGGTTGATGGGTTCTTAAATTCGCTAATAAGTTTGAACTTTTTTTTTAAGGCACTGTGTGCGTGCAATGTGTTGTGTGAGGTCAAGTCAGTTGTTTGACGTTTACCACTTCTACCCTGCAGGTCCGAAATTGTTGGTAGTAGACAGGTTTATGTAATGAATACCTTCCGCACACAAATCTCTCATCAACAAAGTACCTTCCCAGACTAGAGCAGAAACTATTTTACCAGCCACCTGGGGCTGGTTTTGCTTGACATCACTTTCACTTGTGGTGCTGCATATGGCCCTGAAAGTATTTGTTTATATGTAGCCGTGCCACCCCATAACACCAGTTATTTTTTCCGCCTTCTCAGATGCCGATTTACAACCTAGCATTTTTGTGCTATGCCATGTCCCCTCCTCTACAAAGCCTCCAAGACTCTGACATTGACACCCAGGGAAGGGCGCTCAGCCCATCAGGTGGCTGGAAAGACAGGCGAGAACTGCCAGTGTCCTGCCCATGTTTCAGCCAGGGGTGGACTGGGAACTAAAAGAGGCCCTGGAAATAATTACTGGTGACCAAAAGAGGCCCTGGAAATAATGTTCAAAGTGGCCCCATATGACACATTTTCAACAAGCCCAATGCTTTTCCTATGAGAAAATGTTTAAATACCACACAAAAGAGGCCCAGGGTGCAGAGGCCCACCGGGAAATCTCCAGAGTTCCCTATGGGCCAGTCCACCCCTGGTTTCAGCAGCCACATGAACCCTTTCCCCACGTGCTGCCATCATTTTTATCGGCGCTCCAGTTCACACTGGCCAGTTCTGCCCCCAACTCCCTCCCCACTCCACCTCGCCCCCAAATATCCTCCCTGTGCAGACTTGCACAAATGTAAGGCAGCATGTAGTACCCTCACCACATTGACCCTTTCAACGCCACGTGACTCAGAAAACTCAAAAGTAGGTTGAGCAGTGTGATAAAGTTAAAGACATAAAGAAGAAGAAATGACCCCTTTTCCAAGAGCTCATCATCTTCCAAGCATAGCTCTGCTCTAGGAGGCAGTCACTGCTCTCCCGCACTGACCATGCTACCTTCTCGCACTCTCCTCATCACTCCAAGAGAGGAGGAAGGGTAGCCCCATGATCAAGAAAGATATTACCGCCACTCCCCCCTACCCCCTTCTTTAGAGTACATTTAGGTTCAGCGCCTTGCTCCCACTTCTTTTACAATCCTTCCCCTCTGAGGGAGCTACCACAGTCATGCGTGACTTTAACCTGCCTTGCTCAAACAAGGCATATCAGCCTTTACTTGACTCCTTCCTCTCTAACCACTCTCCTATCTCCCTTCACAATCAGTCCGCTCATTCCCATGGAAACATTTTGGATTTGATCTTCCTGCCCTTCTCCCCCTGTCCTAACTCCCCATCATTGACTCCTATCCCTCAGACCAGTCGTTCCTCCACTTGACTGTTTACATCCCTCAACTACTCTGCTTCCCTCGACCAGTCCGGATCAACAAAAGCATGTTGCAGACTGACTCCATACTGCCCTGCTTAGACCTGATAAACGTTTCCCAACGAGGCCTCCATTGAAACAGAAAATCAGGATTGTTATAATGCTCATGATACTGCCTTGGCAGTTCTATCCTGCTCGCTCCTTCTCTCCAACCCTGGAACTCTACTGCCATTCAGCCTAAGGTCTAACGTGCAACTTTGCCTTAGATGTTGGTGGAAATCCAGCTCTCCTTCCCACATTACTACTTCTTGCAAGGAGGGCCTCCTCTGGCTTCACTTTGTCCTTGATCATGCCAAATCCGTCTCTCATTTCCTCTGCAAACTTGCCAAATCCCTCTAAGTCATGCCTGTCCCTGCTCCACACTCTCCATTCTTTCTTCTCTTGCAGGGGATCACTTTGCCTGATGTGTCTCCTTTAAAACCTCAAAGACTGGGATACCATTGTTGTCCTCCTCGTATGCCCCCTTCCTCTTTCTACACACCATCCTCCCCACCCTGCTGTTCCATCTTCTCTGAGTTTGCATCAATCTCTCCATTCTAACTGCCCCCTATCTTCCGGTTAGCCAACTCCTCCTGTGCCCCCATTGATCTATTTGCACCTCACATTATAAAGGAGATACCACCTCTCACCTCTGCCCCTTCTGTAATCTCTCCCTCTAATCTGGGAACTTCTCTGACTGCTACAAAGTAGTAGCTGTGCTTTCTCTGCTAAAGCAAACTATGGCTGATCCCAACAACCATGCCAATTACCGCCTGTCTCTCTTATCCCTCCATACTCCATTATACTTAAATGGCTGGTCTTAAAGCACATCCCCTCGTACCTGGAAACCCATGGCTTCAACAACCTTCTCCAGTGAGACCTGCATAGCTGCCGTATCACAAAACACTGTCATCAACCATGATCCTTCTCAAACTCTGCAGCATTTGGCATTGTTGACAGCTATTCTCTCCACGCTGGTTTTGCTCTCCTTGGCTTCCAGGGCACTGTCATTACCTGGATTGCCTGCTGCCGGTTTGGCCTATCGTTCTCCATATTGTGGAAGTAGGCGGCATAAGAATATACTCCCCTTCCTTATGTGGCTCCACAAGAATCTGTCCTTGGCGTCCTTCTCTTTACTCTCTACACTTGCTGACTGGGCAAACTCATCTTCTTGTGTGGCTTCTCTTACCATCTCTCCACCCATGACACACAGAACTTTTAACCCCCCACTCCCCTTTCTCCCGGACCTCTGCTCCAAAATCACGGACTGTTTGGCAGGTTTACATCACTGGATGGTGCTCCAATACCTTATGCTGAACTCATTGAAGAATAACGTCATATATCTCCTGGGCTATCATGCCCCTCCCAGTCTTCCCCCTATCCTATTCACCTGATGCCCTCACTCCATCCCATGGATAGCAACCTGAGCGTCCTCTTTTACAGCAACCACAAACTCGAGCAGTTCATCATCTCCACCTCTATGGCTGCCAGGCTTAGCCTCTCGACAATCTGTAGAATTTGTCCCATCTGACCTTACTCTCCACTAACTTTTATTTCCGCACGTGTCCACAGCTGCCTAGACGGTCCTAAGTGAATTGACCTTTTAAAAAGGGTCATATAGAAAAATGGTCGATTTAGAAGGGCCGCTTTGTGACTGCATGGAGCGGTCTTTCTAAATCGAACTGTCATACTTGTCACACCCCTGCCGCCCAAGAGTGCGTGGAGGGGCTGACGGGTTGACAAGGACCCAGAAGAGCCATTGCGGGAGTGGAAGGTAGGTGTGTGTCTGTGTGTGGGTGAGTGTGCGTGTATGTAGTGAGGGTTTTATTGTTATGTGAAGGGGCAGTGTGTGGCTTAAAAAGGAGATTCAGGGGGTTAATCCCCAGATTAAGTAAATTTCCTGCGGGAGAGGGCTGGGGTGGGTTGGCGTTCACCTTGTCAGGGCAGAGAGGGGGTGGTTGGCGTAGAAAGTGATATTGCCGCATTAAAAAGCCGAAACAAAAACGAGCAAAATAGAGCAGTCTTTTTTTGTGTTCGGTTTTTAACATGCAGTAATATCACACAGAGCCGCCTAGACTAATGCTCCAGCCTGCTCTTGGGCCTCCCCTTTACCTAAGATCATCAAGTTTTTTGTCTGAATCCTCTTCCTTACCTGATGTGCTCCATCTTCAAACCACTTATTAGAGATAGAAGGACTATGCATGTGCAACCTCTCGCTTTTAAAACTTCTCCATCTTGTCTGCCAATCCATTCCTGGCATGGTATCCCCGTAACTGCCTGCCTCCACTTCGTTACGCTTTCCCCTTGCACTCTACGATCTGCAGATATTATCAAACTCAGTCCCACAACATTCTTGTGCCACCTCTTTGCTGCTGCGTCTTTTTTCTACTTGCTCTGCTCCACTGCAGCACTATACCACTGGCCATCAAATCCACCTAGCACCTCCTCTACCTTTTGGGTGTAGACCTGCACCCCTAGTTCCTTCACCCCATCCCTCACCCTTTCTACTTCGCCTCTACGGCACTCTCTATTGCGTTATATGTCAAATTACTGTATACAATATACAAACTCATTTCTGACGATTCTTCCATGTACTTAATGGCTTGCCCGTTTTGGGCCGCCACTATAATATCACCCATTAGTACAACCGGTTTCTAATCAAACATACATCAACCTGCAATGTAGTATGGCACCCTCCCCCGATACTCACCTATTCCCATATATATTCTATGTACATGTTATTGTTGAACCTCCTTGCAATTAAATACAAAATACACATACACCTAAGACGTAATCTGAGGAATCGGCACAATGTCTGATACCAACAGGTCAGACCCTAGTGCCTCCTCCAACCCAGAAGAATTAGAATCTTCTCAGGGCTGCTGGTGATGCCCAGCCTCAACACGTCCTCCAGGTATGGTGGAGGCCCTTCTTCCTCCTCCATCCCGGCATCAGTAGTGGATCATAATGAGTGAGGACGCTTTGACTCGGCGTTGGTCTTAGACCTGGTCCAAGGCTTTTAAGCCATGCTGGACCCCAGGGGATTTGACATTGTCCCAGCCTGTGTACGTCCTTCTGCCCTTCGGTTTAAGCGTATCTTAGATGAGGAAGCCAATCCTGTTCCGTTGGTCTTTGTTACCTGGAATCAGGTGATACAAGCCATTTCCCTGAGAAGTTCTATACTTAGAAACCGACATTGCAGAGTTGTCTTCGGACACACCACTAACTAGACCTCTGTCCCCTTTGGGTGTATGAATATCTGTTTTCAACTCTGAAACACCGGTGTATGAGCGCGATAGAAATAAAATATCAATATCAACTCACGGACGACGAAGCGGTAGAATCTCTTGGCATTGCAGCCTCTTTAGTTGAAGGAAAGCAGAATGCCTTGACTGATATTATGGAGCAAAGGCACCAAAAGAATACTTGCTGCCTTTCAGCTCAGACATTTCTGAGACAGTGTTGTTGTTATGGGGAAAACAGCATATGTTCATACTTTCTTGAAAACGCTAAGAAGCACAGACATGCTTTCAATGACTCAGGATGGTTTCCACATATCAGACTGCAAGGAGCCTGGTGGGGCAGCATCCTCAGTTGGCATGAAGGTGGCTGCTTCACCTTCCCTCTCTAATGAAAGGGAATCCAACATGTTAGGTGTCTTTGGGCACAATGTCTCTGCATTCAGCAGTTCAGCCCTGCAGGATGTTAAGGCATTGTCCATAATAGCTTGCTATACATGGTGAGGGGGACTATGGCTAATTTCCTCTGAGGCGCAGGGTCTGTTCACTGGCGTTGTCAACAATGGCAAGGAGGCAGCCAAGCAAATTCTGCAAACAGGCCATGACACAGCAGATTTCTAAGGGCACAGGGTATGTGTCCACAGGCATTCTTGAATGCAGAACTTTGATTTTACAACCAAAGCCAGTCAGAATTGATTGACATGTCCTCTGATGGTACCAGTTTGTTTGGCACAAGAGTGGATGATACAATGAACAACTTTAAGATATCAAACGGGACTACTGAGTCCCTGTGCTTACCGATCCAACAGTCTGAATCTTCTTTTCTGAGTGGCTGCTTTTTTCTCTCCTTCTCCTCCTCCTCCTCCTCCTCACAGCAAGGTGAAGGGCAGGCAGCCGGGCCAACAGGGACTGTACTTGAAACTAGCAATAGTCAGAGGTGAGTCAAAAGGCAGTACCCGAACCAAATCAGTCACTTCTGCTGCCCCAGTTGCACACCCTTTTTAATTTGGAGTTCTTACAGTGCTCTACTCCGGTGGTAGGAGGCTGTGTTTTTTTTCTATTTGTAGTGGATGAAAATTATCTCCCTTGCAGGAGGCTTACTGGTAATTTCCCAGCATTTGAATGAATCCATTCCATGCAGAAGCCACCAAATAATCCCCCTCCTTTAGCCAAACCCTTGCAAGAAACCCTTCCGATGGAAGCGCTGTCTAGACTCCTGTACGAGACAACCATGGTACCTCTTATGGAGATTGGAAAGGGCTTACATTCACACTACTGTCTTATCCCCAAGAGAGAAGTGCTCGAAGTCCCATCCAGGGCTAGCACCTGCTTGATCCTTTGAAAAGACACCTTCCAGATGGTGACACCAGACAGATCCTACAAGTTCTGGTTCACAATGACTGGGCATCTAGAAAGCCCAATTCAATATCTCTGCCTATGCAAAACATTGGATGATCCTGAGTGTGATGGCGAGTGTTGTACACAACTAGTGTTCAGTGTTGCTTTTCAGTCTTTCCTCTATCTCCAAGGTTTTCACAAAGCATCTGGTGGGGCTTGCAGCTCACTTTACAAGAGGGATTGTATCCATGCCTTCCAATATGTAGCCGTCTGGTTGATCTGGGCACACCCGCTTGTCAAGAACTTCGAACACCTCTGCCAGATGTGCCAACTGTTTCATGGTCTGGTTTTCTCCTTCAACTTGAGAAAGTTGCAGATCTTTTTTGTATCTCTTTTTACTACAGTTCCTTGAAACAGTGATGGATACACTGGCTGACAAGGGTCTCCCTATAGAGAACCCAGTCATACACTTCCAACTTCCAATAGATGATCATCACCTTCCAGAACAGGCTTTGGCTTCCCCACTACTTCTGGGACTCAAGGCCTCATCTATTGTCCTAGAGCAGGAGGCCAGACTGAGGGTGAGTTTCCTGCATTGTTTATATGGGCACTGGTCCCAATATAGGGGCAACATGAAAAACCTGGTCTGAGTCACTGACAGGGTGTCTGAGGATCTCAGATGGATGGCCCCAATGGATCACGCCACAGTCGTTACAGATCCACCTGAAAGGTTGAACAGCCTAACTGCAAACAGTCTGTGGACGTTGAGTGAGAGTGCTGAATGCCTCAATCTGCTGAAACTCGGGGCTATACAGTGCCATCTGTGACTTTTCTGGCATCTATATGGGGAAAGTACATTCCGATCTTAACAGACAACACGGTTGTCAAGCAATACCTAAACAAGGAAGATGGTACAGAGTCGCTGCCTCTCTGCAGGGAGGTCATGCACTGGTGGTCCTCTGGGCTGAGCAAAGAGGTCTTCTTGTTAGCCCCACATCTGGTGATAAAGAAGAATATTGTGGCAGATGCGTTGAGTAGGCAATTGACAGTCGTGCATGAAGGTGAACTCTGCCAGAAGTCCTGGAGGAGATCTTGGCCTTAGGTGCACTGCTCACATGGACCTGTTTGCTCTCAGTCTCAACAGGATGTGCAATTTGTTTTGCTACAGGGTCTTCCCCCCGAGGGGTGTGTCAGGGAGTGTGCGGATTGTCGATTTTACATTCGATCTCCTGTAGGCATTCCCGCTGATCTCTTATTCTCGTTGGTACTCAGGAGCTTGCTTCCGATTGTGCTAAGAGGACGTCCTTATGGTATCTGATCCTTCTGGACTTGTCATCTGTGAGCATTTGCAGTTCCCAACAAGGGTGGACTTTCTTTCTGTCAAAGGTGGAGAGAAGGATCCTCCTCCAGAATCTGGCCAGGCTTAATTTTAATGTTTGGGTTTCAGTAGACGTTGGGACAAGGACTGGGATCTGTCTGATGAGGTTCTCCATGTCATGTTATCAGCCATGGGACCTGCTGCAAAATCGATCCATGCCTGTAGATGGTGAGAGTTGGACGTCTGATTCCAGGGAAGGGGCTTGTATCTTCTGGCCTGTTCCACGGATGGTGTGCTCTATTTATTGGTGTTGCTTGCTAATTGTGGCCTTCAGATTGGCCAAATTGAGGGCTACTTAGCGGCTTTCCCTGTGTTAATAAGGACACACACCTACTGTTATGCAATTTCTGAAGAGTGTTTCTGGCCTGGGGCATGGGTGCAGTTTTGATGTTCTTGACAGTGGCTCCTCATGAGCTTTTGACATCTTGTTCTCCTTGTTTGTTCACCTTAAGGTGATTGTCCTTGTTGCTATCACTTTGGCTAGATTGGTGAGCAAGCTCCAGGCTCTAACTTTCAATCCCCCATACTGTGCCTTTCAAAGAGAAGGAGACTTTGGAATGAATCCTTCTTTCCTAAATTGGTGACAGATTTACACCTCCTACTGAAAATTCATTTACATGTCTTCCCCCCCCCCCCTCCTCCACATCCTTTCAAGATGGAGGCACTTTTTCATGACTGGATATAAAGAGGACCTTGACTTTTAAGTCTTCTGAATGAAGGACTTCAGAAATGTTACAGAGCTTCTTGTTTGCTTTGCTGGTGCTTGTGTGGACCGAGCTCTAAGTACACTCTGTCTATGTGATTTATTCTCTGCATCTCAGAATGCTTTGCTTTGGCTAACAAAGTTATGCCAATGGGTCCTTCGACATTCTATCCAAAGTATAGCTGTGACATCTGTTTTCCAGAAAGGTGTTCTGGTCTGGGCATTTGCCAAGTGGCAACGTGGGCTTCATTGCTCATGTTTGCCAAACATTACTGCTTGGATTTCCTGATTGGAGAGGACAAGATATGTTTCTTCTGTTCTCCAAAGGTTTCTGCAGCAGGTGCTTGTTTCTTGTTATTTTCCCTCATTCTTTAAATAGACGGTTTTGGGTGTCTTTCAAACATGAGGAATCTGTGGTAGAACGGAAACCTCTAGAACAACAAATTAGTTCCCTTTGGCAGAGTTCTTGCTGATGGATACGTATTTCTTTCCAAAAATTAATTATCGACCCATCAAAACCATTGCCTCTAAAGGACTGCTCATAACCTGTGGCAGTTCCTCAGTCACTTGGCCTCTGAGTGTGGTCAAACTTGGTGAAACTGAATGAATGGGGCCTGTCTTTCTCCACAGCGTTGGGTGAACTAATGGGAGGTGCCTTTGGAGGTACTGGCAATGACTGCATACTAACACACAACCCAACTATGGCCCTGTGCACATAGCTCTCCGCTCTGACTCTCTGCATTGATTCCCTCTGCAGTCAACTGTAAGCAGCAAATGGACGATGCCTGTGCATAACTTGCTACAAGAGCACGTACTCCTTAACACAAACCTAACATTTGACGTGGCCGTTCACATTCGGGAGTACACACCTAGTGGTACCTGATGAATGTAGGGTGCCTAGTGCTAAACTCCCCTTCCTGCTCAGAAGGTCAGGTAAAGTGGTCATATATGACGACATCTTCCCAATGATGTTGTCCTCGATGTTCACCCCTGTGTAACACGTTATGCTGTATATTCTTCCTCGAGAGCCTATGTTTTAATATCGAATGACGAGAGGAGCTGTTTGAGCCTTTAGCATGGGCTGCACGTGGTGAGGGTGAAGGCCTCACACCATGCAATGTTTGACCCCACAGATGCAAGGACATTCTGCAATACCAAAGGGCAGCAAGAGTCATTGGGCCAGTTGGATTTGAGCGCAACAGGCAAGTCCTTGGTTTGATTCCCGTCTCATCACTGCTGTTGTTTACAGTGTTTTGAAATGACAAGCATGAGCCAGTAAGCGCATACTACATGATTCAATAGCTACCACTCCTGGGCACTTGGTGGTGGTAGCACTTCGTGATAACAAGATTTATAACAATCTTTCTGTTTGCATCTTTCTTTAACTTTCTGAGGCCTGTCTGTGTTTGGCTCTCGTTCGCTCTGTATTTGACTCTTGCTTGTATTTATTTATTGCAGTTGGGCTGTGTGTATTTTCTCTTTTTGTCTGTTCTCCTTTTTCCACATTTTATCCTTCTCTCTCTCCCACACACACACACACACACACACACACACACCCACACCCCCCCCCCCCGCCCGCTGTGTCCCACTCATCCCACCGCTATTGGATAATATGTTGCCTTATTAAACCAAAATCCTCCCAGGAAGTGATGCTATCCCTTCACAGTGCCCTGAAACCAATTACATTTGGGATCCTATAGCAGTATAATCTTACTTCAAACTCCCTGAAAATAATCAAAATGAAAAATACTTTTAGAGTGACAGAAATTACTTAAAATGTGTAAACTTAAATAAGTGTGAGTGGTCCTCTACTGAGAGCGAGCATGGTTCAAATAACCTGTTCTGCAGAATGTATGCCACTCAGGAGGGTCTCCAACCACGTTTCAGCTCACTGTACCTTTCACAGAGGACAAATACCGGTTTCCTTGTCAGTCTGGTCACAGCCATAAGGGCAGTCCAGCACCGTTAGGCTAGGCAATTCTCCAAGAGTACCATCAGCAACCCATCTTGTTCGGAGGAGAATAGCTTAGCATTTTGGTGCTGGATTGCCCAGGAGAGTGGGACCAGATTAATATTCAAATGGATATTTCTCTTCTATGAAAGGTACAATAACCCAAGACAGATCCTCCTCGCTTGGCACCTACCCATAGAAACGTCTTTTTGTTTGTGTTCGTTCTCAGTAGAGGGGCTACCATATCTTTGTCAATTTTGTAGTGCTTGGGGATTAACCCTAAATTACCCGAAGTATTCCAAATGTTAACCCCTTGCTCTCTGCACTTAGAGAGGCACAGCTTCACCTGACTGATGAGGCCCAACAAGGCCTAAAAAATGTCCGGTGTTGCTGCTGCTACTCTTGTTCAGAGGAAAATTGCCGAACATTTTGGTGCTGGGCTGCCCAGGTGGGTGGGATCAGACTGATATGCAAATGGAGATTTCTCCTCTGCGAAAGGCACAGTGAGCTAAATCGTGGTTGAGTGGGGACCTACCCATAGAACAGGTAATTTTGCAGTGTTCATTCTCAGAAGAGGGGCTCCCAGACCCTTGTTAATGTTGTAAACAACAAGCAATGTCTTTACCCTAATATTAATATGCCTAAATTCACATGTCTATAATCACGCCTGTAATTGGGATTTCTTGAAGTATTTAAAAAACATGTAATATGATTAACAAGTCACATTGTGTGCTTTTAAATCCATCAACGTTAGATGTGGGTTCTAGTCATAATACTGAGAAGGGCCTCCCATTGTTTTCACGAAGTAAATTACTTTGTGGTAATTCACTTAGTGGAAATTTGAAATTCTTCGAATTTATATTTGTGGGTTAAGGGGAAAAGGGGGGGTTGGTGTAGGGGTAGTAGTGAATGGGTGTTTGGGGGCGTAAACCCCGCATAAAAAAATGTGAGGAAATAATTCGTGGTGATTTCCACAAAGTAAATGACCACAAAGTAATGTATTTAGTTGAAATGACATTGAACCCCTGAGCAGATAACCACTCACTGGCTTTCTTTTTACTGTGCATAGTTTTAAGAGCAGCATTGACAAGGTTTTCCTTTATTTTGACAGGAATAGAGTTGGAGTCTTCTGCAATGCACCAGGACTTTGTTATTACTGATGGAAAACGTTATTGCTTGAAGTTAGAGCTGATGCTTGCTACATACATTAGTAGCCTGGTCCTGCAGAGGTAGCTCCTGCGTCAGGGGGCGAGGCCCTGCGCCCATGAGGAGCTAATTTTAGCTCCTGCTTATTCACCCTTTATTTTCACCCCTGGAATATATACGCGCACGGGCGTGTACGTAAAGATATGCACAGTCAAAATGTGTAGTCTGTAAACACAACTCATGCTCACAACCAAATGAAGGCGCAGAATTAAAACCCACAGACAATTCTTTTCGCTTTTGTGGGTTTTATGCAATACTGCTAGAAGGCAAATGTGGGCGGGGAGTTCATTGTGAGGGGGTATGTAGGGAGGTTTGGTCTGCTTGTACGTTTATAAGCTAGGAAATTGAGTTTGAGGTAATTTTGGGGATGAGGCTGGCAAGGTAGATGATTTGCCGACTCTGTGACATAAACAGAGTCACCGATCTCTGCCAAAATGGTGGCATCGTCTTCAAACGCTTTCACCCCTTTTCCCCCAGCTCTCTGTTTAAATGGAAAGACGGGGGGTAAACTAAAGGCTGGTGCTCAGCACTGAATAGAAATATATGACTCGAAGAACATTGTTGCATACAAAACGTGACTGGCGGGAAAGAAACTGGGGTGGTGCGCCATTGAATAACTGTGTTATCAGATCAATAAATGACAGCTTGCACTTAGGGTAAGGACATGCCGTACTTTTGGGGTAGCACTAAAATTGTACCTAGAAGGACGCGCCTGGAAACGGGCCTTGCCTTCCTCTGACAGGAGCTATGGGCCAATTGTGTCATGACTCAGCACCCGCCCTGTCACGTTGCCTCGTGCCCAGAGCAGGTGCTCGGTGCTCGCTTCCCATTGTGGCTCAGAGTGCCTGAGGAGGCATTCCTCTGTTAAGCAAGAATGTATTTACCTGATCACAACGGAAGTAACTTCATGCACGTGTATTTATGTTACGACGCCCAAGATGGCTGTTTATTCTTGCAAGCGTGCCGCGTTTTAGAAAGGCAGTCATGTAGAGGTAGGATGATTATGCAATATTTTTAATCTATACGAATTTGCAGGTAGCCACGGATTCGGTTTAAGGGAGAAGTTGTGCAGCTGTGAACCGAACACAACTAAAATCTGCGGGACCCCATAAGGAGAGACAGGCACAGAGGACCAACAAGGGAAGACAGTAACCACAGGTTAATAAAGGGGAACTTTTTCCACGGTGGAACCCGATACAAGGGCAAACCTATAAGAATCCACTAAATAAGACAACTATACTAGAGTCCACAAGGGAAGATCTAACCACAGGTCACCAAAAGAAAGGACGGGCATCGCCTTTGTGACAGAGTTACAACTACAACTCCAAATCCAGGGGACCCCACAAGGAGAGATAACTACAACTCCAAAACCGATTCAACCACAAATCACCACAGGAAAGCCACTGCCTCCGTGAACCGGACATGACAAAAACCACAGGACCCCACAAGGAGAGACAGCCACACGGGACCTCACAAAGGAAGAGCTAACCACAGGCCACCACTGAACACCACAGGGAGGCATTCGCCACTACTGGACCCACTAATAACACAAAAGCTCACAAAGGGAGACAACTGCACAGGACCCTCAAGGGAAAATCAAACCACAGGCCAACACAAGGAGGTTTTTTTGCCACCGTGAAGCTGACAAAATAAAAAAAATACCGGTCCCCACATCGGAAGATCAAACCATAGGCCACAAAAGACCACGGCCGGGGGACTCTCGTTGTGGGGAGCCTGATACTGGTGGTCTCACAACCCACAGGATAACCCAGTGCATAGAACTGTCCAACCCGTGAAAAGCCCCCCCCCCCTAGAACAATAGCCTCCACAGAACAGAAACCCAGTCCAATATGCCACGCACCCGGAAAGACCGACGAACAAGGAACAATCAAAACAGAGCAAATGAAATGGAACAATCCCGGAACACCACAACTAAAAATAGACACACACCTAGGGATCAAGCAACTCACCAGACAGAAATAAGCCCATATGCCTAAACAAGATCAAAATCACTCTAACACCATACATGTCAACCCACTCGGACAGCCAGTGATGCCAAAGAAACCCAAGCACATTCACAGGATAGAAGAACACCAAGCAGAAAGACATGAAAAACGCAGGAATCAAAAAGAAGGAAACAACACCACCACACCATTCATCACCAAAAATGGGCATGACCAAAAGCACCATCAACATCGACAGACAGACAAACACGAAGAAGGAATCTAACCAATACAGAAGCTGACTGGACTACTCAATGAAGAATCAGCTCCCACAGACCCAAACATGCCATCAACCAGTAATAATGAACAGCCCCTATATGGCCACCAAAACATACAGCCAAAGACCAAACTGACCACAAAAATCACAAAGATACACTTCAAGCGCTGCTATGCAATGGAGCGATAGGCATCCTATTCATCACTGAAACCTGGATAACACAAAACTACATGGTCATAGTGCATGACTGTGTACCCAGCAACTTCAATCTCAAGCAAGCTAACAGACCAGGAAAAAGAGGAGGAGGACTCGCCGTAGCATACAAGGACCACCTAAAGATTACAACAGCCCAACCATTAAACATCACAAACTGCGAATCGCTCATCATACACCGAACCTCAGACCCTCACACCAATATAACACTGATACTCGTCTACACGCTGCCAAGGTAAGACCCTACATTTGTAGACACCGTCATAGAAGCCGTCACCAACTTGGCCTTTAATCACAACTACCTGATCATTCTTGAAGACTTCAAAATCTGCTTCAAAGAAGAGTACATCAACTTACCCAAAACACTAATCAATCAATTAGCTACAATGCATCCAAGACAAATGGTAAAAGGGCAACCCACATAGCAGGCCACATACTAGATATAATCTTCTGTAACAAAAACCTGGTCACAAATGCGCCCCCAATACAAATCCTCTGGAGCAACCCCCTCATTATACCCTTTGTTATTAAAATACCATCAAGGATACCTAATAACCTACCAGCCCAGAAGAGAAATTGGAGAACCATCAACAGTGTAGACCTAAACGCAAAACTGGAAGCCATGAAACCATCACTCACCGGCCTAAACACAACCAGCATAGAAGAAAGGACAGATAAAATCCTAAAATGGATCACAAAAACAATAGATGACATTGCACCGGAAACACCTTTCTACCCATCATGAAGGAAGACAATGGTAAGATGGTTCAAAGCTCCATCTCAAAGCACTGAAAAAAACGAACAGGAAACTAGAAAAAGAATGGAGGTGAAACTACGATCAACATACAAAAAACTGCATACCGAAGACAGATTAGACTATACAAAGCCGAAATGCTCAAAGCCAAAAAGTAATGCTACAAATAACAGATTGTAAATGCAGGCAACACCCAGAAAAAAATGTTCAAGATCATAAACGAGAGGAGAAACCCATCTATGTGCAAAAACACACTGATCCCTAAACAAAAACTATGTGGCGACCTTGCCGACCACTTCAAGAACAAAATCACTAGCATTCAGCTAATCATGCAAAGCAAGCCAAAACGTCCAAAGGACAATCCCAACCAGCCAACACTGGAGCCAAGAACCAGACTAAGGGCCTAATTCACAGAAGTGTTTTATAATGCAAAACCCCATTGGAAAACACTCTGAACAAGGGCCTAAACCACTTCCAGTCTATCTCAATAGATAAATTCAGCAACCTGATGAGCAATATCAAGAGCGGGTTCCCCAGCAGATCCATTCCCACCAGATGGCTACAACGCCATCCTCGCCCAGCGAACACCGGCAAAATACTAACTCAACCTCTCATTAGCAACAGGATCAGTACCACCAGCCTTCAAATCACCCTACATCAAACCACTCCTTAAAGATACCTCAGGAATCATGGAAGACCTTAATAACTGCTGACCAATCTCAAATATACCATGCCTGTTGAAGCTACTAGAAAGCTATGTCTACAAGCAAATCTTGGAATACGTGGAAAACAAGCAACTGCTGGATCAGGCACAATAAGGCTTCAAACCAATGAAAGGAACAGAACCTGCGCTATCTATCTATCTGAAATGACCTAAAGACCAACGCAGACTCCAACACCAACTCTGCACCAAATCTGCATTAATACTATGCGATCTCTTAGCAGCCTTCAACACAGTCAACCAAGACACTCATCAAAAGACTAGAACATATTGGGATCAGCAACACTGCTCTCCTCTGGTTAAAATCCTTCATGAAAGAAAGAACAGAAACAATCTGGCTAGAGCCATTCAAATCAGCACCTCGGAAAACAACACGTGGAGTCCCACAGGGCTCATTGCTTTCACTGACACTCTTTAGCATCTGCATGACTCCACTGATCAACCAATCAAAAAATATGCCCTCACTTGCTAAACCTACACAGACCACACCCAAATCATCTATAAAATCAACGCCAATGAAGAACAGAACCCAACGCTAACCAACTGCCTCATTGGACTAAACCAATGGATGAGCACCAACAGCCTCAAACTCATCTCAAAATCGAAATTATAATTACACCCAATGACCTGGCAAACAACCAGCACATTCCATGGGCTGCCAAACTAGGCAACTCGCCCGAACCATCCAAGGTGGCCAAAAATCTTGAAATCCTAATGGACAACGAGGTAACACTAGAATCACAAGTAAACACAGTACTCGAGAAATGGTTCTTCCACCTACACAGGAAAAAAAAAATACTTCTCTTCTTTTCCTTCAGACAGTGAATGCTCACCATCATCTCCCTCTTCATGACAAGAATAGACTACGCCAACAGCCTCTACATCGTAATGCCAGAATTCCTGTTAAGGAAGCTATATTGAATCCAGAGCGCAGCTGCAAGAATACTCATTAAACTTACAAGAAGAGAACACATCACACCAGCACTAAGAACATCTTAAAAACGCTCTGCATAACCCACAGAGCGATCCACAGCCAAGGAGTGGAATGCATACAGGAGATAATCAATAATCACCATCTACAAACCAACACGTACACTAAGATCCACCAACAACATCTGCATCAAACGCAAACAATATTAAAAACAAAAATGTGGGGGGGGATCAGCATTTTCGGAAATATGAACAACAGAGGACCACCTCAAGTTCAGGAAATTATTAAAAACATGGCTCTTTAACAATCCTAGCTAATGAAAACTTTGGGGCGACAAAAAATCCACTCACCACAACGTAAGAGAATTCCACGCAACTGGACCACTCAAATGTCAACCACAAAAACACCAGGAACAAGACTAAGTGAAAGGGAGAACCCATTGCAACAATCCCAAGCAACCTCAACCAACCATACTAATAATTCTCTCTAACCCTCTAACACTCATCATATCCGCACCATTACATAAACGACTTGACACAAACCTCAGACACAAAACGCCCAACTACATATACTGTTCTGTCTCTCCACAACACCCAACACACAGGAACATTCACATACAACAGGAAATTGCCAATCTACCAGTCATACCAGCACACAGTGACCGGTTTTTCCGAACTAAATCTATTAACAGCACATCAAACCTCTCTTGCGCTTTTCCCTCTTAACCCCATTAACGCTCCAAATCCCCCTCCATTTCCGATCTGCCTGAGCGCCTGCAGACCCTGAAACATGGCAATGGTGCGCAATGCAGGCCCCAATAACATAAAATAACATAGAAGTGATCTGACCTATATAGAAATCTAGATGATTCTAGAGCCATTGCCCATAATGGTTCTGTGGGTAGTCAGTCACATGTCAGTCCAGTGCATCTGAAGAACCGATGGTGCTGAAGTAAAGTCAGTAGCATACTGGTGAACTGGTAATTCCAAAATATAGCGTATCTAAACGAGAGGGAGAAACTCACCTGTGACGGAAAAATATTAGGTTTTGTGTTTTACCAGAAAAACTGGATCTGAAGGTTGCTCCCTAAAGTTCTTTCCTGGCGATCATTTGCCTAGCATGCCGTGAACGCACCTGAAAACCATCTGCAGCGGGCATTTTCTCCAGCTCTGTGTGCCATGGGCACATGCAAGTGGGAAACAAGGCTGCATTGAGCGCATCACACAAAGTGAAGACAGGTGCATTTGTGCAGGCCACGTCAGGCCACCCCGTAAAATCTGTGGCTTAGGGGGAATGCTGGAAGATTGGTAAACACACCCTAGATGTATTTCAACTCAACTGGCTGTCAACCAGCATGACTACAACCCTTGAAAAATGTGTTCCATGTTGTTACTTTCCTTCCTACTGTGTCCCCCGCCGGAGTCACAGTTCCACTCATTTTTGGTACACTTCTATCACTGGCCGGCAGTTGTTCTCCGTAGGCATACAATGATTTCGGGCAGGACCGGGGAGATGCTTGTATTTGGCCCGCTCGGTGTAGGCAAGCTCCAAACGTAGGCTGAAGATTTACTTGTTATTAAGCCTCCTCAGGTTCTCCGATGGAGAGTTAGGGAGAGGGTCGCGGTGGCACCAGCACTCATCTGCTACTCGCATTACAATGCACAAAACTAGGGTGATGCAGGGATGACATAGGCTTTGCAGTTTTAAAAAAAAAATGTAATCCTTAAAAGCCTCTAGATAGTATGGTGGCAGGTATTTGCTTGCGCTATAAGTTGAAGCCAACTGGCCGATATTATACGCTGGTTGGCGTGATCCCATCACTAACCTGCTGTTAATGGGCCTTCTAACTAGCCAGTCAGAGTATCAGTAGCTAGTCTTTTCTTGCCTGAGTGATGGACCATTAATCTACTGAGGGGTTGCATGAGCAAGCGGAGCTTAACATGCTGGTTACAAGAAAGCAGTGAATGATGGAAGCCTGTCCAGTCGCGTCTGCGCGCAGCACAAATACATGTGCGAGGTTGCATGCAAGCTCAAACCTAGTACAAGAGACTTAGGCATTTAAGCTGCCGGCTACCCAGGGATCATTTCAAGGACAAATAGCCAACTTATTCTGAACGGTAGAGCAGATTCTTCATGTGTGAGAACTCTAAAATCATGGTACCTACTGGCCAGTATTCATGCTGTTTTAGAGGGAAGTGGGAGAAGGAGACTGGGATTCGAACCAGGTGTGGCTCTCTTGCCGAGTTCTAGTGCTCAACTTAATATAAGTGACGTAAGACAGCTGGAAACCTTAATGATCAATGAATCCATCCCTACCTCGGCCACTCCATCTGGCAAGGTTTCAGTTGATGCTGTGCACACCTCAATCTACAATCCAAACAATGGCATTGATATGCCGGACTGAAGATCCTCATTTAAGAGAGGCTGGAAAGGAATCGCTGATAAACCCGGACCAGACAAAACATATCTATGGTTACCCTTCCTTTCGCCATGGAAACGACTTTGATAAGGACTTGGCTTAGGAGTCAATGGCTTGCCAGCCCTACAAATGAGCACTATGTGCTAAGGTCCTTACCTTCCCACATATATTTTCAAAGGAAAATATGAAGGACCAGATGGAAATGGAATTGAGCGAAATTACCTCCACAATGAGAACCATCAAAATAACCTGTGATATCTTGCAAAATGTTATTCACGTGCTCGAATTAAAATGCATGAAAAAGAAGAAGATGGAAACCAGTCCCGCTTTGTGCTCTTCTTTGTATATGAAGCCACACAGGCTGCTTAAGGTGTTAGAATCAACTGATCAGGTGCAGCTCCAGTAAACAAGGCATCTGACTTTCTGATCGCAGGTTTCCCAGAAGAAGAAAAGAAAACAGGGCCAAGTGGGTACATGGCATGTGACTTTGTTATGTAATTCCAAGTTGTTTTTATTGCATTGTGCAATGCACATATATATTTGTAACATTATGATCTGTTTAGGTCTCAAAGACTTTTACAACAGCCCATGCGCCCTAGAGTACAAAAAAGCACAGCTGTAATATTTCAAAGGAGTAGATGGTGATATGCATCGTCATACAATGACTTTAGGGCTGTTATGAGAAGCTGCATGGTTTGCATTTAAGGATGTATCCGCCTGGCTGTGAAATAATTGCGAAAGCTGGAACAGTTTCCTTCGGTGTTGAGGATGGATGGTTTAACTCCCTCTTCGATGCTCCATGTTGGCTACACCACGTCAGTGGGAGTCTAGCAAAATTGCATGAGGAATTTATATAGTAAAATTCAAATCCTTAATTTAGTGATACTGACTTGGTAAGTCCAAGCCAAAATAGAGAGATTTTCCCAAAAATGTAACTTTCCTGCCCATCATTGAAGCTGGCTGGTGAATCAATTTCTGTACCCGCCCCCACCCCCGGTTCTGTATAGCAGATACTGTGGTTTAATCTAACGAGGCCTTCTGCTTGTTTCGCAAAAACAGCCCCCAGGTATTTCACTGAACTGGGTCTTCACGACAGACTAGCATTGCCAGATTCGTTTTCCGTAACCCGTGTGACCCGTGCGAAAAGTCGGGTGACCCGTGCGAAAGGGAACATTTTAAAATTAGACGATAAGAAGATTTAGAAGTGTTTTAAGCCAAGAATATTCACCAAAATGTGCGGCTTCCTCTATTAATGTAGGGATGTTATCTTTTGGGTGTCTGACATACAATACCTTATCTGTGTAAATAGGTATGAGTGCCATGTACTTATAGAAACTGAAGCCCGCTTCATTATAAAATTCTCATAGTCACCTTGCTAGCGATTTCACCTTTGCTGCCTGCAAACAAGAACGGGAAATGGGGGGCCTAGAGGGTGGGGATGGGGGCACCAGTGGGCCTCCATGCCTAATTCCACGAGTTAGTCTGATTGCGCTCCATAGTAGCCCATTCAGGAAAACTCTAGCTGAGACATATGTAGTGAAGATACTGGGCAATACAAATCGCTCTTCCTAGCCCATTTTCCTCAGACTGATAAATAAGAAGGGCCATGCATCTAGAAGGGCTGCCAGAGCAGGGAGTTTGGATAATTTGATATATTGCAAAACGTGTCCTTGAGCTGTAAAGCGCGGAGTAGCACAGGCATTAATGGGGCCAGCAGAGTGGGTCGCCTATTGAGGGAGGACTGGGTGAGAGTCGGTTCAGGAGGGGTTTCCTCACTCCCGAGATTGCTTCCGGGGTGTGTGGGTGTGTCTAAAGGCAAGCCCCCCACCCTCCGCACATGCAACTGATGTGCTAAGCTTGATCAGATGTGATGTGCACGGAATTGAAGTGTGTTGCTTGCTTAGTGTAGAACCTTAACGTTGTTAGAGTAGAAACCTATTTGGTGTATTGTGCAAAAATGTTTTGGTTGCACTTAAGAATGAATGCGGCCAGGTAATTACAAAAAAATGTTAAGTGTTGTCTTCTTGCGGGACTTTGGGTGCCGTATACTTTTGATACAACAAATCCAATACAATTCAGTGGTCCACAGCTGAATTTTCGTTGACCACAATATTGAGTGACCTCGTCTGTTACCGAGTCCCTGAAAGCCATCTCTTGCAACGCTATTGACTTCAATCGCTGAGGTGCACTGTGGGGACTCCAAGCATTCAGACAGCAATGGGGATATCATCGTGCGTGTGAGCGCATCTGACAGTTTTGCATCTACGTCTGTTGAACTCAACCAGTTACCTTTCCTTGCAGAACGGCCTTGAGAGCCAAAGAAAGAGAAGTATTGTCTTGTGTCACCATAAAAGCAGCTCCAAGCATCTCGTACAACAAAAAAGGCCAGTGTGTACTTTCTTGGTGACTTGCGAAGGGTTCTAATACTGTTGAGTGCCGCATTCAGCATGGTGTTGAAATCCCCACCTGTCTTTTGTAAGTGGTCGGTGGGTGGGCGTGGCTGTTCTAATGCTTAATTTATCAGCTGTGAATATTGTTTAGGCTGAAATGTCATCTCATGTCATGATGTTATTTCAGGTTCATGTTGCTGGCTGTGGGGCGAGGATGGAGATCCGCGCTGTATCGGTGGATTCCCCAATGCAGCCATGTTTTTGGTTTTTTTGGATTTCTGTGCACATCTCTTGATTTTCATGTATCTCAGTAAGAAAACAAAATATTTTGAAATAGCTTGAATTTAATATTCAAGTGCCTGGACACAGACGCACCAGAATATCTTGACTCTAGTGTTGACCTATTCTACGTTTGGACGAGACTGCTCAGGTCCACTGAACAGAATCTCTTCAACACTCATTTTACGAAGTTTCTAGAAGAGGCGAGTTACTCTCTTGGTTGCTAAAGCCTAAGACACCCTACCCTTGAAGAACAGCACCCCACTATGTTACATTTTCGTAGACTACTCCAGTTACATATTTACGTGAAGCAGCTCTTGGTCTCCACGCCGAAATAAGAGAGTCTGATTTGTGCTGGTGCTATATAAAGTCACCAGTCAGGCCAAAAAAGATCCCTCTTGGGAAGAGACCACCCCCACAGTGTTAAGAATGGTGAGTGTAAAGTATGGTGATTACACAGGGACGTGGTGGCTGCGGGTTGGGGCTGTGTGCATGCAGCAGTATTTAAAGCAGCCGAGGGTCGTTTTGGGAACTTGAAATGAGTGTGTTGAGGTGTGCAATGATGTATTGTCAGTATTGAAATTAATTAGCGCCATACCTACGCTCCAAAATACACTCAATATATGTCAAGATTCAGTGACAATTCTCTGACAATTTCTCCAGTGGTTGCTTTGCAAAAGAAGGATCGGCTTTGGTCTTATGCCTGGTTTTGAAATGTTTGCATGGCTTACCTAAGGAGCATCTACATGCAAGCCTGGCTGGGCCTTGCTTTGAGAGAATATATGTCTTTTGAGATCCCTTAATCTAATTTTGAATTGCGGGGTGATCTTAGGCTTTTTTGTAGCTGCTCCTTGTTTATGCAATGCGCCCCAAAGTTCTATGCGCAAAATGGACTACTTGGCCTTTCGTCCATCCCTCGTGTCATTACTCTTTTTGCTAAAGACGTTTACCTTTTATTTTCTCAGCCACGATACAAATCCGTTTTTTTTAGAGCTTTGCACCTTGATGCGGTTTAATCTGCCAGTGGCGCGTTAAAAAATTCACTCTAGTATTCAGACAGGCTCGATTGGGACATCGGTCTGGGCACCAATGAAAAAGTAGCCCACAATCACACATCACAGTTCGTTACTTTTCGGAATAGACCTTTTGAGCAGTACCCAAGTTCTTTTTTTTATAGTTAAGATGTGTTGCAAATAATGCTTTTGAAAGCATATTTGCTTCGTATCATTGGTTAAAACTAGTGTAGTAATTTATGAAACTGCCCACTGGCCAAAGAAATGGCCCATACTAGAATCATGGGCTGGCACTTGGGCATTGCCATATCGACCCCAAACCCAGGCCCAACCTAAAATCAGACATTAAAGGGGGAAGCAATGCATTATTTCATCAGCTGGTACCATGTGACATAGAAACTGAGTGCACGCCCAAATGAAAATTGAGCATCAGCCAGCGTTCATTGTTTTCATTCTAACAAGAGGAAAAACAACCAAAATCGCTTTCTCTTGACACTTACTTTAAAAAAAGTAAAACTGTTTCAAATTCCCATAGCAAGAAGTGTAACTGTGCTGTTTATCATTTCAGCTCAGTTTTTGGCACAGTGCAAAGCATAAATTAGTTTTCAAAAATGGATTAGCAGAGTTTGCTAATTGAAGTATATTTGATTAGCTAACAAACCTATTTGATTAGCAATGTTGTACTAATATATGTAATGTCACAAGACGTTATTGGTACCTAAGACATAAAATGAGCAACATTTATGTATATCACTGAAGTAAGACAATACTGAGACGAATCTGTAAAATGTAAAGGTTTGCTGCGTGAAGGGACACTGGTTTGAAATTATTTGAAAAATAAAGAACTGGTCTTGCCTAGCACACCCATTGGTGCTTTTGAGAGTAAAGGACATGATTACTGATGCCCTCTCTCTCTGCATTAGCCCAATAGAACTTGCAGTGAACAGAAAAAAAAGAGAGCAAAGAGAGCCCTGAAGGCAAGAGAGGAATGCAGGGTAAGCTGTGCTTTCATTGAACTGGGTAATTTAAATAGCTAGCTTTGCTACATAAGTTTCAATTTAATTAGCAAACCTACTGAATTGCATAGCAATTTGCTATGTGGCACTGTTTATTTTGTGCCTTGCAGTGAAGGGAAAATGACCTGCAACCCAGTCGTAGTTTTGTTGGCCACACTCTAACGCATCAGAGGACCGCACATTACACATATCAAAACTTTAAAATTCTTCAAATGTACAAACGAGCTTGGAGATCAGCAAAGCAGTGCATTAGTAAGAGAGGTTGCACCACTCCTATAAAACGAAGGCAAAGCTTCTAAGCACTTCACAAAGGACTTCACAAAGGACCAATTATTTCAGCCCATCAATGTCAGTCCTGAGCTTGATTTTTTATGGCTGCCTACATCTTTTTCTTGTGTTCATTGTACATTCTTGAAGTGATAAGATTGGTTTGGAACCTGATAGCATGTAATTGCCTTAGGACGTAAATCAAATTGGAGGCAGCGGCAGGAAAGACTATTCAATGTCCGGCTGGCAAAAAATAAACTGGGCGAAAAGCCGCTGAAAAGCAGACACTCCCCAGGTAAAATGTCCATTACCAAGACCTCTCTGTTTGCTGTGATTCTGGCATGAAATACCTGGATTAACAGCTGCTTGGGGATTGCAGGGTGTAAATTGTCAAAGGGAACACATATGTGTCTTGCAAAGAAAGACTGCCAATGCCCCATCTATCCCATCCTTCTTCAGACTTCCTCGTGCCATGAGATAGGACGGTGAAGTCCGCTTTCAGCAGGTTTTCAGAAGCTGGCCCTTGAAGGCCTCCTAGGCCGCCACTCCCGTGCCTGCCCACTATCCCATACGTGTGCACAAGTGTTCCCAGAGTGGTCGTCCAGCATGGGCATGGGATCCAACCCACTTCTGAGGAGTGTTGTGGAATGCCTGCAACGGGAGAAACAAGGGGCATGGGTGCCAGGCGTCATTTGTTTTGGAATTGCCACATGTAGGGACGGGCTGCCCAAGTGAGTGCCAGTGGGGGCGACTCAAAGCGCAATCAATAATATGCAAGTGGGGTGGGGCTGATGCCTCTTCCCTGGGCCGACATGTAAAGTGCTGGTGCCATGCATGTGGGAGGGAGCTGTAAGTGGGGATATCACTTGCAGGGTATTATTGCAATGGAGAACACTAGAAGGTACAAGCACACACATGCCGCGACACCTCTTACTTTAAACTCATCCAGGGGTCTGCTTCAAGATTTAAACCCACATTTTCACCCAAGTCAGGGTTAATAGTCAAGCAAGCTTTCTTACATCTCAGACATGTCCTACGAAGGCTTTTTTGAAAATCCCTGGGCCGCCATGCAGCCGACCTACAGGTACCGGAATGGCATGCTGCCCCCTCCTACCTGTAAAATCAATTCCCTATGTCACATAATGCGCCTACAAGGAAACTTTGCAAGGAATGCCGGGAGCTAAAAGGCGGAGTGGGTGCCTAGTCCCAGTTCAAGACCTTCGCTTGTGTGCAAATATGTACCCCCAGCTTGCAGACACAATATCATGCGATGAGAGCACCCGTAGGATACTTTAAAGTGTGAGGGACAATGGAATATCATTAGGGATGAGTGGTGATATCCGCACAGTGGGGGCACTGGCACAGACTCAAGCTTGCACCAGGAGGCGGGATAACGCAAACCAGGAACACGTTGTATCAAACTTAACACTATCTGTAGAACATTCAGAAACAAGTCAGAAAGGAGGACCTACAACATTAGACGGGAAATGCCAAGTCCTAAGAAAAACATTGCATTTGAGAATACTGTCAATGTGCTGAAAGGCAAGGTTCACATCTGCAGCTCACGTGACTGAAGTTGGAGGCACTGAACCCGGCCGAAGTCGAATTGGAGGGGTTGGGAACGATTCAGAGGCAGAATAGGGATGTCTTCATGCACGGAGTGCACAACGTGAACATTAGTTCCCATTCTGTTATTTTGGGTTGTATGGACAAGGGCATGCAGACCAACCCCTTTATGTGCAAGGCAGAGTGGAATGACGATGGTCCAGGTTTACTGAAATATGCCCCGAGGTAGGAGAAGGCAAACTGCGGCTATTCAGATGGTTTGCCCTACAACTCCCATCAGCCCTAGCCAGCGAGGTAAATGGTGAAGATTCATGGGAGTGGTAGTTCAAAACATCTGGAGAGCTGCAAGTTGCCAAAAAGGCTCTTATACTGGACACAACTTTCCCCTTATCTATGGAAATGCATACCCGTGAAAATGTAGATCCCACACCATCTTAATGATTACTTTGTGGATTTCTTTCAAACCTGTAATCAAAGCGTTATTTTGCTGGTGGTCCTGCCGGAAGGAGCAGTGTGGCACAGTGCTGGCTTTGGGGTGGGTGCCTTTTCAGAGGGAATAAAACGTGAAGGGAGAATTGGACGAGGGGTTGGCCTTCGGGTAATGAAGTCAACCTGGGGTAACGGGGTGCTCTTTGTGATGATGTCTGGATATATCCGAATGGGAATTGTTTGATGGAAAGCGTCCCAAGCTTGGCTGGTTGGCCACGGATGGATCCATTCATTGATTGGTCACTTTCTAAAATGGTAGTGCCCCTTGGTGGAAATCGTGCATTTGGCGGTTGTACTTCCTGATTGGTTGATTCTGTAAGCCTATCCTATTGGAGTGAAACCCGTTAATAGCTGCAGATACTACCAGAGGGTTTGGGATCCCTTGCTTACCGCGTAGTTTAAGTATGTTGCGCGCTGTGCAGTCTCTCCCTGAACACTGGTCAAAACCCATCTGGATGTTTGGGGATTTCCATTCATATTCATACCAAACCCACAAACACCACATGTGCAGGACACGGTGATGGAAAGGCCCGCAGGGAATCTATGTGGTATCTAGACAGTGAGGAACCAACTGGGGGGCAGAAGGGAGAGCTTGCCCACCCCCCTAACTCCCGGACACACTCTTCAGGGAAGGGACCAGGAACATTTAGAGTAGTTTGGTATTTTTGGACCCAGCTGTTTCATATGCGGGAGCCAGCAGGTGGGCCCTGAAGGGGGGTCGCATGTGTGATGGGCTGCTCCGCCAGCAGGCCTCCTGGGCGGTAAATACTTTTGCTCCCACTGTATCTTTCACTTGTATCTGTGGTCGCTGCAGTCACTGCAGTCGTGGCAAAGAGGATATGGGTGGCCCTTCTCCCTTGAAAGTCTTGGCTCCTGTCGAGTGCTAACGTTTCCTGATGTGCAAATGCTGTCTATGCACAACAACAACATGCATTGATTTGCCCAATAGTAACTACAAGCAGGTTGCTTTATCGCAAAGGCTGTTCTTGGGTGCGTCTAAATGCTGGACTAAGTGAGACCTATAGGACAGTTGAAAGTGATGTCACATTGCCCAATGCATGGCATGACATGATCAACTATTCCTGGCTTTTTGGCTCATGCCATGTTACTTTTGGGTACTTGTAACCCAACATATTAAAATGTGTTGAGGAATGCAAAATGGCATGTGCCAAGCATGCTAGAATTCACAGAAAAGGAGTTTAAATCTCAATTTTTTTTATTTTAAAGAAGCATGAGTGTGAGAGAAGTACTGATGTAAGGAGAGAAAAGGTGGCAGTGGCTTGCCTGCATTCCAGCTTTGGTGGGCTCTCGAATCTTCATATTGAGCAGGTATTTTACATGTAGAGGTGAACTAATGCACCTCTGCCAATTATGTAGGTCCATCCCATGTGGACAGGAACACATATATGTAGAGCAGGGTGGGAAATTTGCATTCGCCACTAGTCATTGACCAGTGGTGTTTGACTCTTGTCCAGTAACGATCGGTGTGCTGTGTGCATGTATAGAATTGAGGTGGCGGGTGACTTTTTATGGATGGCTGGCTAGTAGCTTGCAACTTGAATTGGTGCCCCCTGATTGTCGAGTTTCACAGATCTGTGTGCATCTATTTGTTATCCATGTGTTTGAAGTCTGGCAGTGCCGTCTCTGCCGTTCATCATTATGCAGTTAAAGAATGAGTAGAATGTAGTGGGGCCATGGTAAGATCTGTTATTTGCAGCACCACAGAGCTAGCGGCACTCACTGTGAGCCCCCCGCACGCCAGATAGACTCGACACCAAGTCCAGCAAGTGCAGAGTGGGCTTGGGGCCAGAGTCCTTTCATTATGCATAGGCCGACTCGGACTGGTCTAAAGGGCAATAGGCCCATGGCTGACCCAAAAACGCAAAATACTGGTGTGGGACAGTTTTTGGAGTCAAAATGGGCCATGTTTCTGGCCAATGTGAGCCAGTTTCATGAGTTCCTTCACTATGCGCCTAGTAGTTTTGGAGCAGTGTTGCTGAATAAATATTCTTTAAAATACACAATTTTGCATCACATTTTATCCAATAACCTCACCTTGGGTACTATTCAAACAGTGTCACAAAAGGAATGAACAGCCAGTTGCAATTGCGGTCCACTTTTTCATTGGGGCCCGAGACAGTTGTATGGCCCAGTCCGACCCTGTGCATAGGCGTCCACTGTCCCTTGCAGAGGGTTCTTCGTCAGTTCACCAGTAAGCCTGGCAGGGGAGCGCTCTGCAGGACATAGAACCTTGTGCCAGCAGGGCCAGCATTCTACAGTGGGGCCTGCAAATGCCTCTGCCCCTACAGGAACTAGGGGTTGTTTAGAAGCCAATGTCCCCAGAGGGCCCTGAGTTGCAGCCCCAGCAGGTGCAGAAGAGTGCATTCAAGGGCTCGAAATCCGAGCCCTGCTAGCCTTGCATAGGCCCACCAGAGGCGGGACTTCAGGTTTCAATGAGGGCTGGAGCAGAGCTGCTGGACTGGAATGAAAAAAGTATGTGAAAGGAAAATGTGTGTGCATGCCTTCGAAAATGTGTGTCTAGGGGGTACAGGTGAGGTTTGCCGGCACTGAGAGCAACATAAAGCAATATTGGGTGCAGTACAGGCATATATAATTTGGTTTTGACACTAACAGCACGTAAAGGGTGCAATACAGGCATACATTGAGACAGCCCTCTCGTTTTCCTGAGGCATTAGCAGCATGAACATTTATTTTTGGGGGGCAATGCCGGCATGTATTGTTGGGTACCAGCATCATGACAATAAAATGTACTGTGGAAATGCAGGCATGTACTGCCGAGACGAGACTGCTGGTCTACTTTTGTTGCAAGCAGCTTGAAAGAGTAGCAATATTATCAAATATCATTGACAGGCTTCGTGGTCTGCTTTCAGTACAACAAAAACAAGCATTTGCAATGCCAACAGTTGTGGCTTTTATGTAGATACGGGCTAGGCATTTGCCAGGTACTGCCGTATTGGTACGAACTGGTCATTAATGGTAGCAGACGCCAATGGCTTGAGCACCTGGACATATAGTAGCATATATCATACTTATACACAAGCCAAAGTTGTTGGCTTTGCCAATGCTTGTTTTGAACAGAACTTCAGTGAAGGACACAGATACTGATTATAAATCAAGAGCGCCTGAAGGCACACTTGGTTAAGGCATTTTCGTTACCCCAGCAGCGCATCATTTACAGCTCCAATGAAGCAGTTAACTCTCAGAAGACTGCTTTGAAATAACACTGGCAGGAACGTTGAGAACAAAAACAAAGTTTGATGTTACTACTTGATAAAGCATGCTCAACAATAATCCCAGAAGGGTACGTTTTTGGCAGAGGGGCAGGGATTGGGTGGGAAAGGCCGCAGGGATTAGCGTGGCCAGGAGGAGTCAGTGGGTGGGTAACTGACCAAACAACACCTATCGAGGCGGCCATATGCTACCCCTTGTGCTTTTCTGAGGGTCGTCATTGGCATTTATATAGCGCCTTATGTACCATTGGTATGATCTCAAGACGCATAACCAGCATGAACGTGTTTTTCAGTGACAGTGCTGGCATATATTGTTGAGACACATCGTATGACTTCCTTTGGGCACAACCAGCATGAAAGAGGTCCATCTCTGGGCTTTGGGCTCAACCACCCTGCAAGTGGTCAAGGCTGGAATATATTGTTGAACCTGGCCTCGTGGTTGTCTTCGGACACAGGCTGCATGAAAATGTATTGCAAACGGCTTTCGAGTACTGTTGGTGACCTAGCATCGATTGGGATATTTTGTGTATTGTCCTGCAGTAGATTCTGTGACTTCTTACACAATTGTATGAAATGTGTGCCGAACGTGCATATGTATTCAACCCATTACTTAAGAGATAAAATGTCCTCAGGGCAAGAAGCCCCTAGAACACTGTGTGCTTGGTTCTGGCTTGCTCAATCGAATTCAGCTGCAACATATTAACGCTCCCCCCACTTTCTAAACTGGCCAGCTGTCGCGGTGCTAAACTGCAGTTGGAGTAGGGACACGAAGATGGCGGCTTAGGGTATGACCTGTGACACACATGCCTCACTCCCACCTTTGAACACACCTTGGGAGACCGAGATCCCAAACAAGAAAAAAATCTGAACTTTTTCCACAGTTCACCTCCATTTCTGCCAGGTTATGTTACTGAGTTTTATACCGTGCTCTGCGTCCATTTGCATGGGCTCTTGGCGCTATGCTTGGTGCGCCCCTGCATCTAGACCAGTGGTCTTCAAACTGGGGGGCCCGAAGGATGTGGGGGGGGAAGTCGCTTTATAAAGGGATTAAGATGACCGTTTTTAATATAAAAAAAATAATTGTGCTGACTGCTTTTAATGGAAAATATAAGCAGTAGACAATATGCGTATATGTTAAAGATCCTGGGGCCATGCAAGCGGGGCAGGGGCAGGCTCAGTGACGTATCAACCAATGGTCTATGTTACCTGCTCTACACTGGCACTGCAAGCTTGCCAATAACTGCATCCTGCCCAGGGCTATCGGCCTTCCAAGTTCCGACCCGTTTAGTTGCAGCAAATCCGCGTTTTCCTTTTCCGTGTTTGACTGGCGAGACACCTACGTGGGCAAAAATACGACATCGCAACCCCTGTCCGTGTAAGTAAACACAACAAACCCGTGTAGGAGGGATGTTGTCTTTTGGGCGAAGCTTGTGTTGTACACCCACGATTAAACCCCAAAAACGTGTCTGGTAAAGGCACGGCCGCACGGGGTGTTTTGTGTGAAGCCACGGGAGATGCGCCGCCTGCCTTTGCCACGTGAGTGAGTCTGGGCTCTAATTACTGTAGTTTCTTAGGAGTGTCACGCCTTTCCGGCGTGTCTCGGTGGAGCGTCCCCTGAACTTGCCCGTGCGTTCCTGTCTCACTCCCATTTGGAGGCGGGGTGGTTGGCAGGGAAATGTGGTCATTACGTATTACCTGAAAGGAAGTTGCCTCTGAATGCCGGGGCAGTATAGTTGCGGCAAACTCAGTCACGTGTCACGCTGTCTCAGGGCATGTGCCCGACTCGTGCCAAGCACGCACTACGCGTCTGGTGGGCCCAAACGTTTTTTTTGTTTAAATATGGCTAGTTTTCCGAGCCCTCCCCCCCGCCCCCCAATCTGGCAGATGACATCACAACTGCCCTATATGCCAGCCTCAATCTGGTGCCCCGTTGACATCAAACACCCTTGGGCGATACCATGCCTCCCAACAGGGGAGACACGTAACAGGGGGTATTCAGTGAGATGATGGGTGGAAGGGGGGAGAGTAAAGAAGTGGGGAATTGGTTGAATCAATTGAATGGTGTGCCCGCGCCGAAGACGGGCTAATCACCAAGGCATGGGGTTATAACGATTGGCCTTCACCAGTAGCATGTTTGGAAGCGCCCTGGTAGGTGAAGAAAGCGAATTGGGCCCGATATTCCACCATGGGATGAGCTAATGTGCGCTACGGTTAGTACATGTAAATATCCCCCGTCTCCTCCACTCCCCTCCCACCATAAGAGCTGCAGACTTGATCATTTAGGACTTTGGGGACCCTCACTTTTAAGCAGAAGCTCCACTTTCGCGGCTAAAAGTCAAGGTGACCTACGGAACAATCTGCAAGTACCAGGATGGAAACAAAAACAGGACTGGGTCAGGAATTCATAGCGCACATGCGACACAATCAGGCCTCGATCGAATTTGTGAAGGGTTGCATTTTTAAAAGGGACGGAGAAAAAACGCCACCAGCAAAAAGAAAACCGAAAACGTTATGAGGTTAATAATGATAATATTATTAGTAATAATTTACAAAATGTTATCACACGTTGATTCGTGTTCGCTTGTGTTTACCCAGTCCATTGGTACTCATTTTAATTGTTCTGTGGGGATGCTGAGGCCTGATTTGTGACCTTTGGATTGCAAACAGTTCTCTGCCGCAGGTGCGCATACCTCTGAGCTATTATTTTCAGCAGCTCAGTCGGTGTGTGCCAGTGAGTTACCACTAAGCACCCCAGGGACAGGCCCAACTAATATGGCGCCACTATGTTTCGACATTCAACACTTGAAACCCCTAGACATTTAATTCCCGTTTTTTTGAGAGGACATTTGGCTGCTTTGCCCCAAGAATACGCGCCTGAAGGACGGGCCAGGCGAGGGGGTGAATGCCGGGGCGCACAGTCACATAAGGGACAGTCACCAGGGCCTATGAGGGGCCCAAGGGTTCAGGAGACAGAAAGACAGACTGACAGAATGGCTGAACGGCAGATTCGGATACATATACAGACAGAACAAGAGAGACGCTGGTTGTTAGCTAGGGCCAGGCAGGCGGATTATTGGACGAGTGACAGACATAACGGGCGTATTTGTAAAGCACAGGTTCACCCCACCTTTGCGCTAATAACAGATGTGTATTGTTACCCAATGTAATGGTACTCATTTTATCGCCCTCGGAAGGATTAAGGGCTGAGTGGACCTGCCGGGATTCGAACCGGTGACCAGGGTGTCAAACATGTAATGGATGTATTAGTCCACTGAGCCACAGACCCGGCCAAAACGAGGGAGGCCAATTCGAACCCTGATAAGGAAGGGTTTAGAAGACCCAGAGAAAGTGCGACGAGTAATCTTCTTGACACAGATAGTTTAAGACCTTTGCTGCAGCGGGATCCCAGCCCGGCCACGAAGCTACAGACGCGGATAGCCTCACCGTGGAGACACCACTACCTATAATGGCAGATGGACGAGGGGAGACTTGCAGGCCCCCAAAGACCTCAGAGGGACGGGGAGACTCTGGCAGAGATGCCAGCCCTAATCTGCACATGCGCGTGCCCCGAGACTGGCCCTCTCCTAGGCCCGGCAGCCGAGGCGTTCCACAAAATGCACCAACCGTGCGGTGCACCCCGACCCCTGCAAATCCCCGCAGGAGTAGCCCCCCCCCCCCCCCGCCCCCCGTGGATCTGTAGACGGCGAGGGAAAATAGACGAACAAGGTGATAAAAACAAGCAAGAGTGCAGGGATGGGACAGTCACTGCACAGAGACAGTGGGCGCAGAGAGACAGCCAATATATGCACAGAAAAGCAATCAATAAAGAGACCAGCTGTGCACAGAATGCTAACAGGGTAGACGAGCACTGCACAAGGAAGCAGGCTCGCCTGCAGCGAAGGCAGCGCGAAAGGCAGACACATAGGGACGACGAGACAAGGCAGGCACTGCAGACAGAGAGACAGGCATGCGGTGCTCACAGAGGCAGGCAGGTAGACACGCAGTCACAGGTGCGCTGAAGGGGATTGCGATCCATTCTAAAGAGTGGTCTGCACCGGGCAGAGTGAGGGGGCGGGGGGCGTGATCCGTAAGAGCCCCGCGCGGGCACATGCCAAGCGCTGCTGCCTTCTAGGCGAGCAACACACACACAAGCGGGTGCGGACGGGCAAACCTGCACTCACACTGCCGGGCATCACTGAAGGTTGGCAGGCCGAAGGTTGGCAGGCCGAGAGTGGCACTTACGGTCGCCCAACGCGAGGAAGGCGTGCACACGGGTGCTCAGGGGGTGAACCTGATTGGCTGAATGTTTAGCGTGGTGCAAAGTGACTTTGTAAACACTGATTTACAGGACAGTGCAAAAATACAGTTTGCACTGTTGTGTGAATCACTTTGCACTGAAAAGGGACTCTTTGCACTGCGCTAAGTGGGCCCATTTCACGGTGCAAAGTGTACTTTTTCAGTGCGAAGTGTTCGGTAAATCAGGGTGTTTGTTGGCAGTACAAAGTCACTTTGCACCAGTACAAAGTCACTTTGCACTGTGCTAAAAAATATGTAAATCAGACTGCAAGGAGATAGGCCGAACAACGACACTGAAATGAGACAGGCTTTTGCAACCACGAGATACGACTGGAACGAAAACCTCCACAAAGTGACAATCTGCCCGCAAGCCCCCCATGTATCATAATGTCACGGCGCATCCCCGGCTGAGACGAGGCCCAATTCTGAAAGGAGGCGAGCTGTGCCGGGGGTTTTAGGCGGAGAGGTGGGTGCATTGGGTAGAGCGGGGAGAAGAGGCGAGCAGGCTCGGGGAGAAGAAGGGGTGAACAGAGAGACGGGGGGGGGTGGGATAGCGGGGGAAAGGGGCCAGACAGGTGGAATGGGAGAGATGGAGAGTAGGGTGCGCTTACCTTCAGGGGCCGTTTGGCTGCAACACCCACATGGCCAGCCGAGGGACGGGCCCCGCTGGAATTGCATGTACAGAGACGGGTAGACGAGGCAGAGTGGGGTGGCACTGGAAAGAGGCACGCTGGCTGACATGACAATACTTGCACAAAAGACAGCCGTAACTGCAACGTTCTCCATCACCGAATGCAAGGGCGTGCTGGCCTGGGTGCAATGCCACGCAATAAGAGGCGAGATACGAGCGAGGTCGCAGGCACATTGTAATGGCAGGGGGCCGGCTGAGCTGGAAGGGCTGGACTTGGGAACCGACAGGTTGGCAGTAGGGAAATGGAGACTTCAGGGAGGCTGGCAGACCAAGCCGGGTTGCAAGAGCTGGGGAGACAGACTGAGATGCTGAGCCGGGCGCAGAGAAGGGCTGTGAGCCTGTGTCGTCCCTTATCTTTAGAAGGGGAGTAGAGAGGACCTGCACGGATATAGGCCTAGAATTAAATGCACGGGGGAGGGGCAGTAAGGGCGAGATAGATGGGAATAGAGGCAGGTATAATGCACGGGCCGGTAAAAGAACACGAGACCGCAGAGATAAGAAGGGCATAGGTAGGGCAATAAATAAATAAATAAATACACAATGCTGGCATTCCGAAACGGGAAGACATGAAATACATGGGCTGATACATGCAAACCTACACAGAGAGCCAAATTGTCTGCGTGCAACGCCGCCCCCCACTTTCCGGTGCATTTTTTGATGCGGAAAGGACGCATGAGCAGGGAAGACACAGAAAAAGAAAGCGGACAGACAGATGGGGCGAAATGGAAAGAGAGCGCGGGCAGGCCGACACGAGGGATACTCACAGAGGAGCTGAGACAGCAGGTATCAGACAGACGGAGACACAGACACATCTCTCTGCCGAGGGACAGTCACAGACAGGGGTGCCCTGCGGTGTGGGAGTGAAGAAGGCCCAGGCGTTCGCGGTTTCCCGTCTGCAGAGAGGCAGCCGCTGCGAAATGCAGCAGAGGGATGTGCCTGCATGGTAGAGAAACAGACACACGTAGACACACGCACATATGAATACATGCATGCATTAAGAGTGAAAGCTGCAGTCGCCCACTTGCCGGCCTATGAGGATTTGCCTTCCGTGAGCCTGCAAATGTCGAGGCGCTACACTAACGACCACTGCTTCGCAGCACATCAATTGGTCTCCTGGCGTTTAAAAAAAACCAGCCGCTTTAGTAAAGATCTCAACGGGGACCAAGGCTGCTTGGGCTCCACCAGGCTCAAGCCCGTTTTTAGGTGCAGGTTCGCACACTACTGCAGGCTGCAGTGCCCACACAGTTGCCTTGGCTGGCTTTTGAATTCCGTGACCTGCAGGCTCCACGCAGATCTCTGCGAGAATTGCAAAACCCACCGGGCTACCGTGCTGGGATTCGAACCCGTGGCCAGCATTTTATACACAAGCCTGTCTCCAGCGTGCACACTCAGCCCACATGGATGCAGTAGATAAGCTCCCGATAGTGTGCTATGCCATGCGCCCGACCGCCCCGTATCATGCCATGCAACATTGCAGGAGGGCATAGCACTGAACACACACACACACACACACACACCACTCAGCGCCAAACAACTCCCCTCTAGCTCCGGTACTCACAGTTACTGTGCTCCTTGCCACGCCGCTCCTGGCCCTTCACCGGCCCCTGCAGCAGGCTCTTCAGGCTTACCATGCCCGCCCCGGGCACGGCTGCCAGTCCTCCGTTGGCAAGCAGCGGGCCCGTCACCCTGTCGCTGGAACCCAGCTGGCCGCCCGGCCTTGCCATGTTGACGCACCCGCAGCTCCGGTCGGTGTCTTTCGGTCTCTCCGAAAGGTTTGCCAGGGCGAACGCGAGTGCCAAGTGCAGAGTGCGTGCCCCAACCCCGTTAAAAATCGACAAAAGCCAGACACCAGGGCAGCTCCGGGAACTTTGCAAGGCTCTGCTTTCGGATCCGTGTCTCCCAAACTGCGAATCCAATCGTCTCTAGGCGCAGCCAACCGCTATCCCTGTCCAAGATATCCAACTTGGCCCATTTCCTTCGGTCTTCTATGCAAAAAATGTTTTGCTTTTTCCCTGCACGGGTTTTTTCCCCTCCCTCTTTGGCACTGGGAGGGGGCGGAGTTTTCACCACCCCTCCTTCTCATCCAGCCACATCCATGAAGTGAGACCCAGTGGGCCGCAGGCAGCCAATCAGTGGCGCGGGCGAGCCAATTTAATTAATTATTTTTTTTTTATCCCGAGGACTCTGTGTGTGTGTTTCCCAAGTTTCCCAGGGAAAGTCATGTGGCAGCGACATGGGGGTGGAGGGAGGCAGGTGGGCCCTGACCTAGATTTGACCAATGGGAGCAGGCGCGGGAGGAGCCTGACCCAGTTTGGGCCAATGGAGAGGCACCGGGGGAGTGGCAGGCGGGGGTTAGGTACACATGGACAGGCATGTGTCACCTGGCAGGGCTCTGATTAAGAGGCAGAGATTGTGAGCGTGCGCGCGTGTGTCGGTGTAGTCTTAAAGCGACAGTGACTCAGCGGTGTTAGCCCAAAAATTAGGAGCATCAGCTCGCATTGATTCACACTTGGAGACACGTTTCTGGGCGGGATCTCTGCGTGGACGGGTGGATTCATTTGATGTCCGCCGTATCACGGAGCCCGATGGATTAATGCGCAGGGTGCACTGATCGGCGAGACATCGCTCGTCGCAGGATCCAATCCCAGTGGGTTAATGCACCTGCTGCTGATGTCTGTGTGTAACCCAGAGGCCAACTATAGCAAAGAAGAGATTCGATGCGCACCGAATGGTACATGTTTTAACACGCCGTGCAAAGCTCAGTGGGTTAATGCACCTGCGTGTAAATCTTGTGCATGTCACGAAATGCCATTGCAGCTTATTAGGTGCATGGCTTATAGGGCTTGTCGACGTATGTGTTCGCTGCAAGACGCAGAGCGCAATTTGAGTGCGTTTAGTAGGTAGAATGGCCCGCAAATGGGTTTAATGCGAGTTTGGGAATTGTGTGTGATCTGAGGATGCCAGGATACAATGTCACAACGATTGAACGGTTGGTTACCGTGCCAACTGCAAAGAGCGGAAGGCTATAGCTTCCAATGCCATGTAAAATGCCCAAGGGTTAATTAATACGCCCGCTGTTGGTATTTGTGTGCCACCCGCCGGTTCGATTGCTGCCGGCGTTGACAATTCATCTTTTCGAGGCGATCCAATTAGAACAAAGACTTGGTGAATGATGTTCTTTACCAAGGCGCCACCCTAGAGACAGGCAAGCGTGTAGCGTGCGCCAAAAACACTGGTTTGGAAAGTCTCGGCTCCCCATTCGCTCTCCTCGCGCGCTCGCCTTAGCCCCGCCTCGTGTTGAGGATATCGAACGCAGGAAGCCGATGGCCCTGCTCCCCTCCCAAGGTCTCCAACTTCGTGCGCCCGCCCTCCCCCGCCAGCTGTTCTCCAGGCTTCTTCCCACCTCTTCTCCCTGCTGTGCCTACTCCCTCGCTGCCGAAGACTCCTCTTATCTCTACCCCCCCCCCCAGCTCTGCAGCCCTCCCCTCCCACATTTCTCCTGTCAGCTGACTGCACCCTTCACGTCGCGGGCAGCGCACTTTTCAGTCTCATCTCGAGCACCCCTCTCTCCTGCCACTCTTTCGCCCCTGTCCTGTTGTCAGTGCGCCCTGTTACCCTCAGTCGTCCTCCCTCTGCCCTCTCGTGAGCCAGACAATCGAAAGAATTCCTCCCGCACCACTCACCCTGAGGGTCTCCGTATTCACCCTGAGCCCGCTAAATTGGTAATCTGTGCAAGCCTGCCTTCCTTGATTCACTCTCTCTGCATCTTTGGGCTTGCTGCACACAAATACCCAGACTCGCTTTAACGCCACAGGTCACAAAAACCGCTAACCTTGCTCCCTGGCCTTACAGACTAACATATCCATTTTAACAAATTGCCAAACAATTAAATAAACAATTTCCATTCCTCCCACAATTAAATAATGAAACCATTTAGAATTCCTCCCTTCCTATCCCTTGCTCCCCGTCCCCTTAAATTCCTCACAACCGTCATTCCCGCTTTCTCCCATCTTCTCCCAGAGGCCACGCCCTTTCCTTCAATACCTCTTCCCCCTCTTTTTACCCCTCGGGTAGCCCGTTCGTGCAAACAGCACCACCCCCCTCCTTTCCCGCGCTAGTACCCCATTGTGCTTCACCCACCTCCCCTCCAAAGGGCCATGTCCCTGGCACTAACACAAAAAACTCCTTACCCCTGAAAACTCACCTCAACACCAATCTCCTCCTTAAAGTACGACTTGTAGCCAGGCTGACCTGCCACATTAGCAACAATGAAAACCTTACATCATATTGCCCCGTCGACCGCCCCGGCCTGTCACACGAAAACCACCCCCACCACCCCCAATAACCTCCTTGACCATTCTCAAACCCTGGAACTAAAAATAGGGGGAACATGTAAAAGAAAATCCGGGCCCTTCCCTTAATTACCCAAAAGGGGGTGGGAGGGTGGGGACAAACGCTACGTCCCAACCGTTGTCTGCTCCCAAACCTTCCCTGCCCCCCTAAGTGCCCCTAATGGCACTCTATGCGCAGACTTGGCCTGTGCAACGCCCAAAATCACCCCAGGGGGAAACGCTTGCGCGTTCCCCCCTATCTCCCCCGTGGGCTTACTGCACAAAAATTCCCAGACTTGCTTTTAAGTGGAAAAGGTTGCTTTAATGTGACAGGCCACAGCTCACAAAAAACTCTAACCTGCCTCCCTGGCCCTGCAGACTAACATATCCATTTTAACAAAATTGCCAAACAATTAAATAAATAAACAATTTCAATTCGCCACAATTAAATAAATAAACCATTTAGAATTCCTCCCTTCCTATCTCTTGCTCCCTCCCTTCCCCTTAAATTCCTCTCAACCTTCGTTCCCGCTTTCTCCCATTTTCTTCTAGCGTCCACATGCCCCTCCTTCTTCAATACCTCTTCCCCCTCTTTGTACCCCCAGGGTAGCCCGTTCGTGCAAACAGCACCACCCCCCTCCTTTACCGCGCTAGTACCCCATTGTGATTCCCCACCCATTCTCCAAAGGGCAATTTCCCCGGCACCAGAAAAACCCACCCCTGAGGTGTTCTTTCTGCCCCACCCCCTCCTTACCCACATTTTCCTCTACCAACTCTTTACGATATCCTACACTACCAATCTCAAAACCCCCAGGTAATACATGTTTCCAAACCGTGACAAATGCACCCCATTCTCTTGAAACAATGAAAAAGTCCTCACCTCATAAATTATTTCCTGGTGTGCCAGTCTTTGCAAAAATGTTAGCATCTCCCTGTTCATCTTTATCCTTGTCCTCTCTATTGCACCTTCGTTCAGCGGTCCCCCTCCATACTCTTCTTGGCGATAGCTTGATCCCCCACCAGCCCCGCCTTGGGCCATAACCCCCTTAACCAACTCAGGCCCCTTTGCATCCTTTTAGCAGCGACAACCCCATATCCCTGACTAGATTGTTCTCCCTTGCATGAAGAATTATTGCCGCCGGCTCCTCCTGGTGCTCCCTCAATCCTGCCATCATAGGCAGCAGTTGGCCCCACCAGAGCCCCCTTACCCACGACCATCTCACTAGGGCATTGTTATAAATACATCCCAATGGGTCCCGGACATTCTTTTTGCCGTATCTTTACCTGCCCATTTCACCACGTAGTTTACAATCCTGATCTGCGGCGCTCACCCTTAATCCGTGCTACATCTGCAAAAGAAAATGTTATGAGTTTTCTCTCCACCAACTGCCTTGGTTCTCCCCGCCCCCCAAACTCCTTCCTCTCCTAACCGGCCCCATCCCCCCTCTCTCCGATATACCCCCTGTATTTTCCCTACTCCCATTGCCCCAAAAACTTGACCTTCTCCTCAGATAGCCCCATCCTACCACCTTCCGACGCTGCCCCGTCCTAAAACAGTGAGTTACAACTCTTCTGCTCTCTCCCGCAATGCCAATAGAGCCCTTCTCATGACCCCTCGAACTTGAACTGCTGTCGCCCTCGACCCATTTTCATGCTGAAAAACCGAAACCCTTCTCTACCCATACCTGTTTCCCGCCACGCTATTCCCGCACTAACAGGACACCTTTTTACTACCTCTATCCAGAAGCACCCAACCGTCCTTTCCTCTCTGAGTCGTCTTTGCTCTGCCTATCTTTGTCTCTACACTTATTTCCGGCAATGTTTATCTTCCTACCGAAACCTCCTTCCCCAGCAGTTCTGACACCGTAAATGCCCCAAAGTACAAAACATGTCCCCCTCCCCTGATGACCAGCACACCCATCCTTCCAGCATCCTATGTGCTATTTCCCCTGCCGCTAGGCTGAAAGCCCCAAAGGCGTTTCCTGTAAAAGCAGTGTCCGCCAATTTCCCTTCTATCGTTGCCCTAGACCAACCCTCGTCCATACACCCCAGTATAAAATCAACCAAGTCATCCCTTGCTCTCTGCTACGTGCTTCACCTGTTGTCCCCCCTTTCCCAGTTGCCATACCCATGTCTCCTGTCCGTACCAATGAATTCCCACTATGCACTGCCCCCTGTGACACCACATCCTTCCCTCTAGTCCACTGTAATCCCATGTTTACCCGTGAACATTTTGCATATCATCAGTGTTTCCACCACTGCACCAGAGGCCATCCATGCACCCCTGTCCATGCAATTCCATCTCATCGTGGTTCCACCCCCACTGCACTAGGGGCCAAACGTTCACTCCCATCCATGCAGCTCCCTCTCATCACTGTTCCACCCCACTGCACCAGGGGCCAAACGTGCACCCCTGTCCATGCCGTTCAATTCCCATAACCTGCCCTTCACGTAGCATCACTGCCCTTTATCCTCTTGTGTGCCGCTCTACTTGTGCTCCTTCACCCTAATGCAAATCCTATGATATAACCCCTTTTTGCCCCCCACTAAATTCTTCCAGTAATCTTGGCCAAACTTGCAATCCTCCCGGACCGCTCCTGACAACCTCCCCCCGTGCTGTGGGTACTTAGCTCCCGCCATAGACCGTGCCATGTTTCTACACAAGTGCGAACCGGGGCTACTAACCGACACTCGAAATTGAGAAGCCCAACTAACCTCTGTATACCCCCAGTATCATTTTCCGCTATCACTTTCTCCAGCAACCCTACATGTCTGCTGACCTTGTTGCGCAGTAAGCGTGAGGTCCCGGCCACAGCATCCAACTCCCTCCCTAGAAAGGTCAACACCACCACCAGCTCTTCAGTTTTAAACTACTGCCAATGGCACTCCCAATTCCTGCATCAATGTCTGCAAGACCTCCAGCATCCTCCGAAATTCCTGTTCTCTGCCCGCCCCACTGAAAATCGTCCCACTAATGCAAACCTATTTCACAACCCGAACTGTAAGTAAAACACACTGCAGCAAAGAGCTAAAGCGCTCAAACAATGCGCATAAAATTGCCCAGCCCATATGCAATGCTTTCTCAACCTACTTTGACCTTTGAACTGCATCCCCAGCAACAAAATTTTTTCCTGGTGCACCAGTGACAAACTAAACGCTTCCTTGATAACGCACCCGGCCATGAATGCTCCACAAGCTTCCTTCCTCACCAAACACACTGCCTGCCCGTCACTGGCATAGTACACCCCGCAGTTTTTCGGTGCAATAAAAAAAAACCTTCACTGACATGCCCTTCAGCCCTGCCAAAATGGTAAATTAGTCTAAGTACTCCCGCAACCTTTTTAGGCACGACCCCAACTGGAAAACACCAACAAGTCTCCCGACAGATCCGTAATGAGCCCTACCACTCTTCCGCTGCCCCTCCTTGTGCAGCTTCACTTTCACCACTTCCAGATCTTTCAAATTTTCCACCCACTGCCGCATCCTTGGACCTTGATAACCCAACTTAACTCCCTTGTGAAAACCTTTCCCCATAAATCTTGCCCCTCTCCCTGTCCGGGTAAACTGAGCCACTCTTCCAGAACCGCAACTTGAACTGGAGTAAAGACCTTTCCCCCCAACTCCACGTCCAGATCCACGCCCCCTCCCTCTGTCCCCTGTTTAAAAACATTGTGTAACCGGATGCCGTCCCGCACATAGGCTACCCTTGTGCCTAAATTTGCACACCTTTCTCGTAAAGCTTTCTTTATTGAATGCCCAACATGCTGCTGATGGCTGACCTCTGCCTTCTCCCCCAGCCTCCTCCGAGGCTGGGCGACCATGGAAGGGCCAGTAAGGCACAGGTAAACCACTTGCCGTATGCAGCGTTGATGCTGTACGCGTAGGTGCCATCCATTGTAGCCATAGATCTATGTCAATCTCTCCCCATACCGCTTGGCTATCCTCTGCCATCCTTGCCATAAATTCTTCATCGTATCTCACCCATGTGAAACTCTCGAAACTTGTAAACGCCTTCCTTATTACATCCATGTATTTCAGTACAAACCTCTCTGGAAACATCTTGCAATAAACACTTGCATGTATAATAAATGCTGACGTCCAATTGTCAATTCTGACCGGCACCTTTGGTCTTGTGGCCAATTCCCGGTCTTCGTCCTTGGATCCTTCTTTCGCTCCCACCTCCCTGTGCAGGAGTTTAAAAATGTCCACAAACTCTCCTGCCCACATCTTTTCTTTTGTCGCCCCCATCAAATGTGCACCCTGCAGCTTTGTAATGCCCATATAAGGCATCCTTTTGTCCTTCCCTGCACCTACCACAGTCCTCTCCTTAGGAACCTCAACCCCCCTAGGCCACAGGCTCCACCACCTTGTCAGTTTGTACTCCCACTGAGGAGACACTCCTTCCGCTCGCACTAAACAAGGCCCCCGCAGTCAGAGACTCTGTTTCCCCACCTGTCACCTGTGCCCCAGCTCCCTCCCTACATGTCCTCCATCTCGTGCCCAACCTGACCCATGCCGCCAACCATTCCCGTTCCTGCTCACCTCTTTCGACCCCGCCATCACCTAGCCGTGGCATCCTGTCCTCCATTCTGAAACTCCTCCTCTCTTTTCTCCCCGGGCTCCTGCTGTGGAGACAAAAAACATTAGCAGATTCCCCTGCCGATTTCCCTGTTGTCTTCTTGCTCTTCTGCCTCCCAACCTGATCTTCCCCTTCAAACCTTAAACCCCTACTTGCTCTTTCTCTCCCCGTAACCCATCTTATACCCATCCCACCACTGCACCACATTCTCCTCTTCCCCTTCATTATCCCCAGTGAAATACCATTGTTGTTGCGAGCGCACGCTCGGGCAGCTCATCTTCTGGTGAGCCCAGGGAGTTCGCCCAGCCGCTCCAATGACGTCTTATCAGCGGGGTCGCGGCAACCCTTACCTGCTCCTCATCTTCTTGGGTGTGTAGGTTCTCTCCTCCACCCTGTGCTCATCCGTGCTAGGGGCTGTAATGAGCCCTCTAGTCTGCTCTCCAGAGGGACCGCCCTCAAGCCCCCTCCTACCACCTCATCAGGAACCACAGGGGTCATACTATGCCCTCCGCATAACGCACTCCTAGGCGAGGGAGGTTGTTCCGCACCTGCCCCTTTTTTCACTAACCGACGGGGATGGAGCCCTCTTCCGCCCACCTGCACTCTTCTGCAGGTATTTCCTTCCTCTGCCCTTCTGCACAGCAGCCCCTCTTCGGTCAGAGCTGACCCTAACCTCACCCATAACTTGACCTGTGCCTACCTCTACCCTGGTTCCTGTTCTGCTAGAGGCCTCCACTGGCCCCTTAGCTCCTGTCCCACTACCTGACCCTTCCCCCACCGCCCCCCACTCCTGGTTGCTCTCCTAGGTACCTCCCTCCTGCTCATTCTGACCCTTCTGTCCCATACCCCCCCCCATCCCGCTGCCAAGCTACAAGCCACCACTGCAGAGAGGGCCCCGTCCGATGCCGCTCTGCGCTGTGGCCTACCCTCCCCAGCCTCCCTTTCCCCTGTAACTTCCCCTACTGCCTCTTCCAGCTGGGCTTTAGATGCCCTGATAATAATAGCCAGGGCATCCCTCAATGCCTGGGCATCCACCAAGCCCCTAAGTCCAGAGCCCTGTCCTGCCATCTTGCTACAATCTGAAAATAATTAATTTAATGACACTGCTCCCTGACGCGCCCCCAAAATAGCTGGCTCACGTGCCTGATCAATATTTTCCTGCGGGGCCTGACCTAACAAATATATGCTGGAAGCAATACCAGGCTTCCTACATGTAACCTATATAATTCTCCCTTATATTATAATAACCCCCCCAGTGGCAGGCAGGGGCTGTCCCCCTTAAAGCATGGAAATGCTCCTGAAATAGTCAAATGGCTGGGGAAACGTGACCCCAGCAATCTAAATTAAATAAATTCCTGACAACAAAATCTTCCTTTCTTTTTTTGAAACATATTATTGCCAAACCTATAACGTGCGCACACAGTGCTACTTTCCTCTACGTGTGGCAAAATGAAAAGATTCACTCTAACTGTGTGGCACTGTTAATCTGGCTTCTAAGCACCACACTATTCCTAGCATAAACTGTGCTGCCCCTTTAAGGGCTCTGCACTGCCCCCTGGTGGCGGAACGCCGGCACCGCACTACAATGCACACGTAGCTGAGGAAGCCTGTTGACCGGCACGTGCAAAAGACCCCTTTTACCAGAGACATCGGGAGACATGGAACGGGCCCACAGTGCTGCGGGAGGCAGCTCACCTCCAGGTAAGCCCAAGAAGTGCTTTATTTATAGCACCTCCTAATTGCCGTTATGCCTGTCACCCTTTATTGTTTTTTGAAAAAAATTGTTTTTATATATAAATATCCCCACCGAGAGTCCCAAGAAACTCCTCTACCTTTCTCCAACCTTGAAACCCCTACCACCAACTGTTGCCCACTACCAAGGCCCAAAGCAGGGAAGGCTTGGGAGCAGCGCCCTGGACAAAAACTGTTTCCCAACTGTCGCCTGCTCCCGAACCTTCCCTGCTCCCTTAACTACCCCTTATGGCGCTCTATGCGCAGGCCCAATTGCCCCAAAAAATAGGCTAGGTTTCCCCTTTCACCCATATTGGGAAGAAAGATGTTAAATTCATTGCCAGAGTTTATGTATCCAAAGGGGGTTCTGGTCCATGTGTATTGTTGCTCCCCAAAGGTAAAGGTAAGCTTGTACTGGTCTTCCCTACTCACGGGTACTGTCCAGTATCCGTTGGTCAGGTCAATGGTGGTATACACATTTGACCCTTGGATCTGGGCCATTCCCTGATCGATGTAGGGAAGGGGCCATCTCGACATGTGGACCAGTTTGTTTAACTCCCTAAGGTCTGCGCAAAGTCTCCATTGGCCATTGGGTTTGAGTATCCCCAGTACTGGGTTATTAAAGGTACTGTGGACTGGACGAATTATCCCACGGGATTCTAATTTCTTTATAATCTCTGTGAGTGAGTCTATAGACGCGAGAGGCAACTGGTATTGCTTTACAAACAGGGGGGCCATCCCAGGGTCTGTTGGTATGGAGGTTGAATGTATCTCGGTGCGGCCACAGTCGTACGAGTCTATGGCAAAGATCTCTTGAAAATCCCAAAATGCCTGTTTCAGCTTCTGCTTCTGCGACTCGGTCTCACAGGCATCAGCGACGTTGATTCATTCCTCAACCTGGAAATACCTCAGGTTTTGCAATTTCTGTGGTATCCTCCAGTTTAGTGGAGAGATCTCTTGTTATGGTGTTGGCCTGGACAGGAGGTTTCAAGGAGGGAAGGTAGTCACTGTTGACTTGAAAAACTACCTCATCCTTCCTGATTTCATAGGTTACCTCTTCCCCACCATAAGGGCATGAAGAGTACACCAAGAAATTCCCCCCTTGCCGGGTGAAAATCTTCTCCGGAGGGATGTCGTAGTCACATTTGTAACAGTCACTTGGAATTTGTCGCATGATCCCTTTCCCTAAGTAAATGGAAAAATGTTGGGCCACAACCGCCATTCCAATAAAGGTGTCTGGACCCAAAGTGATACTTCTAGGGTCGTTGTTATCCACCAATATTCAAATGGTGTCGTGTTGTAGGTCAACTAGTGGTGTCGGGTTCAGATACAACCCTTGCTGTTGGAGGTGATATTTCAAATTTATATAAGTGTCCTGGTTTTTGAAGTTCTGTCCTCGCTTTATTCTTGGCGGAATTATGACTTGTCGTACCTGTCCTGGGATGCAGACCTTTTCTCCCGTTTGAACTTCAACTGCATAGGGCAGGATTGGCCTGACCAAAATGCTTTCTCAGGGTCATCAAAGCTGATGGGGTTACCCACCAGTTGGGATGAGACTTTGTAATTGATTAGGTCCAAATTATTTGCGAACCGATTGAGAATGTCACTGCCTAAGTAAAAGGCAGAGAGGATATCTCTCACAACCCAGCAATTATGATCTATGCTTTTGTCACCAATGGACATTTTTAGCATGCACCTGCACTGCAGAAGATGTTTGGAATTTGGAATTTCCAGGCCCATTTTCCACTTATCAATCAACTTAAATGTGGGACTGGCCTGATCTTTTGGGAGTTTCCTGAATAATGCTTCGCTTATTTAAGCTTTTTCCATTATTCAGGCATACACTGACGAGAACAGGCCCTCCCTCTCCTTTACCTGAATGGGGAGAAACAGCTGTTCACCCTTTCTCTGGATGTCAGTCAGACTCTGAGCTGGTTTTTCATCATCTTTTGTCATGGGTTTGGGTTTTCTTCAGATTGTGGATCGGTAAAACATTTCAGGTTATTTCCTCCCAGTGTGGAATGCCAATTAGAACTGGGAGGAAGGTTGAATTTCAAAAATGAGGAAGGGTTCCAATCACCAGTTTGTACTCCTACTGAAATAACTGTGATGTCAGGGACTTGGTTGTTCCTAAGGTGGAATTCGATTTGGTCAGACAGTTGTTCAATCATGTGGCATGTGCCACTTAGACTTACGTAATTTGTGCTTTGTTTCAGTTTGATTGGTTAGTCTCTGTCCAGAGGACCGTGTTCACATAGTCAAATAGTCAATTATGGGTGACAAACTCAGGAGGAGGTAATTCCCCAGGAGACAAGGTGTGCCCTCCGGAGTGACGACTATGACCGGGTGTTTCACCCTATGTTGGCCAATTTTGATCTCCAGATCCGCAGTTCCCCCCGACAGAAATGTAATTCCTGTTGAAGTTTTGGAGTTGTCCAGGAAGAGTTGTGAGGTCAATTTGGTGACTCTCCCCCCTTGTAGAATTCATTTGGTCAGATGCCTTTTTGGACAGAAGGGTGGCTTGGGATCCAGTATCCACACATGCTGAAAATGCACATTGCCCCTGTGCCTTGATGGAGGCATAAAATCTGCCTTCTCTCTCTTCAAGGGGGCAAAGAAAATGTGCATTTTGAGCTAGCCTGGAAGTTAGTTTCTTTATTTTGGACTCTGACACTATGTGATCTTGGGCAGTTTTCTGTGTCAGAGTCCGGGAATCTGTGAAGCAAATTTGGCACCCATATATTTGTGGGATTGGGAAATCCCCTTTTCCCCTGAGTCTTTGCAGCCCTCCTTTCCTTTTCCTGGAGACACTCACTTGAACAGGGTTGGGGGAGGATACCTCATTTATTGCAGAGTCACATGGGTAACATGGTTGGGGTTCAGGAATTGGTAGTTGTACTGTTTCCATACTTATCTAGTCTAAGTTAGGGTCTTTTGGGACCACTTTTTCCTTGGGAGGAATCCCTCATCCATGAAAGAGAAGATTTTCTTCCCTGAATCCTCCAGGGATTCTTCCCCTTCAAACTGGATGACGTGGACTTTCTCCACGAAATGGGTTTTCATTGTCCCATTGTTTCTCCTACTTACCCTCTGTTCCGGCGGGTCCAGCTTTTTGGCGGTAGGAGATTTGGGTTCAGGTTCAGAAGTTTCTAGGGGTTTTTAATGGGTGAGAAAGGAAGTTTCCTCTAGGGCTTTGCATCTCCCTTCCACCCCCCGGACCTCCTTCTCTGGAACCTGTTGGTTGTCAGGGTTTTCTCCCCATCATTGCTCCCGGGCACCAGACCTTGTGTTGGAGCTGTTCTGGGCGGCCATGTTCATTTGAGGGCCCTGCTGAACCCTTAACATGCGACTCAGGTCTTGGGTCAGACTTTGGACCTGGCGTTCCAGTTGCAACATCCTTTCTGGTTGGTATGGGGGTCTAGAGTCATACCTTTGCTGCTCTCGGGAAGGGTAGCTGTCCCTTCTCCAGGGGTATCTCGGGTATTGAGGGTTTCCCTGGTAGCCCTCCATCCTTGGTCTCCCTTCTCCCTGATTTGGGGGGTCTAGAGTCTGGAAAGCAGGGAGAGAGAGGAGCATTGTTCTGAAAATTGGGGTTTGGAGGGTACCTGGGAAAGAAACTTAAGTTGGAGGGTGAAATATTTCTTCCCTCCTGAGGGAAGTTTTGAGGGAAGTTTTCTGGGGCCGTACTTACCTGAATGGACCCCCCCCTTGTGCCGGGGAGTCCATACATACCCCAAGATGGGTCGGTTACCGTTGCATCTTGGGCTAATATAGGTGGTAGATACCCTGCGTGGCTACCCCCCAATTTGGATTGATCAGAGGGTCTCCTCTGCCTCTCATTTACTTATTGGAGGGAAGAGCGTTTTTAGGCCCGCCCATTTCTAAGTCCAAAATGGGGGTATTCTTCACCTCTGCCACCTTAGCAGCAGCAGGAGTGGTTGATGGTTTGGGATTTTTGGGATTCTTTTTGTTTTCCACTGGCTTTTGGACCTCATAGATCCAGGTAGCCTGTTCTATTACCCAATTCAGGGTCCTTTGCTCATAGAAGTCCCTAACCAGTTGGGTTATTATATATTTAGGGAGGGCACGAAAATAAGTATTAATGAACTCCCTACTATTGGTGCGCACCCGTCGAGAGAACTAGGCAAATGCCCGCTTCAGTTCTTGCATGAACTCTCCCGGTGCCTGGTCCTCTCCGCACTGCAGGTTGTAGGCCACCTTGTGGGCCTCCTGCGGGTTCCTGTATACAAAGAAATGCTTCAAAATGGCCACATTATAGGTGGACCACCTTTGATGATCTTGATCCTCCAGCCCAGCAAAGAAGCTGGAGTATTCCAGGGAGAATGTCCATTTTAAAAAACTCTATGGAAGTGTGATACATTTTGATACCAAATGATGTCATCATCTGGTCATACAGCTCCAGATGCTCTCATACTGAGTATTTACCATTTTTTGTGGTGGGGAGCCATGAAGCTTCGGATGGCTTTGATCTACAAAATTGGGTCTTTTACAAGACCTCTCTTCTGTTTGGCAGTCGTCTTTTTCCTCTGCAACTGAGTCCATTCGCCCTCAGACTCAGAGCCGCTACTATTTGTTGTCCACTGCCTGTCCTCTAGGCGCTCCCTGACTCCTTGAGACTGGGAATCACTTGCAGAATGACAGGGTCTGGTCTCTTCTCCCCTGTGGTGCTGTGGGCTCTCTAGGCCACTTCACCTGGGCTCCCCCTTTTGAACAGGGGTGTACTCATCTTCCTCCTCCCTTCTCCTGGGTGTGGTGGAGAACCCCCACAACCCCCCAACTGGGTGAAGGTTTTCAAGATGATGTTTTGAGGCCTGGTCCTTGATCCTTCTCTGTCTGCAAAGCAGACCAAGTGGTCCCTTTGTAGTTTATGTTTCTGCCAGTCTAACTCCCTGATCCTCTCATCATAGGAGCTTTCCTGGTCAGAAGTATTTGCTAGTGTATTTCCAATCTGGATAAAGAGGAATATCCGTCAATAGCTGCTAGGGACTGGCCTTCCGGCTCAGATATACTAGGCCTGATTGAGTCCAGCTGCCTCATGTTTCCCTGTTCATGTAAATTGGTAGGCATGAAGTTAGCAGCGCCCTGCGCCTATAATGTGGTGAGTTGGCTTGAGGCCCCTGGTAAAGAGGACATCACATCGTGGTCACGGGTTGCCCTTCCATACCCTAACTGTTCGGGGTGCCTCAAAGCCAGATTGTATCTAGCCATTTCCTTCTCCAATCTCTCTGCTTTCTTTCTCAGCCCCTATCTCTTGGTGGTATATAGAGGTCTGAGCTTTGAGCTCTGCTACCAGGGCTTTAGTAGCTTCTATGACCTTGCTTTGGGCCACTACTTGGCCATGGAGTCCCTTGTTCTCCTCACAAAAGGACTCATTTTCCTTCTGTGCGCCCTGTATTATTTGGGTATACTCAGCCTTCTTCTTTTGCAGGAGACTAGTCTTCTCACTTTGTGCACTTTTGGTCTCTGTCGCTTGCTCTAAATCCAATTCTGCTTGCCTCACATGTCCCTTTAATTTTCATTTTCTACCCTCATGTCAGTAAGTTCCTGAAAACATGACTTGCTTTCCTCCACGTCTGTCTTTAACTGGCACACTTCCTGACACAGAACATTTTTTCACTGACACAATGTGCTATTCTGTTCGCTGATGTGATCTCTCTGCCGTTTCATAGCACTCAAATTCTGGCGCTCCTGATCAAATTCCGCCTGGGAATGGACCTCCCTTATGGCCAACTGGCTATTCTGCTCTTTCGATTGCTTAATCTGCATTTGAAATGTACAGATGTCCTCTAAGCAGGCTCTATGGTGCACCATTTGTTGACTCAATTTTAGTTGACTCTCTCTCAGGTTCTCAACACCTTCTAGACATTCCTCTTTCAGTGCAGAACATTGGGACTCTCACTCTAAATTTATTTTCTGCCGTGCGGCTAACTCATCCTTGAGATTCTGTCTGAACGATGTTTTTTAATTTTAACTCAGAATCCTGACTCTGTTGCACTTTCTTCTCTACTTGCTTCAACTCTCTCTGTGCTTGATCCAAAAGCTCAGATTGATTTTGCACAGTAGCTCCACTCTCCTTGTATTGTTCTTCCATGATCATCATATGGAAGTACATATATGCTGTGAGGTGGGCCATTTTAATGTGCTCATCTCTGGTAGTCGGTGTCATATAAAAATCTGTCAGGGCCCAATGTAGCAGGCCATTATCTTGCCACATATCCACGTGTATAGGTGTTACCTCCTGCATCATTCTAGATTGCCACGCTTCATTCACTTGTTCTACCCATTCACCCTTGATAAACCGCTTGGCTAGAAGGTGCTTCCTAGCCATGTTAATTTCTACGGTGCTCATTATGAAATGTGTTCTGAATCCGATAGGTTCTCTATGCAAGGGCAAAATCTCCACCCTGCTCCTGCTTTGTTTGTATTGACAACAATGCACTCACTGATTATTTTGATGTATACACACAGCCCTGAACCCAGGGTACAAGTTTGGATGGCGCCTTCACAATGCAACCCAGCTTTCTACCCACTAAATGTAACTATACCTTGAATGGCTAGTTTGCTCTGCTGCACTGTCACGAGCGAAAACACTTCCTCAATCCCGGTTTACGAGCCCCCAATTTGTTGCGGTATATTACACGGCACACGCAAGTCAGGGATCTCCGTCCCCTACAATGAATGTGGCGCACAATAAAAACGCTTTGATTTTTATACTTTAGGTCCCTTCTGAGAAGGCCTCCAACCCATCTTGCACAAAATCCAAACAAATATCCTATGCCCCAATGGACTAGGAACCAGTCCGGTGTGTATTGAGAAGGTACTTATTAATTTATTATTTAGGTCAAATTAGAATAAACAGCTTACATCAGCCACCAATGTTGTGGCAACACAAAGTCAAATATCCTTTCTGGTCAAACAGCACACTAAGATAACTCAAACATATACAGTGATAAGATTTTCCTTTTACTTCTCCCGCCACTACAATCAGAGAACAGTTCAAAACACACCAAGAAAATGAATGCAAGCAAATAGGAAAGTGAAGGTACACAGAACTATGCTTTGCTCCCAGCAACCCTCACCCTCCCACCCCCTCAAACATCCACCAGGCTTGTCTCTTTTGGATGGATGGAAGTGGCAAGGAGTGGGAACACAAGGGAAAAATCGGATTTGGTATATGGTTCACAGAAACAATACGGGGAGCAGTCAAAGAAGGGGAACATTCGTTTTTAGAGCACAATAGAAGAATAGGTTTTAAAATTATTTATCACAATTGCTAGGGGAAAGAACTAAAGGGAAGGGAATCCGTTCTGCTTACACTTAAAAGACAGTTAGGACTTTATAGATTATCAGTCAGCACACAATGGGAAAATCGGATTTTGAAAGATTGATCACAAAATCTATAGAGAGGAGACAGGGATGCAAGGGGAACATTTGTTTTGCCACTCCTGGCAGTAACACACAGGTTTTTAGGTTTATGGTTAGAACAGGATAGGAAAACCGATTTTGGGAGTTTTAGCACAATTTCAATGGGGAAAGAAAAAAGCAAATGGGAATTTGTTTTTTTACTTCACATTGGGGAATTAGGAACAGAATGGGAAAATCGATTTTGGATGATGAGCACAATTTCACTGGGGAAAGAAAAATGCAAATAGGAATTCGTTTTTACCTTACAATGGGGAAGTAGGAACAGAATGGGAAAATTGGAACAATTTCGTTTTGCCTTACTGTTAGGCGATCCTCTGCACACCAGGTCACGACACGTCAGAACACTGCCCACATTCCCCCAACACCTCCTCCCAAGCTTCGAGGCTCAAGTGATTCGGTGAACCCACAGAACCGAAAACTCCGTACCAGTGTACGGGCTCGATTGCAACCTTTTCTGCATTGGCAACTGCCTTGGAGAACGTATAGCAGAAAGGGCGGCCTCACGTCCTCACGCCAGTCACGTGATACACTACGGCGTTCCCCATGTGATCTTGGTGGACGTCACATGATCCAGAGAAGTCACGTGATCCAGGGGCGATCAGTATAAAGTACTGAGAGACAGAACGCTCATTGCTTCTCAGCTGGCTTCGGACACTGTTTGGCGTTACAACTTGCTCCTTGTTTACCTTGACCACGGAAATCTATCACGGACTCCCTTGGACACCCCTTGGTACTTTTGCTTGGAACTCTTTACCTGTTGCCGGATATTTGGACTGCACCTCGACTTGTCTTTGGATCATCCCTTGGTACCTTGCTGATCTTCTACGCCTTTTCCCTACTGGGGATTCAAGTCCAGCCCTGACTCCCACAGGTGGCTACTCTTCATCCACGCTGAACCTGCGGTTCTACCATTCCAGGGACCGCCGCATCTAATGAGCCTCGAACCTCCCTACTAGGTCACCTGGGTCTCCCTTACACCAGATAGGTAAGACACTTTAGTTACTTGTTTTCCTTATTGTATTGTGCTTGCCTGGTGCTTAACCTCATTCCCTCTTGACAGCAGCATCGGTGTTCCTAGAGGCTCCGTGGATCCGAGAAGACATCTCTCACCTGTGGCCTCAAAGGTCGTACAGCGGGTTTCTATTTAGTTCCCCTGTGCGTCACTTGGGGACGGAGGTCTCATCGGTCTACACGACACTCAAGTCAGAACAGACTGAGAAGCCGTATAGTCGTGTCAGACGATGCAGGGATCCACGGATGAACCCATAGCTGCTTTGGTTCAGGCAATTACAATATTAAGGGCAGATATGGCCGCCGCAAACGCTGTGATCCATCAAAGGTTAGATTCCATACAAAGTGTTCAACATTCCCTTCCTGCAGGCCCTCAGTTTGGCGATGCCAGCTCCTCCACTACGCCCTCTCCCGTTATTGCTCCTGTAGTCCCAACTCCGATGATACTTCCAACCCCTTCCCCCCTAGCTGCTCCTGAACGCTATCAAGGGGATCCCAAGAAGTTCAGAACCTTTATTAATCAGTGCAAGTTACATTTCCTATGCAGACCTTTGGCTTTTTCCACCACCACTGCTAAAGCTGCCTTCGCCCTTTCCCATTTGGCCGGAACAGCAGCCGCTTGGGCTAATCCCCTGTTAGAGAACAACAGCCCAGTTCTCTACGACTTTGATTTGCTGGTCCTAGAAATGGCCCGAGAATTCGATACCCGACACAAAGTACAGTCTAGGGATTTGGAGTTGTTGGAATTGACTCAGGGTAAAAGGTCTCTGATAGATTACATCACCCGATTCAATCAGCTAGTTGCGGAAACATCATGGCCAGAAAACAAGAGGGCGGTGGTTTTCTATAGGGGGTTGAGTAACACCATGAAAGATGCACTAGCAGTGATCCCTTCTATGCCTACTCAGTTCCAGGAATTGGTTGATCTAGTCTTGCAGGTAGATGCACGACGATCGGAGCGTAGAGCAGAATTGGGGGCCACTTCCTCTCCCACTCTTGTTGGCACTCCTGCTTCCAGTACCGAAGAACCTATGCAAGTGGGAGGGTTACGTAGTCCTATTACATCATCTGAGAGAGAACGTAGAAGGGTGGATAATGCATGCTTTTATTGTGGTACCACTGGACATTTCGTGAAAGAGTGTCCTCGACGGCCCAGGAAGAGTCAGGTTTTTCGGACGGCTCGACCTTAGAACCGGAGAACAGGTCGAGTGTTCCGTCATCTTCTCCGGGTACCTCCCTTGCCTTTACTCGTGTTCAACCCATTTCTGTAAAGGCTACCCTATGTCCCTCTACAGGCCTTCTTCATGCAGTCAATATCATTATCGATTCAGGTGCCACTGGTAATTACATAGATATTGATTTGGCCCATTCCCTCAACCTACCTTTAGTGGTGAAAACACGACCAGAACATGTCCAAGCCGTGGACGGCTCTGCACTGGTTTCTGGTCCTGTCAAACAGCAAACCGCACCCCTCTTGCTAACCATACAAGAAGTACACACCGAAACCCTGAGTTTTGATTTGATCACCACACCCCAATTCGGCATCATCCTAGGGATTCCATGGTTACATGAACATAATCCGTTGATCAATTGGCAGTCAGGTACTGTAGTCTTTGAGTCTGATATCTGTCAGAATTATTGTCTTCCGGTCCATCAAGCCCCTGACACACCTTCCCGGGCTTTGGGGGCCTTAGCCCAACTCGCACTGACTGTCGACGATCCGGAGCTTGTGCATACACATACTGTTGGGGGGTTGGTATCTGGGATTCCGCCAGAATACAGAGAATTCGAGTCAGTGTTCGACCGGGGCTCGTCTGAGGTACTCCCTCCACACAGACCATATGACTGCCCAATCGAACTGCTTCCCGATTCCAATATTCCTTCGGGCAGGATCTATTCTTTGTCCCCTTCGGAAGAACTGGCATTGAAAGACTATGTACAGAACGCCCTGCGACTAGGACACATCCGCCCCTCCACTTCACCCGCGGCAAGTCCTATCTTCTTTGTACCTAAGAAGGAGGGGGATTTACGCCCTTGTGTAGATTATCGGCGTCTTAACGCTATCACTAAAAAGGATAGGTATCCCATCCCGTTAATCACTCCGCTTCTAGACCATTTAACACACGCTTCCGTTTTCACTAAGCTCGACCTACGCGGCGCATACAACTTAGTACGCGTCCGCGAGGGAGACGAGTGGAAGACCGCTTTCAGCACTCGGTATGGCTTGTACGAATATCTGGTCATGCCCTTTGGCCTATGTAACGCCCCGGCCACTTTCCAACGATTCATGAACGACATATTCAGGGATATATTGGATGTATATATGGTTGTGTACTTGGACGATATCCTAATCTTTTCTCGTGACCTTGATGAACACGTGATACATGTCCGAGAAATATTGACCCGTTTGAGAGAACATTCCTTGTTTGCCAAACCTGAGAAATGTCAGTTCCATAAGACAACTGTCGAGTTTTTGGGTTTTCACATCACCCCTGGGGCGTTATCCATGAATGAATCTAAGGTCAAAGCAGTATTAGATTGGCCAGTACCTCGTACACTCAAATCCTTGCAGGCTTTTTTAGGGTTCGCCAACTTTTACAGACGTTTCATTTCTTCCTTTTCCACAATTGTAGCCCCGCTTACGGCCCTGACTAGTCCTCAGGTATCTTATCAATGGCAGAGAGAACAGCAGGAGGCTTTTGAGGCTTTGAAAATCGCCTTTACTACCGCACCGGTACTCCAACATCCTAATCCTGATCTTCCGTTCATTGTTGAGGCGGATGCCTCTTCCTTTGCCCTCGGTGCGGTGTTATCACAGACATGTCCAAATACAGGCAAATTACATCCGGTTGCATATCATTCCCGTAAGTTTTCCAGTACTGAGTCTCATTATACCGTCACGGAGAAAGAACTCTTGGCTGTCATGGATGCTTTCCGCGTCTGGCGTCATCATCTTCTGGGGGCTAGACATCCCGTCACGGTATACTCCGATCATCGGAACCTACAGGATCTGGCTTCTTTGAAATGCATCAATAGCAGACAGGTCCGATGGCATCTTTTCTTTTCCGCCTTTGATTTCCATATCATGCACCGTCCTGGCACTTCACATGGGAAGGCGGATGCCTTGTCACGTTCTCCGGGTGGGGTCCAGTTGCCTACATTCCCCGACACTGTTCTCGGTAAAAGCCATGTGATCTGTCTCTGTACACCCTCATTGTCACTATTAGATTTGGTCCGGTCCTGGACTAGCAATCATTCTGACCAGTTGCGAGAATGGGATCCTGTATATTCAGATGGTCTACCTTTCGTACATGAACGCCTGTTTCTTCCTACACCTGATACACGTAACCTAGCCCTTGAGTGGTCTCATGACGCTCCCTTTAATGCCCATCCCGGACAAGAGCGCACTTTGGATCTTCTCAAGCGTTGGTGTTGGTGGCCTTCTATGAAGCGCGATGTAGAGTGTTATGTCAGATCTTGTGCGGTATGTGCTCAGGCTAAACATCAAAGGGGTCGACCGGTTGGATTGTTGCTTCCACTCCCGGTACCTCCCAGGCCCTGGCATACGTTAACAATGGATTTCGTTACCGATCTCCCCAAGTCCAAAGGCTTTGACACCGTCTGGGTAGTGGTGGACACGTTCACTAAAATGGCCCGTTTTGTTCCTTGTAGGGGTATCCCTTCGGCCCCTGTCTTGGCGGACTTGTTTTTTGAACATGTGTTTATGTTATTCGGCCTCCCTTCGGTCATTGTTTCCGATCGAGGTTCACAGTTCACCTCTCGGTTTTGGAGGTCCTTGACGAAACTGTTGGGCATCGATACGAGGTATTCTTCGGCCTATCATCCGGAGACCGATGGCCAGACCGAAAGGACGAATCAATCGATGGAACAATACCTACGCTGCCTCATATTGCAACATCAGTCCTCTTGGTTGGCCGTTTTGCGGCTTGCGGAGTTCGCGTATAACAACGCGGCTCATTCAGCTACTGGTTATTCTCCTTTTTACGCCCTCTATGGTCAACATCCCAGGGTTTTACCGGTCCCTGATGCCTCTGGTTCTTTGAATCCTGCGGCCACGTCATGTCTTAGGGATCTTTCGGCTATTCATGCAAGTACAGTGGTTCATCTCACTGAAGCAAAGGCCTCCATTAAGGCCCGTGCGGATGGCAAGCGTCGTGCTGCTCCCCCTCTGGTGGTGGGTTCTAGGGTCTGGTTATCTTCCCGGCATCTTCGACTGGTGGGTTGCCGGAAGTTGCTGCCTCGCTTTGTCGGTCCGTATGTGATCTCACAGGTTGTTAATCCGGTGGCTTTCCGTTTAGTACTCCCCAGCTCTTGGCGTATCCATCCTGTGTTTCATGTCTCCCTCCTCAAACCCTGTCCCGACTCAGTCCGTCTTCGTACCCCTGTTGCGCCGGTGTCCTTGACCTCTCCTGATGTTTTTGAGGTATCGGCCATTTTGGGTTCTAGGTGGTTTAGGGGTAGACTCCAGTATCTGGTGGATTGGACGGGTTACGGCCCGGAGGAGCGTTCTTGGGTTTCCGCGTCTGATCTGAACGCCCCGCGGTTGGTTGCCCGCTTCCATAGGGATCATCCGTCCTGCCCACGGGGTCGTGGGCCGTTGGGGGGGGGCTATGTTAGGCGATCCTCTGCACACCAGGTCACGACACGTCAGAACACTGCCCACATTCCCCCAACACCTCCTCCCAAGCTTCGAGGCTCAAGTGATTCGGTGAACCCACAGAACCGAAAACTCCGTACCAGTGTACGGGCTCGATTGCAACCTTTTCTGCATTGGCAACTGCCTTGGAGAACGTATAGCAGAAAGGGCGGCCTCACGTCCTCACGCCAGTCACGTGATACACTACGGCGTTCCCCATGTGATCTTGGTGGACGTCACATGATCCAGAGAAGTCACGTGATCCAGGGGCGATCAGTATAAAGTACTGAGAGACAGAACGCTCATTGCTTCTCAGCTGGCTTCGGACACTGTTTGGCGTTACAACTTGCTCCTTGTTTACCTTGACCACGGAAATCTATCACGGACTCCCTTGGACACCCCTTGGTACTTTTGCTTGGAACTCTTTACCTGTTGCCGGATATTTGGACTGCACCTCGACTTGTCTTTGGATCATCCCTTGGTACCTTGCTGATCTTCTACGCCTTTTCCCTACTGGGGATTCAAGTCCAGCCCTGACTCCCACAGGTGGCTACTCTTCATCCACGCTGAACCTGCGGTTCTACCATTCCAGGGACCGCCGCATCTAATGAGCCTCGAACCTCCCTACTAGGTCACCTGGGTCTCCCTTACACCAGATAGGTAAGACACTTTAGTTACTTGTTTTCCTTATTGTATTGTGCTTGCCTGGTGCTTAACCTCATTCCCTCTTGACAGCAGCATCGGTGTTCCTAGAGGCTCCGTGGATCCGAGAAGACATCTCTCACCTGTGGCCTCAAAGGTCGTACAGCGGGTTTCTATTTAGTTCCCCTGTGCGTCACTTGGGGACGGAGGTCTCATCGGTCTACACGACACTCAAGTCAGAACACTTACAATGGGGAAATAGGTTTGGAATGGGAAAATGGAAACAATTTTGTTTTGCCTTACAATGGGACATGCATGGAAACAGGGCATTTTGAAGTCAATTCTTTCGCAAATCTACCGGCTCACAAAACACTGGGAAAAGATTGTTGGTTAAAAATTCTACAAATCCAGATTGCATGGATTCAATGGGGGAATTCATTGATTTTCTTTGAAAAATATATTAAGGATCTACACAGGCAAATGAGGATTCTTCAATGGAACAATGACTGAAATACACAGGCAAACAATGATTCTTCAATGGGGAAATGACTGAAATATACAGGCAAATGGGGATTTTGAAATGGGGGATTATCTAATGCAATGCTACAAGAATACTGGGCCTACACACTCTGTCGTTTTTTTGGTTTAGTTCTACTTACAGGAGAGGTATGGACTGGACATCAGGGAGCATCAGGACACTGCTGGGACAGCAAACAGGGGTCAGTCAAGGTCTCTGCTGAGTCCTCCAAGGGGTCCCAAGTCAGCTTCTAAATCTCCTGGCCACACTGCAAGCTATGCCTCTTACTGCTGGGATGTTTCTCCAGATTTCAACAGCAGATCACCTCCGGGGTTAGTGGAAAGAGTCCTGCTCTGAGACAAGCTTACTTAGTTATAGGGCAAATGACTTCACTAATGTGTCATAGTTCCTGCAGAAGGGATTGGTTACTGCTCCAGTGCCCCACTCCCACCTGTGTGCTGATAGGTCCAGAAAATGTGGGAGTGCTTTGGGACACCAGGGGGGAGACCACTTCATCATCTCACTTCGATATTTTACTGTGAGTTAAATAAGCCTTGTCAGGTGTCTGTGCGTCATTCCTGTGCAAAGATACATTTTTTCTTCATTTACTCCAGAATTATATCAGTGAAAAATATGGCCCTTGGTGGGTGGCTTATGAACCATACTGGGCCCGCTTTAATCAAAGTTTTATTTCTCTCAAGTTCACAAGGAGGGCCACATTACATTTTCATGAATAACTTTAGCTGTGTTGATCCCACAAAAACCGTTTTGGGATGTCCAGAAGGGGTTTGCTGACACCTTTCCAGAAATTCCACAATGACTATAGTGAGATAAATATTCATTTTACATGATGAAATACATTTCTCTCATTTTACACAATGGACAGCCAACACCACTCCTTGGCTCTGTCCCCCTCCTTCCTGGAGTACATGATATCAGCAGAGAGATCTGTGTTTAGAATAGCCTGCTCATTCCAAGGGCTAACGAACAATAATGCATTTTTTAATGGGTTTGCGTGACTTGTAGGTCATAAATGCTGGGGACCAGAACTGTCTTATCTTGTCCTGCCTGTGGATTCGACCTCAGAGACACTTATTCTTTGTATTTGTAAGGGATGCACTCATGTTTGAAGTTACAGGCCTCTCTAGGTCTCCAAGACAACTAAGGGAAGGAATTCAGTTTCACATCTGAAGAAATCACCAAGCAGCCCACGGCCTTCCCCCACTCAGCCGAAATTGCCTGTTAACTCACATTTTACCTTTTAAATAAGCTTTTTAGAAAGCACACAGTTACCACACAAACAAGGGTATAAATGTTGTCAAGGAAGACATCATAATTACATGTTTAGGGCCTTACAGACTGTCACTTTGGAGGCAAAATTGAATTGCCATTTTGTTGATTTCACCCATGAAAGAACTCCATTTTACTACAGCTGCTTAAACCCAGTTCAGCACCCCATTATATTTTCTGTGCACTGTTGTTTCATGTGTGGTGGGCTCATGATAGACAGAAACCAAGTTCCTATTTTGAAAGTTTTGCAAACTTTTTGCTGCACATCTTTTTAGTTTAAAGGGAAAAACGCAATTACTCATTTTATTTAAAATTCATGAAAGAAAGTGCTCTGCTTCCCTGCAACTGCTACACACAATGCTGACATCCCATTGAGGGTTCTGTGGACTGCGTTTCCTGGACATATCATTCCAGCTCTTCAAGAATTTGTCAAATCTTGCCACATGTCTTTCCCTTATGCCTGGCAGTTGGCATCTTTAAGTATCTTGACATTTTTAGGCCCAATTTCACTCCTTTTTGCTTTGATTGTATAGGCCTCATTTCCCACATTATTTTAGCCTTTTACTCAGGGGCATGTCCCACAATGACTCTGGTCTTCTTGTTTCACGCATCCAGGGGCTATTTCACCCCTCAAATTTGTATTTTAACTTTATTTTTCAAATGTAAGGCATCATTCTTCCTTTTTATCTTCCAAATACACAGTAATTCAAATGTATTTATTTCCTTCCATGTGCACTATTGCAGTTTTGAATCTATCAAAGTGGGCATTTCCACGAAGTCAGCATCTGGAGTGCCCCATGTCTTTTGGAAGCTATTGGACGCAGTTAACAGTATTCCAGTTCTAAGTTGCACTTTCTTCCCCTGAGTGCTTGTACAGTCTAACAGAATTGAGGGAGGCCCATTCTCAATCATTCACTAGGCCTTATGTTAAAATCACTGTTTTGTACTGGCTTTTATATTTCAATGGAACTCCACACTTAGCCAGCTTCACTCTCACAATGGGGCCTAGCATGGCCTCTCCATCTCTCTCTGTGTGGGGCTGTATTTTTACCCCACATTAATTAGTGCAATTACTTCATCAATGCTAGCATAAGTCACTGTGCAGTCTAACAGATTGATGTAATCATTATAGACTGCCTTTCTGGCCATGACAGGTGATAAATCATCCGAAACATGCCTTTTTCTTTTTTAGGCACAATACCCATAGGCGAAACAATCAAATTTGACAATGGACTGTATTCAAATGGACCAGCCCATTTGGATGGGCCTTCCGTAAAAAGGGTACAAACGGCACCGGCAGCCCACTTGCCGTGTGTGTGCCCACCACTCGCCTCGTGGGAGCCATCCACTGCAACCATAGCTCTGCATCAATTTCTCCCCAACCTTCACTTTCATCCTCTGTCATCTGTGACTTGAACTCCTCAACGTATTTTCACCAAGCAAACCCTCCAAAATGTATCTGCGCCTTCCTAATCACATCCATGTATTTTAATAGTGCCACGCTCTGCTGAGGGAACCTTTCACACTATATGCTGGCATATATGAGGAAAGCAGATGTCCAATTCTCAATGTTTGTTGGCACTCCAGGTCTCCTAGCTACCTTCCTTACATCTTACTTCTCTGTGTAACAACTTAAATATCTAAACAAATTCTCCCCTCCAAATGTGTTCTTTTGTAGCCAATGTGAGATGTGACCATAGAGGCTTTGCTACCCCCACTTTCTTTCTCTTATCCCCACCCTTCTTTGGGCTGCTACAAGCCCACACTGCTGCAGCTACACCTGCTGATCCAGCTCTCCTCTTTACACTCTTCCCCATATTAGATGGCTCTTCTAGCCCATCTTCCTCACTTGCCCTTTGTTTTTTCCCCAACCCCAACCTATTCTACCTCTTCCCTCCAACCCACCCACCTCTGTCCTGCTGCCTGCTGTACCGCAATGGTGATCGCAATCTCCTCTGCTGACGGAGCCACTGCTCATGCCGCCATTGCGTCTTTCTCCTTTTCAGTTCTCCTCAGAAAGGAGTTTTTCATCTGGATGACGTGCAACACCGTCCCACCGTCGAATCAGTGAGGACCGGCGCCACACGTCATCCCGTTCTCCTGTCCCTTAGGACTTAGGGACGCCTGGACGATGTGCATAGGGTGCGCAAGCGAAAACAGTTGGAAAAGTGGATATTATTGCTCTACGTTCTTGCTCTGCTGGAGGATGAACAGTGCTCCCAACCACACCCACTGGTCAGTGCTGGTCCCAGGTCTTCCAGCGCCCTGTGCAAAACCTTTCGGTGCTCTCCACCCCCCCACCCAACCCTGCTCAACATTCTGATAGCACTGGTCAGGGGTGGCCTGACTGTTTTTCACAGCTTTTTTGGCACGATTAGTGATGCACCAGCAACCTCTCAGCGAGGAGTCCTGGGTCCGTCACTAATCGCACCAACCCACCACAAATGCAGAATAGCAGGGGGCTCAGTTCTGTTGTTCTGTTGATACTAACAACAGAACTGAGCCCCCTGCTGATTTTGTAAAGTGTGTTTAAGATCCGCGTCCGGCATGGTGTGATATTTTTTAATAGGAGCTGGGCCAGACCGATACTTAAGTTTACATGACACTGAGCTCGAGGCAAGGCACCCTTTATTTGCTGAACCGGGGGAATGGGAGGGGGTGCTCTTGTACCGCTGCACTACCTGAGCGCACCTTGAGCAGGCGTTGCCACTGGTGTTTCTATATATATATATATATAGCACGAAAGACCACACTGCGTTGTTTGATCAAAGTGCTCAACAGCTGGAATACTCATTCAGGGCGACAGTGTTACATACCACGCACACTTGCATTTCTGTACTGTCTGCAAGTGCGTGTGAAGCACCTGCACAAAGTGCTTTGAGCGAAGTGCTCACAAATTGGAATAGTCATTAAGGGCAAACAATGTTTCCAACCATTTCCACTGACATTTCATTATTTGCAAGGTTGCACAAAGCACTGTACAAAGTGCTTTGAGCAAAGTGTGCAACAGTTGGAATAGTCATTGAAGGCGAACAGTGTTTCCAACCACGCTCACTGGCGTTTCTCTTTTGCCACAAGGCTATGCAAAGTGCGTTGAGAAAAGTGCTCAACAGCTGGAACAGTTGGAGCATGGGTGCAGTGGATGTGATATGGCTGCACTGGAATTACAAGGACCTGAACACGGCTGCAATCTCCACAGCACCACAGGTAAAATCTCTATTTTGAACGCTCATGTGTTGATTCAAGCGTTTACGAATACGGACCAATCTTGCTTGTCCAGCCTAAGGGTAGGAGCGAGCCGCTCAATTCCCTGAATGTTCCTCTTAATTGGGGTAGGGGGTAATGAAATATATTAAGAGGCTAAACAAATCACTGTAAATACAAGTTCCTCATCCTGGTGTAAATAAGGCTGTGAAACGCTCCTTATCGCCCTCACTGAAATGAAAGTATTAGATCTGATGTGGAGGCGTCGAACCTAAAAGCGGATCTATTCAAATGTTTGGAACTTGAAGCTGTGTTTGATCCCAGATATGTGACCCCGAGTAGGAGGGCGTGTGCCAGCTGTCATCTTCTTCCTACATCTAAATGCCAACTAAACATCATAGCTCTAAAGAAGATTTTCTTGCTCAAGTACAAACATCTGCCCCTCCTTCAATAGGTGCAATACATGTTGTCTACAAGCCTTGATTAAACTTTGCAATTTTGTTTTGTGAATGTACTGTATAAGGGGTCCTCTAAAGCTTGTAATAAATAGTTACCACAATCAGACCAAAAAGGAGCACACCCTGGGCAAGAAGTAACACTGTTTATTACAGATGGGCAAGCAGAAATCGAACAGAACAGTGAAACAGAACTTGTTGATGAGAGCTGACAAAGTGGCACACAGTGAACATCATTTCTATACTGCTAATGCAATATTCATGGTGTTGGAAACAGTTGTACTTCAAACTTCACGTCTTTTCGCTTCCCAGGAAGCATACTGGTTAAAATGCATCATATCCCTATAGCTAGACATACGTTAGTCAAACATGATTGGAGAAAACAGATCTGCCCTCTCCCAGCTCATCTTCTACCCATGTGGCACCACATTTAAAATAAAATGTATTGCATTTAATTGTTTACAATTTTTAGCAAACTAAAAAAAAAGATGCATGTTTCAAATCAACTTAATGCGTCCTACATCGTTTTTTGTTTTTTCTAAACAAAATCTGGTGCAACAGTTTATTAATCTGTCTTTACATTTTAGAAAAATAATCCCAAGATTTTGACTTCTGTATGTTTTCGGTTAGCTTCTTCATGGTCCATGATGCCTGCAGAGGTTGTGAGTACAATGTATTCAAACTGCCGAGATGGCAACAGATTGTTCTGCCATTTCTCCAGATCCTTTAGTTGCACGTCGAATCGCGGACTGATTCCACCACACTTGTTGAGTCTGCCAGTAAGGTTCACAACAATTTTTCCAGCTCTGTGATCATCAATGGCTTCAAATTCTCCAATGTAACCATGCTTCATCATCACTGTTATGAAGCACACGATTACTTTGGAGCATGGCCTGATCAGAACTTCACGGTTTCCATGTTTTTCGGCATTGTTGATGCTTTGCAGATCATCTGCAATCACATTCATGCGCACCATGTTGCGGGTCCTGCAATATGGCAGTAAGAGAAAGGGGAGGGCTGGATGGGGGATTTCCCTACATTGTTTCCTTAATGTTCCATTTAAAAAATGTTTTTTAAAATCCTACATCGATTTCTTAATGTTCCATTTTTTTTGTAAAATAGTTTAAGAAATTAATCACTTCCAACACATGCTTAATCCTATTAACATTAATCAAGATAGTCCACCAATCATCTATGTCCAAAGTTCTATATTCTGACATCAGTTGACCAAAATGTTTAGTACGCTTGATTGATAAAGCCGGGCAACACAGCAAGAGATGTTTCACTGTTTCTACAACAGTAATGTCTTGATAAAATTGACAGTTATTATGTTCACTAAGACCTCTTATAGCTAGAATTTCGTCCGTTGGCATGAGATTGAGGCGAGTTCTCAGGAATAGATCTTGGTATGTTCTATTAGGGAATTGTCTAAGGTAGTTTGGTAAAGTGTTCAATTTTCTTGACTCCATTGACAAATGTATTACTGATTGATATGAGGTAGGCGCTTCCAGTGTCTCGATCCAAGTGTTTGTTTCTTTTTTATGCTCGTTGGATTTGCTATTAAGGTTTCGACTGAACCCCCAATTTTGTTTAATTATTCAATGTTTTCCTTCATCCACTCATTTAACATCGAGTTGTATGAGCTGATAGTTCTTTATGAATTAGATTCAAAATTGGAAGACAAGAATTGGTTAGGCATTTCCTATAAAATGCTAGCTTATTCCATTCCACTCTGCTCTTTAAGGATGATAAACCCAACTCATATCGTATAATCTGAATTGGGGTGGAGAGTGGAAGGACCAGTGTCTTTTTCCAAAGCAGGCCTTCAAGTTGTGGCCATATGTTTTTGGAATGTGAAGCACAGCTTCAGCTTCATATGTCAAAGAAGGTGTTACGTTTGACTTGTACTAGATTATCATTGGCATGATTGAAAAGCGACCACATTTCTTGTTTATAGCTCGTGCTTGACTTGCTAAAAATCAGGAACCAAGTGTGACGATTTTTACATTTGTTTGAATTCCCAAATGTTAAGATCTTGGATTTATCTTTCTTTATTTCTAGATCACAATAATCTGATTGAGGGATTCGGTTTTTGCATGTCAGCCAAGAAGAAATTAAATAGGGTCGAGGCCATTGGGCATCCTAAGAATGTATTTCATGTGTGTAATTAAGAGTGTATTTTTGTAACTAAGCTTGTTGTCTTGTAACTGCGCCGTGATGCATACGGGCTGTTGTGCGCTCTATAAATGTTAATTATAAATACAAATCCTTGCTTCACTCCTTTTGGCTGTTTGAATTTCATCTGATAGTAAGCTGGCCTGATTTAAAGGGACACCCACTGATGTTGAAGAATGCATGGCTACTATGGACTCCATTAATGTTTGCACAATTTACGACGATTTATGCGGTCAAATTCTTGGACCAAATCTATGAAGGCCATAAAGATTTTGTTTTTCCTTTTGTACGACCTTTTAACATGGAAAGTGTTAGAATGTTGGCCACTGTTCCAATTCCCTTGACAAATCCTGCCTGAAAGGGGTCATTGCAGTTCGTTTTTCTGCACCAATTTTGCAAATGTCCCAGAATTATTGACCCATAGATTTTCCCAAACACGTCAAGTAAGACGATAGGTCGATAGTTCATTGGATTTTCTTGATTGCCTTTTTCGAAGATGGGGACAACTGTTGCCCTCCTCCATGAGTTTGATATTTGTCGTGAGGTTGTGAACTGGGTTAGTAAGTTGTGCATGAATTTGGCCCAGTGTTCTGGATGTTCTTTTAAAGCAGCTTTTGTTAGACCATTGGCTCCAGGGGTACGTGACCTGTTTAACCTTTTAATTCGCTCTTCGATGTCACAAGCTTTTAGAGAATATACCCCATGTGTGGAACCTTGAATGGCTTTTTGCATGATTTCACCATCTTTATTTGCAGCATATGTCTTGGTGAAATGCTGAATCCAATGTTGTTCACTTATAGGATTTGTTTGGTTATAGGTAGGTGTACCTCCCACTGATCGTATCAATGACCAAAAGTCTTTGGATTTGTGGCCACAGAGTGCAAGAATCATGGTTTATGCATCCTTCTGGTGTGATAAAAATCTGTATGATCGCAGCCATTGTTTATACTTCTTTTTCTCTTCTTTTAAGTTGGCCTCGTCTTCTAGATGTTTTTTTTTTAGCATCTCGTACTAATGTTCTCACAGATTTTCTTTTTTTCGACAAGCTCTGCAGTAAATGAATGAGCAGTGCTACCAGATTATGCAATGTTCTTTCTGGTCTTTGACCGATATGCTTCCTAAAGAGGTGTATATTCCACATTTTCTCCCTTTTTTATGAAATTAGCTGTGAGTTGTCTGATGTCATAGTTTGTTAACTTCAGTCGAATGCCTCCATTACAAACTGCAACATTCATAGGCATTGTTTGTTTATCTCCAAATGCAGTCAACATCCATTCCAAGCACAGTAAATGGTGATCACTGTTTAAGGTTTTTACCACTTGAAACGAGGTGACATATGGGAGGAAGCTTCTCAAAACGAATATATAATCTATAATTCAGCAGCGACCTTCACATTCCAATGTTGCCTTTGGGGTACATCTCTTCCCATTTGGCTTTTCAGCATATGCATACTTTTAGATTGCTTTAATAATTTCCATGCATCGCTCCTGATTGTTCTTGGTGTTCTCTGAAGCAGGCCTTGATGCTTGTTGGTATCTTCTATGCAAGGTGTGTTAAGGTCCCCGCAAATAATGACATAGTCAGTTTGTTGCTTGATATAAGTATCATCAATCTGGTCTGAGATTGAATCTAAGAAGGTTTCATTGGAAACTGATTGTGGCACCACATTGCTTCCTATTCCTCCCGCAAACAATAAGAATTGGAAAAAAATATTTGTGCTGACTTCCGGTCAGCACCATCGCGGAAGAAACACTAGACACCCTGAACTAGTGGGAAGGGAGACATTCACATGGCACCTGCAAAATAGCGACCTTCACAAACACTGTAGTGGACACTCTGAGAGCTGGTTACTTCCCAGGGACACCAGAACTTACCAGATCTTCCAGCGTTAAGGGCAGGAGCCCCTCCGCTGCCGCCTCACACGGCCACTAGCTGATCCCATCAGCTGCTCCAGCACGCGGCACCCGAGCCTGCCGGAAGCAGCATCCACCACAATCCTGTACCCGGCCCTTGAAGGACCACCCTCTGCAGCATTATGACCTCCATCCGATGCTAAAAAAGAGCAATCCTCATTTATTTTTAAGTTTATATTGCGGCAAACCGCGTTGAGCTCGCGAAGATGGCCGGCGCTCCCCATTGTTGACTGTTGCTAGGCAACAGTCCCCTGCTTTGATTGGAGGTTGAACTCCTCTTACCCGCACGGCCCGGCTGGAAGGTGCGAGCCAGCACCTCCCCACAAGGCACCTACTACAAGACACGCAGCCTGTCTGTGCCTGTCCGTGACCACCGGGCCGCCGTCACCACAGAACTCTTGGCTATCCATCGTGCAGAACAAACACGCAACAGTCATTTACCACCCCTGAACTGAACCCGTGACCCTGACCACCGATAAGTATCATTTCCAATGATCATGAGCATCCTTACACACGCCCTGGGGCTCATCCAAAATACATATACATGGGCTTGTTAACCAGCCCACTGCAATGGCCATGATTTGCATATATATTCTGTCTCTTCTCCTGATCTCGCTGCCCCATGCGTTTGAGCTAACCTACTGTGATTTATTTGACCAGCCCCCTGCAATCTAAAATAGCCTGCTGTGATTTTTACTTGCCATTCGTATTCCAAACTAGCCTACCGTGATTACGTGCAACCTCAAATAGCCACTGTTATTTTTATTTGCCATCTGTATTCTGAACTAGCCACTGTTACTTTTACCAGCCCCCTGTGAACCCCTCTCACGCCATGCTGCTCAAAGCCAGCAACAAGATCCTGCACAAGATCTCCAGCCCCCTCCCCAACACCATCACCACCATAGTCGCCCTTGCACTCACCTTATCTACTCTCTATCCCATCAACACACACACCATTGTCACCGGCATGCTCCCACCTCCACATCTCAGCACACTTGCTCTCCCTCTACTTGCCACCATGTCCACGCACACTCCCACACTGATACCCCTCCAAACACCCACTCCCTCCCCTTGCACACTCCACCTCAGACGCTCCAGGCTCAGATCCCGCACTTAACCACTCGATATCAGCTGCTACCCCACAGCTACTGCACTCCGTAATATACGCCTAGGATCACACTCCACCCACAATTGCACTCCATACATTGAATGTACACCTGCATTTAGTTGTACACCATCACTACCACCACCGCTTAGACCTACACCAACTACCACCACAAAAACACCCAGCCCCCCCCCCCACCAGCTCCAAGCCAATAATATACCTACACCTCTCCTTAAATGTGCCCTCTTAAATGTCTTTCACTCCCGGCACATGCCCTGGAAATCTATGATCTCATAGACGGCCTCAGCCTAATGGCTAGTTAGCCATTACTGAAACCTGGCTTCATGAAGCATCAGGTCCCTCTATTGCTCTGGTACTCCCACCAGTTCATACTATCGTCAGGCAAGATAGACCAGCACATCTAGGAGGTGGCGTAGTTCTCATCTCCAAAGAAGCGCTCTCCCTCAGACTCATCACTCACCCCATGGACAGCAACTCAGACATGTTATCTGCCAAGCTTGCTCTGTCCCCCATCAGCACCATCAATATTCACGTACTTTATCAGCCCCCTGGCCTTCCGTTGGATTTCCAGGGCCACCTCCTGCATCTACTAATTAACAACATCAAAGACTCCACTAGGACCCTACTTCTTGGTGACCTAAACCTCGGATTCAATGACCCTAAAGACAAGGCTGCCACCTCTTTTACCAAGGAACTCAGAGAACTAGGATTTACACAAAAAGTCTCTGGACCCACACACACCAAAGGCCGCACTCTCGATTGGATCGCTGATCACAAGTGCCACACCTCCGTCCTTACCAACTCTGCGCTACCCTGGACCGATCACAATTGAATCGAGTTCACCCTACCTGCCGCCTTTAACACCAAAATCATGATCCCTGCCCCCCTACACTAGCGAGAAGCTCCAAAAAACTCAAAGAGGACAGCCTTTGCCCACACATTAGCATCCCAGCACTAGCCCCCCTTTCTCTAACAACCCTAACGCCCTAGTTGATATCTACAAACAAACTCTATCTACAGCCATTAACACTATAGTTCCACTCGAATGCAAAAAAGGTTAAAAAAAATCTACACACTAACTCGTGGTTCACTGATGAACTACAGTCCCTATGCTCCCATAAAAGGGAAGCTAAAAAAAATGGCAGGCACACCCGAGCGAGGATACTAAAACCTGTTGTAACCAAATCTCCCGACAATACAAAGTTGCCATCACCAACGCTAAAGCTAATTCCTTCAATGTCCGTATCACTAATGCCAAATCTCAATCCAAAGAAATCTTTGCCATCTTCAATGAACTGATCTCTCCCCCCCAACACATCAGACGAGATCACCAAAGACGAAGCCTGGTGCTCTACTATTCAACGCCTTACTTAACCTCCGCCCCTGCTTTTCGCACCTTAAGGGTATCTCTATAATATCGCAAGTGCTTTTGGCATGAGAATGGATACTTAAGAGGGAATCTAATAGCAATTTCAAAGATTTTACGTTCCAACCACAACCACTCCATTATTAATCTCTTCAAGTCGCCGACATCAATAAATAAATGTTTTAAGACTACTAACCGTACGTTACCATCATAGTGTTCGTCTTTATTTACCTATCACCCGCACTCAGATGGTTATAGGGACTTCGGTACTACTCACGTTCCTCTTACCATTCTCACCTAACTGAATGTTATCCCTACGGATCTGTATACATGGCGTATGCCATTTGTTCCTACTGCAGGTTCCCATATGGGCTCCAGCGAATTACGGGATATTTAACCGCTAGATATCCCCTATTGATTCAACCCACTATTTGGTTGACTTACTGCGCTACCCATTCTGACAGGTCAGCGCTTCACCTATAACTTAGACTATTTTTTCCTTTACGTCTACTATCATTACTATCCACGATAGGACAGTCTACTGATTCTTATTATGTGTTGTGAGCACATAAATGGCTTTGATAAATAAGCACACTTAGATGCTTATTCTATATTATATATTTTGTAGGACTGATTCCTTCTCCTACACCTACTCATCTTTCGAAGTAGAGAGCACCCACAAGCCCCAAATAAGGTAATTTAACCCTGTTATTTGGTACTATAGTTCATTTATTTGAACATTTCAAAGTATTTAAGCTACCCACCAGCTGAACCTTTGTTTTATGTGTTTTTAACCTTATAGGTGCTCTGAGACAGACGTTGATCTAATCCATGATCCAATAGGAATTAGGTTTTCTCGTAATAACTACCTCCTCCTGATGAATGTTCAATACTTATGTTTAAAGAACAGACACATGTCGAGACTGTTCTCTGGATTAAAAACAGAGACATGGATTTATGATCCACTAATCCTAATTGAGTCTAGTACACTACTATTTGTTTTATATGTACCAAGTGTTTTTTCTGTGAATTCGTTTTAGCTTGCATCTAGAGCCTGTTACGTATTCCTTGTTTTATATTGGATGTGACGTTTTGTATTGTGGACCTTCAAATTTAATTATATGTTTTAACTTTTGTGACCTAATATTAAAAATGATGTTGATATTTTAATAGTGGCTGGTCCCTCCCTTCCTTAGTTAAGGTTTATACTCTAGCACCTGTATATCAGCTTAGCCTCCTATTATACATTGGCTCTACTATTCAAGCCATCATGCTAAATAAAATGGAACTCCTCCAAAATAAAATTAAGGGTCATCACAAAGCCCTTGCCCACACGCCTGGGCCTATTCAATCTGACCCCTCTCCCCCTCCAACTAATTCCAAACCACTTTTCACCTTTAAAGATATCTCTGAATTGGAAGTCACCAACATCCTCAAAAACTTGAAACCCTCTATGTGTAAAGGAGACATCTGTCCCCGCAAAATTATCAAGGACTGCGCAGACCTCCTTGTCCCACTTATAACAGCATTCATCAATGCCTCATTCGGAACCGGAATCATCCCTGCCAGCCTCAAAGAAGCATGGGTACACCCCCTTCTAACAAAAAACACCCTCGACCCCACACAGCCTAACTACCGACCCATAACCACTGTACCATTCCTCCTTCAGATCTTGGATAAAGCTGCACACTACCAAATCCAACACTTCTTTGAAACCCACTCAAAATGGATCTAGACCAGAGGTCGCCAAACGGTCGATCGCGGGCGACTAGTAGCTCGCCTGAGCCTCTTCAGTCGCCCGCGCTGAAAATACTGAAAAATAAACACCTTTTTAAAGTTAAAATATTCAATCCTGTGTTTTGTGGATAGCGAACCCTGGTCGTCCCAATTGCGGGCAGGGAGCTTGTCTGCTGTGCCACATGGAGACTGCTTGTAAATTCCCTGACAGATTTCAGTATCACGTTCTGCTTCTGCAAGCCGCCTGTAGTACCAGAGTTGGCCTTATGCGCCCCCTGACACTGTCTTGCTTAATCAAGCTGCTCTTGTTTGCCAGAGATGTCAGAGGGGCTGGGGCAGGATCAGGATCATTGTGACCAGCAATGAAAATATCACAGTAGCGCTGCCGCTCGCCTGGAAATGTTCAAAATAATAATAAAAAAATTGTGCAATTTCTTTCATGTGGCTTCTTTCCAAAACCCACAATTAGTACATTATGCGATACATAGACACGCTGTACAGTAGAAGCCTACCAGGCTAGCTCAGCAGGTTGACAGACCGATGCTGAGATGTTATATATTCAAAACTAAATGCTGTATCATATCATATCATAAGTGTTTCAAGGCGAGACGAGGAAAGGGAGGGGGAACAGAGAGAAGACAGACAATGATCCTACTAGGCCAGTTGTCAATCAGATCGCGCAAGTGCATGGGAAGGGGGAAGGAGGAAAGTACGGGGGCGAAGGGAAGAGGACAGTGCAGTACATGGGATAATAAATAAATAATAAATAGCATCCCGCCAGCTGGTGGAAAGTGCAAGGGTAGTGCAGATATCAGGTGTCAAGTGCTAGTGGTGGAACTGTAGGGGTAAAGAACAGTCCCTAAGTGCGGGGGGTTGCCAGGAAGGCAGTGCAGGTGTGCGACTGTTATGGGGGGCCTGGGCTTGAGAGCAGGGGGGGTTGTCAGGTGACCAGTGCAGGTGACCAGTGCAGGTGACCAGTGCAGGTGACCAGTGCAGGTGACCAGTGCAGTTTCAGTATCGGCCAGGAAGTCAGCAGGTGAGAGGAGGAGAAAAGGCAGAAGCAAAGAGAAAGGTTTTGAGGTGCTTCCGGAACCGGAGATGATTCTCCTCAAGTTTCAGGGAGGTAGGAAGGCTGTTCCAGAGAGAGGCCCCTACCGAGGAAAGAGATTTACCACCAACTCGTTGCTTGGAGAAGCGACTGACCCTTAGGGAGTAGGAGGTGGATGAGCGAAGAGCTCGAGAAGGAAGATATTTTGGAAGAGAGAGCTGATGGTATTGAGGCCCCAGGCCCTTGAAGGCCTTGTGGACAATACAGAGGGTTTTGAACTAACTTAATCCTTGCAGCCACTGGGAGCCAGTGCAGAGATTTCAGTCCTGGAGAGATACGATCCCTGGGCTTGAGGCCAAGGACAAGTCTCGCAGTCCTGTTCTGGAGGAGTTGCAGAGGGCCGAGAGTAGAAGCAGGCAGATTTAGAAAGAGGCTGTTGCAATAGTCCAGCCTAGAGAGAACCAGGGCTCTGGAGACGGTGAGCTTCTGAGGGAAGGAGAGGAAAGGAAGAATGCCTCTGAGGAGGTGCAGCTGGTAGTGTGACTTCTTAGAGATGTCAGAGATGTGAGGAGAGAAGGAGAGTGTGGAGTCAAAGATGACCCTGAGGTTTTTAGCCTCACAGGTGGGAGCAGGAGGAGGGCCAAGGCAGGCCGGCCAGAGAGTGACAGGAAAGGAGGGAGCAGATGTTCCAATGAGGAGAATCTCTGTCTTACTGGCATTAAGGCAGAGATCATTGGTGGCACACCCCTCCTAGGTGGCGGACAGGCAGTCAGAGATGAGGGAGGGAGAAGAGGTGGCTGAGGGAAGCCTGAAAATGAGCTGAGTGTCGTCCGCATAGCACTGAAAGCATAGAAAAGTGCTATAAAATGTGTTTGGCCAGGGTATGGGTTGTGCTGGTTGCTTGCTTATATTCAGGGCGGAGGTGGGGATATTTATGCCCCTGTAGTGAAAATCAAAACTTGGCACCCATGAACCCACAGTTCCTAAAAACTGCTGTCAGAACAACAGAAGCATTTATTTGTGATTAACCAGTTTGACAAGCATATAACATCTTTATAAATATAACCTGTGCTAAAACACAGAGGGGCACACAAATAACAGAGTATGTGTGGTGTCTGACAAAAATGTCAATGAAAACTAGTGAACACAAGGAGCATTTTTCAATTTGGAAAGAACTTTTTTTTTGGTTTATGGAAGTGTGAAATGCACATTTGGAAAACAATAGTGTGCCTACCATGTAGAAAGCCTGCATAAAATGCAAAGGAAGGGCACAAAAATTACAGGATATTTGTGTCGTAGTCCAACAAATATCTGTCTTTTTGAGACAGCTACTAATAAATAATAATGCAACAAAGAGGTTTTTGAAGTTCTTAATATAATCGTGAAGGCATACGTTATTCTCTCTGTTTATAGAGAGGAAATAATTGGGCCAAAAAAATATTGGTAAAAATTCAGAGGTGTATAAATATCCCCACCCCGATATCGCCCGCTAGTAGCTCTCCACTGTTGACCTCCACTACAAGTAGCTCTAGCTAACGTAAAGGTTGGAGACCCCTGATCTAGAGAATCTGGGTTTCGCAAAGGTCATGACACGGAAACAGCGCTGGGAGACTGAAAAAACTAGATCACTCAAATCATGGATAAAGGCAGTCCAACACTCCTGTTACTCTTAGACCTCTCAGCGGCTTTCGATCTTATAGATCATAAGACACTTACATCACACCTTACCCACTCAGCCAACTTCTCCATAGAAGCTCCATAGAAGCTGCGCACTGGATTACCTCCTTCCTAGAGGGCAGGGCAATGAAAGTATTAATTGAAACACTTGTGTATAGGCGCGTTATAGATGCCATATCATATCATATCATATCATTCTCAGACATAGCCCATGCTGCCCCCACCACCATCCACTGTGGAGTCCCACATGGCTCGTGCACTGCACCCACGCTATACAACTTGTTCACAAAGCCTCTCTTCGACAAGCTTGACGCCCTAGGTATCGCGTTTACCAACTACACTGATGATACTCAAGTACTCTTACCACTAAGAGGCTCCTACACTAGAGATGCCCAAGCACTTAACTCAATATACACCACCATCCAGGCTTGGATGGCAGCCAATGGCCTCTGCCTCAATGGAGAAAAGACCAAAATCATTATTCTAGGCCCAAGAAAGACACTAGCCAAGCTAGATAACCTGTACTCCAATGTCATCGTTGACAACTCCATCATCCCTGTTTCCACCTCGGTAAAAATCCTAGGCATCTACTTAGATTCCACCTTATACATGTCTAGACAGGTCAGCGCTATAACTTCCACCTCAGCACACACTACCAAACTCATAAATGCAGTAAAATCATACTTATCTAAGCCCAACTGTCTTTCAATTGCCAGAGCTACTATTTGTGCCAAATTGGACTACTGTAAAACACTCTTAGCAGGTACCTCTAAAAATAATCTAAATAGACTTCAAATTACACAAAATAATGCGCTCAGAGCAGCATTAAGCCTTCCCAAAAGGGAACACATCTCCCAGGCTAGACAGGCAGCCCACTGGCTCCCTGTTAAAGAACACATCAGTTTCAAAATCCTCACCTTCACTCACAAATGCCTCTCCTTCTCAGCAAGTTCAAATCTTGTACACACCTTATCCAAACCCGCTCACTCCAAACCCACCAAACTCCTTCACACTCCCCACATCACCAGGTCCAAAGTGGGAGGAATAGGTTTCCTATATATATCCTCTAATCTTTGGAACACCCTACCCACAGACATCAGATCAGAAAACTCACTACCCACCTTCCGCAAAAAACTCAAGACCCTCCTCTTCATCTGACACTAGGTATGCTTCACTACATGCTAGTATATATGACTGCAATTGTTTCATCAAGCTGTCTGTAACCAGCGCCTTGATGCCTCAGGGCTGCTGCACGCTTAACAAATATGAATAAATAAATAAATCTGATTGGTTCTTTGCGAAACGTGACACCATTCCACCTCCCCGTTCCCATACCCGCTGGCCAAAGGGCAATTAAGACTCATTTGTTCATCTGGGTCAGGCCGACTTCCCCAGCTTCCACAAGCAGCCGTGGGAATGGCTCGCCGACCTTGATTACATCATCCAGTGCTGTCTCGGCGACTATGGTCTGGTGGAGATGTGCAATTTCAGTTCAGCTTCCCCCTTCCTAAACCGTTGTGCACAGGTCATGTGTTCAAAGCAGGCCTTTAGGGCAAAACCCAACCTGTGGCATCCCCACTGAGTGCGTTTACCTGGGGTTTCCTCTTTCCCGTACTTGTGCATACACGTTCCTTGTGCCGATGTCATATACAAGGTATCCCAATCCCCTCATTCCCTTCCAGTCCTGATTCAAAGGCTGACTACAGCTCCCAGAATACCCTTGTTTCGCCCCTAGAAGGTGTCCCAGCCCATCTCGCTTATTCCCTCAATTGGTATGTGTTCCCCCCTTTCTGGCGCTGAATCAGCACCTTCATTACATTCCCCCCTTCAATCGATCTTTCAATCGATACCTTCTTTTCCATCATCTCCCTCTTAGCTCCTTGGGCATCCATAGCTTAGTTACCTTGCTCATGTCCCCTCCTTCTTCTTCATACCCCTCCAGTGTGTCCCCAATTATTAGACAATCCTATTGTAAAGACTGGAGGGGGCTATCTGAATTGCTGCCCTTTATGTGGTAGGGTAAAGACACAGAGCACCTCAGCCAAGGTTCTTTATATGGTAGCTATGGATGAGCAACCAAGGCTTAAGCTCTTAGGAGGTGATGCTGGCTGGTTCTTAAGTACAGTGACTCCCCAAGCCTGCACAAAGGAATGTCCACACTCCATGTTATGTGCTATCACAGCTCTTTATATAAGAATGAGGTGTGTATATATATATATATACAAAAAAAACTTTGCAGTTCACAAAAAAAAATATTTCAACCTCCCCTTTATGGTTCAAATTAAACCCAAAAAACCCCTGAAATTCGACAATTATGGTAACCTAAGACCCCAAACCTGCCACCGTCCCTGTGCACTGCTAACACTAACACCCAGACCATGAAAGATGTCATCTCTAATGTCACTGATGACATCACTGACGCCATCACATGTTCAGTCCCTTTGTTTTTGTTCCCTGCCATATATATATCTGTACATTCAGTAAAAAAACTTTGTTAAAGGAATGTTATACTTCACAGCGAAACCAAAAAACACTGCTCATTCCCCCATATGGTAAGCTAAGCAACCATAACTCGCACCATCTATGCGCATTGCTAAGACTAACACCCAGGACATCAAAGATGACATCACAAACATCATTGATGACATCACTGATGACATTACATGTGAAAAGAATGTTGATGAAAAGTCACTACCTGCAAGGGGTGTTTTCTATTATGTTGGGAGCAAGATGTCAGGGGTGATTGTTTAATGTTAAACATGTAATAACTAGCTAACAAATCATGACTTAATACACACTTGTGCTAGTACAAACAATACATATGAAGACCCAATGCATATAAATGAGAGGCACATACAGGGAAACTGAAGTAAGGAAGAAAGAAACAGCATCATGAGAAACTTTATCTTCCTGTAGACAAATTAATTGTGTGTTTGAGGCCTGCTATTGCCCCATGCATGTGCATCATGAGCTGAGACCAGACCCTAAGGAAAGTACTTTAAGAAGACAAAACAAGGGTAATGTTTAGATATACTTTACCCTTTCAATTTTTATATTGTGATTGTCAGTGAATAAAACCACCTGGCCTACATTTTTATTTTAAACTTTGGTTTTATTAGCATGTTCTTAATATAACACAAGGGGTCCATGCATGTTCAAAAGATGTACATATGACAGGCCCAATAAACCCTGCCCCCCTCCCTTCTTCCCCCCACCCCAATACATACCCACCCCCCTAACCGCTTAATCAAACATGAACCGTAATTTTGGGAGTCTTAAACTGTTCTTTTGTTTCCGGAGCTTGGTAATGAGTGTGGATGTCGACAATCATCTATGGCTGTGATTCGACTGCCTACCCCCGGGCCGTGGGCGCCCGTTTCGTCTTTGGTTCCTCCCAGTTCCGTCCCACCGGGCCCCGCCCGGGCCCCTACCGGGCATCAGTGAACGTCCCATCCCAAGGTCTGCTGCACCCCATACCAGTTCTCTTGGAATGCGCCAGAGTCATTGTTCATCATTGCCGTTAGCTTGTCCATTAAGAACATATTTTTCAACTTTTTTAGCCAGTCTTCCTTTGAGGGGGGTCTCCGGGCTCTTCCATTTCTGCAGCAGGGCCACCCTTCCCGCCCTCAGCATTGTTTCCCTCATTCTGGGGTACCTGTAGATATCCGTGGCCTCCGGAGGGAGACCCAACAACATCGTCATAGGGTTCTGGGGGGGCAATTCCTCGGTGACTTCAGCAATCCAACCCCTGACCTTTTCCCAATACACCTGTACTTTTGGGCAGTGCCACCACATGTGGCCCCTCGATCCTGCCTGGCCGCACCCCCTTGGACACATGGGGGACACTCCTGTGAACATTTTTGATAACTTCACAGGGTCTCTGTGCCACCCCTGCAAGATCTTGAAGTTGTGTTCCATGTCTGCTGTGAATAAATTCCCATGGAATGCTATTTTGAATATCCGTGACCAGGCATCCTCCGAGATCACCTCTCCTGCCAGGTCATTCCAAAATGTGCGGAAACTCAGTCGCTCCTCTAAATTAGCAGTGTTCAGGATCTTGTACATCCCTGACACTGTTCCCTTCCTAGAGGTCGCTGTGTCAAGTAGTTTCTCAAAGGGGGTTAGCTGTCTCTTCAGGTTCTGACCCCATGATTGGTCGCAAAGAATGCCCTTCAGGCGGAGATATTCGAATATGGAGAGGGACCCCTGCCCAATAGCGTCCCTCAGATCCTCGTATGGTAGGAATTCCCCCTCCCGGAACAACTGCCCTGCCCATTCCAGTCCGGAGTCGGACCAGGCCTGTGCCTTGCGGAACCCCCTACTACCCTTTTTGAGGGGGTGTCCCCAGAGTGAGGACATTGGAGATGGCCACGACGTTAGATGCGCTGTCTGGGGGCCCTCCTTCCAGATTGCCCAAAGAACTCCCAGGGTGGGGTGGTTTTTAAGTCTGTTTGGGATGAACCTGCGTGGGGCTCAGAGGAGGTCTCGAACTTTAAGATGTGGGCATCCATATCCTCCAAGTAGGACCAGTAGATGCCCATCCCTTCCCTCATGTGCTCCAGGAGGACGCGCAGTTGGGCAGCGCAGAAATAAAGTTGGAAGTCTGGTAAGCCAAACCCTCCCTCTTCTCTCGGTAGGGTCAGGACCGCCTTCGCGGTTCTCGGGGTCCTGCCCTGCCAAATAAACTCACGGACCGCATTCTGTAGAGTCCTAAAGTTTTGGTCAGGGACGCTGGTTGGGAGAGAGGTGAAGAGATACAGCAGACGCGGCAGCACATTCATTTTTACTGCTGTCATGCGGCCGTACCAGGACAGAATCATTGAGCCCCGCCTCCTGAGGTCCGCGGTAATTCCTGCTAAGACGGGGTCATAGTTGGTCGGGGCGAGTTTTGATAGATCCCTGGTGAGGAGGACGCCTTTCCCACTGCTATCCCGTTAAGTATGCCCACGGAGTTTAAGCCCGGGTCCCGTGTTCTCATAGGGAGCAGAACTGATTTAGACTCGTTAATCTTCAGCCCAGAGAAGTGCCCGAATGCGCCCACCAGTGACAGGAGGGGGGGAGGGAGGAGCTGGCGTCCACCAAGTAAGCCAAGATGTCGTCCGCGAACAGGGAAAGCTTAAATTCCACTTCGCCCCTCTTAACCCCTTTGATATCCGGGCGTGATCTAACTGCTATGGCCAGGGGCTCCATTGTAAGGACGTATATCAGGGGGGACAGCGGGCATCCCTGTCTTGTGCCCCGTGAAAGGGGGAAGGGATCCGACAATCTGCCATTCACTTGTACCCTTGCCATCGGAGCTCTATATAATGCAGTCACCCATCCCCTGATATGTACGCCAAAACCCATTTTCTGGAGGAGGAGTTCCATGTATCTCCACTCGACCCTATCGAAGGCCTTTTCTGAGTCCAGGGAGAGGACACTCGTGTTGAGGTCCGACTCCTGGGCATGGTGGAACAAGTCTATGGTTTTACGGATGTTGTCTGAGCCCTGTCTTCCCCTTATAAACCTTACCTGGTCCCCGTGGATCAGTTTCGGTAGTATCTCCTCCATCCGCCTCCCAATTACCTTGGTAGGAACTTAACATCAATGTTCAACAGGGATATTGGACGGTAGGAGGAGCACTCCGTGGGGTCCTTTCCTTCCTTGGGCAACACAACAATTATGGCCTCCATCATGGAGTCCGGGAGGGTCCCCCCCTCTAGTACTGCGTTGAAGACCTTCACTAAGTGCGGGGCTAGGGTCGAGCGAAACCTTTTATAAAAGTAGACTGTGAAGCCATCCTCGCCCGGGGAAGTGCCCACCTTCATCCCGCTGATTACTTGTTCCACCTCATCCTCGGTCACCAGGCCCTTCAACCCCTCTGCCATCTCCCCAGTCAGGGCCGGTATTTGTATTGAGTTCAGGAACCCTTCTATCTCCGCGTCACTCCCATTATATTCTGATGAGTATAGTTTTTCATAGTATTGGCGGAAGGCCTCTCCTATGTGGGGAGTGTCATGGCCTATTGACTCCTCTTCGTTTTTCACTGCTTTCACCATTCTGCTTCTCTGTACCTCCTTCAGTTTCCAGGCCAGGATCCTATCCGCCCTATCCCCCTTTTTGTAGTACTTTTGCTTAACCAGTTGGAGACTCCGTTCCATTTTGTGCAGGAGGAGATCTTTTAACTGGAGCTTAAAGTCGGCCAGAGTGGTGAGCTGATCTCGATCCAAGGGAACTGCTGGGGGACCCCCCCGGCTGGAGTTGAGCTATTTTCTCTCTCAGGGATTTCTCCTGGGCATCCCTTACTCTTTTATTTTGGGCACCCATTTTGATAAGGAGTCCCATTGGGGTTGCCTTGAAGGCGTCCCATAGGGTGTGCGGACCTACCTCCCCATTGTCATTAAACTCGAAGAATTCTGTTATGGCATCTAGCACCTCCTGAGCGTGGGCCTCATCCTTCAACAAAGAGTCGTTGCATTTCCATCGTCCCCTGCGGTCGCTTAGCCAGCCCCTTGCAATGGTGTATCGGACCATGTCGTGGTCTGACCAGGGGACGGGGTCGACCTTGCGGCCAGTGACGAATGGGTGCAGGGTCTCGTCCACTAAGATGTAATCTATTCTGGAAAAAGATGAGTGGATGGCTGAATAATATGTGAAAGAGGGGGCTCCTGTCCTGGGAGTCGGGACCGTGTCCACCAGACCTAGTCCTGAGTTAACCCTTTGGAAGGACCGAGCCATGGTCTCATCCGTTGCCCTGGATAACTGAGGGCCAATCCGTTTCCTGTCCTGGGTTGGGTCCAGGACCATGTTGAAATCTCCCCCCACCACCAACACACCCCGGACAAAAAGCTTGAGTTTCTCGCCCACCTCCTCCCAGAATTGGGCTTGACCTTCATTTGGGCCGTATACTACCACTAGGGTGAGTGGGGCGCCCTCCAGGGACCCTCGTACCAACAAGTAGCGGCCCTCAGGGTCTTTCAGTATGCCCTCTTTTTCAAAACCAACATTCCTTGCCAGGAGGATGGCTACCCCTCTTTTTTTGCCCTTGTGGGATGTGCAAAAAACCTCCCCTATTCCTCCCCCCGCATCTTGGGCTCCTTCCCCCGTGCCCAGTGAGTTTCTTGTAAGAAGAGAAAGTGAAGGTTAGCCCTCCTAAATTCCCTATAGACCAGGGACCTCGTTGTGGGGGTGTTTAGGCCCCGTACGTTGAGGGAACCCACTCCCAGGGCCGGCGGACTCTCAGCCATTATCTAGGATCGCTTCTCTCCCTGTCGACATACTCTCACCACCCTTTCCTGCGTGCTCCCTTGGTTTTAATTTGTGCTCCCCATTCCTCCCTCCCAGCCCCACTGGGTGGGCCTGAAACTTTTCCCCAACTGCCCCCCAATCCCTGTCCAGAACTGAACAACCCCAACTGTTGTGTGTCCCCCCTCACCCCTCCCTGGCATCCAGCCAATTAGTTCTGCCATCGCTGGCTTTGGCCGAACCACCAGCCTGCCCACCTCGGCCAGGCCATCTGTGTAAAGCTCATTGCCTTGAGCCCCTCCTACCCCCTTATCGCAGCATCCCCTCCCTGGCCCCCTTATACTTGCTGTTCGTGGGGACGCTGTGAGTAGTTGTACTTCCGAGACACCATTACACCATTTTGGAGCCTGACGAGTTGCCCCCGTCCTCAGTCCTCAGAGTCGTTCCGCTCTACGTCTTTCGCTGGCGATGGTGTATTCATTTTTCTGAATTTCATTGCGCCCGTTTTCCTTCTCCTGTCTCCCGACGGGCCAGAGCCACTTGGTCTGCCCGTCTCCGGTCCCGATGGGCCCCTCCGGGGGTTCGAGTCCACTACGTAGTCTTGAATGCTCCCCTTATGTCGTCTTCCGTAACCAGAGTTGACCGTTGACCCATATATTCGAAGGTCAGGGAGAAGGGGTAGCCCCATCTGTATCACAACCCTTTCTCCTTAAGCAGTTGCGTTAGGGGGCGGCACATTCTGCGTTTGGCCAATGTGTTGGCCGAAAGATGCTGGTATATTGAGATCTGAGCATTATTGTAAGTGATCTCCCGGGCTTTTCTGGCCTCCTCCAGCACTTTTGTCTTTTCCGAGTAATAGTGGAACCAGACCATGATTGACCAGGGGCACCCGCACTGCCCCCTGCCCTGTGCACCCTATCAAATGTGAGTTCCGTTGTCATCTCTTCCGCAAACAGGATGGTGATGATGTCTCTCTCACCGTGCGGGTGATGTCTCTCTCAGTTTCTCCTTCCAATTCCGGGACCCCAAAGATCCTGAGGTTGTTCCTCCGTTCCCTATTTTCAAAGTCATCCATCTGCCTGGCCCGCTCCTCGTCCCTCTTCTCCAGGGCCGCTAGCCTCATGCCTATTTGTATTTCTTGGGACGCAGATGAGGATTGGTTGGTCTCCACCTGTAGTAGTCTGTCTTCGACCTTATCCACCCTCTGGTCAATTTTTTTGAATTTCTGGGCGATGTCAGAGCGTATGTCCCTGATCTCCTGCAGGATCGAGGCGAAACCCTTTTCCATTGCCGCTCTGGAGGGTGTCGGAGCCTCCGGCTGGGCCATTTCGCTCCTGAGGGTTGTACCTTTGATGCTACTCACGGCCTCCTGAAAGCAAAATTCCTGCAACGTTTTCCGCCAGTTCATCTGGTCACCCCTAGTCCTCCACCGTCGAGACCACTGTGGCCCCTCACGAGGCAGCCAGTGATTTTCCTCCTGGGGAGCACAGGGGAGGGCAGCGAGAAAGAGAAGGAAAGGAGGGGACCGGGGCCGGGTCTCTCCCCACCTGCCCCTAGTGTGGCTCTGCTGCTGCGGGCGGTATCGGTGTTGGGCGGGCACACGCCCCGCCGTCCCCGGGCGGGGGCCTCACACCCTGTCCAGTTTCGCCATGGCAGTCGGGGGTTCTTGACGGAGCAGGCAACTGAATCCGTCCGGCCAGGCCCAGAGGGTGTCTGCAGGCGGGCACAGGCCCCACCAATGCCGGGTGGGGGCCTCGCACCCGGACACCCCTGGGGTTGTCAGGGGGGTTGTCGGGGCCTCCTCAGTGTCTCCCGTGGGGGAGGGAATGGTCCAGTATGGCCGAGGTCGCTGGTCTCACCGGCTCTCCCCTTGGTCAAAGGGCCTGGCTAATCCGCCTCGCCGTCCTCACCTAGTGCCTGCAGATCCCTCCACGACCGAGGTCGGCATGTTCGCGCTCCCTCCACTCGCTCTTCTGATGGGAGCGGCACCTCTGATTATGCACCGGGGTGCTGGGCTTACCGTGATATGGGAGGTACCCGCCCTCCCGGCCCGTCTTGACTTTTTCAGGCTGTCCAGAGCCCAGCGACGAATCGTCCGATGAGTGGGGGCTCCACTGCTCCACTGCTCCAGTCCCCCAAACTCCTACCTTCCGATGGCCTCGGGGTAGTGTGTTCCGGCCCGGGCGGTGGGGGAGCGGGGGCGAGGGTTCACCTCGCGCTCCGGGTCTGTGCTTTTGGTCCTCCGGGGGCCGCTCCTCCCGTGGGTGCAGGCGGCCAACCGAGGAGCGGGGGCGGCGCGTCTCGCGCCTCCTCGCGGCCTTGGTGAAACGCCTCCGTTCCTCTGGAGCAGTGTTTTTTGGTTTCGCTGTGAAGTATAACATTCCTTTAACAACGTTTTTTTACTGAATGTACATATATATATATGGCAGGGAACGAAAACAAAGGGACTGAACATGTGATGTCATCAGTGATGTCATCAGTGACATTTGAGATGACATCTTTCATGGTCTGGGTGTTAGTGTTAGCAGTGCACAGGGGCGGTGGCAGGTTTGTGGGTTTAGGTTACCATAACTGTCGAATTTCAGGGGTTTTTCAGTTTTAATTTGAACCATAAAGGGGAGGTTGAAATTATTTTTTTTGTGAACTGCACAGGTTTTTGGTAGGGCAACTTAACCATAACGTCCCCTCAACAAAGTTTTTTTGTAGTGAATTTTACAGGTTTTTGGGAGAGCAACTTAACCATAACGTCCCCTTAACAAAGTTTTTGTTGTAGTGAATTGTACAGGTTTTTGGAAGGGGAACTTAATCATGACAGTGGCCCTCATTACGACCCTGGTGTTGGACTAATAGCACCATGGTCCATGCCGGTAACTTACCGACTCCGCCATGGCGGAATGGGGAATTACCGCCCCATTCCGGGGTTGGCGGGGCGGTAATTCCCCAGGCCGCCATGGCCCTTCCCCATTCCCATTTTTGCCCCGTAAGGCTCAATGGGAATGGGGAAGGCGCTAAGTACGGTGCCGCAATTTGCGGCACCGTACTTAGCACCAAGGTCCCTTTGCGGGTTGGTTTTTAACGCCTGCAGGCGTTAGAATCTCCAACCCGCAAAGTGACCTCGTAATCAGGCGTTAAGGGGTTAACGGCGCCGGCACCTTTTACAGCGCCGTTAACCCCTTAACGCCAGGGTTGCAATGAGGGCCAGTGTGTCAATGAAGGTGTTGTGTGGAATATGCACTGTGATGATGTGATTTTGGGAGATATGTAGTATAATCTACGTACGTGATATACATTTAACATAGAACATACAGAACCCCCTCCCTATTGATAATAGAAAGGGATGGACTGAGCGCCTGTTTGCGGACGTGGCGGAGAGGATCAACATTACCCAAAGAGGCGGGGGGTATCTGAAAATGTACTATTGTCTTACACAAAAAGTGGACAACGTAGAAGAAGGACATAAAGATGTTATAAGTAGTAATAAGTAATTATGGAAACCTGAAGATGTGAAAAGAAAAGGACACATTTAATAAGCATGTAGAATGAAATGGATGGTACCATAAAAAAAAAAGGATGCCTCCATCGTAATCACTTCACAGAAACTCGGCAGCCTGTAACGACAGTGGATGGATGCAGTAGGAAGAAGGGAGATTACATCAAAAGTGTGAGTAGAGGTCATTTTTTTGTATATGTGTGTTTTTTTTGTATGTGGGACAGAAATAATAATTTCTTTCTGTTGTTTTGACTCAGAAATGGCTAGTACTTTGGAGTGGCTGGAGGAGTATTTTCCGCATGGGGAAATGTCTGAAGACAGCGACAATAATGGTACACAGTGCTCTGCATATGCAAAATAGTGACCAGTATTTTAGAGGCATTCAATTTATGTATTTGTTTTTTAACAGACCAGGAAAGAAAAGAAGAAAGGGCAACAAACGAGACAAAAGAAGACAGGATAAAAAGGATTGAGCAGAAAATGGACATATTGAACGACAACTTTCAAAGTTTACGGGAGTTTGTGGAGGACTGTGTGAGAGGAAAAGTTAGTTATCATTGCCCCACCTGCACCTGCCCTGCTTCTCCATTCCCTAGTGAACCATCCCCAAACCTGAAAAGGAAAATAGACGTTTTGACGAAATATCCATCCCTTCTTCCCCTCACAAACCTTCTCCTCATAACTAGCCTGTGTTGAATCCTAATTCCCCCATATTTGTTTCAGTGTCCGCTTCCCCCGCTATTTCTTTAGAATGATGTGTGTGTGTGTGTGTGTGTATGAAATGTTTTTGTTCAGTAGTTGTAGAGAAAGAGTTACGTGTGTAGATTTTTTTAAAAAAAAGACGTAAAATGTTTGCAAACAGTTTGACCTGTCCGCAAGGAATGGAATGTGGGTGCTGTCTAATGTCAAGTAAGACGGATGTGATGTGTGACTGCACCAGCTGTTGAAATTATGCATACATAAACAGAAAGGGTTGTCCAAAGGATATACTACCCCGCCGTACCGCTTGGAAACAAGATAATACATGTTCGTACAACACACCAGATATCCGGAATGGGTGTAAATGAGGAAAATGGGAGTGTCTGAAGGACAGTATAGCAGTCCGTATCGGGCACAGCCAAAATGATGCCGTCCGTAGAACAGGCACGTTGGGTGGCAAGTTCGTAGGCAAACAAAATGGAGTTGTCCTAATGACACTGGAACTGTCCGTACAGTGAATATAGCATGCGTGCACATGCGCAGTAGAAACGTAAGTATTGTGAACATTGCGCCTGTTCCTAACTGTCTGTCTCACTTGTGTCGCACTTTGAAGTAGTTTGAGAACCCGAACACTGTCCGTAGGACACTTGTGGGCATGTGCACGTTTGATTCTTTGCATTTGCTGTCCAGGGGACTTTCATTACTAGGGCGGATGTGTTGAGGACATCATCATGTGACCGCACCTACGCTGAGCGTGGGGACTCATTTGCGCGGTTGGTGTGCTTCTGCAACAATACAAATGAACTTGTAGACACAAGGCAAAGTATTGTAGAGTGTAAAAATGTAATTTCACACATCCCAGACAATAGGGCACCTCAGGACTTGCTGTGTAAAATTTGTGTACCGCTTTGTAGGGATGAAGATGGTCATGAGACACACCCCTGCACCTCTACAAAAGGCCACACCCCCAAGCACATCTTCATTGTCCTTCTAGCTATAACAGATTGAGGTGTGCTGCCTTTACTGCTGTAGTGACCAAAAGGAAACTAATCGGTATGGCTTCCATGGCTGCTGTTGGGTCATTAGCCTCTGAACCACCCCCAAACCCGCCACCACCACCACCTCACCAAGGGCTTGCAGAGAGATATATGGGTGAGGATGTAGAGATCGAGGAAGAAGAGAAGGAAGGGAATGAAGTGGAGGAACTTTGCACTAGGAGCACTCAGCGGGAGTCGTGGGTGTGGCGGTTGTTTTCCGTTTATGGGAAAGTACCAAAAGCACGTGCGAACCTGGTGAAGTGTAACCAGTGCGAGGTGGTGTTGAGTCGCAGGAGATTTGGAGCGTACAGTTTTGGTATGACAACCATGAAGTGACACCTCACTTCCTTCCACAATGCGGACATTCGCAAGGTGGTGCCATGTGAAGAGCGTAGTCGTTTGAGTTCCTCCACAGCATCCTCGGTATCCGATCCTCCCACCACAAGAGACACTCCTGTGGGGGAGCGCCTGCCTCCAGCTGCCTCACAAGGCATTCACAATGCTGTTGACCCTTACCTTTCAAAGGTGACAGTAGTGTGCACGTATTGTGACGCAGTACTCTGCAGGGGGGAGAGTTTTCGAAGTGCTTTTGAGGCTGCAGTCACCGAGCACCAGTAGATCTGCTCCTTACCTAAATAAAGCATACCCTAAATCTTTCTCTGTTCAGTTGCCCTTTTTTATCCCCGTGGCTGGTGTCCCTTCCTTACCCTCCTTTGGCCTGTTCTCCTAGTGTGCCGTGTGCTGTTAAGCAATGAGCGTAAAAACAACAAAAATTACAGAAAAGGCTCTTTTCAGAGCTGCCTTTCTCAGTATAACAATAGAACTATGATGTGACGGTCATAGACCCATGCAGAGTTCTGAAAATGTTGCGGACAGTCGTAGAGGAAAAAAGGGAGGGTGCAAGCGGAGTAAACGCACTAAAGTACGTTGGGAGTAAGTGGCGGCTCTGAAAAGAGCCTTTCGGTGTTGTGTTGTGTGGCTCAAAAACAGTGGATTGGGGAAAACGGATTGTCAGATAGGTTAGTGTGATTGCAAAAGAGGTCGCAATGCACATTGCAAAGAAAAATCTGATTGCCACATATGTGAGGTGGACTCCATCTCTGGGGAAAATGAAAGTGCTGCGAAACAAAATGTTTTCATTGTGGAAAGAGGACATGCCAACATCTCTTAAAAAGGCACACAGCCTTATTCACATTGTGTCTCGCTTTCTCCATTTGTGGACCAAACGCAGAAGAACGCAGCCATATTTGTCTTTGGGCAATACGGGAAAAAAGTATTTGACAATTTGGAAACTTGTCCATGAGCTTCGCGAGTCCTTCCTCCATTGCAAATTGCAAAGAAATTCCAGATACATGGCCTAAACTGTTTCCTCCACAATGAATGGTCAGTATATCCGGAGGACGCTCTGTCAGTAAAGTAACACAGAGAGGTACCAAGACCAGCCATCTCGTGCCACGCACGCCATGCCAGTGCACTTCCGCATGAGGAAATCCAAGATTTGTAGATAAACTGCAGCTTTCTGCATGCACCTTCAACCAATGTATCCATGAGTCTCCCAAAATCCAGATAATCTGTTTTCAAGCATGGACAGCTGGCTGTGTGGTCTCCTGTGAGGGAGAAGACGGTCTTACTAAAATACGTCGGTCAGAACACACATACTGAACTTTATGGACCAATCATTCTCATTTACATGCGGCTCCACCCTTGCATCCCCAGTGGTGATATGTGCTGGCTGCTAACTACCGCCATGTTCGCGGACATGTACAGGATCAGAGCGTGACGACGGTACATTAAAGTACTATTCCCCTTTTTCCCCTTTAAGGTAGGTTCTGAAAAGAGGCGTTTTTTAAATTTTTGGCCAGATACCGTACAGACATCTGGTATATTATGTATTTATTTGTATCTTTTGTCCTTGCTTTACTCTTGCAATCATGACAGAACCTTCTCTAAAGCAAGCCTTATGTTCCAAAAGAACAACGCATTTCCCAAAGAAGATAGCGCAACACCATCTCCTTCAAAGTAATGCACATTGCTTGGAGGAATGTTATCGTGGCTGCAAAAATCCATGCCAACTCGTAGCATGAATGCACGCATGCCGCAATTGATGTTACACCTCCTGATGCTTTGATCTGGACAGAAAACAGAAGTGTTGTTACATTGTACTCTCGGGAGTAAAGCAGAAAAAATTACTTTCGTTGGTGGGAAGATGGTCATGAGTGCTTCAACCAACTGTGCCAAATCTGCCAAAAAAGTATGTGAAGTCACGTATCCCAAATGGCAAGCGCCGTAGTGCAAAATGACCACATGAGGAGTGGTCATTCTACGCATGTCTCTACAAACTTGCAGAATTGCTGCAGCATTGGCATCAGTGTCAGCGCTCCACACCACCTCCACTCCTCCCACATCGAAATGGTGTGCCACATGCCTACTCTCGGCATAGTGTTGTAAGCCTTGCACAAAAATGTCTCCAAGCATCAAAACCTGACCCTCTCTACCTCTGCCATCTACAGTGTGCGCACCGTCTTTCGACACAAAAGAGTAATGTGAACATCTGATTGGCTGATGCCTACAGTCGCCTTTCCATGCAGGATTTGCTGTAGAAACCCGGATGTGACACGCCCTACAGCAGACAAGCGTTGCCTACATGCGGCACGTAACTCTTACCCAGTCCTTCCACCCTTTCTACAGCAGTACCAAAGCGAGTCCCTCTTTGGACACAACTAAGCGGTCACACAATCATCCACCAATCACATAGAACATCGCTAATTTTAACTCTGTCATTAACATTGCGCACTTCAAAATTACTGTTGATGATTCTGAATGGAAGTCGCATACCATTGCAAAGCACCTACATCACAAGCTACTGTGCAAGGATGGCACATTTCTACGTACAGCTCCATGCATGTCCACATGCATCAATATAGAGTACAGGTATGTATATTTTAATCAGAGAACATGTGGAAGCCTTATGATTTAATTTAGACAAAATAATGCCACTAAATGTCCATAGTGAATACATAACAACGCTCCCCCTTTAAAGTGCAAGATTGCCGATTTGTCATTCACAAATCGCACGACTGCTTACTGTCTTCCGCATAACCTGTACATACGTTGCAAGCATGCCTATTTAGGGCAACCCTCAATTTTGTATGTGAAACTGTCAGAGTTGTGTACTCTGTATGCCCTACAGTAATGCTACTTGCAATGTGATCATATGAGAATAGTAAGTGCTCCCGATTGTAGTGGTGACATTTCCTTCTGAGGGTCTCCCGATATTTTCGACATTGTGCTTTTCATTAACAAGTAGAAAATGTTTCCCCATCTAGTACTGTGCCCTATCGCTTACAAACCTCTCTCCTATGCATAGTACACTTTGTAAACAACAAGGCATTTCCATACCCTTAAAAGTTTTAGTTATTTTGAAGGACTTTCAAGTACCATATTGCAAGTACTATGCAAAGACTGCACAGAGTGAAGTGAAATGTGCACTTGCACTGGGTTGAAATTTGAAAGTTCAATGCTCTGACCAAAGAAGCACAAATAATGTCTGCAGTTTCATCACTGCTGCAAACACACAAAGTAATTGATTTTGTTTTTTTAATTCGCAGTGAAGAATACTCTCCTGAGAATCAACAGCATCTACACTGCAGACGACATATTCAAAGAAACCTGGCCATCTTGCACAAAAAAGTAAGTACAGTACAACCTTTATATTGTAACTACTCCTTAAAGAGGCTGCGTGGTTTATTTGTTTATTTTGGGAACCAAAGCAAGCATTGATTTGTAAACCATTCTACCTACAAATATCCATTTATTGAACGAAGAATAACAGGCAGAATGGCTGACAAATCCCCGTGTGTTTGGTACTCAAATAACATAGGTAATCCTTAGAAGGTTAGATTGTGAAAAAAAGTTGTTGTAGCAAGTTGTTGGCATTTTGGTTATTAATAATGGTTCTCGTCACAAGTAGGCCACTTTGTACTCTCATCTGAAGCACATTGTAGTAGTATACAAACAGTAAAGTAGCCTTACCAAATCATTGTTAGAGTTCACTGTACGTTGACACACCATGACAAAGAGCTTCACCATCAGACTTATGCACACATGCACACTGCACACATACTTTGGACAACAGACCAAAGTATATATTTTTTCTCAACAGACACCAAAGAATGCCTACCAAAAAGCAACTCCGTAGAAAGGCACGCAGAATTAGAGCAAATAAAAATAAAGGTGCCCATTGTAAGCATCCACCTGTTGTAGAGTTTATAGAGAATCTTGGTACAAACCAGCTAATGCAGTTGGGTAACAAAATAAAGGAAGTCTCAACTACCGAAACTGTACCTCCTCCATCAAAAAGTGTCACAAAACACAGAAATGTTGTAAAAAAAAACGGCTGCCAGTACAGCTAACAATGTTCCTAATAATCCTGATAGTGTAAGAAGAACCCATAGTAAAAAAAGTATTTTAGCAAAAATGTTTCATCACAGAGTCCTTCAAAATCTACTAAGAAGAGGACCAAATTCATCCTCACCCCTTAAAACGTACCGTAGAAAGTTAATTCTACACGCACTCGTGGACAGTGCAATCCTTCTCAAAAGGAAGTTGTTCATATTAGTGTTAAATAGGATGAAAGCACTAACAAAACTAAGTACCAAACTACAAAAGAAACTCGGCTTTAAACGGAATGTGGACAAAAATAATTTCTTGCATGTTTGTGGTGGTGAATGGAGTCACACAACAACCACAGAGCCATATTTTAATGAAGAAGCATACAAACAAAATCAAACAAACACAATTGCCATCCATAGCAGTGGACGAGGGTATGAGAAAATCAATACTACCATCATGGAACAAGAAACACTGCTTACAAAACTATCTCCTGAAAACTCAGAATTACCTCTTGATTCAGCAGAACCACACCGTCCAGTATACAAATGGCTGTGCACATCAATGTGTGCCATTCCAAACAAAGCTTTCAAATCTTTACGTCAGTTCCTCATTCAATATGTAAAAGGTAAAGACAAAAGTAAAATGAAAGTGCTGCAAAATATGGATGTTTGTGCAGTGCGGAAAGACACAGGACTAAAAGGACATTCATTAGCCTGCATTTCTGGGCCTATTTGGAAAAGTACCTTCCATGATATCAAAAGAATATCAGTACATCATTCCAATGTAAGAAATTTAGTGTATGAAATATACTATGCAAAAAGTCCAGCTTCAGAATTAGGCAATTTAAATACCACTCTTCTTCATGGTACACCCAAAAACTTACAAGAAGGAATGGACTGTATTCAGGAAAAGTATTTTGGAAGTGAGAGCCACGTACAAAATGCAAAAGTTTTAGAACATAGTAGCGACAATTCTGCACATAGCAACCTTCTATTAAACACATACAGAAAAGAAATAGTAAAATTTAAAAGGTCATCGGCTGAAGTACCAAACCATGTGTGTGTGTGTTGCCGCAGACCGTTTTACAAAAGAAACACAAAAAATGTGGACATAGCATATAAAATACAAAACAATGAAGACTCTAAATGGTTTGAATTAGCTTTGTAACTATTAGCAGAAAACAAATATGAAATAACTGAACACCTAATATGTTGCAGTTACTGTACTGTAATTAGACAACAACCACACTCCTTCACGTGCTATTACAAATAATTTGAAATTGTTTCCATTACCAAAAATCCTGCAACAGCTCAATTTGTATGAGAGCATAATAATTCAAACAGTTCACCCATTTCAAGCAATTATAAGCCTTCATCCAAAAACAGCAAAATTACCTTCCTCTGAATTGGTGAAAGGCATTTGTGGCAAAGTAGTTTACTTGCCATTAGATCTAATGGAAAATGTACACACTCTAGGAGTGGAACGTACAATAGAGCATTCTTTAATAGTCTTGAGTACCAACAAAGGACAAAATAATTTGGCAACAATTAGTGGACTTACACAAAGTTAGACAAGCACTGCAATATCTAAAAGACAATAATGAGTACTACAAGGAAATAAATATTGATGAAAGCTTAAGGGAAACAACTGAAATAATTCAAGATCCATCAGAAACTGGACAATTCGAACTTCTGGATCCAGCTACAGTATCCACTCTTTTGGACCATTACAGAATTCATCCATTGCATTATAATGAAAGCATAGATGATGCACTAGAAACGTACCAAATGAGACAAACCAAAGGGTCGCCAATGAGTATTTGGGAAAAAAGTATAGAAGCACGTGCTTTTCCACTGCTATTTCCTACTGGCAAAGGTGGAAGATACAATGATAGACCCACTCAGATTGGGGCATCAGAATACCGCTCTTTACTAATGTGTTCGCAAGATCCCAGATTTAGACAAAATGTGGAATACATATTCCACCTACTCTATGAAAGTGAATTAGCAACACTATGTTATGGAGTTGCACACATTCTTAAATCTGGAACGCACTTTCAAAATATGTCAGCTACGCAGTTAATACAAAAAGTACAAGAAAAAGATGAGGTTTTACAATCAAGTTTGTTTGCAAACATGCGTGGTACAACTGAATACTGATTCAGACAGCACGGAGACGTGCATTGCATGATCAGAAACCTTGGACCACCAACTTGGTTTGTTACGCTAAGTTGTGCAGAATATGCATGGGAAGATTTACAGAGTTCCTACGCATAGCAAACAGCAACAAAAACAACATAGATATATTAACACCTGGAGAACTTTGCTCGCTAGATCCAGTTAATGTCTCAAGATATTTCCATCATCGTTTCATTGCAATGCTAAACTTTATTTGCAATAAAACTGTTCCTCCCCTTGGAGAAGTGCAACACTTCTTTTGGAGAACAGAATATCAAGCGAGAGGAGCACCACATATTCACATGCTGTTATGGATCAAAGGTGCACCGAAATGTGGGCATGACAGTGATAGTACTGTTTTGCAGTTTCTCCAAAAATATGTCACATTTGAAATCCCTTCACAACAGACATATAGTGAGCTGCATGGGCAGATTTTACAATTTCAAAGACACAAATGTGGCAAATATTTTTGCCGCAAATACAAAAACAAAGATAAATACTACACAAAATGCCGCTTTGGTTTCCCTAGACCAGTTACAGAAACAGGTGAAGTAAACAACTTCATGTCTTCAGTTCGAGATAGTGTTAAAGGTAAATCACCTAAAAACACGTATTACATAAAAAGAACGGAAGAATCAAAATATATCAATGATTACAATGCAATCATTGCCCTATTATGGAATGCAAACATAGATGTGCCGTACATTGCAGATAATTCAACTGCTGTTGCACGATATGTTGCAGCCTACTTAACAAAAGCAGAAAAAACAGAGCTTCAAGACCTCTGGGATGACCTAGCATCAGACAAAACATTATCACAGAAATTGTACAGCCTAGGCATAAAAATGCTGTCTCATTGAGAATGTGGGGCCTATGAATCAGCAGATTGTTTAACCGGCACTGCTTTGTATGGAAAATCAGACAACATAGTATGGCTCAGTCTTGGTCCTGCAAAATCTAGAAAAAGAGTGCTAAAATCATATGAGGACATAGAAACAATTACCAGAAATGATCCCAACAGCCAAGACATTCTAAAAAACAATTTACTGGACACATACTATCCGAACAGGAGTACCACTCTGAAAAGCATGTGTCTATACCACATAGCTCAGAACTTTGCATACAAAAATAATTTAAAACCCGATGAAAGCAAACGTAGATATAGAGTGACCGATTGTGAAGGGAGCTTAGTGAAACTTAAGAAACAAAGCTTAATCATGTGAAATTGTAATTAAAAACTCCTCAACAGAAAGAACTATATTACATGTCTCTGTTACAACTTTTCAAACCATGGAGAAAAGAGAAAGACATACAGATAATTCTGAGTGCTATGAAGATGCTTTCAAAGCAAATGAAAGCACTATCACCGATGTGAACTTTACGCAGTACAAAACAATGTTACACAATGAGCAGCAACAGGAAGGAGAACTTCAGGCCCAACTAGATAAAGACTCTTCCGACAGTAGTCAACCTTCTGTAACAGGAAGTCAAGAACCATTAGGACAACCACTAATAGCAAATGAGGCTGAAGTAGCTATGGCAGAAGTAGAAAACACCATGTATCAGTATCAAGACGATACAGAAGACTTAACTGTACAACAAGCAAAACTTAACCACGATCAGCACACCATTTTTAAAGACGTAACAAAACAAATTGTACATGGTGTACAAGAAAATAAAGAATGTTCCGGCCAAAATTACAAACCTATACTGCTGTATGTCAGTGGTGAAGCTGGATCAGGGAAAACATTCTTAATCAAAAGCATCAGCAAGTTCCTTCAACAATTGACAAACAACAAACTGTCAGCTGTTGTAACGGCCCCAACAGGTTTAGCTTCCTACAACATAGGCGGTGTGACTTTACACCGATTACTACTGCTTCCAGTAGAGCATCAAAATAAATTAAACTACTACAAACTTTCTGCAGAAGCTGCAATGGAATTACATAGAGTATTGAAACAAATGAAAATGCTACTAATAGATGAAGTGAGCATGGTCTCCAACCTAATGTTGGCTTTGATTCATCTCAGATTGCAAGAAGTGCTTAAAAATAATAACAAAGAACTCTTTGCAGGGAAACACTTTATCGTTTTCAGAGATCTTCTACAATTGACACCAGTGAGAGGTGAACTGATTTTTAAAACCTTAGGCCACAAACTCTGCCGGAAAACTGTTGGTAGCATAGGTAATGTTAACCTTTGGCAACATTTCCAAACTAGAGAATTAACTGAGAACATGCAGCAATCTGCAGATCTCACTTATGCCAACATCTTAAAATGTATTAGAGTTGGTGTATTATCGCAAGAAGTACAAGTTGTATTGAAAAACCGGCAAATACATGCACTTTATGGCGAGAATGCATGTGCAACTGATGTATGATAAATATGGAACAAATAGCGCACAAAAATGGCAATTGTATGGCCTTAATGCCAACTCTTGCAAGCTGTTTCAAATTCAATGAAACAATGTTAACGAAAGAAATGCAAGCAATAATAGAAAATAGCACCACAGACAAAGTAGACGTACATGGTATGACAGTACCCATGTGTGAGCAAGCCACAACAAGACTAAATAGTTTCGAAAATTCAATCTCCAACACAGCTGGGTTGGAAAAAGTATTGAAATGATCCTTAAATTGTAGAGTAATGCTTAAACGTAAACTTGACGTAGAGAAAGGGCTAGTTGATGAGCACTGGGCCCAGTTGTTGGCTTTCAATCATGCCCACGTGATCGCAACATTCAGTTTGTAAATATTTGCTTTGATAGTTTCAGAAGTGAAAAGGATAGGGCGCTCAATTGCTCGATTCCTTCTCTTCAAAGACATGTATGTACATAGAGAGCAATTTTCTCTAACTCTTGCATATGCAGTTACAATTCATAAATCCCAAGGTCTTACCTTAGACAAAGCATTGATAGATATAGGAAACACAGTGTTTAAGGAAGGCATGAGCTATGTAGCATTATCACGCTTACGTACACTTGACGGTCTATTGTCTATTGCTAATAAACTTTGATTCAAGTTAAGTCAAAGCTGATATTCTTTGCATTCTAGAATACAATAATTTGCGTTCACTGTACATCCCTCATCTGAAACAATACCCTGCTCCAGATAAAGTGAAACGTGGTAAAAGTAAAGTAAATGAAACAGAAATGCAACAGAATGCAACAGCAAATTCCGCAAAGAAAAGAAAAGAAGCTAAAGTTTCATCAATTGCCGCAAACATAGAAGAACCTATTAGGGAATGTAAACTACGGACGTCGGCAAAGAATCAACAGAAAAACCGAAAAATGAACTCAGATACAGAACTTGCTGGCCCATTCAAATGTGCAAGTGAAAGTGGGGTAAGTTGCTATGCAAATGTAGCAATTAATATTCTATTTCAATTGCCACCAATTGTTAACAATATTTACCTGCACAGTACAGACCAATTGTGTTTGCAAATGTTAGTACTGCATAGAAACGCAACAAGCAATCCTGAAAACACATACAGTGTTCATGGAGTAAGGCAACAATTGGACGACTGTGCTGGAATGGTGAGATTCACTATGAACTCACAAGAAGATCCACAAGAATTTCTAATGTAACATACTATTAGTATTGTAAAACAAAAGCATACCTGTAAATGAAATCTTCCAAATTTCTTACATGTGGAAACATATATGCACTCTCTGTAGCAAAGTGATACAGGAAGAAATCCCAAATGAGCGATTTGTGTATGTTTCCATACCAAATAGTGAGAGCATTCCATTTCAGCAACTTGTACAAAATGCAAACCATGGCAGATTATGTAGTATTTGCAATTCAGACAATCGCTCCACCTTACTGATACAATCACATAGGGCCTACACAATACTTATGCTTCTACGTTATAATGCAGATGGCACCAAAAACCACTGCAAACTGACTGTATTCACACACGGTCAAGTGTCACTTGGAAAGAAAACCTTTACAACAGTAGGAATAATCTACCATGCAGGAGCTACAACCAATGCAGGTCACTACACTGCATACATTAAAAGGAATTCTGGATCGTTTGAATGTAATGATAGCACCATTACTCTAAAGCAGAGGTTGCCAGCTAACCTAACAAATGCGTATTTAATGTTCTTGAAGCCAAAATTTATGAAATAATGTGTACTTCAAGATTGTGAACAAATTATGTGAAAGACTACAAACAGTTAGAATACGCCCACAGGTATCTAACTACCCAACAGGATGGAAGAATGACACAAATAAATGATTATCACAGATCGTTGGAAACAAATGCACAGTTAGAATATGCCTATAGGTATCTAACTGTTGTTAAATATCGGCAGGAAGGCAACAAACAAAACATTAATGGGAAAGATGAAGGATACAGGATATAACAACGACACAAATGAATGAGTATCACACATCTGTAGGAACAAATGCACAGTCAGAATACGCCTACAGGCATCTAACTGTTGTTAAAAATGGGCAGGAAGGCAACAAACATAACATTGATCAGAAAGAGGAAGAAAACACTGAAAGGAAAAAAGGAAGTAGTTAGTACCATAGCAAATGAAGGTTTTTTTTAATCCGACAAGGATTTTTTTCCCCAGACCCAAGGATTAGAAAAGCAAACACAGAAACTGAGCGCGATAAACAGTACACTAGTTTGTAAACTAAATATGAGGGTAAAAAAAAGGTTAACTGTCTATTATGCAATATAGTACATTTTTAAAAAATGCAGACACTAATACATTTTTTTCTTTCATCACAGAAATGGAAAAAGTGATACTTCCGCCAAGTACGATAGCCAATTAAAAAAACGTATGTGTATTCTGAACAAAGTAAGGAGTAAGTATATTGGCAGGCATTTTCTACACATGGGAATCTACACGTCTAATCTATGGTACTAATATGCTGCAGTGCCTGTAGGCTGCCCTTCCATCTTCGATGAGTAACCTACCACCTACGCCTTACAACCAAGGTACAAGGAGTATAGTTCCTATCCACAACCATCGCTGCACATGAAACCATGGTCCTTGTAAATTAGCTGTTTATAAATGTACTTTTCGGACCATCGTCTGCAGCCATGAAGTTAAGACACTAGGGCATCAACACAATTAGCGCATTCCACCACACCCATATTGACTTGTAACTCCACTGCTTATGACTTCAGTCTTGCGTGCATGGGCTTTAGCCATGCACCCAAGAGTGCAGGGTCTCCCCACAACCACCTCGGTGATGTGTGGTAGTGGGGGCTATTCTATAGGTGTGTTATCCTTCAGTACCTCTACCCAGAGGCTTCCCTCCTAGCTGTATGTCTGTAGATCTTACATGGGATGGGTGTGCAGTGCCTTCCAAGTCTAGTACTTACCACTTTGTTCTTGGTTGCATGGCCTTTGGCCATGCACCCAAGACTGCACGCACTCCCCACAACTTGCCAATCAAAACGCAACACTACAGGTGTATGCATGGGTGGCACATGCAGTGGTGGTTGTGGCCAGGGCATACAGTCTTGGAAGTAAGGCCTTCGGCCGACGGCCATGCATCCAAGACTCTAGGGCGTGGCCACATCCACCGTAGCATGTGCCACCCATGGCGGCGTACTAATGAATATAATAAAAGCCATTGGAAAAAATAATGCATTCACGGCATGTTGTCAATTTCAATGTTCCCTAACACCACACGTGTCCTTACAAATGTAACAACTCCTTCGTGCACTGCACGGGCTGAAATACTGGCCTTATTGGACCCCTCATTTTCTGTGCGTACAAGGAGGCCATAGAACATGCGTCATTAAGTAGGTATAAGTGTATTATTGGGTGCATGGCCTTCGGCCCTGCAACCAAGAGTGCAGGGTCTCCCCACAACCACCTCAGTGATGTTTGGTAGTGGGGGTTATTCTGTAGGTGTGTTATCCTTCATTGCGTCTGCCCAGAGGCTTCACTCCTAGCTGTATGTCTGTGGATCTTACATGGGATGGGTGTGCAGTGTCTTCCACGTCTAATACTTACCACTTAAAAGAAAGTGGTAAGATGACGGCCGATGGCCATGCATCTAGGACTCTAGGCCCTGGCCACAACCACCGCAGCATGTGCTACACATGGCGGCGTACTAATGAAAATAATAATAGCCATTGGAAAAAAATAATGCATTCACGGCATGTTGTCAATTTCAATGTTGCCTACCAATACGCGTGTGCTTTCAACTGTTACAAATTTCCTGTCCACTGCATGGACTGAAGTGCTATCTTTATTACACCCCACATTTACTGTGCGTACAAGATGTCCATAGAAATGACATCATGACGACCGACCCCCACAACAAATGCATTGATCACCCATGTCTTAAGACTCTAGGCCCTGGCCTCAACCACTGTAGCATGTGCCACCCATGGCGGCGTACTAATGAATATTAGTACCCGGCGAGGGCGCAATCAGAATGCAAGAGCCTTTCCCAATGCTCTGTGACACAGCAAAATAGTTTCATGAAAAAAGCATGTGTACGCTGGTTGTTGCTCCGCTTTCCGCGGATCCAAGATATCGGGCGCATCTAAAACATCTGACGCAGAACACGTCTCGCAGCAGCCAACGGGCAGAGACGTTGCGTGTCCGCAGTCATGACGCCAGCCCCTTAGCCAATCTTTATCTTGTTCGTCAACCAAACAGGGAAGTGTGACCGTGGAGCGAACATAGATATCACTAATTTTTTCAGACCTACTTTTTGATCATTATAAAGAAAAATACTGCACGGATGGTGACCAAATTTACAAAAGCATTTCGTCAAAATCCGTCTAGCGGTTTCACCTGTAGCCGTGCGCAAAGTTTTTCCCCCATTCAGTCTATGACTTTTTCCCCCCCAGCCCAAACATCTCCAAACTTTGCAAAGAAATTCAGATTGACCCATATACTTTTTTTGCAAAGTTTGGTGAGGATTCGTCCAGGGGGAGCGGAGTTATAAGCCACCCAAAAAGTGCTCTTCCCGTGGAAACAGCAACTTAACCATAACCACACGGCCACTACCGTGGCCGTGTAATATATAGTAGTTATGGTTAAGTTGCTAATCCCATAGGAAGAGCACTTTTTGGGTGGCTTATAACTTTGCTCCCTCTGGACGAATCTTCACCCAACTTTGCAAAAAAAAAGTATATGGCCCGCTCTGAATTTTTTTTGCAAAGTTTGGTGAGATTTGGTCCAGGGGAGGCAAAGTTATAGGGGGGTCCCAAAATTTCTTTTTTTCCCATAGACATAATGGGAAAAAACTTTGCTCACGCCTACAGCCCAACCACTGGACGGATTTTAACCAAATTTGCAGCATTCACTTTAAATGACCAAAACATGAGGCAAAAAAATGAGTGATATCTATGTCCTCTCCACAGACTCACTTCCTTGTTCAGTCAGCGGACTGGCCTCTGATTGGCTGTACTGTCCGCGGACTGGCCTCCGATTGGCCAGAAAATTTACTGACTTTTGCGTGGTCCACAGACATCAGGACGCGCCCGCTGATTGGCTGGTGGGAAAATGTGAAATGCGTTGGTTTTCCTGAAGCGCCCACCATCTTGGATTCACAGACTTTTTTGGGGTCCGCGGACAGCGCTGTGAAAACATTTTAAACAAAGCAGCATTTCACTTGTCAAACTCAACAAACAATCTCTGGGGATGCCGAGGGGGTGAGGATTGGATTAGATATGGCCATAAGAAGCCAAAAAACGGGTTGTTTCACCCCCGAAAATCCGCGAACACTCCAGATGTCCTGAGGCAGTGCTGTGGTGTTCGTGGACACTTCAGATGTCCTAGGACATCTGTACCTATTTCTGCATTGCAGGGTTGGATGGCTTACAACTTTTGTGCCATCCAATGAAACTGCATGTAATTTTGCACATTTATTCTAGAACTAATCCTTAATGGTTTTGCAAAGTATTGTGGGATTCTGTCAAGAGGGGGCAAAATTAGAGGGGGAGTCCCAAAATATTGTAGAGGCATATAAATGTGGTGTCATTTGACAAATCTGCACAACATTTGGCAAAACGATTTTGGATCTAGATATAAATGGTTTTCTAAAGTTTGGTGGGATTTTCTCAAGAGGGGGCAAAATTAGAGGGGGGTCTTAACATTTTAAATGGCTTATAACTTTGTTGCTATTTGACGAATGTGGACAAAAGTTTTGAGAAAGATTATAGACCCAACCTTCAATGTTTGTGTAAAGACTGAATGGATTTTGTCAAGTGGGGGCTAAGTTATATGACTATTGTATGTACATACATTTTGACACTTTAAAAAAAATAAAACATGGGGGGGATTTCGAGCAAACTCGTGAGGAGCATTGGCAAGGACATTAAAGCATGGTTTTGCAAATGTGCCGTGTTTTATTTTTTTACAAGTGTAATAATGTAGGTACAAAAAATAGTCATATGCCTTTGGTGACTGAGGTATAGCCTGTGGCTGTGGGCAGTAGCCAGATTGTCTGAGTCATGGCATAAGCGCATGACGCAGACAATGTGGCTACTGGCCATGACCGCTATGTATGAAAAATGGTGTTAAAGTGGCTATGTCTACCTGGGACTGGCTAGGTGGTAAAGTTATTCGAATGTAGGATAGGTTTGAAAGGGAAAAAAGTGCTTTTAATAATGTTTTCATAGGGTTTTGCAGGCTGTAATGGCAAGTGAAGAGGGGCTGTGTACGGAGCACTGCCTTCTCTTTCCATGTTGGCTGTCTTGTAAAAGGATTTTCCTTCCTACAGCGGGACGCCTGTGGCGTCTCGCTGTAGGAAGAAAAATCTATATTTTAGCACCCTAGGTTCCCGCTTTGGGAACCAGGGGTGCTAATGGCCTTTATCCCCCGTTTCATGGGCTGCAATGGAAGATAATGATCCGTAGCCCTCCTTATTTATTTATTTATAATGCACCAATGCCCGCAGACATCAGGCTGTGTGGTTACAGTATTTGTTGAGGAAGATGAGGTGGAGGAAAACAGCTTACTGCTTGCTGAGAAAGGAACAACCTTTCTGAGAGCATTACGGTCATTGAATTTCGTGTGGCGACGCATGGAGGTGGTCCCATAGGAGTACTGTCCAGGTAGTCTGTGACTGAGTGCACTCAGTGCATTTCACTTTGGTAGCTTTAGCTTTTGGTACACTCCCAACAGTAGCAAAGAACTGGCACACCCATGATTCGATCTTGGAGCTAGAAGTAGGCACTTCCTCTACCTCATCTTCTTGGTCCTCTTCATTGTCTTTGAAAGTACTGCACTTTTTTTGTTGTGAAGGTCCTCCAGCTGGTGGTGGTGGCTCTTGGGGAGGAGGGATGGCAATAACTGATGCCAATTTTAAGATAAATAGCAGTTTTGATAAAATTCTTCCAAGTATGTACTGTGTACTAGATTGGTAAAGGATAATGAGTACGAAAAGGTGTAGGAGGTGTGCAAGGGAAATTTTGAAGTTGAAAGTTCCTAGATCAGTAGAAAATGCAGTCCCAAACTGTCCGCGAATGATGGATCTTATGTTATGTTATATTATGTTACTTTGCATTTATATAGCGCCTTATGTACCATTGGTATGATCTCAAGGCGCTGGTAGGTTGAACGCCCTTGGGAACCGTAGTTCAAGTCAGTAGAGAGAGAGAGAGAGAGAGAGAGAGAGTGTCAAAAGGTGCGTGTGTGCACCGGATATGTGTGCAGCAGGTGTGGCACTCGTATGATACCTGCTTTATAGCGGTAGGTGTGGTGGTTGGGAGATCAGGAGTATGTGTTCAATCTGGCATGGAGATACCAGACTGACTCTGGCTGTGTTAGGCCTGAGAAGAACGCCTAGGCTGGCGGGTGTGCAGCCAGCCTTGTTTAATTAGGATGATGGGGAGTGTGTGGTAGGTGTCAGTATGAGGACGGCAATACCGAATGTGTCATAGTATCGCCGTGTTCTAGTTGAGTGGTGGTGTATAAAAGAGAGTAAGCATGGCGATGTGATATGGTGGTTTTCAGTAGGTGCTTGAGATCGAGCGCCTTCATGCTCCATGCATTCCGTGCACTCCAACCATTCAATGCACTCTAACCATTCCGTGCACTTCAACTGGTTCCATGCACTTCAGCCGTTCCATGCACTCCGACCATTCCATGCGCTCCGACCGTTCCATGCGCTCCGTCCGTTCCATGCGCTCCAACCGTTCCATGCGCTCCAACCGCTCCATGCGCTCCGACCGTTCCATGCACTCCGACCGTTCCATGCACTCCGACCATTCCATTTGCTCCGACCATTCCATGCACTCCAACCGTTCCATGCACTCCAACCGTTACGTGCACTCCAACCATTTGTGAAGTGTGGATGGGTTCTCTGACACGTCATCATGCCGCGCGCCAGTGTATGGTCATGTGGCACTGTCCGGAAGGTCCGCAATGAAGTCAGGTGTTCATAGATGTCTACGGATGCAAAACTAGTTGAAATAGTTGCAAAAAGTGTATAGAAGTGTTAAAAATGATTCTAGAAGGTGAAAAATGGCAGAGGTTTAAGGTGACACTTTGTAAATTGGACACAAATATTGTTATATTTGGTAAGTATGATATTAGTAAGTTGTAGAAAAATAGCATGCACTGGTAAAAACCCATGAAATTCACTGAAAAAACGTTGTAAAAGGGACGTTATGGTTAAGTTGCACTAATAAAAACCTATGAAATTCAGTAAAATCATTGTTAAAAGGACATTATGGTTACAAGTAAAATTGAAAAACCCCTGAAATTCGCCAGTTATGGTAAGCTAAGCAATCATAACTCGCGCCACCACCATCAAAGATGACATCACAAATATCATTTATGACATATGTAGTGCAGGTGGTTTTCTTCACTACAGTCAGGAAGTACACATTGAAAGGTACTATGTTTGTACACATTAGCCTTCTCATATGTCCTTACACTACTTTCCTAAGGATTAATTCTCAGCATATGATACATATACATGAGGGAAGAAGCGGGCCTGAAACACAGCAATCATTTGTGGGCATGAAGATAACCAGTTAGGTTATGAACACTTTCTGGTAATACTGCAGCATTTTTGCCTACTTTACATTCCCTGTATATGGGCCTATTTGTGTGTGTTGTGGTCTCTTTATGTTTTGTGTGTAGTAGTACAAGTATGTAGTAAGTCCGGCGTTATTAGCTACTTATTACAAGTTTCACAGTATACAAAACTCTGACACTAAAGCATTCATCATTTTACTATCCAACATGGCAAACATTTGATTATTGCACCTCTATGGTGCATGCTGCAGACAATGACTACATTTCTGCATGACTTGTTTCCTATACTGAAAAGAACTCTGGACTGCAATGGTGTTTATAGCAATGCATTGTGTAATGAATTATGTATCTCATGAGAGTCCTCCCAATGACCTTTGATAGTTTCCTGCCAACATTATATTGACAATCCCTTGTGGAGGCTCTTCATGAAATGTAAATGTACATGTGATGTTATCAGTGATGTCATCAATGACATTTGTGATGTCATCTTTGATGTTATGGGTGTTAGTCTTAGCAGTGCATAGTGGTGGTGCGAGTTATGGTTGCTTAGCTCACCATAACTGGCGAATTTCTGAGGTTTTTCGGTTTTACCTGTAACCATAACTTCCCTGTAGCATTTTTTGTTAGTGAATTTGATTGGTTTTTATCAGGATACTCTTAGTGTGTAAAAAGGATCTGTGCAATATAGTGCAACTGCTGGCACAATGTTAATGTGGACAGCAGTCGCGGACTATACGTCTGTTTGCAGAGATAGTGTGGCATCCAACGGTTGAGTAAAAAAGGTGCTCTCTTACATAGTGGTGCCAATCACCAAACACAAATAACATAGACAAACAGCACCATGGTCAAAAATTGGCAGGGAAAATAGAGTAGATTTGCAAATTGTGCACTTATGAAGCAAACAGGACAGAGGCATAGGGAATACACCATAACGGAATGCATCAGCAACAGAAGGGACGTCTGCCTTCACCAATCTTACCGCACTGCTACTTTCAGGGGGAAGAAAGAACAAACTGCCAGAGTAACTACTGGAAAATGCAAAGACCTGAACGTCAGTAGTAAGGACCCTAAACTTTGTAAAATAATTGCACTAGTACGGAAGCATAACGTGTCTTGGTGTAATGCAGCAATGGCAAGCACCTTACAGTGGCAGGAAAGCAAGTACTTTCTATAGTAACCCCATTGGTACGCACAGTGCTGTGAACCGTAAAATATGTAATATGTATTGCTGCATGTACATCAAACACATTTTGTTTTTGGTAAGACAACATATTGCAAAGGAAAGCAAGGCAATACAAGCGGCAACCCTTCACAACAGCATACGGGCATAGGAAAGGAAAGAAACTCTGTGCATAGGGAAATGGACAGTGTGGAATTCAAAGTGGAGAAATTGGTGAACAATTGTTCTGCTTTAATGGTTGCATACAAGGATATAATTTGGACAAAATAACACAGCATTGGCACACCTGCATACGCACTCCTTCCCTATGTCGAAGTCCCCATTCCCTCAAAAACCATTTAATTGGAGACGTTACGGTAATACATCAATTGCTTCCTCCCCTCACAACCAAATTGTGCAAATCCTCGTTTCCCCACAATAAGTACTTCTGCTGCCCCTTCCTTTCAAATGGGGTGCATCCATGTGTACAAGGAAACGATAATAATGAGAATGTTGATGACTGTTTGAGTAACATTTTGTTTGTTATTTTGTACCTGAAATGGGGTTCTGACTCAGTGGCACACAGTCCTCGATGCAATGACCGCAAGTAAAACAAAAAGGTAGCTGTCCTACGTACACTGTAGCTGTCCGGCCTATCCACAATGACAATGGAGGTATCCGTATGCCACCAGCACATGCTCCGCACATCCGCATGTTGTCCACCACCAATTAATGCGCATACGCCCGGACGTTGATTCGTAGTGCAAATACATGCATGTGAGTCTGTTCCTCTGTGTCCTGCGGACATCGCCACTGTGCAGCATATGCAAAGGAATGTTAAATAGCACGGGGTGTCCATCCACGTCCTACAGGTAGCTATGCAGATAAATATCCCACCTGCTGTACCTTATAAATGCCCATTGTCTCCCTAAATTGTTGGCACACGTGTGGCGCAGTTTTAGTCAGTAGAGGAAAGGCAACGGTGTGCATAGGACACCCATGCACGTGTGCACAACGTATTCTGCCCAAAACGCATGCAGCGGACAGCCGTCCCAAAGGAGAACAGTGGCGACGTCACCATGCGACTGCACCCACTCTGGGCGTGAGCCCTTATTTTGGGGACACGAGCCAGACCCTCATACAGCAGGAAAGTGCAAGGTTGAGCAACCTACGGAGTGTTTTTCGGAAAGTAGACACTTACAGACACACCACAATGTGCCGTTGCACATGTATGTATGGTTTGGAACAATGCAGGCCTGCTTTCCAGTTTAAAGTAGTCCACTGCAACCCTACAAAACGGCACACCCCAGAGGTGCTCAGCAATCAGTTTGCAGCTTTGCTGAACAAAGTAGCAGGCCACATAGGTTTGCCTGTAAGTAATGCTGCACCAAATCTGATGTGCTGCAATATGTCTGCAACTAATAGCAACCATGTAAATCCGGCTGAGTACGCACAGTAATGGACAAAATTATGAACGGACCTTGCTGTGCCTCACGCAAACGCAGCTGCGATATTCCCCATTGTCCCAATAGCATGGGTAGCTAGCGGCAATGGGGAGTAAGCACACGTGCATTTCCCCAAGGATGGCGAGACCTGTGTCCCAATGAAGCAGAAACATTCCTTATTCCCTTTCCAGTTTCTTTTTTGAAAGCATGGCGTCATTGCGAACTGTTAAAATGTTCCACACGCTTCCACCAATGTCATTGAAGAGCTCTCCATGTAACAGTATCAGTTCTGTACAACACTCCTCTGCGTACACACCCTGCCCAGAAATGTTATTGTGCAATCCCTGTGGCTCCACAGTCCCATTTCCATCTCCGCCACCCTGAAAATCCCCGGATGTGGCTTTCGTGCTGCGTGCGAGAGTGCGGGCACACCCTGCAACCAGGGTACATTTTGTCATAAGGGCCGGCTCTTAAAAGAGCTTTTTTTTTTTTGTAGATGCTTCTAGAGGAACACCTTTTTTTCATTTTTTATTTGATTTTGTGTTTTCTTGTGCGGACATTGTTACAGTAAACTCTTCACTGCATCTTATAGATGGGCAAACAAAGCAGCATTACCAATGGGCGACAAAGAAATGCCATCTGTTTGGAAAAATTCTGCATTTCCACAACTAATGAGGTCATTGTAACAGAATAACATTCCAGCAGCGGACAAAAAAGTATTCATGCTTCTGTTGATGAGACACCTTGCTGCGTCTGGCTCGGAACAACATCTCTTCGTGGTGTTATCAATGAGAACAGCACCTTGGCAGTGGGAAAAAGCCTCTTCACTTACTTCAGCAATCTATTTAGTCAATGGAACATGCCTAAACAAGACATGTAACCCATATGCATATGCCGTAGTGGATGACAATACCATCGCCTTTACTGAAAGTGGCCAGGTCTTTGCAAAGTGCATCCATGTCGGCGAAACTACACTAGTAGACACTGTTCCACAATGCGACCACTTCTTCCAACCCGAAATTGTCCTCAGTTTCTTTCCGGGGCATACTTGTGCAGATTGAGTAGAAAGGCATCACCCATAGGCAACACAGTGGGTTTCACCATGTCAACCAACCTCACTACGCAGAGTATAATGTACAGCAGTTTGAACGCCCCTTCCTGTGAACCACACCCACAGTACCTGATTGGATAATCCCGAAAGTCCCATGTGCATTGGACAGAAATGTAAAAAGCTCAGATTGTGGCACGTGCGGTATCCAAAGTAGCGCGAGGGCCGCATCCCAGTAAAGCAGGAGCAGTTGTTCTTCCCTTTCCACTACCTTTTGTCCAGCGCCACCTCATTGGCTCATTGGGTACGGGTAAATGGACACACGCTATTCCAACAATGCCATCCAAGACTTTGCCATCTAACACTGTCTGTGCTGCACAACACTTCATAGGTACCGTTAGAAACTCAGCCTGCTAGTGTACTGTCACTTGCCAGCACGTCCACTACAAATTTCAGTAATAGATTGCAAAATGTGTGCATCCACATTCATCGACTTCCACACCCACTACCACAAATGTAAAGTACCGAAACTTTTTCTGCACTATGCGTATTACTTTTTTATAAGTGCCTTTGCACTGAGAGGCCATTACGTTCTTTAAAAGTAGACTGCTTTTTTTTCCTATCGCCTACCATGAAGTGGCACGTTAGTGATATGTGCTTCCAATGTTCTCTTTGATACATATCATACAGTGCATTATCGACACAGGAACTGCCTGCTTTCCTTCCGACAATGCTACAAAAAATGTTCCCACTAATCCACCTCCTACATAAATCGTAAAAAAATGGCATCACTAGCAGCATTGAATGTATCGTATCAAGGGAAAGCAACTTTCCAAAAGATCATTCTCTGCACAGCTGACCTTCTGTGTAGGCTGCACTATTACAGCAGGCTCTTTTTAAATATGCCCCCTTCTACTCTCTGCCCTCCGCAACGCATCCACAAGAGAAGTGCGCAACTTGGGATGGTATCTCTCCTGCACTGAAATGTTGCCAATAGCTCCCAGTGGCTGCGAGGAATAAAGTGAGAAGACTCTGCATTATGCAGAAGGCCTTCTGACCCCTGGGACCACAATACCTTCAAATCTAACTTGCTATAGATCTGTGTGTGCAAGCTTTCCCCTCATCCATCTCCAACTCCCTCAGGGTCACACCCTTCTGCAAAAAAACTGTTGTTGGTAGATGTGCTTTTTCGCCTGGGGCCTCCCTCTGCAACAGGCTCCCTACCTCCCTGACACTTGAGGGGAATCATCGCTGGTTCTGGAAGCCCCTCAAAGTCTTTCCCTTCGCATCTGCTGCTTCTGCTCATCTCCCCAGCTAACTGCATGACGGAAACTTAATCTGCACTACTTACCTAACGACTCTGTGATGTTGGACCCATGTCACCTCTCCCTGCCACACTTGAGGACTGTCTCCTGTATGCCTAACAGTGCATCCACCACCTTGCGTGTTCACTTATCCGTGCACTTGGCACAATTGGCCCATATTTATACTTACACACACATGCCGTCACTGCACACTGCAGTTCAATCAAAGTATTGACCGCCCTGAGAGCAGGGAAATGGGACACCAGAGAGGAGCCAGATATGACTAATTTTAGTTCGCACACTGCTACGTACAAGAGGCCCAGCCATGCACACAATAGCTTAGTGCCTTGCCACACACACCGCAACACTATCCTCTGATACACCATGGAAGCGTTTTCCAAAACCTTTGACGCATAGCACGCTTCCCTCCAGCCAAACACCGGCCGCGTCCGCTGTTCGCCGACAGCACGGTGTACCGCAGGCCAATGACACTTCGGTCCACGGAGTGAACAGGGAAATGGGTCTGTGGAGCGGACCCAGATATTACTAATTTTTTGGGACGTACATTTCAGTATTTTGCAAAACAATTTTACTGGTCGGATTTCCACCAAACACACAAAACACGCTTTCTGACCCAAGCCCCCGCTCCTGCTGCAAATTTGCCAAAAATCCGTCCAGCCCTTTGGGCTGTAGCTGTTCACAAAGTTTTTCCCCATTCAGTCTATGGAAAAAAAAATGTGGGACCCCCCTATGACTTTAACCCCCCCTGCACGAAACCTCACCCAACTTGGCGTAAAAATTCAGAGCCGGCCATATACTTTTTTAGCAAAGTTTGCTGATGATTGGTCCAGGGGGAGCGAAGTTATAAGCTGCAGAAAAAGTGCTCTTCCTTTTGTGTTTAGCAACGTTACCATAACTACACGCCCGCTACCGCGGGCCCTGTGTATATATATATATATATATATATATATATATATATATATATGTATATACATTTCAATAACACACTTTGTACTCTGGTCATACTATAATGACAAATCTGTACATTTCTATGTGGTACCACACCTAGACTTTAGATTCCTTTAAAATACATCTAGTGCTGGCATCTAGTGCTGGCAGTTATAACAAAGTATCCAAATCATTGAGTAAGGTGTATCAGCATACATTTAGGGAAGAAAGGCCGGTCAAAGTTAAGCAATGGCACAATGCTTTCTTTGGAGAGAGTTACACAATTCTGAGTGAGGATCCCCCCACCTGGGCATCCTGTAATAAAAGTATTAACTAGCCCAGTCCATAAATGCTTAATAAGCCTTGCTTCCTGGTTAAAAAGTTCAACCACTCCAATGTACCTGAAGTGGGAGAGTTTCTTCAATGGTATCCTTTGAGGATGGACCCCCTTTGAAGAAGGAGCCACTGGGCGTTGAGATCCTCGAGGAAAGGTAGAACACTTGCGGTGGTACAGCAGCTTCGACGTTCGTGGTGCTCTTAGACAATAGATCGTTTCCTCGATGGAGAAAGCCCTGAGAAGATGAGGCGTGCAGTAGGCCTCGATGCAAAATGTTCAGTGCCACAAATAAGACTCTGTGGACTTAAAAACCTTCGATGGATGCAGGCCCAGCAGCGAACCTCGGATATCAGGAGTCGCGGTCGGTGGTCCTCTGGCCTGTCGGTGCTGCAGCCACAGGACTTATCTCTGGATAGCTCTGGCGATCAGGACTCGACCACGGCTGGACCTCAGATCTTCATTCCGTCAATGTCCTCGCAACGTCTTTGTCGACTTCTGGTGGTGGGAAACCCACCGGTGGACTTTCCTCATTGCCGGCGACCTCAACTTTCTTCGGCGGGACAAAGTGGTTGACAGTGATGGCAAGGGAGCCCACTTTCAAATGTTCTTAGGCAAGGTGGAGCTTTCTCGGCTCTGGGCGTCGAGCAGCACATCGTCAAGGTTTCCCCGCTTCTGGGTGACACAATTCGACTTGGCTTCCAGCAGTCACGGAAATCTTCCGACCCCGGTCAATGTCAATGGACGTCGATGACCCTCAATGTCCAGGCACTCTCTTTGGGATTCTCGGCAGACCCCTTCTCCAGATGTCAGCCTCACAGAACTGGCTTTGAGGGTGCTTTGATGAAGAGCAGCAGTTTTGCATGATGGTCTCTCTTAGCTCAGGGAGAGGTTGCCTAGCCAGGTCCTCTCTTGGATCAGTCCTCAACAGACTCAATAGCTTTTGGATTACATCAAAGGAAATGCAGCAGCAATCTTCTCCTCCAGCTGGGTTTCAAGGATCAGTTTCAGGTTTCGACTTCAGCTTCTGAACAAATTCGTAAGTGAGAAGTCCCCAGATATACACATCTGTCCCTCATTCACTCTGGCTGAGTCAGACTCAGTCAGCCAATCACACAGAAGGGTATTCATGCAGGCAGGCAGCCAATCAGGCTCACAGGCATTCAGGCCATTGACTCCACCCAGACACCCATAACAAGGAATGTGGATTGGGACAAGCACCCAGCCTTTCAGCACACTACACTGCATTAATGTCAGTTTTATGCAGGGCTGTCTCATTCATTGTCTCATACACATAGAAACCAGATACCCATAACAAGGAATGCAAGGGTGTACCCGCAACATGGTCACTGGGAAGGCTCCACACTGTCTGGACTGGACTTCCCCACAAGACCATATATGGTTCTTCCACCTAACAGCCAGTCAGGGGAAGGGACAGAGTCAGGGTTTCCCAGGACCTTGGGAAAACAAGGTAACGAGCAATAGAAACCAAGAGGCTCCACAAGCCGTCTTGCCTTCTATCAGGAATCCACTGATACCTATGTCAGGGTCTGGGCATCCCAAAATGCAGGATACTTAGAGCTCCTGTCACATCAGCATGAAGCAGCCACCAGCCCATACCCAGCTCTGTGGGTTACACAAAGGTGCCCCAAAACATACACTAGGGGTACAGGGTTGTACCCCCACCCATGGGTCGCATAACAGTATCCCAAGGGTTTTTGTTCACCACAACAAAAAGAGGAAGAGCTGCACTGCCAGGAGTCCCAACTGGACTCCTGTGCAGAAAGTAACATAGAACATACATGATAAGGAAGTACAGAACAAGGAAAGGGAGGCCCGGTCCCTCCAATGCATTTCCAGTATCATACCCGTCCATCTAGGGAGCATGCCACCCAGAAAGCATCATAGTCTTCTATATGCGGTGGGGGTGCTGCAAAAACCACATGCAATCCGTCCTCTCCCTCATTCATCCTTGAAGGCTGCTCTTCTAGTTCATTACCATCACCATCAATTTTATTAGCAGAGATTATATACTGTGCTTTCCTCTTGCGACAATCGCACCGGCTGATGATCCACTGACCGACACAGAAGGCAACGAGCACCACGATGAGCACTGGGACAGTTATCTTGAACATAGCCTCTAGCCACTGTGGCATGCAAGTAAATAGTGAATCGAGCCAATTGTCAGGCGTGGTGTCATGTGTTTCTTTGACCATTTTCTCATATAAGGTACATATCTCCTCGACAGCTTCCGTGAGTGTCCATTTGTGGCATCATTAGTGTGTATTGTGGTGCAGAAGCTGCTTCCTATCTCATGCCAGGCGCCAACCTGCATTGCAGTCATCAGATCGAGGATGAATCTGTTTTGCAGGGCCATCAAGCGCAGGGCACGGAGCTTCACTCGCACCGTGTTCAGTCCTTTTTTGGTTGCGTTAGCCAACTGGAGCAACTCGTACTGGTTATCTGCAGCCATTTAGCATTGGCAGCTGCATGCACCCCGGGAAGCAGTAGAGATTTGAAGAACATGGATGCTTTGCTGAAAAGTTTTAAATGCTGTGGGATTGCATCCAAGCTCTGGGTTGATTCGGCAGATGTGTAGTTACTGTTGCTTTTCTTCCTTGTCATTTGCTTTGGCTCGCTCATCGTCCTCCCGCAGCCAGTGTCCCTAGCGCGATTGTCCCGGTTGATCGGAAACACAAAAAATACTGTGTGAGCAGTTTTATGTAAACTGGGCTGTGTTTTTCATCTATCCATGTCAAAGCATGTAAATTGGCATCCCATTTTCCTTTGCATTCTCTATTTATTTTCTTCCCTACCCTTTCTTCATAACTCACTAGCCCTTCTGCATGGCACTGCACAATCCCTCTTTCCCACTTCCCATCATGAAACACTGAACCCCTTATTTGCATCAGGGGCCTGGTGTGGTACTGCTCCATATCATGTCCTGTCAAGTTCTTGCTAGATATTCTCCTGCCAGTAGGAGCCACCTGTTACACTCTCTCTACCACTTCAGCATTATATTGTAGTATGATATGCTTTGTAGCTTCCTCCCGGGCCATGCTTTTCATATCAAGCTTAGTAAACGATAACTGAGTCATACTCCCTATCATGTGGCGTTTCTGTCATTTTCTTGCGCCGCACTGCTGTGGACTTTGCAGATGTCGGTTATATGGGTCCATGCCCTCCTTTCTTTAACCTTTACAGCTGTGGGCGTTGTGTATCCCAACCTTGTAAGGACTACAAAACCTTGGCTCCTGCCAATTCTGTACGATGTTACGGATAAAAATGTTATCCTCTGGATAAAGGAGCTGTGCTTGCGGAAAGTCCTCCTTTCTGTAGATACTTGTCTGTTCTTCATCGTTGGACAGCCGACATGTTGAACGTTGAACCTGGCGAGGAAATGAATTTGAGGAAATCAGTCATTTCAGTCAAGTACTTTTTTAATGTTTGCTTCTAGAACCTCTGCTGTGGTATTAGCATCCGAAATTGAACATGCAGGGTGGACAGGTGCATGCATCCTCCAACCAGTTTACAATTTCATGCAGAGTCAACTGGTGATCCACACTGGGTGAGTTGCGAAGAGTTAAAAGCACTAATGGGAGGCAATAATGCCAATTTTGGCACAATGACGATGTTAGCTTTGCTAAGCATTCTTTAAGCAATCCGTTAGTCTCTCAACAATCCTGTTCGCTTTCTGCCAGTACACTGTGTACAGCCTGTGTTTTATTCCCAGGAATTGTGTGTTAGTTGGAAAAATGCTGGCCATTGTCCAACTTTAGCTCATCACAAACCCCCAACCTTGGAAACACATGTCTTTTGCATAATATTTTGCACAGGGCCCGCCTCAAGCCTACATGAGAATGGACAGACAACAACGACCATGTACTTGTAAGAAGCACATCTATCTTGCATATCAATGCAGTCGGCATGCAAGTGCTGGAAGGGCCCTTTCAGTTGTGTTAATGTTCCCTTTACAGTCCTTAAAGTATGACCAGACAAAAACTGTTGACAGATCACACAATATACCATAAATTCTGCCACTCGTTCGTGTAAAGTTGGTACATACCACTCTTCATTTATTTCTGCTGCTATATTCTCTTTGGATATGTGGGCATAAAATGTAGCTGTTCTAGTTCTACACCTAGCAATTTTCGGGGCATCACAGGCTTCCCCGTGCTATTCTGCATCCAGATCAAGTCAGGTGGTGAAAGAGAACAACTTCTCTGTATAAATAAGTATTTTTCCTCCTTTGAGGCCTCTCCTTGCAGCTGTACAATATGAACAGTTGGCATTGTATTGAAGCTTTCCTCCTTCTCTCTCTCCTGACCCTTCCAATTTCTATACCATCATGTGTGTTTTCCTTTTTGCCCCTGGGAATAGTCTCATGCTTCCCTCCGGTAAGTAGGCTGCATATTTGGCTGCCCTGTCACCCAATTCGTTCCCTAAAGATATTTGGTCCCGCTCACCAGTATGGGTGGCACATTTTATTAGGGCCACCTCCACTGGCAGTTTTAGTGCCCAAGCAGCTCTGCATGTTGTAGCGGGTACTCCCTTTTCTCCCACTGCACCAATCCTGAATGTATTGTGGATGGTACATACGCTGAATCCGAAAATATGCTAGCTGCATGCCCTTCCAACATGTTTGACGCACTTATCATTGCTACTAACTCGGCTGCCTGTGCTGAATAATGCAATGGTAATCGATGCTGGGATGCTATTACATATTCCCCATCGATGTAGCACACTACTGCTGTTCCAATATGTCTTCTTTCAATATCGGGGTCTATACTTGATGACCCTTCAATATAAACCATATCTGCCCCTTCTATTTCTTCTTCTTTGACCTGTATGTTCCCTTCCATTCTGTCCATTTGTGCTGCACAGTCATACATAAAGTCTCCTTCTTCAGCAGGTTCTGATATGAATGTTGCCGGATTTACCACATGACACCTCACTACCTCAATGGCTGGGTTTGCTGGTAACACCTCATACCCTGATGCTCTCTGTGTCATCGGCGTGCTTTTTGATTTTTCCAAGGTGGTAAATAATGAGTGCTCCACATACAGTACTATGGGCATCCCATGGTGATTGTCGTTGGCTTCTCTATTGCAAAAGCTGCAGCCACGAGCGCTTGTATGCTGGGGACAGGTCCCTGCATTACTGGATCCAAACTACCACTGTAGTAGGCCAATGGCCTGTGTCCATGTGGCTTCTTTTGCTTGAGGACCACCATCATCACTGAGTCATCTCAGTGGGAGAACAAGTAAAATATCTCTTAATAGTTAGGGGTGGCCAACACTGGCGCATGGGCCAATGTTTCTTTTAGTTCTGTGAAGATTTCTTTCATTTCTGATTTCCATTTTTAACTTCTTCTACTTCTGTGCTTGCTTAAGGGCCTTCAGTAAAGGTTTTATGTATCTGGAGTAGGCAAAGACACATGCCCTGCAGTAATTGCACAACCCCAAAAACATTTGAATTTCCTTTGCTATGCATGGACGTGCTGTTAAGTGAAATGCCTCTATCCTCTCTTGTGTTATCCTGTGCCCCCAGTGGATATTATTTGTCCTAGGTAGACAACCTCCTCCTGGCAGTATTGAAGTTTTGCCTTGTCCACCTTGTACTCCTTCTCTGCTAGTAGTGTTAAGAGTTTACCAAATCAGCCCTACACTCTTCCTCACTGCATATCAACAAATTGTCAACATACTGGATCACTGTGCTTGACATTTGTAAATTGCTCAGGTCCATTTGGATCACTCTGTGGAAAATGCTATGTGACTCGCAGTACCCCTGGGGGAGCCTAGTGTGTTCGAATCTGGTTGCCCGATATGTAAATACTGTCAGGTATCTTTAGTCAGGGTGCAATGGAATGGAGAAGACGGCATTTGTGGGATGTCTTAACCCACTGGTCCAAGCCCTGCAACATTACTGTGCATTGCTGGCAGCAGAAACCTCAGAAATGGCCGCTGGAAAGCATGCTGCTCGCTAGAAATCACCAGAAAGTGCACAGTGAAAAAGCTCAAAAATAGGCCGCCATCTACTTTTGCCTATGTCAGTGGTAACACAGGAGACCACTACCAAAACCCATCATTTGGCTGCCCACAGAGCAAAATCATTGCAAAAGAAACAGAGTTGTTTCAAAAATCCGCTTTTATTTGTTGTCAAATTTGCAAAAATCATGGCTCACAAATAACCCAAAAAGATCCAACCTCCTTATTGGGTGGTCAACATCCGGCGATTTAAAACCATTTTGTGTAAAGTTGTACATGGAACTCAAACTATGCCAAAGAAAGACTTGCTATCAGAAGCCTAAGAGGTGGATACAATTCAAAACTATATTCTGAAAAGGCTTGAAGTAAGAAATAGTTTGATGTATTTGTGAAAAATGTGAGTTATATTTTAAGGCAAGACAATTTCTAGACGTTGGGTTTAGGAGTTAAAGTTTCCCACACTGTGCTTCAAACTAATTCCACACCTTTCCCGTGAACAAAGGAAACTTCCCCCTGCCCTTGGCTAAGAGATTGACAGGCTGTTGTGAAAGGGAACTAGGAGGGGCACCCTGGCCTGTTGCTCTGAGTGAAGACAAAGGAGGCCTTGGGCTGAATAGGAATGCTAATTCAGGTGTGACTGACAACAAACTGCTACCAGGAAGAAGGACATGTGACCCTCTGAGTCAGCCCAGCTCTGGAGGTGGACTAGACTGAAATGTGGATTTAACATTGGATTAAATATATGTTTTAGAAAAATGCTTATAACAAATTGCATTGAACTGACAAAAAGGTGAAACTTTTAGATTGTTAAAATGAAAAATTCGCTCACAGTTTAAGACTAAGCTGGAATCTGTGCGATGTTCTGAGACTAAACCCCGGAATTTATTGTTATTGTAGCTACTGTGTTTTATGCTAGGAACGTGAAAGATTACAGAAAAGTGCCCAGATGGGGTGTGCATGCATGTCTAAAAGTTGGTGCCGAACTAATATTGAGAAACCCACCAAAAGCGCGAAAAAGTTGTAATTTCTGAACCAAAGCTCTTAAGAAGATGAGAGTTGAACAGAAATGTACCTTAAGCAATCTGTCATGTAATCTATGTAGTGTATAACAAGTTGTGTATATTGTAAATATGTGTTTTATGAAAAATAAGATATACTGTACAGAGACAAAGGGGAGGATTTTCCCCTAAGCCATAAACATGACACAGGATGACACACTGCTCCTTTTTTCAATCAGGGGACAGGGAATCCTATGACCTATCAGATCCTTAGAGGGTTGGGCATAGAGAATCAGCCTCCCCACCCACTTTGGAAATACATAATTAGGGACTGCTGAGGACAGACAAGACACACACTTTCCACTTCTCAACTGATTTCTTGGCGAAGCACCCTGCAGGAAGTTCCAGGCTCCAGGAAGATCCAGACATAGATCCAGAAACCAGACTCCAGAACCAAGCTTTAGAACCAAACTCTAAAACCTTGAAGCAGAGAGGCCTAACCCAAAAGCTGAACCCTTCTCAGCCGGCCTTCAGAATCTTTTGCAACCTGATTCTAACACCTAAAACATACAAGGGACATCTCACATTCAACAGCTGGGCTGTGCTGTTTTGCTATTCTAGCCAAGAACCTTGCTAGAACCCAAGATCCAGATCAGTCCAGCTGAGCTGTAACCCAGAACCCGTCAGATCCAGTCAAAGAGGCCGCGCAGACCAGAATGCCTGAGACCTGTCCGGTGGCGGGAGAATCCCAGCCAAATCCTTGACCAGATCTTTGACAGGGCCCACTCCATTCCAAAGCCATAGGAGTGAATATCTAGTCTAGAACTGTCCATAGTCATCTCTTAGTTTAAAGTAATCCTATTCCAACCATTTCAACCTATCCAGTACTGCATTATAGAATCTTGTCTCCATCCTGAATTCTTCTCATTATAGTCTGTGATAATTGTAGCAATAATCATCTTTGCGCTGATATTTTTCTGAAGAGGGACAAGTGTTTTGACGGACAGAGATCAGAGCGGAGGCGCCGCTGTTCTGGTGGCTGTCCGTTGAGTGTCTTGCTTCTTCATAGCCCCTTAGTATAAGCCTATCCTTGTTGGTAAATCTTTAAAGGGAAATCTTTCATTTTGAAATCTTGACTTTATTTCTGAAAAATCTACCTTCACAAAAACCTTTGTAAATTCTGAACTGCATGTCCTAGAACCGAAATTTAAATGTCATTTTGAAGCTAAGATCCTAAGCTTTCTAAAAAAAACTTAAAATGTAGTAATCGCGCAAGGAAAAGCTGCCGCAAATTGCAATTTAACTCAATTTCACCACATGCCAAAATAGCTGTTTCTTGTTTTCAACTGTTGAAATTCGTTTTCAATCTGATACTCATTTATGAATCATTGCTAGTGTTGACCTGATCCAATCCAAAGTAACTCTCACTTATCCTGAGTCTCCTTTAGTGAATTAAAAGCATTTTAGCATATGTTCCCATTCATTACAATCACATTCAAAAGCATTTTTGCCTGTTTTAAAATCATACCTATTCTCTCTAAGCTTGCTGGGGGAACTGGGATTGAACTCCATTGTTGATTAATATTCCTGAAACCTGTGTGCCCTCATTTCTACCTATTCATATTGTATAATAGTGGGGGGAGTGAGTAGTCACAGGGGAAAGAGTGATCATATTGCCTTTTGTGGAAATCATATCAAGTTTATTTCTGTGTTGCATTTTTCCTATCTTGCATTTCCTTGAACCCATACAAAGTATTCTTTCCTGCCTTATCCTTCCTATTCCTAGTCCTAACTGATTAAAGAGATTGTTGATATTGTAATATTACCCATTGCTGATCACTGTTCATATTCATAAGTGTGCTATTCAGATATTCTTCTATTCATGAAAAAGTGTGATATATATATATTGTTCAATTCTTCAAATAAACCTTTTAAGTTGCAAAACAAACCTACTTCTTGGCTCAGTAAGGTCGGGGAGATCCAAAGAGAGGGGCGTTATATAAGGGTTCATCATCCAGATTTAAAGAACTTTTGACATAAAAATATATGAATAAGGGTTTCCATTGGCATCCTATACTGGGCATTGACTTAGCTGGAATGCTGGTTTGAAGTCACTTACACATTCTTCAAGTCAATGACTGTGAAGTACTTTGTCTTTGTTAGGATGTTGCACAGTATTGTAGGGGGGTTCGGTACCAGGGGAAATTCTGCCTCAACCACATTGCTTAGAGGGTGTAAATCCTGTATAAATCTCCATGACCCACACTTTGATTTCTTTATCAGGTATATAGCCGTGTTGCATGGTGACGAGGATGTATGTATGATGCCCTGCTTCCACAGTGCATGTAGGCTCGAGTATATATTCACATCCGTTTCCCTGGACAATGGGCATAGTTTTGCTTGGGGTAACAGTGCTCCTTCCTTCAATTTTATATTCAATGCCCCACTCCTATCAATACCCCTACATCATGGAGCCTTTTGGTCCATCATTTCTCTGGGACCCTTTTGAGATCTTCAACTATGTGTTAGCTCCATCTTTTCACCAGTTTTGTCAATATTGGCACCAGCTTTTCTACCACTTTGACTGGGCACAGTATCCGTAGCTCATATACCATCTCTCCCTCTTCGTCCTCATCGGAGAACAGCAGTTCATCTGTTACTCCTGTTACTGTCAGTGTTGGGACGATGCATAGCACTGTATGCCATTTCATGTTGTCATTGTCTGTCCCGCATAGAATCACTGTGGGCCTTATTACACGGAAGGCGGTAATGGTTAACGGCCACCGTTAATGGTAACGGTGACCGTTAACCATTACCGCCTTACTACGAGGTCCCTTAGCGGGTTGGTGCTTTAACGCCTGCTTTTTGCAGGCGTTAAAAACCAACCCGCTAAGGGACCTCGGAGCTAATTACGGCACCGCAAAATTGCAGTGCCGTAATTAGCGCCTTCCCCATTCCCATAGAGCCCTATGGGGCAGAAATGGGAATGGGTAAGGGCGATGGCGGAAGGGGGATTTACCGCCCCACCAACCTTGGAATGGGGCTGTAAATCCCCTTTCCGCCAAGGCGGTGCCGGTATTTTACCGGCATGAGCCATGGCGCTAATAGCGCCATGGCTCACCGCCTTCCGTGTAATGAGGCCCTATGTCTTTGCGTACCACTACCTCCTCTAGCTATAGTACAAGTGTTGTACCTTTTATGCCATCCTCCTGGCACTGTGGTCTGAACAGAAATTCTGATGCCAGTTGGAACACCTTCCATTGTATTCCCGGGGCCCATTCCAGCAGTATCTCGGCCTGTACAACAACCAGTCTTGGGTAAATGGGATGGCTGCATAGTGTGGTCTAAGGGTTTGTCACTAATACGAGCACGGCTACTCATGTGTAGTTAATGCCTGTGTTGTGCACAACATCCCTTTCTCCGTAAATGATATTGTGGTGTTTAGCTTACTGAGTAAGTCTCTCCCTAGTATATTGATAGGAGTGTCTTTGGAATACAGTAGTGGTGCTATAATGTGCTGCCCCCCTATAGTTAGTGATAAATCCTTTGTTACTGGAACCATCACCACCGCCCCAGCGAAGCCCTGCGTATCCATCAACTGGTTTGCCAGCAGGAATCCCCCTCTCTAATGCAGGATTTGTTTGCTCCTGTATCTATAAGAAATTAGAATTCTCTTGGTCCTATTTTCACTGCTACCTCAGGTTCCTCTTCTGGGCCGTCAGTTACTGCTAGGACTAGACACGCTCAAGCTTTTTGTGGTTCCCCCCTATTGTTGCGGGTTGCCTTGTAGGAAAAGAAAAGGATTTCCTCCAACAACACCGACCCTGGTGTAATGGGGTATCACATTCTGTCCTAACAACAGTGTACTTCCTGCAGCCAGTGCTGGTGTCTGGGTTACAGTTGTGGATGTTATTCTACTATCTGTTGGTCCCCCGTGCCCTTGCGGAAGTCCCTGCTGCCAGGGCATCTGTCCCTGCTGGGCTGGCAGATGCTGTATCTGCTACCACTGTGGCTGTGCTGTGACAATTGCTTGTTGCTGTGCCACTTGTATTACTTGTGCCTGAGCTTGTTGTACAAAAGGACAGGTGCATGCATAGTGCCCCATGTTCTGGTATACAAAGCATGGCCCGAAGACACTGTTTACCGCCCCTCTATATGCTCCCCCTCTTCTCCATTCCGGGTATTCTCTCCCCATCTGGAAGAATCCCCCACGCATATAATTCCCCTGCTGTGGGGCTCGCCACTGTGGCATATATTGTGGCTGCATATAACACCCTGCTGTGGTGTGTTCCCCACAGTAAGCCTTCCCTGTTGGGCGGGTACCACTGCAGCGCTGTCAACCACGAGCATGGCCCCTTCCATGGTATATCTTGCCAGTTTCTTCTGTACAAGTTTGTTTTCTGCTTTTGCTTCATTCTCGGCCACCTTTTTCTCGCTCTCCTGTTTTCATTTACAATAGTGTACTATCTTTGCCTGTATCTCTGGCCATCTCATCCCTTCTATCCCCACAATCTTGTTCAATGATGCCTGGACGTCTGTTGGCAACCGCTTGACCAGTATGTGATAAAACAAGGGTATGCACTCAACCCAGGACCTTCGTGTCTCCTGGGTCCTGAGATCCTGTACCTCTTTTATATAATCTGCAGGGTCATCATCTTGTTTCATCTTATGTGCCATTTCTATTCCCAGGACATAGCTCTCAGAGTACATGTTTCTGAGGACCCCCCATACGTGTGCTCAACAGTTATTGAATGGAGACCCATTGTGGGCGTTAGTGCTTAATTTCACCCACTTGTACCCCGCCTGCTCCCATATTTTGTTCCCTTGTTCTCCTATTATGGTCGTGAATGAACCTTTCGTGTCCGCTTTTACAGTGTCACCCCTGTCTTCTTTTTCTCAAGCGCCTGTATCCATTTGCTTGTCCCTGCCACAAGTGAGGGCAGGCTGCATATTATATTGTCCCAGTCCATTGTTTGCCATAGTATATAATGTGCATCCCTCTCCCTTTCTGTAACAGTGGCATTTGACTCGTCCTGGGCCCTATTCCCCCTCCTCCTTTGGTAGCCTGGGTCAGACCCATTTTTATCTTTCGCTTTCTACTGTGGAGGGAAGTTGACCAGTCCCTTCCAATCCTGTCGCTGTCCTGTCGTCTTCTTTGTTTCCTCCCCCTTGTCCTGTCTTTATCAGGTGTCCACTCATCACCTTCTCCATCGCTCCACTCTCCCCCAACTGCTCCCTCATCTGAGGCCGCACTACTTTCGTCCCCTCCTTCTACTTTCTTCTCTCTGCCTTCTTCCTCTCCGTCGTCCAATCTAAATTCTATCCTCCCTGAAAGCCATTCCCTCTTGTCCTCTTTGTTTTTCCTCTGCACCTCTTCTTCTGTGACCCTCTCTGCTTCATTGAATAATGCACCCACCTTCTGGCGTGTATTCTTTTCAATGTCTGCTAAGCATTCTTCTCCCCCCTTTTGTCTGCCCCCTTCCGTTGTCCCCTCTCCCTCCTTCTTCACTTCTTCCTTTTGTTTCTTCATACAATTTCCAGAGTCCCAATATATTCTGCCTACTTTTCAAATCAGAGCTCTTGTATTTTGTGAACAAGTATGAGAACATATTTTCTATTATTCTACTATTATTCTACTATGGAACGTTCCTTCTCTGGGTCACACATGGAAACACTGTTCTCCAGTCTTCTGGACCATCTCACTTTTTCCTATGTTAGTGAAGATAAGCTTTGAGTCACCTCTGTTCCTTTCGCACCTGCCTATCATTAAAAGGCCAAGCGTACTATTGTACACGAGTTACCTCTCGATGTTGATCCCTTCACCATGAATCAACACAGCATGACAATACGAGCAACACTAACTACCAGACGCGCGCCCCTCTCTAAACCTCTGAAATAACCGTTCAATAAAATTACACTAGACTTCCTAAAATGACGCAACTATACAATCGCCGGTGCTACGTGGAACTCCTGTATAATGGGGTCTGCCTCTTACTATGCACCCCTCGTGCCCTAAAACAGGTGTGCCCACACCCATGTCCACTCCCTATAGGGTGGCACTTTCTAATATATAATACTCCCACATCGATTGTCCTCCCATCTTGAGGATGCATCCTAAACACCATAAAGTACTTTCCCTCCCCAGCCATGAACATGCAACCACAATGCAGCGCTTTCATTCATGGTTACACCCATGACCCAGAGATCCTCGAGTCACCCGTATGGGCTCACTCCCTCCTCTGAGCACGGCCTGCACTCGGGACCATGCAGACCTTCGTGAATTCGGCGTCTGAAGAGCCTCCTCAGTGATGCACGTGGATCAGGTCTGCTCATTTACCCCATCCCCATTTACCCCGTCCTACCAGGTAGGATATTTAGGAACTCAAACCCCCACCTTTTACAACATGAGCACCTTCTCACAGACAGACCGCTATGAGAGAAAATGGACTAACACCCAAGCCGTATACCTGACGTGTCCCAATACAATGGTCAGGCAAGATCAGGCAATTACTGACCATCACACACACCTGACTTCCATTACACTTCCCCACACGGATAAAAGGTGGAGCACAAAAGCACACTTGGAACAATGCAAAGTACACAAGCAAACGGCAGTTCCAAGATAGCAGTTTAACAAGAGGAGAAAGACGGCAAAACTGAAGGGGATCGTTGTGAAGTTCCATTGACCTTTTTGACAAGGAACCATTACTTTCACAAAGTCTCGAGAACAGAAAGCGTAAGACCAGGAACCAGGCTGAGGAATCCTGCATTGTGTGTCGGAGGTACTCTTGGACCTCCCGCATCGATAATCAAGGCGGGAGAATCTCCTGCTTCCGTGGTACTGTCCTTGGCTCCAACAACAAAACAGCGTCAGTGAAATCAACGCAGGCAGTGAGTTGGGGAGACCGATACAAGACTGGTCTGTGTTGAAGCCAAGGTTGCAAGCTGCAACATTGTATGGCGAGCATTGGAAACAACATTGTATGAAATGCGTGTGATAACCAACATGAGTAAAGTTGAACTGGAGATGAGTGAATGAACTTTGAAATCAAGATACGATACCTTTGACAGAGCGGTCTAGCACTGTGTGGGTGCTAAAAAGAAGGTCTCTGTATGGTATGCAGCTGAGAGTTGATAAAAGTTAAAGAGTGGCAAAGGATTGTGAATCGTAGTGGTCCTGCGACGGGTCAAGCAAAATCCTGCACACAATCGAAAGGCTTCGATGTTGATACAGTAAAGAAAGTTTATAACAAAATGGATAAAGTTGGTACGAGCCCGACAGAGGGAGATCAATTGCAAGTATTGGGTTAAAGCAAGTTTTGGGTTTCAATAGATAAATTGGTCTGAGTCCGGCAGAAGGAGATTGATTAAAGATTTTGTGTCAAAGCGGATCTGAGCGAGGCAGTGGGCAATCCGGGGTGAACTATGAATCACTTCGAGAAATTGGATATAGGGAAGGTCCTCAGACCACTGTGTTAAAAGGATCCGAGCCCGGCAGAGGGGGCTCTGAGGTCAATAGTAAATCAACTAAGAAAATTGTGATTATGTGAAATACAAAAAGGAAAGGAACTTTATTGTTTGTTTGTTGCATCAGGCCCTCTGAAAGAAGAGACTATTGAATGGTAAAGAGACTTTGGCACAGAAGGCCATGATGTTGAAGGTTTTAATGGTACCCTTCTGCTAGAGAAGCCAGAGACTGTGCCAATCTCGAGTGTGCCGCCTTGTCCCGTGCTGAAAACATGGGGTATGGAAGCCAATGGCTCGAATATCCTGAAATATAATTTCTTGAACACTTTTCTTTTGCATGACATTGCTTCCCACACTATTTGTATTTAGAGGTGAGGATTGGCAATAAGTTTATGAGTATAGGCCCTTTTATTTTGACAAGCCACCACTAGGACAGCGTTATTTTATTTGATGGTTGTAGCTTGCTCCCATATTTAGATTTAGGATCAGATACGCATTTTTCAAACCCAATTGAAGATCAATACACACCCTTGAACTGTGGTAACTTGTGTCTGTCTTACTGTTGATACCATGCCTTCCTTACAGTACAAGTACACTCACCCGATCTTCATTGGATGACTATAATGTCTACCATTTTGACCAGAAGATGTTGGGGGCCAAACTGCTCTTAATTTCTTGTCTGCAGAATGTTTTCTGTTCTATCATTTTTGGCAGCATCCGGCTGCATTAATAATATACAGATTGCAGTACTCCCCTTGTTAAAACACATGTCTGCATAAGCTGCATTAATTTGTTCTGTTTGGTGTCAAATTGAAGAGGAGCCTTTTAACTTTGTAACTCACCAAGTACCACAATAGTTCCTAGTATGGTTCCAAAGCTATGAGCCAAATCCTTTATAAAAGGCTTCATATAAAGCACCATGTTTGATCATTGCCCTCCATCTGAACTGTGGACCAAAGCTGCTTGCTCAGCACATGAGTTATATGTAAACAGATCTTTGTGAGGCCTTAGTCAATGAATGATGTCAAGTAATCAGACGTGTGTTCTTTGTTCTCATTGCACTTGCTTACAGAGGCCTGGATTTATTACCTGGTAGAGTACAAGTCATTTTTATGGAAGAATTTCTCAAATGCTTGACTATCAGTTTCTAACCCTTCCTCCTCACCTGGTAACTATTGGTCAAACTTTTTATGGGGAGGCTTGGTGGTAGTCTCCTTCTTTTTCTTTGTGCCTTCTTGCAGCTTTTCATTGAAGTGTAATTATATAGATCTCAAAATTGTATGTTCTTCATTTGGTCTTCAAATGGCGAAAATTGTGTCTGTTTAACTGTTCCTATGGATGGGATAGTTCTCATGTGGTGGACACATAGAGTTAATGTATGCTTATATTGAGTATGAGTCAAGTATTACTTACATGAGGTATCTGCAGCATCAGTACAATCGCTGCAACGTAAGCATATTTTTGTGTAAGCAATAGCAACCATTTTACACAACAGCATTTAGCCATTTGAAGACTAAATGAAGAACATACAGTTTTGAGATCTATATAATTACAGTTACCACCAATCAAAGGGGGCGCACAATGGTTGAACCGTCTAGTTTGTAGAACCTCTAAGAATTAAGTAAAAACATAAGCATGATTGTGATCCTTCTTACGAGTGTGTCATTCACAGATCATCTGCCCAAATATTGTACTTCTGCCGCACAGATGGATTGTGCACCTAGAATACTACCTACCTAAGTTACGAGAAACTACTAGGTGAAGTATTAGAAATGCTGTAATGTTCTAAAAATAAAAAGAATTTGTGAGGCCATTGTTTCTGACATCATTTCATATTTGTTTATAGAATTGAAATGTAGAAAATTAAAGAAGAGTTGATCTCTAGCTCCTGGTGAAGAGATGGATATCTCGAAACGCATAGAGCTCATTTTCTAAATTATTTGTATGTACTTCTCACTATGATGTTTAATGAATATTATTATTTACTCATGAATGTAAAATGTGACTAATCTATTTAGATTATTAGGAAATAAAATACTGACAGAGTTCAGTACTATTATCAATGGTTGTTTACAAGTTATGTACAATATTACTATTCACAAGTATAAATAACTTATTGACTGAGGTTTTCTTCAGTATAACAGGTGTGAATGTGACGGAAGTGTCCACATGTTTTTGACACATTACTGCTAAAGGAGAAAAATGTAACGTCTTGGTAAAATGAGTCTACTGTAACCATGATGGCTGTATGGCCCTTCGAAAGTGGTAAATCCACCACAAAAACAGTAGAGAGATGGGTCTATGGTCCGATGGGGACAGCAGACTGAGGGAGTTTTCCCACTGGTTTGTGGAAGCTGTACTTATTCCTGGAACAAGTAGGACATGACAAAACATAGGTCTGAACATCAGCTCTTATCGTGGGCCACCAGAAGGAGCGAGATAGAAGTTCCAAAGTAAATGTTACTCCTCGATGACCCGCAGGAGGAATATCGTGGCCCAAAGCTAAGCTCTTTCTTTTCATTTCAGTTGAACGAGCTACCAAATGGTCTTTATAAAACAGATATCCTTCCTTTTGGTGCAGACAATTTTTGTCCCTTGGAGGTAAATGACCCAAAAAGGTATCATACTTAGACTTGACCTTGTAAAAGAAAGTTGGATAATTTGCTTGTTTTGGAGGATCATTTCCTTCTTTTCAGGATGGTCATCTTCCTCAGCCATAGTTTGGCAGGACAAAGCATCTGGCACAATGTTTTGGCTTCCTGGTAGATAGGTAACATAAAGGTCATATTGAGAGAAAAAATAGGCCCATAGGGCCTGTCTGCTATTACTGCATTCTAGCTGTTGCAGGACTTGGAGGTTCTTATGGTCAGTGCGAACTTCAAAGGAATGGGCTGTACCAAGTAGAAGATGTCTCTACTCTATGCACGCTGAACGGATAGCCAATAGCTCTTTCTCAATAACTGAATAGTTGCATTCACTTGGTGTTAAAGTACGAGTCTAGAAAGCTACTGGATGTTCTTCTTGATAATTTCTGTTCTGCTTGAGAACTGTGCCGATGGCTCCATCTGAGGCATCAGTCTCTACAATGGATGGATTGGTCTGTACGGGTTGGATGAGGCATGGTGCGGAAATAAATCTGTCCTTCAGTGTCTGAAAGGCTTCTTCTGTGTTCTCCGACCAGAGAAAGGCACAGCCTTCTTTAGTAAGTATGTAATGGGGAGAACCACTTTGGAAAAATCAGGAATAAACCTTTGGTCGAAGTTTGGCACTCCCAGAAACATTTGAATGTCTGATTTGGGAGTGGACCAAGAGGTAATAGTGTGCACCTTGCGAGGATCCATTTGTACGCCTTGTCGGGACAGGATCAATTCTAGATATGTCAGTCTAGAAATACGGATACCTCTACTTTGAGACCGGAAACACATTTTGGTCGCCGTGGACCAACTGTCTCATGCACGATACGACAGAATATAGGTTTGCGAGTTTGCCAATGAACGGCCATTTTGATGTAACAAGAATCGCCATTTTGTTTTCTAACCATTGCTCATTGCTTTCTGTTCCTATTGCTTCGCAGTATATTTTCCTCTTACACTGCTCGACTGTGGAACATTGTTGTCTGTATGTGAAAAGGACAAGGCCACAGGACCGTGAGGATAACAAGAGTTTGCTGAAACACAAACGTAGGCAGCGCCAGGAAGAATGCCCGGCTCCCTCCTTAATGTAGCCTTGAAGCAGAGCTGCAGGGCATTTAATCATTCCACAGCAGCCAGCCAGTCTCGTTATATGGTAGAATATGTTAGAATAATACTGCTAAAGGCTTGAATTATGCTTTTCTAACGGCCCCCCTTTGCTGAGCCCGCTAAGAGCATGTCTGCTCCCAGGACGCGAATAGCACCTGATAGATAACAAGGTCCGGAATGCAACTCCCCCCGTATGTAGTTCGCTTCCAACAACAGAAGCGCTGTGTTCTATTCAATAACCGAAAGATGCCTACGCACTCACAAATTGCAAATTGTTACTAGACTAGATGTTTGAAGGTGTCATAGTGGTCGGAGATGTCCATCATCACACCAAGTTAAAAGAAACCCAATAAAGAGGGGTGTTAAATATGTCATAGCTGATTGTTTGATATGCATTTTGTATATATGTAACTGATGTACATAATTCACTCTCTTGCGTCCCTCGAGATCTAGAGATACACGTCGCGGGGCGTAAGACTGAGTTGACCAACTGAGACTTTTGCTTTGCAATAAAACCCTAGCTTTGGGAATACAACCTCGTGTCTGGCGTCTCTATCGTGTGTGGTGACCCGCCTTGTTTCCATAGACGTCAGGGTCCCCTAGGGGCCCCTTTCAAAATGGCACCCGAATAGGGACCCTCCCCCACTTGTTCCTTCGCGTAACGTTGTAATTGAAAAAGGCAGAGAACGGCGAGGACGGGACTATCGAGCCGGGATCAAGAGGTGTTCGGGGCGGCCGGGAAAAGTGATGTGAGACTCCTTTGCAGATCTGCACACATCTGATCCCTGATCAACGTGCCTGGCTAGAGAACAAGGAGGCGGGAGTCCCGAAACGAGGCGGACGCCAAGAAACGCAGACACGACGTCCTTTGGTGCGTCAGTATACAGACGACTTGATTTATCAGGTGAGTCATTCCCCGATTCAAAGTATCCTGATATTGGTTGAGAGTTGACTTTGCAAAATCAAACGCCCTAGGTAAGGTTTATTAACCAGGGGGAAGGTTGAAACATGCCTGGGGTATTGTCCACCCTAGCGGGGTTTTTCCGCTGTGGTAGACAATCTTTGGAAAATAGCCATATTGTACCACCTGGGGGAACGCCGGCGTATGAGATGTATGTGAAGTATGGAGTGGGTGCAATAATATTCTGTGAGACTTGGCATAGGCAAACCAGAAAGCAACAAGACCATCAGTGGCCGATTAATCATAGTTTTGAGATGGTGAGGATAGATAACTTGGAAAGGGTGTTGATAAGAAAGAAAGCGCGTCCTGCAGCATTTGAGACTATTAAAGACTGGAGAAAGGAAGCAATGCTCAGATTTAAAAGCAGAGCAAAGCATGCGCGCAGGCATAAATCAAAAGGTGAGGTAGCGGAAGAAAAAGAAGAGGAGGAGTGGACTGAGAGTCTAAGAAGGGCAGGCAGGCGTGACCAGTTGAATATAGAAAAGATATACCCACAACGAGAATTACACATGGCAGATGAATTGATAAAAAATATATTGACCCATACAAAACAAGGCCCAAGATCAGAAGTAAGACCAGACACGTCAGTAGCTATTGCCCAGACCCCGCCCATAGCCCATGCTCCCCCTCTGGTAGCTCAAGCCCTCCCACAGCCACAGACCGCGCACGTAACACTTCCTACTAGCCAACCAGACCCACAACAGACACTCGCTGTTCCCATTGTCCCATCCTACCTCCCGCCTTAGACACAGACTCGGTACCGTCCATTCCTCCCGGGGTTGAAGTTGAAACCACGGGGGCAAGAGGCAGGACTGACCAACGGGAGTGCACAAGGGTAACCCGCAGCGCAATCAGCAAAGAAAGGAAGGTGGAATTGCAGCAACAGGCAGAGATGTATATAGACTGGAATGATGGGACGGCAACATTGGCTTCGATATATGACTTTCGTAGATGCAACGAAAGACAGGTAGTGATGGAATGCATGGTTGAATATTTGGTGGAGAAATGGATACAGCTAATTGGGAAATTACCACCGCAGCGATTGTTAGATTTGAATGCATTAGCACGCTGTAGGGAGAGGGATGAAGAAGTGAGAGGACATGTGTATAGACTTTTTGAGCTTAAAGACGAATTAGACAATGACTATGCCGAAATGTTTACTACACCTGGGTACAGGAGTAGGGAAGTCGGGAGACCTGGGAAGGGGAAAAAGGGGTTGTATAATAAACGGCAGCAGTTACCATCGCCGGGGCAGAAGGAGATGGTGAACGAATTATCGTTGCTAAAACAGGTGGGGGCAGACTTGAATGAATGTCTAATTAGAACAGAGGTATTAATGCAGCAAGTAGTAGGACATAATAGAGGGCGAGGGAACGCACAAGGAAGGAGTAGTTCGAATATGCATGGGGGAACAGTGGGGCCGAATCAGTGTGCATATTGTAAAGAGGAAGGACATTAGCGAGCGCAATGCCCGCATCTACAGAAAAGAAATGGGTCTGGTCAGAGGAGACAGCATAGAGGACACCCAGGAGCGAATGGACCAAATAGGAATAGTATGCAGCAGCATCATAATAACGGAGGTAATCAAAACCAAGGCCAAAACCAAAATGCCCCAAACCAGAGTCAGGGACAGCAAAATCAACAATATGGAAATCAGAGTGGGGGAAATAGAGGGAAGAGTGGAAATGTTTTCGATACACAGCCAAACATGTATTACAGTAATAGTAATGATTACACATCGGACGATGTGTTATTTCCCCAATCGGACAGCCCAGGACAGGGGTCGGAACCAGTGTCTATTCCCGTGAATCAGAGAGGACCCTACGTAGAAATGAGAGTCGGGAATGAGGAGCACCGTTTTCTTGTAGATAAAGGAGCACAGAAGTGTTCAATAGACCATCACTTGGTTCCGAAGATACCACTGTCAGGGCAAAAGAATATTTCCGTAGGGTTCACAGGTACACCAGTCATAAACCCAGTGTCCAAACCAGTCTCAGTTACCATAGGACCATTTACTGAACATTGTCCTTTCCTTCTAACAGAAAATTGTGGAGAAAATTTGTTGGGATTAAATTTGTTGAAAAAACTAGGTTCTGTTATACATTGCACGGCAGGCGGAGTGTTTCTAACGATATGGCCACACGATGCCCCTGTGTCAGAATTCATGTCCGAAGCGTTACCAGGGAAACTAAGTAAAGTACCAACCTGTATATGGGCAATGAATGACAATGATGTGGGATGTTTAAAGATAGAGCCAGTAAAGATTATTTTGAAAGAAGGTGTTACCCTACCTCGAATACCCCAATACAAAATTTCGGTTGAAGGTGAGGAAGGATTGAAGAGTATTGTTACCGATTTGGTGAAATTAGGGGTAATAGAGGAAATCACAGGTAGTACATGCAACATCCCGATTCTTCCGGTTTATAAAAAAGGAGGTAATGAGTTACCATACCGTTTCATAACTGATCTATGCGCATTGAATAAGGTAGTAGATCCGCAATTTCCTCTAGTGCCAGACGTCACTACAATATTGACAACGATACCTGTTTCAGCAGAATATTTTAGTGTAATAGATTTGAAAAACGCATTCTTTAGTATTCCAGTGGACAAGGACAGTAGATATTTGTTTGCGTTCACATTAGGAGGACGATCATTTACATTTACGCGGATTCCGCAAGGTTATACGGAAAGTCCAAGTATTTACAGTAGAGCATTAAAAGACCAGCTAGACATGCTGGAATTACCCGTGGGTTGTGTACTTTTGCAATACATAGACAATGTATTGCTAGCTGCAGACACAGAGGAGATTTGTAAAGAAAGCACTGTATTACTACTGTCACACCTAGCGGCACATGGCCATAAAGCTAGTTTGAAGAAATTTCAGTATAATCGAAAGGAGGTAGCTTATTTGGGCTAACTACTTTCGAAAGGAGGGAGAATACTAACGCCAGAACGCATAGAAAGTATTTCTTGTATGCCTATTCCAAAGACACAAAAAGGAGTCAGAGCCATAATAGGCATGGCTTCATATTGCCGACAATGGATTGGTAATTTTGCGTTAATTGTGAAACCATTAGTGAATTTGACTAGAAAAGATGTGGTTATGCCTTTGCAGTGGGATGAGGAATGTCAGAGAGCATTTGATGGATTGAAAACTGCATTATGCTCGGCTCCAGTTTTGGGTACGCTGAACTATAAGAACATTTTTAGACTCTTTGTGTGTGAAAGTGAAGGATGTGCATTGGTGGTTTTGACACAGGAACAAGGTGGAAGAAATAGGCCGTGCGGCTATTTTTCTTCTGCGCTGGAACCTGTAGTGCGCGCACTACCACGATGTTTGAGATCTGTCACGGCGGCTGCTGCGTCAGTGAAACAAACGGAAGGGATGGTATTGGGGCACACTTTAATTTTGATGGTGCCACATGCCATAGACGTTCTATTAAATAGGACACAGACACAACACCTCACCTCTGCTAGATTGACAAGATATGAGATTATCTTGTTCGCGCCCCATATCCACATTATGAGGTGTAGCGCTTTGAATCCTGCAGAATTAATGCCACTGACCTTAAAAGAAATTGGGAAGAATTAATCACCCCCCCCCCCCACGATTGCTTAATGGTCACTGAGGAAGAAACCAAGGGGAGAGTTGATTTAAGTGATATTCCACAGAAAGAGCCGGATGGAGAGTTATTTTGTGACGGCTCATGTTTTAAATTACTAGATGGCACGACAACTGCCGCATACGCTATCACTACCCTAGAGAGTGTTGTAGAAAGTAAAAGAATCCCCTATAATTCAGCACAAGCCGCGGAAATAATAGCAGTAACCAGAGCCTGCGAGATTTCTGAAAATTTGAATGTGAATATATATACTGATAGCACGCGTTTGGAGTGGTTCATAACTTTGGTCGACCTGGGCTAAGAGAGGGTTTCTGACATCACATGGTGCCAGAATTCCACATGGCCCTTTGATTGTACGATTGCTGTCTGCACTCACGTTTCCAAAGCGCCTAGCAATAGTGAAATTCGAGGCACATAAAAAAGTAACATGCAAAATAGGAGAGGGAACCGCGTTTGCAGACAGAATTGCGAATCAAACTGCCACTGATTTAAATACCAAGATGATGACCGTTCAGACAGAGGAAGTACCCTGTATGATAGAAGATGGAGTTGCGACTGTCAAAGAAATGCAGGCCGAGGCTACGGCCGATGAAATACAGGGATGGGCAGAGGGATCTGCTGAGTTGGATTTGGAGGGTTGTTGGGTGGACAAGGGAACTAGAAACTGGATGTTGCCAAATTCATATGTGACTGCAATGGTCACAATGGCCCGCAGCCCTACGCACATCTGTGCCAAGAAAATGATACAGCACCTTTCTACAGTATGGCAGAATGTAAACATAAAAAAGAATGCAGAGAGGTTGGTGCAGAACTGTATCACGTGTTTACAACACAATGTAGGAAAGGGAACAGTGACACCAACAGGCAGTTTTGGCACGCCCTCCATGCCGTTTGAGGTAGTTCATTTTGATTTCATAGAGATGGAGAGGTGCCAAAACTTAAAATACGCTTTGGTGGTAATCTTTGCATTCAGTAAGTGGGTGGAGGCATATCCTTTAAAAGATTGCACAGCAATGACTACAGCAAAAGTAATGTTGAAGGAGTATTTTTCCAGATTTAGCTTGCCCTGGGTCCTATGGTCTGATAATGGACCGCATTTTGTGGGTGCAGTGGTATTACAGATATGTGCTGGTCTCCAGACTGATAAGAGGTTCCATAGTTCAAGGCATCCGAGTTCTGCCGGTCTTGTGGAGAGGCACAACGGGATTCTTAAATCAAAGATTAGCAAGATTTGTGCGGGAAGCAAGTTGAGTTGGGTGGATGCATTACCAATAGCACTATTATGCATGCGTACGTCTGTACAGGCTAAAACTGGGCTCTCCCCATACGAGATCATAATGGGGAGGCCGGCAAATGTTTGGTGCCCACCTCAGCCAAAACGACTCTGTGAGATAGAACATCCTGTGCTTATTACTTATTGGGGCCTTTTAATGCAGAAATTGCGTTTGATTCATCAGCAGGTGCAGGAGGCATTACCAGCACACTATACCGGTCCGGGCACGCGCTGGAGCCAGGAGACTGGGTGCTGCTAAGAAACCTTTAAAGAAAGTCATCATTAGCACCCAGGTGGCGCGGGCCCCATCAAGTACTTTTGGCGACGCAGACGGCAATACGGGTGGATGGAAGGAAGTCGTGGATCCATGCCACCCATTCCAAAAAGATTCCAACTCCACTGAAAGTCTTGCCTGATACTGCTGACCGGAAAGAGAGAGCGGTCCCAGAAATGAAAGAAACTGTTGCCAGTGAGCAGCCACCTAATCTGCCAAAACGTGAAGTGAAACTCGAAACAAAGCCTGAGACGATTGCCAAAAAGGGGGAAGGGCAAAGAGTGCCCCAACGTTGCCCAGCAGAATCAACATCACTGCTGACCGACGTGAAATCTGCCTTGCAGATACCAGCAAAACCAAATCGTGTACCCCTTTGGCGCCCACCAGCACTTGCCAGCACGCCAAAGAACGGATCTGCATCGTTGCGCGGCGCACACCAGCACCTGCAGTAGCGCCACACGCTGACTTCAAGCCTGAATCTGAAAGTGCACCGGCACTGTTCACGGATCATACAATACCAGGAGCAAGGCGATACAACCTGCGGCCTCAGAAGACAAAGTGATCCGCATTCTTTTTTTTGGTGTTTATGTCAACCTCTGGTTCAGCTCATGGACGGAGAAGGAACCAGGGGTGTAGAGGAGAGAAGCGTGAGAATTGTGCAAGTCGGACAATTCAATACTCGCGGCTCCTTGGTGCGATCATAAAAAATACATGTGTCCTGAACCAGAACGGACAAGCTGGGTGCACATGGTACTATGGTAAGTGAGATAATTGATTAACAGTACATGTGTCCGGAACCAGAGCGGACAAGCTGGGCACACATGATACTGAGGCGATAACTGATCAAAGGTCCTCTGAGCAGTATAAGAAGGGACAAGTGATCTCGCCTAAAAACGAATAATCGAATCCAGGCTAAAAATGACAGGCAAAACTGAATTGTGAGAATTCCATTGAACCTATAGACATCAGAGCAAACGCGACGAAGAGAGATGTATCCACAACGAACTGTGATAAGGAAGAAGAAGGACAACGAGAAACATGCCAGGACCGGCTCCAGCCTCCTACTGCACTACAACCGCTGAGAATGAGTCAGTTATAAAGACTACAAGTTTAAGAAAAACGCATGGTAAAACAAATTGTATGCTGACACTAACGATAATAATATGCTTTATGAGCGTGGTAGCACTTATATCGACAGCCCTAATATTATGGTGGGTAGAAACAATACACCCATTAGAAATGTTTTTACCAATGATTAATATATACTACTGAAAGCCCGGTTCAGGTGATCACTTACACCCTACCCCCAATGGAAGAAAAACACAGGGAAGGTTTTGGAAATAAGACCTTACTACTGATAATGAACATGACACATGCAATCCTGAAGAAAACAAACTGCTGGGTATGTGCCCATTTACCACAGCATGCTGGGAAAGGAATAGGGTGGTATGTGCAGCCATTACCATTAAGTTCTGCATGTAGTGCATCTTTAGGTGCAATGTTCTATGGGAAGTGGAATGAGAGTAATACGGGTCAATTAGACAGAACCAACATGAATGAGTTTGAGGAGATAATAATGAAGCCTGTGGGTTGTTCCATTTTCCATAAAGCACAAGTAATAGCCCCAGAGCCCACGAGGAAAAGTACACGGAAGATAACACGACAAAATAGGCGAGATAGATTGTCCCCGCCAGAAAAAACATCTGTAATGACGTTTCGTGTGAGAACAAAAGGGGACAAAGATGCAATTCCCCCATCATACACAGTGAATTATAGCCCAAGAACTGTCCCTTTTTGTCTAAAAAAGAAAGGCTCCTTTTCAGTCGGAACATATACTGGTTGTATGAATACAGTGGTACTAAAATCGGAAATAGAACCAGTATACGTAGGTGATCCAGTTTATTTTATATGTGGAGAGAAAGCATACCCTTGGTTGCCCAGAAACTGGGGAGGTACATGCTAGCTAGGGCTACTGTTCCCAGGAGTATTCCTCTTAGAAACAGCAGCCATGGCCAGATTATCCAGAACTAGAGTCAAGAGGACTGACCAAGGTGTTCTAATAGCAACTGATGTAGCGAAATCATTCATTCCATTCTTAGGACAGATAGTGAACTCCTATAATATAAGGCACCTGTCCAGAATCCTAAAGAATACAATAAACACAACAACAGATATATTATTTAACATGACGTTGGAAGAAAGAGGAATCAGGTTAATGACGCTGCAAAATAGAATGGCTCTCGATGTAATCCTGGTTGATCGTGGGGGAATTTGCAAAATAGTGGGATCAGCATGTTGCGTTTATGTTGATGACTATTCCCCCACGATCTTTTGAAGCAATAAAGAAAATGCATGTTCTAAGCTCTGAACTCCCCATGGGAGAAGGGAGCTGGGGAATAGGATCTTGGTTTTGGGGAATACTACGATCTTGGGGATGGAAGTTGATCTCGATATTGGTAGTGGTGTTCGGAATGTTCTTAACGTGCTGTTGTTGTGTACATTGTTTACCCATAGTTTGTGCAGAGGTAACTGAGGGATGTACGGAAGATGCATGCATATGATAACAAAGAAAAAACAACCTATGATCGAACTAGCCCAGACCCAAATGAGATGAGATCAGTGAAAGAGTTGATAGCAATAGATATTGATGAAAACAATGATGTCCACGATAGCATGCAAGACTCAGATATAAGTACTTCAGATTCATCATCACTAGAGGAGGTTTCAATAAATAGATGAGACGTTTGGCATACGGCCAAAGGAGGGTTTGTCAGTCTAGAAATACGGATACCTCTACTTTGAGACCGCAAACGCATTTTGGTGGCCGTGGACCAACCGACTTATGCACGATACGACAGAATATAGGTTTTCGAGTTTGCCAATGAACGGCCATTTTGATGTAACAAGAATCGCCATTTTGTTTTCTAACCATTGCTCATTGCTTTCTGTTCCTATTGCTTTGCAGTATATTTTCCGCTTACACTGCTCGACTGTGGAACATTGTTGTCTGTATGTGAAAAGGACAAGGCCACAGGGCCGTGAGGATAACAAGAGTTTGCTGAAACACAAACGTAGGCAGCGCCAGGAAGAATGCCCGGCTGCCTCCTTAATGTAGCCTTGAAACAGTGCTGCAGGGCATTTAATCATTCCACAGCTGCCAGCCAGTCTCGTTATATGGTAGAATATGTTAGAATAATACTGCTACAGGCTTGAATTATGCTTTTCTAACGGCCCCCCTTTGCTGAGCCCGCTAAGAGCATGTCGGCTCCCAGGACGCAAATAGCACCTGATAGATAGCAAGGTCCGGAATGCAACTCCCCCTCGTATGTAGTTCGCGTCCAAGAACAGAAGCACCGTGTTCTATTCAATAACTGAAAGATGCTTACGCACTCACAAATTGCAAATTGTTACTGGAATAGATGTTTGAAGGTGTCATAGTGGTCGGAGATGTCCATCATCACACCAAGTTCAAAGAAACCCAATAAAGAGGGGTGTTAAACATGTCATAGCTGATTGTTTGATGTGCATTTTGTATATATGTAATTGATGTACGTAATTCACTCTCTTGCGTCCCTCGAGGTCTAGAGATACACGTCGTGGGGCGTGAGACCGAGTTGGCCAACTGAGACTTTTGCTTTGCAATAAAACCCTAGCTTTGGGAATACAACCTCGTGTCTGGTGTCTCTATCGTGTGTGGTGACCCGCCTTGTTTCCATAGACGTCAGGGTCCCCTAGGGGCCCCTTTCAGATAGTGCACTGAACATACCTCGAAGAGGCACTTTTCTTGTTTAACCAATAACTGGTTTTCCTGGAGCCGAAGCAACACTCTGGAAAGGTGGATTCGATATTCCTTGAGACTTGGTGAACCGACAAGAACATCATCAAGATATATGATCACATGTTGTAACAAGATGTCGGAAAATAGGCGATCCATAAAACGTTGGAATATGGCGGGGATGTTTACTAACCAGAAGGGTATTACTTGATACTCAAACAGCCCAAAGGTGGTAAGGAATGCTGTCTCCCATTGGTCATATTCTTGACTCTGAGCAGATGGTAAGCCCCTCTTAGGTCGAGTTTGGTGAATATGCTAGCTCCCTGTACTGGTTCCATGATGTCCTTTATCAAGGGCATGGGGTAACGATCTTTAATAGTGACTCTTTTTGGACTCTGATAATCAATACACAGTCTTAATTCACTGGTATTTTTTTTAGAATGAAAAATAAAGAAGCTCCTGCTGAAGACTTAGATTCCCTTATAAGACTGTTAGTGAGGTTATCATCGAGATACTGCTGCAATGCTTTCTTTTCCGGGATAGAGAGAGAGTACATTTGAATGGGATTATAGCATTGGGTAGAATTTCGATTGGGCAGTCTTCCTGTCAGTGAGGAGGCAGTTTTTTGGGTAGAGTGTCCTGGAAGACTCGTAAGTTTTTACTATATTGGGTAGGTACCAGTGATACTTCTTGGATTGTGAAAATCTCTTCTTTAGGGTCCTTGGTCTGTGCCACATTGGCCAAGGAGAAAGTGTTATCAGAAAAACAGTGGCCCTTATAGAAACCCAAAGAAAACGTCACCAGGTTTTCTTTCCAATTTATCTCTGGATTGTGTCGGCGTAACCAAGGGGTCCCAAAATGATAGGAAAATGGGCTGCCCGAATGATGTCAAAAACGTTTCCTTTTGTATGATTATCTATGTGCATCTGTACCTTTCTTGTACTCTTGGTTATAGGTCCGGAACTCAAATGCCGGCCAAGAACACTTCCAACAGGTTGGTTTATGGACCTTTCTTCCAACTTGAATTGATATTTTTCTGCCCATTGGATGCCACTTAATACTCGTACGGCTCCAAAGTCAATGAGAGCCAATGTCTCGATGGTTAAACCGGTCTCATCCTGACGTTGGACTTTAAGAAACATCAATTGGTCTTCTGGCTCTTCTGGATCTTCAATGTTCTTCAATTGGGATAGCTTGGTACCACCCTGGTCAAATATCCCTTCTATAATCGGAGTTTGAAGTTTCTTCGCTTCCTAGGTGCAACTTCTGGGCAACCTCGAAGCAGATGTCCATGGGATCCACAATACATACACAAGCCCATGTCTCTCCTTTGTTGCCTTTCTGTTGCGGTTAGTGGTTCACTGGCTGATCCCACTTGCATTTGTTCTTCCTTTGTCAGATGTCTTTAGGCATCTGGTGTGTCACTGTTCTTGGTATTGAAGGTCCCCCTCTCTGTCTCTTCCTTTGTTTGCGTCTTTCCAGTAAACAGAACTCTATCTGCAGAACCAGTGATATTAAATCTGCCGAGGTCTGTGGCCGGGGAATGCGGGCCAGTTTATCCTTAATCTCGTCATAGAGTCCTCTCCTAAATATGGAGAACTGAGTGGTTTCCGGTCAGCCAGCTTCCGAGGCTAATTTTTTAAATCTTGTAACATAGGTAAGAACGTCTTGGTTGCTTGTTTGATATTCAATAATGACTCATATGCGTTGTATGTAAGCTCTCATTGTTCGAAAGTGGTCGTAAGACTGTGAACAAAGGCAGGATAAGATGCGACCATGGGACTTGCATTGATCACGAAATGGGTGGCCCAATCCAATACACCCCCAGACATGTTGAAAACCATAAAGCCAATCTTGGTTTTTTCCATCGTGAATGTGCTTTCACAAAACAGAAAATGCATTGTGCATGCATCTAGAAATTCCTTTAGATTCCGAGGTGTGGCGTCAAATTTCCCACAGGTAAGACCCCCGGAAGGGGGTTCCATTAACACAGCATCTTGTGCAGCAAACATTTTTCTAAGATTAGCATTTTCCGCCTTAAGGGTTTGTGCTTCGGAGGATAGATACTGTACTACAGTCATGAGTTCTTGTAGCTGCTCCATGTCCAATGCATTTTGGTGTTGCAAACTCTCAAATGCTTGACCATCAGCTACTAACCCTTCCTCCTCACCTGATGACTCTTGATTAATCTTTTCATGGGGCATCTTGGCGTTAGTCTTCTTCTTTTTCTTCATGCGTTCTTGCAGCTTTTCGTTGAAGAGGTAAGGACGTTCCTCTGCAGCCGCCAGAGTGATTCCTGGAAAGGCTCAGAAACGGCACTCCGGCAGACTGCAGGAGCGTCCCGCAAACAGGGAAAAAAAAGCCCAGGAGCTAAAAAAAAACCTGTAGTTGAATCCAGCCTAGAAGGTAACAGAAGGAGTCACAGGCGGCAATCATAAGGAAGAAGTATCACGGAGCAAGAGAAAAGAGCAACACAAAAGGGAGGCAGACGGGGGGCAAGGCAAGAAAAAAGACAAAGGGCTGAAAGAGAAAACAGTGTCCTACCCAAAGAGGGATTACAAGAGGGTTGCAACACAGCGATCCTCTGCTGCAGAATGATTATGAATGATGCGTGGCACTAGCTTGGATAGTGACCATCAATTGGTTGTGACAGAATTCTCTTTTGAAACTCCATAACAAAATGAACAGTCTTAGGCCAACTGATGCTACTCTCTAATCATACTGCAAACTTTGAGCTATTGGAATTTTAAGTAATGTTTCAAGAGACCCATGGAAAATGGCCCCAAGGGTGGAGGCTGGTTTTGCTCTGGTTTGAAATCCTGGTCAACTTGAAGTCAATACAATATCGCACTAAAATGAACACAGCAAAGCATGCATTTTCACTCATTGAATATTTAGCATAATGTATTCCCTATTTAAATTATTTAATGATCAAATCATTGCATAATTATGGTAGATCCTAATGTGTATCTATGAAATGTCACTGTTATGTTTCTTTGTTTATGCATCTTCTTGAAGGAATATATCACATTTTGGCTTCATTGTTTAGTCAGAGTAGGCAAACGTCACTTAAAAATGAAGTTTTCTGTAGCACATGTCGTGTTCGATTTTTGAAATGTAGTTCAATGATTGGTAGAGGATAACTCAGTATCTTTGACATGTTGCTCTGTCTCTCACCAGTACCCGGGGATAATATATTGCTATTAATCATATTACTCAGTGCGGCTGGCACACTTCTCCGTCAATGTATGAGGCTCATTGCAAGTATGGCGGTGCAGGGAAAAGTTGGCGGCAATGGAATTACCGCCACTTTTCCCGCACCACCACACTGCGAGCATGGCCCTGGACTGGGGGTTTGCCTCCAGCATCATGCCAAAATGCCCCATATAGTCCAATGGACTCTCAAGAAATGGGGATTAACTCCACCATGCTACTTGTGATCCAGCGGGCCAAGTGGCTGTAACAGTCATTCTCTTGGGTGGTATTCCTGCAGCTTTACTGCCAGAATAGCACCTAACTCGTAATGAGGCTCATAGTGTTTTTACATTGGAGGTTTTCTGAATTTCCTCTGGTCAATTTAAAGTTATTCAAACTCAAAATTTAGGCGAAATATACTCAGTGCCCACATTGTTCCTGAGATGGTTTTAGTTTATGGCACAAAAGACACCATGCACAGGTGACTATGCATGTGACATAGGTTCATGCTATATGTAGCATTAGAAGAAATAAGATATAAGTGACACAGAAAAAAAGCACTGTTCTGGCACATCTCACTTTTAATTCAGATGGTCTTCATTTGTCTTTGATTCTCCACACAATTGGCAACTCGATTTACAAAGAACCTTTACTAACGGCTTTCCTGACGACTAGGCCAACTTTAAAATGAAATGTGACAAAAAAAATACTTTTAATAGGTGTTTTTGTGCTAACCTGCTACCTTGGCTTACATAAGTGAGATACATGGTCCTGGCCTTCAACCTCTCCAGCTCCATCACTTGTAAAGTTTGTTTGACTTCAGGAAACTAAGTTACGTCTGCTATCTTGGATTTCTTGTGTGTTTAGCAGTTTTTAGCTCAGGACAAGGCTTTGGAGTGTATCTGTGTGCATCACTTTATTTTTTAACTGGAATGTTAATGTCTTGATCAATGTTGGATGGTTTTAACTGTTTTAAAAAAATCATCTTGTATAGGTGTAGAAGGCACCCATGGAGCAGACTTCTTACCTTGGTTAAAAATACTCTTCCAATGCTTGTCACTGAAATGTCTACAGATAGTAATAATCTTTTAGTGATTAGAATTGTTTGAAATGTGTCCAGGACGACCAAACATTGGATAATGAATAATATATATAGCCCTCCAGACATGTGTAGAGTCAACTTAGAGAAGTTAAAGTTGAGTACCTTGTTGGAATATTGGCCTTAGAGGATAGTGGTCTGAAAAAACGGTGTCCTAGAACTGGGCACCCCTGTCCCCTGCACACCGTAATGCTGTACAAACAGCTATATGAGTAATTTCAAAAACAGTAATGATATAAAAAAAAACTTTTTTAAAGAAAATTGAAGAGGCTTCTTTATTCTGCAGAGTCGATTGCTGAACACATTTCGGGGACTACCACCCCTTTCTTCAGGAGCACAATTGTAGGCACCATACTATACATATACTTAATACACAGGTTTTAGAGGCTCAAGTTTAGTATTTCATAAACAAAATGCCAACAGTGCCCCCCTGGTCAAACTATACATGGTGCCACCTTCATACATATGTTTACCCTGGTCAATGATATACATTCAAAACAGGAGAGTTATGCATTATTTATGCCCCAATTTGAGAGAAAAAACGTGAGAAGGAATAAATAAGACACATACATAACCTGGTGTCCAAAGTACCAAGGGTTGGAAGACGCAAGAATCCCATAGTGATCACTGGAGGAAATTCAAGTGGCTGTTTATCAGGCCCTATGCATCTGGGACTGCAAATGAGGGAGTGATGCACTAGATATTGGGCTTAGAATGATTAAGAGGAACACTACTACAGGCCCAACCAGGTACACAGTCATCAGTATTCTTAGGACTAGAAGGTGAAGACGTGTAGCTGTTTGAAGTCAGGGCAGTGCTATATGTACCGTGGTTAATCTACTTTGTGGATGCCTAAATAAAAATGGATATCTGAATATACCTGCTGTTGCATGATGGGCTGATTTTATGAAAACTGAAACTGAAACAGGCGTACGACCGTAATTTGGAGAGTGCTGTCCTCTTGTTGAAGAAGTGGAATTACTTCTTCTTATTGTTGAAATATATATATATATATATATATATATATATATATCAAAAAACTTTGTTAAGTGGACGTTATCGTTAAGTTGCACTAATAAAAACCTTTGAAATTCACTGAAAGATCTTTGTTAAAGGGACCTTATGGTTACAAGTAAAACCGAAAACCCCAAGAAATTCGGCAGTTATGGTAAGCTAAGCAACCATAACTCGCGCCACCACCGTGCACTCCTAAGACTAACACCCAGGACATCAAAGATGACATCACAAATGTCATTGATGACATCACTGATGGGATCACATGTGAAATAAATTTTGATGAAAAGTTCCTACAAGGAGGTGTGTTTATATTGTTGGTAACAAGATGTCAGGGGTGTTCGGGAGACCTATCATGAACTACTTAATCTATGAAAGAATGTACTCCTCTAAAATCATTGTATTGGAGTGTTGTTGTCAATACAGAAACCTAATCATATATAAACATAGGCAATGACTGCAGCATGCACCATAGAAGTACACTATTTATAATGTTGTAATTTCGGATAGAACAATAATGAATGTTACCTTATCAGACATGTAATAACTAGCTAACAATTCAAGATTTACAACACTTGTGCTGGTACATACAATATATATGAAGAACCACAATGCATATAAATCAGAGGCACATACAGGGAAACTAAAGTAAGGAAGAAAGAAACAGCATCATCAGAACATTTTTAATGATATTAAAGTTGATCTTCATGTATACAAATGAATTGTGTGTTTGAGGCCTGCTCATTTCCCCATGTATGTGCACCATGAGCTGAGATCAAACATGAAGGAAAGTACTTAAAGAACATATGACAAGGTTAACGTCTATATATATATATAGCACCTTTTTCAATTTTAATATTCTGACTGTCAGTGAACAAAAACAAGTGACCCAGATATGTGATGTCATCAATGACATTTGTGATGTCATCTTTGATGTCCTGGGTGTTAGTCTTAGCAGTGCCCGGTGGTGGCGCGAGTTATGGTTGCTTAGCTTACCATAACTGGCAAATTTTCTGGGGTTTTCGGTTTTACTTGTAACCATAAGGTACCTTTAACTAAGTTTTTTCAGTGGATTTCGTAGGTTTTTATTAGTGCAACTAAACCATAATGTCCCCTTAACAAAGTTCTTTCATTGAATTTCATAGGTTTTTATTAGTCCAACTTAACCATAACCTCCCCTTAACAAAGTTTTTCAGTAAATTTCATGCGTTTTTACCAGTGCATGCTATTTTCCTACAACTTATTAATATCATACTTACCCAATATAGCAATATTTCTTTGTCCATTTTACATAGTGTCACCTTAAAACTTTTCCATTTCCCACCTTCTAGAATTATTTTTAACACTTCTATACAATTTCTGCAACAATTGCAACTAGTTTTGCATCCGTAGACGTCTACAAACATTTGACTTCATTGCGAAACATCCAGACAGTGCCACATGACCATACACTGGCACGTGGCACGATGACGTGTCTGAGAACCCCTCCGCACTTCAAGATAAAATCCGTACTTCGCGGACAGTTCGGAACTGCATTTGCTACTGATCTAGAAACTTTCAACTTCAAAATTTCTCTTGCACAGCTCCAATACCTATTCCTACTCATCCATTAACAACCTAGTACACTGTACTTACTTTTAGCAAAACTGCTATTTATCTTAAAATGGAATCAGCTAATGCCATCCCGCCTCCCCAAGAGACACCACCACTGCTGTAATCAAGGAGCATGAGAAACACTGACCCTTACCTTAGAAATAACACACGCGCAACCTTTTCCCCTGTCCACTTGCCCCTCCATATTAGTGTTTGGTGCATGTTCCCTCATTTCCCGCCCCATCTTTCATTCTAAGCTCTCCTGCCAAAAAAAAGAAAACATCCAAAAACAATAAAAGAAATGTTCCTTTAGGAACCACCTTTCACAGTTAAAAAATAGAGCTAAAAAAAACGTATAGACTCAATCTACTTTATATTTCTCAGTAAAGTACATAGACTCAATAAGATTTTGCAACATTTCCATTTGCATTTTGTGTTATGCTAATGGAAATATTGTGGCGTTTATCCCCTGTTCCAGGGACTGGAACGGTAGATACCGGTCTGGCAGCCCAAGTTATCAGCCCAAGCGAAGCGAGTGTGGATAACAAAGTCTCCGGACCAGTATCCCCCCATTCCAGCTCCTGCAATGGGGGATGAAGGCCATTAGCACCCTAGTTTCCCAAAGCGGGAACCCGGGGTGCTAAAAAAAAGATTTTTCTTCCTACACCGGTAAGGAAAATCCTTTTCCAAGATGGCCACCATGGGAAGGGAAGGCGGGGTTCCGTACAGGGCCCCTCTTCGCTTTCCATGGCATCCTGCAGAAGGCGAAAAGAGAACCCTATGACTATATTACCACAAGCACATTTTTCTTCCCTTTCAAACCTATCCCAATTTCGAATAACTTTACCACAAAGCCAGTCCCAGGTGGACATGGCCACTTTAACTCCATGTATTGTCCTTCGTGGTCATGGTCAGTAGCCAGATTGTCCGGATCATGACCTTATTCCATGACCCGGACAATCTGGCCACTGCCCCTGGCCATAGGCTACACTTCAGTCACCAAAGGTATATCACTATTTTGTGTACCTACATTATGACACTTGGCAAAAAATAAAACACGGGCACATTTGCAAAACCATGCTTTCAGGTCCTTGCCAATGTTCCTTACACAAGTTTGCTGGAAATCCACCCACGTTTAATTTTTTCAAAAGTGTCAAATGTATGCACATACAATAGTCATATGACCTAGCCCCCACTTTTACAAACCTTTGTGTAGATTTATCAAATGGCACCAAATGTATGAGCCTTTACAATATTTTGGATCCCACCCTCTTGACAAACACCCACCAAACTTTGCAAAAACATTTATATGTAGATCTATTATCAGTTTTTCAAAGTAAGTATAGATTTGTCAAATGGCACCTCATTCATAAACCTTTACATTATTTTGTGACCCCCCTCTAATTTTGCCCCCTCTTGACAGAATCCCACCAAACTTTGCAAACTCATTCGGAATTAGGTCGGGAATATAATTGCAAAATTTCATGCAGTTTCATTAAAGGAGTATTGCGCTCAAAAATATTATTGTCCCAAGTGTTCAGGCATTTGTATGTAAGCATACGTTGATCGATTGTAAAAACGTTTCCTATGCACCTTACTGTGGTTTTCCTCACTTTTACATATGCGAAATCAGGTAGCAGGGCACAGCCATTTTGTGCTAATCTTATCTGTTGCCCCATCGCCCGAAGCTCAAGTGCCCTTTTGGCACTAAATCATAGTCCCCGCACCTGAAGCTGACATCAGCATTCCTAGCGATATTCTCTGCCTATATCCGTAACGCTATTGTGCAGCGTAGACAAACGCAGACAATCATCACCTACGTGCAGACGTCAGTTGATGCAAAATCCGGAATATCAACACATATCCTTTCACAGCACAGCGCGGCCCAATTCTGAATACAAAACACTATCTTTAAAGGAAACCACAATACTCTGCAATTTAGAATGTGCTTTATTTCACAATAAACACTCCGAAAAAACAGCCGCCGATTTCCATATTTAACCAAATATTTTGTTTCTTTCTTTGTTCTCAATACACAAATGTTTATCGTGAGTCACACAATGTTCCTTTGGGTATAAGCTCATTGGATGGAGGCACTGTGATTCGCAAGGCTTTGGCATCAGCTTGATGCTACACCACCGTAAACAATGTCAAGGTGCTCCTTATTGCCGGTACCACGAAAGGGCATATGGGCCTGGGGCGATCATCCCAAAACAGTGTGATGCTCGCTCATCCAACCATTGAGGTGTATCATCAACTGCCGGCTGAAGAAGCCATCAATTGGTATCTGAAAATTATGACATTCACAGTAGGGCAGGATGTGGCTGTGTAGAAAACATAACAGAAATGTGTCTCACTAGCCATTCTTAATTCTTTTCTAATCGATTCCATTACTTATGCACTGTGTGAAAACTAAGGATGAACACAAACAAGAAACAATGAAAACACAGAGAAAACAAAGTGCAGTGTTGGAGTCAACTATGTGATTGAGAGGTTAGTGCTATGCAGTGTGTTTAGCTCGCAATGGGAGGCCGATGCAGAAGTTGACTGAAGAATTTGAATAACACACAGACAGCATTTTGACAGAACATTAGCCTAGAATTGGGCGTTGGTGGAACCTGTGCGAACACAGACATGGATTCCATGCATTTTGGTGCCGGACTGCCCACCTGCCATGGGACAGATACAAGTACACACCGGTTGTTTCTGAGTCTCCTCACCAATTGCCAAAAACAACAAGCTATTGCAATGTTAGCCAGCCATCCATACCGGTCATAAAATGAAACCTTGACTCCTTTGTCTACAAATTTGTCTACAGTAAAACATAATAATCAGCATTTCCATTCTCTTGGTGGAACGCGGAGTGTCTGTTCAGATCAATGATTTTTCATCAAATTAAATGAAACGTTACTTAGTCCAGTTTTGGAATGCTGACCCTTATCATGTTTGACGTTTTAATATACCTCATTCCATTCCTTTCCTTTCCTTACGAATCCTCCCTTTGTTTCCAAGGACAAAAAACAATACAGGCTTATGCCTAGCTTAGTTTTGGTAAATGGAAACAACAAATTACCTCGGCAGGACATGAGGGAGTAGACAGCTGAAGGCATTGACCTTGAGGCCCACGGCATCAATTCCCTCATGTACCACTGTAGCATTAGGAATATATATGTAAAACAAATGAATTGTTTGCTTGCATACAGCAATGCCGTGCAAAATTTCCAGAGATTTACTCATTTATGAAAACACTCGGAATTCATAATCCACCTGTCAGCTGAGCATGTCTTCATTTTTTATGCTAGCGAACTCCACGCACAGGGAGCACGAACAGCCCCCACCTTTGCAAAGGCTGTGCACAGTGAACAGTGACTGCCCCCCACCTTTTTCCTCCAGCCCCTGTGTCAGACTAGCCTATTTGTCACGGCTGGTCCACCGCCAAGTGTTATAATTCAAACAGTGTTTTGGTTTTGCTTCCAATCATAAGGTCTTTGAAGAGCAGTACCCCTGTACCCACCACCCCTGCAATCATTTGGAAATGGAATGTGTTTGATATATTGTTTTATAGGGCGGCAGAGTTATCAGTATGCTGAATCCCTATAAAGACTGTATTCTTCTCGATGCCACTCTCCTAGTCTCATTCCCTTATGGATGTGTACAATCATTATTATTATATTTTTTATTTTGGGGACCTTGCGCCTTCGGACCCTACCACCGCACCACCTCAAAATCACCTCCCATATACCTAATATTATGGTCTTTCGCATTGAAAAACACCAGTTTTTTTGCTTCTTGCAGTCATATTCCATCCCATCCTCATCACCCCTCACCTCCTCAGATATTATTTGATAAGTTTGACAAGTGCAATGTTGTGTTTTTTTATATGTTTTACTGTGATGTTTGCGGACACTGGTTGCTGTCCGCAAATCCAAGATGGCGTGTGTTTACAAAATTCTGACGCACTTCACGCTTTCCACCATCTAATCAGCGGGCACGTTTGATGTCCGCGGACACCACGTTGCCTTCTAAACCAATCAGAATCCTGTCCGTGGAACAAACAGGGAAGCGTGTTCGCAGAGTGGACATAGATATCACACATATTTTGGGACCTACTTTTTGGTTGTTTTAAAAAAAACTTCTGGACGCATTTCCACCAAATTTATAAAAGCACACTTTTGGAATCCAAGCCGCCGCTCCTGCCACTAATTTGGTGAAAATCCGACCAGCGGTTTGGGCTGTAGGCGTGCGCAAAGTTTTTTCTCCATTCAGTCTATGGGAAAAAAAATAATTTTGGGTCCCCGCCTATAACTGTGCCCCCCCCTTGACCAAACCTCACCAAACTTTGCAGAGTGGGCCATATATTTTTCTGAGAAGTTTGGTGCGGATTCGTCCAGGGGGAGCAAAGTTATAAACCGGCCAAAAAGTGCTCTTCCTATGGATGCTTGCGACCAGTATGGCGGAAAAGAACAATCTGAGGGTCCTGGATGCGTGAGGGATCATGGGTACAGTGGACGCCACACTAGGGATAGTATTACTGGCACGCCCTGTGTCGACGCCCATTTTCGAGTTTCGAAAAACAAACTGTAATACTCCGCAGCTTCCACTAGATTTCGGCCTATGCACAGCATGTGAATCTAAGCAGATACAAGCATCAGAAATACGATTACGGTGAGTAATGTATCCCATATATATATATATATATATATATATATATATACATTAGGGGTTTATGGTGAAGACAGTTACGTTGTTAGCATAACCTTTGTTGATAGGGTGTAACCAATGTTAAAGGGATGAGATAAAGTCAAAGGTGACCATTTTGGTGGGATGGCCCACCCAAAAGATATTTCCTAGCTTAACATTTATCGGTGTCACAGAGGGGATTATAAATTTGTAGGTGAACCCTGCTTTGGGTGTGGACCTCAGAGGTTCCTCTTTTTGCCCTCATTTTTAGAGTGAGGTGGGCACACTGTGCAGGAAAACTCCAGTTAAGCAGCCTCAAGCATAGGAAGGGTGCAGGGAATGTATAACATTCCAATACTTTTTGTTATTGTTTGCAAAAAAATCAGATCTGCTTGAGGTTTAAATATTCCTCTCTGGGTGTAATGTGTTTCATTGTTGCATGAGGAACTCAAGTGTTAGCCCCTCTCATGTCGTAATGTTCCATCTATCATATTACGGATTGCATAACATGCTCTTTCGCTCCACAGCTGGTTTGATGAGGGTGAGGTTATATAGTTGTCCCAACATGGCCTACTGGTGAAGGCCAAGCCAGCACAACACGGCCAAAGATACACCAGGACTTCACACTAGTTTTACCGAAAGGTTGTTTGTGTAATTTTGACTTCTTCATAAACTATCAATCCTACTACAAGAGGCGGGATGTAAAACAATCCCCATACCTTAAAGAAAGTAACCAACAAGTAGAAGACCTCAGAATAAGAAGTTAATTTCACAAGAAGTGCCATAGCAGCCACAGTTAATGCAAACTGCATGAGCACCGACATTGCCTGAGGCCCAGTGGAAAACAAACTTTGAGACACACCTCAAAGCTTTGGAAGCAAGTAAGAAACGCAGCCTGTTCATTAATGCCTTAGGGAGGGAGGGACCAAGAACATACAATGCACTAGCACCATAGAGGAACCAGGATGGATTGCAGATCGCAAACAAGTGCGAGGAGTCATTATCCAGGGATGCTAAACATCTCGAAATTAAAGAAAACATCATAAAGCATAGACTGCGATATTACTTTATAAAGCAGGATGCTGCAGAAAACATAGATGAATACCCGACTAAATTGTGTGAAGTGGCGTTGTCTTTTGTTTTTGCTTAAACCTATACTACATACTCAGAGGCATGGTGTTGGTTGGGTGCAGGAACCCCTGACATCCAAGAAGAGCTAGTGCAATGCAGAAATGCAACACTGGAAGGGGCTATAACCACAGCCAACAGCATGGAAGAAACAGTAAAGCATTCAGCTATTGGGAAGACTATAAAACAAGAACCTGATTCTAGATAAGTAAATGCAGGGAAGCTCCACACTTCCAGGTAAGAGGAGCGAGACAGCAGGTGGCAAAAGCCCAGGTGAGGCAGATGCAAGACAGAAAGGGAGTGTTACCTATGCAGAAACAATGAGCACATAGCCAATGACAAATGTGGTACAGCCAAAGATGCTAAATGAACTAAATGTTCAAAATACAGCCACTTTGCTAATGTTGCCAAATGTTAAACATGAGAACAGTGTCCCATGTGGAAGATAACGCCAGCAGATCAGTCTCACCAGAGGTAAATGACAGAGGAGACATTATAGCTGTCAGAGACACCAAGTGGAAATCAAAAGTACCAAAACCCATGTGCAAAATACAATTTGGGCAGGATAATGCTTCGATGCTAGCAGATTTCGGCTCCGCTAACACTATCATATAGAAGCATTCATAGACTGACCCATGGCCAAATAAATAACATCCATCTAATGTTCATATATTTATTTTTTAAATGTGGAATTTTCATTTGCATCTTTTCCTTTTGTATAGATTTCCCCACACATACACACCCCTGGCAGGAGTAAAAGGATAAGGATACAAATCTTCTCAATGATGACAAAATTACCTTGCCAAGATGGTAAAACATCTTCTCCTTGGATCGGTTACTCTGAAAATTATAAAGATAACCCCTGTCACCTACCTTGTACTCCCTTTTTGTGGTCTTAGGTCATAGTAAGTTTTCATCCCTTCAGCAGACTTCTCAAGATTGTGTTGGGCACATGCAAAAGCATGCAGGTGCCTTCCCATATTTTCTTTGTATGCATGAGTAGCTGAGGCATTTATCAATGACTGTTCCTGAGTTCTGTAACGCAGGTGTTGAGGTAATACAATTTTTCGTCCTGTCATTAATTTAAATTGGGACATTTTGGTGGCAGAAGAAGGTGTAGAGGGCTGGGAGGTTAGTTCAGGGGCAACGCATTTGTCTTGAAAGCAAGACAACACAGAGCAACACAGGTTTGAATCCCTGTCCGTTCTCTGGTATTAAGCATGTTATAAAATTATTAATTAATTAAAGCTGATGGCCATCAGAACAAGCGGCAGTCAGATGCTCCAACTTGGCCCAGAATCAATCACAAACTTCTTCAAGATTCTCTTAATTGTTTTGTTGTATGTTTCCACAACCCTGCTCAATGGTAGGTGGTAGGCGATGTGGAGTTTTCTTTTCACTCCTAAAATTTCCCACATCTTAGTCATCATCTCACCCATAAAATGACTACTTCTGTCTGATTCAATGCTTTGAGGAAGACCGAAGTGAGAAAAGATGTGGTTGGTCATCCAAGTGATGGCTGCCTCTGCTTTACAGTTTGGGGCAGGAAGGTACTCGATTCCTTGTGAAGAGGTATGTAACTGTCAACATGTGTGTGTTTCTTCTGGAAGAACGAGTTACTGGTACAGGGAAGTCTACTTGAAAATCAGACAATGGTAATGTATTTCCCTTTTTCTGTACAGTAGCTCTGTGTGTGAGAGAACTTGGTTAGAATTGAGTACACACGTGACACATCTTTAAATAGGTATTGAGATATTGGTCCATATGTGGCCAGTAAGCGACTTCTCACAGTATCTCTAAAGTCTTTTGAAATCCCCTATGACTGGTGATAACTGCGTAATGGGAGCGGATTAACATCAGACTGAAGAAAGAGGTAGGCACCACCAAGTGGTCGTTCCCAAATTGGGGTTTGCTCACCAACAGTCGGTCTTGAATCTTAAAAATCTTCCGAAATTTCATCAGCATTCAGAGGTCTTTTTTTCATTGGTAGTCTGGTTCTATCAGAGGGAATCTGATTGAGTCTTCTAAATAATGATTGAGCTTTCCAATAATGGGATTCTCCTTTTGAACAGTGATCAGGTCTGTATCAGGAGCATCTCTAGTCCACTGAGAAGCTGAAAGTTCACTGTCAGTGCAATTTTGTGATCAGGCCACTGCCATATCTATGAAGCCCCACTGTGGAGCTCCTGATTTGGCCAAGCCGTCAGCCAAATCATTTCCAGTTTTATTAGGAGCCTCTATCTTGGAATGACCTTTGATATTTTTCCAATACATGGTTTGAGACAGGCATGGTATCAAGACAGACACAGACACAAAGGATAATAGTTTGAAAACCTTTATTAAACATCTTAGGGTTGGTGAAATGCCTAACTTTCTCTAAGTCTAATGGTTTTTTTCCCTCAACTGATGCTTCTAAGGAGAGTTGAGGTCCGTAAGTCCCATAAAACAAAAGTCTGTCTGTGTCAAACCTATGTTTGCCCTCATTCTTGAAACAAATGTTGTGCTGGGTCTTCTTAAAGGAAAATGGTGGTTCAAACAAAAGAAGTGAAAAACAAGGCTGGATTCAGGTGGCCTTATCGTCAGGGTCAGTTCTGCCAGTTTGAAACATTTCAACTTAAACAGTGCCCTTGGAATCTTCCAGGCCAGGCTCGTGCAGCAAAACAAATCAGTTCACAAAATATTCCCAGGTCAAAATAACGTAACTCCAAAAAGGTGTCTTATGCTCTTCCAGGCACCTTCCTCAGTTTTCACATAAACCAAATCACAACATTTCTTAAGTTCTCTTGGGGTTCTCTTCTCCAAGCTTTTCACAAGCAACAACTCAACTAGAGCCTCTCAGAGTTACTTTTCTCAAGCTTCCTGAAGTTCACAATCTTTACTGGCATCTCAGGGTTCGCTTCCCCAAGCTTAGGCCTCTCTTGTTTCAATAGTTTAATGAAAGTTCACAATTCTTATGGGCCTCTCAGGGTTCCCTTCCGCAAGCCTAAATTCCATACGGGCTCAATGGAAATTGGAAGCCGGATGCACTGGCATCGTTATGAACAGTGCCGGTGCATCTGACATGCTTTGCTCGGGGGTGCCGGTACGGCCGCTAGTTTGCTGGGCCGGGAACTATGGTACCGGCATGCTTACCGGTACCGTAGTTCCGAGACCGGCAAATGTATAATAAGCCCTATATCTTGCTTTCTTCCTTTGCTGTTTGCACACTTTTACTTTCTTGCCGCTCACTCGTGCTGCTAGCACGCTTTATTTTTTTCGCTCCTGTTCCGCCCGTGCCGTTCGCACATTTAAAACTTCCAGTTTCTTTTTGGGTCGCTTGCATCCACTTGTTTCTACCTTTTCTTTACAACTTGAAAAACCTATCCTTTTGCCACGCTTGTGCACCTGTTTCTTTCTCTTGCTGTCATGCCGCTTACACACTCCTTGCTTTAATTAATGCTCCTGCTCCAGCCTCCAACAGGCGAACCAGGCTTCTCACTGTTCTAGAAACTCACTGGTTAGCGCTGTGCTGGCGCGAGGTCTCATTGACTTCAGTGTCGAGCTCAGGGTCTCACCACCTGCCCATCAGGCACCCCTGGGACCTGGACACCTCCCAGGGGAATGAGCAGTTGCCTGGACATGAGCAACTAGATGCAGCAAAGCCCAATTTGCCTCCCTGGAGACACAGCTCCCTTGCATGCTGCAACCCTTCAGACACACCAGGTCACTGTCTCAGCGTCCCCCTCTCCTCCGGATCCTTTGGGGTCATCCAGCTGCAGCCTCCTGCAGTTCAGCTCCCACGGTCCATTCACAGCTCATTGTGAATCTCTGGCAGAAACTGGCTCAGGACTGAGAAGGGATTGCCTGCTGGACTCAGCCACACAGCCTCCGTTCTCCCCCAGCTGCTGCTCTCTGCACTGCTGAGTACTCCACCACTTAAACACTTGAGCCCTATCAAAGGGGTTTCAGGTGTGAGTACTTGGCCTCCCTTGCCTGACTCTCATTAAGCCAATTATTAGGACATGCCTGAACTTTAGGTTTCCTTTTCTGCTGGTCAGTACTTGAGTACAGTTCATTAGAATACAGGTGTGTATATTGCTGTCAAGTGCCTGACTCTTCCTGACCTCATTAAAGGTACATCCTAGTGGTGTAGTGTAGTAGGCCTCCCCATTCATCTTCCTCCTTAAGGTACTTTTCCTATAGGTCATCTTTATAACTCCCGGCGCCTCTTCCTCGTCCCAGTATATGTTAGAAAGGGATATGGGGAAACCGGACAACTCTGGAAATATCCCATAAAGGCTGAAGGAGATTAGGATGATGGATAGTTGGGAAGGGGAATATTGCGTCATACCCGCAGGCATCCTTTTCCCACTCTCCAAGGACCACTTACTTAGGTGATCCACCCTCGCTTGTCCACCCCGAGGATTGGGATCCAAAAGCGATGGCGATTCCCAGGCCATCTGAGCAAAGGATCCAAAGGGAGAAAATGTAAGGATTCCCTCAGGTTTCTCACAATTTTCATTTAATTAGATGTCACCAGCTCATCAATAGTCTAAAATTATTTACCATGTTGTGATGGTTCATTATATGCACAAACAATGCCTCTGTTTTTCCAATAAACCAGGTGTTCCGCAAACCCACTTTGGACATAATGATAAGCACCGGTTCTGTGAGTTGGTGTTTTATGGCAGACTTGTGGAGTTCTTTAATTTAAGTAGTGCCTTGACTTTCTTTTTCTGGCGATTGACTCTCTGCAGTGATTTCATGTCCCAGAAAGTTTGCTGTGTTTTTGCACCATTGTGCTTTCTGGAAAAATAATTTTGCACCATTTTTTTTCAACTGGGCAAGAACATTTCGGATTTCTGTCGGATGTTCTTCCACAGTTGAGCTTTTCATCAACAGATCACCCCAATGGGTCAAGTTTCCTCGCGCCCAAATCAGGAATGGCCTTGTCAAGGAAAATGTTAAACTTATTTCCTGTGTATACAAAGGGCATACGGGTCCAAGAATATTGTTTCCCCCAGAAGGTAAAGGCAAGCTTATACTGATCCTCACTATTAATGGGCACTGTCAGTAGCCATTTGTCGAGTGAGGGGCTGAATACAACTTTGATCCTTGGATCGGGGCCATTCTTAGTTCGATATAGAAAGAGGCCACCTTTACACATGGACCCATTTATTCAACTGCCACAGGTTGGCACAAAGTCTCCATTGCCCATTTGGTTTTAGGATCCCCAGTACTGGATTGTTAAAAGTACTGTGGACAGGACGAATTAGCATGCAGGGTTTCAGATTTCAGATAATCTTCATGAGTGATTCCATGGATGTGAGAGGCAACTTGTATTGTCTTACAAACACAGGAGCCATTTCAGGGTCTGTAGGTATTGTTAAATAAATAGTTGTATGCCCACAATCATATGAGTCAACTAAGAAGATACTCTGGAAATCCAGGAATACCTGCTGTAATGGTTGTGTGAAAAATGCGAGCCAGAATAACATGGTGTCGATACGCAGCCATTTTTGAACACTCATCTTCCATCACAGTAATAAAGTCTGCGTTTTTTGCGGGCCTCACAGAATGAGCAAGTAGCAGCGAAAACCGAGCAAGGTCATATGAATATTATTCGAGTGGACTTACTGCAGAGAATAGTTATTGTATTGTCCATTGAAGGACGAGTACAGAAAGGGAGTTGGAGCACACTGCAGGTGCATGATAAGGGGTCTGGGAATGAATACGAGAGAGAGAGACGCTGGGTTTTTCCACTTCTAACTGGATTTTTCCACCCTCTGTCCCTTCGACTTGTTATCTGCTCTTCGACCGAGAGCAGAACGCAATTGAGAAGGGCAGGGAAATGCCCCCATAAAGGAGAGAGCATTGTATGGAGAAAGTTAGTTAGAATCTGGACCCCCTGGTGATGCAGTCTTGCTGAAAGGGAGGACGCTCCACTTCAGACCCTGTTGGACGCAGTGATCTCTTTGCCTACCTGCTGAGGGACTAAGCAGTGTTGTTGGTGGCTAAGATGAAGGTTTCTTCTGCCTCATGTCTGACAGTGATGTAACCTATATTCAAATTGTTATATATCTAAGTATATGTTTGATTATTGGTATCTATATATATATAAATCTTATATGATGTATGTGTATTCTTTCTGCTAGTGTGAGTCCAATTACTTGTTTTTGCTGAGGGGGCCGGGGAGACACAAGTGTTAGTGCTTTCCCCACACGGCCAAACGGACGCAAAACACCTGCCTCAGTTGTTGTCATTGTTAATCAGTCTGCCAGGCATCGGCCATACTGATCTGTACTTTGACCATCTGCCGGAAACCCAGAAATTCCTCTGGTTTTGAGATTTCAGAAGTATCCGGAAGTTGGATGGAGAGATTTATTTTTATGACGTTTACCTGCACAGGAGGTTCCCTGGATTAGAGATCATTATTATTAGGGCATAAGGGCATGAAGAATACATGAAGAAATGTCCACCTGTCTTGTATTAATCTTTTCTGGTTGGATACTGTTGGTCTTAAGGAATTGAACATATAATTTAATTTTTTATAAAGCAATAGAATAGTATTGGGAGTTAACCATCATTCCAATATGTGTCTGCTCTCAAAGTATCACTTTTAGGATAGCTTTTATCCACCAATATTCGAAGGTTGTTGTCTTTGAGATTGACTAGTGGCATTGAATGTAAAGACAATCCTTCTTGATGGAGGGTATGATAACATGTTTTTTTTAATGATTCCTGATTGATCAGTGTGTGTCCTCTCTTTATTTTGATTGCTACTCTAAATTGTTGCTCTTGTCCTGGATAGTAACATTTTTTTTGCTTGGACTTCAACAGTATAAGGCAACAACTAAGCTGACCGAAACACTTTCTCATCATTTTTAAATCCCATTGGGTTACCACCCAGTCTTGATCAAAGTTTATCAAATCCAAATTAAATGCAAGTTGATGGGGATTGTCACTACCCTGATCAAATTCAGAAGTGACATCTCTAATGATCCAAAAATTATTGTCAATTCTTTATCGCCAAATTATTTTTTTTAAATGTTCCTGCTAGGTAGTACAAGTTTTAAATGTTGGGCTTCCTGACCAACTTCCCATTTATTTATCAAATGAAAAGTGGGAATGATCTGATCTTTTTGGAGTCATCAAAACAGGGTTTTGCTTATAGAGCGTTTTCAATTACTTAGACAGATCTTTCCCTTCATTTATCTCCATGGGGAAGAACGTGTGCTTACCCTTTTTATGAACTTCAGTAAAATTGTGAATATGTTTTTCAGGACTCTTTTCAAGAGAACTTTGGATTTCTTTGGGGTTTACCTGAGTGTACAACTTCAAGGTATCCCCTTCCACCGTCTAAGGCCACTTGTTCTTGGGTGGCAGATACATTTTTAGGAGTTAGGATGAGGCTCCCTCACTGCTCTGTTCTCTTGAGATAATAGAGATCTTGGGAACCTGATCATTCTGAAAATTCAATTCTCAATCAGGTTGGGCTGTTGTTCATTCAAGTGACAAGTGCCATTCAGGCTGACATAATGGGCACTCCTGTTCAGCTTGATGGGTTGGTTTGAAGCTTGTTCATGCACTCAATCAGAGGAGATAGCCTCCGAAGGAAATAATTTCCCCATAAATAGGATGTGTCCTCTGGAACCATGATGATCATCAGATGCTTCAGACATTGTTGCCCAATTTGTATCTCTATATCCACATTTCCATTGATATAAATATCCTTTCCATCATAATATTGGTGTTCTTCTAGAAGAGGTATGGAAGGAATTGTATTACTCTCCCCCTTCCTAGACTAGGTTGGTCATACATTGTTTTTTAAATCAAGGTCAGCTGTGACTCTGTGTATACCAGAGCTGATAAATCACACTGATTTTGTACAGCAGCAAAGAATCTACCTTCCTTATACTCTAGTTCACAAAGAAGGTTTGAGTTATTAGACAGCTTGGCATGAATGTTCTTGATGTCATTTATTTATTTAACTTGACCTTGGGTTGCCACCATATGTGCATGTCCTTCTTTGAGATCAAGTGCATGTGAGTTGGCTTGGGAACCTGCCAGAATATATGCATGGTTAAAAAGTAAATATCGAGTAGGTGAATCACCCCTTTCCACAGACTCTTAGCTGCCTCCTCTATTCAGAGGACAATATTCATAATCCTTTAGGAGGGAGGGTATCTTGACTTTTTCTAGACTTTGTTCATAATTTCTCTTTTATCCGATTGGCTTTTGTGTTTAGGGGTATATTGGCACTTCTTGGTCTCTGTTGGCATACTGTCAGATTGAGAGTTTTCTATTTTGACCCACTTTTCTTTAGGATGTGGCACACCATCTCTGATAGAGGAGACTTTCTTGTTTTGTTTTCTGGGTTTTCCTCTCCATCAATGGTGACTATTTCATATTTATTTTCTTGGGATTTCACTCTTTTTCTCTGTTCTTTTCATTCTAGTGCCCAGTGGAAATGGTTGCCACTACAAGTTTCTAGCATTTCTTTAATTAATTAAGTGGTCTTTTTATGGATCAGAACGGAAGCTCCCTCAACAACTTGGAATATCTTTTCCTCCATAGCCCCTTTTTCATCTTCCAATAGGACACTGTTATCAGGATTGTTTGTCTTTTGTCATCGTCCCCCTGGGGCACTTGACCCTGGATTCGGGTATTTTGGCAAACACTTGAAGTCTGAGGGTTCTGTTGGGCCCTCAACATCTGTCCAATGTTCTCTGTCAATTGCTTGACATGTCGCTACAGTTGAGAGATTTCTTCTTCTTCCTCAGGCATGTAGGGAGGCCTTTGCTATACATTTGTTGCTCACTGGAAGGATAACTATCCCTCCTAGTAAGGTAACTCAGTATTGTAGAATATTAATGCTGTAACCATCATTTCTGGATCTCCACTCCCCTCAATTCTGGCTCTGTTCTTCTGGAATTTAGAAGGAGTAGAAGGAAAGATGTTTTGGCAATTGTAATTAGGATGGTAAGTACTTCGTAAATGTTCATTTTGAGGGGATGTTAGATTTCTTTCCCGTGAGAAATTCTGATTAGGATAGGAGAATTGTTCCTTGATTTTGATACCCCCCCTTGTTGGGTTGGGATGTGTATCAGTAGCCCATGGTGGACCTAGATCTCAGGTACCATGGACCTATATATGTACTGTAGTTAGAGGGGTCGATTGGGACTGAGAAGATGGCCTCCTCTGTCTGTCATTCTATTTGGTAGTAAGAGGAGGAATTTTCGACCCTCAGGTCTCCAGGTCCAAAGAGGAGTGCTGTTCACCTCTGGCACTTTTGCAGTGGTATGTTGTTTGGTGATTTGGGAGTTTTTGTATTGTTTTTACTTTCTGTAGGCTTTTGGACCTCATAAATCCTTATAGCTTGGGAAATCACACAATTGAGACTTTGCGAATTATAGAAGTCCCGCACAAATTAGGTGACCATGTATTTTTGAAGGACGTGAGAAAATGTGTTTATGAACTCTCTACTGTTGGTGTTTACCTACCGAGAAGTTTTTGCAAATGCACACTTCCACTCTTGGAGATTTGTTCTTGCTACGCACCATATTATATGCTGCATTACGGACCTCTTGGGGTTTCTGTGTGCAGAAAAGTGTTTTAAAATGGCCATCTTGTAGAACATCTATGGTGAGTTTGGTCCTCCAGCCCACTCCTTATTCCAAATGAGGACATTATTTGTTCATTTAATTCTAAATATTCATGCACAGAATATTTTGTGATTTTGTAATAAGGTGTTATAAAACCTTTGACAGCTAATATTTGTTTTTTAAGGACTTTTATGAAACTTTTTTGGGATATACCCTTCTTATTTCTTTGAACCTGATCCTACTCTCCCTCAGAGGCAGAGAAATTGCTGGAACACCATTCATTGGTGTCATCTGGTGCCTCCGTAGTATGCTGATCTTGGCAATGCCTTCTAGATGCACGTGACCCAGGAAGCTCCTTTTGTTCTTTTCTCTGAGATGTTTGTGTTATTTTCCCAGGATACCTTTTTAGAAGTTGGATAATCGTGGGTTTCTTCCTTTGAGGAGTGTATTAAACACTGTCTCTTCTCCTAGATGGCCTAGAACATCCTCCCTGTCTCCCTGTTGTGAAGACACATTTAAAATGCCCTTCCTGGGCTGAAGAATTTGTCTTTTCTATCTCAGCCAAGCGGGGTAGATGATTTCTCTGCAGAATAATTTTCTGTCATTCAAAGCATTTCAATCCTTTTTGATATTTTTCCTCAGGTCCAGAAGTATTGTCATGTCCACACCTGTCTCCTGACATGCCAAAGGTGGCACCCTCCCCCTTCTCCCTGTTGAGGGTGAGAAGTCCTCTGTCTGATAAGGAATACTCTGCTTCCTGATCACAAATATTTGGGAGAGGGGATGCTCAAATATTTGGGAGAGGGGATGCTCGACACCTCACAACTCCTTGTTCTCTCGTAGGGTCAGGCATATTATATCCCTCACTATACATATGGGATGTTTTAGGTAGGTGGAATTAGGCCTTTAGCAGAAGGGACTTAACCCCCCCATCCAAAGCACCTGTCTCTTGTGATTGTCTTCTGTGTTTGTTTGTTTGTTTCTTTATTTATTTATTGTGCACGCCAACCCCAAAGGTATCACAGACTCTTAGCTGCCTCCTCTATTCAGAGGACAATATTCATAATCCTTTAGGAGGGAGGGTATCTCGACTTTTTCTAGACTTTGTTCATAATTTCTCTTTTATCCGATTGGCTTTTGTGTTTAGGGGTATATTGGCACTTCTTGGTCTCTGTTGGCATACTATCAGATTGAGAGTTTTCTATTTTGACCCACTTTTCTTTAGGATGTGGCACACCATCTCTGATAGAGGAGACTTTCTTGTTTTGTTTTCTGGGTTTTCCTCTCCATCAATGGTGACTATTTCATATTTATTTTCTTGGGATTTCACTCTTTTTCTCTGTTCTTTTCATTCTAGTGCCCAGTGGAAATGGTTGCCACTACAAGTTTCTAGCATTTCTTTAAAAAATTAAGTGGTCTTTTTATGGATCAGAACGGAAGCTCCCTCAACAACTTGGAATATCTTTTCCTCCATAGCCCCTTTTTCATCTTCCAATAGGACACTGTTATCAGGATTGTTTGTCTTTTGTCATCGTCCCCCTGGGGCACTTGACCCTGGATTCGGGTATTTTGGCAAACGCTTGAAGTCTGAGGGTTCTGTTGGGCCCTCAACATCTGTCCAATGTTCTCTGTCAATTGCTTGACATGTCGCTACAGTTGAGAGATTTCTTCTTCTTCCTCAGGCATGTAGGGAGGCCTTTGCTATACATTTGTTGCTCACTGGAAGGATAACTATCCCTCCTAGTAAGGTAACTCAGTATTGTAGAATATTAATGCTGAAACCATCATTTCTGGATCTCCACTCCCCTCAATTCTGGCTCTGTTCTTCTGGAATTTAGAAGGAGTAGAAGGAAAGATGTTTTGGCAATTGTAATTAGGATGGTAAGTACTTCGTAAATGTTCATTTTGAGGGGATGTTAGATTTCTTTCCCGTGAGAAATTCTGATTAGGATAGGAGAATTGTTCCTTGATTTTGATACCCCCCCTTGTTGGGTTGGGATGTGTATCAGTAGCCCATGGTGGACCTAGATCTCAGGTACCATGGACCTATATATGTACTGTAGTTAGAGGGGTCGATTGGGACTGAGAAGATGGCCTCCTCTGTCTGTCATTCTATTTGGTAGTAAGAGGAGGAATTTTCGACCCTCAGGTCTCCAGGTCCAAAGAGGAGTGCTGTTCACCTCTGGCACTTTTGCAGTGGTATGTTGTTTGGTGATTTGGGAGTTTTTGTATTGTTTTTACTTTCTGTAGGCTTTTGGACCTCATAAATCCTTATAGCTTGGGAAATCACACAATTGAGACTTTGCGAATTATAGAAGTCCCGCACAAATTAGGTGACCATGTATTTTTGAAGGACGTGAGAAAATGTGTTTATGAACTCTCTACTGTTGGTGTTTACCCACCGAGAAGTTTTTGCAAATGCACACTTCCACTCTTGGAGATTTGTTCTTGCTACGCACCATATTATATGCTGCATTACGGACCTCTTGGGGTTTCTGTGTGCAGAAAAGTGTTTTAAAATGGCCATCTTGTAGAACATCTATGGTGAGTTTGGTCCTCCAGCCCACTCCTTATTCCAAATGAGGACATTATTTGTTCATTTAATTCTAAATATTCATGCACAGAATATTTTGTGATTTTGTAATAAGGTGTTATAAAACCTCTGACAGCTAATATTTGTTTTTTAAGGACTTTTATGAAACTTTTTTGGGATATACCCTTCTTATTTCTTTGAACCTGATCCTACTCTCCCTCAGAGTCAGAGAAATTGCTGGAACACCATTCATTGGTGTCATCTGGTGCCTCCGTACTATGCTGATCTTGGCAATGCCTTCTAGATGCACGTGACCCAGGAAGCTCCTTTTGTTCTTTTCTCTGAGATGTTTGTGTTATTTTCCCAGGATACCTTTTTAGAAGTTGGATAATCGTGGGTTTCTTCCTTTGAGGAGTGTATTAAACACTGTCTCTTCTCCTAGATGGCCTAGAACATCCTCCCTGTCTCCCTGTTGTGAAGACACATTTAAAATGCCCTTCCTGGGCTGAAGAATTTGTCTTTTCTATCTCAGCCAAGCGGGGTAGATGATTTCTCTGCAGAATAATTTTCTGTGATTCTAAGCATTTCAATCCTTTTTGATATTTTTCCTCAGGTCCAGAAGTATTGTCATGTCCACACCTGTCTCCTGACATGCCAAAGGTGGCACCCTACCCCCTTCTCCCTGTTGAGGGTGAGAAGTCCTCTGTCTGATAAGGAATACTCTGCTTCCTGATCACAAATATTTGGGAGAGGGGATGCTCAAATATTTGGGAGAGGGGATGCTCGACACCTCACAACTCCTTGTTCTCTCGTAGGGTCAGGCATATTATGTCCCTCACTATACATATGGATGTTTTAGGTAGGTGGAATTAGGTTTGGCAGAAGGGACTTAACCCCCCCATCCAAAGCACCTGTCTCTTGTGATTGTCTTCTGTGTTTGTTTGTTTGTTTGTTTATTTATTTATTGTGCACACCAGACCCAAAGGTATCAGGGCGAGGAGATTAGAAGGCATAAAGCTTAGTTACAGTAATTTGAGGCAAACAATTTAGTTACAATGGTATTGAGGAGCAACATAGCAGATAGAGCTGGTCATAAAAAAGTGATTTCACATCAAATCTAGAAATGCATAGTACATACAGGTAAATACAATGAGACAGAAATATAGAGGATGTCTACAGTGGGATACGGGCATATATATAAATGTGGGAGCTAGCTAATAGAGTATTTACAGCAGAGGGATTATTTACAGCAGAGGGATTATTTACAGTTGTGAACCTAGTTTGACAGGTTTAGTTGTTATTCTCTAGGAGCCATTTGATCAGATTCTGCCTAAATTTGGCAAAGGTTTGGTCCATTCAATGAGGGCAGAAAGGAGTTCCACAGTTGTGCTGCTTTGGCTGGGAAGCTAGTGCCTCCAATGGTGGATAATTTGAAGCATGGCACTTAAAGACAATTGGAATTGGTTGCTCTCATGGGTCTGATTGAGGTTTTATCTATCAGATAGCGTGGTGCCTTATTGTTAAGGCATTTATGGGTGAGAGAGGCTATTTTTAATTGAATTTTCTCATGTGTAGATATCCATTTATGTTTCCTTCTTGTTTCAGATATGTATTCTTTCTTTGAGATACTTAGGGTAGCTCTCAGGGCATTATTGTGGGTACCTGTAATTTATTAATAATGTATTTGTTGGCACCGATGTATAATGCATTGCAATAATCGAGTCTGGATAGAATCAAAGCTCTAGCCAGAATCATGCAACTGTTGGATGATAAGAATTGTTTACCAGGTCTAATTTATTTGCTTGTGTATGCTGTAGATGAGGCTAGAGTGTTTACCTGTTTGGTAAATGTTAGGGTTTAATCTAGGTAAAAACCTAGGGTTTTTACTTCTTTGGCTACTTTTATAGACTTCCCATCAATAATGAGGGATGAGTACTCAAGGCTAAGTCTGGTAAGGTAAGATTTTAAGGCCATTTTATAGTCCCTTACTTCCTTGCGTAATTGTACCTTTTTTTCTCACTCAAATCACATATACAGGTTTGATTAGCTGTAACTGTTTTTTGCTCTGCAAAGTTAACAAGTTCTTTTTAGGTTGCAGTTACTGCTGTAAAAATGTATGCTAGACTTTTCTTAATTTTCCTCTTCGCAGTGCAGAATGTATTTTTCATAGGATTTCTTTTTGGGCTGCCTTTTCCAGGGCAGTCCATATTTGTTCCAATTGATCTTGTACTTTTCACTTTGGCTAGTTATTGGACAGACACTAGGCCTACACCCTTATTTACATGTGTCAGATTTACCTTTTGAATCAGTTGCTGTTGCTCATGAATTTGAGCATCACGTTCTTGTGTGAGCTGATCTCTCTATCATTTTATGATGCTAAAATTATGATTAAATTCCTTAAATTCAGTTGGGTCTTAGCTTCTTTGAGAAATAGTTTGTTAGTTTCTTCTTATAATTCTGCCATGTGTTGCTTAAGTGTCACTGTGTTGTCCAAAGGGCCTTATTACTTGTAGCTTGGCCATTATATTTTCCTAAAGTTTATTTTAGGCCTTCATGCACTGATTATAAATTGCCTGAAGACTTAAAAAGTGTGTCTCTTGGTTCTGCAGCTCATCACGCTATGGCTTGATTTCAGCTTGCATTTCATCAATTACATTTTTCTGTTGCAATATGGAAGCTTGACTTTCAGTGTTTGTTGTGACCTCAAAATGTCTTCCAGTTTAGTTTATCATCACACAATGGTTTGGCGCTCAGAAGCCCCTTCGAATTTTTGTGGGCTGCTTCTTGCCACTCTTTAATCTGAACATTCCTGTCCGCTAACCTGCTCTCCACTAATTGAAGGTTGAAATACAAATCTACAGAGAGGCAAATCAGATTAAAATGTTCTTCTTCTACTGTTGTACTCATATATATAAATATATATAGCCTCTGTAGGAGCTGTAGGAGCTGATTTGAAGGGCCATTTCCAACTCAAATATCTGGACCCACAGATGCCACTCTTTTCATCATTTCTTTCTTCCATATTTCAATATGTGTGGCTGCCCAATCCCCTTCAAATATCATTTTAAAAGAGAATGGGCTTGAAACTACAGGCATACCTATGTCAGACATCTCTCAGTTGGGGTAAAACACAGTAATCTACCTCCAAAATTCTCACTTAACAGACAAATGACAAACGTTGTTAATTCAATTTTACTACTGTCACTCATTCACTTCCAACTCTAAATTTGAACCATAATCCTTTTCTGCATAACTCTGTACTTCTGTGCACACCTTTCTATTTCCATGTGAGGCTGTGGTATCAACACCTTGTTATCCAAATGCAACACAAATTTTACATGCACGTTCGTGAGCTCTGCATAACTTGAGTGAAAAAAGGTTTCTGTTGCAATGCCACTTGCAATCCTAGAAATCATACCGGGATGAGCCCTCAAATTTCATAATGTTTTAAATGGCTTCATCTACTTCGTGGCTTTTTCCACCCCAAGTCAGGCACACACATTTTATAATTATTTAACAGGTTTCTTTTTATAAACCTGGAACATGCCAGTTTAACAATGCTGATTCCCTACAGCCTCCCTCCACTTTCGGGACAAGAAACACACAGGTCTGCACAGAAGGTAAATTTATTCAAAAAATAGAAAAAAATCAAATCAAAGTAAAATATAACAAATTATACTTCTTTACCATTCTCTATGAAATCACAATGTCAGTGATTACTACAATGATGAATGATCAATACACTGCTCAATTCAATTGTCAAAGGGGCATCTAACTTGGGTTTCCACTTTTTGAAAGCACACACATCATCATATGTACATTTGGTTTACCCTGATCGCATATTCACTATCAGTTAAAAAGTGAATGAGTGTTCACAGCAAAGCTTTAATTTTATAGGGAACAAAATTAAGCAGAACATCCCAGCCAATCTACATTTAATTTGTTGAAAATAGGCACCTCCTTTATATTAAATGTATGTCACTATGTCAAACAGCATTTTAGAAAACTCAAATTAAAGGCAGGCTACATGATGTTCCTGCATGTATGTTGCTTGCAAAATAATTTCTTTATTTAACATATATTTGCTAGGTTCCCTTCAATGGTGTTTCTATTACATTAAGACATACAAAGTGCTCATTTGCATTTTATTTTGTTTTTCCTCGTGTGGTTCAGAGCCATTACTAGGACTCTGCTTGGTAATATAACTAGGGAATAACTTAAATTACACTATTTTTATAGGCATGTTCAAAGTGAGATATTATTTGGATTCCAGTCTGTACTTTGCCATTTCACAGAGAGGGAGGCCTGGATCTCCCAACATACACACCATTTCGGTCTATTTTGTCAATCCCAAAGTTTTCAGTGGCCCTTAAACCACTGAAATATTTACTAATTTCCCTGGATGCACAGTTAATTGAAACAATACCCCTCTCAGTACTCTCACTAATAAAAAGCCCTGGGATTTAATATGTTCCCCTTTAGAGTATACCTTCCCATAGAATTCTATTTCCCCTTAGCCTTATAATTGCATATGAATGTATTTTCTTTAGCTGTCTCCCAGACAGGTGGGTGCCCTATCAGGAAATGGTTCAATTCTCCCCCTTTAGTAACAGATGAGCACCAGTCAGCTTCTCTCCACAGCATGGTTTCTCTCCTTATGTAATGGGCCTGTCTGCTTCCTTTTCTATGGAGGAAGGTCTGGGGGATTGAACTCGATATAAGCATTCCAAGATGAGCCAGAAGGAAAGCAAAATATTCTATTCTCCTTTCTGTTGTTGCAATTCTCCTTTCGATCCTCTTCTTCCAGTCAGTCCCCTGAAATCTATGGGTTTGGACTTTTATAGATTAGAGACCACTCCATTTAGAGGTGTGTGCCATTTCTCTACTGTAATTGGTCAGTCTATGTGACTGGACAGTGTTGCAAAAGTGACATCTCACTAAACTATCCCCTTTGTACTAATTGGGCGTATTAGTGAAGGGGGCAGTCCAATGGGAGTAACATTCTAACTCAGTTTCCCTCCCAGTTAATGTGATGCCATTTTAGATATTTTACATTAAACAATTGTGATTTTCCAGAACATTATGTTTCACACATGTGATTAAGTTACTAATTAGTTTTCCAGCTTTTTCTCACTCAGATGTATCAAATTATGGTGGTCTGGTTTTAGCACAACATGTGATGTGCATGTGACAGATGTTTGCTTTTTATTCTACTTTTACTCAAACATTCTGGTCCCATCTCAGGATCTGAGCCTAGCCGGCAGGATGATCCCATATGTAACATTCAAAGAATTTTTTTTTATTTCCATATAATGGTTTTAACAAAATATTATATGGTATTTTCTTTTCCTGGCCTGGAATTAGGTGATATTGGGCCTCATTACACGGAAGGCGGTAACCATGGCGCTATTAGCGCCATGGTTGCCGCTGGTAATTTACCGATCCCTTAAACTACTCGGAAGGAGTGCTTGGTTCTCTGCACGTCTGCTCCTGTGACTGCCATTTACTCCTGAACGCAGCACTGCGAGCGCTGCTCTTGCTGCCAGGCCGCTTCCTGGAGGGGGCGGGGCCTACTCCCATCACGTGACGGATCACGTGATTATCTCACTCCTCATATTGCAGGCACAACCGCCCTTGCGGCGTTAAGCCCTGGAGGCAGTAAGGGCTGGAGCCGCTGTTTGGCTGTTCGGCTGTGAGTATCAGGCCTACTGCTACTAACACTGTGGCCTACGTCCATCTAGCTACCAGGGTACGGGGTGGAGAGTCGGACTCTGGCAGCTCCACTAGCCGCCGGGCGTTCCCAACCCTGCAACAGTGTTTTCTTCAAACTCATTTTCCTAATTGTGGATATTCTAAATAATTATGTTTTTAAGCCGACGTAATCAGAATTATTCAGAGGTTGCGAGCTGTTCTCCCCTCCGGGTTTAATTCAAACACATTCCTTTTGGCACAACTATAGTATAGAATGTTTTGGTTTTTATATTAGCCCTGTTCGCAGCCATTTTAAAAAAAAAATTAAAAAAAAAAAAAAAAAATTTGGGGGTGTTTCCGCACCTTAGAGGTTGCGAGTTGTTCTCCCCTCAGGGTGCTCTTTTCTCTATTCTAATATTTTCTAATATATTTCTTTTCCGGGTTTTTTTCTCTTTTATAATATGCCCGCACTTAGAAGCGGGTTTGAAACTGCGGTGAGTCAAGTTACTAAGATAGTAAAGGACCAATCAGGCTCACTGACTCATTGTGAGGCGCTCATTAGTATTGACCACATCGAAAATATGGCTGCCTCGATGTCATTGGTCGAGAATATAAATGAAAATTCTAACACTAGAGCTGAAGGGAGCCCGAAGGGACATCCTACCATAGATCCTGCAACTTTGAATGTTGTAACGTTGACTGAGGTAAATGTGGACATACCAGATATAGAGGATACGGGGGCTAATAGGGACATACCAGACTCTAGACAGGAACTTACAGACGAGGAATGTCTTCAACAAAGTCGAATTGGTACTAAAAGGGTAGTCCGGTATCATGCGTCCACTCCCCTTCAGAAGAGGATTATTACTGGGAAATTACAGGCAGGAGATAATCAATGCTTGGAGTCTTTGATATGGAAGGGGAAACAACCGTGTGGAACTCTGCAATTCACGCATATTTCGCCGGCAACATTTATCTTTGGGAAGGATAATAAGGATAAGGTGCAATGTGCCCTCGATTCTCCTCAGTCGGGGAGCTCTAAGCAGGATGGTGGGAGGGACCAATCTAAAGAGACCCCCATCTGTTCTAAGTATAATCTTAACCAGCCCATTGGAGAGAGCGATTTGGATGATTCCTTCTTTACTACGGCAGATGCTACAGGTCATCTGCTGAAAGAAATTGTTGATTTAGAGATACCAGTAGGTAGATTTTTGTCCAAAGACAAGGGGGTGAGGAGCTTATCAGAGGGTGCGCCATTTGATACACTCTCACAAAATAGAAAAACTCCTACAATGTGGAAACAACAAGAGGGTAGACACCTTTCCCCTATTAGACCTATCACAAAGACACTTATACTACCTATATACACTAAGACCAGTCATACCCAAACTGATAAGGAAAGGGATTACTTACCCATAACTGTAGATAAAGCTACCGACCCTCAGCAAACCATATTGGAAAATCTTGGGGTAGCCGAAGATAAACAGGAATCTCCTGGTTTGAGAAGGGAGGAGAGAGGAGATCACCTGATATCACTTCTATCCAACCTACACATTAGTTTGAATTTGGCCTTGAAAACCCTAGGTGAATCCCAAGAGACTATTGGGTGCTCTATGGTAGGGCAACAAGCGGCTTTTAACCAATTGGTGACTCGTCTGGCTTTCTTAGAGGGTATAGTGGAGGCTAAGAACCTTAATGAACAGACTACTAAAGAAAAGAGTCTATTTGAAAAATATAGAGAGGAACAAGATACCAGGTTAAAGACCATGGATGCTAAGATTACTACTCTGTTGGAAGTTATGCTTACAGGAGATCGCCCCACCTCGTCAAATATAGGGGTAGAGGATCAAGTCTCCCAGGGAATAGGAGATAATAAAATCAATAATGAAAACTATGGGAAGGAACTGTGCTGTCCTGATAGTCCTTCGGTCCTTCTGGATGCCATAATTATGGCAACAGAAGGGCCCACTCAGGAACAGGACAGTGAAAAGTCCAGCACTCAGATGCAGGTGAGAGAAACGATAAAAGAGGGGGAATGTCTAAACATTAGTAGTGAGGGCTCAATAATCTCCCAACATAATTCTTCAAAAAAAGGACAAAAATGTAAACAAAAGAAAAAATACAGAGAGGAAAAATTAGCAGTCCAGGTATTAGAAATAGGTTCTAACATGAATAATGATGTAACAGCTCCAGTAAATAGCTCGGACTATGATATAAATGAGACGCCCCAATCCCCTGTCGGTAGACGAAAAAAGACAAAAAAGCAGCCTAGGATGCCCAAAAAAAGCAAAAACATGCCTAACATGAAAATTAAAGGCAGAAATGCGAATCTCAAAGGTATCAGAAATATCCCGTCTCAGGAAGAGCCTGATGATAGGGGGAGCCACAAGGCTTCTAATAAAGAAGATGGTCAGGTTCGGGGGGAGCCTAGTATTAAAGACTCCCTGCCCAGGGGGGAAACTTATACTGACCTAAATACAGAGGAGAATAATATACTAAAAGTTGGCCTTGAGCGCATACAAACTAAACAAACAAAGATGACAGCTTTCGGTAAAATAATTAGTACTAAACACGCTAGAACATCCGTAGGCACACAACAAATTGGGCACCCTATTATTTCCCAAGAAATTCCAGTAGTAGCATGTCCCAGTACTTCCCCCTTACAGGGGCTGATGGTGTTAGCTGAGAAGGGGACTGAATTTACTAGTAATAATACGGGAGATACCCCCCAAGATGCATATCTTTCCAAAACCCAAGAACCTCAAGAAACGGCTGTGTTTAAAGCTAGTACTGACCATATAAAGAAGCAATCTATTCCGGCCGAGCACCCTATAAAGATCTGTACAGGGAAGATACTGGGTTGGATCAATAATAACAATACAGACTCGCAGATTTATTTAAATAGAACTTACCTTCTAAGTCTGTTTAAAAAGATTCCCTTATTACGAGCAATAACAACAGATGATATAGACTCCATCTTTCTACCTAATCATAATAACCATCGTATGGTAAGTTGTTTTCATTCAGCGATGGTAGCAGATATGGTACGTGCTCAAGAAAAGAATCTCAACTCTTTGGGTTATGAACTAACTACTTTAGTAAATGACAAAGAGGTTGATGAGTTTCTTCAATATAAGGAAACAGATAACAACCAAATTCAACAAACCCCACAATCAGGTAATAATAAATTAGAAAACTTTGGTCCAGGGTTGGCATTAATTTCTAGCCTTCTAAATAGTGGCCATGATTGGTCATGGTTACAGCCAGCACTTAAAACCTTGGAGATATTCAGACAAGATAGCGGGCGTTCCTAACAGCTCTAATATAGATGTGATTTCCTGGAATTCATGCGGGGGAGCACACCTCGACACGTTTTTGAATAAAAGGGATAATTATGTGCACCCCCGTATATATTTTTTTCAGGAAACCATGATGCTGTCTGATATACATATAGAAGGTTTCTATACCTTTTCTTCTTTAGCATCGCGCGGACCTTTGGGCAGACCTAGTGGTGGTCTGATTATAGCCATTGATCGTAATCTGGGGTTTCACGGGGAGGTGATCTTTAGGAGTGATTGGCTTTTGGGCATCATTCTCACTTCGGAGAATAGGGTTGAACCGATTCTCATGCTGAATCTCTATTGGAACACGTTAAAAGTGGCGATTGATGAAGTGGAAGATACTCTCAATATGATTCTGGGAGGATGGTTCGAGAAAGGGTTTGGCAATCGTATTATCTTGGGAGGGGACTTCAACTCGGCCTGCGCTGAGGGTTCCACATTAAATGAAAGGGGGGTGATTCCTAGATTGCTCCCACCACATATTAAAAGAGGCATACGGTGGGATAATTATCTCGACCATTGGGACCTGGGTCTTTTGGATCACGCTTGGGATTGGAATTTACCGAAATTTACTTGGAAAAGAGGAAGCAATAAGTCTAGAATCGACTTTTTCTATGTTTCAAATAGCTGGAAGCAAGCCTGTGGAAAATTGACACTTATGGAGGTGGAATTGGGTGATCATATTCCCTTATGTTTTTCTCTTTCCATTCCAAATGTGGGTAATTATATTAATCCCACGCTGTGTGGTCTAAAGGCTGGAAATAATGGGAGAAGGGTTGTATGGAATAAGAAAATAATTACGGAATTCAATAACCTGGTTTTGGGTAACCTATCCAGTAGGTCGCCTCATCTTACTAGAGGTGAAGATATAGATTTGGGAGGATTCTACTATAATACTATATTGTCATGTGTCTATAAAATTAGTAGCACCAGCGATAGGGAGGTCATAAAATCTAGGATGAGGGTGGGCGACCCTAGAATCCAAACCTCCAAGCGTAATAAATATAGTGAAATCAAAGCCTTGAAGAAAATGCCCATTCCCTTCATCGAATTTCAGCTCAGAAAGAAAAAAAATATATTGAAACATAAAAATCTGATCAAATCACTGAGAATGGATCAATATCATGAAGCACATCAATTGATGATGCATAATCTTTGTAAGGGCAGAGACGTTAAATTTTGGGCAAATATTAACTCTATGCTCAAGCCTGCAAAAGACAAACTTGATTGCCCAATCCAAGCAGAAGTGTGGAGTGCTTTCTATAAGCAGAAGTTTGCTTTACCTGTTGACCTTACAAGAGAACAGGACCTGGATTTAGGTCCTCCCGTGGTGGAAGACTGTGGGTGGGATTTAGAGGACATCAAATGGGCCATTAACAAACTTAAACCTTCTAGAGCACCAGGCCCGGATGGCATTCCGCCCTTCGTCATAAAGACATCCCATGGAATATGGGCTGATTTGCTCAAACCAATATTTGATGATATCTTCAAATACCATACTATTCCTAAAACCTGGGCCCAGAGTATTATTGTCCCTATATTTAAAAAAGGGGGCGTTCTTAATCCCCAGAATTATAGTCCTATAGCCCTTTTAGATGCAGCTAGTAAGGTCTTTGGCATTCTACTTTTAAGGGACATCAACAAATTTACTAGAAGGAATGCCTGCTTCAGTAAATTCCAGGTTGGCTTTAGAGAAGGTTTGGGAACAGACCTGAACGGAAATATTTTGCCTCACTTAAGAGATACAGTCCATCAAACTAAAATGGGCGAAGTCTATATGGCTTCCTTGGATCTCTCTAACGCTTTTGACGGGGTCATTAGAGATAGATTGTGGACCAAAATGTTAGCAATGAATTTTCCACGTAAGACTGTTCAACTCTTGGCTCTATTACATAGAAATACCTCTGTCAGGGTGCGCTTATCTTACGAAGGCTCCCTTTCTGATCCCATTGAGACTGAGGTGGGGGTTAAGCACGGCTGTTCACTTGCACCCACACTCTTCAATCTGTACGTCAGCGATGTGGAGGATATGTGGCGGGGTCCCTCCATCGCTCCCGTTAGGATGGGAAGTTTGGTTATTGAGTGGATGGCCTTTGCGGATGATTTCATTCTTTTCGATCGGACCCCACGGGGTCTTCGCAGAAGGATGGATATTTTCTATCAATATGCTATGATGAATAATCTTTCCCCCAATGCATCTAAATCTCGAACGATTGTAATCTCTAAGAGGAGAGTTGTTAAATCTTATGTTTGGAAGATGGGGGACAATCCGGTGGAACAAGTGCAGGCCATAACATATTTAGGCTATAATTTTTCTAACAACTCTAGCCTAAAGAGGTGGAAATTGAGTCTCGAAGAAAAAGCGTCTAAATTAAAGACTCAAATGAAATTTTTGTGGGTTCGAGTATGCAAATTTTTGCTCCTACCCATTAGACGCTTCTATCTAGCTAAATGTGAGCCGGTTCTCTTATATGGTCTGGATATCTGCACCAAGGATTTGAGTTCCTATTTAAATGTGGTCCAGGGAAAATTATGGAAGGAAGTAATGGGCCTTTCCATGGCAATCCCTAATGCCATTATCGGCATCAATTATGTCTTGTCTCACTTAAAGCCAGATATTTGTGGAGACAGCTTTCCTTTTTTAGAAAAATGAATGATCCTCTTACTAATACCCTGTATGAGCTGTTGAATAGGGTGATCAAATCTGGGTCAGTTCAATCAATTAAGGGATTCAGCGACAGAATGAATTCTCTGCTATATACTTTAGGCTCTAGTTTAGACGACTTGGTGCAACGACCCGGCCTAGTTAAGAAATTGTTATTCAAGGCGGATTGGGTGGATACAGTCAATAAAATAGAGTCCTATGCAACTTATAAAGAATATGCTAAATTTGTACATGCAAGGGAATGTATCCCCGTTTATTTACTTAGATTCCCCTGCTACAGGGCAAAAACCACATTTATGCGTTTTAGACTCAACCAGATGCCGACCCTAGAAAGAATTCATTATTGGATACATAAAGAAAAGGTGCTTAATTATATTTCACCTAATCTTACATGTCGCTTTTGTGGAGAAACTGACATGTTAGAAACTCTCAAGCACCTCGTCTTAACATGTGTCCATTTTGGGTCGAAACGAGCTCTATTCCTCACCAATAGATTTGATGAGGATTTAGAAATGTCGAAAAATTTGTTCTGGAGTCGCTGTATGTGGGGTGTTAACATTTCTCTAATTCTAGCTTTGAACTCATTGCTCCAAAATATAACGGAGGAATTGGAAGCCAAAAATAAAGAATTAATTGTGTAGGTAAATATAGGATACAAACGGGTAATGATATTAACAAGGTATATAACTACTATGTAATCTGATTTTAGGGCTGGGAAGGAATCTTTTTAGAATTTTTGTATATGCTGATGTCCTTGATGTTTTAGATGAAATTTCTTGCTTTGTTTCTTCGTTTTGTATGGTACGGTATGATAACCATCTTTTATATTAGTGCATTCTTATATGCTTATGTATTGGTTGTATGAAAGGTATAAATGTGTTTTTTTTCACTTGTGGTATATGTTGTATAAGGTTTTATGCAAACTAATAATACAACAATAAAAAAGAAAAAAAAAATGGCGGAATTACCACCCCATTCCAAGGTTGGCGGGGCCGTAATTCCCCATTCACCATTGGCCCTTCCCCATTCCCATTTAGCCCCCATAGGGCTCAATGGTAATGGGGAAGGTGGCAATTACGGTACCGCAAATTGCGGTACCGTAATTGCCTCCAAGGTCCCTTTGCGGGTCCCATCCTTAACGGCTGGTAAAACCAGCCGTTAAGGTAGGGACCAGCAAAGGGACCTCGTAGTAGGGCGGTAAGGGATTACCGGCACCAGTGCCCTTACCAGTGCCGGTAATCCCTTACCGTCATCCATGTAATGAGGCCCATTGTGTCAGTCATTGGAGGCTTCAGAGGTGGGCCTGGTTGTGATGGCACTGTTGCCAGAAGGTTTTAAACTAGGCTGCTAAGAGCCTAATGTTTATACTGCTCTCTGCCCCTTGATTGTAACATATGCCACACTTCATGTCTCTACAATTGTGAATGGTGCCACTTAATGGAAAGCCTGGTCGATGATAGTTGCTAATAATTTTGGCAAGTCCATTGCGGGTATAGGTTTCAGTATATATTTTGGTATTTTTAGTGAATTCTTGGATAGACCCAATGATAAATGGAAGCTGTTAACGGGCATCATCTGTTTTATTACCCAGGCCTGCTTTTCAAAACAAAGAGAGCATTTTATCCTTTGGTGCAAGGACTCTGTCATAACGTTTATGACCCACCTTCGAAGGCCTTGCTTTTGTTTCTTTTGGGAGAACGTTTCCACAACACTGTTGCAGGGGTCAGATGTAACATAGGAATTCACTTTTAATTTCCAAATGTTCACATTATATTTGGCTCTTTAAGCCAGGGCAGTATAGCATGTTTGCAATTAGGCTCTTGTCGATCAGAATGTACACTTCAAGTATCTATAGGTTTCCTTGTATTATTCTAATTCTCTGTCCTGGAAAGAAAGAAAGAAAGAAAGAAAGAAAGAAAGAAAGAAAGAAAGAAAGAAAGAAAGAAAGAAAGAAAGAAAGAAAGAAAGAAAGAAAGAAAGGAAAGGAGAAATAATGCAGCCCAGGTTCACTTTTTAGAAAATGCTGTGCTTTTTCAGCCGATATTTACTGTTCTGCATTTAATAAAGGTTGCTGTATACTTTCATGTAACTGAAAAGATTTATTTTGGGCTGTGTTATTTACTGTGGAACAATATACTTTTGTTGTAGAGGGGCAGCTGACATCACAATATTTCCTTGAATGTGTTTCTTTCAAATGCTTTGCACATAATCGGTTCCTATATTTAATTTTTAAATATGGAATTTTCATTTGCATCCTTTAGTTTGTATAGATTTCATTATACAATATTCACTTGCTTAGATCTTTGCTTGCTAGGAAACCCAGCACAGGGTCTATTTGTGTTTGATTAGTTGGTTTGCATTTTGGTAGTTTTAGTTAAAGATCATATTCTTTCAGAACCTTTGTTGAACATTCTATTGTCTTCGTACCACTCATACCACTCCTACAGTGTATTGTCTGTTCTTGGTCCATATTACCAAAAGAGGCAAAGGAGGTATACCTGCTGGTCTGTGCCTATTTCACCTTTATGGGTGGGCACTGCTGGTTTAGTAGTAGTTTGGGGCTTAGTTGGCACTTTAGCGACAAGTCATCCCTATACTCCTGCAGAGAGTGCAGAAGCCATTTTATCACCGCCACTATTTCACAACACTCATTTTAACAATAGCATAGGTGTTACCTACCTAATATTTAAATTGAGGGTTGTGAAATGGTGGTGTAGTGTGAGTGAAGGGTTACTTTGCAGTGTAATGCAGTTTGTTTTTGTTAGGGAAATACTTAATTTGCCAAAATGCGTTTACCTTAACGTTGCCATTCCCAGTGCTTGCAGACTTTATTTGTGTAGGCAGTAAGCCTAACGGTTTTCAAAGCCTTTTTTTCAACTGATTTCCTCATTAAAAAAAAAGTTTTATCATGTATACATCAAATGTCATTTTTGTGCCGTTTGAATCTTTGGTATGCGTATGGATGTGGAGTGCATGTTGAGTACTTTGTGATATTAGGCTTGTGCCTCCTGCATAACTCCAGAGTACATGTTCGCACATGCTTCCTCTGTAAGTATTATTAATGTTCCTGTCTGATGTGTATTGTGTCCCAGCCACTGCCCTATGGTGTCACGACTTGACATGGGTGTCTGTACATGGGTCTTCCGCACTGTTGCATAACAATTATGGCACGCTCGTTCCCTGTTTTAGGAGCGTAATCTGTTCCTTAGTGGCTCAACAGTGTGATGATGGTTTGTGGATGTGTGTTTCGGTGCATTTGGACAGGGACCTAACATGACCAGAGGGGCTGGGGATCCCTCTCAGCCTGCAGTTGGGGGCCTAACAGGGTTTGTGCCAGAGCCCAGCCTAGCCAGAGACAAAGTTTGGGAGTTGGGAGGGCCGCCGTCCCTTTTTTTTTGTGCCTGCATGCTTGACAGGAGTACCACTGTCGATCAGCCCATGCACGTACTGCACCATGCTGGCCACTTTTTGTTTCGCTCCATAGGACTTCAAGTATCAGCATCCTCAGTGGGGGAAGAACGAGCGAACAACCGTTCTGGGAAGGAGGCTGCAGAAAACCACCAGGACACAGGACAACCCGCTAGGAAGCAGAATAAACAAAAGACACTCTGGGCCAGTTTTAGCATTTGCATAGAGTGCGCTAGCCATTCCAATGCATTTCACAATAAGAACAATGTACTCACCAACAACAAGGCCACAGAGCAGTCCACTTTTCAAACCGCTATTCCAAACCTGCCAGAAAACCCTGACACGAACCTGGACACTAACCACCATATTAAAGGCAGCGGGCTGCCATTGCCTAAACTCAGCTGACCTTCAAATCAGGAAGGGGTGGGGCCCAGAATTTCTTTTGTATGCTTTCTTAGATGCAACACCTTCCTTGGCTAAAGGAAAGACAGAGGATGGCCCAAAGAATTAGGTGAGGGGTGGAGCCATTTAGAGGTAGGGGGGCTGATAAAAGGAGGGATAGGAAACAGGAAGATGTGGGTTATTCATGTGCGGTCAAGGGAGGTGAAGGAGATATAAGAGACCAGGCAGATGAAGGATGGTGCAGAGCAGCATGGAGGAGAATTGCAGAAGGAGTATGCAATGTGAGGTATTGATTTGTAAGCGAAATTGGTACTTGGGTTTGGGTATGTGCAAGGCCTGGGAGTGTGACTGATAGAGGGAGAGTATGGAGTGAATGAGAAAGGGACTGGGGACATGAAAGGTGATTGACTGAGATAAGGTGTGGGTGGAGTTTATTGGAGTGTAGAGGGGTGAGAAGTAGTAGAGTGTAAAGGGGGAAAGGGGAGAGTCATAGTGTGGAGAGGGGAGAGTAGTGGTGGAGTGGAGAGGAGAGAGCAGAGAGCGGTATAGAGGGGAGAGAGTAGTAGCGAGGAGAGAGGGGAGTAGTGGTAAGGTGAGAGGGTTGAGCTATAAAGTAGAGAAAGAGAGAGAGCAGAACATCAGAGGATAGACAAAGGCGTGTGAAGGAGAGAAGGGAGAGGCAGTGGGAGGAATATTTGGAAGGAGAGCAGTAGAAATGGAAAGGCAGAATTGGACATCAGGATCAGGGCGAGGAGTATAAGGGTGTGAAAGGTAAAGACGATTTGGGTTCTGAGTGTCTGAAAGGTACCTATCCATATGTTGTACTGTCTTGGGGACCGTAAATTAGGGACCACCTAGATTGTTCACAGCTGGATATAGAGTGATACACAGCATTTGTGTTTAGGCCATCATTACCAGCCAGACAGCATCTTAGATAGTAGGGGTTACCGATCACTAGAGACCATCCTGGGATTGAGAGTTGCCTGGCTAGGAAGGGAAAAGCCCACACTTGATGAGACAGAGCGGGGGTGTCCTTAGTGAGCCCTTTTGCAATCTTTGAGAGTTGGTATGTTCCTGAGGCCATCTGTGACAGCATGCATCATCTATACACCTATAGTTAAGCTGAAACCTATGATCCATGGAGGTTACAAAAATTCTATTGCTAATAACTATTGACTTGTTTGACGTATCTCTATGAAATTCCCCAAAGTGTATCACAATATTTTACTAGTTATCGTGGGTACAACAAACGCTGGACCTCCTTTCCACACCACATTCAGCCCAACTGCCAAGTCTGCAACTCATGGAGATCCAGGATCTGGATTCCACAGAGATAACACACCTCCAAAATCGTCCAACAGTTTATAAGAATTAAAACTTTGAGAAAGGGGTTGTTTTTCACCTTTTGCATTCTTTTTTTGCATAGGTAACAATGTGCATTCATTGAACAGGCGCAACGTGATATTTGATGGACAGATATGCTTCAAATTTCAAAGAAGTTAGGCACAAAGAGGTACAGTGGTGTCTTTTGGTGGGCGGTGTAAAGCTGTCAAGTAGTTTTTAAAAAATGGCAAAGAATAGGGTACCCCTTAACACCAAAAACATTTGTATACTTCTGTTGGAGCATTGCAGGAACTGAGGCTTTTCAGAAATGAAAACATGCCATTATTTCTTAGCCAATGTGAGGAGTTCTCGTGGAGATTCCTATGAGAACGGGAAAAGTACCTAAAATTATACTTTCCTTTGCCTTCAATGTGAAGGAGAAGGTGAGAAAAGAACAATTGGTAAGATTGTGGGCATCATTACAAGTATGGAGGCAGCCATGCCCTTAATAAGGGCACCGTTCATTACGGGACCGCCAGGGTCGTAATGAGGCCCTGTGAGTTTGAAGCAGGCTTTAATGAGGTCAGGGACTACATTTTCATTGAATTTGTTTTTTTTCCTTTTCATAAGAAAAGCCTAGTTCCTGTGGTAATTTTGCAATATTCTCCCAGGAATTTGAAGTGTGTGACAGGAATAAACGTCAGAAAAATGATATTAGCAGAGGCACCTGAGACACTTTGATTTGAGGGTGGGTGTGGGGAGGGCAAAAACATGAGTTGTGCACATTTAAGGTTGTTTGGTGGCTGGCAGAGAGATTTGAATTTCATGTTATGTTTTTGTCTCTTCGCCAAGAACTAAACACTTGCATTCCTGTGAGGAGTATTCTCGCAGGAAATTAAACCCACCGCAAGGTTCTTGCGGGAAATTGTCATGGGAAAATCTTTTAAGAATGACAGAGAGGAGGTAATGACACAAAACAGAAGCACTGGCCTACTGGTTACAGATCGGCCACAGCCATGCTCAGTTAAACTGGAAATACAAAGGGGCTATCCCGGTTTTCAGAGTCATCATTCCGCGAACTATAAAAACATCTACCAAACAAGGTGGTGGGACTACTTAATGTAGTGGCCAGATAGAGAACTTTAAATTGGAATGAATCAAATCCTCTCAGGTTATTCCCAAATTCTTATATATCAGGCACGGCTCATTCACTCCTATATTAGGTAGTCACACCACCAAAATGTAATGCAATAAAACCCTTTAAATTCAGCAAATGTTGGCAGAAGCACCACATTAACTCGGAATTCTCCATTGCTATGCCCATGGTCACAAACATGATATCTCAGATGGAAATACATATCAAATTACAGACAGCATGGTTGAGATGAGCATGGGTTTTATTGCATTGAATTATATTAACTTAGCTGCATCTTAAGTAAAGGTGTTTCACTGAATATAAATATATTTAAATATTTCTGAGAATAGTGAATCTAGACTCACATGCTTTGCATAGGCTGCTAGCAAGTGTTTGGTATGGAATATTACAAGTTGTTTACTTCCAAAGTAAAATTCCATTGACATGGCCTATAATGGCATACTATAACTATGCTATGGGGGTATTCATGGAGCCCCGCACATCGACATCCTCAGTTTATTCATTTTACACCATTATTGTGGTAATCGTAGTGAACACTAACTTTGGTTACCGAAAAAAATGTCTCTCCGAGAGACAACGCTGACTGCCAGTCACTTCACAGCCAGCACGTAGTGACATAACTGACGTCACAGCAGTGGAAAACTATGCACACACAGTAGGGGCAGAGGGTGTATTTCTTTGTAATTTCTGAAAATGACTTCCTTATTCTCTTTTTTGTCTATACCGTCTGTCTTCCCAGTCTACTTAACTCATATGGAGAGTAATTATTTTAAGTACTGCCCTGCTTGTAACACCTATTTAGTGGCACAAGACACCTATCTGGTTTGTATGATGTATAGATGAAAACATCCGACCAATCACTGCCCTTATGCCGAAGATGTGGTCAGTGGTCAATGTAAACCTGGTAAAAGTGGACATTTCTGAAGAGGCACTACTAGAAGGCCCAACGCACCAAGGAGACTTTGCATGGCAACCAAGAGGCTGCTCCTCTAAAATCCCCAAAGAACCAGGCCAAGCATGATGAACATGGAAAGACCTCGAGAGCAAGAGCGACAACTTTAGTTCATGGTTTCGAGAGGCCTACCCATAAGCGTTGTGCCGGGACCTCAAAACATTGGCATCCAAAGATGGCACTTATAAACAAAAGAGGATGTCAAAAGATGCCAGCAGTACACCCAGTTTTGCTCTCTTTAAACAAACCCATCAGCTGTCAAAGACATCTCAATCACATGCTGATACGCACAATAAGGACACTTTGTCAAGCATTACGCTTCACAACATTATTCACAAACACATCTCGCTATGCAACCCAGCTTCCAGGAGGCTACATTGATGCTACCAGATTCGATATGAGTACACAAAAGCTCCATGAAGTTAGCTTCCAACTCTGAAAAGGACAAAACAGGCCATTCTGGACTTCACTGTCGACTCCAATTGCACTCTTGTCAGTTCTTGAAAAATGTTACACATACTCTTCTGAGGAGGCCCTGATTATTGAAGGATTAGAACATGAGGAGGAAGAGGGAGATGTTCTCTCCAGGATGCTCTGGAGAAAATTAATACCTTTTTGTTGGAAAGGAACCAACGTCATCCAATTAAGAAGGGACAAGGCTTTTTACCTTTGAGGGCGAGCTACAGCCAAAATCCTCAAACAAGGATTTCAATTATCAGGATGACTTGCAAGTCATCGTTTTATATAGGTTCCTATAGTGATGAGGCGGAAGAAGAAAGACAAGATCCTCTGATCCTTCAGAACAGGAAGTTGAAGACCCTATAGACTATCCTTTGGGCTCCCCAAACGAATTTGAGACACCAGTCTTACTGACTTATGATCACAGGAAACACATTATACTGCTGAAAAGAGCTGAAGAAAAGCTTGCAATTACTACAGGGGTAGACGATGAAGAGGCAGGTTTTATGGAGCACAGTTTATAAACGCCTCAACCTGCTGCTCACAGTATCCCCATGTTCAAATCAGTTAGGAAACAAATAATATTACCCCTCGATAAACCTGCAACAGGCAAATTGGTTAGTGTTAGAAGCAAAATGAAATATTGTCCCTCACTGGCAAACCCAAGATCTGTCTCACAACTGTCCTTCCCTGATTCCTTAGTTGTTACAACATCAGGGAAAAGGTATGGGGCCCAGCCATCCACGGCAGAAGCACTACCACAGAGGGAAAGTAAAAAGTGTATCAAATAGGATGAAAATGGCAACTACAGTAGATTTTATTTAAGTGTAACAGATAAGCTATGCCTATGCTATCTGTGCTAAAGTTATTTTTAAAAGCTTCTCATTTTGTTAGAATTTGACTGGTGTCGCAAATCTTCCAAGAGGTTGAGCCACTTATCTGATTGCCTCTTTTATTGTTGCAACAATGTTGGTGTCATGGGTAATTTTTGTGGCTCCCCTTGTACATTTGTTCTATAACCATTAATACCATGAGATCCATTGTACATACATCGCATTATAATTAGGGTTTCCTGTTTTAGGGGCTTATTACTTTTTACTTTTGGGGGTGTTTTTCCAATGTTTTCAAAACAGTTCAGAATCTGTGTTTATCAGTGTTTTCGTGTGCGCCCCCTTCAAAAAACCGCATATAACAGTTTATTCTTTTATTGTTTCATTGCATGCATAAGTAAGGTAATATCTCTCATGACCAGCTGCAAGAATAACATATGCCCAGGTTTGAGAGGTTAACCTCGAAATCCAGTGATATTGTTATGTATAAAACATGACAGGCTTGGAGAACTCACCATTTTTTAGGCAATGCACAGTGAGATTACATTATTTGTCAAGGATCACACTGTTTGGATCTCTTATGGTGTGCTTCATTATGTCACTCACAAAGCAGTACTTTTTGTGACATGACATAGCATAACATCATTATACATTTATGTCTTTGTAACATAGATCCATTGGTACATGACAATGGCATCAGCATATACCCTTATTATCACCGCAATGGCATCATTACAGGGTTATTCCATCAGTATAAGTGTATTACTTCAGAAAATGGTTTTTGTGTTAATTTCACATGGTATGTCTGTTCGAAATTAGGTTTTGGTTCCACAGCAGCCCGACTGGGAGTCTCACTCTCCCGTGGTGTGCCTAAGTTCACACTCATTCTATGTGCAGACTGCTCATAACTTAGGGACTACATGGACCACCAAAAAAACAAAAAAGGAGGTAGAAGGGAAAGAAAACCCGTATTCAACCAACCCTCAGAAGGTCAACAACCTTTAGTAAGTAACATTAGGGTCAGACGGGCATCTCGATTCCATTTCACACAGGGAACCACCAGACCAAACAATTCTATTGGATGATAGTCTGCCCCTTATTTCATTAAATGAACAGGCAGTGTCAACAGACTAAAATAAATATGATTTTTATTAATGTACACAAGTCAATCACATATAAAAACAACGAAGAACACAATACACTATTAATATTGTACTGACAGAAAGTAATTCTGGAAAAAAGGAGCAGTGTGGTTTACTTCCCCTCTACTCTGCCCCTCCTGTTCTTCAGCTCCAACAATAAAACAAACATCAGTGCAGAACATAGAACATACAGTAAGTCTTGTAGGTGTAAGGGGCTAGACAAAGTGACTGTCCTCTAGGGTCTAAGGTATTTGCAAAAAAAGTGTCTTGTGCTTGTACAAATACGCAGCTGTTTAACCAAACAAGGTTTTTTCAAACGTTTCATTCTCTCACTCAAAATGCTACATACACACCCTTCTCAATACAAAATCATCCAACATGTTTCTTTCCAACAAACAAAAAAAGGGGTATAAACCAAGTGTGGGGAAATTCGTCAAGGAACTGTCAAGGTAGTCAAGTCTATGTCATCAATTTACACACTGTGTAGCGCCTAAGGCGCTGTGAGCTAAGATAGATAAGAAAAGCCAAGCCCCTCAACTGAGTGCTTTAGAGTTCCATCCTATCAACAAAGAAATACAAGTAAAAGCGTAAGGTCAATTGACTACAAGTAATTTCTACTACAGATGCATCCAGAAAAAAGAACTTTCTCAGTCCACGTGTTACCTAGGGAAAACAAGAAAGGACAATCAGACCATATATCCAAATGTCAAGCCAAATCCCACTAGTACTGAATTACTAGCTCCGAGTTTCTAAATAACCCGACATAGCTTATAAACTAGATAAGTGTTAATTAAATAAACACTAAATGCCAACATAGGGGTCACACAAGGATCCGAAGGCTAGGCAGTTTTACAAAACTCTATAAAGAAGACTCCTCAAATGGAACCTAAGTCAGAAAACAGGGGAAAAAACATCACGACTTCACAGTCACCGCTTTCTACACCACGGGTATGTCTGAAAATGGCTATGTATGAAAAGGTCTAAGTTGACACTTCATACAGTCCACCAAGGGAGACTGTCAAGATGATAAATGTGCAGAAACGTGAAATCTTCACTGGTTGGTGCTGCAGGGCAGGGCTAAGTCATGTACCCCATTAGCTGCTGTGCTGTCTGCGTAAAATAAAAGAGAAAGAAGGGCAACAAAAATGCCCACATCAGACACAGAGAGAGGGAGAGTACTGCCCACATTGTATTCAGGCCAGAGAGTTTACCTTGAAGGCATATATCCCAAAGTCCTAAACAGGGTGTCAATGTACACTGTGGAGAATCCGCTGGATGGCAAGGAGTCGTAGCTTTGCTCCGGTCTCTAGTCTTGCTAGTCAAGAAACAAACGCGGTAACTGGGTCTGCCAGGTACTCGAAAACTAGCAACAAAAGGGAAGAGAGAAAGGCAAGCTGACATCTGCTCAGACAAGTGTATAGTTCGGCAAACTGGTGAATGCAGTACGGGCTGCGAGCATTCGACTAGATGTAAGCATCAAGTCTTCTTTGTTGTTGGATTCTTGGCGTGATGTCGTTCCGGGTGATGTGGTCTTTGATATTTTTGCTGCGTTTAAATGCTACCACAGGTCTTGGAACCGGGGTCTCGCTTTTGTTCAATACAGACCAATTCTTTAAGATAATCTTCTTGATTTTATTTGACATATTGCTGTAGGTGTTCACGAACACTAGTTTAGTCTCCTGATTTTTTCGAGAGCTATGTTCTTTATGTTCCAGGAGAGATTCTCGATGGTTATTTTTTGCTCTTTTTAGAGCTTGTGTGGTTATTTGTTTGGGGTAACCTCTTAATTCCAATTTGTTTTTCATGTTTTTTGCTGTAACTAGGAAACAATGTTTTGGAATGTATGTCTAGTGTTATTGTAATGTCCAGAAAGTTTAGTTCTTCTCTACTCGAGTTAGAGGTAAATTGCAGAAACCTGTTTTGGATGTTGATCCAGGTGAGAAAATCTTGGAGTTCTTTTGATGTACCTTTCCACATGACGAAAATGTTGTCAATGTATCTTTTCCATTTTGTGATATTCTTCAGGAAAGGGTTAGTGGTATGGAAAATCTTAGATAGCTCGAAGAATTCCATATATAGATTGGAAATGCTCGGTGCCAGTGTAGCCCCCATTGCTGTCCCCTGGATCTGTTGGTAAAAGTCACAGTCGAAATGGAAGTAATTTTCTTGTAAGCTCATATCGGCACACCAGAGGATTAATGAAATTGGGGTTTTGCCTAAAGTATGGTCATTCAGGAGTTTTTCTTCAAGCATCTCGATGGATTCTTTCTGTGGAATGCTGGTGAATAGGGCCACCACATCTAGACCCAGGAGGATTTCTGTGTCGGTGTCGAAAGGTAGGCCTTCCACTAGTTTAATCATTTGGGTGGTGCCATGTATGTAGGATTCCATCTTTCGAACGAGAGGTTGAAGAAATGTATCCGTGAACCTAGATAAGGGTTCAAGTACTGATTCCACACCTGACACAATCTGTCTAACAGGCGGGTTCAACAAAGATTTGTGACTCTTGGGCAAAGTATAGAACTGGGGGATTCTTGGTTTGGTTTTAATGAGGAAGTCTGCTTCTTTTGGTGTAATCCACCCCCTTTGTTTGGCTTTTTCAACTTTTTGACCGATGAGTTGCTTAAGTTTGTCAGTGGGGTCACAGTCAAGATGCCGATAATTATCCAAGTCGAGTAATTGCCTGTTACATTCCCATACTACATGGACCACACCAACACGTTGACATGTGAGGGATTGGTATGGGCCAAGAAGGGGGTGTCGTTGCGCAACTAGCGCGATGGGGGACAGCGGCAGGAGGAGGCACGGGTCGGGAACGCGATCGCCATGCCATGCGGTTTGTGGCAGGCCGCCGGCGCAATGATTAAATACGGTTGAGTGCCGCATGGGGCAGGGCTGCTCTCTCAGGCCTTAGAGTAGATCTTACCAGTTGCATCTCCAACACTGCAACAACTTCCCATCGGTGTGATAGAGGGCCGGGTATGCGACGAGGGATACGATTTTGTCAGCCTTGGTATGCCAGCACAACAATAGTGAGAGCTTAACGTCTGGTCAGCAGAGTTAATAGCAGGAATAATACTGTGTTGGTTCATCAATGTTTTGAAGCAGCTTGGAGCAATTACTCGCTCCTTTTGTTTTAAAGGGACAAAGGTTGAATGTGTCCCAAATGAGCAAACCTGCATGGTCTGTGTACCAGACCCATTACAGCACAGAAATGCTCTGATTAAACTCTATCATTCATTGGTAAGCATATTGCTGGTTCAAAAGTGCCATCTACTAGCCTGTAAAAAAATAAAGGTCATGCATTCATTTAGGTGGCAAAACAGATACACAGCCAAGGCTGGGAGGATAGCTCACCAGCAGCACGTCTGTCTTTCAAGCAAAGCAACCAGACCAACATGGTTTTGAATCCCGCTCTGGGCGAAATGAATTAATTAAAATAATTAAAATACCAGTTTTTATTGGAGCCCCCTGAAAAAGGAAACAGCATTCCCAGGGGCCAATTATCAGTATTCTCTGAAAATCAGAAACCCTAATTATAATCTTGTTTAAACCAATCACTTCAAATGAGCCATTGCATACACAACACATTTACAGGGTAATTTATGAAATTAATGTGCACTGAAAAGGGGAGCTCAAGCATGAAAATCGCAGCGCACGCGTGCTAAAGCCACGCACGCAGCCGTTTGTCGATTCATGGAATGCGCTGCGCGTGGCTTACCTGAGATGTGCGCTGAATCCGCATGTGGCGCACACGTCATCGCGACATCCCGAAGGCTATGCGCGAGATGGCCAGTGAAGGCATACACAGGGCAGCGCACACACCTAAAAAGGAGGCGGAACATGCGGAATGGGGACCAACACATGAAAATGTGGGAGTTACAGGGGAAGTACCACTGATAAATCCTCGCAACGCCCACACGCGCGCTAACAACACGTATTCGTGTAATCGAACCGGGGAAACCCGCGCGCCACAAAAGACGCGCTAATCCGGAAACACGTACGCCAGCAGGAAGCAGGCGTAAGCGGCCCCACGCAGCATAAAAGTGCACGCAAACAACAAACAAGCTCATATGCTACGATGAATATACCGTCCCTCGCAACAGTGGTTGTGGGACACCGCAGGAGGATAGCCAGGCTCTGCATTTGTTTACCCAGGACCAGCCTTTTTGGGATGCCTGATGACCAGGTGTATGGGAGGTACAGGTTTCCACCCCAAATCATCATAGAACTGGTTGCTGAGTTGGAGGATGACCTCACATCACCCACCCTGTGCTCCCAGGCACTGAGTCCCTTGGAAAAGATGCTCAATGTACTGCATTTCTTGGCTACTGGGTCATTTCAGCAGACAAGTGCAATAGTTGGGGTTGTCTCACAGTCACGCCGCCTACACCAGGTGTTGGCGATCATGACTGCACGCCCCTCAGTCCGCAGAAAAGCAGGCCGTGTTCCAGGACTTTGACGGGGTGGAACACTTCCCCAAAGTACTAGGTGCCATTGATTGCACCCATGTGGCTCTACGCCCTCCCAGGGCCACTGAGCACATCTATCGAAACCGCAATCACTGGCATTCCATCAAGGTGCAGGTTGTATGTGATACCAAGGGAATCATCACCTCAGTATATGCCAACTATCTAGGGTCCAGCCATGATAGTTTTATATTCAGAATGTCACCCCTAAACCAGTACCTGGAAGCTGGGAAGCATGGCGACACATGGCTCATTGGTGAGTGCAAATGCCTCTGCACATGCATGCATGTCAGACACTGAGAAATGGGGAAACCCAAGTAATGACAACCATTATCACCTCCCCAGGGGACAGTGTCTACCCTCTGAGCACCTACATGATGATGCCAATACTGAACCCCACCACACCACCCCAGGTAAGATACAACACAGCCCATATTGCAACCCGGGGCATAGTGGAGCACACATTCGGAGTGCTCAAGTCACGCTTTCGCCCCCTTGACCGCTCTGGTGGGCAGCTGCTATATGCGCCCCCAGTAGTGTGCAGGATCATAGTGGCAGCATGTGTCCTGCATAATGTTGCAACCCGGCGGGGCGTGCCGGTGGACATCGGGGTGCCCCCACATCCCCAACCACATGCTAGACCACTGTGCATTGGAGGGGAAAGGGCACGTGGTGAGGCAGCCCGTACCCAGCTTGTGGCAAATGACTTCACCTAAAATCCCACCCCTGGAGTGCACAGAGGCCTTGCACATACCAGCTGACAATTGATGATGATGATGATGATGACAAAAGGGACAGTCAACTTTCACAACCATACCACCCGGAGATTGTTTTCACAGAAGTGCTACATTGTGTGCATCCCCAGCTACTTAAACATACCCAATGCTGTGTCAGTAGAAGGCACACATTCGTGCAGCATGAAGGACTACATACTTGCAAAATAGTGCACCCAAATAGTGGCATGTCACCCAACCCCTCCCTAACCCCATCTCAGGTACCCAACACACCATGGCATGTCATGCAATGTGAAAGCAACCAAATGAATGCACAACACATGACACAAGTGTCACAAAGTGCACCACCACAAATGGAAATAGGCCAGAGACAATTCCCTCTCACCAATGAAAAAGAAACGGCACACATGAACAAATACTTACCAGCAAGACAAAACATGAATACAGGACCCAACATTGGCAACGTATGACAGTAAAAAATTAAAGTAGTGCAAGTGTCACAACCTGACAAAGGCAGCACATCGACCCCTTCCATCTCGAGTGTGTTATTGGTAGGAAAATGTGGCAGTGTACTGCATACAACATGAACTGCATCTGCAATTGAGACAGGCTAGTTAAGACACGAAGATGCTACATGCACATATGCATAATGGCCTGTATGGTATACAATACACAAATCAACCATGTAGTGGAGAAATCATCACCAATCCCCACTAGTTGTGTATACACAGCTTGGACTACAGACTGCCCACACAATTAATGGAAGCCCAATGCCTCTGTGTAAGTTACTGTCACTTGGTCACAACCTTGCAAGCCCACGGAAAGGGGAAGCAGGAGTGGCATATGTGTCATGAAACCAAGTTTCGAACTCAAACACAAGACAAGCCTGCATGTGCCCAGCTGGAACACACAGTGGATGCCTACAGGAGCCACACAAAGCAAAACAATGTAACATGTAGGTACAATCTGACATAAAATAGTTATCAACAAAAAATGAAATGTAAATTAAAAAAATGAAATGAAAAATTAAAATAAAATGAAAAGTAAAACAAAAAAAATCAAATTAAAAATTTAAATGTAAAATACTAATTACAATGAAAAAATGAAAAAACAAAAAATCAAATGAAAATAAAAATTCAAATGAAATAAGAAAAGAAAATAAAAAGAATAAACTGAAAAAATCAAAAGAAAAAATGAAAATTAAAACATCAAATTCTAATGTAAAATTAAAAATCTGAATCAAATATGAAAACAAATTCAAAAATAAAAATGAAAAAAAACATCAAAAAGAAAAATGAAATCTCAAAATCAAAAATGCCCATGTGTCGACCAGGAAGGGGGGAAGGCCACCCAGGGGGGAGGAGGTACATGGTGCACCCCAAAACCACATGCGTGGATGTTGAGAAAAAAAAATAACCCTCCATGGGCTCATGGCCTGCACGGCTACCCTACAGTGGGAGAACTGCCGTCGCTGTCATCACCCTCTGGTGGTACATTAGAATATGTGCGTGGTATGGGAGGCAGACCACACAAAGCCATGGCACGCTCCTCCATGGCAGCAAGCGTGCAGGTCTGAAAGGTTTGGTTCTGCAGGATGATGTTCCGAGATCCCCATGCAGCACCTCACAGGTAGCACAGACTTCTGCCTGCAAGGCCTCACGTGATGCCAGGATCTCCTCATGGGTTGCCTGGAGCTCAGCTGAGATTGTGCATGTTAGCTGCTCTCGCTGCTGTTCTGACCTTGTATTCTAGGACACCTCAAGTGCACCCAGAGTGTCTCTAAGGGACCTGTGTTCTAACCTCAGGGCATCCCTGTGGGCCTGTGACTCTGCAGATATGGCTGTGCGCAGAGCCTCCAGTTCAGCCCTTCAGTCCATGTTGGACACCAACATGTCCTCCCTGTGTGAGTAGCACGTGGACTCCGTTTCCTGCTGCTGGTGCTCCACCTGCCTTTCAGGGCGGATAATGGAAGTGGCCACCCTATCCACAGCCTGAGCCATCATCTCACACAATGCCCCCTGTTGTGCTGCAATAGTATACATGGAGTTCTCCCACACAGTATTGCCTGGTGGCACACGGCCACTGCGTTGACGGGCACCACACCTGTTTGGGCCAAGGTGATGTGCACCTTGCTCTGCTGGCACTGCCTGAGGCTGCAGGACTGCATTCCTCCTTTGATCTGCTGGCCCAGGAACAGTAGCACATATAGTGGAGTGTGACCCTGCTTCCGTAACCACCACAGGCGGACATTCCAACACTGAATGCCCCATTGAGGGGTCTACCCCCAGTGCAGGTGGGTTGGACAGAACAGCATCCCTGCCAGAAACACTGACCTGCGACGGGACATTTGTCTCAATGTCCGATTCAGCAACAGAGCCATAGAGGTCATCGGAGCTGTATCCAGAGACACCCGTGGACAGGATGGTCTGTAGGACTAATGGATTTTCCTGCACCACCACCCCACGTCCTCCACTGGTGCCTGGTTGGTGCTCTGAGTACTCCTGCCCTTGCGCCATCTCCTCCTCCTCAACAGCATCTAGTGCCTCATCACCTGCACAAAAATAAAACAAAAGTAATGAAGACAGGCATGAACAGCATAGCCGACACACATAGGCATCACAATGTACACATTGAATACATTAATGAGACATGTCATACATGACACTAACTCTGGCATGCATGCACTGGCAATAAAGTGGAAGGGGACCCTAAAACCAGACACTGAGGACTCCAAAATTGAAAAGCAACACGTGTGCTGCATGGTGCATAGCACCTGCATCACACATTAGCCTGTGAGTGGCATGGACAATCCACAAACCTGACACATGCCAGCACACAGATGGCACGCAGCATAGCCATGGCAGAATTGACAAGGACACCCAGATGGTAGTAAATCAGTGCTGTCCCCCATCCATGTGAGATGCACATGATGAAATAGAACATGCAAAAGAGTGTGACAAAACACACATGTGTCACACGCTGCAACTATGCCAGTGTTTACTAATACAGTGAAGTTAGGCACATGGATGCATCAATGGTAGGTCACTTGGACATGACACAAGTGAATTGTCATGTTGAACAATCAAACAGGGCTCTAAAGTGATCGTGTGCAGTGCATGTGTAGGTGCACAAATTTCAATCAGCCTGATTGATGAAATAATTTCCATAAAAAGTCAACAAATGCATTGTGGGGTGAAATCTATGTCTGAAGTATGGTGAATTTGTGCCAGAACAGCACAAAAATGTGTGTTTATCATGCAAATGATTCCATCAATCAGGCAGAATGATAAGAAAAACAGTATTAACAATGTTGTGGCATGATGCCAGTTGAAGGGCAAGTGCAGTCATCAGGTGCAAAGTGTTTTCTGCGGTCAGTAGGGATACTGTGAAACCCAAACCCAAGGGCGGGCGATGGTTTGGAGGCACCACATGGGTGACCTATAGCAGTCATGACTACACAGCTTGACCTAGCACTCAATCAGAACACATCAAACAAGCAACACATACATGGTTTGCACACACACGCATCACCACTCACTAGACATTTCCTCAATATCTTGTAGGTCTCCCATGCCTTGGATCTGATCCTCTGCGATGAACACTCCAGCGATTGCCTCATGTTTTGTTAGTTTATCCTCCTCTGGTGGAGACCCACTGCCAGTCAACAGAGTAGAGGCATAATTGGAAGCCAGCAACTTTTTTGCTCGGCATTTGAGGTCATTCCACCACTTTCAGCAATCATCAGCTGTGCGCTTCACAAATCCAAGGGCACTAATTTGGTCCACGATGCACTGCCAGTGGGCCCTACGTTGAGCAGTCGTAGTCTTGCACACTGCAGTCACCAGCATCTTGCGGCCATGGGCCGACACGTAGCCCACAAGTGCGTCTAGTTCCACATCATTGAAACTCCGCTTCCTTGACGTGCCGGAGGGGTGAGCCGTGTCTGGGGTCCCAGCCTGTTCTGCAAGAGCATGCTTATTCCTCTTGAGAGGTGATGCGGACACTGAGTGGCTTATGCCGCTCTGGTCGGTAGGGGCTGAAGTGCAGGTGAACTGGGCACTGGAAGCAGGGAATGGCACGATGACCAAAGGTCTCACTGCAGGCATTGGCTGCTGGCTGCTGTTGCCAGGACCAAGCAGCACAACTGCCTTGGTGTGATGGTCTGGGACCAACACTGTCCTGGCTGGGTGACTCAGAGCCGGGGTGGATTGAGCTGCAGCTGCCCCTGCAGCCTCCTCACCCTGCCTACTTGGGGCAGCTGATGACATTTCTGCCCCAGATCCATGTGGCCTGGTGACAGCAACTTTCACCGTCACACGTGGCTTTGATTTCGTGGCACAGAAGTCGGCCTGTGAGTCATCTCGTACCAGTTCCATAACCAATCTGGGTCGGGTTAACAGGATCTGAGCTGGGATGGTGTCAGCTGCATCTCCTCGACCCATTGGGGGTGGGGGAATAGGTGTCCCTCATTGGTCCTCAACACACTGGCCTCTTGGGCCACCCTGCTCATCCCGGCCACATCCCCTACCACAGACACCTCTTGGAGGTCGGCCACCTTTGCCTCCCTTACCACTTGGTCGCCTCCCAACCATGGCACTGATGTTCTTGTGCGAATGGGAGGTGCAGTAGACAATTGTCCTGGGCAATTGGGGTGAAGGGGGCAGGGTACTAGATGGAATACGTACCCTTGTGCTCTAGCAAGGCTGTCTGTGACCCCTGGGGGAAGATCACGGGTCACGCAACGCTCAGGCACCCCGAAAACAAAATTTAACTTGCACACGACCCCTCGGTAGCCCACATGCCTGGAATTAAGGACCCACAGTATGCTGTGGCACCCAGAAATACAAAAAAAGCATACGCGTGTTAAACACAGGCTACAATGACCTCTGGATGGGTACGCGACACACAGGGGAAATCACAGTGGAAAAATACGTGCACGACTCACCGTCTGCCTGGAAAAAGAACATGAAAACGACGCACGTGGGCGCGTTGGCAACACCCCCGCCAAAAGAAGAATTGAATGCTGTCTCAGTAAACAAGGAGTACGCACAGCAACCGTTGTGAAGTAATCGCGTGTGAACTGACAAGAAGTACAAGAATCACCTGCTCGCTCTCAACAAAAAGCACGTACAAGAAAATGGCATCCTAAGCGGACCTTTAAACCCTGCCCACAGAAACGCCCATGCGTGCCACGTCACTTACGAGCTTACGCGCTAAGGGCCTTTCCTCCAATTACACGCAGTGACACCCAGACGTGCTGTTTTTGCAAGTGCGGATTTACTATGCACCAGTGCCGAGGGAAAAGCCTGCGCGCGTCACGTCACTTACGAGCTTACGCACTAAGGGCCTTTCCTCTAATTACACGCTGATGTGCTGTTTTTTCACGTGCCAAATCATTCCATATCAAGCTGGCCACGCGACAACACACGGAAGACCACGCTCCTGCCCAGAAGGCCATTTTCCTGCCCCCCAGAGCCCCGAGCTGACTCCCACCAGCCATCTGCTGCTGCCTGCCTGCCTGCTGGCCAGGTGCCCTGCTATTTGGTGCCTGCACGTCAGCCATCTGCAGGGGTGCAGTTGCTGTGACCACCCCTGCTAGAACAGAAGACTCCCGACTGCAGTTCCATCGCTCCACAGCCCAGCACCAGGACCCAGTTGCCCATCCACACCTGCCTCGGGGGTTGCCATGTCGGGACAAACACCATCGGAGACCACTGGCGACTCTCAACCACAGAGGCAGAGGGCTACCAGCTTCACTGCCAGAGAAGTTGGTATCCTGGTGGAGCAAGTCCTGGTGCATTATGATGCCCTCTACGGAAGAACATGCGCCGACAAGGATGGACGGGAGAGGAAGGACATCGTGGTTGCCATCAAGGTGGAGGGGGTGGCAACCCCCAACCTAGCACATGTCCGTAAGCGCTGGGAGGACTTCAGGTCCAGGACCCTCAGGAAGGGCCGGCACCTCTTGGAAGCAGCAGGTGCAGTGAGGCACCAGGTCCACCTTACCACCAACGACATGAGGGTCCTGGAACGTATTAACCCAACACTTCACCGCCAGGTCCTCGAGAGGCAGACCCGTCCGGAGTCGAGCGGTAAGTGTCCATGCATACTTATTGGATACAGTGCATTTTGAGGTGTGCCAGGAGTGTGCAGCTTGGACATATGTCTGAAAAGGCCCATGTATGGATGTGCATGTGCAGGGACATGACCTTGCTGCCTGTGAGTCCTGTCATGTGTGATGCACATCAATGGTGTATGTGTTCCAAAGCATGATGCACACCTGCATGTGGAGATGCACACATGTTAGCATTTCTGTGTATGTACTATGGCATGGTTGGGGTGTGACACATGGATGCTGGTTCCACCTTCATGTATGTGCACGGCATACATGTGCATGTGTGAGACATGTGTGCGACTGTGATACGCCATGGATGCATGTGACACAGACATGTAGGAACCCAATTGGCAGATGTGACATAGTTGCCGATGATTGCACTGTGACAGGTAGTGGATATAAACAGATGCATGTCTGTCTGTTGGCATGTGTTCATGTGTTAGGCACTCCCCATATTGCTTGTGACGTCAAGCCAACCTTCAGATGTTCATGCTGTTGTGTGTGTATGGATGCTGCTGCTTGCTGCACGATTCCTGTTAATTTGTGCATGTGTGTGGGTTCAAATGGTATGAGTGTTGGGGAGTGTGATGCCATCTTTGAAGTTTGACACTGCCACTCATGTGAAACTGTCATGTGTGTAGCCGACCATTGTACAGTGCCCTGATTCCTGTGTTCTGTCTCTCCCTGTCTGCAGCATCGACTGATGAAGAGGGCGGAGACGGTGCTGTGGAGCACAGCGGCAGGGATCCCACCACCAGCCGGAGATGCAAGGCCCAGCTCTCCTCCCACGTAGTCATCTCTTCCGGGAGTGAGGAGTCTGGTGCCACGTCCATGGCCGCAGCTGCCAAGGAAAAGTCCAAGAGGCGGAGCATGGAGGTGGACTCCTCGGTAGCAGTAGGGGCAGCTGAGCCCACACAAGGGCCTGTGGAGGAAGATGGCACTGAGTCATCTAGGTTGGTGGTGGGTTCGGTTGAGGAGGAGGCCGTGGAAGGCCCATGCACGGGGCCTGGAGGGGGGATTCCACTGGTGCTACTGGTGCAGTCCAGGGGCATGGACAGGAGGCAGCACAGGCCGCCGCGGAGGTGCCTGTGTGTAATCCTGTCCCTGATCCTGTGACTGCATCATCCCGCATCAGCAGGGATGCCTTCGCCCAGACCCGTTTTTAGGGAGGGGATGCGCAAACAACAACTGGCCTTCCTCTCCCTGTGGACATTGCAATCCGTGACCGGATTGAGCCTGTCCTAGCTGGGGTGGAGTTGCGTCAAATTAGTATTCGGGATGACGTGCAGGGTTCTCGTCTGGGCAATGCACGTCATTTCGAATACCTCTTTGACTGCGTCAGCCTACTAGGACAGGTCACCAGCGCTGGATTCCTCCGTGTTCTGGATCTTCTAGCGACCCCCTCCTCAACTGAACCCCCTATGCGCCAGTCGTCCTCCATGCCATCTTCCTGCCCAAGTGTCACCTGGGCACCCTGTGTAGCTGCCCCTGAGCCAGCGGCCAGGCTGGTGGAGGACACATCCCTGACACAGTCGGGAGTCGGAGGTCCAGCATGGGGCCACCACACCAACTGGACCCCAGCAAGAGGAGGACATGCAGGCATCAACAGGCAGGGCACATATACGGCAGCAGCAGGCTCAGGGTGGCAGCGATGATGGCTCTGGGCCATCAACATCACAGGGGCAGGCATCGGCCGGAGGGCAGGAGGACCCTTGATTGGGAGTGTCTCCCGTGTGGCAGCGGTTGGGCCAGCAGAAGGATGCGGAGCGGCGGCGGGCAGAGGAGCCACGGCTCACTACGGTCAGGACGGAGAACTCCATGCACAGGGCATTGAGGTGGGCTGAGTGCCTCGAGGCAAATCGCAGGGAGTTGGAGGAGGGCATGGCTGCATCCCTGCGAGACCTCGAGGCCAGGGAAGAGGCCTGCCTCCAGAACATCGATGTGGAGTTCGATGATGCCCTGGCCCAAAACATCAAAAAGTGAGCCGTAGGACTTGCCAGCCGCCTTTGTACATAGTTCTTTAGGGTTAGGTTTCCTTTGTTTTATCTTTTTTTTGGAGTTCATGGACTTTGCTCCACTTTATGTATATAGTGTTTTATTCATATGACTTTTTTGTAGGTTTCCTTTTGTTTGGGGATCATGGACCCTTTGGTCTTCCATTGTATATAGTTCCAGACTTGTACATACTTTCATTCTTTGGACATCCCATGGATCAATGGCTTATTTAATTTTTTATGTACTTTATTTGTACATTGGCAATGGACCACTTCTCTTTTTTCCTGTTGTGGATTTTTGTTTTATATTGGATTTTTCTCTTTTTATTTTTTTTGCTTTCATTATTTCTTAATTTGCAAGTTTGAATTTTCATTATGTTTTTTCATTACGTTTTTGAATACATTTCATATATCTTCATTATTGGTGTTGTGTACTCTCATTAGTTTTGTGCATGTCTCTATGAGCATTGCCTCAGTCATGTGTTGCCACTGTGTGGCTCTGTTGTACATTTATGCATGGCCATGGTGGTTCATTTAAGACTCTCATGGCATGGGTAATTTGGGAGTGGGTGCAGTGGATGGTTGCGTGCTTGTACTGGTGGGCCGGGGGGATTTGGGTTGGATTAGGGCTATGGGTCTGTTTTGTTAGGACATGTTGTTTGGTGGGCCATGTGTCGGGGCCTGCTGGCAGGTGCCCGTCAATGGTGGGTGGGGTGGGGGACATGAGTCGGGGCCTGCTGGCAGGTGCCCATCAATGGTGGGTGAGGTGGTTGGGGTGGGGGACATGAGGTGGGGCCTGCTGGCAGGTTGCATCACTGGGGGTAGGGTGGGGGGACATGTGTCAGGGCTCCCAAGTGCATGGTGCCATGTGGGCTGCCTGTGGGGCATGGGGAGGGTGGATGGGCCTCCTGCGGGGCATGCCCAGAGGTGATGGGCTGCCTGCGGGGCATGGCCAGGGGTGATGGGCTGCGAGTGGTGCATGCCCAGGTGTGTAGGGTGGTTCACTGTGGTGTGGGCTGCCTGCAGGGCATGGGGGGGCACACCCGGGAGGGCCCAAACTGTCAAATTGCATGTAAAACTCCCCGCGCACCCCCGGAATACATGTACCCCACTCGCACAAGCGTAATCGCATGTAAAACTCCCTGTGCACCCCCAGAATACACGTACCCGGCTCGCGCCAGGCCTATCACTTGTAAAACTCCCTGCACACCCCTGGAATACACGTACCCAGCTCGCGCCAGGCATATCGTGTGTAAAACTCCCCGCGCACCCCCGGAATAAACGTACCCAGCTCGCGCCAGGCCTATCGCATGTAAAAGTCCATGCGCATCCCGGGAATCCACGTACCCCACTCGCGCCAGGCCTATCGTGTGTAAAATTCCCAACGCACCACCGGAATACACGTACCCAGCTCGCGCCAGGCCTATCGCGTGTAAAACTCCCTGCACAACCCCGGAATACACATACCCTGCTCACGCCAGCGTAATCGCGTGTAAAACTCCCTGTGCACCCCCGGAATACACGTACCCCACTCGCACCAGCGTAATCGCATGTAAAACTCCCTGCGCACCCCCAGAATACACATATCCAGCTCGCGCCAGGCCTATCGCGTGTAAAACTCCCCACGCACCCCCGGAATACACGTACCCAGCTCGCGCCAGGCCTATCGCATGTAAAAGTCCACGCGCACCCCCGGAATACAAGTACCCCGCTCGCGCCAGGCCTATCGTGTGTAAAACTCCCCACCCACCCTCGGAATACACGTACCCCACTCGTGGCAGTGTAATCGCATGTAAAACTCCCTGTGCACCCCCGGAATACACGTACCCCACTCGCACCAGCGTAATCGCATGTAAAACTCCCTGCGCACCCCCAGAATACATATACCCAGCTCGCGCCAGGCCTATCGCGTGTAAAACTCCCCACGCACCCCCAGAATACACGTACCCAGCTCGCGCCAGGCCAATCGCATGTAAAAGTCCACGCGCACCCCCGGAATACAAGTACCCCGCTCGCGCCAGGCCTATCGTGTGTAAAACTCCCCACCCACCCTCGGAATACACGTACCCCACTCGTGGCAGTGTAATCATGTATATAAGTGCACGTGCACCCCCAGAATACACATACCCCACTCACGCCAGCGTAATCCGTGTAAAACTCCCTGTGCACCCCCGGAATACACGTACCCCGCTCGCACCAGCGTAAATGCATGTAAAACTCCCTGCGCACCCCCAGAATACACATACCCAGCTCGCGTCAGGCCTATCGCGTGTAAAACTCCCCACGCACCCCCGGAATACACGTACCCAGCTCGCGCCAGGCCTATCGCATGAAAAAGTCCAGGTGCACCCCCGGAATACACGTAGCCCGCTCGCGTCAGGCCTATCATCTGTAAAACTCCCCACGCACCCTCAGAATACACGTACCCCACTCGCGCCAGCGTAATCACGTGTATAAATCCACGTGCACCCCCAGAATACACATAGCCCGCTCGCGTCAGGCCTATCGTCTGTAAAACTCCCCACGCACCCTCGGAATACACGTACCCCACTCGCTCCAGCGTAATCACATGTATAAGTCCACACGCACCCCCGGAATACACGTACCCCACTCACGCCAGCGTAATCACGTGTAAAACTCCCCGCGCACCCCCCAGAATACACGTACCCCGCTCGCGCCAGCCGTAATTGCATGTAAAACTCCCTGCGCATCCCCGGAATACACGAACCCAGCTCGCGCCAGGCCTATCGTCTGTAAAACTCCCTGCGCACCCCCAGAATACATGTACCCTACTCGTGCCAGCGTAATCGCGTGTAAAAATCCACGCGCACCCCGGAATATGCACAGGCACCCCATCCACCCCACCCATGCCCCACAGGCAGCCCATTCACCCTCACCATGCCCCGCAGGCAGACCATCACGTATTCCAAGGGGTGCGCAGGGAGTTTTACACGCAATTTCGCTGCCGCGAGCGGGTTACGCGTATTCCGAGGGGTGCGCGGTGAGTTTTACACGCGATTTCGCTGGCGCAAGCGGGGTACGCATATTCCGAGGAGTGCGTGGGGAGTGTTACACGCATTTTGGCGGCTGCAAGCGGGGTACCCATATTCAAGGGGGTGCGCAAGTAAATTTTCATGCGTTTTGGCTGCCGTGAGCGGTGTATGCATAGTATTTTCGCGCAATTACAGTGTAGCGGCCCTGTAAACTGATCCACGGTTGACCCAGCCCTTTGCGCCGTATTGGGGATTTCAATGGCTTTTCATTGCGCAAGGGGAGTTCTTGGGGCGTAACTGGCGCTGCGGGGTGTTCGCTGGGCCAGGGCTCAAAATGGCTTGGGAAATCCATGAATATGCAGTGCGCCGAATGCTGTTTAGCGCACACGGCTGGCGCACGCTCCCTCTCTGCGCTGCTCGCGTGCGCTGCTTCTGCACTGAAATCTATGAATTACCCTCTTAATCTTATTGAAACCAATCATGTCAAAAGAGCCAACACATGTTTCGAGCTTAGCTCTTCTTCAGGGTTCTAACCCATGACTGAACAATTGATGCTAAATTAATTGTGATTCCTGCTGCAGTCAAATATTTTGTGATTAGTCGGGATTACACGAAAATATAATTTAAAAAAAGAATAGTCAGGATTACACGAAAATATAACTAAAAAAAAAAATGGTTGAAATGATCAGATTTCGGCTGTTCCAAAATTACATACAGCGGCAAATGCCAAACATTTCAACCATTCGGTTTTCATTATAGCAAAGGGAAGCAGAGGTTGTGGGGGTGTCCCCCGCATCCAAAACAACAAAGTTGTCAAAAAAGAAAAAAAGAAAAGGTCTGTGCAGCGCCGATTCCCGTCCACGGAAGTGAAAGAACTGGCGCTGCAGGGACTCAGCGGCACACAGCAAAGTGTGCCGCCAGAAGGTAAGTAGCGGGGTGTGGGGAGTGGGGTTTACAAAGGCCATTAAGCTGTGGGGTGCTTATTTCGAATATGAACATTTAGAATTCGACATTTTCGTCTTGAAAATGTTCGTATTCGAAATAATGATGTACATCCTCCTAATAGTCACACTTACGTAGTTGAACTTGTTGTGTTAGTCAAACAAAAACCAAATACTTGGCATTTATCTTACTTCCCATGTTAAGTAAATTTTCAGTTAATAATCTCAAACAATTCATCCCACAGAAAAATAAACAGACATGGAATTTAAATGATGAGATAGAAAAGAAAACATAAACAAAGTGTATTAGTTATTATTTAATGTATCAGCATGAGTTTATGAATAGTAAGTTACTCATTCATGATAATCAATTATGCGTGCTTATTAACATATTTGCCTTTTGATTTGTGGAATTCTTAAGATTAGCCATGCATACCCAGTGTACATCATGCAGTGAATGCCCAAAAAGCTTATGAATGCCAGTGAAAGTAAGGTATACAAATGATCATGATAAGTGCACTATTGTAGTTGTTACTGCTGATTGAGTTATACTTATTTCCCTACTATCAGTACCGGAAATGTGTTATTTACTGGATTATGACTACTTCTGATATATAATGATAGGTTATTTATAACGCGCTTAATCCAGAGGTTTCTAATCGCGGAGCCGTGTTGCTAAGTGTCGTCTTGCTTCCAAGACAAGCACGTTGCCGCTGAGCTATCCTCCCGAGACTATAATAATGGTGGTATCAATCCTTATCAGGCCGCCGAGTACCTGTTTCTATCACATAACCAAAAAGAGAAACAGATGTTTAATGATATGGTTATTACTTCTAGGTCAAAATATAGTGAATGATAGGTTGGCTTTGAATGTTGGTAAAATTGACCGTTTGTGTTTTCCTGGTTGTTTTGATGGTTGTTACCATGGTAGGTCTTTGAGTTGTAATTAAAGTGAAACATATTGCTGATACTTTAATAGCAACCATATCATTGTGCATCTGTTTCTCTTTTTGGTTTTGTGATACAGACATGCACGATGGCCTGATAAGGATTGGCACCACCACAATTATTAGATATCAGAAGTAGTCACAATCGGGTAAATAACTCATTGCCAGTACAGTGATTAGAGACATAGGTATAACTCAATCAGCAGTTTCAACTATCATAAAAGGACAGCATTGGCATCACATGTGACATCACTTAGGACATGTCAGAGGCCATCAGTGATGACATCATATGGTAAATCAGTTAGCACACCACCTCTGACACCCCCAATGACTTTACTGGTAAGTGCCATCCATGGGGAAACATTTGGACTGTATCTGAAGATATAAGGCTGTTCGGCAGAATTCTGTGCAGTTCCCTTAGAGAGCACTACAGAAGATTAGGATTATAGGTGAGAGCAATAAATCCCCTTTGGTATCAGTCTGTACCACAAAGATTTAGTTGGTAGCTGTGGCTGAGCAGTCAGTCTTATCTCAAAAGGGAGATGAGCAGTATTCAGGGTTTACAAAATAGGCCTACAGTACTATGGTACAAGGAAACACTGACCAAAGCTTTGTATTAAAAAGTATATATATATTTATTTTATACACTTCTATTTAGACACATCTATAACAGTTCTTCAAGCAAGTTAAAATAAGTCAACGAAAAATATACACACTTCCTAGTTAAATTGTAGACCAAGTGAACCAGAGTGAAAACTGAGCAAAATGGCACAGTGAAAACCACACACAAGGGATACTCTAGCAATTTCTCACAAGTGGGGGAAAGCACAAGTTATTTAGAAATATCTTCTTACACACCCTAGCAACACTTCCCATAAGTTTGTGAACCAGTTTAAGCAAGACAGTGCATCAGTATAGGAAATACTTAAATGAAAACTGAGCAAAATGGCATTTCACAAGTTTTAAAAAGGGGAAGAAAGGGGTAGTTATAAGAAGTAGGTGCACCAACACAGTTCTACTTTAGAAGCAATCTAAATAAGTCAGTTCTAACAGATATAGCCAGAGTCAATAGGCCTGTGCCAGAGTCAGTGGCACAGGGCAAGGGCCCAGGACCAAAATGTTCTTGTTGCTGCAGTCAGGTCTTTGGTTAACAATTTCGAAAAGGTGGATGCAGAAGGTGAAAGACAATGTTAAGAGAGAGGGGCTGCCAACCCAACAGGTAGGTAAAGGATTTAGCAGACCTTTAGAGCTACCGCAAAGAAAGGGCCGCCTGGTGGAACAATGTACCTTTAAAATGAAGAAGTGGCTCCTACGGTGGCGGTTGTTCCTGGTAGTTCCTGCAGTTCGGGGGATCCAGCAGAGGAAGAGAGGCTCTCGTCATGGAGGAAGGTTCGAGTTACTGCACTACCAAGGGATGAAACCAGCCGCGGTGCTGCCCATCGAATAAAAGGTACGCTCCTTTAAATCGCGGTCCGGGTGGACGGGTGCCTGGCTATCCGGTCTCCAAGTACAGAGTACTGGTGATTCGACCAGGGCAGGTCCAACAAGGCGATTGGCAAACTGGTTGGCCCCACCAGCTCAAGGGAAGAAGGCTCTTGCAGATGAAGATCTCCTCTCGTCGTGTGGAGAAAAGTGGTGAGACGCTGCAGCAGGGCTTCACCGGTGGTTCAGTCATTGTACATGTCTTTGGCTTCTCTCCTCTTCGGCTTCTTAGTTCCAGTGGCGACGTCTTGCTCTTCCAGTCCTCAGGACCCTGCTTTTATGCAAAAAGATCCCCATTCATACAGCCTAGCTGTCACTCACACAGTGGAGTGGTCATCTTGGTGGGAGACCCTCCAGCCTATCAGGATAAAGTGCGACATGGGTTGTGGAGGCAACCCTGTCCAGGGGTCCTACTCCCCCTCCCACACAATGGACCCACCCCAGACTCAGTGGCGCCGAAAGGTGGGCTTCTTGGCAGAAGCCCGGCAAAAGGACGAACAAATGATCCCCGACCTGGGTTAGGAGTTTAGAGAAAGACACGAGAAAGAAGTTATATTAAAGTTCTGGCAAATAAAACCTACCGGAGTAAAGTTAATATTAAAATACACCGGCAGTATGTTAGAGGCTGTCAGAAAAAGTGGTAGCTTCCAACAATGGAAAATCCCATAGGAAAATATTTGCGGTCGAATATTTTTGGTAGTAACCACTGCCACCAGCCAGAAACATTTGAGAGAGGGACTGTACGGTACCCTCTCGAAAATGAACATGAGGGAAAAACTAGTAACCCTTCCCAGTACTTCCATAGTAAGATGGGTTGTTCTGGTTTTGTTCACAAAAATTGACTAGTAAAGTCAATGGGGTCTTTACATGCCCTGGGAGACAGTAGTCAGTCCCAGGGTATGGAGTCTATGTTTGGGGGTCGTTACGACACCCCTGCATCACTGGACTGAGGGTGCTGTAACACATGTGAATAAAGATGGTTCCTATGGATGTGAGAGAAACCCCATAGGTATTAAACACAACAATAGCCTAGCAAAAATGTATAAGAGTGGGAAAAAGAGTCTCACTCTTAGTAGGAAAAAAAAGAAACACACCCTTCAAATCCAGCAAAGCTGCTGGGGGACTCTATAGGTAAGGGAAATCAGCCATAAAACGAGAATTCTCCCTAACACTCGCCCCCCAGACTAAGGGACAGGAGGATCTAATCCACTCCTGGATGAGTCTCTTACCTCTTGTCGGTTACAACCATCCTAGAGAGACCATCAGCATTTTGGTGGTGACATCCTGACCTGTGCTCAATGGTAAAATCAAACCTTTGGAGGCAGATTGACCATTTTAGCAGTTTTGGGTGTTCCCCTTTCATTTGCATCAAACATCACAAGGGTTGGTGGTCTGTTTGAATGATGAAAGTAGATCCATAGAAGTATGGTCTAAACTTTTTCAAAGCCCACACAATGGCAAAACATTCTCTCTCAATAGTTGCCCATCTTGTTTCAAGTTCCTTCAGTTTCCTACTGATGAAGCAAATGGGGTGCTCCCTACCTTTCCCATCCAGTTGACTGAGAACTACATCTATACCTATATTGGAAGCATCTGTTTGTACAATGAAGGGTTGGTGGTAGTCAGGAGCTCTGAGAACTGGAGCTTGACAAAGGGCTTTCTTCAGGCTTTCAAAGGCCTGATTGCACTCCCCATTCCATTTGATCTTTTTAGGGAACTTAGGAGAAGAGATTACATTCAGTGGAAAAGCTATGGATCCATAGTTCTCAATGAAATTCCTGTAATACCCAGTGAGGCCTAGGAAGGCTCTCACCTGGTTTTGAGTAGAAGCGGTTGTCCAACTTTGCACAGCTTCAATCTTGCTGGGCAAAGGCCTTATTCCACCACCTCCTACCTCATGCCCAAGGTAGACCACTTTACTCTGACCAATTTGGCGTTTACTTGCCTTTATGGTCAGATGGGCCTGTTCCAGAGCCTGCAAAACATATCCTAGGTGGTCAACATGTTCTTTCCAAGTAGGGCTGAACATGGCAATGTCATCCAAGTATGCCATGCAGAAGTCCTCCATCCCATTCAGAACCTGATTAACAATCCTTTGGAATGTAGCAGGTGCATTCTTTAATCTAAAAGGCATAACCTTAAACTGGTATAAGCCAACTGGGGTGGAGAATGCAGTTTTCTCCTTGGCATGGTCAGTCAGGGGTATTTGCCAATAGCCTGAGGTGAGGTCAAATGTACTTGTCTGAACCAAGTTTATCCATCAGCTCATCTGTCCTTGGCAAAGGATGGCCATCAGTCTTAGTGACTGCATTTAGGGCTCTATAGTTCACACAGAATCTCAACTCCTTGGATCCTACCTTTGGTACTAACACAACTGGGCTAGACCATGGACTAGTAGGGGGCTCTATTACCCTGAAATCAAGCATCTTGTTGACCTCTCCTTTGATGTGGGTGCTTACATTTTCGGACATCCTGTAGCCCCTGCTTTTGACAGGTAAACAGTCACCAGTATGGATATCATGCTGGCCCCAAGGGGTCAAGCCTGGTGCTAGAGAAAAACAGAGGGGCAAATTGCTTTAACAAAACTTTGCACTCCTCCTGTTGCTCAGGTGTCAGATTAGAAGAGGGATTAACTCCTTATACTTTCTCATCTAAAGGTTTGCATCTGAGGAGGTCAGGTAGAGGTTCACTCTCCTCTTCCTCTTGAGCTGAAGCTAGAAGCAGAGCTCCCAGTTCTGGTCTCGAGACATAAGATTTTAGACAGTTGGTGTGAAAGACTCTAGGAGCCTCCTTAGGATTGCCTAAGTCCACCAGATAGTTCACCTCTCCAAGTCTTCCCACAACCTTGAAGGGTCCATCTATTTGTCCTACAAGGCACTCTGCCTTGTTGGGACCATAACAAGAACTAGCTGGCCTTGAGCGAACTCAACCATGTTGGCCCTCTGGTCATGCCAATGCTTGACCAGAGCCTGACCTGCTTTCAAGTTATCACTTGCCTCAGTCATCATGTGTGACATTCTCCTCTGGAGTCTTATCACATAGTAAGTGACTCTGACTGGTGTGGGGGAAGGAGCACTCTCCAACCCCTCCTTGATCAGGGCCAATGGACCTCTGACCGGATGGCCAAAGAGAAGATCAAAGGGACTGCAACCCATTCCCTCCTGAGGGACTTCTCTATATGCAAAGAGAAGGCATGGCAGTAGGAGATCCCACTTTTTCTTAAGGGGATCCTCTAAAGCTCCTATCATGCTCTTCATGGTTCTGTTAAACCTTTCTACCAACCCATTTGTCTGAGGGCGGTAGGCTGTTGAGAACTTGTGGGTAACTCCGTGGTTTTTCCACATGGCCTTCATGTAGTGGGACATAAAATTTGACCCCCTGTCGGATATTACCTCCTTAGGAAACCCAACCCTGGTAAAAATACCAAGGAGGGCCTTAGCCACAGCCTGAGCTGTAACAGTCCTCATAGGAATTGCTTCAGGGTACCTAGTAGCATGGTCTACTACAACAAGGATAAACCTGTTGCCTGAAGAAGTTCGAGGATCATGGGGGCCAACAATGTCGATTTCTATCCTCTCAAATGGTACTCCCACCACAGGGAGAGGCACTAAAGGTGGCACATTCTTGGAGCCACTTTTACCAGAAGTTTGGCAAGTGTGGCAACTCTTGCAATATTGATCTACCTTAGCCCCCATTTTAGGCCAATAAAAGTAGAGAGAGAGCCTTTCCTTGGTCTTCTTGAAACTCAAGTGACCATCCAAAGGTATCTCATTGGCTAGTTGCAAGAATTGGAGTATGTTTGCTTGAGGCACTACAAGTCTTTTGTAGTCCCCGGGGATTGACTCTGTTGGTCCACTATAGAAGAGGCCATCTTCCCAGTGTAACCTATACTTCCCAGGCTCTTGCTCTTCAAGCTGAGAAGCTGCCTGGTGGTGAAGACCTTCCGGAGTTGGACATTCTCTTTGTCCCTTACTGAAGTCTGCCCTGTTGGGGCCCCCTCTACCAGTAAAGACTGCAGGTCAGGATGTTCCACAGGGTCAAGATCTCCAATGAGTTCCTGGCCTCCTACTAGATCTGAATCCTAAGGCTCTAGTTCAACCACACAGGGTTGTACCTCACTCTCAGCCTCTGCTGGAGGAGGAATCACAGGTGTGATTTTTGACAACCTAGGAGATTTCCTGGTTGGCAGCACTGGAGTGCTTTCTGCTGGTTTCTTCTTTGAAACCTTGGGTTTCCCCTTTGCTTCTGGTTGCTTTGAAATAGCAGTTAGTAACTCCAGTGGAGTAGGAGTGATTTCTTTTTCTATCATCTCCTCAGGAGAGCCCCTCAAGGTCCTCTCCCTTGCAGGTCTGGTAAGCACCTGTAATGTCTTACTAGGAGGTCTGGGAGTACTTGACACTACCCGCAGTTCTTTCAGATCATTGCCCAACAGCACCCTTCCTGGTACTTCAGATTGTACACTCACAGGTATCCTGACAGTCCTTTCATTTCACTGGATGAGAGCTGGTAATTGGGGAAGCATCTGCACAGGCCCTCTAGCTAACTTGGTGAGGCGTTTGGGTGCCTTAGCAACATCCTCCACCTTGAAAAAAGATGTGTCCACTACAGTTATGTTGGCCCCCGTGTCACTAATGGCAGGAGTCTCCTGACCATTGACTAGGACACTGTCCTTATAATACTCTTTAGTGTTAGGAGAGATAGAATTATACACATCTACATTCTGTTGTTCCCACAATCCTTTAGAGACTAACGATACACTAGAAGAGACTCTGATGAGGTCTTCAGCTAGTAGTTGAAGGTTTCCACTGGCCATTTGTACTTCCTCCTCTGGAGCAAAGGCTAAGGAGACAGTGTGGACCCCTGAAGGTTTACCCTTACATCTGGGATCCCATGATCAGTAGAGCCACAAACATAACATTTTCCAAATGTCTTTATGGATGATGGCTTGTTCTGACCTCCTTCTGGTCTGGGAGCAGAAGGTGCACTAGCCTGATTAGATTCCCCTTGTGGTTTACCCTTAGAATTTTGTTCGGGGCCCTCTTTGGAATTGGAATTATTTGAATTCTCTTTGTTGTCTTTCTTAGGCTGCGTTCCCTCATCCTTTTTCTGAGTTACCCCTGAATCCTTGTGAGTAGCCCTGTTGGCAACCCACAAGTCAGCAGCTTTAGCTAGTTTCTTACAATCCAGTTCTTTTGAATCAGCCAAGTGCTGTCTGAGCTCAGGAGAGCAGGCATCATAGATGGACTCCATCATTACAAGATTTCTCATTCTTACATACGTGTTAACTCTATAACCCTTAATCCATCCCTCTAAGTTCTTCAAACACTCATTCACCCAAGTAGCCCAAGGGGTACTATCATGCCTTTTAAGGGTCCTAAACCTCTTAAGGTACTGGGAAGGAGTCTATCCAAATCTAGCCATCAATGCTAGCTTTACACATTCATAATCCATTCTATCCACCTCCCCCAACTCCATTACCTCATCAGATGCAACAGGGGGGAGCTTAGAGAATAACCAGGTGATGTACTGATTCCCTGTGATATCCTGGAGCCCATGATTGTATTCAAATATAGCAAGCCAATCTAATACTTCCAACTTAGGTTCATACATACCCACAATCTCTTTAGGCATCCGGGGTCATTTTGGACTGGAAGATCTAGATGATTTGGGGAGAGAAGCATTTTCCAAAGACAATTTCTTCATCTAAAGCTCATGGTTGAGCTCCATTTCTTTGAGCCTTAGTTCTTGATGTCTCCGTTCCGTTTGGGCACTAATTCTTTTGAATTCTAGTTCAAGTCTTATTTTTTCTAGTGAGATAAATTCAGGACTTAATGTGGGACCTGGTAAGGGTCCAGTAGCCATAGGTTGAGGCCTTTGAGCAGGTAGAGGCCCAGAGGGGGTGACACTATTCTCTTCCTCTTCCTCATCTGTTTAACAGTAACATTTTCAACATTATTTTCTTTAAGGTTTGCAACATTTGCTGGGATAATGGGCACTACAGCACCACTGTCCAGACGTTGTTTCTCTAACAGTCTATCAATCATTTCTAATTTCTTGCCTTTGACAGGAAGACCTTTCTGTCTACACAGATCCCTTAAATAATCAGCAGTATTAGTAAGGAGGGTCTCCTGGCTGTAACTTTCCATATTTTCGCCTTTGTTCAAAATAAACTTCTTGTGATAGTTAGCCTTGTGGTGATTTGAACCAAGGTACTAGCATAACACTAAAATGTAAATCCAATACTTTTATCCCACCGCTGCCACCAGTGTTAGGCAGAATCCTGTGCAGTTCCCTTAGGGAGCACTACAGAAGATTAGGACGACAGGTGAGAGGAATAAATTCCCTTTGGTATCAGTCTGTATCACAAAGATTTAGTTGGTAGCTGTGGCTGAACAGTCAAGACTTATCTCAAGAGGGAGATGAGCAGTATTCAGGGTTTACAAAATAGGACTACAGTACTATGGTACAAGGAAACACTGACCAAAGCTCTGTATTAAAAAGTATATCTAGATATTTATTTTATACACTTCTAGTTAGACACATCTATCACAGTTCTTCAACCAAATTAAAATAAGTCAACGAAAAATATACACACTCCCTAGTTAAATTGTAGATCAAGTGAACCAGAGTGAAAACTGAGCAAAACGGCACAGTGAAAACTACACACAAGGGATACTCAAGCAATTTCTCACAAGGGAGGGAAAGCACAAGTTATTTAGAAATATCTTCTTACACACCCTAGCAACACTTCCCATAAGTATGTGAACCAGTTTAAGCAAGGCAGTGCATCAGTATAGGAAATACTTAAATGAAAACTGAGCAAAATGGCATTTCACAAGTTTTAAAAAGGGGAAGAAAAGGGTAGTTATAAGAAGTAGGTGCACCAACACAGTTCTACTTGAGAAGCAATCTAAAGAAGGCAGTTCTAACAGATATAGCCAGAGTCAATAGGCCTGTGCCAGAGTCAGTGGCACAGGGCAAGGGCCCAGGAGCAAAATGTTCTTGTCGCTGCAGTCAGGTCTTTGGTTAACGATTTCGAAAAGGTGGATGCAGAAGGTGAAAGACAATGTTAAGAGAGAGGGGAGGCCAACCCAACAGGTAGGTAAAGGATTATGAACACCTTTAGAGCTACCACGAAGAAAGGGCAGCCTGGCGGAACAATGTACCTTTAAAATGAAGAAGTGGCTCCTGTAGTGGCGGTTGTTCCTGGTAGTTCCTGCAGTTCGGGGGATCCAGCAGAGGAAGAGAGGCTCTCGTCATGGAGGAAGGTTTGAGTTACTGCACTACCCAGGGATGAAACCAGCCGTGGTGCTGCCCGTCGAATAAAAGGTACGCTCCTTTAAATCGCGGTCTGGGTGGACGGGTGCCTGGTTATCTGGTCTCCAAGTACAGGGTACTGGCGATTCGACCAGGACAGGTCCAGGAAGGTGATTGGCAAACTGGTTGGCCCCACCAGCTCAAGGGAAGAAGGCTCTTGCAGATGAAGATCTCCTCTCATCGTGTGGAGAAAAGTGGTGAGACGCTGCAGCAGGGCTTCACCGGTGGTTCAGTCATTGCATATGTCTTTGGCTTCTCTCCTCTTTGGCTTCTTAGTTCCAGTGGCTCTTCCAGTCCACAGGACCCTGCTTTTATGCAATAAGATCCCCATTCATACAGCCTAGCTGTCACTCACACAGTGGAGTGGTCATCTTGGCGGGAGACCCTCCAGCCTATCAGGATAGAGTGCGACATGGGTTGTTGAGGCAACCCTGTCCTGGGGTCCTACTCCCCTTCCCACACAATGGACCCACTCCAGACTCATTGGCGCTGAATGGAGGGCTTCTTGGCAGAAGCCCGCCAAAAGGACGAACAAAGAATCCCCGACTTGGGTTAGGAGTTTAGAGAAAGACACGAGAAAGAAGCTATATTAAAGTTCTGGCAAATAAATCCTACCTGAGTAATGTTAATATTAAAACACCCAGGCGCTATGTTAGAGGCTGTCAGAAAAAGTGGTGGCCTCAAACAATGGGAAAATCCCATAGGAAAATATTCGCTGTCGAATATTTTTGGTAGTAACCACTGCCACCAGCCAGAAACATTTCAGAGAGGGACTGTACGGTACCCTCTCGAAAATGAACATAAGGGAAAAACTATTAACCCTTCATAGTACTTCTTAGTAAGATGGGTTGTATTGGTTTAGTTCACAGAAATTGACTAGTAAAGTCAATGGGGACTTTACATGCCCTGGGAGACAGTATTCAGTCCCAGGGTATGGTCTATGTTTGGGGGTCGCCATGACACCCCTGTGTCACTGCACTGAGGGTGCTGTGTAACATGTGAATAAAGATGGTTCCTATGGAGGTGAGAGAAACCCCATAGGTTTCAAACACAAAAATAGCCTAGAACACACATTGCAAAAATGTCTAAGAGTGGGAAAAAGAGTCTCACTCTTAGCAGGAAAAAAAAGAAACAAACCCTTCAAATCCAGTAAAGCTCTATAAATAAGGGGACTCTATAAGTAAGGGAAATTAGCCATAAGATGAGAATTCTCCCTAACAAGGCCTCATTACAAGTATGGCAGAGCAGGAATAAATTGGCGGTAACAGAATTACTGTCACTTTTCAGGCCCTGCCATTTTACTGGTATGGTCCTGGAGTTGACGATTTATCTCCAGCAAAATGCTGAAGGTAAATCATCCAACTCTCTACCGAGTAATCGGCAAACTGGGCGAAATTACTGCCGCAGTAATTCCGCCAAAAAAGCCAGATAGAGTCCTATGGACTCTAAAAATATGGGGATTTACACTGTAACCGCCACTTGTAATCCGGTTGCATTTCTACTGGACCAATTGGTGGTAGCGGTAAATCCGTTGAGTGGTGTTCCTGCGGATTTACCATTGGAATACCGCACAACTCGTAATGAGGCCCATCCATAGAGTGCATTCTAGCACAGATACAACATACCATGAGCCTCATCACAAGTTGGGTGGTAAGCCCTAAAAGCAGCATTAACGAAATTAGCGCCGCAAATACTGCTCGGCCGGATCACAAGCCGGGGCAAATACTGCCAGCTGCAAAACAGCCGGCACAATTACCACTGGCCCTATCACAGCAGGCAGAATCTGCGCTGATACCATGAAGCAAAATCACTGTTGCATCACAAGTTCTCTACAGCAGTATTAGTGCCGGAAAACTGCTCTAATAGCACTGAAAACACGGCGCAATTAGCACCAGCATCCAGGTGGAGGTAAATGGACACATGTGGCAGAAATGAAGCCTCAGGTGATCCCAATCCACTCCAGGGGGCTACATAAATCACACACCCACCCCAAACACAGTTTCAAACACTATACTGCCACTAACCATTGTGAGATGGGACATGCAGCTGCTCATGCTGCACCTGGAACTACAAAAGCATGACAGCCAGCCCAGGTCACATGGTTTAAAGGGGACGAGGTGGAGGCGAGGCCAAGTAAGGCGAGCACCAATCCCCAGGGTCAGACCCTTATTAACGTGCAGTTGGTCACCCTGTACCGCCTCAACAGCGAGACCATAACTGAGCTGCTCAACACAATACAGACTGACATAGTGAGCAGGATCAACATCTGGACAGCTGTCCCCCCACTGCTGAAGTTAGTGTCCATCCTACAATTCCTAGGAACGGGAACCTTCCAGCACACTGTGGCCATGATGCATGGCATGGCACAGCCAACATTCTGTGCAGTCCTGGCCCAGGGTTTATGCTCTTTCCATCAATGGAAATGCAACAAAATGTAAATCCATCCATGGAAATCCATCGAATGCCATTGCAAAAAAATGCTATCTTTTACATGTAAAAGTGCATTTCCATCGAAAACAGTCCCTCAAATATATAAATGGACAAGTTTAGATGGGTATGCACTTTAAAATGTACAAAATAGCATTTCGATGTATTTATTTATAACTTTAAAACGTTACGTGGAGCTGCCCAGTATGAAATTTCAGAACTGGCCAGCTCTTTGTAAGGTTTTAAAGTTTATTGTATATTGGGGGGGGTTCCCCCCCATCGCCCCTAACCCCATGCACACATACCCCTAACCCTAACCCCAACCCTAATCTAACCCTTAATCTAACCCTTAATATAACCCTTAATCTAACCCTAAATCTAACCCTAAATCTAACCCTAGCCCCAACCCTAACCCCAAACCCTAATCTAAATCTAACCCTAACCCTAATAATCCATCTAAATTAACTATAGAAAATAATTCAATGAATATGCTTTGCGATGGAAAGGCAATTCAATGAATTATTTTCAATGGAAAGCAATTCAATTAATACATTTTAGATGGAAAGTCCAGATACCCTTGCCCAGGTGCTGGATGCTCTCTTGTGGCATGTGTCATGCCACATCTCACTGCTCACCAGCCCAGCACAGGTGCACGTCATGAAGCAACAGTTCTAGGCCATTGTCCAAATTCCAAATGTATTTGCAGCCTTGAACTGTACCCATGTGGAATTGGTGCCCCCCAGGCCCATGAAGCAGTGTACCTGAACCATAAGCACTACCACTCCATGAATATGCAGGTGACCTGCGATCCCAACCTGTATATCATCCACTGCTATGCCCGCTACCCTGGTTCCGACCACGATGCCATGGTCCTACGGAACAGTACACTGCCTGGATACATGGAGAGGCACAGAGGACAACAGACGTGGATAGTGGGTTCCTAAAACTGTCAGCCTGCTGGTGTTGCGATGCACCTCACCAAATGGGGGTGCAGGGGGTGCGTGGAACACCACAAACATGGACGGTGAATCTGATGAGCACATGCATTAGCAACTACATACACGCACTTGACTACAGGTACCACAATGCAACTTGCATAATGCGTCCCAATGACAAACAAAGTGCCACATCGCATCACACAACATCAACCATGCCAGTGCCACAGGTATGGCTACTCAGCCCGCAATGCAGACCCACTGCCACCCAAAGCCTATGGAGTGCCGATAGGAAACCCATCAGCCCATATGCATGAGAGCAATACACTGCCATAATATAGCCACCATGTCAACTTGACATGGCACAGACAGACACATGGCGTTACTTCTGCTGCAAGGGAACAGGTTGCATATTAAGTAAATACAATGCTTGATATGAATGACATAGCATGCACAAAGATCGCAAAGAGACATGCCACACAATGAAGCCACAAATGCATGCACATGATGTCCAATACTGTGATGCCATTAAATGCCCCCACTATACACCTGCATGAAGAGAGGTACAGCCATGACTCATGGCTGTGCCTCTCTCCTTGCAGGTGACTCCAGATACCCGCAGCTGCCCTTGCTCATGACACCTGTGCGGATCCACAAACACCACAGGACATTGCCTACAACCACGCTCACAGCAGGACCCGTGCATGCATAGAGCAGACCTTTGGCCTCCTGAAGGCCTGTTTCCACTTCTTGGACTTTACATGGGGAGCCTGATGTACTCACCTGAAAAAGTGAACAAAATAGTGCTTGTGTGTGTCATGCTGCACAATATCTGCCTGCAAGGGAACGTCCCTCTACCCACTGATGTGGACATGCCACCCCCAGAGGATGAGGATGCAGTGCCTGTGACAGAGGCAAATGCACCCATTGTCAGAAACGATGATCAGGGATGCACCTTTGGCTCGCTAGGGACTGATAGACAATTTCTTCTGAGATATGCACATGGCACATGCCATGCTCCACCTGATGTGGTTTTGTCTATGGCACTGCCATGATCTATGGAGCACTGCTGTGCCGCCATCAGTGTTGCGCTGTGGTGTTCTGTGTTTGGCTTGCTGCACCCATGTCAGTGTAGGGAGACATGTACTACCATGGGGCTTGTCTGCCATGCCAACATGGAGCAGCTCGACTGGCCCTGCCACATGTTGGTGTGACTGCTCCACAGTGTCGTGGTTACTCACACCCCACAATCCTGCTGGGTGCACCAGCAGGGGAGCAGTGTGCATTGAACTTTGATTGGTTGCTTGCTACACCTTCAGATTGCAGTAATGCTCGGGATGCGGGTCTGCAATGGTCGATGTGGCAATGATCATCCAGCTAAGCCAACATTTGTAGCCTCTAGTGGGTCATCTCAGCAGGGATGTCATTTCACCAAAATGCCAGGGGTAGCAGAGTGACATCACACAACCCTTGACCTCTGATGACATCACAGGAAGTGATGCCATTTGACCCCACTGCAAAGTGACATCACAGTAAGCAATGTGGCACCTCTCGACAAAACAGGAACTGGCATCACACAGCATTGGGCCTCATTACGACTGTGGCGGCCACGGTATGAACGGTGCCGGTAAGGGACCGGCACCATTCATACCGGGCCGCCACATTACGAGTTCTGCAGCGGGTCCCGCTCTGTACGCCTGGCCAGACCAGATGTGCAGAGTGGCACCCACTAGCAGAACAGGATGCTAACAACGTACCCGTCATTAAAGGGTCCGTTGTTGGCATCCTCCCCATTCCCATTTGAGCCCTCATAGGGCTCAATGGGAATGGGGATTTACCGGGTCCCGGGAATGGGGATTACCGGGCCCGCAAAGGTCGGAATGGCCCAGTAATTCCCATTTTGCGGGACTCGGACACGAGTTTGGGGGTAGACATGCCGCTAAAAACGACATGGCTACCTCCAAACTCGTAATGAGGCCCAATGTCCTCAACATTTCATGTAAACTACTTAATGGGAAATAAAGTTGAAGGCCTTGCACATTTCCTTTACTAAAATTGCTTGTGGTCTAGATAACTATTAAGTACAGCAAATTAAAATGTCCTGTAAGCAATTTTAAGCTTATCATTTCTTATTTTTGTTGCAACCATTTGTCCACCAACTGAGCACTGATATGTTCCATCGAAACATTGATGTTGCTCACCATTTCACTTGATATGCACATTTTGCTCATTGCACACAAAAGGTTGTGGACCCCAGAATGTTGTGTCTGCCTTTCGACTTTGTTCTTTGGTGGGACCAGTGGGGATGCAGTGCTTGTTGTTGCTTCACTTGCCCATGGTCCATTATCTGTGCATCCCAAGGTCCAGTCACACAGTGTTCCAGTTGTTCATTGTGCAATTTTGGGTGGTGGGATGTTTACTTTGCTCACTCCATGGGGGCACTTTGAGACTCCTGCTCTGATTGAACGCAGTGTCCTGTCTTTTCTGTACAAATATAGTATGCACAAATAGGTGTCCATGCATGCAAGGATTGTCATTGTGGGTTTGGTTCCGGGTGTGCGTGATGATAACACATCCATGCAATATGGTAATGCATTTTCCCCATGTGCGCTCTCTGATGTGTCCCAGTATACTGCTGCTCCTTCTGCACAAGTGCCTTGTGAGTGAGTGTTGTGTAGTGCTTTGCTGCAATTGCCTGCTTCAGGACGATGGCCGGATGGCGAATATTCTGCCTGTGATGGTGTATTCTCCATTTTATGCACAGCAGGTCAAGTGTTTATGTTGGTTCTTCAGTGAGACATATTCGTTACGGTGCTTAGGAGTGTTTTGCCTCTGTTTGACTGAACTGTAGTTGTGTCACGATGTGTCGCGCACAGTTGGTCAATGCTGTGGGTACGGCATGAAGACGATTGGTCATGTGTGAAATGTGATGTTGGCTGCATGTGTGGTGGTGTGGGTGTATGTGTGGACACTGATGTTGGGTCCAGTTGTATTGAGGTGGTTTGAGTGCTGTTGTGTGTAATGGAGTTGTTATTGATCTCCATACTCCATGATCATCCCTTATAGGATTTTGGGGATGTGCAGTACTGGCATGGCGGAATGGTTGTTATCATTCCATTGCTTTTTTGTGCAGTGCGGGGCTGTGTGTGTGTTTTTGCCAGCATGTTTGCTTATGTGAAGAAGCTGTGGACCAGCCGCTCCCTCACTCGCGCTGCTGCCCCACTGGGCTCCTCCCCGGTCAGTAGCCTGCCACGTGGCTCTGGCCTGAGGTCAGGTACGAGGTCTGCATGTAAACCTTTGTACACTGCAATATTAGGCAGGATGCAACGGGCACGTATGATGTCGCACATGATGTGTGGTCTGTATAGGAGAACAACCTTCGAGGCATCTAGGCATCTCAATTATTGTGACTTAAGGAAGCCTATGGACCACTCAATGATGCTCCTGGTGGCCTTCTGTGCCATATTGCACCTTTCTTGTTGTGTACTGGCGGGCCGTCTGTAGGTTTTCATGAGGTAGGGGCGCAATGAATAATCAGAATCACCTGTGTGAGGAATGGCATGAATGATCTCAGTGCACATTGGGTGTTCCATTGTGTCTAATTGGATGCATGCTAGTTGGCTTTGTGTGGACCCAGTAATGGCGTGAATGTGTTGCGCTGGTCATATGTCTGTGCAACTGTGTATAGGTGCATGGTGCATGTGTGGTGAGACCCGGAACATGTGGCTGTCATGGACGGGGGCCCTGGAAATCGGGCTACACACCTATGAACATCCCACCTGTATCACAGACCAGTTGTGCATTGATGCCAGTGGTACCATTCCGGTAAAGGTATGCTGTGGCCTGGGGGGCATACTGCGACATGGGTGCAGTCGGTGGCACTGATGACCATGGGGAATCGGTGCACCATGTTGAATCTGCAGGCTACCTATCTTTGTTCATCCTGGTTGGAGGGCATGTGCACATGGCGTTGGCTGCACAATATGATGCATTCCACGACTTATTGCACAGCGCATGACCTGGGAGATGCCTGCAGTGATGCCACCGGTTCTATGGAAAGAGCCAGTGGCAAAGAAATGCAGGGCAGTCAGGAGCTTCACATGCATCCCAATGGAATGTGAACTTGCAATGTGAACGTGCGGTGGTAGGGTGCAAATCACCCTCCCACACCCGCAACATGTCCATGATGATGTGCGGAGGGAAGTAATACATTTGGTAAACCCTTGAGTCAGACATGCCGAAGAGCGTGACCCCAGTGCGGAAGAACCACTCCCTCTGTCTCCTCCGCTGCTGTGCGGCAGCTGCAGCCACAGCATCATGCCACTGCTGTGAATAGAGCGTTATCGCCGGATCACAGGGATACATCTCCTAAGGTGGGAGGTGTGGTGCTGTGTGCCTTCATAGTTCCTCCCCACAGTCCTCCTTGTTCTATGTGCTGTCGCTTCCTCAGTATAGAGCCATGCATTTGTTAATGTTTTTGTCCTGTCCCTCCAAGTCCATTATATTTTTGTTAGCGCCCTGATGCTGCAGACTTTGGCACTCTATAAATAAATACGTTTATAAAAGTATGGCATCATGATGTGGATGCAAAATTGCATCATCGATGTATGGGTACATTTGTCCTTGTTTGTGTGGGATGTTCTGCAGCTGTGGGTGTGTGGGATTCAGGTGTGTTTTGTTTACTGATGTTGTGTGTGTGTTTGGCATGCGGGTGTTGTTCCTTTTTCGGGATCGTGTTGGTTCCATGTATGATGAGGCAGTATATGTGGTTGATATGTTCTGATTTTCATTTGCTTTATTCAACAGTTAGGTGCCTCATTACAACTCCGGCGGTAGCCGTGCCGGCAAAAACGACAGGCTGCTGCCAGAGTTGTGTTTTTTTCTAGTGCCTGACTTTAGGGAATCACTGGGGCATTATAGCCCAGGCGATCCGTGAAGCCAGGCACCGAGAAATGTTACTTCCTATTCCCACTCGAGTCCCATAGGACTCAATGGGAATGGGGAGGACGGAAGCACTGGCACCGTGTGCAACAGAGCCGGTGCTTCCGTCAAAGTCTGTGAGCGCCTGCCGTCCCGCCCGCCAGGTCTGACCTGACGGGTGGGACGGCAGCCGCTCACAGAATTCAGAGAGTGTACCAGTCAGGTAACAATGGTGCTGGTACACTTACCGGCACCGTTATTACCGGACCGACCGGCACACTCGTTATGAGGCCCTAGGTCTTTCAGCAATTGAGCACATAAATATTGATGGTATATTAGCAGTAAATTATAAAATACACTGTTTAAGAAAAGGTAAAACACATTATTTAAGCAAGGATAGTGCAAATACGCATAGAAAATCCATCATTATATATATAAAACACAGCAGGCTATAATCCATTATAAATCGTCTATCACTCAACTACATATTATGCAGTTCCAATAGCCTTATTTAGGTCATTTCTTTTTATAGGGATCTCCTTATAAGCTTTGCTCTGTGAATGTACATGCTTATCCTAACCATAATCACATCATCATCACTAGATTTGCACAATACAATCGCATCCCTTACAGATTTTACATGTCTCTCTCTCAGTCGGGGTTTAAATAATGTTCTTAATTTATTATAACCTATGCACAAGAACAATAAATGTGCCAGAGATTCTTTTGCCAAAAAGTGGGTCAGCCATTGATCACTAGTGCCTGGATTCCATTTGTTCATTAATGTTGCAACAGGTAATATTCATAAACAGTGATCTAGCATTACGGGGTGCAATCACATCGATCTATCTTTCTCATCCCAGGACAGTTTTGGGGGACCAGTATTTAGTCACCGACCTGGACGTTACATTCGTTATCAATGTACCTGTTAGAACCTTTGCCTCATGTGCCTGCTTTACTAAATTTTTAGCATGCATATCAATAGAATGCGTAGTTGGTCCTGAAGTGGGTTAAGTCTAAACTTGATAATGAAGATTTCACATACATGCAAAGACCCTCCATCTTGTCCTAGTAAATCCTGGATAGCCTCCCTATACTTAGAAAAGTAGGGTGATGACCAGAGCCGAATCCAGTCGAGGGCGTGTTTGATGTCTAGAACATCCATAATACATCTACCAGCATGACTCTAGAGGTATGAGTTGTTCACCGTAACACCCATTTTAGAAACGTTTGTTCCAGAACTGCCAATCTATTATGTTGTCGATATCCCAATATGTTAGCACCATATAATGCTGCTGGCTTAAACTGAACGTTATAAACGTCCAAAACCGGGCTGACAGCACCAGCCCCAGAACCCATATGAAAGCGTGCCATTGCATTTCAGGCTCGCTCACATTTCTGACTAACTTTCAGCCAGGCAGTCCCTCTTTTTCTTTTTAGCTGTAAGTCATTTATATAATCTTTTCTTAAGCTGCATATCTCTAAGTGCGCCCCTTTCCCAATTGCTTTCAATCCTGCAACCAATTCTCTTTTTTTCCTCTTGTATTCTGCATCTTACCAGCCTCCCCTGATTACTGATTTTTGAGCTACTGGTTTTCTTGGTTTAGTTGTGTAAGTAGTTATGATGCTCGGCGTTTCCCTGTCAATACCGCTGTGTTATCTGCAGGTTCAAGAGAGATGTAGCGTTGTAAGGGCTCAAGAATTTCCGCACGCAGATTAAAAAGACAATTACCGTCTTCGAGCCCTGCCCATTTTAAAGTGCGACACGCATTACCTGCCATTTTAATTGCAGCGTTTGTGTCATTATTACGCTTTGAAGCTTGTAAATTCAGCCTTCCTTCCCACTATAATTACTTGACTAATGGCCGATGGGGCTCTCATACTGTTCCTCTACATTAAATGATACTATGGGCCTCATTATAAGTTTGGCGGTAGCCTTGCTGGTAAAACCGGCAGGCTGCCGCCAAACCTGCGAAATATTCCGGCACCCGCGAATGGGCAATTACCGGGTCATTACGGCCCTGCCGGACCCGGTAATTGCCCATTCGCGGGCACCAGAATGAAATGCTACCCATTCCCATTTGAGCCACATAGGGCTCAATGGGAATGGGGAAGTCGGATGCACCACCACCATTCGTGAATGGTGCCGGTGCATCCGACATGCTGTGCTCGCGGGTACCGGTATGCCCGCCAGGTCAGACCTGGCGGACAGGAAGGCTCCAGCAAGCACAACTCGTAGTTTGCCGGTCCAGTAGCAACAGTGCCGGTAGCTTACCAGCACTGTTACTACCAGACCGGAAAACTTATAATGAGGCCCATTGAGTGGTCAGGAGGAGGTTTTTAGACACATAGGACCAGTCAAGTTCTAAAATATAGTAGGACTAAATAAACATTACCAGGGGTTTTAGGTTCTGAAGCAAAATATTTTTGGGACCTTTAGTGCAGATGTTTGGATAGTAGAATCGATCACAAATGGAGCACCGATTTTCAGGTGGACTTTGGGATTCTGCCCAGGGATTTTCTGGGATCTTTAGATCAGAAATACTGTTCCACATTGATTGATTACTGTATTGTGAATTGTTTTTCCTTTAGGAATGTTATGAAATGTTAATTTCTGATTGAACAAAGTGTGAACACTATCTTCTTGAGTTATTTTCCCAATGGCCAGGGTAGGCACCACGAAGAAGATGTCTGACAGGCCGAGGGTTCTGGTTGGCGGTGCCGAAGCTCAACAACGAGGCATTGGAAAGAATTACCAATTCACAAGAAATTAAGATGTTCTCTTAAAACTGTTAAACAGTTCAGAGGCCACAAAGGAAAGTGTCACTTTGTTTGAGACTTTGGTTGAAACTACCCGGGACAGAGCTATTGGTGAACAGCATCCCCACGTTCATGAGGTCCAGGTTATAGAAAAGGATGCTCCCTGGTTTGATGCAGAATGTGAAATCTCGAAAAAGAAAACTGAACCATGGTTTAATGAGTGGTGTGTATATGGCTGGTCAGATTTATCGTTTTAAAATGGCATATAAACATTGCCAAAAGACAAACATATCAATGAATAAAAAAGAGTTTGAGTAACAATAGTAGCTTTTTTGAAGGACACACCATTGTTTTATTGTTAATGCAGTTGTTGAGACAGGCATTATACCATCTCCTTGGATAAGAAGTCCTTAGACCACGAGCACTCCCCCCTCCCGAAGATGGTCAGAGACCAACTTCCTTACTCGACATTGCCAGTAAGATATTCTCCAAATGTTTGTTGCTTAGACTGGAGGAGTGGACTCAAAGTAACAATATCTTGAAGCCCTCCCCTAGGACCACTGCTTGGCTCTGAGCACCATCATGGAGAAATATGGTAAGGTTAAGGGAGGGAGATTATTTTGGCTTTTCTGAGATTTGGGGAAAACATTTGATTGATAGAAACATTGTGTGGCAAAATTTACATTTTATTGGGGTCCCTAATAGTTTATTACATTGTATCCAACTGTGATATGCGGACATCTCAGCGTCTGTCCGATATACAAGATGGGGGAATTCAACATTGTTTTCCCCACCAATGAAGGTGAAAAGCAGGATTGTCAGTTGGCCACAATTAATTCCTTTCAGACGTTTATTCTAGTACTTCTTTTGGGAAAGTTAATCCACCCTCTCTGAAGAGTACCTTTTTAAAGTATAGCATGCTTCTTTATGCCAAAGACGCACCGATTTTTGACTTAACCCTGACAGGTCTCCAACAAGGCCGGCTAAACACAAATGACTATTTTGGGAACTATAGTTTGAAATTAAATATGATAAAAACAAAAATGGTGTTCAGGAAAAGAGTGAACCCTCATAGCTAAGTTTTAAATCAATGAGATGAGGGGGCAGTCTCATTTTCTTTTAGCCTGTACTTCTCAAAGAGCGGTGCTTGGGTCAATCATTTTAAGAAGACAGCTGAAAAGGTATCATTAGAATTAAAGGGCTTTTAACATTTTTATTTTAAGTTTGGGTCTTTCTGATTGGACAAGTGCGTTGCATGATTTTTACGGCAGCAAATTCTAGGGTGGTTCAAACTGTCATGCCCTGGTGGAGTTGCAAAATAAATTCCTGTGTCTAATTGCAGGTCTCTCTGCAGATACACCTGGTAGCACCTTCTGAGCTGAATTGGGGTGTTTAGTTTGAAGGAGTCGGGCCAGTTAAGATTTGTAAGTTAATTTTTAAAAGCACATCTGGGATTTTCTGCTAATCATAAAGTGAATTTCAGTGTAAGTGCGATTGCAACATACATGGTAAAGAAAAATACTTGTGATATGGGGTGTTTTAAGGCACTGCCCATTTGGATACGGGGTGAGACGTAACTGAATTTGGCACATTAAGTCAACTCAAAATAGCTCTTAAAGCAAGAACTGGTCCGATGAGGAGAGAGGCGGATTTCCAAAACATACACTGCCTGCCCTCTTTAGCTTTATATGCAGACTTACGTACACATCGTACACATATAAGATGGCAAAGAGAAATCTGTGAAATAAGATCCCCAGAATAAAGGAGGCTGTTGCTACTGGTACGTTTACATTTAGCCACCCCTCAATAAATTAAGAAGGTGTGCAGGAGGAAGCACAAAGTCCAGTTGACCAGAACCGCCCAGCTGACCTATCCCGCCAGAAGTGCCCTGCTATCTGTAGACCCGATCCGTGATGACCAGAGCCCTCGATGGTGCAAGCTTAAATTAAAGTGGACTGTAAGTATCAATAGGAATCATAGTAAACCATAGCATATATTGCCTTGTCCTATCCCAATCTATAACCTATCCTATATTTAACTTAAGAACCATAATATTGTCAGAACCATGCTTGCAACTCTATTTGTAATTCTTCGTGTTAGCGCTGATTTTCTGTCTTTTTTGTTGTACTAGACCATAAGCCATTAGTGAGTTGGATTAAATAAAGTAATTCCCATAAAGAAAACAGGGTATCCACCACATGAAGAGTTACAGTGGCCAAGTAACTTGGAAGATTCACGAGTGGCCTTCTTCTTTTTCTTAGCCTTAATCTAGTTTAACTAAAAGCAACCTGTCATTTTAAAACCGATTTTCTGTTTTTCTCTGTTCTATTTTTCTAAATATGCCTCTCAGTCAAACTTGCATAACTTCCTCAAATTAATAGCTAGAGACTTAATTTCAACTCTGACTTAAACCTAAGACCTTTAGCTACATCCACACCTAAAAACCGCATAGTGTAATTTAGGCGGGAATTTGCAATTTTGCAAAGGTTTTACACATGTGTTTTCCCATTCAGAGTATTTCCAAAGTTCCATTCTGATTCAAAGTGTGTACTGTTGCTCATACTATAGCTTATGTTTGTTAGGATCTTTTCAGTGTAGCTCCCATAGGAATTTATATCAGTTTAAGGATTTTTGCACACTTTTCATTGTTTTGCTCAGCCATTTTTAAATGTCATTTTAAAAGTGTAAAATGTCCAAAACATTTTTCTCTCTTGTTTTCAGTTACAAGGAAACTAATTCTTTTGAGGCAACACCTTAATGACTATAATAATTAAATACAACACCAGGGACAAGATGGTTGATTTTGAACTTCAACAATCTTGAACCGTGAATTTCAATCGGGGAATTAATTGATTTACTTAAAAAAAAACTAGGGATTTACACCGACAACTGAGAGGTTTTCCAAAGGAGATCTGCTAACATACACAGGCTAGTAATATATTCTTCTATGGGAAGGTGACCGAAATTACACTGGTAATTTTTGCGGGTTTCAATGGGGTTTTCAATGGGAGAAATATTGGATGCAAGGCTACAAAAATGAAGAGTTTATGCAATTTAGGGCTGCAGTATATGCTACTTACAAAGCAAGACTTGTTTTGGGATTCAGGAAAGCCAACTGGATCTCAGGACACTCTGGACAGCTAGGGCACTCTCAAGGATGGTACGGTTCAGCCACCTCTCTCTGTCCTCCTTCCCCTGTCTCAATCTACAATCTAGGGGGAGTACCCTGTAATTATCGCTGCCGCTCGGATAGGACAGTTTGCCATTCCTCTCTCCACCCCCTGGCATGTTTGGTTCAGGGAAAGAGACCACCATCTGTCTGTTTGCATTTGTTACAATTCTTTGTTCTCATTACCACTTTTTGGCAAAAACGAGCAATGTCTCATAACTTCATAATTATACTAGCCCCTGCCATATGAAACGGATATTCGGTTTTAGCTGGTAAAAGGGAATTAGGTAAGCCGATCGCCAACTCCATACGAGGTAGCATGACCCTTTGGCACATTTTTGTCATTTTCATAAATGTACAATAGTTATGACTCTGCAAATGATCAAGCATGTTCCTAATTTCATTTTCCATCTTTTGACCAACTGTCCCATTTGTCACATGTTCAGATCAGCCAGAAACTAGTCTTAACTGGCCATTTCAGTCCCCAAAGTCCTAAGTAAATGCAATGTATTTCTTTAAAACCGCCTGGAAATTACATGAAAAAATAGCATAAAACAAAATTAATTCTCATTCTGAGTGCTGCGAAAAAATGAAATTGGGAGTGTCAGTCCCCCTTGTGGGAGGGCCGCTTCATCCTTCACAGTCATTTGTCTTCCACTGGGCTCAGCCGGTGACCAGAGATTTTTTATTAGTACCTTTGCAGTTTTCTCTTTGAGGTGGGTGCAGGAAGGGCGCACACCTCCTGGTCCAGCTTGAGACACACCTTGCCTTCTTTGAAATCTCTGGGCTCCTGCCTTCATGTCTGGCAGAGCAGGGAATTATGACGCCCTCAGCAGCATCACCTTTTATTGCGGGATGGTTCACTGGTAGATGCGACTTCCAGCTGGAAGCAGGGCTTTTAATTGCGAAGTTTCCTACCTCAGCCCGAACTGGTTTTTCCTGTAGTAAGTGTCTCTTCAAAGGTGACTGGAGTCTTGTGGGTTGGAACATAATGTACATTTGCTTGGGCCATAAGTGGGCCACCCTTCGAAATTATATTTCACTGACATTTTCTGTGTGAGCAGTGCTATTTTCCTACTATGGGTTTTTAAAGCCCTTTTTCTTTTCACGCATGTGCAGGCTTTTTGCTTCTAATGCTTAAAATCCTGACTTGCGGGTCACAGGATTCTTTGATTTATCCCTTTTTAGCAAGTTTGCATTTGCTGTTGGTCCATTGATAATGAGGGGTAAGCCCCCTTCCACATGGTTCTTTAATTTCACGTGAACAAAAGAAAAGCCAAGCTGTTTTTCGTTTGCAGTGTTTAAAGGGCTGCTGTTCAAGTGAAAGGGAAAGCAAAAGCCGTTTCTGATTGTAATGTTGAAATTCTTGCCCCTCATGTGAATGAAAAGTAAATCAAGGCCGTTTTTGGATGCAGTGTATAACTTCTTGTCATGCAGGTGAAATAAAAGCAAAGCAGGCCGTTTTTGGTGGCAGTGTATAAATGCGGCTTTTCAGGTGAAAGGGATTTCTGTTTGGGGCCTTTAAATGCACCCCACACCACCATCCTAGCTATTTTAAAATGTCTTTCAAGTACTAGGTCCATAGCAGTTCTCGACTTAATGAAATGAATGTGTTTCATTATTAGACATGTTATCGATTCCTTCAGATCAGGGCGAGATAAAGGAACACCACATAAAATGACCATATATGGGGTGGTCCAATCTGCTCGCCGGTGGAGAAGGTGGCAAAGAGTTGCAATCGGAAGCAGGGTGGGGTCTGGAAGGTCTAAGAGGAGCCTCCATAGTAGAATAGAAGGCTGCTTCCTCTCCCCCTAAACCAGTCGGTTTATCATAGACCGATGGGTCCACTGGTCTTTCCATTGGGTTCATGGGTTAGGACTCCATCCTGTCACACAGAAAGGCATCAATTTGAGAGTTTTTAACTGGTGCAGCTCATCGTAGTATTCCATTGTCCTTCTCTTTGCCCAAGAGCCTTAATGGCTCATGAACATTGTCTGCAGGGGTTGAGTCCACCTGACCCATCTCATTCACAGGACTCACAGGGGTAGGGCACTCTTGGCCCTTCGGAGTAACACATCTAGATCTTAGGCTACGACCTCAGCCTGCAAGGTAGTAATTGCAGTATTAGATTTTTCCAGGGATTACTTTTGCAAATCTATGAACATGTTCATTAGAATGAGGTGAGATGCACACAAGCTGCAACTTTCTGCACATTTGATGTGATCTGCTAGAGGTGCTGTAAATCTTCCTTTGGGCAAACTTTTCAGGAGTGACACTTTGTCCATAGCCCTGAGTACTCGTGACCCCCTGTGTGTATTTGTGTCATGCTTCAACAAAGCCTCCTCTACTTGAGCTGGATTACATGGAGTACATGGAGTATGTTTGAAACATGGATTCATGACATGGGATTCGTTGCAGATGATATGAATGGACTGCCATAAGCACTTGTTGACTCTGCCGTTATCTCACTGGCCACTATCACATCTGCATCAAACGTTAGGGTTGGGCTCCCCAAAGAACTTGAGAAATCAGTAATACTGTGTGCTGGAGCTGGGCAGAAATGGCCATGTATTTCAGCTGTAGCAAGTACATTTCTTCCGGCAGTCTAACCAGGCCTCCTAGGAAGTTGTAGGCAAAATAGGAGAGTCAGGCATGAGCCTGGTGGTCTTGTTAATAGGCAACGAGTCCATTCATGTAGTCTGATGCGTTCCATCTACCGTGAGCAGCTGTAGTGTAGAATTCTCCAGTACCATGACTTTGCTCACTGCTTGCCCTTCCAGAACAGTAGAAGCATTATGCTCTGTCCTTTAACTGGGATACCTGGAAAGAGTGGCTATAGGATGACCTTCATCCCCGTAACTCCCCTTCACCCCTCTTCCTCTTTCTTTTGCCCGTTCGTGCTGTATGGAGCCACATTGTTTTTTTTTTCTTTTGCCCATAGACCCTGTTTGTGCTATAAGGCAAGTTAACACCTGCAGACCCAATTCCGCTACCAGCTGGGTTATTACGGCTACCCTTGATCAACCCCACAAGTTAAAAAAGTGCAATACAACACTCTTAACATTGTCTCTGTGGCGTTATAGTGGTTAAACTCCCCATAATTTTACCCCGCAACCTCCAAGCCTTACGAGTATGAATGTGTGCTTGCGGTGTAGCGGGTGTAAGGGGTATAAGTGTGAGTGTTAAGAAGGAGGCGGCGAGTGCCACGGGAGGACTACCATATAATGATATGATATGGCATTTATAACTCGCCTGTACACAAATGTTTCTAGGCACGACAAGACAAGGAGGGGGAAACATAGGGAGGAAAAAACAGCGATCTTACTAGGCCCTGTGTCATTCAGATCGTGCAAGTGCAGGGAAGTGGAAGGGGAGAAGTGCCGAGGGGGGACAAGTGCAGGTAACTGAAAAGTGCAGCCAGCATGTGGCTCAGTGCAGGTAACTCAAAAAGTGCAGCCAATGGTTGGCTCATAAGTGCAGAGAGAAGGGACTGTAGGTTTGCAGATACAGACCACAAGTGGTAGGGGAGCTGGAAGGCAGTGCAAAGTGCAACTGGACATGTAGGAGGCTGGGCCCAAGTTCAGAGGGTAGCCAGGTGACCAGTGCGTGGAGCAGTTGGGACATCAGCAGGGGAGAGGAAGAGAGAAAGTGGAAGCAGAGAGGAAGATCTTGAGTTGCTTTCAGAACCAGAGGTGACTCTGCTCAGGTTTGAGAGAGGCAAGGAGGCTGTTCCAGAGGGAGGGCCCAGCTGAAGATAGAGGTCCGCCCCCAACTCTCTGCTTGGAAAAGCGACTGACCATCATAGACGTAGGGGGCCACCAGCCCCACTCTGGGATGGTAGACGTAGATGTGAGCACGCCAATGATCCTCATCCTGCACCCCGTCACTCCCCACTCACCTCAGTACCAAGTAACATTAGGTCCGCAGTCATCCTCAACCTAAGCCATGGTCTTGGGTTCTATGCACCTATGTCTCATGTGCCTCCCTGTACCACTAGCCTCTGTGTTACCCCCAGTGAATCCAGTCGATCTGGCACGATGACGGCATGCAGAACAGAAACAATTAAGCACTTTCACAGCTCAACGACTGGCTGGCAGACTACAGAAAAGCACCGAAAGGCATGGCCAGCGTACAGGACTGTCAAGGACTATATAAAGCCGCACTGCTAATTGCGGACCCCCTCCAACAAATCTCTATCAAGTAATGAAATAAAATAAAATTAAAATAAAAAATAAAACAGGATTTATTTTAAAGGCCCAGTTCTTTTCAAGAACATGAGAGATTTTCGATGATGAGTGTGACTCTATCCCTGATGGGCTGAAATCCTTGGATGGAGGAGGTTTCCAGGAACAGTTCTACAACTTCGAGGCTGCCCATCCTGATTTGTCTATGGATCTTTGGGATGCCACTTGTCTAGATACCTCAATGGAACTGACTTCACTCATGCCTCTGCTTAATGCAAGCCTCATGCTTCCTTCCAATGAACCATTGGCATTGGATCTATCGACTTGAGTGCGCCAGTGGTACAGTTGGAACTTTCAGACGTTCTGTACAAGAGTACTCCGAAACAGACACTTCTTTAAGGCCTTTAATTCTGCAGTATGGCTGCATGGTTTAAACTGACCGCCACACCAGCTTTGGCAATAATCTTGCAAAGAAACACTGCCTGGCCCCCATGAATCACTCTTGAGAGTCTGGTAGTTCAGGCTTCTACAGCGGACTCAAAGTTGGCCATGTTTCTATCCCTGAGCACAGATAGTGAGAGCAACTAATCTAATGCTTTTGGCCACAAAGTTTTTGTCTCTAGAGCCTGGTCTTGAGGGCTGTGAATGCCACCTGCACCCTGGCTTAATATACTGTTTGTTTGATTCGAGGCCGCAGAGCATCTCTGCATGCCTGAGGTGAGAGAAGAATTTTCCTTCCTGGTTAATGAAAGGAAGGAGGCAGCCTATCAAATCCTTCAATCGTGCTTACACACAGCAGATTGGGTGGCTAGAGCCATGGATATGGGATCTGTCATCCGCAGGCATTCTTGGATGTGGATGTCTAGGTTTCCCCCTGATTTCTAGGCTAAACACTTGCACGTGCCCTTTGATGTCGAAAACCTCTTCCATCAAAGGTGGATTTGTCCATGCAGATGTTTAAAACTCTTGGATTAGCTGTTCAACAGCTTCCTTCCTCCTCTCTCTCTAAAAGTTATTGCTTTTTTAGTTTTCATTCCTTCATCCACCATGGCGGAGGTCAAGCACCCAGTGGCAAGCAAGGTCACTGCGCCACCTGTAAATGCGCTGACGAAAATGCCGACGCCAATTACGGCACGGGGCAGTGATGAACTAGATCACTTTACTCACATTCCCCTGGCCCGCATTCCCCTAACCGACCCCACTAAACTTTACGGCGGCACACTTCTGTGTGCGCCATTGACTCCCCGCTATCCCTGCATCGTTGGTTCCTCCCACTCACGTGGGCCGGAGCTGACGCCACCGGGTGCTTTATTTTCTTTTTTTTTGGTTTAACATTCTTGTCCCCCGCTTACTACAATGGTAAGCGGGGGATACCCCCGCAACCCCTGACTCCAGTTACTGTGCCCAAAGAGAGTGGGGGACACCCCCGCAACCCCTGCTCTACTTGGGCACAGTAATGGTAGTTGTTAAAAGGAAACGCACCAAAGTCAGAGGTCAACATTTTGGTGCATTTCCATGTGCAAGTGATTTATGAGATAAACCACTTTGTGAGCAAGCGTAGTTAGTGAACTACCATCTCCGGGGAGGATTTGGAAAGGAATTCCTCCTTCCCATCCACTGCAATTATTTACAAATCTGTGTAAAAGGTGCATTTTACAACACTTTTTCCAAACACAAAGTCTACAAAAAAGATTTTATATGCTATTATAAAGAGAACTCATCAACCAGTCCAAGCCGTCAAGGTATGCCACAGTACATAGCAAAAGAGAATTGAAAGCAAGTGTTAGGAAAGATTTCATAATTGTATGTAATTTTCCCTCCATGTGTCAACCCCCAAACTTTTTGCTGCTGTTTAGACACCATTGACTGACTTTGCCAGAGAAGCACAGCCTTTGCTGCACTCCTCTGGGCTTTTGCTCACTTTTTATGGGGAAACTGACATGCCCTTAAAACAGTCAGTACTGGGAGACTTTGGGGGTCATTCCGACCCTGGCGGTAGGGGTTAACGGCACCGGTAAGGATGCCGGTGCCATTAACCCCCTACCGCCACATTCCGAGGTCCCTTAGCGGGTCCCACCAGGAACGGCTGGTCTGACCAGCTGTCCTTAGCGGGACCCGTTAAGGGATCATGGAGCTAATAACAGGCCCGCAATTTGCGGGCCCATTATTAGCTCCTTCCCCATTCCCATTGAGCCCTATAGGGCTCAATGGGAATGGGGAATGGTTTTCTGAATGGGGACTTACCGGGTCCTCCAAGTTTGGAATGACGCGGTAAGTCCTCATTCAGAGACAGCGGACCCGGACCATGGTGCCTCCAAACTCGGAATGACCCCCTTTGTTTCCCTTAGTCCTTTACTCATGTTGCAACTTTTGTGCAACATGTAACAAGTGTGCAATGTATCTTACCATACAGCAAACCTGGGTCTCTAGTCATTTCCAAAGGCACTAGATACTCTCCCTGTACTTTTTATGAACTGTGCAGATGTGCCATGGACAGGACTGGTGGCAGCTATCTTTTTTCATTATTTTTAACCCTTTTCTTCCATGTTAACCACGTTAACCGCATTTGGCACGAATAGGTGGCCTAGCTCCAAAATGGCCATGCCACGAGGTTCTTTGTCCTGTCTTTGGCCATCTTGCCCCTTCACCTTCCCCAGGTCGAGTCGACCCGGGTCAGTCCTTATTTGGTCATGCACTTTCCCGCGAATCCCAATGCTTTCGCAGGCTTCTGCATGCCTTGTGTGTGTGCCTCCAGGATGTGGGCTGGAATGTCTGGTTCCAATACACATCCTGGGTGCCAGAGAGTCTGGAGTGCCATGAATGCCTGGGACCACTGTGGTCCTTGCTTGGTCCACAAATGGAGTGTGTGTTTGTGAGCAGATCTCCCATTGGGTCCTCTCTGTTTGGCGCGAAGGGAACTTTGGACAAGAGGTGGCTGAAAACACCACTGCCATGTCAATCTCCTGAGTTCTCACTGAACAAAGGATAGGATCCAAGTACCCTGCAACTACTAAGCTGATTCGAGGAACCGCTGGTGACCCGCTGGAAGGTTTGGCAACCTGAGCTCGCTGTCGGCCCGTGGGACCCCTCTGCATCTGGTCATCCTAGAAGGTCTGTGAAGACGCTTCGACCCATTGGAATAGTGGGAGCAACTATTCTCGGCACCTTCATCAAACCCTGCAAGTAAGCTTTCTCAGAAGTTTCCCTGGGCCAAACAGTGGACTGACCAGCTTACCCATTTGCTTTGCTCTGTCACCGCCGCCATTTTGAGGAGGCCCTCGAAACTTGGTATACTACTAGCTCTTTATCCACGGCACCCTCACACCGAATTTCGTACACTTGGCGTTCACAGGTCTAAAGTGAGACGGGTGCGCCAGGACCGGAGTAAACGCGGTTACCGTGTTGCCCTGCCGCGGCAACGTCCGTTGCAAGTCCACTGCATTTGTGACCCTCTTGCCCCTGAAGCCTGCTGAAGTGAAACTGGGTCGATTCATACACCCAGAGCAGAGAAATCGCCACTGTCCCGTTTGGGAATCATCGCTGTATCTCAGGAACTAAAAGGTGCAGAGACGTCCTTTTTGCTGCATTCGAACCTCCAAGCGAAGTGGACCGACCTGCTGAAGTTTGGCTCCGCTTGCATTGGGGACCGGTGAGTACTCAGTACCCCAACCGGTGGCCCCTAGCGCAAGGACCCATTTTTATGCACAAGTGGCCCCTAGGGCCGTCTCCTTTCCACTACTGTTGCGAAATAGCAACTCCATCCCAAACTCTCGAACTGTCTCTGCCTTGAAGTGGAGGTCCTTCTTGAATAGTGGGAACTTGTTCTGCATCGCCTCATCCACCTTCCCGAGCTGCTAGAGACCCCTGAAGAGACCCTGCTCTGCCCATTGGAACAACCGCGTGTGTTTGCATTGATTGTACTATTGAGCACAAGGCTCCTCTCTTCTTAGGGCTTGGACTGCCTGTTAGTTGGGTGTATTTTTGATGTCGAACTGGGCCTAAAGAATATCTGCACTGCCTGTTTCCTACCCCTCTAGGTTGTCGACATATTTTGTGCATTTAACCCTTTGGGCCCCAATGGTCTTGTATATACATTGTATTGATAGAGATGTGTTGGTTTACTTAGTGTTACTGTGATTCTTTTGCTATGGTCTATGTTACAAAGGCCTTGTAATAAATGTGTCTATATTTTTGATATAACACCTGTCTGGAGTAATTTGTAAGTGTCCTTGCTTTGTGTGCTCATTGAGGTCCTTCAGTCACCCCCACCCCTCCTGAGACTTAGCCTTGACCACCTGCCATGGCTACCCTGATTGGTCTGGCTTGTCCAGAGGTTACCTGTTCCAAGCAACTAGGCTGGCCTTCTGAACCTCTGCCCCTCCAGGTCAGAGTTCAGAAATCCATGTTAACAGCAATAAGTACCCAGACTTGGCTAGAGCCCTACCTACTGTCCAGATGCTCAGTCCCTCCGTGCAGATCCCAAATCTCACCAAGGTGGCACAGTCTGGCATGTTACCAACAGTGGGGGAGATTCAATGGAGGGGAGCGGGCAGCACGTGATAGGTGAAATGAGGACTTGGTTGTAAATATGAGCAGGAACAACTCTTGAAGATGAGCATGGACAGATGAGGACTTTGACTGGGATTATGGCTGCGGTTAATGGGCATTGAGCAAGCTTTTTTAGATCATGGGCTGTACAGGTGGGCATTGTCTTCTGATCAGAGATGAGCATAGAAATGTCAGACAAGGTTAACTCTTGAGGAGCTTCTAATGAGCACTGGGGCCTGTGAAGTCAGTGGTCTGTACAAGAACTTGAGTTGATTCCTGACATAGAGCAGGTGGGGTTTGCTGATGGACATCAGCAGTGAAGTGTGGACATGCAAGCAAGGGTTGCTATGAGTGGAGTTCATTGATGACTGACAGGTACTACTGCTGGAATTCCGGTAACACATGGTTTCAATGATCATGGCACACCCAAACTGTTGCATGCCAATGGTTAAATGCCCTCTAAGGGTTCTGGCAGATTGTCCCCATTGGCTGGTTTGCCTGGTTCCATTGTGACCACTGCAGGCATGAGGGATACAGCAAGGTGTGTGTGTGAGCCTGTTATAATGCCCTGTATGGCAGCCATTGCAGGATGCAGGGGGATTGCATTGTATTAGTGTACACGAAGCATGACATGGCCGTCCTTTGCTTTCTTGCATGGTGCAGACCCCGATGCACATGCAATAGACATCTTCTTGTTGGTTTGTTCTCCATTCAGGGATTATGCCTTCCATCCCTTCTCCTTGATAGTGAAAGTCCTGGCCCATGTAAGCAGGCATTAGATGGATTCTTTAATTCCCTTTTGGCCTTCACTGGATTGGTTTCTAGTCCTTCTTGATCTAACAGTAGACTTTACCTTTGCCATCCACATGTGCTTAGAGCTCTGTGAAGTTGCCCCCACAACCAGGTACTTCACTGACATCGCACCCTCATGGCGTGGAGGATTTCAGCAACCCATGGACTTTCCAGTACCTTCCAGATGATGCTCTCCAAGTCTTCGGGGACTTGAAGGACTACTCGATCAGGTTGTCCCTTGGCATGGTCATGTTTGGGTGGGATGGTGAGTGAAATGGCATATCTATCTCTTATCAGTGCTGCACTAAAGGTAGTAAGCCTCTTTGTTTTGCTATTGAGGGAGTGAATGGGCTAAAGAACAAGTTATATCTTCATTTTCGCGATATTGGTAGGTCATATCCTAGAGAACATAGTGCTGGTGGAGACACCTTTTCTAGTTAGGACAGCGCTCAGATCTATGTGCATGAACGCCCAGGAAGGCTTAGTATTCAGTTTTATAGGATGTTGATGTTTTCCACCTGTTTCTATCTTGGCCTGACAATTAATTGTTTCCCTTACATTTTTTTTGTTGCTAAATCTGTTATTGGGTCTCATTTCTATTAAATGTTTTTGTTATTTTGAAGCTCTAGATTTAGTCAATGGTGCACTCACCAGCAGGCGCAAACATTTTTATACAATGCAGAAAATACTTTCAGCCTCTTATCCTTCCAGGAGGATCAGAATCATTCACCCTTTTTAAATGGGGCAGAGTGGGAAATGTAGGCATAAAAACAAGGCATAATGCTTGTTTCCCTCTACTTCCTGCTGCGCTCCATTTTCCTGAAGTGACAAGAGACAGGAGGGGCACGGAGCAGAGCTAAGATCTTCACCATGCAGACCTCCTCCGTCTTGACAGTATGTTTCATTTTACGTACGCATGACATTTTTATGTCGGCATAAAATGAATGGATTCCGATGGAATTTGCCTCACTTTTGCACCTGCTCAAGACCAGGTGGATTCCATAGGAATTCATTAGTAATCACTGTCTGCCGAATGCACTTTGCAAGCAAAGTTTACTTCTTCACAAGTGTTACAAGAAAATGAAAGAGTAAAAGCAACTTTTCCTCGCTTTAGTCTTTCCCTTTCCCCTCCGCCTTCTAAATGTTTAAAATTCCAAGGCAGGCAAACACCAGCAAGTACGTGCAAATGCTGGTGGCCCTGTGCATGTGTTCCATGTAAAATTAGGCTGTTGGTGTGGTTTAATGCTTACGATGCCTTCAGCAGGAGACTGTTAACATCAGGCTTCATTTGCCCCCTAAGCTGCTCATTTCCTATTGTAAGCCCCGCTATATCGTTTTTTTCTGGCACTCTTGTGGGGTGGGTTCGATGAGTGTTGAAGGAAACAGTGACTGACGCAGTTTCCTTTAGGACTCATTTCACCAGAGAGCCCATACCATCAAAATCAGCCTCGCTGTGGGGGAATGTGGAACACATACAAAAAGCAGATGATTGGCGGGAGGGAATTCACTCTCTGGGCGTATTATCACGAACCCATTGCAGATATATACCATAATGTATTTCAAGGGCTTTGAACTTGAATAATAAGAGTGGAATCGAATAGTTGGGGTTTTGTTGTGCCACCTTTCTTAAGTCGTGCACCCAAATTCAGATTCTATATACTCAGGTGTCGCATAGATGTTGTTGGGGGTTACTGGCGCCCCCCCCCAGCGCTGTCTGCAAGCCCCGGATCGCCAACGACACAGCCTCACACGTCCTTGCGGTTCGGGCTTCCCGGTCGCGCTGCGTGGCCGGGAAACGCCCCGTTTATTTATGCTGCACGCGACGGCGTGCAAAGTCACGCTGCCGCGTGCGCGTCCCGTCATCGGGCAGCGCCACACTCCTCCTTTTTCGGGAGGACAAACAACAAACATTAAAGAACTATACACTGCAAATCAAAACACTATATATCTATAACAATACACATGTCCCGTTCTGAAAACCCCTTTATTAACATCCACCCGAGTCCCCTTCCTTAACCATTCCCATTGTCAGGATGATCAGACACCTGTCCTAGAATGTAGTCGCTGAGGTGAGCAGGTTTCCCTCGCCCAGTCCTCTGGGGGTACCTCCTACTCACCTCCGGCACGGGTGTTCGGTCCATAGGCATTCCCTGTGCCGGGGACTCGGGCAGACATGGTGATTCTCCTTCGTCCTCAGGGACGACCTCCAAGTCCGGATCAGGGGGTGGATCAGTCCTGGGATCCCGCAACTTCTTAAAGAAGCTCACATTGCGAGTTACCTCAGACCGGCCATCCGATGCAGTCACCATGGATCCCTTGACCGCAACAACGTCCAACGGCTCCGGCTCATACGGTAGGGAGAGCTTCCCATGGGGATGTCTATTTTGAATGAGGACCTCATCACCCGGCTCCAGCCGCTGTGGGCGAATCCCCCTCCGAAGGTTCTCCTGTTCAATCCTTATTCGCCGGTCAGCCTCGACCTGTTGATTGTCAATCACCCCCGGTTCTTTCTCTCCAACCTCAGGTAACAGCCCCCGAGGACACCGCTTGAACAACGCCTCTGCTGGGGCCACTCCAGTGGATGCATGCGGCGTGGTACGGTACACCCTCAAGAACTGATAGAGGGCTCTTTGGAGGGACTGTCCTTGGCCCTGGGCGATCCGAAATGTCTTATTTAAGGTTCTCATCATCCGTTCTGCTTCACCATTTGCCCTTGGCCAGAGAGGCAAGATCTTGCTGTGTACCACCCCATAGCTCTCCATCAGTTTCGCGAACCGTTCACTCTGGAACGGCGCCCCGTTGTCTGAGCACACCGTATGTGGGAAACCATGGGCCGCAAACACCTTTTCCACGGCCACCACGACATGCTCAAACACCACTGACTCTACAAACTCCACCTCAGGGTGCCTCGAGTATTCGTCAACCAGCACGAGGAAGTGGTTGCCCATCGTGGTGGTGCCAAAGTCTGCAGACTTCCCACGGATGCATCCCTCGAGACATCGCCTCTATGACAGGTTCACGCTGCAGGGTTGACGCCGCCTGACACCAAACACAGGCTGCCACGAAATTGTCCACCTTCCGCTCCAGTTCCGGGAACCACTCTTTCAGCCTTAAGCATGCTTTGGTCTTGGCAGCGCCCTGGTGACCACGGTGTGCAAGGGCAATCACGTCCCCCACCTTTGACCCGGGCACCACAATTCGATCTCCCTGGAGTAGAAGGCCGGATGTTGAGAACGATAGCTCCTCCCGAACCTTCCATAACTGCTCCAGTCCAGTTTTGGCCTCCTGGGTGCACCCCGCTAGGGCCTCCAGCACCGACTTTCAGGATCCCTGCTGCATGGATTGCCTTAGTATCCTGAAACACTCGTCATCTGCTGCAGCTGTCTCAAGTTCCTTTAAGGGCATGGCATTCGGGGTGGCCGCCTCCACCACCACCCGGACATGCTCTTCGGCCTCCTCCGCACAGGTGTCATAGTCCCCCACCCCAGGCGCCCCGGGTGTCTAGATAGATAGTCTGCCGCCTTGTTCGCCCCCGGCCGATACACCAGGGTGACTCCATATTCCAAGAGGGCGAGCATCCATCTCTCAATTCATGCTGGCGGTTTGGAGGATGACCCCACCAGGATGGGAATCAACGGTTTGTAGTCCGTCACAACCATCACCGGGCGTCCAAGAACGTAGAGCCGGAAGTGCCTGCAGCCCCAGAGTACGGCCAGAGCCTCGCGCTCAATCTGCGAGTATAGTTGCTCCGCCTCCGATAGCGCCTTGCTGGCGTAGGCCACCAGGCGGACAACCCCATCATGGTCGATCTGTGTCAGCACGGCGCCCAAGCCAAACGGACTGGCGTCAACAATGATCTCCTATGGTAACACAGGATCAAAGAAGGCCATGGTGTCCTCTGCTGCCAGGGCGCCCCTGATGTCGTCGAAGGCCGCTTGTTCAAGCGGGCCCCAGTTCCAGATGGTGTCTTTTCTTGTCAGCACCCTGAGCGGTTCCGACCTGGAGGCAAGATTCTGGATGAATCGTCCCCAGTAAGTAACCATGCCCAGAAAACTCTGCACATCCGACACGGATTCTGGAGGCTGAGCCTTTCTGATATCCTGGACCTTCTTAGGATCAGGTGACACCCCCCCTCCTTAAACACGAAGCAAAAGAATTCTATTGATGGTCGCAGAAATTCACACTTCTCCTTGTGGAGGGTGAGGCCCAGGGACTGCAGTCTCTCAAACGTCTTTGCCAGGCGTCTCAGGTGGTCTACCTCCGTTCTGGCAAACACAAGGATGTCATCGCTGATATTCAGGACGCCCTCCAGGTCTGCTAGGGCACCCCTGATGATGTTTTGAAACACCTCTGCTGCCGAGGACACCCCGAAACTCAGTCTCTTGTAACGGTACAGACCTCGGTGGGTGGTAAAGGTAGTAATATACCTCGACTCAGGGTGGAGGACGACCTGGTGATAACCCGCTCGGAGGTCCAGCTTTGAGAAGAAGCGAGCGCCTTGTACCTCGGCAATGATGTCGTCTATCATCGGGGTGAGGTGTCTTTCTCTTTTGATTGCTTTGTTCGGCAACCTCATGTCCACACAGATCCGGACGGCATCAGGTTGTTTGGGTTTTCGTGCCACCACGATTGGGGATACCCAGGGAGTCAGACCTTCCACCTTCTCTATGATGTCGAGATCGACCAAGTTGTCCAGCTCCTTGTCGACATGTTCACGAAGGTGAAACAGTACCCTGCGATGTTTCAGGGTGATTGGCTGCACAGATTCGTCAATGTGCAATCTCACTGGATCGCCAGCCATCTGTCCAATCCCTTTGAATAGTACGGCATATTTCTCCAGCAAATCATTGATGTCTTCTAGATAGACGGAGTATGCAAAGCTGACGATGCCAAGGGCCTCCGCCGCTGCACAGCTCAGCAAGGTATTGTTGCTCACTGGTGTCACATAGAACCGTGCAGTGATTTAGGATCCATCATGCTCCACCTTCGCCACGAAGACGCCGTCTAATGGGATAGGGTCTATGCCACCAAACGCGAAGATGCGGGCCTTGGGTGCGACCAATTTGGGAGGCCGGTTCATGGCGTTATAGTGTCCACGGGCCATCACATTGACAGGCGCCCCCGTGTCTACCAGGACCGGGACTGGAGAATGGTTTACCTCCACCACACATCTTGCTGTCTCCTGTTCTTTCCTTTCAGAACCTCCACACTTGAGACAAAAAAAATGTTCTCTTCCTCTTCTTCATCAGCCTCCTCTGCCTGGACATCCTCTTCGCCCTGGTCCACTTGAGCGACGTTGGGCGGTCGACCCTGGCGAATGAAGATGGGCCGGGTGGGGCCTCGCGGCACCAGCACAGGCATCGCCGCCTTGCACACTCTTGAGAAATGGTCTGGTAGCCCACACCGTCCACAAGTCTTTCCGGCCGCAGGGCATTCCGTTGTGTGGGGCAGGTCGTAGCCACACTTCTGGCAAGACTCACCTGCCCTCCCAGCTCTGTCTCGGGGGCCACCGCCAGGTCTTCTGGTGCTCCTGCCACCGCGCCACATCGCACACACCTCCTCGGTTTTGATGGAGCACGACTCAGCCTCCATTCTCGCTGCCCTCGCCTCGGACACCTCATGGCACCTCCCCAGTTCAAGGATGCGTGGGAGTGTGATTCCGGGCTCCCTTAGCACTTGTCGCCTGAGCTTTCCTGAAGAACACGCCTGTATGAGCATGGTCCTGATCATATCTTCTGCATCACCCCACGCGCAAGCTAACGACAGGCGCCTCAGGCGTCCATAGAAAGTGTCCAGAGTCTCGACCTCTTTCTGTTTAGCGGACAGCATCACGAAGCGCTCATAGTCCGCATTGGCTAGAGGTAGAAAGTGAGCTTGAAGGGCGGCCTTCGCCTGACCGTAGGACCTATCCCCGGCAGAAGTGATTCAAAAATTTCCTGAACTGAGGGCCCTGCTGAATATAACATGATTGCCAGTCTGGAGTCATCATCAGCCACTTGAGCGGCTCGAAAGTACATGTCCAGGCAGTCGACCCACCTCTTCCATCTGGGCCCCAAGCGGGAAGGTGGGCCTGAAACATCAAACTCCGGGATTGGCTGCAGGGCCGCATGTGCACGAGGCTGGGCCATAGCTGGAGGAATCTGTTGGACAACGGGTACCACCGCCGGCTGCACAGGAGGTAGCGGACTTGGAGGACCTGCCTGCCCAACTAGAGGCTGCTGCACCTGCTGTCCTGCTGCTGCTGGTGCACCGTCTTGATCCTCAGTGTCACTCATGAGCTTGAGCGCACAGGCACCCCCAGTGTTGGAGACGGGGGCCGCAACTCAGACTCAAACCACCTCCAGGGAGGAAAACAGTCACTGCAACACACCTCTGTGATGATGAAGAGGATGAAAAACAGTAGGGCCACCAGCAGTGACACTGAAAAGTCACTGTAACACACCTCTGTGATGATGAAGAGCATGAAGATGGTTTCAGCCTGATGAAGAAATATTAAAGTCACTGCAGCACACCTCTGTGATGATGAAGAGGATGAAGAAGGCTCCAGCCCTCGACTGTTCCAAAAATGGAGGCAAGAAGAATAATGGGCTATGCAGGCCCAGCCATGTTAGCCCTCCTCCTTGCTTGCACTCGACATAGGAGACCCAAGAAAATGAAAAAAATCACAAATTGGGCACATGTGTATGCAGGTATAGCTGCCTGCTGACAGAAATTCCAAAAGTTAGGTCTGTATTCACTTCGGAGCTCAAACCGGAGCTTTGTGAAGTTCCACGGCCTGATAGACAAAATGACCGCCAGCCGCGTGGGTGGTGCACTACCCGCGGCCTGAAACGAAGTCTTGATCCGACCTCGTTTCGGTGAAAAAATGTGTATATGAATAATCACTGCCAGGCCCAGGCATCCTCTCCCCCACTAGTCGCCACTGTTGGGGGTTACTGGGGCCCCCCCAAGCGCTGCCTGCAAGCCCCGGATCCCCAAAGACACAGCCTCACACGTCCTTGCGGCTCGGGCTTCCCGGTCGCTCTGCGCAGCCAGGAAACGCCCCGTTTATTTATGCTGCACGCGGTGGTGTGCAACGTCACGCCGCGTGCGCGCCCCGTCATCGGGCAGCGCCAAAGATGTGAGGAAAAAAAGAGGCAAAGAACCTTACCTCTATTTAGAAAACAAGTAGGAGGTTTCCTCACAGAAAGAAAAATGCACCACACAACTTTATTTAGTTTCAAAACCTTGGTTCTGGTTATTTAATCATAACACACAAAAGTTGTATCTCCCATAACGTGATAGTGCCCTTTAGATTACGCGTGTTTCCGCACTGCTTGTGCCTTTTTTCAATTCAGGGCAAGTTTAAATACCTATATACACATATTCATTCATAAAGTGGAAAACCAGTCATGAGAAACCAAAAAATAAATTAAGTAATGACAGACATTAGGGAGGGGGGGGTCGGTCAGGTGGGGTTGGTAGGAGTTTGTGTGTGTGTTTTCTACCTGTGTAATGATTTGTACACTGGATGCGTTTTATTTCCAGATGGGAGGCCTCAAGTGTTTCACTGGTCTTGGTGCTTTGGTCAGTTAGTGAGTTTTGCAAGTTTTTTCGAGAGATGTAAAGTTTTGAAGTGTAGAGGCTTATGGATGTATGGGTTTAAGAAGACGATGCCAGCATATATTGCTCCACTCATGGGATGGATTGCCTTGTTTTTTAGATCCTGTGATTTTCTGAAGTTATGCTGCAGATACAGAAGAGGACGAGCTAGCAAGACATGCCTCTTTATAATAAAGTCATTATTTATTGGTTTTTCAGGGGGCATGACCTCACGCTCCACGTAAGTTGGGGCAAATTGTTATTTTTTTCTCAAACGAAACAAGTTATGGGTTTAATGGTTGCTTTTGTCTTTGCCTCTGGCTAATTCTAGTAAAGATAATGCACAATACTTGCACCTGCGTAGTGAGGAGCATTGGCCTCTGTTCCCAGCATGTTATGTTATCTTACTTTTATAACGACACTTTTAGGGCATCGAAGCGCTCTGATGTGTGGTGCGCCTGCTGCGTAAGAATGCCGCAAGAGCGGGCTTGGGACCTGCTATGACTATTCTGCCTGGCGGTACTTTAACATATTTTTGTCAACATTTGGAGGTAGCATACTTGCTAACATTCTTTGACCAAAAAGATGTAGGATTTTTCACGTTTCAAAAATAATTCACATAACAATCATGACATCACAGGAAAATACAAAACATACATTGTTGGCACCATTGAAGCATTCTAAAATACACAAACCATCAAACAGCACCACAACATGGAAAGATGTTCAAATGTTAAAAATGTATAATTGGCCAATTTGGCAAAGTGATGAAGCGCTCATGAAACAGACAGACATTCCGCCGACGCTTGCTTTTTTTTCTTCCTATATTAGGAGTAAAGAACATGAGACATCATCATGCACTAATTGGAATAGATCACTGGGTGAAATAGAAACAATATTCCTCTGTCTTCAGCCATAAAACTGATGTTTTAAACGCTCAATATAATTCATTTGGAGGGAGTTTTAATTTACAGCCCGCATTTGACAGGCACACACTAGGATGCCAATGAGGGGGTATAAAATGAAGTCAGTTTACAGGGGTCAAGTCCTAAAAATAAAAGTGGGGGGACTCATCAACAAACGCAATGGGATGTGACGTCGGCAGAAATTAGCATATCAAGGTGAAATATGCACATTTCATTAAATTGGGTTTGCATGAACACCCAAATTGCACAGGACGAATGGAATTTGCCTTTCATAAAATCAACACATACACAAAACCAAGAGAGGATATTTTCTTCTAATAGTGTTTTTGAAAATGTTAAACAATGTGCATGTTTTAAACTCCAAGAACCAATACAAATGTTTTCCCTGGAACATGCAGTACCAAAATGAGACATGTCATCTTTAGTTGTTTGTTATCTTTCATCAGGTTATATAGTGCAGTGTTGAAGTGTCCGGCCTGCAAACCTGACAACAGCAATTCAAGCTCGGCTTTAATTCATAAATTCAAGGAAGACTTTCAATGTTTCTCATTTTAGCTGGGGAGACAGCGTCCACGCTCTGAAAAAAGTGGGTGGACTCTGTCCACCCGCGTGTACCCTCGATGTTTGCCCTGTATATAACAGGCGAATTTAAGGGGAGAATTATGGAATGGGAAAGGGGAAGGCTCGGGGGGGGGGGGGGAGGTGAGATGTACGGATCTTCAGCCTAGAAAGTGAAGCAGTACATAGTTATGACAAGTTGAACACTGAATGACATGGCGACTGATACCCCCCCTCAGTCTGATAGGCAGATGCTGTGTGATGGTGTTACACTCTGCCAGTTGCCTTCACTGGTGGTTCACCTAAGGGTTGTACCGGCAAAAGTGCAGGACTCAGTCAAGTAGCTGTCAGGTCAGTGGATTGGTCTGAGTGCAGTCAAAGTATTCACCTACCAGTCAGGCCGGTGTATAGACAGACTAACGAACGTGTTGCATGCTCTGTCCCGGAGCCTGCCTTAGAATCACATAAATTACTTGCCACTGTAAAATGCAGTAGGATCTGTCACTGAAATCTGTAGGCGGTAGGACTGCTTAAAAAGCAGTAGCCTACTGCCTAAATCTGTAGAGTTAGCAAGTATGCGTAGGAGGGTCATACATTACACGACAGACCCGGACTGCCGAGAAAACAGATGAGAAGACATGAGGGGAAACAAAAACTGCACAGGTGAGTCAGAGGGTATTGTACATTCATTGATCTCAAAGCTCTTGAGTGAGAAGGTCTCTGCTTCTCCGGCCTCGTGCGCAGCCACTTCTTAATGTCTTACTTCTGCCACAAACCCCTTCGTATAATGCGTCGGCTTGGGGATATCCCTGCCTGCTCTGCTGATGACTGATAGCGTGGCGACCGTGAAGCTTTGATGCATACATTACATCCGCGCAGCGCGAGGAAATGCCAGAAGAGCGTCCTCAGTGCACGGGCTCGTTCATACCCGTGACAGGACGTCTGATGACGCTACACGCGCGTGCGAGTCTCCGCCGGCGGAATTACGAGCGCTGCACGTGCGGGTTCACGGAGGTGCCTGGCGGGCTGATGCCTTCATCCCCTCGTCTAAAGCTGATTAATTCCTCAGAAAGCTGCTCTGCCACCGAACGGGAAAGCACATCAGTGGCTCGATGCTATACAAAATGTCCTGGCTCAGAGAAGGCGCACGAGGGGGTAGCTGGGCAGACAGGGGCAGACCGAAGGTGAAGGCACGGGGGTAATGCCCGCAATAGCCGTGACTCCATCACAAGGTCATTTGTTCACCTACATTTAGATTAACGGATCCTTCCCAAATTGTGAAAGGGAACAAACCGACCGGTAAAAGAGATGTACGCCCCTGAGTCATCATGAGGTACTTTTAGGCTTCTCTCAGTATTGTTTTTAAATGTATTTATTTAGTTTAATCATAACCAATAAGGATTTTTCAATAACATTATAGAAACATAAGAAAATAAATAAACGAAAAAGAAGAATAAAGCACATATTAAACAGAAAATAAAGTATAGGACATCAAGTTATATCTTTAATAATGTTAGCACAGACTTAATTGACACCCACTGTTTGGTCAAGTGATACATTAGTCCAGAGTCATTGCCGTGGAAAAATGCCTCCCATGTGTTCCTTAGACATAATACATAAATCAGGTTTACTGTTGGCCAGGGCCATCTGCCCGTGAGAACACTCTAGTTTTAACGTTTCATGCTCGAGTGCAACACATAGGGGGTAAGTCCAGTTCCATCTATGCACATTACCATCTAGGACCAAGTACTTCATAAGTGTCAACAATATTGAATGTCATCCTTCTCTAATTATTGAAATGAGTATCTGTTGCAAGGAGATATCTGCATAGGAAAGATATATTTTGAGTGAGGCCCTGATCCTGTGTCCTGCATTTAATGTTGAACATCTGAGTCACAGAAAGTAAGAAGGGACTCCTTACGGGTGTGGCGTTACTTGGAAAAATATGCTGTAACGGTATTAATGCCTGTTTTTTTTTTAAGTCTGCCTCTTTTGAGTTTTAAACCCCATAAACGTGTTAATCTTTTAGCATATGGTGGGAGGTAGAAAATGGTGGTATTACAGGCTGCGTTATTACCACCTGTGCTAATTCCTCCTTTCCCCAATGTAGTGATATGGGACTTCAGAATGGGAAATAACCAAAACTCATAATTAGGCAGACATTTACCTGTTACTAAGGGGGTAATGATAATTCCATTTGGTGGGAGTACATCCAGTAGTACTGCCAACGTCGAAACAATGCCCTTAAACTCATTGGGCGACTGGGCACTGTAGGACAAGATGTGGTAAAAGCTACCACCAGAGTGATAGTCCCAAAAAAAGAGTGAGGCTATAATTCGCATATGAAATGCACAACAACACAGCAAGTGATGCCTGAGGACATAGAGTCGCAGTAAACAGACCTGCACTTGACTGGCAGTGGAAGCAGTTACCTCTTCTATGTTATGTTACAAGGTGTCTATACTGTGTCAAATCACCACTGCAGTGGTCTCAGAGTGCCTGGCTTGTAGGAGATTGGCTATTTTATGTCATTTTTAATTCTACTTCTTAATTTTCCTTTGCAAATAATGAGAGGTGTTAACCAAGAACAGGCTGAATAGCTTGCAGCTAACATCGGTTCCCTTTAAACATTCTTGCTTCTGAAAGGCTGAACGACTCGCTCCAAAAGAGCCTGTTGTAAAATCGCCATCTTGCATTTAATCTTTGACTTGGTCCTGCAGCTTGTGGTTGTACATTATAAGATTAAATCTGCGTTCTACATAACAAATATGTTTTCTTACAGGCTAACATAATGGAAATAGAATACAACGCTTTGAGCAACGGATTTTATGCAGTTTTTCTTTTCTTATACAGAGGTAAATATTGATCAGCCAAATGTGGGCAGTGTGGGGATTTGGTTTTAAGGTGCATTTTTTCAGATAAATGCTGCTCAAAAACATATAGTGACAAGACGATGCATTCCACCATGCAACCCCGATGCGATGCTCGGCGCCACAGGCTGACAGCTCAATAGTACATAAACTCCTTGCTCACTTGGTTAGCTTAAAGGGGACTGAGGTCCCTATCGAAGAATACTAAGGGGGCGTGGTCCACTCGCATTTATCCTCGACTTGTGCCCTGCATCTCACAATGCCTTTAGGGTGGAAATGTCGCCAGAAGGACAGCAGAGATGTCCCAAAGGGAGACATCTGCTGCAAGACAGGCCTGGGTCGAGGAGAGCACCTGGGCGAGCCATGCCACATGCATCATAGATGACCGGGCGAGCCATGCCACATGCATCATAGCTGACCAGGCGATCCATGCCACATGCATCATAGCTGACCAGGCGAGCCATGCCACATGCATCATAGCTGACCAAGAGCTTCAGGGGGACTCTTTGGTTTTTAGCACAGAAACATAATTTTGTCAACATTTAAAAATGGTGCTTTTTTTTCCTCCGGTGTGTTGCACGGGTGACATTTGAATACATTTGTAAGGAATAAAGCTTCACGCTCAATTTTTGTGTCTTGTTTGAGTAAGGTGTGCAAATTATAATTTGAACACTTCTTGATCTGTCTTCAGGACTGCGTGCGTCAGATTAATGACAGGGCACCAGACATAGGTGCAGGTTGCTTACTTCTCTGTGATTCCAATTTGGGTGTTGGGGAGCGTCCTTGATTTTCTCAGAACATGACAGTGGACTGCACAGCCTGTTCCAGAGGGCAAAGGCGAGGGATCCATGCTCTTGGCTCAATTGGAGCCAAGGAGTGCTCATATAGCTTAGAACAATTCTACTAACCATGTCCTGCACTTTTCCTTGCACTTGCCACCAGCTGGCCCTATTATTTATCTTGTATTCTACTAACCATGTACAGCACTTTCCCCCTCTCCCTTCCCCTTGCACTTTTTCCCAGTCCCCTCTATCCTTGCACTTGCGCGATCTGAATGACACCTGGCCTAGTAGGATCGTTGTCTGCCTCCCCTTGTTCCCCCCACCGCCTCGTCGCGCCTTGAAACACTTGTGTATAGGCGCGTCACAAATGCCATATCATATCATATCATAACAATGCTTTAAGTGGCATGCAAAATTGAGGGGGACTCTTACTAGCCTAAAGGGGGCATGGCCTAATGGGTGGCATGCAGCTTAGGTAAGTGCCAACGCCCGGCTTGCATCACGTTGCACTGGTCATCTCCCTCTCACTCGGGGTGTGAGGGTGATGATCCCTGCATCTCTTAGAGGGATGCAAGAAGAGGGTCGGCATCACAACTAAGGAAGAAAACGCGAGGTCGCAAGAGGCCAACTTCTTTTTTTGTAAACCCTGAAGCAAAGACCTTGGCAGCTACTACCTCGCCTTTTCTTCCTTAATTGTTGTGCCAACCCCTGCCAGGCAGTCCTTTGCTGCGATCATCACCCTCCAACGCGAGCTGCAACGGTGATGATCCCTGGATCCCTTAGTTAACGGGAAGAGGTCATCACCAAAATGAAGGAACAGAAGGCAGGGCTGCTAGAAGCCAAGGACCTTTTTTTCTAAAGCCTGAAGCTCTCGCTTATGGCTTTGGCTTGTAGCGTCCTGATGGGCTGGGGCTGCTACTGTAGGTAGCCCAGGCAGCGTCTTCCTCAAAAACACTTTTCAGGGACTGCCAGTGCTGCGCACCTGCTTTCCCCGGCCCACTTAAAACCCTGACTTGGCACATAAAACGTTTGAATCTCATGCACTATGGCTGTCAGTTCTATGATTCACTTTTGTAATGAGGCCAATATTTTGGACCGTAATGCAACAAAAAAGAATATAATTATATATACCATACTATTTTCATCCATCAAATTACTCTTAGTTTTGAGTATTCAATCCCTATTGTTCCACCGTGCTGTTTTTGAACTTCTGAATTCTGTTTCTTTGTGATTATCCAAATCCATTCTCTTTTCTATTTGATCAGAAATTGTTGTATTTCTGACATCCAATAATTCCAAAGCAAATACATTTTAAATTATGAGAAAAAATGCACTTGTGCCTGCACTTCTTTGCGCCAATTACGATGAGTAACAAAATCACAAAAAGCTGTTATTTTTGAAGAATATATTTTTTTTGTTTATATTTGTCTCTTATCCCCTCTTGGATGACACATGTTTCGGCGTATATCCTGCGCCTTTTTCAAATCCGGGCTATTTATGTACATAGAAAAGAAAACAGAACAAAATGCAATAATAAATATAATTCATGTATATCACCTTGCTTGGTTATTTGATACATTGTAAAAGAGGTGACTTCATTTGTGTTTTAAATCATATACCCACAATTTCCAAAATACTATTGACACCTACACATTACACCTCGTGCATTTTACTATATGTGAATCAACTAAACATCTATGTCTATGTTGTAGAACTGGGGAGGCAGGGTGGGGATTTGAGGTTCTCACGTCCTTTGTAACTTGCTATGATATTTAAGTTATTAGGAGATATAACTGTACATCCTCCTCTTTAGTGAGCGCCAACAAATAACATCATTTTAGTTACTCAATGATACCGTGTTGTGCCATCTCTTACCCTTTCATATGGTGTTGCAGTTCCCCCACTGGCAAATGGCTTTCTTTTCTTATCAAGTAACTTGAAATTTATGGGTTCAATCCCACCTGTGCAAATAGTATACACATGACATTATCAGTATCAGATCCCTTCTTAAAAAATTAAAAATTAAAAAACTAAAAATTGCAAAATAAAAGGCATTTGCATAGTAGGCTAGAATTCGTGTGTGTTTTAAAGTAGTAATAAACGCATACTGATAATGTCATATGTATACTCTTTGCACAGGTGGGATTGAACCCATGAATTTCAAGTTACTTGATAAGAAAGCTATTTACCAGTGACACAATCACTCTCATATCACACACACATGCACGCATGCATCAAAGCAGTCCTGACATCCAGACACAATGTACAGGCAGAATGTGACACAATGATCAAACTGTATATTGCAAGCCCGTTGGATGACACAGAGTTGATTAAATGCATGCCCATTTCATCCTCACAGGCACCTCCTCTGGCAGTGACCATGGCTGACCCTCAACATCATAGCCACCCACGCAGAGGAAGAGGACCACACCCCGTGCCACCACACCCCAGACAACGTCAGCTGCAGCAGCGCAGCCCATGGGTTCTGTCAATGCAACCGACAGCCACTGAGGCCCATGCACCTACCCCTGTCATGCAATGCAGACAGCATCCACTGAGGCCCAGCCACCTACCTCTGCCATATAGCCAAGACGCCACTGGCCACCCAACAACAGCCATTTACATATCCGGGAACATCTACAGATGATGATGCCTTGCATGAAGCTGGAGACAGCACAGAGGGGTCACCAGACCACACGCTATACCATCGGCCAGCCTTAAGATCTCTGACCTACACAGCCCTCCTCAACAACCGATGCCCAACATACGGGACATGGATGCACGCATCTGCTGGATCAAGCAGAGGCACAATGAGCTAGCCGACCTGGTGAGGCAGTAGCTCACGGAGTCCTGCAATCTGCTTATTTTTTAGATATAATTCCAAGGCACAAACCCGATGAGGGGTAGGGAAGAATTAGATAGACGCAAAACACAATGTTAAACACAAATGGAATTGTTGAGTAGAAGTTCTTCCTACATCCCTACCCAAAATGATGATAAATTGACCCCTCAAAAAGAATTATCAGATCTTTTTATTCTCTTGAAATAAAGCATTTTGTAAGAACACCCCTCAATCTGACAGGACCACTCTTCAATACGTGTAATTTAGTTGCCCAAGTACTTACTGGCTGCATGTTCAGAACACTGTTTTAAAATAATATATGAATACATTTTAAAATGTTTAAGACCCATCAAAACGTCTTTCATGGAACGCCAAACTGTTGCATCATTAAGTGAAGATGAGACCTTTATCATCAAAAATGCAACTAATGGAGATCATTTAGTAGTTATGGACTATTCTGCATAGGACAGTCAAAAGAGGAGGCAATTACCTAATTATCTGACACAGACTCCTCTCAAGCACTCAACCATACTCCCATTGAACAAATCACTAAACCTATAGAGACAGTGAAACGTGTGGTTTTACAGTATGATTACATCTCGGAGCCTACTTTATCTATTTTGCATATGCATTTTTCAGTGACATCTGATCTGTACTATTTGTCAAATATTAATACATGACTCAATAATCCTACTGGCTGCCCCATTCTTTCACAGTGTGGAGCCATGTTGGAACCCATTGATAACTACATTGACCTTTTTCTTCTTCCAAATGTTGTTGACCACAGAGGAACATGAAAACATTGAATTTTATACACATACTGGAAAATCATCCTGGCTTTAATTAATTCACAATGATTGCCACATTAGATGCCTCTAGTTTATAAATTAACATTCCTCATGGAGAGGGGATATAAACTCTGAGGAAAGCTTTTTATTTGAAGAATCTATTACATGATATTGTTGTCCTTGGCACTTTCTGAAAATAATTTTAGTTACACCACAACCTATTACAAAGTGCTATGTGGAAAATCAATGGGGCAAAACCTGCCCCTGTTTATGCCAACGTTTTTATGTAAGATTTCCAGGAAATATTCTTCTTCAACACTGCAGAATGAAAATAGGTTGAACTCTGTAGCATGTTACATGTCTGACGTTTTCAAAATTTGACAGTCAAACATAATGTAATTGAAGAGTCTTTTCACTTATTTAAATTCAGTACATCGTATCATTACATTTATAACAAGTATTGAAATGGGAGGGGTTTCTTTTCTGGACACAGCTGTGAATATCACACAGAATTGACCTTACATAAAAAATGAACTGATTGTAGTGCTTTGTGGCTTGCAAATTCATGTCATTCACATCCATTGATGAATGCCCTGTCTGCAATTTTCTCAGTTGCTTTGGATTAAGAGGGTAGTCCCTGATCAATTGTCCCTTAGATCATTGGCAGCTACACTGCTTGTATAGTTCCATGGCCTGCAATGCCAAGAAGAGATACTTTCAAGGGAATTCCTTTGAATTCAGTACATTACAATTGAGCAAGCTCTTTCTCCAAAAATTACACATGAAATTCTGCCCTGTGTTCAATGTATTTCGACCTACGGTTCCTTCAGACATTCTATCAAATCCATTGTGACTATGTATTGTACTATTTTGAGGGCAGATCCTGAAATTGGCCCAATTATCTTGTATTGGGCAATGTTTGAACACAAACATTTGCCTATCCCTCCAGATACTTCGATGTGAGCCAACATTTTGCAAGCAAAACCTCGCAATGTGATTTTGAGCCGGGCTACGTTTGTTACTTTTCCATGTCTCAACTGTAGTTGTTGCCATAACATCATTAAACTTGACTACATCACCCATTCTAATACTGGACAAAAACACTTTGTAATTTTATATAGCACGTATGAATGACTTTTGCGGTTTATTGTTTATTGTCTGAAGTGTTTATGTGGTCAAATGTATGTAGGACAGACTACATCTAGAATTCAGGAAAGGCTCATTGAAGATGGTTCAGATACAAGGAATAAGAATACCCGATTCACTGCCATGCCACTTTGTTGAGCGAAGGCACACTGTGAACTAGCTTCAGTTTCAGGGTTTGCAGCAGGTTTTACCACACCCACGACATGGTGACAGATCTATACAATTATGCCAATGTGAGACCTACTGTATTTACCATCTCCAGACATGTTTTCTTGTTGGTTTGAATGAGGACATTGAATAGAATGTTTGTCTTTTGATCTCACTTCTTTATGGAAGAATTAATGAAAAACTGCTCTTTTTGATTTTATGGAGAATTAGTATATTGCATTTTCTTGTGTTTTCAGATAATTGTTTGCTTTGGTTTTGATGTTTTTTTTATAATATATATTTTTATAAAATGTCTATAATTTAGTTTTATCATGTAGAGAGTTGTATTCATTTACATTGTATTGGTTGATTAATTTATATGGGTATTTTGTAGTGCATTTTTCTTGTATTGGACTTTTTTTTCCCACAGTGTACATCGTTCTCAGGCTATGTTTAGACACATTTGGTAGTTGTTTTTTAACATATGTGTTTTTCATTGTAATATTTTTTTTGTATCACATATTCATAGTCCTATGTACAGATATGCTTCTTTCGAATTCAGGTAGGTTGAGCACTTTTTTCAAAGTTTTGTTGGGTGGACACATCCACCAACTCTGTGGAGTGGAGATGCTACTGCATATGTTATGCTGCTAAGTGGCATCAGTGGCCATGCATGCACCGTCAAAGTTCTTATAGTCAGCATGTTGGATATGGGCTGAGGATTCCTCACCTGAGGATGTCCATGGCACGCCAAAACTACACTGTCTTTTCAGTAATTTAATCTCTGTATTCATTGATGTGCAGGCTGCAAGAACAGTCCAATGATGTTTTATTCAGGTCTTCATTTTGTACTGTAGGGTAGATTTATTTGGTATTTTTCTTTTCTTTTCTCCATTTAGACCATTTGCTAAAGTGGAATTTAGTCCCCAAAACATGTCATAGGGGTGAAGACGCTACCTCTTTTGTTGTGGACAATAAATGGTTACATTTTGTAGAGAATGATTAAATAAATAGAATAAATCAAACTTAATTAAAGTCTTTTTGGACATTTTGCAGTAGAAATGTGGGCGCAAGTAACAGGAACAAGAATTGTATTCCTGATTTCATGATATGGATTGACAGCTTTTCTCAAAGGTGGTAAAAAAGTGCAACTCTCTTATATTGGAGTGTGGCCAACTTTTGATTGTAGCCTGGGCCGGTGCCTTCCCATATCCCATATCCTAAAAATATCGTTCTTGTATTGTATCAGAAATGCACAATGTTCAACAAAGCCATGGAAGTCTATTCAGATTTTGTTTGTGCTGAAAGGCCCCTAAATAGGTTGGCCAGCAAACCATGTTCTCCCATAATGGTCCCATATTTGTTATGTACAATTTGTTTTTGAAGAGTGACACAGATTCTCAAAAAGTAGTCCAAATTAAAATAGCGCCGAAAAATCACTAATTTCATTTGCGCTATTTTTAGAAATGCACAGGTCACCTTATACTTAAAGGTGACTTGCACAGTTCAGGTGGGACTGGGCAGTAGCACAAATATGTGCTGTCCATCTTTGAGGAATTCGACCATCTGCACAGTGGGTGTGCGCTTGCCTGGGTTTTTTTTGAAATTTTAAATGAAATTGAATGATGGTAGATCAACTTCCGGAAAATGTGTGGGGCTAATCTGCACACATGTTCCTATGCTCACTGCAGGACATACACATAGATCTGTGTACTCTGGGTGGACACAAACTACAGGGGCAGTCCCCTCTGTCATATTTAGTTGGCATATGACAGCAAAGAGTACACCATGTAATCTCAGAAGGGGAAGGGAAAAACCTTCCTCCTGTCATGGTAAGCCTAATTAACTATCATAGACTCCATGATCTGCCCTGTCCTTTTGTTGAGCCATGCTGACTGGTGGTAGTGATTAACATAGTTGGCATACTAATAGAGTATACTTCAAACAGACCCACATGGGGCCTGGCTGCAGAGGTTAACAAAGGAGACAGGAAACCCAAACAACCTTTGATATGCACTGTCAACTTGAAGCCATCTCCCGCCCTTAGTATTAATGGACAGTCAAAGGTCATGTTTACAGTAGTCATCCCTGGAGGGGGTCCCCATTCAGAAGGAACAAGTATGTGGATTGATGGAGACACAAACTCTGTTCTCGCTGCAGAACTGTAGCTTTAATCAGGAACAACAGATAGCTCCATTAACTAGAGAGACCCTTTGATCCACAACAGACAGGACGATGGGTGGGACTTAGTATTACATGTTTCACCCCTTTATCTTTTCTGTTGCAATGCACTCTGGTTATGACCTCATGCATTCAGGACATTGTTGGTGGGTGCCCAGGATTGGTTCATTAAGGTAGGCTTAGCCTACACCAATCACTGTAGCCCATTTGGCTTTAAAAGAGGGCTGATCATCTGAAGAATGTGCAGGGAGGTGGAAGTCAAACTCAGCATTGGACCCTGGCTGAAGGTACAGTCTGCCTTACTTCTTCCGCCAGTGAAGGAAGGCCAGGACATCCTAGAGGGAAGCAAGAACCCTCCCGTAAACATCATCCAGGGAACAGAGGGAAATACTGAATCCAGAATACCCCCCAGCAGCTCCAGAACCAGTACCCAGCCAGCACACTGCATGCCCTGCTAGGCTCTGCAGCATGCTTCCTAGGTGGGAATTGCCAGAGAGCCTTGGAACCAAACCAAGGACAAGGTAGCCGCCTGCAACCAGGGATGTTATTTACAGGTCGCCAAACCAGGTCTGGTGGGACCCCAACCCAGTCCTCACCCATCAGAGTGAAGGCTGGGCAGGGGAGGTGCTCCGTAGGGGTTGGCTCTGGAGCTGACCGTGACATGCGGCACATGTAACATGCCACGTTCAGCTCCAACCCCTTCTCCCTCTGCTTCCTCGCAGCTCACATACAGGAACCAGGGAGCTCTCGCAGCTTCCTGGGTCCTGCTTGTGAGCAGCACAGAGGAGCCGAGGGTGGCCTGGAAGCATGGACTGAGCTGCAATAAAAAGGTAAGAAGGCTTTTAAAAATGAATATGATGTGTATTTTGCATGCGTGAAGTGCATGTCAGATGTATCTATGTGAATGGAGGGTGAATGAGAAGTAATGTGATGTGTGTTTCTGAATGCTCTGGGTGGGTGGGTGTGTGTGTGTGCCTGTGTAGAAAATATAAACGTGAGTGAGTGAGTGGTGGGTGAATGAGTATGAATGTGATGGATGTAAGGGAAGCGGCTGGTGGGTGAATGAGTAAGAATGTGATGGTGTGTTTTTGAATGTTCTGGGTGGGTGGGTGTGTGCCTGTGTAGAGAATGTAATAAGTGGATGTAAGAGAAGGTGTGAGTGAGTGAGTGGCTGGTGGGCGAATGAGTATGAATGTGGTAGTGTGTGTTTGAATGTTCTGAGTGGGTGGGTGCATGTGTGACTGTGTGATGAATGCAGTGAGAATGAAAGTGAGAGGGGATGTATGGGTGAGTGACCGGTCAGTGAAAGGGGATGCATGTGTGTGTAAGGCCCTTGGAGACTGCAGATCACTAGAGCTTTTTTTGCCACATCCTTTATTGACTTTGCATGTTTACTTGTATTTTTGGGCAAAGCCAAGTTCATATGTGTCACTACCTGGCTAGACTGGCATTTTGCTGCAGTCAGTATAGTAATTGCTTACTGTGGCATGGCATTTATTACTCATCATCTTTAAAAAATCAAGCATGATAAGTAGTGGAACCTCGCTAGACTGATGTTTTGGTGTAGCAGCCTGTATATATTTCACTGTAGCATGACTTTGGGCCTCATTCCGAGTGCAGCGGTAAGGGGTTAACGCCACCGGTAAGGATGCCGGTGCCGTTAACCCCTTACCGCCGCATTCTGAGGTCCTTTAGCGGGTCCCGCTAAGGGCGGCTGGTAAAACCAGGCGCCCTTAGCGGGAGCCGCTAAAGGACCAGGGAGCTAATAACGGGCCCCTTATTAACTGTTCCGTTATTAGCTCCCGCCCCATTCCCATTGAGCCCTATGGGGGCTTGAATGGGAATGGGGATGGCTTCCCTGAATGGGGAAATACCGGGTCCTCCAAGGTTGGAATGACCCGGTAAGTCCCCATTTAGGGAACCCGGACCCAAGTTTGGAGGCAGCCATGCCACAAATAGCTGCATGGCTACCTCCATACTCATAATGATGCCCTTTGTATTAGCTGAGCATCTATGATGAATCAAGCATAAGTGTTCTTATGGGTTTAGACTGGCTTACATTGGAACCAGTTTGGACAGTATTTCATGTTGTGATATGCCACTTTTAATGGTCAAACAAATGGGAGTATGTTCTTACATAGGAGTAGTGGCATATATTGGCAGAGTCAGTTTTGTGCCCAGTGCCAGTAATGATACTATAAAAAAAATCTTAAAGTGAACACGAGTATGGACTTATATGGGAATACTAATCCAAGCAACGTTGGTGCACACCAAATTTAGATAAACATACATTTAAAGTTCAAACTAAAAACTTCCACAAATTCTAGGTGCAGGGTAGGAACTATGATCCTGACACAAGATCACAACAACATACAAAGGGTAATGAAGATCCAAATGTAATATCTTCCCGTCCCCTGCACACTTTTTATACTGAAAGAAGCAGTCAAAATTAGAAGACACTCTTAATTCAGTAAGTACACAATTTTAAAGAAAGTCAGTGTTAAATTTCCAATAAAAATGGTTAGGTTTAATAAAATCAAGTTTTCAAAAGACAGTTATAAGGTCTGTGAGACAACGCCACGTTACTGATTGGGCGTTTTTGTTGTTACACGTATACATCCCACATTAACAAATGACCTTGAGCAAACCCACCACAGTATCTGGGTGTTTTATAAATCATCTACTGAGATTGACCACTTTGGAGTGGATTAGAGGGGACTACTGCAGGTTGGGTACATTGGATCATGTACAAATAGAACTTACCTATGAAACTACTGAGACTGTTATAACTGATGTTCTACACCATTACTCTCCACGTCACCTACATTATAGGATTGGATTTCCAGTTCCACCCCTAAAAAACTTCTATTCATCCACCATATGTTGTCCTGCTAAGGTAAGCCCTCTTTTTTGATGGGCTCTCCCTTCACTAAGGGGTTATTGACTCACGAGATTGGTGGAACAGATAGGGTTGCATGTCACCACAAAAGGCGAAATAGTACATGAGGATTTTTACCCACATTATGTGGTGGTCACATCCATCTGGTTCGAAGTGGTGTATGCTACTACTTAAATAACGTGGCAACTGGTTACTCACAATATTGTTTACCTATGGAGATGGATTCTCGTGTAGAGATTTGTATATTTACTAAGTAGAGAGTACACAAAATTCATTTAGTTTCATGTGTTATTTTCTTTTCCAGTCCGAATTGCTCATGGAGAAGAGGTTTTATACCTCGAAACGCGTAAGCTACCTTCGGACCTAATAACTGTCTTTTGAAAACTTGATGTTATGAATCCTAAGCATTTTTATTGAAAATGTAACACTTTCTTTCTTTAAAATTGTGTACTTACGGACTTAAGAGTCTGTCTTCAGAGTATATCTAACTTTGACTGTTTCTTTCAGTATAAAAAAGTGTGCAGGGGACGGGAGGATCCTACCTTTGGATCTTCATTACCCCTTATATGGGAATACTAGCATATGTTTGTGGAACCAGCATGGGAATCTATGGGCACAGCCAGCATGAATTTTTTTTTTTTATATACTGGCATATATTGCAGGGATCGACATGATAATGCATTGGGAAATGCCCTGTGCCCTTTTGGTGACTTGCATCTATTGTACAATGAATCTTAACCTCTGGCATTGCTATTGGCAAACATCCAGACCATCGTTCTTAACCTGCCAAGCTATTACAAAAGGGGAAAGACCATAGCACCCGACTGCACTGCTGACTGTTGTTACGCTGCAGTCACTAATGCCGTCCAGGATGCCGCGACCAGTGCTTCAGAACCGCCGACCAGCACTGAGACAACGATTCTGACACTGAGCTACCCTGTAGGCCAGTCTGCAACCGTCTGTCCAGCCTTGCTTGCTGAACTGCCTTCTGCCTTATACCTGCAGCTGTCTTGCGTCTTGAACTCTGTCACAGAAGATGCAAAGCGCCCTGAAACCACCTCGACCCTATCAAGCACCAATAACCCCTACAAGCACAAGGTACATTGTGGTTTAGTCTCCCTGCTCCTTCTCCGAAGGCACCCAGTGACATTTTACGACACATTGCTCCCTTTGCGTTGAAACCAAGTATCCTTGAACTATTATGTTAATGTTAAAGGTATTTGTAGAGGAGGAGCCAAGTACCCCCACCTCAACGGTTTCGCCCATATTGCCTATATGTTGGAAGCCTGAGTATGAAAACTGCGCAGTACCTTTCAGAATACCAATACCTAAGAGAATCCTAGAAGCAAGATTCCCATTGAAAAACCCATACCTGCATACAAGGAAATATGATAGTCGTTTAAATGAGATTCCTGAAGAAGCAGAGCAAATAAACAGCAAAGACGAATGGTGACGTCACACAGAGTTGAGTTGATGTACATAGAAGATACAGAGACAAGATAATAAAGATATTCTATAAGGCATCAAGAGAGTATCAAGGATAAGTGACATCTTTGGATCAAAGTGAAGAAGCTTATGCCACAGAACTGATGAAGACATCAAGTCATTTTACACGTATGGAGATGCAAAGTAACGCAAGCAGACAAAGCAATCATAAGGCTAGCTTTATAGTGAATAGATTGCGGCAAGCGCCAACATATACATAAATATATAGTCAAGTGAAAAATTGAGGTTACCACTGTGCATTATAGCAGTGCTGGACTTTAACAAGAAGGCCTCATGTTTAGTGTGTCACAGTTAAAAAGCAGCTTGAATTATAAAATGAATCTCAGAAAGTAAAGTTGGATGAGCCAAAGAAGCCAAGGTCTTATCAAACTGGAGCAAACTGGCATTGGATACAAATGGTGTGAAAGAACAGAGCTCCTATTTAGAAGGCATGAACAAAACAAAAGACGTAAGAGGTTCATTAAAAAATAGTATTTTAAAGACACGAAAAGCTCGATTTCATGGTCTCCAGTCACGTGAAAGGATGAAGTTGGAGGAATGAGATGGTCACACCTACGCACGAGGGCAGAGCGTGCCTTTACTCCCTGAAATTCTCAGAGCTAAGAACACTCTCAAGGCCGAGCTTCAAAGCCTAATTGACAGTGGACCACTGAGGTGATGATAGATTGATATACTTATTGGTGGGAAGATATGGTTAAGACGAGCTCACCAGCACCTTGATTGCCAGCCTGCATGCTGCTAGTAAAGTACTGACGGAGGTTAGAAGCCAACCAATTGTAGAGGACCACGTAATTAAGGGTACTATAGTTTGTGTAACCAATGGGACGTCGTACATCTTGGGGTCTGGGGGGCTGTCATGACCCTTACCCCTGACCCTCACTGGCAAGTCATCCTTCCAGTTAGGGCCAGGTCAAAAGCCTTAAAACCTCATCCAAGACTCTCTTGGAGTCAGTCCTGGTGCCTTTGGTGCCAGGCTCATGACCATCATGAAGACCAACATTAGAATGGGACTATTTACTTGGGACTATTTAACTTGGGGGTTCAGCCAACATGGAGGTACACACATAGCTTAGTTACAAGGAACTGAGCTATGCGGTCTAGTCTTTTGAGTGTAGCAGGCCTGGTACTACTTTACCTGGACTACTTTGGATGTGGCAGGCCTGGGACTATTTTACCTGGACTACTTTACCTGAGACTATTTAAACCGCACCCAAACTGCAGAACACGCTTCGCATTATTCTGCTGTGGGCAGCGTAACGCTCACTGTGTCCAGTTCTTTGATGCCAGCTTACCTGAAACCAAGGACCTGCAGAGAGAGAAAGAACAGTATAAAACTTACCTGGAATAGTATCCTATCTTCAATCCATCGCCGACTTCAGTTCCACTCACCTGAAGGTACGAACTCCATCATCCGGCATCGCATGCATCCTGGAATACCATAACCTGGAAAGAGGAGATAGAAAGACAGCATTAGTAAGCGTTTACTCACGTTTCCTCTCGAACGAAGAAAGCCACACAATTCTTACCTGGGTAGTCATCTCTTGGTCAGTATCATCGCTGGAACATCTCAGCGCTCGGCAAGGAACATCGCGACCTGCAAGGAGAGAAAAGACACAGGTTAGCAATATAAAAGGCGAAACAGCGCCGCACATCGCGCATTACTCACCGGACAGTATCGCGCACACTGCGCTTTCGCCTACCGGCCCATGCTCATCTTCAAACTGCATGACAATACCAAAATACCTTTCCATACCTAAAAGGAAAGAAGCAAGACATTATTATTCGAACTAAGAGGAACATAAGAACTGCATATAAAGACTGTAAAGCAGCAAACCTACGGAGTCGCAGCAGGCCTGGATTCCCACAGGGGGCTTGCACCAGTGAAGTAACTTGGTCGCTGCTCGACCCTCACATCTACGCGCCCCTGCCACGAGCAGTAGGACGCAGAATCCACCTTTTACAATATTAAGACCCATCTTTAACCAGAGGCCTTACCAAGGGACCGGGCGAGGGTTCGAGAGTGCAAATCATCCAACCAGGGCTGGGTGGCGTCCCCGTGGATACCAGGTGAGCGTAACAGTAGTTGTGAGAAGGATGATCCTTGTGGGACTCTGCATGATGATTCTTGTGGGCTTGATTAGTAAGGTTTCATCCATATTGTTTTTGTTCTCTTTGTTAGGAAGGATCTGACCCAAAGTGAAGGATCTGACCCAAAGTAAGACGTTGTCAGTGATTCTGAATTCTTCCAGTCTTATGATGAGGATGTCGTGGTTATCTGTGTCGAATGCTGCAGAGAGGTCTAAAAGTATCCGAGCGGTGCTGTTCTTTGAGTCTGGGTTCACCTTTAGATCATCCCAGATTGAAAGAAGTGCTGTTTCTGTTCCTCTCATCGGTCTGAAGCCTACTTGTGCGTGGTTTAATAGGTGATGTTCTTCTATGAAATCTTGGGTTGTCCTATATATGTGTGTTTCCAGGAGTTTAGCTGGGTAGGGAATGTTGGAGATGGGTCTGTTTTTGCAGAGATCCTCTACGTTTCCTGTTGTATCCTCGAGGAGTGGTTTGATGTATGCTGATTTTAAGGCTTGAGGCACTCTTCCTGTTGAGATTGATTGGTTGAGGACGTTCCTGCAGTATTCCATTGGTTTTCCTTGTACGAGGATTGATTTGTAGATGTCGTGGGGGCAGGGATACGCGGGGGAGCCAGATGTGTTGCTTTGATTTACGAGTTTGATGAAAGTCTCCACTGATATGTGCGGGAGGTTTCGGAGTTTGTTCTGGTGTTCCTTGTGTCGGTCAGTGTCTTCAGTGTAGTGGTTGCATTGTCTGTTTTGTATGGTCTGTTGGATGCTCATGATTTTATTTTTAAAGTGGTCTGTGAGGTCACTGCACAATTTCTTCGATGGTATTGGAGTGTTGTTGCAGCCGGATGGTTTTTCATTTCGTTTATAATTTTAAACCGTTCTTTTTGGGTGTTTGGCGTTTTGAGGATTCTGTTGTCGTAGTATTTACTTTTTGCCTTTCGTATTGCCTTTTTGCATGAACGGGTGTGTTGTTGAAGTTTGAATTTTTTCCCGCAGTCTATTGATTCTCCATTCTAGTTTTCGTTTTTTCCTTTTCATGGCGCCTAGTAGTGGAGTGAACCATTTGGCCCTTGCTCTTTTGTGGGAAGGATTGAAAGGTTTTTCTTTTACGATATCGTCGATTGTTGTGGTGATCCAGTTGTGAAGTATATCTATTTTAGTGTCTAGGTCAGCTTCGCCCATGGTCGTTGTTTTTGTTTGGAGATCTCCAGTCTTTCCGTTAAGTTGGAGTTTTTTATGGTTCTCCAGTTTCTTTTCATGATGATTGGTAGTTTTTCCTGTTTCCTGGTTATTGTGGAGGGCAGTGTGATTACAAAGTGGATGATGAGGTGGTCGCTCCAGAGGATCTGAATCGGTGGTGCTGTGGTAATTAGTTTTCCGTTGGCTAAGATTGTGTCTAGTGTATGTCCTGCTGTGTGGATCACTCCTTTGACCAGCTGATGTAGTTCCATTGTTGTTAGTTGGCCGGTAAGAGATTTTTGTGAGGTTGTAGTTTCTTCACCAAACCAGATGTTGAAGTCTCTTAAGATAATCAGTTGGTTAAGCTTGATAGCTAGGTTGGTGATTGCTTCTATAAAGTTGTCTATGAAGGCTGCATCGTACGTTGGTGGTCTGTATATCAATATGAATTTCAGGTTTGTTCTGGGATTTTCTGATAGACGTATGATTAGGGATTCACATTTGTTGATGTTTAATGGGTCTTCCACTTTAATTTCCAGGTGTTCCTTGTGGATGACTGCTAGTCAAGCACCTCTTTTTGTTTTCCTGTTTACTTGGATGCACTTGAAGGTGTCGGGCAGGCAGTTGTTGAGGGTGATCTTGTAGGTGTCATCTAGCCATGTTTTAGTTACGAAAAGGATGTTGATGCCTCCATCACTTAGTTCATAGATTTCAGTGCCGTGTTTGGACATTGATCTTGCGTTGAGTAGATTGCAGTGGATCTTTTTGGTGTCATTTGATTTATTTTTTGTTCCCGGTTTCAGTTTATAGGTGTTCAGCTGGGGTGCTTTTATGTTGCCTCCGAGTGGTAGAGGGTCTGTGAAGGTGGTTTTGTCATTGAATCAGTCTGTGAGATTGATAATTGGGTCACTGGCTTCTATTGTTTCTTCATCTTGTGATCTTGGGACAAAGGGGGTTGGCGTCATTCCATTCTCTTCTCTGGTCCCCTCTTCTTTTGTTCCGTTGTTCTGGTGTTTTTTTGATCCATCTGGAAATGTTAGAGTATCTAGCTTCTTTGTTTGGTGCGAGGTACGGTGTAAGGTATAAGGATTTTTCTCTTGTGATGTTAGTTCTGTTGATAGTATTGTTTTGAGGGGTGTGTTCTGTATTGAAGGGGTCTTCTGCTGGGGCCGGTTGAGCTTGTGTATTTGTGTTATTTGTACTGTGTTCCTTTTCTCTTTGTCTGCGTCCAATTCTGCTTGGTCTGGGTGTTAGGGGCAGTTTCCAATTGCGGTGCCTTGTGCCAGGCTAGTGTTGATTTTAATCTTCAATTCTTCCATCTGCTGGTTTCTGAGGGTGTGTCTTTGTTCGGTCAGTTGGCTCTTGTGTCAGTGGGACTTTGTTCTGTTAGTTGTTTCTAATCCTGAGTTGTTCTGTCTGGAGGTTTTCGAGGATGTGTCTTTGTTCAGTCGGTTGGATATGGTGTTCCTCTTACAACGAGAGGGCTGTACTGGGGTATGGAACGTTAGTGGGTGGACGTATGGATTGGCTAAGGGTGCAGGTAACTGTGGAGGGGATAATGACACTAGTTAAAAGCTTAGGTGCTTGCTGGATGTCCTGGGTGTCAGGTTCCTAGGATTCAGTAGTAGCAGCTGCTGATAATACCTAGAAGCCTAAGGGGTAAGGGGTGGAGATTTCAGAAATGTACAGGTGGCTTATGATGAGATTGTATTCTTGGGTGTGGTGTGTAGGTTTTGGCGGGAACCAAAGCTGGTAGAACTCTTTGATTTCTGATCCTTGGACAGCAGTGGGTAGGTTCGGTTCTGCAGGCAGGCAGTGATCAAGATTGGGACAGTAATCTATCAGGAGAGGGTTTTGGCTTTACAGATGGTAGGAGTGATCAAGTATCAGGTTGGAGTCGCCTGGGTGACAGGGGAGGTTTAGGTTTGAAAGAGGTTGGTGGTAATTAAGGCCTAATTGACACCCAGATATCAGGAGGAAAGTTCAAGGCTCTGAGTGGCCAGCAGTAATTAGAACACCTAGCCTGGGTCCGAGGCAGCAACTGAACACCTGGGCTGGAGTATCTGGATAGCAGGAGAGGCTCTGGTCTCACAGTGTGGTAGGTTTAGGTTATGAGATGCAGGAGGGGACCCCTAGAGTAGTCTTTTTCACAGTGCATGTTGATACAGGAGAGATATGGGACCTGAGGGTTTTGTATTGAGGTGGAGAGGTCTAGGCTTCAGATTGCAGTATATTACAGTAGAGCACACTGGGATTCGAGAGTCGTGTATAGTGGGAAAGTGGCCTAAGTTTCTAAGTGGTTTTAAATGTAGTTCAAATGTAGTTTCAATGCAGTGTCAAATAGGAGAGCACACTTAGAGAGTGTGCTGTATTGTGGGATGAGAGGCCTAAGTTTCAAATGCAATTTCAAAGTAGTTTCAAAGTGGTTCAAAGCAGTTTCATTGCAGTTTCAGGTTACAGGGGTCACACTTAGAAGGGTACTTTATAGTGGGAGAGAGGCACAGATTTTGATTACAGCTTCAAATGCGAATCAAAAGCGGTGTCAAATGCAGTTTAGATGCAGATTCAGCGCACTTTCAAAACACAGGGGGCACCCTTAAGGGTCCTGTATAGTGGGAGAGAGGCCTAAGTCTAAAGTAATTTCAGATGTGGTTTCAAATACAGGTGGCACAAACTAGTAAGGTTCCTGTATAGTGGGAGAGAGTCCTAAGTTACAAATGCAATTTCAAATGCAGTTTAAAGCCTACGAGGCCTAAGTTTCACAATGCAGTGTGGAACAGGAGGTTTGTATGTTGGTGTCAGTATATGTTGTAGATAGTATAGATTGTTCCTACCTTATACGAGGCTGGTTGATGGCAGCCTACCTGTCGTGGGTCTTGTCAGGGTGCTGTGGCCTGTCGCAATTGCTGGTATGGTGAGATGACTATGCAGCCACTATAAAATGGCTGTAGTAGTGGTTCTATAGATTAGTCTTGAGCTTCTAGTTCAGGGCTGGCTAGGTGTGCTTATTTCATGGAAGTGCCACAGGAAGGTGGAAACAGTGGTTAGTCTATGGAGAGTGTTTGTAGGAGGCTCCAGGCCTCCCCTGCTGACACCTGCAGAGACTGACTGGAGCCACAATTCAGGAGCCGCCCTTTGCCTAGGGCCCTTCGCCGCAGGGCTGCACAGGCAGAGCACTGGAGATAAGAAGGAGCTTGGACCAATCAGGGAAGGGGGTGGAAGGAGGAGGGACCAGTGGGCAGGGCTGTGCTATATAACGGAGAAACATATGTGCACAGGGAAGCAAGGGGAAACACATGTGAGCAGGAGCGCTTTAAAGTTTAGTCACACTAAACACAAATGCCAATTTTAAAAGCAGGGCCAAATATGCTGCCTCTTACCTCTACCATCCTATTCCCGGGCTTCGCTCGGGCCTTTAACTATGGGACCCGGGGCATTACTTGACTCGGTAATGCGTCCGAGGCTCAGGGCTTGTTGCTTAATGAGTGGTTGCCCTATAACTTGTAATAATTGTATTGAGCACTAGTCTGGCTGGTGGGGTTTTCCTGGGGTCATGTGGGGTAGAGGGATGATATGTTCAGGGAGAAAGCTTTCCTAGTAGTTTCAGTGGGTGGCAAACAATTGGCATATCTGTAGGTAATAATATTTGAAATTAGAAATCAAGAAGATAGAGCACACGTTAAAAACACTGAAGATGAGATTATGGCCCTAGAAAGAAGAGTAACTATCCTCCCACACTCCAAACATTAACAATGTTGAAGCAGCAAACAGCAGAGTTGAGGCACCATTTAGTTTTCAGCACAGACACATAACAGACTAGCCAACATTGGTAAGTTTAAAAAAAGAGGTTTATGTGGCATAGGTATGTACTTTAAAGTAGACAGAGATTGGATTGGGAGCTCTGATGGGCCCATCCTGGTGAACTGTGAATCGACAGATAGACAGGAGAGTTCCACTCTGCATTTCACACTGGTGTCTGCTACAGCTTCTTATAAAATAAATGCCAAATGTGCTTTCAAAAGAAACGTTGGGGAAAATAACCTATGGACCGTGAGGCCCTCCTTTGACACTTGCCTAATACTATCAAAGACTTTGATCAGCGCAGGGCAGATGCAAACACAAAAAGCAAAACTTAGGGCCCGATTCATAGAAAAGTGCGCATTGATCACGCAAAGTCCCCGTGCCGAAAACGAATTTGCGCGTCCCTACGTGCAAAGTTTCCTATGCGTGCTCCGCTCCACGTATTCATGGAATGCAAAGCTCAAAGTAACCCAACCAGCAAAGAAAACCGAGCTGCGTGACGAACAACACGTCCCCACGCAAACCAAAACCATTGCCTAAGGCAAACCTTGGTGCAAACCTTCACGTCCACCTCTGGTACACCATCCAGCAACCCTGCAAAACTTCATGACGACCCCATAAGCAACGACTGCACCCCAGCGAAACTGCGTGATGTCCCCCGTAAGTAATGGCTGCACCCCAGTGAAACTGCACAAGGTCCCCTGTGAGTAACGGCTACACCACATCGAAACTGTGTGAGGTCCCCCGTAAGTAATGGCTGCACCCCAGCAAAACTGTGCAAGGTCCCCCATAAGTAATGGTTGCACCCTAGCGAAACTGCACAAGGTCCCCTGTAAGTAACAGATGCACCCCCGAGAAACTGTGAGGTTCCCCCATTAGTAATGGCTGCACCCCAGCAAAACTGTGGAGGGTCACCCTGCTCCCAAGCCATCCTAACTACTGCCAGTTCTCCCTAAGTCATAGCAGCCCCCTCTAGCCCCAACATCACCCACCCCACCCTCACCTCCGACACTACCCCCAGGCAGCACTGACACCACCCACCAGCCCTCCTCACCTCTGACACTACCCCCAGGTAGCCCCTCAAGTCCCGACACCACCCACCAGTCCCTTCACCTCCGACACTACCTCCAGGCAGCCCTGATACCACCCATCAGCCCCGCTTACCTCCACCCATTACCCCAGCATGCCCCTGCCACATTACCCCCTACCAGTCCAATGTTGACCAACAACTTACCAGAATTCCACTGGCCTGCCCCCAACATAAAGTACACCAGCCACATATCCTCTCCTAGTCTGAACAACTCGTGGCACTGCTGCAGAATCCATGTCCATACCTCATCACAGGACTCTCTGGTACATCACACTAAGTTGCACATCAACAGGATAGCAGCATTTAGCACCAGCTACACTGTAGGGGGAGCACACTTAGAGATTGTGGGATGAGAGGCCTAAGTTTCAAATGCAATTTCAGGTGGTTCAAAGCAGTTTCAATGCAGTTTCAGGTTACAGGGTCACACTTAGAAGGGTACTTTATAGTGGGAGAGAGCCCAGATTTTAATTACAGCTTCAAATGCGAATCAAAAGCGGTGTCAAATGCAGTTTAGATGCAGATTCAGTGCACTTTCAAAACACAGGGGGCACCCTTAAAGGGATGGTCTAGTAAAAATGTTTATTTAAAAAATAGATTGGCCACATAAAAAAAAAATACTAGCATCCTCCGTTTTAAAACTTCCTATGTAAAATTTTGAGCTATTCAAGCTCAAAATTCGAAAAAGCAAGCACAGGGGCGCAGCCATTTTGTGAAATGGAGGCCCTCCTGTGCTGGCTTTTGCTTTTGCGGCACTAATGAAGGAAAAGCCAGCCAGCTGTAGTAAACAAAGTCTACCGCTGGGTGGCTTTCCCTTCATTAGTGCCCGGACTCGGAGGACGCGGACCGGAGACCAGAGCAGGAAAGCTGCAGCTGAATCTCGGTAGGTGCTATTTATTTTTTTTACTAAAAATAAGCACTAGCTGCGTTTTTTTTCTAAGTTTTCCGGGCTGGAGGAGCCCGTAAAACTTAGAAATAAAACCGCAGCTTTAAAAACGTTGTATTTATGTTTGCGGTCACTTTTGAAGCGACCGCAAACATAAATACAACGTTATTGTGTTGGAAAACGCTGCGGTTTTTCTTTCCAAGTTTCTCAGGCTCCTCCGGCTCGGAGGAGCCTGAGAAACTTGGAAAGAAAAACCGCAGCGTTTTCCAACACAACCGCGTGTGTTTCTGCCTGCTGTGGCTATCACTTTGGGTCTCCGGTGCTCAGCACCGGAGACCCAAAGTGAAAGCCACAGCAGGCAGAAACACACGCGGTTATGTTTACATGCCGCGTAGTGTTTCTACCTGCAGCTGATTTCCCATTTGGGGCTCTCGGGCTCCCCGTGGGGAGCCCGAGAGCCCCAAATGGGAAATGCTAAATGCTGCGTTGTCTGCCTAAATCTGCTTTCCCATTTGGGGCTCTCGGGCTCCCCGTGGGGAGCCCGAGAGCCCCAAATGCTAAAGCAGATTCAGGCAGACACAACGCGGTTGTGTTGGAAAACGCTGCAGTTTTTCTTTCCGAGTTTCTCAGGCTCCTCCGAGCCGGAGGAGCCTGAGAAACTTGGAAAGAAAAACCGCAGCGTTTTCCAACACAATAACGTTGAAAACGCTGCGGTTTTTCTTTCCAAGTTTCTCAGGCTCCTCCGGCTTGGAGGAGCCCGGAAAACTTAGAAAAAAAACGCAGCTAGTGCCTATTTTTTGTAAAACAAATAAATAGCACTTACCGAGATTCAGCTGCAGCTTTCCTGCTCTGGTCTCCGGTCCGCGTCCTCCGAGTCCCGGCACTAATGAAGGGAAAGCCACCCAGCGGTAGACTTTGTTTACTACAGCTGGCTGGCTTTTCCTTCATTAGTGCCGCAAAAGCAAAAGCCAGCACAGGAGGGCCTCCATTTCACAAAATGGCTGCGCCGCTCTGCTTGCTTTTTCGAATTTTGAGCTTGAATAGCTCAACATTTTACATAGGAAGTTTTAAAACGGAGGATGCTAGTATTTTTTTTTTTATGTGGCCTATCTATTTTTTAAATACAAATTTTTACTAGACCATCCCTTTAAGGGTCCTGTATAGTGGGAGAGAGGCCTAAGTCTATAGTAATTTCAGATGCAGTTTCAACTAAAGGTGGCACACACTAGGAAGGTTCCTGTATAGTAGGAGAGAGTCCTAAATTACAAATGCAATTTCAAATGTGATTCAAATGCATTTCAAAAGCAGTTTCAGTGCCCTTTCAAATACAGGGGGCACACTAGGAAGGGTCCTGTATAGTGGGAGAGAGACCTAAGTTTCAATGCAATTTCAAATGCAGTTTAAAGCCTACGAGGCCTAAGTTTCAAAATGCAGTGTGGAACAGGAGGTTTGTATGATGGTGTCAGTATATATTGTAGATAGTATAGATTGTTCCTACCTTATACGAGGCTGGTTGATGGCAGCCTACCTGTCGTGGGTCTTGTCAGGGTGCTGTGGCCTGTCGCAATTGCTGGTATGGTGAGATGACTATGCAGCCACTATAAGATGGCTGTAGTAGTGTGTCTTTAGATTAGTCTTGCGCTTCTAGTTCAGGGCTGGCTATGCAGAAGGGTGCGCTTATTTCATGGAAGTGCCACAGGAAGGTGGAAACAGTGGTTAGTCTATGGAGAGTGTTTGTAGGAGGCTCCGGGCCTCCCCTGCTGACACCTGCAGACACTGGCTGGAGCCACTAATTCAGGAGCCGCCCTTTGCCTAGCGCCCTTCGCTGCATGGCTGCACGGGCAGAACACTGGAGATAAGAAAGAGCTTGGACCAATCAGGGAAGGGGGTGGAAGGAGGAGGGACCAGTGGGCAGGGCTGTGCTATACAACGGGGAAACACATGTGCGCAGGGAAGCAAGGGGAAACACATGTGAGCAGGAGCGCTTTAAAGTTTAGTCACACTAAACACAAATGACAATTTTAAAAGCACAAGTATGACCTGCAGCTAGCGGCATGGGAACTCCACCTGGGCATGTGCCCCCACAATCACAGTCACCAACATTCATAAGTGACAGCCTCACCTGCAAGCAAGCAACATGTACTGGCACACATCTGGGAATCAATTGCTCATGTTGTGTGGCCAAGCATACACATATTGCATGTACATACATACACTTTTGCTTAAAATGCAGTGGGATGGCACATCACATCCCTGTTCCTGAGATGTCAATGCAACAACTTGATATTCACAGACATTCATGCACATGATGACAATTATTACGAGGTTGGAGGTAGCCTTGCCGGTTTTACCCGCATAGCTACCTCCAAACTCACATCCGGGTCCGCCACCCGTGAATGGGCAATTACCGGGCTATTCAGGCCCAGCCGGACCTGGTAATTGCCCTTTCATGGATGCCGGGCCCGGTATATCCCCATTCCCATTAAGCCCCACAATGGGAATGAGGAGGGTTGTAGCACCGGTACCGTTAATAACGGTACCGGTGCTACCCTCATGTTCTGCTCACGGGTGCCGGTACGGCCACCAGGTCAGACCTGGTGGCTGAAAGGGGACCCACAAGCAGAACTCCTAGTATGGCGGTACGGTAGCAATAGTGCCGGTAGCGATACTAGTGCCGTTGTTGCCCTATCGCCATACTTGTAATGAGTCCCAATGTTTGATGCCACATACGTACAGCATTGGCATGAGGAAGCATGCGGCTGCTTCTCACACCTACACACAAGCTGCATACACAATGGGGGATCTGCAATCATGCATGCCACACATACACTGTAGAGCATTGCTCCACATGGGTACTCAACAGCAGCTTCAAGATGACTTCTCCACTTACATATCTTGGTCCGGATAAAACCTCTGAAGGACCCGCCGCTCTATCTCAGAGAACCTTCGAATGGCTATGGGCCTTGAGGTTGTCCCATTGGATCCCTACCGTCTTCATCGGATGGTCTGCCACCCCATCCGCGTTGATGGCAGCTGTGATGTCGTCCTAGATATGTTGACGTGCGTCATTACCCGGCTGTATTGCTGGGTTAAGGAGGGCATCATAAGCTCCCATGACCCGATCCTCCAGGATGCCAACTTCTGTGTTAGTGAAGTTGGCAGACTTCTGCCTCGCTGACGTGGGGGGGGTGCACTCTTTCAAAGAGGTGGATGGTCCAGACATGAAATCCACAGATGCAGGTATTGCTTTCCTGGGTCCTGGATAAGTGCTGTGGAGGTGTGATGGTGTTAGCAGGGAGTGGTGGAAGTCCCAAAACGTAGAGGTGGTGGTCACAGGCCCAACACAGGAGTACAGGAAATAGCAGGACAGCTGGCACTCAGAATCAAGCAGGCCCTCACACTCAATCAGGCAGTAGTAGATGAGGAGTGTGTGAGCTAAAGCAGGGTCGGTGAAGGCAAAAGCAATGGTTGGCGTGCAGGAGGAACTCTGGTGTGCATCTCTTATACATAGCAGCCGAAAACAGAGTAAAGGCCCACGTAAGTTACATCCTACACGCTGGATGCAGCATGCCTACACTGCTGTGTTGCATGCTGTATGTACATCCTGCATTTCTCTGCTGCCATTTAAAAGGTTTTTTTAGGTGTGTGTACATCCTGCATTGCACTGCTGCCTTTTAAAAAATTTCACTTGGCTGTGTGTACAACCTGCATCCGTGTGACTTCGCTGACTGGCTACACACTTTGCCCTCTCTTCTGGTCTGTTATCTGTTCCCTCACCCCCTCAAACTCCCACTGCCTCTTCCCAATCCTGTTTGTGTCTCCCTGTGTTTCTGCTCCCTCTGCCCACTCCTCCCACGTACCTCAGCTGCTCTGCGGGGTTAAGTGTACCGCACTCTGTGCCCCTCAGTATGGCGCTTTCTATATCTCTCCTATCTTCTCTAACTGCGTCTCCATTTCCTATCCTTCACCTCTCACTATGTCTGGCAGGAAGAACTCAAGAAAGACACACTTGACTCCAGCCCAGGCCTACCTATTGCTGACACCTATGTCAGTGCCTCTGCCAGAGAGACTCTCACTGACATCCTCTTTGTTGTTCCTTCTGCCGAACTATGGACCCCCATATGGTTGCTCTGCTCTCTCCTTACTTTTCCTCACACATAAATGGTGGCACCCGTTGGGAGGTCCTTCATGCCCACTTCTCCACCTCCAGGGTCATCATTAATGTCTATTGAAATGGTACGATCGTGGTATACAGGCCTTAACCCAACCTCTTTTTGATAGGCGTCTTCCTTGCCTTATCAAATTTCCACTTTCCCCCTCATAGGCTCCACTGCCTCCTGTGGCCCTGCCTACAATGATATGATATGGCATTTATAACGCGCCTATACACAAGTGTTTCAAGGCGCGAAACAAGTGTTTCAAGTTCCTTTCCATCTACTAATGTCCTAGTTCCCCTGCCTGCACTAGCCCCACTGACATCCTTGTCATCCTCGGCTCCTCTACCTCCTCCTACCTCGATCTCTCAGGCACTCTCGGCGCTTACGGGGGGGGGGAGCTCTGTCCCCTGCACCACCTTTGTATGTCCTTCAAAAATGGCAATCTGCTCCATGTTGCCACGCTTAACTCTCGCTCTGCTGTCAAGCAATCCTCTTGACATCTGACATCTCCTTGAACTCCTGGACCTGGATGTTCTTGCTTTTACCGAGACATGGTATAAGGACAGCTCTGTCACAAGCTTTGACACACTTCTCCCTGAAGGCTACAAGATCCTCTCTGAACCCAGGTCCAACAGGCCAGGGGGTGGAATATCCCTAATCTTTCCTCAGTGGATCTGTTTCCAACATTCCCACTCGGGTGTACTCTTCTTTTGAATGCCTTGTCTTCAGGCTCTCCCTCTCGCCTGTCTCCTCTCTTTCTCTGGCCACCTTCTATCGGCCGTCGGGCCAGTCCACCCTTTTTCTCTCGAAATGGGCTGACATGGCCTCTTCTCTACTCTCCTTCCCCACTCAACTGCTACTGCTGGGAGATCTTAACATCCATCTTGACTCCCCTGACTCTTCAGGAACTTTCCGCAACCTGTGCAACTCTTTCTCCCTCCATTCTATATTCTGGTCCAATGCACAGCGCTGGCCACACCTTGGATGCTCTCATTTCTACAGACACACCTCTCACCATCCCTCTCACTACCTCACTCTTCTGGAATGATCACTCTCTTCTCTCCTCACACCTGAAGCTCTCTTCTCCTTCAGCACTGGCACACCCTCCACTGCCGGCTGCCTTCAAGGTCATCCGACCCATGAAAAGAGTATCAATGGCTGCCTTTGCCTCCACCTACTCTCCTCTTTCTACTCCTGCGGCTGACTCCCGCCCTAACACAGGCTTCGCTAAATTTCACCTTTCCATAGCCAACACTCTTGACATTCTTTCCCCTGTCATGAGGGTCCGACGGAAGCCTGCAAAAAAGGGCAACTCATGGTATGACTTCGATCTGGCTTCCCTTAAACGCAAGTGTAGAGCAGCGGAACGGAAATGGGGATCATCAGGTGCACCCTCTAACAAACTGGCCTGCTGCCTTCTTGAAAGGGAATATAGGCTCTACATCCACTTCAAGGAAAGAGCCTATGTGCAAGCCTGCATCTCCGCAGCATCTAACAACATGGCCAAACTTTTCAAAGTCTGCAAGGAACTGGCCAACCCGACTGCAGCAGGATCTTTAACTGCATCCACCCAGGCTCTTTGCTCGGCTCTAGCGGCACACTTCACTGCCAAAACACAGGACATGCTGTCCTCTCTTTCTTCTGCACCTCCTCCTTCACTAACATCCCTTGGGCCCCCTCGGCCGCTCCCACTCCTCCCCCTCCTCTACTCACCCCCTCTTCCCTGTCACTCCTGATGAGGTCTCTAAAGAAGTCTAGTCTATGAAAGTCTCTTCCGAACAGGTGGACCCCTCTCCCTCAAAAACCATTAAGGATAATATTGACACTCTCGCTCCAGCCTTGGCGACCTCTGCAACCTCTCCTTCACCACTTCTCTCAAGCACCCTTTTGTGCACCCTCTATCCTCTGCTAAAAAAACCTCTCCTGACCCTTCTATTCCAGCAAACTACGTGCCGAACGTCATCATTCCTTTCCTGGGCAAACTCCTGGAGAAGTTGGCTACCTCTCAGCTTACTCTTCACACTGAATCTGTCTAGCTTCAGAGCATCTGGAGGCACGGAAACCGCTCTTCTGAACACCCATGAAGACCTGCTCTCAAACCTTAACTCTAACTCTCCCTTTGTTCTCATTCTTCTTGACCTCTCTTCTGCTTTCGATACGGTAAACCACAACATCCTGATCTTGCGTCTCCGTGATACAGATCAGGCACTGGTTTGGCTCATCTTCTTTCTCTCCGACCGTCCTTCCCAAGTGGAACTCAGGCCCCTTCTCTCATCTATCACTCTCTCTACTTGTGGGGTTCCCCAGGGATCTAACCTATCCCCCTGGTTCTTCAATGTCTACATGGCCCCCTTAGCACACAGGATCTCTACCTTTACCTCTAACTTTCAGTGTTATGCAGATGACACGCAGCTCTGCTTCAGGCTACCCTCTTGGTGTGCAGCAAATCTGTGCCTCAATGCCAGTAAGACAGAGATAGTCCTCATTGGGACCCCTGCACCCACCTTCCCCCTTGCACCCTGGCCAGCCTCTCTTGGCCCTGCGCCCTCACCTACTAATGAGGCCAAAAACCTGGGGGTCATCTTCAACTCCACTCTCTCCCTCTCCTCTCACATCTCTGACATCTCAAAAAAGTCTCATTACCAGCTGCACCTCCTCAGAGGTCCTCTACCTTTTCCCACCTTCCCCCAGAAGCTCACCATCTCCAAAGCCCTGGTTCTCTCTAGGCTGGACTACTGCAACAGCCTCTTTCTCTATCTTCCTACTGCTACTCTCCATCCTCGACAACTCATCCAGAACAGAACCCCAAGACTTATCCTTGGCCTCAAGCCCAGGGACTGCATCTCTCTGGCTCTGAAATCACTGTCTCCCCATGGCTGCAAGGATCAAGTTAAAGACCCTATGCATTATCCACAAGCCTTTCTGGGGCCAAGGCCCACACTATCTTCAAAACTCTCTTCCTAAATACTCTCCTTCTAGCGCACTCCGCTCGTGTCCTCCAGCTCCTTGTGGGTGAGCCCTTTCTCAAAACAGAGATTTGGGGGTAGATCTCCCTCTGGAACAGCATCGCTGCCCCTCTTCGTCTTGAGCCGGAGCACCTTACGTTCTGGAAAATTCCTTAAGACCTTCCTCTTCTCTTCCTCCTTCTCTCTCCCTCTCCCTTGCTAACCTCCTTTCCTTTTCTCTGCTCCCACCCTCCTCCTCTTTTTCCCTAACTCTGTTCAGCTGCTTGCTGACTGGTCGCCTGGTTCACCTCAGAGCCTCACAGGTCCCAGGCTCCCTCGCCAGTCTTGCACTTGCCTCTGGGCCAACACACTACGTTCAGCATTACTACACTTCAGCTATGCCCTAGAATAGGGATTACCTCTTTGCATTTAACCCATAGCCCTGCTGGACTTTGAGCACTTGTTCCCTCTCCCCCCTTCCTCGCACTTCCACCTGTACGCTTGCATGATGACTTGTAAGTCTGTTTGTCCTGCCCCCCGCCTCCCCTTTTGTCTCCCCTCCCTAGCTTGGTCACGCCGGCAACATCTCACGTTACTAAGAATGACTACTCTATTCCCTTGTTCCCTTCCTGCCTTGAAGCACTTTGAAGCACTCCACTTGTGTCTAAGCGCTGTACAAATAAACAATTACAATGACAATTACGCAGCTCACGGCAATGACAGTGTAATTTAAGGCGTGCAACACGCATCTCTGGTTGTGTGCGCGAAGGTACGAGACGGACGAGTATCACATAGACGTATGTGAGGGTGCTACGTAAGCCGTTTAATTCTGGTAACGCGTACTGCATTTTAATTTTTGGGGGTCTGAGCATACGCGCATGCATATTTCTACATTTTGAGGCCTACGAAGTGTAGCAAACACATTTTTTGCGTTTTGGGGTGCCTCTGCGTATCACGTACCACTTTGTTCACTTTTAAGAAGCTCTTGTTATCGCGTATACATTTTTGTATTTTGGGGTGCCTCTGTGTATTGCGTATGCAAATTTTTGCTTTTATGGTACATCGTCGCCTTGCTGGAGCACACATCTACGTTGCACAACATGTAGACTGTTCCCTTCCTCATATTGCCCAGAACAATATCTTGGGGTGCCTTCCATTCATCCATTACATCAGCACCATGAGTAGAAAGGCACCAAAAGGGAAAGAGGACATGGTGGGCCTCGGCCCACAGGTGACCTGGTACCTGGACGTCGACATGGTTGAAGTCACACAGGTGAAGCTGCTGCTCCTACGGCCACTAGGGCCAAGAAGGGATGTCCTGCAGAGGAGGAAGAGGCTCCAACCCAAGACACAGGACCGGAGAAGGGTCCATAGAGGAAGAGACACTTCACTGACTAGGAGCTCCCGATCCTCATTAACTATGTAACCGATAATCATTGTGAAATGTTCCCATATGCGTCGAGCACATTTATATCAGCACAACAAATGGTGCATTGGCGGCATGTCACAGACGGCATCAATGCCTGTGGTGTGGAGAAGCACACTGCTGAACAGGTCCAGAAGCGGTGGAATGATCTCATGCAGAGGACCAAGCATATGTTCAGTGTCAAACTGGCCTCTGCATTGGCCACTGGAGGGGGGCTACCAGAGGAAGAGGAACTGATTCCAGTTCAAGAGGCCATAAGTCAACTCATAAGCATCGAGCAGGTGCAAGGCGTGGGAGGTGTGGTGACCCTTGAGGACATATCAGGTGAGTGGCATTTTTGTGCATTGTATGAGTCTACCATCATGGTTGGCCTACCCATATTTGTGTAGTAGTACAGCTGGCTAAATTTGTCAGCCATCCTTGGGCAATGCATGGTTGCTACCATGTACACCTCTGTCACATGGCCTTCGTTCAGTGAATTTCCTTCTGTGGTCCACATGTGTGGGACATGATAGCATGTCTGTTCACTTCACTGTCTGCTGGCCTACACAGCCATGCCAGTACTTGCATGCAGGGTTTCAATATTCGAAACATGTACAAATTGCAACACCCATGACGTGTACCCCTGACAGGCACACATCACCCACAGGGCATACCTCTGTGTCACACCAAACAATGCCACATCGACACATGTATAGTTCTTTTCCACATTTTCGGGGCCTGTCTGATTGTATTGTACAACAGGTGCATGTGATAAACGTCCACCCACACACATCATTTGCTGCAGAAGTTTCATGTTTGTATTGTCACCTGCTCTTATGGGATGCCTTGTCAGGAAGCATATCTGACCTTCCTGCCATGACATGCTGTGGTGTGAGCAGCCTGCCGGGGGAATCAGTGCCCATAGACCATCGCCACATGTTGCAGGCGTTCTGAAGATGCAACTTGACTTGGGTAATGCAAGTGGCAACACTAGACAAAACGGTATGCAGTGATTTTAATGAATGAAAAATAACTAATGGAATTTATAACAAACCAAAAACACCTAAAAAAAATAAAAGAAATGTAAACTTTATATATATATATATATGGTATATATATATATATGGTTGGCAATGGGAACATTAGTTTTAGGGGTAGGGGAAAGTATGAATTAAAAAAGGGGGGGCTTATTTTTATTTTCTTTAGGTATTTTTGGTTCGTTAAAAATGTATTTGTTGTTTTGTGATTCATTAAAATCACATGTAAGCGACAAAACATGGTGAATAATAGTTGATGGTTGGTCATCATGGCAAGATGGGCAGTCTGGTATTCTCCAATTGAAATGTCTGTTGCCAGTGCATGCAAACGTTTAGGGGCATGAACAATGCCAATCAGTGTGCCTGTCTGCATTGCATGTCTTGTAGGTGCATGGTCGATTTACAAATGTGTTCATAAAGTTAAAAATAGTACCACCTGTCTGGCATGATATCCATCTATGTGTCCATCAGTCGATGCATGACAGACACGTGCCTTCTCCTTTCCATCATTGTGTCCACCACTTTAGTATGTCTATATGTCCACTAACAGCATGAACTCGACCAGGGGCGGGGTAATGCTGCATATCAGCAAATGCCATCTGTGGCTTACAGCTCAGTGTGCCAAGTCACAATGTCAGATGCATGGGTGTTCTGGCATTTTGTGTCTGTCTGCCCTTTGTTGCACATGTGCATGTTATGAGGGCACACATGACTCAGAATGTCAATTTCTGTCCATGTGCAGGTGATAATGCAGCGGATACAGAGGAGGAGGAGGAGGAGGAGGAAGAAGAGGTGCTGGTGTGACAGTCCACCAGTGGAGGCCGCAGTGCATTGCACCATGAAAATTCACATGCGCTACAGGCCATTATCAGTCATGCTCTGGCCTTTTCGGACTCTTCTGATTCGGATTCAGAACAAGAAGTGGAGGACTCGCAGAGGGAGAATGTGAGTGGCCCAATGGGAGGGTCACAAGGGGCCATTGGGCCTAAGGTGGTGCAGCTGGATTCACAAAGCCAGTCAGTGGTGGGCCCCTCGTCCACGGTGGTTACGGCTGCAAGGCCACCCTCCCATTAGTTGGTGTTAGGTTCTGGGGCTGCTGTCCAATGGAGGTTTGTAGAACTGCAGCCAACGACAGGGGCACCACAGAAACGTGCCTTGTCCCTTGCATCACTCCACCATGGGCCCGCAAACGTGATGGATATGTGCAGGCTGGAGAGAAAGTGTGGGAGCAGCAAATGTTGAGTACTACCATCTGGCCTGGCAATGTGTTGGGTCAAATTGCAGAGGGCATGGATCGACTGGCTGAGAACATGACCACACCATCAGCCCTGGATGCGCAATGGCTGCAGATCATGGCGTCCTCAAGACGCTGCCAGAGACTGGGCATGGAGGCCAACATTAAGGGTGACAGGCTGATCTCAGGTGTCTGCAGGAGTACCTGCATGCCGATGCTAGGGCACATAGAGAGGCACTGAGGCATGAGATCTCGGCATCTCATAGATCCAATCACCATGAGATGGGGAGATTGAGGACTGCACTGCATGATGAACTCTCAGTCACAGGGACACAGCTCCACTAGGAGATGAATGCCTTGAGGTGGACACTGTCCTAGCAACGTGATGCATCACACGTGAGTGTGCATACAGACTCTGTGACCATGCGTGATGAAGCGCATTGAGATCTCACCACCTTTGAGGTGCTGGTGTATGCATCTGTGGCACGGCTGGGGCCCAGCAAACTCACACCTCCTCAACCGCAGATGCAGCAATGTGCATTAGCCCAGTGATGGATTTTATTTTCTATATTTTGTGGTTATTGACATGCACCCTCCTGCTCCCCCCTTCAGGGTGGATTCCCCCATCCTTCCAGTGTAGGATGGACCTTTCTATTTTTTTACCTGACCAGTGTGGTCTGATTTTAGTATTTTTTTTTTTTTTTTTTTACTCCTTGATCACACTGGAACCATTCTTATTTTTTCATACCCCTGTCCAAGATGAAGGCATGTGTTGTTTTGTCTACCAATCTAAGATGGACTCTTTTTTTTCCCTTTGAGAGATGTGCTGTTGCTGCTGCATCTCCACTACTGTTGCAGCAGTGGAGATGCAGCCATGCGTAGTGGTGTCAACTGCCATGGTTGCCTTGAGAACAACAGGATGACATGTGCAGGTAGCAATGGGTTGGTGGCCTTTTTCCACGTTTGTGCTGTATGCATGATTTGCTACTACGGCTTGGGACATACCATGTCCCATGTTGTTGCAGTGATCCTGATTCATCCAGTGACTGCACTTCATGGGAGGTCCACCTGGCACCCTTTCAACTCCCTAGTCCCCAGGCCCTCTGCCAGGCACTGGCCCTCCTTTCACACATGTAGAGAGACAGTTTCCCGTGTAGGTGATGAGAAAATCACATCAGAGCACAGCTCTGTCAGCAGTGAGCACTGTCTCTCATGTTATATCTGTATCAATGGTCACCGTGATCTTTGCATTCCTTCTCATATTTGCTTTCTGGAGGTGTAATCATTGAGTCACAGTAAATTTCAGTGCATATGTGTGTCTGTACCTTTCCACTTCAATGTGAGTGCATTGTTTCTGAGGTTGCACTTCCACGATTGACTAAAAAAAATATGTAAATGTGCAGCACTTATCACACTTGAGCCATTGGCAGTATTTGCCATATTCTGGATCTACATCCTCAATAATGTTCTGCATTCTCTGTGCATCTTGGCTCTGTGTGATTGGTTGTTCACCACTTGCCCCACGGACCGTTATGTCTTCTTACTGCCACCCTTCTCCTCCACCTGCCCCATGTGTCCTACAGGGACCTGCAGGTGTACTCCCTGTCCACACTACTCTTTGACCTCTGCCAGTCCCCATTCCACTCCCTTATCCGCTGACAAGACCTGCCCTGCTACAATTCCACATCTAACACACACGTCCATTGTCAGATCTACACAACCTCGGCTGCTCCGCTTTATGGCCTTGCCTCTCGTGACACAGATCTGGGCATTTGTCTACATTGACTCCACTGGACAGGTTTGTCACACTTGATGCATCTAGGGTTGTACAGCTATGCGCATGTGTATCCCTGATGGGCTGCACCTGTGTTCCCCAATCAAGTCACTTGCTGTTCATTGTTCTTTTCAGTATGTTCTCTCCACCTGGATGTATTGCATGACTTCTTTTTCCATTATTTGTTGATCAAATCCAGCACTGTGAGTGACTGCATGGTGTGTGCACATTGTGGGCACATTCATGTGGTACATCGTCCACTCTTCCTACCTTCTGTTCATCTGTTGTCCCTGTAGGTGTTGCCAGTGCACCCCGTGAGCCCCACACACTTGCTGGTACTGTCTCATCCAGGGTGTGTGGTCTGTTGGAGGGTGAGTGCTCCATATGTTCCTCCTGTCCATTTATAGTGGTCTCCAACAGGTGGTTTGGTGGTTGGTGCAGAGTATGCGGATGTAGTTGAAAGCACTTATTTGCGGGGATGTTGCAGACATGGGTCTCTTTCTCATTTGCATGGCATGGTGGGTTGAGCATGCTGTTTCTGTGATGTGAAGCTGGTGATTGACCTTTCACAGGTGGCCTTTCTTTTCCAGTCTGCCCTTCTCCATCACCCACTTTTGTGCTTCCTCGACCCCTTCATGTGCTACTTTTCCATCTATGTGCCTTCTAGGCTCTCTGAGCATGCTGCTTTTTTTAAGTGTTTCAGTCTCTGGGCCTCATTACGGGTCCAGCGGTAACAGTGCCGGTATTACTGGCGGGTTGCCGCTGGACCCGTAAATATTTACCGGCGCTTGACTTGCCATTAACACTGGGGTATTACAACCCCGTCGTTCAGGAAACTCAGTTACCGGTAAATAGTAATTCCCCATTCCCATAGAGTCCTTTCGGACTATATGGGTATGGGGAACACGGAAGCACTGACACCGTTAATAACGGTTATTAACAGTGCCAGTGGTTCCGTGATGGTCTGCCTACTGTGGCCACTGTGTCTGGCAGGATCAAACCTGCCAGGCACAGCAGCTCTGGCTGGCAGAGCTGTAGTATGCCGGTCCGGAAACAACAGTGCCGGTAAGCTTACCGGTACTGTTGTTTCCGGACTGGCATGATTGTAATGAGGCCCTCTGTCTTCCTCTCTTTCCCACCTTCTCCCTGCCCTCACCCACTGTAATGGCCAACATATCTCTGCTCATCTTCCCATCAGACAGTCTCCTCCTTGCACCATGATTCCCCTATCCCCCCTCTCTCTCTTCTCCACTCCACTGCAATACATTCATCAAACTGTGTCATGTCTCCCTCTTGCCCTCTGTCATATCTCATCGGCTACCACACTTGTGCTTCCACTCCCGAGACCATCAACTCTTCACTTGGTGTCCTTTGCCTCCCCTGCATCCATGGGTGACCCAAAGGCACACGTGACACCTGACAGTGGGTCTGCAGAACTTGTATGACTGCAATTAATGTCCCCTCTTGTGCCTGCATCCCGGGGCTGAATGACACCTGTTTCCAGGGTATATGTTGTGCTGTGCTTGTAAACAGTTTTCTTCACTGCTAGTGATTTCTCTGTTGGATAGTTTTCCTATTGGGATGTTGATATTTGCTCACACTTGGTTATTTGTACTTCTAGATGCTGACACTGGGTGGTCCAGGGCTATTTCCTTGTTCCATACAGGAGTTGTCAAGGCTGTCCAGTATCTTTACATTGATGCTGTGCATGTCTTTGCAAGTTCATAATGTTGTTTCAGCTGAGATGCTGTGAATGCAAGACAGGTGGGTACCTTGTAGTCAAAGGCAATCAGGGTGGCACTTGTGGTGTCGTTGGTGGCAGGGAGTCTGCCACTGTGTTTGCTGTTCAATCTTTTTCCTTCTACTGGGGTGAGCAAGTCTGGCATTGTGGGTGCGGGGACACATGCTGATGGTAGGCTTATGGGTCTATGCTTGCTGCTTTTGCATGGCAATCAGGGGGGAATTGGTTGCGGGGGATTGTTCTGAGCGAGGCTGTTACTGTAGGGTGTTTATTGTTGAGTTGTCATGAGGGTGGCCAGTCCGGCTGCATTGGTGCTGGGACACATGGTGATGGGAGTCTAGCGAGTGATTGATTGCAGTTTTTGCTTGTGTGATGCCTGCCATGCAGCATCCTGTTCACTCAGCTGTTCGTGTCTAACTACACTGGCAGTCCACTCTTGGTACTTCTATCCCTTCTGGGGATGGTGTCTTGAGACGAATCCACACATAGCACAGCATTGCAGGCCATTTCAAGGATGCATGTTCACCACAGACAGCAGGCACACGCCATTGGCCTTGTGTTGTTGTTTGCCATGGGGACATGTTCCATGCATGATAGACCAACATTTATTTTTTGGCCTGTTGACTGCTGCTCAGTGCATCTCAAGGTACCCTTCAGTTCCCAGCACATTGGTCCCCGCTCAGTCCAGTCCCGTTGAACTCTGCCATCCCTTCCTCTTGCCTGTTCCCTTTTGTATGGCGGTCTCCTTGACCTACGTTTCCCATTACTTTCTCTTGTCTGCTTTTCTCTTTTATGACAGTTGCCTCTGTGCTCTGCCTTCCTGTATGACTGCTGCCTCTTTGACCAGCTGCCTTCTGCCGGATCCTGTCTTCAATGCAATTGCATCATTTGATCCCCTGCCAGTGTTTACTGCACTGTCCTCATGCCATGTTAATCAGTGGATGCCATTTCATGGCTTGGGAGTGCTTGGGAGGGTTTCCAACCGCTCAGTAATCTCTATTTGGGAGTCTTCTCAGTGTCATTCTGACTCGGGCCAGATCGGAGTGTTCACAATGTTCCCTCACCAGAACAGGGGGTATGTGGTACCTGCCATTCACTGCGTGGCACTCTAGGGGGCAGGCAGTGGAGGTGTTGTGGGTGGACGGTGTCGCTGTGAGGGGTGTTTTAATTGCATTTGCCTGAGGTGGGCGGATCTGGCTGCCTTTGTTGCATGGCACTCAGTGGGGCACACATTGCATTGGCCTTGTGTCGTTTTTCTCTACAGAGGCATTATGCACGGTAAGTTGTTTTCTGCAATTGAAGGGGACATTACTGTTGGATGCGTGCACACAACACATTTGCAGAGTTGGATAGTTGGCAGACCTACGGAGAGGAGCATCGATTCATTCAACGGTACAACTGGTGCAGGCTTAGAAGGGGAAAAATGTAAGGTGAGATGTGCATTGTTCTTGCAGTTTACTTGCGTTTCTAAAGTCTGCATGACTACTTTTATGTGAATGTGCTTTGTGAGCATACTTGTCACTGAATGGGGTGGCCACTCCACCTGTATATTGTTCTGTGATGTCCATGTGACAGTGGTTGGGGACTTTGTTACTGGTGTTTTGTGCTTTGTTTTGGACAATATAGGGGAACCCCACAACAACCAGACATAGTAATGGCTACCCACTTGGGAAAAAGGCTCTGTGCACATTTTTTCGAGTAGAGCAACAGCTTTATTTTGCATAGAAAAATGAAAATATTAACATGGGGTCTCATCACGAGTCTGGCGGTAACCCTTAAATGTGGCGGTAGCGCTATTACCGCCGCATTTAAGGGTCCGCCAGATCATAACCTTGGCGGATTTCTCCCCAGCGCTGAGCTGGGGGAAATCTGCCGAAAATTCACGCTCATACCACCGGCAGGAAATCCGCCGGCGGAATGAGTGCGAAATTTCCCCATTGAGCCCAATGGGGAATGGGGCATTCCCAAATGGGCTCAATGGGGAATGGGGAATTCCAAATCCGCCAAACCCGTGATCCGGCGCTAATAGTGCCGGTGGGTTCGGCGGTAGTGCAGATAGTGCCAGCGCTATTAGAGGCGGCTTTACTGCCCAACTCGTGATGAGGCCCATGGTATTATTTGTCCACTGCCACAGAGCTCTCTGTGTTCATAAAAGCAAGCGGCACAATATTACCATGACAATTGTCATGTGTGACACATTTCAAATACAGTGTTCATCCCCCACCCTCATTGGCTACTACATATTTACATGCTATTATTCACATATAGAACCCTCTCCCATTGGCCCATCTTCTCCTCCAACGTTTTCACACATGGGTGACAGCCTCTTCACATTGGGTCACTGTAAAATGGTTGGTTAGGCTTTCAAATACTCCACCCTATCTTTATGTCTAACAATGTGATGTGCACCTGGCCATCAACATGAGCTCAAAAGGCAACTTTGAAGTCAGTCTGGTCCTTGCAAACAAAGCAACTCTTTTCTCAGCACAGACACTCAGGCGCCCACATCATGCTTCCCTGCCGCAATCTTATAAATGTTGGCATCAACCTTTGCTCTTCCTGGTACAAATCATGGACCTTGTTGTTCTCTGTTCCCCCTTTATCAGATATTCCCCCCAAAGGGTAGGCCTGGAGTTCCTGCATGTCACACTAATCCTTCTAATTCATGAAGGATTTAGGAGCTTTATCCCTAGGTGTCTGGTAATTAAATGGGATATCCTGGGGGGCACTGGTGTCCTGGATCTTAGCTTGTGTTTTGGTAGGTCAGGACCTATGCCCTTCACAATCTGCTGCAGCCCTACTCCCATTTGATTGCTCACATTCCTGTGTAATTGTACAAAGTTCTAACTAGATACATATGTATGTATGTGTGTGTCCGTGCGTGCTCCCTGCCTTGCCTGGGTGTTGGGATGTTATAGTCATACAAGACAAGAGGTCTCGTTGTTCTGTGTTTCCAACACGGCCGGGCCTCCTGTCAATTACGGTGTTAGTTCATGTTATGGATATCATGTGCATACAGTGTATTCATTCTAATTGAAACTTCTGCAAAGCAAGTGGTTGGTTTCCTTTGAATATGTCTGTTTTTCTATAAAAAATGTGTTTCTTGCCAGTCCCCTCTACCCACATGATTCCCCCCTCCACATCTATACCCACCTCTATGCATTCCCCATGTGCTAGTATACTTTCCGCAATCTGAATCGTTTTGGAGCGGCTGGGATCTGAACGCGCATCCCAACAACAAAATGGATAATGTTGTTTCCATTTGCTATGGCTGTGTTGGTGTTTGGTGCATGTTATTTTATGTGTAACGGATACACACAGTTTGCCTCTTCCAGACACCCATTTTCGGGGTATTGTTATGGGCACTGAGAATAGGACCCAAATCATCATTGAATGGCACCAGGGATGTGGCCTCACTGTGTGTGCTCAACACAAGAGCAGGTTTTCAGGTAAAGTATGTTTGCACCAGCTGGTTGTGTGCAGCCTCTCCCTGTGCCCTTTGTCGAACCAGGGGCAAGGGTGGTGCCTGTGGCTGAGGGCGATGTCCCACCTGCATATCAACTGGAATGCCACGCTGTGTGTCTACATTGTGCAGTGCACATGCTGAAACAATGATTTTACAGACAACTGGTGGGACATATAGCAAAACCCCACGAGAGTGATCTAGTGAGTGGAAATGTGATGTAAGCACCCTGAATGTGCGCTCCACTGTGCCCCTAGTGGTTGCATGTCATGGTCTGTTGTTCAGTGTGTCACGTGCATGCATGTATGCATGCATGTGTTTGGCAGTTCATACTCACCAACGAGCCAGGTGTTGCCATATTTTCCTGATGCCAGGGCCCAGTATAGTGGTGACTGGGGGTAAATATAGCTTTCATGCCTGCTGCCGGGGAAATTGCCATTGACTTGAATAATTACTCCATTCGTGTCACAGAAGACCTGCACGTTGATAGAATGCCAGTGCTTGCGATTGCGGTATATGTGCAGAACATGTGTACAGTCGATGGCACGTGGAAAGTGTGCAATCACAAACCCAGGCACACTTTTTTTGCCTTTCCTCCAGTCTTCTTGGCATATGTATGTGCCTATGCAGACATGCACGTGATGTTATGCAGGCTAAGACCTGGTGGAGACAGCAGGATTGTGTGGCCTGAGATATCCAGCCAACTATGGCAATGGTGCACTGAAAGGAGTCTATGGCAATGAAATGCAGTGCTGTCAGCACCTTTTCAATGGGGGTAAGTGCCTGGGAGCAGATGGTGGGTGATGCTAGGTCTTGCTCCCACTCCCTGACAAAGTCTAGTATGCCATGCAGTTGGAACCGGTACCTGGCATACACCTGGTTGTCAGGCTTCCCAAACAGTGTGGTGTGTGCTGCGAAAATCCAGGGCCTGGGCATCATCCTCCTCCTTCTGTGTCCATGTACGATGGCTCCCATAATTGCAGCATTCATTGTGGCTGTGCAATGTTTGTATGGTGTGTATTGTGTGCTTAATAAGCATTGGATCCTTTCTGCGTCAAACTTTACGCCTACTATCATGTGGCGGTTGGATCACAGGGTTTGCGTGTGACTTTTCCCAATGTGAGGTTGCGTGGTGGAATCCATGAATTCGGTTGGGTTTGCGGTGGATTGGGCGTGCCATTGCTTAACGTGTCCTGTCCCTCAACACGCCCACATTATTTCTCATTCTGCTTGGAAAATGGGGTATATCTATGTTCTGCACCCTATTTTAATCTCTGCGCAAACCCCACCCACACTCTGATTGGAGTCTCGCGCAATGCGCTTGACTACACGCAGTGACATGCCGGACCAGCGCAGAGTCACTGCAAGGCCCGAAAAAAGCCATGCAAAGTCGATTCCATGAATCAACGAAGGGGGATTTGCACGCAGAATGAGGCGTAAAGTCCCTGTTCACCGCGCATATTATTCCATGAATCAGCCCCTAAAGTAGGAAAAGCACTCCTCTAAAACAAAAACCCTTTTCCACTGATCTAGGTCTTAATGTCGGCTCTAACAGAGGTACTTTGCAAAGGACCACCCAGTAAAAGCTGCCCTCCCTCCCTTCTCAAAAGCCACTCTTTCTATTTCTTCCCATTTCCCTTGCCCACGAAACCCCCCCATCCTTGGCCCCTCTCCCCATGCGTTTTGCCCCTCCCACCACTTACCTCACTAGGCCTGCGCTGTTGTCCTGAAGCGCAATGTACTGTGCGATGGCCTACGTGTGACGCTCTTTTGTGCTTCACACTTTGGGCCAGCGTTCTGATGCCAGTGTTCACTCAATTGTTTGTTTGTGTGAAAGATTTAAGGTTTGACTAAAACACATATTTCCACCTTTCACCTAGACCAGTGTGCAGCGTGTCCGTGCAGTAGCATGATCATCATGCACATTGCACGTCTGTGGTGGTCCAGGCCTGCCTGGAGTATGACATGATAGTTTATTTATATCGCACCCATACGCAGGTGTTTCAGGGCGCGGCCCATGCTTTGTTGGCGAGTTTGGGAGGGGGACCTTAGCATGACTCGCAGAGGGGAGTCCCTTAGCATGAATCATCGCAGAGGGCCCCACACATTTTGTGTTATGCCATTGTGAGCAGGCTGCTAATGAGGTCGGATGGGCAGGAGGTGGGAATTCCTGTTCGGTACAGCATGGTGGCCAAGGAAAAGCCGAAACGGTATCCTGATGAAGTTACCCAGAGCCAGGAGGTGAAGCGGCGAAAGGGTGTCAGGGCCACATAGAGCCAGAGCTCCAGATGTTGTATTTGTATTTCTTTATTTGTATAGCGCGCCTGGCCTAAAGGCAAGTGAAGGAAAGTGCGGGGCAGGAGGGGGTGTGTGTAGTTTAGGGAGGAAAAAGCTGGTTTGGTTGTTTCGAACCTGGGTGCGAAGGGTGAAGGAGCATGTTTAACTGCAAGAGAACAAGTTTATATTATTTTTATGTGCTCCTTTTGTACCCTGCACTAGCAGCTACAAGGAGCGCCTGAGCCAAGCATAGTGCTGTCTGGGGATGGACAGAGGCAAATGCATATACTGTCCTGGCCATGTAAAAACGAGCAGGCCTCAGTCATTATCCAGGGTGCATGGTTCATTATTAGGTTCTGGGCTTTAGCTGCTGGGTGCTTCTGAGTGTGGCTCATCAGGATTTATGTGGCAGTGGCCATGTTGAATGTAATCAACTCCAGAGGCGGCTTTTCACAATGAGATAAAGTGACATGTCAAATGAGTGAGGCTAAACCATCAATCACACTATCTTTTGGGGATTTCAATTTTCCATAGTTCAATGCCTGCTTTGTAATGTTCACTTGCTGAAGTACTACTTTGGTATAATAAAGAGGGGTGCAGTCAAGGCAGAATAGAATGCAAACTCTGGGTGAGGGACAGGAGTGGAGCTAACAGAAGAACAACCTGCAGGTTGGAGCAATCGGTTCTTGTGGGCAAACTGCATTTGGTTATTGTTGGCTTTCCCTCAGAATCTCAGTGAGGAAGTGCTCCAACATTTCAGGATGCTTTGCCTTTCCGGCCTGATCTGCACCAGAGATTAGGAACATCAAAGCTAGCATGCCCCATTCCCTTCGGGAGATGCAAGTCCATTCCTGGTTTCAATTTTGTATTCTGGGGATTGTAGTCCCAGACTTCACCATTATAAACCTTGGACTACAGTTCCAGAATCCAAAGTTAAACCGGGCTCACTAGCTTTTCACAACTGGAATGCAGCAGTTTGGCATGTACAGCAGTGGCTCTATCAGTATCTCGAGTTCCGTTTTCTGACATAAGACTTTAGCAGTGTTCTAAGCGGAGCCTGAGCCACCTGCTTTCGCTTGGATTATTTAATTCATGATTATCAGCTATGTATGATCCGCAGCTTTAGTTTCTTTGAAATCATGTCCTTAAAATGCGTGTACACCTCACAGAGCAGCCCAGCACGCTATCCATTGTCAATGGTTCTACAATGTGATCATGTTAAGATCCTAAGCCCCTTACATGTCCGTCAGTTTCAAACTTTATGTGCTTTCTGCTTGCACTCATTGAAAGAGGTATTTTATCTGTAAATGTGCTTTACAGAAACGAAGGTAAACTGTTATCAGTTTTTGTGCTAATCTGAGCAAATGACATGGGGGGGTGGTGATTCTAAGTTGGGTGGTAGCCATGGTACTATTAGCACCATGGCTGCCTCCCAAACCGGGTCTGGTCTGGTTCAATGGGGACTTACCGGGTCATTCCGACCCTGGAGGACCCGGTAAGTTCCCATTCAACCAACCATTCCCATTTGAGCCCCATAGGGCTCAATGGGAATGGGGAAGGCGCTAATAACGGGCCCACGAATAGCAGGCCCGTTATTAGCGCCCTGGTCCCTTAGCGTGACCCGTAAAGGACGTGTGGTCAGACGACACGTCCTTTACGGTTCCCGATAAGCGACCTCGGAATTGGGCGGTAAGGGATTACCGGCACCGGTCTCCTTACCGGTGCCCGGTGTCCCTTACCGCCCAACTCGGAATGAGGCCCAAGGAAACTGATAGGTTCCCCGCCCTCATCTTGAGTAAAGTGGCTGACTTTCCAAAAGATCCCCTGTGCCCCTCTTGTGGTTGTGTCTAGCCCTTCTCACAACATTAAGCCTTATTGATATGGTGTCTGTTTGCCATACACGTATTTGCTCTTTGTGTACCTTCAACCTAGAAGTGACATATTTGGTGAAACAATGACTATGAGCAGGTTGCCTTATCTCAGATGATTTTCTTGTGTGTTTAAGTCTTTGAAATGGAATTGCAAAATCCTCAGGAAATGTTTAAGGCACACATTGCTTTGCATTCAGATACTTAAATGCTTCCATTCAAATGGAGAACAAACAACTACAAACACACACTTTTTTCATGCCGTTCTTCTATGAGGACTTTATATATAAAATAGCTGTACTCGGCATATCATGCGCTGATCTTGCAATCTTGCTCTGTCTCTCAGTCTCACTTTATATCTTCGTCTCTTTCTATGTGGAGCAGAGTGGTGTAATCAGGTGTGTATTGGCAAGAGTCATCCCAGCCGTTGCTCACAATGTGTGACCATATTAAAGAAATATATTGAGGGGTAGCTGTGATAATTTTATAAACCCCTTCATGAATGTTATTATAAAAGGATGTCCAAGTGCAGAAACTTCCCTTATCACCATTTCTCTTGCTTGTGAGTCTGCTTTGTGGCGCATTCGCTTCAGTTTCACGCCCATTCTCCCCACCTTGGATGGCTCATTGGCAGGTTAAACTTTGGGTGCCCCTGGTGTTCAGGTTTGTTGGCATGTGAACTGAGAGCTTCCCACCCTGCTCCACAGTTCAGTGAGACGGCCTTCTTGTGACATAAAGCGCTATATATATAGAGCTTGCCAGAGCCTTCTGGTAACAGATCATTGTAACATAAAAAAAGGGAAGGGTGTCTGCCTGTCAATGCAAACAGAAGGACAGACCTCTGGCCCTTCTCTCCCGACCTACCCTGTTTGGTCGCACATCTACTTCTGCCTTTCACTCTACCTCCGCCATTCACATACTCTAAAGAACACATCATGCATAGGGAGCTCAGGATATATCTTCTCACTTTGGAAGGATAATAATTACTCTAATTTGATAACCAACATCAAAGTGAGGCAGCACCCTGTCTCATTGTGAACTACACTAAGTTCTAGCATGACATGACATGGAACAAACTCTTCATAATAACATATTCGACATCAGGGTGTCAGGCCTTTTAAACTGACCACTCCATTCCCTTTCTGTCTGCCACCAAAAACATTCACCTTTATACACAGTCTATTCTTGACTACACCCCTCTTGGCTCCCACTTGGTAATCACACAATTAACATTCTGAAATGTTACATGAGGAACAAAATATATAGACATCAAGGAAACTTCCTTCCTGGATTACCTCAGCACACACTCAAGCCCCTCATGCAACCAGCATTACATTGTGTACTAACTTACAATTATCCAACCCAAATATCACATTGTTTAGGACATATCCACTTCCCCGCTTTTGCACAATTTTTGTCCACCTAACAGGACTGGCATTCACCCAGGCAATCACAAAACATTCGTCCCCCTCTGCATCTTTCACTCCCTGTGTTAATAGCATCTATTTCCCGCTTTCCCATTCTCTTATCTTCCCTTCGTTCATTTTCTTTCTTCCGGCAGACTAAGGTCTGTATAACTCACTAACACTGCCGGGGCCACTGACAAGACTTGGCACTCTGATACTACTATGGTGATGATTTGAAGTGTTATAAAAGCATATTAGCACAACATAACAAAATGCAATGCTTACATTCCTCACTCAAAATTTTAACAAGGCTATAGGGTAAGGATAGTTGTGCAATTGATACGTTTCTAATGCACAGACATCCCAAGAAATGTATGTGTGTGTGTGTGTATATATATATATATATATATATATATATATATATATATATATATATATATATATATATATATAATTCAGTAAAAACACTTTGTTAACGGGATGTTATGGTTAAGTTGCGCAACTAAAAACCTATGAAATTCAGTGAAAAAACTTTGTTAAAGGGATGTTATGGTTCCAAGTAAAACCAAAAAACCCCTGAAATTCGCCAGTTATGGTAAGCTAAGCAACCATAACTCGCGCCACCACCGTGCACTGCTAAGCCTAACACCCAGGACATCAAAGATGACATCACAAATGTCATTGATGACATCACTGATGACATCACATGTCTGACTCCGCCTTTTTTCCTTTCCTGACATATCTAGGCCACATGATTTTCTTCAGTAACAGTCAGGAACTAAAAATTGTAAATTACTATATTCGTAGACTTATCCTTCAAGTATGTTCTTAGAATAATTCCCTTATGGTCCAGATGGTCCAGTCATATCATATGAAACATATACATAGGGGAAGACACAACCTTGAAAGACAGCAATCCTTTTTGTGCATTAAAATTAACAGTAGATTTATCAGCACTCTCTGATACTTTTGATGTTTTTTTATTACTGTACTTTCCCTGTATATGCTCATATTTTTATATGTTGTACTCACACTATTTTCCTTAGGGTCCAGACACATCATGTGATATATATAGATAGGGTAAGTAACATCTTTGAAACAGAGCAATCATTTCTCTGCATAACGGTAATCAGTTAGGTTATGAACACTTTCTGCTACTATTGCTGTTTCTTTTTCTTACTTCAATTCCCTTGTATATATTCATATTTGTATGTGGTGTTGTCTCTTTGTGATTTGTCTATAATAATGCAATTATGTAGTAAGTGGGTTTTATTACTTACTTATCACAAGTTTCACTGTACGCAAAACTCTAATATGAAAACGGTTATCATTTCACTATTCAACATGGCAAGCTTATGAATATTGCACCTCCATCATGTATGCTGCACACAATGCCTATGTTTCTACATAAGTACCTTAGTATACTGGATTGAAGTTAATAATAGAATGCTATTTATATCAATGCATAGCTTAATGCACTGATTACCACTTGATATTTATTCCAATAATCTTTGACACTTTTTTTAATTAACATTACACTAAGAATCCCTTGTACAGACTTTTCATGAAAGGTAACTGCACATGTGATGTCATCAGTGATGTTTTGTGATGTCATCTTTGATGTCCTGGGTGTTAGGCTTAGCAGTGCACTGTGGTGGCGCGAGTTATGGTTGCTTAGCTTACCATAACTGGCGAATTTCAGGGGGTTTTCGGTTTTACTTGGAACCATAACGTCCCTTTAACAAAGTTTTTTCACTGAATTTCATAGGTTTTTAGTTGCGCAACTTAACCATAACGTCCCGTTAACAAAGTTTTTTCACTGAATTTCATAGGTTTTTAGTAGCGCAAGTTAACCATAAACTCCCTTTAGCAAACTTTTTTCATTAGCACGCAGACAATATACAAAGATGGAGTGTAAAAAGCAATTTCTCAGGGATGGCTTTACACAGAATGTTGCAAAGTAAGGATGTATGCTCGTTCACATTGAAGGTCAGCTGCTTCCATTTTTTGCTCGCGGGCTGGGTTGGCCCACGACTCACACTATAAGGTTCTATTGTTTTTTGACCTTGACAGACGGGGATCGTGCCAAAAGACTTATTTTGAAGGAGGGGTGCAAAAACGTAATAGACGATAAGGATGAACTTTCTGAAACTAAACCGCTTTTATATATTATATCACTATTAGAAAGATTGTTGGCACAGACGGAGTCGTATTTAGGGACTGCATTACGCGTAGACAATGGAAAATGCCAATATAATGTAAGTAACCCTTTAGATTATTTTATACCGGAATATAATAACAAGAGCGTGGCGTTAAAGCCCGGTTAAGTTGTACTTGTTCGTTCAATGTGTCATATTGTTTTGTACCGCACACTATCACCGCCGAAGTGGTCCCCTGGCGCTCAGACGGCTCTGAAAAAGGCAGAGGAGAGAGGGTGAGTTAGTGGGAATAAGTTAACATACTTGTTGCACTATCCTCGCTAGCAAGTATTTTCACGCCCTAATAAATAAAATGAATATTTTTAATGAAGATCAGCTTGTGAGACTAATTTGTTTTTAAAACAGGTACATCCTTCCATACTGTCAATGCCACGATTTTCAGAACCCGGCCGACAGATTTTTTAACTGCCAGGTTGTGATAATTCTAATGGTTAGATTGTATGAATTAATAAGAATCAAGAGACTTCAGTCAGTAAGTAGTTTTCTTTGGACTGAAAGAGAGCCCAATTCTTTATTAACATATTAACAGAATTCTTTCTTTTCAGAAAAACCATAAAAAGGATACTTCTGCTTCCGTGTTCAACAATTCCTCATGGGAAGGATCGTCTCGTCTGATACACCAGGTTTATAAGGGTAAGTTCTACTCGAAATTCTCCTTAATGTCCTTTCTTTAGTTATCTTGGTCTTACTTCTGTCTTTGCCTCTTTTCTTTATTCTTTACTTGTATTTCTGGTTATCTTCCATTTATTCTATTTGATCTTCTTGTCTTTTTCTGTTTAGCTCGTAACTAGGCTGATAAAGTTTATTAATCCTCGTTTTCCCCTCAGACTTCGAGCGGTTACCCTTTGTCTCTCTTTAAACTTGCAGAGCTTTAGTTGGCTTGAATATTTCTCAATCACACTGCTGGCGTCTGCTTCCCTTCAAAAGTTTTTTTCTTTTAAAAATGCCTCTTACGGATCAAAAAAAATGTTCGTAGGGTTGGACTCCTCCTTATTGATACCACTCCGCCCTTTTAAAAATTCCCTGCCCCTTTTGAGGTTAACTTATCCAGTTCTCTCTCCTTACCGACTTCCCTATGCTTCTCAGCCCTTGACTCCTCCTTATGATACGGAGTGGTTACCTTTTGAGTGGCATCTTCCCCTTTTCCACTCGATCGGTGAACGAAGGCTCATCCGCTGCTCCTCCTCTTCCGAATCTCCAACCTTCACTTCTTGTCCTGAAGACCGTCTCTTTCCCTCCTTCACTCCGCAGGCAGGAGCAGCTTGCAGCGGTCTGCGCCTTCTCACAACACGGTACGCGGCACCAACCTTCACTTCTCGTCGTGAAGACCGTCTCTTTCCCTCCTTCACTCCGCAGGCAGGAGCAGCTTGCAGCGGTCTGCGCCTCCTCACAACACGGTACGCGGCACCAACCTTCACTTCTCGTCGTGAAGTCCGTATCTCTCTTTCTCTCTTTCTCTCTGCAGGCGGGAGCAGCTCGCAGCGGTCCGCGCCTCCTCACAACACGATACGCGGCACCAATTAACTATTTTTGAACGTTTAACTTAACTATGCGCAACGGCGCAACGGGACTCTAGTAATCTCCTCTTCCAACCGCTAACCTAATACGCCCAGCTGAGACCGTTGGGCTCGACCTCCTCCTCGTCGTCCACCGTTTCCTAGGGAACGAAAAACAGCGTTAGAGGAAAGGTGCTAAATGTTTTACTTCCTGCTTGCATCTCCACGTCAGTAAGACTTTATGGTCCGGCTTGGATTACATGGAAGCAGTTTCTGTAATAAGACATCCACATTGTCACACAGGTGCAGCTACTTCTAAACAACTTCATGACCCTCACCATTTTATGGGACAATCGCCAAGGGCCATGCCCTTGCGCGGTACTAGCAGCTAGAAGCAACATACCAACCATTATGGTGGTCTAATGCCTCGTTGTTGGAACAGCCTTCCGATTATCAGTGCGACCATAGTGCTTCTTTTATCATAAACCAACACCCTGTGTACCGCAAAGGAACAGCGCATGACTCAAGATGAACTTTTGCGGATCGACAGCAAAGACAAATGCAAATCGCTGAATATTCTCTAAACATTTGAAGTCAAATAAAAGTACTTTACGAAATGTACAATCTTGCTGTTTGCTTTTAAATCACAGTTTCATATTCCGAATTGTGGCGCGCTGTGTTTTGAGATGATCTGTGTTGTTTTCCGGGTTCTGTGTAAAGTCGCGTAGGGCTGGAGACAACTGGGTGAGTTTGCCTACGCACCATGTAACGTCACGGAGAGAGACGGGGAATATGACTGCTTTGATAATGTCAGGCTTAGGGGCGGGAGATATGATTTAGTATCGCAAAAGCAGGTCAGCCAGGTCGATGGGGCAAGTGATAGGATTATCACATAATGTCGGCTCACAGCAGCCTGATTTATCGTTTGTTTAGTGGACAAAAAGTCGGGTAAGGCCCATAGGAAATTGTAATGTCAACGGACATAAGGAGGGTTCTTAGAACACTTTCAACCTGACAACGAACAATACGAACAGCGTTCTCAGAACACCCCCATTTTGTTTAATTGCAAACATTACCTGCATGTCCACTCTTCCTCGTCCCAGTACTTACTTCATGAGGCCCCTGCCTCCGACACAGGACCTTCTTCTATTTCTTTAAATTCCTGTACGAACATTTAAGGACACCGCAAATGTTCTTAGCTCAATTTTAGCTTGCTTGCGAACAAAACGGACACATACTCCGTCCTCAGAACACCCCACCATTTAGTTTATATAGAAAATTTCAGAACAGCCGTGTTGTCCGCAGACAAAATGGAACACAACAAAAGTGTCTAGCACATAAAAAAAAACAGAACATTGAACCTATCTCATACTCTCCACCCTCCCCAAACACTCTTAAACACCAACGCACTCCTCTAAATACAATTTTTAATCCAAGTTTCACCGCGCTGTCCGCGGTCGTCGCGAATGCAAGATGGCGGGCGCCACAGAAAATGTGACGCGCTTCACGCACCACGTGGTCCAATCAGCGAACACGTTGCATGTACGTGGACATCACGCAAGCCGCTCCGTCAATCAGGACACTGTCCGCGGAGCGAACCGGGAAGTCCGTCCGCGTAGCGAACGGAGATATCACTAATTTTTTTGCCTTACATTTTGGTCATTTTTTAAAAAAACTACTCGACGGATTTACACCAAATTTGCAAAAGCACGCTTTCGGGACCAAGCCCCCGCTCCTGCCGCAAATTTGGTGTAAATCCGTCCAGCAGTTTGGGCTGTAGGCGTGCGCAAAGTTTTTTCCCATTATATCTATGGGAAAAAACAAAAGTTTTGGGACCCCCCATATAACTTTGCCCCCCCTGGACCAAACCTCTCCAAGCTTTGCAAAGAAATTCAGAGTGGGCCATATACTTTTTTTGCAAAGTTTGGTGAGGATTCGTCCAGAGGGAGCGAAGTTATAAGCCACCCATAAAATGCTCTTCCTATGGAAACACCAACTTAACCATAACTACATGGACGCTAGCGCGTCCATGTAATATATATATATTTTTATATATATATATATATATATATATATATATATATATATATATGATATGTTGTCTGATTTCTTCATCATGTGATTTGTTTACTTTTCAAGTCATTTCTAAAACACTATATAATTTTAGCTCTTAAAAGATAAAAAATAGAAAATATGTATGCCTACATTTCAAACTGGGATCAATCCAAAGTGTGTGATCCTCGTCAAAATCATTTAATCTCACTGGGACTTCTATGCCAAAATTGGGAGTCCCTGGATGTAATTCAATGCACTGTGTACTCTATTCAAAACAAGCATTGACAAAGCTACTACTTTTGGCATTTGCATAGGCATGTGACAACACCTTTGTCCCCATCCCCCATCCCTCAACTAACTCCACACTACTAAGATCCTGCACCCTTTCACCTCCCACACTTCTACAGATGACTTTCCAGGTCTGGTGTACTTAACCGATTCAGACCCGTACCCATCTTCTATCAACAACCGTGCTGTTCATTTTTACACTCCACATTCTAGCGGTTGTGCCCATGGCTAACCTGCCCATTCGGTCCCAACCACAAACAACTTATAGATTGTCAAATCGACAGACAGGTAGCCGGTACTTCCGACTTGCATCCATCAAAAACAAAGGTTTCTGCATCTGCCGTCTGCTATCCGAATAACACACCTGCCCTCCTTTCTTTCAGATCCATGCACAGCGAGGCCAACATTATTGCCATCAGTTCGCTATATAAGACCACTTAACTTAACATTGTATTATTATGTGTGAGTGGATGCATATGCATAATCGGAGGCTTTGTGTGCGTGTTGTGGTTGTATGTGCAGTGTAAGCCTACATTAGCAGATGAGGTGTTATGTACAGTGTTGCATGGCCTTGCAGATACTGCTATTTATTGTCCAAATTCAGGCCAAATGCTCCAATAATGGCACTATATGCCTGCATAGTCACCAGGTGCGAACTATAACCAGGTGCTGCTTTGATATGTGATAATAATGATATAACATGCTTTGTAAGTCACCAAACACAAGAGATGAGCTGATATAGGTAGACCCGCTTGTTCTTGCTGCTCTGGCTAGGATCACATGGGCGGCTAAGCATTCATACCCTACATAGTAGACAATTCACCAGCTCCCACTGCTGCTTGAGTTTAAAGTCATGCAGGTATTCAGGCTGCTTTCCAAATCACACTGCCCCCCCCCATCGGTCCCCTTTCAAGAGTGCAGCGCCAGGGCGCATTATTCTTAACTTATCTTCTGCCACTCCTTTCCTCCTCAGGGTGCAGACAGTGTTTTGGACAACACTGCGCTGATTTAAGCTTAGGCAGGCCTCTCCCCACCCCGAGTCTTCTGATGAAATAGCATATATTTCCACCATGTTTGTGGCACTCCAAAACATGCATGTGAAAAGTATGTGCATTAGCTGCCATTACTCAGGTATTTGAAGCTGCACTTGACTTATGGCAACATTTACACGCAAGTGAGATTGCAAATACTGTGCTTCATAACAGGCATAACAACGATTTAGTGGAAGGGAATGTCAGTTCTGGGCCATTTCATACTTGCCTTCAATAACTGGACTATGGCAGCAATTAGGCATTTGAGACTCTCGCTTTCATGTGGTGTTTGAGGCAGTAAGTGTTATTGGGGGAGCATCAGTGGACATTTCAGGCTGTGTTTTGTATATCATGGAAGCATCTGTAACAGAGATAAGACGGCAGCATCTGCATTTAGGAGGCCAGCCTTTGCATACTGTATTATGGTAGCACATAGTACCGTTTGTCTCGGGAGGATAGCTCAGGGGCGACACGCTCGTCTTGGGAGCAAGTCGACGCGGATCAACACAGGTTCGATCCCCGAGTGCGCACTTAGAAACCTCTACGTATTAAGCGCATTATAAAGAACCAATTATAATCACATGGGACTGTGGGGCTTTACATGGCATGTGTAGGTATAATGGGTACACGATGGCAGTACATGGCCATATAATGCTTTAGTGCATATGATTTGCAGTTCCCCATGTCCCCTGGTTGGTTCTGCTGAGTGAACCCTTGTCGTATCATCTCTTATTCATTGCATAGAACGGCAGTACCCTAAGGAAAATATGGTCTCATCTAAAATAGTCATCTGTCAGCTCTCTTACCTATTTGGAGTTTTAAGCACATATTATTACACCTCTCAGTCCTTCTGGGTATGTCATGAGGGTTAAAGGTCATGTAATGTTATTCCCCTTGATGTTATCAAGGTCAAAGGCCACTTCCTGTGATGTCCCCATGTGTGTGATGTCATTCCTTATACTCCTGGCGTTTTGTTGAATTGACGTCACTGTTTGCAGCGTCATGAAGATGTTTTTCTGAGGACTTGAGGTGAATTTCCAGAATTCCGAAATGGCTGTGGTCGTTGCTGGTGTTTCTTCTTTTTTGAAAAAAGGTTCCATGAGGAGCTCGTGGTTGCAGACGACAAGAGGACGTCACAGAGGATCAGGCAGTGTTACAGGACCCAAGGGAGTATGATTGGTGGGAAGGGACATCTTTGGCTTCACGGTAATGTAGTTCATTTGTTTTCTGTTCTTGCTGCTGTAAAACTTAAAGGACAGTGAAGTGCATAATATCCGGCTCCGTGTCATTAATATAGTGTCGGCTCTCGGTTATAACTACTAAGAATAATCAGAACTGATAGGTGCAAGCACGGGTCACGTGATTTTTTATTTTTACTCCCTCTTTATGCTTCTTACGCATTCTGACTGAACGCACTAAACGCATAACTGGGTAGTTTATCAGGAGGGTGCCCTGGATTTTTCTCCTTTGATTGCAAACTGAAAATAACCATTCCAATAATTTAATCGAGCTCACAGTATGAGTGTGTGGTGGGATGAAATACTATTTGCTACAATCCTCCACTGGCGTGTATAAGCATGTGCTACGAGCAAATATGCATTTTAAAAAGACAGGGACAGTGTTTACATGGCCACATGTGTACAGATCTGCACCGGGCGCATCTAGAATGACTTGCTTCCTATTCATAACAGGCATTATCAACTTCCAAGAAGAGGAGTAGAATACGATATCCAGACCTTAATATTTAAGGGAGAAATCATCGAAGAAAAGGTATAGTATTTAAGATAATTCGTGCAATAAAAAGGGGAGAGGGTGTTTGAAAACTAGCTTAAATATACGTTTGGTGTCTATTGGAGCAGTTCTATGCTCGCCGCTCTTCTAGAAGGTAAAGAAACCCGCTTCTAGTCGAGCAAAACGTAATAAAAGTGATTTGGCGCCCTCTGGTGTTTCTTTTTGAGACTATAATATCCAACCTGGGATTTGCAATTTTCTCTCTAAATTCTCAGTTTCTATGGAGAACGAACGAAGATATATTTTTAGTGTTTTTTTTCTTCCTGCAAACGATTTCATGCTTCAGCTTCTCCTTTCCTCTTCTCTCTGGACACGCCCTGAAGAGGCCATCTCGAGACGTGTGTGGTTCATTTCTTATGCAGCAGTGGGCGCTCGGTGGTGGCACTCTCAGTCTACAGTTGTACCCATGCGCTTCTCCATTTATTAAAAACACCTCATTCCTTGTTTTCAACATTCATTTTAAACAGCCCTTATTCCCGAAATCAAAGAGTCCGTAAAGAAATTGCAAAACCATGATGCTTGCACATTTCCTACCCGCACAAGCAACTAGACATCTGTGTATTGCCTTATTTGTCTTCACATCACAGAAATGTTTCACACAAGCATCTTGTGACTAAAATGCGCATGCATTATTACCACACTCCTGTCCTGTCAACAAATCAGACTAGCTAGAACAATCGGGTGTATGTGGTGCAGACATTTACTGTGCAGTATACACAGTATAATGGCTACTTCCCAGTGAGCTGTGACTGGTCAGAGAGCGGGGCCATTAGCACTCTCCATTTCACACGTGTCTCCCCTAGCCCAGTAATAAAAGATAAGGCTTCCAAGAAACATACCTGGGTAATGGCTTGGGGCCTGTGAAGCCCTGCCATGAATTCAGCATCATGATATGTAAAAGCCCTTGATAGGTGCCAGTTTGCATGCACAAAAAACAACCCTTTGCTTGTATTTCTCTGTCACACTCAACCCCTGATCTCAACTGTTTGCCCTTTGTCGTCTTCTTCTTTGGAGATCTTTCTGTGTTCCGGGACGTCCGGGACTTATAAAGGTAAGGGCGGCGATCCTCCGTGTCCAGTGTGGGGACTGCGAGTAGCCTCGGGAAGAAGACAGGAGTTCAGGATTCCAGGAAGGTAAGAAATGTGCAGTCAATATCCAGGATGATACGTGGAACCAGGAAGAGAATTGAACTACTTGCAGAGTACAGGGATGTGGCTGCGAGTGCAGAAGAACAGGATAGGGGTCCAGGAAGGAAATGAATGAACGGCCTCAGGCGGAAGCGTAAGGGCCGCACCTAGTACTCTAGGAAGGAAGAGGGAGTGGAAAACTACCGGAGAATTGGCACAAGGAGGAGGAAGGTAACAACGAGCACACTAGCCGCGAACTCAGAAGGGAGCATTGAGACGCATAGCGCGCGGGGGCGTGCCCGTTTGCTAGGAAGCCAGGGCTCTTGAGTAAACGCTAGACCGCAACGTGTCTGAGGCGCCGGCCATGTTGGGAGGATAACGGCTCCAACTTGCGGTGCACCATGGACCAGGAAGTCCAAAAGGGGTGTAAACGGCGAATCATGAAAGCATGCCCCCTCTTAAATCACGATCCACTAGGTTTACCTGGATGAGTTAGATGGAATCTCCACACTAAACGAGGGGCATTCATGTTGGAGACTGGTTCCCATGTTTGTTCGCTGGGGGGATATCCTTTCCATTCCACTAAGTACAGTAGTCAACCTCTTCTATATCTAGAGTCACATATCCTGGAAACCTCAAATTCAATCTGATCGTTGATGAGCACAGGGTTAGGTCGATGAGCTTATCTGGTGGATTGAATATAAGGTTTGAGCAAAGAAATGTGGAAAAACGGGATGGATCTTCTTCCAGGAGTCCGGTAACTGAAGTCAATATGCCACTGGGTTGATGACCTCTTTGATAGAAAAATGTCCATAGAATTTGGGGTCCAGTTTATTAGGTCACAGATGTCGAGGCAAGAGTTTAGAAGACAGCCAGACCTTTTCATCAATTCCATACACGGGACCGGGTCTCCATTTAGCATCAGCATGTTTTTTGACATCCATTCTCGCCTTTTCTAAATGTTCTTTAACATCCTTATGTACAGTGACCAGTCTTTCAATCCAGGAATCGACTGACGAAACTGGGGTGGAATGAGGTAGGATTTTTGGCAGGACAGATGGATGGAAACCTTGACTGCAGAAGAAGGGGCTTGTCTTGATAGCAGAGTGGTCAGAATTGTTATAGGCGAATTCAGCAACTGGAATTAAAACCGACCAATTATCCTGGAGCTTGGCTGAAAAGCACCGCAAATACTGTTCTAGGGTCTTTACTCGCTCTGTTATCCCATTGGTCTGGGGGTGGTATCCAGAAGACAAGGCACGTTGAATACCTAACATTTGACACAGGTGTTTCCAGAATTGGGAAATGTACTGAGGACCACAGTCTGAAATATCTTGGACGGGAGACCATGCATACTAAAGATGTGATTTGAAAATATTACTGCCATTTCTTGAGCTGAAGGCAACTTGTACAAGGGGTGAAATGAGCCATGTAGGTGAATAGATCAATGGTAACCATGATGGTAGTAAACCCCATGGAAGGGGGCAATTCCACGATGAAGTCGGTGTTGATTATTTCCCAAGGACACTCTGGCAATGTAGGTTGGTGGAGAAGACCTGCAGGTTTTCTATTATCACACTTATTCTGACTGCAGACAGCGCAGGCTTGGACATATGCCCTTATTCCGTCGATCATGTTAGGCCATCAAAATTGTCTCTGAATGTGGCGAAGAGTGGCAGTAACGCCTCGATGCCCAGAATGGGAACGTATCATGATAGAGGTTTATAATCTTGGTTCTCAGTTTTTGCGTGGGTACCGCCAGTCTCTTATCTTTGAAGAGGTAGCCATATTTAGCAACTAAGGTCCATTGGTTTGTCTTGATGTAACCCTTCCAAAGATCAGAAGGTGGTGTTCGGCATGGATATTTTCCAATAAGGAGTTGGCCTGGGTCATGAAAACCGTGTCGGGAAACATCTTCGGAAAGGCGCGGGCCTCAACTGGCTTGTAATCAGGACGCCTGGATAATGCATCAGCGATTACGTTGTTAGTTCCAGGGACATGATATATGCAAAACTGATACTGGGCAAAAAAAAGGGCCAACAAGCTTGCCGACTGTTCCTGCACTCTAGGGATTGCAGGATCTGCAGGTTTCTGTGATCGGTTCGCACTTGTACAGGGAATTTGGCAGCCAGGAGTAAATGAGGCCACTCAGTAAAGCCCTGCCGGATGGCGAGCAATTCTTTCTCCAGGACTGAATAGTGGGTCTCGCTGGGAGTTAGTGTTCGGGATAGGTAAGCGATGGGATGTTCCGCCTTATCCTCGGATTCTTGTTTTAGCACAGCCCCAATTGCATGATCTGAGGCATCAGTTTCTACCAGGAAGGGTTTATTGATATCCGGTTGAGCCAAGATGAGACCTTGAGTAAATCTTTGTTTTAGTTCCTGAAAGGCTGTCTCTTGAGCATCAGACCATTTGAAGGGAATGTCTTTCTTCAACAATGCAACTATCAGCTGTACAATGTCAGAGAAAGTTGGGATTAATTTCCGGTAAAAATTGGCAAGTCCCAGGAAGGATTGAATCTGTTTTACTGTTGTAGGGGCTGGCCATGAAAGAATAGAGTCAACCTTGGTGGGGGTCCATTTCTATTCCCTTGCAACTCAGAACGAACCCTAGGTAATGAACAGTTTGGACATGAAATATGCATTTTTCTGGTTTAACCAGGAGCTTGTTCTCTCGTAGACGTTGTAAAACCAATGTCACATGTTCCTGACATAATTGGGAATCATTGGAATAGATCAATATGTCATCCAAGTATACTATGACGAAGAGAAACAGCATATCTGAAAAGACTCTGTCCATGAAGCGCTGAAACACCGCAGGGGTGTTGGCAAGACCAAATGGCATTACCAGATATTCAAAATGTCCAAAGGGCGCCCTGAAGGCGGTCTTCCACTCGTCGCCTTCCTTTATTCGAATGAGATGGTAGGCGCCCCATAAGTTGAGTTTAGTAAAGATTACAGCACCCTGAACAGCTTCCAATATGTCAGAAATTAGCGGCACAGGGTAACAATCCTTAAGGGTGCATTGGTAAAGGCCCCGATAGTCCAGGCAGGGCCGAAGTTCCTTAATGTCCTTCTTGGGCACAAAGAACAAGGAGGCACCGGCTGGAGATTTAGAAGGTCGAATGGTTCCATTGGCGAGATTGGTGTCCAGGTATTCCCGTAATGCCCTTTTCTCAGGTTCGGAAAGAACAAACATTCTTCCAAACGGTATCACTGCGAGTCTTGAGTATCGATTGCACAATCTTCTGGTCGATGGGGTAGTAGTGATTGGACAATCGCTGTTGAAAACACATCCGAGTATTGTTGGTAGATCTCAGGTATTTGGGTAATGTTGGAGACACAAATGGATGGTTGTTTGGGGATATGGGGTTCCATAGATATGGTCTGCACCATGTTTTGGGATAAACAATGGGACAAGCAGAATTTGGAGCCTAGAAATAAAGATCTGGCCGCCCAATTAATGTATGGGTTGTGTTTTTGAAGCCAGGGCATACTCAGAACCATGGAGTAGTGTGCTGCCTTGATGATATCAAAATTAAGCATCTCCTGATGGTTGTTTATTGAGAGCAACAACTCTGTGGTTTGCTGGGTTATGGGTCCCGAAGACAGTGTTTTCCCGTCAATCCCTTCGACAGCTTGTATGGTTTCGTTGGATTCTCAAGGAATGTTGTGCTTCAAGGCCCATTCGTGGTCCAAGAACATTCCCATGGCACTGCAGTACACTAGGGCCAGGATGGAATGTGTCTCCTTATTGGCGGTTGACAAGGATGTTTGCAGAACCACCAAAGTATTCAATTGGGGACAATTCAAGGAAGGAGCAGAAGCGGAGCAAGTATCTTTCTCCCGAAGCTGGGCTCTGCTCTAGATCAGGAGCTGGCTTTTCCGGAACGCCTGGGTGGCGCTATAGGACAATTCCTTACGAGACCTTTATCAGAGGCACAATACAGACAGAGTCCAGTATTGATCCTATGCATCCTTTCTTGTAAAGATATCGGACCCTGTAAGGAGCCCAATTGCATAGGTTCTGGATCAGGAGAGTGCAGTGTGGTCATTTCCTTTGGGCTAGGATAATCCACAGAAACTTTTGGAAGAGCAGTTTTTGTTTTTCTCTTCTCTGCCTTTCTTTCCTGGATTCGGAAGTCTATTTGGAGAGACAAATCTATCAAAGACTGGAAAGAACTTGGACGGGCTAGGTAGTTCGTCCTTGATTTTGTCATTTAACCTTCTCCGAAAAACAGGGTTAAACTTGCCTCCTGGGACCAATTGGCCTCTTTAGCCAACTTCTTGAAATGGGTTACATAAGATAGCATGTCTTGGTTCCCTTGTTTGAACTCCAGGAGCTTTTCCTGAGCACTGTAAACTTGTTCAGGGCGGTCAAACATGGTTTTGAAGGCTTCTACAAATCCATCTTAATTGTCCATGAGTGGGTCTCCTGCATTCACCAAGGGAGTTGCCCAGGCTAAAGCATTACCAGAGAGATGTAAGATTATAAATCCCACCTTGGCCCGGGGAGTGGAAAATTAGTAGGGTTTAAATGTGAAATGCACCAAACAGGAATCAAGGAAGGATCACAGTGTTTTGGAGGAACGTCATATTTGTCCACTATGCCCCCTACCAGGGCACTTTCCTGGAACGCCGAGGCTCTGGAAAGCACCTGTTGTTTTAGCACTACATTTTCGGCCTTGAGGTTTTGAACCTCTGTTGTCAATTCTTGCATTCCACTCATGGGGTCCTGGACAGCAGCCTCCATGTTGTACTCAGTATCAAGTCTTTGGCGTCTCAAACTGTCACACTCCGCCCGTGATCTCACATGTTTGCCCTTTGTCGTCTTCTTCTTTGGAGGTCTTTCTGTGTTCCGGCATGTACGGGACTTATACAGGTAAGGGCGGTGATCCTCCGTGTCCAGTGTGGGGACCGCAAGCAGCTTCGGAAAGAAGATAGGAGTTCAGGATTCCAGGAAGGTAAGAAATGGGCAGTCAATATCCGGGATGATGCGTGGAACCAGGAAGGGAATTGAACTACTCGCAGAGTGCAGGGATGTGGCTGCGAGTGCGGAAGAACAGGATAGGGGTCCAGGAAGGAAAGGAATGACGGCCTCAGACAGAAGCGTAAGGGCCGCACCTAGTACTCCAGGAAGGAAGAGGGAGTGGAAAAATATCGGAGAATTGGCACAAGGAGGAGGAAGGTAACGATGAGCACACTAGCCGCAAACTCGGAAGGGAGCGCTGAGACGCGCAGTGCCATGGGGCATGTCCGTTTTCTAGGAACCCAGGGCTCTTGCATAAACGCTAGACCGCAACGTGTCTGAGGCACCGGCCATGTTGGGAGGATAACAGCTCTGACGTTGCGATGCACCATGGACCAGGAAGTCCAAAAGGAGCATAAACGGTGAATCATGACATTCTCTGTTTACACTTCAAAATAACACCCTTTTCCTTCTTTTCAGTGATGACGATACATACCACACAGGAATTTGAGTACCACCACCGCGAGCGGACGGCAGCATCATGGCGTGCAACTTCTTCATGAAAATGTGAAGGTGTTCTCCATATGTAAGAGGGGCCCCATTTGGGAGAGGTTAAAGGTCATTATGGGATTCCCTTTGAATGGGGCATCCTGTTTGCTCCATACACAGTTCCGAGGTCTGATGATCAGAATGTGCAGAGCAGCAGAAAATAAGCAGATGCAACGTTATGTTGTCTTGTATTTGTACAGCGCCTCCTGCCATGGTTTATGGATTCAAAGCACTTTGGCCTTTCAGAGAGGCAAAGGAGGAGTATGACAGAACATTCATTAGTGGTAGGGAGGAGCAGTGGTGTAACACTAAATGTGAGGGCCCCCCTGCGAGACCTCTACATGGGGGCCCCCCTATGCTCCGCCCCAACAAAGTTATATGTCGCCCACCAAATTAGACCATGCCTACTATCATATGCCCCTCCCATAGGTGCTGAGTGCATGGGGCAGAGGGCATAGGTGCATCCATTTTTTCAAGTAGTATTTCCACTGACCCTTCACAAGTTTTTGAGCTCCACCAAAGATGGTTGGTGATAGAATGGGACCACTGCAAAATACTTTCAAAACCTTTTTTTTTTTCCTGCAGCCGAGATTTTCTTACTGATTGATTTAGCAAGATGCCATACGTCAAATTGATGATTAATATGTGTGAGCTGCTGTCTCATTGTCTTGGCAATTGAAACGTGTCTGTCCGTGGCTATGAGGTCGATGTGCATTCCCCTTGATTGTAGATATCCCACTGATTTTATAAATCCTAGTTTCTCCATGGCCACTGACGATGTACATTGTGTTACTTGCACAACCACCGAACTCACAATTTTCTTACTATCCATGTCCTGAAAGTGGTAGGTGCAGTACTTGGCAGAAAATCCAGGGCTGTCGCACTGTCCATCGCCGGCTAGCCTGAATCGTTTGCCTTCGAATGTACTTGCTAGAGACAATTGTTCAATTTTCCAAGCATCACTAATGGCCGGAAACAGATAATCCCGTTGGTATATGTAGTACAGCGATTTAGAAATGAAATGGAGTCCCACAAACTGAAAGAAAACCTCTAACTTTCTAAAACTGGAGCCACTAAAAAGTGATGCAGCTGCACACAGTAGATTGCCTGCTGGCATTTTCCCCAGCATCGTTTGTGCAGACCATGAGAACTTATGATTTAATCTACAGGCGGCATTTATTTTGACGTTACTGCCTTTTATTTGACGAGTCACATTAATCAATGGCTTCCCACATACTTTCCCTCAAACGGAATGCACACATTTCAGCATACTTATAATTTCCATCAAACAACTGTCGAATACAATGTATTTGCTCTCTTTCATTAGACTGTCATCCTGCGTCAACGTTGTTTCGGCCTGTGACGTTGTGGAGATTTCAACACATTCGAAAGTAATATCGCTGATATCAAGTTCTGATGCGTCTATGGATGCTGCGGCCATTCTCTGTCATTTCGACATCTATTACTTCAACATTGATGGGAGAACACAACAATGTCGACAGGTTTTTGGGTGGCAAATTTTTGGCGGGTGTAGATTGTGTGAATTGATCTGCAACTACTTCAGAGCTATCTTCAATACATTCAATAACATCTTCTTATGGTGGTGCGGTCGCACTGTAGCAATGGTCCAATGCAACTTTTCTGTATTCTCCAAACACAGTTAATTCATGTTCTGGCCATTGGACATGAGCATCTCGAGCCTGAACACGCCTCGCCTCAATTAATAGTTCCTCCATAGTATACATGGTCTGGCAAGCAACATCTCTCATTCGCTTCACTGTCTGTGTATGTATAGTTCTGACACCCACGGGTAACTGGAGGAGAGATTGGAAAAGGGATGTTCAGTTTAAACACAAGATAAAGTATAGGCCAGTTGACTGGAAGAAAACATAAAATAGTCCCAAGTACAAATATTTTTTTAAAATTATGAACTGTTTGTAACTAACCTTTTTTGGTTTTTTTCTTTGCAACTTTTTTGACTCGAACTTCAACATCTGCACGCTGTAGCTCCGATTCGTTTCCGCATGTCCTCCCTTCCTCTTGCGCTGCAACGACTATATTTTTTGTATCCGCATAGACAGCACGGAATGAGGCTCCATCGTCTCCCTGTAACATAGTACTTTCATTACTATGTATCAAAATATTGTTAGCATAAAACACACGTGAGGACGAACACACAGGTACATCTCAATAGCCAAACACGATTTAAACATTGTGTGCAACAATCAAACGACAAGTATTCGACCTGATCTATTTTGATGGAGCTATCAGTATCCATACCTCTGGCTCTGCATGGACTGCCATGAATGGTTGTATTGGAGAAGAGGTATCAGCATCTCCCTGAAACACAGTACTTGCATTAGTATGGTTTTCAATATTGGAAACATAACACACACTTGGGGTTGACGGCACAGGTACATATAAAGAGATAACCACAAATGATGCATTGTCTAAAAGAATCAAGGAAAATCTAAATATGATCACATTTCATCAACTTATTTCTCCGATTTATTTACATCTGCATCATCTAAATGGGATGTTGTGATTGTAGTGGAAGCTCTGTCGTCTCCCTGAAACACAGCACTTGCATTAGTATGGTTTTCAATATTGGAAACATAACACACACTTGGGGTCGACGGCACAGTTACATATAAAGAGATAACCACAAATGATGCATTGTCTAAAAGAATCAAGGAAAATCTAAATATGATCACATTTCATCGACTTATTTCTCCGATTTATTTACATCTGCATCATCTAAATGGGATGTTGTGATTGTAGTGGAAGCTCCGTCGTCTCCCTGAAACACAGCACTTGCGTTAATAAGGAAGAAAGTATAGCAAATGGAATCACGTTATATGATCACGCATGATGGAGCTGTCAGAATCCATACCTCGTGCTGCTGAAGAATATCTATGGATGTTGCAAATGTAGTGCGCACTTCCAAAAGCTGTTGCGCCAATTCGTATACGCATGGTCCCGCTTCCACTTCCCCTGAAATTACTTGAATGTCAGGCTCTGCATCAAGTGCAGGGTTGACGCTCCATCAACTGCCTGAAACATAGTACTTGCATTAGTGAGGATTACAATAGTGAAAACATAACAAACACCTGGGGTCGACAGCACAGGTACATATCAACTGCTAACCACGAATGAAACATTGTGTAGAACAACCAAGCGACAATAATTCCAGCTCTGATGATGACGCTCGATGGAGCCGTCAGTATCCATACCTCCTGCTGGCGAAGAACATCTAGAAATGTTGTAGATGTGGCGGACGCTTCAGCATCTCCCTGAAAGACAGTACTTGCATTAGTATGGATAACACTTATTATAACTGAAAACAAACACCAGTGGACGACAACTAAGGTGTATATCAATTGGAAAGCACTAACCAAACATTCAGTAAAATAATTACAAGATAGAATAAAACTATCACTTGACATGCATAAAACAAGTCTGTAGCGGATTAGCCTATTAAGATTACCTGATACGCTCTAGGAGTGGTTCATAACTGCGACCACGTCAAGGATGTAGAATGTTCTTGCTTCAGATTCAAGGGATAGTCAAGAAGTTGTAAAGGTAAATTAATGATTGATAATGAAATGCCAATATTAAAAATAGCCATGTAAGGCGACAGAATACTTGAAAAATGTTCAATACAGCACAGTTCCCTGTTCCCATATATATACATTGCGTTTGTGGGTTTTAAATCGAAAAATAATATATTGATAAATGTCATTATTCAAAAAACTATACACTCATATCAATATCGAAATTATTACAAGGGATAGAACACCTACAATATCAATTAATCCATTCGGCTACCTACACACTACCGCAAGGCCTAAAGCTAAATCCGGACACTTGACTCACCGGTGGCGGAATGTGGACGAATAGAGTGGGAATAGCGTTTGAGCAATTTCCATGTCGTTCGCCGTTTATTCTTCTTTGTTACCCAAGATGTTGTGTACATGTCCAAGGAAAAGTGCCGGCTGCAGATGCGGTATCGATCACCCCTCTTGTCCTGTAAGACTTGTTGGACTCTACTTTCCAGCTCATCCAGTGGATATCCGCAATGTCTGACCCATTCTCTTATTCGATCAACAGTTTTCGGGAATACATGCATTGTAGTGCCTTCAGATTTCGCATGGGTCTTCGAGGCAACCGCAACAGGCAGGCATTGTTGATAAATCTGAAAAGTAAATATCGACATTATTATACAAACTTCAAGAATAAAGATTTGATACAAAAGTAAATGAATCATACAATGATCAATGCAAGGTTTGTTTTGGTCGCAGGAACTATACCAGTTCATTATGTGCGGCTTAGTATTTGCATAAATTGCAGAAATGTATAAATGATGTGAATAAAATCTGAACATGTGACTCGTCCCTTGGATGTTCTGTCTTGCACGAGAAGGAAACATGCTTACAGTATAGACTGGACCCCCGAAGGATGCAATTCGATGACAATAGCCACAGATGAAAATAACTAGATCTATTGATAGCATAGCAAGTGAAACTCAAGTCAATAGCAATGAGACCAATGAACATAGCACTATTGTGTACTCTACTCGCAAATAGATGGAAATTTAAAAATCTGCGAAATATGACTAGGATACATGGCCTTACCTTGACCAACAAACAGTTGGATTCAGCAAGCAGAGCAGTATGTTGCAGGAGAATAGGTGGGTGGCCACAGGTAGCACACTGATGGGTTTGCTCTAAGCGGTCACAGAAGTTCACAGATAGCACGACGACGAGTAGATTAGCGTAGATCTCAGTGGTTGCCATGTAGCACGTTCAGGAGTTGACTTGCAAAGCACAAAGATGTTCTCATGAGACATATCAAGTGGTTTATAAAGTATTAGAAACAGGGGTGTGTTTGTGAATGAATGACGTATGTATGTCGTGGTATTAGGGGGGCGGGCTGCTTCAAGGGGAGGCCTGGCTGGAGACACGGGGTCTGAGGAGGCCATGTGAACAATGGCCCCTTGGCATGGGATACCTTTTGAAGTGTACATGCAGTTTGGCACCTTGGCCTTTCGCGCCCCTGACAGCGCGCATCCCCGGGTGCGAACCGCCTTTGATAGAGGGGGTGGGATGGATGGGCCTGGGGCGTGCAGATAAGGCACAGGAAGACTGCTGAATGGAGACACACTTATATGGATTGCAGGGGGGCGGCCTGCTTCAAGGGGAGGCCTGGCTGGAGACACGGGATCTGAGGAGGCCATGTGACAGGCCAGGTATCCCGAGTTTTCTCGGCAGCAGCAGTTCTCCTCCTCGGTTGGCATTAGCTTGCACCGATTGCATGTGCACCAGGTGGAGACGCCGTCCATGCGACTAGGCCCTAGTTCTGCCAACTGCCGTCTGAATCCCCATCGTTTTCGCATGCTTCCCTTTCCAGTAGTTCCTCCTCGGTATACTCGGGCTCGTACATGTAGGGCATTATTGTAGCCATTGTTTGGTAAACAAAGTAAAATAATTTACCGAGATGGTACAGGTGTTCACACGGGCTACAAGCGGCGAAGGTAGCTGACCAGAGCACAGAAACGAGTCACAAAATACTCTAAGTAACACAGAGAGAGGAATGGAATCGAAAATCTGCTGCTGTGTGTTGTGAAACGGTCTGTTTATACTTATTGAGGAAAGAGGCGTCCTGCCATTTCCATGGCGACACGTCATTAGCTGAAGCGCAGCGAATGTTGACACAAGACGTGCTTTGGCGTTGGGAAATGGGCGGTACGAGTCTGCTGATGACAGGCTCAGGGGCGGGGGAATTGATTTAGTGCAGCAGAAGCAGGTCAGCCAGGGCGATGCGGCAAGTGATAGGATTATCACAAAATGGCGGCTCCCTGGTGCCTGTTTTCGCGTGCGTTTAATGGACGAAAACTCGGGTAAGGTCCATAGGAAAGTTTTCTAAAATCGAGCCACTTAGGCTTAAAAAAACATGGCCGACCCGTAGGGACAATAACATTTTTTACTAGATCATGCCTTTAAGTGCTTCACCTTTATTCTCACAAGGGCGCAGACAAAACAACTGCAGAACTCCGTGTTTTCATGACTTTCCATAACCCATGAAGATCCCCGACAACCACCTGCAGCCTCGTCTGCTGTGGCACCTTGAACAGATGAATAGCCCTGTCTGAATGTTATCCTTGTTAGGGATGTATTGTTACTCGAAATTTACTACACAATATTTTGGATAAATTGTCAAGTATCTTTTTTTGTTACTAGGTTGTCATGCTCGTTTATATATGTCAAAAGTATTTTTAGTTATAAAATAATACAATTTTGTATTAAATGCTGTTGAATGCAGTGAGTGTTTTTACAATAGGCTTGTTGCCCAATTTACGTTCCCTATTGTGGCATTTCTGGCTGTCCCTGGCCCTTACAGTGTGCAGGGTATGTAGGTGTGTCAGTCTGTGTAGAAGCAGGGCATATTGGACTCATGACCGTGGGAGGCTCTGACAAGGTCCAGGGATTGCAGCCGACATCTTTTAGTGAGTGCTTTGGTTCACAAGTCCACCTGACGCAGCAGGGTCTGCCATGCTACTCGAAGAGGATTATGAAATAAGGTGACGACACAAGAAGTCATTTTGCACTAGGTGGAGCACAACATGAAAGCGTAAAATCAAGGGGGCTCATTACCAAGTCTCCATCCCCATCAAGGTCAGGGATCCCCATCAAGGTCAGGGTAAGGCCTGTACCAACCACTCCACGCCATGTCTTATGCAAAATTCTCGCCGGTTTACAAAATGATGGTACCAGTGACCCCTCGAAGGTACTAAATGGTTGAGCCGAGTGGTCCACAAGAAGGAGTCAAATCAAGTGTGTCAATCTTCAAAGCCTTAGCAATGACAACAATCTACTAGCAAACATGTCGGAGCTCCTCTTGATGTTGAATAACTCTGTATACTTTTCAAAACTGGTCATAAACAGTGTAAACCTTTAGCTATTTCTACACAAAGAATCCAAACCACTTATAACTTTCTGTACACTCTTTGGGTTGTTCTAGAAGCTCTTCCCAATGGCATCAGTGTTTCAGAGAATGACTGACATTATACTAAAAGGCATATGAAATGTGGCCTATTTATAAGATGCCATTTGAATAGATGGAGAAAGAGAAGAACAGCAGAACCATACCTAGACAAAGTGATTTGTAAGTTGCAAAATACAGGACTAAAGCTGTGGAAAGATGAATGCAAATTCTCCACAAAGGAAGTGGAATCTAATGTCAGCCGACGGGATGAGGCCACATATTGATATCTTGTAAGCCATTGTTACAGCACTGCATCCCACACAATAAGAAGGAACTAATGTATGGGACTTTCAGAGTATTCATCCAAATTTGTTTCAGATTTCTACAGCAAGATAGAGCTAATTAGGAGATTGTTACAGAAATACAAATAATCTATCTGGAATGAAGAGTCAGGCATTTGATGCCATAAAAGGGGACATTGCACAAGCTCTGTATTTGAAATCATTTGGCACAGCTCTACTAACTTCCATTGCCGTCGATGCAAGCTTGTATGGCCTGGCCGCATCCCCAATGTGTGTTACATGGGAAAACGGGTGAGCATATAGATGTATCTCCTTTGTTATTCCTATTCAAAGAAACCTGGGCCATGGACCCAATCAATCTACAGGGATACCAGAATTTCTTTATACCAGCATTGAAAGGGCAATTGGGCAGACCCAGTGGGGGTTTAATGATCTGGGTGGATATAAATCTATGTTGGGCCATTATGGAGTGCCAAACTGGCCTGGCTGACATCCAATTTCTTTTAGGCCATGGGAATGACGGCCACATGTATCTTATATTTAATGTCTATGAGAGACCAAATTCTATGACCCCTTTAATTATCTTTAATAACATTCAAGAGCTAGTGGGTCTACTGGAGGCGCCAATTCTTGGGAAATCCTATATTATAGTTGTTGGGGACTTTAATCTCGAGTTCAAAACGTTAAGGGGACTGGAAGGCCTATGAAAAGATCAGAATAGGACCTTTGGCCGCTACGTTTGTGTTTCCTTCTGATCAGTCGAAAGAGTCTATGAACACAGAAGAAGCCCAGGGAGTTAAAGTGGTTGGTCACACCCATAAATCAGTGAAATGAACAAAAATACTGATTCGCAATACTGAACCAGAAATCTATGCCGTCTCTTTGGACCTAATTGACAACATGTGTAGTGAGGGTAGCTCGGACCGGGATGTTATCATGGATTACGGGTTACTAGTAGATCGTATCCAGCCGTTTGTTACTTATCGAAATGTAACGGTTAAAAAAGATGCACTTATTAGGGACAACTGGTTCAATGAGGAATGTAGGGCTGTTAAAGAAGCTATTCTGGCTTGCTGTGCGGAAGGGCCTCAGTGGATAAGGGTCACATGGGGACTAACAGGTCCTCCTACAAAAGAATAATAAGGGAGACAAAAGGGATACATACAAAAGACAAATGGGTTTAGCTCCTGATAGCTTATGAGAAGGCCGCACATAAAAAAAGGCCAATTTATTATGGTTGATAAATGGACAGAGTGAATGGAATGCAATGATTTGGCAGCTGAGAAAAATTCCACTATGCTGATGTCTCTAAATGACCTGCTAGGCTTAGTGAGAGTCATCAAATATCAAGCAAGCCGGTAAGGAATATGGCACCATTTTTATTATGGCGCAATATAGCACAGTTTGGTTTTGAATGTGTCGCTGGGATGTGGAACTCTCTACCCGTAGCTGCCCTCTCTGCACCTCGCTCGCAGTGTTTCTGTGATCATTGCAAGATTTCTTTTGATCGACTTTCCTGTAAATGCAAGCTTTTGCAACCCTGTCCGACTAATTCTTGACTCTATATGCTTTGTGAAACAGTTGCAGGATTGTATTTCATGCAAACCAGAGTGTCATCTATCATGCGTAGATGCCCCCTAAGCACAACCCTGGTGCAGATATCATGTTGTAGTGTATTAAGTGTATTATAAGAGCAACAGTGCCTCCACTTGTCCTATGTCCTATTGGGCAGACAATGATTGGCGATATGCGGGATGTCGGTAGATCCCCCACAGATATCAAACTCTGTCCCCAGACTAGCACTCAGGGTGTGTGTGGCAGACCTAGGGGGCCGTGCCTCACAAGCTGCTATGTGATATGGGGAGGTATGGGTAGGATCCTGTGGTCCTACCCCAAAGCACTGAGGGCCTAGGGCAGAGGACCACTGCAGTAAATCCACTATTACTGCTGGCCCTTTAAGGGATCTGACAAGAGATGTAGAATTGACTGTTGCAGTCCTTGCCCAAGCGGTCCCTTGGAAGTCATTTACTGACAATGTAGAGTCAGAGTTTACTAACCTTGGTCTTTGGCATGACAGCTCTCCTGCAGATTCAACAACATGCTAATGGGGCACAAACAAATTGCTGGTCCTGCTTCTCAAACTCTACGTATGCACTCCCATGCACATGTGCAGAAATGAGAGTTCAAAGATGGTGGAATAGATTATTACAGCAGGATTGGTCCATGTAGAAAAGCAGCAAGTGAGGAAATCAGTAAAAGCACCTGATTCCCTCAAATCGTTACTATCTAACCAATGCCTAATGCTGATTATCTGACAAAGGTGCACCTGACAGGAAGAAGCCTGGCCCTGGGGAATGCAACGCCCTATAAAAGCTGGGAAACAGTTGCCAATAGTGTGGGTGAATGGAGAAGCAGAGCAGTAAACCATGGAGAGAATTAATTGAGGGAATAGTGGGGGTGGAGAAGAGGAAGGTTGTGAATGAGGTGGAGGTCCAGAAGGAAGTTAAAGGAGCTGGAAGAGGGGAGGGGACAACAGGTTGAGTATTTCAGCAACCAGACTGAGGAGAGAAAACAGCAGGTGGAAGAGGACAACTTCCAGAACGAGGGAAGGCAGGCAAAAATAGTGAAACAACAGAAATATTAATGAGGAGAGAGCAAGAAGGATTAGAGGAGGTGAAGAAGTGGAGGGAGAGAGATATGAAGTAAAACATTTCAAGGAGAGGAGGGAGGGGAACTGGCAAGGATGAAAGGCAATAAGTTGGAGCAGCGAAGAAAGAGCAAGACATAAGACAAGAGGGTGTTAGGAAGTGCAATGGAGGTTCAGGGACATTGAGAGACAGAAAGTAAAACACAAGTGTATCCATTGTCTCTGAAAATCAGGAGGAGGCTCGAGCATGTGATAGAACGACAAAGAGGTTAGTCCACACCCGGCTCAAGGTCTAGAACAGAGACTTAGAAACACCCAGGAAGAGAATCCTAGAAGAAGCTTTTTTCTATAAGCCGCCCTAACATGATGAGCTTTATCTACTTATAGAAGCGGCCATGGCTTCTGTAAAGTACTTTGCAGAAGAATCTTACTGTACTACAAAAAATATAACATATGCTTTAACTATGGAAGGTCTTGCTTTTGAAAGCAACATTGTAGGAATCTGTAATTTAATTTGAGTGTCAAACAATACAAATGAAAACATTATAATAAACCCTCAAGTAATAAGTACAACTGCAAAACAACAGACATGCACACACACCTGTACAATACTTTTGTAACATTTTCATGTGTTAAAATGTATTTTAATAAATACGAAAAAAGAAAATTGGCAGGGAAAGGACCCTAAAGGGTGCAGCGCATGGATGGCAAGTTTGGGTGCTTGCTAATGGGCTGCGGCTGAGAGCGGTAGTGGGAACCTGCCAAATTGCCCACAGAGTAAAAGATGAGGGAAGTGCATGAGGGGGAGAGAATGTTCTTAAGATTGCTTGCCTTGGTATAAATAAAGCTTGGTGTGCTCTCAACCCAAGGAGTAATGTCCCGGTCGAGTTGTAAAATGTGCCAGTGTCTTTTGATTATATTGTAGAGTACTGAACTATCCGAATTGAATCTGGTGATGCCAACATCATCACAACACCAACAACAAAAAACGTGGTTACACCAACCCTCACGGCCAGGTTTCTACAAATGTGGGGGCTGTTCTGTGTGCCCACATGCACTTGAGACCACAGCCATTGACTTTGGACATATAGGTACACACAAGATCAATTCTTTTATTAATTGCAACTCTAAATTTTGCATTTATTGTATCAAATGTGTTTGTGGTCTTTATTACATTGGCAGTACGATTCGTCCATTGAAAATCCGCATTAGGGAACATCTCTATTCTATTGCACAATTTGACTGCAAATACCCCTTAGCCATGCACTGGCAACGTGTCCATCAAATGGACAACAAATCAATGATCCAATTTGCTGGGATCATGAAGGTTTAACTCCCGCAACGTGGAGGCAACCTGATATTAGAACTCCGGCAATTAGAAGCCCAGTTAATATGCCGTCTTTTTGTGATCACATATGCTTTAGAACCCTATTGGATGTGATCTTCTATGTGCCATTAATTAAGGGTTTGCTTAAACCACTATATACTTGTAACAATGGAGATCAGTCAATCAATACATGTGTTTGCATACGATTTTTTAACCTTTATTTTTGACCCGGTTACGTAATTAGTAACCATCATAGATTCAAGATTCAAGGTAGGATTCGCTAATTGGCTCCTCCTCTTGCATGTTGGCTCCGGAGACCGTTACTTGTACCAAATGTCTTTAATCGTAATGTTCATAACACAGACCTGTCCCCTTTCCGTATGTCCTAGCTCACATTTCCATATGTGCATTTCACAGGCCTGTTTATAGTCAGCCCTCAAATTATAATTTCTATACGCACACGATGCTCTTAATTATTCATCCATTCAAATGGTTTCATCCATTGGCTGGTCGGCTATTGCCACTTTCTTACATACCATCCTTTCCATTGCTTCTCTTTTGCACAATTGCAGAGCACAACACTAGTATAACATGGCGGCCCCCTTGCCATACTCTTAATTTGTCGGCATTCGGCCTTCTTTGCTGTTGCCGACCCTTTCTGTTCCATTCAATTATGGACACAGAAACTCACGCGAGCGGCTCCATTCATTTAATTTAGCAGTGGACGCGCTGGTAAGTCATCGCTCAGTTAGTTTGCAGATGAACCCTAGCCTATACGGGGACCTAAATCAATTCCGTGTTAGTCTAGACGACCGCCGAAGGCAACATCCAATTTGCTAATTCATGTCTCTCTTTTGCTCTTCTTTTTCTTTACGGGATGTTTACCACTTGGATTTCGGCCACATTTCAGCATTGCTCTAATTGACTAAATCCGTTCTCCGTGCAACTGCAAGTTATTGGTATGTTGCCTTTATTTCTCAATTTCAATTATGTGCTATTTTTTCTCGTTATGTCTGCTAATAGGTGCTCAAAATTTCTTTAAAAATCTTTCTTAACTTTTTCTTGTTTTATAGGGAGCCCACGTATTACTTTTCATTTCTATTTAAGGTTCAATACCTGGTAAGCCTTTTTACGCTTGGCATAATTTTTTGTTATCCCTTGACTTATTTTCATTTCAATTCATTGCGCAATTATTTCCATTAGCACGAGATTTGCAGATTGACCAAGATTAAGGTACCCCTTTACAATTTGGGCTTTACCCATATACTTTTTGGCTGATCACCATTGCAACCTCTTTTTCCTTAACTAATGTTTTTTTTTTTTTTTTATTTCTCTTTATTAACCTGATATCCTTTGACAAACAATGCTGCACTCCATTGGTAATATGCTTTTTACCTTATGTTTAATTCAAATGTATTTTTTGCTAACTTTCTATTCAATTGCTATGGCATTGTGGTTGTTTTGATTTTAATTTGGTTGGTACACCCTACCTGCTCCATGTGTTTTGGGTCTGGGTGTTTTTGTTCTATTTTTACCATTGATTTTGGAATTGTGTAATAATTATTTTCATCAAAATTATGTCTAAGCAGCCTCAGTAGTAGAGCATGAAGCTCGAAACACGTGTCAGGCTGCAACGTTGTTGATTAAAATCACTCAATATAATCAACAAATTGTGCTTTCTATTTGATATTGTGTGCGAGTGTGAGAGCAAACCCATTTTAATAAATACTGCTAACTTAAAAAACAAAGGCAATATCAGTATTTCCAAAGCAAAAATGAAGACAACCTTAACTCGAGGAAATATCTAATACCCAATATCTAGTACTTTGTAAGTATGGCAAACAAACAATTCTAATTTAGAAATGTATCAGTATACTCTACATTTATGTGCTGCCGACATACATGCTACAAAAAGTCTGTACAATGTATTAACCTAGATGAAAAGACCATTGACAGAAACAACAAAAGGTGTCTTGGTCTTTTCATGTATCTATATCTGGAATAACAAATCCTCAAACCTAAACATGTGTCTGTATTGTAGGAGTAGTCTTTCAGCTTTATTTTAACAATGCTTGAGTAGATAGTTATTCAAATGTCAATTTAGATATCCTGTTACTAATTACTCCTTTAATTGTACAAATTGAAAATGAAAGTCACAATGTCTTTGTTTTACAAAAAAATCAATAGTTCAAGAAATTAAACAAAGAACAACAAAAGTACTCCTATTCTTACATTTCAGATGAAGAATTAAACCAAACCTATTTTACAAACAATGAGCAAGAAGGTCTTTAATAGTTAATGGCCATACTTCAGGTAACATTTTCCCTCACCACTAACCAGACTCTCACGTGTCCCTCACTTTCTCTTCCTCCTCTATAGCAATTAATTCATCATGATCACATCCCTAGCACAGCTGGCCATACCGCCTACCTGCAATAGAAAAGGTCTCATGTTGGTCCTTAATCTATGTATGTCCACCCATGTGTTGTCCTTGGTGACTCTTCCATTTACTACATCCTGGTTATAATGTGAGTCAAACTCACCCCATTGTAAGAAACTCACTGCTTCCCGTTAAATCTGATATCCTATCTATTGTACATTCTTTTGTGATGATTGTTCTTCCCTGTATATACATAAATAAAATAAATGCATGAATAAATTCATCCTAGCTGAGAAAATGTATTGACAATAACTGGTCTAAATTATACTGTCTTGTACTACGTATACATATTCCAGAAGTTCCAAAGATTACATTTAAAGACCTTTTTTACTAACAGTATAATAGAAGGCCACCACAGGATTAAACAAAACATTTAAATTAACCATTGTGTAGGTTATTTTGGGATTATTTTACTATGATATAAGGCATATGGTGTAAAACTAAATCATACAATTACAACCATTCTCAATGTCTGTTTGTGGTACACATTATAAAATCTGAAGTATTTTATCACTGTGAAACCTAAACAAATAATGGATACTGCACAGCAGATGTAAGACACAATTCTTTATGGTTTTAATGAAATGATGAGCATAGTGCCATAAAAGAATGACTACTCGAATTTCAAAGGTCCATATATGATATTATTAAAAAGAGGTACAGCAATGAAATTTCGACAGTTAAAATTATTATATGTGCTTTCCTGGTGCTTAGATATCCCATGCGTTATTAGGAGAGATACTAATATCTTTCAATCCATCAGGTCTTCCCGTAGAAAAATGGACGCACTTAAGTTATAATAAAAATGTAAAAGTAATATTTACAATTCATAAACACTTGTATATTTTTAACATTACTTTTTCAAGGTAAATTATAATCTTTAAAAATAAAAGCAACATGTTAACATTAAAAACATACGGTAAATATGAATGTATCATTGTTTTTTACATTCCTCTTCAATCTGTGTCCAATTTCAGTTTGATACCTTGAACAATCTTGAGCAAGGACATAAAAGTATACATGTTGTTACATTTACAGTCGAAAAAAAACCTTGAATTGCCTTTTTTTGCAATGAGATGTATTTGTTAAATAAAAGAGTATTTTCAAAGTTTTAAATAGGCTTTTTAAATTTACATTTTTAAACATACTAAAATTGGAGCTAAGAGACGGCTATAAAGGGGGGACTTGGAGGTCATCACAAACATAAAATGAGCTATTTCAAAACATTATTTTCAAATAGATTTGTAAAAATTTGAATATATTTTTTTTAAAAATCAAAATTGCTAAAGAATGTACTGTTAAAAAGTAAATTATATCTGAAGTGTTTATTATTTATAATATTACAAATGACATAAATAGCTATTGGAGTGATGTATAAGTTGAATCTTAAACAAAAGAAAATGTAGAGTAAAACAATAAAACAGTTATGTTAGACCAACAAAAAGAAGTTACATTGAACAAACAGTAGAAACACAAATATTGAAGTCACAATGCAATACACCATTTATGCAACATTAAGAAGATATTATACCAAAATCAAACATCATAGTACCCTTAACAGAGCCAGCGATTTCCATCTGGAGAGATGATGTTCCCCGTTAGTCACCCTTGTCAGCCATGCACCGCCACTACAACTACTCCAACACCCCATTCTCTCTTACATACTAAAAGAGGAACCTGTACTGCCTGTCCTCTGACCCCGTTTTCAGGTGAAACAAATCAGATATTCCCCTCACTCTGACCCCGATGCTACTCATCCTGGCTTGTAAGCAGTTCTCCCTGAAGTCTGAATTTTTGCATCCCATTATATAGTCATCCACCGTTTCTGGGCTTCTGCACACCTCACAGCACAGAAATGACTCTACCGATATTAAACTTCCATTTTTCAAACCTGCATGTCCCACTCTTAGCCGATTCAATAGAGTTTTCTCTCTGCGTGCCAACTCTGCATTCCCCCCACATCTCATAAACTGAACCTTCCATTGTACCGAGTACAAATGCATCCCCTTCCTACTCATATCCCACATGCTTTGCCATTCTCCCTTAATTCCACCTTTCACAACCACCTGAACCTCAGCCACACTTAAGGGGATCTCTGCATCCACTACCTCCATGGTCGAGGCCTCTTATGCAGCCCTGTCCACCAACACATTACTCCGTATCCCACAATGACTGGGTATTTATGCCAACTCAATCTCCATCCCTCCCACTGTGAAATTCTCCAGCCGTTGTTTAATATACAACACTAGGGGTCCAATTCATGGAAAAGTGTGCAGAGATCCTGCAAAGGCTGTGCGCGAGAATGAATATGCACAAGCCTGCGTGCAGCGGTTTTTCTGCGTGCTCTGCCTATTCATGGAATTGTTTGCGCAAAGTAACCGTATATGCAAGTCGCAGCCGGAGCGCCCCCAACATGCCCCCACGCAAAGCAGAAACACCCAGAAATAGCATTCTTTGCGTCCTTCCAGGGTGAGAATGCATGCACCCTTAAACCAGTGTGTGGGGCACCCAGCGCCTTCATCTCAGGGACCCTGCGTGGGGTCCCCCAAAACTTTTACTTGCACCCTGACAACATGTGTATGATTTATCTTAACTCTGGTAAAACTCGGAAAATCTGCATGCAAACCCCTGTAAACCATTCCTGCACCCCGCTGCACTGCGTACACGCACCCCTTAGTTAGATCAGAACCATGGCTGCGTACATACACCCCAAAATCCGACACCCGATCCTACCTCTGCGTGGTGAATCCTATGCTCAAGTGTCTGTACACATGCTTTCGGGTGGGGGATAGAATGAGGGCTTTACGTGGCCATTTCCCTGCCGAGAGGTTGCACGGTCGGATTCAAGAATATGTTTTGTTCCACGCAATAGTGGGCGTGCAGTGGTCTGCCTGTGGCCCGTCCCTCGTAACATCCACATTTTCCCTTGTTCTTCCTCATTTTAGGAGTTCCGCCCCCTTCCCTGCCCTCTGTGTAAGCCACGCCCATGCTCTGCATGGTGTCTCACACAAGGCACTCGACCACTCGCAGAGACGTGCCGATTCTGCGCAAATTCCGTATAAAGTACAAAAAAGTGCCACGCAGTCGATTCCATGAATCGACAAACTCGATTTTTCATGGTTTGGCGTGCACATTCCCTATTTACAGTGCAATTAATTCCATGAATTGGGCCCTATAACTTTTCTATCGCCGCTCCCTTACTTTACAGCTTGCAATGTTCTCGGCAAGTCCACAAATACCACTAATTTAGCCAGCTGTTTCTCCATAGTTCGAACCACTGCCATATTCACTGCCATCAATTCTGCTGTCTGACACCCTGATGTTTGGAGCATTGGGGCATTTTGCAAAAACACCAGCAAAGGTACAGTAGGTTCAAAAGACGTGAACAAAACCCTTCCACCCGAAATGTTAAAGTAGAATGAGCCATTTCAGCTAAGCCACACACAGCACAGTACCACCAAGTGTCCATCGCTGAAAGTGCACCTCAAAGTCAGAGCCCGATGGGCAATGAGGTATGCAAATTAGCTTAAATGTCAAGCCTTTTCAGCAAGAAGCAGCACTATTTTATACATAGCAATTTTTCAACCCAAGACAGGCAGCTTTCAAGGATGGAGACAACTGCATACGTGTTTCACGCTAACTCGGATCATCAGTGCAGTAGAGTCTGACACATTTGTGGTAGAAACAATGGCACATGTTAAGCAAACACCAACAATACTTTGGTGGGTTTGAAAGGCATGAACAAAAACCTCCACTTGAAATGTGAAAGTAGAATTTGGTCAAAAGCTTGAAATAGGCTCTAATTTGCATACTCACAATGCATTGTCCTTCTGGCTTTGAACTTGCTCTAATTGGCTCACCACAATGCATTGCCCACCTGGCTTTGAACTTGAGTTGAACTTACATGGATGGTTAGTGAGTGGTGCTATGCTGTGTACGATTTATCTGAAATGGCTTATTCTACTTTTGGAATTCCGTGCAAGGGATTTCTTTCTCCAAGCCTTTTAAATCCACCATGATTTTATTGGTGTTTGCACACTATGCACCAATGCCCCATCACCAAGGATGTTGGAATTAATTGCAGTGATAAAGCATGTGTGTTGCTTAACATTTTTATGGTGCAAAGTCTTGGCACTGTAGATTATCTGAATATGTGCACTGCATTGCTGTTCTGGCTTTAACATGGAGGTGAATTCCTAGTGGTGGCTACTGGGTGCTGCTCTGCTGTGTGTGACTGAAATAACCAATCCCATTCTCACAACGTCAAGCTAAAATAACTCTAATACTATACACAAAGTGACATTTTAAAATATATCATGTATTTTAACAACATGTATTAACACAATACATTCAACCTAAAGTAAAGCAAAGAAGAAACATCATAACATTACATCCAGTGAAACATTTATTTACTGCCTTATTTAAAATAAAATCAATTTGTACAAAATACTGAATCAATTAATACATCAGATTCACTACAAAATATATGATTTACGAAACAAAAAAAGAAGGGTCAGTTAAGGTTAGCATGGTGTTTGCCTTAGGTGCAATATAATTTCATTTTTCCTTAAACAGTATATTATGCTCTAACCGTAAGGTTTTGTATTTCAACTCTTTCTTGACAGTAACATTTTTGTTTCTTGAACCTCATTAGCTGTTTTTATTTTTTTCCCCGCTGATATTTTATATAATAGTGTGGCGGTCACACACTATAGTTACGTTGATTAATAATTTCCATAGGAAGTTCCATAGGAAACCCAAACATTGAATTGCTAATAACATTTGACTCGCATGACTGATATGGGCGATATTTGCAAACATCATGTTTGGCATAGAGCAACTCCTTGCCACCCCTCCAGTCTGGAAACATTGGGAAAGATTTGTTAAAAAATGAAAAAGTTATTACAAAAGCATAAACTATTGTTTTCGGCCTGCTCCCATTAATTTCCTCATAGAGAAAAAGTCTGATTTCATGCACAGCAGAAACCACTGGATGGAATTAGACCTGGTACGAACCGACTTGGGCACAAAGCGTTGACTCGATTTCTGGGAGGTGTCTGGGGCTATTCCATCCATGTTGTTGTTAAAATATTTGACGGAGAAGGGGATGGCTATATCTCTCATTGTGCTCTGCAACTTGACTCAATCAACACAGCGTAGCTGCCTGTGGCCTTGGCGTCATAACTTCTCTCTGGGGGGTAAGCAAGGGGGACTTCTCTCATGACTGAATGGACTGGGCCGCAGCTTCACGTTGAGCCGGTTTGTCATAATTTCAAAAACACATCCTGTAACATGCCCTAAAATCCATCATGGAGGAGCCCTGGCTTTCTTAGTCCATGCCCCTTGCCTTTATCGCAACATTTCTCTGACTCCATCTCATGTGCTCACCTATGTCAGCTACCTATTCGCACATCCCTTAAAATATAACACTTTACTCTACCACTAAATGCAAGATATATCACCCTATCTTTAACCTCTGCAACGTGAATACATTGTTGCTATGTCTGTATTGCTATATGGTGTTTATAATAGGTGTCAAAGCTAACTACAATTGGGTACATGCGTACCCAACGAGAACTGCTAGCACTAGGACCCCTGTTAACATATTTTTCACAGTCTTTCTCTTCGCCTGACTAGAATGTTGCACTTGCATCCCAACACAGGCAGTACTGGGTTGATACATCACACCCTCTTACTCCCTCCACTCTGCTACACTTTCAGATGCCTCAACCTTTTTTAAGCCCCTACTGCCACTAGGTGGTTTCCATGCCTAGAAGTGAGCCACTAGACACACCATGCCTGCAACATACACCCTCAATGCCCTTCTTCACTAAACCCCCTCCTCATCTGCAACCCTATCTATCCCTAATTTTTCCTGGCCCTTTTAGGAAGACCTTTACCACCCCTGGGTGGACACTACCACACTATCCAACCCTTCTTCTGGGCATGAGGTGCGCTTCACAACTGCAATCCCTTCTGGCAATTTTAGTTGTGTCTCAGACCCACCCTCTGCCATTTTCCTCTCCTAGCCTGCCCAGGCCACAGCCCCACCACTGATCCCACTCCATCAGCCATTTCTGGCCACACCAGAAATTAAACAGCCCACAACAAAGGACCCAGAGAATACTAGAGGAGACTCCACTATACTACCAACCCACCAACCCCAACACACAGAACCCGGCAACTGAGAAAACCGCTTCAGAAAGACAGCTATAAAACCAGAACTAGACTAAAGTCCCTCACCAACTACAATCCTTTCATAACCAGAGATTGGAAAATGAACCACCCCACCAACCAAACATCTTACTACAATGTCTCTGAACAGAGAAACCAATTGTGCAACCCAGTGAACTCCTGAACGAAGGACAACCGCACATATGGCAATAAACCTGCCATCCCAACAGAAAGTCGAAGGATTGATGACAGCCACCCTCAACAAAGCACCCGAAATAACACCTAACAAAGAACAAGCCAAATCACACACACTACACTGCAGCCTACTCAATGTATGATCTAATGCAAAGTAAAAAACAGAAATTTACACCCTCCTAAGTAAAGGCAGAATGGACGTTCTATTCTTCACAGAAACATGGCTCTCAGACAGCTACAAAGTAATCGCTCATGAAGGCATACAGGACAACTAAAAACGACTGCAATCTAACATAGAAACCGGAAGAGGAGGCGGAAACGCCCTTGAATACAAAAAACATAGTTCCTCATCACTACCGTTAACAGACATAGATGATTGTGAATCACTCCTAGTCAACCTCAAGGTCAATGACCAATTCAACTTCTGATCTACAGACTGCCCATCTATATCCCTAACTTCGCCACAGAACTCACCAATGTCATAGGTAACCTTTTGTTACACACCACTGAGCTGGCCGGGGAGTTGGGAAGTGGACCTTGAGTCGACTGGATGGGAAGGTAAGACAGCAATCCCTTGTGCCTCCACTTGTAAGCCGGGGTTCACTCAGAACCTAGGCCTCCTCAACTTCAGGGAACTCTTTTTTTATAATACGCCCCTCTGCTGTTTTGTATTTAGACAGACAGAAGGGTAAATCACACAAAAGAGCAGAGAACACGCGTAGCGCCAAACCAAGGCTGTGAGAAAGAGCAAGAAACAGATTAACAAATATGGGGAAAGAACAAGTATAGTTTGTTCCCGGATGTTCTCTGTAATACCTTGATCTTTGGTGAATAGGGCGTAAGGAGTTTGAACCTAAGGATAACCAAGGGTAAGGATTAATCCCCCTTAATCCTGAGACATGACAACAGTTTTAGGCCAAACTAAACATAAAAATGGAAACTGGCTTACCACAGAGGGCATGGGATTGAGTTATGAAGGAATGCAATAGTTCAGAAACAACGGGGGGGAAAAAACAACAAATAGTAAAGTTAGTACAGGTAAGTCTCCCGGGCGGCACAAGGGTCGCGCTAGTTACGGGTTGGTGCACAAGACCTGCAAAGCATTTGTGAGTGCGCGTGATGTTATCTGGGAAAACCTTGTTGGGGAAATCGCCTTTGTGATGGTCAGAAAGAGATGTATCTCGATGAGAGTCAATTATGTTATGTGGCACTGGATGGCAGTGGACAAGTATGACTGAAACCAGGAGTGTGTGAACCCCCAATCTGGAATAGCAGAGTTAGTTGGGCTTTGCCTGGTGACTATGAGTGTAACCCCTGCAAAGGATATGAAGGCAGTAATTCAGCACAGACAAAGTAAATGCACCACAGCAGGCTTGCCGAATGTTGGTCTGTAGTTGCTAGCAGAATTTGCGGGGAAATGACAAGAAGCGCCGGGCAGGTGGAATATAATTCAAGACTGAGGTCGGCAACGACTGAGCAGTAGGAGGTAAGACGTGAGAAGGAGGAAGTCTGTGTAACAATCTGAGTTGGCAGCATATGGTTCCAATGAAGCAAAAGGATTAGGCAGTAGAAGATACATAATGCGTTGCCGTAGTCATAATCAGGAATCAAAGCAGGATACAATAATGATAGGAATAAGGCTACGAATAGAAGCAACGTCGTACAGCAGAACACAGCTTTTAAACACAGTGCAGGAGGCATAGCATGTGAGGCTGCGTCGCGGGCGAGGGCAGCTGGTGTCTCATGTGACGCTGCTTAAGCATTCGCACCATGGAAACCAGTGCTACTGCTCGATGCCATGGCAACCTCCAACGCTGCCAAACAGGAGCGGCCATGTGACGGGCGGAGAGAAACACCCGCTTACTTGCGCGATGGTCCCGCTGTCCCCTAGGTGTAACACCTTTCCACAAATCACAATCACATAAGTGTTCTGGGGGACATCAACATCTGGTTAAAAAAAGTGAATGAAACCACAACAAACTCCCTCAGCGCCCTAATGGAAACTTTTCAACTTATACAAATACTGAAATGACCCACCCACTGAGCGGGATACACACTAGATCAATTTTCTGCATGGATAGACTTTCAACCACCACCCTAATGTTACCAGTCTTGTGGAGCAAACATCATATGATCCCTTTCACCTTCACAATCCTGAGCGGCATGATGCCCACAAACACAAAACTCTTAGCGGAAAACAAAAGAAGCTGGAAAAGTCTTGACCTTGAAACTTTAACACAACTATTAGAAACCACCAAACCAGACACCTCTGACCTTAACAAAAACGACACCAGACACATCTGAAGAAAATGTTCACACCTGAATCATAGACGCATTAGACCAACTAACCCCTTCAAAACTCTTCAAAAGGACACCACAAAAAAGGCACAGCAAGATGGTTCACAGAGGAACTGAGGTAACTAAAAATAAAAACATAAACGAGAAAAGCGATGGCGAAAGCACTACAACCAGATTGACAAAATTAACTACCAATGACAACATTGGCTATACAAATAGACAGTCCCGAAAGCCAAGAAAGCATGCTGTGCCATGAGAATCCAATTGGCAACAAACCCACAAAAAGAAATATTTAGAATAATCAAGGCAAAACAAATAATAACTTAATGCAACAACAGCATCGTAGCCTCGCAAACCCTATGCAGAAGCAGCATCACGCCCCACCTAAGAGCAAAAATAGGAGCAATACAACAGGACACTGATGGATCCCGCAGGACCATAAACAACACCCTCTCAGAAACCAGCACCCGAAAAACCAACACAACACTCAATCGCTTTGAACCTATCAGTGAGGAAATCTTTGACAAACTATTAAAAGATACTAACATAGCTGGATCTCACAGCGGCCCATGCCCACCATAGATCTAGAAAAATCTAGTCAGTCACAAAACACAAGCCCTCTACATCCGACTACTAATGAATCTATCTCCAAACTGGACTAATATATTCAGTCATTCAAATCAGCATACATCATACGTCTCCTAAAACATGAGACAGAACATACAGATGACCGCTAACTACAGACCCATGTCAACCCTAATGTGCAATTGGTGGTTGCGAGCTTATAGGAAATACGATCACTGTGACCGCACATCTTGTTCCTATGGCCCTCCAGGCTCTTCAGTTGCTATCCAGCATCCTTATTCAAGGACCAGCACCCACGTATATACTCTGACCTATGGTTGAAACACGTGTTGGCTTTCCCCATGTGGCTTTCCCCATGTGACCAGCACTACACGTGCCCAGCTAACCACTGGCCATTATGTTATGATAAAATCAAGACCAAATATACATTCAAGTGTCCTGAAACTTAATTTATCGAAATGAACCAAATGTGATTATCACTCACGGATCAAGCACCAATACATACAGGGTTTCTACCATTTTTCTTACCATGTCAAACTTACCAATCCCAGTGAAAATCTTGGAGAACCACATGTACAAAGAATTTCTTAAGTGCGTTGAAAGCAACGGAATACTTGACCAATCCAAGGATGGCTTCAGACCCATGAGTGGAACAGAATCAGCACCCTTTGCCATGTGGGACAACCTAAAAACAAATGCAGACAACAGCACCCAATTGGCCCTCATACTAATGGACATATCAGCTGCCTTTTATATGATCAAATACACAATTCGAATCAAGAGACTGGAGGAATCTTGTATTTAAACATCCCCACTACAATAGCTGAAATTCTTCCTCATCGACCGAACAGAAAGAGCACACATTCCAACATTTCTAATTTTTTTAATTTTATTGAGTATTGGTTAAGAAATAAACCTTTCACAGGTATTAAGTACAGACAAAACATTTACATTTATCTTTTTACAGTTAAAACAATACAAAATTAACCTCATCACAGATCGTTAAATTTCATCACACTCAAAATCTTAGAACACCACAACAAATACAGTTAATCAAAGGTCAACCAATACATACATTTAACTCCTTACCAGTTCAAAAAATTCAAGTACCGCAAAAACCTTAGCACCCTAATGATTAGAGAAAATGATTTCTCTGAGAAACAGTTATACCAAAAAAAGATCTACAATTAAAGGGTAAGTACTAGTATAGTACTCCCACAAAAGTTGGGTATGAATGTGAACTGATGTCAGACAGATCGTTACCGGAACAGGGTTTCCTTATTAAACTCTTCTTTCCAAAATCGCCAGGAAGGTCTCTGATAGAATGAACTATTACAAATTGACAAGATTTCACGTATTAGAATTAAGAGGAATCAGACTTACATACATAATGCTCTTAAGATTGCATTTAGGAATTGTATTACTTAGTCATGCAAACCACCTTGCTTTTTGTGTTTACTGGCAAGATTGTGATGTAATGTATACCTTGATACTTCACAGGATGTTCTGATCAGTCCAATTCCCACAACAGTTGCTTTACCAAATTTGGTAATTTAATAAGGTGTGCTTGAGTACAGCTTAGTTTATTAAGTAGCTCCTTACACAGGGAAATCCAATGTGTCAAGTAATCACTCCTTTTGTGCAGTAGATGTATCTTTATATCATACAAATAACAATAGTGCGTTCCACTTCAGTCTGCACTTCATAGACAAGAGGGCTAGCTCGAACCTAATCACTGTTAAAGGGACACAGTTTGGTAATCGCCATATTTTTGCAATCAAAATAATTAATGGTGTCCCTTTTTAATGTTAGCATTGTTTCAAAACCATAAATTAGTTTCAGGGCTCACTTTCATTATATTATATTTGATCACTGGTATCATGGAAAACCTCTTGTATTTGTTAATAATTTTTCTCATTCTTGGAATGAAGCACTGAACTTATAGCTGCATCGCTACCTTTACTGCCGCCTTACTATCCCTGCTACACATTTGTAAGCCTAAATACTTATAGCATAATGTGGTTGTGATGACTGTATTCTCTAAAGTACAGAGATTCCCCCTAGCTTTGGAAAATCGCATGCTTTTATTTTTTTCCTCATTTATAAAGTGTGAAGTCCATTAGGAAAATGTCATCGGCATTGGCTAGCCATTTGAGTTCACATCTTCTAAACAATGGGACCTCAAGGAATACTCTTAGATAGTTTCACCCACATCTAAAATGTAGATATTAAGCAGACAGGGGCCAGTATGCACAACTTTCTGAGACCTCTAGTTGTGGGATTCCTATTTGATGGGTTCCCCTCTAGGTCCAATCGTACTAGGGTGCATGTGTCAGTGTGTAGGTAGACCAGAATACTGAGCAATCCCTGGGAAAATCCCCAATTGGAGAGTTTACATCCCAACTAAACACGGTTTACCAGGTCAAAGGCATTGGAAAAGTCAATGAAACCTGAAAATAGCCTGTAGTATTTTCACAGTTGTTGTATTTAGTGTGGTTCCAACTCGTTTCAGAAAGCTAAATTGAAATCTGCTTAAACAGCTCATCCAAATGGGCCAAACTTCAGGTTCTTTGAGGATCAGCACTGAGAATATCTTGGTTTCAACATCTAACAAGGAGATCAGCTGATAATTAATCTGATCTAGCCGATTTCCCGTTTTATAGGTGGGGAATATGTCTGAGAGTTTCCACGACTCAAGGGTTTCGCTCAAAATATAATAATATTGGAGAATAATATAAACAGGATCGAAACCCACAGAGACGGGTCATCCTTCATGGTCTGAATGAATAATCCAATCAGAGAGTTACTAGCCATCTTAATTAATTAATACCAAGATATCTTCAAGATCATATTTTAAGGCCCAATTACCCACTAGAGCAGGGGACATGTGAGTATAGGTATTAATACCTCCTGAATATAGATTTTGAAAATGCTTACTCCATGCCTCTTGGGAAACATGATTTATTTGCAATTCTGTCTGGCTGTGCTCTGTTATAATTTGGCACCCAGTGAAATTCCTCTCATATTTTGCTCTGATCACTGATAGCATTAGCTCTGCATACTTCTGTTGCATTAAATGTCTCTGCTGGATAATCCAGTTTTTATATTTCTGTCTGCACCATTTTTACAATTCATATTTAATCACTTCATCATACGCACAAAGCATGAAGATGGCTAACAATTCCACGCATAGATTTCCCCTGTATATCCGTCATATTTTCATTAACAAATACATTCATGATTGACGGTGAGAAAATATGAGTTTTCTGAGCCTCATTAAACTTCAAGAATTCATCACATAGCAGAATATTGAACTTGCAAACATTATTTGTTCTTCATGAAATACAACCCCAGTAGAATTAACAGTTCGATTGTTTGCTTGTATCCGGCGTGTCTGTCTTTTGTGAAAACATAAACCCACCCATTACCAGGTTATGATTACTTAATTCTGACTGTCAGACTTTAAAATTGTGGCACTTGAGGCTCAATAAGGGTGGAGAAGGCCCCTTGATGCCAAGTTGCCAACGCATTTAGATTGTCTTTGACATTACTATTAAGCCTCAGCAAACCCCATTGCATCAGAATAGCTGACCATGCCAGACCACATTGCCTACACTTCACCACATTTTCAACATTTACACAGACCTCATAAAGGTCAATTTCTTGCAAGACTGAATTGAATCCCCGGCCAATAGCACATAACCAGGTCCACATGTTCCTCTTCCAAGAACTCAGCCAATGCTATGTCCTGTGAGGTAATAAGTCTTAGGGCCTCATTACAAGTCAGGTGGTTAACCTGTCAGTGCTACCGGCGGGTTGCCGCCAGGTTCGTAATATTTTACCGGCGCCTGACTTCCTGGTGCCACCGGGACATTACAAGTCCGGCGGCCAAGGAAGTCAGGCACTGGTAAAATGTTAGTCCCCATTCCCAGGACTCTATGGGAGTGGGGACTCGGAAACACTGGCACCATTGCTAACGGTGCCAGTGCTTCTGTGAAAAGTCTGCCTACCGTGGCTGCTGCGCCCGGTAGGGTCAGACCTGTTGGGCACAGTGGCCCCAGCAGGCAAACTCGTAGTTTGCAGGTCCAGAAACAAGCTCACCAGCACCCTTATTTCCAGACCGGCAAACTTGTAATGAGGCTCTTAGTCTGGCTAGGTCGTAAATTAGTGCTAAAATATTGGTTCGGTTGAGCAGGGGCTTTGTGCAATCCAGAAGAATATAGTCAATCATCAGCCTAGGTATAGAAGATTTTTCCTCTTTTTAATATCCTGGGCAGATTTTGACCTTTTATTAGAAACCTGGGGAAAAATCATAATTCATTGACGAGGTCAAGTAGGTCCTCATCTGTTTCACTACATTGTCCCTCTTCCTTCTGAATGCCCACAATTTTATTTTGTCAGTGCATTCTTCACTTTCACTTTTATTTGTGTTCTGCATAGTAGAGGGAATTCTTACAATGTCATAATTAATCCTCGCTTGCTCGCAACCAGTTTGTTGGTTTGTTGAGGACCACTGATCTTTTCCACAGAAAAGCAGTGCTAAAATGGTCTGTATACTAGTAAGACTTTGAGAATGTTGTTTCACCTCAACTCTGACGCTATCATATAGATGTACAATTGAGGTAAAAACTAGATTAAGGGCAAAGATGGAGGCTGGACCGAAGTTTGTAATATCATCAGATGCCTTTTCACTGTAGAACTTCATCTTGAGGAAATTGTAGATGGAGTTGAATATTTGTCCAGCACCTAGTTACCCAAACATTCATTTAGAATGTCAGGTGTGTTTGAAGGTGAGAAAAGATTCATCGATAGCCCGAAAGTCGCCTTCCATCGACCCTCAGTGTTGTGAGTCAATATGAACTTCTGCTATAAAGCACAGGATTTAATTTAGTCCATCTGTGTTCACATAAGGTGAGGTAGCTATATTTGGTAGGGAATTACTTTAAAAAATGATAGCAAATAAATCTGAAATACTTTTTCTACAACGGCTCTCCATTTTGGACGAGCCAGAATTTTCAGGGAGAAATAGTCCAGATCTATTTTCTGGCATACCCAGGGCAGGATAGAGCAGTGAAACTGTTTGTGTATTCTCAAGGGCAGCATTCATGCTTTCACTATGTAGGTAATACATTAGAGCCTTTATAAAAGCAACAAAAGAAAACCCCTCACCTCTTGCTCATGAAGTAGTTTAAATCTGATATGGTGCTCCTCTAAAAGAGTTCCCTCCAGCAATAGACTTAGAGGAGATGGCAAACTGCTGACAATTGCACTCGCCTCTCGGGCACTCATTTCACCATTTACATTAAGCACAAAAAAATCACCTCTGGTGGGCAACATGGATCAAGCCTCTTGCCACTCCTGTTCAAAATCTACAAACAAAGGGGATAACAACAAGCTACCTTTCCATATCCACACCGGAGGCAACAAAACTAGGTCTCAAACCATGTATGTTTGCAAACAAACCATCTTTCTTTTAACAAATATAAAGAGATGGAAGGCTCAATTTTAACAAAAATATCTCATATATTTATTATGTTCTACTCAGTCATAAAACAGACCATTCGGTCACATTTGCAATTCACAACAACATAAAACAAAATAATTAAAAGAGACAATTGATCAACAGTTTTGATCTTTGCGTTCATTCACATAGTACAAGTATTCAAAATCTACATGAACCCTCTAATGAAGCTCATTTACACCCATGAACTGACAGCCTACAACTATGCAGACGATACCCATCTTCAAGAAAGCGAACAACAATGACCCTGACAATGCCCTCAACAAATGCCTTCCCAATATAAACACATGGATAGACTGTGAAAATAGTCTCTACCTATGAATGCCCAAAAGTCTCATAAAAAAAACTACAATGCATCCAAAATACGGCAGCAAGATTACTCCTGAAACTAAATAGAAGAGACCACACCACACCGGCCCTAAGAACTCTACACTGGCTACTAGTAAAGAATCACATCAACTTCAAACCCTATGCATTGGCCATAAATCATTACACGGACAAGGTGCAGAAATAATCCACGCAAATATCTCCTGATACCAAATGAGGAGAGACTGAAGATCTAGCACCAACCTCCAAATAGAAACAAGACAATATGAGAAAAGAACATTTAGAGGAACCACCTTTTCCTATCTGATAGCCAAACTAAGGAACTCATTCCTGAAGGAAATAAGAACAATGAAAGACCACCTAACTTTCAGGAAATGACTGAAAACCTGACTATTCAACTCACCGAGATAAACATAGACCAGCTGCATAACAACCACCCTCACGAGCTGACCACCCGACCCCATAGAATGTCTGCCGACACAACCATGAGCCATAAACAAGGAAAATAAGTGATAAACTCAGAATGAAAAACAATAACGTATCTACAAATACACAGAGATCACCCAAAATCCACAAGCAACTTCTGTTTTCCATACAATCCACACCCCATCACCTACAACAAACACCTAGAGGGCTAGTGAAACAACCCACCAAAGCACACATAGCACACATCACTCTCTAACCACGCTACACATCTAGAAATCCCTGACAACAACCAACTTAAACACTGGACACCACCTTTATGCGCACAACAAGCCCAGTACACAAAACAAAGCACACCCAGAAACTCACATGCACAGCACCAGTTCCTCCTGTTTCTGCATGCATCAACAGGTGAGTACAAAATCTACCCTAGCCCTCTCTCCCTCACTGACCAACCCAACACACATTTTTTTACACAGCCACATCAGCTACTGAAGACCATGAAAATTGCAGTGGTGTACAGTATAAATCAACTTAAAATAACAATAATAAATGTGGATAAATACAGGAAAAATGACTAAAGGTAAATATGAATAAGTACAGACAGAAATGTTCAACAACAAAAAATACATAAAACTAGGAACCTTCCAAAGAATTATGGACCATACTGCTAGAAAACATGCATGGGAAGCAAACCGACACTATCATTCCTCTGTACATCCTCCACTGAGTGAGGAATAGTAGAGGAGTAAGAATAATATCTGGTGCATGGAGTGCTACCTCATACAGCCATTGTGGAGATTGTATGCAAGAAGGCCTTAATTAGAGAATAGAAGAGCTTTACAGAACTTTGCCACACAGGGTATTTAGACGTGTTTCACAGCAAGTGTCCCAAATACCGTCTGTAAGGTTTTCACTTCAGCATCCATGACATGGATGCGAGGACCCTGCTTAGCAGTCTTGACACACAGTGAAAATGTGGATAGGCAACAGGCAAGAACTGCTGCTATTGCCAGGGAAAGAAAGGTATTGGAGTGTTGTTATGGATTGGCCTTTTCAAAAAATTCATTTCGGATTTGTGTATAATCTAGCATCATATTTCATGCCATTTGAGAGCCATGGCTTTGAAGCCAGATAAATACCACATGCTGAACTAATGTCAAACAGCACTGCATGCAAAGAACATTCTGCAAAGTCTGCCATTTTAGCCTATTTAAGGGAACATCTTGTGTGCTCTGATTTAGACTATACATTTCTTATGGTCACTATTAAAGACCTATTTGATCAACCAATGTCTTTTGTGTATAAATCCAATGTAAATATTAACGTTTGTGCATTCACAGAACTAAACTTGTGTATCCTTTTTTCATATCACTGGGTAATATATTGATCTTGCACTATAACAAAAGGTAATGCATATTAGTGATGAGTGTATGCAAAGATACTTGACACGCCAGCTCTGTGGATGAAGAAAGCACATTTTGAGGTGGTATGTGTTCAAATGTCGCCTACAGTTGTATCCTCCATTTCTTTACAGGGTGGGCTAGCAACAAATAGAGTTGTAGTGTGAGGATATGGAAGTGACGTGAGGGCAAAAAGGTTAAATGATGTGAGCCCACATCTTGGGAGGGGCCTCCACATTGCTGCCTATTTTAAGAAAGTTAGTGCCCCACATTTGTTCAGAAAACAATGAAAATGTCATGATATTATATAGTGCAGTGCTGAGGCTCAAAGCCTGATGCGTGGCTGTTGTTGACACGAACACTTCAATCTGATCCATTCAAATGAAAGTAATTTAAAATGGTGTTATGTAGCACCCTTCTGCCAATAATGTTGGCCTCACTGCGAATGCCACTGTAAGAAACAAGGGCAAGATGTGTTGGTCAGTCAGCAGAAAGGCAGATGCTGTTAGGAATCAAACCCACTCTTGGTCATTATGGCAGCAATGGAGGAAACAGCATTGCTACGGAAAGTACCCCTCTACAACATGGCGACACATTTATTCCATCCTTCAAAGGCGACAGTACGCTCTAGTGGAGTTCAAGATGGAGGACCTTGCAACACGAGACTTTCCGGCACTACTTTCAGGATAAGATTCTGCTCTCTGGTAAGCTCCTCATGCTGCTTCGCTCTTGCAAGCACTGGCGCTCTGGTTTCTAGGGCTTCCTTGCCTCGTTACTCTGTTTCCCTCCCTTCGCTTCATCCAGCGCTCCTTGCTTCCCTTTTCTTACGCTCTGCTATTCAATTGTTTCCTATCTAACCTAAGACTTACTTTTATCCTCAGCCTACTCCACTCCGCCTTTAATCTTATTCAAGTATCACCTCAGAGCCTTTCAGAAAATACACCTTCAGAACGAAGGTTTTTCCCTACAGGGTTTTTGTTACCTTGGGCTTTGCCCTAGGGGTACACGCAATCCTTTTGCCTTCAGGGTGGTGGCTCCTATTAGAGGCACAGTTCCGTTGTCATCATCGCAGAACAGAACCTTGGACATAAACCGCTCTGCCAACAGGTCAGTCCTTAGAAACTCTAACAGTAAGTGATGCCTGCTTCCATCACAATGGATCAGATGCAGCAGGTTATGGCTGCATTGAAAGATTTAACACAGGAAATCCAGCATTTAAAAAATGAGAATGCAACATTGCGACAGATGGTCGCTATAGCTCCTACACATTCTGAATTGCCCCCATCCCCGGTGGGCTTTGGGAAATACGACGAAAACCCTAAAAAGCTCAAAGAGATCCTGGAATCTTGTTTAGTGCAATTTACCTTGAAGCCATCATATTTCCCTACAGACCGCTGAAGGGTGAGCTACATGATTTCGAATCTGACTGGGGGGCGGCCTTAACCTGGTCTCTCCCTTAGTCGTTACTAAAAATCAGATCATGGATTCTTACCCCACCTTTTTAACAGCATACAGGCTTTGTTTAGGCGACAAGAATTAACTGTAGCCTATCAAGAAATTATTTTGGAAATTAAACAGGGTACTCTTGACACACTACCTTACATCACTCTATTTAAACAAACGGCTGCTGAGACAGCCTGGCCAGAAGATTCTCTAGAAACTCTCTTTCGCAGAGGATTGACAGAGGAATTGAAAGATGACGTTTCTAGGGTACCCCGTCCTCCCAACCTCAAGGAAATGATAACCCTAGTCCTACAAATTGACTTCTGCCTGCAAGAATGGCAGTTTGGAAGGAAGAAAGGTCGGACCTTTAAGGCTCCTGAAAACATCTGTAACAGCCACAGGTTACCAACAGAAGAAGAACCAATGCATTTTGGGGCAGGCAGAGGGCCACTTACCCCAGAAAGACGCAACCAACACAAGGCGCAGGGGCTATGCATGTATTGCGGATCAAAAAAGCATCTCATTAGTGAATGCTCTCTGGCTCCTCCACGGCCTTTGGGAAACACCAGCTTTCATTTGTGAAGGGAACAACAGACAGGTAAGGAAATAACTGTTCCCAAACCCGCAGCCCCCGAAACACCATCATGCTGGTCCTAAGAGTTCATCTGTTGATACATGAAGTATTACTTCAAGACGTCCCAGCACTCATTGACTGTGGGGCAGCAGGTATTATTTTGGATGACCATTGGGTGCAGGAAAATAAAATATCTCGAGTGCCCTTTGTCCGTTGAAATACCAGTTGAAGGAGTGGACCGCACACCTTTATACTCTGGACCGATTAAAGAACAAAGAGCAGATTTGATCATGAAAATATCGTCTTACACAGACTATCAGATTTGATTTGATAAAGGCCACTCATTTTCCCATTATCTTGGGACTTCCTTGGTTGTGATTCTTTAATCCGTATATCAATTGTACTGCAGGAACTCTTTTGGGGGGTTCTGAATTCCACCTCTCTCATTGTCTTAGTCAAGGAGCTATAGGATTCCATTCAACAACATGTAAACGAAGGAGACAATAAGGAGCATGAATCTACAGCAGTACTCCAGCTACCCACGGAATATCAAATCCTTTAGCAAGACTTTTCTGAAGAAGAATACAAGGAACTTCCACCACACAGAGCTGATGATTGTGCTATCGACCTTCACCTGATACACACATGTCATTTGGCAGGATGTACACTCCCTCTTAGCCAGAAAAGACCGCATTAAAAATCTATCTTCAAACGAACCTCAGGAACGGCATAACAACAGAGTCCAAATCTCCTGCAGGAGCATCTTTGTTTTTCATCCCAAAGAAAGACACTGCAGAATTACGTCCTTGAATATAATCCCAGTCATCCTTGAAGCTGTGACAGGGGCATCCATATTTACAAAGCTTGACCTAATAGGGGTTTACCACCTTCTCCAGATTCGTAGTGGCGACGATTGGAAAACAGCCTTCTGCACCTCTTTTGGCCACCATGAATACTTTATGATGCCATTTGGTTTAGCAAACGCCCCAGCAGTTTTTCAAAGATTATCGTCTTCAGAAAAAACATTTATTTGCCAAACTAGAAAAATGCATTTTTCATCAATCTTCACTAAACCGTTTGGGATTCGTATTGCCTGCACAAGGAGCTGCCATGGACCCAACAAAGGTAAAGGCCATTATGCAATGGAAAGAATCAGCGTCTATAAAATACATTCAAAGGTTTTGGGGATTTTCAAATTTCTATCAAACGTTTATGCACAAACTTTGTCGCAGGATCTTGCCATTGACAGCCCTTTTGAAGAAAGGAACACGTTTTCAATGGGGTTATACGGCCAGTCGGGCCTTCAGAAATTCCAGGAAGAATTCACATAAGGACCCATACTGGGACTTCCGAACCAATTGAGAACTTTCATGTTAGAAACCGATGCCTCTAATGCTGCTATCGGAGCGGTCTTAAAACATGTTTTTGAAGACCGCTATGAACACCCCATTGCCTATTTATCAAAGACTTTGACCACATCAGAACTAAACTACACAGTTCTGGAAAAAGAGCTGTTAGCTATAAAGAAAGCTTGGATTGAGTGGCGTCATCTCTTACTTGGTTCTAGGCACCAGGTAACTGTTCAAACTGATCACCGAAATTTGAAAGTGCTTCAACAGTTTGAATGTCAAAACAGTAGACAAGCCAGATGGGCATATTTTTTTCCCACTATGATATCCTGTTTACATTCCTACCAGGAAGCAACAATCAGATGACAGGTGCATTACCTAGATCTAATCAGGAACCAGGAAGGAGCATAAATCAGGAAAAGCAAATCCCCAAAGATACATTTCTGTTCAGTCTCTACCTTTCTCCAACAGATTCAGCAAAACACCTGCATGGACGCTACGGAGATACAAAACCTGATTGATCAACATGGATTAACAGAAAATCAAGGCCTTCTGTTCCACAATCAACTCCTTTTTGTACCGACCCCACAACTACAAGATATGTTATACATGTGTGATGATGCAAAGACTGCTGGTCATTATGAAATACGAGTCACTTTGGAACAAATAAAAAAGAAATTTCTGGTGGCCCTGCCTCACCAAGGACGTCCAAGATTATGTATTAGCATGATACATTTGCAACAAAGCAAGACACCTAGAAGACTACCATTGGGAAAGTTAGTACAGAAAGTCTTACCCACAATACCATGGGAACATATAAGCACTGACTTCATTGTTGAACTACCTCCCTCCGACAGCCAAACCACTATCATGGTAACAATGAATTTGCTAACCAAATTGGTACACTTCATAACTTTGCCACAGGTACAGTCAGCACTAAAGATGGCCAAGATTTTTCTACAAACGATATTTCGTTTACATGGATTACCTTCTACCATTCTGTCAGATAGAGGGCCACAATACACCTCAACATGTTGGAAGCATCTCTGCAAACTATTGGGCATACAAAAGGCACTAACCTCAGGATATCACCCGCAGTCAAATGGACAAACTGAGAGACTTAATCAGTCCCTAGAACAATACTTACGCTGTTACAATTCGGCATCACATGACAACTGGACTGACTTGCTCCATTATGCCGGATTGGCCTACAATAATGCAATTCACTCAGCTATTAAGTGTCAGCCCATTTTCTGTACATATGGTTTTCACCCGACAATAGCACCCACAACTAAACCTCCTGTAAACAAAGCACCTTCGATGGACAAACCTGTTGACCACATTCAATCAAGCCATAGAGCAGCTTTCAAAACACTGGAAGAAAGTGGGGCCTCTGGCAAAAGACAAGCAGACAATAAACATTGGAAGGCTCCATCATTTAAGATTGTTGACAGCATTTGACTCTCTTCCCACTATTTGCCAAGGCATTTAACTCCTTCAAAATTAGCTGCATGCATTTCTGGGCCTTTTAAAATCACCCAAATCATCGGACAGGCAGCTTACAAACTCTGTTGACCTAAAACCTGGTCCAGGATACACCTTGTATTCCATGTATCCAAGTTAAAAGAGAAGATTCCAGACAGTTTCCTTAGGCGAGATAAAGGACCTTCGGCATTCATCGATATAACCACAGGACCCGAGTATGAAGTCGAAGCTATTTGTGATTCCGGGTATTACAAGGAAAACTATAGTATCTTTTGGACTCGAAGGGTTATGATCCCTCCAAACGTACCTGGGAACCTGCCACTGCAGTTCATGCTCCCTTACTCCTCAGGAAATTCCACAGAAGACATCCTTGGAAACCAGGGCCTTTGCCCCCACATAGGGGTATACTTTTAAGAATCAACCCCACTCTTGGTCATTACGACAGCAGTGGAGGAAACAGCATTTGTACGGAAAGTACCTGTCTACAACATGGTAACACAAGTATTCCATCGTTCAAGGTGACAGAACGCTCTAGTGGATTCCAAGATGTAGGACCTTGCAACATGTGAATTTCCAGTGTCATTTTCAGGATAAGATTCTGCTCTCCGGTAAGCTTCTCGCATTGCTTCGCTCTTGCAAGGACGGGCGCTCTGGTTTCTAGGACTGCCTTGCCTCGTTACTCTGTTTCTCTCCCTTTGCTTCATGCTGCGCTCCTTGCTTCCCTTTTTTTATGCTCTACTATTCAATTGTATTCAACCTAACCTAAGACTTACTGCTATCCTCAGCCTTCTCTGCTCCACCTTCAATCTTATTCAAGTATCACCTTAGAGCCTTTCAGAAAACACTCCTCCAGAACAAAGGTTTTTCCCTGCAGGGTTTTTGTTACTTTGGCTTTGCCGTAGGGCTACACGGCATCCTGTTGCCTTCCGGCTGGTGGAAACTCTTCAAGCCATAGTTCCGCTGTCATCATCGCATGAACATAACCTTGGATACAGAACATCTCTGCCAACAAGTCAGTCCTTCCAAACTCTAACAGATGCAGAGACCTTTGGCGTGGATGGATGCAGGTCAGACGTGCCCGTTACGTGGGTGTCAATATGATCATCTCTCTATTGCTTGTGGTTGGTACAGACCTGGCAGGTTAAATTAACAGCATGGTTGTTATTGTAATTGTAAGGATGCAAGATTTTAGTATTGAGTTCATTGAGGGGATGAGGGGGGTGACTGTGTTGTATTTAGACTGTTTTGTGTTCTGTGCTCATAGTATTAGATACTGTGGGGAATCTCCTCATAAAATGGAGCAAGTAATGCACTATTTTTACTTGTGATATACTTATGAAATGCATGGTTGACCTTATTCACAATGGTGATGTGCATATTTCTGGGGAGTAGTGAAGCAGAGCAAACGCTGCTCTAGCCAGCTTCCCTGTATATATTTGTGTTTGGAGCATGTTCCTGTATGACAGGTTCCCAGCACCCACACTTGTGCTGGGGGGAGCATTTCACAATGACAAGCCCTTCATTGTGGAATATAAACAAAAAAGATAAAATCATTGTATTCCTGTTTGAGGGATATAAACCGCTGCTTTCACACTTAAAGACTAATTCATGACTGAGTCAGTAATGTCCCTGTCATGCTTTGTGCACCCCTCTGCCCCTGTTTGCAAAATACACAGGAGAATGTGATTCATTTCTTCGCAGTTCAAATTGCATCCCTTTTGTGAATGCAGAATGTGCATTGAACGGTGCAGAAATGCCTCCTTATTTGTACAAATGCACAAAGGGCACGGGAAAGCTCATCTGAATGTGTGCATCCCTTCACTTTCCCCCAAAATGTTTTGAGAATCTGTCGCCCCTCTATGTTGTTTTACTGTACCACTATACCAGTGGTGAAATGTTTTCGCCTTTATGTGATGAATAAATTGATCATGTGCCGTGATCAAACTTGAAATGCATATTAATAAATTAGAGTGTGAAAAGTGGTGAACCCCTGCTGCAGAGAGGAGTGTTTATACGCCTGATCATCGTGCCAAATTCGGGCTGAGGCTTTACTCTCTCTGAGCTGGATTCAGTGGATTTATAGTTCGGTGATAGTAACGCCTATGGTACTACAAAACAATGGATAGCAACGAGTTTTAAAAACTAACATGGCATCAGAATAGTACAGGTCTAATGCTCTGGTCCTCTAAGCAAGACTTATCAAAAACTGTCAGCCACTGCTAATGAAGAGCATAAAGTGTGTTTGGAAGGGAGCATGCCCATCCCACCCTCTAGGCGCTTTAAGGTGCGACAAGTCCCATTGAAAGAACTATAATAGACCAGGGGGGGGGTGTCCTAAAAGTCCCCACAAGGTTATAATATTATATGCGATTTAGACTTTTATACATAGTGCACACAAACAAGCAAACACCATTTTTGTATATATTAGTAGCCATAGTCAAAGCACAGGGCCTGCACAGCAATGCAGTATTTAGTGTGTTAGACACAGGCCTTTTACTAGTACTGTGATATATCCTCTGTGCTTGGTTCAGGGACTGTTGCATGGTACTTTTTTTAGCCTTTGTCTCAGAACAGGTTCCATAATGCCAGCACATGCGTTTTTTCCATACTTGTGTACCAGTCATTTAAGCCTGCAGAGGCAACTCTTTTGCTGCAAGAGTTGCATACAGTCTCCACAGAGATGCAGAGATGTTTGGTGACCACGTTTTTTGCAGTTACTAAACAACTGTCTGACACTCCACCAGTCCATATCACTACTGCCACTGTTATGGCATCTTTGGCAGGAACATGCTTCAAACACAATACTACACCCCACTTGTGCCAAATGCAAACCCACTCACTAAATGCAAGGACCAAGCAAAGATATAGACCCACACAAAGTGTGTAATGTAGGACTACTTGACTGTGCGGATAGCAAGAAGCAACATTGCAATGTGTAGTATTTGTGAAAAGGAGGTTAGGTGGGGCAAAGTAAGTGAGCATATTGGCACATCAGTTCAGATAGCCCATATGAAAAATACATGAGCTGCAGGCAGAGCAGAACCATATCTAGGGAGATGGCACAGCAAAAGGTTTACTTAATTGTGATTGGATGGCACAAAGAGAGCATTAGGCAAGATTGTATGCAGTACCATGTGGGAGACTGCACCAGCCTTGTCCTCTTGGCAATAGTTAACACAAACTTTGGTATAAGTCTGTACTACACAAGTTGGGAGAGTGACTGAGCAGTCAGGCCTATCTCAAGAGGGGTCAATGTGAGCTGTAGGGTTGCAACGTAGAGTTTCACAGTGACAAGTATCCAAATAACACATGGGCCCTAATTCCGAGTTTGGAGGTAAGGGGAAATAGATGGCGGTAAAGGATTACCGGCATCGCTTACCGCTTTGGGCTATTATGACCAACCAGACCACTATTAACGGCATCGTAAAGTACGATGCCGTTAATAGCGGTCTGGGCGCGTGCACACGACACACCATGCCGGCATCAGCGGCATGCCGTAACCGCAGAAGATCACAAGTGAGGCAGACATGCAAAGAACGGCCTCATGAAGGCCTCATGAAGGCGGAAATAGTGCCTACCGGCATGGCGTAAACACCGGCATCGCCGACCAGGCGTAAAGAGCCCTGAGCAGTGTTTCCAACTGCCACAGGTGCACACAATCAGCACATGTGGAGGCAATGGAGTCAGGCCCAGTACAAAAGGAGCACACCCACACACCACACCCCCTCCCACACCAAGATGATACCAATAGTAGTAGCATTACTGGAGCTGGAGGACCTGCTTGCAATGCCTCAACAACAACAGCTGCCACCACAGAGGAGACGCAGGAGGAGAAGGAGACTGAGACAGGCCCAGCATGCCCCACCAGTGCAGCCACCGTTACCACCCCGGCAGCCCACAATCCCTCACATCAGAGCCAGTCCATTCAATCTAACCCCTGAGCAGATCCACACCCTGTACCGGCTTGACCGGGACACCGTCACCACCATAGTGGACCTGATACACGACGACTTAGTGAGCCTCATAGAAATACGCACCACCATCCCCCCTCTACTGAAGGTAGTGTCAGTGCTCCACTTCCTTGCCACAGGCACCTACCAGCACACAGTGGGGCACATGCATGGCATATCACAACCCTTATTCCATACATGGGTGGTAAATGCAGCCATATGTCGGTGTCACTCATGTTGGCCAGGTACTGTGCTGTCTGACATGCTCACTATTTAGGTCATGGACGCTGTGTGCCTCATGGAATGTCCTACTTTGTGTGGTATGTGTCATGTACGTTACGGCCTTGCACCAGGCATCAGCATTTATGTCTCACTTGCTTCGGCATACTTTACAGGGAGTGTGTGTGTGGCTGACCATGGTGTCACTCTTTGGACAGACATTGGCATTGACTTTCATCAGATTTGGCTTAGCAGTTTTTACTTTGGACACTCACCTCCATCATCAGATGACGAGGCGCCACACTCCATCTCTCCTACACCTTCTATGGATTCTGGGCCAACCATGCTCGCACATGTTTCCTCCCACGGTGTGAGCTTGATGGGAGAACTTGGTCCTCCTCCGGTCTCCAAGGCCTTGGCACGGTTTTCCCGAAAGAATGTTCCGCACCCTCAGCCGCAGGTCATCCCAGCGCTTGCGGCAAGCCTTCACAGTGCGGGGGGGTGTTGCCCACTGCACTGACCTTCTGCCCAACTAGTGCCCAAATTTCTTTTTTGCGCAACACCGCCTCCCTCCTCAAGTTGCTGTTGAACACTGTCCCTGCATGCTCATGCAGGGTGTCGACGAGCATCTGTAGTTCATCCTGGCTGAATCGCTCCTTTCGGAGGCCGGCAGATCCCTTCTTGGGTGAATTAGGCATTCTTGGAAGGTTGGATGCGCTTTTCGGTCCATCACCAGTGTTCCAGGGGTCCTGTGTGGTGAGTCTGGCAATGGATTGTGTTTTTAAAGATGGCTGCTGTGCTCCTTCCCGTTCCTCTGCGATGACGATATTTCCGGTTCCGCTATTTAACGGTGACCGGAAATAGCGGTGACCGCTAATTACAGTCACCGCTAATTACGGTCACCGCTATTTATGGTCACTGCTATTTACAGTCACTGATAATGCCGCTTTGGACTATGGCGGTAGTGTTATCTACGGTGCGCTTGATGCCGGTAAGGGCTTTTTGGGGCCCTTTTGCGGCATGGTGCTAGGTACCTTACCGGCATGGCACAAAGCTTGTGCCCGCGAAGTTGTAATAGTCCGCTATTAGCAGGCTGCTGCCAGCTCGGACAAGCTATTTGCGCCATGCCGGTAAGGCACGATACTTACCTCCAAACTCGGAATGAGGGCCATAGACTCAAGGTGTCTTGCTTAAACAATTATTTATTAATTCAACAGTCAGTTTTAAAATAAGCCTTATTTCGAAGGGAGCAAATATGTAACATTTAAATATACTTCAAAAATACACACTCTCAGTTTCAATAAATCAGTAGATAACCTTTTGGGATGGCACCCACATACTTGCTACACCCTGAGGTGACTTCAATAACTAGGACACTGTGGACATTGCTATATCACTGTTACAATTAGAGCAATACTGAGTTTGGTGTCAAAAAGGAAAAGGTTAGGGAAGGACACAATGGTTAACAAGTTTCTCAAACAGGCAAGCACTTTTGAACTCCTCCTCCCCCGAATGCAATGTAGATTAACCCTTTCCCAGCTATACAAGTAAAGAATGTATGACTTTTGGAGGGACGGATCAAAACACAAAGTCAGAGGTTAGAAGAGTTTTCAGGGAGCCAGGACAGCCAATATTACTTGAGCAAAGTCTAGGGGAGCTGAGGTACTTCTTGAAGGTAAGTAAAAAATCTTGCACAATGTTATAGAGAGTTTTGTAGAAAACGAAATCACTGTTGGGCCACAAGCTGGGAGGCTTGTGGAGGGCAAAGCTGCAAGCAACTCTGCAAAAGGCAGCAAATGCAAGTCTCCATTCAGAGCAAGCAAGCTACACAACCAGAGGTTGTGTAGCTTGCTTGCTCTGAACCCCTTAGTTCACAGTACCTTAGAAATTGGTTCCAGCTGGCTTTTGTTCCTGTTGTTGTATGGCAGATCCTGTTGTTCCTGGGCCTCAGTCGTGGGGACAAGAGGGAGGATATCTGGGGACTCTTGCACTACAATTCTAAAGGTTGGCGGCAGCAATGGGCAAAGTTCAGATCAGCGGCACTTCGCGGTTTCAGGTTCTCGCGAATAGCACCACTGTGGTTCTTGGGCACCTTGTGGACTTTCCTTGCTTCTGGGGTCCATCACTCTGTTGAGGTGGCTCAGGCTTAGTCAGACCTTCTTCGAGGGAGTCTAGAGGATCTTCCTGGAGCTTGTGTCCGGCTTAAAATTTATGCACTCGATACTGGTATTCCTCTCCCTGGCACTCGGTTCCTGCAGCAGCAAATGGAAGTACAGCCAGCAACGAGAGGATTTCCAGAATAGTTTATCTTGGGGTCGATTGGTCCCATCAACCCAAGGATACAAGTCGTCCTTTGCAGGGCTTGTCTAGTCAAGGCAAATTCAGAGCTTCAGCATTGCAGTAATGCTTCCCTGGGCAAACCAATGGTCCCGGAGTTGCAGCAAGCTTCTCTTCCAAGTTCTTCTTCGGAATCCTTTGTCCAGTGGTCGACTCTGCCTTCCTTGCAAAAGACCTTGCCTTTTATGCAGTCTCTCCCATTCATTTACAGCCTAGCTGTCACTCCCACTGTAGGGTGGCTGTCCTCCAAGGGCAGCCAGCCAATCACCTTTGGGTGCATTCCTGTAACCAAGGAGAATAACCACAGGGAGTTTTGGGAACCTCCCTCGCTTCCTGCCCTGCCAGACACGCTGGAGCCAGAGGCAGGCTTCACCAGTGAACCCCGCCAAAGGCAAAACAAACAAAGGGACCAAACCTGGTTTGGCCACAGAGTAAATATCAGGAAGGACCTTTCCAACAAGAAATGGCGAAAAAAAAAGACTACGGCCATTTTGACAAAATGGGCACCCATGGGTGCTAAACTGCAGCTGCGAATGCAGCCCACTGTAAAAACACACAATGGTATGAAAAAGTAAACCACTGCCACCAGCCATTAATTGTAGAAAGGGTAACATAAACATGTTACATGAGAAAGTAGACAAAGGGGATACTAAGTAACCCCTCCAGCACCCTGTGTAAAATAGTGTGTGCTGGGTCTAAAACGTTACAATTGTAAGTAACGTCAATTTTACTTTACTGTTTTTGGAAACAGCAGTTTATCCAAGCGAAGGTACTTAAACCTTTGGGAAATCTGAAAGACTTCTGTGTGCCACAGCACTGAAGGTGCTGTGTGTTGCAATGTCAAACTATGATGCCTATGGAGTTTGTCAGACTCCAAAACCAAAAGAAACACAGTGTTCAAATCAAGGAAAAATACATGAGAGAGTGGGAAAGAGGTCTCACTCTGTCCAGGATAGAAATGTGAAGTCCTAACCAGGGGTGTTGCTAAGTCTGGAAAAGACCCGGGGCTAAGCTGATGTCGGAACTGTCGGGACTCGGGGCGTGCTAGTCTTTTGGCTGTAGCTCCTGAGATTCTATCCGGGGCTACAACCAAAAGACCCGGGGCTATAGCCCCCTTAGCCCCCCCCTTGCAACGCCCCTGGTCCTAACGTCCATCAAAAGAGCTGGGGGTCTGCAAGGTATAAGGGAATTAGCACATTTCTGAGAATTCTCCATAACAGAGAAAAACCCATAAAGCTGTGTGACCATGATGTTGGTTTCTGACCGGACCCTGACATGCCTAGTGATGTCTGAGATGTCATCTATGAAGGCAAGGTTTTCTCATCTAAGAACCAGAACAGTAATCATGTGGGTGGTAGTCACCAGATCATGTCCGTTACATGTAATGGAAAGGTACGCTGCTTGCTGGGGTTGTGTCGCATGTGTAGGTTGAGCAGAATTGTACAGATCTCACATGGCAATGTAAAGCCATTCTCCTCAAGGTCAGAGGGTCTTGATGACTTCTCTGTATTAGCGAAATTGTGGAAAAGCCTACACAAACCATGAGGGCTGTGAGCTCTGGATGGGGGTGGGGGGATACTCTGCCAGTTTCTTTGTCCATTTCTACACAACTGTATGTAAATAAAGCTGACACTACTTTTGCTGCCTTGGTTACTTATTGGATTTATTTGCCGGTTTCCACAAGAGCCAGGCCGGCATGAACATCAATGCTGCAGCCTTGCGGGCATCCCATGCCCCCCTTCACCCCTGCACCCGAACAACCAAAACAACAAACGAGAAGGATCTTGCAGTAGACCAGGAAGGTTGAGGCATTGAAAATACAAAATGCATATGACAGTAAAGGAGCGGTGACTTGCCAGCTTGAGGCCATAAAATCAAAGATGCACTCTGTGTGTGGACCTGCTCTCATTCTGTTTTGTTGAAAGTCTTGGCTCCTGCTAACTGATAGCACGTCTGGCACACAGGTTGAAGATCTAGAGCTGTCACTATTTTTCTAGGACCGCAGTCACCAAGCTGTATCACAGGTTGTCGCACAGCTCCAAAATGCACTCTGGGAATCTTGAGTTGCTCTCTCCTGCAAGTCTTCGCTCTTTCACATGGTGGCCCATTTCATTCAGCCACGTCATGTTCCTTACATGTTGTCTTAGCCACTGTTGGGGGTCTCTGTGTGCCCCCACGCGTGCCCGTGAGCCCCTCCACCCACAGACTCAGACCAGACATGTCTGTGTGCTTCGGGCTCCCCGGTCGCTCTGCCGCGGCCGGGAACGCCCCGTTTATTTAAGACGCACGCGGCGACGTGCAACGTCACGTCGCCGCGTGCGCGTCTCCCTCACGGGGCAACGCCACACTCCTCCTTTTTCCGGGAGGAACAACAACAACAGACACTTCCAAAAATTGCACTGCACACAACATAACAACTACAAACTCAGAGCCCATGCCCCTTTAATGTCAGCCTCCCGATTCCCCTTACTCCGGAACACAGTCAATCGGCCCCAGCACATAGTCTCCGAGATAGGCAGGTCTCCCTCGCCCAGCCCTCTGGGGGTACCTCCCGCCTACCTCAGCCGCAGGAGTCCCAGCTGCTCCAGTGCCTCGTTCTGGCGACCCCACGAGTTCCCCCCGGGGGGTATCTTCATCCGGGAGGACAGTCTCATCCGGGTCAGGCGGGAGCTCAGCTCGAGAGTCCCCCAGTTTCTTAAAGAAGCTCACATTCCGAGTGACAGCCGACTTCCCGTCCGAGGCCGTTACCATCGATCCCTTTACTGCCACCACGTCCAGCGGCTCCGGTTCATATGGGAGCGAGAGTTTTCCGTGGGGATGCCGATTCCTGATCAGCACTTCGTCGCCCGGTTCCAGCCGCTGCGGACGAAGACCCCGCCGTATGTTCTCTTGATATGTCCTCGCCTGTCGCTCCGCTTCCACCCGTTGGTCATCTATTACGCCGGGTTCCTTTTCATGCACCTCCGGGAGGAGACCTCGGGGGCACCTTCGGAACAGGACTTCAGCCGGGGCCACCCCCGTTGAGGCGTGTGGGGTGGTGCGGTACACTCTCAAGAACTGGTATAGCGCCCGCTGGAGGGGCTGGCCCTGTCCCTGGGCTATCCGGAATGTTTTGTTCAATGTCCTCATCAGCCTCTCCGCGTCCCCGTTCGCACGGGGCCACAGCGGGGACACCTTCCGGTGCGCCACTCCACAGCTCTCCAGAAATTCCGAGAACCTAGCGCTCTGGAATGGGGACCCATTATCCGAGCACAGAGTCACGGGAAACCCATGGGTGGCAAAGATTTTCTCCACAGCGCCCACCACGTGCTCAAATGCCACCGACTCGACGAATTCCACCTCAGGGTATCGGGAGTATTCATCCACAATGGCCAGGAAGTGAGTGCCTACGGCCGTGGATCCGAAGTCCGCATGTACGACCTCCCACGGGTCCCTCGTGGCATTACTTCGATTTCAGGCTCCCGCTGGACTGGGGAGGCCGCCTGGCACCACACACAGGCCGCTACGAAGTCGTCCACTTTTTTTTCTAGCTCGGGAAACCACACCTTCAGCCTCAGTCTCGCCTTCGTCTTGGCAGCCCCTTGGTGTCCCTGGTGTGCCAGGTTGATGACTTCATGGATCTTGGAGCCCGGCACCACCAGGCGATCGCCCCGCAGCAGCAGGCCCGACTCCGTGAAGGACAGTTCGTCCTTTACCTTCCAGAGTTGCTCGAGGGTCACTTTAGCTTCTTGAGTGCGCCCTGCCACCAATTCCAGCACGGACTTCCAGGACCCCGACCGCATCGAGCTCCTCAAGATGCGGAAACACTCGTCGTTGGCCGCCGCACTCTCCAGTTCGGGTAGCGGCATTGCGTTGGGGGTGGCACCCTCTACCACCATCCTGACGTGGTCATCGGCTTCCTCAGCACACGAGTCATGTGCGGGTCCTCCACCGCCCACCGGGTGCCTGGACAGGTAGTCAGCCGCATTGTTGGTACCCGGCCGGTAGATCAGGGTGACGCTATACTCCAGAAGGGCCAACATCCACCTCTCGATTCTGGCTGGTGGTTTTGAAGATGATCCGGCCATGATCGGAAGCAGCGGCTTGTGGTCCATTACCACTGTCACGGGTCTCCCCAGCACATAAAGCCGAAAATGCCGACAGCCCCACAAAACAGCCAGGGCCTCGCGTTCGATCTGCGAGTATCTCTGTTCGGTTTCGGAGAGGGCTTTGCTGGCATATGCCACTGGCCTTATCCCCCCATCTCTGCCCACTTGGGTGAGCACAGCACCGAGGCCAAACGGGCTGGCGTCCACCACGATCTCGGACTCCAGGGCGGGGTCAAAAAAAGCCACGGTATCATCTGCTGTCAGGGCGCCTTTGATGTCCTCGAACGCCGACTGTTCCAACGGGCCCCACTGCCAGGTGGTATCCTTTTTCGTCAGGGCCCTCAGAGGCTCCGACCTCGAGGCGAGATTCCTGATGAAGCGCCCACAGTATGTTACCATTCCCAGGAAGCTCCGCACGTCTGACGCCGACTCAGGGGGGCGCGCGGTTCTGATGTCCTGGACCTTCCTGGGGTCCGGAGATACACCGCCCTCCTTGAAGATGAAACCAAAGAACTCAATGGTCGGGCGGAGGAACTCGCACTTGTCCTTGTGGAGAGTGAGCCCCAGCGACTGCAGCCTCTCGAGGGTCTTGGCCAGACGTTTCAGATGTTCCAGTTCCGTCCTGGCAAAGACCAGAATGTCGTCACTAATGTTTAGGACGCCCTCCAGGTGTGCGAGAGCGCCTCGGATCAAGTTCTGAAATACCTCGGCTGCTGACGACACTCCGAAACTCAGCCGCTTGTATCGGTAGAGCCCCCTGTGGGTAGTGAAGGTTGTAATATATCGGGACTCTGGGTGGAGGACAACTTGGTGGTATCCAGCTCGTAAGTCCAACTTAGAGAAGAACCGGGCCCCCTGCACTTCAGCAATGATGTCATCGATTGTCGGGGTCAGGTGTCGTTCTCTCCTGATGGCCTTGTTGGGCAGCCTCATGTCCACACAGATCCGGACGGAGTCCGGCTGTTTTGGTTTCCTCGCCACTACGATAGGGGATACCCATGGTGTGGGGCCCTCCACCTTTTCGATTATATCCAGGTTCACCAGGTTGTCTAGTTCCCTGTCCACCTGGTCCCTTAGATGAAACGGGATCCGCCTGTGTTTCAGAGCCACCGGCTGCACCGACTCATCAATGTGGAGCCTCACGGGGTCACCCTTCATTCTCCCAATCCCTTTAAAGATGTCAGCATATTTGTCCAGCAGATCGTTGATGTCCTCTAAGTAGACTGAGTATGCGAAGCTCACTATGCCAAGAACCTCCGCTGCCGCACAACTCAACAGGGTGTTGCTGCTCACCGGAGTCACGTAGAAGCGGGCCTTGATCTTCGACCCGTCATGCTCCACCTTGGCGACAAACGCACCGTCCAGTGGCAGGGGCTCCCGCCCACCAAATGCAAAAATGCGGGCTCTCGGCGTCGCCAGCCTCGGGGGTGGGTTGAGCGCGGCATAATATCCTCTCGCCATTACGTTGACTGAGGCCCCCGTGTCGACCAGCACCGGGACCGGCGAGCAGTTCACCTCCACGACGCATCTCGGCTGTCTCCTGCTCCTCCCCTTGAGGACTTCCATGCTGGAGACGAAGAAGATATTCTCCTCATCCTCTTCCTCCACTTCTTCCGCCGGCGTCTCCTCTCCCGCCTGTTCCACCTGAGCTACATTGGGTGGGCGGTTTTGGCGAGGGGTCCACAGACGGGGTTGTCCCCTCGGAATCAGTACAGGCAGGGTCGCCCTGCACACCCTCGAGAAGTGGTCGGGCACCCCACAGCGTCCGCAGATCTTTCCTATTGCCATGCACTCAGACGAGTGGGGGAGGTCATAGCCGCACTTCTGGCATGACTCCACTGGCTTACCAGCTCTGTCTCTGGGAGCCCCACCGGGCCTTCGCACCCCTCTGCCGCCTCGCCAGACAGCGCACACCTCTTCCGGCCTCGCTGCGCGGGATCCGGCCTCCATCTTGTTGGCACGGGCCTCCGCCACCTCATGGCACCGCCCGAGCTCCAGGATTCTGGGCAGGGTGAGTCCGGGCTCTCTCAGGACCTGTCGCCTCAGCTTGCCAGATGAACATGCCTGGATTAGCATGGTCCTCATCATATCCTCCGCATCCCCCCACGCACACCCTTGGGATAGGCGGCGCAGGCGGCCATAGAAGGTGTCGAGCGTTTCATCCTCCTTTTGTCTGGCCGAGAGCATGACGAACCTCTCATAGTCCACGTTGGCAAGGGGAATGAAATGCGCGAGGAGGGCGGCTTTGGCTTGGTCATAGGAGTTGTCCACCGGAGTTAACGACTCAAATATCTCCTGTACAGCTGCTCCGGCCGAATACAGCATCGTAGCCACCTTGCTGTCATTGTCCGTGACCTGGGCGGCCCGAAAGTACATGTCCAGCCGTCCAATCCATCTTCTCCATCGGGGGCCCAGGCTGGACGGAGGACCCGTAGCGTCAAACTCCGGAATGGGCTGCAAGGCCGCTTGCGCCCTGGCTTGGGCCATGGCCAGGGGTGGTGGTTGGTTCGGGGGAAGAGCGGCACCAACCGTCGGTGTAGGCAGCCCAGACGTCGCAGGATGTGGGGTCGGCTGTGGGGGATTCTGTTGAAACAAATCTGCCAGGCTTTCGTCCTGCGAATCCTCCGAGGCCGTGGCAGTCGCACCCTCCAGGGCGACAAGATCACTCATGGGCCCAAGCGCACAGGCACCCTCGTTCTAGTCCTGAGGGCCGCAACTTGCACCTCTCCCCACACTGCCACCACCCTCGTGATGATGAAAGGGTTAAAGGAGCTACCTTGAGGCGTCTCGTTCCAGCGTGGATCTCAGGAGCGGGCATGCCATCACCCACGTGATGATGAAGGGGTTGAAGAGGGTCCTTGAACCAAATGTTCCAAAAATTGAGCTTCAGAAATGGAGTGGGCTGAGAAGGCCCAGCCACCTCAGTCCATCTTCCAGCTACCACACGACGTTACAGACTGAAAATTGGCCAAAACATCAAAATTCAGAAAAGGGCCTGCGGGTTAGGCTGCCCGCAGTCAGCAAATCCAAAAATTGGGCTTGGATGGCCTTCCGACTCCAAACCGGAGCTTTCGGAAGTTCCTCAGCCACGTGCGCAAGATGGCCGCCAGCTGCGTGTATGGTCCGCGGCCACAGCGTGAGACGAAACATCCGCGGATGTTTCGTCGTCGGAGAAAAATTATCCGGGATCGCTCTCACCGCCGGGCCCGGGCATCCAACACTCGTCGCCACTGTTGGGGGTCTCTGGGTGCCCCCACGCGTGCCCGTGAGCCCCTCCACCCACAGACTCAGACCAGACACGTCTGTGTGCTTCGGGCTCCCCGGTCGCTCTGCCGCGGCCGGGAACGCCCCGTTTATGTAAGACGCACGCGGCGACGTGCAACGTCACATCGCCGCGTGCGCGTCTCCCTCACGGGGCAACGCCACAGCCACCTCCTACTCTCTCCTCATATTTCTCGCAATGCTACAACACCAACTCCATGGAATTACATCCTAACTTCCATTCCACTAACGTTCTTCTCTCTGTGGCATAGACTTCAATTGCTTCAATAAGGGCAGTGATTGGCTAGTCTTTGTCCTCCGTAGCTTGAATCCAGAGGATTTGCTAGCAATCTGGGGCCCCACCTGCCCTGCAGGTGATTCTTCTCCATTTCTCATTGATTTTATGTGCAACTCGTTTACAATTAAGCTCCCTTGAGTCCAGGGCTGAAAAGAGGGGCACTCCACCTTCAAATCAGTCCAATTCCAAATGGCTCCTTGCTCAGTGCGTCCCTGCATTCTGTCTTTAAGTAATGGCATGTTACGCGACTTTCTGGCCATTAATGCTTGTTTTTTTACTCGCATGCCTCTCTTCGCTCCAGAGCTGGGGTGCATAGCAGCGAATTCATCCACTCGAGAATTCCTGAGTGCGCTGGTGACCCCCTCTTCTCATAACTTTTCTTGCCACTAATTTGCTCCTGGAGAAGAGCCTCAAGAACATGCAGTGCAGAGAGTCTGCGCAAGACCATTCAGTGGAGGAACTTGTGGGCCAATGTGCGAACACTGTTATGCTTCTGTGTGGGGACAGGTCACATTTATTTATTTATTTATGTATCTTTGCATTTATTTAAGCCCACCAAACCCAGAGGCATCAGGGCACTAGTTACAGAAAGTGAAAAGAACAATTCATAAAGTGAAAGAAAGCATATAGGTTAGAACGTAATTGTGCTTAATAGAAGCAGGTTTTGTCAGGCCTCGCCTCATGGTATGGGGGCTACTGCAGGCATACAAACCAATGTAAGAGATGAAATAGATGAGAGCACACAGACTGGTAGGGGGGACTACTTCAGGCAAGCACAAGCATGTGAGACAAAGTAGTTATGTGTGTATGGTGTATGTTACATAAACAGCACAAGGCTGCCGGGTCAAATCGGTAATCCTCAGACAAGATAGGTTAAATGAGAAGTGCAGGGCTGCCAGGTTAAATTGGTAAATTGCAGGCAAGATAGGTTACATGAAAATCACATACATAAACATCACAGGGCTGCCAGGTCAAATTTGTAATTTGCAGACAAGAGAGGTTACATGAGCAGCGCAGGGCTGCCAGGACAAATTGGTAATTTGCAGACACGATACGTTATATGAGCAGCGCAGGGGCTGCCAGGTCAAATTGGTAAGTTGCAGACCCGATACGTTGCATGAGCAGCGCAGGGCTGCCAGGTCAAATTGGTAATCTGCACACAATATAGGTTACATGAGCAATGCAGGGCTGTCAGGTCAAAATGGTAATTTGCAGACAAGATAGGTTACATGAGCAGCACAGAGCTGTCAGGTCAAATTGGTAATTTGCAGACAAGATAGGTTACGTGAGCAGCACAGAGCTGTCAGGTCAAAATGGTAATTTGCAGACAAGATAGGGTACATGAGAAGCACAGAGCTGTCAGGTCACAATGGTAATTTGCAGACAAGATAGTTTACATGAGCAGCACAGAGCTGTCAGGTCAAAATGGTAATTTGCAGACAAGATAGGTTACATGAGCAGCACAGGGCTGCAAGTTCAAATTGGTAGGTTGCAGACAAGATAGGTTACATGAACAGAGCAGGGCTGCCAGGTCAAATTGGTAGGTTGCAGACAAGATAGGTTACATAAATAGCGCAGAGCTACTACAGAAGTACAACCAGCACAAGGACAAAATCAGTAGTGCACGGTCTGGAAAAACCTCGCCTCATGGTACAGGAGGAGAGTAGCAACACAGGAAAGGAACACAGGAAAAGGCAAAACAAAAGAGCCTGCTGCAGTTGCTGACAAGTAGACAGCGATGTGGGTTGACTACAATATAGCTTGAGGAATAGCGCTTACAGGGTGACCCACAAATGTGTGCTGTCAAGGACAGTAACAACTATGCTATTGGCTCATTTCTGGACACAGCCTTTCTGGACAGCCTGTCTGTCATGTTCCCAGAATGGCAGGCTCCACTGGTGCAAAATAGTTTTGCAAACCAAAATAAAAGAGGCTTTTAAAGGTGGCAGAAAGTAGTCATTGGAATCAGTGGAATCCTGATAGGAAACAAGATGGCCCCTGTGGCCTCTTGCTTTCTATCTTTTGTTACCTTCTTTTCCCAAAGTCCCGTGAAGCCCTGACTCTGCCCCTTTCACCAGACTGGCTGTTGGGTGCAAATTCCATAAATGGTAGTGTGGGGGAAGTGCTGACCAGACTGGCTGGAGCCTTCCCAACGACCGTATGTTGTGGGTAGGCCCGTGTGGTGGGTCCTGGGTGAATGGAGTGTGTGACGAATATGCATTCTGTGTTATGGGTATCTAGTATCTGGTGTTTACACAATGACTGAGACAGCCCTGCCCGAAACTGGTAGGAATGCAATGTGTAGTGCTGAATGGCAGAGTACTTGCCCGAATCCACATTCCCTGTTGCGAGTGTCTGGATGAGAAGAATGGCCTGAATGCACTGTGCGCCTTATTGGCTGACTGACTGCCTGAATGCCCTTCTGAATGATTGGTTGCCTGAGTGTGACCCAGCAGGATTAATGGGAGATCAACAGCATATCTGGGGGCCTCTCACTGCTAGGAATCATTCAGAAGCTGAAGTTGATGCTCGATGCTTACTCTCGAAGCCGAGCCGGAAGAAGAATGTGAACCGTTGTACCCTTCCGTGTAATCTGAAAGCTGCTGTGTCTTCAAGAACTGATCCAAGAGAGGACTTGGTAAGGAGACCTCTCCCTGAGCTACGAGGGACCATTATGCACCAGCTGATCTTTACCAAAGTTCCCTGGTAGACAGACCTACGAAAGGCTGCCGACCGGAGAAGGGGATCGCTGAGGAGAAAGAAGAGAAGCACCGGACAGTCGTCCACCGTCAGCGACCGCCGTTGTTGACCGAAGCCGCAGCGCTCCATTTGCCTAAGAACATTTGATCCAATGACTCCCTTGTTCATTATCGTCGACTGCTTCCATCCTGCCAGAGAAAGTCAAGACCGCCGACTACTGAGGAGAATGCGCCGGTGGGTTTCCCACCACCTGAAGACCTCAGAGACGCTGACGAAGCTACTGAAGCCAGCCGTGGTCACGCCTGCTCGTCGATGGCAGACGCTGATGACTTGACGCCCTTGCTGGGCCAAAGTTCTTCACTAAATCTTTGCAGCAACAAACCATTGTCATCGAGGTGCACCGCATGCCTCCCCTGTTGCAGGATGTTTTGATCACTCGTCTACGAGTGCAACAAGGACCGAAGCTGCTGCCTCAACGACAATATTCACCCTTTCTTCCTCTCGGAAGTTCGATGATCTGTGGCTCCTGCCTGAAAGGGAGCGCACTCAGGAAGGGCCCTTTGATTCCCTGACAAGGAACTCTACCACACAAGGTACATTTGGGTTGCAGAACTATATGTTAATGTTAAAGGATATTTGTACCACACACTATCACCACTGGAGTGGTCCCCTGGCGCTCTATAGAAGAAGATAAGACTTTAATAGACACTATATGGACTGGGCTTGTAGTGCATCTTCATTTACAGGTTGCCCAGGTGGGGGGATCCTCATACGGAACTGTACCTAGTGGTAGGGGCCAGTATTCTGCCAATTGTTTAACCAACTTATCTTCCTCCTAAGTCTATGGATGATATTGTTTTACTGTGTTGATTCGCATGCTATTTGAACTGATTACAGTTGATGCATTTTAATGAAATCAGAAAAATTGTGTTACCACCTAGAACTGTATATATTTACCATTTTACAATTGTCAGAGCACAAAGTGTATTATCGTGATTGTGTATATAACCATGAATGTTATTTATATAAAGAGCTGTGTTTTAACTAGCATAGCGTGTGGACATTCCTTTGTGGGTGCTTGGGGACTACACTGTACCTAAGAACCAGCCCGCATCACCTCCTGATAAGCTAGGCCTTGATTACTCAACCATAGCTACCCTATAGAGAATCTTGGCTGGGGTCCTCTGTGCCTCTCCTCTGCCATATAGAGAGCAGGAGTACAGACACCCCCCCACAGTCCCAGTTGCTCTACACTCACAGCATATGGCACATCTCTGTAGAGTTCCTTCTACCATGGAGTCGAGCTTCGGAAACCAGACCTTTTGTCTTGGTAATATTTTAGTCGATACCACCCCTCGATGACCTTCGTGTGTGAGATTGTTTACCCGCTGACGCAATGAGCTGGGCAACACTATTCTGCAGCCTTTGATCACAATGTGGTCCTCCACAATGGTGAGCTCAACCTGCACCAGCCCCATACTGTGTACACCCTCTCTGTTTTTCGCCAGAGATTTAGCATGTTTCATTGTTCTGTGCCATGCAACTGGCAATGATGTGTAAGGCTTGATTCAATTCAGATTTACTCCTGAGCATTGTCCAGTCAATGGGGAATGGTTTCTCTCTTCCAAAATACCTTCCTTCTCGAGCCCTTTGCTCAGCTACCTCCAACTCTCTAAGGGTTAGATGCTTCTCCAGGCAGAGAGTCGTGGGTAGATCTCTCCCTTCTTCAGGTTCCTCCATCTGGAAAGGCCTCCTTGCCCTTCTCAAACTTCATCTGGACCAGCAGCTGAAGTTGCAGAAGCAGCTCAAAACTTTCCTCTTCTCGTCTGCTTTCTCTCTCTCCCTCCCCTGCTGACCTACCTGTCTGATGTACCGACTGGTTTCTTGGCTACCCTCAGATTCTTACTGGGTACCAGGATCTTTCTTGATCAGTCACCCTTGCATTGCCTCTGGGCCTACTATGCACTTAGGGGCTGTAACTCTAACCCTACTATCCCTTGTTCGCCCTGCACTACCCAGATTCGCGCTGCCCTGCCTGCACTTACTCAGAGCATTGCTGCCATGTTTTCCCTTCCCCTCTCCCTTGCACTTCCTCCTCTCGCACTTGCACGATCTGAATGACACAAGGCCTAGTAAGTTTGTTTGTCTTGTCCTCCCTCTGTCTTCTCTCCCTTGTCTTGTCGCACCTAGAAACACTTGTGTACAGGCGCATTATAAATTACTTATCATGTCATATCATATCATATCATGTAATACACTACATAGTTGAGGTAGGTGTCAGCTATGGAAGGCTCCACCCTGGCAGGCCCCGTAGGATGTCGAGACAGGTAATTGGACGGGCTGTCTCGCTGTTTATCAACTCGCACAGATTATATCTTACTACGGGACCCAAGGCTAAGGACGACCTGTATCCATCTTGCCCAGCTTGGCTCCAAATGATGGTGTCCTTTAGATCAAATTCTGGGGGCAAGTGTAGTGCCAGTGATTGAGCCTGTGCTGGCTGAAACATTCCTGATGCCCTTGCAGGCACTGTAGCCGGTATATCCCCATCTGACATGTTGGGGGTCGTACTTGGGTATGATATCTGCAACGCTTGGCCGTCTGCATTGATTGGGCTTTTCTTTTGTCCCTTAGAGGCTCACCACCGGGTGTTTATTGGCTCCTCTTACTTGTGTCAGCATGGAAATATCCACTACACTAGGATAAGATTCCTTAATTCCTTTGTTTCCTTCTTTCCCCAGAATTATTCTACAGTGTTACCTCATTCACCCACCAGGTCATGTTATGTCATGTTAAAGGTTCTTATACTGCGAATGTCACCACCTGCCGTGGTCCCTTTGGCGGATCTGTAAGGCAAAAGGAAGAGTGGGTTGTAAGTTAGTGGGACTGAGCAGGAGAAAGAGCAAGAGAGCTTGAATGTGCAGTTGGCGGCTTCAGTTCAGTTTACACTGTTAGCTGAGTTTAGGTGTATTTTTTCAGTTGGAAGCCATAATGTGCTGTTGTGCGGAGCTATGTGTGGTTTGTTTTGTTGTTGCAGTGTAGTGAAGTGCATGGGGTTTGCTGTGCTGTAGAGGTATGGTTGTGTTTAATTCAGAGTTTGGGAGGTGTATGCAGACAGGTGATTTTTTCTTAGTCGGTTTAGTTAGTGGCCTCATTACCTAGATGTGACACAATTTAATATCCAACAATTCTATCTAGATGCGACACATGCTAATCTTCATATTTCTATCTAGATGTCACGCATGTTAATCTCCACAATTCTATCTAGATGTGACGTATGCTAATCTTCAAATTTCTACTCCACTCCAAACTGCTCAGAATGCAGACTGTGTCCTACTAACACAATTTGCTTGATGCAAAGTATGGCCACCTTACACATCGAGGCTAGATTCAAAAAGGCTAATTCATACAAGTAGGTTAAATGCCAACTATGGCTGATAAGCATAAATAGAGTGAATGCCTGTGGAAGTAGGATATTAGGTAATGAGAGAGTTGGGTAGTTAATGGAATACAGTAATGGCTGTAGCCCCTACCTACACCACGCTTAACTTGTCAGTTGGTGCTGGTTGACGTGGGTGGCGGCACACTGGGTTTTACATGGGGCCTTCCATGACCAGAGCGCTGATGCACCAAAGCCTGAGCCTGGCGGCCGCATCTTGTTGCGCTGATCTTTGCACTGGGCAGGGCTGGATGTATGCCGCCACAGGACCTCCTGAGGCCAAAATGTATAGTATTTGTCAGGAGGAGCCACGGGCTGACTCCTTGTTCTGCCGCTCAGCAGCAGGTCAATGCACGGCTTGCCAAATCAACTGGTGACACCTGCTCACACTGCCGAGGCTCAGTGGCCACTAGTGGGTTCATCCCAATGTCGCCAGTGTGCTGACCTCTGTACCCCGAGTGTATCGGGCGGAGGGTCTCTCTCTCTCATGCACCAATGGACACAGACACAGGGAGAACTTACTGCTATATCTTTATTGCACTAACAGTTTTCCCCGGGGCCCTGACCCCTTCCTAGTACCAGCCACTTCCCTCCAGTTCCACCTCAGAGTGGCCACTCTCTGCATAATGAGGCCAACGGGCCAAATAACTAAGCCACATTGCAACACCGCTGCCTCTAAGCGGGCTCTAGCTTGCTGGACCTAAAAGGGAAAATGAGAAAAAGAGCTGTCAGGTGGGGACAAGGAGACAAGAGAAGGGAGGATGGAGTACAGGAGAGGAAGGAGAGAGGAGGGACTGAGAGAGAGAGGGCGAGAGAGAGTGAGAGGGAGAGACAGAGAGAGGGAGAGAGAATCTGTGCATCTTCTGAACACCCCCTTTATGGACTGCTCCTCATTCCTCATGGCTCAGTAGTGTTTGGGTGATGCCTCCTGTTATGTTCTCTGGTGATGCTCAACACAGTCCTAAAACAGCATCTTACTGCACCATAGCAGCAATCCACAGAAAGGACAGGACAGTGCACAGAAGTTCCAGAAAGGCTCAGCAGTCCCTGGTGCTGGTACAAGTACACTGCTCCCCAGCCGAGCAGGGATCTGACTAACCTGTGTCAGTGGCATGCTGGCCACGAGGTGGCTGCTGGATAAAGCACCTTGAGCTGGCATGTTTGCTAACATTGTCGCCACGCTCTTGGTGGTCGCTATCCTGGGAGTCGCCATGCTGGCCGTGGCCAACTAGTTTATCACTGTGCTGGTGATGGCTGCCTCTGACCGACGTGTGATGCTGTGATGGCATGTCTGATGTATCGCCATGGCCGATCTGCCAAGCAAAAACTTGCCACTGGGGATCCCCCTGCAGACCAACCTGCCACCATTGTTGTAGGTGACCATCGCCCCTCCATTTAGAAGTGTGAAGTACCATCATGTCCATTAACCTGGTGGTTGAGGTTTTACTGCTTGGAGTGCTGGTCTCCTGTCATCATCCCCGCCAGTACTGTTACTGCTCTTTTCGTTGCAGTCATTGGACCAGCCAGTTTTGCCACTGGTTGTGACAGTGCTGTTGCTGACACTGGTGAGGGTGGGGCTGGCGCTGCTCTCGACAGCGTCCACACCGACAGGCAGTACTCCCCCTCCTTCTCTCTGCTGTATGTGTGCAGTGATGACTTTGTCGTGATTGGGCCTATGTGTCCATACTCCGGCTCGGAGCTGCTGATGGGTGCTTAAGCTTGGTGAACACCAATGTTGATGGAACATTCTGTCCTCATACAAGTCTTTATATTACTCCATGATGGCCACTTCCTTGGAGTAAGAGTTGTTGGCTTGGAGGAGCAGAGGCTGTGGGATCTGGAACAAACTATGGCTCAAGCAATCTTTCACAGTGGACATCCCAGGTTGAAGTCTGCGTTAGCAGAGTGGTGGGGCGGGTGGCATCTCTGGTATTTCCTGCTTCTGTGCCTCTTCCTCCCTAAGTGGTGTACTTCAGTGACGGCTCGCTGCATACAGGGCCTGGCGAGTCCATCAGTTAAGTTTCCCTAAGAAAAGGGTTGTGCAAAAAATAAATATATATATTAAAATGGTCCAAGGTAAGCAAAAGTGTGTGAAAGGAAGAAGGGTTTAGAAAAATGGTGAGCTGATGCAAAACAGGGGAAGGTAAGGGTGAGGGTATTGTAGGGTAGAAAAGGAAAATAGGAAGGGAATGAGGATGGGATGGAGAAAGGGTTTAGAATGGCATGATGATGCAAAATAAGGGAAACTAAGGCAAAGGAGTTAAGACGGTCAAAACATGGAGGAGTGTGAAATAATGGGAACATGTGAATGAAGAAAAATGGGGAAAGTAAGAGATTAATCCTTTTAACGGGGCATTCTGCCCATGGATAATCCAAAATCCGGATCCAAAAGATTAAAAACGCACAATTCCCTGTGATTTTGGCTGATATCACGAACAACGAAACAACGTTGACACCATGGGGGTAATTCATAGAATTTAGCGCACAAGTGGCGCACGCGGCTGGCGCACAGTGTGCGCGTGTGAATCTCTGCGCCAGCCGCGTGCGCTAAAATCCATTTCCGCACACAGCGTATTCATGGATTTTAGCTACCAAAACCAGCCGTGGCGCAGCGACCCTGCAGCAGCGCCAGTTACGCCCCCAAGAACGCTCCTCGCGCAGGGAAAAGCCATCAAAATCCCCAGTCCAGCGCAAAGGGCTGCGCTAACCATGTACCAGCACAGCAAGCGGGGTACGTGTATTACTGGGGTTCGCGTGAAGTTTCACACGCGATTTCAGCAGGGTACGTGTATTTCAGGGGTGCGCGGGAAGTTTCACACGTGATTTCAGCAGGGTACGTGTATTTCAGGAGTGCCCGGGAAGTTTACACGCAATTTCAGCAGGGTACATGTATTTCAGGGGTGCACAGGAAGTTTTACACGTGATTGGCCTGGGTACGTGTATTTCAGGGGTGTGTGGGAAGTTTTACACGCGATTGGCCTGGGTACGTGTATTTCAGGGGTGCGCGGGAAGTTTTACACGCGATTGGCCTGGGTATGTGTATTTCAGGGGTGCGCAGGAAGTTTTACACACGATTGGCCTGGGTGCATGTATTTCAGGGGTGCGCGGGAAGTTTTACACGCAATTTCAGCAGGGTATGTGTATTTCAGGGGTGCACGGGAAGTATTACACGCGATTGGCCTGGGTACGTGTATTTCAGGGGTGCGCGGGAAGTTTTACATGCGATTTCAGCAGGGTATGTGTATTTCAGGGGTGCGCGGGAAGTTTTACACGCGATTGGCCTGGGTACGTGTATTTCAGGGGTGCGCAGGAAGTTTCACACGCGATTTTGCTGTCAGAGCGGGGAACGCATATTTCGGGGGTGCGCAGGGAGTCCTACATGTGAATTGGCAGTGAGGGTCCTCCCAGGTGTTCCCTCTACCTCCTCCACGGCCCCTGCAGGTAGCCCACACCACAGGGGACTACCCTGCACCCCTGGTCATGTCCCCCAGCACCCCCGCCTCCCCAGCATTGACATGCACCTGCCAGCAGGCCCTGACACATGTCCCCCAGCCCACCACCCCCGCAGCATTGACAGGCACCTGCCAGCAGGCCCCAACACATGTCCCCCAGCCCCCCCCACTCTCCCAGCATTGACAGGCACCTGCCAGCAGGCCCCCACTCATGTCCCCCTGCACCCCAACCTCCCCAGCATTGATAGGCACCTGCCAGCAGGCCCTCACACATGTCCCCCAGTACCCCCACCCCCCAGCAGTGAGGGGCACCTGCCAGCAGGCTCCCACTCATGTCCCCCTGCACCCCCACACCCCCCAGCATTGACAGGCACCAACACATGTCCCCCAGCCAACACGTCACAATCTAGATCCCTGGCTCTTATGGCCACCCAAATCCCACCCCACGCCACCCCAGTCCAAACACCCAACCAAGCTTTACATCCACTTCAAATTGAAATCCCCATTACATGATAGATCACAAATAAGCAGTATGCGCATGAGTACAAGTCTGTCAGACCCACACAATGGCAACACATGACTGAGAAAACCCACATTGTGACATGCATGAAACCAATGAGAGAAGACCACACATTGAAGTAAGAAACAAAAATGTATTCAAGTTGAAATGAAGGAAATGAAATCAAAACACGCAATAATGTCAATAATAATCAAAATGCAGCATATCCCAAAAATGATAAATAAATAAAATGCGAATCCAAATTAATCCAAATGAAAATGTGTCCAAAGTCACAAAAAACTTTCCATCCAAGAAAGCAAATCCAAAGGGAAAGAAAAGCGTAACATCCATTGCTCCATGGTGAAGAAAAAAAAGATGAAGGAGAAAATTCCACTGTAAAACTATGTACAAATAGCAAATGCAGGGTCCATGAGCCCAACGACATAAATGAAACTTACAATGAAACCTACCTAATTACTAACTATATACAAAAATGTGGGGCATAGTCCATACGCCCTAAATGAAAGAAAAAAGAAATGAAACTTAACACTAATGAACTATATACAATGGCGGCGGGCAAGTCCAACGGCTCACTTGTTGATGTCATGGGTCAGGGCATCATCGAACTCCTGTTCAATGTCTTGGAGGCGGGCCTGTTCTCTGGCCCCGAGGTCTCGCAGGGATAACGCCATGTCCACCTTCAACTCCCTGCGTATTCCCTCAAGGCACTCAGCCCGCCTCAGCGCCCTGTGCATGGAGTTTTCCGCCCTGACCATTGTGAGCCGTGCCTCCTCCGCCCACCGCCGCTCCGCACCTATCTGCTGGCCCAACCGCTGCCACACGGAAGACACTCCCATTCCAGGGTCCTCCTGCCCTCCGGCCGATGCCCGCCCTTCTAATGTAGATGGCCCCGAGCCATAATGCCTCCCACGTTGAGCCTGCCGCTGCCTCCGACGCAACTGCCTCTGCCAGCACGACGGCATCCAGGCTGATGGAATCCACCAACGCCGTTGTGCACGTGCCCTGCCCAATGATGCCGGCACATCCTCCATCTGCTGGGGTCCAGTTGCTGTGGTGTCCACCCCTGCTGGACCTCCGACTCCCGACTGTGGCAGGGATGAGATCCCCACCGAGCTGGCTGCATTGGTCAGGGCAGGTCCACAGGGGGCCCTGGTGGCATCTGGGCCGGAAGACGGCATGGAGAACGACTGGCGCATAGTCTCCACAGAGGAGGAGAGGGCCGCCAGAGTGGCCGACACATGTACAAAACCGCCGACCATGGACACTCCCAACTGGGCCACGTTGGAACGCTGCTCTTTGTGATGACGTGCGTGCACCCCCCGGGAAGCACGCACGTCATCACGAATGTCACGCGTGCGCAATGCGACACCAATCAGGACCTTCTCCATACGGCCAGGGGTGCCCTCGTCCGCAGGTAGAGGAGTGTCAGATGACATGGACATCCCCCCTACCTGCGGACGGGCCTGGGAAGGGGCATCCCTGCTGGTGCATGGTGGTGCAGTCACAGTGTCAGGGACAGTGACATTCACAGGCCCCTCCACGGCGACCTGTGCTGCCTCCTGCCCCTGCCCCTGGACTGCACCACTTGCACCAGTGGAACCACCCCCAACAGGCCCCATGTGCGGCTCAGTAGCGGCCTCCTCCTCCTCTGTGTAAACCACCAACTTGGATGGCTCCACACCGTCTTCCGCCATAGCAAGCCCCTGTGGGGGCTCACCCACCCCTTCCGCCGCAGCCGTAGTGGCAGACGCAGCACCAGTCCCCTCACTCCCGGACAATGGTAAATTCTGGGAGGGTGACTGGGCCTTGCGTCGCTGGCCGGTGGGGGCATCCCCGCCGCTTTGCTCCACAGCGCCGTCTCCGCCCTCTTCATCACTTGCCGCAGTGTAGAGGGAGACATAGAACACAAGCATCAGGGTACTGTACAATGGTCCCCTAGAAAGGAAGCAATAGCAGATGAGTGGCACTGTCAAACATCACTTCCATCATGTCCCTCCACAACACATGGGTCAGTACAGGCAAAACACATGCAGTAACAGGCATGGCGCATGCAATGAACATTAGCATACATGTCCAAGGGACTCTTGAAACATACAATGCTGGTTTGAAACTCACATGCATCATGGGTCATGCCTATCACATGCACACACTTCACTGAAGTTTCATCCATCTGGCCTTGTACACCCCAGACACAGTGGATACAAGGATGAGTAGGCTGCATCAGTGAATCTGAACATTGTCATAGACATGTGTCATGCATCCATGGCATTTACAAGTCACAGACACGCAAGTCAGACACACAGACATGGACACCATACATGTCCATGACCGCAGCACCCATCTCTCACACCCCATCCATGTCCAATAACAGAGACAGGCATGCATTAATGTGTGCATTCCGCATGCTGTTCCGCATGTTGCATTGTAACACATGCACCTACCATGTGGTTCACACATTACTGGTTTCACATGCATGACCATGATGTCCTTGCACACACACATGCGTACATGGCCTATGTCAGACATACAGTCAAGTATCAGACAACCAGCACCCTGCAACATGCCCTGTCTCACACAGCAATGCTTGGCCACTTACCACTCAACTCCAGACGGATCTGCCTCTGAAGGATCTGGGCATGGAGCGCTGGGGCTACGCGTTCCAGGAACCTCATCTGAATGGTACTCATGCTGCCCCGGCCCCCCTCCACGAGGCGCCGGGCCTTTATGAGGGTCCTGGACCTCAAGTCCTCCCAGCGCTTCTTGACTTGCTTGATGTTGCGGGTTGCCACCCCCTCCGCGTTGATGGCAACCACAAAGTCGTCCCAGATCCTATCCCGTCCTTCCTTGTTGGCGCATGATGTTCCAAAGAGGGCATCATAATGCCCCAGGACATGCTCCACCAGGACACCAACTTCCTTCTGATTGAAGCTGGTGGCCCTCTGCCCCTCTGGCTGGGGGTCGCCAGTGGTCTCAGATGGTGTTTGCCTCGACATGGCGACCCCCAAGGCAGTCGTGGGTGGGCAACTGGGTCCTGGGGCTGGGCTGTGGAGCGATGGTATCCCAGTCGGGAGTCTTCTGTTCCAGCAGGGGTAGACACAGCAACTGGACCCCTGCAGATGGCTGATGTGCAGGCACCAAATAGCAGGGCACGTGGGCAGCAGGCAGTCAGGCAGCAGCAGATGGCAGGTGGGAGCGTGCTCGGGGCTCTGGGGGGCAGGATAATGGCCTTCAGGGCAGGAGCGTGGTCTTCCGTGTGTTTTCGCGTGGCCAGCTTGATACGGAGTGTTTTGGCACGTGAAAAAATTGCACGTCAGCGTGTATTTCGAGGAAAGGCCCTTAGCGCGTAAGCACGTCAGCACACGTACGCGATTTCATTGGACCAAAGGCCCTTAGCGCGTAAGCGCTTCTGTGACGTATCGCGCACGGGCGTTGTCCTTTCGTGTGTAAAACTTCACGCGATCCCCAGGAATACACGTACCCAGGCCAATCGCGTGTGAACCTTCCCACGCACCCCTGAAATACACGTGCCCTGCTGAAATCACGTGTGAAACTTCCCGCGCACCCCTGAAATACACATACCCATCCAATCACGTGTGAAACTTCCCGCGCACCCCTGAAATACACGTACCCTGCTGAAATCGCGTGTGAAACTTCCCGCACACCCCTGAAATACACATACCCAGGCCAATCGCGTGTGAAACTTCCTGCGCACCCCTGAAATACACATACCCTGCTGAAATCGCGTGTGAAACTTCCCACGCACCCCTGAAATACACGTACCCAGGCCAATCACGTTTGAAACTTCCCACGCACCCCTGAAATAGACATATCCTGCTGAAATCGCGTGTGAAACTTCACGCGCACCCCTGAAATACACGTACCCCACTCAGTATATGCGTGCTTTTTATTTGTGCACACTTTTGTAATGCGCAGGGACACTACCGCCTGCCTTCGTGTGGTGGACGTGTTTAGGCCTGTGCGTGTCTTTGCCCATGTGCGGGTTTGCCCTATTCGATTCCATGAATACGTGTGGTTCGCGTGTGTGTGGGCGTTCCATGTACTTCCTAGCAGTACTTGCCCCGTTACGCCTTCTTTTTCACGCGTTATTCCCCATTCCGCGTTTTACGCCCCCTGTTCCGCCTACTTTTGATGTGTGCGCTGCTCTATGTGCGCTTTCACTGTGCGCTTAGCGCACGCTGTTTGGAGACGTGTGCGCCAGCGTGCGCCATGCACGGATTTGGCGCACAACCAGTGGCAAAGTAGCACAGTGCCTTCCTTGAATCGCACGCGTGCGCTTGCTTTCTCACGCTTGCACCTCCTTGCGCCTGTTTGCGCTGGGATTTTCGGCGCACGTTTGTTCCATGAATCGGCCCCCATGCCTCTCCACGTGAATATCAACCAGGAAATCCATGCACCCATAATGCACCCCGGATGAGACTTGTAGGGAGAGGGGGCTCTGAATTTTAGCCAAGGCTCTACATTTCAACAGAGATGAAAATGAATCCCATTAGTGAGCAAGAGTGTGAGACTAAGATGTGAGACACTGTGCTGAATCTAGTATATGTCAGTATAGTGAATGCACAAAACGCATACAAGCTAAAAGTTCAATTTGAATTTGATACTGCACAACATGACATTGTCATTTTGCACCACACCACAGCAGTTATGGACTGAGTGTGATGAAAAACATAAGACTAACATGTTCTAAATTATACTAATATCCCCTAACCTCTAGCATATCCCTTATTAACATTCAGAGCAGATCAGTCCATGACTTTTGTTTACAAACTTTAGTGCAGATTATTGAACTGGATGAGATGGCAAACACAGGCTGTGCATTGTGTTTGGAGAACACAGAAGAATAAAAAGTGCAGAATGAAAGTTGCAGCGAGGACTGAGAACTATGGAATATAGTGTCTTTTACTCAAACTACCCTCATTGTTCATTTGTAGGACCGGAAAGAACAGCACAAAGTAACGTAATACTTTCATCCGTTTGCTGCCATTCTAAGCAGACAGGCTAATCACGTGTTTCTAGAACATTCTTGTAATTTACCTTGCAATAGGGAGGTGGTTTTGATGGATGTGTGACCTCACTTTTAGAGGCAGGCATTTTTACATTTTATGTAAATAAACATATATCTATGGCAGGTCTCAGAGAGAGGGCGTTAAATAGGACTGTCTCAGAAGGCTGTCTCTCTCTGGCTGGTGCATCATCTCATAAGGCTGCCTCTTGCTTGAGCACTCATCGTCCCTGGGGAGAAGTGCATGACAGTCGCAGGCAGGCTGGTAGAAGGCTTGGCAGAATCTATTCAAGCTCAGAGGGTAGTGAAGCAGATAAGGGAACATCAGATGTGGGCGTTATCCGGATAGACCGAGGTCGCTTGCAGTCCAGGGCACACACAGGTATTATTCTTGGTAAGTTTAGTAAAATTGAGGGGCATGTAATTGGAAGAATGCGGTCATGAAATTAATGTGTGGATGTTATTCAAGGGCACTGAATGAGTGCTTTTAAAACTGTCACAGCATAGAAGGGTGAGTTTGCATTTTAAAAGTGGATGGCAATTTCATGTTTTTCTCCGTCCATGCAACAAATTACAGATGTAACAGAAGCTTATGCTCTGCCAAGATTAGTAGTAAGTTTCAAGGTCAGCTTTTTGCAGAACTATTCGCATTTACTGCAAAGAGGGGGTGTGTAGCTGGTTATGACAAAAGCTATTTATCGTGAGGAATCTTTCATTAAGAAATCCTTAGCTCATTTATCGCGGGGGAAACAACTGCAGATGAATTGTATTTTTGAATGATTCATTTTTGTTTTTGAGTCACAGATTTAAAACGCAATGAGAGAATAATGTGCTTTCTTTGTTTTGTTCTGATATTCTGCATCATTTTAATCTTCTATAAAGAACGGAAGTGAGAAAGATGAATTTATCTCAGAGTGCTAATTACATGTCCTGTTCTTTTGTGGTAACACAGACAACTGTGAAAGACAAATGGTAATCTTATTTTACCACAGGCGGTAATTCACTTTATCACATGTGGGTAAAATACAAAACAAACTAGTCACTGTGAATTGGATCTTTTTCAGGAGTTGTTGTATGAATGACAGTATTCAGTTTACATGGTAGGTTTGCTCTGAGATACCGCCAAAATGGCATAATGTGGTATTGTAAATAAAATACCACAAGGACATGAAATTATGATCTAGAATATACCAAATCCAGTCTTGGCTTACCGTTAGTGACCCGGTATGAGAATAATTATCAGATAGTCCTCTGTATTTAGGGATCACCAAAATACGACACAAATACCCCAACAGGTTAACCAAAAATACCACCAAAATTATGCCTAGATGTTTAGGTTGCGTTGACCAGGAAGCGGTAAAGTAATTACTGGGTGTGGCCTCGCATAACATAGCATAACCATATTGTTCACTCATTCTCTAAGTTAGAGCTGTGAGGTAGCAACTGTGCTGTGTGCACATTTGACTTTTGGTATAGTCTTACTGGCACTTGTCCCAAGAGAAATAGAGTGGTATGACTCTATTAGGACTGGTGCTCTCAGTTTACCCTAAAATTAGGGAATATACACTTTTGCGTTGCAAATACACATTTCCATGGAATTCAAATGGGATACTGTGAATCTTTTTCAAAAGAATATATATTTATTTATACGTCTTTCTTGAATATTCTACTTCATATTCAATGAGGCCTGTCTTAAAGATCTTGGCTCGAATTCAGTGTACGTTTTCCAATTGATTTCGGTTGTAAAAACCTTCGTCAGGGTGGTACAATTGCTTAGTGATCCCCAATTATTCACTGATTCCAAACAATAGAAATAGATCAACATAATCACATGATATGCATTTGTCAGTAATTCAAAAATTAGAAATCAAACGCATGCAGTCAAACATACCCGTTCCAAGGTGTGTTTAAAATGTTCCAACAGTGAAAGGATGATTGTGAAAAATCGAAAACAAATCATTTTTAGAGATCGGTAATCTGCAGTTTAACCGTGTGGCTATTGCATGATTAATAAAATAAGTACCTTAAGTATCAAAGGGCTCTAGGACTCGTAGGAGAAGTGCCCAGTCTGAGTAGTACCTGTGTGTATTATGTGACAATTCATCAGGCTAAGGTAAAACTATCAACACGTATTTATCTGCAGCGCTAGGCATTCGCTTACTGTTACTCAGCAGAATTGCTCCGTGCTGGTCAAATGCGTCTGCAGGACCTCGAGGCGCGAATGACAGCAGCAGTACTTATGCTTTGCCATGGTGATCCAACGGCATCACGTGGGGTCACGTACGCCTTGGGTCCCACCCCAGTGTAAGCACGGAAGGCGGGACTGTCACCATGGCTACGCTACGGTGCTTCAATGGAAAGTGTGTTTTCAAACAACGGTACTTGATCCTGTGCGGATACGTCACAGCAGCGGTCTGCCGCCTGTGTAAATGAAGAAAAATGCTCGCTATGTGTAATTGCAAATACTAACTAATTGAGGTGGTACACATCCAAATACTGGTGCACATACAAACACATACATCAAGGACTCAACTCATCTTTTGCAACAACTTAGATCAATTCCATTCAATCCCAATCATATTTGTTTCACCGTCGATGTCAAGAGCCTTTACACCTCCATCCCGCATGATTTAGGTAGAGAAGCAGTAGAATGGTTATTATTACAAGAAGGTGAGATACAGGGGCAGAAAGAATTCATAATGGCACTCTTAGAATTTATCAGCAATAACTCTTACTTTCAATACAAAAACTCTTATTTTTTGCAAGTGGCAGGCACATCGATGGGGGCCACCATGGCACCTACTTATGCCAACGCATTTATGTACAAATTTGAACTTGAAAATGTGCTCAAAAAGCCTCAATGGCAAAATAACCTGTCGATATGAATCAGATACATAAAAGACATTTTTGGCATTTGGACCAACAAAGAATCGGAACTTCTTAATTTTTTTGAGTATCTCAACAGCATAGATCCTCGCATTCAGTTTACACATGAACATTCAAACAAAATCATCCACTTCTTGGATGTAGAAATAAAAGTCACAGACTGTGAATACCGTACCATTATCTATCGCAAGAACACCGATCGCAATAATCTTTTACAAAGATTAAGTTTCCACCAACCAAGTCTTATAAAGAATCTCCCTTATAGCCAAATGCTAAGGGTAAAAAGAATAGTCAGTGACCCTATGGATTGCCAAGAATCATTGAAAGAGATGGGGAACACATTTTTGGAAAGAGGGTATTCCCAAGAAGAGATAGACACGGCTGTTGCCCGCACAGCCACACAAAGCAGAGAAGATCTATTGAAACCCAAAACTAAAACAGAACAAATACCCCCACTGGTCTTTGTATCTAGATATTCAAGAAAGAGTAGTCGGATCAAATCCATAATTAAGAAAAATTGAAACACCATAACTTGCGATCAGGGAATAGAACATCTTTTCAAGGAACTTCCCACTTTCGCATACCAACGGAGTAAAAATCTGAAAGATAAGTTGGATTACACGAAACCTATGCGCAAGAAAAGGCTAACAGATCAGATAGGCACATTTCCGTGCCTAAATTGCAGTAACTGCAACTACATAATCAAAGGATCGAGCATAAACCACCCACACTCAGGAATGTAGATCAAACTGAAAGACAATGCCACTTGTGACACACAGAATATTGTGTATGGTATCAAATGCCCCTGTGGGCTGTTTTATGTAGGTCAGACACAGCGGACAGCTAAGATCCAATGGATTGAACATCGTTCATGCATAAGGAATCACACATCAACTTCGGTGGTGGCAAGGCATTGGCAAGAAAAACACCATAATCTGGCACAGATCAGATTTGTAATTCTAGAAGTAGTCCGCAAATATAACAAACATGAAAATCTCCAAAAAAGACTCGACCAAAGAGAAACATTTTGGATTGATCGACTAAGTTCTTTGACACCCAAGGGACTCAGTGAAGAAATTAATTACATGTGCTACTTATGAACATTTACTTTGCTGAATGACACACATCTTGCTCTCTTCCATCCATTTTTCCGTGACGAGGTCTAAATTGCATTCACAATCCTGCATATTTCGAGCTCCCTTTTGCACTTGCTTGTTGACCAATTTCCCCACTTTGCCATTTTGCTATTTTCTATTTTGATACAACTTACTGATCACGCTTGTTGACCAAGTTGCAATTTTCCTACTTTGCCATGTTTCTATTTTGGTGTAAATTAACTACTCCCCTTTAACGTAGCCCCTGATTCGGTTTCCCACCCTGCCCGCTTGCATTCCTAGAATATCTTGTCCCTACATTATGTTCCATCGAGTTCCATCGGTAACCTCTGGGGGCAGTAGTCACCCCGCCATTTAGTTGTGTACCACATACATCAACCAGCATTTACATACACTCCATCCATGCACCGGTATTTGGATGTGTATCACCTCAATTAGTTAGTATTTGCAATTACACATTGCGAGCATTTCTCTTCATTTACACAGGCGGCAGAACACCGCTGTGACGCATCCGCACAGGATCAAGTACCGTTGTTTGAAAACACAGTTTCCATTGAAGCACCGTAGCGTAGCCATGGTTTGGTTTGGTTTGTTTATTTATAAAGCGCGTCCGAACCCTCAGGTAACTGGGCGCATAATCATGTGCACAGCAGAGTTACAAATCGTTACAAAACATCATAATACAACAGACATAGCATAAAAAACATCATAATACAACAGACAGAGCATACATTGGTTCAGGGTCTGAATGTTTACATATAAAAGTAGAATATATCGAGAGGAGTATGTACGGAGAGTAGGCACAAAATAGTTGCAGTGGCGAATGAGGACCGGGTTACAGATTGGTCCTGAATAGGCTGTAGATAGGGTAAGCATTGCTGACTGCATTACAATTATATTGCAGATAGGAGGCGGCGGCTGGCCGGTCGAGTCGGTGAGAGTCAAGATGTCTAGGCTAGTAGCCATGATTTAACCATAGCTCTGAAAGGCCAGAATGCGGATACTGATCTAATTGTAGGAGGGAGGGTGTTCCAATATTGTGCTGCGAGCACTGGGAAACTGGAGCCTCGTGCTGTTTTTACGTTATAGTTGGGGATCTTTAGTTGGTGCAGGTAAGGAGTTCTGGTGGGTCTAATGGGGCGGTGTCTAGAGAATTTGTCTGAAAGGTAGCGTGGGGCAGTACGTGACAGGCACTTGTGGGTGATGACCAGGGTGCTTAGCTTAATTCTGTTGCGGATCGGGAGCCAGTGGACTTTTTTGCTAACCGTGGATAGGTTGAGGGCACATCTTAGTGCATTATTTTGCAGAATCTGGAGCCTGTTCAAGTTTTTAGTGGTAGTGCCTAAGTAGCGTGTGTTACAATAGTCTAATTTAGACAATATCAGTGCTCTAGATAGGGTGAGGCAACTAGAGGTGGAGAGAAAAGGCCTGCAGGCATTGATCAATTTATTGGTGTAAGAGGTAGTAGAGATGGTAGAGTGTATTTGTTTCTTTAGAGACAAGGTAGAGACGAGGTATACACCTAGAGTTTTGACCTCTTTGGATACTTTTATGATGTTGCCATCAATGGTAAAGGATTGGTACCTTTGGTCCAGTTTATTGAGGCGAGCCTGGGAGCCTACGATAAGCAATTCTGTCTTATCATCGTTTAGGCAAAGACTGTGTGTAGCCATCCAGGCTTGGATTTCTAGGTAGATGTCATTAAGTTTAGCAGCATCTTCTTCATAGCTGCCAGTGAGCGTGATGAGGACCTGGGTATCGTCAGCATAATTAGTGTAACTGACACCCAGTTCGTCAAGACGGTCAAATAGGAGCTTCGTGAAGATGTTGTAAAGAGTGGGAGAAATGCAGTAGCCTTGGGGCACTCCGCATGTGATTGGGATAGGGTCAGCAACCGCAGTGGGGGCGAAGACTCTAGTCGACCTGTCAGACAGAAATGACTGGATCCACTTTGTGGCATTCTGAGAGAATGCAGCAGTCGAGGAGAGGTGTTGAGTAAGGATCTGGTGGTCAACCAGATCAAAGGCAGCAGAGAGATCCAACAAGAGCAAGATGGCCAGTTTGCCCTTGTCTTTGGCGTCATCCATTTGGATTTTTAGATCCAAGAGGGCAGTTTCCGTCCCGTGCCTTGGTCTAAAGCCGGATTGCCACAGGCCTAGAAGGTTGTTGTCTTCCAAATGTTGTTGTATTTGGAGATAGGCTACCCTATCCAAGATTTTGAGAAGAAATGGGACTGTGGTGATGGGCCTGTAAGTGGGGATGTTGGGATCTAGGTTAGGTTTTTTGAGCAGGGGTAGGGCCCACGCTTCTTTAAGGTTGTTGGGGACCACTTAGTTTTTGAAGGAGGAGTTGATCAGAGAGGTGATGAGAGGGGCTAGCTCATTAGCTCCGTCTTTGATGACAGATGCGGGGCAAATGTCACCTTTGCAGTTGGATGGTTTGAGACTAGCGATTATCTTGATTACTTCCTCTTCTGAGACTGGTGAGAAGTGGAAAGAGGGGCAATTAGGGGTGGTGTGGTTAATTTTGCTGCTGGGGTTCTGCTTGGAGGCAAGGCTAGCTTTTTTTGCTTCTATCTTAGTTTGTAGCAGGGCAATTTTGTTAGCGAGAGCGAGCTGGATATTGTTACACCAGGCCTTGTCTTTGATGCAGTCCTCTGTAGGAGGCAGTGGTGATTCAAGTTCTTTTCGTATCGAAAAGAGTTCTTTAGTGCCGGATTTGGCATTTTGTATTCTCAAGTTGTAGATCTCTTTTTTAGCATTTAAGATGGCGGATTTGTAGGTGGAGGCAGCTGACGCGAATTAGTCTTTCGTGGAGAGAGAAGGGGCTTTTCTCCAGCTAGTTTCTGCAGTTCTTTTGATATTGCGGAGAGCTTTTAGTTCTGCTGAGAACCATTTTTTGGAATGGGCAATATGTTTGGTTTTTCGTTGTTTGAGGGGAGCAATCTGGTTGAGGGCTAGTTCTAAGGTATTGTTATATAGGTCTACTATGGCTGCAGGGTTGTTATTTAGCGTTGGTAAGTCAACTTTACTGATAGGTGCGAGAAGAGGTTTGAGGCTCTCTATAGTGATGTTGCGGTTATTTCTGGAGATTATTTGAGGTAGCTTAGTGGGTCGTGCGGTGGATGGTGAGGATCTAGGTAAAGAGAAGGTAATAAGGTGATGGTCAGTCCAAGCACAGGGGGTGATGTCCGTCAGTGAGAGGTTGCAGTTGACATCTGCAAGCCAATCCAGGGATCTTCCTTTTGTATGTGTAGGTTGATTAATGTGTTGGGTGAAGCCTAGATGAGTAATCGTGTCATTAAGGGAAGGGGCATGGTTATACTTGGGGTCATTGAGTCCCAAGTTGAAATCTCCCAGGATGATAATTTGGGAACTCGGTTTCAAATTGGTGGTGAGTAGGAGAGAGATATCCTCTTCAAAGGTGGAGAGGGGTCTTGGGGGTCTGTATATAATATGGAGCAGGATGGTTTGTGTGTCAGATAATGGGAGTTTGATGGATAAAAGTTCAGCTGAAGGAAGGGTTGTGCTAGTTACTTCTCTAATGTTTAGGGTGGATTTCGCAATAATTGCTATTCCTCCTCCTATTCCATTTTTTCTGTCAGCTCGGATGAGGTTGTAGTTGTCCGGAGTGGCTAGAGCTATAGTGGGACCAGCTGCAGGGTGGAGCCATGTCTCCGTGATAGCGATAAAGTCTAGGTGGTTAGTCGAGATAATGTCGGCGACATCAGTAGCGTGGGCTACCAAAGAGCGAGCGTTGATGAGAGCTCCCTTGATGGAAGTCTGTGGCGAGTTGGCTTTGGTGTGTGGTGGCGAGTGAAGTATAGCTGGGTTGTGACTCTGTGGGAGGTCAGTGAGTGAGGTAGGCTGCTTGGGGTACTTAGTCTGATTGAAAAGCGTTCTGGTGAGTTTTGTATCAAGAATAGTGCGATAGCTGAGTCTATCGTTTCTAATCATGGTCGGTGGGGCTATGTATATGAGCGTGGTGGTAGGTGCAGCAAGGCGAGAACCTAGTCTAGTGTTTCTAAGGGGTGTGGGACAGGGTATGCAGGGTGAGGGTGGGCGGGCGAATTTGTTTAACCATTCTGTTGGAGATAGTAGATCTGGGTAAAGTGGTGGGGTAGTGTGGGTGCGGTTCTGAGGTGAGATATTCTGGAGCAACGGGAGGAGGGTAGCCTTAGTTAGAGTGGCGCCTCTAAATGTAGCCATTGTGGATGACTTGGCTCTAAAGATGGGGGCAATGTGGTTCATAGGTTATTAGCAAGGGTAGTTTGTGTACTCAATTAACGTATGTGTAGACACTGGATAGGCACTACAGTAGTAAAGTATCGTGGTAGCTATAGGTAAGGCACCACACAAAAACAGATGTGGTCTATTAGCGACCATAAGGCACAGCACAAATCAGGTGTGGTCTATTAGCGACCATAGGGCACTACACAAATCAGGTATGGTCTATTAGCGACCATAAGGCACAACACAAATCCGGTGTGGTCTATTGGTGACCATAAGGCACAACACAAATCAGTTGTGGTCTATTAGCGACCATAAGGGACAACACAAATCAGGTGTGGTCTATTAGCGACCATAAGGCACAACACAAATCCGTTGTGGTCTATTAACGACCATAAGGCACAACACAACTCAGGTGTGGTCTACTGGCGACCATAAGGCACAACACAAATCAGGTGTGGACTATTAGTGACCATAAGGCACAACACAAATCAGTTGTGGTCTATTAACGACCATAAGGCACAACACAACTCAAGTGTGGTCTATTGGCGACCATAAGGCACAACACAAGTCAGGTGTGGTCTATTAGCGACCATAAGGCACAGCATAAGTCAAATGTGGTCTATTAGCGACCCTGGGGTGCAGCACATGCTGCAATGTGGCGGCATCTAGGTCCAGAATAGCTCCTAGGCTGAGTTAGGCAACGCCTGGGTTCGGGCGGGATACTGGAGCCAATAGGCCGTAAGGGGGCAACTGAGTTCCGGGTCGTACCTGGAACTACAATGCTAGAGTGTCAAGTGCGAGGACAGTATTGGCGTGTTTGAGCGCAAATCTATAAGGCACAAGCTGGCAGGTTAGACTGCTAGGGTGCAATTAACTGTGGCAGAGAGAACAATCAAGTTGCCAAAATCTAGAGTGCAGTTGGGAGAGGCATATGGCCTACCTTGCGTCTGGCATGCCACGCGGGCCTCGATCATTTAGCCTGATGCTTCTGTAGAGGGTGGAGGGAGCTCCTACTTCTCCCTGATGCAATTGGAGGTGCTTTCAGGTGTGGGGGCTCCAGCACCGCAGCTCGGTTCGGTTGGAGGGGGACTGTAGGTTAGGAGTAGTGCTCACATGCGCCAAACAGGGGCAAAACAGGGCCTTTTCCTGGCCTTCGCCGGGCCGCCTGCTTTCTGCCTGCCGGCGGAAGTTGTGGGCTGAAATAAGGCTCGATGTTGCCTAGCAACGTAGCTGCTACCAAGCCTCGTTATGGGCCCGTGCAGCGCCCGACATTTTCTTTTCTTTTTGATGCGGGAAAGTGATGCGAATCATCTGATTCAGCCTCCGGCTGATTAAAGGAACAGATGGGAGCTCGCTGAAGGGCTCGGGGCAGCAGTATGGTGCAGGGCAAGGCAGATCTCACCCTGATTGATTTGTCTGCTGGGCAGGTCCTCGTGGTGCGATGCTGAGCTGGTGGGTATGCTGGCAGTTGGTGGGGGCTCCTGCCCTCCCCACCTCGCTGGGGACAGTCCCGCCTTCTCTGCTTGCTCGGGGGTGGGACCCAAGGTGTACGTGTCCCCATGCAACGCCGTTGGATCACCATGGCAACGCATAAGTACTGCTGCCGTCATTCGTGCCTCGAGCTCCTGCAGATGCGTTTGACCAGCACGGAGCAATTCTGCTGAGTAACAGTAAGCGAATGCCTCGCGCTGCAGATAAATACGTGTTGATAGTTTTACCTTAGCCTGATGAATTGTCACATAATACCCACAGGTACTACTCAAACTGGACACTTCTCCTACGAGTCCTAGAGCCCTTTGATACTTAAGGTACTTATTTAATTAATCACAGAATAGCCACACGGTTAAACTGCAGATTACCGATCTCTAAAAATGATTTGTTTTCTGTTTTTCATAATCATCCTTTCACTGTTGGAACATTTTAAACACACCTTGGAACGGGTATGTTTGACTGCATGCGTTTGATTTCTAATTTTTGAATTAGTGACAAATGCATATCATGTGATTATGTTGATCTATTTCTATTGTTTCGTATCAGTGAATAATTGGGCATCACAAAGCAATTGTACGGCCCTGACGAAGGTTTTTACAACCGAAAGGCATTGGCAAACGTACACTGAATTCGAGCCAAGATCTTTACGACAGGCCTCATTGAATATGAAGTAGAATATTCAAGAAAGACGTATAAATAAATATGTATTCTTTTGAAAAAGATTCACAGTATCCCATTTGAATTCCATGGAAATGTGTATTTGCATGGAAGTCCGTGCGCGAGTAAAATCAGGGATGTGCACTGAAAAAGTGCACGGCGCACACCGGCGCACAGGTCATCTAACGACGTGCGCTAAGGCCACAGCGAAAGCGCACATAGCGTGGCGCACATAACAAAAGTAGGCGGAACACGGGGCGTAACACTCGGAATGGGGAACAACTCGTGAAAATGTGGGCGTCACGGGGGAAGTACAGGAGTCAAGTGCGCGGAACGCCCACACGCTCACCTACAACACGTATTCATGGAATTGAATAGGGCAAACCAGCGCACGGGCAAAGACCCCCACTGACCCAAACCCGTCCGCCACACGAAGGCAGGCGGTAGCGTCCCTGCGCTGGAAAAAAATGTGCGCTAACAAAAAGCAGGAATATACAGCTCTGATGAATGTCCCATACTGTGGCCCCGTAGGACAAATGACGTGCAAAGGGGTACGCGGCAAACAGCGACACACGCTGTGTGAAAAATTAGCTTGTGCGTGTATTTCGTGTGTGCGCGTGAAGTTTCACACGCGATCAAGTATTGGGGGAGCGGGGTATGTGTATTTCAGTGGTGCGTGTGAAGTTCCACACGCGATCGTGCCTGGGGGAGCGGGATACGTGTATTCCAGGGGTTTGCGGGAAGTTTCAAACGCGATAGGCCCTGTGCGAGTGGGGTGCGTGTATTCCTGGGGTTCGCGTGAAGTTCACACGCGATTGGCCTTGGTCGAGCGGGGTACGTGTATTTCGGGGGTGCGCGGGAATTATCACACGCGACAGGCCCTGTGCGAGTGGGGTACGTGCATATCTGGGGTGCAGGGGAGTCCTACACGTGAATTGGCAGTGTGGGTCCTCCCAGGTGTTCCCTCTACACCCTCCACGGCCCCTGCAGGCAGCCCACACCACAGGGGACTTCATGTTCCGCAGGCAGCCCATCCACCATGGGCATGGCCCCCAGGCAAGCCACATGTCAGCTTGCACCACTACTACTACTGATCACCAACGCATGACCCCCTCCATCCCCACCCCTCAGCAGTGCGGGGCACCTGCCAGCAGGCCCACACTCATGTCCCACTCATGTCCCCCTGCACCACCACCCCCCAGCAGTGCGGGGCACCTGCCAGCAGGCCCCCACTCATGTCCCTTTGCACACCCACCCCCCAGCAGTGCGGGGCACCTGCCAGCAGGCCCCCACTCATGTCCCACTCATGTCCCCCTGCACCCCCACCCCCCACTAGTGCGGGGCACCTGCCAGCAGGCCCCCACTCATGTCCCCTTGCACCCCCACCCCCCAGCTGTGCGGGGCACCTGCCAGCAGGCCCCCACTCATGTCCCCTTGCACACCCACCCCCCAGCAGTGCGGGGCACCTGCCAGCAGGCCCCCACTCATGTCCCCTTGCACCCCCACCCCCCAGCAGTGAGGGGCACCTGCCAGCAGGCCCCCACTCATGTCCCACTCATGTCCCCCTGCACCCCCACCCCCCACCAGTGCAGGGCACCTGCCAGCAGGCCCCCACTCATGTCCCACTCATGTCCCCCTGCACCCCCACCCCCCACCAGTGCGGGGCACCTGCCAGCAGGCCCCCACTCATGTCCCCTTCCACCCCCACACACCAGCAGTGCGGGGCACCTGCCAGTAGGCCCCCACTCATGTCCCCTTGCACCCCCACCCCCCAGCAGTGCGGGGCACCTGCCAGCAGGCCCCCACTCATGTCCCACTCATGTCCCCCTGCACCCTCACCCCCCACCAGTGCCGGGCACCTGCCAGCAGGCCCCCACTCATGTCCCCTTGCACCCCCACCCCCCGGCAGTGCGGGGCACCTGCCAGCAGGCCCCAACTCATGTCCCCTTGCATCCCCACCCCCCAGCAGTGTGGGGCACCTGCCAGCAGGCCCCCACTCATGTCCCACTCATGGCCCCCTGCACCCCCACCCCCCACCAGTGCGGGGCACCTGCCAGCAGGCCCCCACTCATGTCCACTTGCACCCCCACCCCCCAGCAGTGCGGGGCACCTGCCAGCAGGCCCCCACTCATGTCCCACTCATGTCCCCCTGCACCCCCACCACCCACCGGTGCGGGGCACCTGCCAGCAGGCCCCCACTCATGTCCCCTTGAACCCCCACCCCCCACCAGTGCGGGGCACCTGCCAGCAGGCCCCCACTCATATCCCCTTGCACCCCCACCCCCCAGCAGTGCGGGGCACCTGCCAGCAGGCCCCCACTCATGTCCCCTTGCATCCCCACCCCCCAGCAGTGTGGGGCACCTGCCAGCAGGCCCCCACTCATGTCCCACTCATGTCCCCCTGCACCCCCACCCCCCACCAGTGCGGGCACCTGCCAGCAGGCCCCCACTCATGTCCACTTGCACCCCCACCCCCCAGCAGTGCGGGGCACCTGCCAGCAGGCCCCCACTCATGTCCCCCTGCACCCCCACCCCCCACCAGTGCGGGGCACCTGCCAGCAGGCCCCCACTCATGTCCCCTTGCACACCCACCCCCCAGCAGTGCGGGCACCTGCCAGCAGGCCCCCACTCATGTCCCCTTGCACACCCACCCCCCAGCAGTGCTGGGCACCTGCCAGCAGGCCCCCACTCATATCCCCTTGCACCCCCACCCCCCAGCAGTGCGGGGCACCTGCCAGCAGGCCCCCACTCATGTCCCACTCATGTCCCCCTGCACCCCCAACCCCCTCCAATGCGGGGTAACTGCCGGCAGGCCCCCACTCATGTCCCATTGCGCCCCCACCCACCAGCAGTGCGGGGCACCTGCCAGCAGGCCTCCACTCAAGTCCCCTTGCACACCCAAACCCCAGCAGTGCGGGGCACCTGCCAGCAGGCCCCCACTCATGTCCCCTAGCACCCCCAGCCCCCAGCAGTGCGGGGCACCTGCCAGCAGGCCCCCACTCATGTCCCCTTGCACCCCCAGCAGTGCGGGGCACCTGCCAGTAGGCCCCCACTCATGTCCCCCTGCACCCCCACCCCCCACCAGTGCAGGGCACCTGCCAGCAGGCCCCCACTCATGTCCCCTTGCATCCCCAGCAGTGCGGGGCACCTGCCAGCAGGCCCCCACTCATGTCCCTTTGCACCCCCACCCCCCAGCAGTGCGGGGCACCTGCCAGCAGGCCCCCACTCATGTCCCCTTGCACCCCCACCCCCCAGCAGTGCGGGGCACCTGCCAGCAGGCCCCCACTCATGTCCCATTCATGTCCCCATGCACCCCCACCCCCCAGCAGTGAAATGGCGATCTCACGACACAAACCAAAAGTCAACTATGTACATCAACACATGTCCGCCACATGAAGGCAGGTGGTAGCGTCCCTGCGCATTAAAAAAATGTGCGCTAACAAAAAGCCGTATATACAGCTCCGATGAATGTCCCATACTGTGGCCCTCTAGGACAAATGACGTGCAAAGGGGTACGCAACAAACACGGACACCCGCTGTGTCAAAAATAGCGTGTATTTCGGGGGCTCGCGGGAAGTTTCACACGTGATTGGGCCTGGGCGAGCGGGGTACGTGTACTTCAGGGGCTCGTGGGAAGTTTTACACGCGATTGGGCCTGGCCGAGCGGGGTCCGTGTACTTCTGGGGCTTGCGGGAAGTTTCACACGCGATTGGGCCTGGGCGAGCGGGGTACGTGTATCACTGTGGTGGGCGTGGAAGTACAGGAGGCAAATGCGCGGAACGCCCACACGCACACACAAAAAAAGACGCGCTAATCCGAAACACGTACGCAAGCGGGAAGCAGGGGTACGTCGACCCGCGCAGCATAAAAGTGCGCGCAAACAACAAACAAGCTCAAACGCCAGGATAAATATACCGTTCCTAGCAGCAGTGGCCGTGGGATACCGCAGGAGGAGGAGGAGGATAGCCAGGGCCAGAAGTTTTACACCCAGAACCAGCCTTTTTGAGATGCCTGATGACCACGTGTATGGGAGGTACAGGTTTCCACCTCACATAATATTCGACCTGGTCAGTGAGTGGGAGGATGACATCACATCACCCACCCTCTGCTCTCAAGCACTCAGACCCCTGGCGAAGGTCCTTAATGTACTGCACTTCTTTGTCACTGGATCATTTCAGCGAACAAGTGCCATAGTGGGGGGGTGTCACAGGCCACGTAGTCATGCTGCCTACACCAGGTCTTGGCCATCATGACTGCACGCCCATCAGTACGCAGGCACATATACCTGCCCAGAACACCTGCAGAAAGGCAGGCTGTCGTCCAGGATTTTTACGGGGTGGCACACTTCCCCAAAGTGCTAGGTGCCATTGACTGCACCCATGTGGCTCTACGTCCCCCCAGGGCATCTGAGCACATCTATAGAAACCGCAAGCACTGGCATTCCGTCAACGTCCAGGTAGTATGTGATGCCAAGGGAATCATCACCTCAGTATATGCCAACTATCCAGGGTCCACCCACGACAGTTTCATTTACAGAATGTCAACCCTAAACTGGGACCTTGAAGCTGGTCGGCATGGCGATACATGGCTGATTGGTGAGTATAAATGCCACAGCACATGCATGCATGTCAGATACTGAGTAATGTCACAACCCCACTAATGATACCCATCACCACCTCCCCAGGGGACAGTGCCTACCCTCTGAGCACCCACATGATGACGCCAATTCGGAACCCCACCACGCCACCCAAGGTAAGATACAACACAGCCCATATTGCAACCCGGGGCATAGTGGAGCGCACATTCGGAGTGCTCAAGTCACGCTTTCGCTCCCTTGACCGTTCTGGCGGGCAGCTGTTATACGCTCCCCCTGTTGTGTGCAGGATGATAGTGGCAGCATTTGTCCTGCACAACGTTGCAACACGCAGGGGCCTGCCGGTGGACATGGTGGTGCCCCCACATCCCCAAACACATGCACGCCCGCTGCGCATGGGAGGGGAAAGGGCATGGGGTGAGGCAGCCCGTATGCAGCTGGTGGCTAATTACTTCACCTAAAATCACACCCCTGTGGAGTGCACACAGCCCTGGCATATACCAGCTGACTATCAATGATGATGAGTCAACTGACAGTCAACTGTCACAACTATACTAGCCTGAGATTGTTTACCTGGTAGTGTTCCATTGTGTGCCTCCCTAAATACACAAACACCACCAATGCTGTGTCATCAAAAGACACACTTCTATGCTGCTAAAATCATTACCCCTTGCAAGATACAACATGACAACACTGCCATGTCACCTAACACCTCCCCAGCACCGCCCCCCAACACACCATGGCATGTCATGCTATGTGAGAGCAGACAAAGGAATCCCCAAAACATGACACAAGTGTCATAAAGTACAGTGTCCCGATTGGAAAATGGCCACACACAATATGCTCCCATTAATGTAGAACTGACAACACACATGACCAAAGACTTACCACAATACAATGCAGTTAACCACCCCAAACATAGCATTCACATGACAGTACTAAGTTAAAGGATACGTAGACTTACAACCTGGTGATGCTAGCACATCGACCACTTCCAACTGTACAGTGTTGGTGCCACGCAAATCTGGAAGTGCATTGCTTACAACATGAACTCCATCTCCAAAGTAGACGGCCTTGTGAAGACATGTGGAATGAACCTGCAAATTAGGAGGGAGACATGGATGCACAAGCACACATCAATACACCATGCAGTGTACAATACTACAACAATATGCACTAGGAATGTATACACAGTATAGACTACAGACTGCCCACACATGTCATGGGAGTCCAACGTCACTGTGTAAGTTACTGTCACTTGGACACACCCTTTGCAAGCCCATGGTAACGGGAAGCAGGAGGGGTGTGTGTCTCACGAACCCAAGCATCTAACCCAAACTCAGGACAAGCCTGTATGTGCCCAGCCGGAATACAGTGGATGCCCACGGGAGCCACACAAGGCAACACACTGTAACAAAAACTCAAAAATCAAAAACCAAAAATGGCCATGTGGGGGTCAGGGGGGGGGGGGTGGGGGAGGCCACCCAGGAGGTCCGAGGACAAGGTGCACACCAACAGCCACCTGTGTGGATGTTGCGAAAAAAAAACACCTCCATGGGCTCATGGCCTGCACGGCTACGCTATCGTGAGAGATTCAGAATCGCTGTGGTCGCTCTCATCACCCTGTGCTGCTGCCATCACAGGAGGTGGTGGTGCTATGGGAGGCAGCCCACGCAAAGCCCTAGTCTGGTCCTCCATGGCAGCAAGCATGCGGGTGTGGAAGGTCTTGTTCTGGAGGATTATGGTGCGGAGATCCCCATGCACCACCTGACGTGATGCCCGGACCTCCTCCCGAGTTGCCTGCATCACTGCTGAGAGCGTACGTGTGACACGCTCCAGCAGCTGTTCTGTCCTCATGACAGTGGAAGCCTCAAGCTCCACAAGAGTCTGCCTGAGGTGACGGACTTCTACCCTCAAGGCTTCCCTCTGGCCCTGGGACTCTAAAGAAATGGCTTCCCGCAGAGTGTCCAGGGCCGCCCGTCTGTCCCTGTTGGACGCCAACATGTCCTCCCTGAGTGATTGGCAAATGGAGTCTGTTGCCTGCTGTTGCTCCATCTGCCTCTCTGGGGGGGACAATGGAAGTGGCCACCCTCTCCATAGCTTGAGCCATCATCTCAGATGCTGCTGCCTGTTGGTTTGCCATACCGTATATGGATTTCTCCCATGCGGTATTGCCTGGTGGCGTACGACCACCGCGTTGGCGGGCACCACACCTGTCTGGGGCAAGGCAAACTGTGCCTTGCTGTGTCGGCACTGCCTGAGGCTGCAGGACTGCATTCCCCCTCTGATCTGCTGGCCCAGGAACAGGATCAGATGTTGCGGAGTGTGGCCCTGCATCCGTAACCACCATAGGCGGACCTACCAACACTGACATCCCCATAGTGGGCTGTACCCCTGGTGCAGGTGGGTCGGACAGAACAGAATCCCTCCCAGAAACACCTACCTGCGAAGCCACATAGGTCTCATCATCCGAATCAACACCCGAAAAGAGGTCTGGGGAGGTGCACCCAGAGACACCCCTGGAGAGAACGGTCTGCAGCAAGAGTGGGTTCTCACCCACCACCAGACCCCGTCCCCCACTGGTGCCCGGTCGTGCCTGAGATCCCTCCTGGGTCTGCTCCATCTCCTCACCCTCAACAGCATCAAGTGCGTCATCCTCTGCAGAAACATGAAAGACAAAAAATGGAAACAGGCATTAGCACCATGGCACACAATTAGGCCTCACAAGGTACAGAACCAGTACTTGATTGACACATGTCCCACATGACTATAACCCTCCCATGCATGCACTGTCACTGAGTTTGAAGGGGAGGAAAATGTCAGACACTGATGACACCAAGATGGAAGAGCAACACATTAGCTGCCTGCTGGCTAGCAGAGCCATCACACATTGGCCTGTGAGTGGCATGTCCAATCCACATACATGACACATGCCATCACACAGATGGCATGTACCATAGGCATGTCACATATCGTTTGACAATAGGGCTGAGATATGCGTAGTGAAAGTGGGGGGATCGAAACAATCAGCCTGAATGAACAATGAGAAATACGGAACAATGTTGTTGCAAGATGCCACTTCAAGGGCAACTGGCGTGATGTTGCACAAAAAGTCTACTGTGAGCAGAAGGGATACTGTAATACCCAAATCCAAGGGCGCAGAATGTTTTGGATGAAGCACATGGGTGACCCAAACCACTCAGGCACACACACCCTCACCTGGCACTCAATCAGAACCCCTCACACACACAACATACACATGGATCACACACACATGCATGTGCACTCACCGGACAATCCCTTGTAATCTGGCAGATCTCCCACACCTTGGATCTGTTCCTCTGTGACGTAGGTCCCAGCAACAGACTCATGTACAGTGAGTTCAATGTCCTCTTTTGGAGACCCACCTCCAGTCACCAGAGTAGCGGCATGACTTGAGGCCAGCTTTTTCTTTGCCCTGCGCTTAAGGTCATTCCAGCGCTTGTAGCACTCACCAGCTGTGCGCTTCACTGATGTGTGTGTGTGACACGGACATGTGTTCATTTACATACTTTCCATTGGGGTTGTATCATGAAATTGGCATTTCTATGTGGGTGGATGCAATACTTGGGTGGGTCTTTGGCATGTGGAGGCTGGCCATGAGGGCCAGGGATCTAGATTGTGATGACGTGTTGGCTGGGGGACATGAGTGGGGGCCTGCTGGCAGGTGCCCCACAATGCTGGGGGGTGGGGGTCCAAGGGGACATGAGTGGGACATGAGTGGGGGCCTGCTGGCAGGTGCCCCACACTGCTGGGGGGTGGGGGTACAAGGGGACATGAGTGGGGGCCTGCTGACAGGTGCCCCACAATGCTGGGGGGTGGGGGTGCAAGGGGATGTGAGTGGGACATGAGTGGGGGCCTGCTGGCAGGTGCCCCACAATGCTGGGGGGTGGGGGTGCAAGGGGACGTGAGTGGGACATGAGTGGGGGCCTGCTGGCAGGTGCCCCACAATGCTGGGGGGTGGGGGTGCAAGGGGACATGAGTGGGACATGAGTGGGGGCCTGCTGGCAGGTGCTCCACAATGCTGGGGGGTGGGAGTGTAAAGGGACATGAGTGGGGGCCTGCTGGCAGGTGCCCCACAATGCTGGGGGGTGGGGGTGCAAGGGGACATGAGTGGGGGCCTGCTGGCAGGTGCCCCACAATGCTGGGGGGTGGGGGTGCAAGGGGACATGAGTTGTTGATCAGTGGTGCAAGTGGACAGGTGGCTTGTCTGGGGTGCATGGCCATGGTGGATGGGCTGCCTGCGGGACATGACCAGGGGTGCGTGGTAGTCCCCTGTGGTGTGGTCTGCCTGCAGGGGCCGTGGAGGGTGTAGAGGGAACACCTGGGAGGACCCACACTGCCAATTCACGTGTAGGACTCCCTGTGCACCCCCGAAATTCACGTACCCCGCTCTGACAGCTAAATCGCATGTGAAACTTACCAAGAACCCCTGAAATACACTAACCCCACTCGCACAGGGCCTATCATGGGTGAAACTTCACGCGAACCCCTGAAATACACGTACCCCACTCGCACAGGGCCTATCGCGGGTGAAACTTCACGCGAACCCCTGAAATACATGTACCCCACTCGCACAGGGCCTATAGCGGGTGAAACTTCCCGCGAACACCAGTAATGCACGTACCCCACTCGCACATGGCCTATCGCGGGTGAAACTTCACGCAAACCCCTGAAATACACGTACCCCACTCGCACAGGGCCTATCGCGGGTGAAACTTCCCGCGAACACCAGTGATGCACGTACCCCACTCGCACATGGCCTATCGCGGGTGAAACTTCACGCGAACCCCTGAAATACACGTACCCCACTCGCACAGGGCCTATCGCGGGTGAAACTTCCCGCGAACACCAGTAATGCACGTAACCCACTCGCACATGGCCTATCGCATGTGAAACTTCACGTGAACCCCTGAAATACACGTACCCCACTCGCACATGGCCTATCGTGTGTGAAACTTCACGCGACCACAGGAATATTGGCCCTGTGCGAGCGAGCGGGGTATGTGTATTCCTGGGGTTCGCGTGAAGTTTGACCCACGATTTCAGCAGGGTACATGTATTACGGTGTTCGCGTGAAGTTTCACACGCGAAAGGGCCCTGGTTGAGGGAGTACGTGAATTTCAGGGGTGCGCGGCAAGTTTTACACGCGAAAGGGCAATGCCCGTGCACAATACGTCACAGACGCGCCTACGCGCTAAGGGCCTTTGGTCCAATGATATCGCGTACGTGTGCTGACGCGCTTACGCGCTAAGGGCCTTTCCTCGAATTACACGCTGACGTGCAAGAATTTCCCGTGCCAAATCACTCTGTATCAAGCTGGCCACGCGTACACACACGGAAGACCACGCTCCTGCCCAGAAGGCCGAATTACTGCCCCCCAGAGCCCCGAGCACGCTCCCACCAGCCATCTGCTGCTGCCTGTCTGCCTGCTGCCCACGTGCCCTGCTATTTGGTGCCTGCACGTCAGCCATCTGCAGGGATCCAGTTGCTGTGTCCACCCCTGCTGGAACAGAAGACTCCCGACTGGGATTCCATTGCTCCACAGCCCAGCCCCAGGACCCAGTTGCCCACCCACTCCTGCCTCTGGGGTTGCCATGTCGGGCACTACACCATCTGGCACCACTGGCAACCCCCAGCCAGAGAGGCAGAGGGCCACCAGCTTCACTGCCACCGAAGTTGGTGTCCTGGTGGAGCATGTCCTGGGGCATTATGATGCCCTCTTCGGGACATCACGCGCCAACAAGGAAGGACGGGAGAGGATCTGGGACGACGTAGTGGTTGCCATCAACGCAGAGGGGGTGGCAACCCGCGACATCAAGCTTGTCAAGAAGCGCTGGGAGGACTTCAGGTCCAGGACCCTCCACAAGGCCCAGTGCCTCGCGGAGGGGGGCTGGCTACGCCTGAGTTCCATCCAGATGAGGGTCCTGGAATGCATAGGCCCAGCGCTCCACGCCCAGATCCTTCAGAGGCACACCCGTCTGGAGTTGAGCGGTAAGTGGCCAAGCATTGCTGTGTGAGACAGTGCATGTTGCAGTGTGCTGGTAGTCTGATGCTTGCCTGTATGTGTGACATAGGCCATGTATGGATATGTGTGTGTGCAGGGACATCATGGTCATGCATGTGAGACCATTTATGTGTGAGCCACATGGTTGGTGCATGTGTTTTGAAGCAACATGGGGAGCTCTATGTGGAATGTACACATGAATGCATGGCTGTCTCTGTTCCTGGACATGGAGGGGGGGGGTGAGGAATGGGTGCTGATGTCATGTACATGTATGGTGCACATGTGTGTGTGTGTGCCTGAGAACTGTGTGTGTGAGTTTGAAACGCCATGGATGCATGTGACTTTGAAGGCAACATCTTGGTTTACAGGGGCCCTTCTACATGGATGTTGATGTTGACTGTAGGCGCACGGACTGTTTCTGCATGTGTGTTGCGTGCATTCACCCATGTGTTGTGGAATGACAGGATGGAAGTGACATTTAACAGTGCCACTCATGTGTTATTGCTTCCTGTCTAGGGTATTTTGTACTGTACCCTGATGCTTGTGTTCTATGTCTCCTCTACGCAGCGTCAAGTGAAGAAGAGGGCGGAGACGGCGCTGTGGAGCCAAGCGGCGGGGATGCCTCCACTGGGCGGCGGCGCAAGGCCCAGCCACCTTCCCAGGAATTACCATCATCCGGGAGCGAGGGGGCTGGTGCTGCGTCTGCCTCAACGGCTGTGGCAGAAGGGCCGGGTGAGCCCCCACAGGGGCTTCCAATGGCGGAAGACGGTGTGGAGACATCCAGGTTGGTGGTCTCCACAGAGGAGGAGGAGCCCGCTACTGAGCCGCACATGGGGCCTGGTGGGGGTAGTACCACTGGTGCAAGTGGTGCAGTCCAGTGCCAGGGTCAGGAGGCAGCACAGGTCACCGCGGAGGGGCCTGTGCATGTCGCTGTCCTTGACCCTGTGACTGCACCATCATGCACCAGCTGGGAGGCCCCGTCCCAGGCCCGTCCGCAGGTAGGGGAGAGTACCATATCACCTGCCTCTCCACTACCTGCGGACAAGGGGTCCCGCGACCGTATGGGATCCGTCCTGGTGGGTGTCGCGTTGCGCACGTGTGTCATTTGTGATGACGTGCTTTCTTCCTGGGCGGAGAACGCACGCCATCATGAAGAGCAGCGTCGTGACGTGGCACTGCTGGGAGGGGCCCTGGTCGGAGGGTTCCTACATGTGACGCGCACTCTGGCGGACCTCTCCTCCTCTGTGGAGGCTATGGGCCGGTCGTTCTCCACATCGTCTTCTGGCCCAGATTCCACCAGGGCCCCCTGTGGACCTGGCCTGACCAACACAGCCAGCTTGGTGGAGCTCACATCCCTGCCACAGTCGGGAGTCAGCGGTCCAGCAGGGGTGGACACCACAACTGGAGACCAGCAGATGGAGGATGTTCAGGCACCATCGGACAGGGCACATGGACAGCAGCAGCAGGAGCAGGCTGTAGGTGGGAGCAATGATGGCTCGGGCCATCAACATCGGAGGGGCAGGCATCGGCCGGAGGGCAGGAGGACTCTGGACGGGAAGTGTCTTCTGTGTTGCAGCGGTTGGGCCATGCGATAGATGCGGAGCGGCAGCGGGCCGAAGAGGCACGGCTCACGATGCTCAGGGCGGAGAACTCCATGCGTAGGGCCCTGAGGCGGGCCGTGTGAATCGAGGCCATTCGCAGGGACCTGGAGTTCCAGATGTCATCGTCCCTGCGAACCCTCGGGGCCATGGAAGAGGACCGCCTCCGGGACATCGAGCAGGAGTTCGATGATGCCCTGGCCCGGAACATCAACATGTGAGCCGTTGGACTTGCCCGCTGCCCTTGTTAATAGTTATTTAGTTAGTATTAGGTTTCCTTTGTTTTTTTCTTTATTTTGGACCTTTTGGACAATGGACCACATTTTTGTATATAGTTTTTTAATTAGGTAGGAGTTTTTGATAGGTTTCATTTCTTCAGTTGGGATCATGGACCCTGGATTGTTCATCTGTGTATAGTGGACTGTTGGATTCTACTTTTTTGTTTGGATTTCCCCATGGAGCAATGGTTTTCACTTTTCTTTTTCCCTTGGATTTCATTTTTTGAACTGTGACTTTGGACACCTTTCCTTTGGATTATGATTTGTTGTTTTTCATTATTTTACAGACATGCAGTTTTTCTTTTTAAATTTCCATTGTCGCTTGTTTGATTTTAATTCCATTCTTGTTGCTTTCAATAAATGTTTTTCTTCAAACTTCGATGTGTGGTATTATCTCATTGGTTTCATGCATGTCATGATATGGGTTTTGAGATTCACTTGCACCCATTGTGTGTGTGTGAGGGACATGTCTTCATTTACATACTTGCCATTGGGGTTGTGTCATGTAATTGGCATTTCTATGTGGGTGGGTGCAATACCTGGGTGCGTCTTTGGCATGTGGAGGCTGGCCATAAGGGCCAGGGATCTAGATTGTGATGACGTGTTGGCTGGGGGACATGTGTCAGGGCCTGCTGGCAGGTGACCTGCACTGCTGGGGGGTGGGGGTGCTGGGGGACATGAGTGGGGGCCTGCTGGCAGATGCCCCACACTGCTGGGGGGTGGGTGTGCAACGGGACATGAGTGGGGGCCTGCTGGCAGGTGCCCTGTACTGCTGGGGGGTGGGGGTGCAGGGGGACATGAGTGGGACATGACTGGGGGCCTGCTGGCAGGTGCCCCGCACTGGTGGGGGGTGAGGGTACAGGGGGACATGAGTGGGACATGAGTGGGAGCCTGCTGGCAGGTGCCCTGCACTGCTGGGGGGTGGTGCTGCAAGGGGAAATGAGTGTACATGAGTGGGGGCCTGCTGGCAGGTGCCCTGCACTGCTGGGGGGTGGGTGTGCAAGGGGACATGAGTGGGGGCCTGCTGGCAGGTGCCCTGCACTGCTGGGGGGTGGGGGTGCAAGGGGACATGGGTGGGACATGAGTGGGGGCCTGCTGGCAGGTGCCCCACACTGCTGGGGGGTGGGGGTGCTGGGGGAGATGAGTATGTGCATGCTGGCAGGTGCCCTGCACTGCTGTGTGGTGGGGGTGCAAGGGGGTAATCCGTTGGTGATCACTAGTGCAAGGTGACATGTGGCTTGGCTGGGGGGGCATGCCCATGGTGGATGGGCTGCCTGCGGGACATGACCAGGGGTGCAGGGTAGTCCCCTGTGGTGTGGTCTGCCTGCAGGGGCCGTGGAGGGTGTAGACAGAACACCTGGGAGGACCCACACTGCCAATTCACGTGTAGGACTCCCCTGCACCCCTGAAATACACGTACCCCACTCGCACAGGGCCTATCGCATGTGAAACTTCCCCGCACCCCAGAAATACACGTACCCTGCTGGAATCGCGTGTGGGACTTCCCGCACACCCCTGTAATACACGTACCCTGCTGTAATCGCGTGTTGGACTTCCCCGCACCCCAGAAATACAGGTACCTTGCTGAAATCGCGGGTGTGACTTCCCGCGCAACCCTGTAATACACGTGCCCTGCTGAAATTGTGTGTAAAACTTCCCGCGCACCCCTGTAATACACGTACCCTGCTGAAATCGCGTGGGGGACTTCCCGCGCACACCAGTGAGACACCTACCCTGCTGAAATCGCGTGTAAAAGTTCACCACACCCCAGAAATACACGTACCCTGCTGAAATCGCGTGTGTAACTTCCCGCGCACCCCAGTAATACAGGTACCCTGCTGTAATCGTGTGTAAAAGTTCCCCGCACTCCAGAAATACATGTACCCTGCTGTAATCGCGTGTGGAACTTCCCGCGCACCCCAGTAATACTGGTACCCTGCTGTAATCGCGTGTAAAAATTCCTCGCACCCCAGTAATACATGTACCCTGCTGGAATCGCGTGTGGAACTTCCCGCGCACCGCTGTAATACACGTAACCTGCTGTAATCACGTGTTGAACTTCCCCGCACCCCAGGAATACAGGTACCCTGCTGAAATCGCGTGTGTAACTTCCCGCGCACCCTTGTAATACATGTGCCCTGCTGAAATCGCGTGTAAAAGTTCCCCGCAACCCAGTAATACACGTACCCTGCTGGAATCGCGTGTGGAACTTCCCGCGCACCCCTGTAATACACATACCCTGCTGTAATCGCGTGTTGAACTTCCCCGCACCCCAGAAATACACGTACCCTGCTGAAATCGCGTGTGGAACTTCCCGCGCACCCCAGTAATACATGTTCCCCGCTCGCCGTTTGCTGTTTGGCAGCCCTGTATACTGGTCCAGGGTTAGCGCAGCCCTTTGCGATGAATTGTGAATTTTGATGGCTTTTCCTTGCGCGAGGGCGTTCTTGGGGGCGTAACTGGCGCAGCTGCAGGGTCGCTGCACCACTCTGCGCCACGGCTGGTTTTGGAGGCTGAAATCCATGAATACGCTGTGCGCGGATATCGATTTTAGCGCACGTGGCTGGCGCAGACATTCGCACGCGCACACTGTGTGCCAGCCGCGTGCGCCACTTTTGTGCGAAATTCTATGAATTACCCTGTTGGTGACCTGTTATTGAGAGTAACATAGGTTGTAACTATTTAAATCCCATGGTTTAGAAGCTGGAATAAGTGTTCTACCTGCTTGTTTGAAATTGCAAGTTTATTTTAAACCAAGAAAAAATTTGCAATAGAAATAACATTTAAATTTAAACCTGGCTGAGCTGCAAGAACTTGAAAGGCAGGTTTCTTACCAGAAGGCGGACACTTTACCCCAGCTGAAACTCACGGGGAGGTGCCAATTGCTGGGGAGCCAGAAGGGGACAATGGACTTCCTCTGGCTGAAAGGATATGCAAGTGTGAAGGGTCATAAATGGCTTGGACCTCTGGAGGAAATGGGAGGAGATTGCTTCTAACTGCAGAGAGCCAGGAGGAGGCGGAGACAAACAGCCATTTGGGGCTGGACATTCACAAAGAAACATTTTTGTTAAAACATATAACTTACCACTGAAAATTGTTTAAATTACAAAAATCACATATTTGTGTATCTAAATTCTGACTGTACATTTTCAGAGGCAGCAAAACCGTGTGACATGTTCTCGGAAGTAGTAGTGGAAAATATGCTATTATGTCAAAAGCATGATACTTCACACACTTATGCCCATATACAATGCGCACTTTTATGGAAATTTGCTTCGACATTGGACCATGTGTTCTGGACAAAAAGGGTGGAATTCTGTCAAAAGCAGACCCAAGATCCTATAGCGACGGGGGTTGGAAGAGTATCTGCTCCACAAAATATGTGATTTATATATATATGATTGTTATAAAGATTATACACATGTAAATATGTATTGTACCAAAAGTAGATTTGATGTTCAAAGGGACAAGGGAGGATTCTCTGACTCATAAACCCACATCATCATGGTGACACCCTGTTTTCTTCTCCAATCAGGGGGGAGAAGAGATTCTAACCTATAGCCTGCCTAGGGGGCACACTTAGGATAATCCAGCACACACACCCCTTTACCATATGCATAAATAGAGAAAGCTGAGGACTTAGAAAGACACACAGATTCACTCACTATCCTGATCCTGACGAAGCACCCTGAAACACATCCATCCATATTCCTTGCTCCTGACTCCAGAAACTTGGCAAGCAGAAAGGCCCATTCCATTAGTTGAACCATTTTCAACTAGCCCTTGAGTTTCCAGGACCAGAAAGAATCCCACAAAATCTAAGGGGAACAAAAGAAACAGCTGGAAGGTGCTGTAACTGCTTTCCTGCTAAATGAATTATTACCAGAACCAAAAGGTCCAATCCCGTTATGCTGTGCTGTGACCAGAGAACCAGGGCAGATTAAACCCAATCCTGTACCGTGCTGTGCCATGCTGTGCCGATCCTGTCCAGTCCTGTCGTGCGGTGACCAGGGTGCCTTGCTGATTGCAGACCTAGTCCAGTCCGATGTGCCCAGCAGTCTGTCCCTGACCAGAATCCCTGACCAGAATCCCTAATGGTTCCGTTTGAAACCCATATAGTGAGTATCTATAGATAGGACTGTGTCACTAGCATATGTACTGTCCATAGTAATCCCTGTCTTAAACCCATCCTCTTATAATCAGAACTGCATTGTTAGAAATATTTTTGAATTGCCTGAACTCTCTATATTATCCTTACTATATCCTTCGGTACTAGTATTGTTAAATATATTTGCGCTCATATATTTCATCTGAAGAAGGCAAGCTCCTCGGCAGGCAGTCACCCTGATCCAGTGGCGCCCTGGTCCAGTGGCTGTGCTTCTGTGTAGTATTTGCTTCTTCATAGTCATCTCCTAGTGTAAAGAAATCCTGTTTGTCTTTTGAAAGCGCATCTCTGTTTTCCCCATTTGCGCCTATCTGAGAAAAACGACCGCCACTAAAACGTCCATAACTTTCTCAACATTTATGCTAGAAACAAAATTTCAACTTCTGCTTGTAGCTAACATCCACAACTTTCCATATAGTTCTCCCGCGATCGCGATTACCGCGCGTGAAAAAGTTTGCCACGAATGTTCGTTTTGGCAAAACATCACACGTTTAAAACAGCTTTTGATTGCACCCGACCTCAGTTTTTCACATTGCTTATTAGTGTCAAATCATTGCTAGTGTATGTCTGCAACTATCCAAAGCGGCTCCCATTAGAATTTAAACAATTTCAGCAATTTAAACCATATTTAGTGTTTTTGTACATTCCATTCTCTAGATAACTTAAAACCATTTTGACAGTTTGCCAATCACTTCTGTTTCTCTCGTGTGTTGCTGGGGGGAAATTGGGATTGACATTTTGTTGAATTCTGCATTCCTGAAACCTGTTCTCTCTCCTCCTATCTCTTTACATTGCTTGTTGGGGGTTGAGGGGTCTGCAGGGGGAAATAGTAACCACATTGCTACTTGATTAGAACACTCACAAACGTATTATTTCTGTGCAGAATTGTTTTGCTCATTATTACTCCTTGTGATTAAAGAGATTGCTTAGTGTTATCTCACCCCATTGGTGAGTAGTGTATAACCATTAAAAATCGTGTGATTATATTGTGAACTACATAAATAAATATTTTAACTTTGCAAACTAGCCTGATTCCTGGTTCAGTGTGACCGGGGGGGTTCCAAGAGAGGGGCGTGATATAAGTGGTACATCGTTCAGAATAAAATAACTTTTAGACACAAATAAATAAATAAGGATTTCAGTTGTGCATTACACGCTAGGCATTGACTTAGGTGACGTGCCAGATTGAAATCACGTACAGGGTACTTGGCTCCACCTCGACAGTGAGCAAGAGTGTGAGACTAAGATGTGAGACACTGGGCCTCATTATGAGTTTGCGGGTACAGTAAAAATGGTACCGGTAAGCTTGCCGGTACCATTGTTAACAGACTGGCAAACTATGAGGTCTGCTCGCGGGTGCCTTTTCGCCCGCCAGGTCTGACCTGGCAGGCGGACCGGCACCCGCAAGCAGACCATGTCGGATGCACCGGCACCATTCATGAATGGTGCCGGTGCATCCGGCCTCCCCATTCCCATTGAGTCCAGAAGGACTCAATGGGAATGGGGAGTAATTTTTTCTGGCGCCCGGCAATGGGCAATTACTGGGTCCGGCGGGCCGTAATGACCCGGTAATTGCCCATTCCCGGCCACAGGGAAAAAAAATGATACCGACGTCAGCCGTGCCGGTTTCACCAGCACGGCTACCGCCGGTCTCATAATGAGGCCCACTGTGCTGAATCTAGTATCATGTCAGTATTATGAATGCGGAAAACACATACAAGCTAAAAGTGAATTTGATACTGCACAACATGATATTGTTATTTTGCACCACACCACGGCAGTTATGGACTGAGTGCGATGAAAAACATAACACTAACATGTACTAAGTTATGCTAATATCCACTAACCTCTAACATATCCCCTAATTCAGGGTAGATCAGTCCATGACTGTTGCGTACAAACATTGGTGCAGATTATTGAACTAAATGAGATGGCAAACACAGGCTGTGCAGTGGAGAACACAGAAGAATAAAACAGGCAGAATTAAAGTTGCTTTGCAGTGAGGAATGAGGGCTAGAGAATATACAGGGTAATTCATGGAATTAATGTGCGCTGAAAAGGGGAGTGCAAGCGTGAAAATTGCAGCGCACACATGCTAAAGCCGTGCACGCAGCTGTTTGTCGATTCATGGAATGCTGTGCGTGTTTTCCCCGGGATGTGCGCCACATCCGCGGGTGGCACACACGGGCTCACACATTACTAAACGCTGAGCGCTACGCGCACAGCGAAAGCGCACAATGTTTAGCGCACACAACAAAAGGGGGCAGAACACGGGGCAGAACACGCGGAATGGGGAACAATGCGTGAAAATGTGGGCGTTACGGGTGAAGTACCGCAGCGAAATCCATGCAACGCCCACATGCGCGCTAACAACACGTATTCATGGAATCGAACAGGGGAAACCTGCGTGCCACAAAAGACGAGATAATCTGGAAAAAACGTACGCCAGCAGGAAGCAGGCGAAAGCGGCCCTGCGCAGCATAAAAGTGCGCGCAAAGAACAAACAAGCTCATACGCTATGATGAATATACCGTTCCACGCAGCAGTGGTCGTGGGACACCGCAGGAGGAGAAGGATAGCCAGGCCTGATGACCAGGTCTATAGAAGGTGTAGGTTTCCACCACAAATAATCCTAGAACTGGTTGCTGAGCGGGAGGATGACCTCACATCACCCACCCTGTGCTCCCAAGCACTGAGTCCCTTGGAAACGGTGCTCAATGTACTGTATTTCTTGACTACTGGGTCATTTCAGCGGACAAGTACCATAGTTGGGGGTGTCTCACAGGCCACACAGTCACGCTGCCTACACCAGGTGTTGGCGATCATGACTGCATGCCTCTCAGTCCGCAGGCACATATACATGCCCAGAACACCTGCAGAAAGGCAGGCCATGGTCCAGGACTTTTACGGGGTGGCACACTTGCCGAAAGTGCTAGGCGCCATTGATTGCACCCATGTAGCTCTACGCCCTCCAAGGGCCACTGAGCACATCTATCGAAACCGCAAGCACTGGCATTCCATCAACGTGCAGGTTGTATGCGATGCCAAGGGAATCATCACCTCAGTATATGCCAACTATCCGGGGTCCAGCCATGATAGTTTATATTCAGAATATCACCCCTAAACCAGGACCTGGAAGCTGGGAGGCATGGGGACACATGGCTCATTGGTGAGTACAAATGCCTCTGCACATGCATGCATGTCAGACACTGAGAAATGGGAAAACCCAACTATGGATAACCATTATCACCTCCCCATGGGACAGTGCCTACCCTCTGAGCACTTACATGATGACGCCAATACGGAACCCCACCACACCACCCGAGGTAAGATACAACACAGCCCATATTGCAACCCGGGGCATAGTGGAGCACACATTCATAGTGTTGAAGTCACGTTTTCGCTCCCTTGACCGCTCTGGTGGCCAGTTGCTATATGCGCCCCCAGTACTGTGCAGGATCATAGTGGCAGCATGTGTCCTGCACAATGTTGCAACCAGGCGAGGCGTGCCGGTGGACATGGTGGTGCCCCCACATCCCCAACCACATTCTCGGCCGCTGCGCATGGGAGGGGAAAGGGCACATGGTGAGGCAGCCCGTACCCAGCTTGTGGCAAATTTCTTCACCTAAAATCCCACCCCTGCGGAGTGCACACAGGTCTGGCACATACCAACTGACAATTGATGATGACCATGACAAAAGGGACAGTCAACTGTCACAACCATACCACCCTGAGATTGTTTTCCTGGAAGTGCTACATTGTGTGCATCCCTAGCTACTTAAACAGACCCAATGCTGTGCCAGTAAAAGGCACACATTCGTGCAGCATGAAGGACTACCCCCTTGCAAAATAGTACACCCAAATAGTGTCATGTCACCCAACCCCTCCCTAACCCCATCTCAGCTACCCAACACACCATGGTATGGCATGCTATGTGAAAGCAACCAAATGAATGCACAACACATGACACAAGTGTCACAAAGTGCACTGTCCCAAATGGAAAGAGGCCAGAGACAATTCCCTCTCACCAATGAAAAAGAAACAGCACACATGAACAAATACTTACCAGCAAGGCAATACATTAGTACAGAACCCAACAGTGGCAAAGTATGACAGTAAAAAATGAAAGTAGTGCAAGTGTCACAACCTGACAAAGGCAGCCCATCGACCCCTTCTATCTCCAGTGTGTTGCTGGTAGGCAAATGTGGCAGTGTACTGCATACAATATGAACTGAATCTGCAATGGAGACTGGCTCGTTAAGACATGAAGAAGCTACATGCATATATGCAAAATGTCCTGTGTGAAATACAATATACAAATCAACCATGCAGTGAAGAAATCATCACCAATCCCCACTAGGGGTGTATACACAGTTTGGAATACAGACTGCCCACCCAACTCATGGGAGCCCAATGCCTCTCTGTAAGTTACTGTCACTTGGTCACACACTTGCGAGCCCATGGAAAGGGGAAGCAGGAGTGGCATGTGTGTCAGGAACCCAAGTTTCAAACCCAAACACAGGACAAGCCTGCATGTGCCCAGCTGGAACACACAGTGGATGCCTATGGGAGCCACACAAAGCAACACACTGTACCATGACTTAACAATCTGAAAGAAAATAGTTATCAACAAAAAAGGAAATGCCAATTAAAAAAAATGAAATTAAAAATAAGAAAAAAATGAAACTGAAAAGTAAACAAAATAAATCAAATAAAAAAAAATCAAAATACCAATTAAATTCAAAAAAGAAAAAAACAAAAGAAAAAGAAAATGAAAAAATCAAATGAAACATGAAATGAAAATGAAAATAATAAACTGAAAAAAGAAAAAGAAAAAATCAAAATCCAAAAATGAAATTCTAATTCTAATTTTCAATTCATAATCAAATATGAAAAACCAAAAATAAAAAATGTTGTCAAAAAGAAAAATCAAAAAGAAAAATCCAAAATGGCCATGTATCGACCGGGGGGGCACCCAGGAGGGAGGAGGTACAGGGTGCAGAAGAAAAAAATCCCTCCATGGGCTCATGGCCTGCACGGCTACCCTATAGTGGGAGAACTGCCGTCACTGTCATCACCCTCTGGTGGTACATTAGAAGGTGCATGTGGTATTGGAGGCAGACCACGCAAAGCCCTGGCATGCTCCTCCATGGCAGCAAGCATGCAGGTCTGAAAGGTTTGGTTCTGCAGGATGATGAGATCTCCTCTCGGGGTACCTGGAGCTCAGCTGAGAGCTGAGCGTGTTAGCTGCTCCAGCTGCTGTTCTGACCTTGTACTCTGGGACGCCTCAAGTGCACCCAAAGTATCTCTGAGGGACCTGTGTTCTAACCTCAGGGCATCCCTGTGGGCCTGTGACTCTGTAGATATGGCTGTGCGCAGAGTCTCCAGTCCAGTCCATCGGTCCCTGTTGTACGCCAACATGTCCTCCCTGTGAGAGCGGCACATGGACTCTGTTGCCTGCTGCTGGAGCTCCACCTGTCTTTCAGGGGGGAAAATGGAACTGGCCACCCTATCCACGGCCTGAGCCATCATCTCACACAATGCCCCCTGTTGTGCTGCAATGGTATACATGGACTTCTCCCACACAGTATTGCCTGGTGGTGCACGGCCACCGCGTTGGCGGGCACCACACCTGTTTGGGGCAAGGTGATGTGCACCTTGCTGTGCTGGCACTGTCTGAGGCTGCAGGACTGCATTCCTCCTTTGATCTGCTGGCCCAGGAACAGGAGCAAATATAGTGGAGTGTGACCCTGCAGCCGTAACCGCCACAGGCGGACATTCCAACACTGAATGCCCCATAGAGGGGTCTACCCCCAGTGCAGGTGGGTTCGACAGAACAGCATCCCTGCCAGAAACACTCACCTGCGACGGGACATTTGTCTCAATGTCAGATTCAGCACCTGAGCCATAGAGGTCTTCAGAGGTGTACCAAGAGACACCCGTGGACAGGATGGTCTGTAGACTAATGGATTTTCACCCACCACCACCCCACATCCTCCACTGGTGCCTGGGTGGGGCTGTGAGTACTCCTGCCCCTGCGCCATCTCCTCTTCCTCAACAGCATCTAGTGCCTCATCACCTGCACAAACATAAAACAAAAGTAATGAAGACAGGCATGAACAGCATAGCCGACACACATGGGCATCACAATCTACACATCGAATACATAAATGACACATGTCACACATGACACTAACTGTGGCATGTATGCACTGGCAATGAAGTGGAAGAGGAGCCTAAAAGCAGACACTGAGGACTCCAAGATGGAAAAGCAACACATGTGCTGCATGCTGCATAGCACCTGCATCACACATTAGCCTGTGAGTGGCATGGACAATCCACATACATGACACATGCCAGCACACAGATGGCACGTAGCATAGCCATGGCAGATTTGACAAGGACACCCAGATGGTAGCAAATCAGTACTGTCCCCCATCCATGTAAGATGGACATCATGAAATAGAACATGCAAAAGAGTGTGACAAAACATGCATGTGTCACATGCTGCAACAAAGCCAGTGTTTACTAATACAGTGATGGCAGGCACATAGATACATCAATGGTTGGTCACTTGGACATGACAGAAGTCAATTGTCATGTTCAACATTCAAACAGGGCCCCAAAGTGATCGTGTGCAGAGCATTTGTAGGTGCACAAAAGTCAATCAGCCTGATTGATGAAATCATTCCCATAATAAGTAAACAAATGTGGGGCATTGTGGGGTGAAATCTATGTCTGAAGTATGGTGAATTTGGGGCAGAACGGCACAAAAATGTGTGTTAATCATGCAAATGATTCCATCAATCAGGCAGAATGAACAGGAAAACAGTATCAACAATGGTGTGGCATGATGGCAGTTGAAGGGCAAGTGCAGTAATCAGGTGCAAATTGTTATCTGCAGTCAGAAGGGATACTGTGAAACCCAAACCCAAGGCCGGGGGATAGATTGGAGGCACCACATGGGTGACCCATAGCGGTCATGACTACAAAGCCTCACCTGGCACTCAATCAGAACACATCACCCAAGTAACATACATATGGTTTGCACACACATGCATGGCCACTCACCGGACATTGCCTCAAGATCTAGTAGCTCTCCCACGCCTTGGATCTGATCCTCTGTGATAAAGCCTCCAGCGATTGACTCTTGTTCTGTGAGTACTTCCTCCTCTGGTGGAGACTCACTGCCAGTCACCAGAGTAGAGGCATGATTGGAAGCCAGCTTGTTTTTTGCTCTGCGTTTGAGGTCATTCCACCGCTTTGAGCAATCATCAGCTGTGCGCCTCACGAATCCAAGGGAACTAATCTGGTCCGCGATGCCTACGTTGAGCAGTCGTAGTCTTACACCCTGCAGTCACCAGCATTTTGCGGCCATGGGCCGACACGTAGCCCACAAGTGCGTCTAGTTCCACATCATTGAAACTCTGCATCCTTGACGTGCCGGAGGGGTGAGCCGTGTCTGGGGTCCCAGCCTGTTCCGCAAGAGCATGCTTCTTCCTCTTGAGAGGTGGTGCGGACCCTGTGTGGCTTACACCGCTCTGGTCAATAGGGATTGAAGTGCAGGTGGACTGGGCACTAGAAATAGGCAAAGGCACAATGATCAAAGGTTTCACTGCAGGCATTGGCTGCTGGGTGCTGTAGCCAGGACCAACCTTGGTGTGATGGTCTGGGACCAACACTGTCCCGGCTTGGTGACGCAGAGCTGGGGTGGATTGAGCTGCAGCTGCCCCTGCAGCCTCCTCACCCTGGCTACTTGGGGCAGCAGATGACATTGCTGCCCCAGATCCACGTGGCCTGGTGACAGCAACTTTCAACGCCACACATGGCTTTGACTTTGTGACACGGAAGTCGGCCTGTGAGTCATCCCGTGCCAGTTTGGTGAACAATATGGGCCGGGTTAAAAGGGCCTGAGCTGGGATGGTGTCAGCTGCATCTCCCCCACCCATTGGGGGGGCATAGGTGTGCCTAATTGGTCCTCCACACACAGGCCTCTTGGGCCACACTGCACATCCTGGCCACATCCCCTACCGCAGACACCTCTTGAAGGTCGGCCACCTTTGCCTCCGTTACCACTTGGTCGCCTCCCAACCATGGCACTGATGTTCTTGTGGGAATGAGAGGTGCAGTAAACAATTGTCCTGGGCAATAGGGGTGAAGGGAGCAGGGTACTAGATGGAATACGTAGCCCTGTGCTCTAGCGAGGCTGTCTGTGACCCCTGGGGGAAGATGACAGGCCACGCAACGCTCAGGCACCCTGAAAACAAAATTTAATGTGCACGCGACCACTGGTAGCCCACCTGCGTGGAATAAAGGACCCGCACTACGCTGTGGAACCCAGAAACACAAAAATAAGCGTACGCATGGTACACACAGGCTACAATGACCTCTGAATGGGTACGCGATACACGGGGCAACCACAGTTGAAAAATATGTGCGCAACTCACCGTCTGCCTGGAAGAAGAACGTGAAAAAGACACACGTGGGCGCGTTGGCAACACCCCTGCCAAAAGAAGAATTGAACGCTGTCTGAGTAAACAAGAAGTACGAACTGTAACCGTTGTGAAGTAATCGCGTGTGAACCGACAAGAAGTACAAGATTCACCCGCTCGCTCTCCACAAAAAGCATGTACAAGAAAATGGTGTCCTACGTGTACCTTTTAACCCTGCCCACATGTGGCACGTCACTTACGCGCTTACGCGCTAAGGGCCTTTCCTCCAATTACACGCAGTGACACCCGGACGTGCAGTTTTTGCACGTGTGGAATCACTATGCCCCCGTGTGGAGGGAAACGCCTGTGCACGTTACGTCACAGACGCACTTACGCGCTAAGGGCCTTTCCTCCAATTACACGCTGATGTGCTGTTTTTTCACGTGCCAAATCACTCCGTATCAAGCTGGCAACACAATAACACACAGAAGACCACGCTCCTGCCCAGAAGGCCATTATTCTGCCCCCCAAAGCCACAAGTCGCTCCCACCAGCCATCTGCTGCTGCGTGCCCGCCTGCTGGCCATGTGGCCTGCTATTTGGTGCCTGCACGTCAGCCATCTACAGGGGTCCAGTTGCTGTGGCCACCCCTGCTGGAACAGAAGACTCCCAACTGAAGTTCCAACTTTCCACAGCCCAGCACCAGGACCCAGTTGCCCACCCACACCTGCCTCTGGGGTTGCCATGTCGGGGGAAACAACATCAGAGACCACTGGCAACCCCCAGCCAGAGAGGCAGAGGGCTACCAGCTTCAGTGCCGCAGAAGTTGGTATCCTGGTGGAGCAAGTCCTGGTGCATTATGATGCCCTCTTTGGAAGACCACGTGCCGACAATGAAGGATGGAAGAGGATCTGGAAGGACATTGTGGCTGCCATCAACGTGGAGGGGGTGGCAGCCAGCGACATAGCACACATCTGGAAGGGCTGGGAGGACTTCAGGTCCAGGACCCTCAGGAAGGCCCAGCGCCTCTTGGAGGCAGCGCATGCAGAGCGGTGCCGGGTCCGTCTTACCGAAAACCAGATGAGGGTCCTGGAACGTATATGCCCAGCGCTCCACCTCCTTCAGAATCAGACCCATCTGGAGTCTAGCGGTAAGTGTCCATGTGTACTGATTGGACGCAGTGCACGTTGAGGTGTGCCAGGAGTGTGCAGCTTGGACATATGTCTGGAAAGGCCCATGTATGGATGTGTATGTGCAGGGACATGAGCCTGCCGCATGTGAGTCCAGTCACGTGTGAGGCACATCAATGGTGTATGTGTTCAAATGCATGATGGCCAAATGGATGTGGGGATGCACACATGTTAGCATTTCTGTGTATATACTATGGCATGGTTGGGGTGTGACACATGGATGCTGGTTCCACCTTCATGTACGCGCACGGTGTACATGTGCATGTGTGTGTATTTGACATGTGTGCAACTGTGATACACCATGGATGCATGTGACACCAACATGTAGGAGGTTGATTGGCAGATGTGACAAAGTTGCCGATGTTTGCACTGTGACAGGTGGTGGAGATGTACAGATGCATGCATGTCTGGTGGCGTGTGTGCATGTGTTCGGCACTCCCCGTGTTGCATGTGACGTCAGGCTAACCTTCGGATGATCATGATGTTGTATGTGTATGGATGCTGCTGGCTGCTGCAACATTCCTGTTAATTTGTGCATGTGCGTGGGTTCAAATGATATGTGTGTTGGGGAGTGTGATGCCATCTGTGAAGTTTGACGCTGCCACTCATGTGCAAATGTCATGTCTGTATCAGACCATTGTACAGTGCCCTGATGCCTGTGTTCTGTCTCTCCCTGTCTGCAGCATTAACTGATGAAGAGGGTGGAGACGGTGCTGTGGAGCACAGCGGCAGGGATCCCACCGCCAGCCGCAGACGCAAGGCCCAGCTCCCCTCCCAGGTTGTCATCTCTTCGGGGAGTGAGGAGTCTGGTGCCGTGTCTGCGGATGCAGCTGCTGAGGGAAGGTCCAAGAGTTGGAGGTCGGAGGTGGACCCCTCTCGGCAGCAGAAGGGGCAGCTGCGCCCCCACAGGATGACTCCGTGCCATCTACCTAAGAAGGTAGATGGCACGGAGTCATCCAGGTTGGTGAGGGGTTCGGTTGAGGAAGAGGCCGTGGAAGGCCCGCGCACGGGGCCTGGAGGGGGGGATTCCACTGGTGCTAGTGGTGCAGTCCAGGGGCAGGGACAGGAGGCAGCACAGGCTGCCACAGAGGTGCCTGTGTGTAATCCTGTCCCCGATCCTGTGACTGCATCATCCTGCACCAGCAGGGATGCCTTTGTCCAGACCCGTTCTCAGGGAGGGGATGTGCAAACAACAACTGGCCTTCCTCTCCCTGCAGACGTGGCAATCCGTGACCGGGTTGAGCCTGTCCTAGCTGGGGTGGCGTTGTGTCAACGTGGTATTCGGGATGACGTGCGGACTTCTCATGAGGAGAATGCACGTCATTTCAAATACCTCATTGACCACATCGACCTACTTGGACAGGTCACCAGCGTTGGGTTCCTCCGTGTGCTGGACCCCCTCCTCAACTGCACCCCCTATGCGCCAGTCGTCCTCTGTGCCATCTACCTGCCCAAGAATCACCTGGGCACCCTGTGGAGCTGCCCGTGTCCCAACGGCCAGGCTGGTGGAGGACACATCCCTGCCACAGTCGGGAGTCGGAGGTCCAGCAGGGGTGGCCACTCCAACAACTGGACCCCAGCAGGAGGAGGACGTGCAGGCATCGTCAGGCAGGGCACATGCACGGCAGCAGCAGGCTCAAGGTGGGAGCGATGATGGCTCGGGCCATCAATATCACAGGGGCAGGAATCGGCCGGAGGGCAGGAGGACCCTGGATTGGGAGTGTCTTCCGTGTGGCAGCGGTTGGGCCAGCGGATAGATGCGGAGTGGCGGCGGGCGGAGGAGGCATGGCTCACTATGGTCAGAGTGGAGAGCTCCATGCGCCGGGCATTCAGGCAGGCTGAGTGCCTTGAGGCAACTCGCAGGGAGTTGGAGGCCCCCGTGACTGCATCCGTGCAAGACCTCGAGGCCAGGGAAGAGGCCCGCCTCCGGAACGTTGAAAAGGAGTTCGATGATGCCCTGGCCCAGAACATCAAAGAGTGAGCCATAGGACTTGCCCGCCGCCTTTGTACATAGTTCTTTAGTGTTAGGTTTCCTTTGTTTTTTCTTTTTTTTGGAGTTCATGGACTTTGCTCCACTTCAGGTATATAGTTATTTTTTCATAGGACTTTTTGGTAGGTTTCATCTATTTTGGGGATCATGGACCTTTTGGACTTGGTTTGTATATAGTTGAAGACTTGTACATTTCCCATGGATCAATGGTTTTATTTGTTTTGGATTATTTTTTTCATATTGACATTGGAGATGGACCACTTTTCTTTTTTCATGCTGTGGATTTTTTTTTATTCGATTTTTATTAATTTTTGTTAATATCTGTCATTGTTTATTGATTTTCAAGTTTGAATTATGTAATTATGTAATTTCATTGGGTTTTTAATACATTCATTCTGAGTTCATGATTGGTGTTGTGTACTATCATTTGTTTTGTGCATGTCTCAATGAACATTGCCTCAGTCATGTGTTGCCATTTTGTGGCTCTGTTGTGCATTTATGCATGGGCATGGTGGTTCCTTTAAGAGTGTCATGCCATGGGGCATTTGGGAGTGGGTGCTGTGGATGGTTGCATGATTGTACTGGGGGGTAAGGGGGATTTGGGTTGGCATTAGGGCCATGGGTCTGTTTTGTTAGGACATGTTGTTTGGTCGGCCATGTGTCGGGGCCTGCTGGCAGGTGCCCGTCAATGGGGGTGAGTGGGGGGGGGGACATGAGTCGGGGCCTGCTGGCAGGTACCCATCAATGGGTTGGGGGGACATGAGTCGGGGCCTGCTGGCAGGTGCCTGTCAATGGGGGCGGGTGGGGGGACATGAGTTGGGGCCTGCTGGCAGGTGCCCGTCAATGGGGGTGGGTGGGGGGACATGAGTCGGGGCCTGCTGGCAGGTGCACGTCAATGGGGGTGGGTGGGGGCTGGGGGACATGAGTCAGGGCCTGCTGGCAGGTGCCCATCAATGGGGGTGGGTGGGGTGGGTGGGGGACATGAGTTGGGGTTCCCATGTGCATGGTGCTATGTGGCCTGCCTGCAGGGCATGGTCAGGGGTGATGGGCTGCCTGCGGGGCATGGACTGGGGTGTGGGCTGGCCCCTGTGGTGTGGGCTGCCAGCAGGGCATGGGGGGGCACACCCAGGAGGGCACACACTGCCAGATCGCGTGTGAAACTCTCTGCGCACCCCGAAATACACGTACCCCGTTCGCGCCAGGACTATCGTGTGTAAAACTCCCCGCTTACCCCCGGAATACACGTACACCACTTGCGCCAGGCCTATCGCGTGTGAAACTCCACGCGCACACCGAAATACACATACCCCGCTCGCACCAGCCCTATCGCATGTGAATCTCCAGGCGCACCCCCGAAATACACGTACCCCGCTCGCGCCAGGCCTATCGCATGTGAAACTCCAAGCGTACCCGCGAAATACACGCACCCTGCTCGCGCCAGGCATATCGCATGTAGAACTCCACGCGTACCCCTGGAATAAATGTACCCCGCTCGCGCCAGGCCTATCGTGTGTGAAACTCCACGTGCACCCCCCGAAATACACGTACCACGCTCGCGCCAGGCCTATTGCAGGTAAAACTCAGAGCGTACCCACGGAATACGCGCAGGCAGCCCATCCACCCTTACCATGCCCCACAGGCAGCCCATTCACCCTTCCCATACCCCGCAGGCAGCCCATCCACCCTCCCCATGCCCCACAGACAGGCCATCCACCCTGGGCATGCCCAACAGGCAGCCCACACCACAAGGGGAACTTTTTCCATGCAATTTACCTGGCACAAGCGGGGTACGTGTATTCCGGGGGTGCGCCTGGAGTTTTACATGCGATTTTGCTAGTGCGATCGGGGTACGTGGATTCCGGGGGTGCGCCTGGAATTGTACACGCGATTTCGCTAGCGCGAACGGGTTACTTGTATTCCGGGAGTGCATGGGGAGTTTTACACGTGATTTCTTCTGCACGAGCGGGGTACCTGTATTCCGAGGGTGTGCGCGAGTACATTTTCACGCGTTTTGGCTGTGGTGAGTGGGGTACACGTAGTATTTTCACACGATTACAGTGTAGCGGCCCTGTTAGCTGGTCCAGGGTTAGCACAGCCCTTTGTGCCCTATTGGGGATTTCAATGTCTTTTCCTTGCGCAAGGGGTGTTCTTGGGGGAATAGCTGGCGCTGCGGGATGTTCGCTGCGCCAGGGCTCAAAATGGCTTGGGAAATCCATGAATACGCGGTGCACCAGAATGCTGTTTAGCGCACACGGATGTCGCACGCTCCCTCTCTGCGCTGCTCGCGTGCGCTGCTTCTGCGCTGAAATCTATGAATTACCCGCATAGTGTCTTTTACTCAAACTGCATTTTTACATTCTATGTAAGTAAACATATTTCTATGTGAGGTCTCAGAGAGATGGTGTAAATTGGACTGTCTCAGAAGGCTGGCTCTCTCTGGATAGTGCATCATATCACAAGGCTGCCTCTTGCCTAAGCACTCATCGTCCCTGGGGAGAAGTGCGGAGCAGTCGCTCACAGGCTGGCAGCCGCCTTGGCAGAATATATCCAAGCTCAGAGGGTAGTGAAGCAGATAAGGGAACCTCCCGTGTGGGCGTTAGCCAGATAGACGGAGGTCGCTTGCAGTCCAGGGCACACACAGCCAAGTATTATTCTTGGTAAGTTTAGTACAATTGAGGGGTGTGTAACTGGAAGAATTCTGTCATGAAATGAATAAGTGTGTGTGTTGTTCGAGGGCTCTGAATGAGTGCATTTTAAACAGTCACAGTATAGAAGGGTGAGTTTGCATTTTAAACAAGGATATCTGTTTCATTTTTATCTCTGTCCATGCAACACATTTCAGGTGTAACAGAAGCTTATGCTCTGCCCGAATTAGTAGTAAGTTTCAAGGTCAGATTTTTGCCGAACTATTTGCATTTATCGCAAAGGGACGGTGTGTAGCCGGTTATGTCAAACACTATTTACCATGAGGGAATCTTTCAATTAGAAATCCTTAGCTCATTTATCACGGGGGAAACAACTGCAGATGAATTGTATTTCTGAATGTTTCATTTTTGTTTTTGGGTCACAGATGTTAAACGCTATGAGAGAATACTGTGTGCTATTTGTTTTGTTCTGATATTCTGCATAATTGTAATCGTCTCTAAAGAACACAAGTGAGAAATTTGAATTTATCTCAGATTGCTTATTACATGTCCTGGTCTTTTGTGGTAACACAGACAACTGGTAAACTTATTTTACCACAGGCAGTAATTCACTTTATCACATGTGGTAAAACACAAAACAAACTAGTCACTGTGAATTGGATCTTTTTCAGGGGTTGTTGTATGATAGTCAGTATTCAGTTTACATGGTAAGTGTGTTCTGAGATAGTGCCAAAAGGGCATAACCTGATAACCTGATATTGCAAATAAAATACCACAAGGACATAAAATCATAAAATTATGATCTAGGGTGTACTAAGTCCAGTCTGGCGTGACAGTTAGTGACCCCGGTATAACAATAATTAATAATAATGATCAGATAGTCCTCTGTATTTGGGGCTCACAAAAATACCACAAAAATACCCCAACAGGCTCACCAAAAATATCCCCATAATACTGCCTACACTTCCTGACGTGGCAACTCCTGGCATCCATGCAGAGGCACCCTCACACATCACTAGTATGTGGCAACTCTTGCCACAGAATAACCTGTGGCAAACTACCCCCTCACCAATGCATAGAAACTCCTGCCAAAACCAACCATGCGCAAACAACATACCTGGACAACCATCGCAAACCATATGCAAGCACTGTCTGACCCCTAAGTCAAAGATACCCACCAAAACTCATGCAGCAACCAACCATGCCACACATCATGAAACCTAACCTGTAGGAAATGCACAACTCCATAACTTTTTTGATTGAAAGCACCTTGAAACACCACCTGTATAGACACCTTACAAATGTCCAATAAATGAATAAACAAACATACAGACATAATACATCTGCCTACCCACTAATCTACCTCAGCCATTCCAGAAAACCTGAACTGCCTCCAACATCTGGGAACCAACCAAGCATCCACATTTAACGCCCGATCAATAGCAAAAAACAGACATGCCATCTTTGACCTCCTCACCTCTGACAAACCAGACCTAGTTTTCATCACCGAAACCTGGTTCTCTGACGACTTCGGCCCAATCGCCAATGAAGCCTTTCCCCCCAACTACTCCCTCATCCCAATGAACCGTCCGTCCAGGGGAGGAGGGGTAGCACTCGTCTACAAATCTCTCTTCCGCGCCTCAATCATCGATAACCAACCCTCCATTCCATCCTGCGAATCTCTCCTTGTTAAACTATCCCTCTCCCCATCGCTCACACATAGCTTCCTAATAATCTACAGGCCCCCAGGCTACGATAGACACTTCGCAAATAACCTTTGCGACTCTATTGCCACCCTCCAACTAAACCATCCCAACCTCACCCTTCTTGGAGACTTCAACATATGGCTCGACATCCCCACCAACCCTATGACATACTCCCTGGCTGACGGATTAGATGCAATTAACCTCCAACCCCACATAAACGGACCAACCCACTATAAAGGACACACTCTCGATGCCATCTTTAGCTCCAACAACCTGATTCAGCTAATGCCGCCCACCCCTATCATCTGGTCTGATCACTTCATTCTCTCCTTCACCATCCACTCACCCGAACCCCTCCCCCTACTCATATCCGAACCTCCGAATATAGGCAAATGCTGGAAGAAACTAATAATCACCCAAGACTTAGCCGAGGCTCTCCTCCAGTCTCCACCACCATCCTGCCCTCTCAACAACCATCTCACCCCTGAGGCCCTTGATTCTTGGCTTAGCGCATCTCTCATGCGCCTCACCCCCTCCTGCAAACCATCAACCCGCCGTGGCCCTTTCCCCAGATGGTTCACTCCTGAGCTGAAGACCACTAAACGACTATACAAACACCTAGAACGCAAATGGCATAAAGAGAAAACCCATGAGAGCAGGACCACCTTGGCCCGACACCTGTATCGGTACAAAGCCGAAATCCGGAAAACAAAAAAGGCCCACTACAACTCACAAATCCTAAACTGCAAAAACCCAAGTAAAGAACTCCACAAAATTATCTCCGAATTCACCAATCCAGCTTGTAACACAACCATCCCGACTGCATCACAATCACTCTGCGACTCACTCTCCCTCCACTTCTACTCCACGGCTATAGAAAGGACAAATACTCTAACCTCCAAACTAGCACTCTTATAGCCACCAGACAATCCTCAGCCCGTACCACCCAACCCGTCAACTGCAACCCCCACGCAACCAACGTTCGATTCCTTCAGTCCATTAACAACAGAACAGTTTCTCAAACTCCTATCTGCCCGCAAACCATCCGGATCACCACAGGATCCATGCCCAGCCACTACCCTTAAAGAAATCTTTGCCTCCACCTGCGCAGGAGAACACGCAAGATCTATCATAAATGCTTCCCTCACTTCCGGTACCTTTCCAGACGCATTCAAACTGGCGCACGTCAAACCCCTGATAAAAAAACCCTCGCTCGATCCGCTCGAGCCCAAAAACTACCGCCCCATATCAAACACCAGGTTCCTCGCCAAACTCATTGATCGAACCGCCCACTCTCAACTTAACGCCTTTGTTGAAGCCAACAAACTCCTAGACCCCGCCCAATCAGGCTTCAGAACTTGTCACGGAACTGAAACCACCCTAACCTCTATCTGGGACGACCTTAAAATGACTGCTGACGCCGCGGGATGCGCCGCTCTAATCCTCCTCGACCTATCAGCCGCCTTTGACACGATCAATCACTCAATACTCCTTGATCGCCTCCACTCCCTAGGAATACGTGGAACCGCCCTCAAATGGATAGCCTCAATCCTCAAGGACATGCACCAAGTAACGACACTCTCCAACTATACCTCCCAAGCACGACCAGTCAACACAGGAGTCCCACAAGGAGCGTGTCTATCTGCCCTCCTCTTCAATCTCTACCTGACCACCCTCCCACCGATAATTCGTGCACACAACATCCTATGTTACAATTACGCCGATGACACACAACTAATTCTAAAACTCTTGAACACGAATCCTAACTCACGACCAGACCTGGCAACCTGCCTCCTTAACATTGAACGATGGATGACCCAAAACCACCTCCTGTTAAACCCCTCCAAAACAGAAATCATGATATGCGGCAACCCAGATCTTCTCCCTTACCCCCTACCCTGGCCAACCGCCATGGGCAACTCACCGATACCCTCCAACACAGTGAAAAATCTTGGATGCACCCTAGACTCTGACCTAACACTCTCGCGCCAAGTCAACAATGTCTCAAAGTCCTGCCACTACCACCTCAAAAACCTTAGGCGCATCTTTCCATATCTATCATTTCCTAACAGAGTCTCTGCGGTACAATCAATCGTCATCTCACGGCTGGATTACGGCAACCCCCTATACCTCGGAATCCATGCCTACCAAATGAACAAACTTCAAAGAACACAAAACGCGGCGGCCAAGGTGTTACTTTCGCTTGGTCCAAGAGACCACGTATCCCCAGCCCTCAAGACACTGCACTGGCTTCCAGTAGCCCGTAGGGTAGCTTTCAAAACCTTATGCCTCACCCATCGAGCAGTACATAAAACTGGACCACAATACCTTCAAGAAAAACTAATAGCTTATCACCCCACTCGCACCCTCAGATCAAGCACAGCCGGCCTCCTAGTAATTCCTAAGACTAACTCAGTCAGGCTAGGCGGAGCATCATTCTCAGCCCTAGCCCCAACCCTGTGGAACTCTCTCCCACCCCACATCAGGCTAACCGAGGAGCTAACAGCTTTCCGCAAACTACTGAAAACCTGGCTCTTTCCCTAAACCCAACCGGCTCCGTTCTAGCATCATCAAAATAACACCGACCCAGCGAAGCACCTAAAGCAATAACAAAAACCGATTGTATCAAATATTCACAAAATGAAATTAAAACGAGTAAGGTAGATCTAAACAGTGAAGTCAATAACACGAATTGATCACTGGAAAAAAAAAAAAAAAAAAAAAAAAATATAGAGCGTGGACGAGCTTGGAAAGCCGATGAGTGTGTTGAACGGATGAGTGAGAAGGGCGAATGAATAAAGATGAGACTAGACAAGTATAAATGAATGGGGAGGATGGAAGCGGTTGACAAGTGCGTCTAGAAGACGTTTGGGTCTGGAGACCCGATGAATAATACAAGCAAAATCAATAGAGGTGACGGATGAGTGTGTAAACAAATTGACTGTAGAAAGCGGTCCGAGTATGGAGAGCGGCCATGTGTAAAAAGTGGAGGAAGGTGGAGAATGGAAGAGCATGCAGAGCGAAGGAGCTTGTTGAGCGAAGAGAGAACAAAGAGCAGAAGAACGTGGAAAGCAGATGCGCGTAATGAGTAAAGAAAAGTAGCAGCGACTGATTGGGGGAGCGACAGGGTATGGAGAACGGAAGAATGTGGAAAGCCGAGGAATGTGGAGGGTGAGAGGCCTGAAGTGGGAGACCGACTGAGTACCAACGAATGGAATGCGAGTGGAAGATGAACGCTGCTGACAGTTGATTATGGAGGGCGGATGACTGTGGAGGGCGAATGACTGTGCAGGGCGGATGACTGTGGAGGGCGGATGACGGTGACTGTGGGGGCGGATGACGGTAACTGTGGAGGGCGGATGACTGTGGAGGGCGGATGACTGTGGAGGGCGGATGACTGTGGAGGGCGGAGGACGGTGGAGGGCGGATGACTGTGGAGGGCGGATGAACGCTGAGGACGGATGACTGTGGAGGGTAGATCAACGCGGAGGGCGGTTTACTGCGGAAGGCAGATGACCGCAGAGGGCGGATGACCGCGGAGGGCGGATGACCACGGAGGGCGGATGACCGCGGAGGGCGGATGACCGTGGAGGGCAAATGACTGTGGAGGACGGATGACTGTGGAGGACGGATGACTGTGGAGGACGGATGACTATGGAGGACGGATGACTGTGGAGGACGGATGACTGTGGAGGACGGATGACTGTGGAGGACGGATGACTGTGGAGGGCGGATGACTGGGCAGGGCGGAAGAGTGGGCAGGACGGATAACTGAGCAGGGCGGTCAACTGTAGAGGGTGTATACCTGTGGAGGTTGTATGCCTGTGGAAGAGGACTGTGGAGGGCGGATGACTGTGGAGGGCGGACGACTGGGCAGGGCGGATGATTGTTGGAAGGTGGATGCCTGTGGAAGATGACTGTGGAGGGCGGATGTCTGTGGAGGGCGGATGTCGGTGCAGAGCAGATGTCTGTGGAGAGCGGATGACGGCGGAGGGCGGATGACGGCGGAGGGCGGATGACGGTGGAGGGCGGATGACGGTGGAGGGCGGATGACGGTGGAGGGCGGATGACGGTGGAGGGCATATGACTGTGGAGGGCGGATAACTGTGGAGGGCGAATGCCCTTGGAAGATGGGTGTGGATGGCGGAAGACTGTGGAGTGCGGATGCCTGTGGAATATGACTGCGGAGGGCGGATGACTGCGGAGGGCGGATGACTGCGGAGGGCGGATGACTGCGGAGGGCGGATGACTGCGGAGGGCGGATGACTGCAGGAGGTTGGATGACTGCAGGAGGTTGGATGACTGCAGGAGGTTGGATGACTGCAGGAGGGCGGATGACTGCAGAGGGCGGATGACTGCGGAGGGCGGATGACTGCGGAAGGACGGTGAGCGTACAGAACGAACGAATACGAAGAGCCAATTAATGTGCTGAACAGATGAATGTGGAGAACACATGAGTGTAGAATACGGCTGAGTGAATTTGGAGAGCACATGAATGTAGAAAACGGTTGAGTGTAATGTGGGGATGAACATGGACCGCGGAGGAGCTTAGGGGACGACTGAGTACAGCTATCGGCTGAATCTGGCGAACGACGGAATGTAGCGAGCGGCTGAGTATGGCAAGCAGCTGAGTATGCCGGGCGACCGAGTGTAGTAAGCGACTGAGTATGGCGAGAGAACGCGTATGCGTCAAACGAACGAGAAATAAGAGCGAGAAAACGAGTACACAAAACAGATAAGTACATTGTACGGAAGAGTGAACGGAGCTGACGAATGCAGAACTGACAAAGTGGCAGATGAGCATCTGATGCGAATGAGTGCATAACAGATGAGCCTGGGGAGCGGGTGAACGCACGAAACAAATGAATGAATGGACCAGAACGCATGATTATGCTAGATGGAGGAGTACGCTATACGGATGAACCCGCTGACCCGATGAATAGAGCACAAGAGCAGATGAGAAACAAAACACATCGCACGGACCGGACCTGACCCCTGTGGATTGCGTGATGTGCAGTCTTTGATGTGGAACGCAAGGAACCGTTGTAAGAGCATACTTCATTTCACACCCCACGCTTACTCTCTCCTTACACCACCACTCAAGTAGAACACAGAGATACTATGACACCATTCGGTATAACTGTTCTCATATCAACATCCACCACTCACTCCCCATCACTCTAAATAAACATTGCTGGTTTCCCACCCCCAGCCAAGCGTTCTCGTCAGGTCTAACGCTGCCTCAATCGGACTGGATAACTCCCGCCAGACCGAACACATACTCCTGATTCCTCAACCACCACACCTATCGCTAGGAAGCAGCTACCACAAAAATGCCGCACCAGCTGCACACATACCTGGTGCGCACACGCACCTTTGACCCTCTCTAATCTCTCCACTGACCAGAACCTCGGTTCCCAAGGGCGTTCAACCTACCAGCGCCTTCAGACCATACCAATGGTATATAAGGCGCTATATAAATGCAAAATAACAATAACAATAACAACATACAAAGTCCAGTAAAAGGAACCCAAAGGACATGCCAAAACAATATATGCAAGACCAGCAGTGCCCTCAATGCCCACTAACTGGTGACCACAATGCAATCCCAAAATGTCATACATTGCCCAAACTTAGGCAACTGGAATCCTATGATGTTACACGCATGCACCCTAAAGGTTTTGTCGAATGGGAAATAATATTGTGCCTCCTATACTGTATGAATATTTGTGTATTGGCCTACGCCAAGCTGCTTATAAGCCACTTGCGAGGAAATCCGCGTTGCAAGGTCTTGACCTTAGATCAGTGTAAGCCGCCATTTTAGAAACATACGCCATTTTAGGTTCTCGCTCTTAAAGTCACCCTGTGTTCTAAGATGGTGGACAATGTAATTCCGAATGCAACATGGCCGTCTTGACCTCTATGTATAAACTAATGTATAACTTGCCTGCAGGCTACATGTTGGGGTCATGAACTGAGACCTTGTCCTTCGCTGACCTGTGTGTAGAGGATTACTTGCGCTAACAAAGCTAAACCGCAAGCACATGTTAAACACAATGTATTCAAATACTGAAATGTGAACACTTGTTTGACTATATTGTATAAAACTGTTTAAGAAGGCTTAACATGAAATCCTAAGATACACTGTCGCCATTGAGGCTTGTTAAGTGAATACATTAAAGGTAAACCCTAAGTGCACAGATGCGTGAACTCGGCACGAACCCTAGATCCGTAATGTATTAACAAATATTAACTGTGAAATGGGTTGAACATCGTGTTTTCGAGGGTATAAAGAGTGCGACTATTCTAATGTACAGTCCCACTCACTGAGCACACCGAACCACGCTGGAGTTTGCTGTGTTGTACTGAGGGCCGATAGCTATCTGTTGCTTTGTCCTTTGAAACTGTTCAGTATAAAATATGTTCCTTTGTAACCCATGTTCGGAGTATTTCCTTTTGGGGTACTCAGCCTCGATATCTTCTTTTTGTTTTCACAGTTGGCACATGAATGGGGACCCTCAAGATTGATGCCGGATCATCGAAGGTTGACACACGCTATCGGACCGGGATCAGACGGCGTGACAAAATAAAGGGGCCTCTTTCTGAAAGAGATGCGACACCTCAGCTGCGCTGCACAACCCGATCCCTGGACGATCAGCTTGTGGTCTGAGACAGCATCTTGACGAGGGTCCACTTATCGAGGCGGGCAGATTTGCCGAAATCACCAAACACGAGGTAAGATTAGTTAGAAAAGAATCTTTGTAATCCGATCGGACCTCCTTAGGATTGATCAGGTGAGTCGTGACCTGATTCTTAAGTATCCTGATAATTTGTTTTGGCGCATTGTATCTGCAAATACAATTATTGACCAGGTAACACCAATAATTTGATATACCTGGGAAATTGTCTACCTGCTTCAGGGTGTTATTCCGCAGTGATAGGCAATCTTTGGAATTTAGCCATCCCGCACCACAGGAGTGGTCGCCGGCTTGTACTATGTACTATAAGCATGGCATTGGAAGTATAGTGTTTAATGATATTTGGCACAGACAAACCAGACATGCCTCTGACCTTCAGTGGCCAATCAATGGTAGTTTTGAAATCCATCGTATTGAGTATTTAGAGTCAATTTTGTTAAAGAAAAAGGCCAGACCTGCAGCATTTGATGTTTTGCAGAAATGGAAAAAAGAAGCATTACAGCAACTCAAGAGTAGAGAAAAACATGCGTTCCGTCATAAAACGAATGCCGAAAAGCATTGTTATATGACCAAGATAAACAGTCTGAATCGACTAGGAATATGGATAGGGCTTTCTCACTCGGCATTCAGAAAATCTATCCTTCTAAGGACCTTCATGTTTCCGACGAATTTATTGACAAATTGTTAAATGAACTAAGGCCTGGTGCCTCTGCGCCACCTCCGTATGTTCCTCTTCTTGCCGCTTTGCCTCTTCCTGCTGTTATTCCTGCTTTTCCTGCTGTTGTTCCTGCTCCTCCTAATGTTCCTCTCCCTCCGGTTGTTGTTCCTCCACCTGTTCCTCCACCTCTTCCTATTGTACTAATAGTACCTCCATTGAATTTGCCTGCTCCCCCTATTCCAAGTGGTCGATCAGGGTGTGGGCTCGAGGGTTGTCACTCGCAATGCTGTACCTGCAGAGAAGAAACGTGATTTGATTGCATGGGCTAAGCATTGTATGGAGAGGGATGATCAAGCTAATGTTTTTGCCACACTTTCTAATATGGACAATTTTCCTGAAAAAAATGTTTTTATTGAGGGATTAGGGATACACTTATGTGTAATGTGGGGCAAATTAAATAATGCAGATCTCCCACAAGGGTTGAGAGATCTGAACACTTTAGCGTTTTCAAGAGACACTGTGGAGAAATTACATGAGCATGTCGAGAGGATATTTGAGTATAGGAAGGAGTTGGAAAGGTTACAGAATGAGGATGATGATGAGGATAGTATGTATGTACAGAAACGGTTCCTTCCTTGTCACAAATCGATATCCGAAAAAACACGAATTTGTACGAAAGATGAGATTAGATGGATTTGAGACATATCGATAACTCCAGTTGAAGTATATGATACGTATAGTCAGTATACGCTAGAAATGCAGAGGAAAGTGATACAGTTAATGGTAGAGTACCTGCAGGATGATTGTGTGAAAAGAAATATTTATTGTCCCACAGAATTATTGAGTATTTATAAGAGAGCTTTTTCACTTGACACTTCTTCGGCTGCTTTAGCGCTCGACTTGGCTCTGTTGCTTAGTAAGCGTTCGGAGTTGCCCACTTCTCAGTTGCCTATGAGAGAGGTTCCTCCGACATTTGTCCCGAAGGTTGAGATTGCGGCCAATGCTGCAGCGGGTACGGTTGCTGTGAACATTCCTGCACATTATGTATCGCAGTTTGTTCACGTCCCGTTCTCAAGAAAGGAAGTGAATACTATTAGACAATCTGTTCCTGACATTAGGAAAAATCCGACAGGATTCTATAAAGAGATAGAGTCTGTCTTGCAGTTCTCAGTATTCACCTTGGGTGATATTGATCTGTTATTTCCTGTACTCCTGCCCGTAGATTTGTGGAAACAGGTTAGGACTATAGACAACGTACCAGGGTTGGGAGATACATGGGCTAACATAATTAGACTTGATGGAGAAAGGCCAGCTGGCGAGAGACCGCCTCAGGTGATACTAACTTTACCTGATAGAATCATTGCGAAATTGAAAACCATAATTCCCGAAAAGAGAATTATTTGGGACAAGCTTACGGCCTGTGTCCAAGGGAAGTCTGAGGGTGCTACCGAGTTCTTCAATCGGTTCGAACAGGTATTCTCGGATTTCAGTGGACAAGACTTAGGCACAGAGTCTGGGAAAAGATTATTTGTGGACAAATTTGTGCGTGGATTGCTGCCTGACATCCAGTCACAAATTATGTCTTCTGAGAGCACTTGGCAGGCGAAGTCTCTATCAGAAGTACTGCACATGGCTCAGTACTATGAGAATCATGTCAATAATGAAAAGGAAAGAGTCGAGAAAAGAAAAGGTGATTTAAAGAGTAAATTGTTATTACAGCAAATTGTTAGAGGCCCTAGAGGGGGTAGTTTGCAGATTGGAGGTCAGTATGTTCCACAAGGAAGTGTGCCCTTGGGTCCTGTGAACGTTAACCAGTGTGCCTATAGTCGGCAAGATCGTCATTGGCGTGCACAATGCCCGATCCTTCGACAAAGGTCAAATAATGCATTCGGAAATATGGGTAGACGATCCAGAGGTCGCCCAGGTGCAGGGGTCCCTGGTAGAGGTCAGTTTGCACAGGATCCACAGCAACCTTTTTCGCAGGATAATCAGGTACCAAGTGCGGATACTAGAAACATATTTGATCATCCTTCTGCTGCATATCTCTCTGATGAGCACAGCAACTTTCTGCCTCTCAATTCTTAACCAGACCTTTACCGCCAGAATTCAGTGATGTACCAGAGAGTTTATGGGCCTTTGACTATAATGATGTTGGCGTTTTACAGATCGAGCCTGTCAAAATAGTCTTGAAAACATGGAATAAAGCTGCCACATATTCCACAATATAAGATTTCAGTTGAGGGCGAGCATGCTTTGAAATTTTGTACACCGAGGGGTGATTGCGGAAATTGCAGGTAGTTTGTGCAATAGTCCAATTTTGCCCGTGTACAAAAAAGGCGATGATGCAATTCATTTTCGTTTCATAATTGATCGTAATTGATCTACGTTCCATCAACAAGGGCATTGCTCTGCAATTTCCAATTGTGCCTGATGTGACGACAATATTTACTATGATTCCGGCTTCAGCTACTTACTTCAGTGTTGTGGATCTGAAGAATGCTTTCTTTAGTATTCCTATACACAAGGACAGTAGATACCTGTTCGCGTTCACTTTAGGGGGACGCTCGTTCACCTTTACCCGTGCACCGCAAAGTTACACGGAAAGTTCTAGCATTTATAGTAGGGCTTTGAAAGAACAGCTTGATACCCTTGAATTGCCCTCTTCTTGTACATTGCTTCAGTATGTTGATGACTTGCTTTTAGCTGCAGACTCTGAGAGTGCTTGTAAGGAGGGCACTGTGTTATTGCTTATTCATCTGGGTAAACATGGTCACAAAGCTTTGCTTAAAAAGTTTCAATATTGTTGTCAGGAGGTTGCCTATTTAGGCTATCTCCTGTCAAAGGAGGGAAGAAGATTGACACCTGAACGTATAAAACACATTTCTGGCATGTCTGTCCCAAATACGCAGAAGAAGTTAGAGCCTTGATAGGTATGGCTTCTTACTGTAGGTTGTGGATCCCAAACTTCTCACTAGTGATTAAGCCGATTTTGGCTTTGACGAAGAAGGGCATTTCTTCGCCATTGCCGTGGAACGCGGAACACCAGCAATCATTTGATCTGCTCAAGACTGCATTGTGCTCGGCACCGGTTTGGGCACACCAAATTATGAAAAGGCCTTTGTGTTGTTTGTGCACGAATGTGATGGATGTGCTTTGGCTGTATTAATGCAGGAACATGGAGGGAAGAATAGGCCATGCGGTTACTTTTTTTCCGCCCTTGATCCTGTAGCATGCGCTTTGCCAAGAGGCTTGCGATTGTCGCTGCTGCTGCTGCGTCTGTAAAACAGAGTGAGGGAATGGTCCTAGGCCAAGATCTAACCCTGATGGTACCTCACTCTGTAGATGTTTTACTGAACAGAAATCAAACACAACACCTCACTTCCACACGGTTGACGAGATATGAATTGATCTTGTTCGCTCCCCACATACAAATTAAGAGGTGTTGTGTTCTTAATCCGGCTGAACTCTTACCTTTCCCGCAAGGTACTGCTTGCAGTGACGAAGAGTTACATGACTGTCTGTATACTACCGGGCAAGAGACAAAGGGTAGAATTGATCTAAAACACACTCCTTTGAACAATCCACAAGGGGAGCTGTTTTGCGATGGCTCCTGCTTCAAACTCCCGGATGGTACATGCTGTCATGATACCTACCCCCGGGCATCAGGACCAAGCCCATCAGCTCCGGGAGCAGGCATCCAGATACTTATTAAAACCCCAACAGCCCTGGCTGGGGGCTGTTTGGGTTCAGTCCTGGCGCCTTAGGCACCAGGTTCATCATAGAAATCAGTCCTGGCGCCATAGGCGCCAGGCTCATAGACTTTACTTACCTGATGCAGACCATGCTGCTAGTAAGTCCAAGCCAACGTGAGGCCTGAATGGGACTATTTTATTACAGGGACTATTTTTTACTCGGGCGTGGTTCTAGGGAACGTCTGACCTGGAACTACTTTGGAGGCTATTTAAACCACGGCCGAACAACAGCACACGCTTTGCGTTATTCTGCATCCAGCAGCGTAACGCTCACCGTGCCTGCAGTCTGCATCCAGTCTTCTGCCACGCCCTAGGTTAGAAAATGAACTATTTTCGAATTCCTCACCTGATTCCAGATCCATCTCGCCTCCGGACCTGGAAAGAACATCATTTCTGTAAGCGTCGCATCTCCAGCTGCAGCGCCGCGCCATACTCACCAGTCCTCGCAGCATCTTTCGATTCGGCGCTGCCTCCATCATTTCTTTGCCGAACTCCGGCACCTGGGGGACAAAAGAAAACAACAAGGTGAGCCGAGAAAACCAACAAATATAACTCTTATCACCATAGACTTACCTGATTTACCACCGGAGGCATTATTCTATAACTCTCCACATCTTCATGTGCCGCACCTACAAAGAGAGAGAAAACAACACGTTAAACACGTGCAACATTTACCGGAAAGCGTCGGGTAATACAGACTCTTACCTGAGCGCCACCAGCTGCCACGAGAGCATCTTCTCACGATCTCAGCTGCAAGACAAGGAAGGAAGGGGGGACAAGAGTGAAACATCAGACATATTGAACTCTATGAACTTGATACTTACTGGACCTTGCCAGGAACCTCAGAGTCAATACTCTCCGGAACTCTCCCATGCCTTCAAACCAGTGAAGTAACTGGCATCAACGCGCCCCTGCAATCCATGCAGGATGGAGAGCTCATCTTTCAAGAATATAAGGTGAGATTGCTGAGAGGGCACTTCGGAGGTGATTAGTTGGGAGGACTGTTGGGGGTGCCATTACTTGAATCCATGGGTGGCTAAATCCATCTCTCCACTTGCAGGAGAATACTTCTATGGGTCACGCAGACAAGATTAGGAGGGCCAGTCCAGTCAGTGATCTCGGCACTAGGCATCACGTTGATGGAGACCGCAGCCGTCCGGATCCGACCGACCCCCCTGTGGGAGCCAGGTGAGCGTAACAGAACGCGAAGCCTCTCTATAAATTCCCACCCCGGCGTTATGAAAACCTCAGAAACCGACCAACTGGCCCAATTATTGGGGGAACTTAGGGTAGAAGTGCACTCCGCTCGCCAAGAGACTAATGCCCTCAGGAGAGAACTGATTGTCTCGAAGGAGCGCATTGACGATCTGGCTAGGCAACTCCTGCAAAACCAAGCAGGGCAAACACCTTTACCAGGACTCGGGGGGAATCCAACTCCTGTTTCATCGAGCAATCCGGTGCAAGTGGTTTTACCAGGGGCTATTCCTTTAGCTCCACCTGAACGCTTTGCTGGGGACCCAAAAAGGTTTGCCAATGTCGCTTGCACTTTTTATGCAGATCTGGAGCTTTTCCAAATGACCAAGCCAAAGTAGCTTTTGTATTATCATATTTGAGTGGCAGTGCAGCTGACTGGTCGATTCCACTAGTCAATTAGGATGACCCTCTTCTTCGGGGCTTTCAGGGTTTTCAAATGAGCATGGAAAGACTATTCGCCAGACATTCCCAGGGACAGGCCCTGGATAACAAACTTTTATCCCTACGACAAGGTAACCAGGATCTGTTAATCTATAGCGCAACCTGTAGTAGGTTGGTGGTGGAAACCGGATGGCCAGAGGTAAAATGAATTACACTATTTCATCGTGGACTTCGGGGAGAACTTAAAGATGTGTTGGCCCAAGTTGTGAACCCACCCCAGGATTGCGCAGAATATATAGACTTAGTGGTCCAGTTAGACCACCGACTTCAGAATAGAAAGGCTGACCGAGCTAAGTTCGAGAATCGTATATTGGTTAAACCCAACGTCACCCCCAATGGAACAGATGCAGCAGAACCTAAGCAGATCGGGGGTTAAGGGACCCTTAACGCAAAAGGAGAGAGAAAGGAGACAGCAGATGCAATTGTGTCTATACTGTGGGGCCTCAGGACATTTTCTACGGGTTTGCCCTATAAAACCATCCAAGAAAGTAGTCAGAGTTGCGGATAGAAATCAAACAGAACCTGATTCGGGAAACGACCACGCCCGACAAGCGTAGAGATCCGCTTGCTGAGCTTGAAGAAGGACACTCAGACCTCGCACCTAATCATACCAATGGTCCTCATTGATCCAAGGCAGCCATCACGTATGCACGCAGTAAGGGCATACATTGATAGCGGGGCCGTAGGAAACTATATGGACCAGAAATTGGCTTCTAGGATGAATCTACCTTTCTGCAAAAAAACCTCTTCGGATGTCATCACCACAGTTGATGGAACTGAAATTGCCTCTGGGCCTGTAACTCATTCCACCACAGAGATGACACTGTTGGGTCAAGATGGGCATCGAGAGACTATTGTGTTTGATTTAATCAAAGCCCTTCAGTACCAAATAATACTGGGGATACCTTGGTTGGAAACACATAATCCTAGTATTGATTGGCGAGAGAAGAGAATAACCTTCTCGGATTGTGCACACACCTGTTACCCGGAAAAAACCTTGAACAAAGGCCTGGCCACAGTTGCTAATCCAGTCGTGCAGTTACCTCAGGAATATCAAGAATTCCAGGATGTTTTTCAAAAAGAACAGGCAAACACCTTACCACCTCACAGATCATATGATTGTCAAATCGACCTCATACCCGGTGCACAACATCCATGCAGTAGGATCTACACCCTTACGGAACCCGAAAACCTTCACCTACGACAATACTTGGACCAATACCTTGCTGATGGCTTCATTCGTCCATCCAAGTCCCCTGCATCCTCAGCTTTATTCTTCGTGCCTAAAAAGGAAGGTGACCTCAGAACGTGCATAGACTACCGCGCATTAAATCAGATTACGATGAAGAACCGATACCCATTGCCTCTGATCCCCGAATTACTAGACAAAGTAAAGGATGCTTGCATCTATACCAAATTAGATCTCCGAGGGGCATATCATCTGGTACCTGTAAAGAAAGGCGACGAATGGAAGACTGCCTTTCGCACCAAGTACGGATTATTCGAATATCAGGTGCTGCCCTTTGGATTGTGCAATGCACCAGCAAGGTTCCGGTATTTTATGAACGATGTCCTTTGTGAACTCATTGACGTCTGTGCTGTCGTATACATAGACGATATTATAGTGTACTCCTCCTCAGAATCAGACCATGTTAAGCACGTGGGTGCAGTCCTTGAGAAACTACGCCAGCACAAGTTATATGCAAAATTGGAAAAATGCGTTTTTCATGCTACGGAAGTTGAATTCCTTGGATTTATCCTGACTCCAAAAGGAGTCCGAATGGACTCTCGAAAGGTGGACGCAATTCTCAAGTGGCCATCACCCAGTTCAGTTAAAGGGGTACAAAGCATGCTCGGATTTGCTCATTTCTACCGCAGATTCATTCCGTATTTCTCACATGTTGTACACCCTATCACAGCACTTTTGCGAAAAAACAAACGCTTCTTGTGGACCGAAGAAGCTGAAAAGGCCTTCCAAGAGCTGAAAGTGAAATTCACGTCTGCACCTGTCTTAAAGCATCCACTCCCTGAACTTCATACATAGTTGAAACTGATGCATCCAGTTTAGCCATGGGAGCTGTCCTGTCCCAGAAGGATCCTGAAACCGGTCAACTTCACCCAGCAGCATTTTGGTCCAGAAAGTTCTCGGCACCCGAGTTAAACTATGCGGTTACCGATAAAGAGTTATTAGCCATCAAATCCGCCTTCAAGGCTTGGCGGCATTATCTTCTCGGTGCCAGGCATACCATTACTGTATTCACCAATCACCGGAACTTGCAGTATTTAGAACAGCCAAAGCCCAATCGTCGCGCCAACTTCGATGGGCATTGTTCTTTGCCGAGTTCGATTTCGTGATCACTTATGGACCAGGCTGTAAAAATGGCAAGGCAGATGCCTTATCCCGAATAGGGATGGGAGAAGCATATGCGAACCCGGAACCGGTGCCTATAATTTCAGAACAAAGAATTCTTGGCATAACTACTCAACAGACACTAGAGGATATTCATGTAAAAATCCAACAACTCTTCGATCCAACAGCCCTGCAGGACTGGGTAAAGAAAGGTCCGGACTACTCAGTCATCAATGACCTAGCTTATTATCAAGGGCGACTATTTCTACCACACAAGGAACTACAAGAACTAGTCATCTCCAATTATCATGACACCCTGATGGAAGGGCACCCAGGTATCGCAAAAACTGAAGCTAAAATTAAGAGACAATTCTGGTGGCCCACCTGGCGAAAAGATGTAAAGTCGTTTGTGATGTCTTGTGGCATTTGCGCCCAACAGTCAGAAGTAAAAACCAGCTGGCCTTTTACAACCTTTGGATATTCCACCTACACCATGGCACACTTTATCTTTAGACTTTATTACAGATCTTCCTCCATGTAATGAATTTAACACCATTCTAGTTATTGTGGATCTTTTTTCCAAGATGGCCCACTTTATTCCTTTAAAGGGATTACCTTCTGCTTCAATTCTGGCCAAGGAGTTCCTCGAAAACATTGTTCGAATGCACAGATTTCCTTCCGTATTGGTCTCTGACCGAGGTAGTCAATTCATTTCACATTTTTGGAAAAAATGTTGTCAATTGGCGCAAATCGACGTGAGGTTATCAACCAGCCACCATCCCCAGACCGATGGTCAGACGGAGAGGACCAACCAGACCCTTGAACAGTACCTACGTTGCATGCTACACCATTCCGAAAGTAATTGGAAAGATATTTTATGGATTTCCGGGTATGCATACAATAACTCTGTACATTCAGGAACCGGACAAAGCCCCTTTTATAGCATATATGGACATCACCCTCGAACCTCAGAACTAGATTCGCCTCAGCACTTAGAAATGCCCGCAGTTAGTCATTTGCACTCTACTATTACACAAGCCTTTAAAGAGGCAACAGAACACTTGAAACAAGCAAAAGAGAAATATAAGAAAAATGCCGATCAACTTAGAAGTGAAACTTCACAACACCAGAAGGAGGAACAAGTTTGGCTGACTACAAAACACATACCTTTGAAGGGAACTCGGACTTTTAAACCTAGATATTTGGGACCTTACACCATTAAGGCCATTATCAACCCGGTGGCCGTCAAATTGGAATTACCCTCTAATATGCTAATTCATCCTGTCTTTCATGTTTCACTTTTAAAACCAGTTCAACCAGGAACAAGATCAACCAAACCACCCGATCCCATCTTGATAGATGGAGAACCTGAATTCGAGGTAAAAGCTATCCTGGACTCCAAGATGGTTAAATCAAAACTTTTTTATTTAATCGATTGGAAGGGCTACGAACCACAAGAAAGATCATGGGAGCCTAGTGACCACGTTCATGCACCTCGGTTGGTGAAGAGATTCCATCGGGACTTCCCAGACAAACCAGGGCCAAGGGGAAGAACAACTTTAGGAGGGGCCTTGGGGGGGGAGTGCTGTCATGATGCCTATCCCCGGGCATCAGGATCAAGCCCATCAGCTCTGGGAGCAGGTATCGAGATACTTATTAAAGCCCCAACATCCCCGGCTGGGGGCTGTTTGGGTTCAGTCCTGGCGCCTTAGGCGCCAGGCTCATCATAGAAATCAGTCCTGACGCCATAGGCGCCAGGCTCATAGACTTTACTTACCTGATGCAGACCATGCTGCTAGTAAGTCCAAGCCAACGTGAGGCCTGGATGGGACTATTTTATTACAGAGACTATTTTTTACTCGGGCGTAGTTCTAGGGAACTTCTTACCTGGAACTACTTTGGAGGCTATTTAAACCACGCCCGAACAACAGCACATGCTTCGCGTTATTCTGCATCCAGCAGCGTAACGCTCACCGTGCCTACAGTCTGCATCCAGTCTTCTGCCACGCCCGCCTCGAATCTGGAGCTCCTAAAACAAAGAGGAAAGAAAAGGACAAGGTTAGAAAACAAACTATTTTCGAATTCCTCACCTGATTCCGGATCCATCTCGCCTCTGGACCTGGAAAGAACATCATTTCTGTACGCGTCGCATCTCCAGCTGCAGCGCCACACCATACTCACCAGTCCTCGCAGCATCTTTCGATTCGGCGCTGCCTCCATCATTTCTTCGCCGAACTCTGGCACCTGGGGGACAAAAGAAAACAACAAGGTGAGCCGAGAAAACCAACAAATATAACTCTTATCACCATAGACTTACCTGATTTACCACCGGAGGCATTATTCTATAACTCTCCACATCTTCATGTGCCGCACCTGCAAAGAGAGAGAAAACAACACGTTAAACACGTGCAACATTTACCGGAAAGCGTCGGGTAATACAGACTCTTACCTGAGCGCCACCAGCTGCCACGAGAGCATCTTCTCACGATCTCAGCTGCAAGACAAGGAAGGAAGGGGGGACAAGAGTAAAACATCGGACATATTGAACTCTATGAACTTGATACTTACTGGACCTTGCCAGGAACCTCAGAGTCATACTCTCCGGAACTCTCCCACGCCTTCAAACCAGTGAAGTAACTGGCATCAACGCGCCCCTGCAATCCATGCAGGATGGAGAGCTCATCTTTCAAGAATATAAGGTGAGATTGCTTAGAGGGCACTTCGGAGTTGATTAGTTGGGAGGACTGTGGGGGGTGCCATCACTTGAATCCACGGGTGGCTAAATCCATCCCTCCACTTGCAGGAGAATACTTCAACGGTTCACGCAGACAAGATTAGGAGAGCCAGTCTAGTCAGTCATCTCGGCATTACGCATCACGTTGGTGGAGACCGCAGCCACCTGGGTCCGACTGACGCCCCTGTGGGAGCCAGGTGAGCTTAACACATCCACAGCTGCTTATGCAATCACTACATTGAGCCCGGTCGTGGAAACCAAGAGAATCACACATAACTCTGCGCAGGCCGCAGAAATTATAGCATTGACACCGAGCTTGTGAACTTTCCGAAGGGCTTACAGTAAACATATATACTGATAGTCAGTATGCCTTTGGGGTGGTTCACAACTTTGGGAGACTTTGGTCAGAAAGAGGGTTCTTAACTTCACACGGTACAAAGATACAGCATGGCTCTCTAATAGTGCAACTGCTCTTAGCGCTTGCTCTCCCTACTCAGTTAGCTGTCGTGAAATGTGCAGCACATCAATAGATTATAGATGATATAGGAAAAGGGAATGCTTTCGCTGATCAGATAGCTAAGCAGACTGGCACTGATTTCTCTGCAGAAATGCATGTTTCAAGGGAGACCATAAATGCTTATGTAATCGATGAGGGTGTCGACTCCGTAAGGGATATCCAAGCCGATGCCACATTAGAAGAATCCACGAGGTGGGCTGAAGGCTTGGGGAAACTTGATGATGATGGGTGCTGGGTGGACATATTTGAAGGGAAATGGCTACTTCCTTACACATACATGATGATGATGGTCGTCATAGCTCATGGCCCTACACATATATGTGCCCAGAAGGTTACAAAAATGTTCGAGAAAGTTTGGGCGAATGACAAAATCTCTAAAATAGCTCAGCGCTATATTCAAGACTGCATGATCTGTTTACAGCACAATGTGGGAAAGGGAACATCAACTCCGACGGGAAGCTTTGGTCCACCTTCTGTCCCCTTTGAGGTAATCCAGCTTTGATTTTATTGAAATGGAACGGTGTAATAATTTGAAATATGTGTTAGTTGTCATCTGTGCTTTCAGCAAATGGGTCGAGGTTTTCCCTGTCAAAGACGCTACAGCCATGACTACTGAAAAAAACTATGTTAAAAGAATATTTTCCTAGGTTTGGGCTACCAAGAGTCATCTGGTCGGACAATGGTCCACATTTTGTTGCTGCTGTAATTCTGCAGATATGTGTGGCATTACAAATCGACAAACGGTTCCATTCGGCCAGACATGCTCAGAGTGCCGGATTAGTAGGAAGACACAACGGCATCATCAAGAACAAGCTCGCTAAAACGTGTGCCGACACCAATCTAAAATGGCCGGACGCCTTACCGATCGTGTTACTAGCCATGCGTACAACCCCTCAAACTAAGACTGGGCTCTCTCCATTTGAGGTGGTAATGGGGAGACCTGCCAATATCTGGAACCTTCCTAAATGCCGATCTTTAAGGGATGTTGAAAATGTACTTCTTTCAGATTACTGTAGCCAGTTGACTAAAAACCTGTATTTGATTTATCACCAGATGCGAGAGGCTTTACCTGTACGATACGAGGGTCCAGGTCATAGCATCCGGCCTCGAGATTGGGTGCTAACCAAGGGCTTTGAGCGTTCTTCTTGCCTTGCACCTCGGTGGCGGGGCCCGTTCCAGGTCCTGCTGGTCACACAGACTGCGGTGCGTGTCGCAGGCAGAAAACATTGGACCCACGCGACGCATGTCAAGAGACTTCCTCACCCAGTGCCATACGATATAGAAGCCCTCGCTAATGCTGCAACCAATGATCCCGAAGCAGTAAATAGCGTTGAGAGTGCATCAGAGATTCTCTCTGAGCATGTGAGACCTGGGGAACCTGCCATTTTGTCTCTGTACGCTCCAAAAGTTTCGTTTCCGGAAAATGTTGTTCCGTATCTTGCATCTTCACTTGCTCTTGATACGTCGCTTCCAACATGAAGTGACTACACATTGTTCTCGGATCAATCAGTACCGGGGACAACAAGGTACAATTTGCGTCCAAGAAAATAGACTTTTCGCACGATTCGGCTGTGCATTCGAAGAAGAAGGGAAACTCATCAAGGGCTTGCTTTTTGCCCAAGTAATTGTTTGAGAAAAGGGGATTCTGTTGGCTAGGGTTATGGAAGGACTAAGAAGTCGCGCAGCCGGGAGGTCGCCAGCAAATAACATTGGGTTTTTTCGCTTGAAGAAAGCAATGCCTGAAGCCGCTAACGCTCTGATAAATGATCGTGTGACCGGCAGTGAGAATGGACACATTGTTTGGGACCTGAAAACGTACTGCTGTCTTTTCATAATGTCGATTGGTTTTATAATAGTAACTGTGCTAAGTCTTTGGTACCTGGAAGAAGTGTATCCATTAGAGACCTTGTTACCGATTGAAAATGTACCCACTGTTTCTACTCCCTTTGTGCATTTGCATACTTTGTCTCCTAGAGGCTCTCAGCATAGACAAAGATATTACAACAATACCTTGTTACTTATCATGAATGCTACACATGCCATTTTTAATAGGTCCAACTGTTGGGTCTGCTCGCATTTACCGCAACATGGTGATGAGGGGCTAGGTTGGTATAGTCATCCTTTACCTTTGACAACTGCTTGTTATGCTTCTCTTAGAGCACTGTTGTTTGGCCGATGGAACGTTAGCATCTCGGGGAACTTTGATGGTACTAATTTGAATAGTTTTGAGAAACGTGTTCTGACTCCCCTGGGATGCTCGCTTTTCGCAAATAGAAGTAAGCCTAACGTTGCTTCTATTAGGCCTTCTGATAGACTGTCTCATCCTTTTCAATCTTTGATTTCTTTTAAGATGGCTCCGATAGGCAATAAGGATGCCATGCCTCCTTCGTACACTGTTAACCATAGCCCCGATTCAGTTTCTTTCTGCATACAGAGGAATGGTACTCAGTCAATGGGAAATTTTAAAGGTTGTACTAATGTTGCGAATTTGACTGGGGAAGATAGACCTTTGTATGTAGGCGAACCTGTCTACTTTGTTTGCGGTAATGTCGCATTTCCATGGTTACCCAGGGATTGGCAGGGAACTTGTTATTTAGGCATCCCGCTACCCAGGGTATTCATAGCCAGTACTGTAGAGGTTTCAAAGGCTCGTCCATGGCGGGACGAGAATGGCGACAGTCCAGCACAGGTTTTGGGGGACGTAGCGAAATCCCTTGTGCCATTTTGGGGACAAATAGCAAACTCTGAAGACATCAGGAGACTAGCGAGAGTACTGGAGAGAACCATCAACCGGACCACGGACATACTCTACAATATGACATTAGAACAGCAAGCAATAAGATTAGTAGCACTTCAGAACCAGATGGCATTAGATGTCATTCTGGCTGAACGTGGTGGAGTGTGTAAATTGGTGGGGTCCGCTTGCTGTGTTTTCGTGCCAGATTCCTCCCCAACTATCTTCAAGTCAATACAGAATCTGCACGTCCTAAGTTTAGAAGTGCATGTTCCCGAGGGAAACTGGGATCTTAGCGCTTGGTTCTGGGACTTATTGCAATCTTGGGATTGGAAGGTGCTTTCGGTCTTACTGATCATTTTGGGAATTATGTTGTTTCTTTGTTGCTGTATACAGTGTTTACCTAGTATATGTCCGATGCTAGGGGGATGTTGCGCACAAGCGATAGGTACAATGGGAAACAAGGTATACGCCCCAGATACGAATTCCAAACAGTATGTGCTGGAAGAGATTTTGATAGACGATCTAATGGCAATAGATATTTCTGACAGTGATTCAGGGTGAATGGATGTTGAGACGCGGAGTTGTTCGTAGAGTGACCAGAAGTAGTTAGCACTTGGCATAGGCCAAAAGGAGGGTTTGTTGAACGGGAAATTATATTGTGCCTCCTATACTGTATGAATATATGTGTACTGGCCTACGCCAAGCTTCTTATAAGCCACTTGCGAGGAAATCCGTGTTGCAAGGTCTTGACCTTAGATCAGTGTAAGCCGCCATTTTAGAAGCATCCACCATTTTAGGTTCACGCTCTGAAAGTCAACCTGTGTTCTAAGATGGTGGACAATGTCATTCCAAATGCAACATGGCCGTCTTGACCTCTGTGTATAAACGAATGTATAACTTGCCTGCAGGCTACATGTTGGGGTCATGAACTGAGACCTTGTCCTTCGCTGACCTGTGTGTAGAGGATTACTTGCGCTAACAAAGCTAAACCGCAAGCACATGTTAAACACAATGTATTCAAATACTGAAATGTGAACACTTGTTTGACTATATTGTATAAAACTGTTTAAGAAGGCTTAACATGAAATCCTAAGATACACTGTCGCCATTGAGGCTTGTTAAGTGAATACATTAAAGGTAAACCCTAAGTGCACAGATGTGTGAACTCGGCACGAACCCTAGATCCGTAATGTATTAACAAATATTAACTGTGAAATGGGTTTAACATCGTGTTTTCGAGGGTATAAAGAGTGCGACTATTCTAATGTACAGTCCCACTCACTGAGCACACCGAATCACGCTGGAGTTTGCTGTGTTGTACTGAGGGCCGATAGCTATCTGTTGCTTTGTCCTTTGAAACTGTTCAGTATAAAATATGTTCCTTTGTAACCCATGTTCGGAGTATTTCCTTTTGGGGTACTCAGCCTCGATATCTTCTTTTTGTTTTCACAGTTGGCACCCGAATGGGGACCCTCAAGATTGATGCCGGATCATCGAAGGTTGACACACGCTATCGGACCGGGATCAGACGGTGTGACAAAATAAAGGGGCCTCTTTCTGAAAGAGATGCGACACCTCAGCAGCGCTGCACAACCCGATCCCTGGACGATCAGCTTGTAGTCTGAGACGGCATCTTGACCAGGGTCCACTTATCGAGGCGGGCAGATTTGCCGAAATCACCAAACACGAGGTAAGATTAGTTAGAAAAGAATCTTTGTAATCCGATCGGACCTCCTTAGGATTGATCAGGTGAGTCGTGACCCGATTCTTAAGTATCCTGATAATTTGTTTTGGCGCATTGTATCTGCAAATACAATTATTGACCAGGTAACACCAATAATTTGATATACCTGGGAAATTGTCTACCTGCTTCAGGGTGTTATTCCGCAGTGATAGGCAATCTTTGGAATTTAGCCATCCCGCACCACAGGAGTGGTCGCCGGCTTGTAGTATGTACTATAAGCATGGCATTGGAAGTATAGTGTTTAATGATATTTGGCACAGACAAACCAGACATGCCTCTGAACTTCAGTGGCCAATCAATGGTAGTTTTGAAATCCATCGTATTGAGTATTTAGAGTCAATTTTGTTAAAGAAAAAGGCCAGACCTGCAGCATTTGATGTTTTGCAGAATTGGAAAAAAGAAGCATTACAGCAACTCAAGAGTAGAGAAAAACATGCGTTCCGTCATAAAACGAATGCCGAAAAAGCATTGTTATATGACCAAGATAAACAGTCTGAATCGACTAGGAATATGGATAGGGCTTTCTCACTCGGCATTCAGAAAATCTATCCTTCTAAGGACCTTCATGTTTCCGACGAATTTATTGACAAATTGTTAAATGAACTAAGGCCTGGTGCCTCTGCGCCACCTCCGTATGTTCCTCTTCTTGCCGCTTTGCCTCTTCCTGCTGTTATTCCTGCTTTTCCTGCTGTTGTTCCTGTTGTTCCTGCTCCTCCTAATGTTCCTCTCCCTCCGGTTGTTGTTCCTCCACCTGTTCCTCCACCTCTTCCTATTGTACTAATAGTACCTCCATTGAATTTGCCTGCTCCCCCTATTCCAAGTGGTCGATCAGGGTGTGGGCTCGAGGGTTGTCACTCGCAATGCTGTACCTGCAGAGAAGAAACGTGATTTGATTGCATGGGCTAAGCATTGTATGGAGAGGGATGATCAAGCTAATGTTTTTGCCACACTTTCTAATATGGACAATTTTCCTGAAAAAAATGTTTTTATTGAGGGATTAGGGATACACTTATGTGTAATGTGGGGCAAATTAAATAATGCAGATCTCCCACAAGGGTTGAGAGATCTGAACACTTTAGCGTTTTCAAGAGACACTGTGGAGAAATTACATGAGCATGTCGAGAGGATATTTGAGTATAGGAAGGAGTTGGAAAGGTTACAGAATGAGGATGATGATGAGGATAGTATGTATGTACAGAAACGGTTCCTTCCTTGTCACAAATCGATATCCGAAAAAACACGAATTTGTGCGAAAGATGAGATTAGATGGATTTGAGACATATCGATAACTCCAGTTGAAGTATATGATACGTATAGTCAGTATACGCTAGAAATGCAGAGGAAAGTGATACAGTTAATGGTAGAGTACCTGCAGGATGATTGTGTGAAAAGAAATATTTATTGTCCCACAGAATTATTGAGTATTTATAAGAGAGCTTTTTCACTTGACACTTCTTCGGCTGCTTTAGCGCTCGACTTGGCTCTGTTGCTTAGTAAGCGTTCGGAGTTGCCCACTTCTCAGTTGCCTATGAGAGAGGTTCCTCCGACATTTGTCCCGAAGGTTGAGATTGCGGCCAATGCTGCAGCGGGTACGGTTGCTGTGAACATTCCTGCACATTATGTATCGCAGTTTGTTCACGTCCCGTTCTCAAGAAAGGAAGTGAATACTATTAGACAATCTATTCCTGACATTAGGAAAAATCCGACAGGATTCTATAAAGAGATAGAGTCTGTCTTGCAGTTCTCAGTATTCACCTTGGGTGATATTGATCTGTTATTTCCTGTACTCCTGCCCGTAGATTTGTGGAAACAGGTTAGGACTATAGACAACGTACCAGGGTTGGGAGATACATGGGCTAACATAATTAGACTTGATGGAGAAAGGCCGGCTGGCGAGAGACCGCCTCAGGTGATACTAACTTTACCTGATAGAATCATTGCGAAATTGAAAACCATAATTCCCGAAAAGAGAATTATTTGGGACAAGCTTACGGCCTGTGTCCAAGGGAAGTCTGAGAGTGCTACCGAGTTCTTCAATCGGTTCGAACAGGTATTCTCGGATTTCAGTGGACAAGACTTAGGCACAGAGTCTGGGAAAAGATTATTTGTGGACAAATTTGTGCGTGGATTGCTGCCTGACATCCAGTCACAAATTATGTCTTCTGAGAGCACTTGGCAGGCGAAGTCTCAATCAGAAGTACTGCACATGGCTCAGTACTATGAGAATCATGTCAATAATGAAAAGGAAAGAGTCGAGAAAAGAAAAGGTGATTTAAAGAGTAAAGTGTTATTACAGCAAATTGTTAGAGGCCCTAGAGGGGGTAGTCTGCAGATTGGAGGTCAGTATGTTCCACAAGGAAGTGTGCCCTTGGGTCCTGTGAACGTTAACCAGTGTGCCTATAGTCGGCAAGATGGTCATTGGCGTGCACAATGCCCGATCCTTCGACAAAGGTCAAATAATGCATTCGGAAATATGGGTAGACGTTCCAGAGGTCGCCCAGGTGCAGGGGGCCCTGGTAGAGGTCAGTTTGCACAGGATCCACAGCAACCTTTTTCGCAGGATAATCAGGTACCAAGTGTGGATACTAGAAACATATTTGATCATCCTTCTGCTGCATATCTCTCTGATGAGCACAGCAACTTTCTGCCCTTGTCCTTCGCTGACCTGTGTGTAGAGGATTACTTGCGCTAACAAAGCTAAACCGCATGCACATGTTAAACACAATGTATTCAAATACTGAAATGTGAACACTTGTTTGACTATATTGTATAAAACTGTTTAAGGAGGCTTAACATGAAATCCTAAGATACACTGTCGCCATTGAGGCTTGTTAAGTGAATACATTAAAGGTAAACCCTAAGTGCACAGATGCGTGAACTCGGCACGAACCCTAGATCCATAATGTATTAACAAATATTAACTGTGAAATGGGTTGAACATCGTGTTTTCGAGGGTATAAAGAGTGCGACTATTCTAATGTACAGTCCCACTCACTGAGCACACCAAACCACGCTGGAGTTCGCTGTGTTGTACTGAGGGCCGATAGCTATCTGTTGCTTTGCCCTTTGAAACTGTTCAGTATAAAATAAAGATCTTTGTATGTTCCTTTATAACCCGTGTTCGGTGTATTTCCTTTTGGGGTACGCAGCCTCAATATATTCTTTTTGTTTTCACAGTTTAACCCGGCCTACAAAACAATACCCCGTTACCCCTAAACCTGAGGATACTACATTGACACAATCATCAAATTGTGATAATACTGCTACATAATGCTTAAACATTAACTTGCCCCACATACTGTAGGAGAGCCCCCTAACCTGAACATGTGGCCACCACAAATACACTGAAGGCATAGTAAAAACACAAACCTCGAATAAGAATATCTAACCTGGCTTAATCTATATTGAAAACATAAACACTTGTTACAAGTTTGGCGGTAGCCTTGCCGGTAAAACCGGCAGGCTGCTGCCAAACGTGCACATTTTTGCAGCGCCCGCAAATGGGCAATTACTGGGTCATTACGACCCTGCTGGACCCGGTAATTGCCCTTTTGCGGGCGCTGGAATGAAAGAAATGCTCCCCATTCCCATTTGTGACACATAGAGCTCAATGGTAATGGGGAGGTCGGATGCACCAGCACCATTAATAATGGTGCTGGTGCATCCGACATACTCTGCTCGCGGGTGCCGGTATGCCCGCCAGGTCAGTCCTGGCGGGTGGGAAGGCACCCGTGAGCAGAACACGTAGTTTGCCCGTCTGGTAACAACAGTACCGGCAAGCTTCCCGGAACTGGTGTTACCCGACCGGCAAACTTATGATGCCCATAGTGTCTTTGATAACAACATGGCAGTTAATAATTGGTTAATTAAACTGATATTAACCTAACAGCCAAAGTTATTGCTAAATTTGCAATCTACAAAATACCCCTGATAAATGCGGGCAATGTCATTGTCAAAAGGGAAAAGTTTAAACATGCCAACCCCAGCACCAAAATTCCTATAAATAAATCTCATCCCTGAGCCAGTGTGTAATATCTTGGTACCTGAAGAACACCTGGACCAGCAGGTAAGATATTAAGTAGGTTTATTGTAAAGTAGTACCCAGGAACAACATTGGCATGTCCCCTTCAAGCCAGCATACCTCTAACTGTCAAGCATAGAACCCAGCTTCAGATATCAACACCCCAACACTTCACTCATGCTGACCTCACCACATTGCATGTACAGTGATGTCATCACCTCATCCAAGATACATTACTACACTTCTCCCTCCTTTCCTTTGTTGAAATAAGAGAAATTCCACACCAAAACCACCACCGGACAAACCCCTACATACACGTGTGGCCAGCACGTAATGCACCAATTTACCATACTCCACTGGCAACAAGAAGCCGCCACCCAGAGAACACCTATACCCTGAACACTCCAAGGACACTCCAGATCTATCCAGATCTATGAAACAGGAAAAGTGCTCAATCAAAAATCATGGAACACAATAATACCTACATGGCACCCCCAGATACTATCTAACTGTGCCATAACAAATTGGGCAACATAACACCCCATGTCAACCAACACCCAACTCCAATTCCACTCCTCTCTCTATAAACAAAACCGTGAGAAACCCAACACAATCTAATAAGGGCAAACTCCTCCCATGAACAGAACTGGACAACCCTCGAGAAACGAAAACAAAAAACTAAGCACATCCATCTGTTCCAAGCTGCCCCTTGGAACCTAGGTCCTGCCACGACCCAGCATCCACAAAGATAAACTACCTAACACTCCTAACCCTCAGTGCACAAACATCCTTCCACCCTAGTCTGCCCCATAGGACACCAGGGCTGCCACCCCCGGGCACGAACCACACAGCTCATCCAGAGCAACAACAAGCACAATAACATAGAACAGTTCACCACAGCACCCCTAAAGGGTACCCCACACCATAAGAACCTTGAACACTCCAGAACCCAACCAACAAGGATTGCGTAAACATAAGCACCCTGAACCAGCATACACCAAAACCACGGACCCCTGGACCATTCTACTGCACCACCGCAGCGCAAACACTACGGACCCCTGGTCCAGCCTACTGCACAACCGCAGCACAAACACCACGGACCCCTGGTCCAGCCTACTGCACAACACCCACTCACACAATGGACCCCAGGTCCAGCCTACTGCACTACCACTTACCTTGGACCCCAGGTCCAGCCTGCTGCACCACCGCAGCACAACCACTCACACAATGGTTCTGCACAACGCTCCGCCGGACTGCACCACGCAGAACGCCACAACAATCAAGGACCCCCAGTACTACTGCACTACCACTTACCTTGGACCCCAGGTCCAGCCTGCTGCACCACCGCAGCACAACCACTCACACGATGGTTCTACACAACGCTCCACCGGACTGCACCACGCAGAACGCCACAACAATCAAGGACACCCAGTCCTACACAACACTCTGTCCCCCTCACGCACAGTATGCACAGCTGCAAACTCACACAGAGGCGGGCATACACAAAACATTGCGAAATATTCAAATGCAGTGACTGTAAGAGCAGCAACTCAATACATTAAAATTCTTACTTTTTGCACGGAAAAAATGCAAATGCTGTACTTAGTCACAATTCAAACGCGCAAGTACCCCACCCACGAGTCCGTACAACCATATAATGGGAATCCGATCTGCAAGAAAACTTGTTAAGTATTGAACACTTCCATTTAGTACACACAAGTTAAATCCATCCCACACATTTCTGCGGGAGAATACCCCCTCCCACGAGTCCAAAATCCCAACAAGTTCAGTCCCACCTGTAAGAAATTATTTTATGAAAGAAAACAATATGCAATTTAAGGCATATTAATGCAGCAACACACTCAACAACATCTCACTAGCACACAAGATTGCAGTTCATTAATACAACACAAAACAATCACTCATACACAACTTTCAGCGCGCGCATTCACTCACTCACACGGGCCCATGTCACGCATACACACAACAGCAAAGAACAACACAGCCAGCACATAATAATTGCACACTAGTAAGAAACGTTTCCATAAAGAGGAATGTCCTCCTCCTTAAATCATGCTGACATAAATCAGGGCCCAGCAGCTCTACAGCCCAAACAACATGACAACTCCAGCAGTAGGGTTCATGCAAATCCTCCCATCCACCTGGCCATACAAAACGGCAGTCCAACGAACTCCCATAACCCCCATCAACACTCCTCACCGACAAAGGTTCTGCGCTGCCGGAGAAGTCCACGCGGGTGTCCACACCCTCCTTCTCCATGATTCGACAGAGATCCCGGTTGCTGCCATCCTCACAACGATATCGTGCGTTTGCGACCACAGAAGAAAGAAAGAAAAAATGTTCCTTGCATTGCCCAACACCAACACAAAGTAAATCCTCCTCGCGTTCCAGGTGCCATGCTGGAACACACGCCCATAATAGAACAACGTCACTACAACCAGTAGCCACAACTTCCTCGTTACGGCCTCAACATCGTTAGACTTCCGGGACAGTGCACCCAAACACATTTCCTGGACGCGTCCTTGACACGTAGCGTGCTCCAACAGTTTTCCGCGTTCCAGCCTCACAGGCTGGAACGCAACGCGACGACCCAAAAACGTCATCACATCAATGCCGGCTCCAACGAGTACGGACCTATGGCTCTCTGCCATGCGGGCATCGAGGCAACTGGCCCGCCCGTTCCAGTCACGCCAGCTGGCAGCCCCGCAACGCTCCCAACAGGGCATGAAAAGGGAGCTTTCAGTACAACGTGCATACTCTAACGGGCACAAACCTATGGCTGAGTCATGCGGACATCGAGGCAACTGGACCGCCCGGTTCCAGTCACGCCAGCTGGAAACCCCGCAACTCTCCCCACAGAATACCAAGGGAAGAGCTATAAGTGCGGCGTGCATCCGCACTGACAGAACTGCACTGCCACAGTCACGCCACGTGAAAGGACTGCCTGGATGCCCCTTTGCCAGCACCTATCCGTATCCCAAACAGCAATCGAGCATTTAGACTGCAGAGGCCCTGCACCACGCACACCGACCTGTGTGCCGAATCTACACAGGAGCACCCAATGTTCCTTGGGGCTCCACAGATCGACCATCTGCCACAAGACCACCAGCAGCACCGGTCTATGAATCGAGACGGATCTGGGAACAGATAACTCAGACTGCACCCAGGCGCTCAAAGCTGAGCTGCACACGACTTGTGTGCACAACCTCCCATACACACTGCACACCGACTTGTGTGCCGGACAGACTCCTCTATTCAGCACCACCCGGCCTACTGAAGAACCTGCACAGTTCAGATAAAACAACTCTGGACATCAACCTGCTGTAAGCTTGGCACTGGGACATGAATCCACTGGAGGGCAATGTTTCCTGGTTCTGGGCTGTCCCCTCCTCAACAGGATCCCGTCCTCGTCGTCAGTGTAATATCTTGGCACCTGAAGAACACCCGGACCAGCAGGTAAGATATTAAGTAGGTCTATTGTAAAGTAGTACCCAGGAACAACATTGGCATGTCCCCTTCAAGCCAGCATACCTCTAACTGTCAAGCATAGAACCCAGCTTCAGATAACAACACCCCAACACTCCACTCATGCTGACCTCAACACAGTGCAGGAAACCCTGGTTTGCAACTCCAGAATAGAGCCACCAACCATGCCCACTCAAGCATACATCCGCCAGAAGAGCTGCACTTGGTCCGCAGCTCCTCCATGACACGCTTTCCAAAATACCCTGTTACTCAAGCAACTTTCCTTCAATTACACCAGGGACAAGCTGTGTGCCCTCAAAATGATGGTAAGAGATGGAACCCACCTCACAGTGTAGAGTCCATTGCATATGTGGCCTTCTTATGTCTGACAAGTAGGGGCCCAACTGCCCCATACTAATACAACTGCAAGTGTTGCCTAGGTAAATTCTGCAGGTCCTCTGGCCATGACCTCCAACAACAGGTCCTAGTTCTGCGCTGCCAACACTAAGAATGATGCATGAAGCCACTGGGCAGCCAACCAACAGGCCTCCAGAAGGTTCATCACAAGTTGCCACTGCAGTTGTGCAGACTGCGGGCAATGTGATGCCACCATCTGCCACCAAAAGCCCAATGGGACTGGCCCTAGCCTCATGCTGCCTGCTGCCCACTTATTTTGCCACAGAAACAATGACTCTCCTCTGAAACTGTGTCACACCCCACTGGCACCTCCATGACCACTGTCACAATGAGCTATGGTTTGTTTACAATGCTTCCAACAACACCTGAATCATGGTAATGAAAATCAGGTAGGAGTACTTTGAATATTCTCCCCAGCTGTCCTATGCCTGGTCGACATGAACCCATCATCTTGTAATTCAAAAGGGAAAGTCATAATGGATGGCAACTTATTAATAAAAAAGGCAGAATGGGTGCACTACAGGGGCTCTCAGCTGCCCCATACCTTTGCAGACGGTTTCCTTGGGTGGGTGAAAGCTATGGAATATCTCACATTGACTTCTTCCCCATCCATTGCTGAATCCCTACCCTCCAACCACAGCAACTCCCTGAAAATAGAGCAAAATGCCACCTAAAAAGGCTGTTATCCCAGTAGCATGCAACTCCTTACTTGGATGTGTGGGTGATTGCTTCAGGGGTTCTGCTGATTTACCAATGTCGCTGCTCCCCCAGCCATAGCCAGTGGTCGAAGAGGGCAGTAGGGGTAATTGGGAGCGGTTCTCCTCTAGTTTTTCAAATTATATTTTAATTTTAAGTAGAAAACGTTCTGGATGGTTTTGTTTTAAAATAAACATGTAGGAAGAAGTTAAAACTTGCACTTCAGTGCACTGCACTGAACGTTCCCTTAAACAGCAGGTGCATGAGTTTGAGGGTTTGTATCGTGTGTGGGAGGGGGAATGGCGATGGGGTTTGTGAGGAGTGGCGCAGGCCAGGGAACCTAGTTCCACTACTTCTTTTCGTACACTTTGACCACTGATCATAGCACTTATTGCCTGTGTCCTTTCTACTCGCCAGTTTACCTCCTCAGCTGAAGCTACAGCAGAGCCGTAGGCAGGGTAGGGCCTGAGGGGCAAGGCCCACCCAAAACCTGTAAATGCCCACTCAGCAGCGCTTTGTGGGAATTTACAGATATTTTTGTCAGTGCAGTGGGCCCAACTACATTAGTATCAGGCCCCATTTGCTAGACAATCCTGGCTACGCCTCTGGTGCTTCCCGACTCAACAACCCAATCACCCCTTCAGCCCTTCTTACTCGTCTCACAGCACCTTCCATAAGCGAGGAATGCATCTTTTGTTGGTAGATTTCCTTCATGAGGCTTAGCTAGGCCTGCATTCCTTTTCAAAGGGCCATAGAAGAGAGCAAAAAAGGAGAAGGCATAATAGAGCGGGAAGTAGGTGGAAGACAAGGGGTCAGGGGGGTTGGCAGTAAAAGAAACAGGGCCTGGCCTGGCAGAGAGTTAGAAGTTAGGGAACACAATGAGCGAAGGAGGAGGAAAGATGCCTCAGGCATGTAGCTCTCTGACTCTTCCCCACCGTACCTGCAAAAAGAGCCTTCCTATTCCTAGCTCTCTCCCAAATGGATACATTTGCCTGGAGAGCCCAAAACTAATTTCAGTTAGCCAGAGGGTAAACAGAGGCCAGTGAGAGGTGCACACCCCTTCATTTCATTAGGCTTCTGGGGCTTCTGGGAGGAAAAACGGCATCAGTATTCCAGCAAGATCATCGTCAACAAGGCCACCATCACTAGGGGATTACAGGGCATGCTGTGACACTCTCCGGGGCCTGGTTCGCCAGGCTTATGTTGAAGAGCACATATCATAACCCTAAGCTACCTGGGTGGCTGCACCATAGAGGCTGCACTGGACATAGGGCTATGCCCCTAAGGGCTGTGGTCGCTTTTGGGAGCGTTAGGGACGCGTGGAGGACGCAGGGTGCAGACCTCTGCCCATTTCCAACCAGGATTAGGCCCTCATTCTCAGTGGTGGAGCCAGCCACTCCAAAATTGAGGGTGTTAAAGGCAGAAAGCAGCCCTCTCACCCCCACGGCAAAGAGTGGGAAATGCTTGTTGCATCAAGAGTCTTTCAAATCTTTCACTTTTGAGAGCAGAGTGTTTACATTTAGGAATCATGAACAAGAAGCAATAACAAAGCAAAGAGTAGCAGAGGACAGAAGACTGCCCTGCGCATATCAGTGCACCCCAATGACAAAGTCAAAGATTTAACTGACCTGCTTAGCTATTCGTGGCTGACACCTCACAATGATTATCATCTCTCCGTGAAGCAAAACATCCTCTTAATTGGGTTGAAAGATAGATCTAATGTGCCAAAGGAAGGCAACATGGACATTCAGTTTCCTGCTCTCAGAGGAAGGAGGGTCGACAGCCCAATGGGTTAATGCACCTACTGCAGCCTCCTATGTGTAGCCTGCAGGCGACACATTCAGTTGCTGGTGAGATGCTGATACAGGTTTGCTTGCTATGCAGGGGCAGGTGGTCATCTCACAGCACCTCGAGAAGGTGTCCTGTTTGAGTCCCAGGGCAATTATTGTATCAACCATGACCCGTAGATTACACCTTTTCCCCTCGTTTTTTTCCAGTCAATTGGGGCCAGAGAGACAACCTTTTGTATGGGTGTTACCTAGGCCAGAGTGCAGAAAACAAAGGCACAACTGTTGGTAGGAATGCAGGTATTGAAGGGGCATTAGCTGTTGGCAGATCGCGCAGGGCAATGCATACCCATTTTCAATTTTAAAAAATATTTTTTTAATTAAAAAGAACATGCCCAGGACATTGGATTAGAACTCAGGTCTCTAGCATTCCAAGAGCAAGCACTTACCACTTGAGCCACTGGTGGCTGTGCTTCTGAGAATAGCTTTTGGGCATATATATCTTTCTCCTGCTTGCCCCTGTGAGCATACCCATTTCAGTTGTGAAACATGTTCACTGGAGCCAAGGAGGATAGAACATCTGCCCAAACCCCCCCCCCCACGCCACCACCCCCCCCCCCACCAAACACCAGCTAACTCCAGTGGCCTAGAGGTTGAGTGCTTGTTACAGTGCTGGGGGCCTGGGTTCGAGTCCTGCTTTCGGCACAGAAACGGAATAGTTGGGTAATCAGTTGCAGGGACCCACACTCCTTCTGAAAGATTCAGTGGTTATGTAATGAGTTCCCTGGTAAAGGAAGGTGGAAGAAAGCAGAGAGGCAGGACTGTGGAGGTGGGGGAGAGGGGAGAGGAAGTGCAGGGTAAATAAAGGAGGAAGTGGGGCAGGCAAAAAGGGGAGGTAGGGCTGGATGAAGGGCTCCCTGTGGAAAAGAGGAGGGGGCTGGGTGAGTGGGGGGATAGGACGAGAGAAGCATGGGGATGTAGGATAAAGTGGGCCCTGGGTACGGTGTGAGGGGGGAATAGGGCCCTGAATAGTGGAGGGGGGGTGTAAAGGAGGGTCCTAATGTGGGGAAAGGGGCCATTGAGGAGGGTCGAAAAAGGGTGCCCAGTGGAGGATGGAATGGACCCCACAATGGGCTGACATTTTTTTCTCATCCGGCACTACCCTTCAGCCTAACCTGCCTCCTCCTTTATACCCTGCACTTCCTGGCCTCCTCTATGCTTTCTTCCTCCCTTCCTTTACCAGGGAACCTACGCCATGCCCTTCTAGGCCTACCCCAACTCAGCCAGCCCCACCTCCTCTTCACAGAGACCCCTGCATCCGCCCCTACCTCTCCCTTTAGCCTGCCCTTCCTCCTCCTTTAGCGTGCCCCACCTCCTCCTTTAGCCTGCACTCCCTTACTTCCACAGTCCCACTTCTCTGCTATGTTCCACAGCAACTGTACAAGGAGATTACCTCACTATTCCGTTTAAGTGCCGAAAGCAGGACTCAAACCCAGGCCCCCAGTGCTGTCAAGCACTTAACCTCTAGGCCACTGCAGTTAGCTGGTATTTGGTGGAGCTGGGGGGCCAGATGCTCTATCCTCATTTTTTTTTCAGTGAACATGTTTCACAATGCAAATGGGTATGCTCACAGGGGCATGCAGAAGAAAGATATATATGCCCAAAAGCAACATTTAAAAGCACAGCCACCAGTTGCTCAAGTGGTAAGTGCTTGGTCTTGGGAGGCTGGAGACCTGAGTTCTAATCCAATGTCTGGAATCTGCTGGGCATGTTTTTTTTTCTTTTCAAAATGGGTATGAATTGCCCTGTGCGATCAGCCAACAGCTAATGCCCCTTCAATACCTGCATTCCTACTAACAATTGTGCCTTTGTTTTCTGCACTCTGTCCTTGGTAACGCCCATAGAAAAGCTTGTCTCTCTGGCCCCAACTGAATGGAAAAAACAAGGGGAAAAAGTGTAACCTACGGGTCATGGTTGATAAGATATTTGCACAGGGACTCAAACAGGACACCTTCTCGAGGCGCATTGAGGTGACCCCCGGCCCCTGCATAGCAAGCAAACCTGTATCAGCATCTCACCAGCAACTGAATGTGTCGCCTACTGACTACACATAGGAGGCTGCAGTACGTGCATTAACCCATTGGGCTGTCGACCCTCCTTCCTCTGAGGGCAGAAAACTGAATTTCCATGTTGCCTTCCTTGGGCACATTAGATCTATCTTTCACCCCAATTCAGAGGATGTTTTGCTTCACGGAGAGATGATACTCATTGTGAAGTGTCAGACACTAATAGCTAAGCAGGTCAGTTAAATCTTTGCCTTTGTCTTTGCAGTGTACTGATATGCGCAGGGCAGTCTTCTACTACTGTATGCTTTGGTATTGCTGCTTGTTCAAGATTTTTAAATGTAAACACTCTGCTCTCAAAAGTGAAAGATTTGAAAGACTCTTGCTGTAGCAACCCTTTCCCACTCTTTGCCCTGGGGGAAAGAGCAGAGGCGTAGGCAGGGTAGGGCCTGAGGGGCAAGGCCCACCCAAAATCTGTAAATGCCCACTCAGCAGCGCTGTGTGGGAATTTACAGATATTTTTGTCAGTGCAGTGGGCCCAACTACATTAGCATCAGGCCCCATTTGCTAGACAATCCTGGCTACGCCTCTGAGCTACAGCCTTGATGAAGATGCTGTCTCTGCAGTTACACTCATGCAACTGTATTTGTTAAGTTCCAATTACAGCTACGTGCGCTTAAAATGGCATGATAGCACACACCCTGACAGCTCTCACACTATTGACAAACATAAAACATTCACTCAGGTTCTCACAGCAACATTCTATTTTCATTCATCCACGTGACATCACAGGACTTCTACGCAACAGCATTCCGGCAGGCCAGATTACCCCAACACAACGTACAATTCCATAAGAACATAAAGTTACATTCTTTTTCAACATAATCTTTGTCGTGCCCTGCTTACGTTCGCAAAGGGTGCATGCAACGATATATCCTCTGTATGCTACCTATACCCACTTCCTAATCGGGTTCAACCGAAGGTAACTGCATAGCCCTGTCTAAGAGACGGCAATGTTAACGTTTGGCCAAGAGTTAAAGATTCGGCTGTCAACTCTAGGAAACGTATTCGAAGGCAGAGGTGTCAAACCAGCACACTAAATCGACCACCGAGCATATTGCCACCCGCTCGTTCCTTCCATTCCCGCCGAGTTCGAGGTACACGAAATCAAACTTGCTTCTCTGACCAAACTTCTGCGACGTGCTATCTGGGCCGCACGCTCTCTCTCTCCATAGCAACAGAGGAGCTTTCCTAAGCAGTTCACGAGAGTCCCTTGAAACAAAGGGCGCCCGAGTTTCCATGGCAACAGTGCTGGTCCCAGCAGCCTGCACAGGTTTCCTGCGGGGAACTTGGTAGCTCGATCTTCAAACCATGACTGTGCTACAGACAGTAGTAGCCCTTAGAGACCTGCTGGGTGCTGAGAGTCGGGCTTTTCTCTGCATCTTGATTTCCTCACGGCCTCCCGAGGTGATTTCTAGAATCTCATACCCCACGCACTGGGGGGATGCCACACACAACGATCTCAGCCAACAGACGCATCGAGTACAAAAGTGACTAGGGCTTAGAAATACAGACCTTTCGATTCATGTATACATGTACTATGATGGCCTGAAACAGGATTGCCTGTGCTCACAGGGACTCTTATGCGAGTTACTTCATTTGGATGAGTTAGAATGGGTGTGTGTGATTGATTGGCGAGTCTGAGTGCGTGCAGTGCCTCTGATGGTAGTGCAGTTCCCTTTATGAGGGTTGGATTGGCCCTTGACACCCTAATGCTTTACAGTGGTGGCCGTTGAACCTTTGAATTGGAGGGGATACATCTTTCCCAGGAAACTGCATAAGCGGGCGAGTGTAGCAGGGAGGCCTGAATGTTCACTTTGGAGGGCAGGGGGCATCTCCCCCCAAGAAAATATTGGGTTACAAGGGTCCATTTTGCAGCACACTTTCTGTGGAAAAAGTGGGTCATAGGCCATACAGTTTACATTTGGTTTGCTCGGGTAACAAAACAATCCAATAGATACAAGTCACCAATAGGCTTTGCCAGTAAAAAATGCCATTCGCTTTTACAAAATACAGCCAAACTAGGTGCACCAATGTAGGCCAGTCTAGCCATGAAATAACACTCATCATTATGCCTCTGTGCGGTTACACCTTTCTGGGCACTCTGTAACCTCCATGCCCTGAAATACCGCTGCCTTGCCATATTCATTGCTAATCTTGCCTCCCTGCTTCCAGCATGGCCCTGCATTGCTCTAGAGGAATCGCTTTGCAGTTGTAAGCCACTTTGCTCCTCTAACTGTTTCCTGAGCAGCCGTGTGCTTTTAGCAAAAGTTGAACCTAGTTGTGTTTTTAGAATCTGTGCAGCCGTTTGCTTTTAGCAAAAGTTGAACCTAGCTGTGTTTTGAAAATATGTACAGTCATATGCTTTTACTAAAAGTTGAACCTAGCTGTGTTTTAAAATCTGTGCAGGCGTGTGCTTTTAGCAAAAGTTTAACCTAGCTGTGTTTTTCAAATCTGTCCAGCCATCTGTTTTTAGCAGAAGTGCAACCTAGCTGTGTCTTAAAATCTGTGCAGCCGTGTGCTTTTGCCAAAAGTTAAACCACCTGCCACCCACGGCTCCTAGGCAGCCTGGTGAATTTGCTTGCGTATTGTGGCAGCCTCTCTTTCTGTCCCTCTTTCCTCCACCTCAACCAATGGCCCTCTCCATCTCCTCATCTACTCTAAATGCTACTCTATCACCTATCCTTCCTCCCTAACGAAGTCTGGAAGAAAAAAGCTTAAAAAAGAGCTCTTGACCTCTAAGCCTGGCCTACCTATTGCTGGCACAGATGTCAGTGCTACTTACACACAGATTATCACTGATATCCTCTTTTCTGTCCCTTCTCCAGATCTATGGACCCCCATCTGATCTCCACTCGCTCCCCTTTTTCCTCTTCACCAATTAATGGTGGCACTAGGTGGTTAGTTCTCTTGGCTTACTTTTCATCCTCTAAGTGCATCATTAATGTCTATAACAATGGCACTGTCATGGCCAAGGGTTTCTCAACCCAATCTTCTCCTCTTACACCGGCGCCTGCTCTCTGCACCTCCCTCATCACCTCCGACTGGTGTATCACCCACTTGTACTCCTCCTCAGAAAACTTTCAAAGGTGGTAACTGGCTTAACTTAGCCACTCTTAATGTTTGATCTGCTGGCAAACACTCTTCTGACATCTGCCTCCTTCTTGAAGACTTTCATTTCTTCTGACATCTGCCTCCTTCTTGAAGACTTTGATCTCGACGTCCTCGCTCTTACGGAGATGCCAGCTCTGTCCCTGCTTTTGACTCCCTCCTCCCTGATGGCTACAAGATCCTCTCCAAACCCCAGCCATACCGATCTGGCAGTGGAGTAGCGGTGGAGTAGCCCTGATCTTCCCCGAGTGGGTCCCTGCTTCCATCATACCCACTCAACCGTATTGCTCCTTTGAAAGCCTTGTCTGCAAACTTGGCATCTCCCATACTCTCTCGCTCACCCTTGCCACTAACTACTGGCCCCCGACCCACTTCTCGCTTCATCTCGGAATGGGCTGACTTCACTTCCTCTCGACCTGACTTCTACCTCCAAACTCCTCCTCCTTGGAGACTCCAATATCCACCTTGACTCCACTCTCCCTGCCTCCTCACTCTTCTGTGATCTCTGTACCTCCCTGTCCCTACACTATTCTCCCTTCAGGCCCTACCTACTCTGACAGACACACTCTGGATGCCTTCATCTCTTCTGATCTTCCTATCTCCAACCCTCTCACCATTCCTCTCTCCTGGTCTGACCAACCCCTCCTCTCTTCCCACCTGGGAACTCTCGGCCCTCTGACTGAGCCACCTCCAGCACTGCCAGCCTCCTTCGCGGTCATCCGTCCAATGAAACAAGTGTCAGTTGCAGCCTTTTCATCCACCTTCATCTGATCCCTACCCCAGCTTTGGACTCTTCCACTGACTCTGTCCTTGCAAATGTTCACCTTGCTATCTCTAACACTCTTGATATGCTTGCCCCTGCCATGAGGATCCACCTGAAACCTTCCTCCAACCATACCAGCTGGTATGACTCTGATCTAGACTCTCTGAAACCCAAGTACAGAGTCGCTGAATGGAAGTAGCAGACCTCAGGCTCATCCTCTGACAAACTGGCTTGTCACCTACTCCAAAGGCAATACTGTCTCTCTATCTGCTCCAAGAAGAGGGCACACATCCAGGCCCACATCTCTGTAGCCACAAACTACACAGCTGAACCTTTCCAAATCTGCAAGGAACTAGCCAATCCATCTGCAATTTCTACCTTGCCTCTTCCTTCTCAGGTCCTCTGAACTGCACTCGCCCCCAGGTATCCAGTGATGATATTGCAGGCAATAACAGTGACTACTTTTACAAAGATGAAAAAATATTGCTAGAATTAATAGAGTGGGTAAAATATGCCGACCAGCAGAAAAAATATCGAAATAAAGGCAAGAAAGTGTAATGACAGAGGTGAGTTTTTGATGTAAAAAAACAGATTTTATTTAAAATTGGGATAAAAGGGCAATGCATAAGCAATATCAATATTTTTTCGTGCAATATATTTTGGTTCCATGTGATAATATCCCCGCAAAAATATCGCCATACAAAAATATTGACATATTTTTCCATCAATATTAAGTAACACGTGCAAATCCCATAATTTTTTTAATGGAGTGGGGGACACATCCGCAATCCCCGGTCCTAATAACCGCATAAATGATCCCCACTAATAATATCGCCTATGGCCTTACCCCAAGACCATATATATGGCGATATTATCATTGGGGATAGTATTACCTGATACCTATTTATTGCACTTTGTAATTGTACGCCACTGTTATTTCAGCAATAAAATGACAGTACACCTGACCACCCATTTCACCTCCAAAACCCAGGCCATTTTGGCCTCTCTCTCTTCTTTCCCTTCCTCTACTCTGCACCCTGCCCCACCCTCCTCCCTTGGTTTCTCTTGTACCCCCACTCACTCTCTCTTCCTTTTCACCTATCACAATGGATGAGGTCTCCAGAGTAGTCCATCAAGGACCACATCTCCTCTCTCGCTCCGGCTCTAGCTGACTTCTGTAACCACTTCTTAGCCTCTGGCTATTTCCCTCCTTCTCTCAAGAACTCCCTTGTGCCCCTCTCCTAAAAAAGCCTTCAGCCGATCCTTCCTGTCCGGCCAACTACCACCCTATCTCTACTACCCCCTTTCTTCGGAAACTCCTGGAGAAGTTGGTATTCCCCCAACTGATCCTCACACTGAACTTGTTGGTTGTCTCAAGGAACATCAACCTGGATTTCGAGCATCCAGAGGCATGGAAACTGCTCTCCTGAACACCCATGAAGAACTGCTCGAAACCACAATTTCAAATCTCCTGCTGTTCTCATTTTCCTGGACCTCTCTTCTGCCTTTGACACTGTCAACCACTCTGTGCTTACAGAATGGCTCCATGACACCCTTGGTATTTCAGACTGGGCACTGGATGGACTTACCACCTTCCTCATTGACCGTCCGTCTCATTTGCGCCTGGTTTCTTTCTCCTCCCCACCTCTCTCTCTACATGTGGTGTCCCCAAGGGCTCTATACTCTCGCCTTGGCTCTTCAACATCTATCTTGCAACTCTTGCTCACCTGATCTGCGCCTTCTCTCCCCATTTCCAGTGTAACGCAGATGACACACAACTCTTCTTCAAGCTCTCCTTGTCCTCTTCCTCGTCCATCATTCCTGATTGCCTGTCTGCTATTCAGTCTTGGTGTTTTTCCAATGATCTCTGTCTTAATGCCAGTAAGACAGAAATTCTTCCTATCGGGACACCTGTTCCCCGCTTCCCTCCTGCCCTATAGCCACTCTCTATTGGCTCTCCTCCTTCTCCTTCCCTTCTACTGAGGCTCGAAATCTGGGGGTCGTCTTAAACTCTTAATTCCTCACATCTTGGACCTTGCCAAGAAGGCCTGCTTTCAACTTCACCTCCTCAGAGGCAGTCTCCCTTTCATCACCTTCCCCCAGAAACTTGATGTCCCTAGAGCTCTGGTCCTCTCTAGGCTGGATTGCTGCAACAGCCTCTTCCTTACCTCTTGCCTCCCTTTGCTCCTTTCAATATTCAGAATAGGGCTGCAAGACTTATCCATGGTCTCAAGCCCAGGACCTTATCTCTTTAGTGCTAACCTCTAAAATCTCTCCACTGGTTCTCACTTCCTGGAATGATCAAATTCAAGACCCTCTGCATCAGCCACAAGACTTTCTGGGGCCACATAACTTTTTGGGGCCTGGGACCTGGCTATCTGCAGCTTTCTCTCTTTAAATACTCTCTTTTCAGAACCCTTCAATCTTCTAGCTCCAACTCTCTGCTGATCAAATGTTTCTCCAAGAAGAGAGCTGGGGACAGATCTTTCTCCTCAGCTGGCTTCATCCTATGGAAAAGTCTCCCTCTCTCTCTCTCTCCCTCTCTGTCTTGAACTGGATCACCTCAAGTCTCGCAAACAACTTAAGACCTTTCTTCTCTCCTCCTCCTTCCCTCTCCCCCTCCTGTGCTAACCATCCCCTCTGTCACTGAGATTGGGAACCTGGTCCCTCAAGAGTCCAATAGGGCCCTGGCCTTCTGCCCAATTACCACCAGCACCCCCTGCCCCTGCAATGACCTCTGGGCCCATACCCGACTGGCAGGTGATTTGCTTCTGCCCTGCACTTAGCTGTTGGGTGGTAGACCTCCTTCTTTGCCCGGGACGTCTCCGCCCGTGCACTTACCTGTTGCCTCCCCAACAGGCACCTCTGACATTTCCCCTCCGGGGCACCCTAATTGCACTTAACCAACCCCCTCTTTTCTTTTTTTCTTGTCACTGCATTTGCACATTCCGAACGTCACAAGGCCTAGTGGCACTGCTGTTCGTTTTCTATTTATTGATTGTCACTTTCATTGTATATTTGCTCCCTTGTTCCCTTCCCTTATGCATTCTTGCACTTTGAAACACTGTCTTATTGAATAAACGCCTTATAAATATCCAATAAGTAAAATTATGATCAGTTGACACTTGATGCTTAGTAAAAAAAATGTCATGCCGTAGGAAGAAAACATAACCTGACTGGCTGCATTGTAGGCCCATCTAGCTATATAATGTAATGTCATTTGTCATTTGGATATAGCGCCTTTTCCCATTGGTATGGCCCCAAAGCGCTGTAGGTGAATGCCCTCGGGTGACCAAGGTCCGAGGTATGGGAGATTCTTCAGAGGAGTTTAGAATGCTTGTGTGCATTTTTACCAATACAAAGGTAGGTAGGGCTGGCCAAGTCCCTGCTATTGACCCACATAGCTAGCTAGCTAGCTAGTTGTGTAACGACAATTATGTTTGCTTTAACCATGATGCCAAGTATAAAATGCCATGCCAGTGCCATGGTAAGAAAACATAACCAGACTGGCTCCAGCAATGCAGTCCAGTGTAGCCACTTACCACCACTTCTCATGGAAACATGATAAGTGTTGTTACGTGGCTAGACTGGATTGCATTGCTGCAGCCAGTCTGGTTGTGTTTTCTGCCTCTGGCAAGGCATTTCTTTGCTAGCTATCGTGATAAAAGCAAACATAAGTACTAGACTGGCTTAGATTGCAATAGCTATTCTGATTACATTTTCTCACTGTATGTCGTTTTTTACTGGGCATTAAGGTTAAAGAAAACATGATAAGCAAATATTGTTTTAAATTTGATGGGCGGTAAGAAATGCCATGCCAGATTCCAATGTAAGCAGACTGGCTACAGCAATACAAGCCATTCTTTCCACGTAACAACGCTTATCGTGTTTGCTTTGACCATGATGCCGAAGGAAAAAAGCTATGACAGAGGCATAACGCGTAATAAGTGCTGTTACGTGGCTACAGTGTACTGCCTTGTTGCAGCCAGTCTCGTTACGCTTTAAGCCTCTGGTATGGCATTATTTTGTACTGGCCTCATGGTTAAAGCAAACATGAGCTCGTGTTTGCTTTAACATTGATGCCCAGTAAAAAAAAAAAACAATCCCTACCACTGCTCCCACAAATCACCCCCTACGCACAATCAGAGCTGCAGTACCCCAGCTTGCATCCCCAATGAGCCATGCAAGGCCGGGGAAGCAAATCGGCCCTGCCTTTCATGGCCCATTGGGCATGCACTCCTGGTGTGCAAACTGCCAAAGATAAACTGCATTTCCCTTTGACAATGCAGGACAACCCACGAGCGCTCCCCCAGCTGCTTGTTGCAGAAAAGGGAGCACTTAGTATTAACACTGGGCTGGCTTGCCAGATCGTCCAAATGGGTGGGTCAACGGCCCATAGCCCATTATGGATGAGCCGCCCCTGATGCGTGCTAGGTGTAAACAGAAGCCCCTGGCCCTACCACTGGCCTGCAGCTAAGCTGCCTTCTATGGGTATGGGTAACGGTTTTATAAAGTGCCTGATCTGGCATTAACTGAGTGAAAGGGCATTACAGGAGGAAGTGGGCTGGGGGAGGTAAGGTTTTAAGAGTTTATCATACACGGAATGGAGAGTAGAATACCACTCCAAAAGGGTGAGACAAAAGGGGGTTCACTGTCCATGGAAGCACTCCAAGCAGCCGAAGGTGTAAAAGCAGTTTTGGTTCATTTTTGAACATGAAATTTAGAGGTAAGCACGTAAAAAATACTGAAGACATCCAACACCCAGCAGCTCGGCACTCAACCGAGAGCTTCTGCTCGGCATATGTGCACACACACACTCCCTAACGTTCTACATGATAACACTCAAACATCCACAAGGAGCTTACATTCAACAAGCCCAACAAGTTGTGAGATGCATTGGGCATGGATCCAGAAGAGGTATAGGCGACCTGAATGTTGCTGGGTATTGAAGTATAAAGAGTGGTGCCTGCAAGGGAGTTTGCACCAGAATCCAAATCCTGCTTTACGCTAGTGGTGGGTAAATTTGACTCATCTGATAAGTAGACATGCAGAAAAAACATGTGGTCAATGGGTGTGCTTTACGACCTTTAATCTAGACTCGATGACAGGCATTAACTCTGTGAGGAAAAGTATGGTGCTATCCTATCAGGTGTTCCCTGCCCAGCCAGAGCAGTTAAAGATAACACTGTCATCTTGGCAGCAGCTCTAGCCGCCTTGTGCAACAGCTCTTCGGTTGTTCCTCATGCCTCTAAAAAAGATTGATGTCCTGCCTCTTCTCAAGGCACTGTCAGATGACCAAGCTGATTTGACTCACTACCTCACCATTGTCATTGCACCTTCTATCAGTAATTTGTACTTCGGAGTCCGTGTGTTATGGCATACACTCTCCTTATATATACTCTTGGTCCTCACAAATCATGACATGATCCATTGTTGTGTTATCACCTCAGAATTTATTCTGTGCACACACTTTTTCCTTTTTTTGACAATTGAATTGCTTTCATTCAATAATTTTTGCAGTGGACATCACTAGTATTTACTTCATCCAATAGTTTTATTCATACATATCACTGAGATTTGCTGATTCCTTGTTGTGCCTGGTTTGACTTATTTTTGCTCCCCCACACACTTTTTCCTCTATAGTTGGATTGTCTTCATTCAACTATAAGTATACGTGTTTATGACGATTGAATTTACTTCATTCAATAGTTTGCAGTGAACATCACTAGTATTTGCTTCTTCCAATAGATAAATTCATGAGTATACAGTTTGTATTACTGAAATTTACATTTGCTTATTCCTTATTGTTCTTAATTTAACTTGTTTTTGCTCCCCAACGCGTCCCGTCTTTTGTGTGACAGTTCATCAGGAGGTGCAATAGGGTCAAGTTGGCTTCAGAGTGATTTGCAGGCTTCTGTGACAGAGTTTGAGATGGGAGTCAGCTGCGGGTATCAGGCAGCAAGACGGTTTGGAGAGCGGAGCTAGACGAACAGCTGCAGGCTGGCCTACATGGCAGTTCAGGGTCAGGAATAGTTGACTCAGTGCTGATCAGCGGTTCTGAAGCACTGGTCGAGACATCTCAGATGTCTTTAAGCAACTGCGGCCTGACAAAGGTCAGCGGTGTAGTCAGTTGTGGATCGAGTAACTCGACTGGCTCGAAAAGGTCCTTTAAGGCAGGCAGTGGTAGATGCTCGGCGAGGCACTTCTCCCAGCTTCTTCAATGGGCTTGTGTCATCCTTTAAGGCGGACAGCCCACAGGTGGTGAGTGTGTTGTCCCTGGTTGTAGGTTTAGAGACCTTTCAGGCACTCCCTATCCAGGAAGGCTGCTGCAGAGCATAGCAGTGCACTCTGTGTGCTGGCTCGGTACCGGTTCTAGAGCAGCTGGAGGGTCCTCTGAGTTCTGTTTCTCCCTCTGTTCCCTGGCAGAAGTTTAGGGGAGGGATCGTGGTTCCCTTATTGGATATCCTGGTCTTCCTTCAATGGCAGAAGTTGTAAGGCAGAATGTAGCTTCAGCCAGGATCCAACGTTGAGTTCTTTCTTACTTCTTGTGAAGTCTTCACATGATCTGCCAAAAGAGGGGCTCAGCCCCCTTTTAAAGCCAAGTGTGCCACAGTGTTTGATGTAGGCTAAGTCTACCTTAGTGAACCAATCCTGGGGCCCCTGCTAACAAACTTCTGTATGCGTGAGGTCACACCCAGAATGCTTTGCAACATGAAAGGTAAAGGTGCAACATGAAAGGTAAAGTGGTGAAAACAGGAACAAGGTGTGCCCCAGAACTAATATGGTGCAACCCTTCTCACAAAACAAAGAGCCCTGGGCTCACTCCCTTGTCCTACTAAGTCCCACCCATCTTCCTGTCTGTTGTGTTCAAAGAGTCTCTCTGGTTAATGGTCCTCTATGAGTGGTTCCTGTTAAAGTGGCAGTCTCCCTTTAAGGTACTGAGGGACCAGACTCTCTGGCTCCTGCAAACCACATTCTCATACCTACGAATGGGGTCCCCCTAGCGGGGTGACCAACTGTAGCAACAGACCCAGACATGACATTTCACTGCCATTGATACTGAGAGGTGGGAGCTGGCTTCAGGTTGACACAGTTACATATGAAAGGTTGTTGGGTTTTCTGTCTCCTTTCTTCTGCCACCAGCCCCCATATGGGCCTGTTTGAAATATCCCTTATTCGTATGAAAATCGCTGCCACCAGCTGCAGGTTCTAACAAAAGAGCAGGGTGTTCCATGGAGCCTTTGTCAGTTAATCAAGCTGACCATGGCAGGGGGAAGGTTGGTCCTCCCCCTTCATTGGATGACATTGTGCCCTCTTTGGCTGTCACATTCCAACTAAATATGACATGGGTGGACTGTGTCTGTAGGTGATGTCCAGCCCGGAGTACTCAGGTCTATGCTTTTTTTGTGGTGTGAGCATATGGAAATGTGTGTGGTGGTCAGTCTACCATCATTCCATTTCATGAAAAAATTCCCAAAATCCCAGGCAAGTGCACGCCCCCCATGCGGATGGATGGTAGAGTTTCTCACATGCCCCCCAGTTGCAACATGTGAGACACCACCTTACTGAGGGAATGGTTCGTCACCTAGGTGAAAGTACAGGCTGAGGCCATCTGCATTTCCATGCTGGGAGCATGGCTTGTGTTGAATGTCCATATCTAATCCCTGTAGGGCTATTGCCTAAATCAAAAACTTAGGGTTCTCTCCTTGCATGGCCATTAACCATCAAAGAGGCTGATGGTTTTTGGATGGTGAAGTGCAACCTGAAGATGTAGGGTTTCAGCTTCTTCACTGCCCACATGACCGCATAAGCTTCTTTTTCAACAATGGTCCAGTTCCTTTCCCTTTTTGTTAATCGCCTGCTAATGTAGGTAATAGATTGCTCTAGCCCTTGAGAGTTCAGTCGCGCTAACAATGCTCCAATCCCAAAATCACAGGTGTCTGTCTGGATAATGAGCTCCTGCCCATAGTCTGGCACTTTCAGAACTGGAGCCCTGCGCAATCCATCCTTCAAATCCTGAAAGGAGGTTTGACAGGTGGGGGTCCAAGTTAACTTCTTTGGAATTTTCTTTGAATTTACATCATTCAGGGGCATGGCAATGGTTCCATACCCCTTGGTGAACGACCGGTAATACCCAATGAGATCTAGGAAGGCTCTCACCTGTGTCTGTGTGGTGGGGATGTCCCAATCCTTCACAGCCTGTACCTTCACTTCAAGAGGTTGTTTCTTAACTCCACCAACCAAGTGGCCTAGGTAAGTCACTGCGCCCTGCGCTATCTGACACTTTGTGGCCATGATAGTCAGACCTGCATTCTGCAGCACCTGAAGCACTTGTTTCAGGTGGGATAACTGGTCCCTCCAGGTGTGGCTGAACACAGCAATGTCATCTTAATAGGCGACACTGAGGTTTTCCAGCCCAGACAAAACCTGGTTAACCATCCTCTGAAAAGTTACATGGGCATTCTTCAATCCGAAGGGCGTCACAGTGAACTGATAATGTCATTCTGTGGTTGAAAATGCTGATCTCTCTTGCTCTGTCTGTCATGCCCACCTGCCAGTACCCTGCCGTGAGGTGAAAGGTACTCATGTACTTGGCAGCACAAAGCTTGTCAATGAGCTCATCTGCCTGAGGGATGGGGTGAGCATCTATCTTCGTGACAGAGTAGAGCCTCCGGTAGTCCACACAAAAGCGAACTTCAGTCTTCCTACAACTGGTCTTTTTAGTGACCAGTACCACTGGGCTAAGGCAAGGGGCTATGGGATGGCTCTATCACTCCGTCGGCCAACCTCTTGACAACTTCCTCCTTGATGGTGTCCCTTACCTTATGGGACATCCAGTGAATTCTGCTTTTCATCAGTTTACTGTCTTCTGTGTCCACATCATGGGTGTACCAATCTGCAGGACCTGGAGTCAGCGAAAACAGACCAGCAAACATTTCCAGTAAATGGCGACAGTCTGTCAGTTGCTTTTCTACCCGGTCAATCGCAAGGTTGACACTGTCAACTGACCAATCTGTGGCTTCAGCATGCAGGAGGTCTGGGAGGGGATCAGTCTCCTCCTCAGTCTCTCCAACTCTCACTAATGCCATGACTAAGTCATCCCGGCTATAATGGGGTTTTAGCTTGTTGACTTGAAAGACCTGCACATCTGTTTAGGCCCTTTCACGTCAATGAGATAATTTACCTCACTGACTTTTTCCAGCACACAGTAAGGCCCAGTCTACTTGTCCTGAAGGGCACTGGGTTTGACAGGTTACATAATCCACACCCACTGGCCTGAAGAATAAACTGTCACTGTGGCCTTCTGGTCGTGTCAGTGCTTCACCAGCTTCTGACTGGCCTTTAGATTCCTTGTTGAATGTTCCATGAACTTCGTTATTCTAGATCGAAGGCCAAGTACAATGCCCACTACATCTCGTGTGGGGAATGAGGGGTTGCCCAACTATCCCTTTTTCACTAGACTGAGAGCACCTTGTACATGACATCCAAACAGAAGCTCAGACCCTACACCGTTCTGTGGCACCTCCCTGTACGCAAACAATAGGCATGGCAGGAGAATATCCCATTCTCTCCTCAGGTGCTCTTCCAAGCCACCCATAATGCCTTTCAGGATCTTGTTGAACTGCTCAACAAGTCTGTTCATTTGTGGAAGAAAGGATGTGGAGAACTGGTAGGTGACGCCACACTTTTTCGACATTACATTCATATAAGCTGATGCGAAGTTTGTTCCCCACTCGGAAACAACTTCCTTGTGGAAACCAACATGGGAGAATATCCCAATCAGAGTCTTCACAACCATGGGGGCTTTGATGCTCCTCAGAGGGAAAGCATCAGGGTACCTAGTGGCATGATCTACCACCACCAATATGTATCTGTTCCCTGAGCTGGTTTGGGGTTCCAAATGACACACACTGTCCATGCCTACTCTCTCGAAAGGCTGTCCATAAGCTTGACAAGTTGGGCAGGACCAGACAAATTCCTTAACTTTTACACCAAACTGGGGACAGTAAAAGTGCACAGACAACCGGTTCGATGATTTAGTCACTCATAAGTGGCTGCTAATTGAATCTGTTGAGCCAAATCCAAAAGGAACTTTCTGTGGCATTGGGGAATCACCAACCTCCTGGTGCCCTCACACTCAGAGTCTTTTGGCTCACTGTACAGGAGTCCATCCTCCGAGCACACTTTGAACAGTCCAGGGGCCTCGCCCTTAGCCTAGTCCTCTGCCTGCTTCTGCAGGCCCGTCAGAGTGGGACACTCTTTCTGGGCTTTAAAGAAGTTGGACTGATCTGGGCCCGCAGCTAATGTAAACTCAACCAGCTTGGGTAGGCCCTTCATGTCTGAACTTACCTTGTCCTCCACCTCAGGTTCTTATGCTGCTCCAGGCAACGTTGAAGTCACTGGGTCCCCTGCTACAAAGTAGGGTTCTTAGTGGCTATTAGCCCCTCTTGAGCAGGAGTAGGTGACTCAGCAGTCTGTGGTACTGGACCAGGGGCCATTGGCCATGCCTGTCCCTCACATTAGCCCTCTAGAAGCACTCCAGACCCTAAGGCTCTGAGAGTCTTCAATCTGGCAGCCTCTTTGGTCTTTGATCTGGTGACTGCTGCCGGGTCAGGAAGATCATTACCTAACAGATATGGGACAGGGATGGAGTCTTTCACCGCTACATGGCACTGTGTAATTTCACCTCGCCAACTAAACTCTACTATCACTATGGAGCACTTACTCGTTCTGTCAAATCTAGTGACGCTACAATCATGCCCAGCAATATACTGCCCTAGCTGTACCCACCACCGCGTGACAGCATTGAGACTAACCATGTTGTCTTCGACCGCAGGAGTTTTGTGTCCATTTATATACACTTGTTCTAAGAACAGTTGAGTATTGTTGGGAACTGCGACCACTTCTCGAGATCCACTAGTGTTCCCACTCAGTGTAACCAGTCCACATTCATGCACTCCTTGGCCTAGTGGGAAGTCCTCCACTAGGAGGCCCAAACAAATGCTGGCCTCCTCCATGAGTCCAACATTCACTATGACTTGCATGGGTAAGCACTTGCAAGCAGGATTCCCTTTCCTAAAACCCAGCTCCTTAAACATGAAACAGCCTCTGTGGCTGTGAGAATGCAGGTGTCCCAGGGTTAGGGGTGCTCGTGCTCTTCTTTTGAGTGCACAATTGAACTAGAGTTGTGGGATTTCCCTTCATGCTTTTGAGGACCTGAATTAGAGGATGAGTGGGTTTGACCTTTGTCCTTCCCATCCTTGTTACTTTTTTTGTTCGAGGATTTCTCGTCTGGTTTTGGTGTGCTCGACCTGAGCCTTTTTCTGAACGTAATCACTTACAAACCTGTCTGCAGCCTTTTCCAGCTCCCTAGGGTCTGTAATAGTCTTGTTCCCAAGATTCTGGTGTAGGTCGACTCGCAATTTTACATTCCTTTATATGTCCCTTTAAATGTGTCAACTTTGGCGGCGTAGCTTGCAGCACTCAAAATGGCTGCTTTGTAGCAGTGCTCCCATCAGCTGATACCCTCCTTTTGGAGATTATCCCACTGCGAGCCCCAACCCGGACGGCAAAATGAGGATATAAACGCCTCAATACCTGGTGGTCGAAGTGGTGTCAGCAGCAGGGTCCAAGGCGAGCTGGTGTTATGCTCACCTGGTCTCCACAGGGGTGCCGAACGGGACTGGCTGGTCCGATCTTAAGTGGTTTCACGTGCCCCCTCCGAATTCCGCTTCCGTAACAAGGTGCGCCTAGAAGGTTAAATGAAATGCTACCCACTGTAAGGTGGAAGGCCTACTCCCGCCTCCCGTGGCCTTCTAATACACACCGCTGCTATGCCCCACCTTAGTTTTATGAATGGCAGGCTCTCAATCCTGCAACAGTATGCATGGGTGTGTAGAGTTCAAGGATCAAGTTACTTCACTGATCCTGTAGAGTTCCAAGATTACAAGGGCTCCAAAAGTCACAAATATGTTTTTGTTCATACATATGTACACTACAATTCCCAGAAGACACTGGCCAATAATTCAATACAGAGACCTCCTACAATATAACGGTTATAAATTGCATTATTTATATGCATGGGACTTTAAAACTTACCAGAAGGCATTAGGCAATAAAAGTAGATTTAAGAACCCGTTGGTTTATACATACCGACAGAAAAAGATAAGTATCCCTTTCTTAGCTAGATGGACGTTTTAAGAAGTGAATGTACTCGCCTCCCCGAAATGTAGCACTACATATCCCATGAACCTTTGGGACTAAGACCTCCCGAATACATGTGGCTTTGTCAATATTAATCGGACTTAGCCACCGTCTCTTTCCGGCTCATGCACCCATGGATCGCCTTTTTCAAATATACATGCATGTAAACTGGAAAGGTATTTCAGATATATTGCACTTTTATTAGTTAAAAGAAATAATACAGCAACACGTAAACTAGACCAGGAGGGAGTCATACTCCCCAAAACATGGCCGACAGCCGCATAGGGACTGAAACAGAATTAGGACAACACAGTTGCCATGGCAACATGGCATATACGATCCACAGACGGCTGGGAGGGCCCCCAGCAGAACCCGACGCGTGAGGCAGGAACCGGACTTTCGAGGTAAGCCCTAGAGGGTAGCGAAAGCCCAACTTTTCAAAATCCCAATCAGAAACAAGTCTGTTTCTAAGCAGGGGGTTTTTACACGTGCCGCCTTGCATTTGACTACACGGTATGCAAGCATCTCAAAATACAGCTAAATGAACTTATCTTTTGTAATCACTTTGTTAATGCACATTTCTATAGAATGTGCAATTAACTACAAGGAGAATTTGGAAACTTACGCTACCGAACTATGACGCAATACATTTATGACCCAAACACTGTGTCATATATGGGAATTTAATACATTCTCCCATGTTCTCTCTTTACTTTTAAAGTGATCGCAACACTAATGAGTCTGATGGGACTCTTTCTGACAACACGACAACAGTGTTTTTTTTTTACTCGGATGATAGGTAAGCTCTATCCGGAGGTGGATATATATCTAATTACCTTAGCAAATGAAAAGCACACTAAGTTTGTATCCATTTCTGTTGTTTTTTCTTTTTCTCTACCACCATGTTTCCCTCCCTTCCTCCCACTCCCCCGGTATCATTTTTTGGCCCATCACCACCACTGGGCGCCATGATGGTATGTTAAATATGTTTTTTTGACCTACACATGTTTTCTTTCAATATCACCATGTGGAAATATGTTTTGGGACTGTTTATTCCCTCTGAAATGTTGTTTCAATCTGATCATTGGATAATATGATTGATATTTATATGATTTTATTTGGGAACCCCTGTGAACCTGTTCTATCTATATGCTATTGAATGTGATCATTTTCATTATACACACTGAAATTTCCTCTACTTATATAAAGTATACCAAGCAACCTTGAATGCCCAGATTGGAAAAAGGCACACTAAGGGTGCCGAAACACGTGTCATCGCAATGGGCTATTAATAAACATTGAAACTGGTTTTGTTGTAAACTGAACTTCATTGTGGCACAGTAATAGATGGGTGCAGAAACCTCTTTTCACTCCTAACAAACGAAGTGGGGGAACTCTTTGTCTTCGTTTCCTGCACGCACCAATGCGACACACCAATACTGTTATGTTACATTAAGTCAGGGAGGTCCAAGAGTGACTGTACAAAGAGTTCCCCAAGTTTCTTTGCTGGTGTTTTCTTATGTTCCATAGGTGCAACGACCCTTGAGCAGCAGGCGAATGATGGCGACGGTCGAGTGATGGTGCTTCGCTGGATCGCCGGAATGAGCAGCTCTCAGGTAAATATTAACAGTGTGCATTATAGCGATGTGGATTTCTTGGTCTGCGTGGCTAACCTGATGTCTTTTCCTTTTCAGCTCAGCAGACGAAGGCACGGAGCTTCAGGTAAGAGTCTAGTTCTGTTTCTTCACCTTTCTCTTCCTTCCTTTACAGGTAGCTCGAGAAAAACTGGACGGGCGTAGCTGAAGACTGGCCTGAAGGTACCAGACACAGTGAGCGTTACACTGCAGGAGTGCAGAATAACGCGAAGCGTGTTCTGTACTGAGGGCGTGGTTTATATAGCCTTCGGAAAGTAGTCCCCAGGTAAAGTAGTCCCAGCAACCACACCCTAGCAAATAGTTCCCCAGGCAAGTAGTCCCTTCAGCCTACCTTGGACTGGTCTACACGTGGTTCACTTTGTTTGAAACTTGCCATATTGGTGATGGCAGCATGAGCCTGGCGCCAACGGCACCAGGACCAAGTCCAGAAAGCCCCCAAGGGATCCTTTGGGGCCTTAAAGGCCCCCATGGATGCTGATGCCCTGGGCAGGTTGGTCTGCACCTGATGTTTGGGGCATGAAACGTGACAGCACTCCCCCCCAAGGCCGCTCCCAAGGTGGTTTGTCTTGCTGGTCTGGGTTTGGTCGTGTAGTTTTGATGGAAACGGTTTACTAGGCGGGGTGCATGAACGTAGTCACTGGGCTCCCATGACCTTTCTTGGGGACCATAGCCTTTCCAGTCAACTAGATAGAAGAGTTTTGTTCTAACCCACTTTGAGTCCAGAATGTCTTTCACCTCGAATTCTGGTTCGCCATCTACCAAGATGGGTCTTGGCTGTTTCGTGATCCGAGTTCCTGGTTGTACTGGTTTCAGAAGGGAGACGTGGAATACCGGGTGACTCGCATGCTCGGGGGTAGCTCCAATTTTACTGCTACTGGGTTGATGATGGCCTTGATGGAGAATGGACCCAAATATCTGGAATTAAATATGTGGGTTTCTTTTAGTGGAATATGTCGTGAGGCTAACCAAACCTCATCTCCAATCTGGTATTTTGGAGCTTCACTCCTATGTTGATCTGCAGATTTCTTGTATCTTTCTTTAGCTTGTCTTAAATGTTCTGTTGCCTTCTTGAAGGCTTGGGTGATGGTTTTGTGCAGACTGCTTACGGCAGGCATTTCCAACTGCTGAGGTGGGTCGAGTTCTGAGGTTCGTGGATGCATTCCATATATTAGGCCTCATTATAACTCAGGCGTTCCGGAAATAACGCCACCGTTGTTTCCGGACCGCCTGATCCCGACTCCTGCAGGCGGGAGGTGATATTCCTGCCAGGTCTGACCTGGCGGGTTTAACACCGCCTGCCTGCAGGCGGCCGAGGAAACACATACAGCATTACGAGATGCTGCCGGTGTTTCCATGATCCCCATTCCCATCGAGTCCCATAGGACTCGATGGGAATGGGGATTACCACCATTCCGCCTCCGTGATTCACGGAAAACCGGGGTTGTAATGCCCCGGTAATTCCGGGAATCACGGAGGCGGAATGGTAATATGAGTCCGGCGGTAACCAGGTGGGTTTACCGCCGCGGTTACCGCCGGACTTGTAATGAGGCCCATTGTATAGAAGGGGCTTTGCCCTGTGCTGGAATGCAATGAGTTATTGTAGGCATATTTGGTTATCCATAAAATGTCTTTCCAAATGCTTTCGGTTTGATGTAACAAGCATCTTAGGTATTGCTCCAAAGTCTGGTTGGTTCTCTTGGTTTGACCATCCGTTTGAGGATGATGGCTGGTTGAAAGTCTTACGTCAATTTGGGCTAACTGGCAACATTTTCTCCAGAATTGTGAGATAAACTGACTCCCCCGATCTGAGACTAAGACAGAGCGGAACCCATGTATTCGGACAATCTATTCTAGGAATTCCTTTGCCAAAAATTGAAGCTGAGGGTAAAACTTTTAACGGGATGAAGTGGGCCATTTTTGAAAATAAGTCTACTACCACTAATATGGTGTTGAAGCCGTTACAGGGAGGAAGATCCGTGATAAAATCTAGGATAACGTATGCCAGGGTGTAGGTGGTATATCCAGAGGCTGTAGTAGACCTGGTGGTTTCTTTTTCTGGGCTTTGTTCTGTGCACAAATGCCACATGATAGTACAAATTGTTTGATATCCTTACACCATGTTGGCCACCAAAAATTTCTCTTGATCTTGGCTTCAGTTTTTGCAATAACAGGGTGGCCTTCCACAAATGACTCATGATAATTTGAGATAACCTGTTTTTGAAGTTCCTTACTAGGTAAGTAGAGATGTCCTTGGAAATAAGGTAAGTGTTCAATAACAGAATGATGACTGCTTTTGGTTGACCAGTCTTGTAAAGCCTCGGAATTGAAGAGGTGCGACATTTTCTTGTGGATGTCGTCCAGGGTCAGTGAAGTGGTGATTCTAAGGATTCTTCCCCCTGGGATGATGGGTACGGGATATGGATTTGAATATGCCTCTTCTCTCCCTATACGGGACAGTGCACCCACCTTGCCGTTTCGGCAACCAGGTCGGTACGTAATCACAAAATCGTATTCTGCAAAAAATAATGCCCATCGGAGCTGGCGAGAGGACTAGGCCTTGGCTGACTTTAGGTACTGTAAATTTCGGTGATCGGTAATCACAGTAATGGTGTGTCTGGCCCCAAGGAGGTAATGTTGCCAAGCTTTGAATGCTGCCTTGATGGCCAGAAGCTCTTTGTCGGTTATAGCATAGTTCAGTTCTGGTGGCGTGAATTTCTGTTACCAAAAGGCCACCGGATGAAGTTGACCTGTCTCGGGGTCTTTCTGAGAAAGAACCGCCCCCATTGCCAAACTGGACGCATCAGTCTCTACCACATAAGGGAGATATGGGCAAGGATGTTTTAAATCTGGAGCTGAGGTGAATTTCCTTTTTATGTCTTGGAAGGCCTTTTCTGCTTCATCAGACCACTGGAAGCGTGTGTTCTTTCGTAACAAGGATGTGATGGGATGCACTAAATGTGAAAAGCCTGGGATGAACCTGCGATAGAAGTTTTCAAATCCAAGCATGCTTTGCACTCCTTTGATTGAAGTTGGAGAGGGCCATTTAAGGATAGCATCCACCTTCCGCGAATCCATTCGTACACCACCTGGCGTTAGAACGAACCCTAGAAACTTGACCTCTGTAACATGGAAGTAACATTTTTCTAATTTGGCATATAGCTTGTGTTGCCGAAGCTTTTCAAGTACGGCACGGACGTGTTTCACGTGATCCCTTTCGGAAGCCGAGTGCACTAGGATATCGTCAATATATACGACAACATAAACATCGATCAGCTCTCGAAGGACATCGTTCATGAAATATTGAAATGCTGCTGGGGCGTTACAAAGGCCAAAGGGCATCAATTCATATTCGAAAAGCCCATACTTAGTGCGGGTCACGGTGTTCCATTTGTTCCCCTTTTTAACTCGTACGCCCCTCTGAGGTCCAGCTTAGTGTAAATTCGAGCTTCCTTTACTTGGTCCAGCAGTTCCGGAATCAGGGGCAGAGGGTAACGATTTTTAACTGTCACTTGGTTTAATGCGCGGTAGTCGATACAAGTTCTTAGGTCTCCTTCCTTTTTAGGGACAAAGAATAAGGGGGAGGCCGCTGGAGACTTGGACCGACGAATGAAGCCGTTAGCCAGGTACTGATCTAAGTATTTTCTTATATGGAGATTTTCAGGTTCTGTGAGGGCGTAAATTCTGCCGCATGGGATCTGAGCTCCAAGTATTAGGTCGATCTGGCAATCATATGGTCTATGGGGGTCGTAAGGTATTGGCTTGGTCTTTTTGAAAAAACATCCTGAAAATCCGGGTATTCCTTGGGTAGCTGATTTACTGGACTCATGACTGTTGTGATTGCCTTGGGCAGGGATTCTTCTGGATAGCAGGTATGAGCACATTCTGAGAAGGTTAACCTCTTGTCACACCAGTCTATGCAAGGATTATGCGTTTCTAACCATGGCATTCCCAGAATTACTTGAAATTGTGGGGCCTTGATTAAGTAAAACACAATGGTCTCTCGATGCCCGTTTTGGCACAACAGGGTCATCTCCTTCATCGAGTGTGTTACCGGACCAGAAGAGATCTCAGTTCCGTCGACGGTGGTGACGAAATAGGTTGTTGCTTTTTGGCACCGAGAAAGACACATCCTTGAAGCCAATTCTTGATCCATATGGTTACCTATAGCTCCACTGTCAATGTAAACCCTGACTGCGTGCATACGAGACGGGTGCTGGTGACTAATAAGGATTATTGGTAAGGCTAGATGCGAGGTCTGGGAATCCTTCTTCTCACTCGACAAGCGGACCTTTACGCTTGCCGGGCGGGGTAGTTTTCCAGCTCTGGTTCGGCACTGACTTTGTCGGCAACCCTGACTGCCTTCTTTGGAGGTTTCACAGGACAGTCTCAGAGGAAATGACCGGCCGTTCCGCAATATAAGCACAATTGTTGTTGTCTCCTCTTATCTCTCTTGGATTTAGACAATGGTCCTTGAACCCCTCCGATTTGCATGGGTTCTGAAGTGTCTGTAATCTTGGGGGTATTGTCTTTCGGATGCACAAACACTCGGTTTTCCAATCTAGCTCGGTCAGCATTCCGGTTCTGCAGTCTGTGTCTAATTGTACCACAAGGTTTATGTATTCCGAACAGTCTGGGGGAGGATTGACAAGTTGAGCCAAGACATCCTTCAGTTCGCCTCTCAGCCCACGATGAAATATCATAGTCCTTTTGTCTTCTGGCCAACCGGTTTCTACCACTAATCTGTTGAAGGTTGCAATATAAATTAGCAGATCCTGGTTCCCTTGGCGAAGAGACAGCAGTTCATTATCTAAAGCCTGGCCTTGGGAGTGTCGGGCAAACAGCTTTTCGATATTCTGCTGAAACTCCTGGAAGTCTCGGAGAAGGGAATCGTCCTGATTAACTAGTGGTATAGCGTTCTGGTGGAGCTAAAGGTATGGCTCCCGGAAGGACCACCTGCACTGGATTACTTGACTGAGTTGGGATTGATGCCCCATCGCGGGTAGTGGTGTGTTGCCAGTCTGTGCTTAGAGTAATTGTCTGGCAAGTTCATCGGTGCGCTCTTTTGCCACAATTAGTTCTCTTCTTAGAGCGTTAGTCTCTTGTCGACCCGAATGCGCCTCTGCTCTGAGTTCCCCCAAAAGCTGGGCTAGATGATCCGTCTCTGAGGTTTCCATGGCACCCAGGTAGAGGTTTGTGTAAGGCTTCACGTTCTGTTACGCTCACCTGGTCTCCACAGGGGTGCCGAACGGGACTGGCTGGTCCGATCTTAAGTGGTTTCACATGCCCCCTCTGAATTCCGCTTCCGTTACAAGGTGCGCCTAGAAGGTTAAATGAAATGTTACCCACTGTAAGGTGGAAGGCCTACTCCCGCCTCCCGTGGTCTTCTACTACACCCCGCTGCTATGCCTCACCTTAGTTTTATGAATGGCAGGCTCTCGATCCTGAATCAGTATGCAGGGGTGCGTAGAGTTCAAGGATCAAGTAACTTCACTGATCCTGTAGAGTTCCAGACAACATTGACTCAAATGGGTAAGTCTTATACCAATGATATGGTTCGCTGTAGAGTTCAAATTGCCCAAGTTCACTTCTGTGCCTTTTTCCTATAGGTTTCCCTTTGGTGTGAAAATATAAAGAACGCAGAGTTGTTTTCCAAGTTAAGTTCACGCTGACGTTCTGTGATAAGTCTCTATATGCGCTATTGTCCTTCTGCCCGACTGACTTGCTGTTCTTTGTATTTGCAGGCGCTGTATCTCCGGGATGGATCGTGTGGTGAAGCCTTGCCGGACCGCTAGGAAAAGCAGCATACGGCGACTCCGGAGCAGCGGGCGAATGATGGCGGCGGTCGAGTGATGGTGCTTCGCTGGATCGCCGGAATGAGCAGCTCGCAGGTAAATATTAACAGTGTGCAGGATAGTCATGTGGATTTCTTGGTCTGCACGGCTAACCTGATGTCTTTTCCTTTTCAGCTCAGCAGACGAAGGCACGGAGCTTCAGGTAAGAGTGTAGTTCTGTTTCTTCACCTTTCTCTTCCTTCCTTTGCAGGTAGCTCGAGAAAAACTGGACGGGTGTAGCAGAAGACTGGCCTGAAGGTAACAGACACGGTGAGCGTTACGCTGCAGGAGTGCAGAATAACACGAAGCGTGTTCTGTACTGAGGGCGTGGTTTATATAGCCTTCAGAAAGTAGTCCCCAGGTAAAGTAGTCCCAGCAACCACACCCTAGCAAATAGTTCCCCAGGCAAGTAGTCCCTTCAGCCTGCCTCAGCCTAGTCTACACGTGGTTCACTTTGTTTGAAACGTGCCATATTGGTGATGGCAGCATGAGCCTGGCACCAACGGCGCAAGGACCAAGTCCAGGAAGCTCCCAAGGGATCCTTTGGGCAGGTTGATCTGCACCTGATGTTTGGGGCATGAACCATGACAGCTGGGTCCAGCTGAACGTGAGGCAACAGCGACACCGGTACATGTCTCCCACGTGACAGAAAATGGCAGCCGGCATGAGCCCGAAGAGAGGAGGCGTTGAGGAGCTGTGCACGTTGGAGTGCAGAGCTGAGCAATTGAGCTATAGCGGCAACGGGGGAAAGTGGGCATGGCTCCTGTCCAAGAACCAGGACTGGGGAGCGAATGGGCCAGCAGACCCTCCCAGCAGAGACATCAGGGGCGGCTGAGTGGGAGGAGGTGGCCGGGATGCGGCTGAGCCTACAGGAAAGATTGGGCAAGGACTGCCGGGCAGGGGAGCTGAGTCACAGCACCCCTGCCAGCAGAGGCAGGAGGAGTCCTGCTCACTAAATGAGGAGATGATATAAGCAACGCAGCGTGCCGGTGCATCTCTGCTGCATCCCGGTAGTTTAAGGAAGAGGAGAACAAAGAGTGGGGTGCCGGCTCCCGCTGTGGAGGAAGGCGGTGACTGCTGAACGAGGAACAGAAGGACCAGGAGAGCAAGCAGAGGTGCAGTGCTGCACCAGCCCTACCCGCAATACCAGCAGTCTGTTAAGTGCCCAGAACAGACGGAGAGGAGGAAAGCAAGGGATAAGCACACGCTTCCCCAGGAGCAGGGGACCAGTGGTGGTCCCTGATAAAGACTGGAGGCTACCCAGGCAATCAGTTTGGAATGAGGCACGTCGCAACTACCCAAAGGCAAACAAATCACAGGCCCAAGGGCTTCCCTGCCTGGAAGGGGGTAGAGCAAGAAGGGGGCATTCTAGATGAGGCTCGAGGGGTGGCTGGAGGCGCTGTTGGCGCCACCCACATAACAGATGCATAAGAGGAGGACACCCTTGGTGGGCATGCTTTGGAGTGCCGATAGTAGCACAGGACTTGCAGAAGAGGACAGGAGGCACCGTGGGAAGACTTGCTGTTGGCACACTGTGAGCAAATTAGAACGAGAGCGACTTGAGGGGGTAAAAGAAGGAGCAGAGAGGAGAGCATCTCAGCTCCAGTGGCGGGGTAGACCAGAACCCAGTGTAAAGCAAAGGAAGCAGAGTATTGACTGGGGGTCCAGTGCAGGGCCTACAACAGCAGGAAGGCACTCCGTCCAGAGGCTGGAAGCCATTGGTGCGCAGTGAGTCAGCGTGGATTTGCAGGTGAGACCAGACAGGCCTGTATGGCAACCACTCCAGCAGAGATGGAAGTATACAAGCTAGATCTGATCTTGCAGCAGTTTGCGAAGTTGAACGAGGCCATTATAGCTCTGGACCCCAGGGTGAGAGACAAGCACACAGACATACTGGCAGTGAAGATGGACATGAGCAGGCTGGGGAACAGTCTGACAGAGGTTGAGGAGAGAGTGGGGCGAGTGGAGGAAGTAGCGGACAAGATATATTTGCTTCAGGCACAGCTTGACGAGGTGAAGGCGGTGCAAAATGTCCTTGAGGACAGGAGTAGGAGGTGCAACATCCACCTCTTTGGTTTCCCAGAAAAAGTGGAAAAGGGGACACGGTGGCATTCTTGGAGAAGTGGACCCAATCAGTCTTGAAGCTGGAGCTGGCCAAGCCCTGGAGATCCTAAGAGCCCATAGGGTCAGGAGGTGTAACCGGAGCAATACGAGAGCACCCTGCCGCATCATAGCGTGCCTTCTGAGATATCTGCACGTGAAGCAGATCCTGATGCTGGCCAATGGAGGAAACCACTCCATCTGGGAAGGTCACAAAATATCCATATCAGCGGACTACTCCAGAGACACGATAGAGACTGTAAAGAAATTCCTAGCATTCAGGCCACAGTTGAAGAAACTAGACATAAGGTATGGACTGCTGGAGCCTGCCACAAAACTGATAACAAAGGGCCAGAGGACACTGGAATTCAGAAAACCCGCTGTGCTTTGGGATTTTATACAGGAGTAGACGCAAGTAATGATGGATACGTCCCAACCGGAACGCAGCAGAGAGGCAAGGAGCAGCGCGAGTGCCGGCGGTGAGATGCACGCTGGGAGGAAGTGGGGGCCCTCTGACACGTTACCTGTGGCAGGAAGAAGCTGATGGTTGACTGGCCTGTGGCGCAAAGCAGTCCCGGAGTAGTAAGGCAAAGGGAGAAATCTAGGTTGCCAATTAAATCGCCTCCTTGAGCAGGTCTAAGGCGCGATGGAGGAGACTGATGGGTTGCTTGAAGAAAGTGGAAGGAAGCTGACCAATGCGGAATGAGAGAAGAAACGGAAGTATGGTTTATGGTCTGGGGTGAGTGGAAGGGGGTGTCGGTCAGGCGTGTGGGGGGGTGGAGCAGGCATAGCACGCTCTGAGGGGTAACGAGGTGAGGGGAGGAAGGAGGGAAGTACTATATTGTCCTAAGGGGAGGTCTATGATGGATTCACATGCCAGAGAGGGGGAGAGAGGGAGGGCTGCCTGGACAACCCAAGTTATTGTTGGTTCAATGTTCACATTTTTTCGGCAAGCGGGTGTTGGTCTGTGGCTTATATAAAACACCACCAAGTGGTATGTAATGTAATGTAATTGGTTATTTATAACGTGCTTATTAGCCAGAGGTTTCTAAGCACTGACTCGCGGATCAAACCTGTGTTGCTCCATGTTGTTTTGCTTCCAAGGTGAGCGTGTTGCCCCTGAGTTATGCTCCCAGCCACCGGGGGGGGGGGGTTGTAGCAGTCGAGAACGAGGTACAGGGGGATTCAGTGATTTGTAGGAACGGCTTACACATTTACTATAGCATGAACTGAAGTGCCAGGTACCATAAAAAGAGGGGATGTAATGGGTAAAGACTTGCGCATAATATCGCTGAATGTAAACGGCCTCAACAAATGTATAAAACGTAAGTAGGTACTGCAATACCTAAACTTGAAGGGCGCAGATGTGGTGCTTCTTCAGGAGATGCACTTGTTGGAGGCGGAGGTGGAGAAGTCACAGAAGGGGTGGGTGGGAAGGTGTATTGCAGCTGTGTCACGCTCACCTGATTCCCACGGAGGCGCAGGTCTGGCTTCGAGTGCTGATGCTTCTTCAATGGTGAAGCGCAGGACTCTGAAGATGGACAGGAAGGGCCCCTCTACTCTGGCTTTCCTGGCTCGCAGGAATATTCCCCTGTGCGTGAAAAGGGAGTATTACCTACTGACGGAATAATGCTCAAGCCTCCCACTCCCTTCCAACCCTCCACGATACCCTTCCACGATTCCCCGTGAAGTCTCACCTTAGGGTCTGGAAGGATGAGTTCTCCATCCTGCTTCTGATGCAGGGGCGCGTTGAAACCCAGTTACTTCACTGGATTGAGGTTTGATGGGAGTTCAAAATAAGCTTGACTATTCAGGTGAGGCGTTGTAAGAGTTCTGTTGCAAGTTCAAAAGTTCAAGCTTAATAATAATGTTCATTGTCTTTTTGCAGCAAGCGCTAAGGCTTATGTCTTTTTCCCCTTAGGGGCCGGGGTTCGGAATGCCGGAGATATGGCGCCGACCCGAAGTGAAACGTGCAGTTCCAGTAAATGACAGGTAAGTTCTGGATGAGCGTTCAGGTAATGTCTTTGCATTCGCTCATTCAATGTCTTTGTCTTTTTTCCCCATAGGGGCCGGGGTCCGGAATGCCAGGAAGCGGCAGGACCCGAAATGAAATGGGAATGACCCAACAAGTAAGTCTTAGAAGGAAACTGAGCCTTTCCTATTCCCTTCCTTCTCTCACCTTGTTTTCTTGTCTTTTTCTCTCTAGGCTCAGGGAAGTGGGTGCGTATCCGGATGATCGCTGCTGAAGATGGAGGCGCCCAGGAAAGGTGAGTGAAATGCAGCGCTGCAGCGATCGAAGCGAAATGCTTTTAAAATGATGTCTTCCCTTTCAGGATCGTCGGTGTGATGTCTCCGTGATGCAGCTTTAGCAGGTAAGGTCTTCTTTCTCTCCAATTCTCTCTTATCTCCCCTTGCAGGCGACCCAGGATGCTGACAGGCATGGCTGAAGTCCAGATGCAGGAGCTGACACGGTGAGCGTCCAGCTGCGAGGAGCAGAACAACGCGAAGCGTGAGTTGCTGATCGGGCGTGGTTTAAATAGCTTTGGAAGAAGTTCCAGATATGTATCCTTCCACCGATCAGGTATGTATCCTTCCCTGACCACACCCAGGTGGAAAGTAGTCCCACAGGTAAAGTAGTTCCATTCAGGCCTCAAGAGGGCCTGGATGTAGCAGCATGGTCTGCATCAGGTAAGTGCACATTAAAACACTTGAACACATGTCTAGCTTTATGAGCCTGGCGCCTAAGGCGCCAGGACAGGGGTCTAACATGAGCCTGGCGCCTAGGGCGCCAGGACTGTGTCCAAAGGGCCCCAGCTTGGGCCCGCTGGCACTTCCCTGGGGGGAATGATGCCTGCCTCTGGGGTTGCTGGGTCGGACCTGGCTCCTTGGAGGTAGGCATCATGACAAGCTGTAGGAAGAAGGGAAAGAAGTGCGGGTAGCCATTGTCATCCAGAGGTCGTTTGCCGGCTAGGATCGGTAAAGTGTGGGCAGAAGGAGAGGGCAGATTAGAGGCAATTAGAATGCAAGTGGAGGATAACACGATGGTGGTTGGATCCATTTATGTCCCTACGGCTGATATACAGGCTTTCTTTTCATTTCTCTCTAGGACGCTGGATGAAATACAGAATAGCAACATCATTCTAGGGGGGAGACTGGAATATTACTATAGATCCCATTCTTAACAGGTCAAGTAGACATGTAATGGGCTGAAGAGGGAAAGGGACATCTTAAAACAAATAATGGTGGACCTTGGCTTACTAGACTCGTGTGTGCATGGCATGCAGTCAAGGATTGACTTTTTTCTAATATCAAGGAGGACGGTGCCCTATCTGGTGTGTGGGAAGATACTTCCAAGGGGAATATCAGATCACAACCCGGTTCTAAAAGCCTTTGATGCAAAGCCAAAGGGCTGAGGCACCAGAAGGTGGTGGTTGAATTTCAGCCTGTTGAGGAACCAGAGCGACAAAAAGGAAGCACTGGACATGATAGAGGACTTCTATACCCTCGATGAGGGTACTGTAGGGCGGGCGGGCACCAAGTGGCCAACGGGAAAGGCGTACTTCAGAGGTGTGCTTTTGCAGAAGGGAGTTAGAAAGAGAATTCTATTTTATTATATTCTCATTTCTTTTTGTATAGAGCCAACTAACCCGCAGGCCTTAGAGCGCTCAAACGGACAGTACAAAATAAAACAAATAAGGGAGGGCAGCAGCAGGGAGCATGTTATACTCAATGGGTAGTTAGTGTAGAAAATGACTTACATGCCGACTCCATTGAAGAGGAGAGTCTTAAGGGCTTTCCTGAAACAGGCCAGAGATAGCATTTGTCTAATAGACAAAGGGAGACAATTCCAGATTCTGGGCCCCCAAGCATCAAAGCTCAGGTCCCCATATGTCCTCAACTTAAAGCAGGGTTGATATAACAGATCCTTATTATTAGATCATAAGGTGCATCTAAATTGTTGCTTCCTGATTCGTGACATGAGATACCTAGGGGCAGTACCTGGAAGGCACTTATAGAAAAGGCATGGGACATTGAACAGAATCCTCTCAAGGACGGGAAGCCAATGCAACTTCCACCGTGCGTGCATAACATGTTCGCTGTGTCTCAGACCAGACAACGCGCAAACGGCTCCATTTTGTACTGTCTGCAATTTTTTATGTTAGCTGCCCTAGTGCCAACCTGTAGGCTATTACAATAGTCGATTTTGGAATTGATAGTCGCTGTCGCTATCATGGCTCTATTTCCTTCCAAGAGGTAAGGACGAATTTGCCAGAGAAGATGAGTAGTGTAGGTACAACTGGCACTAATATTAGCAACGTGTTTTTCAAAGTTGAAATTCCTATCAAAGAACATGCCCAGAGTTCTAAAAGAGCTGGCGACCTGAATATTGGCTTCTCCCACTAGAAATGACTCATATTAGGGTTCAAGCCTTCAATTTGGCCGTACTGCCGACAATCAAGATCTCTGTTTTTTTATCATTAAGTGCCATAAAATTGTCCTGCATCCAGGTTTTTATAGCATCGTAATGTAGAGAAGGAGCCAAGTGCCCCCACCTCAAGCACTTCGACCATATTGCCTATATGTTGGGAACCAGAGTGTGAGACACGTGCGGTACCAGTGAAAATACCGATACCAAAGAGAATCCTGGAAGTAAGGTTCCCATTGAGAGAGCCATACCTGCATACAAGACAGTCTGATGGCCGTTTGGATGAAATCCCGGAAGAAGCAGGACCAATGAATGGAAGGGAAGAATGGTGACAACATCACCACCGTCACATGAAGAAGGCTGATGTACATGGAAAAGATGCAGGGACAAGAGAATGAAAATATTCTATAGGGCATCAAGAAAGGATCAAAGATAAGTGACATCTTGGGATCAGGATGAAGAAACTAATGCTACAGAAACAATGAAGGTGTTAAGTTATTTTACAGGTGTATGGATGCAAAGAAACGCAAGCAAAGTATTCTTGAGGCTAGCTTTATAGTGAATAGATTGCGGCATGCGCCAACAAATACATATATATTAAAGTGAGTAAAGAATGGATGTTTCCACTGCGTATTATAGCAAAGCTGGACCAGCGAAGGAAGGCCTCTTTTCCAGCGTGTCGCAGTTAAAAAAGTAATTGAATTACAGAAGCAGATCTCAGAATGGCAAGGCTGGACAAACCCCAAGAAGCCAAGTTCTTATCAGGCTGGGGTGAGCAGACATTGGATACAAATCGTGTGAAAGAATGAAACTCTTGTCAGAAGAAATGGACAAAAGCAAGGAAGACGTCAGAGGTCTATTAGAAAATAGTATTTTAAATACACCAGAGCTTGATTTTGTGGTCTTCAGTCACGTGGAAGGATGAAGTTGGATGAACACCTACGCATGAGGGCAGAGCGTGCCTTCACTCCCCTTAATTCCCCAGAGCAAAAGAACACTCCCAAGGACATGTTCAAAGCCTTAATTGACAGCAGACCACTGAGGTATTGATAGACGAATATGCTATTTGGTGGGAAGCTATGGTTAAGACTAGCTCACCAGCATCTGGAAGACCAGCGTGTGGGCTGCTAACATAGGTGGAAAAGTACTGACTGAGGTTAGAGTGCCAACCAATTGTAGGGGGCCGCGTGATTAAGGGTCCTATAGTTTGTCTAACCAATGGGAAATCGTGTATTTAGTGACGTTCAGAGTGACCTGTTTAAGAGGAGGGCTCAGTTGCACCACGTGATGTTAAGAAAGCTATCACTTTTCTTCACTCTCTTAGATGAGTGTGGATCGTATACTTAGATGTTCCTTAAGAACCTATGACAATAGCCACTAGGTTTTTGTAGTTTGCCACATAGGATGGCATTAGTAATACATGGGTTGTTGTCATCAATGACGATTTTTTGCTATAAAAGAATGCTTTTTTTTAAGATGCATTGAGAGATCTTACGCTGAGACGTCTGTTGATGTCCGTTGTACTCCCTGTTTTAGATAATTGATATTAAAACAGTTACCTTTCTGTCAACTACCTGAGTCATTTCGATTGTTGATGTTTGAGTAACTTCTGCATCCCCATCCTTCTCAAGGGTATTGCTACCTCATTTTAAAGGGCTGGAGTCCACCAGTTCAGTAAACTTTAGGGACCAGAAGTGCATCTGCCTCGTATGAGCCTGTAAGTTCTAAGACGATCTGGGTGCTGTCCGCATAGTTTGCAAAGTTGACACCCAGATTGTCTACGTCATCAAAGCAAAGCTTTGAGTAAAGGTTATAAAGCAGGGGGGAGACACTGGAGCCCTGAGGAACTCCACATTCAAGAATGTATTCCTCTGACTTATAGTCCCCCTGGACATAGTAGCTGCCTAGAGGAGACCCAGCTGCGATGGGTGACAGAGCGGCTTAAGTACTTAGGGGTATACCTAGGGGTATACTATTACCAGTATGAGCAATGGGAGGTCGGCAGGGGCAGATGGGTTGCCGATAGAGTTCTACAATGTGGGGGAGATCAAGCTGGCGTCCAGGTTGGCACAGGTCTTTAATGAGGCAGTGGCATTGGGGGAGCTCCGGGCAGAATTTAATGAGGCCCTTACATCTGCCATCCCAAAGCCAAGTAGGGATCCCACCTTCTGCAGTAACTACCAGCTGATCGGACTAATCATTGCAGACATCAAAATCTTCACCAAAGTACTAGTGGCAAGTTTCAGAACCATAATTCCGAAATTGATTCATGAGACGCAAGTGGGGTTGATTATGGGCAGGTGAGTGAGGGATTATATGTGGTTGCTGTTGCATCTACTGTGGCAGGAAAGTAACAGGGAAGAGCCAGGAATAGTGCTCTCGCTGACACTGAGAAAGCATTTGACAGGGTAGAGTGGGTGTACCTGTTCAGAGTGATGGAGCACTTCGGCTAGGTCACGGATTCTCTGTGGTGGTTCACGATGGTTCCGCTGCTATACAAGGTTCCCAGTGCTAGAGTAAAAGGGAACGGTCAGAATCAGAAGTATTTCATATAAAGAGGGGAACGAGGCAAGGGTGCCTGCTCTTCCCAATATTATTCATCTTGGTACTAGAACTGCTGTCAATGGCTATATGCTTCAACTGTACTATCAAGGGCATAAAAGCCCTGCTGGGAAAACAGAAGGCACTCCTGTATGCTGATGATGTTATGCTGATGCTGGCAAAGTCAGGCACCTCGGTGTCGGAGCTAATGAGTTTGATCAGGATTTTCTCCTCCTTCTCTGGTTACAAGATCAATAGGGAAAAGTGTGAAGCCATGCCGCTGAACAGTAGTACACATAGTAGCTGCTTGGAGGAGACCCAGATGCGATGGGTGACAGAGCGGCTCAAGCACCCAGGGGTATAATTAAACAAAGGCCTGCAAACATGGTAAGGGACAATGTAGAGCTGGCATAGGACAAGGCACGTGTGGAGTTTGAACGGTGGGCACCGTTGAACCTGTCCATATGGGTGTGAACATAAATTGTGAACATGGTGACAGAGGCCCAGCTGAACTTTGTATTTGGCATGCTACCCCTGATGATGCCATCTGTTCTGATGAAAAGAATAATGCAGGGTATCAAATCCTTTGTGTAGGGGAGCCTGGAGGAGAACACACAGTAGGACAACAGGAATTACTCGTAGACAGTAGTAAATCAAAAATATGCAATTTATTAGTCCCAGAAATAACACAGGTGAATAATGAAGAAGACAGTAATACTACTTCTTAAACACACACTAGGTAAAATATATATATATATATATATATATATACAGTTACTTTCGGTCAATGCAGTGAAGTGCGGATTACAGCCAAAACCTGTAGGAAGGGAAGGCACAACATCTTTATCACAATGGCCACTCCAGAAATGGATTTCCCTAGCCTAATAAGTCCATCCCTACTAAGATTGGAGCCTTGTGCTCAATCTTATGTCAATCTGAATAAAGGTTTTAAAATGAAAATGTTCTGTTTGTGCGTAAAAATGCTTGTAATGCAAAAAATTCACGAGGGCAAAATTTCAATGGGAAGGAAAAGTTAGAAGAGGACACTGGAGAGTGAGGAATTTGGTTCAAAGGGTCAGAGGCGGGTCTGCTATGGAGAACAAAGCTTTCACAAACTTTCAGATGACTATAGGGAGCAAGAGCCACCCAAGTCAAGGCAAGGACCACAAGGGATCCTTTGTGCGTAAAAACGGCATGGATGAACTAGGGGCCACCGGTAAGTGATATGATCACTCACCGCCCTCACTCTGGGTTCAAATTTGCCAGGTTTGAAGAAGGTTGCTTGTACTACGAAATCCCTTCCTTGGTTATTCGTCAAGTTGCACAGGCTGGGGGTGTGAAAGCGGGTCCGATTTTCATCAGGAGCTGGATCTCTCATCGCAAATTCAGGACAACGAAAGTACAGTTGCAGCTGGTCTCAGGACACTTGAAAAAAGGCAGGAAAGTTGGCAGCAGCGACTGCCACTGTCGCACTGTGACGCAGGAGCGCCCAAGTCTCAAGGACTGATGTACGCTTCTCTCTCCAGGCCCAAAATAATAGGGACGATGAGATTTGGCATGAAGGTACTTTGCAGTGCAAACTAGGGTTCTCCCAAAGCTTGAGCCAAAAATCGATATAGCAAAGCTCCAACCAAGGTAAAATCTGGTCAGTCCACTGGGGGGTTCAGGGACACTTCCGAGAAGGCTTGTTTGCAGGGCACCAGGGAGTCATTGAAAGTGATTGGGCCCACCACTCAGAAGGGTTGAAGCCCCTTTACAGGTCTTCGGATATCGAGTACAAAGCAGGGCTCTACCAGGACAACAGTGGGCTCAGGGTGCCAAACCTTCTCTGCACGGTTCTGGACAGTCCTTGGATCTGCTTTGCTTTTCTGGATACTTGACTCTGTGTATTGGTTGATTTGGACCTAAGGGCGAGCTGCGGGTTTGTACTCAGAGCCCCTCCTCATATCCTAAAGTCCAGTGAGTGCTCGAACCCAGCTGGCCAACGAGGAGATCTGCCCCACTCATGCACGCCAGCAGTGGTCCAATCAGGGACCACTGTGGCTCTCAGCCTCTCGTGCACACCAGACATCCTGGCACCAGTAGTGTGGATTGGTACCAGACAGTCCCAGCCCACTTCCTGGGTTCCCACACATGTGACATGCATTAGACTGCGGAAAGCGCTGGTTTTCGCAGGAGGATGCATGGCCTAATAAGGACTCCCTGGGTCACAAAGAACAAGGGGAAGGCCAATGGACAAAATGGCTAAAGGAGAAGACAGACGACCTCGTGGCACGGCCATGCGGACACTAGCCACAGTCATGAGCCACACGAGATTAGTGCAGTATGGGTCAGTAAATTTTAATAAAATACATGAAAAAGCTTCTGCTGCCACCAGTCTGCTTCTAGGCACATTGTCCAATTACCCATAAATCCTTAAGGGATGTCTAAGGCCCAAGTACCCATGTGATCGGTACTGTAAAGTACTTTGCGCAGTGAAATACAGTTGACGAAAGTGGCAACAAAGTCATGAGACTAAGGGAAACAATGTTTCCCAGTACTGACTGTCAGAAGGATAAGTCAGTTTCCCCAGAACGATGAGCGAAGCCCAGTATAGCGCAGCTAAAGGCTTTGCTTTACTGGCAAACGTCAGGACAGGAGGCAGGAACAAAAGCAAAAAGTTGGGACGTCCACAAATATAGAGGTAAAACAGTAAATTAAATTGTACCTAACATTAAGATAAGGTGCAGGCAGTCCCTTTGGAAGAAGTGGGAGGCTGCGGGTGTTATGCAGCTGCAAGATATACTGAGGGTGAGCGAGACCTGGGGACTGGGAGAGGGATAACGGTGGCGGCACAGACAGTTGGCGCACTGCATGCAGAAGCTCCCCAGAGAGCATCAGGGGAGGCACGTAGCTCTCCCCTCAATGCTCTTCTAAGGAAGAAGGCCAGGACTAAAGGGATGGCGGGAAGAATGTATACAACACTAATGAACTCACTCTACACAAACATTATAAAAGAAGGGGCTGTGAGCCGGTGGCAGCAGATGTTGGGTGAACAGTTTTGGAGGATTCGTTCCATAGCATCTTTCCGAACTTTGAGAGGGGGGTTACAGAGGCAAGGGTAAAATTAGCACAAGATACTGCACGGATGGTATTGGACCCCGGACAGGCTCAGGTCGGCCAGGCTCGAACAGGACAATGGGTTTTGGAGGTGTGGTAGCAGTGGGGGAGACTTCAGACATATTTTGTGGTAGTGTAAGAAGGTGCAGGGGTATTGGGCAGGAGTGTGAAGAGAGATACAGAACACACTGAGGTGCAACTCCCACAGGAATCTAAGAGTCTGTATGCTCATGACACGTTGCAGCTGCTGCACATAGCCAGGGAGGAGGGCAAGTGACTGAACATAGCACCAATGGTGGCAAAGCAGATGATACTGAGACGGTGGAAGTCAGACTTAGTCCCAGAGGTAAAAGCTTGGGAGCAGGAGATGGTTAAGATAGCGTTGTATGAACGACTGATATCCAGTGCCCGGGATAGGGAGGCATCCTTTCATATGATTTGGGGAAGGTTCCTGGGGGACATGTAAGTGAGTCGGAAGGACCAGCAAGGGGAGAAGGCAGACTGGAGAAAGAGGAGCACACTAAGGTGTAGGAATGTACTTCGGAGGGTCATGGAAGGTCATGTTCGTGGTTGCAGAGGGACCTGTAGACTGCGCAGAGGTTAGGGGTTTTGAGTGTATTTCTATGTTTGTTTATGAGTTTTGGAGGGTACTGTCTAGTGGGGGCTGAAATCTGACAAAGCACTCATCTGAGGAGTGGGGATCACACGTGTGCGGAGGAATATGGGGGTGTAGCAACCCTACCTCCCTGTTTTCTTACAGTATTAACTGATGCCACTGCCTCCTGTGGAAGGTTGGGCCAGTTGGACCAAAACAGCATGAGCTGTCTGTACTGAGCGGAATCGTAACCAATTCCTCTCATGTGGTATGGGCTAAATTGATCTAATACATTCTACTTCTCTACGCACTTGCCTCACTTCCTACTTCTCCACCTCTACACCCTTTCCTCCCCTCTACTTCCCTTTTATACTACCTCCTGCTCTTACCTAATCTTATTCTTCCCTTTCCTCTTCCTCTCACCCTCCTTCCTCCCATCTAACTCTGCTGACATCTCCTCTTATCCCTCCTATTCCCTCTCATTCCTTTGTCCCTCTACACTCCCTCCTCACCCCAGCAATAATGTAAACTGTTACTCGTCCATTGAGTTGTGATTCAATCACCATCTTATATTGTTGTACCTCCCACTCTCTCTTATTCCTTTGTCCCTCTCCCCTCCCTCCTCACCAATAATGTTAATTGTTCCTTTCACCGTTTCAATTTGTGTTTCAATTTTTACCTGTAGTTTATTGTCTCTCCCCCTATCCCTTTGTCCCTCTCCACTCCCTCCTCACGTCAGCAATAATGTAAATTGTTCCTTGTACTGTTTTCGAGTTGTGATTCAATTACCATCTTATGCTTGTTGTATTTCTTCTAGTTCTTATGTAAAGCACTTTGGATTAAAGTGCTATATAAATTCAATAAAATACAAATACAAAATACATTGGACTTAATACCTATTTGACTAAATGAGTTAAAGATCCAGGGACTTGTTTCTTCACCGACTATTGGAATGGTTAGCGAAATTATCCCAATGGTATTGAACATGCGTCAATCTGAGCCCCACAAGCGTTTGAGACTCTCCCTCTAGGGAGCACAACCTTTGATAGACGGAATGGACTTGCTCAGGGCCAGGCCCAGGAGTGGTCGGGGGGGGGAGGGTCTAGAAGGGGGAGCAGAAGTGAAACTGATGCACTGTGTGGAATCTACATGTTTTATCATTGCCTTGCGAATATCTCTGCTGCTAGTCCGGGGCATGCTGTTAATGAATTATTAGTTGTTATGATTGTGCTTTAACTCAATTAGTGCTACTTGCCAGGAACATGTTGTAATGAATTACTTGCGGTTGTTTTATGTCTTAACTAAAAAAAACTATAATGATAAAAAAGACTTCATGCTCTCATAAACTGGCCCTTCCTCAGGAGTTAACTAAAGAATTGCATCCGTCCCCTTGGTCAGTAAGCGACTCATCAGGGCTTCCCCCCACAGTACCTCCTCTACCTCCTGTAGCTGAAAAGCAAGCTTGAGCACTTCACACCAATGAAAAATATCCTTCCCCAGTTCATAAGCCTGTACTACATCTTTGGGGATGTGATGCCAAGCTTATCTCAGACACCTTGTTTTGAGCCACTACTGTTGTTTTCACTAGAGGTGGATCTGTTGGCCTCCATCTTCCCTTCGAGAGCCAGTTTGCCCAGCTCTATGGTGACCTCGTTCTGCTCTTTTTGTTCCTCCAGCGCTAGTCTCCTCTCCTCCATCAGGAGCTTTCTAGCTGCTACATCGCTTAACACCGGAAACATTACTGCACCACTTATAGTCTGTGCCGAGGCCTGGGACACCAATCGGCCACCAGATTGCCTGTCTCTGGAAAGTATTTTGCTCTAATTTTTATTTGGAGAGCCAGGCAAAATTCCAAAAACTTTAGTGCTAGATCTGATAGCCTTTGTGATCTCGTACCCTCAGCTTGTTAAGATACCAGGCCACTGGTTTGTTGTCCATAAGCAGGTTTACCACACAATGAGACACTCTCTTTTTAAAGCTGTGTGCAGCAACAACCTGGAAAGAATCTCGAAAAGGTTTATATAAAACCCCACTATAAACCGAAGCGCATCTTATTCTCCAACCTCTCAGATTTGCATCTGACTCTAAGCAAAGATCTGGACATGAAGGGAAGGCTGCACTTCCATACCAGAGTTCACCCAGGTTAGTCGGTAATAACTCTAGCGCAGCCATAGCTTCTATGGGAATAGGGACCCAGTCTGAGTAACAAGATCCATTTATCAAGGCCTACATTTTTAATATTTGGAGTGCTTTATAATGAACGGGCTCAAGGCACACTACCTGATTGAGCATGGATAGGAGACCTATAATGCATGCTAGATAGCTCAGAGATTTGACCGTAGTGAGGATTTCTCTCAATGCAGACTCAAACCCATAGATATTAACTTGTGAAGGGGAGGCAATATCCCTCTCTGTGGGCTGCGGAGAGCCAAACCCTCTTTTTGTGCAGCTATTCTCTTTGTGAGGTTTCCTGACACATCCTGGATTTCTTAGCTTTCAGCTGTATCTCCTCACGACCAGAGGGTCTTTGGCATACATCTTGTACTTCCGCTATAGATGGTCCTGAATCTGTCTTTGCTCCTGGGTTATGCAGAAAGGAAATGCACTGCATGCTACTTCCTCATGGTATAGATGTGTCCTCTTTCTGGGGACTTTCTTAGCTGATGTAATGACCCCTACTGTGCTATCTTTTTCCCCCTTGTCCCTTGATGAACCGTGGGAACGGGTACGTTTTTCTAAGAGCTCTTGCCACTTTGTCATCAAAACCCTTACTAAACACATTCATTATATCTGAAAAGGCTTTTTCGACTAACCACAGAGATGTCAATAAAATCAAGAAATTCGCCCCACCAGTCATCATTAAGTTGGGACCTAAAGTCTGTCAGTTCCTGGCCTTGTGAGTAGTTCGCCTTGTAGTCTCCATAAGAGACGTTCACATTCAGCACAAGGCTGACCGGAGGAAAATAATTCTGTATAGTGAAATTCATATCTTTTGGCGCACGGTTAATCATCATGATGTGGCCCTCCAGATGTTTCAGATGACAATTCACATGCTCCTACACCAGTGGTAGAAGTGGCAAAAATGAACCAGTGCTATTCTGGCTGCATCCAAAAAGGAGTGAGTGGGAGGAAGGGACAAACTGGCAGAACAGTGAAGCTGGGATTTTAATCCACTCTTCAAATTTGACCACATACCTTCCAAGCTTTACTTGGTACAGACAGTTTGGATTTCAAGGCATACCATAATGCTGTATAGAGTTTACTTACAAAAAGACAAATCGCATTATAAAGCCACATGCCAACACGTAAATCCTTATAGCAACATGTTAAGCCTGAAAAATATCACTGTGGCTTTAATTTTCACATCCTGAATTGTAACATATAAGTCCCAGAATAAAAGAAAATGTCAACCTGAAAAATCGATTTAGGCCCAGTGATTTAAGACATGCAATAAAAGAAGTTGTGTAATGAACTCAAATAGATATGGAGATTCTGTGTCACAAACCTCCAGCAGGTTGTTATTCATGATTTTGAAAACATTTGATTAGTGGCATAAAGCAACTTTATTTTATTACATGTCAGGATAGTAGACATCGTGGATATAAACACATCTTTAAATGGGTGCTTTGTGTTGCTCATTTTAACTATCACAATCTGCAAGGTAACTGGTGCTTTGCAAGCTCTTTGAGTTGGAAATGCCTTATTGTGCATATGAAGGCTCTGCCACCAGTAAAAGAAATCTGTTTTCAACAGGAGCACCTTAAGGATCTGCAGAGCCATGGACGCTGTGTGTGTCTGCATACCTGTGAGTTGGGAAGCCGGCAGTGCTTGAATGTCCGGCCTAAGCCGATTCTATATTTGGCTCAAGAGAAAAAGAAAGCGTCCAGGATGTGTTTCTTGAGCCTTTGAACTGGTATTAGCCAAATTGACCTTTTACAATTGACCTTTTGCACAATTTACCTAATTATAGTGGTTTTAATTGACCTTCTGCACAATTGACCTTTATATTATTTTAGTTATTTTATATATCTATTGGGTTGTTTTGGATTATAAATAATTTAAGGGGATTGGGTGGGGTGTTGCAGGGGGTTTTGGATTGGGTGTGGGGTTTGCGGGGGGTTTGCCCCGCATATATGTCCTAATTGACCTTCTAAATTAGGTCAATTCTCCGAAGGTCAATTTTCCTGAGGTCAATTGTGTAAAGGTCAATTAGTATACAACCTTTGAACTAAAGGCACGCTCTGTATGAAGCAAACAAACTAGTGGTACGGCGTACCATTGATTTACATTTCACTTCCATCTCTGTCCTTCACCACAGACTATGCTAGCAAGCGATGATGGGAGTTGAAGTTCAAAACACTTGGCGGTTCACATAACAAGTAACCAGGCTTTTGCACGAAGCTCACCATCACCCCCACTCGCCTCTTTCTCTGAGAAATGTCAGCGAGTGAATTGGGGCGTGGCTACGGTGGTAGAGAGGACATTGCGGTGCTCTAAGAGGGACGTTCCTCAAATCCCCCTCAGCTGAGAATTCCCCCTTGCAGAGCCAATGCTGCGAGATAAAGCGCCCTGTACACTGCTCTAGACATGAGCATGAGCCCTGAATATGGACCTACAACAAAAGCAGGATATTGCTCCCCTAGGTACTGATATCAAAGAGACCAAAAGCATATGCTAATGTAAAAACATTTTAAACACTCGCCTTGAATATTAACATCTTCTCCTGGGAGCAGTAAGAAAGGAGAATCCACACTTGGGGGCAGTATTCTATAACGAATGCGGGCTATTTGGAGTTGAGGACATATAAGAAAACCTAAGTTAAAGGTCACACTTTCATACTGCTGTATAAAATAAAGAGAAAGGAGTCCTGCATAATAGGATGCCTCTGCGACACGCCATCGAATTGTTACCCCAGTGCTCTGCAGGTTACTGTATGTGTGATGGATTCGATTTAATATTTCATACCTATCAGCTCGTATTTCAATGAATATTCATGTGCGGTTTTCAGATGATATGTTATTTTTCATACTGTGTAGATGAAAAAATGAAACACGCCCAACAAGCGGATTGTGCAGCTCTCCACTACTTAAGAAGGAGAAACAAAAGTCCCAGCTGGTCACTGAGCACAGCACCAACGAAAATGAGTGAGGTTTGAGACTGTGCTCAGCCTGCAAACTAACACACTAAGGAAGTTAAAATTGCTGCCTGGGGCACTAATATCTCAAGCAGACATTTCTCTGAACCAAAAACTATTGCTTCCCATAAACCTTGGCATTTACGGTAATGAATCGAGTCTCAAGAAATCCCTCTTTTGCCAAATCCCAGATCTGAGTTGCACACGCATAGAATGCATCTATTTGATAGAGAGGGAGAGAGGGAGGTAGAGAGAGACAGACACAGGGTTTGATCGTGACAATGGGCCTCATTCCGGGTAGGGCAGTAAGGGATACCGGACACCAGTAAGGAGACCGGTGCCGGTAATCCCTTACCACCCTACTACGAGGTCCCTTAGTGGGTCCCTTCCTTAACGCCAGGTCTGACCTGGTGTTAAGGACGGGACCCGTTAAGGGACTTCAGAGCTAATAACGGTACCACAAATTGCGGTACCGTTATTAGCTACTTCCCCATTCCAATTGAGCCCTACGGGGGCTCAAATGGGAATGGGGAATGTTTTTTTCAATGGGGACTTACCGGTCCCGGAAAGGTCGGACTACACCGATAAGTCCCCATTGAACGAGACCGGTGCCGGCACCGTTATTGGAGGAAGTCATGGCTCCAATAGCGACATGACTACCTCCAATCTCGGAATGAGGTCCAATGTGCGAAAATGAAAGGGAACATGTCTGCAAAGGATCAGTAACAAGAGTGAGGGAGAGCACTTGTTTTTTTTGCCTCGTCGGGCATTACTGTGTGTTGCTATGACCATTAATGATGTGTGATGACTGTCATGCCTAGCTATGCCATGCTCTGATTTTCTATATGTGGTTTTAGGTTTGTCACCAACCTGCTCATCAAGGTCTCTTACTTCTCCCTGAACTAATGCACTGACATTCTGGCCTTCCACATACATCTATTTTACTGCAAATTTTTTGCCAAAAAAACTCATCTAATTTATTTGGGGGGGGGGGTGGGTTAGAAAAAAATATAAATTCGGTGTCGGCGTTCGGGAATATATAAAAAATTAAAGTGGATGGGGTATTGGGGGAGAACCCCACCAAAAAGAAAAAAAGAAAAAATGTGATGTTTTTCCGAAAAAAAATCTGCGGTAAAAAAACCCATGAAAAAACATCCCACGATTAAATGATATGGAACCAATTTGACACCCCTCCCAACAGACATCAAACATCAAAACAATACACCTGTACAAATAACTTACATAAAACAGGCTGGGTCAGTGTATCCTGGCAATACAGGCAGATGAGGATCCCCTCCAGACACAAATAGATCTATGCCCTTGACACAAAATTCATAGCAACTGCACACATCAGCACAACAGCAAAGCTATCTTGCATTTTCCCCTTTCTTCCCATTAACCTAGATCATCCCCCTTCTCTTTTAGATCTGGTGGTGTGCGTGGAGACCATACAAATGGCAGCAGATCATGGTATATATCCAAATAACATAACATAGCAATACGTGTGTTTGCAATCAACAATTCTATAGAGGAGCAGGTAGATGCTATCTCGCTAATTCCCACCCCCTCACTGCCGCCATATTGGAATAATCGGAGAAGAGAGAGTAAATGGGACACCCGGCATTGTTCCCATACCTCATCGAGTTTATGAGAGATGTTATGGACTCAGACAGCCATACATAATGTACCATCGCACTCAAAGTGTAGAAGGATGCTACATGAAAGGATGTCGGATGCCAGGATGTCAGAACATACCTATAGACATCATGGATGTACGTTAAATGAAATCGTACAAGGACAGTGTAATGTCAGAAAGAAGATATATGACCCTATGTTGAAACAATATGAATATACTTAAGAAATAATTATGTAACTGAAGCACCAAGAGAAACATGTACCTAAAGCTAAAGTAATGATGGGAACAAATAAGATAAAGTGACTTGTTGATCAATAACTGTAAGTACCCAGTAACGCAAGGTAGAAAGAAAACATATGGACACTTGCTATAGTGGATTATATAATGTGGCAAGGACGGCCATAATTAGAAAATAGATGCTTTCTCACTTTGAACTGAACCAAGCTACCTCACAGACAGGCCGAAGCTGTAGAATCAGTAGAGGCGTAAAAACAGCTCAGTGTGCAGAGCCGACGATGAGTCAAGGTTGGCCCAGAGCTAAGGATGCTGTTTTTAAGGGATAAGCACAGAGCACAAAGGGAGTACATGGATAAGCTCTGAATGTGGGACATTCCACATAGATCGAAGGAGAAGAAAACATATGTGAGAGCCAAACTGCTGGTCAATTAAAAGTATACAAAGTTCATGTGCGATAGGGCGAGCAAGTCTCCAGAGGCCAAGAGGAGTAACAGCACCCTGCATAATTAAATCAAATTGCAGTACATAGAAGGCTGAAATTGACAAATTTGTGGTCTTTTCACACGTGACTAAGAAGTTGATTACAAAGGCCATTTATTAGAGCCTGAAGCTAAAATAGTGGTGTGTGCTCACACTCCCTCAAATGTTCCAGGACAGTGAACAGGCAACAAGATCAACTACAAACAGAAGACTTTGGCTCATGGATTACCGATGAGAGATGATGGACTAATTGGGTAAATGGAGAGTAGTCTGATGGGATCCCTCCAACAAGTAAGTTTCATTTCACGTACGTGATGCTAAAAAACAAAAAGTCCAAAGTTGGGATAGTATCCCAACCAATCAGTGGGGTTGAGGGACAACCTAATGTGCAATATACCATAGACCAATCCACTGTTGTTTTGTCTGCTATAATCAGTAATATACGTATTTAGAGGTAGTTCAAGGCGTGCCCTACAGACAAGGGGTAGCCAATGGTGTACTCATTCTTATATGTTCTATAAGTCGATATGTTTCCTCAAACCAATCCCTTCCCTCGATCGGTTTTTCTCTTTTGCCACGTAGGATGACATCATAAATGACACATATTGAGGTATAAGACCTCTATGTAATCAAGCTACTATTTGAGTATGCAAGCATCATTAAATGTCTGTGAGTTCTCCTTACTTTATTAAATGACAATAAAGTAGTACTTTGTCAAATTCCTTGAGTCCGTCCCATTATTTGGTGTGAGATCATTATTTGTAATTCCATCTAGCACAAAAAGACGCTTCAAAGTGCTAGAGCACACATATTTTTCCATAGGAATCAGAGTTCTAGCCTCATCATCTATGGCTTCCACTTGGATGCTGATATATGTAGCTGCATATGTTGTACACCTCTGTAAAGCACCCCGTTATGTATCTGTTTTGGTGTATACTTCTGTAAAGTGCACCGTTGCTTTTCAGAGCTAGGTCCTCGTTCAATAAATGACCAGAAGATTTTAACTATTCAAATGGATCATCAAAACGCATTCTTAAAAAAATATCAATTTTATAGGTGTACACAAATTTTAATTACAGGATTTTTTAAAAATTGGAATCGTCTGGCCATTTGTCTATTTCCATTAAACCTACATTCTAAGGATCGTGGTGAACACTCTTCAGACCCTTCACTCTACGAATCTAGGGATGGGGTGAGGGGGCAGTGCCAATATCATTAAAGCATCTTTTGGACATGAAATGTTTGTGTCTGTAATCGGAACCATTACTGCTCCTGAAGAAGGCAGTTTACCTTTAATGCCATAGAGTTTGAATAAGGTTGAGATTGTGACCTGATCCTGCACTCTTAGGTCCTGATTCACAGAAGCGTTTTATAATGGCACAATCCCATGGGAAAACGCTTTGTGAATCAGGCCCTTAGATTCTTGAGAGAGTTTATATGTATGTGTGTTTGAGGATTCATTTGAATAGTTTCAATCTTCTGGTAACTTTTGATTGTGTTCACTGACCTGAGCCAGGTGCAAACAGGTAAACTCTAAAAGTAATGTAGACTGCTATGATAAATAAACATACCAAATGTACAATGCTCATAGCCTTTCAATAGCTGTGGGACATACTTATTTGCAGTCCCGAGAACCATACCACTTGCAGACTGATGCTTTTGCCATCCATTTAGTGACTTACTATGAACACATAACGTCTAGCGCAAAGCCGTCCAGGCTGCAGAAACTTGATTATTACCCTCGACAGAAAAAGCAGAAAGCCGAATATTAGTCATTAGATGAATCTGTTTTAAAATACATTCCCTCAATGCATAAAAAGTAGTTTAATATTTCCAATGCAAATTGCAAGGTGCACACTTTTTCTAACATGTGTGAACATATTTGAATCAAGTTAATCATCTAATCAATGAGGACTTCTTAGGGTAGTTTTGTGTTTTCTCTATTTACATGATAAGCAAGTTTAATATCAAGGGTTGCAACCCATTTCACAAACTTGAGAATCACCATCATCAACATTCAGTTTACTTCGATAAAAAGAATTTACCATAAAAGCCAACATATGCATTACAAAACCAATTACAATCAATTTACAAAAGAGTAGTTTTACATGTGAACAAGAAATACACATTCAGCTTGAGAAATAGATTAAAAGCTAACTAACAGTACCTGTTTGAAAATAACTATAACCAATATCAGACCAAAGTACTTCTGTGCATGTAATAAATGTTTTTATCTATAATGGCTGAAACGTCCATGAGGAAATAGTTTTAACACCAAACCAGGCAATAGTTCTTCAGCCCGTCGGGTAATATGAACAGTTAGACACACCATACAACACAATTATTGATCTTGTGGGAGAAGATTGCTCTGCTTTGTTCTTCTGAACCACGCCCAAATCAGAAACCAACCCAACGTAGCCAATGGGACCTTAGCACTCAAGCAAAGGGTGAGAGCCCCAGCTACAGTTGTGACCTGTAGCTGAAGAAAAAGATGCCTTAGTGACATGTTTCTAAGATCCTTACACATGGGACAAAGGAACAGGAAGTGAACTTGATCTTCTCTAACCCCTGGGCAAAAAGGACAATCTGAGCTCACATTGGCATTCCATTTTGATTTAACAGATGCCAAAGGTCAAATGCCGAAGCAGGCTTTAAGAAAGAGAGAGCGTATTGCCTTATGACTCATTACATGAAGATAGTCTTCATAGCCCTGGACCTGTTTAAGGGCCCAGTAGTTACTGAACTGCAATGTTGTGCCTGATCTCTCTACTATCACCTCCTTTTTATCCCCTTTAGGATCATGGTGAGGTTCACTGATCTACCGTAGTTGCTAAAAATGTAAAAAGGGGAGTCTTTCCTTGCAAAGAAAAAATTCTGTGATATCACTATGCTTTCTCTTTTGATAGGGCCTATGGGGGGGTGCCATATTTGCGTTTAAGCAAGCCGCCATCTTTAGGATGGCATAAGATGAGCAGTGTTCTAAGTTAAGGTCAATGGTGAACGGTGGAGCAACATGGCAAAAATAATTCAATTAATTGTCGCGCACAGTTTGTAGGAAGGTGGCTCATCTTTAAGTGGGTCGATTGAGCTGGCTGTTGTCTTCATGTGGGTCTCATCCCTTTCTGAGGATGTGGGTATTACTTCTGGTGGGTCCATCGGTATTGAAGTGAGCCTACAAAAGTTACCATGAGGTGTGCACTGATGTAGCATGCCCTGCCAAACCTCTGGGTCCTCTAAGCATGGGCACCTGTGAGCTTAGACACCACCCCTGTGGTGGCAGATGATTTTCATGTTCCTTATGCATACCCTTTTTCTCATTGAAAAGAAGGTTTCTCATAGAGTACTCTAGAAACTGTGAGGGTCAGTATATGTTTAAAAAGGAAACGGTTCCAGGTTGAACAGCTTTAAACTATTCTCCCAGAAGAGTTATATAAAACCAACAGTTTAGTTTGTACATATACGTACATTGGTTATGCCCGTCTTAATAGTTCCATTCACGCACCAGGGCGTTTTCATTGTTTTTGAAGGCTGCGTGCTGGGGCGAAAGTCTTCAAAAACAATTTAGTTTTACGCCAGCATGATGTTTTCATGCTGGCGTAAAACCAATGATTTCCAATATAATACACCTGCTTTGTACACCAGCAAATGCAGGCGGATTACACAGGAAACCAATGCACACTCCGCCTGCCAGGCATATAAGACAGGTAGTGTTTACTCATTGTGCACTGTGGAGTAAAAGAGAGGTGTAAGGAGGCTTCTGCCGCCTCGTTACAATTCTCTTTTGCACTCCGCGCAGCACAAATGTTGAAAATTGCCTCGAGGCGGCCTATTTACACATAAGTGCAAATGTAAGCGATCCACTCTGAGCAATTTTCGCACATTTGAAAATGTGTACATATAAGCAAGACAGTAATGGTAAGAACAAGGAGTATTCTAAACACTGCCTGCTTTTACTGCCTGCCTAAATATAGGGACATAAGGAATGTATCTTTCTGGGAATAAAACGTGCTAAAGAGTCCATGATTGCAAGGTGCAACACCTCCGGAAAATACCCAAGATTTATACCTCACTCTAAAAGGTGGAGGGAAACGATCTAAAATCCCTCAAGCAAGGGAAAATCTGTGGGGGGATTTGCTAATAAGGTAGAGCATAAAAGGAAAGTGTAATAGCAGTTTACGCCTCCCTTTTACGCTCCACTTCATTTTACAGGAGGGCAGCAAGGCAGAGATAGATGTGCTGTTCTCTTCTCTCTCTCTCTCTCTCTCTCTCTCTATCTCTCTCTCTCTCTCTCTCTCTCTCATCTGATTTTACGCCTGCAAAACATAGGCATAACACCAAAGAATTCCAATGGCATGCACCTCTCATTAGCAGCTGCTAATGAGCAGGCGTTATCCATTGGGATCCATTAAAAAACACCACCTGCAAAGCATATTTGCTGGCGGTGTATTATTTCTACCAAAGTGGTGAGTAAAAGTGAAGGGTAAATTAGATTTCCCCTTCATTTACTCTTCACAATTACACTCTGCTTTGGGAGTGTTTCAAATTGCTTGCAGGTGACCAAGTAAGTGCAAGTGGTGGCGGCCCCCCACATGCAATTAAAAATGTTATTTAAAATGACCCCATTTGTCTTTTGAGTGAAAGGCTGTGCAAGCACACACCTTCAAAGTACTGTAAGGGTCAAAAATATGCTAGAGAACTCCAAAGGGAGTCCACATTTGGGCGTTTTTGAAGTCCACCTTCTCACTCAATTTGTTGAAGAATTCATGGAATTTAGGGTCTTTACTGATTCTACTTTTAGGCTCATGTCCTATGTACAGGCCTTCTGTAAGGCTTTTACACCATTCATTCACGTTACGGCTCATATTCAATCATTTGTTTGGCTGAGAGGAGGGGCGGAACTCAACTTGCGTTTCCGCTGCCTCCCTTCCTCTCTTCCTTAAAATGCTGTAGATCCCTATGGGGTCCACCAGCTCTATGCACCAGCATAAAGCATGTGGACCCCACAGCCATCTATTGTCCACCCTGCACGACATGCTTGCATGGCAGGAAGCATGTACAATTACAATTAAACCTTGCCCGACATACGAGCATTTTGGGAAGCTTTAGTTGTAATTGTGAGCGCTGCTTGCCAATGCGAGAATGACAAGCTGCGCTCACAATTTAATGTAAATGTGAGCACGCCAGGCAGCGTTTACTCACTTTGCACAGCGGATTGCAAAAGTGCAGGGCAAAAGGCGGCATACACGTGTACGCCACCTTTTGCCCTGCACATTTGAGCTCCACCTTGCAAATGACAAGAATTTGCAAACGGGGAGCTCCCTACGTATATGTAAACACATAACAGCTCCCCACCATCAAATTACGCATTTCATGAGCACGAGCTCATTTGTTTGGCTCCTACTGCACCTTATCCATGTACATCCCTAAATGGGTCTGAAAACTATTTTTTCAAATTGATTAAGACATTACATGTAGATATTCCGAGATAATGCGTGCAACATTTTTGAAAACACGCGTGATTTAGTACCGTTAGGATGGTGCAGTCCTTTTTCTCCAGAGACCCTCAGTTTACTGTATGCAACAACAGTAATTTATGCATTTATTTAATTGTTCATTTACAACGCCTTAAATCCAAGCACGGGATCGGGATTCGAACCTGTGTGGCGGTGCATTTTCTTGCTTCCAAGACTAGGCGTGGCCCCTGGGCTATCCTTCCTCACCATGCATGTGGGTGTCGGAGGAGACCTATGTAGGATTCACAATGTACACCACTGTGAGTTGAATATTGAATTGCCTCTAAGCGTGTATTTCGCTTGTGATAGGTGACTGACTGGTGGTGCTAATTGCTGAAGTCTTCCTTTGCAGTGCCTGTGCAGCCATGATTAGTCGGAGCTTCTAGATGTTTCCATTTGTTTCCTGTGTTTTGGACCAAATGCTAGCCCTTTCCCAGGCGCTACATTACTAGTGTGGGCTATTATATAGCACAAAGCACGATCTATATGGCAACACTCTTTAATTATAGTACAGCTTGGGAGAAATGGCACATGAGGAGGGACTCCAAGCTTATAGGTGCTGTTTGGTTATTTGCATACCCATCCATTCGCCATGGCTGTGCTACTCATTATGGCAATACCCACCCACTTCCTGCACCTCCCTACCCAAAACACATCCTCTTGGGATCCCTGTGAGCTAGTTTACCACGCTTCTACCACGCTTAACCATCAAGCCATGTGCTGGAAGTGCCTACCAGTGTTCTTTCAAAGCACTCTCCTGAGAGATAATGACTTAATTGGAGCTGTAGTAATAATGTGCCCAGGTCTGCCTTCGGCCACTCTATGTATAAGCACTATGCATGCCCTTGATTGTAATCCTGTTAAAAGCAAGCATTTGCAAAGCCAGCATTTGTGGCTTGGGTATGAGTACTAGGCATTTGCCGGGTACTGCTAATACATGGCCAGATACTCGCACCATTTTGTAGCTAGTACCATCGATAGCCAGTAAATACCACTACGACAGTGCCTGGCAAATGCCGTTCCCCTGCCTACACAAAAGACACAACTGTTGACACTGCCAATGCTTATTTTTCTGGTCGAATTCGAAGTAAAAACTGGCTTTCTCATTTTCATGCTGCAGTTCAGCTAAGCTCTGGTGTCCTAAGAGTATATGTTGATCTTTGTCAGAACTTTTCAAAAGGCCTGTGCTTGCTATCAAATAAAATAAACTTATCTATGAATCCTCATGAATAAAAAAAGCACCATTGTAAAGTGGTTTGCTAAGCATTTTTTCCTTCGCTTAAAGGACATTTAAACAATGCTTTTTGCAAATTGCAGTGCGTTGGGACGTGTTTAGTGAAATGGAGGCATTTCACAAGAGAAATCGCTCAATGAGAAAAGCTGACTGAAAAACAAGTGTTACATAAAACTTCCTGATTTAAAGTGAAAAGGAGTTCAAATCTAATTAGGGCAGCCATGTGTTCTGCTGCCTAATGAAAACAAAAGGTTGTTTGACATTGGTGTCTTTTAATGGTGCATGTCTCTGCTTTGCCCTATAAACAAATGCCAGTCTAGAGTAAAATTAGCAAACCTTATTGTAGCGAATTAATCCATTGAAACAAAGTTCCACTCAAACATTACTTGCATCACCACCAAATCCAGCCACACCGTAAACCGAGCAACACCTGCCATGACTGCCAACACACTTTAGACAATGAAGGAGAGCAGAGTCGACACTTCTCAACATCTGAGAAGACCTCCTTAACTCTATTTATGCAGTGTGTCAAACATGACTCCACAGCACCAGGAAGCAGCCTTTGACTTGGTCGAGCACACCAGTCCGTAACGGAAATTTAGAGTAGCCAGTGATAATGTTGCCTGGGAAAAGGTCGCCAGGGGCCAACATGTCCCCAAATTTGCACTCCCAAGAAAATCAAGCACTTTCCCCAAATATTCTAACATTGGAAAAAACAATAGTAATGAATACTCATCTGGGAATATGCAGAGGGAAGGCTTTTAGGGGTGCACATGAAAAAAATCACCAACCTGGCAACTTTTTCCCCAGGCATCATTTTCACATATAACTAAATTCAGTACACTTGCAGGCTTTGCAGGCATGTTATTGAACTGCGTGTGCTCCTTCTTGTTAGAATAAGCAAGCAAACCATGAATAGGACTCAGACATAATGAGCCTCTCCTTGGAGTACCACAGTGGTCAGCACTTTCCCTCCTCTCTTTTTAAGCTTTACTTCTCTCTTTGGTTGATGTTATCAGTTAGTAAAGTCTAACATTCCAGAATTATGTCATCAACTCTAACTCACTGTCAAGATATGGGTATCGCCCGGAGCAGCTCCACATTTCAAAATTCCTTGTTCTTGTTCATGTTTGCAATCCTAAGACCTTCCTTCTCTCGGGTCACCACATTAGGCAACACGCCAACACAGCTAACCAAAGTCTGTAACCTTGAGATACTGAGCAGTTCTAGAGTTTCATATACTGGCTAAGCCAACGTGTCCCAGGCCATTATTAGCAGTGAAACAGTTCCAGGGATGCTCAACTCTCAATAGAAAGTGGACTCAAACATTTCAAACAATGCATGTAATAATATTGGCAGTTCATTTTACAAGGTTAGACCATCCTAATCTGGCTTTTCTACTCTGTCCCGCCCCATAGGACAGAAACAACTCGAATGGCTCTTTATAACACACAAAGCCTATTGCTAAACTGCTCCCAACCATGTTGGTAAATTATTTCTCAACATCCAAAAACATGCATTTAGCACACTAAATCGAGAATGTAAACGATTCATTGGTGACAGATGCTTACAATGTAGCACCCCCACCCCTTGTGATGATGTGACCCCTGAATTAGGAGTAGCAAGGAACCACCTGAAATGTATAGAGGTGCTAAAACATGAATCTCCCTAGGCTAGTCTGCCGCCCCTTGCAGGACATATTATAGCCTGGCCCATGGCAATGGGTTCTATGAATGTTTGCCTCATTTTGTGAGTCTAGAAAAATACCCTTCCATAGCATAGACGGTATATTATGTTGGCCTAAAACCAACCACATCATATATCTAGCATCGCCAGTACAGAATCTTCAGCATAACCATAGTGCGTCAATTTTTTAGTAATAGAATTCGCTATTTTCTGTAATTTTCACTTTTCTTGCTTTTCTGTTCAAAATGCTTTGCTGTAAGTGAATTCTATTACGTTTTTGCTCATGCATAGAGCAAGGCCACAAGTTACATGTTAAAAAACTAGCCCAGACAGCCCAGACAGCAATGCCCCGGTTCCCTCCCTCACAAGTCCTTAGAAGTAAGCAGAACGCATTTAATCACTACACAGGTGCCAGCTAGTCTCACTGGAGCGGCAGAAACTGTAAAAATGAACAGTTAATGGCTTGAATTATGCTCTCTTCTGCAGCCCCCCTTCACTGAGCCCCTGTAGATCGAGCTGACCTCTAGCTCGCGAATAGAAACTTGAATGAAGTGAGGCCTGGAATGTGTCTCTCCCCTGAACGCAGCTTGCTTGTAAGAACAAGAGCATTATGTTCCCTAAAACAAAGAATGGTGTCTGCATCTTTGCAAATTGCAACTGTTGCTGAATAAATGTCTTAAGGGTGTCACATTCGTCATAATTGTCAATCATCGAACCATTGCAAAGAAAGATACATTATGGGCGGTTTCGAATGTGTCACTACTGATAATATGATGGTCATTTTGTATAAATGTAACTGATGTAAAATGTTCGCGCTCTTGCGTCCCACGAGGTCTGGGTGACACACGTTGCGGGACGTGAGACCCAGTCGGCCGACTGAGACTATTTGCTTTGCAATAAACCCTAGATTTTGGGAATTGAACCTCGTGTCTGGCGTATCAGTTCGTGTATGTTGATTGTGCCTTCTTTACATACGCGAGGGTCCCCTAGGGGCCCCATCAAGATGATGCCTGAATAGGGACCCTCCACCACTTGCTCCATCGTGTACGTTGTAATTTAAGGAAGGCGAAAAAAAAACCAAAGTGAGGACGAGACGGTCGAGCTGGGATTGAGAGGTGTTCGGGGCGCCCCTGTGAAAGTGATGAGAGACTCCTTTGCAGATCTGTACACAACTAATCCCTGATCGATGTGTCCGGCCAGAGAGCAAGAATGCGAGTGTCCAGAAACAAGGCAGAGTGAGCCAAGATACGCAGACACGCCGATCTTTGGTTGCGTCAGTATACGGACGAATTGCGTCTTGAAAGACGACTTGGTTGATCAGGTGAGTCGTGCACAGATTCAGATTGCCCTGATATTGGTTGAGTGTTGCTCTTGCAAGATCAAACGCCCAGGGTAAGGTACGAAAAAGTTTAAAACATGCTAGGGAATTTGTCTTCTCTTTAGTGGGATTTTTCCGCTGCAGTAGACAATCTTTGGAAACTGTAAGAAATTCATGAAAATACAGGACTCTGCGCCATCATTTAAAGTTGATTTGATGACATTGTTGCTTTATTGTTCTTCAAAAACGTTGAGCCCATAAATGATAACATGTTTCGGCTCCGCTGAGCCTTTTTCAAATCCGGGCCGAAATTGGATGTAACCAGTTCATATGACTGATGTCCATGTAGTATTAATGGGGTAAAATCCCCAGTAACAATCTGTTCCTGGAACACAAATAGTCGCAGGCGTAAATCTAGAGAAGAAAGAGCGCAAGAACAGGATGAAAAAGAATGGGATGAGCAAATAAGACAGACGGATAGATGTGTCAAGATATAGACAGAATATATCCCCAACAAGAATTGCATTCATCAGATGAATTAATCAATAAGATATTAAACGAAAAGAGACAAGACTGACACAATCGCGTTAGCGCCTATTGCCCAGCCCATCCCCATTATCCAGCCCCCATTACAGCCCCAGCCACCACTCCCCCTTCCAGTCATTTCATCTGCACCAGCCCCTCCCCTCCATGCAATCTCACTCCGCCCTCCACCTACTGAACTTGAATCCACCGCATCCAGAAAAGAGAGTATGGGAAGAGCTGGGACGGCACAAAGTGAGCATGCTAGACTAACCCGTAGTGCGGTCAGCAGGGTAAGAAGGAAGGAGTTGAAAGAACAGGCAGAAATTTATATAGACGGAGGAGATGAGATATCAACATTGGATTCGATGTATGATTATAGGAAGCTTAGTGAAAAACAGGTATTGTTGGAATGCATGGGAGAATATTTAATGGAGAGATGGAAGCAATTAATTGGAATGGTGCCGCCGCAGAAGTTGCGGGACTTGAATGCTTTTGCACGTTTGAGAGAAAGAGATTCAGAAATGAAGGAACATGTGGATAGGCTTTTTGAGTTTAAAAATTAACTTGATGAATTGTATGCTGAAATGCCTGGGTTTAGGAATAAGGACATAAGGAGAGGGAGGCAAGAGGCGGTACCACATGTACAACTGTGATTGCTTCCGCCGTCAAAACAGGCTAGTGAGGAAATGAAAATATGCACACGAGAGGCGCTTAGATGGATCACAGATGCTAGCATTCCTACAATGGAAGTGCATGAAATATTTGATCAGTATATATTAGCAATGCAAAGAAAGGCACTGCAGGTCATGGTTGAATATTTACAGGATAAATATATAGATAATAAGCAAATGTGTCCATTTGATTTAATAACAGTGTGTAAGAGAGCATTGACATGAGATACAGGAGAAACCACCTTATCCCTTGATTTGGCACTACTGCTGCATGTGAGTGAGGGAGAAGGAAAAGCGAGTGCGATATTTCCCATGATGGAAGTTCCACCTACTTTTGTGCTGAAAGTAGAAATTCCTGCAGTAGGTAATCAACCAGCACAGGTAACAGAAGCGCATTATACAGCACAATATGTACATGTCTGTCCCTTTTTCCAGGCAAGAGGTGAATAATATAAAACAAACGATCCCTGATTTGAGAAAAAATCCGACGGGATTCTATAAAGAAATCGAGTCCTATTTGAGACCGTCCATTTTTACTATGAACGATATTGACCTAATATTCCCAGTAATTGTACCAGCAGACATATGGAAACAGATAAGAAAAGTAGATGATTAGGATAGTTTCGGTGACACATGGGAGGCTTTAGTGAAAGAGGATGCGTACAGGAAAGCAGCATTACCGGCATGGATAATACAGAAACTGAAAGTTATAGTTCCAGAAAAGAGAATTGTATGGGACAAACTAACTGCATGTGTACAAGGCAAAGATGAGTTGGCTACAGACTACTTCAATAAATTCGAGGAAATATTTACAGATTTTAGTGGGCAAGAATTAAGTACTGAGGTGGGAAAAAGACTATTTGTAGATAAATATGTGAGGGGATTAATACCTCCAATCCAGAATTTGATAATGACATCTGAAAGTGCATGGCAAGCAAAATCACTGAGTGAGGTATTACAAGTGGCCCAATATTATGAGAACAGAGTGAATACAGAGAAAGAAAAAGAAGTGAGAGACAGAGTTAATCTAAAAACAAGAGTGTTACTACAGCAGGTCATAATAGAGGAAGAGGGAATGCACAAAGGAGAGGAAGTAATTCAAACATGCACGGAGGTCCTCTGGGATTAAATAAGTGTGCATATTGTAGGGGGGAGGGTCATTGGCGAGCACAATGTCCACACTTGCAAAATAGAAATGGGCATGGTCAAAGGAGACAGAACAGAGGACGCCCGGGAACATATGGACAGGATAGGAATAATAGTATGCAGTAAAACCAGAATAATTAAGGAAATAGCCACCAGAATCAGAACGAAAACCGAAATCAGAATCAACACAATGAGAGTGGGGATGGGAATATTTTCGATACTCAACCAAATACATACTATTCTGGTGACTACACATCAGATGACGTATTGTTTCCCCGTTAGGACAGCCCAAGACAGGGGTCGGATCCAGTGTCTATTCCCGTTGACCAGAAAGGACCCTACGTAGAAATGAAAGTTGGGAATAGGAGCACAGTTTTCTTGTAGACACAGGTGCACAGAAGTGCTCAATAGACCACCACTTGGTTCCAGAAATACCACTGTCAGGGCAAAAGAATGTTTCAGTAGGGTTTTCAGGAACCCCAGTAATTAATCCTGTGTCCCAATCAGAACCATTAACACTAGGGCCATTCAAAGAATATTGTCCGTTTCTGCTGACACAGAATTGTGGAGAAAATCTATTAGGTTTAAACTTATTGAAGAAACTAAGTGCGATTATCCATTGTACTCCTGATGGAGTGTTTTTGACAATATCACCCCAGAATATACCAGTGTCCGAGTTCCTGTCCAAAACTCTGCCGGGAGAGTTAAGTGAAGTACCGACTTGTATATGGGCAATGAATGACAATGATGTGGGGTGTTTGAAGATACAGCCAGTGAAAATTGTTTTGAAAGAAGGAATAACATTGCCACGTATTCCACAGTATAAGATTTCGGATGAAGGCGAGATAGCATTGAAAAGTATTGTCTCAGATTTGGTAAAAAGAAGTGTAATTGAAGAGATTACAGGTAGCACTTGTAATAGCCCCATTCTCCCGGTGTATAAGAAAGGAGGTAATGAAATACTGTTCTGTTTCATAATTGATTTACGCGCATTGAATAAAGTGGTTGATCCTCAGTTCCCGTTGTTCCCAGACGTTGCAACAATTTTGACAATGATACCTGCTTCGGCTGCATATTTTAGTGTAGTTGACCTTAAAAATTCATTTTTTAGCATTCCAGTACACCAGGATAGCAGATACTTATTAGCTTTCACGTTAGGAGGGCGGTCATTTACATTCACACGAATTCCACAAGGTTACACTGAGAGTCCAAGTATTTACAGCAGAGCATTAAAAGAACAGTTAGACATGCTAGAACTACCAGCGGGTTGTGTATTATTGCAATACATAGATTATCTATTAATAACTGTTGATACAGAGGAGATTTGTAAAAAGAGTACCGTTTTGTTATTGTCACATTTAGCAGAACATGGCCATAAAGCTAGTTTGAAAAAAATCCAATATTGTTGAAAGGAGGTGGCTTCTTTGGGCTACCTACTTTCGAAAGAGGGGAGAAGACTGACACCAGAAGGGATAGAGAGTATCTCTGGTATGTCTATTCCAAAAACGCAGAAAGGAGGTAGAGCCATAATAGGCATGGCTTCCTATTGCTGCCAATGGATAGCGAATTATGCAATGATTGTGAAGCCAATGGTGGTATTGATAAAGAAGGATGTTGTGTTGCCTTTGCCATGGAGTAAAGAATGCCAGAATGCATTTGATCTGCTCAAAACTGCGTTGTGCTCCGCCCCAGTTCTGGACACACCAAATTATGAAAACGTTTTTAGACTCTTTGTGCATGAGAATGAAGGCTGCGCGCTGGCTGTTTTAACACAAGAACAAGGAGGAAGAAATAGACCATGCGGTTATTTTTCTTCCGTGCTGGACCCTGTAGCATGCACTTTGCTGCATTGTTTGCAAGCTGTTGCAGCGGCTGCCGCGTCAGTGAAACAAACTGAAGGAATGGTGCTGGGGCACACCTTAATTTTGATGGTGCCTGATGCAATAGATGTTCTCCTAAACAGAACGCAGACGCAACACCTCACATCTGCTAGATTGACAAGATATGAAATTGTCCTGTTCGCACCAAACATTCAAATTTTGAGGTGTTGCGCTTTGAATCGTGCAGAATTAAAGGAATGGTTCGGTCAAAAATGTTTATTGTCCTTACTTGTCGGCCATGTGTTTTCAAGCCTAAGTCGCTCGATTTTAGAAAAATTTCCTATGGACCTTACCCGAGTTTTCATCCATTAAACGCACGCGAAACAGGCACTAGGGCGCTGCCATTTTGTGATAATCCTATCACTTGCCTCGTTGCCCTGGCTGACCTGCTTTTGCGGCACTAAATCTTATCCCCCGCCTCTGAGCCGGTCATCAGCAGATGGGTACCGCCCATTTCACAATGCCAAAGCACGTCTCGTGTTAACAATCGCTGCGCTTCAGCTAATGACGTGTCGCCATGGAAATGGCAAGACGCCTCTTTCCTCAATAAGTATAAACAGACCGTTTCACAGCACACAGCACACAGCAGCAGATTTTCGATTCCATTCCTCTCTCTGTGTTACTTTGAGTATTCTGTGACTCGTTTCTGTGCTCTGGTCAGCTACCTTTGCCGCTTGTAGCCCGTGTGAACACCTGTACCATCGCTATAAATTATTTTAGTTTGTTTACCACACAATGGCTACAATAATGTCCTACATGTACGAGCCCGAGTATACCGAGGAGGAACTACTGGAAAGGGAAACACGCGAAAACTATGGGGCTTCGGACGGCAGTTGGCAGGACGAATCAATGGATGAAGACACTGGACCTAGTCGCATGGACGGTGTTTCTATCTGGTGCACATGCAACCTGTGTGAGCTAATGCCAACCGAGGAGGAGAACTGCTGCTGCTGTGAAAACTCGGGATGCGTGGCCTACATTTCGGAAGGCGAGCCACGACCGCAATGCATCACCGAGCTGCCAGACTTCAGGGCAGCCTGCTTCACACGGTCCGTGTTGAGGATAATGATGGTGCTTATGCACAAACTTCGCACAACTGTTCGTCCTCGTAATCCGAGTAACGAGTAAGTATAATCTGCTTGTGATGCCACCACTATTTCATGGTCGTCTCCTATATGTTATGTTATGTTATTTTGCACTTATATAGCGCCTTATATACCATTGGTATGGTCTGAAGGCGCTTGTAGGTTGAACGCCCTTGGGAACCGAAGTTCAGATCAGTAGAGAGAGTAGGGAGAGTCAAAAGGTGCATGTGAGCACCGGGTATGTGTGCAGCTCGTGCGGTACTCATGTAATAGCTGCTTCTTAGCGGTAGGTGCGGTGGTTGAGAGATCAGGAGAATGTGTTCGTTCTGGCAGGATTTATCCAGAACAGATGTGGCTGCATTAGGCCTGAGGAAAATGCCTGGCTGGGGGTGTGGAACCAGCAGTGATTACATAGAATGATGTGGAGTAAGCGGCGGAATGTTGGTATGAGAACAGTTATACCGAATGGTGTCATAGTATCTCTGTGTTCTAGTTGAGTGGTGATGTAAGGAGAGAGTAATCATGGTGGTGTGGTATGATCGGTTATATGCTCTTTCAGTGAGCACACTTCTAAATGCAACTTTCCCAGAGAGGGTACTGGGCGCACTTCTAAAAACTGTTTTCCACAGAGAGGCTATTGGGCACACTTCTAGATTCAGTTTACTAGAGGCTATTGGGCACACTTCTAAATGCAACTTTCCAGAGTGTCTATAGGATACATTTCTATAGTCAACTTTCACAGATGCTATTGGGAACACTTCTAAATTCAACTTTACAGAGCGTCTATTGGGAACACTTCTAAATTCAACTTTACAGAGCGTCTATTGGGAACACTTCTAAATTCAACTTTACAGAGCGTCTATTGGGAACACTTCTAAATTCAACTTTACAGAGCGTCTATTGGGAACACTTCTAAATTCAACTTTACAGAGCGTCTATTGGATACACTTCTATAATCAACTTTCACAGAGGGTATTGGTTACACTTCTAAATGCAACCTTCACAGCGATGCGATTGGGCGCATTTCTAAATTCCATTTTCTACGGAGAGGCTACTGGGCACACTATTAAGTCAATTTTTCAAAGAGGCTTTTTCCAGAGAGGGAAACACTTCTAAATTCAATTTATTAGAGAGACTATTGGGCACACTTCTAAATGCAACTCTCAGGGAGGCTATGGGTACACTTCTAAATTTCACTGAGGGGATATTGGACATACTTCTAAATGCAACTTTCACAGATTGTCTATTGGGAACCCTACTAAATTCACAGCGAGGTTATTGGGCACACTTCTAGATGCAACTTTCCGGAGTGTCTATTGGGCACACTTCTAAATGCAACTGTCACAGAGGATCTTGGGTACACTTCTAAATTCAGTTTACCAGAGAGGCTATTGGGCACATTTCTAAATTCATGGAGAGGCTATAGGGCACGCTTTCTTAATGCATCTTTCACATGTTAACATTCACAATTCCATCTAGATGCGACGCAGGCCAATATTCACAACTCCATCCAAGTGTGGACATGCTAACATTCACAACTCCATCCAAGAGTGGACATGCCAACATTCACAATTCTATCTAAGTGTGGACATGATAACATTCACAATTCCATCTAAGAGTGGACATGCTAACATTCACAATTCTATCTAAGAGTGGACATGCTAACATTCACAATTCTATCTAAGAGTGGACATGCTAACATTCACAATTCTATCCAAGTGTGGACATGCTAACATTCACAACTCCATCAAAGAGTGGACATGCCAACATTCAAAATTCTATCTAAGAGTGGACATGCTAACATTCACAATTCTATCCAAGTGTGGACATGCTAACATTCACAGCTCCATCCAAGAGTGGACATGCCAACATTCATAATTCTATCTAAGTGTGGACATGATAACATTCACAATTCCATCTAAGAGTGGACATGCTAACATTCACAATTCTATCTAAGTGTGGACATGCTAACATTCACAATTCTATCTAAGAGTGGACATGCTAACATTCACCATTCCATCTAAGAATGGGCATGCTAACATTCATAATTCTATCTAAGTGTGGACATGCCAACATTCACAATTCCATCTAAGAGTGGGCATGCTAACATTCATAATTCTATCTAAGTGTGGACATGCTAAGATTCATAATTCTAACTAAGAGTGGACATGCTAACATTCATAATTCTATCTAAGTGTGGGCATGCTAAGAATCACAATTCCATCTAAGTGCTAACATTCACAATTCCATCTGAGAGTGGACATGCTAACATTCATAATTCTATCTAAGTGTGGACATGCTAAGATTCATAAAACTTGAGAATCCATCTAAGTGTGGCATATGCTAACAATCATATTTCTGTCTAGATTTGGCGTAGGCTAAACTTGAGAATCCATCTAAGTGTGGCATATGCTAACCATCACATTTCTGAATATCCATCTAAGTGTGGCATATGCTAACAATCGCATTTCTGTCTAGATTTGGCGCAGGCTAGTCTTTGTGGTTCACTCGTGGTATGGTTAGCATTATACTGCAGGCAGTGTTTGCTGTCCCGCCATGAATAGGTTTGGGCTGGTGGTCACATATCTCTCTAATAATGCAGGGTGCAGGTCTGTAGCAGTCTAGGCCATTGATAGGTAAGTTAGAGTGGCAGGAACTTTCTGGAGTAGAGTGATTGCTCTACTCCCCACCCATGCCACACTCACGGTTTTTGTTGGTGTCTGTTGGTTGCTGGCTTCCTTGGCGTCCCCTACGGACACCTGCAGACACTTTCTGGAGCCGCCTCTGTTGGAGCCGCCTTTGGCCTCGGGGCCCTTAGCTGCTGGGGCTGCCGGGCAGAGGGCTGCCCTGGGAGGGCCAGTGATGAAGGGAGGGGATGGGCGGATCGGGAGGCGGGAGCGGGACCAGGATGGGTGGGGGGCGGGCGGGCAAGGTGGGCGGGTGAGGGAGAAACCAGGAAGGGGAGGCCGGGAAAGCACAGGGCAACGCGGGCCTGGGGGAGCAAATAAACCCCAAAAATCACTCAAATGGGGTCGCTCATGGGGGGAACACTCACCTGCTCCTCAGAAGTCAAAGAGGAGTGGCTGCACTGAACGGGTCGCTAGACCCAGGTGACCGTTGCCGGTATCCAATCAGGGGTTAGGGGCGGGCGGGCGAGGTGGGCGGGCGAGGGAGAAACCAGGAAGGGGAGGCCGGGAAAGCACAGGGCAACGCGGGGCCTGCGGGAGCAAATAAACCCCAAAAATCACTCAAATGGGGTCGCTCATGGGGGAACGCTCACCTGCTCCTCAGAAGTGAAAGAGGAGTGGGTGCACTGAACGGGTCGCTAGACCCAGGCGACCGTTGCCGGTATCCAATCAGGGGTGGAGGGCGGGCGGGCGAGGTGGGCGGGCGAGGGAGAAACCAGGAAGGGGAGGCCGGGAAAGCACGGGGCAAAGCAGGGCCTGTGAGAGCAAATAAACCCCAAAAATCACTCAAATGGGGTCGCTCATGGGGGGAACACTCACCTGCTCCTCAGAAGTGAAAGAGGAGTGGGTGCACTGAATGGGTCGCTAGACCCAGGCGACCGTTGCCGGTATCCACTCAGGGGTGGGGGGCAGGCGGGCGAGGCGGGCGGGTGAGGGAGAAACCAGGAAGGGCAGGCCGGGAAAGCACGGGGCAACGCGGGTCCTGCTCCTCAAAATTACATCTACATATCATTGTAACGCATGAAAGTCGTTCAATAGTGTGCAGTGTCTAGATAGCATTTGTCCGAGCAGAATGCCATTAGTTACAAGAATTGTCATTGACAACAAACGTTTAATCAACTTATCTTGGTCATTTAAAAACAGTTTGTATCATTATTTTTCACAGGTGGTACCAGCTGGTGGCCTATCGTTCCTTTACATGGTGGCTTCACAGGAGGCTTGGACACCGCGTTCGAAGAGTAATACCCGCTTGTGCCGTTCGTGCCATAAGAGAAACTTTCCCGAGTTACAGCGGTCAGTGCAGGGGATTTTCCCTCGCTGTGCTGCAACCTGACCTGTAGAATGTGTAAAGTTTTGTATTTTTGTGCCATCAAAAAAAGAAACAAAATAAAACAGCACATATATTTTAACAATGGTTGTTTTCGATTTTTTAAATAAATCAAGTGTGTCTCCATTCAGCAGTCTTCCTGTGCCTTTTCTGCATGCCCCAGGCCCATCCATCCCACCCCCCACTATCCAAGGCGGTTCACACCAGTGGATGCGGCCTGCCATGGGGGGCTGTCAGGGGCGCAAACTGCCAAGGTGCCAAACAGCATGTACACTCCAAAAGGTATCCCACGCCAAGGGCCCATCGCTCACATGGCCTCCTCAGACTCTGTGTGTCCGGCCAGGACCCCCCCTCCTGCTGGCCGGCCCCCGGCAAACCACATAATATCACGACATACACACGTCATTCATTCAAAAACACTCCCCTGTTTGTAATACTTTATAATCCACTTGATATGTCTCATGAGAACATCTTTGTGCTTTGCAAGTCAACTCCTGAACGTGCTACCTGAGAACCACTGAGATCTATGCTAATCTGCTCGTCGTTGTGCTATCCGTGAACTTCTGTGACCGCTTCAAGCAAATTCGTCAGTGTGCTACCTGTGGCCATCTACCTGTTCTCCTGCAACATACTGCTTGGCTTGCTGAATCCAACTGTTTGTTGGTCAAGGTAAGGCCATGTATCCTAGTCATATTTCGCTGATTTTTAAATTTCTATCTATTTGCGAGTAGAGTACTGAATAGTGCTATGTTCATTGGTCTCATTGATATTGACTTGAGTTTCCATTGTTATGCTATCAATAGATCTATTTATTTTCATCTGTGTCAATTGTCATCGAATTGCAGCCTTCGGGGGTCCAGTCTATAATGTAAGCATGTTTCCTTCTCGTGCAAGACAGAACATCCAAAGGACGAGTCACATTTTCAGAGTTTAGTCACATCATTTATAAATTTCTGCAATTTATGCAAATGCTAAGCCGCACACGATGAACTGGTATAGTTCCTGCGACCAAAACAAACCTTGCATTGAACATTGTATGGTTCATTTACTTTTGTTTCAAATTTTTATTCATCAAGATTGTATAATAATATCAATATTTACTTTTCAGAATTTTCAACAATGCCTGTCTGTTCGATTAGCGGTTGCCCTTCGTAGACCCATGCTAAATCTGAAGGCACTACAATGCATGTATTCCTCGAATAGGAGAATGGGTCAGACATTGCGGATATCACCTGGATGAGCTGGAAAGTAGAGTCCAACAAGTCTTAGAGGACAAGAGGGGTGATCGATACCGCATCTGCAGCTGGCACTTTTCCTCGAACATGTACACAACATCTTGGGTAACAAAGAAGAATAAACGGCAAACAACATGAAAATTGCTCACGAACGCTATTCCCACTCTATTCGTCCACATTCTGCCACTGGTGAGTCAAGTGTCCGGATTTAGCTTTAGGCCTTGCGGTAGTGTCTAGGTAGCCGAATGGATTCATTGATATTTTAGGTGTTGTGTCCCTTGTAATACTAAAGACATTGATATGAGTGTATAGTTTTTTGAATAATGACATTTATCAATATATTCTTTTTTGATTTCATAACCCACAAATGAAATCTATATATGGGCACAGGGAACTGTGCTATATTGCTCATTTTCAATAGCATTACTCTCAAGTATTCTGTCTCCTTACATGGCAATTTTTAATATTGGCATTTCATTATCAATCAATAATTTACCTTTACAACTGCTTGACTATCCCTTGAATCTGAAGCAAGAACATTCTACATCTGTGACTTGCTCACAGTTATCAACCACTTCTAGCGCGTATCAGGTAATCTTACTTGGCTATTCCGCTACAGACTTGTTTTATGCATGTCAAGTAATATTTTTATTGTATTGTGTAATTATTTTACCGAATGTTTGGTTAGTGCTTTCCAATTGATATACACCTTAGTTATCGTCCACTGGTGTTTGTTTTCAGTTATGATTAGTGTTATCCATAGTAATGCAAGTACTGTCTTTCAGGGAGATGCTGAAGCGTCCACTACATTGACAACATCCCTAGATGTTCTTCAGCAGCATGAGGTATGGATACTGACAGCTCCATCGAACTAGATCATCAGAGCTGTAAAACTTGTCGTTTGATTGTTCTACAAAATGTTTCATTCGTGGTTAGCCATTGATATGTACCTGTGCGGTCGACCCCAGGTGTGTCTTATGTTTTCAATATTGTAATCCTTACTAATGCAAGTACTATCTTTCAGGCAGTTGATGGAGTGTCAACCCCTGCACTTGATGCAGAGCCTGACATTCAAGTAATTCCAGGGGAAGTAGAAGCGGGACCTTGCGTATACGAATCGGCGCAACAGCTTTCGGAAGTGCGCACTACATTTACTACATCCCTACATATTCTTCGGCAGCATGAGGTATGGATACTGACAGCTCCATCGAGCGTCATCATATAACGTGATTCCATTTGCTATACTTTCTTCCCTATTAACGCAAGTACTGTGTTTCAGGGAGAGGACGGAGCTTCCACTACAATAACAACATCCCATTTAGATGATGCAGATGTAAATAAATCGGAGAAATAAGTCGATGAAATCTGATCATATTTAGATATTCCTTGATTCTTTTAGACAATGCATCATTTGTGGTTATCACTTTATATGAAGTGCCGTCGACCCCAAGTGTGTGTTATGTTTACAATATTGAAAACCATATTAATGCAAGTACTGTGTTTCAGGGAGACGACGGAGCTTCCTCTACAATTACAACATCCCTTGTAGGTGATGCAGATGTAAAGAAATCGGAGAAATAAGTCGATGAAATCTGATCATATTTAGAGAGTCCTTGATTCTTTTAGACAATGCATCATTTGTGGTTATCTCTTTATATGTACCTGTGCCGTCGACCCCAAGTGTGTGTTATGTTTCCAATATTGAAAAGCATACTAATGCAAGTACTGTGTTTCAGGGAATTGCTGATGCCTCCTCTCCAATACAACCATTCATGGCAGTCCATGCGTAGCCAGAGGTATGGATACTGACAGTTCCATCAAACTAGATCATCAGAGCTTGAATACTTGTGGTTTGATTGTTCTACAGAATGTTTAATTTGTGTTTAGCTATTGAGATGTACCTGTGTGTTCGTCCACACGTGTGTTTTATGTTTTCAATATTGTGATACATAGTAATGAAAGTACTATGATTCAGGGAGTCGATGAAGCGTCATTCCGTGCTGTCTATGCAGATCCAGAAAATATAGTCGTTGCAGCGCAAGAGGAAGGGAAGACATGCGGAAACGAATCGGAGCAACAGCGTGCAGATGTTGAAGTTCGAGTCAAGAAAGTTGCAAAGAAAAGAAACAAAAATAAGGTTAGTTACAAACAGTTAATAATTTTAGGAATTGTTTTGTGTTGGGGACTATATTATGTTTTTTTTCCTGTCAATTGTACTATACTTTATATTGTGTTTAAAATGAACATCCCTTTTCCAATCTGTCCTCTAGTTACCCGTGGGTGTACGAACTATACATACACAGACAGTGAAGCAAATGATAGATGATGCTTGCCAGACCATTTACACTATGGAGGAACTATTAATTCAGACGTGGCGTGTTGAGACTTGGGATGCTCATGTCCAATGGCCAGAACATGAATTGAATGTGTCTGGAGAATCCAGTAAAGTTCTATTGGACCGTTGCTACAGTTCGACTGCACCACCAAAAGAAGATAATACTGAATGTATTGAAGATAGCTCTGAAGTAGTCGCAGATCAATTCACACAATCTACACCCGCCAAAAAAATGCCCCCCAAAAAGCTGTCGACAATGTTGTGTTCTCCCATCAATGCTGAAGTAACAGATGTTGAAATGACAGAGAATGAACCAGCAGCAGCACCCAACGAAGCATCAGAACTTGATATCAGCAATATTTCTTTCGAATTTCTTGATATTTCCTCAAAGCACAGTCTGAAACAACTTTCACGCCGGATGACAGTCTAATGAAAGAGGGCAAATACATAGTATTCGACAGTTGTTTGATGGATATTATAAGTATGCTGAAATGTGGGCATTCAGTTGGAGGGGTAGTATGTGGGGAGCCATTGATTCATGTGACTCGTCAAAAACAAGGCAGTAACGTCAAAATACATGCCCCCTGTAGATTTAATCATGCGTTCTCATGGTCTGCACAACCGATGCTGGGGAAGCTGCCAGCAGGCAATCTACTGTGTGCAGCTGCCTCACTTTTTAGTGGGTCCAGTTTTAGAAAGTTAGAGTCTTTCTTTCAGTTTGTGGGACTCCATTTCATTTCTAAAACGCAGTACTACAAATACCAACATGATTATCTGTTTCCGGCCATTAGTGATGCTTGGAAAATGGAACAATTGTCTCTAGCAAGTACATTCGAAGGGAAACGATTCAGGCTAGCCGGCGATGGACAGTGCGACAGCCCTGGATTTTCTGCCAAGTACGGCACCTACCACTTTCAGGACATGGATAGTAAGAAAATTGTGAGTTCGGTGGTTGTGCAGGTGTCCCAATGTAAATCCTCAGTGGCCATGGAGAAACTTAGGATTTATAAAATCATTGCAATATCTACAATCAAGGGGAATGCACATCGACCTCATAGCCATGGACAGACACGTTTCAATTGCCAAGACAATGAGAGAGCAGTCCCCACATATTAAACATCAATTTGACGTATTGCATCTTGCTAAATCAATCAGTAAGAAAATCTCGGCTGCAGGGAAAAAAAAAGGTTTTGAAAGTATTTCACAGTGGTCCCAGTCTATCAGCAACCATCTTTGGTGGAGCTCCAAATCTTGTGAAGGGTCAGTGTAAATCCTACTTGAAAAATGGCAGTCAATGATGCACCACTGTACCAACGTTCACCGCTGGACAGAAAACCAACATTTCCACCAATGTGAACATGTCCCTTTGTCCACAGAGGAGGCACGGAAGAAGAAGTGGTTGATTGCATCTTCACCTACACACAAAGCCATTGAGAAGATTGTTTTTGATAAAACTCTATCAAGAGATTTGAGGGGACTGACAGAATTCTGTCACACAGGAGAATTGGAGGTTTTCCACAATATGTGCCTAAAGTACAGGCCAAAGCGATTGCATTTCCGCTTACAGTGCATGAACCATAGGACTCTTCTAGCGGTCTTGGCCCATAACGAGAATGTGGGCCGTGAACAGTCTAAGACTACGGGAAATGTAGGGATGCCTCGCTACACTACGACCTTTGGAAAAAGAACTAAGAAATGGGGGGTAAAACCAGTATATGAGGAAATGGAGTTCGACTTTGTTAAAGGCCTTATTGTTAGTGTACTAGAGAAGCACAGATATGGAATTTTGAGCGTTTCTGTGCAGAGCACTGATGCATTGCCACCAAACATTGCCACTGTGCCATGTCCACCCAAAGCAGAGCTCGTTGAGAAGTTCAAATCCCGGTTTAAATAAATCATTGTAATCTGATTGTCTTTTTGAAAATAATGTTATTGTACAGTGTGCATACAAAGTATGCTAACCCTAAACCCTCCATTCACCATCCTGGGTGGCGAACAACATGGGTGTCATCTTTGACTTCTCTCTCTATTCACCTCATATCACTGACCTTGTGAATATGTGTATGTATATGTTTTTGTTGCTGTAACTAAGTTTCGCAATCTCATGTAAATGCTGCGCACTGTTAACCGAGGGGAGGCTTGCGTATTGTAAATAATAAAACAAATAAACAATAAATCTCACTTTCAACTCAACTCCTCGGGTACTTTATACTTTCCCTGACCTTCCCCCAAAAAGTCAATGTCTCCATAGTTATGGTTCTCTAGGGCTGCAAAGCTCGCGGACAACGAGGACAAAATTGGGGGCCTTAGAACGCGCCAAGCGAGGCGTTGCAGATGGGAGATAAACCAGTTCGCATTTGCACATTGAGGCCTAGTACAAACATGGAGTCGAAAATTCAAGTTCTCACAGATGGCTTTACACGGGATGTTGCAAAATAAGAATGTACGCTCAGAGTGAAGGTCAGCGGCTTTGATTTTATGCTTGCGGGCTGAAGAGGCCAGCGAATCGCACTGGCAGTATAAGGTTCTATTGTTTTTTGACCTTGAGAGACAGGGACCATGCCGAAAGGACTTCATTTGAAGGAGGTGGGCAATAACGTAAGAGACGATAAGGCTGAAAATTCTAAAACTAGACCGAGTTTCATGTTAGTTCAGTATATGAAAAATCGTTGGCACGAACACAGTGGGATTTACGGACTGCATTACGCAGAGATACAATGGAAATGGCAAATATAATGTAAGTAACTCTTTAGACGCTTTTATACTGGAATGAATGAATGAATGAATGAATGAATGAAATGAATGAATGAATGAATAGCAAGTACAACATTTGTGGGATCGTCTTTCTACCGGGCACATGGGCATGCATGTGCCCATTCGACATGCATGTAGACAAACAGTCGTTTCTCAGTGGTTCAACGGTAAAAAAAAAACCTATTAATTTGTGTGTTTCCCTGGATTTATTTTGTTAGTTTTTGCATTGCTTTTAGAGCCGAACATACTCCATTGCACTATCCTCACAAGCAAATAGTTTCAGCTCGCCGTAATAAATAAAATGAATAATAGTAATAAAGATCGGCTGGTGAGACTAATTTGAATTTTTATGTTTTCTAAACAGGTACATCCTACCATATCGCCAATGCCACCTATTCCAGACCCTGGCAGACGGCTTCTTCAACCGCCAGCTGCAGCTTCTTGTAAACAACTGCACTACATTGACCATCTTATGGGACGATCGCCAAGGTGCCATACGCCCTTATGCGGTACTGGCGGCTAGAAGCAACATATTGACCTTTACGGTGGTCTAGTGCCTAGTTGATGGAACAGCCTTGCGGTTCACCGTGCGTCCAAAGTGCTTCTTTTAATGAAAACCAACACCCTGTGTACCATAAAGGAACAGCGCGTGACTCACGATAAACTTTTACGGATTTGCGGATCGAGAGAAAAGAAAAAAAATTCCATTCCGATTTAATATGCCAATTGCTGAATATTCTCTAAACATTTAATGTCAAATAAATGTACTTTACCAAATGTACCGTATTGCTGTTTGATTTTAAAGTACAGTTTCATATTCCGAATTGTGACGCGCTGTGTTGTGAGTTGATCTGTGTTGGTTTCCGGGTTCTGTGTGAAGTTGCGTAGAAGACGACTGGGCGCGTTTGCCTACGCAGCACAGTAACGTCACAGAGAGAGGTGGGGAATAAGAATGTTTTGATAATGTCAGGCTCAGGGGCGGGGGATATGATTTAGTGCCGCAAAAGCAGGTCAGCCAGGGCGATGCGGCAAGTGATAGGATTATCACAAAATGGCAGCAACCTGGTGCCTGTTTTCGCGTGCGTTTAATGGATGAAAACTCGGGTAAGGTCCATAGGAAATTTTTCTAAAATCGAGCGACTTAGGCTTGAAAACACATGGCCGACCCGTAGGGACAATAAACATTTTTGACTGAACCATTCCTTTAATGCCACTACCCAGGGGAGAAATAGGTGAGAATGAATCACCGCCCCATGATTGTTTAATGGTTGCTGAAGAGGAAACGAAAGGAAGAGTTCATTTAACAGACACCCCACAGAAAGAGCCAGATGGAGAACTGTTTTGTGACGGCTCCTGTTTTAAAATACCTGATGGCACATCAACTGCTGCCTATGCCATTACGACACAAAAAAGTATTGTAGAAAGCAAAAGAATCCCCTACAACTCTGCACAAGCCGCGGAGATAATAGCATTAACCAGAGCATGTGAAACATATATACTGACAGTCAGTATGCCTTTGGGGTGGTACATAAATTTGGTCGACTCTGGGCTGAGAGGGGTTTCCTAACATCACATGGAACTAGGAATCAACATGGCCCTTTGACAGTGCGATTGCTGTCTGCACTTAAGTGTCCGAAGCGACTGGCGATAATGAAATGCGAGGCGCATAAAAAAGTAACATGCAAAGTGGGAGAAGGAAACGCATTTGCAGTAAAAATAGCAAAACAAACTGCCACTGACTTAAGCACCAAAACGTTGACAGTACAGTCAGAGGAAGTGCCCTGCATGATAGAAGATGGGATTGCCACAGTAAAAGAGATGCAGGCTGACGCAACTGCTCATGAAATAAAAGGGTGGGCTGAGGGCTCTGCAGAATTAGACTTGGAAGGTTGCTGGGTGGACAAGAAGAGTAGAAAATGGATGTTGCCCAACTCCTATGTAACTGCAATGGTCACCATGGTCCACAGTCCCACGCACATTTGTGCAAAGAAAATGATTCAACATTTGGCTACAGTATGGCAGAACACGCACATAAGAAAAAATGCGGAAAGACTAGTGCAGAATTGCATAACGTGCTTGCAACATAAGGTTGGAAAAGGAACAGCTACTTGAACAGGTAGTTTTGGCCCCCCCTCCATGCCATTTGAGGTAATCCATTTTGATTTTATAGAAATGGAAAGGTGTCAGAACCTAAAATACATTCTGGTGGTAGTGTGTGCATTTAGTAAATGGGTGGAAGCATATACACTTAAGGATTGTACAGCTAAGAGCACTGCTAAAGTGATGTTAAAAGAGTATTTTTCCCGATTCAGCCTGCCCCGGTTGATATGGTCAGACAACAGCCCGCATTTTGTTGCTGCCATAATATTACAGATTTGCGCAGGTATTCAGATTGATAAAAGATTCCATTGTGCCAGACATCCGATGAGTGCGGGTCTTGTTGAACGCTGGAACGGCATATTAAAGAGTAAAATCAGTAAAATGTGCGCAGGGAACAAGTTGAGATGGATGGACGCTTTGCCTTTAGCTTTGATGCGCATACGCACATCTGTGCAAGCAAGGACTGGACTCTCCCCCTTATGAAATTGTGATGGGGAGGCCTGCTAATGTTTGGTGTGCACCACAGCCCAGGCAGATAAATGAAGTAGAATATCCTGTGCCTAGTACATACTGTAACATCTTAATGCAAAAGCCTTTTTTGATTCATCAGCAGGTGCAGGAGGCTTTTCCTGTTAGATATACTGGCCTGGAGAATTCTCTGCAACCAGGCAACTGGATCCTGATAAAGAACTTCAAAAGAAAGTCATTGCTTGCACCAAGATGGCGTGGGCCCTATCAAGTTCTTCTGGCAACACAGACAGCGGTCCGTGTGGACGGTACGAAGGCGTGGATACATGCCACGCATACTAAAGGAATTCCATCGCCATTGAAAGTACTGTCTGATCCAGATGAAAAGAAAGAAACAGCTGCCTCTGAATCGAAGGTCATCGTTGCCAGTTCTCTGCCACAAAACCTGCCTGAACCTGAGACAAAGCCTGGAAAGATTGCTACAAAGGAGGAAGGGATAAGAGTGCCCCAACCTCACTCAACACAACCTGCATTGCTGCAGGTTGACACGAAACCTGCATCATCACTTTGGCGCCCACCATCTCTCGTGTGCCGCAGGCTGGCTTTGAGCCTGAATCCGGAAGTCCACAAGCACTATTTGATGATCACTCAGTACCTGGAGCAATGCGGTACAACCCACGTTCTCAAAATCAGAAGTGATCAGATCTTCGTATCATTTTTTCTTTGTTGCCTCTATTTCCCATCACGGATGAAGTGGGAACCGGAGGCCTAGGGGAGAGAAGCATGGGGGTTGTGCAAAAACCGACAGCTCTGGAATGCGGCTCCCCGGTGCTATCTTTGAAAACAAAAAATCCATGTGTTGATCACCCCGTGTGAACGAGCCGGGCTCATATGGTACAAAGGCAATTGATGATTGCTTTGGAGTCCTTTGAGCAGTGTGCAGAAGCACGATAGTCTTGCCCAACGTTCAGCAATCCTGGCTGTCGAGAACTGGCCTAAACACTTTGTTATAAACAACACAGGGAAATCTTTAAAAAAGACTGATTTTGCCTCTACTCTAGGGCACTTTGTCCTTTCTGTTATCACAATCTATATTCAACACACAAAACAGAAATCGGAAAAAACAGCTTCTCTCGAGCTACTTAATTATTAGGCTGTCAATGCACAGTCCTTACACTCTCTTTAGTTGGAAAAAGAAATCTATCCTGTCCCTTCGTGGTGCTACTAGCCCTAGGCAGCGGTGCTACAGTGCTGCCTAGGGCTAGCTTGAGAGAAGCTGTTTTTTCCGATTTCTAAACACTTTGTTAACATTTCAGAACTTACTGGTATTTCAACAAGTGCAGCGGTGAGAGGTATTCACGACAAACTTTGTTGGAGAAGAAGAGTCAAGAAAATGCTTTACCAGCTTCTGCCCCCTCCTGCACCAATGCTGATGATGTAGTGATAATGTAGTGAATATAGAGACTGTAAAATTGCAGAAAAAGAATTGCCATAAAAGATGTATGCTAACATCACAATAATCATGTGGGTTATGAGTATACTAGCACCGATAACAATAGTCCTGGTATTATGGTATTTAGAAGAGATACATCCCTTGGGAGTGTTTCTACTTATTAGAAATATTTCTGTAACTTGAATATAGATAAGAGTTATGATTTTACTCTAATGCGCCAACCTTATATGTTAAATTTGTTTCGGTGAGTATCTTAATGAAATGAAAATTAAAAGCAAAATTCCACAAATTATTGATTTCAAATGCTCAATTCTGTCATTCCATGGTTCCATTTATTGTAGACTTCACATGTTTAATATCACATGCGAACATATCCATTGAATTTGTTTTTCAATTTCCCATATTATATTTTACAATTCTCAATTACTGTCTATCCATTGAATTTGTTTTTCAATTTCCCATATTATATTTTACAATTCTCAATTACTCTCTACACGTGTTTCCCCATCGCTCTTTGCAATGGTTCTTCAGGAGAGTTTATCACAATCTTGATAACCTTTTTAAAAAAAGACAATAATAAATCAAAAGAGAAGGATCATTAGAGAAAAGACCATTGACACTTAATTTGTGACTTCATAGTATTCTTTGTATAATTTTATACTTAATAATTATTATTTTTTACTCACCCAAAAAACGTATTCTTTTCAAATACCCTTTGTTTTGAGGTTACTTTCACTTCAATCCTTATTTGTAGTTATTTCAATATTGAAGCCCTCTGCTGTCAATTACAGATTCTAAAGAGATAGAGAAGGTCTTGTTTTATTTTTTGCAGTTAAAATAACTATTCAACAATTATTTGGCTTTTGGAGTCCATTTACTTAACCACCATTCCGTTTTCTAAGACTAAATTGCAGCTAAAAGTTCCTCACCTTAGTATTTTGCTGGTTTTTCCCTCTCAAAAGTCCTTCTTTGTCCAGGTTCCATAACAGAGTACTGCCGGTTGCTTTCGCGGCTACTCTGTGACCTGGTGCGCTATTTATATCAATCGCGCGGGTTGTGATGACGTCATCACGTCACGCGTCACGTTATTTCACGTAACGTGATGATGTCATCCTGCTCATTCGCGCTATGGCAGCCATTCCGCTCAAAACACGTCCCTGCATGAGCCAACAAATGCAAGCCCATGCAAAAAACCAAACCCCACGAAAAAAGGGGCTCTGGAGCCGATTCCTAATTGGTCCGGGATTGGTTCCAAGTTCATAAAAAAGGTACCATTAGTATTAATTTATGATTGTTTCTATTAAGAATTTTTTACATTTGGAATTTTGTATTATTTTAACCATCCCTATGTTTGTTCTTATGTATTACTAGAGGTTTAATTTGAGAATATTCTAATTTCTCATGCAAGATTACCTTACCAACCAAAATATTGTATCCTCAAATTACTTGAAAAAATCTAACGTGAAAAACAATATTCATGTTAGTACATTTTCTGGCTAAACATTTACACAATTTACTTTTTCAAAATATAATATCATAGCCAGTTATACATTTCAGGATCATTATTCAAACCAGTTATGCATGTATCCATTATACATATCCATTTGCATTCCTGCTTTCTCAAAATATCTTCTTTGTTCCCTCCTCTTGGTGGTAGAGAAATTTTCTCCAGGCCAAATATTTTCAATCCTGATATGTCAAACATAGGATGATTTTCCAAAATGTGCATTGCAATGGGAGATCTTAGGTCCCAGTTTTGGATAGCTCTCAAATGTTCAAACATTCTAACCTTTAATTTCCTTATCATACTGCCAATGTAGAGTTTTTTGCAGACACATTCTAGTCCATAAATCACAAATGTGAAATTGCAGTTGATAAGTTGTTTAATTTGTTTAATATTGCCATTTGGTAGGAAAATCTCCTTTTTTCCTATGCTTAGAAACTGACATAATTTGCAATGTCCACACTTTTGAGTGCCTTTCATTAATGATTGAAAAAATATCTTTCTGGTATCCGGTAGTGGTTTTAGAAAACTCTGACTCAATAGATTTCTTATGGTCGGAGCTTTTCGAAAACAGATACTTGCTTTTTCATCCACATGATCTCTTAAACTCAAATCCGTGAGAAGAATATTCCAATTCTCTGATAGTATTTTCTTTATCTTCCTTGATTCTGTACTGTAAGTTGTTATGAATTGAGTCCTGCGTTTGATGTCTATGGTTTTTGGTTTGTCAAATAGTAGAGAATTTCTTGAAATGTTTTCAACTTTATTTACTGCGGTTTTTATGTTATTAGTACCATAACCTCTTTGTCTAAATTTCAAATGAGTAGATTTCAAATTTTCCTGATAGGTAGCGGTAGTGCTACAATTCCGTTTTACTCTAAGGATCTCCCCAAATGGTATATTGTGATTTGTAGGTCTTGGATGAAATGAAGTTGCATGGAGGAGACTGTTTCCTGCTGTTGATTTGGTGAATAGTTTTGTTTGAATCTGCGCATTTTCAATGAATAATTCCAAATCTAGAAATTCTATCTTGCTTGAGTCAACTGATTTCGTGAAGGATAAGTTGTAATTGTTGTTGTTTAAATAAGTTACGTAGTTGTCCAGCTCTATAGTGTTTCCTTCCCAGACAAGTAAAATGTCATCTATAAAGCGTCCCCAAAATTTAACATTGGTGTTGAAGAGGGGTTGTTTCCATGCATGTTGTATTTCAAAAAAACCCATAAAGAGATTTGCATATGCTGGTGCAAACTTAGATCCCATTGCTGTGCCTTGTCGTTGTTTATGTAAAATGTTATTGAAAATGAAAATATTATTGTCTAAACAAAATTGAAGCATTTCTAATATCATTTTGTTTTGTTGTTGGTAGGAAATAGATCTTGTTTTCAGAAAGAATGCTGTACTTTCTATTCCTCTATTGTGTTGAATGCTTGTATAGAGTTGTACTACATCCAAGGTGACAAATAAGTAGTTCTCTTCCCATGGGATCTGATTTACTTGTTGAATAATGTGTTTTGAGTCCTTCACAAAAGAGGCAAGATTAGTTGTTAAAGGTTGAAGATGCGTATCTATGTACTGTGAAACATTCTCTGTAATTGATCCGATTCCATTTATTATTGGTCGTAGAGATGGAAAATTTGTGAATGCTTTGTGCACTTTGGGTAAGAAATACATCGTTGCTAATATTGAATTTTTCGTGAGAAGACCATAATATTCCTTTTCGCTAAGTAAACTTAATTCATACCAATTTTTGATTTTTTGATTCCATTCTAATTCCAAATTTTGTAGCGGATTATTTGTTAGTTTTTCATAGCATTCAACCATGTTTAGGTGCTTCAAACCTTCATTTATATGGTCAATTCTGTTCATAAGAACAATTTTACCTCCTTTATCAGCCGCCTTTGTTATTATTGATGTATCTGCTGATAATTCCTTTATGGCTGATTTTTCATCCTGAGTTAGATTACTTTTTGCTCTGGTTTTTTTACCACTCAAATAATTTTTTCTTAATTTTTCACTCACGGTTTTTTGACATATATCTATTGCATTTTCTGCTGAGAAAACCGGTGTGAATGTTGACTTTGGCTTGATGCTGGTCTCCTCAGATAGACAGTTTAGTATTTCTTGTTCTTGTAAAAAGATTTCCATTGTATACGCTTGATCTTCTTCAATATTCAATAATTCTATTGTCTTCTCTACCATAACTTCTGTAAGAATAGATGGAGTCGGTGTCTGTTCTCTTTCTTTAATTTTGGTTGATTCTTCAAAAAATTTCTTGAGTTTTAACTTTCTACAAAATTTAAATAGATCTAACTGTGTTTGGAAGTAGTCTCCTCTGTAGGTCGGACTAAAAGTTAATCCTTTACTTAGTGCTGTAATCAATGCAGGAGTAACTTAAAATTCTGATAGGTTGATAATAAGGTTCACCTTCTCTTCCCTTGCTTTTTGGCTCTTGTTTCTACTCCTAGGTTTTCGTTTGCGTTTTTTTTCTGCTGCCTCCCCTCTTTCCTCTGGGGCGTTGGAGAGGGAGATACCTGGAAGTTGCTTTTGTTTTAATGGCCCTCCACGAAGATTGGTCTGATTTATACGTGAGCTTTTCCTGTATCGTAGAACTTCTTCCAAAAAAGGACACATTTCAGGTTCTGTGGTTTGGTCATCTATAGGTCTATTTTCTCTAGTGGGCACAATTGGTGCTGCTTCTATCCCTGCAGTTTCTTTGTCACTAGAGGTTTCCACATCTGATGAAGATGGTGTTGAGGCAAAACATTTTGGTGTAGCACTTTTTTTCCTAAACTGTTGCTTCACTTTTGTATCATATTTCCTTTGAAATGTAAAGATTCTATTATTGTTATAATCTTCCTCATATCTTATAAATGTTCTTTGTTTTTTAATTTTCAACTCTTTTTCATAGTTGCCAAGATATTCATCCAAAATTTGATAATTTTTTAACGTGATTTCGGGGCATTCCGATTTCTTAATTATATCCTTTGTGTCCTCAATGTCTTTCATTATTCGCTCATGTGTCATTGCAGCTTGATTTTTTAATTTTATCATCATTTATTTTGACGTATTATTGAGTAGTTCTACCCAATCATTAAATGCCATTATTTCATCTTCCTCAAAGGGAGGAAAAATACAAATTCGGAGGCCTCTAGGAATTCTGTTTACTTCCAGATACATTTTGAGGGTTTTAATCTCCCACCATTTGTTTAACTTTTGTTTACTTAGATTTTCCAATTGTTCAAATAAATGTCGTAATGAATGACTATCTCTTTGAGTTGATGTTGATGTACCAGTTTTACGATGCCTTAAAAATAATTCATCGGCTTGTGCTTCTCTTAAGTTAAACGCTTCTTCCATTTTTTGTTTGTAATTTTCGTCAGCCTGGGAGCTTTTTACTATAAACTGGTTCAATAAAGAGTTTGCAACCAAACAGAAAAGCTTGCCTTGGCGACAGTTATGTAGTCAAACTGATCACTTTTTTTCTTTGAGGGTTGTCAGCATGAGTAATTCTCTAATCCATGTGTGGTTGCTACACGGAAACAATCAAAAACTTGAATATAGATAAGAGTTATGATTTTACTCTAATGCGCCAACCTTATATGTTAAATTTGTTTCGGGGAGTATCTTAATGGAATGAAAATGAAAAGCAAAATTCCACAAATTATTGATTTCAAATGCTCAATTCTGTCATTCCATGGTTCCATTTATTGTAGACTTCACATGTTTAACATCACATGTGAACATATCCATTGAATTTGTTTTTCAATTTCCCATATTATATTTTACAATTCTCAATTACTCTCTATCCATTGAATTTGTTTTTCAATTTCCCATATTATATTTTACAATTTTCAATTACTCTCCACACGTGTTTCCCCATCGTCACTGAAAGCCCGGTCCATGTAATTTCCTATACTTTGTCCCCGATGGAGGAAAGACACCGTGAAGGTTATGGGAATAACACATTACTTCTGATAATGAACATGACACACTCAATCCTGAGAAAAAACAATTGTTGGGTGTGTACCCATATACCGCAACATGGAGGAAAGGGAATAGGTTGGTATGTGCAGCCATTGCCGTTAAGTTCTGCATGTTACGTGTCCCTAAGTGCACTATATAATGCGAAATGGAATAAGAGTGAAACGGGTCGATTAGATAGGACAAACATGGACGAATTTGAAGAAGTAGTAATGAAACCTGTAGGTTGCTCTATATTTCGCAAAGCAAGACAGATAACACCAGTAGCAATGCCATAAGATAGATTATATGTGCCATATAAATCATCTGTAATCACGGTTCACATGAACTCAGAAGGGATTAAAGATACAGTGTCCCCCTCATATACAATAAACTACAGTGCTCGCACTGTTCCATTTTGTTTGAAGAAAAAAAGGCTCTTATTTAGTAGGGACATTCACTAGGTGTATGAATATTGCAATCCTCAAGAGAGAGGAAGAACCAGTATATGTAGGTGATCCTGTCTTTTTCATATGTGGGGAAAAAGCTTATCCCTCGTTGCCGAGAAATTGGGGAGGTACTTGTTACTTAGGGATTTTATTTCCGGGGGTATTTCTTTCAAAAACATCAGACATAGCAAAATTATCTAGATCAAGGCCGCAGCGAGATGAGGAAGGAGAATTAATTGCCGAAGACATAGCAATATCATTTATACCATTTTGGGATCAAGCAATAAATTCATATAACATAAAACAACTATCCAGAATTTTAGAGAAAACAATAAATGGAACAACGGATATATTTTATAATATGACTCTGGAGGAAAAAGCAATCAGACTAATGACACTTCAAAATAGTATGGCTCTTGACATAGTTTTGGTTGATTGTGGAGGAGTTGGTAAAATTGTGGGGTCATTGTGTTGCGTATTTGTAAGGGACTCCTCCCTATGATTTCTGAAGCAATAAAAAAATTACACATCCTGAGCTCTGACCACGAACCACCAAAAGGTAGTTGGGAATTAGACATAAGCTCCTGGATTTGGGAGTTATTACGCGCATGGGGATGGAAATTGGTTGCAATTCTAGCAGCAGTGCTTGGGGGTTCTTAACATGTTGTTGTTGCATACACTGTCTACCAATAATTTGCACTGAAGTGAGTGATGAATGCATACACATGGTGACACAGAAAAGAACTCCTGGATTGAATTTAAACCCAAAGCATGAAATGAAAACAGTGAAAGAATTCATGTCAATTAATATCGAGGATAATGATGATGATTATAGCAGTATGTAGAGTTCAGAATCAGATACATGGTCAGAGGAAGACGCAATGTTTGGTTGATGCGTTTGGTTTACAGCCAAGAGGAGGGTTTGTGAGTCTAGAAAAATACCCTTCCATAGCATAGACAGTATATTATGTTGGCCTAAATCCAACCACATCATATATCTAGCATCGTCAGTACAGAATTGTCAGCAGAACCGTAGAGCGTCCATTTTGTAGTAATAGAATTCGCCATTTTCTATAATTTTCGCTTTTCTTGCTTTTCTGTTCAAAATGCTTTGCTGTAAGTGAATTCTATTACGTTTTTGCTCATGCACAGAGCAAGGCCACAAGTTACATGTTGAAAAACTAGCCCAGACAGCCCAGACAGCAATGCCCCGGTTCCCTCCCTCACAAGTCCCTGGAAGTAAGCAGAAGGCATTTAATCACTACGCAGGTGTGAGCTAGTCTCGCTGGAGTGGCAGAAACTGTAGAAATGAACAGTTAATGGGTTGAATTATGCTCTCTTCTGTGGCCTCCCTTCACTGAGCCCCTGTAGATCGAGCTGACCTCTAGCTCGCAAATAGAAACTTGAAGATAGTGAGGCTTTGAATGTGTCTCTCCCCTGAACGCAGCTTGCTTGTAAGAACAAGAGCATTATGTTCCCTAAAACAAAGAATGGTGTCTGCATCTTTGCAAATTGCAACTGTTGCTGAATAAATGTCTTAAGGGTGTCAAATTCGTCATAATTGTCAATCATCGAACCATTGCAAAGAAAGATACATTATGGGCAGTTTCAAATGTGTCACTACTGATAATATGATGGTCATTTTGTATATATGTAACTGATGTAAAATGTTCGCTCTCTTGCGTCCCACGAGGTCTGGGTGACACATGTTGCGGGACGTGAGACCCAGTCGGCCAACTGAGAATATTTGCTTTGCAATAAACCCTAGATTTTGGGAATTGAACCTCGTGTCTGGCGTATCAGTTCGTGTGTGGTGATTGTGCCTTGTTTCCATATGCAAGCGTCCCATAGGGGCCCCATCAATTTGTTTTGCTGAATGGCAATTTAGCCAAATTTATATTTGCTGATGTTGCTGCTTTTTCTTTTACCACAAACCGCAGGGTAAGGCCCCCATAAACTTTCCACCCCACCACTATTGCTTTGGACGTGGGAGGCAGGCCAAAATGGGGAAGGCTGTGTGGGAGACAGCAGGCAGAGACACAGTTTGGGTCATGAAATTCACAGACCCAGTGGCAATAACAGGGAAGCTACACCAAAGAGTGGGAACACCAAAGAACAGATTTATTACAGACAGAGAAGTAGATTTATTGCCAGCACAGTAGGTTAGGCCCACTGGACATGGGTGATTGTCTGTACTGGGCTGCGGGTACGAGACAGGGCATTGATGGCAGGCATACTAGCTAGACACACCCACTTGCATGGGACCCAGTGGCCAGGGGAGTATCCTTGGATGCAGGGGGGAGGAAGGGACCCTAAGGGAGGAAGGGAAGGGTTTCAGAGGGAACGGTTTGAGTGGGGAGGCTGCTGGGAAGGAGGAGAGAGGACAAGGGAAACTGGGGCAAGGGGAGAGAGAAGGAAGAATGGGGATCTGGGCAGAGAGAGTGGGGAGCCAGGAGGAAAAAAGACAATGGGGAGATAGTGGAAGAGCAGAGAGAAAGGGGCTGGTAGAGAGAGTGAGGGCTAAGTTATGGGGAGAGAAAGGAAGAGAGAGAGAAAGGGAGACAGAGAGGGAGAAAGAGACAGAGAGAAAGAGGAAGAGGATGCAAGAGATGAAGAGAGTGAAAGAGAAAGAGGGCGAGAGAGAAAGAGAAAGAAGTATAAAGAGAGAAAAAAGAAGAGGAAGAGAGAGAAGGAGAGGGGAGAAGATTCCAGGGGAGAGATGGGGAGGTAAAGAGAAAGAAGCAGCGGGGAAAAGGGCCAGAGACGCCAGGAGCCCTACTGGTGGAAAAATAGAGCAGATTGGGGGAGAGGGAGGAGAAAAAGGCAATAATGGAGAAGAGAAGACAGGGACAGGGTCCCTGCTTACTGGGCCTCCTCGGCTTCTCTCCCCCCACCTGCACACAAACACCAGCAACCAAGAATAGAGAGCTAGGTCCCCTAACCACATACTTATAAGGCTGTTGCTGCCCCACTCCAGAGTTGGCCCTCACCCACACCCCCTGATGGACACAATTGTTCCCAGGGTCCTAACCCAGGTGGGCAAACATAGACAGGGACTGGGGAGAGGAGGAAGTTGTCCAAGGAAGGAAGGTCACAGGAACAGGGTGGGACATCACAGGTGGGTAATCATAGGCAGGGACTAGGGAGGGGAGGGACTTTCTCAGAAAGAGATGGAAGGTCCAGCCCCCAGTCTGCAGATTATGCAGCGGTCACAGCTGTCACCTGGGCAGGAAACAGGTTTAGTTCTCAGAGGTGGTTGCCCAGGCCTTGGATTCCCTGTGTCTTGGCAGGAACAAGGCTTTACAGTGCAATCACCTACACTGCAAGATGAAAAATACATTTGGGAAAATGAAAAGGCATGCAATACATTGAAAATGAACAATACAGGGACAATGAAAAGTTATGCAATACATTGAAACTGAAAGATACTGAAAATCCACAATAAACAACAAATGACATATATGTGAAATACAAGTAAAGGCTGCCAGGGGTCCACACGTGGAGACTGCCATTTCCACAGTACCTTACCTTAACTTACCATCTGCCTGTTTGTGGTAAAAAAAAAAAAGCAGCACAATAATGCAGCAAATACATATTTGGCAAAGTTGCCATTCGACAAAAGTGATGCATATCTGGTAATGGACTAAAGGAAGCAGCAATTTGTTGTCTAGCTGTTTCTTGTTAATGTTCTTTGTAATTTGAGCAAAAGCCTCAATGTTGATCACATGGATTGATACACATTTATTTCATTTTGACATAATCTTTCCTTTGGTTTCATTAGAATTTGATTTTAAGATAGTGAAGGAAACAAACTTGCCCTGCCCACTTGCCACTGGGGGAGCTCCAGCTAAATACCCCCACCTCCCACAATGGTCCACAATATATTCTTTCCTAAATTCTCTCTTCTTCATATGCCCTTGTGGCACAACCATATATGACCTCACCATTTTCACTCCCATGCTTTAGTAATTATAACAAAAATAGAAACTTATGTGGTACTTCGAGTCTCGGGAGGATAGCTCAGGGACATCACGCTCGCCATAGAAGCAACACGACATGGAGCAACCCAGGTCGATACTTGGGTCCGTGTTTAGAAACCTTTGGGTGTTAAGCATGTTATAAATAACCAATCATAATCATACTTACATTGACATTGAAAATGTGATCTTGTCTTTTTTCACCTCATCATTTTACTATTATTGTTTTAAAACCATCTATGTCACTGGATGCGTTTTTCCCTTCATATCAAGTATCTCCTTTTCCAGTTGTTTATGCCAACCGGCTTGCAGCAGGTGACTTTGTCTGCCACGGTGGTACGCAAATTGTGCACCCCAAGCAGTTTATCACTATGACAACAAATGGTGCTGTACGCTTCACCAATAATGAATACATAAAAATGTAAATAAATACATTACTAATAGCCGTCCATTTAAACACCTGTTTATAAATATATAAACCTTTTTTATGCTTTATATCTTGGTGCTGGAAGTCGATGCACAATGGAAAGCACTTCGTAGAAATTGATGGAACGAGAACATACCCTAAAGAACAGTATTATGACCTGGGAGATTTTTTATCACTTTTATTTTTAAGCATCCCGAAATTCCTCTTTTTCCTCTTTTGGTGATCCTCTCATCTCTCCAATATCTTGTCCAACACTTGATAGAAATGATTAAACCAAGGTGGTGGGCAAACCCAATAATTCATCGACACCCGACATACGAAACAGCATGACAACAAAGAATCTGGTGTTGCATGGGACAATTCAAAACATAAATCATCAGAACTCACTACTCAAGCCATCAATAGGCATGGCACCAACAGAATCCCGGAAACAACAATGGGAAACAATATTGTTTCATAATATGTTCTTGGTAGTTGTGGGTCTATTTCTTTCTGAAATGCAACTTGTTTGAAGTCACACTTCTCTTTTTTACCAAGCACTGGTTTGCACGTTATTTTGTCTTGTGGATTTTGATATGGATTTAAATGTTTTTAGCATAAGTATTTTTCTATCAGTAATGATTTGATCATGTCCTATGTTGTAGAATATAACAGCATTATCATTACATTTAAATGTATTTATTTTTGTCAACACTTGATAGAAAGCAGTGTCGTCATGGGGGGGTGGCAGAAGGGGCAAACGGTGCCAGATCTCGCAGCACTCTCCCCTCCCCTGAGTGGAAGGCAACTCAGTCCACCCGTGTTCTTTAATTACACTGGGCCAGTGCTGCCTTCCTCTCTGCAGGGGCACGTCCCCTGCAAGGCATTCTATTTGTGTGCAAACTGTTGGCTCAGGCAACAAACAGCGAGATAGTGAGAGATGGCGGGGCTCACTGTTCTGCTTACTGCTGCCTCTCGTTATTGAGCCGTAGATATGCTGAATGACAGGAGAGGTCTCCTGTGCTGTCAGGCAGTGTGTCTACATGCTACAGAGGAGAGAGGACCATCCAGTTCTCCCATAGGCTGCACAGGCACATATGAAGGAAGGTCACAGGAACAGGGTGGTGTTTTTTTTAATTAAATGTGTAGGTATATTTGTATTTAAATTGAATGTGTGTGTATAGGTGTAAGGTGGTGTTTATATTGGTGTCAATGTTGTGTTGTTTTTATGTATGCGTGCACGCAAGGAGTTGTGCGAATGGTGGAGGAATGCATGGGTGAAAGTGTTGTATGTGAGTGTGTGTGCAGTTTATGTTGATCTCAATGGTATGTTTGTTTTTATGTATGCGGGAATGCAAGGAGTTGCGTGAATGGTGGGAGAATGCATGGGTGAAAGAGTTGCATGTGAGTGTGTGTGCCACTAAATTTAGGGGTGGAGAAAACTGGGGGCATGGAATTTGTTTTGCTTTACCCTTGATGCGCAGAACCATGCATCAAGAGTAAAGTAAACATAAGAATTGTTACATGGCTAAACTCGACCACATTGATTGTAGGCCATTCTAGCCAGTAGTAACACTTATGGTGCACAGTAACTGTGTGTCAAGGTTAAAGCAAACATAAATGTTATTACATGGCTAGGCTGGCCTATATTTTATGTAGACCAGTCTTGCCATGTAATAACACTTATCATGTTTGCTTTACCCTTTATGCCAAGTAAAAAAGGCCATGGTACATTAAGAAAGCAAATGCAGACTGTCAGTATTTCTGCAATTCGCATATGCTTTCTTAATGGGGTATGGCATTTTTTACTTGGCATCAAGCATAATGCAAACACGATTCGTTACATTACATGGCTAGCCTGGCTTACATTGGTAGGTACAGTCTGGCTATATATTATTAGCATTGTCATGGCATTGTATTCGGCATTAAGGGTAAAAGCAAACGTAAGTGGGTTTATGTGGCACCACGGCCTACGTTGGTATAGCCAATCTGGGTATACTTTTCAGTGACATGCCATTTTTTACTGGCTGCAAGTCCTTTATGGTAATAATGGCATATATCAGTGCAGCCTGCATGTACATGTATGGGAATAGCCAGCAGAACATTTTTGTATACTGTTATATGTTGTGGGCAAAGGCATCATGAAAATGTATTGGAAAATGCTCCTGTACACGGTTGCTGACTGGCATCTATTGGATGTTTATATGTGCTACCATACAAAAGCAATTGCAAACTTTATTGCAGTTTACCTAATTTGTCAACGAAAGTGCTGTAAATTCAACATTTTAACCTATTTTAATCCATTTCTTCCTGTATCTGTCTGTGAAAAAGTCTGTATGGTCGCCTTAGTGCATAGCATTTCTCTCCCACATGATTTTGGGGTGGGGGAGGGGCCATTGCAACGAATTACGTATGTATCTGCCTGTCAAGAATTTTTGTATAAACTATTAGCACGGGGAGTTCCGTATGGGGCTCTTAGTGTTGCCCAGAGTGGTGATAAGAGGCTCTATTGCCTCTCTCTCTTTACTTTTGCAGTGTTGAGGCCAAGCAAGGTGTGTATTAGAGCAGGAGCTGGTGGGTGGGGGTGGGAAGTGGTCCTCTTTCTTAATTTTATTTTCATCTGAAGGTTATTAAAGGGTAGGACTACACATAGGACCAGAACTGGAGTGCCAAAACAGTGCACTGAGGGAGCTGGCCAGGTGGAAGAAAAGTGATTAGGTTGGGCCGACATGCAGCCGCTGGCTTTAGGTGCGATGCGCCTCTACAGGACGCCCCTTTTCCTTTGGATGCACCATCGGGATCCTTAAAGAAAGGTATGTGATGGCGACGGAAGAGGGTTTAGGAGCCTCTTCCACTAGACTACCAGGAGAATTGTGGGGGCAAATAAGGGAATTATTGCATTATATTGAGCAAGGCATGCACCACTAGACCACCAGGTGAATTGGCACCTGCTTGAGGAGAATAATATTCCACTGCGGTCTCTAGGGGCATATCCTGCTGGCACCTATATCCAACCCCAAATTTGAAAAAGATACCAGCTTGGCCCCATTAAACTACCATGGGCTTTGGGGTGCACATATGATTGTAAGGTGACAGGCAGAGTCTGCTAGAACACGAATACAATCCTGCAATTAGCAAGCAAGAGCCCACTGGAGTGGCCCAATTAGACCAGAGGCACTTTGCAAATCCACTGGGCCACTAGGGCAGCAGGAGGAGTGGGACTGTGTATAGCGCCATTGGCCAACCAAGGATTTAAATGAGAGCAGGCCTCAGGCAAGGCCGGTGGTTTCACCAATGCCCCCTCCCCCAGTCTTCACGAAACAGCAATTAATGGTTACGCAACTAGTTCGTTTTATGATGTTTGGATCTGCAGGCTAAATACTTAGGGGAGGATAAGTAAGGCTTCTTTTGCCATTAAATGTTAAATGCTGTGACATGATTTCATGCCACTGGTAGCACATTGCGTGGGGCTAGAGATGGGGCTAGAGAGTGAGGCAAGTGCTGCTCATTGGGCTGGTCGAGTGAGGAGGCGGAGTCCTCTCACTGGGGTGGATGCAGAGAGGGTGACTTGGTGGGAGTCACTATAAAATGGCTGCAGGCATGCCAGGCAGTGGCAGAAGGAGGAAGATAAAGGGGAGTTGGCTGAGATAGAGGAAGCCCTGGACAAACTGATGGCTCCTATGTGACAATGCCCCAGTGTGATAGGTAGAAAGACTGAGCACGCTGAGGATAGAGCAGCGAATGTGAGCTGGCGGTGCCCAAGAAAGAAGCTGATAGTAGCAGTGTGAGGACTTGACTTCTGCCCTGCAGGAGTACAAGGATGAGCAGAGGGTAAAGTGCCTACTCAGCCCTCACACCTCCACCAACCAGGAGCCGATACAATCATAAAGGTAAAACAGGCACAGTTAATAGATGCATCTCCTTTGCCTTTTATGGTAGTGTCGGGTTAGGGAAGTCTACTCTCAAGAGGGGTGTGACTGTGTTAACGTAGCAACCCAAACAGCCATCGCAGTGTAACAGTCCAAAATAATGCAATGTCCAATCAAGGTTCTATCAAAATATATTTACTTTAATCAAACACACCATGTACAGTATTAACGAACTGGAACACACTACAAATAAAAATCCCTGTAGAAAGAACACAGAAAATGCAAAGATGGCAGATACAGCATTATGGGTAATGAGATAGGGATGAGAAAAGGCAATTAAAGACCCCAATGTTCAAAAAGAACATTTTATTGGGTGCAAAAGGGATACAAGTAAACTAATCAGTCTTAAGGGCTCATAAATGGACCAATGGAGGCAGTTAACAGTCAATAATACCTTTTTTTGGTTCTTTGTGATCCGGCAGCACTGAATCAGTCTTCTTGTCATTCTGCAAGTAATTCAAAGATCGGGATAGTGCAAAAAGCAGCACCGGAGGGTCCTGGTGGTTCAAATGTGTTAAATGTTCTGGAAACATGACTTGAAGCAGTTCAACGGCAAAAAACACTGTGCTCCCGGCTGTCTTAGCAGCCAGGGTGCTGTGAGCCCCTGACACAAAGAACAAAACTCAAGGTCCAATAAAACCACATTTCAAGGCCCTGGGATGCACAGTTTCCAAGATATTTACACTGCAGTATACCGCAACAAACTGCACCACACCAAAGTGAGGCTACAGGTGGGAAGAGAGCACAGAAGGTCCCAGTCTGCAGCAGCACAGCGACTCTCGCCTCCCCCCCAATGTCTGCTTCGGGCTATGACACCCATCCACCAGCGCCCATTCTCAGTGCAGTTTATTTTAGGGTGAAAAGCACATCAAGCGATAAACGAATTAGAAGAGCGACCAACAGGATCAGTGTTATCATGTCTGTCTACAGAACCTGTTCAGAGAACAGTTAATTCATAAAAATAAAAAAGCCAGGCTTTCACACCTTTGCCAGATAGCAGGAGGATTGTTGACTGGATGAGGACATAATGGGTTTTAAGATCCCAGTGTGAAAAACCACACCAGAGCTGAGAGGGCTCCTGGAATGCTCTCCCAGAAGGGGGTGTTGTCCAGTGGCAGCAACAAGGCATTTTTTTTGCAGGTGTGGCTTGCAGTAGGGGCGGGGGGCATCTGGTACATAATCATGGGGCACTGCTCAGTTCAGCTGAATAGTGAAAAGGGGCTTGGGGCACATTGGTTTGGACAGTACCAGGTATGAAACACATTCCGTCAAGATTGAAGTATCATCTAAGTCCGCAGCAGCAGGCTCAGGGGGTGACACAATAAAGAAGTTATGTTTTTGGCATGCTAACTACTACAATGGCTGCATTCACACCTTCCAAAACCACTGCAGAGATTTCCCCATCAGCATCCACTTGACAAAACTGTTGCCTTGGGAGGATTGGTCACCAAAATGGGGCCCCAGGAAATTCACCCCCATTTACTGTATCTACTTTTACCCTCAGGCATTTCTGAGGTGATGGATTTGTGCCCCTGGGAAGGAACCGTTGGGATGGATGCTGGCGGCATCTGAGATGAATGCGAGCCATAAGGGCATAAACATTGTGCTACAGCAGAAGATAGTCTTCCTTCTCACAGAGAATGTTTGCAGAACATGCCATAAGGTAGATACCTTATGGTGACAGGCATGGAGGGAGGAAGCTGTTCGAGTAGTATGCCTGAGGTATGCTCTTTGTGGGTGTATACATTTGTTAGGAGTTTTGTTTTGTAGGGGTGTGTAGTCATTGTCCAGTTTGTTGGTGGGTGTGTCACTCAGCCAGGGAGTGGTAAGAGGTTGGCGGCTACGGCAGTGCAAATTGAGGCAACTGGTGACTCCACCATCTCTGTTGTCAATAGGCTCTTATTTAGCTACCTCCTAGGGTAGCGTAAGCACAATAATCTATTGGAACTGAGAGGTCAAGCAACAATATTATCTGGGGTCTGTCAACTTTTATTGTGCCACTTGTTAGTCATACCATGGAGCCATACATAAATGAGATGGATCAGTAACCTCTGATTGTGCCTCATAATTGGCCCATTGTACATTCCAAATCAACTTACAAGGAACTGAACCTGAGTCATGCCCCCACCACATTGCCCTTCCAGATGTGGCCTCTATGGGTCATGGCAAGGAGGCAGTGGCGCCCCCAGAATTTTTTTATAGGGGTGACCTGATGAGGCCACAGGAAGTCTTGGGGTGGCACATCAAAACAGACACATACCTGAATTTCAGCAAATCTATTATGCCGATGTAGTATATAGTCCAGTTGAAAACTATGTATTTATGAGAGTTAAGGAATTGAATATTGATATAGTTCCATTTATTATTTAACTGGTAACTAATGAATTTTTTATGATGCGCATAGACTAATACCAGTACGGTTAACATTTTGAGTTCGACAATCCTGTTTGTGCGAGACTTGTCCTTGGCCTCAAGACCTGGAATCTCTTCATTGGCCCCCAGTGGCTGCCAGGATTAAATTCAAGACCCTTTGCATTGTCCACAGGCTTTCTGGGGCCTGGGTTCAAAATACCCTAAACTTTCCCTCCGTAAATACCTTCCCACTCAAGCTCTTCGCTCCTCCACCTCCAACTCCCACAGGGTCTGTCGCTGCTCCAAGCAACGAGTTGGTGGCAGATCTCTTTCCTCAGCAGGGGCCTCCCTCTGGAACAGCTTCCCTGCCACTCTGAAACTTGAGGAGAACCATCTTCCATTCCGAAAGCACCTCAAGACCTTCCTCTTTGCTTCTACCTTCACCCACCCTCCCCTGCTGATCTATCTGCTTTGGCACAATGCACCTGGTTTTCCCACTGCCTTGGTGCCTAGGTCCATGCCCACACAGCCACTCACCCTCACTGCCCCTGGCAACCCCTGCACTTGGGTCTGTATCTGTTACCCTACAGTCCCCTTACCTTCACTTACCAGACGCCCCTTGTCTGAGCCCAAAAGCTGCACTTGCCACCTTGCTGGCTGCACTACCTTTTGTATTGTTGTACCCCTTGCTCAGCACTTTCCACTTTTCCCCTCTCCCTTGCACTTTCCCCCTTCACTCCCCCCTGCACTTGTGTATGAGCGTGATACAAATAAAATAATCCTCTAAATCCTCACCCACAAGTTTTTAATTGCCAACATGTCTGTCAAATATGGTGCACTCAGCAGGGTTTGACTTATGTAGTAATAGAATACTTGATGTATTTTGCCATTGGACTGCATTTACGATGGGAATGCACCAAGTGGTTCATTTTATGCATTGGTCTTCACAAAAGAATCTTAGGGAAGTCAGGTTGATGGTAAAATGAGGGTCTACCAAAAGGCTTATTTTCAGTTTCTGAAATGGCAGCTCTTTTGCAATTCCAAATTTAGTTTTCAGAATGTTACTTGTAAGTTTGAGCAACACTTCATTCCTTTATTATTTTCTGTTTCACTGAGAACACAACCCAGGTAAAGTCACCACCTGCAAGTGTGCATAAAAAAACCCAGGCAGTTCAAAAGTCAGGCTTTCTTAGGAATACTCTTACTCTTAAGGTAGTGGGTATGATTGGCCATAGGAATTAGCATGGCCATGGGCAGTCAGTGGGCTGGTAAATAAAACACCCTCAAGTGTCCCGCCTCACAAGTCCTGTCCTTCCTAATTGTACTCCAGTTTAATAGTTCATTTTACAGCAAAAAATAAAAATAGAATGAAATAAAACTAAGGTAAAAGTGAACCTCTCTGGTCAGTTGCCCCTCTGTTCCTTGGCTTCTCTGGTGAACTCTACTCTGGTCCTTGCCTTGGCTCCCTTGCAGGTGACCCTTTGTCCATCCGTCTTTTGGTCTTTGGCTCTCTGGTGAGTTGGTGGCAAAAACAAGAAGCAAAACGCTTAAATTGTCTGTCAATCATACAAACAATCACCATAGCTACCTGAAACACACATAGCCAGTGCCCCACATAGATCACAAAATATCTAAAACGTTCCCCGTATAGAGCCATATCTTTTAAGATCTGCAAACATCAATGTTGTAACAAAGCAATCTAGGCCTTATCCCACTGCTACTGCCTTAGCCCCCTACCCTATTTATTGCAGATCCTGAAGATCCTAGAAAGTGTGAAAATGGCAGATGGTGTGCAATGAAAGACTCAATATCATAGCATAACAGGACATTGCAGAGGCACAGGCAACTTCAGTGGCTGGAAGCAACAGGGGAGAAGATGTAATGTTGGTTCAACCACAGTTAGTCCGCTATACTAGAAACTGGGGTGTCCTGACTGGCTGGTGAGACTGACTGCCTGTCAAATCAAGTGATTGGAGACTGGGGGAGGGCCAGTGCAGCAATCATGCAATGATATGTGACAGTATTGGAGCCACTAGCAGAGGAGCACCAGGGCACACCATATTAAAACTGTCCTATTGTAAGGGCGAAACACAATCACTGATAAGCACTTCAATTTGTGCAGTTGAAGTCACGGTGAGATTGCATTATTTGTCCAGGATCGCACGCTTATGCTAAACAGTGAAGCAGGGACTTTAACCCACTCTCCAGTTTGGGCATGAACACGTTCTTCCAGGCTTTACTTGGAAGAAATAACGTTTTGTTGGGACTCGAGGCCTACAGTAATACTGTCTTATAGAGTTTACTTGCAAAATACACAAATTGCATAATAAAGCATCATGACAAAATGTAAATCCTTATAGCAGCATGTTGAGATAAAATAATATCAGAGTACCTTTATTTTCCACATCCTTAATGGAAAACTATAAGATGCAAAAGGCAAACTATCTATTTGCCCAGTTTATTTTCTGTGATTTAAGACGCACAATAAAATAAGTTTTGTACTAAACTCACTTAGGTTTGGAGATTCGTCACAAACCTCCAGCGTGTTCTGTATGGTTTTAAGAGCATTCAACTAAGGACATCAACGCAAACTTTTACTTTTTAGCAAATCAAGCTATTAGATATTATGGATATGAAGAAATATTTCAATGGGTGCTTTATTTTGTTGCTCACTTTAACTGTCACAGATTTGCAAGGTGTTTGGTGGTCTTTCAGTTGGAAATTCATCATCCTGCATAAGCAAGGCTATGCTGCTGAATGACAAAAGAAACCTGTTGTCCAGTTTATTTCGGCACTGGCTGCAGAGCCAGGGCCGCAGCCTGTACGTCTCAAGGGGGCTATGACTCGGGGAAACGGCAGTGCTTGATCAGCTGAGCAGATTGTAGATTTACCTCAGAAGAAGCAAAATGTTCCTGATCCTTTGGACTGTTCCCCGCCGGCACCCTTCAATAGGTGGGGGGGTGCTGGTCCCTGGTTAGCTCAATGACGTTGCATGCGTGTGGTGCCTTGTCACTTCAGACTGTATCTCAGACACACTCTGCTTACCTCTCAGCTCTGAAGTGCTTGCTGCAGGCTGCCTGCCTGGTGGAATCTCTCAGCCCCGCAGCCCAGATCTCCTTTGCATGGAGTGCACTGCCAATCCAAACATATTGGTAGCGTGTGCCCTGTGTACACACAGATGTGCTGCGCACGGGCCAGCACTGCACAACCTACATGCAGCCTGAGGAGGAAACCCGGAAATAAACACAGCCTGGAAGCGCGAGCCAAAGCAGAAATGCGCATGTCCAGGATCGGGCTGCATTTATTTACGGGTCCCTCCTCCGGCCCCGACTCCAGACCAGTGCAGGCAGCACGGGCCACGGAAAAAAGCAAATATGTTATGTTATTGTCAATGTACAATTCAGTCTTCAATGTGAAGACAAAAAAAAAATGTTTTTGCTTGCTTTTTCGCGGGGTCTCTGACAGGGGGGGCCAGAATTTTTATAAGGGTGGCAGTGACTCCCCAACCCCCACATGCCACCCCTTGGTGGTGCCCCTGCAAGGAGATGTCATCAATTCATTTCTGGTCAGAATATTACCTGCACCTCAAAACGTCACATTCTGGTGTGTGGCAATACACAGCGCGTATGGTCTATTTTTGGCCACCCACCTTCCTTGGATGGCACTAGCTCTTAGCCGGGTGTTTACCTGTCGTAACCAGAGAGGGAGGTATGGTGACGTTTGAGGCACCTGCTGACACCTTCTCCAATAGCAGTAGGCTTTCATTTTTCTGCCTATCCGGGGAGGCACAGCAAGCAACCAGAGCTGAGAGGTAGAGTCTGCCAACTCTTACTGTGCCACCTATTGCGGTCAGACTGTTGAGCCATAAAGAGATGAGATATGTAGGCTCCCTTTTATTGTGTCAAGTAATGGGCCCATTGAGCAACCCAAACCAACTCATAAGGAACTGAACATGAGGTAAGCCCGGGGACGAGGATGCCAAACCCATGAAGGAACGGGGTTGGGCCACAATAGAACTGGGATGTGCCCCATAAATGTGATAACCCCATGGAAGTTGCATTTAAGTGGCTGCTATCTTGGCAGCAGGTGGAAGTAGGCACGCTCCTTTTAAGTGAGAGTCTTTTACTCCCCATTTTAATTTACCATTTAATGTTTAATAATAAGAGGCTCGTTGTGGCCTACTTTAAACTGAAGTCAAGTGGTAGTGTCTTCCTTGACTATGAATCTAGTTATTTCTTTGTCCAAATGTCTGTGTGCGCGTATGCTCTTGGTTGCGGTTGGGTACTGAGGGTGGAGGGACATCCTGGCTGTGGACCCTCCCTGATTCCTCATCCCCTCCCATCCCCTCCGCAATAAATCTCCCATGTTTTAAATTGTTGGCGTGTCCTCCATTTCCAGTAGCCCTATTCAGTTGGTCTCTTTCTTTCTTTCGTTTCGTTTAGTCTGCCCTCTGTGTCAGTTCGCTGCGCCATTTTGTCTTTCTTCTCCATGATGCAACTAACGGCCGCCCCTGCTCCCAGCCTCCACTCAGCACCTCAGATGTTTTTCCTTGGCTGCGTTTGTGACTGTCTGTGACACCAATATGGCATGCATCCTTTCAGGGACTTTTACACTGAATGTTCAACAAGGACTTCCTATTCCAATCTCAGCACAGATTTAAATGACATTCTTTCTTTTTTCCAAAGGAACTGTATGTTTGTGCTTTCTGCCTACAAGCAATTATAGCTCACAAATTGTGTCTCCAAATTAGTTTGTTAATTCAGCACATGTGCGCTCGCAGCAGGTTTAGAAATTAGAGACAGTTGGGTGTGGGGATTTCTCAGAAGGGAGTAGGGTTTCACAGGTTCTCTGGAACTTTTCTTAACGAGTTGTGATGCATAAAAACATGGAGTTTGCTCTTGGCCGCAATAACATCTTGAAACTCTCTGTGATTCACTCGGCTAATTTCCCAATGATCAAGATTACCAAAAATGAAACATATTTCTATGAATAAGCAGTATAAATCAGGCTCGCCTTATTGGACCAGTTGGGGTTGCAGGAGGATGGTGTGACGCTGGCCGAACTGTCTTTTAAGTATCTAACCTGCGCAGGTTGACCGGCTCTATTGCTCAATACCCAATGCATTTGACCATCTGGGGCCAGATTACAGAAACTTTGCACCGGTGCAAGTGCAAAGTTTGCACGGTATTAGCACCAGGGCAAAGTTTGCCCTATTTTTAAAAACACTGGGACACATTAAAAAACCATTGCATCTCGACAAGTGCAGTTTGACATATTAAAAGCACCAGGGCTAAAAATGTGCTAGAGCTAAAAAGATACTTTTTTGATGCATTTTTGCATCAGGGCAAAGTTTGCCCTAGTGCTAATACCATTCCGTATTAGCACCAGGGAAAACTTTGCCCTGGTGCAAGCATGTAGTGAAAATGCATCTTTTTTGCACTAGGGAAATTTTAGTCCTGGTGCTTTTAACATGCCACACTGCACTTGTCGAGGTGCCGCAGTTTTTTAATTTGTCCAAGCATTTTTAAAAATAGGGCAAACTTTGCCCTAGTGCAAATACCGTGCAAACTTTGCACTTGCACCTGAGTAAAGTCTCTGTAATCTGGCCCCTGGTTAATGTATGGCTGAATTTGTTTCTCTTCTGGGCCTTTCTGCCGCTGCCATTATTAAAACTGCAACATACCTTTTCTAATAACAAATCATCTCGCCAACACAGCGGGACATCTCTCTGAGATGTCAGGTGAGAAGATGTCTTTCCGGCTTCCCCATGCCTCACTCAAATATAAACACGTGCAAGGAGAGCCCCAATATCCCTACATCTCTTGTCTACTTTTCAATGTAAATGATCAGTATGGATAATATCAACGTAGCAGAAATGGCAGCTGAGCTATAGAGGGCACAATGTACAGAACAATAGAACGACGTTAGACTCCTGGCAGATCCTTTTGAGCCCAGTGTTGCATATCCCATGCGCATTTGCACGGTAATCACAGCTGATGCTGTGACCAGTCAAGAAAAACCTCACCGACATGCACGAATGGGACATCCAGGCTACACCCAGGGTCTCCAACATGTATATTGCGAGCTACTGGTAGCTCATCTGATGCTTCCCAGTAGCTAGGCGCATCAGACGCCAAAATGAGCAGTGTGTGTTTATTCTGGTGTCTGAAGTCACTGGGCCTCTTCTTCTGACCCCCCAACCCTCATCCACCCCTACCTGCAAAGCAAACAGTCAAAAGCTATGCACACCTGGACTTGAAGGGCTCAGGCAATGTCCCAACAAGGGGTTAACTATCAATAACGAAAGTCAATGGGAAATGTGTGTTGTGGCCGATGTCACCAAGAGGTGCAGATGATGGCTGATTGGAAAGAGAAGGGGTGCATAAATCTGCATCATGCCATGTGAAGCAAAGATGGGGAAGTGATTGTTTCGTCTTACTGTGTTTCTTTAGATTTATTTCTGTTAGCATTATTTTGACTGCTTGTAATTGTATTTTATCAATAAAAATTAGGTAAATGAAGCCACAACTTTAAAAACAATCTGTTTCAGTCCTAGATTGCAAGAAAAAAGGTGTATCTAGCGGAAAGTGTGCTGTTTATGGTAAAACTGTAAACAATGATTTTATTTTTATTGAAAGATAATGTTAATGTTAATTAATCTTGTATCGCGCACTGTTTTCACTTGCATTGTCTCTTGGCTCTCTGGCAGATCTGCAATGGAAGGATGGTTGCAGGGTTTGTTTGTGGGGTTGAGAGGGCGAAGAGCAAGAGAGTTGTGATGTGCAGTTGGCAGCTTCAGTTCGGAGACTTCTCATCTCCAACAGCCTATCTGCACGTGACGCATCTCCCATCCCCCACAATCCATCCTGGTGCAACACACTCCTCACCCTTAAACAATCCATGTGGGTGGATCACATAATTAGGCACAATTAAAGGCAAGGTATCGCTACCCTACACCATTAGGCCATAGGCAAAATATGGCTGCTTTACACAATTAGGTCAAATGTAAAATATGACTACCGTATAAAATTAGGCACAATTCAAAGTAAGTTATGGCCATGTTACACAATTAAGCACAATTAAAGGCAAGGATTGGCCACCTTACACAATTAGGCCAAATGCAAAACATGGCTACTTCACACAACAAGGCCAAATGCAAAATATGGCCACCATACACAATTAGGCACAGTCCAAGGCAAGGTATGGCTTCCTTACACAATTACGCACAATTCAACGCAAGGAATGACCACCTTACACAATTAGGCACCATTAAATGCGAGGTATGGCTACCTTACACAATTAGGCTAAATGCAAAATATGGCTACCCTACACAATTAGGCCAAATGCAAAATATGGCTACCCTGCACAATTAGGCACAGTTCAATGAAAAATATGGCTGACTTGCACAATTAGGCTCCATGAAAAATATGGCTACCTTGCACAGTTAGGTTAAATGCCAAATATGGCTACTGTACACAATTAGGCTAAATTCATGTAGGTACATGATAATTAGGTAGTAAGAGTGGTGGGGTTTTACTGGAGTACAGTAAGGGCTGTACTCCCCACCCACAACATGCTTAACTTATCAGTCGCTGTAGGTTGTCTGCGTCAGGTGTCCCAGGTGAACACGGGCAAACATGGAGTTGAGTTGCTTAGTCGGGAGCTGCCCTTTGCTGTCCGAGCAGGACTGCTCTTGGCGGACTCAGTTAAGGGCTCAGCCTTCTGAAATCACACCACCAATCAGGGCCAGGGGGTGCGGCGGGAAGGATGGAGGAGTACAAGGGAGGGGTCGGGGAAGGAAGGCTAGCGGGGAGCGGGTCGAAAGGGGAAATAAAACAAAGAAAAAAGAAAAGAAAATGAGAAAAGACCCCCAAAAAATGAACAGAGCACATAAAGGGAGGATGGAAGATGGAGGGGCACTTGGGGGCACTCACCTCAGCTGACCAGGACTCACGGTGGAAAGAGAGTGCCCTTGTCACTGCCTCAGAGGTGGCTGAGCACCCTGAAATCACACCACCAATTAGGGCCAAGGGGAGGAGGAGGAGGGAGGGAGAAGCACAGAGGAGGGGTCAGGGAAGGATGGTTTGTACGGGGAGTGGGTGGAGAGGTAAAGAAAGCAAAGAAAACAAGAAAAGACCCAGAAAAATGAACAGAGCACAGAGAGGGTGGTCGGAAGATGAAGGGGCACTTGGGAGCACTCACCTCAGCTAACCAGGATGCACAGTGGAAAGAGAGTGTCCTGGTCACTGGCTCAGCTCCCTGAAATCACACCACCAATCAGGTCCATGGGATGCAGTAGTGGGGAGGGAGAAGCACAGGGAAGGGGTCAGGAAAGGAAGGCTGGTACGGGCAGCGGGTGGAGAGGGAAAGAAAGCAAAGAAAAAAAAGAAAAGAAAACCTAGAAAAGACCCCAAAAAAGCGAATGGAGAGCAAAGAGTGTAGATGGAAGATGGAGGGGCACTTTGGGCCACTCACCTCAGCTGGCCATGATACACGGTGGAAAGAGAGAGTCCTGTTAACTGACTCGGAGGTGGTCATTAGTTCACTGTTTTAAGGCAGTAGTGCCCCAATTGTATTAAAGGTTAACATGGAATGTGGTGATATGGCGGAGCCCACCTATATGCATCTCCCAATACAGGAATTCAAGCGCTAAGAGCAAATGTACATTTTTGTAAATGTGGAAAACTGCTAGAGGCACTGCTTTCTAGTCCTTTTTTGCTTACATTCATAAAACTATACAGACATGTAAAATGACATCTGATATCAATACCAGAACTTAAAAAACATGATTTGATAGTTCTGTTTTGCGAAACAAGAGTACAAATGAAGTAATTAGCTGAGAAAAGTGAGCAGTGGTTTGTATGTATATATTTTGGTATGCTAGGATTAGCAGAATTTAAACCTAGTTACTAACAGAACTGTTCAGAACAGGGTGGTGAATACAGGGAGAAAACATTGAAGGGAGCTCTGATATGGGAGACTAATTAATATGGTTGATCATCTTTGGTTATATAAACAAATCAGGAGATCTACTGAGATCTGTGGGGAACCTGAATGCATATGTGGAAATTCTGGAAGGGGAATTTCAGCCTTTCATTACTGGGTTGAAATGGTACAAGTTATGCACACCTTTATTGCAAAGAATTGGGCAAAACACCATACAAGTTACATGTTTTTCTCTTGCATGTGGAAAATTCCAATAGATGCCTATTCACCGATAGTAGGCAGGATATGGCAGCACTGTGCCATGACTGCCACTGTAAAACACATGTTGATGTCAATGCACAAACTATGTCATAATTGTCCTTTTAAACTATTTTTGGGGATGTTGAAGCCCTCAATGTGTCTGAGAAAGCCAGGCATGGCCCTAGGTCATGTATCAGAATGACCTGCATGATGCCTTCAGGGAAGGGCAGCAATCTGTGAGCTATTCTCTGCAATACTGCCTCCTTCATGAAAGGCCGATGGGTGGCAGGTTGCCACTCATTATGAAGAAGTTGCCCTTTGCTACAACCATACTCTATTTGCTCAAAATATTTGTCTGGTTGAGTTGTTATATAATTCGTGCACGTAAGTCATGGCTATAAAACTGAACGTTATGTTAGCCCTTGATTTACACTTTTTTAATCTAACATATTGACATGGTTTCCACATGTTCACTTTTAATATTCCCAATTATCTTGACATAAAAACGTTTCATGGTAGTCAACAAAGTAGTCTTAGGCTTACTTTTCCTTACCTGAATTCTGTGACCTGGCATGAAATTGATTTGCATGAATTGGGGATATGCTAAACTGGCCATGGATTTAATTTCTTGACAAAGTAGAAGGCAGCATATTGTTGGGAAGAAGGGGCGAAAGTCCCAGGCCCGCAGCAGTTCAGGACAAGGTGATTGTCAAAGGAAACAGTGCAGGAGAGTAGAATATTGAAGGGGGGAGGGAGGCCCACTCATAGAAGTTAGATTGTAATAGAAACATAGTGAATTGTATAATTAGAACCACATGTGTAACAAAACCCCATTTTCTCTCTCTCTCACTCTCCTTTATTGTATCATATCAGTAGTACATGCAACCCAGGAGGAATGTGCCCAGCAAGGCCAAAGGAGACCCGAATGAATCTTCAAAGAGCAATCCCCGAACACAAGGGTTGAGAGCTTTAGGCCCTCGCCATTCCAGATCCTTAAGATATAGCGCCCTGAGAACCCCAAATTTCAGACATAAACATTTAAGCCATGGCCATAAAACTGTAAAGTGACCAATGGATCTGGAAGATCAGATAACAGGGAGTGGCTTCCCCGACTATTAGTTCATGTGATTTGTGCTGCGAGATGCCAGGAGAGAAGGTAACATATGTATGCCTTGGGTGGGAAAGTTCGGAAGGAGTCGGCGTGTCTGGGAAAGGAACAGGTGTTCATGTAGTTCTGAGGAGTTATCGCGACCTCTAAAGTAGCTGCCTCGTTCATGTCCTTGGTACCAGGTGCACTGCAGAACTGAGAAATAATGTGTTGTGTGTGTAACTCAATTGCCAATTAATGCTTTATATTTCGTTGATGAAAGAAGATCCCCATGTGAAAGAAGATGGACAGGGGATGCTGGGACTAATCTCCTGGTATCCCATATGGAGCAGGCTATATGTGTATAGGGTTGCTCCAACCAGCCACCTGGATTTGTAACCTATTTGATGTATGTCCTTAAAAGCTATTGCTCATGCTGTTTTCATCAGAACGCTCCATGACAGCAGAGTCCTTTGTTGACACATACTTTATATTTTTATGAGATTAAACCTTGTTCTCCTTGCAAGAGGTATGCTGGCCCTTTTGCCCTAGTGGTTTGTATTTTTTCTGGTGTGAGCATTGAGGGGTGACTCTACATTTTTGGAGACCCCAACATGATCCCAGATTTTCCGCAGAGATGGAGGATTCCAGGCTGCACACCTGGAGTGGCGGCACCCACCTGCAGTAACCAGTCCCAAGCCCGTAACCCGTAGTGGTGTAAAGGAGCATTTTGACAGAATTCCTGTCTGCTCTTTGGAGCGGGGTGCGGCTCCTAGGAGGGTGCAGGCTGTTAATGGGACCCTGTGAGGGAGGAGCTCAGGAGAACGCGCTGATGTAAACACACCTCTTGTGGGCAAAAACAATGGAGGCAGACACTTAGGAGGGAATTGGGGGAACAAGATAAAAGGGTGTGTGAGTTTGTGTCAGATGAAGAGGAAGTAACAAGGGTGCAGGGCAGAATGGTGTGTGACTGAGTTGGGTAGTGTATAGAGATCACGTGGCTGTTATACATATTTTGGACTACTATTATGAGTATATAAGAAGGGAAACAGAGTAGTGGGATCCTGTCTGATGCAGGGGAGAAGATGGCGCCATATTTTGAAATGTGATAAGATAATACAAAAGTAGGGGCTCCGTATGGCTAGAGAGCTCAAATTCCTGTGCTCAATATATTCCAGGTGAGGGAATAACGAGACGTAGTGGTTGTTAATTTGGTTTATTTTTTGTAGCTTGTTGTTTTATATTTTACAATTGTATTGTGTAGTGAGTGGGAGCAATGGGAGGGCCTGTGGAAAATTAGTGTGGGTATTGTATGTAGGGAGAGTGTGCATTGGTGTATATGTGTAGTGATTGAGAAGGAAGGGAGTGTGGGTAGGGTCGCGAGAGGGGAGCGGTAGTGAGTGACTGGTAGGAACGAATAGGACGAACTATATCTTGTATATCGTGTGACCTTATTGCATATAAAGTCTTTTATCATTGGGCTAATTACGCCATTGGAGTATGTGTGCAGTGCATTGTCATTGTATAAAGACAAAATTGAAAAATATAATTAGCAGTGGGCGGCGGAGACACCGAGGGGAATGTTACGCCCATGGCCAGGGCAGGCGACAAACATAGAAGGATACTGGAACACATGCACACATTTCTGGGAGCCAAATATAAAGGTAAAAAGCTCCAAAGGAGGAAAGAGATTCTAAAATTATTGAAGATGGTGGAAGACATAGAGGATAATGATAAGTGCAAATCTCAGTGTGAAAACAGCCTACCTCCAAGTGTAGATAAGGTGGCAGTACCCAAGGAGAAAAAGGTATCTGTGCCCCCAGTAAGGGGCTACCAAAACCTTTGCACCCCAGGATAAACTAATCCAACATATGTGCCTTCACCCGCCACAGCACCATCTCATCTATGCCACCACCCCCATACCAAACAAATGCCAACACTGCAGTACTAAAGGATAGGAAACCACAGAAAGAGTTAAATGAGTCCTTAAAGGCGGCGCAGGTAGAATGGGCACGGTTGAGGGCCCTCAAGGAATAAGGGAGCAAATAAGGGTGTGCACTAGATGAATGGGGGGCTTGGGATATCTTATTCATATTAGACAGCACTGCGATTAATGATGTTGATATTGAGAAGGGGGAAAGTGGTGAACAAGGAGCAGAGATGGTAGATTACGGAACAGTGAGGTCAGATGAGAGTATACACAGAGAGATGGAGGAAGACAAATGGGACACCATGGATGAATTGGAGGAGGAGGCACAAGCAGTTACCCCACTGGTAGAGAGCTTGTGGGGTCTGCAGTTGAGGAATAGATTTAGGCGGGCAGCAGTAGCAAGGAAAAAGACAAGTGACAGCAAGAAGGCAAGAAGGGGAGTGGGCATGCAGTTGCCATTATTGCAAAAGGCCTGGGAGGGCACAGTATGTCCCCTGGGCCCAGATGGACAACAATAATTTGATTAAAACGCTCCTGCGCCTCAATGCCGGGCTGTGAAATGGATATATGCTTTTGAAAAACAAACAGCTGTGATCCCTTTAGCAGTGGGATATATAAAACGCTTGCTTGTGGCAATTGTGGGAGATCAGACAGGGGATGTTTGGGTTAAGGCTGGATACCAAGGAGTAAAAATAGATGATGATACACATGATGGGGCATACTTTAATGACATAAGAGCGCAGGTGTGGGCTGTCCTTCAGTGGGCATAGCCTGATACACTGGATTTGCAGTCCATAATGCAGTAAACAATGGGGGATGATGAAGACCCCGCTCAATACATTCTGAATGTACAGGAGATGTGGAGGGTAGAGATGGGGGAAGAGTGGGACCGATCAGTTCTGCTTTTCTATGTTGTTATCAAAAGGCGATTGCCCACGGAGGTACAGAAAGCTCTCAATAAGATCATCGGCATTGAAGCAAAAGGGTGTGCGAAATACTATAATTATACATCACTATAAGCGAATCAAAGAAAGAGAAAAGGAATCGGCACAAAGGTTGCAGGCTGAGGAAGTGAAACTGGTACAGAAAAAATTGGCACCAAAGATTTGGTAGAGCAGGCAGCAGTGCGAACAGACACAACAACAGCAGCATTTTGTCCAGACAGAGGTAAGTGGAATGGTGGATCTCAGTCACAGTACCCGGAGTGGTACCAAGGAGGTCAGCAGTGTGGAAGGGGAGGATTCCAAGGCAGAAGCGAGGGCAGAGGTGGATTTGGAGGAATGGGCCAGAGATGTGGAGCAGGACCAGTTCATTGTTGGGGATTCAGAAAATAGATCATTTTGCAATTGTATGTATAGAAGTATGGGAGTAGGATACAACTCATATATTCCTGCAGGCCCAATGCAGCAACAGCACTTCCCTGCACCCGATGCCTACATCTATACCCTATGAAATACAACAAGCATTTACACAGCAGCCACTATGATCCCCTCAAACACAGTTGCCTGTCCTGTCTGGCGCCCCAACTCAAGCTGTAGCGCCAAGCCAATCATACCGCACTCCCATGCCTGGAAACAATGCCGTTCCAAATGGGACAGTGACACAGTATCGGTGAGTGAGTGTCCTGGGAGGCAACCCGTTCACGTTCCCAGGTAATAATAAATATCCTGACTAGGACAGCCCACAGAAAGCTCTTGCATGCCCAGTTTTGCCCGTGACTACCCAACCTGACGAGGAACCGTCGGTGGGCCTGAGATAGGAAATAAACAATTCATCTTTATGGTTGACACCGGTGCCACTAAATCATGCATTAGTGAAGGAAATTTCCCATTATCGGGTGAAAATCTCGACACACAAGGATTCTCTCGGGCTGTCACAATGGTTCCATTACAGAAGATGTAGCCATCAAGATAGGAGGTAATGTGCTGTGTGCACCTTAATTGTATTCGGAAACCTCACCAGTAGATTTGTTAGAGTGTGACCTCCTTGGCAATTTAAACATGACCATCTCCTTTACAGAGCGGGAAATAATATGTGCTACCATAGGAATGTGTGCTATGAGGGCAACAGTGATCATGCATGCTACAGGAGGGGAGGTGGTAGATTGCGGTATTCCTGTTAATCCTGATATGTTCATGTATGGGATTACAGTGTTACTTGATACAGTGCCCCAGATTGGGAGGGCCCGTTGGCGGACACCATCTGTTTTTATCTTCAGACCTGTTGTGACCCCAGAGCTTGTGGCAGGGACAATACTCTCACTGGACTAGCAAGGGTTGGTGGTGTCAGAGAAAAAGATTGTTGCTGTTGGGACTGATTCAGACCGGTGTGAGTGGCGCACTGTATTGCACATTGAACCAACAGTACCCCTAAAAGAAGTGACAGATGCAGAATTGTTTGTGGACCGTGTTGATGATGAAGACATAGTGTTGGCTATTTGGATACCCTGTGAGATAATGGTGCAGTATTGTAAAGTACAGTCTTCCATGATGGCCTTTGTGGAAGCGCCCTCCTTCACTGAAACAGATCTAGAACAGGTTCCAGAGAGGTTATGGACACACAGTGACCACAAAGTCGGCCTCTTACAGGGGGTGGCCCACATGTAACGCTCACATGGCTCCCACGGAGGCGCTGGTCTAGTCTGGGTTGCTGTGGCCTCTTCAAGAGTGATGTGCAGAACTCGGACCACCGATTGAACAGGACCCCCAAATTTTGCTTGTCTGGCCCGTAGGAATATCCTTCTGCAGATGAGAAAGGGGATTAACTGTCTGCAGAATAGTGTGCTTGCTCCCCCCTTTTCCCCCTTCGTTCCTCTCTGACTTCCTCCAAAACCCCCGGTTTAAGCTCACCTTATGGTTTGGAAGGATGAACTCTCCATCCTGCTTCTGGTGCAGGGGGGCGCGTTCGTCCAGTTACTTCACTGGTTTTCAGAATGGCGCTGGCAAAATCCACTTGACTTTTCTGAGCGATACGCCGTGCCGTAAGTATGAAGATTCAAAAGTTCAAGTGTGAGCCTCTTTTTATGTTGTCTTCCTAACCTGTGATCTGTCCTTTATTTCAGGTGCAGAACGAAGGCGATGCGTTGAGGGGTTAAATTGCCGATGGTAAAATCAGGTGAGTTAGTGATGAGGGCGATCCCTCTAAATGTCTTTATAATTCCCCAGTAATGTCTTTTGTCCTTTCCCCATAGGGGCCGGGGTGCGGTACCTGCCAACGAAGCGGCGCCAACCCGAAATATGGAATGGTTCACCAAGAAAAGCCGGTAAGTATTATGGCTGAAAATTTGGCTTTCCTCCTGTGTTCCCTCTGCTCACCTTTTGTCTCTTCTTGCTGAGATGTGGCGACCGGTGCTGACAGCCACGATGGAGCCGGGAGATGTCTCGAGAACAGGCAACGTGATGCTTTTAAATGGAAGTCTTTCTTCAAGAATGCTGGCGTGAAGATTCCGGATGCAGGTAAGAAGTTTGAATAAGTTCTTGGTTTTCACCTTTCTCTTCTCTTCTTTCCTTACACGTGTTCCAGGTTCGAGGCGGGCGTGGCTGGAGTCCAGGTGCAGGAGCAGACATGGTGAGCGTTCAGCTGCTGGGATGCAGAACAACGCGAAGCACGTGTGGCTGTCCGGGCGTGGCTTAAATAGCCTTGGAAGAAGTCCTAGGTAAGTATTCTTCCACAGCCCCACCCAAGTAACAAAATACTCCCTTCAGTAAAATAGTCCCTCCTAAGCCTCATTTGGCTTGGGTCTTCATGCAGCATGGTCTGCATCAGGTGAGTATGCAGCATGGTCTGCATCAGGTAAGTGCACCAAACACTTTCCTTTATGAGCCTGGCGCCTATGGCGCCAGGACTGATGTCCAACATGAGCCTGGCGCCAAAGGCGCCAGGACAGAGTCCAAAGAGCCCCTATAAGGGGCCGCTGGGCTTTTACCCGGGGGCATGATGCCTGCTCCCGGGGGTGCTGGGCCTGGCCTGGTGCTCCGGGGGTAGGCATCTTGACAGCACTCCCCCCCCCAAGGCCCCTCCCAAGGTCGTTCCCTCTGGAGGTTTCGGTTTGTTTGGGAAATTCCGATGGAACCTTTTTACTAGCCGAGGTGCATGTACGTGGTCGCTGGGTTCACAAGACCTTTCCTGAGGCCCGTACCCCTTCCAATCAATTAGATAGAAAAGTTTTGATTTTGAGATCTTAGAATCCAAAATGTTCTTCACCTCGAATTCAGGCTCCCCATCTATCTGGGTTGGTCTGGTGGCTTTGTTAATCTGGTTCCTGGTTGCACTGGTTTCAAAAGTGACACATGAAAAACAGGGTGAATCCACATGTTAGCTGGTAGATCTAGCTTGACTGCCACTGGGTTAATTATAGCTTTGATCGAGTAAGGGCCTAAATACCTTGGATTAAAAGTCCGAGGTCCCTTGAGCGATAAGTGTTTGGTAGCCAACCATACTTGATCCCCTATTTGGTATGGAGGCGCCTCTCTTCGATGCAGATCCGCATTCTTTTTGTATTTCCCTTTCGCATGTTGTAAGTGTGCAGTTGCATCCTTGAAGGCTTGAGTAATCGTAGAATGCAAATGGTCCACTGCGGGCATTTCAAGGCTCAAAGGTGAGTCCAAGGTACGAGGGTGATGTCCATACAGGGTATAAAAGGGGCTCTGACCAGTTCCAGAATGTATCGAGTTATTGTATGCATATTCAGCCACCCATAAAATATCCTTCCACTTACCCTCCGATTGGTGCAACATACATCGTAGATATTGTTCAAGGGTCGGTCTGGTTCGTTCTCTCCGTCTGACCATCGGTCTGTGGGTGGTGGCTGGTTGAGAGTCTTACGTCGATTTGTGCCAGTTGACAACACTTTTTCCAAAAATGAGAAATAAACTGGCTTCCCCGATCGGAGACTAGTATGGACGGGAATCCATGCAAACGGATGATATTTTCGAGGAATTCCTTGGCAAGAACAAAAGCTGAAGGTAATCATTTCAACGGAAAAAAATGGGCCATCTTGGAAAATAAATCCACCACAACCAGAATAGTATTGTATCCATTACAAGAGGGCAGGTCCGTGATAAAATCTAGTGACAAGGTGTGCCAAGGTGCTGGTGGAATGTCTAAGGGTTGAAGAAGACCGGCGGGTTTTGTTTTTTGACCTTTGTTTTGGGCGCAAACTCCACAGGACATCACGAAAGATTTAATATCCTTTCGCCAGGAAGGCCACCAGAATTGTTGTTTAATTTTTTCCTCTGTTTTAGCAATGCCAGGATGTGCTTCCATCAGAGTATCATGATGACGGGAAATAACCAGTTCTTGCAAATCCTTTTCTGGCAAAAATTAGCCTCCTTGGAAGTAAGGTAAGCCATCGTTGACTGAAAAGTAAGACCCCCTTTTGATCCAATCCTGCAAGGCTGAAGAGTCCAGGAATTGTTTTACCCGTGCTTGAATGTCTTCAAGGGTTTGTAAAGTGGTTATCCCCAAAATTCTTTGTTCGGGAATTATCGGCACAGGTTCTGAGTTTGTGTCCATTTCTCCCATTCCAATTCGAGATAGCGCGTCCGCTTTGCCTTTCTTACAGCCGGGACGGTAAGTGATTACAAAATCGAACTCAGCAAAGAACAAAGCCCATCGGAGCTGTCGTGAAGACTGAGCCTTGGCAGTTTTTAAATATTGTAAATTTCGGTGATCAGTGATCACGGTGATGGTATGCCTGGCGCCAAGAAGATAATGCTGCCAAGCCTTAAAGGCGGACTTAATGGCTAATAATTCCTTATCGGTGATTGCATAATTTATCTCCGGCGGCGAGAACTTTCTGGACCAAAATGCTACGGGGTGCAGTTGGTTGGTTTCGGGGTCTCTCTGAGACAGGACAGCTCCCATGGCTAAGCTGGACGCGTCGGTTTCGACTATACATGGGAGATCGGGACGCGGGTTTTTCAAAATAGGTGCGCACGTAAATTTAGCTTTCAATTCCTGAAAGGCCTGTTCAGCTTCCTCGGTCCATTCAAAGCGTTTTTTTTTCCGCAAGAGTGCAGTGATGGGTTGCACCACACGTGAAAATTCCGGGATAAACCTGCGATAAAAATTGGCAAAACCAAGCATGCTTTGGACACCTTTCACCGAACTAGGTGATGGCCATTTGAGGATGGCATCCACTTTCCGTGAATCCATTCGGACCCCTTTAGGTGTCAGGATGAATCCAAGAAACTCAACCTCGGTGGTATGGAAAACGCATTTTTCCAGCTTTGCAAACAGTTTGTGCTGGCGCAATTTCTCTAGGACGGCCCTGACATGTTTTCTGTGATCTGATTCCGAAGAGGAGTACACCAGAATGTCATCGATATACACGACAACACAGACATCGATGAGTTCCCGAAGGACATCGTTCATGAAGAATTGGAAGGCAGCAGGCGCGTTGCACAACCCGAAAGGCATCACCTGGTATTCGAATAGTCCATATTTTGTACGGAAGGCCATTTTCCATTCGTCGCCTTCTTTTACTTGTACCAGATGATAAACCCCCCCGGAGATCTAACTTGGTGTATACGCAAGCGTCCTTCACCTGGTCAAGGAGTTCAGGGATCAAAGGCAGAGGTAACGATTTTTAACAGTTATCTGGTTCAATGCGCGGTAATCGATACAAGTTCTAAGGTCACCTTCTTTTTTTGGCACGAAGAACAAAGCCGAGGATGCCGGAGACTTTGACGGGCGAATGAAACCATTGGCTAGTTATTGATCTAAATATTGTCTCAAATGCAGATTCTCCGGTTCAGTAAGGGCATAAATCCTGCTACAAGGGGGTTGTGCACCGGGCACCAGATCGATTTGGCAATCGTACGATCTGTGAGGAGGTAACATGTTGGCCTGTTCCTTTTGGAAGACGTCCTGAAAGTCTTGGTATTCCGGAGGTAGTTGCATGGAGACAGAGGTTACAGATGCTAGACTGATCTTCAGATTTTCTGGGTAGCAGGTTTGTGCACAATCTGGGAAGGTTATTCTCTTCGCTCGCCAATCAATTCGAGGATTATGTGTCTCTAACCAAGGGATTCCGAGAATAACCTGAAACTGTGGAGCCTTGATTACATCAAACATAACTGCCTCCCGATGGCCGTCCGGACCTACAAGTGTCACCTCAGCTGTGGAATGTGTTACCGGTCCAGAGGCAATTTCGGTTCCATCAACTGTGGTGATGACATCTTTGCTGGTTTTAGGACGCAGAGGGAGGTTAATCCTGCAGACCAATTCACGATCCACATAGTTTCCTATAGCCCCACTATCGATGTATGCCTTTATTGCATGCAACCGCTTAGGCTGTTCCGGATCTACGAGGACCATTGGCACAATGAAATGCGAGGTCTGAGAGTTAGTTTTCAAGCTCGGCAAGCGGACCCCTACGCTTGTCGGGCGTGGTCGTTTCCCGATACAGAGTTTTCATGGATTTTATCAGCGGCTCCTACCACCTTCTTGGGTGGCTTTGCCGGGCAATCTCGTAGAAAGTGTCCAGAGGACCCACAATAAAGACATAATTGCATCTGCCGTCTTCTTTCACGTTCCTTTTGAGTTAGAGGTCCTTTAACCCCTCCGATTTGCATTGGCTCAGAGGCTTCAGCCCCCTTGAGGTTAGCGTGGGTCTTGACCAACACCCGGGTCTCAAACTTGGAGCGATCTGCTTTTCTGTTTTGCAATCTGTGATCCAATTGGACCACTAAGTCTATATATTCTGAGCATTCTTGGGGCGGATTTACAACTTGGGCCAGGACATCTTTAAGTTCTCCGCGTAGACCTCGATAAAATAACGTGATTCTTTTATCCTCTGGCCACCCAGTTTCCACAATTAGTCTATTAAAGGTTGCAATGTAGGATAGGAGGTCTTGATTGCCCTGTCGTAGAGATAGAAGTTCGTCATCCAGAGCCTGCCCCTGGGAGTGACGAGCAAATAACCTTTCCATGCTTGCTTGAAATCCTTGAAAATCACCAAGAATCGGGTCATCTTGAGTTACCAGTGGAACTGACCAATCGGCAGCACTGCCGCTGAGATATGACAATACAAAGGCTACCTTGGTCTGGTCATTAGGGAAGGCCCCAGGTCTGCATAGGAAATGCAAACGACACTGATTCATGAATACGGCGAATCGTTTGGGGTCCCCAGCAAAGCGTTCGGGTGGGGCCAGCAGTATTTTTCCAGGTAGATTAATCTGCACCGGGTTACTGGAAAGCACAGGAGCGGGGTTCCCCCCGGAACCGGGTAAAGGAGTATGTCCAGCTTGACCTTGCAAAAGCTGTCTAGCCAGGTCATCAGCTCTTTCCTTTGTTACAATCACTTCCCTCCTGAGAGCATTAGTCTCTTGACGAGCGGCGTGTACTTCGGCCCGTAATTCCCCCAGTAGTTGGGCCAACTGGTCAGTCTCAGAAGTTTCCATAGCGCCTGGGTGGGAATTTGTAGGAAGGCTTCGCATTCTGTAACGCTCACCTGGCTCCCACGGAGGCGCTGGTCTAGTCTGGGTTGCTGTGGCCTCTTCAAGCGTGATGCGCAGAACTCGGACCACCGATTGAACAGGACCCCCAAATCTTGCTTGTCTGGCCCGTAGGAATATCCTTCTGCAGATGAGAAAGGGGATTAACTGTCTGCAGAATAGTGTGCTTGCTCCCCCCTTTTCCTCCTTCGTTCTTCTCTGACTTCCTCCAAAACCCCCGGTTTAAGCTCACCTTATGGTTTGGAAGGATGAACTCTCATCCTGCTTCTGGTGCAGGGGCGCGCGTTCGTCCAGTTACTTCACTGGTTTTCAGAATGGCGCTGGCAAAATCCACTTGACTTTTCTGAGCGATACGCCGTAAGTATGAAGATTCAAAAGTTCAAGTGTGAGCCTCTTTTTATGTTGTCTTCCTAACCTGTGATCTGTCCTTTATTTCAGGTGCAGAACGAAGGCGATGCGTTGAGGGGTTAAATTGCCGATGGTAAAATCAGGTGAGTTAGTGATGAGGGCGACCCCTCTAAATGTCTTTATAATTCCCCAGTAATGTCTTTTGTCCTTTCCCCATAGGGGCCGGGTTGCGGTACATGCCAACGAAGCGGCGCCGACCCAAAATGTGGAATGGTTCACCAAGAAAAGCCAGTAAGTATTATGGCTGAAAATTCGGCTTTCCTCCTGTGTTCCCTCTGCTCACCTTTTGTCTCTTCTTCTCTCCCCTAGGTGCAGAGATGTGGCGACCGGTGCTGACAGCCGCGATGGAGCCGCAAGATGTCTCGAGAACAGGTGAGTGAAGCGCGGCGCTGCAGCGAGCAACGCAATGCTTTTAAATGGAAGTCTTTCTTCAAGAATGCTGGCGTGAAGATTCCGGATGCAGGTAAGAAGTTTGAATACGTTCTTGGTTTTCACCTTTCTCTTCTCTTCTTTCCTTACAGGTGCTCCAGGTTCGAGGCGGGCGTGGCTGGAGTCCAGGTGCAGGAGCAGACACGGTGAGCGTTCAGCTGCTGGGATGCAGAACAACGCGAAGCACATGTGGCTGTCCGGGCGTGGCTTAAATAGCCTTGGAAGAAGTCCTAGGTAAGTATTCTTCCACAGCCCCACCCAAGTAACAAAATAGTCCCTTCAGTAAAATAGTCCCTCCTAAGCCTCATTTGGCTTGGGTCTTCATGCAGCATGGTCTGCATCAGGTGAGTATGCAGCATGGTCTGCATCAGGTAAGTGCACCAAACACTTTCCTTTATGAGCCTGGCGCCAAAGGCGCCAGGACAGAGTCCAAAGAGCCCCTATAAGGGGCCGCTGGGCTTTTACCCGGGGGCATGATGCCTGCTCCCGGGGGTGCTGGGCCTGGCCTGGTGCGCCAGGGGTAGGCATCATGACACCACATTCGAATAACACTAAAGCAAGGTACAGTACTGCCCCAGGTGAAACAATATCCACTGTCCAGAGAAACGGAGGAACGTATAAGAGATACCATCACTGCACTTCTAAATCAAGGAATTATTGGGCCCTCTAAGTCCCCATGTAACACAGCCATATACCCGATAAAAAAGGCAATGGGGTCAACTTGGAAAATGATCCAGGATCTGCGCCCCTTAAATGACATTTTACAGGTGGAGTTTTTGATTGTTCCTAACCGTGCCAGCATTTTGTGTAGCATCCCAAACCAAGCAACACATTTCACTGTAGTGTACTTGAGAAATTCCTTCTCCATACCCGTGCACCCACAATCTCCATACCTCACTGAGTTTCTGCATGCCAGAAAGTGGTACGAGCAGACAAGATTACCCCAGGGGTACTGAGGTTTACTGTGAATCCCCTAGTATCTTTAACAGGATATGACATGCAGATTTGCGAAACATGCAGGTGTCCAGTACTATCATTCAATATGTGAATGACTTACTTCTATGCAGTGATAATGAACAACAATGTTGGGATCACACTCTTACAGTTGCTAGCATATACAGGGTACAAGATAGACAAAGCAACGTTACAATACTGCCTTCAGGAAGTTCTCTACTTGGGACAATTAATATCGGTCCATGGAAAGAAAATAATACCAGAACATGCTGCATCAGTGTGCAGGGACCCCCAGCCAAAGACTGTCAAAGAAATGCAGAAGTTTCTCTGCCTGTGTAATTACTGCAGGGCGTGGATCCTTGATTAAACCGCATACACTGGGCCCTTTTTACAAGTCCTTAATGAAGCATAGAAAACAGACAACAAGATATCCTGGACAGAGGCCATTCTCACAAACCCCGACTGTACTCAAGAGTTTTACATATTCTCTCATTGTAATGGCCAATTGATGACAGCTGTACTCACTCAGAAAAGCACTAAGGTTCACAAGCCATTCAGTAATGCTGGGTCAGTTCCCTTGCAAAGAGGTGCTTGCTGCTGCTGCTTTTGCAATTGAGAAGAGCTCCACAATTACTATTGGGTGTTCCATAACACTGTATGTGGAGCATGCATTATTTGCCATCATTGAACATTCAAAATCAACTCTGACCACGCAGCGGGCATCCATATATGAAGTTATCCTATCCAGCCAAACATCTGCTGCGGTGCAAGACAGTAAATCCCACCACTTTTCTGACAGAACTGTGCACTGAGGAAGACCTTGTCAGACATGACTGTGCAACTTTTCAAGGGGAGGATGAGGACATACCAAAAACAAGAGACAATCTGCTTGAGGGTGGACAAATGCTTTTCGTTGATGGGCCAGCAATTGTTGACCAGTGAACAGGCCTGAGACATACTGGTGCAGCACTTGTCTGACCAGTGGACATAGAGTATGAGGTGATGGTGCTAAAAAGGTAACCCATGCAGTACTCCGCCCAAGATGCAGAGCTCATAGCACTTATTGAAGCACTTCTTGTGTCCCAGGGGTGCCGAGTGACTATCTTTTCTGACTCAGCTTATGTCACCACAGGAGTGCATTCAGGGCTAGCACGGTGGAAAGGGAGAGGGTTTAGAAGAGCTGATGGGTCCCCGGTACATTATGCAACATTATCGGATAAACTGATCAAAGCACTTTCACAGCCCTCTGTGATGGCAATGGTTAAATGCTCCACCCATACCAATGATACAGACAAAGTTTCACTCAGCAATGATGCCAGGGATGTGGCGGCCAAACAGGATGCATATCTCCCAGCACCTATCATCTCTGAATATCCAGTAACACCACGAGAATGAGAGCAGTTGCCTGCACCCTACACTTCACTTCCCATAGCACAAATCATCGAAATACAAGGTTGGCCCCACAGAAAGAGGAAGACTTTTGGCAGAAAAGAGGGTGCACACAGTCCACTACTGATTTACTTTGATGACAAGAAAGTATGGGTAAAGCTGCCATGCCATGTGACGTATTGCAGGTCGCTTTCAAGCAGCTGCACTATCCTTTTAATTTGTCAAAGCAGCTCATTGTTGCAGATATACAAGGGCCTCATCACCACTTGGGCGGTAACGGTAACGCTATTAGCGCGGGCGGTACTAGCCCTACCGCCGAACTCCCCGGCGCTAATAGCGCCGGATCACAAGTTTGGCGGTAATGTAAGTCCCCATTCCCCACTGAGCCCATTCAGGAATGCCCCATTGGGCTCAATGGGGAATCTTCGTGCTAATACCGCCGGCGGATTTCCCACCGGCGATAAGAGCGTGAATTTTCGGCGGATTTCCCCCCAGCTCAGAGCTGGGGCGAAATCCACCGAAGCCCTGATTCGGCGGACCCTTAAATCCGGCGGTAATAGCGCTGCCGCCGGATTTAAGGGTTACCGCCGAAGTCGTGATGAGGCCCTTAGTTTGTTCCCAATCTTCAGTACATTTTTGCAAAATTGACGATAAACTGCATCAAATGTCACACATACAGTACTGGTCACACCCTGAGAACAATATACTGGGGTATCTGCGATATACTGCATCAGATAATAGCACCCATTTCTTTAATGAACTCTTTAAGGAAGTGACCGCATTGCTAGGCATCAAGCATCGAATGTGCACAGGCCAACGGGGTTGTGGAGAGGATGGCCTGTTACAGGCCAAACTCTCTAAATTGTGTGCCACACTACAAAGAAATTGGGTGCACTCTCTCCCCTGGCATTATTCGGTTTGCGCACGCTGCCCTGTATTATCATCATATATTACCACATGAGGTGGTAACAGGCAGACATATGCATACACCTCTATCCACTGTGAGGAGGGCCTCTGATGCTCACAGGGCAGCATCCATTTTGGGTGTGGAATTCAAGGACTACCTGACTGCATTAACACAGTAATTAGATCAATAAAATGTATCTCTCAACAGATAGCACCGCAGCGGTCTGACTAACCAACCAGTGCTGCTTCTACTCCAATGACTTCACAACCGCCTAATTTTTCAACTGGTGATACGGTTTTCGTTACGAACTTTGTATGCAGGTGGAGTGAACCAAGATATAATGGCCCGTTTTCTGTCGTCTATACCACTACATTTGCGGTGAAGGTCCAGGAGCTGCGATATTGGGTACACCTTTCAGATTTTCAGAAGACTGCCTATGCCGCACCCCGCACAACGGCAGTACATAAGTATAAGTACATATAATTTATCAGCAGTACATACGATTTTGAGTTACATATATATTCCATCACGTGCCTCTTCTACCAAAAAGTTGTAATTGGTAATGTTTTAGCATATTCTTCCTGTTTTTTGGTAATTTCTGTTTGCATTACATATTTTTGGTTCTTTCTTCTTGTATATTCTTGCTCTTTTATCTGACATTTTAGAATGTCTGTGAAGTTGCTCATTGGTGCACTGTTTTCCTATGTACAAAATGCAATCAAAACCTAGTTTAGGTTTTGATATGATAGAGGATCTGTACCATCCAGAGATGAGTAACAGCTGGTATTCAGACATGAGATCGGTGGGGAAACAGAGGGTAAATGGGAGCTGTTATATTTTCTCCTTAATACCACACGAGTCAGGGACACCCAAGGTACTAATACTGCAAGAAGTTCAATTTTGGATGCTCAATGTCTTGTTCATCTAGAACTATGTAGATTACAAAGCACATTTCAAGTGCACAGCATTCACCTTGTGATGATGGACCTAGATGAACAGCAGTGTGCCATAATGCAAGCGTGCAGTGTTTGCAAAGGCCATACATGCAGCTAGAAGGAGTGAAGTTCATGGCCAATAAGTGAGAAGAGACTGTGTTGAGCTGCATGGCAGGAGGACTCAAGGACAGAAAAAAGATGCTATTCAGAGGGTGAACGAAGCATGTCAAGAATACTGAGGGAAGCACAAATAATATCAACTGTGCTTCTATAATGCTGGAGATCTCTCTGTGGGCACCTGTGACAAGTGAAATGTGACAATAAACATTCGAGATCTCAAGAAAGGAACAGTCACAGTGATGGATCCCTATTGGGTCTGCACTTCCCACCATCAAAGAGGGGCGTATGCTTGCTGACCATGCTGCACTCAGCTCTTCTCAAGATCCTAATCATGAGACCAGAAAGCTTGGGTGACCCGATACCATCACCAGAGCCCACCGTGTCTGCATCACCAGTACAGCCTCCTGTCTTCTGGATTCTGTCAGAGAAAAAGGAAAACATACTCCTGAAAAGGAAGAAAAGGTCTAACGATTTATCAACAAACTCAGTTCAGATGCTCAAAGATACAGATTGTACAATACAGAAGAGACATTTTTCACTTATCTATTAGTTCCAGGGATACAAGCAGAAGCCACTGCCAAAGGGCTGCAAATAGTTAGATACAAACTGATACAGCTGGCAAATGACACTGAACAAGGCTTCAACGCAATTAAAGTTGAACTGAGTGCAATCCGGTTAATGACGATGCAGAACCAGTATGTGCTTGATCTGCTCTCAGCCATGGAAGGAGGGGTCTGTAAAGAAATTGGAGAATCCTGCTGTACTTACATTCCCCCAAACGATGCAGAAAATGACTCTCTCACTCAAATGATAGAGGCCATGCACCCCCCAAGAGAACACCTGCAGACAGAAGCTGAGATACAGAAGAGTGACTGGTTCAATGATCTTATCTCGTGGGCACCATCGTGGATGGGAGCGAACATCAAGATACTAGTGCCGGTGGTTGTGTTGGTGATTTTCTGCATGTGTCAGTTGGGACTTTGATACTTTGCCAAGGCAATCTCTAATGGTGCAATAATGATGGTTTTAATTGGGGTAAGCAGTGCACATTGCGGTACAAAAGATGGGCAGGTACAAACAGATGACCCAAGTAAGCCCCACATGGTGGAAATAGAGCAAAGTATTGATCTCCCTGGAACAGTTACTATGGCCCCACCTGACCCTGGAAATTATGTGGCGCACTGGGTAGATATAGATGAAGATGAGGCTGCATATATCTTACCTGCACCCCGGAGCAGTATGCTCAAACAGGAGAAGGTTTGCACTCAGTATGTAGAGTGTGGGTGCCTAAAGAAGGTGCATGAAGGTATGAGGAGGCTGAGAGGATATAAGAGAGTTTGTGAATATAGGATTACCAAAAGGGGGGAAGGTTGGGAAGCAGGGGCGAAAGTCCCAGGCTCTGCAGTGATTGAGGACATTGTAGAAGCATACGGTGCAGGAGAGTAGTATATCGGGGGAGGCCCACTCATAGAAGTTAGATTGTAATGGAAACGTAGTGAATTGTAACCTTAGAACCCTGTGTGTAACGAAACCCCATTTTTGAAGGTATACGCCATTTTGAAATTGAGGCCTAGCACCATGGCTATGCTAGCATGATTATAGTAACCCAGAAGGTTAGAAGGGTGTGAGTGCGTCTTTCACTAGCAGCCCTGGCAGCTCCACAGAAGGTTAATTTCCCGAACACACACACAGTCCTTTATTTTATCTTATTGGTAGTTCATGCTACCAAGAAGGAATGCGCCCAGCAAGGCCTTGTAAGGCCTGAATGAGTCTTCAAAGAGCAATCCCACAAGGCGAGAAGTGAGAGCTTTAGGCCCTTACCTGTCCAGATCTTTGTTATAGCACCCTGAGACCCCCAAGTTTCAGATATAAACATTTGAGAACACTAACCAGCCCAAGACCCCTGGCCATAAAACTGTAAAGTGACCAATCAATCAGGAAGATCAGAGAAGGGGGACTGGCTGCCCCCAGGATCAGTTCATGTGATTTGTGCTGCGAGGTGCCAGAGGAGAAGGTAAGAAATGTATGCCTTGGTGGGAAAGTTGGGGAGGCGCGGGCATGACTGGAAAAGGATCGGGGGTTCATGTATTTCTGAGGAGTTATCACAACCTCTAAAGTAGCTGCCTTGCTTATGTCCTTGATACCAAGTGCACTGTAGAACTGTGAAATAATGAGTTGTTTGTGTAACTCAATTGCCAATTAATGCTTTATATTTTTAAGTTGCTATTGTGTCACACAAGGGACTGTGCAGTTACTGATGGGGTTTGAGGTGGCAGATTCAACCCACCTGGAAAGTGCTGCTGCCCCAGTGATACTGACACCTCTAACATAATATAAGTTGCCCCTGCTGCTGCTACTTCCATGTGATAATATCCCTGCAAAAATGGCGCCATACAAGAATGGTGCTGTTTTTTTTACTGCAATATTACCCCATGGAACCTGCGGGGGACATCCCTGCAACACCCATATTTTCTTAAACGGAGTGGGGGACACACTCGCAACCCCTGCTCCCATTTACTCCATAAATGATCCCCATAAATAATGTCACTTATGCCGTTTACTGGCAACTATATGTATGGCAACATTATTTATGGGGATAATATTACCTGATACCCTGCTGCTGCCACTCAACAGATATGAAGACTCAGCAAATAGACCTTTCCTTTACCGACTGTAGGCACGCACACAATTTCAGATACTGCAAGGATGTAACCACATCTGAAACAATGGTTGAATCCTGAAGTGAGGGGGATGTCATCTATGGCTGTGCTATCGAATGTTTGTGAAGTACTCAAATACATTGCCGATGTTTTGGAACAGAACCAATGATATTTGGATCTTTTATGGATGACGCAGTGCTTAATTATTGCACAAATTAGTAAAAGTTATTAAATGTGTCTAAGAGCAGGTGCAGGAGGTGCTCCCAAAGTGGCCAATAGAACTGTGTCATTTGTTTCAACCTGACCAGTGATTCTCGGAGAAACATCACAGCAGTACTAGCTGCCTAGAAGCTTGGTAGCCGGTCCACATAAAGTTTGATTAGTTAAAGACACAGCAGTACGCTGTACAAAGGTTCCTGCATGGATGAATGCTGACACTGCAAAGCAGTGAAGCCGTTGATCGAGGCACGAGTTGCTGTTTCTGTCATTTTCACTAGCTGGTGAGCTGGTTGTCTTTGTATCTTTGCAAAGCTGGGACTCAGGTGAAAGGACCTAGGGCCTCATTATAAGTGTGCTGGTCCGGAAAAAATTCTGGTAATTCAGGCTCTGGCATTTCTTCCGGACTGGCACACTTCAAGTGTGCCGGTGGGGGCCACGCCTCTCCTAGCAGGCTCGACCTGCTGGGAGTTCAGGGCCCTACCAGAAAATAAATGCCTGAATCACCGGCACTGTTACTACTGATTCTGTCAATCCCATCCCCTAGAGTCCTATCGGACTCCATGGAAAAGTGAGCTTACTATATCTCTGCAGCCTAGGATATCTGGTGGCAGAGACGGCAAAGCAGGTTCGCTGGTATCCCATCGTAGTTACATGCGGAATATCGGCAAAGCTATAATGAGGGCCAGAGACTGAGATTTTAATGCCTAATAAACTAATAATAAAGCACTCAAAAAGAAATGTCCAAGAAATAACCATAGAGAAGATCACGCACTGGCTATGGTGGTTTGGCTTCTTGGGAATGTGGGATTAGATATCATATGGGATTTCATTTATTGCTGGTATGAAGGAGGGCACATATGGACAGATAGCCTCTCTCTGCAAATCTTTGCTGTAATGTGTAGCAGCAGACCAGGGGCGCAAAGTACTTGCATATGCAGCTCCTAATGTAAAATAGGTTGAGAAGAAAGTTATTCAGAAAAACAAAGTAAAACATTCTGAATTGCCAAGGAAAGTTCAGGAAATAGGAGTGCCTATGTAGATACAGAAATAAAAACGGACTAAATACTGATCTAAATATGTGTATTTTCTAGATACATGATGTGTACTGTGAGAAACCTGAGGGTATCTTTATTCCTACCCCCCTGTTTCCTATTCTCAGGTAGCCAGGGAAAGGACATCGCTTTTGGATTCTGACCCTGGGGGTGGAGAAGTGAGAGAGGATCACCTGAGTTGAGGGTCCTTGGATATTGGGAGTGGGGTACCCCCAGGAGAGACATGGTATCCCCCTTTCCCTATTGAAAACCAGCCTAACCCTCCCCTGGCCTTTATAGGCTTTTGTCAAGCATCTCCCTTCATTTCCCCACACTTTACCTATGACAGTATCGGGACGAGGAAGAGGCGACTAAGAGGGATGAACACTAGTGGGTTATTTCACCACTCTGGTACTAAGACGAGGAAGAGATCACTGCTCTGCCCTCAGAGACGAAGCCGGGAAGGGCAAGCGTAGCATGTAGCAGGTAGGAGAGGCAGCCGGATTTCCCCAGCAAACGCACAGCTGATGCTGCATTAAGCAGAGGTCGTGGAACATTGCAAAGATCGGTGAGCCTGCCAGACACCAGTAGGAAAAGGGTGGTGTAGACAGGGCAGAGTGCAATCATAAGAGTCTGATACATGCAACCTTTTGAATACTGAATGAATGGAAAACACTATTTAATGCCAAATTGAATGAACACTAGAAGCAGAGCTAAATCTGGCATACTGAATACTGAACAGTATGAACATTTTATGGGCAAAGATGTTAGCTGATGAAAGTAAAAAAGAGAGAATACCCATTTGAAAGCAACCTACGAAATAAGGGTGCATGCATAAAAGAATTTGACAGAGAGGTGGGGAACAAATAAGATCACAGCAGAGTGAACATTATAAATGGATACAGTGTGGTAAGGCCCAAGACTGGCATGAAATGTGTGACACGTTCTGACAAAGCCAAGAAGCTAATCACGTGAAGCCAGGAGACTGAGAACCTGCATATAAAGCCAAGAGGTCAACAAGGAAAAGCTAAGTGAATGTGAATCGGTACACAGGGGCAAATACAGAAGAACCTGTGTGGGTTTAAGAGCCTAGGGTTCCGGTTACGTGACCTGTGATGGGTGGACCGTGTTGTCTGCCAACTGCCCCTAGACCAGGGAGCCCTAAAATTGTGAGGCATGGTGGAACAAACCAAGAAAGAGCACTGTAATTGAACTGTTGATGCAATCCAGAAGGATGCTCAAGATGACCTAGAGTTGTGTTGAACATTGCGAGACTGAAACAAGTGCAAGTTGCTACTGTAAAGTCTTTGGGAAGGGAACCCTGAGACTTGATGAACTGCAAATATCGTCTTTAGTGCGGGGCCTCGAGATCCTTTCCTTTTAAACTATGTTGTCTTGAACTTGGGGAAGGGAACCCCAGGGATTGTGCAGAACTGTATTGTCTTGAACTTTGGAAAGGGAACCTCAAGGATCTGTGGAACCTTCTTGAACTTGGTAAAGGGGAGCTGAAGAGGAAACTAAGAGCTGGATGAAGCCCAGAACTTTGCTTTGATTATGGTTTCTTTGATTACTGATATCCCTACACATTGCTTAGCTTTAGTTGTGAGGGCTAGAATAGGTTTTGTACACAGATTTTTAAGTTGGACTCTTTGACTTTCCTTAGTTTCGTTCAGGTAGGGAAATCCCACCCTAGCATAGGGCAAATGGCCTTCAACCATCCTGACATTTGATTTTAAAAACCATTTGGTTTTGAACTTGGTCGTGTGTGTCTTGCTTTATGATGTCTTCACAGGACACAGCTGAGCTGTGGAGTGGATGACAAATGGCAAGGTGACAATCAGCAAAGATCCTGCGTGGACATTGAACGTTTTAAAAACTGTATTATCGCAAGTCTTTCCAGAAAAAGTAATAAAAGATAGTGGCACTAGATATCTGTGTGACAATAACAATATGAGGTGGGCCCCACCTACATTTATATAAACAGTAATATTCCTAGCATTCTAGTACCAATGTTTATGAGGGATCACAACAGATAAGCCCAAGGCAACTTGGCTTCATGGAACAATGAAGAGAAAACTCTGAAAAGCCTTTCAGAGTGCTGCATGCTCACCAACTGGCAAAGACTGCCTACATTTGCTTAACAATATATAGGTATCTATAATATGGTCATTGATAAACAGAATGGTGTGATCCAAAGACTTGGTTTTTAATCATGTTTTCCAATCAGAGGAAGCCGACACAGTCGCGCCTTATGTTGCCAATGCATGTTAGACTGCCATCCATCATCAGGGCAATTTTATACTGAAGGACCATAAATACAACAATGTACATGCAATCAGATAGGTCAGTAAAAAAAAAAAAAAAAAAAATCCATATGCCACATACAATAAGCCAAAACAATGATCATCAACAAAATGGAACAAAACTAAAAAGATTCAGTAGAATTCACTCCGCCAAGCCAGATTAATATCACGCTTAATCAAGACAATGTTTACCTATGTTCACGGCAATTTGTAAAAAAAACTCACAAAAAAACTCACTGTTGTACATTCAGCCACCATGGCCCTTGGATCTGCTAATTGTTTCATGTGTACGTTCTAACATGACCACATACTACAACATCCAGTCTGGCACAACTACCTGAGATTCTGGTGACATTTATAGACAATATATTTGGCCTCTGGAAGGGGACTCCATAGACACTGGAAAGTTTCTTGACATACATAAATGAGAGAGATCCCAGAATAAAGTTCTCTAATTCGAATTGCACGAACCAGAAATACTTTTTTTTTAGTGATGTTAAGTTTACACTTGCAGGCAATACATTTACCACCGGCATCTATAGGAAAGACACAGGCAGAAACAAGCTTTTACACCAGTTAACTTTTCATCCGTCAAGTTTGATTAGTAGGTTACCTTATGGTCAACTTGTCAACTTTTAAGGGTGAGTAGGATAGTTAAAGATGAAGAAAAATGCAGAGAACAACTAGAAATGATGAGCCAGAAATGGCTCCAAAGAGGATACAAATATGAGGAAGTCAGTGCATCGAAGGAAAAGGTATTTGCAAGGAGTCAGAATGATTTGTTACATAATGTCCCTTGAGTTAAAACTAATCCAGAACTAGTGTACATTTCTAAATACTCATTACAGAGTAAGAGGACTAGTAACATCATTAACAAACATTGGAAACTACTCACCTGTGATACCAGAGTGCAACAACTCTTTCAGACACAACCTGTTTTTTTTGTGAACAATGTTTATTTTTTTTTATATACCACAATAACTTACAGGCATTGCATCATAGTATACATCATATCACAGTACAAATCTCTTCTGTTTGTTCCCTTGTTCCCCTCAACTCCCCCCGCCCCTGCCCGGCCTACCTGACATCACATAATTCACCTCTATTCTGTTTACTCCCCACCAATCACTCTGACATCTGCACCCTCCTATACGGGGCTGGGTTCTGATACTGTGGCATCCAGCGTGGAATTGGCCAAATCCGTAATCAACTGTCTCCAAGCTTTTATCCCTCCCTCTTCCTGGTCCGAGTTCCTGCTTATTGCCACACCACAGTTTCCGCGTTTGCCCATTTTAGCAGGTCACTCCACCATACTTGCACCAGATATCTTGTTTGAGCTTTCCATCCCATCGCTATTCTGCATTTCGCTAATATATATGCTAGATCCCTAAGTTTACTCACATGTTTAGCTCTCTAAGGCCTTGCAAAACCTCACAGCAGACAGGCCAGGGGGGTTCCAATTTCCAAGGTGATATCCACTTTTACTAATGCTCGAGCCACATCCTCCCAGAACCTACCTATCTCTACGCAGGCCCAGAACATATGGACCAGATCTGCATTCACCTCCCCACACTTTGGGCATGATTGTATTGCTGTTTGGCTACATTTTGCTATTCTATTCGGGGTTATATATGCTTTATGGGTGATATATAGTTGAATCTGTTGGATCCTTCTATTTATGGATACTTTTTTGTGGTACACTATTGCTCTTTTCCACACTGCGTCTGACATTGGTTCTTCCAGGTCTGCCTCCCATTGCTGTCTCTTCTGCCCCAACTCCTTCCCCACTTTAGACATTAGCAGCTGATATACCCATAAGACTTCTTGCCCACCTTCCCACACATCATAAAATGTCTCAGTCGCATCGTCTATGTGCAGTGGAGCTGTGGTCTCCGGCCATCTGCGTCTCATATTCCTCTGTAGGCTGGTGTGTGTAAGGTGTTGCCCCGGATGCACTCCGGTTTCCTCCATCAGCTCCCCAAACTCTTTAGGCACACCTTCCTTTATCAGGTCTCCTACAGTCTCCACCCCTTTAGGTTTGCAGTATTTTCTCACATTCAACCGCAGTTAGTCACTCACCCCTTCTAACGCCACAAGCGGAATCTGCAAGGAATACGGTGAGATGTTCCCCATCAATTGATAGGCTGTATGCCGCATTACACACCCCAGTCTCATCAACCTGGGTGAGCAGGTTGTGTGAGAGTCCATTATCCATATAACTTCATTTAGAAAGAACTGGGTGCTTGTCGTTTACAACTGCCGCGACTCATACGTTTGTTCGTCCGATAGCCATTTAGCTACAAATTGCAACTGGCTAGCAATGAAATACTCTTCAAAGTTGGGTAGTTTTATACCCCCTAGTTCATACACATTCTGGAGCTTCCACAGTACCACCCTGCACCTTGAGTTATGCCACAGGAAGTTCCTGCATATAATATGCAGTTTATTGAAGAACGACCTCGGTATCGCAAATGGGACATTTGGGAAAAATTGAAGAAGTCTCCGGAGTACCACCATCTTCAGCAGTGCTGCCCGTCCCTTCATGGATAATGGCAATCTAGCCCAGAAATGCTTTTCATTGCTCTCACTGTGTTCTGTGTGTGTTCTGTTTGAGGATCTTGATAGATGTCCACCCCCAAGTAGCGGAACGTGTCTAATTCACATTTAAATGGCAGCACCAGCAGCATACGCACAGGCTTTCCAATATATCCTCCTAATGGAAACAGAATCGACTTTTGTGGATTATCTGTCTGATCAATTGTCAAAGACCCGTAAATGTAGAGAACATCTCCCTCCTCAAGTGAATCCTCCTCTACCTTGCTATGTCACTGTACATCTCTATGTTGTTGTCTCCTACCTGTAGGACATCTGCTAGAAATATTGCTTTGTTGACAATTCTGCATCTCACTATCTTCAGTCTTACATTTGATAGTATCACCTCGTACCCTGATTCTCTTTGTGTAGTCAGTGTGTTCTTTGGCTTCTGCAGTATCGCAAAGAGGGCGTGCTCCACATAAAGAGTGGTGGTGCACTCCATGGTTATTGCTGCTAACATCTCCACTGCAAATACGGCAGCCGCCAAAGCATGTTCCCACTGATAGTGTCCTCTCATTACTGGGTCAAGTTTACCACTGTAGTGAGATATTGGCTTGTGTCCCATGCTTGACTTTTGTGTCAGTACTGCCTTCATCACTACACCGTCAGTGTGAGAAAACAGTACAAATTCCTTTTTTAAGTGCGATTCCTAGCACTGGTGCTGTGCTTATTTATTCTTTCAGCATGTCAAATGCCTCAGCCATCTCTGTGGTCCATGTCAGTGTTTTGTTTCCTTTCTGTGCTTCCTTCATGGCGCCCAGTAGGGGCCTCATGTATGTGCTGTAGTCAAAGACCCATGCTCTGCAGTAGTTGCATAACCCTAAGAACTGTTGCATTTCTCTCACGGTCGTGGGCTTAGGTATTTTGTGTATTGTCTCTGCTCTCTCTGGGGTGATCTGTCGGGCATTTTGGGTTAGTGTCTGCCAATGTATAGCATTTCCTTCTGACAGTACTGTGCCTTGTCCTTATCCACCTTGTATCCCTTGTCAGCTAACACAGTGAGCATGTGTACTGAGTCCTGCCTACACTGATCTGCTGTCTTTCTGCAAATCAAAATGTCATCTGCATACTGCAAAAGTGTGCTCTCCATCTGCATATTGCTCTAGTCCATCTGCAGCACTCTATTAAAGATAGATGGTGACTTGCAGTACCCTTGAGGAACTCTTGTATGTTTCCTCTTCTGGTTTCTATACATAAAGCTGGTCAAGTATTGTGAGTCTGGGTGTAGTGGTACTGAAAAGAATACATTCTTCAAATCAATGACCGTGAAGCAGGCACCCTCCGCTGGAATGCTGCACAAAATTGTTGCTGGGTTTGCAACTAAAGGATACTCTGCTTCTACAATGTGGTTAAGAGGCTTAAAATCCTGTATGAAACACCATGACCCCCCCTTCGCCTTCCCTACTGGGTACACTGCAGTGTTGCATGGGGACTCTGATGGTACAAGAATGCCTCTCTCAATCAGGGCTGTGAATGTCTCATAAATGCCCTCATCTGCTTCTTTAGTTAGGGGGTACTGTTTCAATCTTGGTAAAATTGCTCCTGGCTTCAGCTTGATCTTCACTCCCATTATGCTCTTTTTGTGACCCATGTCATAGGGGCTTGTGCTCCATAGGGTGCTTGGTACCTTGACCATGTCTTCCTCCCAGAATGGGGATGGCGCCTCCAGCGTCATTGCCATTCTCTGAGGTACTTCCCTGTAGTTTATTTGTAACCAATAAGTCACACTTATCTTGAACACCAGATATATTTCCAGTCTCCCTTCCCTGAATAGCTCCTTGTCTGTCACTGCTCTCCATGCCCGTCCTGTGTCATCCATTCTATGCACTGCTATACAATCCTCTCTTGCAAACACTGCCTCTATTTCTATTGGCACTATTGTTACCTCTTCCTCGTCCATTGGTAGCTCAGGCCTGAATAGGTATTCATTGGGAACTCGCCACACCTTCCCTGCAATTCCTGGAAGCCATGCAATGGGAATGTCAGTTCTATACTGGGACATTTCTGCATCTACTGGCACCCCACTCTGTACCGTGTGCCCACAATATGTTTGAACAATCTGTATTACATTGAACATGTGTATTCCTGGTGTAGAGCACACTATTCCCTTGTCTGTGAATGAAATGGTCATGCTCAGTCCAGTTTGCTCATAATGTCTCGTCCCAGTATGTTTACAGGTGTCTATCAAGAGTAAAGTAAAGGCAAAGATAGATCGTGACCTCCTATGGATAGTGAAATGTTGTCCGTAAAATGAAGCACTTCCCGAGCCCCAGAGAATCCTTGAGTGCTCATGGCATCACCTGACAATATAAATGCTCCTTCCCTAATGCAGGACCTAGTTGCCCCTGTGTCAACATGGAAAAAGTTTTTTCACCTATGGCCACCCCTTTCCGAGGTTCCTCCGCAGGGTTCGGTGTGATCAACAGGATGGGACACATCAAGTTCAACTGTGGGCTGTCCTATTAAGGGTAAAAGGACATTCCATTCCCTGTAAAGGGGTTGTTCCCTACCATGGTAACTCCTCCCAGTTGTCTGACGGGACCTGTCGCCATTGAGTCCACATGTGCTGCTGCATCATTGCTCTGTATCTGTGCTAATTGCTGTGTATTCCCTCAAATCTGCGGTGCTTGTAAATACTGCAGTACGAGTGCTGGCATCTGTGGTATCTGCATTTGTGTTTGTGGGGCTTGTACTTGTGCTTGTGGCATCTGTTGATGTGTGCCCTGCATCTGTCCTTGCTGTTGTTGGTCCTGTACATAGTAATCACCCTGGACCCTTTGATAGGGCTGCTGGCCCTGCACCCCCCAGTTTTGTTGCATCCCCATGTACTTACACACTCTTGAAATGTGTCCTAACTGCCCACACGTCCAGCACTTTAGTGGCTCCCTCCCTTGCCCTTGGAAACCCCCCGAGAAATCCCCTGGCTTTGCTTCATCTGTTGCCCATATCCCCGAAACCTTCCTGGAAAGCCCCATTGGTTGTGATGCATCTGTGGTCTGAATCCACACCCCTATGTTGGCCCCCCCTTCCTCAGAACCCTTGCTGTGGACCATCCTGCCCCATGAACCCTCCCCCCATGAGTGGTGCAAACTGCTGTGGTTGTTGCTGCTGCTGCTGCAGTGCCAATGGGGAGGGGCTGGTTAAGACCACCCCTTCCATCGCGTACTTCGATAGTTTTTTCTGTACTAGTTTTGCTTCATCTATCTTCCTGTCCTCTGCCTTTTTCTTAATCTTCTCCTGCCATATCCTACAATGGCGAACTATTGTCAGCTGTATTTCTGGCCACCCCTTTGCTTCCATCCCTACCAATTTCCTTAAACTTTTCTAGACATACTCTGGTAGTCCCTGTACTAGTATGTGATAAAATATTGCTACTCTTTTGCCCCACGGCTCTCGAGTTTCAAGGGCCAAAGCTCTTGAATCTCTTGAATGTACTGCACAGGGTCTTCGGCTTTCCTCATTTTCCGAGACGTTATCGCCCCAATGTCTGATGTGTCTGGGTATTGTGTCCTTAGTGCATGCCATACGGCTGCCTTGAAGTTTGCAAATGGTGAACCAATGTGTGCTGTGTTTTGTGTCATCACTCGTCATCAGTTGCATCCCCTAAGATCAACACTAATAGTCCCTTTTTTCTCCCACAGCTAACCTATGCCCCGCTTTAATTTTCTCCATCTCATAGATCCACTTTCTTGCCATTACACTTAACGATGATAGCCTACATATCACATTCTCCTTGTCTGCATGCTTCCATGGTACACACTGAGGTCGTACTCATCCTTTATCTAATAAGGGCATCTGTAGGAACCCTGCCTCCTCCTCATGCGTTCTTCTAGTCAGTCTGACTTGTTGGTCCCCTCTCTCACTCTCAATGCATGTGCACATATCTATTGGTTCTAGTATGGGCACTCTGATACTGTCGTCATATGTCCTTGTTAACTGTCCCCTTGAACAAACCATTGCTGTCTCCTCTTTCCTTCGTCTCCAAGTCTATCGACATATGTAGTGGTGTCATGCAGGGTATGCAAGTCGTTCGCCAGCTGTGCCTGCTCCTCTGAGCTGCCCCTTGCTTCACCCTGTGTGTGTGTCCTAAACTCCCATGACACCCGCTTCTCTGCCCCGCCCCTGTTGATTGGGATCGATATTGCTACCCCGTCTCGTCCTCACAATTCCTGTCTTCATTATCAGATCCTATGTTCATGGTGCTACAGAAATCATCTGTGAAACTCAGACTCCTGGATGTCAAGTCTGTGATATGTTTCATGTCGAGGTCAATGTACCTCAAGTCATACCTGCTTCCTCACCCCCAGGTCCTTAGGCCTGCTCCGTCTCTCTCTGCTGTGCTCCTCCCCCTGAGCTCTTGCTGTCTGGTTCTGCCTGTCAGTCCTCCTCTAGTCTGTCACCTCCCCTGTCTAGAGCAACTTGTGTCTTTACCACCCTTATTGCTCACTTCTCGTACTCCCTGCGCACTTGTTCCCTTGCCAGTCTATTCAACTGCGACTTCCTCTGTTCTCTCTCAGCCAACTTGCATTTTTCCTGTGCTGCTACTTCCCTTTGCCTCTCGATCTCTTCCACTTCCCTTGTGTTTCTACCCCGCTCCTCCTGCTCCGCTCTTTTCCTCTCCTTGAGGTCTCTTTCCATCCTCTCCTCCCTTTCCATGCACCCCTTCTCTTCCTTCTTCCTTCATTCCCTAACCTCTCTTCCCAACGTCTCTTCTCTCTTCCTCTCCCTATCTTCTCATTCTAATTTCTCCTCCCATTCCTTCTCTCTCCTGTCCTCCGCGTCCATTATCTTTGCCCAGTCTGATGCTTTGCTGCCTCTCTTCAGACCCTCCATTGCCTTAGCTGCCCCTTCTGCCTATATCTGTCTTCCCTTCCAGCTTCAGAAGTATCTGTCCTCCCATCCACTCGTTTGTGGCTATGCTCCCAAGCCCCTCCCCCGCGTCCCTCTGCGCCTCGCTGCTCGCCACTTGATCAGTAGCTGGCTGGCCTGCGCATTTCGGCCTCTCCTCCTTAGTATATGGTGGTGGCTTATATGTCAGATTTGAGTACCCCTCTGCTGCCCTTGATTCTCGTTTTGGGTACATCCCTTGCTTATCATCTGTGCCATCGGATACTACACCCGGAGGGACATGGGGATGTGTAGAGGAATGAGTCCCTGGCTCCTTCACCTCCTGCTGGCTCAGCATCCACTGATGCCTAACAGCATCATCCTCGTCCTCCTGAAACATGCACCACAACTCAAATATGGCCATGCGGTTTGTTAACTTCTTCCCCTTAAAGGTACCCGTTATGTGTGTCAGTAGTGATTGCTGCACGTCTTTGGAGAAACTTCCACAAGCTGGCTGTGGTTTAGTTAACTTTCCCTTTGTACCTTTGGGCCATTCTATGCTGTATTTACAAATCTTTTCCCTGTAAATTGGGAATGTCTTACACAAGTACTGAAGGGGTGGATCCCCCTGCATTTCCTCTGGTACATCTTCGGTATCTTTACCTGACCTCAAGTCGAGGGTTTTGATGATCCGCTTTTCAGGGAGAAATGTGCAATATAATGCCAATACTTTTCAATCTCTACAAGCCTCTCTTGCTCCACAACTTGTCAGGTGTGCTCCGCGCACAGCCCTTCCATCACAATTACTGCCTCCTCAGGCACACCCACAATCTTGCGCATGCGCCTTCCATGCACCGCCACTTGTTCACCTCCCCTGTCAATCCCAATTTCCCAATACTAGCTCGTCACCATCTCGTGCTCTCTGCGTCCTATGTGCAAACCTACGGGTGATGTCACCAATCTATTGACCATGGTAGTGCAGAAAAAATGAATACCTTGCGTACACTGTAATAACCTGTTACTCCCAAACCACGCAAAAACCCCACAGCTGTCTGCCCGCCTTCATAGAGAGTATACCAATATTCACTTATGATTGAACTGTACACGCTGCCTCGGCTAGCGTGCAAAACATCTCACTCCAGGAGACTTAATCAGTTGACTCACCTTCGGCACTCTAGGCCAGCTCCCTTGCTAACCCTTACAGGGATACCGTCATCTATGAACCTAGCTAAAATGCCCTACCGACAGGTAAACCGCTATTTACATATCTTCTGTCATCCGTATCCTCGAGTCAATAGTCTAGGTTATTCACCAGAACCATTTACCTCTAAAACTGAATGGGCCGTAAACATAGAAGAAGGACATCTAACTCTGCTTCTGTCCCTACCATCTTTGACAATACTAGACAATACTTTGACAATACTAGGTAATACTAAACAATACACCACAATACTCAATACCCTCCCTCACACCCACTGGGTCAATACTTACACTCCATGGTCTGCTGGCGGTGCTCGGCTGATGACTCCCCCAGAAGGTGCTCACTTCCCTGTCCTGGTCTGCCTGGACTCCTCACTGACTTCGGGCAGGATGATTTCCAACAGGCTCCTGACGGCCTTTCCATGGGCATGCATTTTCCCATCTTCTCGGAATATGCGAGTCTCCTGCAGCATCTCAGGTTAGGCGGTGGAGGAGACGACCTGGTGCCATGCTGGTGCAGCCAACCATCCACTCTTTTACCAACTTGTTGGGAGGAACTGTTACGCTCACCTGGCTCCCACGGGGGCGTCGATTGGAACTGGGCCGCTGTTGTTTCCACCAGCGTGATGCGTAGCGCCGAGATGACTGACTGGACTGGCCCACTCAGCCTAGTTTGTCTGGCTCGCAGGAATATCCTTCTGCAAAGGAGAAAGGGGATTAACCACCCGTGGAATTGAGCATTAACCCACCTTCCCCACCCCCCGTTGTCTTCCCATAGATCACTCTTGATATCTCCTCTTTAGTCTCACCTGATTGTTTGGAAGGATGAGCTCTCCATCCTGCATCGAACGCAGGGGCGCGTAGATGACCAGTTACTTCACTGGTGTGGAGGAATTGGCGAGTTCCAGAGCGGTATTGACTCTAAGAATCCAGGCAAGGCGCAGTGAGACGTTAGGTAGAAAGAGTTCAAAATGTCGGATCTTCACTCTGTCCGATTCCTTGCAGGTTGCCGGTTTGCCGTCACGAAGAGTTCCACATGGCAACCGGTAAGATTTAGGTAAGTCTATTGTGGAGATAGGTTTTCCCCTATAGTCCTGTGTTTTCCCCTTAGGGGCCGGGGTACGGCGAAGATGCAGTGTAAGCTGCGCCGACCCGAGATGAGCTAATTACCCCCTGTGGTAAATTAGGTAAGTCTTGGGGGAGTAGCTTGCCTTATTGTCCTTTTGTTTCCCCTTAGGGGCCGGGGTACGGTGAAGATGCTGTGTAAGCTGCGCCGACCCGAGATGAGCTAAGCACCCCCTGTGGTAATCAGGTAAGTCTTTGGGGGTTGGCTTGCTTACTTGTCCTTTTGTTTTCGCTTAGCTCACCTTGTTGTTCTTGTCTCCCTAGGTGTCGGCGAGCGGCCGGGAGATGCTGAAGATCGCGATGGAATGCGGAGATGCAGCGAAGGCCGGTGAGTTCAGCACGGCGCCGCGAGATGCGAGGGGACGCACGTGTGACTTCTTGCTTCCAGCTCGAGTGCGTGATGGATCAAGGATTCAGGTAAGGATTACTGTGATGCTCCTGTTCTAACCTCTTCTCCTTCTTTCTTCTTATTTCTAGGAGCTCCGGGCTTGAAGCGGGCGTGGCAGAAGACTGGAAGCTGCTGCAGGCACGGTGAGCGTTACGCTGCTGGATGCAGAATAACGCGAAGCGTGTGCTGCTGTTCGGGCGTGGTTTAAATAGCCTTGGAAGAAGTCCCAGGTAAGTATCCTTCCATAGCCCCACCTAAGTAAAAAGTAGTCCATTAGGTAAAATAGTTCCTCCTAAGCCTCATTTGGCTTGAGGCCTTTTGCAGCATGGTCTGCACCAGGTAAGTATGCAGCATGGTCTCCATCAGGTAAGTATGCAGCATGGTCTGCATCAGGTGGGTTTTCTACTATGAGCCTGGCACCCATGGTGCCAGGACTGACTCTATGTTTATGAGCCTGGCGCCATAGGCGCCAGGACTGCACCCAAACAGCCCCTAGCTGGGGTCTTTGGGCGCGCTCAAAATAGCATGATGCCTGCCTTTGGGGTTGCTGGGCCTGATCTGGTTTCCCGGGGGCAGGCATCATGACAGAAACTCCCAGGTATGCCAGAGGGACACTGGAAGCTCGTGGACTTGGAGCGCCCAACACCCTCCCCCAGGATACACGGGGGACTCAGTCAACTGCAAGTTCTAATTGCGGTTTATTACAAACAAAACCAACAGGGATCAGCACAGGAACAGAGAATATTCATGCACATCTGGCTCTTCCTCGGCTCGCAGGCCAGTTTTACTCCTAAGTGGTGCCAGCACTTCGTCATAACCTGGGCCCCTCTCCAGAAAACACTATCGGGCCAAGTGATTGGGTATTGAGTAAGTTATAACCTATACAGGACATTATAGATGTTATTCCACTGACCCTCTCATGTCAGGCGTCTGGCCTGTTCCATCCCCAATTCACTAACTATAATATTGTTGCAGTGTTGTGAACTTACCATTGGTTCTTGCCCGTTGCTACCCATCGATTGGGTGCTAAACTGTGATTTGCTAGTGCTGACGTCCCCAAGCCTGGGACCCGAAAGTGTTCTCCACTCACTATGTACCTTTTCAAGGTGATGAGAACGATTATGTGTCTGTATTGTAGCTTATGTGCACAACCTTTGCCTTATGAGAGAGCTCTCCTGTCCAGCGGAACACTTGTTGCATACTGTTGCATAGTTGTTGCGGTCTGTGTCTGGCTGCCTGGGACCAGTTCTCCTTTCCCACCGTCGATCACTGTCCATTGTCTGCATCGGCCACGTCACATGTCCAGAGACCATCAATTTGATACCTGCAGCTCTGAATTATAAGGATTTATTTGTGTTTTCTGCAGATGGTCCCTTTGTCGTCTTGGGATTAGAATGTCATCCGTATCTGTCAAAGTATTCTCACTGATATTAGATGCAGACAAGCGGAACGCAGATGGCACTGATTACCTCATCCCCCTGCTAAACTGGCTTACGTTTCAGCACATCATTTCTATTAAGGTGGCATTAAAAACGCTAAAGCCCAATATTTTGCGGATCTCATTTTGAACACTAGCTGCTCCTCTAGGGAACTGTTTCCGGTGGCCAAGGAACTAACCACTCCGATTCGCCACCCCCCACTTCTCTGCTTACGCAAATACATTGCGTCTGAATTGCACTCTTCTTTAAGGAAAAGATCTGTAAAATTCGGGAGCTTATATGCGATGAAAGTCATGTTCTTGACACTTCTGATGTCTCTTCTCTCCCAGTGCCAACAGTTTTGATTTTGTGACAGTGACGGATAGCATGGTGTCCACTGCCCTTTCTAAGCTTAAATCTACTTCTCCCACGGACCCAATCCCACTTCGTATTTTACAATCCCTCTCTCATAAACATGTCCCTCTTCTCACCTCGGCTCTTCAGCATTTTTTTTCTACTTGTTATATTCCTGACTCACTCAAACATGCTCTTATCTATCCTCTTCTGAAAAAGCCACACTTAGATCCTGCTGCTGTGAAAAATTACTGACCTATTTCTCTCCTTCATATTGTTATGAAACTGTTTGAAGCAATTGATACTCCATTAGCTCATGGTTACATTACGAGAGAAGAACTTGTAGCATTGTTATACTTTCTAACATTGTCAAACGTGTCTTCATACTCTGGATGTAACAGTTAACAGAAACGTTGCCCTCGCCCACCCCCTGCCCCCCATTGGTCGAGCAGCCATTTAACAAATATTGCATATGTGTGGAAAAAGGTGGTCATAGTTCGACTGATGTGATGATTTCTCAGTTGAGATATCTGCCCTGTCTTCCTAGGTCATCCATTGATTCCTTTGACTTGCATTAAATCTCTGGGGGTGCGTCTGGTTGGGACTTTGAGGTGGTAGCAAGGTGTTTATTTTTGAAATCCATCCATAGAATCTCGCATTGCGAAGCTTTGTTTTGCAGGGAGGCCGTGATCATTTCCATTGTGTAAATATTGGAAGCTATATTGATCCACTTGCTTTTCCCGGGACAGTCGTGGATTTCCATTTCATTACCAGTAAAGCACGAGACGCTAATATTAGTCTTTGTCCTTCTCCAGTCTGAATAGGATCAAGTGAGGGTCGGCGACTCTTTGTATACCATATATTTCTTTGATCCATCCCAGGACCTCATCCCAGAAAACCTTTATGTATGGGCAACTCCACCACATGTGCCAATAGTCGGCTATGTCCCCACATTTTCTCCAGCATCTTGGACTCATTGTTTGGGACATTTTAGAGAGCCTAAGTGGGTCGTACTGCCACCTGTGTAGTAGTTTAATTGCATGAAGTTTGTATGGGCTAGAGATGGACATTTTGGATGCCGCCTTACACATTATTTCCCACTGATCTGGACTTATCTCATCCCCTATGTCTTTTTCCCATCTGCTTCTCAGAGGGTCCATGGATCCTTCCCCTGCTTCTATTAGTTCTTTGTACATTGCGGATATCAGGCCCTTCATTTCGGATTTAGAGTCTAAAAGTTTTTCAAATGGGGTAAGGTCTCTTGTGAATTTATCCTTCCATTCAGGTTTTGTTAGAACACCTTTTATCTGTATGTACTGGAGGGTGGACAGTGGGCCTATTCCTAGGGCTTCAGTCAGTTCCGGGAGTGAGATGAAAGAGTCTTTTTTCTGCATTTGCCCCACCCTCTCCAGGCCCGCCTCATACCATGATTGGAATCTTCCTACATTGGGAATATGGCCGTTTATGCCAGGGGACTATAGATGGCTAAGTGGGGATGGCCACGTGGTAATCTTGCGCATGTCTTTGCCTTTTCGCCATATACTCCATATGGTGCTTAAAATTGAGTGTCCTTTGATTCTACGTTGGAGCTTTTTATGGGGGGTCCATAGCCACTCTGATACAGTAGCTGGTGACAAGTAATGGTTAGATTAGATTTTTGAATCCATTGGAGATTTTTGTGGTCTCGTAGGTGTGGGATTAGAATGTGTAGCTGGGTAGCCTTATAATAATTTTGTAGGTCAGGGAGCCCTACTCCACCTTTGTCTTTGGGGAGTGTTAGTGTGTTGTATGAGATTCTCGCCTTCTTCCCCTGCCAGAGAAACCGTAACATAATCTTTTTGGCCTCGATGAAGAATCCTTTTGGTATCTCAACAGGTAGCATCTAGAAGGGCTACAGGAACCGGGGAAGGCATACCATTTTGATGGCATTAATTCGTCCTAACCAGGAAATCGTGAGTTTGTTCCACTTGTTTAGATCAGCAGCGAATCTCTGGAGAAGGGGAGGGAAGTTGGCCTCATATAGGTCGGTCAAGGTTTTGGTGATCTGTATGCCTGAATATTTCAGTGTGGAATGTTCAATATTAAGGCCTAGTGGGAGGAATCTGGCTTCGTTTTCTTCTTTGGATCCCTGAAGGGGAAACAGGATCAATTTAGTTTTATTCACTTTGAACCCAGAGAGTTGCCCATACTCTTCTAATAGATGAGGGGCACGGGGGATGGATACAGATGGGTTGGGCATGTGTAGTAATATGTCATCTGCATAGAGTGATACTTTATATTCTGTTTCTCCCAGTCGTATACCTTCTACCATGGGGTCGGTTCTCATTTTTTGTGCCAGAGGTTCTACTGAGAGTGCGAAGAGAATTGCAGAGAGGGGACAGCCCTGTCGGGTTCCACACTTCAATTCAAACCATCTGGAGTATTCTCCATTTACGAATATGGATGCTTTGGGGGATGTATACACTGCTTGTATTCCCTTTCTAAATCTCAGCCTTATTCCTACCTTTCGCAAGACTGCTCTTAGGAATTCCCATTCCACTCTGTCAAATGCTTTCTCTGCGTCTATTGATAAAAGGGCAGGGTCACCGGATAGGGTATGCGATGCATGAACAAGGTGGAATGTTTTGCGCATAGTGTCCGCCCCTTGCTTTCCCAATATGAACCCAACTTGGTCAGAGTGTATTAGCTGGGGCATTAATATTTGTAATCTAGCAGCTAACACCCTAGTGTAAATTTTGGCATCAGGGTTGAGAAGGGAGATAGGGCAGTATGATCCACAATGTTTGGGGTTTCTCCTTTCTTTGGGAATTACCGTTATCAGTGCTCTTTTGAAGGAATCTGGGGCTTCTCCTGTTTGGAGTATCTAATTAAATAGGTCTGTCATAAATGGTGTTAGCTGCTTTTGAAAAGTTTTGTAAAAGTCAGCAGTGTAGCCGTCTTCCCCCGGAGATTTGCCTAAAGTTAATCTTTTAATTGCATCTTGGACTTCCTGTTCAACGATTGGGGAGTCTAGAAGCTCGAAATCTGTGTATGTTATTTTGGGCATATTGATTGGGGAAAGGTAAGGGTCTGTGTCTGATTGGCCGGGGATCGTTTCAGAGGTGTATAGGGTCTCATAAAAATTGGCAAAACATTCTGGGATGGTATGAGAAATGTGAGTCGTGGAGGTGTTGGTCTCCTTTATTTCTTTTACTTTGCGCTCCACCCTTTGTTCTCTAAGTCTGGCGGCTAATAGGGCATCGGCCTTATCCCCTTTTTCGTAGAATTTCTGTTTAAGGAATCGTAATTTACGCACTACTTGTTCATGCTCCAACAGTCGTAATTCCTCCCTTTTCTGTTGTGCAATGTTCATTTTGTCAGGATTTACCACAGGGTCCTTTCTTATGTCCCCTTCCAGTTGGCGTATTTCGGTCCTAAGTCTGTGCTCTATGATCTTTCGCTCCCTTTTCTTAGTGGACCCTTCACGTATCAGGATGCCCCTCCATGTGGCTTTCCCAGCTTCCCAGATTGTTTGCTTAGATACCTCACCATTATCGTTCATTTTGAAATATTCATTAAATTCAGTTTCCATTTCTGTTTTGATAACGGCATCTTTCCAGAGGCTCTCATTACACCTCCATTTCCCTCCCATGACAGGTAGGCACCCAGTTAATGTCTGCCAGGACCATGTCATGATCTGACCATGTTATCGGAGTGCGTTGTGGTGTCAATGAGGTCCCGTGCGAGGAATACGTAATCAATACGGGTGAGTGTGTTGTGCGGTCTAGAATAAAAAGTGTATCCGCTATCATTGGGGTGCAAGATTCTCCAAACATCCTTCTTTCCGTACATGTTCATCATGTCTAACAGTTCAGTGCGGTCGACTTTATTCTGGTTTCTCATGTCAGAGTTTCCTGGCTTTCATTCTTTGGCCGGGTCTGCCCACTGATTAAAGTCGCCTCCCAGAGTGATATGACCTGAGGCTTCCAGCATTATTTTAGGGATTATTTTCTCCAGAAATTCGGCTTGTCCGGTGTTGAGGGAGTATACCGTAGCAATTGTTACTTTTACCTTTGCAATTCTCCCCACTATCAGGAGAGCACGTCCTGCTACATCAGACCATGTCTTGTCTATCTCAAAATTAATTCCCTTTTTAAGCAGGATTCCCACACCTCCTTTCCTGAGTGGCCCAGAGCCCCAAAATTCCAGCACTCCTCACTTCCCAAGAATGCATCGTTCCTCCCCCTTTACAAACTTTGTCTCCTGGAATAGAAGAACGTCAATTTTGGATCTTCGGAATTCTCTAGATACCAGTTACCTCTTGGTTGGTGAGTTCAGGCCTTTCACATTGAGTGTCCCTACTCTAAGAGAATCCCTCCCTTTCAGCTCATTAGGTGATGCCATTGTTGGTCTTTGTAGGGCAGTTATTTATGTTCCATGACCAGGAGATTTTTTGCTCATCAAGTCCCACATTGTCTTTATTGTTTTGGATTGAACCAGATGTTGCTGCAACCTTTTCCCGATGTCTGTCTCCCCTTCCCTCTCCCAACCCTCCCTCCCTGAGTTTGTGGCATTCGATCGAAGCCGGATGATTACTCTGGTCCTGCATCAAACCACCTTTGGGGACTGTTACTTCACATCCCCTTTACTTCACGTCCCCTTGCTTAATATAACATCTCAATCTTAGTTGAGCCCTCTATTTCCTCCCCACGCATGTTCATATCTTGACCTTGTTGCCAACCAACAAGGACATTTTGTGTCCAATCAGGTCTCTGGGCCTCATTCCGAGTACGGCACTAACCAATGGTGCTATTAACGCCTTGGTTGACGCCGTACCCGGACCGGCAGCGCCTTGGTGGATGGCGGAATTACCGCCCCATTCCAAGGTTGGCGGGGCGGTAATTCCCCATTCACCAAGGCTCTTCCCCATTCCCAAATGAGCCCCCATAGGGCTCAATGGGAATGGGGAAGATGCAAATAACGGTGACCGTTCATTACGGTCACCGTTATTGGCTTGGAGGCCCCTTTGCGCCCTTGACTTTAACACCTGCTCAAAGCAGGCGTTAAGGGCGAGGACGCAAAGGGAACTCGGAGTATGGCGGTAAGGGATCACCGCCACCGGTCTCGTTATCGGTGGCCGCAATCCCTTACCGCCATACTCGGAATGAGGCCCTCTGTCTTTTATAATGGAATATATGCCATCTTACCATTATTCTTGGATGATCATTTGTCCGCCTCCGGGGAAGCGTTACCTCTTTGGTATTTCCTCGAACACTTCACACGTCTTCTCCTGGGACCTTGTATGTGCCATCCTCTGTCCTCTCGTCGTGGTTCTTCCCGGTTGGCTTCTTCCAAGCGTGGTCCAAGAAGTTCGGAGATGTATGTTTTGACTTCCTCTTCCGAGCTCAGCTTTACTTGGTTGCCCTCATATTCGAAGGAGAGAGAGAAAGGGTAGCCCCATCTGTATCTTATGTTTTTTCCTTTCAGATGCTTTGTAAGGGGGCCGCACATCTGCCGGAGTGCAAGCGTCATGGATGATAGATCTTGATGTATTGAGATCTGTGCACCCCGCAGAGTGATGGAGTCGCTGTTTCTTGCCTTTTCAAGGATTCTGGCTTTATCCTGGAAGCGATGGAATCGGGCGAGCGCTGATCTTGGTCCGCCCGGAGGGCCCCCGGCTCTATGTATTCTTTCAGTTTTGGGTTCATCAATCGCATCGTCGGCAACCAGGAGTTTAATAATGTCATGTAAGGTATTTCTCAGGTCGCTCTCCGTCTCACCTTCTCGTTCCGGGATACCAAAAATACGTATGTTGTTCTGTCTTTCCCGGTTTTCCAAATCATCGAGCTTAAGTTTGAAGTCGTCTTCCCCTCGTTCTAGCTCCGTCATCCTCTGGTCGAGCTGTGCATCAAGAGTATCTATAGAGGCTTGGTTATTCTCCACCCGTTCCAGCCTTTCTTCCATGCTGTCTAGGCTATTTGTGATCTTGTCTATTTTACATCCAATGTTGGCTCCCAAGTTCTTTATTTCTCCTAGTAAGGCAGCAATGTCCCCTTTGGTAGCTGCTGATTCACTTGTCGTAGTGTCTGTGTTTGCCATGTTGAATTCGCTGGTCCCAGAAGGCAAGGAGGTGTAGGCAAATGGGGCTAATTTCTCTCTTATGCTCATGGGGTCCCGGGGATCTCGGGGATGATGTTGGTTCAGAACTGGGCTAGTGTTCTGGATCCTGTATGTGGGGCGTTTTCCCGGGGTGGTGTTCAATTCCGCCTTTCTATGTGCACCTCAATAGTTGCTTGGGAGGTAAGCTGTTGTGTCGTGCTCTCTTTATGGCGGTGCCTGGTGACTTCTTAAAGCTTAGGCTATGTTGGGTTGGGCCTCTCCCTTTGCTGCTTAGGGCACGAAGTGTTAAACGTTGGCTGCTAAGGCTGCTGTGGTGAACTGCGTTTTTAGGGCCTCTGGGGTCTGCGCTTCACAACCCGCCCTTCGTGGCACTATGCCCTACGCTCAGTGTTGTCCTCCTGGATTCAGTGCCGGTGGGTGGGTGGAGAGGTGTCCTGTGAGGCCAGTCCCCGCTTCGTATTGAGTTAGTTTGTTTAAATATATCTTGTTCTCTGCACCGTGTGTACTTAAACAGTGCGTAAGTTGGTGAGGGTAATGTTGGTCTATGTGATCACAATAGGTCCAGGGCTTCGCGTGACTGTCTGTTCAGCCGGTATGTGTTTTGCAAGTGGTCTGTGGAGGCGCTGGGATTTGAAGGCGGGATGGCCCCAATTCGCGTGCCTGTCCCTGGGGGGCCGCGACGCCTTCTCCGTGTTCGGGAGGGGTGAGCCTCGTTTTGCCGGTGGTGCAGGGGGGGTTTAGGGTGTGCCTAATGAGATGTGGGATGTCACCCCGGCCTGAATTGTCAGTCCTCTCCTGGTGTGGGGCCTCGAGGTGCCTCGTTCACCTCAGCCGGGTCCGGGCCTTGGAGCAGGCCTCCTTGGGGTGCCGGAGAGCGCTGTGCATGCTGGCTGCTAGGAGTGGGGCAAGCGGTGCACGGCTGGGAGCACCCACCTCGTCTGCTTGTTGGGACACCAGTGAACCCGCCGCAGGTCCCTCGTTTGCCAGGGGTGCAGGGGGTGCGCCGCTGTGCTTGAGGAGGTATTTTCTTCCGGCAAGGGGTGTCCTCCGGCGCTCGTGTGTTCAGGCGCTTTCACTTTCAGGTTGACTTGCCTGGGGAGGCATTTTTTTGTCACATCGATTTTTCGGTGCCCCTTCTGCTGATTTTCTTCAGAATTTCTCCCGCTGGAAGGGGGGGTATTCCTACGGTTGGCGTTTCTTCATCACTTTTGGGGGGGTCCTGTAAGTGGGCGCTCAATCCACTTTTCGGGGCTCTGGGAACGGAGCTTACGCAGAGAGCATTGTTGTCTCTGCGCCCCCTGGTGGCCGTTCTTCTGGTCAATTTTTATATGCTAGCTCTTGCAAAACTGATCTCTAGTCACGGCATTCACTTGTTTTCTTATGCCCATGACACACAATGTCTTTTTCGTCTCAATGCCCCTTCCACTTATCCTCCACACAAGCTAATGAACTGCCTCTTTGAATTCGCTGACTGGATGTAAAAAAACTGGCGTAAACTCAACGGTGACAAAACCTAGGTACTGTTGGTTTGCTCTACCTGATCCAGTTCATTCTGAACCTATGACTACTGGCCCTCTTGTCTTGGACCATGCCCCAAACCCGTTTGTGTTGCCAAAAGCCTAGGCATAAAAATAATGTCCTCTGGTTCCAGATCAGGCCAAGTGTCGGCAATTTGATAAATTGGCTTTGCCAAACTCAAATTTCTAAAAAGGGTTCTCCCTTTTCTTCCTATTGATTCGAGATCCAAAATTGTCACAGCCTCCATTATGGGGTCCATTATTTACTGTAACGGGATCTACCTCGGCCAGGCTGAATTTCTTCTTCAACGTCTGCAGATTCTCCAAAATTCAGCAGCCCGCTTTGCTCTGAATGCTCCCAATCTGGCTCATTCTCAGGAGCTTCTCTGCCAACTTCACTGGCTCCGTGTGAAAAGCCAGATCAAGTTTAAGGCCCTCTGTCTCATGCATCAAGCTATTCACAACTCTGGGGCGGAGTTCATGCAATCCAAATTTGTACCTTATAGACCGTGCCAAACTCTTCGCTCGGCCAAGCTCTCTTTACTCTGTATTCCCTGATTCCTCCAGCCTTCTCTGTGCTTGACCCTACCTTATCGAATGCTCTTCCTGCTGAAATTCGCAATATCCCTCACTTCCTCTCTTTTTGTAAACGTCTTAAAACGTTCCTATTCAAGTACCCCTGGTTGCTCCCTTCATCTCTTCTTCTCAGCGCCTTGATGCCTAACAGTCTTTTTCGCGCTTAAGTCTTAATACAATACAATACAATACAATCTCTTGACCTTGGCTGCGGGTTCTGAGGCCTGCTGTAATTTTCCTAAACCTTATAATGCAGTTTCTACAGTGTCCATTCTATACTCAATTTCCATAGGTTAGTCACTGTTGGCTATGTCAGGTCCCATAGGTGCACCGGCAGTTGCATAGGGTTACTCGCGTGTAAGCATCTGCAAGCTTTGCTCAGGATCACTTGCGCCTTGCGGTTTCTGCATTGCTGCATTTGGCCAATGGCAAAAAATAATAAAAAGCAATGACAGTATGCATTTATATCTCTCCTCTAATTATAAGACTGTACACTCGTATTCTTCATGTATTCAAGTGTGTGTTTGTGTCCTGAAGCACGGATGGCACGTGTGCTTCATGTCTAACGCTACTATGTCGTGGTGTCTCTGGCAACATCAGCAACATGGCTTTGTGGTGTTTAGTCCAGGCTGTCCATGCAGGTATCTCTGATCATGGCATGTGGCTCTTCATCCATGCATGGATAGATATGTGTGTCCCTTGGTCTGTATGGTTGGCTGAGGGAATACCTCTCAACGTACTTGTCAATCATGGGTCCATTAGGCATTCGTCCAAAATAGAATGGATGATTGCAATGTTTTCTGTCCTTCTTTCTTGTCATGAATTTAGTAGGAGTGGAGCGGGGGCAGGATCCCAAACCCCTCTTCAGTATGATGTAGCCGGACAAACAGAAGATGTTAAAGGGACAGAGGTGGAGTTCTGACTGGGGTCCATGGGCTTTCAGTTTATGTTTATAACGAGCTTGCTGGGATGCAAGAGTGTATGGGTTTTTTCAATCCATCTTAATTATTTCCCAATGACCCAATGATTATTACATGTGAAGGCAACAATAGTGTATTACGCACACATTGTATGAAAGATAGTGCATACAATATACTACTTATGAGGGTCAAACAAATTTAACATATGTGTACAACTGTAACAAAAACCTTTTCCATAAAATGTGTTCTCTAATTATATATTTTTTTACAGATGGAAAAGTGCAAATTATAATTTAATCACTGTGCACATATTACTGTGGCCATGGCTAGTGTCTGTATCTCTGTGCACCAACTTTATTCCACCTTTTCGACATCCACCCAACCTCCCCCAACCACCCACCACATTCTCACCAGCTTTATCCTCTCCCACCTCACCTAATCCTGACTACCCCCACCTACTCACCCTACTTACACCTTGTGTACCACCATCATACCCCCACCATCTCTTTCCAAATCTATACACCTTTCCCACACCCTCTATAATCTTACCCAGCCTGCCCCCCCTCTTAAATCTCCTACCCCCCCACCCGACCGACCCAGAATCTATTCTTGCTTCTGCACCGTTCTCCCACCATCTTGTATCCTGTATATATCTCAAAATACAATTTACAAGAACTATGTAACAAGTGATGCGATTGGGCGAACCACACGCATGTTTATTCACAGCAATGACTGGAGGGCATAACTTCGGCTACAAAAGCACCAATCACTGTGCGGCACACATAGTTGCAGCTAGCCACAGGAAACATACGTAACTGCAGCTATCTTCAGGCTAAAGGGACGTTTTGTATTTTGGCAGACTGCCTAGCCGCGCTACCCAACATCTCAACCGAAATTGTGTCACAGAAATGACAAGTGTTTAAGTGGAATAGGAGAGGGCAGAGAAGGTGAGGAGGTCATTAAGAGAGTAGGGGAGAGATGGTAGAGATGTGGGAGTCACTTGGTGATGGCGTGGGAGAGCAGGAAAGCATATATTTGTTTGCTGTTTTTCCAATAGCCAAACGGCTGTGACAAACAGAAACAAGCAATTTTCATTGGGTGTAGGCATATCAGCGGGTATGCAGTATGAAACCAGATGTATGAAGACGCGTTAACGTACCATGTCAGCTGATTGATTGTTTTTGTACATGCGGCTATGGGGAATAGCCATGGGTATTAAGCCATACATTACTGTGGAATAATCATATTATTTTGTGGATGTTAGATCACACAATTTTACATGTGTTTCTGTTTTCATGCGCTCTCCTCTACCCATGTGTTATTTGAGCCCTGAAAGGTCGGTAATTTGTGCTTTTTAAGTACGTGAAGAAATGTATGTGTAGCCATGGATATGAGATAGCCATGGGTGGAATAGCCACAGTTCAATAGGATGGTTTAAAAAAAAGGTTTTCTGCGTGTTTTTGTGTTTGCAGTTGGTTGGCGTTACTGTTGGAATTATGTAGTTGTCTGTGATAGGTTTCTTACTATTGTCCTCTTTTTGTGCCAATCATTATGGAAAGTGTAATAGACACCATTCTGTAGAGTTTTGTCTTTTTGAATGCTACGTCTGTGCCTGATGTGATAAGTGTCCGTAAATATTTATATTTACATATGAAAAGGTTTATTTACAGTGTGTGTGTGTGTGTGTAAATTATATGAAGTGTTTTTTTTTGTTGATGTTGAAGATTACAAATTAGATTTTTAATCAAGATTATTTGCCTTCCTACATGGTCATTTAAAAAAAGGGATAACAGTTGGGTGCCGTTACAATAACAGCAGATGGGTTTCGTGCTCCATTTGAAGAAGTTATGTCTTGAGTGGTGGTGGCTGGAGATGATGTTGAAGGAGCTGCAAAAGAAGTGGTAGGTGGAGGTGATGATGAAGAAGCTGCAGAAGTAGATGCAAATACAGAAGGACGCTGACATAGTCAATGAGTCCCATGCATTTTCACTTTGTGGTGTTAATGGGATTTTCTGCAGTTGTCATCCTCGATATCCCAATGTATGCGTTCTAGATAGCTGGCACTTCCTTTACCTCCTTTATAGTATGGTGTTCTTTCATAAGAAAAAATCTATAACTGTCTGAAGTTTTTTTTATGGCCAGAGCTTCTTCTGGGATCACATTGCTGGTTAAAGATTTCTTTGCATGTACTTGTCCGAAGCATTCTCTGTAATTGTGATGTTCAGACACAGTTACTTACCAATCTGCACTGCACCCCTCAACCTCCTTTTGGGAATGGTGATCCTTCAGAAGGAAGTACTTCCAACTATTAGTACTTCTGTTCAAACATTACACAGTGTGTGGCATACAATGCAAAGAATGTATAGCACAGAAAAATTGGGTGGAGGTAAATTGGCAGCATGTGGTTTTGGTGCCCCACTGCAAAAAGTTGTGACTTCATCAGTGACGGGAGGTGTTGATGCAGGAGCTGCAAATGCACACCGACCAATGGAATAAGACCCATGCATCCTCACCTCATGGTGTTTGTGCGTCATAATCAATGTTGTCTCATTGCACCCTACCCACACCCTCTCTTCCCCTACCCAGAGTACCCACTCCCTCTTGACAACTCCCACCCACCCTAGTAATATTGAATCTATTTACCCTTCTTTTGGGAATGGTGCTCCTTCACAAGGAGCTCTCAGAAACTGTAAATGTATACCATGGATTTTCTTGTGTGGACTTTTTCAATCCATCTTGGATTTTTTCCCAATGACACAATGGTTATTACATGTGAAGGGAACAACAGTGTACTAAGCACAAATGTTGTACCAAAGACAGTGCATGCAATGTACTACTAATGAGGGTCAAATGCGTTAAACATATGTGTAGAACTATAACTCATTGTTTATCAGAAAGTATGCTCTTTAACTAATTATGTATCTATATTTTTTTATCAGACAGAAAAGCACAAATTATGACATAATCACTGTGTATATAATACTGTGGCCATGGCCATGACCGGGACAACCCAATCGTGGCATATAGTGCATAGTATTTTCATCTCTGAAAAATTAGGTGTTGGTTGTAGATGTTGCGATGTTGGATGGAGGTACTGATGGAGGAGCTGCAGATACTCACTGATGTAATGAACATGGCCATGCATCCTCACCTTGTGGTGCTCATGGGCCTTCCTGTATGCATCATCAACATCATTCTAGAGGACATTTACTAGATGATTGGTAAGTACAGATGTGCCCAAGCTCTGTGATGGAACAGTCGAAGGGCCACATCGTAGCAGCTTCTGGCACAAGGTGCACTGCACCTACTCAGCCTTCTTTCTGGAACAGTGTTCCTTGACACAGAAGTATCTCCAACTGAACAAGTCTTCATTCCAGTAGGCTTCTTCCGTGGTGGGGATGGATTTGGGCCCAAAGCACATCTTCCTCACTGCTGCCACTTCTGTCAGGCATGATGTTAAAAGGTTAAAAGTCTAACAGGGGTGGAAAATATAAAATAACAAATAAGACAACACAAAAAGGACAATGCCACAAAAAATTAAAAATGTTAAAAAAAAATACAAAATAAAATGAAGCAAAGAATAGTCAAACAGAACAAATAACAAGATAATGGAAAAGAGGATTAGTTAGAAAGTGGGTAAAACGTATCGAGAAATAAAGTATAAGGAGGCAAAGGTTCTTGCAGTAACTTAAAAAACCTGTTCACTAGCAAGAACTGAAAGCAATGAAAAATATTAAATGTTTTGCTATGGGTGTGGTTAATATCCACAGCGACGCAGGTCCAGATGTCATTGTTTTAGGAAGTTGATGCGGATATATGTCATGTGTACCCGCGCAGTCACAGCGCGCATTCTGATTGATCAATGATGCTAGTGTGGATTTCGTCAAATGGCGTGGGCATAGCCACATCTACGCAGCACGTGCTGTCATTGGTTGAGGCTGTTGATGCAGATATAGGCGTAGCCGCATCTACACAGGTCACACTGTCATTGGTTGAGGATGTTGGCGCCTATTTATGTCATGTGTCACTGAGACCTGGCTGACAACCACCTCCACCCACATCCTAGATGTCCTTGTACCCGACGGCTACATCATGCAACCCAGAGACCGTCCAAACAAGACAGACAGAGGTCTTGCAGTCATCCACAAGACCGTGCACTAGACTTGACATCGACAACATTGGCTCCTTCAAAGTACTCTCCTGCCACTAACGGCTCTCCTTGATGAACACAGCCACCTTCCATCTCATCTACAGACCACCCAAGTCCAACAAAGTCTTCATCAGAGACTTCACCATGTTGCTCAGGCATGCCAACAATATCTTCTGAGGTGACTTCAGCCTCCCCGGCAACAAGGCCAACAAACCGAGGAAAGATGCTCTCTTCTGTCTTGTCGACACTCTCAGCCTCACAGAGCACACGAAAGACCCAATGCACAAGAAAGGTAACATCTTCATCCTAATCAACACCACACTGCCTTTTCTCCACTACAGCTCTCCTCTCCTGCTTGACTGGTCTGACCACCTGGCCGTGCCTTTCAATATCCTGCAGACCACCCCAGTCTAGCACTCCCAGCACAAACCCATCAGATAAACCTTCAGACCTTGCCAACCTCCACCTCACATTGACGGAACACCCCTAAAAGAACTGTGACTCTCTACTGGAAGTGCTCAACGCCACCCTGTCAGCCTCCATTGACAGGCGTGCGCCTCTGAAACAACACACCTGCAAACTGAAGCTGTCAGCACCCTGGTACACGCAAGAAATCAACGTCAGCAAAAGTGTAATCAGGACACAAGAGAAAACTTGGTGCTGCTCCAGGACCAAATCCGACCTGGCACTTCTCAAGGAACTCAGAGCAACCCGTTGACAACTGATCAACACAGCCAAAGTCTCCCATTGTAGCAGAAGCTTACACCAAAAGCAGAGCCCTCTTCAAAGTGGTGAAGCACTGCGTTAACCCGCTACCTGACCCTGCCATACCAAACTGCATCAAAAAATCCACTGTCATCAACATCTTCTTCATCAACAAAATCAGCAAGATTCCCCAGCACATTGACACCAGCTCTGTATCCACAGACCCACCTCATGTCCCTCCTTGTTAAATCTCCACACCCTGGACAACATTCAAGACACTCTCTACAGAGGACATGGTAGAAACCCTGACCACCCTCAAAGCCACTTTGTAAACAGGTGTAATCCTCCCAGGATCCGTCCTCAAGACCGTCCCAGCAGAAGTTCTCCTTCCCTACCTGGAGATCATCAACCGCTCCCTAACTCAAGACACCTTCCCATCGACCCTAAAGATAAGACAAATCCTCCCTCCACTAAAGAAACCCACTCTGGATACCGACAGCCAATCTCACTATCTCCCCATCACCCATCTCTCCATCGAGAAAGCAGAAGCCACACAACTGCAGCAGCACATCGACACCAACAATCTCCTCCAAACCTACCAATCCGGGTTCAGACCCAGAAGCAGCACTTAGATGGCAACCATACAGGTGGTCGATGATGCCCTCAACATCCTTGATGATGGCCACCCTTGCCTCCTAATTCTACTCCACCTCTCAGCTGCGTAGACCACTAGGCTCTCACAGACCCCCTACATCAGCGTATGGGGATCAGCAACCTTTTCCCACGCAGGTTCAGGTTCTACCTTGCCAACCGCCAGCAGTTTGTTCAGATAAACTCCTCTAGATCACCAATGCTGCCAGTCACATGTGGAGTCCCGCAGGCTTTGATGATCTCACCAGTGATCTTCAATCTATATATGGAGCCCCTGGGAGTCCTCCTAGCCACACAAAACACATCCACAAATACGCAGATGACACACCGTGATACCACATGATCGATTCCATCAAGGACATCCACTGGCTCAAAACCTGCCTCTCGCTGATCCAGTCTTGAATGGTCAGTGTATATGTGAAGCTCAACGCCTCCAAGACTTAATTCCTGCTCCTCACCCGCACTGAACACCCAGACATACAGACTTGGCCACAACCCTGGGAGCTTCACACTCAAGCTCACCTCCTGAACCAAGTCCCTCAGGTTGCACATCGACAAACACATCTCCTTGAAGATACACATAGCTAAGAAAAATCAGACAGTTTGATTTCACCTCTCCCTCCTGTGGAAGGTCAAGCCCTTCCTCCCTCTGGACAGCTTCAGATCCACTGTTGAAGCACTGGTCCTGTCCCACCTGGAGGGTGGAAATGCCCCCCTCGAAGGTCTCCCGCCGTCCTCACTTGTGCCCCTGAGAAGTGTTCCACATGCAGCTGCACGCCTCATGAAGCATCTACACAGATATAACCACATCACCTCTGCTCTCATCAACCTTCACTGGCTCCCACTGAATGCACAAATCACCTTCAAGTCTTACTGCATCATCTCTAAGGCAGTCGCCCTCAAGTCACCCTTCTACCTCGTGGAGAAACTCAGCTTCTCCGGCAGACAGCACTACCAGAAGCCGGGACATGGACAGACTTGAAATCTGATGCTGCAAAAAGGAAAGGACCAGAAAGCAAGCCTTCTCTGCCTATGCCCCAAGACTAGGGAACCTCATCCCCGTCAGCATCAGACACACCCCCACGATCCTACAATTCAGAAAAGAACTCAAGACCCACCTCTTCAAGGAGTCTCTCCTCCTCAACAACTAGGCCACCACGTCGCTGCCTGTACAACCTGTCTCGTTGACGCCGTCTGTCCCTCTCATCCTTCTCTATTCCACCCCCCTGCTGTATATCTGTTCGGTTGTTACTCTGAAAAGTGCTCCGTTATGCATCTGTACTGTTTTATACCTCTGTGAAGCACACCATTGTGTATCTGTATTGTTATATATCTCTGTAAAGCGCTCCTTTGCTTCCCAAAGCTAGGTCTGTAGCTCAATAAATACAATGATGATGATGATAATAATAATAATAATAATAATAATAATATTATTTCCGGAGTGTAAGGAGATGGTAGCTCAGAGCACGCCATGAGGCACATAGTCGGAATTAGGAAGCAGACCCTGTAGTGATAGAAAAAATGCACATGACCAAGAAAGACCGGAGGAGAATGACAGACTACAAAAGAACAAGAGGGTAAGATGCACAGCAAACTGTAAGACTAAGATTGCCAGTGTGGGGGTATAAATGCATGATATGGGGAAAGAGACTGCCACAATTAGAGCATTTTGGGAAGCTAGATTTCAGACGGTGAGGGGTAAATAGAATGTAGTGAAAATAGGGGTTGCTGGTAAAGCAGAACTTGTAGGGTAAAGAAAGTAACTGCTGCAGGAAAGAGAGGCTTTGAGGAGTGGAAAGAGCACAGAGGAAAAGGATGGACTGCTGGTCAATTACTCAGAAGTAAGGAAAGGGGGGTCAGATTAAAATCAGGAACAATAAAAGAGGGTTACCACCAGTACCACCTTAAACACAGAATGGATGGTTAGACCTCTGTGTTCCTACTACCCGCGGCCACAGCATCATTGTACCCACTGAAAGGATCAGCCAGAATCTGTAAGATTCTTTCCGGGAGGTGTGTAGTCATGCAGGGATTGCCCATTGTGAGGAAAGCAATCAGCACTAACAGGCACAGTGTTGATTATTCTCGCAAACACTGGATAGTCATGTCAAATGTAAATACATTTGTTTTCTGCATCCCTACATTCTTCAATGGCATTTAAACTCTATTAAGGAGCCAAACGATGGATATCCTGTGCAGGGTGTATTTGGACCTGAGAATAGTATGACTTCATGTGCATTGAAAGATGCCACTCTTGCTTTTGCAGCCTCCTTTCCAGATATCACCTGTACAAACATGGATCACCCCGCATTCAGGGCAAAGAAAGCAAGGCAGATTCAAGGGCTAGTGCTGTTTGCTGTACTCATTCAGTGAATACCTACTCCGTCTCTGCCTTGTTTGGTGTGAGGAGCCAGGAATGTGACATGGACACAGAGGACTCATAGTTTTGGTTTTGGCAATAGACTTTTATTTAAAATCAAAAGCCTTACTATCCCTATCCTAGGAGGTATTTTCCTACCTCAACCAAAAACTAAGGGGTCAAGATGTCCAAAGTAAAAATATGTCCTGTGTCCAAAATCCTGTTCTGGCCCTCCCACTCTACAAATTAACTCTGAAGTGCAAAGGATATTCTCTCTGGATCTCAAGCTGCCCAAATGTTTCAATCCAACATAAAGATATAACTCCAACCAAAATGTCCAAGTGGATACTAGTTTCAATGCTGGGGAATGTTCCCAATATGCAAGTTCCTTGAAGCACAAGCAGCTGGCTTCTTCCTCTTGGCCCACACAAAGTACTCAGGGTAATAGTTCCCTTCCCCAAGTTCCTGTTTGTGGGTACGTTCAAAACAAAGAATCACGTTTCAAATAGTTCAGGATCCCAGGGCATGTGACTTCCTAAGGATTCTCCTGTATCTTAACACACTTCTGTCAGGATTTCAATATGGCCCTTTACACATTTATCTTCACCTGGTATACTCTCCTGCCAGGACTTTCATATCATAACTTTAATACACTTCTCTTCACCTGGTGTACTTTCCTGCCAGGACTTTCATATCATATTGTTATTACAACCTTCTTCACCTGGTGAGCTCTCCTGCCAGGAGTTTCATATCATATCTTTATTACAAACCCTTTTTCACCCATGAAACAATATGAGCCCAATGTTGGCGTAGTATTTCTTGAATGGTGCTTTGCTTCATATATAGGGCTTTGGCCCCACCCTCAAGTTCGTTCACCTCTATTTGGTTTTCTCTTTCTGACCCTTTTAGATGCGGGTGCAACAACCCATTCGTAGACATAACACATGAGTATTTTAGCTTTCTCACACACTTCACTTTGCACACTCGTGGTATAGCTTTCCGATTTGATAGCTTCTTCAGATATTTCCCTGGGCTTACCGGGTGCTCCAAGTGTCTCTCACGCCTCTTTGCTTCTGTTCGCATCGGGTTGCATGCTCAGCGTGCAACCTGCCATTCGCTGTACCTCTGTTGTGCTGGTGTTCAGTTTCTGCTGCCTTTTGTGCTTGGGCAGAGTGTCCTCTGCACTCAGGTTCCTTTTCCTGCCGGGCAGATTTGCTTTGACAGTGTTTCCCATGGCATCATCTCACCCAATGTTCTAGCCGGGACTCGTGTAGGTAACTGCGCAGCTCAGCATCTGCAGCTGTCTTCCATTGCTGTCGGCTGTCTGTGTTTTAAATCTCCCAGTCTGATTAAAGAGATTACGAAGACTAGACTGCAGTGTAGGCTTCCCCGTCTTACTGATCTTTACTGTTCTTTGTCTCTTCCTTGTCTCAGTAGTAAATGCATTCATCTGGTTATCATGTCTGGGAATATTAACACTGGACTCAGTATATGGATGATGATGATGATGGGTACAATAAGCCATTAAGGGGAAATGGGGGGTATGTGACTTTTCTCAATGGTATCCTCCGCTCTCCTCAAAGGTTGCTTCCCACCAGGTGGTCCTCCCTCATATAGCCATCCCGGGGTTCAGGATCAGGTAGCGGCTGCCATCCCCTGGCTGCAAAGAGAGACAGTACCTTAGTGAAAGGAGTGATGAAATCATTAGATTCTACACAGTGGATATTGACCATAATGTGGCCATAACACACTGTAACCATAATACCGAAGGTGTGAGAATGAGTCTGTTAAAGGTTGGCTGCAGTTCATTACAGCCTTGTGATTTTGAGCAATCATTAGATATAATTATGTATCCAGAGCCCTTGTTCTATGTTAATGCATCATTTGGCATACTAAACACATCACAAAGTAATCGAAATAGCAAACTGCATTCTACTGTATTCTCTCATTTTAAAATGAACTGGATTGCAAACAATGGTCAGATCAGGGCCCCCTAATTCCTTTCTCTATTATGGCATTATTTTTACAATTCGCTATTTGATCTCGGCCAACAACAATGGGCCTCATTACGACCCAGGCGGACTTCGCGGTGCTAAATGCACCGCGAAGCATGGCGGAAAGCCGCCGATAGCGCCATGGGGGTTGGCGGATTTACCGCCCCATTCCGACCTCGGCGGAGCGGTAAATCCCCAATCCCCATTCTGCCCTTCCCCATTCCCATTTTTGCCCCATAGGGTATAATGGGAGTGGGGAAGGAGTTAATTACGCCACCGTAAAATACGGTGGCGTAATTAACAACGAGGTCCCGTAGCGCCATGGTTTTCTCCGGCTGGTAAAACCAGGCGGAGAAAACCTCCATGGCGCTACGGGAACTCGTAGTATGGCGGAGAGGTACGCCATGCACTACGCTGGCGTAATACCCTCTCCGCCAGGGTCCTAATGAGGCCCAATGTCTTTACTTACTGGCAATCTTCATTAGGACTAGTCCTACTTGTTCTCTTCACAGTACTTCCTATCATGGAAGAGCCTCGTCTTCCTGTCACCATCTCTCCGCACTTTTTCTCTTTCAGTTCTTTTCCCTACGAGGCACTGTCAACATCTCTGGATATAATGCGATCAACACGCACCAACCATCCTGTACCATACCCAAGGGGGTGGTTCGAAACGCTTTACAGTGGACGTAAATACTGTGGCAATTAAGATTACAATTATAGGCAATGAAGATTACTGGTAAGTAATCAAGCCCGTATCCCCACCTTCCTCGACCACATCCAAGTAATTAGTATCATGAAGTTTACTGAATACTAGGTTGATCTGACCATAGGCAACATTAATCCCCCACTAAACCCCACATGTGTCGTTATGCTGCACCCCTAGTGACATGATATAATATAGCATTGCAGAAAGCAGTCAGTGTTGATGGGCAGCCTGCGGAATATCATGATCTGCCTTTCCAGGAAGACAAAGCCTGTAGTCTAACATAAAAGGGAAAGAGAACCCCATTGTGCTCCCTAAAAATCTCTTGGCCCACACAGTGACTGTACCCAGTGCGTAGCAACCTTGTGCACTCATACAGCTCTCACCTCACATGCCTTCGGCTGGTGTCAACCGTGATGGAATAGGTTTATTCCCCCACAAAGCCCCTTACCTGCCCATACATTTCAATGGGCGCTCACCTACCAAAAACAAAATCATCTTTTTTCACCTGCCCTGGGGATTGAAAAGGTTGAGAGGTGTGACCCTCCGCTCCTCAGAGAGGAATACCAGCTGAAGAATATTCCATGGAGATTATCTCCTTCAGCCATCTACTGATGGACACATCTGATGACTTGCACCCCCTGCCAGCCTAACCATAAGCTACAAATTGGCTGTCCGAGGAACTAAATGTAGCTAATCTGTCAACATTCTTAAATATGACCAACTGCTGATTGAAGCCTTTACAGGCTTCAGAATCAGCAGAGGGGGGTCAGGGATGACAATGTCCTGAGAGAGGAAAATGTGAAGGAGAACTGTTAGCCTAAAGACGGGGTCACCATGCAGACCAGGGAGTTAGGAGATATCTGAAAGTAAGGTGCAGAATACAGGAGAGACCCAATTGCCCTTTTCCTTCTGGCATAAGTGATGGGCACCCTTATGAGCGATGAACTGGAGATCAGGCTGTCTGGGGGATCATACAGCAGGCACTGCAGGGATTTTAGAAACCAGGGCAGGCCCCAGGAAGGTACAAGAGACCTAATCGAGGCCAGGCAACACTGAACCCTTTAATTATGGAGGGCACCTGGGCCACATAATGCTCCTGTCTGGCCCAGGGTTACCTTAATGACCGAATGTCATCCCGCTGAGTATGAAGCGTCACTGGAGCAAGACCCAAACCGAGAGAAAACAGGCTCTCTGCATCCTAAGGTATGGACCCAACAGGACCTTCACCAAGTGGTGAAGTTCCTCCAGCGTCTATCATGGGGATGTCTTGTAGACTTACACCATTAACCATGCTTTTCCCTGTCAAGGACCATGCTGCCCAGTGCCATTTGTTACTTTGCGGGCAAGGAACAGGAGCCAATATGATGAGGGAACACTTGAAAGGAGAACGGAAGGACATACTGCCAAGCTGAGATGGGGGGATAGAGAGGGCTGGTCCTCCCCTGAGCAATTATGATCTTATCAGAAGAATCCTAATTCCTGACCATGTGCAAGAACCTCCGAAGGAGGGGAATGCAAGGGAAGTCGTATAGGAATTCACTGGGCCAGAGCGCCAACAAGACATCCATTCCACAAACCTTTTGATCAGGGAATCTGGACATGAAACAGGACAAAAGAGCACTGCTTCTGGAAACAAAGAGATCTAGGGTTGGCTAGCCTAGCATACACGTTATCGGACAGAACTTGACTAGGCACAAGCAGAAATACTGGGATGAAGGGACATTCCACCTCAAGGAATCTACCCTACTTGTTCCCCACCCCTGTGATGTGAGATGCTGTAAGTGATTTCAACCCGGCACTCCAACTAAGTCAATGCCTAGTATGGGATGCCCAATGGAAACCCTCATTTATATATTTTTATGTCAAAGTTCGTTTAATTCTGGATGTTGTACCCTTATATAACACCCCTCTCTTTGAATCCCCTCGGACTCATTGAACCAAGAAATAGGTTTGTTTTGCAAATTAAAAGATTTATTTGAAGAATTTAACAATATATAGATTATACTTTTATGAATATGAATAATATCTGAATATCACACTTATGAATATGAACAATGATCAGCAATGGGAAATATTACAATATCAACTATCTCTTTAATCAATTAGGAGTAGGAATAGGAGAAGTAGTGTAGCAGAGAATAACTTTGTGTGGTTCTAGGAAATGCAATGATATGAAAGAATGCAACACAGAAATAAACTTGATATGAATTCAACCAAAGACAACATAATCACTCTTTCCCCCTGTTGTTACTCACTCCCCCAGCAAGCAATATGAAGATATGGAATGAAGGCACACAGGTATCAGGAATAACAATCAATAATGCAGTTCAATCCCAATTCCCCCAGCAATCTTAGATTGAACAGGAATGCTTTTAAAAATAGGTAACAATGCTTTTGAATGTGATTTAGTAATGTATGGAAAAATGCTAAAAATGATTTTAATAGCTAAAGGAGATTCAGCACTAGTGAGGGTGGCTTTGGATTGGTTCAGGTCAACACTAGCAATGATTTATGAATGATTAGCAGATGGAAAACGAAATCCAGAAGTTGAAATCAAGAAATAGCTGTTTTACATAGAATGAAATTGAGCCAAATTGCAAATCGCAGCAACTTTTCCGCGTGCGGGAAACACGATTATGGAAAAACTATACAACATTGTTCGTTTGAAAGCTGAGGATCTTAGCTTTGAAATGACATTTAAATTTCGTTTCTAGGACGTACGGTCCAATAGTTGCAGAGGTTTTTGTGAAGGTAGATTTTTCAGAAACAGAGTCAAGATTTCAAAATGAAAGATGTGCTTTAAAGATTTAGGAACCAATATGGACTTATTCTAAGGAGCTATGAAAGTACAAGTTACCCAAACGGGACAACCACTAAAACAGGGCCCCTTCTGTTCTGATTGCTGTGCGCCAGGACACTTGACTTTCTTCAAAAATATCAGCGCATAGATGATTATCGCTACAATTATCACAGACTATATGATGAGAAGAATTCAGGATGGACACAAGATTCTATAATGCAGTTCTGGATAGGTTAAATGTATTGAATAGAATTACTTTAAACTAAGAGATGACTATGGAAAGTTGTATACTAAATACTCACTCATATGGCTTTGGAATGGAATGAGCCCGTCAAAGATCTGGTCAAGGGTTTGGCTGGGATTCTCTCGCTACCGGACAGATCTCAGGAACTGGGTTCTGCTCTCAGCAAGGCCCTCTGGTCTGCACGGCCTCTTGGACTGGGTCTGACGGGTTCTGGGTCACAGCTCTGCTGGACGGATCTGGATTTTGGGTTCTAGCACAGAGTTCTTAGTTCTTAGCTAGAACAGCAAAACAGCTCAGCCAGGCTGTTGGATTTTGTAGTGCCCCTTGGAAGTGTAGGGGTTTGAATCAGGTTGCAAAAGATTCTGAAGGCCAGCTGAGAAGAGTTCAGCTTTTGGAGTGGGCCCTTCAGGGTGCTTCGCCAAGGAATCCATTGATGAGTGGATAAGTGTGTCTGTGTGGGTCCTCAGCAATCCATATTTATCCATTTTCCAAAGTGGGTGGGGAGGCTGATTGTCTATGCCCAACCCTTTAAGGATCTGATAGGTCAGTGAATTCCCTGTCCCCTGATTTTAGAAAGGAACAGTGTGTCATCAGGTGTCATAGTGATGCTGCCATTTACAACCTAGGGAAGAACTTCCCCTTTGCTTTTACTTAGAAAATCTATTTTTCCAAAAAAACATATTTCCCATATGCACAACTTGTTCATATTACATATACACATCACAGATTAATGAAGGCACGCCTCTGTTCAAGTCCCATGTTCCTACGAGTTACGGTTCACAAATGGCAGTTTTTTCCTGCTTTTGGTTGGTTACACATTTTCGGATCTGTACAATTTTTTACATGTACATGCACATACCATCTGGTCATACAGCTGTCATTTTTCATGTTCCTAGCACAACCACAGTAGCTACAATATTAAAAACATTTGTGGTTCAGTCTCAGAACATCACACAGATTCCAGATTAGTTTTAAACTGTGAGCGAATTTTTCATTTTAATAATCTCTAAATTTCATATTTTTGCCAATTAAGTACAATATTTTAGAAGTATTTTCCTTAAACATATATTTAATCAATGTCAAATCCACATTTTCAGTCTGGCCCGCCTCCACAGCTGGGCTGAGTCAGAGAGTCACATGGCCTCCTTTCTGCCAGGGCAGTTTCTATTGATGCCCCAAATTAGCATCTCCATTCAGCTCAAGGGAGCCCTTTGTCTGCACTTAGAGCAACAGGCCAGGGTGCCCCTCCCAGTTCCTTTTCACACCAGCATGCCAGTTTCTTGACAGAGCACAGGAGGACAGGTTCTTTTGTTTAGGGAGGAGGTGTGGAATGTGTTTGAAGCCCAGTGTGGGAAACTTTAACTTTTAAACACAATGTCTGAAAGTGTCTTGTCTTAAAATATAACTTACATTTTTAACAAAAACATCAAACAATTTCTTACTTCAAGCCTTTTTAGAATATAGTTTTGAATTGTATTCACCTCTTAGGCTTCTGATAGCAAGTCTTTCTTTGGCATAGTTTGAGTTCAATGTACAACTTTACACATGATAATATTTAAATCGCCGGCTTCTGACATAGGTGAGTAACGGTACTACACCCATTTTTGACAGATTTCTTCCAGCAAGCAATCTTCAAAATTGGACTTTGTTCAGATAATATATACTTCTGTGGACATTGCATTTATGTGTATTCTTGAAGTAGAATGATGTTCACCACCCAACAAGGAGGTTGGATCTTTTTGGGTGGTTTGTGAGCCATTGTTTTTTTGCAATTTGACAGCCAGGGAAAACAGATTTTTAAAACAGCTCTGTGTTTCTTTTGCAATGATTTTGCTCTGTGGGCAGCCAAATGATGGGTTTTGGCAGTGGTCTCCTGTGTTACCACTGACATAGCAAAATTGAATGGCGGCCTATTTTTCAGATTTTTACTGTGCACTTTCTGGTGATATTTAGCAAGCAGCATACTTTCCGGCGGCCATGACCTCTGCCTCAACGCCAGTAAGACTGAGATTCTACTCATCGGCACACCCACTCCCTCCTTCCCTGCAGCTCTCTGGCCGGCCTCCCTTGGCCCCCTTCCTGCCCCTACCTGCAAGGCTAAAAACCTCGGGGTCATCTTCAACTCCACACTCTCCTTCTCTCCTCATATATCTGACGTCTCTAAGAAGTCACACTACCAGCTGCACCTCCTCAGAGGTATTCTTCCCTTCCTCTCCTTCCCCCAGAAGCTCACTGTCTCCCGAGCCCTGGTTCTCTCAAGGCTGGACTACTGTAACAGCCTCTACCTTAATCTGCCTGCCTCCACTCTCCGCCCTCTGCAACTTATCCAGAACAGAACTGCGAGACTTGTCCTTGGCCTCAAGCCCAGGGACCGTATCTCTCCAGGACTGAAATCCCTTCACTGGCTCCCAGTGGCTGCGAGGATTAAGTTCAAAACCCTCTGCATTGTCCACAAGGCCTTCTGGGGCCAGGGACCTAAATACCTTCAACTCTCTCTTCCTAAATATCTTCCTTCACGAGCCCTTCGCTCATCCGTCTCCAACTCCCTCATGGTCAGCCGCTTCTCGAAGCAACGAGCTGGGGGTAGATCTCTCTCCGCAGCAGGGGCCTCCCTCTGGAACAGCCTTCCTGCCTCCCTGAAACTTGAGGAGAACCATCTCCGGTTCCGGAAGCACCTCAAAACCTTCCTCTTCGCTTCTGCCTTCTCTCTCCCTCTCCCCTGCTAAACCTGCTTAACCCCCCACTGAATTCAGCACTAAACCTGCATCTGGGCCACTCTCAGCAACCTCGGTCCAGGGCCCAGCCACTCTCCACTTGCACTGCCTCCCTGGCTTCCCCTGCACTGTGGGACTGTCACTGTACCCTACAGCCCCCTTCCCAGCACTTGCTCTGCACTTACCTCGCACTTGCCACCAGCTGGCCCTTTTTATTTATTATTTATTAATTATTATTTCTTACGCTACTTACCTTGTACTGCACTTTCCCCCCCACCTCCTCCCCCTGCACTTCCTCCTTTTCCCCTTACCTCTGCACTTGCGCGATCTGAATGACACCTGGCCTAGTAGGATCGTTTGTCTGTCTTCCCCTTGTTTCCCTCCCTCCCTGCCTCGTCGCGCCTTGAAACACTTGTGTTTAGGCGCGTTACAAATACCATATCATATCATATCATTCTGATGTTTCTGCTGCAAGCAATGCACAGTAAAGTTGCAGGGCCTGGATCAGTGGGTTGAAACATCCCACAATGCTGAGAGAGAGAGAGGAAATTCCCCTCTGCCAAGGCTAGACAGTGAGGCACCCTATCCAGGGAGGCAGATCGGGTCACACCCTGCTTATTGATGTACTCTACAGCCGTAATGTTGTCTGAAATAACCAGGACTGGGTACCCTCTTTCCTGAGCAATGAAGAACTTCTAAACCCTGTGACAAGGCCACTACCTCCTTCCAACTGTATCTTATGGGATGTTCCAGAGGACCCCAAATCTCTGGGGCCACCATATTCCCAAGGATAGCCACCCACACCAGACTGCTGGGATATGTGGTGAGAATAACAAGGGAATAAGGCTCACCAGATACCCCCTGTGAATCTTCTCCAGGTCCAACCAGAACTAAGGGGACTGCCCCAGGAGTGGATTCATAGGGATTAATACATTGAAGTCTACCAGCACGGTTTGTAGGTTAAGATGGGCTCAAGGGCTCACTAAGATAAAGGCTGTCATTAATCGTTGAACTTTTAGCCATTGTCTTGCAGAGGCGGCTTCCAGACTGCACAGCATTTCTACTTTGCTTGGTCCCAGGGAGACGCACAGTGATAAACAGCACGCCTATGAACTATAGTTCTTTAGCTGGCTGGAGGTGAAATTTCTCCCTGTTAATGATAAACCCATGCTCGGTTAACAAGCTGATTTCTTTTGACAGTCCAAGCCCTATAGACTCCCTTTCCAATCCCTGGATAAGCTAGTCATTCCAGATAGGGAAATGTCGAGTCTGTGGTGAAAGACCCACCAGGGGAGCATGAACCGCTGGGAAAACCCTCAGTAAGGAAGACCGAGTCTGATGGCAGTATAATGGAAATGATGGTTCTGGTGTGAAAAATGAAGAAACCTTTGATCCTCCACATAAATGGGGACATGGTGGTAAGCGTATTTTAGGACCAGTGAGGCTTAGCAATTATGACTGGAGATAACGAGAAGAAGGGAATGTTTCTCTGTAGAACTTTTTAATTTAAACATTATGATCTGGACAAGCACACGGACTGCCTTCAAATCAAACAGTATCAGAACACATGAAGACTTTGAGGAGGGCACCCTTTGGAGAAGACTCTGGATTTTAACTTGGAAGGTGATTCTCTTCTTGGGTTCTTGAAGTCAAGGCATCCTAATGGTCCCTATCTTGTGGGAGGAAAGTAAAACTCTTTGAATGATCTACTTGTAGAGGAGCAGCTGAATGCCTCTGCAGGAAGTCTCGCCCCCCTACCACCTGTGTGTTGGAGTCCTGAGATTGTGCCGTGCTTGACACCAGCAGTTGTGACCATACAGCGGAGAATATATTCGAAAGAAGGTACCCACTGAGAAAGCCCTACAAAAAGTATTCCTGAAGTCATGACAATCTGATGAAGGAAATCCCAGAAGGAATATGAAAGAGAGCAAGAGGAGGAGTTGGTGATGTCATGAAAGATGAGTGTAATGCACTAGGAACACTGGCTGAAGAAGATGGATGGACCTTATAGAAACTGATGACGAAATAAAGAATCAAGTAAACTTTCACAACCAAGGAGAAGAGTGCATGTGTGTGGAGTACTGACGAAAATGGAAGCAGTTCAATAACTGTACAGATGCAGCAACGCAAGTAGACTAAGTGATCATAGAAGTTGGCTATACATAGTGATCATATTGCAGGCAGTGCCGCCATTATATAGAAACTGGACATCGGTGTCATACATTTAGCAAGCTCAGACCCATAGAGAAGGAAGGCCTAGAACTGTGTCGCAGTACGAATTAGCTGAGATTGTGAAAATGATTGACGAAGCTGTCTGACCTGGTGTCAAGGCTAAAGCAGCCAAGACTGGTTATCTATTGTTGAAGGTGGCAAACGTGTGAAGCCGAATCATCCCTGCAAAGTAAGAACACCATGTCTGTCAAGTTATATTCATTTAAGACATTTAATTGCTGCAGAAATGTCAAAATTGTGGTCTCCTGTCACGTGAGCCAAGGATGGACATAGAGTTGAGCATGGAGTCCTAGAATAACGATAGTGCGTGACTGCACTCTCTTATAGTTCCAGAGACATGAATACACTGAAAGGCCAAGTTCAAAGACCATCTTCGTGGCAGAAGGCACGGGTGATGAGAGACGTTGTGCTAATTGGGTGGGGAGGTAAAGGCGAGTCCACCTGGCAGCTAGATATGAGCTTACGTGCTGCTAAGTGAACCGAACGTTCCAGACATGGCACAAGCGTGCCAACCAAATGTAGTGGACCCTATAATGGAGGGCCTTATAGTTTGAGAGGCATTGATATACTGTGTACTTAATAATGTTGAAGATGACTTGCAAAAGAGATAGGCACAAATTGTCCACCTGACAGTAGAGACACAATCCCAACCCAACCCCTTATAGAAAGTATACTTAGATGTTTCCCTTGAGCGTATCACAATCCCTGGTAGGTTTCTCTTATTTGCCATGTAGTATGACGTCACGTATGACAAATATTTACTATATACCTGTGATTTTTTATGAAATGTACGAGAGATCAAGCTAACATCTGTTGATGTCTGTTGTAACTCCCTGTTTTAGACAATTGATAATAAAACACAAAACTTTGCCATCTTCCTGAGTTGGTTCGATTATTTGGTGTTGGAGTTATCCTGCATCCCATCCACTGAATGCGTTTTGCCCAAAGGGCTCTAAGCTCATATTAGACCCAGGAATCTGTGACAGATGCCTCCCATTGGGTTCTGCAGAATCTCAGTAACCACCCTATTTTGTCAGACCATGATGGAGTGGCACTGCTATGACCTGGTTGATTTTGATGTGGATCTGGCATTGGTTGATTGAAAAGGGCACATTTTGGGTGACCTCTGAAAGACTGTCTTCCCCCTCTAAATGGAACATGCTCTTGGTCTCTGGCCTCTGTGATGCTTTGGAGGTAGTTGGGCGAGACTGCACCTTCTGTCGTAGAGTGTCAGATAACTTGTCCAGCCTATGCACCTTGTGGACCCTTTCACCTAGCTCTTTCTGGAAGAGCCTGTCCCCCTTGAAGGGCAGATGGAAGGACATGGTTTCCTGAGAAGAGTCTGTAGTCCACTCCGAGACAGGAATCTGTCTTCTAGCTCTAACAGTTGTTCCGAGGTGAGTGACACAGCTCTTATCCCATTGTATTCTAGATAGGAAAGGAGTTCAGCCTGCAGTCACATCTTTTCTATCGGATCCCTGCAGTTTCTGACCCATCAATCATTCTCTGGTGCTTCTTGAAATCGACAAGGGACATTGGCATGGTATGGCAGGTGCTGGTGATGCTCGCCATCTCCTGTGCACCTTCTTCCCAAGGGTCGAATTAACTCTTTTGACCACAAGACCATGGATCAAAACCTCCTCCGGGACCATGTAGGGCCTACACATTAAGAAAGATAAGGAAGACAGCAAAGAATCTTCATCGTGTGATGTGAGCAGATAAGCTTCTTCCCCGATGAGTGGGTACAGCTTTGTCATAAATCATGGGACAGAAATTCCTCCCAGGTCCTCACATTCTTTAATATATATTTTTTCTAATGTCCTTGATTAGTGGAGGCCCCTTCTTATCAGAGACTGTACATTGCCTTACCGTGACACAGCCCGCCGAGGTAAGATGAGGCTTGTGAAACTGCATTCTCTGAGACTCATGGGTCAGCACCGCGTCCACTGCCTCAGTGTCTAAATACTTCCCAGTAGGTTCCCCTCCATAACTTTCAGAGTAGGTCGGGGAAGTGGAGGTGGATGATGAAGTGGAGGAAGAAGAAAGTCACTGACTGAACTTTCTGTGAGCCACTTTGCGCCTTCAAAATCTGCCTGATCACTTTTTTGATCTACAGATCAGATCTAGGAATATGGGGGTCATTACAAGTTAGGAGGTAGCCATGCCACTAGAAGTGGCATGGCTACCCCCTTACCGGGTACCAGGTCCAGGTTCCTTAAATGAGGAATTACCGGGCCATTCCAACCTTGGAGGGCCCGGTAATTCCTCATTCAAGGAACCCGGACCCGTTACATCCCCATTCCCATTCGAGCTCCCATAGGGCTCAATGGGAATGGGGAGCATGCTAACAACGGGCCCATTATTAACAGGCCTGTTGTTAGCATGCTGGTCTCCTCGCGGGACCTGTTACGGACGCCTGGTTTTACCAAGCGGCCTTAGCGGGTCCCGCGAGGAGACCTCGTAATAGGGTGGTAAGGGGTTGACGGTTCCGGCACCTTTACTGGCGCCGTTAAGCCCTTACCTTCCAACTCATAATGACCCCCTATGTTTGACCTTCTTCCTCTTTGCACAGGAAAGGAAGAAGATGAAGAATACGATTAAGACAAAGGCGCATGAGAATAAGGAGGAGGAGGAGTAGGAGGAGGAGAAGATGGATTGGGTTCCCTGTGTTTCTTTTCTCTTTACCGCTGGGCTTGCCCATGCTGCCAGTATGCTTTGTTAATTAATAAAAAAAACGTGTTACCTAAAGTGTCCCATCCCCTTAGCACCCTTAGGCATTCTTGGGAATGTAGTATCAAGTGGGCACTAAGACGCAAATTGCCTTTCCCACCCTGATGTCACACGCTTGGTCCTGTCTTCCCATTGCTAAGGCTCACCGGAAAGAGCCCATCAGGTTGGCATACTTACTGCCTCATCGCCCTGTGAGCCCCTGGTGTTGGGCCTAGTTCTACCCCCAAGTATCCGCCTACTGACTCTGGCCGACCTCCCACCATAGTCCACACCTGACCTGTGCCACATGAGATCCTTTACAAAATAAAATAATGAAAAGGTGCATTAAATGAGCAAACAATAATACATTAGCAAACAGAAGGCCACTTCAGACAGCCTTGACCTCTAATAACCTGCAATATCCTTAAATGGGGTCCAAATGTCTGTTCAATTTCCTAGTTCTTGACTTATTTGCAACAAAGTACCTTGTTTCCAACCTTCGGCCTGGGCATGTTCATGTTCTATGACCTCCCCGCTACACAGCTTCCTCAATATGACTGTGAAAGTCCTCACCCTATGAGTCTCAGGGGCAATATCATCTATGGATGGTAATGGGCAGGTGCAGCTCAATCCCCCTCCACACAACCCCTCCCCGCAGTGCACCGCAGTGTACTGTCCCCTGGGTGGTCACCCCTCCCGCACTTCCCCAACCTAGGGAAGCTAAGGTCAAGCTCCAGGTCTTCTCCGAGGCCACCACCACAATCCTAGTGGCCTGGGTTCCAGGTTGTGGTCGGGACTCCTCTGTGCTATATCCCACTGGCAAAAGTCATGCTGGAGCCACTCTTGTGCTCCTTCCCGCATGCCCGTCTCTGTCCCACAGACTTCTCCAATCTCAAGGCAGCCCGGATATAACATCTCACAGCCCCCCCCCCTAGGGGTGGCCACTCCTCTCCATCATAAATGTGCCCTTAGCTTAAACCTCCATCGCTTCCCTATAAATGGAGAGTCGTGCTCCATGTTGGATTGTCGCATCGGCTAATCGATACACCCAGGGATCAGAGGATAAGGTGCTCACGCGGTGCTTTAAAAGGGCCGGCTCTAATATAACCAGCCTTAAGTACCTGCACTCCTTTTATTTGGCCATATTGAGTCCGGGGACTTCTCCAAGCTTGACTAGTCTACTGGTGCCAATCTTCTGCCAATCTTGTCATATTTCCTAGTTGCAGACACATCGGCGGGGCCGAAGCCTTCCCAGCTCAACGTTCAGACTTTTTCCTGTGAAACGTCAGAGCAGAGGGAAGTGTTAAGTACTGCTCCCAGGAGGGGTTACACACCACAGGAAGCACAGCTGCTCCCCCTGAGGTCTTGCTTTGTTCCAACAAGGACTAACAATACGTGAGATAAGAGGTTGCTAGCCCCCGGCCAGGGGTGCCAGGGGAAGGACTATTGCTCATTGTGGGTTGTGAATGGTGGGTGATTACCAATGGGAGGGGAGCATAACGCTGCTTGCTGTGTGAAATAAAGACTTTTGCAGATGACATCTCAATGCGTTGCATTTTCTTTCACTGCAAATTCAGTTTGACAAACATTTTATTTCACCGTGAAAACAGTCTTAAAAACTCACACACTTTTGCTAATCAGAATGAGTAGCAAAGATATTGGGCCTCATTACACGGAAGGCGGTAATGGTTAAAGGCCACCGTTAATGGTAACGGTGACCGTTAACCATTACCGCCTTACTACAAGGTCCCTTAGCGGATTGGTGCTTTAACGCCTGCTTTTTGCAGGCGTTAAAAACCAACCCGCTAAGGGACCTCGGAGCTAATTACGGCACCGCAAAATTGCGGTGCCGTAATTAGCGCCTTCCCCATTCCCATAGAGCCCTATGGGGCAGAAATGGGAATGGGGAAGGGCAATGGCGGATGGGGGATTTACCACCCCCCCAACCTTGGAATGGGGCAGTAAATCCCCTTTCCGCCAAGGCGGTGCCGGTATTCTACCGGCATGAGCCATGGCGCTAATAGCGCCATGGCTCACCGCCTTCCGTGTAATGAGGCCCATAGTCTTATTTTTGTACATGTTTCGAAAACGACGTATTTAATGTCAGGTTAGTGTCTTATGTCGTTTCTGTACTTTTAAATGCATTGCGAAGCATCAAAGTTCGGTTTTTCACCCTGGTGTCTGGTTTGACAATTGCTCGGATCCTTCCTTGTGACGGCTTTGTCGGCAGCACGGACTGCTTTGGAAGCAAGAGCCATAGTACAGTTTTACTGTTGAAAGTCTGCCAAGCTGGAAGATCTTATCACCAAGTGGATCAGACCTGAGTTGTGCAGTCGGTGAGCGCAAGAGTTGATTCCGGGGAAGACGTTTGTTTCCTAAAACACTGAGGGCCCTACTCTCAACTTGGCGCAGTGAAGGTGCTAAACAGCATGATTCACTGCGCCAAAAGAGGACGCCCAAGCTCCACTGCTATTCTCAAGTGGTCCTCGGCGTCCTCGTAGAGCACGACAGTGATCTGTGAGGATTGCACCTGTTTTAAGCTCTTACGGGCGCAATCCAATCACGGCAGCATTTTTGTGAAATAACGACAGATTTGTTATTTTACGAAAATTCTGCAGCAAACACAGATTAACACGTTCCTATACACCAAAGTGAGCAGCTTCAGCATTGCAGGATTTTGAAGCTGCTTACTGTGGTGTATTGGAAAGTGTTCATATACACCTTTATGGTTGCAGCATGCAACTTTGAAGCTGCTTGCTTTGGTTTAAATGAAAGTGTTCATATACACCTGTGCGGTGTATATGAACACTTTGATACAAAGCGAGCAGCTTCAACGTTGCAGTATGCAACATTGAAGCTGCTCGGTTTGGTGTAAATGGAAGTGTTCAAATACACTCGTGTGTTGCATATAAACACTTTCATGTACACCAAAGCAAGCAGCTTCAATGTAACGTTGAAGATGCTTGGTTGTTGTACATGAAAGTGTCCATATACAACACACGGGTGTATATGAACACTTTCATTTACACCAAACAAGGCTTCTTGTGGCACTCCTCCAGTTTAACGGCACCAAAAGGGTAGCGTATTTGTGCGCTAGTTTAGTGCACATATTAAACTGGTGGAGTGCCACAAAAATAGGCTTCCAAAAATCCAGTTTCAGAATGTGGCGGTTGCTAGGTTGGTTTCCAAACCATCCCAGCAACCGCCACATATATTCCGAAAGTGGCACATTCCTTCCTACTTCGGAGGAATGTGCCACCTCCAGAATAGGTCTTAAGTACAGAAAAGGTTGTTAAGCCTTTTAACGTCGTTTTCGGTACTTAACACCTAGATGAGAATGGGGCCCTGAGCGTAATTGCCACTAAGTCTGCGGGAGCAGTTCTAATATAACATATCTGGACTATTCTGACCATTTAGTCGACTATTTTCTTCTCGCACGGGTGGGTGAGCAACTGATTTAGTCTATATAAACGCCAAGGCTTTGTGACGAGGAAAGTAGCACACAGAGGTGTTGCTAGGTCTGGAAAAGATCCCAGCCTACACTGATGTCGGGACTGTTGGGACTTGGGCTAGCTAGCCTTTTGGTTGTAGTCCCACAGCTTCTATCTGGGGCCACTACCAAAAGACCTGGGGCTATAGCCCCCTCTGACCAACCCCACCCCCTATAGCAATGCCTCTGGTAGCCCACACCTTAGCCTGAATGGAAAAGAATGAAGCGGTACAAGAAATGGTATGACGGTATAATCTCCAGCGTAAAGTGGCTGAGGATGAGCAAGAGTCATTACTTCTTGAAGAGGAATTTCCAAAGATGACAAAAATCCGCAGGCAAAAATCAGGGCCTTTTACCTCATATGGAAACACTGCTCCGCTGTATAGCCAAGTGGTTGTGGGAACACCCATGGAACAGAATCAGGACAAGGAAGATCATTTGGGTCCCTCTTGTAAGAGGATAACAACTGACACATTGAACATTCACAGTTTGTCCATGCCAAACACTTTGCTGATGGACGCTTGCAAAAGACTAGAAAATGAAATATCATGTTTGGAAATCCTGATAACACACTTAAGCACTTCTCCTTGTTTGTTCATTTCAGCCTGGGGAAAACTCCAATAAAATTACACCATGAGGAGTGGATCGGGACGATCTGTCTGATTAGTGCGAATATTCTGATTTCTCTAGCTTCCAAGACTGCTCAACATTGGGGGTCAGACCAGGGCCATCTTAACCCTATCCCTGAACCCATGCCCTCCTCCCACCCTCCTGTAAACCATGTCACCCCCCTCTGAAATCCATGTACCCTCCCAAATTGCAAATTGAGGGGATTACATACCTTGAGTCAAATTCAACCGAATTTTGTCTAGGCTTTAAATGAATGATCTAGTTTTTAATAAAATATAAACATTACACATCTCTGTGATCTGTTTCCCCAAGAGGGTGCTTTATTGAAGACATTTTCACTTTGTTGTTTGAATAATATATTCATTTTGAAGGAAAATCGATTTTTAAGCAAGTATTTATTTAATAAAATGATAACCTAACCGTTCAACCTAACCATTCTTTTCTGGATGAATGGGTCCAAAGGACATGCCCTTGGAAAAACATTAGATGACTAGGCAACAGAGAAAACAAAAAGGCATGTAACAAACATCAAAATTCACTTAGCATTTCCATTAATTCCCACACAGCAAACAAATGCAAACAATAAAAGAATTAAATGTAAACCACCCAGTAAGTATATGCATTCTACTGCTCAAGACCGATTTGCCTGAAACACTGCTAAGATTAAACTATATGGGCCTCATTACGAGTAGCGCGGTAAAAACAGGGTCATTACCATCATGGCGGAACAAGCGGGTCCGTGCTCGTATGACCCCGCTAATAGCGGGTGATTACGAGTGCGTGAGCATGCGCGAACCCCCATGCTGGTAATGGCCATACCGGCATGCCGCAAAAAGGCCCTCCAACCCCCAGATAGCGCAATCATGGGACCCGCCGATACCGGCACTGCCTAGGAGAAACCCCTAAATACCGACCCGGTAATACCAACATACTAATACCGGGTTCATAAAACCGGACCCGGAAATAACGTCATCGTGTCGGAACACAATCCATTGCCACCCTCCCTAACCACCAGTAGATACCTGTTGAGCACTGTGGCAATATTTTGAGGATGTCCAAGGCTACCCGGAAGAATACCCCCCGGATGCGTAAACAGCGTTTCTCCGACGCAGAATGGAATATGTTGGCGGACACTCTTGCTGCACATGCAGACCTCATGAAATCCCATGACATGAAGCATGAGGTGCAGCAGAAGAAAAAGGACATCTGTCAGAAGGTTGCCCGCAAGGTGTCGGCTGTGGGGACCACCCCACGTACTGTCATGGACTGCCGTAAGAGGTGGGACGACCTCTGCTTGAGGGTCCGCAACATTATGTCAAGCAACAGGAGGGCGGCCATGGCCACAGGCGGGGGTCCCCACTCTCCTGCAAAGATGATGCCCTGGGAGGAGACCGCTAGCAGCTTCATTAATCCAGAGTCGATTGAGGGATTCGGGGAGATGGAGATGGGTGCGGCATGATCCCCAGAAGGAGGTGAGTGACCCTGCACATCCCTGTAGGGGAAACCATGACATAGCACAAGTGATGTGGAAGAGAGACTAGGCAAGGCAATGTACGTCCCTACACCCACATCAACATATCCAAGTCCAGATTGCGGCCCAAACCCTGCCACACAGAAATGCATGCTGAGTGCCAATCCCATAACCAACACACGACCAACACACCTGGACCGTGCCCATGTAACACATGACACAAACCCCAAATCAACGGCATGCCACTTGCTATGCAGTGAATGCCAAAATGCCCCCTCAGAGCACCCTGTGTGACACACCTGTAAGACATGAATGCATGAATGAATGAATATTGAACAGCACAATTGTATGCCTCTGGCATGTGACACCATCACTGATGCCCTGCATCTCTTCTACCCCCCAGGCACCTATGAGGAAGATGCCAGGCAACAGAACAGCAAGGGCATCCACGTCCCACCAAAAGAAAAGGGCCACCACCACCTTCATGGCACCCACAGGCAGTGTGCCTGACCGAGTGGAAACACAGCCAACAACACCTGCTGCCAGTGTGCCGGACACACATCAGACCCAGCAGCCCACACTCACACCAATTGGAGGGGAGTCCCTACATGTGCCGGCCACCACCGAGGATGACTTGGATGATAATGTGGGCATTGAGGGAGTCACAGAAGTGACTTGTCCACCAAGCCCAAGCCCCTGGTCCACCCCCAGCCCCATATCGAGCCCTCACCCACCTACAGCAGTGGTGATCCCTGCCTCCATGACTCGGACCTGAACACCATCGAGGAGGACAGCACCCAGAATGCAGGCCCCGTCAGTGCACCACCCACCACTCCAGTTCCCACCAACACCCTGGAGTCGCGTCTGTCGAGGGTGGAGACCCGACAGGAGGCCATGTTGGAGCTCCTGCGTCAGTACATTGCTGATTGAGAGGACACAAGGTGGGGAATCGCAACTGCCATTGCGGGGACCACAGCGACCATTGCCGCAAACACAGCAGCTGTGAATGCGTCAGCTGTGCTGATGAGGGACTGTCTGGGGGCAGTAACACAAGTACTCACTTCAATCCTGTTCCACATGCAGCGGCCACGCCTTGGAGCAGGCGTGGAACCTGCCTCCGACTCATCAACAGCCACCACACCTGCATCCTCAGTCCCCACCAGGCCTGTGCGCCAGACCAGAAGGAGTGCACGGCACTCCGAGATGCCACTACCGGACAGCAAAAAGTCCCGGAAGTAGTGTGGCCAGACAATGGGAGTGGGACACATAGTTGGGGTTGAAGGGGAGCATTTCATGGAGTATATTGGGTTTTATTTGGGGTTTGTTCGGTGGGTTTGGGAGTTCACTGGGTTTTTTTGGGGTTTGTTGGGTGGGTTTGGGAGTTCACTGGGAGATGGGGGGGAGTGGTCACATTTTTGCTGTTTGAACAAATACACCCTTTGTGGGCAAAAATATTCAATGGCTGGACATTGTTCATTTTGTGTATATCCATTTAATGTGTGACGGTGTTGAGTGGCCAACTCCCAACAATCCCTGTGTGCATGTCCACATGGACCCATTGTGTCACTGACACATCTCTATCATAGTCCCTGTGGTTCAGAAGTATTTGTGAATCAGTGCTTGGCGTACTGCATGGCCATCCCGTGTATCACATACTGGCAGGGGGGCTACTTCACCTCCGTCTCCATCCTCATCATCCTCATCATCCTCACCCGGTGCATGCATGTCAATGTCAGGTGACAGTGGTACATTTCTCCAGACGCACATGTTGTGCAGCATGACACAGGCCATGGTGATCTTTGCTACCTTCTCAGCACTATATAGGACTGCCCCACCAGAACTGCTTAGGCAGCGGAAACGCGCCTTCAATGGGCCAAGGTCTGCTCAATCACAACACAGGTACGGGTGTGAACACGATTGTACTCCTCTTCATGGCTGTTCTGCTAGTTCCGCACAGGGCTAAGTAGCCACAGCCTCAAAGGATATCCTCCATCACCTGCAAGCAAATCCAAATAGGTGTGTGTCACTCTGAGCTGCCACCTTCAGGAGGCACAGTCATGGCCGCAGCTATTTGGTGTGGACATGCACATGTCCCTGTACGTATGCAAGAATGTTAACTAGATGCATACTATACTGCTATGAGGTGTGGTAGTCTGGATGGCGTTCAATAGGTGATGCAGGGTGATGTAATGCATGCTGAGGCGGATGTACTGTGGTTGTACAATGTTTAGCCTCACATTTCTGTTGTGTATTATACACTGTGCATGGTTGCACCAGTCACATTGCCACAGTTACAATCCTGTTCAGTCATGCATTGCTTGACATACCCATGGTGGCGTGGTTGTGCCTCTTGTTGCCATCAATATGCATGATTGATAAAATGTTTGCCAGTGATGTGTCATTTTGGGTTTGGGAGATTCAGGTCAGGAGTGTCTAGCTCTCCATGCATTCTCCAATCACTGTCAATTGCCACCCAGGTGGAGTATGCCCCCCCTTTCCCACCCAGGTGGAGTATGCCTCCCCCCTTTCCCACCCTGGTGGAGTATGACTCCCCCCTTTCCCACCCAGGTGGAGTATGCATTCCTACACATCAGTAGCCCATTGCACTGCCATGGCCCACTCAGGCAACTCACCAAACAGCCAGGCAAGTGGTACAGCATGTCGCTCCATGTGACGGGGTAGCATGGAGTTACGCCGAACCATGGCATCATGTGTTGATCCGGGAAATCGGGCGCAGCATTGTGTGATGATCTTGCCAGAGTCACATGCCATTTGCACATTGATGGAATGGTATTGCTTGCGATTGCGGTACACCTCCTCTATGGCATTGGGGACTACCAATTCCACATGGGTGCAGTCCAGGGCACCAACACAATTGGGCATGCCTGCCAGTGCATGGAAAGCTACTTTGGTGTCGGCTATCTCCTGGGCAGTCTGTAGTAGGGATATGTGGGTGCTTGCGTGCTTCAGGAGGGCATCCAGCACTTGGTTCAGCATTTGCGAAAATAGTGGTTGCGAACTGCCATGCAGCTGCCCCACTGTGTGTTGATAGGTGCCTGCGGCCAGGAAGTTGAGCACAGACACCACCTTTAGTAGCGGGGATGTGGCAGTGCGTATCTCTATGAGGCTGCCAATGCCGTTGTGTATCATGTCCACTATGGTGGTGATGGTATCCTGGTCCAACCGGTACAGGGTGTGGATTTGCTCAGGGGTTAGGTTGAATGGACTGGGTCTGATGCAAGGGATTGGTGGCTGCCTACGAGGCTCTACTGGCTGTGCTGGTGGTAATTGATGGCTGTCTCGCCCTCCTTCTACTCCTGCATCTCCTCTGTGCTGCCTGTGGTTGCTGCTGTAGTTGTTGTTGTAGTTGGTGTTTTTGCTGTAGTTGTAGCAGTATAGGCATGTCCTCCAGCGCCATGATTGCAACAGCTAGTGGTATCATTTTGGTGTAGGAAGGGGTGTGGTGTGTGGGTGTACTCATTTAATACTGGCCCAGCCTCCTTTGACTCCACCTGTGGTGATTGTGTGTACTTGTGGCAGTTGGCTTGATTGCTGATTGCTGTTTGCGGGTGGTCCATGATGCCTGTATGGCCGACATCGTGCAGCCCCTGATTAGAGGCTTCGCGATGCCGGTATTTGCATGTCCGCGTGGATTGTGATGTCCTCCTATTACTGGCATGCCAGTATTTGCTACCCGAAGGGGCGCATGTACGCGCCCATGCCGCTATTAGAGGGACCATTATTTAGGGTGCCACTAATAGCGGTTTGCCGGGTCATAATAGACCGGAGCGGTAAACAATGCCATTAATCCTTTATCTGCATCGTTTTTCCATTACCTCCAACCTCGTAATGAGGCCCTATATTTCCATCTAGATTTGCACATTAGAAGCAGTAATTATGTCAGGAAATTCTATCCTATGAACCATTTCAGACTCAAAGCTTTACAGAGCAAAATAATTTGATCTAGCTTCAATCATAAAGATAAAACAAGGAAAGTTAAGAGATATACCTCCTTCGCCTTTTCTGGAAACGTGGGCCGAGGGAAGGCTATGCTCTGAACAGGGCAATGAAAGTGAACCAATAGTTATGTTATGTTAGAAGAACTTCCATAGCGCTACTTTCGCCCAAGGGCATCATGGCGCTGGGTAAAAAGGACCCTAAAAGAGAAGGAGCAGCAAACACAGACAGAATAAATCCAAAGAAGGACTAAAATAGATGGGGTTTAAGAAAGTGGCGAAAGTAAAGGTGGTCAGCAACTCCTCGCAAGGAGCGGGCAATTTTGTTCCAAAGAGGGGGAGCAGCAACAGAAAAAGCATGGCTGCCGGTTCTAAACCAATACATTCTGGGAACTTGAACTAAGAAATCAGACGCTGAACAAAGTGATCTGGAGGGAATGTATCAAGTGCATTTTTGCTATAAATAGTCACCTCCAAAGCCATAGAAGGTGCAATGAACCAGACTAAATCAATACGCTGTGCTAGTGGGAACCAATGAAGACTACGTAAGGTTGGGGAGATGTGATCGCGAACCGATAAACCAGAAACAGCACAAGCGGGTGAATTCCGTAAAACGTACAGCCTTCCTGTGAGGAAGGCCAGTTGAGCTAGATACAACGCATTACAGTAGTCCAGTGCCAAAATAAGGGAAGCAACAACAGGGGCCCAAAGAGGAGACAAAAGTAAAGGAAGAACCCTACGCAAAAGCTTCAGTCTAAAATGGCCCTGCACACAGACAGAGCTGACTTGCGCTTCCATCAAAAGAGAAACAGATATTTTTACCCCCAGATCTTTAAAGACAGAGACAGGCTGTGGGAAAGGGCCTATAGAAACTGGCCAGAATTCAGGCATCCATAGAGATGCGGCAGATGGAGAACCAATCAACAGAACCTCTGTTTTGTCACCATTGAGTCTGAGCCAGTTTCGGCACATCCAATCCCTGACTGATTTCAAGCAGTTATTGAGTTTAGCGGCCGGCATAGACTGGTCAATATTCAGAGGGACCACAATCTGAGTGTCATAAGCCTATATATAGCAGCGAATGCCAAAAGACTGAATACGTTTAGGAAGTGGCTGGACATATATATTAAGAATTATAGGTGAAAGAGCAGATCCTTGGGGAAGACCACATGGGTCTGATCGGCCTGAAGACAGAAAGGGAGGCAAAGAAGGGGTATGAGAGTGGTTGTGAAGAAAGGAACCAAACCAAGCCAGCACTGAACTTGAAATAGCGGTCTTGGCTAGCCTATTTAATAAAATGGAAAGATCTATGGTGTCAAAGATGGCTGATAAATCTAGCAAAATCAGTGCACCAGTGCCACCTTGATCAGACAGTTGGGCGATATCGTCCATGACAGAGACTAGAACCGATTTGGTGCCACGGCCTGGCTTGAATACTGACTGAAAAGAGTCAAAGAAAGAAGAAGTTTCAAGAAAAGAACTGAGCAGAGGAGTAGCCAAGGCTTCTAAAAGCTTCATCAGAAAGGAGAACGGAAATAGGCCAATAGCAGGCAGGGAGCAAAGGTCGCAAGAGATGGAAGGGTCAAGAGAGGGTTTCTTCAAGAGCAGGATACCCAGGGAGTGTTTGAGAGTAGAAGAAATAGAATTAGAGGTAAATGAGTGATTAGCAGCAGAAGTAACCAAAGGGGCGATATCACATATGGTCATTTTCAGAACTGAAAGAGGACCAGGTTCAAGGGGAAAGACAATTTCAATCTATTTGTAGCCTGAATAATATCATCAGTGCAAACAAGTGGAACAAGAAACAAATTGGTTGACGGAAACAGTTTGCACTGTCAAACACAAAGAAGGAAGACTAGACAGAGACAACTATATTTTCAGCTGAATAAGATCAATCTTGTCGATGGAAAAATTAGACAGAGAATCACATAATATCTGAGAAGGGGAGATTGAATTAGAAGAAGTAGATCTAACAGAAAGGGTGCGAACAATCTTGAACCATTCTTTGGGCAGATTAAGAGCTTGTTCAATCTTGCCAGAAAAATAACGACGCTTAGCCTCAAATATGGCATTTGTTAAGTGCACAAAACCTTTGGGCATCAAGGCGACGTTACAACCAGATACATGTTAACTTGACCGGGTGTGGGGAAGGAGGGGGAGAGGGAGGAGAATAGGTAGCATACAGTGTTCAGAGGGATTTAGATAAAGAGCCACGTTTGAGTGCCTTTCTAAAGGATCAATAAGATTTTTCAGCTCTTAGATGTGGGGGGAACGCATTCCATTGAGAGACTGCCACTGAGAGGTAGCTTGTCCCTCCACATTTTGCTCGCTTTGACTTGGGCACAAGTAGTCTGTGAGTGCTCTCTTTCGGAAATATTGAGAGCTGCTCTGATGGCATTGTTTTGAATTACTTGAAGTTTGCGGAGGTTGTGTGAAGAGGTGCCCGCGAAGACGGCATTGCAATAGTTAATCCTGGCTCCGATGGTGGTCATAGCAATGATGAGGCAGTTGGTCGGTGCTAGGAATGGTCTGGTTTCACTGAACAGTTTTGTAGTGTAGGCGCCCAAAGTAGCGATAGAATTAACCTGGCGTGTCAGGGAGAGCGAGGAGTCAAGGTAAACACCAAGTCAAGGTTCTTGAGCACAGAGGGCGGCCCAATCAGCAGGATCTCTGTCTTCTCATCATTTAGGCAAAGGGCATTGGCTGCCATTCAAGCTTGGATCCTTAACTAGATTCCGTTTAGGGCGAGAGTGTCTTCAGTGTGATTGCCAGAAAGGGGTAGCAGGATTTGCGTATCATCGGCATAGTTGGTGTAGGAGATGCTGATGGTGTCTGGGAAGTTGCAAAGGGGCTTAGTCAAGATGTTGTAAATGGTGAGGGAAACACAGGAACCTTGGAGCACTCCACAAGTGATGGGGGAGGTCGGTACAGGCATCTTTAGAGAATAATTACATGGATCTATCAGCTAGGAATGAGGCAACCCATGCCATGGCCTAGTGGGACAAATTGGCTGCAGAGGTGAAGTGGTGACAGAGTATTTGGTGGTCGACCATGTCAAACACGGCTCAGAGATCTAGTAGGAGGAGGGCAGGCTTGCCTACATTTCTTAATGAGTCACGTTGGTTTTTAAGGTCCAAAAAGGCTGATTCAGTTTCATGGCCTGGTCAGAATCCTGATTGGGGTAGACCTAGAACTTAGTTAGATTCCAAATGGTGCTGGATTTGGATGTATGCTACCCTATCTAGGATCTTTAGTAGAAAACAAACCGTTGTAATAGGGAGGAAGTTGCTTGGGATGGCTGGGTCCAGAGTAAGTTTCTTTAGGAGAGGGAGGACCCACGCTTCCTTCAATGATGTGGGTACTACACTTGCTGAAAAGGAGGCATTGATGAATCTCGTTATGAATGGTATGAGTGCTTCAGCAAAGTCTTTGATGATGGGAGCAGGGCAGTAGTCCTCTTTGCATCTGGATGTCTTGAGGCTTTTGAGAATGTCGTTGGTTTCTGATTCTGAGATAGAGTGGAAGTGGAAGGGGGCTGGTTTGTGGATGGTAGGGTGGGACGGTGTGGGTAATGGAGTCTTTATCAGTGCTTGCTTGGAGATTATTATTATAGGGTGGCTATTTTCAAGAGTAGGATATTTTGGATATTCACACACCAGGATTCATCCTTGAAGATGCCTGTGTGGGGTTTGGCTGGGGTCTCTAGTACCTTCAGGATTGTGAATAGCTCCTTTGTGTTGGAATTGGCATTAGAGATTCTATTGTTGTATGAGGCTGCTTTATCATGGATGATGGCTGATTTGTAGGATTTGGCGGTGGACTTGAATAAGGCTTTGTTGGTATCTGCTTGGGATTTCTTCCAGGCCGTTTCTGCCTGGCGCTTCTTAGCCCTTAGGTCTAGAAGATCCTGGGTGAACCATGTTTTGGCATGGGAGAGAGCTTTGGCCTTCCGAGGTACTAGTGCAGCGACTGTATCCACAGCTTTAGCCAGTGTCTTGAGGTACATATTTGCTAGTGCCTCTGGGTTGTCAGAGATGTGGGATAGGTGGGCTGGTTGGAGATCAGAGAGGAATGGTGTGATACTGGCTTGTGTTATTTTACGGGAGCTCCTAGTCCAGGGAGGTGTTGGCGTGAGGTGTGTTTTGTGGTTTTGGGATGGCACAGGTCAGTGCATAGTGGTCCGACCAGGGGCATGGGGAGATTATATGGAGGTCCACTTTGCAGTTACGATCCTCTATCCAATTGAGTTATCCCAGTGAGTGAAGGCATGGGCTTTCAGTGCGATAGCTAGTGATATGGCGTTGACATCTGTTGGGTGGTTAAGGTCTAAATTGAGATCCCCTAGGAGGGTTATCCTGGATGTGGGTTTGAGGTTAGTGTTGAGGATGTGTTGGAGGTCATCCTCAAACAAGCCCTGTGGTTCGGGAGGCCTCTAGATTAAGCTGAGGAGAATGGAGCTAGTGTGGGAGGTGGAGAGTTTTAGGGAGAGCAGATCAAAGTTTGCCTCCATCTTGGTGGGGCATTGCCTGATTATTAGAGTGAGTTTGTGAATAAGGGCACACTGCCTCCTCTTGCGTCCTGTCTGTCTTCTCTTAGAATAGTGAATCCAGGTGGGATGGGCAGGGATGTGGCTGGGTGTAGCCACGACTCAGTGACGGCCAAGAGGTTTCGTTTGAGTGAGTTGATGAATTTGTGAATATCCAGGGCATGGGCTGGGATTGAGCAAGCATTGATCAGAGCCACTTTGATGTTAGTGGGCATGTTTGTGCTGGCAAGGGGAGCCTTGGTGGAGGTGCTGTTGGAAGTAGGCTGGCGGCTGCCGAAGGAGGGCTTGCCACATGTCTGTTGAGGTCGGGGAGAGTAACTGGGTGTTTTAGGAGCCGGGTCTTAGGTGCGGTAAGTGAGCTTAGAATTCCTCATGCAGATGGGTGGTGTGAAGGTAGGGTGACTGGGATAAATCATTATGGCATGGAGGCATTGGTTCCTGATATTGGTGGGGGGCATTGTGAGGTCCAGATGTTTGGGGCTGTGTGGCAGCATGAGTGGTGAAGGTGAGTGTTGTACATGTTCTTAGGATGGTGTGCCAGGGCTCTATTGGTGGCTAGCAGGTTACTGTGCGCGTGCCGCTCATCATTGGTCAGCTCTGATACAGGGATATTGGGATCAGTAGGAGCATGCACGCTGGCTCCTGTTGGCCATGCAGTCAGCATGGAATCGAAGTAGGGTCCTTCAGGTCTGGTAGGAGTCAGTGGGCAGCGGTGCATTGTGACATGAGGGTTTAAGGCGGCATGTGGCCCGACTCGCCATCATTGGGGGATAGTACAATGGTATTGCCGGCAGCATTTCTGCGCACAATAGTGGGAAGTTCTGAATCATTAGATGGCTTGTGTATGTTAGCAGCAGCATTTTGGTGGGGGCCGTATGGACGCTTACCTTTGTTTTCCGAGTCGGTGGACCACTGCATGCTGCTCATCGTTAGTCCCTCGCAATCGTGTTGCGTTGTGCTGCGGAGAGATGCAGAGAGGTATGAAGGCGTTGGGAACCGGCCATGTGAAGCGGGCTGCATCGCCATCAGGCTTGGTGTGGGGCTTGCAATTTGCCAAGCAGTGGCCCCAATCAAATGCTTCTTTTTCGTGTACAATTAGGCTGCTTTTCTCGGCGACTCTGCGTCAGACATATTGGAAGATGCAGAATCTGCTGTAGCATTCATGTGGATGGGACCCTGGTGGGTGCAAGGTGGGTCCATGGGGTGCTATGGCTGAGACGTAGATGAAGAGAGGTATGAAGGCCTTAGGAACTGACCTTGCAAAGCGGCCGGCATCGCCATCAGGCTTGGTGTGGGGCTTGCAATTTGCCCAGCAGTGGCCCAATCAAATTGCTTCTTTTCATGCACAATGAGGGTGCGTGGTTTCATGAAAAAAGGTTTTAGCAGACGGACAGTAGTCAATACGCCATTGTCTTTCAGCTTGTCTGCATCGCAGACGAAGCTCAGCTAAATTAGAGGAAAATCAGGACTCCGATGGATGTGCCCCGGACTTAGATGATCTCAAAGGTATAAACCGATCAGCTATACTGCTGAAAGTGTGGGGCAGCTGAAACAGATTAGCAGGGCAAGATGTTTTAATTTCGACAGAAATGGCAGAAGGGCGTATTCTTTGCATCCAATTAATGCATGTGTGCCCGAGGTAGAACGGGTGAACAGAAGGAGCAGAACAATTAATCAAAAAAGGAAGAACAAAATGATCAGTCTATAAAACACTGAACGATGGAAAAGCTGTAACAAGCGTAGTGGCAGCTAAAATTGAATCCAGCCTACTTCCCTGACTATGAGTTGGACCAATAATATGTTGCAGAATGTCAAAATCATGCATAGATTGTAAGAAAAACCCTCAATGAAAATGGATGAGACCTCGATGGAATGCATATTATAGTCAAGAATTATCAGGTCAAATGGCGATGTTTAAGGTCAGCGGCCAGATCCAAAAAGGAAGAGCAAAACGATGGGTCATAAGTAGGCAGACGATAAACCAACAATACATCTAAGGTTTGAGCAGCAGATATAGTAATCCGAGCAAAGAAAGCTACATAAACCGCCCGGATGGAATCCATGTCTGCGTGCAGAATATTATATGAAGATGGAAAGGCTTAGACTAATGCAAGTCCAGAAGAATCAGGCAGCCAGGTCTCTGTGATAAAACAAAAAGGTCCGGGGACAGATCACTAAGTAGATCATGACAATCAGATGTATGTGCTGGTATAGAACGGGCATTGAAAAGCAGACATCGCACCTTATTGAAGTCGAGGGGCTGAGTTGTCAGGTCAGAGATATAAGAATCAGTGACCAACAAAGGTGGCAACACAGCAAGAATGTCAGAGGTCGCCAATTTTTCACCATCTGCAGGTTCGTGGATTAAGTCTTTCCTCGCGAATAGACAGAGTCGAGTCTGCCACGGGGACTCTGAAGCGGCCGCAATTCCGGTGCTTTTTGTGGTTCCCCAGGGCGCTAGTACCTCTCCCTGCCTCTATACCATCTACACAGCTCCCTTTTTTGCTCGAGGAGAAAAAGGTATCTCATTTTCAAACTACGCTAATGACACACAGGTTATAGTCCAACTCTCTGGAGTGCATTCCCAGGATGAGCAAGAGCTAAACAGAATCTTTTCATTAATCAAAAACTGGATGATGGCCAACAACTTGCTGTGAACAAAAGCAAAACAGAGCTTATGATTGTGTGTAACTCCAATTATCTCACCAAATTGGACCCCATCTATAAATCCTTTAGGCTAGCTAGGTCTAGTGGATATTTCTCCCCAACCAAAACTAAAAATACTAGGTGTGGTCTTGGATTAGTTTCTTTACATGAGAGCTTATGTGAGCAGTGTCATCTCCGCCTCCTCTTATTACGGGAAACTATTGACTCATTTGAGACCTTTTATCTCGTAGGCAAATGCCAAGACCATCGTGAGAGCCATAGTTGGAGCAAAGATCGATTACTGCAGCAGCCTCCTCGTCGGTCTGGGAAAAACTGATTCCAATAGACTTCAAGTAGTGCAGAACGGGGCAGTCCGTGTAGTTACGGGTAAGCCCGGCGTGATCACGTCTCAGCTGCCCGGCGCACCTTACATTGGTTGCCTATCGAGGCACGTTTTAAATTCAGACTTTTAACGATGGTCCTCAAATGCAGACTTGGCACAATGCCCAAATATCTGCAAGATCACATCCAGGATAAAGTCAACCCTAGGGCTCTTAGGTCAAGCAATCATAATCTGCTAACCCTACCACGCTGTAAACTCAAGAAGGTTGAGAATGGGGTTTTCTATACTGTGGCACCCAAACTCTGGAATTCTCTTCCACAGACTCTCAGACAGCACCCATCTATCACCTCGTTCAAGAAGGCCCTTAAGACATGGCTCTTTTACTGATCATTTACTCTCATGTCGACCTCCACCTAGGCCTTGGTCCTCTTACTCCTGATGATTTTATCTTATTTGTGTCTCCTTCTTGTCTGTTTGTCATGTATGCGCCCTCATGCCTCAGGGTTCATGGCTGCGTGTTAGATATGGATTAAAGTAAAAGTATAAAATGTATTTAAGGGAGCAAGTTAACGCAGTGCAGCGCGGGAATAGCCCGTAATCATAGAAGTCATCAGTGAAGCATGTGTCCAAGGCATGTCCGAAGCCTGGACGGGCACAGATAGGCTTGACTTAGGAGAGACTTCGCCAAGCACCATCTGCGCGTGACCGCTGTGTGCTGGCTGAGGTCTACGAATACATCTACACATGGTATTGTTGCGGTCAAATACAGGACATTTATTGATAGAGCTGGAAGATAGACTGAGGAAACAGCCGTATGTGAAGCAAAGAAATACAAATAATTCTGGCGTCGTAGGCGGGTCTGAGCCCTGGTATTCCTTAAAATCGTCTAACGTGGAAAATACTGCGACATAAAGCAATTAGTATAAAAGTAAATAAATAAAAAGGATAAAGGAAAGTGTGTGCAGGCAATGCAATAAAAATGAAACAACCAAACCTATCTCATATAAATCAAAACAAAAAGCAAATCAAATTAACGGAAATTAAAAGCAGGTCAGTGGGAGCACCGTGACTGCAGTCCTTATCATAAAGGAATTCAATGAAGAATAAGAGACGCCAGCTTAAAATCTGGTAATGTCCAATCCGGGACAGGCTGTGGTAGAGATGGAAGATAGACTGAGGAACCAGCCATATGTGCAGCAAAGAAATAAAAACAGGACTGGCGATGTAAGATGGATCCAATACCTAGTAGTGCTTAAAAGTGAGACCACGCACGCTCTCCCACGTCAAATGTGGAAAATACAAGGAAATAAAGCAATAAATATAAAAGTAAGTAAATAAATACGATGAAGAAAAGTGTGTGCAGGCAGTGCAACAGAAAATGAAACAAACAAATTTAGTTTGTATAAATTAAAACGGACCAAAAAATCAAACCAAAGGAAATTAAAAGCAGGTCAGCAGAAGCACCATGACTGCCGTCCTTATCATAAAGGAATCCACCGGAGATTAGGAGATGCCAGCCTAAAAGCTGTGCATCACATTTTTCCAAATTGCCCGTCATGTTCTATCCGTGGCCGTGGCTGTCCACGGATAGCATGGTGGGGAACAGGGCTGGGAAACATAGTTTGGGGTATCTGGTGTTGGGAAGAGGGGCTGGAAAGGGTAGGGGACTGAAAGATGGTTGATATCGTGCATTTGTTTCGGTGGAAGAAGAGCGTGTGGTGTGGGGCAGTCAGCGGACATCGCGGTAGTCTGCCGACAGGGCCTTTGCGGACAACTTATGTGGTGACTGCAGGCAGGCTTCATTAGGGTAGAGGAGTGGAATGTAGATGATATGAGGATGTTTGTATTGGTTACAAATAGGCCATCCATCCAAGAATCTAGGCTCTGGCAAAAATACTGCAGTATCATACGGCCATGCAACCAAGAATTTGTGTACAACTATTGCAGTAGGTAGTGTTTGGTGGGCAGTTGGAGGAATATGTTTGGGGTTATTTGGCGACTGCACACTGGCTTGTCAGAGTAGAGGAGTTCAATCTAGATGTTATTGCGATATTGCCATTGGTGAAAAAGGGCAAATTGTTGTGTGTTGGTTGTGGTTAGTGCCCAGATTCTTGGGTGCATGGGCGTATTATGCTGTGGTGGTTGTGGCCAGAACCTAGACTCTTGGATGCATGGCCGGAATCTGTAGGCCGTAGGCCATGCACCCAAGTGTGTAGGGACTGGCCACAACAACCACAGCATAATACGCCCATGCACCCAAGAATCTAGCCACTGGCTGTAGGTATTTTAATCATATGTGTACAGAAATGGAATTTGGCCCTTGGAAAAAACCATTACAATATTATGTGTATAGTAGTCTATAAACCAGGCTTTGGCCAGACAGCTTATGTGGGACTTCAGGCAGGTTTTATTAGGGTAGGAGAGTGGAAGGTAGATGACAGGAGGATGTTTGCATAGGTTAAAAATAGGCTATAAGCCCAAGAATCTAGGCACTAGCTGAATGACTGCAGTATCATACGGCCATGCAACCAAGATTACCCACAAATATTGCAGTAGGTATTGTTTGGTGGGCAGTTGGAGAAACATGTTTGGGCTTATTTGGTGACTGCATGAGTGCTTCTTACATTAGGGGAGTGGAGTCTGGATGATATGGTGATATTGCCATTGGGGGAAATAGGCTTGGCTGTCAACTTTAATATCTGCAGATGGTGTAGAAATTGGGAAGGTAAGGGCAAATTGTTGTGTGTGGGTTGTGGCCACTGGCCAGATTCTTGTGTGCATGGGTGTATTATGCTGTGGTGGTTGTGGTCTGTCCCTTGACTCTTGGGTGCATGGCCGGCAGTCCCTAGACTCTTGGGTGTATGGCCGGAGGCCGTAGGCCATATGCCATGCACCCAAGAGTCTAGGAACTAGCCACAACCACCACAACATAATACGACCATGCACCCAAGAATGTGCCCACTGGCACAAGCATTGCACTAATATGTGTATAGAAATACAATTTGACCATCGGAACGAAGCATGACACTAATATGTGTATACTCATTATACATACTGTCTAGGCACTGCATACTTTTTGGAACACAGTGACACAATAAGATTGAAGTGGAAATGGCACTTTTCATTGATGTGCCATTGCAGACCCACTTTCTGTTTCTTGCACATGGTACTGCAGGAGAAATCTTTGCTTCTTTCTCTGTGAAAAAAGCAGCATAATATATTAGGTGAGGTGCTTTAAAAGTTGTATTGTACACAATGGGCCTCATTACGACAGTGGCGATATGGCAACAACAGCGCCGGTAGTGCTACTGGTGCTGTTGTTACCATGCCACCACATTACGAGTTCTGCCCGCGGGGGCCGCTCTGCACGCATGGCCAGACCACGCATGCAGATCGGCACCCACGAGCAGAGCAGGACGGTAGTAACGGTACCGTTGTGGACGGTACCGCTGCTACCATCCTCCCCATTCCCATTGAGCCCTATTGCGCTCAATGGGAATGGGGACGTACCGGCTCCAGATCCCACGCAAGGGGGATTACTGGGCCCGCAAAGGTCGGAATGGGCCGGTAATTCCCCTTTCACGGGACCCGGAGCCAGACCCGAGTTTGGGGGTAGCCATGCCCTTATTAAGGGCATGGCTACCTCCAACCTCGTAATGAGGCCCAATGTCACATATTTTTGTACTTTGTAGACTCTCATAATTAGTAAATTACAAGTACTATGCTTCAAACAACATTACTGTGCAATGTTCACAGTTGCTGTGTTCGGTTGCATAATCATTGGGTCTGTGGGAAATAAATCCATGCAGTATAAAGGAAACAACTACATTCATTTGACGTTACGTGCCACACTATGTAAGTGTGTCCTACTTAGAGGAATGTTTAAAGTGCACAAATATGTGATTTTGTTGTTACAAGCACTGTTGCAGTAGGAGGAATGGAAATGGTGTATGTGTTTTGCTTCTTGGAAGTGGTGGTGGTAAGGTTGTAGTTAGATACCAATGGGCATATTCTAACTGTTTATCGTTTTCACTTTTTAAGACTATCCTTTTATGAGTTTGATTCTGGTTGGTGCATTCCATGTACTTTACTATTGTATTACTGTGGGGGCAGTTAGATACCAGTTGGCGTATTCTAACTGTTGCTAGTTTTACAGTTCTCAGGGTATGTTTTGAAGCACTTTGATTCCTAAAGGTGGATTATAATATTGCAGTTCTATGGGTGTACTCAGATACCAGTTGGCGTATTCTGACTGTTGATAGTTTAAGGGTCTTGAAGGGTATGTTCTGAAGTACTTTAATTTTTGCTGGTGCATTTTAACTTTCATAGTAATGGAACGTAATATTGCAGTATTATGGGTGCAGTTAGATACCAGTTGCTTTATTCATTGCAGTGGTATGGGCGCAGTTAGACAGCAGTTGGCATATTGTAACAGTTACTAGTTTTCCAGGTTAGTGACTACAGTTTGTAGACCCTCATAATCAGTACATTTTAAGTACTATGGGTGAAATAATATTAGTGCGTATTTTTCACAGTTGTTGTTTCTGTGTGTATAATCATTGGGTCATTGGGAAAAAACTGTATAGCAGTATGACAAATGTACAACATGCACACCTGTTGCCATATTGAAACTGTTTTCCATTTCAGAAACAGCATTGCAGTGCTATAGGTGTACTCACGGACAAGTTGGTGCATGCTAAACTGTTATACTTTTAGAGGTCAGAAGGGTATTTTTCTTTTGAACTTACATGTCTGTTGGTGTCTATCGGTCAGTAGCTTATGCTACTTTTACAGGTCAGTGAGTAAATTTAGCTTTCAGGAAGTAGGCAACCAACTGCTAATGACCACACCCTGCTATAGCAAATCCAGAGCCGGGGGCAGCAGTTTCTAATGCCTAGCCCCCAAACATTGGAACTCACTCCCACTCAGCATCAAAAAAGAGGAATCACTCACTGCCTTTAAAAAAATCATTAAAAACGTGGCTTTTCAAACAATAAAATGATACGTAAATAATACCACATGCTGCCTGCATAGCTGCTTATTCAACCCGCAACATTATAAATACTATGATACTAATGAACAATATATTATTGTAAATATACATTCCTGTTGTATAGTTTTATCATGACCTTTGTATACCTTGTACTTGCATGTATTATTCCAAGCTGTCTGTAACCTCGCCATCATACCTCAGGGTCTGGGCGTGTAACAAACGTAATAAATAAAATAAATAAATCAATAAAAATCTCTTTTTCAGAGTAAAGGAAGCATCATTGCATTCAAACCACCCACATTTAAAAACAAAATGTATGCAGTATAGTGACCTGCACTGGTTGTGGTACCCGTGTGGTAGATTATGCCTACTGTTTTGAAGGTTTTCTTTCAAAGCAATACTTGCCCATGTGTGAAGCTAGTAAGCTTGCAGTTGTTTTTGGTACCATCTGTGTTGTACCCTAAAAGCATTACTATTACGTATTCGCTATGTGAGTTTATGTGTAAGGTGGAACGATTGTCTGAATTGAAAACAGTACATAATATGCCATGATTTGCATTTTGCCAATACACAAAAGGGATTATGTTTCACTGAACATTAAGAATAATAATATATAAACAATAGACTTCTACTGGTGAATAAGAGGGTGGACCAGGTCAGAAAGACATAGAGACTAATATATATTCAAATTTTATTAATATAATGCACATAATATAAAAAAGTAACCAAATGTTAATTCCATAATTCATCTGAACATCAGGGGATGCTAAAAATATTCCGATTTCATCTAATACCGGTAAAAAACATCATCACAAACAAGAAAAACATATATTTTTTGAATTTTCATGTGCAAAAAAGGTATTTACTAGATACCAATATATTATTTTGGAGGAAAAAAGGCTACCCTTATTTATTATAGTTTTCATATGGGGCTTTAGTATGATCCTCTGTGGTACCTAGTAAAGTACAGAACAAGTGCAAAAAAGTGCTAAAGCTGCTGAAATAGAATGGATTCACAATTAGGTATAGATACATACACAAAGCGCTCATTAGGGACTTGCTCCTGCGCAACGTGGTTGCAGAGAGTGCATGTATGTTTCCACATATATGAAATCTGGAAGATTTCATTTATAGGTATATTTTTTAATTCTAGCACTTCCAGTAAGTACATTAGACATTCTTGTGGCTCTTCGTGTGTGTTTATGGTGAATCTCACCATTCCCGCACAGTAGTCCAATTCCTGTCTTATTCCTAAAACACTGTAAGTGTTGTCAGGATTGTTTGTTGCATATCTATGAAGGAGGAGCATTTGCAAACACAACTGGTTTTCGCCGTTCAATTAAATGTTTTGAATAATTGGTGGCAATTGGAACAGAACATTGATTGCTACATTTGCATAGCAATTTAAAAAAGTTGTGTTGTAATATTTAAATGGCTCTGATAGTTGTGTGTCTGTGTCATTTGTTGGAGCTCCACTTGTTTTTTAGATGACATATTTCTCTTTGATTGTGCTGTTGGATGTTTGCACTACATACTTTTGGGTTGTGCTTCTTGATGGAGTAGTAGCTGCTTTCACTTTCTTGGTGGTACTGTTGGGAGATCTCTTATAAATTCTGTTTGCATTACTTTTCTTTTATCAGGTTTTCCTTTTTGAGGAACATGGTACATTTAAAAATGGGGTGTGTGGAGTGCACATAGTCTGTTGTACTCCACGATGGAAGGAATGTCAGCTTTGATTTTGTTTGTATCGAAATTGTCTAGAAATAGTCCTTCGAGTGTGCGTAGCCGTGACAGTGCTACATAACTCATACCATCTTTAAAGACTTCACTGCCAATGTCAATTAATGCCTGATCCAGGGTTAGACCTTGTGATTTATGAATAGTGACTCCATATGCAAGAGACAGAGAGAACTGTTCTCTGCGTACATACATGTCTTTGAAAAGAAGGAATCGTGCTGTTGAGCATCCTATCCTTTTAACTTCTGAAAGTTTGTCGAAGTGCATGTTGACAAACTGAATGCTATTGTCACATGGATATGGCTGGAAGCCAACAACTGTACCAAGTGCTCTATTAACAAAACATTGCTCCACGTCAAGGTTACGTTTTAGAATTACTGCACAGTTTAAACGCAAAGTTAACATTTTATCCAAGCCAGCTGTGTTGGAGATACAGTTTTTTATGCTATTTAGTCATGCTGTGGCTTGTTGACACATAGGGAGTGTCATGCCGTGCACTTCCAGTTTTTCCGTGGAGTTAATTTGCACTATTGATTGCATTTCATTTGTTAACATTGTCTCATTGAATTGTGTATAGCTTGCTAGTGTTGGCATTAAGAACATACATTTCACATTTTTGTGTGCTAATTGTTCCATGACATCAGCAGCAGATGTGTTATGCCCGTATAGCTCATGGATGAGTCTACTATTTAAGATAGATTGTGCATTTTTAGAAAGAAGACCAATCCAAATGCTTTTTAAAATGTTGGCATAGGTGAGGTCTGCAGACTGATGCATGTTTTGAGTTAGTTCGCTGTATTGGAAATGTTGCCATAGATTTGCATTTCCTATGCTGCCAAGTGTGTTACGACACAGTTTCTGTCCTAAGGTTTTAAAAACAGGTTCACCTTTCACTGGTGTTAATTGTAGGAGATCTCCGAAAACAATAACATGTTTTCCTCCAAAGAGTTCTTCGTAGATCGTATTAAGGACCTCTTGCAATCTGAGGTGAATCAAAGCCAACATTAGGTTGCATACCATGCTCGCCTCATCTATTAGGAGCATTTAAATTTGTTTCAGAATTCTGTGTAGCTCCACTGGCATTGGAGCCAGTTACGTCTCATGCCAGTAGGCTAAGACCAATATTTGCAGCTTCTTTAAGCGGGTACATTATTTTGGAAAGCCAAGGAAGACATATTAACGTTTGACACACTCGTATGTAGGGAATGCAAGAAGCGTTCAAGAATCCCTGCCACTAACAGTATCTTCACCTAAACTCAGGTGCTCACACATTACCAGACAAACCAGAAATATCAGATGCCAACAGTATACCACAACTAGTAACAAACCTAATATTATTCTTGTATGAGAAATGTGTGGTTATGTGGTAGAGGCACATGTTTTCCAAAGCAGTACTCCTGTTTGGGTTGTATGTGTCCAATACATTGTTTTTCAAAATGTCCTGGCTGTTGGAATCGTTTTTGGCTATGGTGTCTATGTCTTGGTAAGATTTGAGCACTCTTCTTCTGCATGCAGCAGGACCAAGGCTTAGCCAGACTATGTCTTCAGATTTGCCATACAAGGCCGTGCCTGTTAAACGGTCTGCAGCTTCATAGCAACCACATTCTCCATGGGAGAGCATTTTTATGCCAAAGCTGTACCATTTTTGTGACAGTGTTTTGTCAGATGATATGTCATCCCAGAGGTCTTTCAGCTCTGTTTTCTCAGATTTGGTTAGGTAGGCTGTGACATATTGTGCAACAGCAGTGGCTTTGTCTGCAATGTACTGTAAATCTATGTTTGCATTCCACAAGAGGGCAATGATTGCATTGCAATCATTGATGTACTTTGAAGCTTTGCTTCTTTTAATGCAGTATGTGTTGTTATCCGATTTGCCTTTCACACTGTGTCTAACAGAAGACATGAAGCTGTTTACTTCTCCTTTTTCTGAAACTGGTCTAGGGAAACCAAATCAGCATTTGTTGTAGTATTTGCCTTTGTTTTTATATCTGTGTCAACACTATTTGCCACATTTATGTCTTTGGAAGCGTGAAATGTGTGTATGTAGCTCCCTATGTGTGCTTTCTGAAGGGATGCCGCAAGATACATATTTGTGAATGAAGTGCAAAACAGTGGCATGACTGTCCTGAACAAATTTAGGAGCACCCTTTATCCACAAAAGCATGTGGATCTGTGGTGCTCCTCTGGATTGATATTCTTTTCTCCAAAAGAAGTGTTGCACTTCTCCGAGGGGAGGAATTGCTTAATTACAGATGAAGTGCAGCATGGCAATAAAGCGATGGTGGAAGTACCTTGATACATTTACTGGGTCAAGAGAGCAGAGTTCTCCTGGTATTTTTATGTCTATCCCTGCTTTGTTTTGGTTTGTTATGCGTGGGAAGTCGTGCAAGTCTTCCCATGTTTACTCTTCACAACTTAAAGTGACAAACCATGTGGGCAGGCCAAGGTTCCGTAGCATACACCGTACATCTGCATGATGTTGGAACCAGCATTCCTTTGTACCACGCATGTTTGCCAAGAGATTTGTGATACTTGATTGCAAAACTTCATCTTTGTCTTTTACGTTTTGAAGTAGTTGCTTAGCAGACATGTTTAAAAAATTGGAAAATGTTTTCAATGTGTGTGCAACTCCGTAACATAGAGTTGCTAGTTGACTTTCAAACAGGAGGTGGAATGTGCATTCACTGTTTTATCTGAATCTGGCGTCTTCAGAATACATTTGTAAAGACCGGTATTCAGATGCTGTTAATTGTATGCATCTTTCATCAAACTTCCCCCTTTTCCAGTCGGAAAGAGCAGAGGAAAGGCTTGTGCTTCTACACTTGTTTCCCATATGCTGATTGGAGATCCTTTGGCTTGCCGTATTTGATATGTTTCTAGTGCATCGTCTATGCTGTCTTTGGAGTACAGTGGGTGAATTGTATACCGGTCTAAAATATTTGATGCTGTAATAGGATCTAAAGTTCAAATTGGCCAGTTGATGAGGAATCCTGAATTCTTTTGGTGGTTTTCCTTACGTTTTCTTGCATTTTTATTTCTTTGTAGTATTCATTGTTCTCTTTAAGATATTGTTGGTGTCATGATACCAGTCAGTGAGCACAGTTCCCATTCAGGCATTCAAGATAGGCAAGGAACATTACATCAGTCAGCGGGTCAAAGGTGGGTGTAAGCCTGGCATATATGGCATTTGCACCATTCATAGCATATGTTTCCTTAGACTCTCATAGTGTTAACATTGGTCTCATACTCTAAACATGGCTGCCGCAAGAACCATTTATACCTTGCAGCATGTTCCATTCATACTGCAGAGGGAGCTATTAAGCCCCTCCTCCGCAGGAATGCTTGCTTCGCGTCTGCTCTGCTGACAACAGGTAACACTTCCGGCGTTTATCCTCACAGAACCTGTCAAAGGAGAAAATATAAAGACATAAGCTTAACAGAAAAAGACAACAGAATGTAATAGTTACAGAAAATACTTAACAAACCGAAATTATCTGTGAAGCAGTATCTTCCGTCAGCAGTGGTCCCTTGTTACCGCAGCAGCTCCTGTCAGAAGTTTCTCTCAGAGCCCATAGCATCTTCCAGCAGCAGTTTTTTGCTCGTAGCCGCAGCATCCTCAATCAGAAGTTTACTCTGCAGCCTCTGCAGCTTCCAAAGGTATTCACCTCAGCCTTCCGAAAATCTGCAGACAAATAGAGGTATTTAATTAATGAACCAACTGAATGGAAAATAACAGAAGAAATGTAAACAAGTTTGCGTACATGTAGGTTCTTCACGTTTTCACCTCACAGTTGTTTCCGCGCTCTTTCTGAAGGCTGCAGTTACTCTGTATTGATGAACTTACGTTGTTTAACATTTCCTCATCCCGAGTAACTTCGAAGTCATCCGCAGCAATACATCTTTTCTGAATTCATAGAACCTGCAAGAAAAAGTGAATTATTTAGAAAGAGAGATCTCTCCAATGTAGGAATTATTTGAAGACATAAAAGAATATGTTATTTTCTCCAAGAGACTTTACTCAAAGACTAATTCTGGAAAAGTGTAGACATTGTCAAGGCAAGAAACTATAGAGTACCTCAGCATTCTAAATTCCATTTCCATCTTCAGCTCAAAGCAGGATGGAGAACTCCAGAAAAAATAAGTACAGGTGAGAAGGGAGGATTGCAAAAGTATACATTTAATGCAGTACCTTCTCAGTAAATAGATTTTTTAGCAGTTCTATTGTTGTTATTATTGTTTATACAGAAAGGGAATCCGAAAAGTGCGCAAGTACAGGTCCATAGGCTGAGAAGGCATTACGCTCCCTAGGTGTCCTGGTAAGTGTTACAGTAGGGCTTCTCTAACTTTATTTAAGTCTACTAGCTGTTGCCCTTTTTCTTTTTGTCTTTCGTAGGTACACCATTCACCAGATAATCAAAGATTGATCTACTGGCAATTGCACTTCCAGTGTCTACATCTTCTTTAAGATCTAATGGCAAATAAACTACTTTGCCATTAATGCCTTTTAGTAATTCAGAAGGAGGCATATTTGCTGTTTTAGATTGAAGGTGAATTATAGCTTGAAATGGGTGTACTGTTTGAAGTTATTAGGGATAGCCCGTGAAGGCATTTGGTTATTATCAAGCTTTGTAGGGCAGTATGTGCAAAGTATTGTGGGGTTAGTAATTTCGTATCTGTTTCCTGCTATAAGATAGAGAGCTTTTTGGAACCATTGCGATTCCTCATTGTCTTCTATTCTGTACATTACATCTACAGTTTTGGTGCACTTTGTATAAAATGTTCTGTGACAACACACACGTACTTGGTTTGGTACTTCAGCAGACGTGCTTTTAAACTTTGCTATTTCTTTTTTGTACATGTGTATTAGAAGGTTGGCATCTATAAGGCTGTCGATACTCTTCATTAAAGTTACTGAATTTTCTAACTCCTCTTCACTTCCAAAATATTTGCTTTGGATGTGGTTTATTTCTTTAAGTAGTTCTTTGGCTGTGCCATGTAGGAGAATGTGATTAAAATGTTCCAGTTGTAAAGCAGGACTTTCTGCATAGTACATTCTCTGGACAAGATTCAGTATAGTGGAATGGTTTGTCGCTAACATTTTGATGTGGTGGAAGGCAAGCAGGTCCAGAAATGCAGGCTAATGAATGTCCTTGCAGTCGTGTGTATTTGTGCAACTTTTTGATTCTCATTTTCTCTTTCACTTTCACATAGTGATTGAGGAATTTTCGTAAAGATTTGAAGGATTGTTTTCGTACATTACACATTGAGGTGCAGGGCCATTTGTAGACGGGATGGATTATGTTCGGTGGAATGGAGAGTTGATTGTAAATTTGTTGGGGACATTCTTTCAATGAGGGTTTCTTCTGCCGTAATGGTGTTGTTTACGATTTCATACCCTCGGCCATCGCTATGTATGGCAATTGTGTTTGTCTGCTCTTGTTCGTATGCCTCTTCATTGAAATATGGCTCTGTGCTGGTTGTGTGAATTCACTCACCTGCACAGACGTTTGCAAAGGTATCTATGATGATATTGCACACGTTGCCAAGTACTTATTGTAGTTTACTGATGAATTTTGTTAGAGATTTCATTATGTTTAAAATTAATATAAGCAATTTTCTTTTGAGGATCATTGCACTGTCAATGAGAGTTTCACGATTTGTTTTCTGCAGTTCCTTTTAATGGTTGAGTGTGATTTCACTGCTGTTTTTATAAGATTCTGAAGGACTCTACGCTGGAACATTTTTTGTAAAATTATTTTTTTGTAATGGTTGACTGTGGTTCTGTTAACATTGGTGGATGCAGTGCTAGTACTACTGGTAGTTTTATTCTTCTTAATACATTTATTTTTATTTTTATATTTTGGAAGAGTGGCCATACTTGTTTTCCTGCTAGCTGGCTCACTTTTGTTCAGTGACTGTTTTAATTGTTTTCTTTGAACATTTGCTACACACTCTGCTAGAGGTGGATGACTATTTTGCATGCTTTTAGTTTTATCTGCTCTATTTTTGCATTGTTTTCTACAGAGTTGCATTTTGGTAGGCATTCTCCTCTGTCAGTCGGAGAGAAAAGGAAAGTATGGGTCTCAAAGCTGTGCAATGTATTTGAATGCACTGTGCATGAGTGTCTGAATATCAGGGCATGCGCAAATAGAGGGTTGTGTGATTGTGCAATGGGCTGTTAGTTCTGGTTAGGAAGGTTGTACTAGTAGCTTTGTGTGTTGATGTATGAAAGCTTTGTTTCAGTGTGTATGACAGTGCACTATGCATGAATAAGTAAGGACATTACTATGTTTTCATGCTACTAGTGGGTGTTACAATACTGGTGTGCAGATGAGAATACAAAGAGTGTACCTGCTGAGGTGCAATGAGTAAAAGTGAAGCAAATGCTTTTGAATTGGATAGAATTTTGAAGGCTACTATACAAAAACACTGCACTGTATGAGTAACAGGAAGAAAACTACTACACTACTGCACTTACTTTGTTGGTTGTGAAGAGTAGTTTTCTTCTGGATTTTATCTTCTAGTAGAGATGTTTCTGTCTTTCAGGAGGCTTTAGTGGGTATGTGTGGTAATGGCAAAATAGTTGTACTAGGAGAACACATTGTTTTACACTGTAGGAGGATTTGTTGAGAAGAAGAGTTAGTAACATTGCACATGATTATGAATATGGTTGTAACACTGCTGTTGGTGCAGATGGGTTGCCACTAGATTCTAGGGTTGGACTTGAGAGTATTAGCATCGTTGGTATTGGGGCCGCTGCTCCTGTAATAAGCATGCCCTATGGTGCTGCAGTTTTCCAAGTGTGAGAGTTATTGTTGCACTATTTGTATTGGAAATGGAGTAGTGCAAGTCCTAGAAGGCTGAGAAAAAGGCAGAAGCGCAGAAAGATGCACAGATTAGAAAGAAGAATGTTATTGTGTGCAATTTTATTAACTTTCCCACACATAGATGCTTGTTATACGAGTGCTATTGCAGTATGTTGGACAAATCCTTTCCTGTTGCTTTCATTTATTCATTAAAATGTACAGATAGCACTGTTGCAAATGAACACATGCATTTATTTGGTTTCCTTCAAATGGTGCTGAAACAAGCAGTTGTAAACGCAGTGCATTTTGTTAATTTTTTGATCTAGGTACTTGGCATGCTTTCGTAACATACTTGCACTTTTCATTTTCTGTGTGCATTGTTGGAATTTTACTGGAGGTCTGTTAGTGGTAGAAGTGGTTTAAAAGTGATAGAATGAAAGAAGAAAATAAGAGTTTGCACATTAGAATGGGGGATATGGACAAGCATGCATGCCGTGATAATATATTGAAGTTTCACATGGGACCTGGCACTTGAACATGCTGTGAAAATGCTCCCAATTTGGTTTTCATTTTTTTTAACAAAGCAATCACAGAGAGTGCTGCTAAAAATGAAATATGTGGTTTGAAACTGTTATGCTAGTGGGGGTCAAAAGAAACGTTTAAAGCCCACAGTATTGTAAGTAACTGCCACTTGATGTCAGGAGATGGGACAAATGAGAGTATGATTATTGAGTAGGTTATGCAGGGTAAGTGGTAGGAATTCTGTTCATATGCATTTGTAAAAGAGTTGCAAATGTACTGTACAAAACATATGCATACCTGTAGTTTGTGTTGATCTATGCAAATGTGGATAAATCTGGAAGTAGAAATCTTGGAGAGTTTCACAGTAGTTTTTGATGCAGGTGCTTGAAAACAACAGGAGACCTGTACTCTGAGTGTTGAACAGTACATCTGAAGAGTTGAACTGTGATGACAGAGTTAGATGTAGAGCTTTTGGCTGTGATTGGTGGATGGGTGTCTGACTGCTTAACAGTAGCCAATGAGGGAGCGCTGCAAAGAGTCAAGTAGAAAGGGAAGAAGGGCTGCACCCATGTTACGAGCTCCACAGACACAGCAGTAGTCCACGGACAGGGCGCGCCACAGCCGGGTCTTCTCAGCATGCTTGGCATGGAAATGGGACTGTGGGGATTAGCCAATCAGGTGATGAGGTTGTGCTTTATAGGAAGAGAGTGTCATACTTTTCTTCATTGCTGTGTGCAGTAAAGATGGCAGAGATGCAGAGTCAGTGTGTTGATGATGGGAGAGTCCTTTGTAAGTTATTTGCAGAGGTATGCAGAGGGAAGAGGCATTTCTGCCAATCTTGGATTTCAGGGAGTGGAGGCTTTGTGGTGCGGTGTGCCTGGCTGCAATTTGCAAGGAATGCTTGCACTTTGCAGAAATATGGTCACTTTCAGTACTCCTGATGTTGTAGTGGCACATTGTGGAGCACTGCATTTGGGTTATATCCGTGCTCCAAGTTTGCTCAGTGCACTGAAGGACTTGGTAAAGGCACTGATGCTGCTTTTTCCCAGTGCAAAGGTGGTTTTTTCACACACACCACATAGAGCAGTATGGAACAACCCCAAAATCTTCTGTCCTCAGCAAGATGCCTGAAGGTGTCTTGTAAACAGAGGCATTTTGTGTAGTGTGGGGATATTCTCTTTCCACAGTGAAAACATTAATTCTCTGAGTGTGGACCTTTTCACTGCAGATGGCCATTCTTTGTCCACCATTGGAAATGCCATTTTATTTTACAATCTAAGGGATGCTTTGAAAAGGTTTGTGTAAAACTGTAAGGAAAAAAAGAACAGAAAAGGCCACACAAAAAATACAAAACAAAAGGTGTATGTTAACATCACCTTAAAAAAAGGCTCTTTTAAGAGCCACCACTAAAGAGGAAAGCTCCCACCCTGGGTTAAATTTCTGTCCCCACCCCCTTGATTTGGACGAGTTATCCATTGATATTGCGGTAGTGTGCGGATCCCATATGCCACATCTGGGGCTTTTGAGGATGGCAGGCATGGAAATGGGACTGCGGAGGACAGGGGATTGGTCAATTAGGTTCCCTGGGTGTGGTGTGCAAGGAGAGACTGTGGCAGAAAGTCTATTTGCTAAGAGGAGTGCAGATGGCTATGGCTATGGCTGTGTCTTTCAGGAGGCAGAGTGCGTGGATTTTGGGGGATTTGTGGATACATTGGTTGCAGGTGTATGCAGCGAACTGTGGAGTGGCCACACATTTTAGATTTGATCATGTTGATGTGCACTGGTATTGAGTACGCGGCATGAAGTGTGTGGACTTGCTTCCCCGTTGTGCCACTTTGGTGTCACGCCAACATCTAGCCATTATTATTGTTCATTGTGGAGTTTAGGCCATGTTACCGGAATCTCACTGCAGTTTGCGATGAAGGAGGCATTTGGGAAAGTCATGACATGTTTCCAAACTCCTGAGTATTTTTTTCTCGCATTGCCCAGACCATTGCATACCAAATGTGCTCCAGTTCATTTGGTCTGCAGATGGAGAAAGTGAGGCGCATTGTTAAAAAGGCTGTTTCTGCATTTTTGAGAGATGTTGGCATGTTGTCTTTCCACAATGAAAACAATACATTTCGCAGAGATGAAGTACATCTTACTGATGCTGGGAATCAGCTAGCATTTTACAGTAGGTGTCGTCTATTTTAATCTAAACCTTGAAAAAAACCTTCCAAAAACATAAAAAATAAGAAAAAAAGGCTCTTTTCAGAGCCACCACTTTCTCCCACAAAAGAGTGCAATGGTTTAGATGCTGCCACCACCCACATGTTTTGGATGTCCACGGACTACCCTGCTACACAGGGGCCTGCACCATTTGTTTGGTACTTCTATTTTTCAACTGTGAAAGGTGGCTCTGAAAAAAAACATTTATTTTTTTATTTTTGTGTTTTGTAAATATTTTTGGTTTTTTAGACATGACACAGATGGGATGGAAGGGTAGGGAAGGGGCACCAACCACAAGGATGAAGGGGCAGGTGGAGAGAGGAAGATGTTGGGTGGGCGTGACTTAGGTAGGGGGCAGTCTTTCTCATGCTCCTGGACTGTAGCCTCAAAAGCACTTTGAAATGGTTCCCTCTGCAGAGTACTACGTTGCAGTACATACAAAGTACAGTTACCATCGGAAGGCAAGGGTCTACTGCGTTCTGTATGGCCTGTGTGGCATGGTCAGGGATCCGCTGCCCCACAGGAGTGTCTCTTGTTGTAACAGGAGCAGATGTTGAGGATGTGACAGAGGAACTCAACCTACTACTGCCTTCAAAGGGAATGACCCTCCGAACAGCTGCCTTGTGGTTTAACCTCAGGTGTTGCCTCGTTGAGGTGGTCCTGCAGCTATACAGTCCAGGCTTAACATGACTGATCACTCAGTGCAGCTAACATTGGCCCCACGCACCTTGGGTACCCCCCAACGGTGGTAAAGAGCCTCCACACCCAAGACTCATGCTGGCAGCCAGTAGTAGGGACTTCCACTACCTCATCCACTTTTTCTTCTTCTTGATCCCCCTCTACATCACCATGCCTGTTCCCCTCCCCAGGCCCTCCAGAAGGTGGTGGTGGTGGTGGGGGGGATGTGCTGAGGAGGCAGCAGCAGCTATGGATGTCATAATGTCCAACAGCAGGAATCCACCAACAGCAATCACAATGTCAGCCAAGTGCTCTGTCCTGGGTAGCCAAAAACAGAATGAGGAGCAGCGGTGGGGTGTGGCCTTTAGGGGTGCAGGGGAAGCTCCTCAGACAGATGCATGCTCCACGGACACTTGGAGCCTCAGGTTGGACTCAAAAAGTTGCACTAAGTCTCCAGATGGACCAGGGCTTGGTCTAGGACCTCTGCAAGGATGAAGTTTCAGCTTAAAACACCTTGAATTGGTCAGAAAAACACTTTTCGGGTATCCGTGGGTACATACAGTGTCCACGGATACGGACCAATGCTCAGCATGGGTGCGGTCACATGATGACATTGCGAACATTCGCGGATGGGGCGGCTGTCCGCAGGACACCTATTGCATGGGATGCAGTGTGCGCATGCACCCAGGTGTCCATAGGACAGGGGTGGGATCGCCGAAATAATTAAAGTGCGACACAAGTGCAGCAGACAGTTCCGGACAGGCACAGTGTCCGGAGGGCACAGGGGAGAGATTTGCGCATGCGCCCGGGTGTCCGTAGGACAGGGGCGGGACCCCCAGACATTTCGGGGGTACCTCCATTTTGATTACAGACAGGCCAGACAGTTGCACTGTCTGAGGACTCCAAACGGCTTTAAAAAACATACACACACAGCAACAGCAACAGTAAACACATAGAAATATAAGACAGATAACCCCATGACTGCCCACTTCTTAGGTCTCGGCACCCGCATGCCCTCGGGTCACCCGGTTGCGCCTTATAAATAATATACATAAATAAATAAATAGCGTCTTTGACTAAAGGGAATTTGTGGGGATGGTTGGCTGGGACAGGGGGAAGGGGCACAGGTACAAGTGGGGCCGTGGTATCTAATAGTGTCCATCATATGCCTTTCTACTGTCTTCAACTGTGCAAAATGGATGTTCAGCTGATCCATGTTTGCACACAAGCTTATCTGTTCATTTCCCACCTTTGCACTTTGGGTCTGTCTGTCCCCATCTTCTTGCACATTTGCTAGTGCTTCTGGCCCATTTTCTTCATTTTCAGTTTATACTGTTAAAAGAGAAGCATGTTTCAGTGACATGTAAAGCAATGTGCATTACTTTTCCTACTTTAAAATGTGTACTGTGCACCATTAGAGTTGTTATCATCACTCATTTCATCATGGGGACATTTTCCTCTAGCCACTCCAGGGTGCTTGCCATTTCTGTGTAAAAATAATTATGCTGTTTACTAGTCATGTACATACAACAAAATCCACTTTTACAGGAAGAAATGAAGTGTACTCACTATTTTGTGTATGCTTCTCTTCTTAGCACGTTGGACTTGTGACAGTAGCATCTCACGGTCTATGCAAAGCAGCACTGAGGTAATATTGTTAGATGCACAGGTTATTTTTGTGCTTGGTGCATTCCATTATGTTGCACAACCTATGTAATTGCAGTTCTGCTGTCATAACTACAGAGTTTGTAGACTTACAGCATTTTTGCTTGCAGTATACATATGTGTTGCCCTTTAAATATCTTCTGTTTGTTCGGTGCACGCTATAACAATGTAAGATAACCTTGGTGCTTTTGGGCAGTGTGGATGCTGCCCAATGTCCACAGACAGTCGCATAGTCTGCGGACTCTGTGGCTATCAGGTTGGCCAGCTGGGTCAGTATGTTGTATGGCACATCTACACAAATTAAGGGTATCCTGGTAAAAATCTGTGAAATTCAGTGTAAAACCTTTGGTAAAGGGACGTTATGGTAAAGTTGTGGTAATAAAAACCTACGAAATTCAGTGAAGGAACTGTGTTAAAGCGAAATTATGGTTAACTTGCACGAATAAAAACCCATCAAAACAAGTGGGAAAATTGTGTTAAAGGCATATTATTGTATGATATTATATAATATGGCATATTTAACATGCCTATACACAAGTGTTTCAAGGCGCGATGAGGCAAGGGAGGGGGGAACAGAGTTGGACAGAGACACCGATCTTACTAGGCCAAGTGATATTGAGATTGCGCAAGTGCAGGTGAGGATGAGGGGAATAGTGCCAGGGGAAAGGGTAGAGGGCAGTGCTGTACATGGGATCAAAACAATAACAAGATGTGTGGCCAGCAGGTGGTAGGTGCTAGTTTAAGTGCAGACAGCAGGTGTCCAAAAGTGCAGGCAGGGGGACTGTAAGGTTACAGATACAGAGCCAAGTGCAAGGGTTGCCACGAGGCAGTGCGGGTGCGCAACTGGGCGGGTAGGGACCTTGGCCTGAAATCAGTGCAGAATCAGACAGGAAATCAGCAGGTGAGAGGAAGAGAGAAAGCAGAAGTGAAGAGGAAAGTCTTAATGTGCTTCCGGAACCAGAGCTGGTTCTCCTCCAGTTTCAGCGAGGCAGGGCGACTGTTCCAGAGGGAGGCCACAGCCGAAGAAAGAGATCTACCACCAACTTGTTGCTTGGAGAAGCGACTGACCCTGAGGGAGTTGGAGGAGCTAAGAGCATGAGTAGGAAGGTATTTACAAAGTTGGGGGTATTGAGGATCCAGACCCCAGAAGGCCTTGTGGACAATGCAGACGGTCTTGAACTCAATCTTTGCAGCCACTGAGAAACAATGCAGAGATTTCAGTGCTAGAGAGATATGATCCCTGGGCTTGAGGCCAAGGACAAGTCTCCCAGTCCTTTTCTGGATGATTTGCAGTGGGCAGAGAGTAGAAGCAGGCAGATTTAGAAAGAGTCTGTTGCAGTAGTCCAGCCTAGAGAGAACCAGAGCTCTAGAGACAGTGAGCTGCTGGGGGAAGGAGAGGAAAGGAAGAATACCTCTGAGGAGGTGCAGTTGATAGTTTGACTTCTTAGAGACATCATAGATGTGACGAGAAAAGGAGAGTGTGGAGTTGAATATGACCAAAGGTTCTTAGCCTCACAGGAGGGAGAAGGAAGAGGGCCATGGGAGGCCAGCCAGAGAGTGACAGCAAAGGAGGGTGCAGGTGTGCCAATGAGGAGAATCTCAGTCTTACTGGCATTAAGGCAGTGATTGTTGGCGGCGCACCACTCCTGGATAGCAGACACACAGTGAGCGATGAGAAAAGGAGAAGAGGTACAGAAGGGAGCCTGAAAACGAGCTGAGTGTCATCCGCATAACACTGAAATTTGGAGCAGAGAGGGGCAATGCGGTGGGCGATAGGTGCCAGGTATTGGTTGATCAGCCAGGGAGAGAGGTTAGACCCCTGGGGAACACCACAGGTAGAGAGTAAGATAGAGGAAATAAAGGACCCAAGTTGGACTGGGAGGGTCGATAAGAGAGGAACAAGGTCAGCCAGGCCAGGGCCTGATCGATGATACTCAGGTCATCACAGAGACAATTGAGCAGGATGGCATGGTTGACCGTGTCAAAGGCAGAAGAGAGATCGAGTAATATGAGGACAGAGGGGAGATTAGTATCAAAGTTACAGAGAGCAGTTTCCGTGCTTCTGGATGCTCTGAAGCCAGACTGATGGTCATGGAGACAACAAACAGATTCAGTGTGAAGATTAAGCTGGGAAATGGCCAGCCTTTCCAGGAGCTTGCCCAGGAAAGGAGTGATGGAGATTGAGAGAAAATTAGTTGGGCAGGAGGGGTCGTCTGAGTGTTTCTAGAAAAGAGGGTGCACACAAGAGTGCTTCAAGGGGGAAGGGAAGGCTCCAGTGGCATAGGAGTGGTTGCAGAAGTCAGCCAGGGTAGGAGCAAGGGTGTCAATATGGTCCTTGAAGGTTTTGGAAGAACAGGTAAGAACCTGTTTTGATGAGACTTTCATAGATCGGACTTGTCTAGAAACCTTGTCAGGGAAGTACAGAGCAAAGGAAGAGAAAGAGGGAGGAGACTTGGTCACAAGGGGGCCGGAGGTAGAGGAGAGAGTAGAGGGAGAATGAGGAGAGGATGTGAGAGTGGACACGATGTCCTGGGTTTTAGAGATGAAATGAGAAGCCAGGGCCGTGCAGAGTGCCTGGGAGGGGACAGGAGAGGGGGCAGGATTGTCCAGCTCCTTGCAGATTTTAAAGAGTTTGGCTGAGTTGTTAAATGCCGCAGAGACACAGGCTTGGATATGGGCTCTCTTCTTAGTGTGGACAGAGAGCCGTTATTGCCTTTGGAGCAGGGCAGTTTGTCAGAGGATGCGCAGGAAGCTAGCCATTTCTTCTCCACCACCCTGCACTTGTGTTTAAGGGTGACAAGGTCAGAGTCATGCCCGGAGTTGCACTTGGCTTTGGGCTTCAAGCGGATCCTCATGACAGGGGCAAGAGCATCAAGAGTATCAGAGATAGAAGATTCCACTCTTGGAAAGGGCTGTGTCAGGATGTGAGTCAGCCAGAGGAGGAGGAGGTGGAGAGAAAATGGCGTCAAAAGCCTCAACTGACACACGCTTCATGGGTCGGATGATCGAGTTAGCTTGGCCTGAGGGGTAGAGAGGGAGAGATGGGAAGACAGGAGAAAGTGATCACTCCAGGAGAGAGGAGTGGTTAGGGAGATAGAGAAATGGAGGTGTGAGGAGATCAGAACATCCAAAATGTGCCCTGCCCAGTGATTCAGGCCAGAGGGGAGAATAGAAAGAGAGAGAGTTTCAGAGCACACAAAAGAGTCTAGAGGAGGGACAGAAAGCATCCAGGTGGATGTTAAATTCTCCAAGAAGGAGGAGTTGAGTAGTCGAAGCCAGGGGGGAGGAGGAGAGGTCAGCCCGCTCAGAGAGGAAGGAGGTGATCTGAGGAGGGGGCCGATAGATAGTACTCATGGCAAGAGAGTGGCAAGGAGAGAGAGAGAGCCTGCAGACAAGGCATTTGAAAGAGGAGTAGACCTGCATAGGAATGACAGAGACAGGAATCCACTCCGGGAAGATCAAGGCTACACACCGCCGGAATGGTTGGATCTGGGTGGTTGGATCTGGTTACAAGTAAAATCGGAAAACCACAGAAATTCACCAGTTATGGTAAGCTAGGCAACCATAACTCGCACCACCACCGTGCACTGATAAGACTAACACCCATAACATATATGCAGAATATTCACAAAAGTTATACTAGAATACAGCGGTTATGCAGTACATTTACAAAGAGATACATATTAAAGGTATAGGTCCAATTTTAGGTGACCAAATTTGGGCTCAATACCAGCGCTCAGTGTGGGTTGTTAGATACATCTAGGGGCATGATCCTGTGCAAAGTGGCACATTTTGGCTTTGCTCTTGAATGAATGATAAAATGGTTCAGCTCTGAGTGGGTTAGGAAGTGTGTTCCAAAATTTGGCAGCAAGGACTGGAAACTAGACCCACATGCTTTCTGCAGCTTAAATCTAGGCATGGATATGAAGTGGGCTTGGGCAGATCTCAGGGGGCAGGATGAGGAGTGGGGGTGAAACGGTTGGCTAGGTATCCAGTCGCATGATTAGACTGGCACTTATGGGTAAGTGCAAGGGTTTTGAGGGATATTCTGTGAACGACAGGGAGCCAGTGTAGGCTGCGCCTGGTGTCAGAGATGTGAAGCTTCCTGGGGATGTTAAGAGCGGCACTGATGGCATTGTTCTGTGTTACCTGTAGCTTGTTAATGTTCCTTTTGCTGGTCCCTAAGTAGAGGGCATTGCAGTAGTCAATTTTATCATAATGAGCATTCTGGCAAGGATGATGCAGTTAGCAGCGGTGAGAAAAAGTCTGCATGCAGTGATGAGTTTGCATGTATAGGCTGAAAGTGAGACCACAGCGTTGGCTTGTCTTGTAAGAGATAGGGTGAAGTTGAGATAGATAGCTAAAGGTTTTGTATCATTGGATACCTTATTACCGTCAATAACAAATGATTTGAAGGCAGAGTCCAATTTATTGAGTCTAAAGTGGGAACCTAGAATAAGTCATTTAAACAGAGCCTGTGACACGCCATTCAGGCCTGAATTACTAGTTAAACATCGTTAAGGGCTTTCGAGTCGGTCACGTAGTCACCAGTGATAGGGATGAGTACCAGGGTACCATCAGCATAGTTGATATAGGTGACACCCAGACAGTCAAGAATATCAAAGAGTGGCTTTGTGAAGACGTTGTGCAGTGTGGGAGAGACACAGGACCCTTGCGGGACCCCACACGAGAATAGCAAGGGTTTGGCAGATGCAGAAGGGAGAAAAGACCCGCATAGTTCTGTTTGCTCGAAAGGATCTGATCCAGGAGGTGGTAGCTTCATCAGAGAAATGGGCAGCGGTTTTGAGGTGGTGGCAGAGAATTTGGTGGTTGACCAGATGAAATGCTGCCGATAGGTCAAGCAAAAGTGGAAGGGCCAATTTACCATTGTCTTTTAGGTCTTCGATTTGCGTTTTTAAATCAATGAGGGCAGTTTCTGTTCTGTGCCTAGGCCAAAAGCCAGATTGTCAGAGGCCAAGAAGTTTATTAGATTCTAAATATTCCTGAATTTGTAAGTAGGTGGTGCAGTCCACGATTTTCAGTAGAAAGGGCACCGTGGTAATAGGTCTGTAGTTGGATGGGTTGCTTGGATCTATAGTCGTTTTTTTTTTATTAATGGGATGACCCACACATCCTTGAGCCTGATTGAAAGAGGCATTCATGAATGTGGTGATGAAGGGGCTAAGTCATGGGCAGCCTCCTTTATGACGGGGGCTGGACAAGAATCACCTTGACAATGTTTTTCACTTCTGAGATGGAGAGAGGTGAGAGTTTTATTAAATGAGGAGTTGGGTAGCGAATCCATGAGAAGGCTACATTTTTTGGCATTGATTTGACTTTGCAGTGTGGACATTTTATCAGGGAGCGCTTTTTGGATATTAGTACACCATGCAGTGTCACAGTTTCATTTGTCGAGAGGGGCTATGGGAGATTCAAGTTCTTTAAGAATCTTGAAGAGCTCTTTAGTGTTAGATTCTGCCTGACTTTTCCAACGTGCCTCATTGTTTCTTTTAGCTTTACGTAGATCTCTCAGGTGTGGTGTGAACCACAAGTTAAGATGAGAGCAGGGTTTTGGTTTCTGCACTTTCAATGGGGCTGTTTAGCGCTTTTAGGATGGTTTGGTTATAGGTATCTACTAAGGCTGTGGTGTCTGAGCAGGATACCGAGGCTTTGTTGAGGAGGGGAAGGATAAGAGGGAGCAATTTCTCTTTTGTAATGTCATTCTTGATTCTGGTACAGGTAGAAGGCGCAATGTTTTGTATGGGACATTGGTGGTTGGATTTAATGGAGAAGGTTATCTCATGATGATCTGACCAAATGCAGGGTGTGATAGACACTGTGTTGATACTACAATTCAGATCGGCGAGCCAATCAAGAGTTCTACCTTTGATATGCATAGGTTCCTGGATATGATGAGCAAATCCTAAGTACTGTCAAGGTCAAGGGCTTTAGGGTCATTCGGGTCATGATATCCAAGATTGAGGTACCCAAGTAGTATAATTTGGGACTTGGGCTTGGTGTTAGTTTCGAAGAGAGATGTGAGATCATCACTGAAGGTGGAAATAGGACCTGGGGGCCAGTAGATAAGATGCATTGGGGCAGTTTGATTAGTTGATATCGTCAGTTTAACTGATAGTAGTTCAGCAGAAGGAATCTGCTGATTAGGAATGGGCCTGAGTTCAAGGGATCTTTTGAAGATGAAGTCAGCACCTCTACCTTTAGATTGCTTGGAATTCCCGTTGCATCTGATGATGGCGTAGTTATCAGGGATAGTCAAGGTCAATGAGGGTCCAGCTGCGGTGTGTAGCCAAGTTTCAGTGATGGCTAGGAAGTCAAGGTCTTGGGTGACAATGCAGTCGGCAACGTCAAGCACATGGGCTAGGAGGGATCTATCATTGACGAGGGCCCCTTTAACCAGGGTATCTTTTGCTGTGTTAGAACTATTGTCGAGGAGAATTGAGGTATCTTTAGAGTTTAAAGTTGTGACACCTATGTGTTCAGATATTGGTGTGGAATTGCCCTGGACAGTGTGGGATTTGGTATAAGTAGGATGGTATGGGTGTTGAGCTTTATGGCAGAAACTTGAACCTAATCTAAGGTTCCTAAGGTGGAGAGCACAAGGTTGATTGGGTGTTGGTTTGGTAGCAAAGTGTTCCAACCGTAAGGCTGGGAAGTTCAAATAGGGGTTGATGCAGGGCATGGTGCGAGAGGGGTTAATGTTGTGAGCACAAAGTATGGGTGGGTAATGATAAGGAATAGTGGTTCAGATGGGATAGGGGAGAGGATTTATATGTGTACGAGCGGCATACAATAGGGTGCTGTGTATTTGATATGAGTATTGTTTAGGGGTGCAAGAGGTGGGTGTTGATGATGAAGGAGGAAGTAATGATTGAGGTTGCAGTGAATAGCAGGAAAGGAATACAGAATGTCAATTGGATCCAATGCATTGTGAGATGAGAGCTTAAGGCAATGAACTAGGCCGGCATACAGTGTTTCAGTAGTGCAGTCGGCGTACAGTGTTTCAGTACGCTCCTCTCTCACCTTCCATGCCACTAAACTTTTAATCTCGTCCCTTATCTTCTCTCACCTCTTCTATTGCCCCTCTTTACTCTTTGGACTGCCTGCATCTCATCTCACCCTCCCTCAAATCCCTCTATCACTCAGCTGTCCGTACCCTCTGTTTCCTTGCCCCTCACGACTCCATTTCCTCTTCGCTTTCCTATCTTGGTTGGTTTCCCTTTCACTCTCAACTTAAATTTAATTTCCTCTGTCTTGTCTTTAAATCTCTCCATGATCTTGCTCCCCGTTATCTCTCATCTCTCCTCTCTTTCTACACCCCTTCCCGTTCACTTTGTTCTGCTGATCTTTTCCTTCTCACCGTCCCCCCTTCCCCATGTGCCTTCTCCCGTTTCTGCTCTTTTCAGATCCTATCCCCCCTGCACTGCAACTCCCTACCTCTCTCTATCCGCTCCATACCTACCTTTTCCTCCTTCCGCACTTCCCTGAAATCTCTCCTTCTCTATCCCTCACCCTGATATCTTTACCTTCTCCCATTTCTCTCTCCTTTCCCTCCTTTATCTCTCTGCACCTCCCCTCACCCCTCTCCCTCTTACCAGGGGTGTTGCTAGGTCTGGAAAGGACCCAGGGCTACCCTAATGTCGGAACTGTTGGGACTCGGGGCTAGCTATAGCCTTTTGGTTGTAGCTCCTGAGATTCTATCCGGGGCTACAACCAAAAGACCAGGGGCTATATCCCCCTTAGCCCCGCCCCTAGCAACTCCTGCCTCTTACCCTAACAGATTAAATGCTCTATTTACTGTTTTGTACCTGTTTGATTCATGTTTGTAAATTGCTTCTACTGTTATAAACGTTTATGTATCTTGTTGTTATAAATACAAATACAGTAGTGACCGGATTAGGAAGGGAGATGCATGGAGACTTAGTTTGGTAACAGGAAAAGGGCGTCCAAGCCGTGAACAGTAATCCAGGTATGTAAGCACAGTTGGACAATCAAGCAGCATGATCTAAATGTGTAGTACAATGATGTGAACAGCAAAGAATGACAATAAAAATTGCTGGCAGTAGTTAACTGTGCGGCAATTAGGCAAGGGTATCCCCAGGGGGAATGTGCGTCCACATACTTTTTGCTTGCATTACTATAAAGCTAGAGCAGATTATGGTAACGAGGGTCAATCCCAGATTAGCTGAGATAGGTAACACCTAATTTTGGGCCTCAGAGTGTCAATGGGCCTCATTACGACCCAGGCGGTAAGTTACCGCCTGGGCCGTGACTTTACCACCATGACGTAAATTACGTTTACGCCATGGTGGTTGGCGGACTTACCGCCCCATTCCGAGGTCGGCGGGGCGGTAAGTCCCCAATCCCCATTTACCCTTCCCCATTCCCATTTTTGCCCCATAGGGCATAATGGGAGTGGGGAAGGCGTTAATTACGCCACCGTAAATTACGGTGGCGTAATTAACTCCATGGTCCCTTAGCGCCATGGATTTTAACACCTGCTAAAAGCAGGTGTTAAAAGCGCCATGGCGCTAAGGGACCTCGTAATTGGCGGTAAGGGGTCGGCGCAGCTAACGCTGGCGTAAACCCCTTACCGCCAGGGTCGTAATGAGGCCCAATGGGTTTGGAGTAGAGGGTGTTACACGTTTAGCTAAGCCTGGGCGGCATACAGCGAGTAATACACAAAATACACAATAGTCACTGTCTCAGATTCTAGGACCAGTGTACAACCCTCTGTATGAGCAGGAATGTGGGGCACTTACTTAAAGTAGAGTGGCTTGTATCAAATATACAATGAGGGTTGCAAACCGTATTTAGCGGGTACAAAGTACTTTTAAAATAAGCGGCAGCGAGAATGGGGCTACATAAACAGTAGTCAACAAATACAGAATAAACGCAGAATAAATCCGTCAGGGCCAGATTACAGACACTTTGCACCGGTGCAAGTGCAAACTTTGCATGGTATTAGCACCAGGGCAAAGTTTGCCCTATTTTCAAAAACACTGGAACAGGATAAAAAACTATTGCACCTCGACAAGTGCAGTTTGGCATATTAAAAGCACCAGATGCATTTTCACTACATGCTTGCACCAGGGCAATGTTTGCCCTAGTGCTAATACGGAATGGTATTAGCAGTAGGGCAAACTTTGCCCTGAATCAAAAATGCATCCATAATGTATCTTTTTAGCACTAGAGCAATTTTAGCCCTGGTGCTTTTAATATGCCAAAGTGCACTTGTCGATCTGCAATGATTTTTTAATGTGTCCCAGTATTTTGAAAAATAGGGCAAACTTTGCCCTAGTGCGAACACCGTGCAAACTGTGCACGTGCCCAGGTGCAAAGTTTGTGTAATCTGGCACCAGGTATGCTAACAGCGGCTACCGTAGGTTACCACACGGACGGTGGACAGAATAATGGCGTGACTGACGATTCGTTAGTAATATCAGTAGCTAAAACACATGCAAACATACATTGGCGGCGATGTAGCCAGAGTAAGAAGCAGTCAAATGAAGTTGCATGGATTATCGTACACAGTCAGATAAATGTTGTGCAGCGCCTTAAACATGGCGAACGGTAACTAGCGCAGGAGCAAAGTGTGCGCCTGAAAGTATTTGAATTTCATTACGCTAACAGATTAGGCAACATACAGGTTAATAAGTAAGGTGAATAGAAGTTAAAATCACGCTAGGCAGTTTTCTCAATAAGTCTCTCATTAGGTCCTCCGACGACTGTTGATTCTAGTGAGGCTAGGGTAAGGACAGATGGGAACGGATAACCTTGAGCGCATAAACGATAAACAGATAGACAGATCAATGTAGGTTAGTGTCAACATACGGTAGAGATGGCATTGATGATACCAACTCGTTAGGTGATCTCTTTAGGTAAGGTTAATTCTCAGGACGACAAGGTCTAAGCGTTGTGTTGGATGCGCAAATCGGCGTAACCAGGATAGTTTTAGGGGGCGCGGTAGCCACTAAGGGACAATGTTTGCGTCTTACCGTCTGTTAAAGCACAATTCTTTTGGAGCCTGGACCGGCGCACACGTGCGCGACCAGGTGCCGAACAGGGCCTTTTTCTTCAGGGCCTTCGCCTGAAGGGCTGTAGCCAGCTTCCGCACGCCGGCGAATAGGTTCACAGGAAATAGTATGCTTGTTGTTAGGCAATGTAATAAACAGCCTTAGTGAGGAGGCTGCATATAGGCCGGGTGGCCATTTTCAAATCATGCGGACGCAAAATACAAAACTATGAACAAGATCGCGCTGTGCTGCCAAATGCAGGGACCACAACATTTGGTGAAACAAGTGGTGATGGCAGCCTCAAAGCATCGGGGTGCTCACCTCGCGGCAAAGGCGTCCTTTTTGGTCGGATAATTTCTTGGCTGGTGCGCGATGAGGCGCAGGACACAGCTGCTCCTGCAGCCAGTGTGTGCTTGGTGATGGGCTGGTTGGGAGGGGCGGGGTGTATAGGTTTGCATAAAACTCCCTAAATTATACACCAATATTGCAAGTATCATGGAACCGTCCGTCAGCCTGGGGTATATATTGAAGTGACCAATCTCGATTTCCTCTGCGTTCTCTGTTTCCAAGCCAGAATCGTATCCGTCTTTTCCCCCTTTTCATAATATTTTTGTTTGAGAAAGCATAGCTTCCTTTCTGCTTCATGTATTAATAATACTTTCAACTCCTGTTTATAACCCTTAAGCTCCCCTGAGATCGCTGGATTGATGTAGTTTGTGCCAGGATCTCCCAACTGGAAAGCTGTCATCTTGGCCCTCAGTGCCGCTTCCTTCTATTGGCGCTCCTGTTTCTTTTGTGACCCTATCCTGATTAACTCTCCTCTAATAGTGGCTTTAACCCTTTCCCACAGTGTAGGTGTCAAAGCATACCCATTATCGTTAAAATTAAATTACTCCTTAATACTTTCTAATATCACCTGCCCCACCTCCTTGTCATTTAGAAGGAAGTTGTTACAAAGGCGTCGCCTTCTCCTTTCTGACTTGTCACAACCTTCCATCTTCACCAGTACCAAATGATGATCCGACCATCAACCAAGACTATGGGCCTCATTACAACTCTGGCTGTAGCCGTGCTGGTAAAAACGGCAGGCAGTGTGAAAACAGAAATAAAATATCGAGGCTGAATACCCCAAAAGGAAATACACCGAACACGGGTTACAAAGGAACATACAAAGTATACTGAATCCAGTTATAAAAACAGAGCAAAATCAGACAGCTATCGGCCCTCAGTACAACACAACGAACTCCAGCGTGGTTCAGTGTGTTCAGTTAGAGACCCTGTACATTAGAATGCATTTGCTTTTTATACATTTGGTGGGCGCAATGTCAAGCCCCACTTCAGGTTAATATTCCTTTTAATACATCACCGATCTAGGGTTTGTGCCAAGTCTCAAATAACCGCATATAACTGGTTTGCCTTTAATACATGTATCAACAAGCGCATGCAATAACTGTGTATTCTAAAGTTTTCCATGCAGGCCTTCTTAAACATTAATACAATGTAATTAAACAGATGTTCTTCGTTCAGTATTTGAATACATTGTCTCAACATATGCTCGTGGATTAGTTTCATTGCATGAGTAATCCTTCTACACAGAGGTCAACGAAGGACAAGGTCTCAGTTCACGACCTCAACAAGTGGCCTGCAGGCAAATTACACATTAGCTATGTACAGAGGTCAAGACGGCCATGTTGTATTCTACAATGACATCGTCCACCATTTTAGCTCACAGGGTGACTTTTACACAACGAATCCTAAAATGGCGGTTTGACCTAAAATGGCGGCTTACATGGATTTAAGGTCAGGACCTTGCAACACAGATTTCTTTCGCAAGCGACTTTCGAGCAGCTTGGCGTAGGCCAATATTAATATATTTATTACAATAGGAGGCACGATATACTTTCTATTTCGACAAACCCTCCTTTTGGCCTATGCCAAGTGCTAAAAACTACTTTGAATCTCCTTGCAAATAACTCCATGCATCATTGTCCATGCACCCTGAATCACTATCGGAAATATCTATTGCCATTAGGTGTTTTGCTAAAATATCCTTCAATACATATTCCTTGGAAGTCTTATCTGGGGCATAAATAATTAATAAGACTGAAAGTACCTTCCAACCCCAAGATCGCAAGAAGTCCCAGAACCAAGCGCTCAGATCCCAGTTTCCCTCGGGAACATGCACTTCGGAACTAAGGACGTGCAGATTCTGTATATCCTTGAAGATAGTTGGGGAGGAATTTGGTACGAAAACACAGCAAGCAGAGCCCACTAATTTGCATACTCCACCACGCTCAGCAAGAATGACATCTAATGCCATTCGATTTTGAAGTGCTACTTATCTTATCGCCTTTTGTTCTAACGTCATATTATAGAGTATGTCCATGGTCCGGTTGATGGTTCTCTCCAGTACTCTCGCTAGTTTTCTGATATCTTCTGAATTCGCTATCTGCCCCCAAAATGGCACAACTGATTTAGCTATATCTCCCAAGACTTGTGCTGGGGTGTCGCCATTCCCATCCCACCGTGGACGAGCCTTCAAAACTTCTTTTGTACTAGCTATAAACACCCCAGGTAACATGATCCCTAAATAACAGGTTCCCTGCCAATCCCTGGGCAACCATGGGAATGCTACATTACCGCAGACAAAGTAGACAGGTTCGCCTACATACAAAGGTCTGTTCTCCCCAGTGAAATTTGCAACGTTGGCACAACCTAGAAAATTTCCCATTGACTGAGTTCTATTCCTCTGTATGCAAAAAGAAACTGAATCGGGGCTATGGTTAACAGTGTAAGAAGGAGGCATGGCATCCTTATTGCCTATCAGAGACATTTTAAAGGAAATCAAAGATGGGAAAGGACGAGACAGTTTATCAAAAGGCCTAATAGAAGCAACATTCGGTTTACTCCTATTTGCAAAAAGCGAGCATCCCAGGGGAGTCAAAACACGTTTCTCAAAACTACTCAAATTGGTGCAATCAAAGTTCCCTGAGATGTTATCATTCCATCGGCCAAAGGACAGTGCTCTAAGAGAAGCATAGCAAGCAGTTGTCAACGGTAAAGAATGATTATACCAACCTAGCCCCTTATCCCCGTGTTGCGGTAAATGTGAGCAGACCCAGCAGTTGGACTTATAAAACATGGCATGTGTAGCATTCATGATAAGTAGTAGAGTGTTATTGTGGTACCTTTGTCTGTGCTGGGAATCCCGAGGGGCTAAAGTATGCAAATGTACAAAGGGAGTAGGAACAATGGGTGCACTTACAGTAGGCAACAAAAGTTCTAAAGAGTGAGTTTCCTCGAGGTACCATAATCCTAAGGCAGCAACTATTAAAAAACCAAACATCATTATAAGAATACAGTAATACGTTTTCGGGGCCCAGGCATTTTGTCCATTGTCCTGGTTGGTCACCCCCTTATTTACAAGTCCCATACGAGCAGTAGCGGTGGCGGGAATCGTAGTCTTCAAACAAATACTCCAAAGTTTGTTGCTGGCGACCTCCCGGTTGAGCAACTTCTTAGTCCTTCCACCACCCCAGCCAACAGAATCCCCTTTCTCAAATTTGGGCAAAAAGCAAGCCCTCGATGACTCTTCCTTCTCAGAGTGCACAGCCAAACTGTGCCGTAAGTCTATCAGATGCACAGCAAAACTGTGCCGTAAGTCTATCTTCGTGGTCGTAGGTTATATCATACTTTTCCTGGTACTGTTTGATCCGGAAATCCAGAAACAATATGCCATCACTTCCTGCTGGAAGCAACGTGTCGGAGGCAAGTGAAGGGGCTGAATTTGAAACAGCCGTTTCCGGGTGCAAAATTTGTGGAGAGTGTGGAGACAAAATGGCAGCTTCCCCAAGCCTCCCGGGCTCAGAGATATTCTACGCCACACTCTCAGTGCTTCTTAATGCTTTGGGATCATTGGTTGCAGTATCAGCAAGGGGTTCTGTTTCTTCTGTAGCGTGTGGCACAGGGTGAGGAAGTTTCTTGGTGTGCGACGCGTGGATCCAGTTCTTTCGTCCAGCAACCCGCACCGCTGTCTGGGTGACCAACAGGACTTGGAATGGCCCACGCCAGCGAGGCGCGAGGCAGGAGGTGCGCTCAAATGATTTGATGAGCACCCAACTCCCAGTCCGTATGCCGTGGCCCGAGCCCTCGTATCGCACAGGTAAAGCTTCTCGTACCTGGTGATAAATCAAATACAGGTTTTTAGTCAATTGGCTACAATAATCTGAAAGCAGTACATTTTTAACATTCTTTAAAGTTTGACATTTTGGGAGGTTCCAGATATTGGCAGGTCTCCCCATTACCACCTCAAATGGAGAGAGCCCAGTCTTAGTTTGTGGGGTTGTACGCATGGCTAGTAACACGATCGGTAAGGCGTCCGGCCATTTTAGTTTGGTGCCGGCACACGTTTTAGCGAGCTTGCTCTTGATGATCTATAGTCTCCCTTGAAACATATATCTCCGTGAAGAGATCAATGGCAGTTTGTCTAGCTATCTGATCAGCGAAAGCATTCCCTTTTCCAATATCATCTACAATCTTTCGATGTGCTGCACATTTCATAACTGCTAACTGAGTAGGGAGCGCAAGCACTGAGAGTAGTTGTACTATTAGGGAGCCATGTTGAATTTTGGTGCCATGCAAAGTTAGGAACCCTCTCTCTGACCAAAGTCTCCCAAAGTTGTGAACCATCCCTAAGGCATACTGACTATCAGTATATATATTTACTGCAAGCCCATCGGAAAGTTCACATGCTCGGGTCAATGCTATATTCTCTGCGGCCTGCGCAGAATTATGCGTGATTCTCTTAGTTTCCACAACCATTCTCAATGTAGTGATTGCACAAGCGGCTGTGGATGTACCACCCGGAAGCTTAAAGCAGGATCCGTCACAAAACAGCTCTCCTTGCGGATTATCCAAAGGAGTATGTTTCAAATCAATTCTACCCTTTGTTTCTTGTTCGTTCATATACAAACAATCATGTGACTCTTCATCACTGCAAGTAGTATCTTGCGGAAAAGGTAGGAGTTCAGACGGATTAAGGACACAACACCTCTTAATTTGAATGCAAGGAGCAAACAAGATCAATTCATATCTTGTCAACCGTGCAGAAGTGAGGTGTTGCGTTTGAGTTCGGTTCAATAGAACATCTACAGAGTGAGGCACCATCAGGGTTAGATCATGGCCTAAGACCATTCCCTCACTCTGTTTTACAGACGTGGCAGCAGCAGCTAGAGCGTGCAAACATCTTGGCAAAGCGCATGCTACAGGATCAAGGGCAGAAGAATAGTAACCGCACAGCCTATTCTTCCCTCCATGTTCCTGCGTTAATACAGCCAAAGCACATCCATCACATTCATGCACAAACAAGACAAAGGCCTTTTCATAGTTTGGTGTGCCCAAAACTGGTGCAGAGCATAATGCAGTCTTAAGTAAGTGAAACGACTGCTGGTGTACCGCGTTCCATGGCAATGGCGAAGAAATGCCCTTCTTCGTCAAAGCCAACATCGGTTTAATCACTAGTGAAAAATTCGGGATCCACAACCTACAGTAAGAAGCCGTACCTATCAAGGCCCTAACTTCCTTCTGTGTATTTGGGACAGACATGCCAGAAATGTGTTTTATTCTTTCAGGTGTCAATCTTCTTCCCTCCTTTGACAGGAGATAGCCTAAATAGGTGACCTCCTGACAACAATATTGACATTTTTTAAGCGAAGATTTGTGACCATGCTTAGCTAGATGAATAAGTAATAACACAGTGCCCTCCTTACAGGCACTCTCAGAGTCAGCAGCTAGAAGTAAATCGTCAACGTACTGAAGCAAAGTACAGGTAGAGGGCAATTCAAGGGTATCAAGTTGTTCTTTCAAAGCCCTACTATAAATACTAGGACTCTCTGTGTACCCCTGAGGTGCACGAGTAAATGTAAACAAGCGTCCCCCTAAGGTGAACGCGAACACATATCTGCTATCCTTGTGTATAGGAATACTAAAGAACGCATTCTTTAAGTCCACAACTCTAAAGTAAGTAGCTGTAGCTGGAATCATGGTTAGGATTGTCGTTACATCAGGCACAATTGGAAATTGTGGTGCCACAACTTTATTAATGGCACGTAAATCAATTATAAAACGGAATGGAATTACATTATCGCCTTTCTTGTACATGGGTAAAATCGGACTATTACACAAACTTCCTGAAATTTCTTCCATCACCCCGCGATGCACAAAATCGGAAACAATACATTTCAAAGCTCGCTCGCCCTCAACCGAAATCTTATACTGGTGAATGCGTGGCAGCTCAATTCCATGTTTCAAAACTATTTTGACAGGCTCATTTTGTAAAACACCGACATCATTGTCGTCGACAGCCCACAAACTCTCTGGTACATTAATGAATTCTGGAGGCAAAGGTCTAGTGAAAAATTGCGAGGCAGAAAATTGCTGTGGTGAAATCATCAAGCGCACTCCATCAGAAGAACAATAAATCACTGCATTCAATTCTTTTAACAAAATCAACCCCAGCAAGTTCTCTCCGCAATCCGAAGTCAACAGAAATGGACACTGGTCCGTAAAGGGACCCAAAGATATAGGTACCGGTATAGAAACCGGACAAACAACTGGTGTACAGAAACATTGGTTTGCCCTGACTTGCCCTGACAGTTGAATGTTTGGAACCCGCAAATGATCAATGGAACACTTCTGTGCTCCAGTGTATATCAAAAACTGATGTTTCCTATTTTCCACCACCATTTCAACGTAGGGACCTTTCTGATTGGCGGGAATAGGTGTAGGTTCCAAACCCTGCTTCGGGCAATCCTAATGAAACAGAATATCATCAAAAGGAAGCTCTTCAGATAAATATGCAGCGGAAGGATGATCAAATATATTCCTGGTGTCCACACTCGGAGTCTGATTGTCCTGTGAAAAAGGTTGCTGAGGGTCCTGTGTAAACTGACCTCTACCAGGACCCGATATGCCCGGGTGACCTCTGGATCGCCTACCCATATTACCAGATGTATTATTCGACCTTTGTTGAAGGACGGGGCATTGTGCTCGCCAATGACCCTCTCGACGACAATAGGCACACTGGTTAATGTTCAAAGGACCCAAGGGCACATTCCCCTGCAGGACATACTGACCTCTAACTTGAGAACTACCCCCTCTGGGGCCCCTAACAATTTGCTGCAATAGCACTTTAGTTTTTCAATCGCCTTTCCGTTTTTCAATCGTATCTTTTTCATTATGGACACGGTTCTCATAGTACTGAGTCATATGCAGTACTTCTGATTATGATTTCGCCTGCCAAGCACTCTCAGAAGACATAATTTGTGACTGGATGTCTCGTGGATTAGTTTCATTGCACGAGTAATCCTTCTACACATAGGTCAACGAAGGACAAGGTCTCAGTTCACGACCTCAACAAGTGGCCTGCAGGCAAATTACACATTAGCTATGTACAGAGGTCAAGACAGCCATGTTGTATTCTGCAATGACATCGTCCACCATTTTAGCTCATAGGGTTACTTTTACACAACGAATCCTAAAATGGCGGTTTGACCTAAAATGGTGGTTTACATGGATTGAAGGTCAGGACCTTGCAACACAGATTTCTTTCGCAAGCGACTTTGGACCAGCTTGGCATAGGCCAATATTAATATATTTATTACAATAGGAGGCACGATATACTTTCTATTTCGACAGCAGCACACGCAGTTGTGTTTTTTTTCCGGCACCTGACTTTAGGGAATCACCGGGGCATTATAGCCCTGGTGATCCGTGAAGCCAGGCGCTGGGAAATGTAACTCCCCATTCCCATTGAGTCCTATAGGACTCAATGGGAATGGGGAGGACGGTAGCACCGGCACTGTGTGCAACAGTGCCGGTGCTTCCGTCAAAGTCTGTGAGCGCCAGCCGTCCCGCCCGCCAGGTCTGAGTGTGCCGGTCCGTTAACAACAGTGCCGGTATGCTTACCGGCATCATTGTTGCAGGACCGGCACACTCATAATGAGGCCCTCTATCTATTCTCGGGTAGGAGTCATGTACTGCCGAATAGTGGGTAAAGGGTGGATCCCCAACTCCTACTGGTTACCACACATCCTCTACCCCAAGCTCCTGGTTTATCTCTGCAAACCTCAGAGATTTCCCAGTCTGACCCAGTAGGACTAGTGCCTGTTTCATCCTTTTCTCTCCCTCACTGGGTCTAGCACCATGTTGAGATCATCTCCTATGAAGAGTGCCCCAGCCACAAAAATGTATTTTCTCCTCTAGCTCCTCCCAAAAGGAGATTTGTGCAGTATTAGAGCAATACGCTGTGCCTATCATGATTCAAGAACCCTGATCATTTCACCTTAAAAAGAATAACGGCCCCTCTGAATACCTTCATTGCTTTTCCACTGCCAGTTTGCATCGCTCTAACACCACTATGGCAACTCCTTTTTTTTTCCTGCCCTACGGCCCTGTGACGACAATTTTTGATGACATGGACCCTTTCCTAGTTTGTCATTTTACCATGTCCAACCCTGTTTTCACTTCTGGGAGATTTTAATTCACATCTTTCGTCTACTCACTCTTCCCTCCCATTTCTTGCGATTCTTGACTCTTATTGTCTTTCTGCTCATCTTACCCCTCCATTTTATGTATCTGGATGCTGTCTGGATTGCATTTTTGTTTCACTACTATCTACTTCCTCTCTTCTGGCTCAACTTATTTACTCTTCTGATCACCATCTCTTATCTTTTTCTTTTCTTCCTTCTTCTCCGCTAACTAAACTGTCCTGTCTCGACAGACCTACATACTTTCACAGGGACCTTTGTGCTTATAATACTCCCCTTGTTGCTTCTTCCTGTTTATCCAGTCTTCCTTCTTACTGTTTGTTTCCTGCTCTATCTGCTGATGATGCAGCTACTGCTCTCTCCTCTTCGCGTTCTTCTTTTCTTGACTCTCCTTATCCAACATCTCCTTTTCCCCCCCTCTCTGAAGCCTTCTTCAGCCACAGCTTATTTTCATCTTCGTTCTGTGCATCAGGCTCTTCACTGCCTTGAAAGACGCTGGCGTAAAACTTTGTCTGATGCAGATCTTCCATCCATTTCTTCCTATCATGCTTTATACGACGAGGCTCTCCTGGCAGCCAAACGTTTGTATTACTCTGATGTTATGTTTGCTCAATCTGCCCACCCTCAGCGTTTGTTTCAGTCACTGTCTCATCTTCTTTCTCCTACTTTGCATTACTGTTCTCTGAATTGTACCCAAACTGCCTCTGACTTCGCTTCTTACTTTTCTTTAAAAGTGGACACGCTTCGAGCTGCCATTTTGCTATGCAATTTCTCTTCTTCTTCTTCCTCCCCATCAACTTCCTATCCTATTTTAACTCTCATCATTTTCACCTATTTCTAGTTGTGATACTTGGTCTGGTCTAGTTCGTGCCCATACGACAGCCTCTCCTTCTGACCCTATTACTTCTTCACTTATGCAAAAAGTCTATCCTTCATTGATTTCTTATCTCGCTGCTCTTTTTAATATCTCTTTTCTCACATCTAATTTTCCCTCTTCCTTTAAGCACAGCACAATTCTTCTTATTCTGAAAATGCCCTTGCTAGACTCTTCTCTAATGGTGAATTTTCATCCACTCTCACTTCTCCCTTTCCTCTCTAAGATGGCTGAACATCTTGTTTATTCTTAGGTTTCTGTTTTTGTCACTGAAAATGCTATCCTTCCTCGTTTCTGTCCTCTCCACTCCATGGAAACTGCTCTTCTCTCAGTCCGTGAATCCCTTCTCTCTGCTCGCTATTCTAAGCACTCCTCTCTTCTTATTCTACTGGAATTGTTGGCTGCTTTCGGCATGGTGGATCATACTCTGCTCTTTGCTACCCTCTCTTCTTTTGGCTTTTCTGGTTCGGTTCTATCTTGGTTTCCTTCCTATCTCTCTAATCGTACTTATTCAGTAACATCGGCTGGGATCTCTTCTAATACCTTACCTCTTATTCACAGAGTTCCTCAGAGTTCCGTTCTCAGACCTTTCCTCTTCTCTCTCTATATACTTCCCCCTTGGTGGATATTTATCTCATCCTTTTGTATCTCTTATCATTTCTATGCGGATGATTCCCAACTCTTTCTCTCTTTTTCTTCCCTTATGTCTTCTATTCACAACTATGTTGCTTCTTGCCTCAAAGTCATCAAAACATGGATGTCTGATCATTTTCTTTTATTGAATACTACCAAAACTGAAGTCCTCTTTTTTCCTGCTAATGCCCTTCCTCCTCCATCTCCCCCTTCCAATGTTTCCTTTCCACCTTCTTCTCTTCCGATTGCTGATTCGGAATCTTGGTCTTTATCTCGACACTGACTTAACCTTCTCTAATCATATCCTGACTATATCTTGTTCCTGTTGGTATCACATTTTCAATATTCAGAAAGCTTGTCCTTTTCTTACGTTTAACGCTGCTAAACTTCTGATTTCCTCATTGATTTTCTCAGATTTATTTTACTGCTCTACTTGACTATTTGGTCTTCCTGTTTCTCGCCTGGCCCCACTAAAATCTGTGTTTAATGCTTCTGTTTGTCTGCTATATTTACTTTCACCTCGTGATTCTATTTCTCTGTCGCTATCTTCTCTCGGATGGCTATCCTTTCATTCACATCTTAAATTTTATTTTCTCTGTATTATATTTAAAGCCATCTTTGAACTTGCGCCTTTGTATCTTTCATGTCTTGTGTCCTTTTATGTTCCCTCTCGTGTCCTACGTTCTCAGGCTCAATTTCTGTTAGCAGTTCCTTGACCTCCTTGTGCCCAGTCATGGTGAAAGGGGCCCTTAGGGGTCCCTCGCGATATGGACACAAGGCAATAACCATACATGAAACGATGCGCCAGACACGAGGTTCAAATTCCCAATGCTAGGGTTTATTGCAAGCAAAATAGTCCCAATTGGCCAACTGTGGTCTCAGGCCCCGCTACGTGTATTCTCTAGACCTCGAGGGATGCAAGAGAGCGAATTACGTACATCAGTTACATATATACAAAATGCATATCATACAATCAGCTATGTCATGTTTAACACCCCCCTTTTATTGAGTTTCTTTGAACTCGGGATGATGATGGACATTTACGACGAGCATGACAATTATGACACTTTCGATGTCTATTCTAGTAACAATGTGCAATTTAGAAAGTGCGGAGGCATCTTCTAGTTGTTGAACACAACACGGTGCTTCAGTTCTTGGAAGCATGCTGCACACGGGGGAAGGGTCACATTCCAAGCTTTGTTATCTATGAGGTGCTATTCGTGTCCTGGGAGCCGACACGCTCTACAGGGTTTTGTGAAGGGGGGGCCATCAGAAGAGCATAATTCAAGCCTTTAGCTGCTTTATTCTAACATATTCTACCACAGTTCGAGACTGGCTGGCAGCTGTGAAATGATTAAATGCCCTGCAGCTCTCCCTCAAAGCTACAGAGAGGGAGCGTGGGCATTCCTTTCTGGGCTGCTCGTGAGGAGTTTCAACAAACTCCTCAGTCCCGAGGCCTTGCCCTTTCATATTCAGACAACAATGTTAACAGTTGAGCAGAGTAAGCAGAATTCGCAAGAATTGCAAGCTGCAAAGCAGTTTAGACAGAAAGCAATGAGCAATGGTTAACAAGCAAACTGGTGATTCTTGCTACGTTTAAAATGGCCGCTTGTTGGTCCAGCATAGCAGTCGGTATTTCTATAATTCTGTGCATAAAACGGTTGGCCTTCGGCCATTAAGATACGTCTATCATCCAAATGAAGGGTATTCATTTTTCCAGATTGACAAACCCTCCTTTTGTCCGTATGCCAAACGTCGTATTCATTCATTGTATCCTCCTCTGATGAGGATAAGTCTGGGGTATCTATGTCTAAACCTTTCATGCTATCATAAGCATCATCTTCATCATAAATGTCTATAGCCATGAATTGTTTTACTGTTTTTGTTTCATCAGTGTCTCTGTTATTTCGGCCATGCGTTTGTTTTCCTCTCGACACCATGTGCATACATCCCTTAGTACATCCCTCAGTTATCTCAGTGCAAACTATTGGTAGGCATTGTGTATAACAGCAACATGTTATGAATATACCAAGTACCACCACTAGTATCGAAATTAGCTTCCATCCCCAGGACCGCAATAGTCCCCAAAACCAGGATCCTATCTCCCAACCCCCTTCTTCAGTAGAGAGTGTGGAACTAAGGACAGGTAGTTTCCTGATGGCTCTGAATATGGTAGGGGAGTAGTCATCTATGAACACACAGCATGCAGTTTTTACGAGTTTGCAAACTCCCCCACGATCAACTAATATTATATCAAGAGCCATTCTGTTTTGTAGTGCCATTAGCCTAATTCCTTTTTCTTCCAACGTCATGTTGTATAAGATATCCGTTGTTGTATCTATTGTATTTTTTAGTATTCTGGACAGTTTCCTTATATTATAGGAGTTTTCTATTTGGGCCAAGAAATGGTATAAACGATTTGGCTACATCCATTGCTATCATTCCATCTTCACTGCTCCTTCGGGTTCTACCTTTTAATGGCCTCACTACTTCTGCAGTTTCTAAGAGGAACACTCCTGGGAATAGTAGACTCAAGTAACACGTACCTCCCCAGTTTCTAGGTAACCATGGATATGCTTTTTCCCCACATATAAAGTAAACAGGGTCCCCTACGTACACGGGTTCTATTTCGTGCTTTAAAACCACTGTGTTCAGGCAGCTGCTGAACGTTCCTACTTTATAGGAACCTTTTTTCTTTTAACATAGGGGAGCAGTTTTGGGGCTGTAATCCACTGTATAGGCAGGGGGCACAGTATCTTTATTCCATTAATCCCTCATTCGAAATGTCATTACTGATGTTTCTTCTGCTGGCGGGGTCGGTCTATTCTGCCTATGTAATCTATCTAGTCTTGTTGTCCTTCGTGTATTTTTTCTCATGGGATCTGGTGAAAACACGCAAGCTTTGTGGAATATGGAACAACCCACAGGTTTCATGATCACTTCCTCAAATTCATTCATATTGGTCTCATCTAGCTGACCCGTATTACTCTTGTTCCATTTCCCAAAGAACATTGCACTCAACGATACTTCACATGAATAAACCAATGATAACGGTTGTACATACCAGCCTATCCCTTTCCCACCGTGCTGTGGTAAATGGGCACAAACCCAGCAATCTTTTTTCTTTAAAACCGCATGGGTCATGTTCATGATGAGCAACAATGTATTGTTGCCATATCCTTCTCTATGTCTTTCTTCCATTGTGGACAAAGTACCAGTGATTACATGAAACAGGCTTTCAGTAGCTGCTTTTAGCAAAAGTGTTTCTAATGGGTGCGCGGACTCCAGGAACCATAGTGTAATAGCTATTATTGTTGGTACTACCATACTTAGAGAACACAGGACCAATGTCCAAATCAGTACCTTATTACTTTTATCATGCTTTTTTCCTAAATTTACAGTCTCTAAATAGCTATTATCTTTTCAGCAGGGGTGCAGGAGGAGGCTGAAACCGGTCTTGATTTGTTCTTCATCGTCCTTCTTCTTGCTGGCAAAGTTCGTCGCAAATGTCTCTCGTTCTTGATGCCAAAAGTTCAATGAAAATGTCACAGTTTAATTCTGCCAACCCACTCACAGCCTAGATCACTTATCCCCTCCGAGCAAGATTAGTTGTTCTTTCTCCCACTGCTCAGACGATTTCTGAACAGTTCTTTGTTGACGGAGTACTATGTGCATCCAGCTTGTCCTGCTCTGGCTTAGGACACATGTACTCTATCAGCCTTAGTACTTATGTGCTTACAGCTTGTCCTGCTCTGGCTCCTGACACATGTACTTTATTATAAGCGCACTGAGGAGCCGTGAGTCTTGAATTGTCCGATTTGCACAACTCTCACACTTCTCTCCTCTATGCCCCTGGTTCCTACTCCGTCCGTGAGTGGAACCAAAGGCAAAAGAAAAGCACCAAAGATCTGTGGATCACGTTGCCTGTCGACGCCGCAAATTATACCGTTTCACTCCTGGTATTGTAAGATCCGTGAATAGTGCCGTTGCACTTCCAGTATCAGGCTCAGTGTCAGCCTGCGGCACAATGATGGGTAGCGATGAGTGCCGTGGCAATGATGTAGTTTCTTTCTCTGGCCTTGATGCGTTTGCAGAAGCTGGTGGGCGCCAAAGGGGTACACGCGTTGTTTCTGCTCGTGTTTGCAATGCAGAGTTTGTGTCGTTCGGCAGTGATGTTGTTTCTGCTGAACAACGTTGGGGCACTTTTCGCCCTTTCCCCTTCCTGGCAGCCTCCTCAGGCTCTGTTTCGAGTTTCACTTCTCGCTTAGGCTTTGTTTCAACTTTCACTTCTCGCTCAGGCTGATGCTGTGGCAGTGGACTGGCAACAGTTTCTTTCTTTTCCAGGACCGTTGTCTCTTTCTGGTCGTCTGGATCAGGCAAAGTTTTCAGTGAAGCTGGGAACCTTTTGGCATGGGTAGCATGAATCAGGCCTTGCGGCCGTCCACCCGTATGGCCGTCTGCGTCGCCAGCAACACTTGATAGGGGCTGCGCCACCTGGGTGCTAATGCTGTCGTCCGCTCAAAGTTCTTAATCAGGACCCAGCTTCCAGGCTCCAGCGCGTGCCCCGGTCCGGTGTATCGCACTGGTAACGCCTCCTGCACCTGCTGATGAATCAAACGCAACTTCTGCATTAAAAGGCCACAGTACGTGCTTAACACAGGATGCTCGACCTCACATAATCTTTTGGGCTGCGGTGCGCACCATACATTTGCTGGTCTCTCCATTATAATTTCATAGGGAGAGAGCCCAGTTTTAGCCTGTACAGATGTGCACAATAGCGTTAGGGGTAATGCATCCACCCAACTCAACTTGCTCCCAGCACAGATTTTAGCTTTCTTTGACTTTAAGATACCGATATGTCTCTCAACAAGCCCGGCAGAACTGGGATGCCTGGAACTGTGGAATCGTTTCTCTGTCTGTAGACCTGCACAGATCTGTAGTACTAATGTGCCCACAAAGTGTGGGCCGTTATCTGACCACAGGACATGGGGCAGCCCGAACTGGGAGAAATACTCCTTCAACATTACTTTTGCCGTTGATGTGGCAGTACAGTCTTTTAAAGGATATGCCTCCACCCACTTGCTAAATGCACAAATCACCACTAACACATATTTGTAGTTCTGGCACCTTTCCATTTCTATGAAATCAAAATGGATCACCTCGAATGGCATAGAGGGTGGGCCAAAACTACCTACTGCAGTCATGGTTCCCTTCCCTACATTGTGTTGCAGGCACGTAATACAATTCTGCACTAGCCTTTCTGCATTTTTTTTTATGTGCTCATTTTTCCATACTGTGGATAAATGCTGTACCATCTTCTTTGCGCAAATGTGGGTAGGGCTATGCGCCATTGTAACCATTCAAGTCTCTTTGTCCACCCAACATCCTTCCAAATCTAACTCAGCAGAGCCCTCAGCCCACCCCTGAATCTCTTCGGTCGTGGCCTCAGCCTGCATTTCTTTGACTGTGGCAACTCCATTCTCTATCATACAAGGTACTTCCTCTGTTTGTACTGTCATCATTCTAGTACTCAAATCAGTGGCTGTTTGTTTCGCAATCCTGTCTGCAAATGCGTTTCCCTCTCCCACTTTACATGTTACTTTTTTATGCGCCTCGCATTTTACTATTGCTAGGCGCTTTGGAAACGTGAGTGCAGACAACAATCGTACAATCAAAGGGCCATGCTGAATCCTGGCCCATGTGATGTCAAGAAGCCCCTCTCAGCCCAGAGTCGGCCAGAGTTATGAACCACGCCAAAGGCGTACTGGCTGTCAGTATAAATATTCACGTTCAAATTCTCAGAGAGTTCACAGGCTCGGGTCAGTGCTATTATTTCTGCGGCTTGTGCCGAATTGTAGGGGATTCTTCTGCTTTCTACAACACTCTCTAGGGTAGTAATTGCATATGCGGCAGTTGATGTGCCATCAGGTAATTTAAAACAAGAGCCGTCACAAAACAACTCCCCATCCGGCTCTTTCTTTGGGATGTCGCTCAAGTCAACTCTTCCCTTTGTTTCTTCTTCTGTGACCATTAAACAATCTTGGGGTGGTGATTCATTGTCACCAATTTCTACTATGGGCAGTGGCATTAATTCTGCAGGATTTAATGCGCTACACCTCATAATTTGGATGTGGGGTGCAAACAAGATGAGCTCATATCTTGTTAGTCTAGCAGAGGTGAGGTGTTGCGTCTGTGTTCTATTTAATAGAACGTCTATAGCATGTGGCACCATCAGAATTAAAGTGTGCCCAATACTATTCCTTCCGTTTGTTTCACTGATGCAGCAGCCGCTGCAACAGATCGCAAACATCGTGGTAGTGCGCGCACTACAGGGTCCAGCGCGGAAGAATAATAGCCGTACGGCCTATTTCTTCCACCTTGTTCCTGTGTCAAAACCGCCAATACACATCCTTCACTCTTGCTCACAAATAGTCTAAAGATCTTTTTATAGTTAGGAGTGCCTAACACTGGCGCAGCACATAATGCAACTTTCAATTGTTCAAACGCTTTCTGACATTCCTCATCCCACTGTAAAGGCATCACTGCATCCTTTTTTGTTAAGCTCACCATCGGCTTCACAATCAACGCAAAATTACTAATCCACTGCCGACAGTAAGACGCCATGCCTATTACAGCTCCCACTCCTTTTTGAGTTTTTGGAATAGGCATACTAGAAATACTTTCTATGCGTTCTGGTGTTAATCTTCTCCCTTCTTTCAAAAGTAGGTAACCCAAATAAGACACCTCCTTTTGATCATACTGGAATTTCTTCAAACTTGCCTTGTGACCATGGGTCGCTAGGTGTGTCAATAGTAATATAGTACTTTCTTTTCAGATCTCTTTTGTGTCAGCAGCTAGTAACAAGTCATCTATGTACTGCAAGAGTGCGCAACCTTCGGGTAATTCTAACATGTCTAGCTGCTCTTTTAGCGCTCTGCTGTGAATACTCGGGCTTTCAGTGTACCCTTGTGGAATGCGTGTGAATGTGAATGATCGACCTCCTAAAGTGAACGCGAACAGATATCTACTACTTTTATCCACTGGAATGCTAAAGAACGCGTTCTTCAAATCAACTACACTAAAGTATTCTGCAGTGGCCGGTATCATTGTCAGTATTGTTGTGACATCTGGGACCAAAGGGAATTGTGGGTCTACCACTTTGTTCAATGTGCGCAGATCAATTATGAAACGATATGGTACTTCATTGCCTCCTTTCTTGTAAACTGGAAGAATCAGGCTGTTGCACGTTCTACCTGCAATTTCTTCAACCACCCCCAATCTCACCAGGTCAGTAACAATACTCTTTAATCCCTTCTCACCTTCAACAGAAATTTCATACTGGGGAATTTGTGGTAATGTAACACCTTCTTTCAAAGTTATTTTTGCTGGCTCTATTTTGAAGCATCCTACATCGTATCATGCATTGCCCACAGACAGGTTGGTACTCTACTTAGCTCTTCTGGTAACGCTTTTGACATAAATTCCGTCACTGGTGCATCGTGAGGCCAAATCATGAGGAACACCCCATCTGCCGTACAATGTATAACTGCCCCCAATTTTCTCAACAAGTTTAATCCTAGCAAGTTCTCCCCACAATTTTCTGTCAGAAGAAATGGACACTGTTCCGTAAATGGTCCTATTGTAATTGGGACAGCTTCGGACATGGGGTTAATTACTGGTGTACCTGCGAACCCTACACAAACATTCTTTTGCCCTGACAGTGGGATCTCCGGAACCAAGTGGTGGTCTATCGAACACTTCTGTGCCCCTGTATCTACAAGGAAACGGAGCTCCTTATTCCCGACTCTCATTTCTACGTAGGGTCCTCTCTGATTCACGGGAATAGACATTGGTTCTGACCCCTGCCGTGGGCTGTCCTATTGCGAAAATAACACATCGCCTGATGTGTAGTCACCGCTGCTGCTATAATAATTTCAGCATATCTATCTTCCATTTAATTTTTCAATTCAAAGAGTTTGTACACATGTTCTCTTACATCTTCATCTCTTTGCTCACTGTGTGCTAACTTATTCAAATCTAACAATCGTTGTGGCGGTAAATTCCCAAGTATCTTTTTCCATTCTCCCACCAAAAATTCCCCCATGCATTCCAACACTACCTGTCTCTCGTTGCTTCTTCAGTACCCATATAATGAGGCCAATGCTGCCGTCCCATCATTTCCTTCTATGTACCTTTCTGCCTCTTGCTGTAATTCAATCTTTCTTTCTTTGCTGTTCGCGCTGAGAGTTACTCATCCAAATCCTGTTCCTTCAGCCCCGCCTCTCGCCTCCCCGGTCTCAATTTCGACTTCGGGCGGGGCGGATGGTGCTGAATCTGTCTCTGGAGCGGGAGGTGCAGATGGGACAAGTGACACAGGTGGCATCTGTGAAGGGCCTTGCTGGGTGCTGGGAAATTGCGCGTCTGCGGTCTGCGCTTGTGGGAGGGCTCTAGCTGTAGGTGGGGATCGGGTTAATGCTTGCGTGAGGGGAAGTGCTTGGGCTGCGGGAGGGGGTATGAGAGCTACTGGTTGGACCTGCACAGTCACTACTGGCGTGTTTGGTTTCGATCCTGGTTTTGGGCCTCAACGAGTATGGGTTAACAAATGTTCCATTAATTTGTCTGCTATGTGTAGTTCCCGCTGCGGGTATATTCCTTCTATGTTCATTTGCTCACGTCTACCTTCCCGTCTTAGACTTGCCGTCCACTCCTCCTCCTCCTTTTCTTCTGCTACCTCAAGCTTCGATTTGTGCCTACGCGCATGCTTCTCTCTACTCCTAAATTGGAGCATTGCTTCCCTCCTCCAATCTTTGATAGTCTCAAAAGCTGCGCCGTGCGCTTTTACCCTTATCAACACCCTTTCTAAGTTATCTATCCTCGCAATCTCAAAGCTACCCTTAATTGGCCACTGATGGTCCTGTTACTTTCTAGTTTGCCTATGCCAAATTTCACAAAACATTAATGCACCCACACCATATTTTGCATACATGTCATAAGCCGGCGTTCCCCGAGGCGGTGCACTTTGGCCATTTTCCAAGGACTGTCTACCGCAGCGGAAAAGAGTGGACAGTACTCCAGGCATGTTTTTAACCTTCTTCTTGGTTAACCAACCTTACTCTGGATGTTTGAATTTGCAAAATCAACACTCTACCAATAATCAGGGTTTTGTTTGAATCGGGGAATGACTCACCTGATAAACCAAGTTGCCTGTTTCCTGACGCAACCTCTCCCAACGTCGTGTCTGCGCTTCTCTGGCTTCTGCCTCGTTTCGAGACCCTCGCCTCCTTTGCCCTCTGGCTCGGTACGTCGATCAGGGATCAGATGTGTGCAGATCTGCGGAAGGAATCTCTCCTCACTTCTGCAGGGCGCCCCATACACCTCTTGATACCGGCTCGATCGTCCCGTCCTCGACGTTCTTCCGCCTCTACTTCGTTACAACGTATACGAAGGGGCAAGTGGGGGAGGGTCCCTATTCAGGCGCCATCTTGAAAGGGGCCCTTAGGGGTCCCTCGTGATATGGAAACAAGGCAATAACCATACATGAAAGGATGCGCCAGACACGAGGTTCAAATTCCCAATGCTAGGGTTGATTGCAAGCAAAATAGTCCCAATTGGCCAACTGTGGTCTCACACCCCGCAACGTGTATTCTCTAGACCTCGAGGGACGCAAAAGAGCGAATTAAGTACATTAGTTACATATATACAAAATGCATATCATACAATCAGCTATGTCATTTTTAACACCCCCCTTTTATTGAGTTTCTTTGAACTCTTGATGATGATGGACATTTCCGACGAGCATGACAATTATGACACTTTCGATGTCTATTCTAGTAACAATGTGCAATTTAGAAGGTGCGGAGGCATCTTCTAGTTGTTGAACAGAACACGGTGCTTCTGTTCTTGGAAGCAAGCTGCACACGGGGGAAGAGTCACATTCCAAGCTTTGCTATCTATGAGGTGCTATTCGTGTCCTGGGAGCCGGCACGCTCTAAAGGGTTTTGTAAAGGGGGGGGCGTAAGAAGAGCATAATTCAAGCCTTTAGCTGCTTTATTCTAACATATTCTACCACAGTTCGAGACTGGCTGGCAGCTATAAAATGATTAAATGCCCTGCAGCTCTCCCTCAAGGCTACAGAGAGGGAGCGTGGGCATTCCTTTCTGGGCTGCTCATGAGGAGTTTCAATGAACTCCTCAGTCCCGCGGCCTTGCCCTTTCATATTCAGACAACAATGTTAACAGTTGAGCAGAGTAAGCAGGATTCGCAAGAATTGCAAACTGCAAAGCAGTTTAGACAGAAAGCAATGAGCAATGGTTAACAAGCAAACTGGTGATTCTTGCTACGTTTAAAATGGCCGCTTGTTGGTCAAGCATAGCAGTCGGTATTTCTATAATCCTGTGCATAAAACGGTTGGCCTTCGGCCATTAAGATACGTCTATCATCCAAATGAAGGGTATTCATTTTTCCAGATTGACAATGGTTACGCTCTTTCTCATTGCTTGCCCCTTATCATTGGAACTCTTTTCCGCTTTCTCTTCGATCTATTACTTCTTATTCTTTATTTCGCACTTCTCTTAAAAACTACCTTCTCCAACCTTAAGTTAAAGTTGTGTCTAATCTGTTATTTTACCGTGATTGTACTGTAAGTGTTTTTGTTCAGCTCATTGATGTAAAGCGCTATATAAATTACAAATACAATACAAACACAAATTAATATTCTCCATACCTTTCCCTTGTAATGGTGGTTCTCTCCTCTTAATCCAGTGGGTTTCCTGGAGGCAATGTACATCTAAGTGCATCCTCTGGAATTCCTGGATTGTCACTGACCTTTTAGACGGGGAGTTCAATCCCTTTACATTCGGGGTCGCCATTGTGAAAACTATACCTACATCATTCAGGACCTTGTCCGATTTGATGCTCTCACATTCCACCTTAAAGCTATTTAGCCTTAATCTCTGGTACCTTCCCTGTGTCTGTTCACCACTTCTTATCTTTTCCCCTGAGATTCCTAAACAAAACGAAAAACGGTGATAGGGTGTTCATCTTTAAAAAATGTCAGGATCCTTGTATTCTCTTTCTGTCCAGGATCTTCTTCCTTCTGGGAGGGTCTTGTCACTGTAATTCTTCTCCCTGGACATGTGACCCCTCCTCACCCTTCAATTACTCTGAAACTGTCTGGATATCATCCTCCTTGGCCAATCCATATTTCATACCCTGGTATTCAAAGGAAATCGAACAGGGGAAACCCCATCTGCAGGGGCGTTGCTAGGGGGGGCTAAGGGGGATATAGCCCCTGATCTTTTGGTTGTAGCCCCAGATAGAATCTCAGGAGCTATAGCTAAAAGACTAGCTAGCCCCCAGTCCCGACATTTCCGACATCACCTTAGCCCAGGTCTTTTGCAGACCTAACAACTCCCCTGCCCATCTGTATCACACCTCTTTCTCTCTCAACCAGCAAGTTAGAGGTGAGAATAGGCATCTTCTGACCAACTTGAAGCTGGATAGGTTCTGGAATATGGAGATCTTGGCTGACCCATACTCAGTGGGGCCTTCCCTCTTCACTTTCTCCAACATCTTCGACTTCTCAGCATAGTAATGAAATCTCACCAATATAGAACATGGGCCTCGCCCCCAACCTCCAGCCCTGACAGGATCTGCGATGCCCTGAGCAGGTGTAGCATGAACCGCTTGCCCCCACTAAGGTTTTTGGAACCTGCAGGTGTTGAAAACACACAGGCCTCCACAACCTCAGCAGGGAAGGAGGGTTAGAGTCCTTTGTTTGGCTGGGTAGGGGGGTTTTAGGGTAACCGGGTATAGGTGAATGGTGAGGTTATGACTAGGAAGGGGGATATAGGGTAAGTACTGCTCCTCGGCTCTGGCATTCCTGTTCTTGGTGCAGACTGCACCCGCGCGCGCGCACACGCGCATGCTCACACACACACACACATACACACACACACACACACACACACACACACACACACACACACACACACACACACACTCACATACAATGGTTGGTTCTCTTGTTGTAATGAACCATGCACATATCATAGTCTCAATACAATTGTCTGGCACATATCTAATGCAAAACATACTTGTAGGAAATAGCATGTAAACAGATGTAAAGCAATAACAAGAAGGAAGATACTTAGCTTCGTGGAGTGCCCCCTGTTGTCTCAGAGAGCCGTGTTCATCCACTCTGGTGTCCTTGTATAGCCATGAACTCCATGTGGTTATCTGGCATGGGGATGGTTAGTCAGAGCGGAGATATGCGCCTTAGGATGTGAAGCAAGCATTCATGAGGCACGGGTCTGCATGCACGACTCGCTATGTATCTGCACGCAGAGCAGAGGCCGGATGTATCCGGTGGGGAGAGGACCCTGTGCGTGTCCACAGTCCCGGTGCTTGCGCCTGCTATGGTGCAGTGTTTGGCTACCCATGCCCTCCGATACTTATTTTGAGACCGGTGAGGGGCCGGTGAGGCTTTCCAGTGGGGCATGGCCCCTCACACCGGTCTTCAGGAGATGTCTGTGCTGGCTGGTGTCTCAGGCGCAAGCCCCATGCTGGGGCATCTTTCAACGTGAGAAAGTGACGGGCCCTAGATGTTTCGTAGTCCCAATGCCTCTGGGTCTAGAATCTTGTAGTTCGTAGGTGTTGCTGATGCTTGCGCCTGCTATGGTGTAGTGTTTGGCTACCCCTGCCCCGGTACTTGAGACCGCTGAGGGGTTGGTTAGGCTTTCCAGTGGGGTGTGGCCCCTCGCACCTTCTTTGGAGAAGAGAGACCTTCAGGAGATGTCTGTGCTGGCTGGTGTCTCGGGCGCAAGCCCCATGCTGGGACAGCTTTCAGTGTGACAATGTCACAGGCCCTAGATGTTTCGTAGCCCCAAGGCCTCTGGGTCTTGTAGTTAGTAGGTGTTGCTGATGCATGTGCCTGCAGAGAGGGCAAAGCAGCAGCTTGTAGGATTTCCAGGTTTTCCACAAAGAGCATTGCTGCTGCATAGTTAGAGCTATATGCCCCATGTTCTGCTGTTTTCACCCCTTCTGTGCCTGACCCCTGACACACCCTGTGTGCTCTGTCGTTACTTCTTTTGAGTCATCTATGAACAAGATATAAAGCACTTTTTTGATTGCTTTTCCTACATCTCTCGAGCTTTCTTTCACCTTCTCTGAAAACCCAAAGAAACAGCCATTATTACCCCGATTCTCAAAATCGTCCATTTTCAGTTCAATGGTTTCCTCCTGGCATTCCAATTCTCCTACTGCAGATAAATTCGCCTCCAGACCCTGCAATCTATCATCCATTGATTCCATTCTTTTATCCAGACCACCCAGCCTTTACCCAATATGCAGTCTTATTCCTCTAATCTCCTCCAGGATGGCAGTAATATCGCTCTTAGTGGCCTCCTGATCCCCCATGACCTGAGGCGCTGGGCACTCGGTTGCACTGGCAGCCATTGAAACAAAGTTGGGATTTTGAAATCGTTGAAGCAACTCCTTCCAGCTCATCTGAGTATACCCCTAAAGGGAGAGGGACTTCCAAGGATCTGCCCTGCTTCCACCCTGGCTCTGTGACCCATATAGGAGAGGAGGAGCGAGATGACTCCAATTTTTACTCTATGCCCCTGTGCCCCAAGTCTAGTTGTGATTGCCCAACCATCCTCAGCCCTGGTGGGTAATTGTGCACCTTCTTCCAGCCACCCAGAGCCCAGCAGAATGTACCTCTTTGTTGGGTGGAACTCCTCCTTCTTATCTCATTGTCCTGGGCCACTTCCGCATAGGATGATGTTTCCTTGTCTGGAGACGATATTATGCTCTCCTGCTTTATCGTTCCTTATTCATTGTGTCTGTGCTCTTCTGGGGACTGGGTCACCCTCCGCTCTTCACAAACCCCGCCGCAATGGTCTTTGCTGCGTTTCTCTGTCCGGTGATGCCTCCTGGCTCCCAGACCAGGCCTCTAACTCCCCATGGGTCTGCCTCTACAGGAGCCCATCGCCAGGCTGATGTCCTTTCTGCGCTGTCCCATGAGATACCCTTCTCAAAGGAGTCCCCTCTGACTGTGATACTTGAGGTGCACCAGCTGTTGAGTCCACACCTCAGTGTCCTGACCAGACAGCGATAATCTGGGGGGTACACCTTGATCCGCTCCCCTCCCAGATTCACTTCCCATGTTCTCTGGAAGAATGTTGTGCTATGAGCTCTTACACCTGGCGTACCCGGACTGGCGGACCGTACCCACCACACGTTTCTTGGCTCTGGCCCCCGTCGCCTCAGTGCCTCCTCCTGGGCCTTGGGGCTTACCCGCAGGGGGTTACAGAATCACGAGGGACACGCTGGCTACACACCCAGCCTGGAGCTTCCACACCGTGCCGATCTGGCCCTCTGGCAGAGGTGACAACTCCCCTGCCATTCCGGCCACTGGGTACCTTCCTGCTCGATATCTACAAAGTCCTGAATACACAGGCTGATGCCCTTGCGATCTGCTTCTCCCCACTGCCAAATTCTCTGCGTTCACCAACAGGTTGAGATAGGAGCTCTGGGGAGGCGTCCGCTGCGTGTATTGGTCTGCACTCCTCATTTCGCCTTCTTGGGTTTTTTATCCTGGCCATGATCCCCATGGGCCCTTCTACTAACGGTTATCGGGGTTCGCAATGCCCTCAAAGATACACCACTTAACGCTCCATTCTATGGGTGGCTGTATTATCTCTTTTGGGATCTCATTTGGGGGAGACAGAAGGCTAGGGCCTTTTTAATTCGAGAGGGGATTGGAGTGCAGACACAAGTCAGCAATCTTGTCCATGCCAACTGGTGGCCTCCTGAGTTAACTTTTTTCAGTTGGAACGCTAGATGATTCAATAGTTCTATAAACGAGAATGTAAAAAAAGATGAGATGGGTAGTATTGTGCTTGACTGGGCATTGGAAGGAAATTCTCTCTATGTACTTTAGAAGTGAATTAAACTGTATTTGCCCAGATTTGCAGATAGATGAGAATGATAACACCTTTCCATTATTATCCTCCCAGCTGAAATCCAGAGGTGCAGTCGGGGCGGAATAAATGGAGAGGTGGATTTTGATTCGGTCTAATGGCAATCTATACGGGGACTGCCCCAGTAAACTAAGCTTGGCTAAACTATCCTCGTTCTCAGCCATTGACTATATTTTTTGTCAGTCTCAATGTTCGGAAAATGCTTTGTCATTAGAAGTGAAAAAGTCCACTAAACATGATCACGCAAAACTAGTTTTAAAACTCAAATATAGTTTTAAAGAAGTGAAACTTCAGAAGGATGTGTAGTGATTTTATAGCGAATGGCTCTGACATTAGGCTTATCTTTAAGATTAATGGATTCATGGAAAATCTATAGGGGACGTGGGACGAGAAAGTTAGGATGTGAAATTGTATCCCAGGTCTTTCTATGTACTATTTCCTCCTGGTTGAATATGGGGTAGCAACCCAGAGTTGGTCACAGTGCCCCCTGGCGGATACTAACAAATACCCATTTGATGGGATAATTAGAGACCATAAGAGGGAGCTGCAATGGGAGACTATATTGGGGAAATCAGATGGATTTCTAGACCTGAGGAAAGGGTTTAAAAAATAAGCCGACTAAAGCTGTGTTATAAAAATTGGCAAAATTCTTTCTCCCGAGGTGATATCAGAGGCGTATGAGGTCTCTTGAATAATGATGCTGCACGTCAGCCCTTTAAACAAGCACATTGCATATCGGAATTGCATGATGTGATCACTTCCGGAAGCTATACTTCACGGCCACAAAGTCCCCTTTGTTTCACCAGATAGCTCAAATTCATGGAAATTGAACGTCGACTGGGAAGATTTGCAGCTAGCCCCACCAAATCTGAAACGTTCAAGGGCCTGTGGTCCCGATAGCCTCCTCTAATACGGTTTTAAAAGCTAACTCGGTCCTGGGGTCAGACATATTAATGTTTCTATTGTTTCAGGTGGTTCTTGTGGGGGAGAACCCACAGGCTTGGTGGAGAGCCATCCTTGTCACAATCTACAAGAGGGGGAACAGGGACTCTCTTATGAAGTACAGACCAATTTCTTTGATAGATACATCGAGTACGGTACTTGTGGCATTTGTTCTAAAAGATCTCTCACCATGGGCAGAACGCACGGAGAGGCTAATTATGTCTCAGAAACGTTAACGAAAAAACATGGGGACATCCATAAATGGTATGATCTATAAGCTCAGCCATAGGAAGGGTTCAAATGTGAAGGGAAAGGCCTTTATTCGCTAGCCTTGACACAACGGCAGCATTTGACAGAGTGATCCGGAATAGACTATGGAGGAAACTGGTGTCCTGGAACATACAGACAATAGTGTTGTTTGATTCTGAAGTCTCTAAAGTCATACCTGTAAACTCAGGATTAAGAAAGTGGTGTATTCTGGCACTCTGACCTTTTAATTTATATATGTCCGATATACAAGCGGTGCTCTCAAAATTGAACTTATTTCCTCCAAAATCTGGTTCTCTAATGGTGGCGTGGTTGGCCTACGTGGATGACGTATTGTTACTGGATTCTACCCCAATAGGTTGCTTCTTATTTGAACCGCTAGTGGAGATTTACAAAACTAAACCTACCCCCAAGTGTTACGTAAGGCTTGAAGATAACTGATAGTAATTATTGGCCAGGGCTTGATATATTGGAAGGCAGGTTATGGTTTTTGGTGCTGAGTTTGCCTCCCTCCGAGCCAAGGGCAATGGTGAGACTAGAGCTAGAGGTTACGATCCTTGAGCTGTACCATGAAATGGAACAAGATCAATTTGTACCCAAAGCTGAAACAAAATAATGATAAGAACATATCTTCGGCTCTGTGTAAGGTTATTTCCCAAGTCCGGGATCTAGCTCTATTGGAATATTCATCCGGTTGTGAGGAGCATAAGGTGGAATTGAGCATCTCCCCAGGTACAGCATTATTATACCCAGGGACTAGTTAAAAAGAAACTTAAGGAATTATACTTCATACACAATAGGGAGTGTCTTACAAGGCTGAAATTGCTCAAGGAATATGCTCAAGGAATATGCCAATTGTTTTCCGGTATTAAGGTCGCCAATGGTTTACATAAAAAAACGTCCCTCTTTTACGGTCTTGGTACTTAAGATTCAGATGTAATACCTTACACACCCTCAAAGTAATTGGGCCTCGATTAAAAATAGCATACATGTCTAACGGATGTTGCCGCTGTGATACTAACAGAACGCGTGTTTTGAACGGCAGCGTTCGGTGTGGATGTGCCATGCCTGCGCCATGGGCACACACATTGGCAACCATCATGGACTATTTGTTATTCATTTTTCTTCAGAATACTCTTGGAACAACCCCTATTCACACTTTGGTATTGAATTCCCATTTGCGTGACTTTGGTGCCTTCTTATATAACTCAACTAACTACATGTACCACAATGCACCTTGCTACAGCTATCAATTCCTGGCCATTCCCATTCGTCAGCATTGGAACCACAATCCCCAGAAGCCCTAGGGATCAGTGCTGCTTCCACCATCTCAGGACCAGAGAGGGAGGAGGCAGATTGTATTCAGGTGTGCGGCTCTAGGTGCTGCCAATTAGCCTGCCGCAGTACAGGGCAGGGCGGTATTTAAGCAGCTGCCTGCAGGAGTTCAGTCTCTTGCTTCAAGAGTCCTCCCAGCCCCTTTTTGCTACACCCTGCTGCCTACAGCCCTAGCCTTTTGGGCTCCCTGCCTCACAGCCCTGCTCCTCTGGGCTTCCTGCCTTGCAGCCTGTTACACTCCACTGCCTACAGCCATAGCCTTCCGGGCTCCCTGCCTCGCTGCTCTGCTCCTCTGAGCTTGCTCCTTGCTGCTCTGCTCCGTTGGGCTCCCTGCCTTGCAGCCTGCTACTCTCTTCTGCTTTCAACCCTGACCCTCGGGTCTCTCTGTCTCTACGCCCTGTTCCCTTGGGTTTGTTCCTTTGGGTTCGCTCCTTGCTGCCCTACTCCTCTGGGGTCTCCATCTGCCGCCTACTACAGCTCTCAGTCCTGCTCCTCTGGACTCTCTGCCTAGCAGCCTACTACAGTCCTCTGCAATCCACTACAGTTTTTCTGTACCTTGTACCATTTGGTACTGCAGCCCTGCTTCCTTGTTTGCAGCCTCCTTCTTTCCTGGCTGCTGCTCCCTTGCTCTCTTCCTTGTTTGCAACCCCTTGTTCTTGATCCCTGTCCTTCTCTTCCTTGTCTCCTCTGTCCTCCCCTTTAGTTTACTCATTTCTATTGTGCTGCTTCTCCCTTCATTCCCTTCAGCTAGATTTCTCTCAGCCTTCCTTGTCCCTGGTTATTTCTGCTCTTGGCTCTCTTGTGTCTTATGTTGATCCTTTGTACAGAGCTTGACTGTTGGTTCCGGCAGGCAACCTCTGCCCCTTCCCTTGTCGCGTTTTCTGTTTAACAGACACCCACAGCTGTTGTTCCCAGCCATGAGCAGACAGAGTGGGCCTCTGTAATAGTAATCCGTGCAGAAGGCTGGAGTTTCCAAAGGTCTGTGGAACACTCTTTTTCCATATCTGCATACACCCCAAGAGGGAATCCAGTTTGTTTGTATCTTTGTATTTCCTGCCCCTTTCTGTTCACAACTACAGTTGCCTACTTTTCTTTCTTGATGGGTTTCCTGCTGTGTGTGTACTTATCTGTCACCTTACATCAGCACAGCCACCCAAACCCTACCTAGGGGCCCTGTGCCACTCTTGACAGAGTGCCATCCTTGACAGAATGTAAAAGCCAAAAAATTCTTGTTCCATAGGCAGGAAAGGCACACACAGACCAAGGATGCTTTCCTTTCGATTCAAGAAACCTCTGCAAAAATCTAAAGTTTTCTTAAGGAATGCAAACAAAAACCCTAGTTTAAAAGACAGACTCGCCCTAGTAAACAAAGGTTTACAAGCACAGTACTACACTCACTGGCTCGCTGACCCTTCTATGTGTAACTACTAAGACATTTGCAACTATGATCCGCAGTCTCTATCTGTAGAAGAACTACAGCAAGACAATGAATTCCTGCAGATTTTGTTAGCCCAACCAGTGGAAAACACTCATGCGGTTTCTGGCATGTCTTCTGACACTGCATTCGACATTCAGCCGGTACACGACCCTTGTATTCCTTTATCCCAGGCTACCCTGTCTCAGGACCAATGTCGTAACACTGCTACAGCCAAGGATATTGCACTCACAGTGGCAGACTCTCAACCAGAGTACGCTGTTGCCAAAGTGATATGCTCAAGATCAGCTTGGCAAGCTACACAACCTCCCCAGACTGCTGTAAACACTCATTTAACAGGATAAGGCATTCAGTATTGTGAGGTTAGTGTAGCTGGTCCTGGGTACAAAAGACCAATACTGACCATCGGTTGCCTTAATGCTTCCCCAGTAACTACTAACCATGATAACTCTAAGGTCAGTCTTCCTATTGCAACACCCACATTTTCTCCTACACCAGATTCTGAAGCTGTAGAACAGGCTAATGGAACATACCTGTTACAAGAACAACTCTTACGCCTTAAAAGACAAACCGAAGACCTCTATGATGAATTTGTCTATTTGCATAGTAAGAATCTAGCAAAGGGACACAATTTACCAGACCATCTGGCTCTATGCCCAACACCCGACATTCTGTCTTTAAAGATCAGCATGATAAAGTCTGGAAGGGTAATACAGAAAAGGATACAGACTTATACAGAGCAGATGGAAGACCTGAACTTGGCATATGCATACCTTCTAAAGTTTGACTTAGCTCATTCACTTACTAGCCACAGTAACTCATGATGTTGCTCAGATAGTGAAGAATTAACTCCTTCAGTGGGCCAAATCACTCACACTGCCTTTGCACCACAAATCAAGTGTAATCATCTGGCTGGAGATCCTGCTGAGTCAAAGGATTGTCCCGTTCTTACCCTTGATGGCGGTCCTTTACTCACACTTACAGCCTCTAAAGAGGTGACCAAGTCAGAGAGGTACTCTGCTTCTATGGACTTTTGTGCACCAGACCATGTGTCAGATCCTGAAGTATACCCAGTACCTGTCTGGAATCCAGCTTTGCCAACAGTCAATACCCCAGACCCATCTATCCACCGGAGCACACAAGACTGTGAATGCCAGCCATCAGAAAGCCTACCCTTCCCTGATCCTCCGTCAGCAATGCTACCTGTTACAGAATCTGCAAGCCCAATCTCTGCTGCCCCTCCTGCTAGTACTCCTAAATCTACTACTGAGGCAGCATCTCCAATCACTCTTACTGCCGTTGAAGCACCCCCTTCCTCTCTGCCTGCAAGAACAGGACCTGAACTTCCGACTGCCATTCATGATCTCCCGGCTGCGGTGGCTTCTGAACTCCCTGCTACTCAGGGTGTCCCTGCAACATTTGTGACTCCTGAAGTCCCTGCTGCAAATCGTAATGTTGCTATTGCTGCTTCTGAATATTTGGAAGACCCTCCTAGAGCAACCTATTCAGCTGTTTCTCTGGTTCCACCTTTCAGCACTGTACCGTTGCCAGCCCTAAGGAAAACCACTACTTTCAAAGAAATATATGCCATGGAGCCTGCAGCAGATCTTCACAGTCTCTCAGTTCATGAACGCACTGTTGAGTTTTGGGCCCTTAAAACTTTGTTCTTTCTGACTTCTACCTCAAAGGTTCGGAACATTGGTAATGTCTCCTCCCTTCAAGACTCTCACCTTGCAGCCTTAAACAGTTTTTGGAGCATCATGATGTGCCTTTTTGGTACAAGACTTTTTCACGGTGTGGTAGGTCTTGGTCTTGCTCTTCTTGTTGGTCAGTCTTCAGGGAGCCTGGAGAGGGGCCTGGAGAGGGGCATACTGTCATGCCTGCACCATGGGCGCACACATTGGCAACCATCATGGACTATTTGTTATTCATTTTTCTTAAGAATACTCTTGGAACAACCCCTATTCACACTTTGGTACTTAATTCCCATTTGTATGACTTTGGTGCCTTCTTATATAACTCAACTAACTACATGTACCACAATGCACCTTGCTACAGCTATCAATTCCTGGCCATTCCCATTTGTCAGCATTGGAACCACAATCCCCAAAAGCCCTAGGGAATCAGTGCTGCTTCCACCATCTCAGGACCAGAGAGGAGGAGGCAGATTGTATTCAGGTGTGCTGCTCCAGGTGCTGCCAATTAGCCTGCCGCAGTACATGGCAGGGCGGTATTTAAGCAGCTGCCTGCAGGAGTTCAGTCTCTTGCATCAAGAGTCCTCCCAGACCCTTTTTGCCTTTTGTCTCGAATTTGTATGCTGTTCGTGCTGCTGCATTTTCCTTTGTTCCAGTGCTCTTTCTGGGCTTCCTGCCTTGCAGCCTGCTACACCCTGCTGCCTACAGCCCTAGCCTTTTGGGCTCCCTGCCTCACAGCCCTGCTCGTCTGGGCTTCCTGCCTTGCAGCCTGCTACACCCTGCTGCCTACAGCCCTAGCCTTTTGGGATCCCTGCCTCACAGCCCTGCTCCTCTGGGCTTCCTGCCTTGCAGCCTGCTACACCCTGCTGCCTTCAGCCCTAGCCTTTTGGGCTCCCTGCCTCACAGCCCTGCTCCTCTGGGCTCCCTGCCTTGCAGCCTGCTACTCTCTTCTGCTTTCAACCCTGACCCTCGGATCTCTCTGTCTCTACGCCCTGTTCCTTTGGGTTCGTTCCTTTGGGTTCGCTCCTTGCTGCCCTACTCCTCTGGGCTCTCCGTCTGCCGCCTACTACAGCTCTCAGTCCTGCTTCTCTGGACTCTCTGCCTAGCAGCCTACTACAGTCCTCTGCAATCCACTACAGTTTTTCTGTACCTTGTACCATTTGGTTCTGCAGCCCTGCTTCCTTGTTTGCAGCCCCCCTCTTTCCTGGCTGCTGCTCCCTTGCTCTCTTCCTTGTTTGCAACCCCTTGTTCTTGATCCCTGTCCTTCTCTTCCTTGTCTCCTCTGTCCTCCCCTTTAGTTTACCCATTTCTATTGTGCTGTTTCTTCCTTCATTCCCTTCAGCTAGATTACTCTTAGACTTCCTTGTCCCTGGTTATTTCTGTTCTTGTCTCTCGTGTCTTATGTTGATCCTTTGTACAGAGCTTGACTGTTGGTTTCCGGCAGGCAACCTCTGCCCCTCCCCTTGTCGCGTTTTCTGTTTAACAGACACCCACAGCTGTTGTTCCCAGCCATGAGCAGACAGAGTAGGCCTCTGTAATAGTAATCCGTGCAGAAGGCTGGAGTTTCCAAAGGTCTGTGGAACACTCTTTTTCCATATCTGCATACACCCCAAGAGGGAATCCAGTTTGTTTGTATCTTTGTATTTCCTGCCCCTTTCTGTTCACAACTACAGTTGCCTACTTTTCTTTCTTGATGAGTTTCCTGCTGTGTGTGTACTTATCTGTCACCTTACATCAGCACAGCCACCCAAACCCTACCTGGGGGCCCTGTGCCACTCTTGACAGAGTGCCATCCTTGACAGGATGTGGATGTTTCCAACCCTGTAGCCTCGCTCGGTGTACCTACACTTTGGCCCCAGAATGAAGTTAGATTTTGAAAATTGCCAATAGTGTGTAACCACAGTCCAGCGGATTGGACTACTCTGCTGAGTCCTTCGTGCATCAGTTGCGTACTACAAGTTCTTTTGGACCTTTAGCTAGTAATAACCAGTAATAAAATTGAAACCAGACTTGATACATGAAGTCTGCAGCTATCTATGGTGGATTTGAACACTAGCACTAAGAATACCAGATTTTGGAGGCTAATCTTTGTTAAATTTTGAGCCTTTTATGTGGCCGAGGATTGCATGGTGGTAACCAAGATAATCGTGTTTCCCCTGAAGAAAGTTCATGCAATTGTAGCTAAGAAGAACTGAAACATGTCAGGATGTATATGTTTTGAATTATAACACCTGGAGAGCTCACTGGTTGCTAAAGGCATATGTGTTTTTTCAATTGTTAAATGTGGTTAAGTGTATGTTACGCCATTGAATAGGTTAATTTTTATCTACCATGTATGTTTTATTTTGGGTCATGTTCGTTTAGAATATTTTTATGAGTTTTTTATCTTTTGTAAATCAAATAAAAACATTTCTAGAATTGTGTATATGATTAATGTACTTGGTCTCTTTTTTCAGGACTACAAGGTACAAGAGGGTTTACATCATGTTATTGGTATAGATCAGTGAATCTGTGAAAATTCAATTTGTGTGACCTTCTCATTTGTATATGAATAATAGGCTTTGTAAGGATAACACCCTAGAAGCGCCCCGACACCTAGCGCTACATGGTAAAGTACTGGGTGACAGATGTTTATTTCTCCTTGTAAAATGCATGTATTCGGGAGAGAGGGTGCTGACTGACGAGCTCCGGGTCAGACTCATGAACAGCAGGCAGCTTTCCCTGAACATTGCGCGTGCAACCTTCCTAAAATAAATGTTTCTGTTGCTGGAAGAAAAGACAAAAGGAAATCGGATGGTATAACAGGGTCAGATGTTTCCTTATGTTGAATAGAATGTCTTAATAGAAATGCAATAGCACTTGCCACTGAGTCAAGATGATCCTCAAAGAAGAGGACATTCATTCTAGAGCTTTCCTGTGCTTAAATCCTTTATGTTTGTGTGTATATTGATTTGATTGGCTCGTGCCGTATCTTTAGGCTTTTGAAAGATGCTCTCTTTGGTTATTGTTGAACCAACATCCCAGGGCCTTTTTTTGACGTACTTTGTTTTGTAATTAATGCAAATGAATTGTATGAGTAAAGAGAAATTAATTGTTTTTAATTCCGTCAACATCTTGAGATATCTGTGAAAGGCTTAACTTTATTGAAACCAAGGGCCTCATTCCGAGATTGGTGGTAGTCATGGCACTATTTGCGCCATGACTGCCACCAATAACGGGTCCAGCACCGGTGTAGTTCAATGGGGACTTACCGGTGTAGTCCGACCCTGGCGGGATCGGTAAGTCCCCGTTGAACATGCCATTCTCCATTCCCATTTGAGCCCCCATGGGAATGTGGAGGGCGCTAATAACGGGCTCGTGACTTGCAAGCCCGTTACTAGCGCCCTGGTCCCTTAGCGGGACCCATAAAGGTTCCTGCTAAGGGACCTCGGAATTGGGCGGTAGGGGATTACCGGCACCGGTCTCCGTACCGGTGCCGGTAATCCCTTACCGCCCACCTTGAAATGACCCCCCATATCACAATACATTTTTTTAACGAACGTCTATAAAAACTATTAGTTTATCTTTTCAAACCCGACACATAACAAACACTTGTATGGACTATGAATGGGAAGATACGTGCTTGAATCTCCGACCCATTCCAAATCCTACTTTCAGCTATGTGTGTGATCCTGGGCAAATCATTAATTTCAGTTTGCCTTAACTGCAAACATTCGGAGTCCTGCGAAAAAAAAGCCTCCCTACCAGTGGGGCAGATTTAGGAGGTAATTTTCCAATTTACCAGAGCATTTTTTGATGGACTTTAGTGGGTCTGAGCCCTGGACCACTAAAAGCATACATTGATAAGTACCTGCACTTTTTTTCAATTAAAAGAACTGGGCTCACTCACAACTGTCATCCTGGCAGTGGCAGGCACTCCCAGGACCAGCTCTTCACCAGGTTGGCTGCCATCGCCACAGCGGCCCATAGCTTGGGGCCTCACAACATAATGCAGCTGGGCCATTCGAACAGTCAAGGTCTTATTACGTACATGTCATCCTTTGCCTGAGCAGCAGCCCCCCAAAAGACCATACACTATTGCTGTCTTCTCCCTTTTTTTCTCCACTCAAGGTTCAACTGTCCTCCAATCGTCTCTGCGCCATTGACCCTGGCCCTCCACAGCTCAGGAGAGGGACCTATGGTTCAGCCATGAGCTAAATATGGCAGTCAATAACAGTTCAAAACTCAAAGAACGGCCCAGGAACACCATTTGGTATTGCATGGCTCCTAATTGAAATACAGACTTGTAAGAACGGGTGAGGCTTGTTTGTTCGATATTATTTTCTGGTAACACACAGCCGTTCTGTGAGCGGTCTATGAACAGCCAGCCACCGTCTGCATGCACCGACAGACCATAATGCCGGATTTCGAAGGAATTATCAGGAATAAAGGTATCTGTTGTGTTTTCCAATCGACTTGTGCTGCATTGGTGGGGCGCCGTAAACCCAAAAATGAAAAGCACCGTTACTGAGCAAGAAAGGAAAACAAACAAAGCTTGAACAGAGATTTACACATTTTGACCTCCAGAAATGGGCACCAGGTGGCAGTGTAGTACAATCTGTATGTACACATCATTTTTGCTGGACTCCCTACGTTTGTGGGAGTGCTATGGACGTCCACCGCCGTTAGTGAACGAGTGCTTATCTAAAGCTTCTTCACGCGCCACTATTCTGAATCCGTGCCGATCAAAGTGTTTACTTTCCAGGTGGGCTCCTTTTACCAATATTGGACTAAGTGACTTTTACAATGTTTATTGATGAGCATCACGTGCGTCGCATAAGTAACTGCTTATCGGCACTAAAATCACCGAGCAATTTCAAGTGGTGACCCTGTTGACCATGGGTCGGAAGTTCTGTTATGTGTGGGTCTAGTTCTTTTGTGAGAGAGTGTCATGACTTTGTCATGACGCCTCTCTAATAAAAGGGGCTCTCCTGGCACGCACACGGCAGTGCAGCAAAGCCCCAGGAAGCGGCAACTCGTGCCTGCGTTTTATTGCTGGCGTGCCTGTTGCCGCGTGATAGCGGCCTGTGTGGGTAGCCCAGCCCGGGTGATCCCAGAGCTGAGTGGGGTGATCCCCAAACGGCGGATGCCTGGTCCGGAGATCCGGACGGTGCAGGGTGTCAGCGTGGCTGACTTGTCGGGTGGTCCTGGGTCCATTAGTGGCCCGCCCCGGTGACCGGAGGCGGCCCACCACAAGGTCCATGTCAGTGGGATAGGAAGCAATTTGTTAGCAACGTTATATTTTATATGGATGGTGTGGAAGCAGGGTGAGGGAAATCGGCGTGATTCATGGGTGGCTTCAGGTTTGAAAGTCATACTAGATGTGTAACTGAGACAAATCAACTTCCGGGGCACCAGTGGCTCAGGGATGAATATCGGTTTCTAAACCATCTGTCCGCCCCACACCTCTGGCATACCAGTAAGGATCGGAACAGATTGGAAAAACAAACATATTGTAAGCCTCCTTATCCAATGTTGGTAATGTGGACAGAATGGCAGGCTTATCTCCGAAAGGTCGTGGACCGTTTGTTAGTTGCAACACAGCGAAAATATAATTATTACCCAAAAGACAAAAAGGACTGTCCAGTCAAGGTTGTATACACATTTCGACTTTGTTATTATCACAACAGTCAGGTCTTTCAACACTATGAAATATAACCCACCCTGTAAAGGAATGCAGATGACAGACAGTTTCAAAGAAGGAAAAGGGATGCACTCTGATATTGACAGGAGGGTGGTCACTATAGTAAATAATCACAACAGTTCAAGGATACTGGGCAAAGTCACAATGGATCTTAAAATGTCTCTAGGGGGCTTCGGAGAAGGACCAGAGGGACAGAACCACAATGTACCTTGTGCTTGTAGATGTTCTTGGTTCTCAACAGCGTCGAGTCGGCTTCAGTGCGCTTTTGTTGGAGTGGTTGATAAGGGTCCCACAGTTAAAGAGAAGTTTGAATTGCGCATGCCATATTGGTGGCTGGGGTGACAGCGATGTTGATATAATGTGGCAATTTAGTATGAATCTAGTTTAGCGAATCAGAATGAGATATGTGCTATTTTTGGTGTTGTCTGTGTTTTAGTTGATACATTTCCAAATTGCATGTGCACAGCAAGATAAGTGTCAAAACTGCTGATACAATATAAACGCAATAAATGTGTGTCATGCCACATAGCACTTAACAATCAGGCAGCAGGGAGCTCTACATGTGCATGCGAGGTAAGAGATTTTTAATGGGAAAATCAGTGTGAGAGGATGCAATAGTCTTGACCATACATGTATAGGTACACATGCATGGGGTCTCTAGGGAAATATGTTTTGGGCAGTATGAATATACAGATCTGTTTTGCCAAGTTAAGAATTGCACTGGATAAAAACCTGGGTTGGGCAATTGAACTCTGTGTGATTGAGAAACTAGTTTTAACAGTTTGGGGAAAGACAGCAGCAGTTGTGATGATATCAGGTGGTCAGTTTCGGGCAGGTCTTTTTTATGGTCTAGGTGCATTGTGAAGGTGAGATGCAATCTTTGTAAGCATATAAGAGTCTGTTATTGAATCACAGGAGGATTCTGGCCACCTGTTAGGGTTGGACAATGAAACCTGATGCGGTTGCTTGGGGGGAAAGGAGCACTGATAGATCATGCATTTTCAATAGACTTGTCAAGGCGTGGGTTCGGACCATGTGGGATGGAATGGTAAGTCACAAAGTTTGGAATGAAATGTGGACACCAACATGTTTGGGCAATAAAACCAGCAGGAATAGATCCAAATGACATGTGTTCACTCTCCTCCTCTTTATATCAATCGAATTTCCATAGAATAGCTGTGTGCGTCACAAGTAGGGGTAAAGGTTTCTAACCAGATGGAACCTGTTATAATTGACATTTTGTAAATTGTGTTAGCTGTGTAGCTAGGAGATGGGACTAGGACCAAATATGGAAAGGCCCCACAGAGGGGTACAGTGTAAATACGTAACATGTAATTATAATTTAATGAGGATGGTGCTTAGATGAATGTATCCAATAAGAAGTGTGGGAACTAAAGGGAATATGGTTACATTGTATAGTTTTAACCAATCATGTGTGGGGGTTTACTCTGTAACAAAATCTTTGGGAATGTTTTAACTGTTGCAAATTGTATAAAATGTGTGTTCGTTGTGTGGTTCGGGGAGACAGGCTAGTTTGACTCTTGATTGTCATCTAACCCTTCCTGGCCGTTTGGACAATACATTTTATTCACAGACAAAGGGTGTACGTACTCTTTAAGGTTGGGCCTGCTTTTGGTTACGGTGATCAAAGGCCAACACCTACGTTTGGTGTCCCTGGGTGGGCCTCAGGCTATCCGAGACATTTGGGATCTCCGGTCCGCCCAGCTTGGCTGTGGAGCTTCTCTGCAGGGATCAGTCTTCGTGCTCGACAAGCAGGAGGGCTACAGGTACCATATTGGTTAGAGGCCTGTCTGCCCCCCCGGAGGTGTGGTACGGTGGCCCGACTGCACAGGCCAGATTAAAGGAGCACCACGTCAGAGTGCTTCGGGGTTCACTTTTGTGAGAGCGCATCTTTGCCATGTTAAGCAAGAGGGCAACAGGGGAAAAGAAATATGTTTTTTCTTTTAATTCTTGAATAGGGCAAGATAGGTGTGTTTAAGGTTAGATGAGGTTAAGTAGGTTCGAAGAATGGAAAATAGCACAGGGGCATTGCGCTGGTCTTGGGAACAAGACCATACAGAGCAGCAGAGGTTTGAATCTTGGATCCACGCATAGAAACCATAATCAGGCATGGTATTAGGCGTGTTATAAAAAAACAATTACATTAATACATTTAAATAAATAAACAGTGAGTGCTTTTGGAAGAGTAAATGAATTGTTCAATGTCATAAGTATTTATCTACTTTGTTAGTTTAGAGGTGTGGTCTCCTGCACCTGCACGTCCCTTGTCAGGATAGTCTTGATACCCTTCACGTTGCTTGTCTGGTTGGCAGGAGCCCTTGCCTTAGGGTGAGGTGGCATTTTATGGTAAGAGCACTTGTAGCTACTTTTCTGGAGTGTACCCTTGGTGGCCCCTTACTTTGTATGGATTTTGCGGACAGAGCCTGCATCTTACTTTTTCTTGGTTAGTCAAAGTAGTGAAGGGTATCTTCCTGTAGTCAGGAAAAGACAACACTGTAGTTGAGAGTGTTGTACTAGTAAAGAAGAGAGAGATACAGCTGTGTTGTAGTGGAACATTTTGAGTTCCTTTTTATGCTTGAGTAAAGGAGAAACCTCAGGGTAGTAAAGAGGATTTTTGGCCAGCGTGTGTTTTGATTATATGCTGTCTTTAGTGTATGGCTGAGGAGTGTCTGTTTACTGAGACAGTAGTGGTGAAGGCGGGTAAGGAGACTGAGTGCAGGAAACGCTTTTGTTTAAGAAAAGGAAAAGGAAAAGAAAATGGGGATGTTTTGTGGGTAGTAATTGCTGGGCTGTGGGTTTGGTTCTTGGGTTTTATATCGTGATTTTTTAACATTAGTTTGAGTTACATTGGTCTTGAGTATGGAGACTCCATTGAATCATTTATGTCAGGTGCTCCCTGGATATAAGCTGACCATTTTGAAATACCATTGAAAATGGTTGAGGGAAACGAAAGGCAAAATGCTTAATTCCTAGCCTAACAAAGGGTCTTATGACAAGGGTACGTTGGAGAACTTGCATACTGTCCTAGCAACTAAAAATAAAAGTTCGAAATTCGAGAAGAGATTGAATATCTTGGAGTTTTGGAGGTTTTATGAGAAGGACGGGAAGAACCATAAAATTATGACTGTTGGGGGGGTCAAGACAGGAGGGTGTAGGAATTTCTTCTGCACCATCCGTTATCACCCACAGAAGAACATATTAACCCTGCGTTTAAACATCCATACTCTCAAGTAACCACTCCGGCTGTTAGAAGACAGACAGGGGTGACACCTCCGTCAGCTCCAATCTTTGAAAGTTGGGATCATAAGGGGAAAAGGAGAATAACACCTTCTTTAGTAAAATGTATTGATGCATCCAAATGGAAGGTGAAATGAGAAAAGTCTATTTGACATTTAGATCAGCACCGGAATTGGAGCTGATGGAACAAGAGCAGGCGAGAACTGTGAGAGCAAGGAGCGATGAAGAGTTTAAAAGGGAGGAGGTGCCTTCTGTCACTAAAATAGAAGATAGATTGTGGATGGTGGTAGAGAGGCAGGAACAAAGGAAATGGGAAGAAGTCGTAAGGTTTGCAGAGAATGAAGTAATGTGGTTACAACAGAGCAGGAGTGAAGAACAGGAAGAAGGTAATATGCAAGTGAAGGAGGTTGAGAAAGGGCGATAGAGGCATGGTCTAGACATTGTTAGGTTTGATAATTCAGTTATAAAGGGAGTAAATGTGGATTTGAAGGAAGGACGTGCCGTCACAGGTAATGAATCAGAACAAGAAGAAGGAGAAAGAGCATGCTTATGGGATTGGAAAGATTAGGGGATGTGGTACTAGGGACAAAGGAAGAAGAGGATGAATGGGAAACACATGATGAGCAGGGAGAACAAGAGGTAATAGTTGTGCCTCCCGCTCCAGCAATAATCAGAGAAAGCACACCATGGGGCCTACGGACATGTCATGGGGCTCACATGGCTATAGGAAGAGGCTAAGGACAGTTGGCGAAAGCCACAGTAAAGGTAGGGGCAACTCAATTCCCACTACTCCAGAAGGGTCAGAGGAAGGCGTATTATGTCTCGTGGTCACACATGTACCAGAATAAATTAATGGAGATGCATCCTTTGCTCACTGCAGGGGCGGGGAAGTGGATTTATGCGTTGGAAATACAAACCGCCCATATCATGTTAGCGATTGGAGACATGAAGAGCCTTTTCACGGTCTTGATGGGGGAACGGCCAGATGAGCTCTGGAAAAAAGTCTGATATCCGGGGGCTCAATTGAACACAAACACCCATGATGGAGTGGCCTTTAATAATTATAAGGCACACGTTTGGGGGCATTGAGATTGAGGTGCCCGATATAAACTCTATCTTGGCGAAACTAATGAACCTAGATGAGGATCCTACTGCCCATTTTCAATTAATTCAAGAAATGTGGAGGACAGAGATGGGAGAAGCATGGGACAAGAAGGTGGCTATCTTCTACCACATGTTGCAAAATGGGCTCCCCAAAGATGTTCAGCAAAACCTGAATAAAGTAGTAGGAATAGAGGCCAAGAGTTGGCAGAATATTCAGGCACACATTGCCCATTTTTTTAAAAAAGGCAGCAGGAGAATGAGAAGGAAATCATGGAGCAATCACAGAAGACCAAGACCAAGCTGGTTCAGAAAAAGCTGGAAAAGATCTGTTTAGAAGGAGCAATGATAATGTGCTCCACAGCAGAGACAATCAGGAGAGCAGGGACAAATTGAAACCGGAATAGGACAAGGATGGAAGAATGGGTACGTACCTTGACTGAGACCAATGAGAGGGTTTCCACAGGGTAGGGGTGGATTATCACGGGTTGCTGGGTGATTTGGTGGGTTTAGAGGGATGGGGCCCTGGTTTAATGGGCCAATGGGACATGGTTATGGAGGGTATGGAGTGCAGTGTTGGGCACGTGGGAGAATTGGACATGTTGAATTCCCCAACTTTGCCATATGCCCCAAGCTCTGTGCCATCGCAGCAGGTCCAGGTTGATCAAACCCCAGGAGCTGGAATGGCACAGATCTTTGCACCCCACCGATCGTGTCAGCCCAGGCACCAGTACAAGCTTGGGATAAAAACCCTCTACCCCACGAGACAGTCACCCACTTCACTGGAGCAAGTGTATTCGGAGGAAATTCTTTTTTGCCTCCTGGTGCTCATATGTACCAGGGATAGTACAGTCTACAGGGATCTCTGATGTGTCCATTTCTATTGGATACTACTGATCTGGAAGAGGAACATCGGATAGGAGTAAAGGTAAGTGAGCAAACATTTTCATTTACATGATACAGTTGCTACTGGCATCTCTTATGTGTCCAGTTCTATCGGTTACTACTGATCCGGAAGAAGAACCTCAGATAGGAGTAAAGGTAGGTAAGCAGACGTTTTCATTTATGCATGATACAATTGCTATGAAATCATGCATCAAAGAAGGTGATTTTCCCCTGTCAGGCAAAACGATGGACACACAGGGATTTTCTGGGGCTGTCCTGTCATTTCCTTACACAGAGAATCTGCGTATCTAGGTAGGTAAGCACATTTGATCTGCTCCCTTGTTATACTGTAAGAATACCCCAACAAAGCTTTTTGGGAAGGGACCTCCTGAGCAAGCTTAATATGTCGATTACTTTTTCAAAAGCTGGCATAGTATGCTCGACTACAGGATTGTACCCGGTGTGAGAAGCAGCGCTTTCCCCACATATTACAGTGACAGCGTTACTAGGTGGGTGCCAGTGCATTCAGCATTATTTCTGCATGGGGTGATGATAGTGTTGAGTTGGGTCCGAACATGGCGTGTACCTCTTGAATTTCTGTTTTGGCCCGCTGAGTCACAGGAGATAGCACCAGGGACTATTGTTACCCTTCTGTTAGAAGCAGTAGTTGGCAAGAAGGACAGGATGGTTCTTTCAGGCATTGATGAGGAAGGAGGTGAATGGCACACAGTGTTGTGTATCAAACTAACCTCATCTTTAAGAGACGTGTCCGATGGGTAATTGTTTGAGGACATAGAAGACACAGAAGGGATGGTCTTAGAGATTGGAGTGCCTTGCCAGGTAATGATAGAGCAAAGGGAAGTACCACTCACTATGCTTTTCGTTAGGAAATCATTGCCACATTGGAAGGAGGATTTGGAGAAAGTGCCAGACCACTTGTGGACCAGCAATCCTCATGATGTGGGGTTGTTGAAAAGTGTAGGAGCAGTACAGATTAAATTAAAATCAGAATCAATATTGCCATGAGTTATGCAATACCCCATGTCTAGGGAGGCAGACAAATGGATTTTTGAGACCATTATTGCATTGTTAAAACAAGGCATTATACAACTATTTGTATCCCCATGTAATACAGGCATCTACCATGTGAAGAAAGCAAAGGGGTCCAGTTGGAGGATAGTCCAGGATTTGCGACCTCTGACCAACATTATTGAAGCAGACTTTCCATTGGTACCAAATCCTGCTACCATTTTCTGTAACATCCCTACTGTAAAATGGTCGATCCATTTTACAGTAATTGATTTAGAAAAGGCATTTTTCTCAGTCTCCTTAAACCTTAATTTCCAGTACCTCACAGCATTTACGTTTCGTGGGCAGAGATTTGAGCACACAAGGTTACCCCAGGGGTACTGTGAATCTTTTAACAGGGTCATTCAAATGAATTTGGGAAACGTATAAGTGCCCAATACCATAATTCAGTATGTGGATGACTTATTGGTCTGTAGCGCTTCAGAAGAACATTGTCGAGGAGACACAATCAAGCTCCTCACACTGCTCGCTGAGAAGTGGTACAAAGTGGACAAAGATAAATTACAGTTTTGCCAGACATAGGTAGTATATTTGGGGCAGGTAATATCGTCCGCAGGGAGAAAGGTGATGCCTGAAAGAGCCACTGCTATCGAGAATACACCTCAGCCAGTTACGGTAAAACAGATGCTGCAGTTTCTGGGGCTCTGTAACTATTTTAAGATCTGGATTTTTGCCTACTCTAGTTACACAAGGCCCCTACTTCAAGTGCTCAACGAAGCACAGAAGGAGAAGGGTTCAATAAAATAGTCAGCGGAAATGCAAATATATTTTCAGGAACTCAAGACTGCGATCAGTAATGCTCCAGTTTTGGTGACCCCGAGTTACCAGAAACATTTTTTTTTGTTTTCACATACAGATGGAAAGATAATGACAGCAGTCCTGGATCCAAAAACATCATTAGGTTACAAGCCCTTGGCTTACTACAGTGGTCTTTTGGATTCACTTATGCAAGGTTAGTTTCCATGTGAACAAGCTCTCACAGCAGATTTTGTGATACAGAAGTCTTCAACCATTACTATGGGTTTCCCGGTGACATTGTATGTATAGCATGCAGTTTTTGCTATCTTGGAAAAGGCTAAGTTCACTTTTACAACCCAAATAGTATCATGGTATAAAGTTATTTTGTCAAATGCTTCCATACATCCGGTAAGGTCTCACCCCGTCAATCCGGCAACATTCTTAGCTGAACCAGTGAAACCTGATGACATTGTCCATGACTGTGCAACTTATGAGGGAGAAGAAGAAGAGAAGATGAATGTTAAGAAGGGTGCCTTGGAAGAAGGCGAGGTACTCTTTGTTGACGGGTCATCAATAATTGATCAGGATACTTGTGGGAGGCATACAGGGGCATATATTGTAGTTCTTGTGGATGGGAACACCAAGTTGGTGTGGCGAAACGACTGCCTCCCCATTACTCTGCACAAGCAGCAGAACTAGTGGCACTCATTGAGGTGCTAGAGATGAGTAAGGGGAATACAGTCACTATCTACCCTGACCCTGCGTATGTCACCTCCACTGTACATTCTGTGTTATCTAGATGGAAGAAAAGATGGTTTAAAAGATCTGACAGGACCCTAGTCCATCATGCCACGCTGCTATCCCGATTAATCGAAGCACTAACATTGCCCTTAGAGGTAGGAATTGTGAAGTGCACTGCGCATGCTAATATAACTGATTTAATATTGCTTGGTAATGATGCCACAGACAAAGCGGCAAAGCAAGCAGCATACTTTCCCTTTTTAGACCCAACGAAAATGGAAATGGTGTCCAGCAAGTACAATTGCCAGTCCTCTAAACTGCAGTCCCTCTGCTTCCAAAAGTAGAAATGCCGGGAAAGGCACCTCAAGTGGAGAAGGAGCTCTGGGCAAAGAGGGTATGTATGTTCTCACCCACAGACTTGTTGTGGAGACAGGATTTGACGGGGAAGGTAGTAATGCCCATAGAACTACTTCTTGTGGCTCTAAAGAATCTATATTACCTGTCACATATGTCCCAACAACAAATAGCAACAGAACTCCAGGAGGAGTGGTTTATTCCAAACATTCACAAACTGGTAAGTAGGTTCGTAGGGAATTGTATAGTTTTCAAAAAATGCAATCCCCGTGACACCATAAAAGCAGTGAGAGGGGTAATTCCCCTGACTTCAGGTCCTTTAATAGAACTTCACATTGATCTTGTTGATATGATACATAAGTGTAATAATTTCAAGTATTTGATTGTACTTGTATGTACATTTTACCAATGGCTTGAGGTTGCTCCCTGTGTGCACCCTGATGCAAAATTGGTAGCTACATTTATGGTGAGGGAGGTATTTCCCTGGTGGGGAATATGTGAAGTCGAAGATCAGATAATGCAACCCATTTTTTTAATGAATTATTTCCAGAGATTACATTCCTTCTGGGGATCAAGCATAGGTTGTGCTCGGTGTATCACCCACCAGCCAACAGAATAATGAAAAGCCTTAATGGTTTGCCTAAAATGCAGCTGTAAAGTGAATTGTGAAAAAGTTGGTTGTACTGTCTTCCGCTGGCCCTGTTTTACTTATGAAATAAGCCGGCGGAAGATCATCGCCTCAGTCCTTATGAGATGGTGACAGGGCGTAGATTGTATACACCACTCTCATCCGCATGCACAGGTTCAGACGCACAAAAGCAGCAGAGATTCTTGTAGAAGAGTTTGGGGAATATCTTCGGGCCTTGACTAAGAGCGTTAACATTGTGGGCCTCATTCCGAGTCCGGCGGTAAGTAAGAGTAATTACCGCCATGGCGTAAATACCATGTACGATGTGGTTGGAAGGCGCTATTTCCACCATATTCTGACTTCGCGTGCACGAGTATTCCGCCATGGCGGTAAACTCCCTTGCGGCATAGCGCAAAAGGTCCCGTCAAACCCCTTACTGCCATAAACCTAGACGTATTTAACACCATCGCCTTCGATGGAATACGTAATTAGCGGAGACCGTAATTTACGCCAACCGTAAATTACGGCCACCGTTAAATACCGGAAACGGAAATAACGTCATCGCACAGGAACGGGAAGCATCACGGCGGCCATATTTAAAATCACAATCCATTGCAATCCTCTCCATACAGGACATACAGGACTCCATACAGGACTCAGATCGACCAAAAATACTACAGAGAACATCATCATGCCTAAAGTTCTGAAAAAGGGCGCTGCGCGCATCCGAAAAGAAAAATTCACCCAGGATGAGTTACAGGTCCTGGTCGACACTCTGCATGAACATGCAGATATCGTATTCTGCAGCGACATGCGTAGGCCCACCATCCTCAGAAAGAAGGAGATATGGGAGTTGGTCGCACAGAGGGTGAGTGCCGTTGGGAACACCCCCCGCAGCACAACGCATTGCCGCAAACGCTGGGATGACCTCCGTCTCAGGGTGCGGGCCATCATGTCAGCAAACCGTCAGCAGGCCCTGGAGACAGGAGGAGGCCCAGGCTCACCCATTAAAATGATGCCCTGGGAGGAAACATGTGCGGAGATGATGGGCACAGAAGCCATCGAAGGTGTTGGCGAAAAGGATTGCGGTAATCCCTCATCCGCTGATGCAGGTGGGTGTCATGAGTCCAAACAGTACATGCATCCCTAATGTGATTCACCGCAAAGGGCCGGCCAAAGAGTCACATCATGTTCGCTTCGTAGACCCCCCCCCCTTGCAACCATGTCGTAACAAGTGGGACCCAGGATGATGTCAGGTGCAAGGCTGACACCCATATTGGCCATGCCACACAGAAAGCTGGTCAATGTCACTCACCACAGTACTCCGCCAACATGATTGACCCCGCCAACAGTATGCTTTTACCATCCAAGCCAAATTCACTCACCGACCAAAATATCACCAAGACGCTGCTCTCCCAATGTGTTACCATAGGCTTGAAGTCATGATGACCCCCAGATCATTGATCATGCTGTCTCTCTCTTGCCCCCCACAGGTAGCGGTCATGAAAGTGAGGAGCAGGAAGGCTCCCGGCCAAGTACCTCCCGGGACAGGGGCAGGGTACAGCGCATACCTGCTGGCAGGCATAAGGCCCATACTACACCACCTGCTCCAGCAACCCCCATGGAGGGTACACAACCCCCACCCGCGCACATGGACATGGCTGCAGTTCCGCCGGAAACATGCCCCACGCTGCACCCTGAGGAATCCAGCATGTCAGGGGAGAATGCTGCCATGTGCCTCCTTAGTGTGCCAGACAGCCCCACATCCTATTCCGTGGTCAACGTGGAGGAGACCAATGTCTACAGCCCTGAGTCACCATCGTACAGCCAGGTTGCACACAGCGACTCCGGGTCGAGTGATGGCCCAGGTCTCACAGGCGAAGGGGTAACACCTGTCTCACATCAGCCCACTTCCCCTGCCGAAACACCTGAGAGGCCTGCAGGCCCAATACCAAGCCTGCCAACCACATCCCCCACATCGGCCGCAGAAGCTGTGCACTCCCAGAACCTCACGGCCATGATTGAGGAGTTTCTCCGGGACAACCGGGAATCAGGGTTGGTGCATCACAATGACCTGCAGGCTCTGGGCGAGGTCATCACTACATCCACAAACCGGCTCTGTGAGGTGCTCGGCAGGATTGCTGATGCCCTGGAGGCAGCAACCCCCAGACCTCAGCCCCAGCAGGAGGAACCACCCTCCCAGTGCTCCTCCATGCAGACCAGCCCGGTCCGCAGGTCACAACGCACAATGCTAAAATGATACCCCAGGCTCGGGGAGTGCCCATTGACTATGAAGCCACACACATGTGGCCTATGTAGTATTGATGGGACCATTGTGGGGCTGTTGTGGGGGGAGGGTGAGGGGGGTGAGGGTGTGCGTGGGAGTTGGGGGGGAGGGGGGTGAGGGTGTGCGTGGGAGTTGGGGGGGAGGGGGGTGAGGGTGTGCGTGGGAGTTGGGGGGGAGGGGGGTGAGGGTGTGCGTGGGAGTTGGGGGGGAGGGGGGTGAGGGTGTGCGTGGGAGTTGGGGGGGAGGGGGGTGAGGGTGGAGGTTTATTTGTACACGTTTTCACATGATTATACAATACACAGTTTGGTGTATCCTGGAAAACAGATACAATTGATCATTGTGCATGTGTCTTTTAATGTCTCACAGTGCATGTAGTACATGTATTCCCACACCCAGTGCCCAATGTCCTGTCATCCTCACCCCCTCAGCTGACTTGTGACTCAGAAATATTGGTCAATCAATGCTTGTCGCACGTGACGTCCCTCCTGTGCATCGGCCCCGTGATGCTGTCCTGCCATTCCTTCCTCCTCCTCCTCCTCCTCCTCCTCCTCATCTGGTGGTAGCAGACCCACGTCAGGGGGCAGTGGCACGTTCCGATGGATGCACATGTTGTGCAGCATTGCACATGCCATGGTGATCTTGGCCACCTTCTCGTGGCTGTAGATGAGGGCCCCACCTGACCGGCTGAGGCAACAAAATCGTGCCTTCAAAAGGCCGAAGGTCTGCTCTATCACCACCCGTGTACGGGTATGAGATCTATTGTAGTCCTCCTGGTGCCTGTTTTGTGGGTTGCGGACCGGGGTCATGAGCCACGGCTTCAATGGGTAGCCAGCATCACCTGCATGAGAGTGGAATGAAGGTAAGTGTTCGTGCAATCATGGTGGAGAACTGTGCTAATCTGACATTGCAGCAGGTGTTCACTGGCCATGCACACATGTCCCAGGATACAGTCACCCCATTACATCGTACAATGGCGTTGACTGTCCCACCCTTATGCATCTCTCTACCCCACCCTTTACCACCCGGGTGGAGTATGCTGACAGCCTACTCACAGCCCCAATGGACTGCCATGGCCCATTCCGGTTACTCACCAAGCAGCCAGGTACGTCGTTCAGCATGTCGCTCCATGTAGCGTGGTAGTGTAGAGTTGCGCAGGACCAAGGAGTCATGAGTTGATCCGGGGTATCGGGCATTGCATTGTGTGATGGCTTTACTGGCATTACACACCATCTGGACGTTGATGGAGTGATATTGCTTGCGGTTGCGATACGGCACCTCCATGGCATGGGGAACCACCAATTCTACGTGGGTGCAGTCGATGGCACCTATGCAATTTGGCATGCCTGCAAGTGCATGGAAGGCAGCTTTGGTATCATATGTCTCCTGGGGAGTCCGGGGGAGGCATATGTAGTCCCTTCTGTGCTTGAGGAGGATATCGAGCACTTGGTTGAGTATCCGGGAAAATATGGGCTGTGAAATGCCATGCATGTGCCCCACTGTATGCTGGTAGGTCCCTGTGGCAAGGAAGTGGAGCACAGACACTACCTTTAGCAGAGGGGGGATGGCAGTGCTGATTTCTATTAGGCTCACTATGTCGTTATGTATCAGGGCCACTATGGTGGTTATGGTGTCCCGGTCAAGCCGGTACAGGGTGTGTATCTGCTCTGGTGTGAGGTTGAAGGGGGTGGGTCTGATGCGTGGAATTGGGGGCTGACGGCGTGGTAATGGTGGCTGCACCGGTAGGGCATGCTGGGCCTGTCTCTGCCTCCTTCTCCTCCTGTGTATCCTCTGTGGTGGGGGCTGTGGTTGCTGTGGTTGCTGTTGTTGATGTTGTCGTAGTTGCTGCCTTGCAAGCAGGGCCTCCAGCTCCATGAATGCTGCGAGAATTGGTATCATCTTGGTGTGGGAGGGGGTGTGGTGTGTGGGTGTGCTCCTTTTGTGCTGTGCCTGACTATGGACTCCTCCTGTGCTGATTGGGTGCACCTGTTCCTCTTTCTGGCACTGTTCAGGGTTGTTAACACCTTCTCTGCGATGCCGGTAATTACGCCATGGCGTTAAGGTACTTTGCGCCCTTGTGGAGCCCGTTTTTACCGTGTCCGCTTTACTTGGGATCGGCACTGGTTAACGCCTTAGCGTTATTTCCGACGTGGTGTCTCCGGCGCGCGACACTGGTCCGCTATTTACGCCGTCGTACTTTACGGCGGCGGTAATTACGGTGTGATGGGTCGGAATAGTCCACGGCGGAAAAGGATGGCGGTATTACTTTACCGCCATCGTTTTTCCATTAGCGCCGGACTCGGAATGAGGCCCTGTGTCTTCTAAAGTCAGAGCATCACATCAGCAAGCAACGGGAAAAGACAGCAAGGAACAAGAAGATCAACAGCAACCATTGCTACTCCCAGGGGACTGTTACTCACCACACCACGGTTTGGAAGATTGAAACCGGACCTCGAAGACAGACGTGGTGGAACTCTCGGAGCAACCAGTCTCGACCTCAGCTACCCTGATTTTAGTAAATCAGGCTTCCTCAAAAGAGGGGCTCTTTTCTATGATGTATCCCTCTGCTGTGCTGATAAGACAGACAGAGGTATCAATCAAATAAAAGAGCGGGGTAGACTCACACACCGCTAGACCAACAGCTGAAAGGAAAACACAGAAAGGGTTATAAGTGGTACAGATAAGAATAACAATTGTAAGACAATCAACAATTCATGAATACCTGAATAACAAATTGGTTGGAGTAGCAGAGTAGATACAGAGCCTAAAAGGATAATGCAAAGGACAATAAGGAACTAGCTTAACTGAGTTAAGGACTCCCCTTGAATCCCTAGGGAATGCACCACTAACCTGGAAGGAGATGGTTGAGGAGCCAAAAGGGAAGTCCAGTTGGAAAGGACACAACGACAGGAGAAAATAATAAACAGGGAAGTTAGTGAGGGAGGAAACACCCGAACAGCACAAGGGACGCACTAGGTACGGGTTGGTGCAGGCATCTGGAAAGTGTCCTGAACTGCACTTTGTAAGATAAGAGTTCAAATCCAGCACAATGTCCAAGGAAACAAGTAATTTTCTTCAACGGGGAATAGGCAGTGTTTATCCAAGAAGCAACAATCGCAGGAAGAAATGAAGACAACTTGAAATGAAGACACACTTACTGAAAGCAATTAGTGTCAGGCGATGATTGTTCCAAAAAAGCCCTTGAGGAAGGAACCAAAGAGCTACAGAGCATAGGAAAACGACTTCTGACAGCCGTCAACAATCCAGGAAACGTTCAGAGTTGTAACAGCGTGTAGAACCAAAATCAACAGGGCAATCCGTGAACAGTCCGAGTGGAAGGCAAAGTCGAAAACCAGGGAAACTAGATTGGAAGGTTTGAAGAAGGAATTTAGCTCGAGGGCTAAACACATAAGAGTACGTGTAGAGTACAATTAGCAGCACCGAGTAACGAGAGGAACCGGATTAAGATGGCAAGAGGCGGGGCATTGGTGTATGCGTTGTGCGTAATGCGCGTGTCAGCTGAGAAGGCCGAAACTGATGCCGACGTCCATACAGTCTCCATGGAAACCGATAGCGCTGCCACAGTGATGTCTTTCCCCGGACTGTGTGAGCCGGTGTAACTGCCGAGGGAGACTGGCGAGAGCAGCGCTGCCGGAGAGTAACAGGGACTCAATCTACGTGTGTTCCTTTTTTCACTGCTGAAATGAACAGCGTTTCCATGGGCCCCATCGAGTGATCTTTGCTACACCGACTGCAGTGAAAGTGGAGGGAAGCAAAACTTGGATCCACGTCCATGATGTACGAAGGGATATCGGACTCCTGCCACTGACACCTGGAAAAGAGCAGTCCTAAAAAGTTAAGTGTGCAAATCATGCCAGTGAATGGGAAAGGGGCACACATAGATTGAGAATTGTTATTTGTTATTCAGACTGTAAAACACAAGAATGTGTATGAGAATGTGCAAAACTATTTCTCTCTTGATTTCTGTCGTATATGTTCTCAATTGTAGGAATGTAAATGGGTGTGAGTTATCAAGTACTAAGGATATGGCAGAAACATTATTATGAGCACAACAAAACATTGAAATAGATTTTGTAAATAATGATTCTGATGTAAATTCAGAAACAGTAAAATTACGCACATGGCTTTACATCAGATCATTTATTGTATCATGATATAAAGAGAGTGTGGAGAGAGACTGACAGAGTCATGTTATATTATCCATCATGCTTCTGGTGTCCCTAGATTATTTATTCTAGTAAAGATAGCAGAGGCACAGTGTCTAGTGCACCTAGCCCTGTGCAGGGTCAAAGGGCAGTTTCACGGACAATCTGTACCAGCTTCCACCATTCCAGTTGAAGAAGAATGTTCAACATTAGATGGGGAAAACCAGAAGGATTTCAGTTGCATACAAAAAGTACAATTTAATCTTGAAGGACTAATTATCGTGAACAATAAATGGGAGCAAGGGGTGAAAAGTTGCAGAGCAGGAGGATTGGTGGTACTTCCTGAAGACGAGGTGGCACAAATAAAGCAAGTATGTGGAAGTGTATGGAAAAAGTATGTTAACCTTTTAACATGGCTCAAGGAGCCAGAGTGTAACGCTTACCTGGGAACTCTGCGGAAGCCCCCGGACTCTTGCTGCGCGACTCACACCACTCACCACCCATGCCAGTGTAGATGTACTGTGACCCTCCCACAGACTTGAGGAGGAAGGCATGGAGATGGTGATGGTTGCTGATTCCCTGAGGTTGTGTGGTTGAACGGAGGTCTGCCAGAGATGTGTGCTTACAGCTAAATATAGTTATCAGTGTTGGCATTAGGGCTCTCCTTATCTCTAATGTTCCCCACTCCCGATCTGGATGCCCTCTCCCCCGGAGGCTGGACGTACCTGTGGATGTACTGATGGAGGCACGTGAAGAAGCATCTGTGGCTAGTTACATCACTGGTGTATGCTTGTCCAGGCCAGCTGTGCCTTGCCAGATGATGTGTTTGTCTCACCCTCCTTAATGGCTTTCTTGTCTATCTGTCTATCATTATTTGTGCTGTTCTTGTCCTTCTGCGTTTTCCTTTGTATGTCCTTTTTGCTCTTTCCTTCTTTACTCTGTCCCTCACTCCTTGATAGTGTTCCTTTGTATGTCCTTATTGCTGTTGCTTACTGTGATTCTGCCCCTCACTCTGTGACTTCTGGAGGCTCCAGAATGCTGTGATCAGGTAAGATGCTGTGCCGCTGCTGAAGCGAAGATGACTGCCAAAACTGGAATGTAAGTTACAGAAGCGCATAAATGCTGCAATCCAGTTGGGAGCGGAGCTCATGGTAAGCATACGCTGCATCAAACAGTAAAACGCAAAGCAGTGAAAAAAGCCTGGGGCATGGTATAAATAGTAGAGGTTCTTGCATGCCTAGCGCAAGACTCCCATTGAATAATCATGCATCTCCCGGCAGCCATATTGTAAATCTGGCCTACAGCAAACACAGCAGCCATCTTGGAAGGCCTTTTATGAATCTGCAGTCAATGGCAACTAAGAGCATGGCAGCGCCAAAGGTGCATGAGAGTGTTCCAACCTCCCTGTACTTGGTGGATCTTGAAGGGTTCCAATGAGCTCAGGAATGAGGGGGTTGATGTGACCCAGACCAGTGATCATGACACAGAGAAACCTGTTAAGATCCAGTTATTTACACATTTTTCTCTGTGTTTTAAGGGCAATGGCACAGTGTCTGTTAGCACGAACCGGAACTGCAGCATCACGCTTCGCATTGCTGATCTGGCTGGAGGTATGGCAGCACTTCTCGACTTGTACTGTCTTGCAGACCTTTTTCCTACAAGCAGTTACCTCTGGCCTGGCGAGGCGTTTGCAGTCTCAGCAGCTTGCATATGCCTGTCCTTGTGGTTCCCCAGAGCCACCTGACATTTGCAAAATCCAAATCTGAATCTACATTTGTGCCCCATTTGTCCCCCGTTCACCTTGCATCCCTTGTCTCATCAGACATGGATAATTCAGGAACTTTACAGACTTCCATAGAAACTGACTCCTTGAAACAATTGAGAAGATCAAACTACATCTCATCAGCATCCACCAAGGCTCTTATGAACATTCCTGAACAATTTTGACTATTTAGCCAGACAGAGATGTTTTTACCTCCATTTTGACACTTGGCATACAGACTGTGGCCAACTCAAAGTGGTTACAAATTGTTCGCTAGGAATTATTATTATTTAAACATTTCTCTGAATCAGCATTTAGTGCAATTAAAGAAGAACTCAGGGCCTTGAGGCTTGTAGCTTCACAGAATTGGTATATCCTCGACCTCCTAATGGCTATTGAGGGTGGGGTATGCTACAAGATCGGGAGTACATGTTGCACATACAAACCTCCCAATGATTTGGACAATGGAACTCTGGCCCGAAAAATTGCTCTATTGCACAAACTGAGGGGGGGCCATGGAAAGGGAGGCAGGGAATCTTTTTTGGACTTTTTTTTCTTGTGTGCCTTCATGGGTGAGCATAACTATGAACATTCTCACACCTATTTTTGTCTTTTTTTAATTATCTTTTGTTCCTGTCAACTATGTCTATGGTGCTGATCTGCTCAAATGCCTAGAGGAGCTGCTCTGATGGTAATGACCCTGTCTAAGGCTAGGGCCACTGCCATTCCATCTCACATGGGTACTCAAACTAATTTTGAAATATATACAGGAGTAGTTTTATGTCCTGCACCCGGTTCAGGTGAATATGTAGGACAACAGGTAGATTGCGGAATTGGTGGGTGGGCAAATTGGGATTGTCCAGCAGAGGAGCATGGATGCAAGGGGACTAATATGAGAGATGGCTGTAAGGTTTATTCCTCCGAGAAGGTGAGATTGATGAGTTGGAAATTGGGTTGTTAGTAATGTATTGACTAAAGGGGGGAATGTTGGGGTGGTTGATAAGGATCCCATGGATAAAGAGAAGTTTCAATTGCACACACCATATTGGTGAGTGGGGTGACAGCAATGTTGACATAATGTGGCAATTTATTATGAATCTAGTGTAGCTAATGGGAATGACATATGCATTATTTGTAGTGTTGATTGTGTTTTAGTTGATACATTTTTGAATTGCATGTGCACAGCAAGCTAAGTGACAAAACTGCTGATACCATATAAAAGCAATACAGATTTGACATGCCTCATAGCGCTTAACAAACTGGCAGTAGGGAGCTCTACATGTGCATGCGAGGTAAGAGATTTGAAATGGGAAAATCAGTGTGAGGGGATGCGGTACTCCTGAACATACATGTACATGTACACATGCATGGGGATAAGTGGGGAAATAGGTTTTTGGCAGTATTGTTATACAGATCTGTTTTGCAGCAGAGTTCTCAGACAAGTTAGGAATTACACTGGCTAAACCATGGGTTAAGCAATTGAACTCTGTGTGACTGAAAAACTAGTTTTACAAGGTTGGGGAAAGACAGCAGCAGTTGGAATGAATAACAGATGGTCAGTTTCAGGCAGGTCTTTTTCATGGTCTAGATGCATTGTGAAGGAGAGATGCAATCTCTGTCAGTATATAGGAGTTTGTTATTGAATCATAGGAGTATTCCGACCACCTGTTCAGGCTGGACAATTAAACCTGATAATAATAATAATTTCGCATTTATATAGTGCTACGAACCCTCAGGTATCTGAGCGCTGCTTATTATTACCCATGGTGTGTGGTGCTCATTTATCGACCTCGGAAGGATGAAAGGCTGAGTTTGGCCCTGCCGGGATTAGAACCTGCTTTAGCAGGCTCTGCACAGATGTCAAAGCGACCGCTCTACTTGCAGTGCCACTTGACCGGTTATGCAGGCTGCTTGCAGGGAAAGGAGCACCGATACAGCATGAATTTTCAGTAGAGTTATCAAGTTGTCGGTTCTGACCATGTGGACTGGAATGGTAAGTTGCATAGTTTGGAATGAAATGTGGACACCAACATGTTTGGGCGAAAAAACCAGCAACAATAGATCAAAAGGAAATGTGTTTGCTCTCCTCCCATTTACATCAATAGAAATTGCCATAGAATAGCCATGTGCATCACAAGTAGAGCTAAAGGTTTCGAACCAGATGGAACCTGTGATAATTTAAATTGTTTGTATGTTGTGTAAACTGTGTCACTAGGAGATGCGACTATGAAAAAATATGGAAAGGCCTCAGAGAGGGGTGTGAAGTATATATGAAACATGCAATGAATAAAACACGTGTTCTTTTTGTGGTTCAGGGAGACAGGATAGTTTGACTCTTTGATGTCATCTAACTCCTCCCTGCCTTTTGTACAATAACCTTGCTTTACGGACAAAGCGTGTATGTACTCTTTAAGGGTGGGCCTGCTTTTGGTTACGATGATCAAAGACCCACACCTGCACTTTGCAGGATTCTGTGACAGAGTTCAAGACAGCTGCGGGTAACCAGCAGCAAACAGTTTGGCGAGCAAAGCTGGATGGACGGCTGCAGCCTGGCATACACATCGGCTCTGGGTCAGGAATTATTGTCTCGGTGCTGGCTGGCGGTGATGAAGAATTAGGCGATACATCTCAGATGGCTTTAAGCAACTATGGCGTAACAGCAGTTAGCATTGCAGTCAGTTGCAGCTTGAGGGACTTCACTGGCTTGAAAATGTGCTTTAAGACGGATGTCGGTAGATGGATGTGGATGCACTTCTCAAGCTTATTCACTGGGCTTGTGTCGTCCTTTAAGGAGGATGGCCCAAAGCTGGGGGAGTGTGTTGCAGGAAGTTACATCATTCAGGGGCATGGCAATGGCTGCATACCCCTTGATGAACGATCGGTATATCCAGTGAGACCTAGAAAGGCTCTCACCTGTGTCGGTGTGCTGGGGATGTCTCAATACTTCACAGCCTGTATATTTGCTTTGTGAGGTTGTTTCTTACCTCCACTGACATGATGCCCTTGGTAAGTCAATGTGACCTGCACTATGTGACACTTTGTCGTCTTGATTGATAGACCTGTATTCTGCAGTGCCTGAAGTATTCATTTCAGGTGGAATAAGTCATCTTCCCAGGTGTGGCTGAACAAAGCAGTATCATCTAAATAGGTGAGATTGAAGTTTTTCAGTCCAGACACAACCTGGTTAACCATCCTCTGAAAAGAGGCAGGGGCATTCTTCAATCCAAAGGGCTTCAGAGTGAACTGATAATTTCCTTCTCGGGTTGAGAATGTTGACCTCTCTCTCACTCTGTCTGTCAAGCCGACCTGACAGTATACTGCTGTGAGGTCAAAGGTACTCATGTACTTGGCATCTCCAAGTTTGTCAATGAGGAATGGGGTGAGCATCTGTCTTCATGACAGAATTAAGCACCCTGTAGTACACACAAAAGCAGACTTCAGTCTTATCACCACTGGTCTTTTTAGGGACAAGTACCACTGGGCAACCCCAGGGGCTGTGGGATAGCTCTATCACTCCTAAGGACAACATCTTGGAAACCTCCTCATTGATGGGGTCCATTACCTTATTGGACATCCGGTGAATCTTGCTCTTCACTGGCTTACTGTTTCCAGTGTCCACATCATGGGTGCACCAATCTGCATGACGTGGAGTCCGCGAAAACAGACCAGCAAACATTTCCAGTAAATGGCGACAGTCTGTCAGTTGCTGTTCTGACAGGTCCATTGCAAGGTTGACACCTTCATCTGACCCATCTGTGGCTTCAGTGTGTAGGTGATTTTGGAGGGGTTTGGTTTCCTCCTCAGTCTCTCCATCAGTCACTAATGTCATGACCAAGTCATCCGGGCTATAATTAGGTTTTAGGCGGTTGATGTGGAAGACTCTGCACATCTGTTTAGGTCCTTTCACGTCAATGAGATAATTCACCTCACTGGCCCTCATTACGACCCTGGCGGATTTTTTCCGCCATCGGCGGACTTTTCCGCCATGGCGCAAAGTCCCTTTACGCCATGGCGGATGGCGGACTTACCGCCCCATTCCGAGGTCGGCGGGGCGGTAAGTCCCCATTGACCCATTTACCCTTCCCCATTCCCATTTCGGCCCCATAGGGCTCAATGGGAGTGGGGAAGGAGTTAATTACGCCACCGTACATTACGGTGGCGTAATTAACACCAAGGTCCCATAGCGCCATGGATTTTTACGCCCGCAAAAAGCGGGCGGAAAAATGACCATGGCGCTATGGGAACTCGTAGTTGGCGGTAAGGGGTCGGCGCAGCTAACGCTGGCGCAGACCCCTTAGCGCCAGGGTCGTAATGAGGCCCACTGACTCTTGCAAGCACACAGTAAGGTCCAGTTTTCTTGTCCTGAACGGCACTGGGTTTAGCAGGCTGCATAATCAACACAGACTGGCCTGGAGAATATACTGTCACTGTGGCTTTCTGGTCGTGTCAGTGCTTTATCAGCTCCTGACTGGCCTTTAGGTCTTTCATCGACTGACCCATGTACTATGTCATTCTAGACCGAAGGCCAAGTACAAAGTCCAACACATCTCGCACCCCTCTTTCACTAAACTGAAGTGACTTCATACAAGGTGCGCAAACTGTAGCTTAAAGAGAGTAAACCTCTTCTGTGGGACCTCCCTGAAGGCGAACAGAATGCATGGCAGGTGAATATCCCATTTTCTCCTCAGGTGCTCTTCCAAGCCGCCAATCATGCCTTTCAAGGTCTTGTTGAATCACTCAGTCAGCCTGTTTGCTTGTGAATGGAAGGATGTAGAGAACCGGTAGGTGACTCCACACTCTTCCCCCATAGCCTTCGTATACGCTGCTATGAAGTTTTCTCCCCTGTCAGAAATGACTTCCTTGGGTAATCCAACACGAGAGAATATCCCAATCAGAGCCTTTGCAACCACAGGGGCGTTGATGCTCCTCAGTAGGGACAGCCCCAGAGGGTGCATTTTGCTGTGGTCTACCACCACCAAGATGTATCTGTTCGCTGAGCTGATTTGAGGATTCAAAGGACCCACAATGTCATCCCTATTTGCTCAAAAGGCCACCCAACCATGGGTAGTAGAATTAGGGGGCCTTTGTAGCACCACCTGACTGGCCAGAAGCTTGACGAGTCATGTATTATTGGAATAATTCCTTAACCTTTATACCAAACTGGGGCCAGTAAAAGCATGCAGACAACTGGTCTGATGTCTTAGTCACTCCCCAGTGAACGCTAAAGGAATTTGATGAGCCAAATCCAAAAGGAATGCTCTGTGGCACTGGGTAATCACCAACCTTCTGGTGCCCTCGCCCTCAGAGTCTTTTGGCTCACTATACAGGAGTCCATCCTCCCAATACACTTTGAACAGGCCAGGAGCCTTACCCTTAGCCTGCTTCTCTGCCTGTTTCTGCAGCCCTGCCAGGGTAGGACACTTTTCTGGGATTTAAAGACGACAGTGTGATCCAGGCCCCAGATATGATATGATATGATATTTTATTTATATTGCGCTCGTTTCACATGTGTTTCATAGCACAACCAAGCAAAGGGAGGGGAACAAGGGAGAACAAAAAATAAAAACAGCGATCTTACTAGGCCCAGTGACATTAAGAACGTGCAAGTCCATGGAGAAGGGAAAAGGGGGAAAGTGCGTGGAAGGGGGAGAAGTGGAAAGTGCAGAACAGAGGAGAGTAAATAATAAGTTAAATAAATGAATAAATAAAAGCAATGCGAAAGTGGAAGTGAAGCCAGCAAGTGGCAAGTGCAAGATTAGTCAGATAGGGTATATCTGATAAGTGCACGGGGGGGACTGTATGGGTACAGATACAGAACCCAGTGCAATGAGAGGCCCGGAGGCAGTGCAGGAGGGAGGTAGGGTGAGCAGGTACCTGGGCCCGAAGGACAGAGGGTGTCCAGGTGCACAGTGCCAAGAGAGAAAAACAGGTCAGCAGGGGTGAAGAGGGGCAAAAGCAGAAGCAAAGAGGAAGGTCTTGAGGTGCTTCCGGAACCGGAGATGGTTCTCCTCAAGTTTCAAGGTGGCCGGTAGGCTGTTCCAAAGGGAGGCCCCAGCCAAAGACAGAGATCAGCCCCCAGCTTGTTTCTTTGAAAAACGACTAACACTGAGGGAGTTAGAGGTAGAGGAGGGAAGGGCTCGAGAGGGGATGTAATTGCAGAGGGATAGTTGAAGGTATTTTGGAGCCAAGCCCCAGAAAGCCTTGTGGACAATGCAGAGGGTTTTAAATGTAATCCCTGCATCCACTTGGAGCCAATGAAGGGATTTCAGAGCTGGCGAGATACGATCGCAGGGCTTGAGGCAAAGGACAAGTCTTGCAGTCCTGTTCTGGATTAGTTGTAGAGGGCAGAGAGTGGAGGCAGGTAGATTTAGAAAGAGGCTGTTACAGTAGTCCAACCTGGAGAGAGCCAGAGCTTGAGAGACAGTGAGCTTCTAGGGGAAGGAGTGGAAAAGCAGAGTACCTCTGAGGAGGTGGAGTAGGAAGTTTGACTTTTTAGAGACGTCAGAAATGTGTGCGGATAAGGAAAGTGTGGAGTCAAAGATGACCCAGAGGTTCTTGGCCTCGCAGGTGGGGGTAGGAGGAGGGCCAAGGGAGGCCAGCCAGAGAGTAAGGGGAAAGGATGGTGAAGGTGTACCGATGAGGAGGATCTCAGTCTTGTTGGCATTTAGACAAAGATCGTTGGCAGTACACCAGGTAGAGAGGGAGATTGATGAAAGGAAGGACCCAGGTTGTACCTGGGAGGGCTGATCAGAGAGGAAAGAGGTCAGCCAGGCCAGAGCCTGATCAGTGATACCCAGGTTGTCACGGGGTTGGTTGAGCAGGGTGGTGTGATTGACCATGTCGAAGGCAGAGGAGAGATCAAGGCCCTTCAGATCTGAGCTCACCTGGTCCTCCACCTCAGGTTCCTGAACTATGCCAGGCAACTCTGAAGTCACTGAGTCCCCTGCTACCTAAGTAGGGTCCTCAGAGGCTACTTGCCCCTCTCCCGCAGGAGTAGGCAACTCAGCAGTCTGTGGAACTGCACTAAGGGCTACCAGCCACGCCATTCCATCCAACAAGCTGTCTGGAAGCACTATAGAGCCTAAGGGTCTGAGAGTCTTCAATCTGGTGGCCTCTTGGATCCTCAATCTCATAGCCACCATGACTATCTCAAGATCAGGAAGATCATGGGACAGGGATGGAGTCTTTCACCACTACACGTTTCTGGGCCGTTTCACCTCACCAGCTGAATTCTACTATCACCAAGGGGCATTTACTCTTTCCATCAAACAAACTGACATTACAATCAGGCCCATCGATTTACTGGCCTGGTTAGACCCACTGCCGAGTTACAGCAGTGAAGCTAGTTGCAGTGTCTCGGAATTCAGGAGTTCTGTGTCCATTGATATAGAGATTTTCTAAATAGAGTTGAGTGTTATTGGGAACTGGGGTCTCTTCTGGAGAACCAGTACCATTTGCACTCCACTCAGTGTAACCAATCCACATTTGGCAACTCCTTGGCGTAGTGGGAAGTCCTCCTCTATGAGGCCCACACTAATGATGTCCTCTTCCACAAGTCCAACATTCCCTATGGCTTGCTTGGGTAAGCCCTTGCCAGCAGGATCCCCTTTCCTCTGGCCCAGCTCCTTACACACGAAACAACCTTTGGGTGGTGAGAACGTAGGTGACCCAGTGTTAGGGGTGCCTGCGCTCTTCTTTTCGGTGTGTGCAACTGAACTAAAGTTTTGGGATTTTCCTTCATTTTTTTGGGGACCTGACTTTGAAGAGTAGTGGGTTGAAAATGTGTCCTTCCCATCCTTGTTAACTTTTTTGTCTGAAGATTTCTCTTCCGGTTTAACTGTGCTAGCTTGATCCTTTTTCTGGACTCATGTACTTAAAAACCTGCAGGCAGCCTTTGCAAGCTCACTAGGGTCTGTAATAGTCTTGCTCACAAGATGCTGGTGTAGGTCAACCTCACAATCCTTCAATACATGCTTACACACAATCAAATTGTACATCCCCTTAAATGTGTCAACTTTGTTACTAGACACCCACCCGCTCACATAGATCAACAACAAGTATGTGAACATTGCAAATGTCTGCCCACTTTTCTTTCCAAGCTCTCTGAAGCTCTTGAGATACTGTTCTGCAGTTTTACAGAACTTCCTCAGGAGGGCAGTCTTTATGCTCTCATAAACAGGCCTTTCCTCTGGAGTTAACTGAAGAATTGCATCAGTCCTTGTTGTCGGTAAGCGACTGATCAGGGCTGCACCCCATAGTACCTCGTCCATCTCCTGTAGCTGAAAAGCAAGCTCAAGCATGTCAAACCAGTAAAAAACATCCTTCCCCACTTGGTAAGTCTTTGGGACTTACCTGGGAAAAGCCGGGGCTTATCCCAGGTACCCTGGTACCCTGGTTTGAGCCGCTACCACTGCTTTTTCTAGAGGTGGATCTGTTGGCCTCTTCTTCTCTTTGAGTGCCAGCTTACACAGCTCTATGGTGACCTTGTCCTGCTGTTTCGGTTCCTCTAGCGCAAGTCTCCTCTCCTCCAGCAGAGGCTTCCTAGCAGCTACTTTGTTAACAATCAGAACAATTACAGGAACACTTAGAGACTGTGCTGTGGTCTGGGACCTGTGGGATGACGCACTAGCCCATGACATCCCTGACACTCTAGAGTGCCGAGAAACCACGCTTGCCTTTTCAAGGGATGGTTGCCGAGAAACACTGCTCAATCTGTCTTCCTCATCATCTTCTACTACCCCTGCCGGAAGGGCTTCTTCATTTGGGTACACAGGGACTAGCCCATCCCCTGGGGTCTTCTCCCCAACCGCCCTCACTTCTACCAAGCTTGATCGCTGGTCAGCAAATCAGGTTTAATAACCTTTGTGCTGTGGGGAAGTACCCTCTCTTGACATAGGACCTGCAGAACATCCTTGCTCCTGCCTTTCACCGTCTCTATGTTAAGATCCATGATTGTAGCAAATTCCTAGCAGTGTTCTAAAAGTTAACTGCAACAGTACTTTTATTGTTGGGTGACTAAGCTGTGCGCAAGGATCCAACTAGATCCGGCTGTCTGCCACCAGTGTGATGAATCAACTTCCGGGGCACCATTGGTCCAGAAATGAATATCGGTTTCTAAACCATCATTCAACCCGACACCTCTAGTACACCAGAAGGGATCTGAACAGATTGGAAACACAAGCAAGTAATAAACCTCATTGTCCAATTTCTGTAACGTGGACAGAACAGCAGGCTTAACTCCAAAAGGTCGTGGATCGTTGATTAGTTGCAACACCGTGACAATACAATTATCCAATGAAAAAAGGGACTGTCAATTCAAGCTTGTATAAAAATATGTACTTTATTATTATCACAACAGACAGTTCTAGCAACAGTGCAAAATACAACCCACCTTGTACAGGAATGCAGAGGACAGGCAGTTTCAAAGAAGGAAAAGGGATGCACTCTGGATATTGACAGGAGGGTGTCCGTATAGTAAATAACAGCAACAGTTCAAGGATACTAGGTGTCAGCACAAAGGGAGCAATGGGTCTTAAAATGTCTCTAGGGGCCTTCGGAAAGGGACCAAGGGGACAGAACCACAATGTACCTTGTGCTTGTAGATTCTCTTGGTGCTCGACAGTGTCGAGTCAGCTTCAGTGCACTTTGCAGGCTTCTGTGACAGAATTCAAGACGGGAGACAGCTCCGGGTATCGGGCGGCAAACAATTTGGCGAGTGAACTTGGACGGGTGAGTGCAGGCTGGCCTCGCCAGCTGCTGTCGGTCAGGAATTGTCCTCAAAGTGCTGGTCGGCAGTGATGAAGCACCGGTCGGGACATCTTGGGTGGTCATAAGCGACTGTGGTGTAATAGCGGTCAGCATTGCAGTCGGTTGCAGCTCAAGGGATTCGACTGGCTCAAAAATGTCTCTCCTAGCTTCTTCACTGTGTTTGTGTTGTCCTTTAAGGTGGACGTCTCAAAGCTGGCGAGTGTGTTGCAGGCAGCTGTCTTGTCCTTGGTTTCAGGTTCAGAGACTCTCTGGCACATTCCCCCTAGGAAGCTTGCTGCAGAGCCTAGCAGGGCACGCTGTGTGCTGGCTTGGTACTGGTTCTGGAGCTGCTGGAGGGTCCTCTGGATTCAGTATCTCCCTCTGTACCCTGGAGATGTTTAAGGGAGGGATCTTGCTTCCCTCTTGGAGGTCCTGGCCATGCCTCACTGGTGGATGATGTAAGGCAAACTGTACCTTCCGCCAGGTTCCAATGCTGAGTTCTTCTTGTTACTCCTTGCAAAGTCTTCAGATGATGTGCCAAAAGGGGGGCTCAGCCCGATTTTAAAGCCAAATGGACCACAAGGATTGGTGTAGGCTAAGCCTACCTTAATGAACCAATCCTGGTTCCCCACCGACAATCTCCTGTATGGGTACGGTCATAACTAGAGTTCTTTGCAACAGAAAACATAAAGGGGTGAAAACCTGTAATACTAAGTCCCACACATCCTTCTGTCTGTTGTGGATCAAAGGGTCTGTCTGGTTAATGGAGCTCTATGTGGTTCCTGATTAAAGCGGCAGGTCTCCCTTGAAGCTTTGGTAAGACCAGACTTTCTGGCTCCATCAAACCACATAGTCGTACTTTCTGAATGGGGCCCCCCCTACGGGGATCACTACTGTAAACACATAGTACCAGAAATGACATTTCACTGTCAATCGATACTGAGGGTGGAAACTGGCATCAGGATGACAGACTTGCATATGAAAGGTTGTTGGGATTTCCTGTCTCCTTTGTTGGCCTCTGTATCCAGGGCCCATGTGGGCCTGTTTGAATTACATTCTGTTTAGTATGCACATTTCTGACACCAGTTACAGAGCCCAACAAAAGGACTGGACGGATCCATCGAGCATTTGTTAGTTAATTAGGCCTGCCATGGCATTTGGAAGGTTTGGCCCTCCACCTTCTGGAGATGCTTTGTGTACTCCTTCTGTCATTTCTCAACTAAATATGACAGGTTGAACTTCACCGGCAGGCTCTGTCCACCTAGAGTACACTGGTCTCTGTGTATGTCGTGTGGTGAGCATATTAAAATGTGTGTGGATTATAATGTGTGTGGATTAGCCCAACACATTTTCCGGGGATTGATCTGCCATCATTCAATTTCATTTAAAATTTCAAAAAAGCCCAGGCGAGCGCACACCCACCGTGCGGATGGTCAAATTCCTCATAGTAACACACACTAGGACTTGGATTCATGTTCCAACTTCCATGACTGAGTTCATCCAGGGTTTGCCTTAATGTAGAATCTCCGTTGCTGTAAACATTGAACATCAAAAATCAAAACCCAGCCACATTCCGTTTACGCTTCATTCTGAAAAATCCCAATCAGAATATGACCATATGGTTCCCACTACCCGGTGTTCGTCGGCTATTCTGGGACTAGGAGTGTCAGAAAAAAGTCCATCTTCTGTCCTTTGACAGCTGATTTGGCGGGTGGAGGGAATGAAAAGGTACTGCAGTCTTTCAGCAACACTTGATGTCACAAGTAACTTATTGGAATTTGTGTTTATAGTTAGTTTTTTCCCATGCTGTGGTGTTTCCGTGGAGTGATGGGCAATCAAGCAAAGCAATGTATTATGGGTATATTGCTGCATGATGAAAACCTATTTGCATGAGCAGTGCATTGTGGCACATGTAGTCCCAAGCTACCTCTTCCTCGCGTAAAAGGGCAGTCTAGTATAAAGGTGAATGTTTGCAGTGGTGATTACCACTCCACACACAAACCAGCTGGGAAGAGCGCTCCACGGCGTATTTCAGGCAGCAGTCGCAACCCAGAACGTGTAGTCAACAAACACCAGGTGTTGGTTACATATGAGGATTGATTGCCTCCCAGATGTGCTCATCAAACGTTCCTGGCTGCAAAAAAAGTGAAGGCGCACCGTCGCAGTCGCGTGTGGCTTGATTTTGACTGTTCATTTCAGGGGTGTCTGTAATCTGTCCTGGAACTGCAGGAGACACTGAGCAGTTTCTAACCCCGGTGACAGTCTGTCCAAGAAGAGGGGACTGTCCCCAAGCTGTCACCTCCAGCTCTGAGTTGTGCATGAGGTACTAGGTGTAGATTGGCATCGGAGGATTAAAGAGGGCGAGCAAGGAGATGTTTGTATATTTTAGATTGCGAATATGGTGCAGTTGTACCTCTGTGTCTCTTGTGATGAATGCACAGGGAGTTGAGCATTACATTGCAACTAAACGTTAGCCAATAAAGGCACTGCGTTGATACTGGTGGGAGTTATTTTGTGAAATTAAGCGGCCGGTTATAAATTGGACTTGTCTGCAGTAGATGCTGGTAGATCTACATGTAGTCGATATAGGAGTGACTATGTAGGTAGTGATCTCTCATCTGGGATATCAGTGGCTTCACAAAGATGTTGAACCACCGAGATACAACACATCTTTCTTACACGGCGCGGCGCTTGTGATCAGAAGTCGCCGGGTTGCCTTTTCCTTGTTCTCTCTTTTTGTATGAGGTAGCAATGGAGAAATGACTCCAAAGTTTGGTTTGCTTATTCCGCCTGGCTGTCGGATTGATAACGATAGCGCAAAGAGAGATGGATGTCCATTCGCATAGTCACAGAATGACTTCCAAAAATGTGTCTTTGAACTGTGTTTTGCACGATCAGACATGATTGCTCAAGATAGTCCATGTGGTTGCACAGTTAGCCAGAAGCAATGTGGCTGGTAGAACTCATACACAGTAACACTGCCATCGTTTTATGACTCTCCATATTCCATTCCAGAAAGCTGCCTCTAAAATGACTTGATGTACAAACACCTCCCTCTCTCTGTAACGTAAGGAGCAGAAACCTTCAGTTACAAGGCACAAAGCTCCCCAACAGCAGGTACTATCTTCGATTCCAAGTACTGAAGGGGCCATCTTTTCTACCTGATTGACTGGTTGGGTTGAGTCTTTGAAGAAGGCTGCTAAGAACCAACCAGCAATGGCCACACACCCTGCCTTATAAAACAATTTTTGGGGATCAATGTCAGTATTATGGCCATGTGCCTATAGTTACAGAACAACATCTAGTCTGCATTTGCTGCCGGCCAAACAAGGGGCCCACTTTGGCTAGATCCATGTTGTGGGATTAAAGCACTCCATCCATTCCGAGCTGCCTCAACATGGGCTCACATTACGAATGATATTTGTCGGCAGCGGCGGCAACCCATGCAGGGTCTTGGGTGAATTCTTACACGAGTACCAACTCTGGCAAGTCTTTGTGGCTCTCGTTAATTCTGGGCAAAGCTATTTAAACAATGCCCCGCATTTTGTCCACAGAGTTAAACTTACGTTGCACTTGTTCCTGTAACTCTTCTGGTTACCATCAAGACATTATACTCTACTGGGGCCTGATGGCGTCTCTTCAGAATTTTCTCAATAAGAGACAAATTGAGGCATCCACCCTGAACCTGTTAATTGCATCCTGCACCTCCCCATCTGGATGGTCATTTTGTTACGGGTTAGCTGCCCGTTTTTATTGTTGGTGTTAAGCATCAAGTGCTTCTTCTAGGTGGACATTGTTCCAGAGCACATGCCCTACCCTTTTACCAACAGGCATCTTTTCACCCAGTCGCTGGCTAAGTCTTCTGTGTTGCCCCCCTGAAGTGCCTGCAAAGGTAGGTCAGAACACAGCGGAGGAGTGGCCTGCAGTGAGTAGGTGGTCAATGCTCCCTTTGTAGCTCCTTTGTTCCATTGCTACTGTCCATACTTCACCTGTTTTCTGTTCCGACACTATGGAAGTGCATGCCCGAACGCTGTCCATGCTGTACCTGTTTGCTTGTTAAAGGAGGATCGTAGGGCCGTTGTTCATGCCATAATTTACCAGTAGGAGTTATTGTTTATGGAAGAAGCTTGAATTGCCGTCGCCCGGGCTGTGCATGTTGCCTGTGTGGGAGTGTAAAGAATGCTTGTAGTGCCTCTGCCCTTGATGACGTGCTGTGTGGAGAAATTGCATCAAATGGCATGACTCGGACATATTTTATTTATTTTATTGGGCTTTTGGAATGCACTTATACATCAAGAAAATGGTGTTTCAAAGCACCCACTGGGCAAACGAAATGGAACAAGTGAAAACAGCAAGACAATACAGTATGCAGAAATACAGGAAAGAGCGGTCCTACTAGGCACTGTGAACATTTGGATTGTGCAAGTGCAGAGAGAGAGAAGGGGCGGGGGAAGGGGGAAGTGCTAGAGGATCCATGGAGGTGAAGTGCCAGGGAGGTAGTTGCAAGGCAACAGGTAAGTGGCGGAGTCAGTTGCGAAGGCAACAGGTAAATGCCACGCCATGACCATTGGATGGAGAAGGGTCAGCCCGTCCAATAAGTGCTGGCCTGTGTGGCTGAGTGGTGCCCGAAGGCAAGTGCAGGGGGGGAGCGCATGACCAGGACCCAGATGTACACATAAGGGCCCAGGCCACCAATTACAGCTATTGTGGGGATTAGCACGGGAGGGAGAGAGGGAAGGAGTCGGAAAGTCTTGAAATGTTTCTGGAACTTGAAGAGATCCGGATCAAGATGGAGAAAGGGGGAGGCTGTTCCAGAGAAGGGAACCATAGAAGGGAGCCAGCTGAGGAGAGGGAACGGTTACCCAAACACTACTTAGAGAAGCCCTTGACAAGCAGAGAGTTGGAGCCAGAGGATCGGAGGGATCTTGAAGCAGAGTATTTGGTGAGAGCAAGTTGCAGATAGTATGGTCCCCGGCCCCAGACAGCCTTATGGATGATGCAGAGGGATTTATATTTGATCCTTGCAGCAACCGCGAGCCAGTGGAGAGATTTTTTAGTGCTTGAGAGATACTGTCCCTGGGTTTAAAGGCATGGTCTAGTAAAAATTGTTATTGTCCCTACGGGTTGGCCATGTTTTTTTAAGCCTAAGTGGCTCGATTTTAGAAAACTTTCCTATGGACCTTACCCGAGTTTTCGTCCATTAAACGCACGCGAAAACAAGCACCAGGGAGCCATTTTCTGATAATCCTATCTTTTCCCCCATCGCCCTGGCTGACCTGCTTTTGCGGCACTAAATCAATTCCCCCGCCCCTGAGCCTGACATTATCAAAACTTTCATATTCCCCGCCTCTCTCCGTGATGTTACTGTGCTGCGGAGGCAAACGCGCCCAGTCGTCTTCTGCGCGACTTCACACAGAACCCGGAAACCAACACAGATCAACTCACAACACAGCGCGTCACAATTCGGAATATGAAACTGTACTTTAAAATGAAACAGCAACACGGTACATTTGGTAAAGTACATTTATTTGACATTAAATGTTTAGAGAATATTCAGCTATTGCCATATGAACTCCGAAAGCCATTTATTTTCTTTTATCTGTATCCGCAATAACTGTTCCGTTTCATCTTGAGTCACGCGCTGTTCCTTTATGGTACACAGGGTGTTCGTTTTCGTAAAAAGAATCACTTTGGAAGCACGGTGAACCGCAAGGCTGTTCCATCAACTAGGCACTAGTCCAGCGTAAAGGTTGATATGTTGCTTCTAGCCACTAGTACAGCGTAAGGGCATGTGGGCCCTTAGCGATCGTCCCATAATATGGTGATCGTGCTCCAGTTGTTGACACGAAGCTGCAGGTGTCTGCTGAAGAATCCATCCGCCGGTGTCTCAAACAGATGGCAGTGGCAGAATGGGATCAAATACCTGTTATGAAAACAAAAAAATTATAATTAGTCTCGCTAGCCGAACTTCATTAATATTACTCATTTTATTTATTACGGCCGATCAGAAACTATTTGCTTGCAAGGATAGTTCAATGGAATATGTTTGTCTCTAAAATCAATGCGAAAAGTAACGAGATAAATCAAGGCCAACACACAATGATAAACGACAGTCAGTCTACATGCGTGAGGAATGATATGATATATGATATGGCATTTGTAACGCGCCTATACTCAAGTGTTTCTAGGCGTGACGAGGCAGGTGGGGAACAAGGGCAGACAGACAACGATCGTACTAGGCCAGGTGTCTTTCTGATCGCGCATGTGGAAGGGCTGTACATGGTTAGTTGAATACAAATTAAATAATAGGGCCAGCTGGTGGCAAGTGCAAGGTAAATGCCGCGAGAAGGGGCTGAAGGATACAGAGACAGTCCCGTAGTGCAGGTAGGCAGTGCAGGGAAAAGTGGCTGGGCCAAGGACCGAGATCGGTGAGACCAGTGGACCTGCATGCCCATGTGCCCACTACGAACATGTTTTACTTGCTTTTCCTAGCTCTTCATTCATTCATTTATTCATGCATCCATTCATTAAATCTTCATTCCGGTATAAAAGCGTGTAAAGATTTACTTACATTATATTTGAAATTTCCATTGTGTCTCTTCGTAATGCAGTCTGTAAAACGGACCGTGCTCTTGACAACGATTTTTCGTATACTGAACTAAAATGAAATTCGGTCTAGTTTCTGAATTTTCTGCCTTATCGTCTCTTACGTTATTGCACACTCCCTTCAAATGTAGTTCTTTCGGCATGGTCCCTGTCTCAAGGTCAAAAAACAATAGACCCTTATACTTCCAGTGCGACTTGTGGGCCTCATCTGGGCGCTGTCCTTCGCATTCTTTATTTGCAACATCACGTAGTATAGGCATCTGTAAGAACTTGAAGTTTAGAATACGTCTATGTAGTGCGCCTCAATGTGCAAATGCGAACTGGCTTCTCTCCCAAATGCCACGGCCCGCTTGGCTGGCGCGTTCTAAGTGCCCCAATTTTGTCCCCGTTGTCTGCGAGCTTTGCAGCCCAAATTGAGACATTTAATTTTTGGCGGAAGGTCAGGGAACGTATAAAGTACCACAGGAGTTGAGTGAGATTTATTGTTTGTTTGTTTGTTTTATTATTTGCAATACGCAAGCCTCCCCTCCGTTAACAGTGCGCAGCATTTACATTTACATGAGATGAGACATGAGAAAAATATATACATACACATATGTGAGGTGAATAGAGAGAATTCAAAGATGACACCCAGCTTGTTCGCCACCCATGATGGTGAAGGTAGGGGTTAGGTTTACAGGTACACTGTACAATAACATTTATTTACAAAAAGACAATCGTATTGCAATTATTTAAACTGGGATTTGTACTTCACAATCAGCTGTGCTTCCGGTGGGCATGGCACAGTCGCAATGTACGGTGGCAATGGATCACTGCTCTGCACAGAAACGTCCAAAATTCCATATCTGTGCTTCTCTAACACAGCAACAATAAGGCCTTTCACAAAGTCGAACTGCATTTCATCATAGACTGGTTTGATCACCCATTGCTTACTTCGTTTTGAAAACACCTTAGTGTAGCGAGGCATCCTTACTTTACCCCTAGTCCAAGATTGTTCACGTCCGACATTGCTGTTATGGGCCAAGACCGCTAGTAGAGTGCGATGTTTCATGCCCCGAAAGCTAAAATGCAAGCGCTTTGGCCTGTACTTTAGGCACATATTGTGGAACACCTCCAAATCTCCTGTGTGACTATAACGCTCACCTGGCTCCCACGGAGGCGCTGGTCTGGGTTGCTGTGGCCTCTTCAAGCGTGATGCGCAGAATTCGGACCACCGATTGAACAAGACCCCCAAATCTTGCTTGTCTGGCCCGTAGGAATATCCTTCTGAAGATGAGAAAGGGGATTAACTGTCTGCTGAATAATGTGTTTGCTCCCCCTTTCCCCCTTCGTTCTCCTCTGACTCCCTCCAAAACCCCCGGTTTAAGCTCACCTTATGGTTTGGAAGGATGAACTCTCCATCCTGCTTCTGGTGCAGGGGCGCGCGTTCGTCCAGTTACTTCACTGGTTTTCAGAATGGCGCTGGCAAATCCACTTGACTTTACTGAGCGATACGCCGTAAGTATGAAGATGCAAATGTTCAAGTGTGAGCCTCCTTTTATGTTGTCTTTTTCTATCCTTTATTTCAGGTGCAGAACAAAGGCGATGCGTTGAGGGGTTAAATTGCCGGGGTAAAATCAGGTGAGTCAGTGATGAGGGCGACCCCTCTAAATGTCTTTATAATTCCCCAGTAATGTCCTTTGTCCTTTCCCCATAGAGGCCGGGGTGCGGTACCTGCCAGAGATGTGGCACCGACCGGTGATGTGGAATGGCTCACCAAGAATAGCCGGTAAGTAATATGGCTGAAAATCCGGCTTTCCTCTTGTGTTCCCTTGCTCACCTTTTGTCTCTTCTTCTCTCCCTTAGGTGCGGTGTAGAGATGTGGCGACCGGCACTGAGAGCCGCGATGGAGCCGGGCGGCGTCTCGGGAACAGGTGAGTGAAGCGCGGCGCTGCAGCGAGCAACGCAGTGCTTTTAAATGGAAGTCTTCCTTCAGGAATGCTGGCGTGAAGATTCCGGATGCAGGTAAGAAGGTTGAAATAGTTCTTGGTTTTCACCTTTCTCTTCTCTTATTCCCTTACAGGAGTTCCAGTTTCGAGGCGGGCGTGACTGGAGTCCAGGTGCAGGAGCAGACACGGTGAGCGTTCAGCTGCTGGGATGCAGAACAACGCAAAGCACGTGTGGCTGTCCGGGTGTGGCTTAAATAGCCTTGGAAGAAGTTCCAGGTGAGTATTCTTCTACAGCCCCACCCAAGTAACAAAATAGTTCCTTCAGAAAAATAGTCCCTCCTAAGCCTCATTTGGCTTGGTTCTTCATGCAGCATGGTCTGCTTCAGGTAAGTGCACCAAACACTTCCCTTTATGAGCCTGGCGCCTATGGCGCCAGGACTGATGTCCAACATGAGGCTGGCGCCAACGGCGCCAGGACAGAGTCCAAAGAGCCCCTATAAAGGGCCGCTGGGCTTTTACCCGGGGGCGTGATGCCTGCTCCCGGGGGTGCTGGGCCTGGCCTGGCGCTCCGGGGGTAGGCATCATGACAGCACTCCCCCCCAAGGCCCCTCCCAAGGCCTTTTCTCCAGGAGGTTTCGGTTTGTTCGGGAAATTCCGATGGAACCTTTTTACTAGCCGAGGTGCATGTACCTGGTCGCTGGGTTCCCAAGATCTTTCCTGAGGCCCGTACCCCTTCCAATCAATTAGATAGAAAAGTTTTGATTTTAAGATCTTAGAGTCCAAAATGTTCTTCACCTCGAATTCAGGCTCCCCATCTATCCGGATTGGTTCTGGTGGCTTTATTAATCTGGTTCCTGGTTGCACTGGTTTCAAAAGCGACACATGAAAGATGGGATGAATCCGCATGTTAGCTGGTAGATCTAGCTTGACTGCCACTGGGTTAATTATAGCAGACATGTTTTCTGTGATCAGATTCCGAAGAGGAGTACACCAGAATGTCATCGATATACACGACAACACAGATGTTGATCAGTTCCCGAAGGACATCGTTCATGAAGAATTGGAAGGCAGCAGGCGCGTTGCACAACCCGAAAGGCATCACCTGGTATTCGAATAGTCCATATTTTGTACGGAAGGCTGTTTTCCATTCGTCGCCTTCTTTAACTCGTACCAGATGATAAGCGCCCCGGAGATCTAACTTGGTGTATATGCAAGCGTCCTTCACCTGGTCAAGGAGTTCAGGGATCAAAGGCAGAGGGAAACGATTTTTAACAGTTATCTGGTTCAATGCGCAGTAATCAATACAAGTTCTAAGGTCGCCTTCTTTTTTTGGCACGAAGAACAAAGCCGAGGATGCCGGAGATTTTGACGGGCGAATGAAACCATTGGCTAGGTATTGATCTAAATATTGTCTCAAATGCAGATTCTCCAGCTCAGTAAGGGGGTAAATCCTGCTACAAGGGGGTTGTGCACCGGGCACCAGATCGATTTGGCAATCGTACGATCTGTGAGGAGGTAACCTGTTGGCCTGTTCCTTTTGGAAGACGTCCTGGAAGTCTTGGTATTCCGGAGGTAGTTGCATGGAGACAGAGGTTACTGATGCTAGACTGACCTTCAGATTTTCCGGGTAGCAGGTTCGTGCACACTCTGGAAAGGTTATTCTCTTCGCTCGCCAATCAATTCGAGGATTATGTGTCTCTAACCAAGGGATTCCGAGTATAACCTGAAACTGTGGAGCCTTGATTACATCAAACACAACTGCCTCCCGATGGCCGTCCGGACCTACAAGTGTTACCTCAGCTGTGGAATGTATTACCGGTCCCGAGGCAATTTCGGTTCCATCGACTGTGGTGATGACATCTTTGCTGGTTTTAAGACACAGGGGAAGGTTAATCCTGGAGACCAATTCACGATCCACGTAGTTTCCTATAGCCCCACTATCGATGTATGCCTTTATTGCATGCAACCGCTTAGGCTGTTCCGGATCTACCAGGACCATTGGCACAGTGAAATGTGAGGTCTGAGAGTTCGTTTTCAAGCTCGGCAAGCGGACCCCTACTCTTGTCGGGCGGGGTCGTTTCCCGATAGAGAGGTTTCATGGATTTTTTCAGCGGCTCCTACCACCTTCCTGGGCGGCCTTGCCGGGCAATCTCGTAGAAAGTGTCCAGAGGATCCACAATAAAGACATAAGTGCATCTGCCGTCTTCTTTCACGTTCCTTTTGCGTTAAAGGTCCTTTAAGTCCTCCGATTTGCATTGGCTCTGAGGCTTCAGCCCCCTTGAGGTTAGCGTGGGCCTTGACTAACACCCGGGTCTCAAACTTGGACCGATCTGCTTTTCTGTTTTGCAGTCTGTGATCCAATTGGACCACTAAATCTATATATTCAGAGCACTCTTGGGGCGGATTTACAACTTGGGCCAGGACATCTTTAAGTTCTCCGCGTAGACCTCGATAAAATAAAGTGATTCTTTTATCCTCTGGCCACCCAGTTTCCACAATTAGTCTATTAAAGGTTGCAATGTAGGAAAGGAGGTCTTGATTGCCCTGTCGCAGAGATAGAAGTTCGTCATCTAGAGCCTGCCCCTAGGAGTGACAAGCAAATAACCTTTCCATGCTTGCTTGAAATCTTTGAAAATCATGAAGAATCGGGTCATCTTGAGTTACCAGTGGAACTGACCAATCGGCAGCACTGCCGCTGAGATATGACAATACAAAGGCTTCCTTGGTCTGGTCATTATGGAAGGCCCCAGGTCTGCACAGGAAATGCAAACGACACTGATTCATGAATACGGCAAATCGTTTGGGGTCCCCAGCAAAGCGTTCGGGTGGGGCTAGCGGCATGTTTCCAGGTAGATTAATCTGCACCGTGTTACTGGAAAGCACAGGAGCGGGGTTCCCTCCGGAAACGGGTAAAGGAGTTTGTCCAGCTTGACCTTGCAAAAGCTGTCTAGCCAGGTCATCAGCTCTTTCCTTTGTTACAATCACTTCCCTCCTGAGAGCATTAGTCTCTTGATGAGCGGCGTGTACTTCGGCCTGTAATTCCCCCAGTAGTTGGGCCAACTGGTCAGTCTCGGAAGTTTCCATAGCGCCTGGGTGGGAATTTGTAGGAAGGCTTCGCGTTCTGTAACGCCCACCTGGCCCCCCGGAGGCGCTGGTCTGGTCTGGGTTGCTGTGGCCTCTTCAAGCGTGATGCGCAGAATTCGGACCACCGATTGAACAGGACCCCCAAATCTTGCTTGTCTGGCCCGTAGGAATATCCTTCTGCAGATGAGAAAGGGGATTAACTGTCTTCTGAATAATGTGCTTGCTCTCCCCTTTCCCCCTTCGTTCTCCTCTGACTTCCTCCAAAACCCCCGGTTTAAGCTCACCTTATGGTTTGGAAGGATGAACTCTCCATCCTGCTTCTGGTGCAGGGGCGCGCGTTCGTCCAGTTACTTCACTGGTTTTCAGAATGGCGCTGGCAAATCCACTTGACTTTACTGAGCGATACGCCGTAAGTATGAAGATGCAAATGTTCAAGTGTGAGCCTCCTTTTATGTTGTCTTTTTCTATCCTTTATTTCATTTGCAGAACAAAGGCGATGCGTTGAGGGGTTAAATTGCCGGGGTAAAATCAGGTGAGTCAGTGATGAGGGCGACCCCTCTAAATGTCTTTATAATTCCCCAGTAATGTCCTTTGTCCTTTCCCCATAGGGGCCAGGGTGCGGTACCTGCCAGATATGTGGCGCCGACCCGAGATGTGGAATGGCTCACCAAGAATAGCCGGTAAGTAATATGGCTGAAAATCCGGCTTTCTTCTTGTGTTCCCTTGCTCACCTTTTGTCTCTTCTTCTCTCCCTTAGGTGCGGTTCAGAGATGTGGCGACCGGCACTGAGAGCCGCGATGGAGCCGGGCGGCGTCTCGGGAACAGGTGAGTGAAGCGCGGCGCTGCAGCGAGCAACGCGGTGCTTTTAAATGGAAGTCTTCCTTCAGGAATGCTGGCGTGAAGATTCCGGATGCAGGTAAGAAGGTTGAAATAGTTCTTGGTTTTCACCTTTCTCTTCTCTTATTCCGTTAAAGGAGTTCCAGGTTCGAGGCGGGCGTGGCTGGAGTCCAGGTGCAGGAGCAGACACGGTGAGTGTTCAGCTGCTGGGATGCAGAACAACGCGAAGCACGTGTGGCTGTCCGGGTGTGGCTTAAATAGCCTTGGAAGAAGTTCCAGGTGAGTATTCTTCCACAGCCCCACCCAAGTAACAAAATAGTTCCTTCAGAAAAATAGGCCCTCCTAAGCCTCATTTGGCTTGGTTCTTCATGCAGCATGGTCTGCTTCAGGTAAGTGCACCAAACACTTCCCTTTATGAGCCTGGCGCCTATGGCGCCTATGGCGCCTATGGCGCCAGGCTGATGTCCAACATGAGCCTGGTGCCAACGGCGCCAGGACAGAGTCCAAAGAGCCCCTATAAAGGGCCGCTGGGCTTTTACCCGGGGGCGTGATGCCTGCTCCCAGGGGTGCTGGGCCTGGCCTGGTGCTCCGGGGGTAGGCATCATGACAGTGACAGAATTCTGTCAGTCCTCTCAAATCTCTTGATAGAGTTTTGTCGAAAACAATCTTCTCAATGGCTTTGTGTGTCGGTGAAGATGGAATCAACCACTTCTTCTTCCGTGCCTCATCTGGGGACAAAGGGCCATGTTCACATTGGTGGAAATCTTCATTTGCTGTCCAGCGGTGAACGTTGGTACAGTGGTGCATCAGTGACCGCCATTTTTCAAGTAGTATTTCCACTGACCCCTCACAAGTTTTTGAGCTCCAACAAAGATGGTTGGTGATTGAATGTGACCACTGCAAAATACTTTCAAAACCTTTTTTTTTCCCTGCAGCCGAGATTTTCTTATTGATTGATTTAGCAAGATGCCATACGTCAAATTGATGTTTAATATGTGGCAACTGCTCTCTCATTGTCTTGGCAATTGAAACGTGTCTATCCGTGGCTATGAGGTCGATATGCATTCCCCTTGATTGTAGATATTCCACTGATTTTATAAATCCTAGTTTCTCCATGGCCACTGACGATGTACATTGTGTTACCTGCACGACCACCGAACTCACAATTTTTTTACTATCCATGTCCTGAAAGTGGTAGGTGCAGTACTTGGCAGAAAATCCAGGGCTGTCGCACTGTCCATCGCTGGCTAGCCTGAATTGTTTGCCTTCGAATGTACTTGCTAGAGACAATTGTTCAATTTTACAAGCATCACTAATGGTCGGAAACAGATAATCACGTTGGTATATGTAGTACAGCGCTTTAGAAATTAAATGGAGTCCCACAAACTGAAAGAAAGCCTCTAACTTTCTAAAACTGGAGCAACTAAAAAGTGATGCAGCTGCACACAGTAGATTGCCTGCTGGCAGTTTCCCCAGCATCGGTTGTGCAGACCATGAGAACCTATGATTTAATCTACAGGCGGCATTTATTTTGATGTTACTGCCTTTTATTTGACAAGTCACATTAATCAATGGCTTCCCACATACTTTCCCTTTAATGGAATGCACACATTTCAGCATACATATAATTTCCATCAAACAACTGTCGAATACAATGTATTTGCTCTCTTTCATTAGACTGTCATCCTGCATCAACGTTGTTTCGGCTTGTGACGTTGTGGAGATTTCAACACATTGGAAAGTAATATCGCTGATATCAAGTTCTGATGCGTCTTTGGATGCTGCGGTTGGTTCATTCTCTGTCATTTCGACATCTATTACTTCAACATTGATGGGAGAACACAACAATGTCGACAGGTTTTTTGGTGGCAAATTTTTGGCGGGTGTAGATTGTGTAAATTGATCTGCAACTACTTCAGAGCTATCTTCAATAATTCAATAACATCTTCTTGTGGTGGTGCGGTCGCACTGTAGCTATGGTCCAATGCAACTTTGCTGTAGTCTCCAAACACAGTTAATTCATGTTCTGGCCATTGGACATGAGCATCTCGAGCCTGAACACGCCTCGCCTCAATTAATAGTTCCTCCATAGTGTACACGGTCTGGCAAGCCACATCTCTCATTCGCTTCACTGTCTGTGTGTGTATAGTTCTGACACCCACGGGCAACTGGAGGAGAGATTGGAAAAGGGATGTTCAGTTTAAACACAAGATTGAGTGTAGTAGAATTGACTGGAAAAAAACATAAAATAGTCCCCAGCACAAACATTTTTTTCAAGTTATGAACTGTTTGTAACAAACCTTTTTTTGTTATTTTTCTTTGCAACTTTTTTGACTCGACCTTCAACATCTGCACGCTGTAGCTCTGATTAGTTTCCGCATGTCCTCCCTTCCTCTTGCGCTGCAACGACTATATTTTCTGTATCCACATAGACAGCACTGAATGAGGCTCCATCGTCTCCCTGAAACATAGTACTTTCATTACTATGTATCAAAATATTGTTAGCATAAAACACACGTGAGGACGAACACACAGGTACATCTCAATAGCCAAACACGATTTAAACATTGTGTGCAACAATCAAACGACAAGTATTCGGCCAGTGATGATCTATTTCGATGGAACTGTCAGTATCCATACCTCTGGCTCGGCATGGACTGCCATGAATGGTTGAATTGGAGCGGAGGCATCCGCATCTCCCTGAAACACAGTACTTGCATTAGTATGCTTTTTAATATTGGAAACACAACACATACTTGGGGTCCACGGCACAGGTACATATAAAGAGATAACCACAAATGATGCATTGTCCAAAAGAATCAAGGAAAATCCAAATATGATCACATTTCATCGACTTATTTCAACGATTCCTTTACATCTGCATCATCTAAATGAGATGTTGTGATTGTGGTGGAAGCTCCGTCGTCTCCCTGAAACACAGTACTTGGATTAGTATGGTTTTCAATATTGGAAACATAACACACACTTGGGGTCGAACGCACAGGTACATATAAAGAGATAACTGCAAATGATGCATTGTCCAAAAGAATCAAGGAAAATCTAAATATGATCATATTTCATTGACTTATTTCTCCGATTTATTTACATCTGCATCATCTAAATTGGATGTTGTGATTGTAGTGGAAGCTTCGTCGTCTCCCTGAAACACAGCACTTGCGTTAATAGGGAAGAAAGTATAGCAAATGGAATCACGTTATATGATCACGCATGATGGAGCTGTCATTATCCATACCTCGTGCTGCTGAAGAATATCTATGGATGTTGCAAATGTAGTGCGCACTTCCGAAAGCTGTTGCGCTGATTCGTATACTCATGGTCCCGCTTCCACTTCCCCTGGATTTACTTGAATGTCAGGCTCTGCATCAAGTGCAGGGGTTGACGCTCCATCAACTGCCTGAAACATAGTACTTGCATTAGTGAGGATTACAATAGTGAAAACATAACACACACCTGGGGTCGACAGCACAGGTACATATCAATGGCTAACCACAAATGAAACATTGTGTAGAACAATCAAACGACAAGAATTCCAGCTCTGATGATGACGCTCGATGGAGCTGTCAGTATCCATACCTCCTGCTGTTGAAGAACATCTAGAAATGTTGTAGATGTGGCGGACGCTTCAGCATCTCCCTGAAAGACAGTACTTGCATTAGTATGGATAACACTACTTATAACTGAAAACAAACACCAGTGGACGATAACTAAGGTGTATATCAATTGGAAAGCACTAACCAAACATTTGGTAAAATGATTACACGATAAAATAAAAATATTACTTGACATGCATAAAACAAGTCTGTAGCGGATTAGCCTAGTAAGATTACCTGATACGCGCTAGAAGTGGTTGATAACTGCGACCACGTCAAGGATGTAGAATGTTCTTGCTTCAGATTCAAGGGATAGTCAAGAAGTTGTAAAGGTAAATTAATGATTGATAATGAAATGCCAATATTAAAAATAGCCATGTAAGGCGACAGAATGCTTGTAAAATGCTCAATACAGCACAGTTCCCTGTTCCCATATATATACATTGCGTTTGTGGGTTATGAAATCGAAAAAGAATATATTGGTAAATGTCATTATTCAAAAAACTATACACTCATATCAATATCGAAATTATTACAAGGGATAGAACACCTACAATATCAATTAATCAGTTCGGATACCTCCACACTACCGCAAGGCCTAAAGCTAAATCCGGACACTTGACTCACCGGTGGCGGAATGTGGACGAATAGAGTGGGAATAGCGTTTTCGAGCAATTTCCGTGTCGTTCGCCGTTTATTCTTCTTTGTTACCCAAGATGTTGTGTACATGTCCAAGGAAAAGTGCCGGCTGCAGATGCGGTATCGATCACCCCTCTTGTCCTGTAAGACTTGTTGGACTCTACTTTCCAGCTCATCCAGTGGATATCCGCAATGTCTGACCCATTCTCTTATTCGATCAACAGTTTTCGGGAATACATGCATTGTAGTGCCTTTAGATTTAGCATTGGTCTTCGAGGGGCAACCGCTAATCGAACAGGCAGGCATTGTTGATAAATCTGAAAAGTAAATATCGACATTATTATACAATCTTCAAGAATAAAGATTTGATACAAAAGTAAATGAATTATACAATGATCAATGCAAGGTTTGTTTTGGTCGCAGGAACAATACCAGTTCATTATGTGCAGCTTAGTATTTGCATAAGTTGCAGAAATGTATAAATGATGTGACTAAAAACTGAACATGTGACTCATCCCTTGGATGTTCTGTATTGCACGAGAAGGAAGCATGCTTACATTATAGACTAGACCCCCGAAGGGTGCAATTCGATGACAATAGACACAGATGAAAATAAATAGATCTATTGATAGCATAGCAATGGAAACTCAAGTCAATAGCAATGAGACCAATGAACCTAGCACTATTGTGTACTCAACTCGCAAATAGATAGAAATTTAAAAATCTGCGAAATATGACTAGGATACATGGCCTTACCTTGACCAACAAACAGTTGGATTCAGCAAGCAGAGCAGTATGTTGCAGGAGAATAGGTGGGTGGCCACAGGTAGCACACTGATGGGTTTGCTCTAAGTGGTCACAGAAGTTCACGGATAGCACGACGACGAGCAGATTAGCCTAGATCTCAGTGGTTGCCAGGTAACACGTTCAGGAGTTGTCTTGCAAAGCACAAAGATGTTCTCATGAGACATATCAAGTGGTTTATAAGGTATTAGAAACAAGGGTGTGTTTGTGTATGAATGACGTATGTATGTGTGGTCTTAGGGGGGCAGCCTGCTTCAAGGAGAGGCCTGGCTGGAGACACGGGGTCTGAGGAGGCCATGTGACCGATGGCCCCTTGGCGTGGGATACCTTTTGAAGTGTACATGTAGTTTGGCACCTTGGCCTTTCGCGCCCCTGAACGCCCCCCATGCCAGCGCGCATCCACCGGCGCGAACCGCCTTTGATACAGGGGGGTGGGATGGATGGGCCTTGGGCGTGCAGATAAGGCACAGGAAGACTGCTGAATGGAGACACACTTATGTGGATTGCAGGGGGGCGACCTGCTTCAAGGGGAGGCCTGGCCGGAGACACGGGGTCTGAGGAGGCCATGTGACCGATGGCCCCTTGGCGTGGGACACCTTTTGAAGTGTACATGTAGTTTGGCACCTTGGCCTTTTGCTCCCCTGACAGCCCCCCATGCCAGCACGCATCCACCGGCGCGAACCGCCTTTGATACAGGGGGGTGGGATGGATGGGCCTGGGGCGTGCAGATAAGGCACAGGAAGACTGCTGAATGGAGACACACTTATGTGGATTGCAGGGGGGCGGCCTGCTTCAAGGGGAAGCCTGGCTGGAGACACGGGGTCTGAGGAGGCCATGTGACCGATGGCCCCTTGGCGTGGGACAGCTTTTGAAGTGTACATGTAGTTTGGCACCTTGGCCTTTCGCGCCCCTGACAGCCCCCCATGCCAGCGCTCATCCACTGACGCGAACCGCCTTTATATTAATGTATAGTATATCGCCTTTATATCAATGATAGTATATCGTTGCTTATCAATAACAAATGCCACATACCGGAGATTCTTGTGAGCACAGACCCACACTTCAACCGGTGTATTATAGTGGTCAAGACCCTAAGGCCTGTATAATCCAATGGTAATTGTTAGTATAGATATATGTGTGACTACTATAGAGACATAACCTACTGAAAGACTTTGTACAAGTGTTATTTAGTGCATGCATTATCGAGAATATGTTATGTTAGCTTAGATAGATAGTGACCACCCTGCTTCACAGCGACCAGACCTTCACCCATTCGGAGCACAGATGTCTGACGTCCATCCTTGAATGGAGACACACTTGATTCATTTAAAAAATCGAAACAAACGTTGTTAAAATATATGTGGTGTTTTATTTTGTATCTTATTTTCATGACACAAAAATACAAGACTTTAAAGATTATACAGGTCAGGTTGCAGCACAGCGAGAGAAAATCCACTGCTGTCACTCGGGAACGTTTCTCTAATGGCACGAACGGCACAGGCGGGTATCACTCTTCGAACGCGGTGTCCAAGCCTCCCGTGGAGCCACCCTCTAAAGGAACGATAGGCCACCAGCATGTACCACCTGTGAAAAGGAATGAAACAAACTGTTTTTAAATGACCAAGATAAGTTTAATAAACGTTTGTTGTCAATGACAATTCTTGTAACTAATGGCATTCTGCACGGACAAATGCTATCTAGACAATGCACACTATTGAACGACTTACATGCGTTACAATGATATGTAGATGTAATTTTGGATATAGTAGAAGAACATGAAATAGGAGTGGCATGACAAGCAGAGTATACTTACTCGTTACTCGGATTACGAGGACGAACAGTTGCGCGAAGTTTGTGCATAAGCACCATCATTATTCTCAACACGGCCCGTGTGAGTCAGGCTGCCCTGAAGTCTGGCAGCTCGGTGATGCATTGCGGTCGTGGCTCGCCTTCCGAAATGTAGGCCAGGCATCCCGAGTTTTCTCGGCAGCAGCAGTTCTCGTCCTCAGTTGGCATTGGCTCACACCGATTGCATGTGCACCAGGTGGAGACACCGTCCATTCGACTAGGCCCAGGCTCTTCATCTGTTGATTCGTCCTGCCAACTGCCGTCTGAATCCCCATCGTTTTCGCGTGCTTCCCTTTCCAGTAGTTCCTCCTCGGTGTACTCGGGCTTGTACATGTAGGGCATTATTGTAGCCATTGTGTGTTAAACAAACTAAAATAATTTATAGCGGTGGTACTGGTATCTGTTCACATGGGCTACAAGCGGCGAAGGTAGCTGACCAGAGCACTGAAACGAGTCACAGAATACTCAAAGTAACACAGAGAGAGGAATGGAATTGAAAATCTGCTGCTGTGTGTTGTGAAACGGTCTGTTTATACTTATTGAGGAAAGAGGCGTCCTGCCATTTCCATGGCGACACGTCATTAGCTGAAGCGCAGCGAATGTTGACACGAGACGTGCTTTGGCGTTGGGAAATGGGCGGTATGAGTCTGCTGATGACAGGCTCAGGGGCGGGGGAATTGATTTAGTGCCGCAAAAGCAGGTCAGCCAGGGTGATGGGGGAAAAGATAGGATTATCAGAAAATGGCGGCTCCCTGGTGCTTGTTTTCGCGTGCGTTTAATGGACGAAAACTCGGGTAAGGTCCATAGGAAAGTTTTCTAAAATCGAGCCACTTAGGCTTAAAAAAACATGGCCGACCCATAGGGACAATAACATTTTTTACTAGACCATGGGCCTCATTCCGAGGCTGGAGGTAAGGGTTAACGGTCACCGTTAATGGCAACGGTGACCGTTAACACTTACCTCCGTATTCCGAGTTCCCTTTGCGGGTCCCTCTTTACCTCCTGCTTTTAGCAGGAGTAAATAACGGGACCCGCAAAGTGACCTTGGAGTAAATTACGGCACTGTAATTTACGGTGCCGTAATTTACTCCTTCCCCATTCCCATTGAGCCCTATGGGGGCAGGAATGGGGATGGGGAACCGGTATGGTGAATGGGGACTTACCGGTCCCTCCAACCTTGGAATGGACCGGTAATTACTCCATTCACCATGCCGGATTTCCATGGAGTAAATAGCTCCATGGTTGCTTACCATGGAGCTATTTACTCCATGGTTACCTCCAACCTCGGAATGAGGCCCCATGCCTTTAAGGCCAAGGATACATCTTGCAGCCCTATTCTGGATTAGCTGGAGGGGGAGAGAAGAAGAAGGTATATTAAGGAAGAGGCTGTTGCAGTAGTCCAGCCTAGCGAGAATCAGGGCTATAGAGATAGTGAGCTTCTGGGGGAAAGTGAGGAAAGGGAGGCATATGATGGCAACACTTGCACATGTGGGACTGTACCTTTCATATGGTGGCTATGCCATTCATATGAGGCAGTACATTGCATTAGATGGCATTTCTGAGGCATGTAAGGCTGCGTTTGGTATAAGATGTTATCACCTGTATATGTCAGGCTGTACCTTAGATACTATCACTATTTATTGCATCTTAAATGGATATAACAGGCATGAAATGGCAGTTCTGTATGTAGGAATCAACACGTTTTTTATATTATGGCCACAGCTGGGTAAGTTAGGATGTATTTAGCCTGTGAGTGAGGCTGTAACCAGCATAAATAGCTGTAATTGGACCCATGTGGCTGCACTGGCATGTACATGCAGTGCCCCTGCCTATGTGGGTACAGCTAGGTCTGTCCATGCCAGGGTGCACTGTCATTGTATATGACTAGTATCTAAAATAGTCTTTTATGTGTTTTAGTGACTATTGACTATTTTATTCAACTTGAATACATTTCTTTTTCTACATCCGTAATGTTGCCTCAAGGGAAGTAACTTCCTCTGATGACACCAGGGACAGAGGCCACGTGGCCTCTTCCTTTAATCTCATCATGTGTGTAATGTCGCTGCTGCCACCCCTTTCATTTTTGCTGAATTGTGGGGCACAGAAGGGTTAAAAAGGGATGAAGAAGGAGCAGTGAGATTCCGGGGGCTTAAAGTAAGTCAGAGAGATTTCCTCCCTCGTACACCATGGCCTTGGGAACCTGCCCAGGACTATTACATTATTTTGAGGAGTGGCATAGGGGAGCCACTTAATGGGCCTCATTATGACTGAGGTGGTAGCCGTGCCGGCACGGCTGCTGGCAGAGTAATTTTTTTATCGGCAATTGTAATTGCCCATTGCCCGGTGCTGGTAATTATTACTCCCCATTTCCATGGGAATGGGGAGGCGGTAGCACCAGGTAGACCTGCCAGGCTGACAGGCACCCACGAGCAGACCTCGTAGTTTACCGGTCCGGTAACAATGGTACCGGCAAGCTTACCGGTACCGTTGTTACCGGACCGGCAACCTTGTAATGAGGCCCAATGATACTACTGAAAACTCTTCATCAAATCCACCTTTTTAACAGCCAGATAATTTCTGAAGCATTCTGGGAATAATTCAGAATAAGCTCTCTGTAAACATTTGAATACACTTAGTTATCTTGACAAATGGAGGACAAGGCCATTCTAAGACATCAAGGACTTTCTCAGTTCCCAAAAACGATACAAACGAAGAGCGATTTTAAGACAAATATTCAACAATCTCCTCTCAAATTCAAATTGTTCCGGTTTCTCAGTAAAAATATTCTTAAACAACAATTCTAATAATTCTTGCACATGATCTTGATGTTTTAGAAGAGCAGCAGAATGCATTCAAATATTCCTCTTAAAAGGCGATCAAAAACTGATTAAAAATATCAAAATATCAAAACATTTTCAATCTGTGATCTTTTGAAAAATTCCTGGGGTACTCTGTACCCTACAATGAAGATTACCCCTGCATACTGTGCAGGGAGTCTTGATTCTATTAAAGACACAGAGGCAAGCATTATGCTTCAATCTATTTTCAGCAGTTTAAATAAAATAACTGAAAATGAACCTTTAACTTCTCATTTTCTTTTTTGTTTTTTTGTTTTTTCTGAACTACATTTCCCTCTAAACACAGTCTCTTCTGTATTTCACTATTCTTCCTGTCCCTCTTAAAAATCACTTTCTGGTCTTAACTCCTCCTTTTCGTTGGATGCTCTGAACTGCACCTCAAACTTCGACCTGCTAAAGTGTCCATCCAATCAACGATGAGTCCTTGCCAACTCAGACCGTCCGGCATCTGCAGAGTCTTGCAGCAGCTGCACTTCCAGTCGCTCTGGAGTTACTGGCTCAATTCTCTGCTCAGCCCATCTTCCGGTCCTCACCTGTCAAGACAGAAGGATGTTGTTAGGGAGGAGAATGCACTGCCCTATGTGCCAAAACCAACCGGTTATGCATATAAACATAGACAGTGTATGCTTTGGGTGGGAGATTAATGCTCGCCTCTGTGTCTTTAATAAAATCAAGACTCCCTGCGCAGTATGCAGGGGTAATCTTCATTCTATGTCGAGACCGGAGGTGAGCATTATGCTTGTTCAAAGCTCCCAACGACTGTTTGCGCTATTGATGGCACTGCCTTGAAATAAAATGTCTTAAACGTGCTATCGCTTGCCCCATCTGCTGCCCTCAGTGTATCGCTCAAGGTTGCCCTCAGTATATCGCTCAAGGCTACCACTAATGAGTATGCCTTGGATGCGCCCCAAACTGCGCTAGGTCAATCCCTGCTTGCTGCATAATCTTTCTAACCCATCTAATGATTGCAGCTTTGGCAACTGCTTTGTGGGGCTTCCTGTATGCAATTAGCAACTGTGCACCCCGGCAGGCCGGAGCTCCGCTGTCCTAAGCTCCTATTCGCAAATACATTCTGCTACACTCAATTGAGGCTGCCCTGATAGTTACAGATAAGAAATGGAGGACAAGTTATTTTTCGTCCTTCTAGCTATTGAAAATGTAACACCTTCTGGTCCCTAACATGTTCTAGCTACGTCCAGTGCTTTCACGTCTGGAACCCTCTTTCATGACACCAGGTACAGCAGCAGAGCTAGCTTGCCTGATAACTGAGTTAGCGACAGATATTTGTTTGCTGGCCAGCTTGCTAGGAATCTCAGCACCACGTTCATGTCCCACAAGGATGAGTACTTGGGTTCAGGAGGGGCCCTCAAGTGGGCCCCTCTCATAAGCCTGATCACTGTGTGGGTGTTCCCCTACCAGTGAGCTGGTCACCTGGCTGTGCCCCGTGGAAATGGTGAATCTGTATACCCTCATCGTTCTGAAGGCTTGCCGTCCCTGACTAGGTCTGCTAGAAAGTGCAGGACCTTCACTATAGGGGCAGAAACAAGAGAAAGACTTCTCTTGTGCAGGGTTGTCCATTTGTTCCAAGCCGTGTCGTAGCTCCTTCTCCTGGATGGGGCCCAGGAGTCTGCTATGAGGCCTGCAGCTTGCTCCGAAATGCACGGCAATGTCCATCAGTGCCTGATACCCTGCACATCATCAGGGGAAGAGTCCCATTCACTCTCAGAGGGTGAGATGACCCAACTGGATCTGTGAGTTCTCCTGATGGGAGGATCCTCGAGAAGTCGAGAGCGAGTTTCATCAGGGCTGGAAACCACACTTGTGACTTCCGGAAAGGTGTTATAACTATCTTTGCGCATTCTCTATGTACATTCGCTAGTACTCAGCTGATCATTGCGAAAGGAGTAAAGGCGTAATGCAGATGGCCTTTCCAATCCTGGAGAAACGCATCAGTTCCCTGGGCATTGGGGTCCAGCCGCCAGCTGAAGTATTAATCCATTTGAGCATTCAGCCTCGAGGCAAATAGGTCTGTGTGGAAAGGCCCCCACAGTTGCTCCACTCTCTCGAATGTCTTCACGTCTAGCCTCCAGTCACTGGAATCTGTTAGATATCGAGAGTTCCAGTCTGCTATCACATTGAGTTTTTCTGGGAGATATTCTGCTGTTACTGAGATCCCTGACACCTGGCAGTAGTGGTAGAAGTATTTTGCCAATTCTGCCAGGAGTCTCGATCTCGTACCCCCCAGGTGGCTTATATCCCTAACCATTGAGATATTGTCCATTTTTAGGAGGATGCAGCAATTCGCTCTACCTCTGGAAAATGCTTTCACTGCGAAGGACCCAGCTAGAAATTCTAGAGGGTTTATATGAAGCTGTAGTTCTTGTGAACTTCACTTCCCTCCTGTTTCTAAGGTGCCGCATCTCGCTCCCCAGCCCGCTCTGCTGGCGTCTGATTCCACTACCAGGTCTGGACTGTCTCCGAATATGGCTCTGCCGTTCCAGGCTTCCATGTGCTGCAGCCACCACTCCAGCTCTGTTTTGGATTCCTGTTCCAGGTGTATTGACTGATGATATCTCAGACCCTGCTGCAGATGTATGATCTTCACTCTCTGCAGGGTTCTGTAATTTAGGGGCCCTGGTAAAATGACCTCTGTGGAGGATGCTAACAGACCTACTATTCTCGCTAGTCCCCTGCAGGACACCGTTTGCTTGGAGAAACATACTCTGATCTCTTTCTTTATGTCTGGCATCTTTCTCCCTGGTAATTCCAGAGTTGCTTTCTTGGTGGCTATCACGAAACCTAGGAAGTCTAACCTTCTTGTTGAAGTAACGTCTATTTCTCTCAGGTGATCAGAAACCCTAAAGACTGCAGGGGGTCTAGCACCTAGTTCATCTGTTTTTTCTGGGTTTCCCTCATCTGCTAATAACAGGATATCGTCAAGCTAGACAATCATGCATACCCTTTTCCCTGATGGCCACTGCCACCGGCCTCAGTTTAGTGAAGGCCCAGGGAGCCAACGAGAGGCCGAAAGGCATGGTCTTGAACTGCCATAACCGCTCTTCTCACCAGAATGCTAGATAAGGACGGAAAGACTCTTCTACAGGTATGTTGAGGAAGGCATCTTTTAGGTCCACTCTTGCCAGCCAGTCCCCCTCTCTCGGTATGGCTCTCAGCTGATAAATACTCTCCATTTTGAAGTGCCTGTAAACTAACCAACTGTTCAGCTCTTTCAAGTTCATGACCGGCCTCGTCTTGTCTTTCCTCTTTACTAGGAACATATTGATGATAAAGCGGGGGGATAGATTTCATATTTCTATAGAACTCTTTGCATTCTAGCTGTACTAACTCCTGGTGAAGGATGCGATGCTCTGCACTGGGCATGTGCATAGGGTGCGGGGGCATATCCCGAACTGGTTGTTGCATAAATTCTAACTGCAGTACCCAAGTATCACTTGAAAGCGCTCACCAGCTGTGCCAAATGTGCCCGTCCTGCCCCCCACTGGTGGATAAGCGGTAATTCTCACCTGAGCTTGTGTTGTGCACTCTACTGGCTCCTCTTCCTATGCCCCCTCTGGGAAATCTTCCCCTGGTTGGAATGAAAGAGTCTTGCTGTCTACCTTTCTAGTACTGGACTCTGCCACCCTGAGGTCTTCTCCAGGAGTGAAACCGACCGGCTGAGTGACCTCTATAGCGGCCGGTCCCTGCAAAAACTCTGTTTGGAAATATTTTCCTTATGAAGGCCTGTGCTTTCTCCAATGAGGCGTAGGCACCGCAAACCTCCCATCTCTTTCCCGAATGCTTCTCCGAAGAGTAGGCCTTGTGCTGCTCCGCCTGCTTTGTAATTATCGAGATCGCCCAACTTGGTGTCTATCTTTAGTAGCACCCATCGACTCCTCTCTGAGGAGATGGCGCAGTTTGCATTCCCTAGGAGGCAGACTGCTCTCTGGGCCCAGTTGGCCAGAGTATTGGGTTGATCTCCTCTCCGGTATCCCTAGCTCGTTCTGCTAGGTCCATTATTTTTGCGAGGGGTGCTGTCAAGTCGAGGACTTTCTCCTGACAGCTTTTCTATGAACTATCCATCCCTTTCCTCATATCTTTGGAGGCTTTGGTCACGAACACCAGCATCTTGCGGTCCAATTCCGGGGCCTCGGCCACCTTACCCACAAGCTCTGGTCTCGGGAACTTGGTTCCCATGCGCTGCCTTGTATCCTTGTCTATGGGTTTCCTTACTCTCTGTGCCATGTATTTGGCTTCCCTTGGCAACAGTTGCCAGTCCAATGATTTGGGGATTCTTATCAGATCCGGGTTGAACATGTCAGATATCTCGAGATCCTCTACCTCTATGTGTTTCTCTTTTCTCTATCTCTTACCGCTGGTGGGCTTCTCCCACTCTTCATCTGTCTTATTATCTTGCAGTATCAGGTGACACTTCGGCTGAGTCGACTTCGTGTTCACCCATATTGTCTTCCCATGGGGTGGGCGTCCAGAGGCATGGCACTGCAGATGGTTGTAGGAATGCATTCCTCAATTTGCTAAAAGCATCGGCTGCTCCTGTGGCCTCTGTGCTTGCATCGTAATGGTGACCCAGAGGAAGAAGAGGTTTTCCTCTTCCCAGTCTCATTACCCCCTTGAAGGCCTACTTGTTGGTGGCCCTAGTGGACGTGCTGATCCTCTCAGATCTGGTGCTCCATTTCAGACCTAGTAGTGTCTCAAAGTGGCCATTCTTTCTTGTGTTGGTTCAACCCCCTACGCCACGGCATCCACTAAAGAGCTCTGCAGCCCCTCTTTAAAACTAAGTGCTATATCCTGCACCTGCTCTTCCTCCTCCCAGTGGTATTCCGACATTTTGAGGTGTAAGCTGCTGTGTGTCAAATGCCTGAATCTGCAGGCTGAAGTGCACGTCTACAACTGTCACGATGCCTGCCCCCGGAAAGCCAGACCAGGCCCAGCAACCCCGGAAGCAGGCATCATGCCACTTGAAGCATGCCCAAAAACCCCAGTTAGGGGCTATTTGGCTACAGTCCTGGCGCCTATGGCGCCAGGCTCACAAGAATAAAGTCAGTCCTGGCGCCATGGGCGCCAGGCTCATTACAGAAAACTTACCTGATGCAGACCATGCTGCATACCTACCTGATGCAGACCATGCTGCACGAAGCCACAAGCCAAATGAGGCTTAGAGGGACTATTTTACCTCAGGGACTCCTTTCCTCTCGGGTGGGGCTGTGGAAGAATACTTACCTGGGACTTCTTCCAAGGCTATTTAAGCCACACCCGGACAGCACCACGTGCTTCGCGTTATTCTGCGTGCTGCAGCGTAACGCTCACCGTGTCTTCAGCAGCTCCAGTCTTCAGCCACGCCCGCTTCAGCCCTGGGACACCTGGAACAAGAAAAGGAGAAGGAGAAGAGGTCAGAACAAAACCCTTACCTGAATCCTTGATCCAGCACATCGTCGATCTGGAAGAGAGAAGCCTTCACAGGTGCGTTGCCACGCACCTCGCAGCGCCGCGCTGAACTCACCATCCGGGGCTGCATTCCTTTACTCCATCGCGAACCCAGCCTCTCCAGGCCATTCTTCAACACCTGGGGGAGACAAGAACAAATAGGTGAGCAAGGGCAATACAAACCACCCCCAAAGACTTACCTGATTACCACAGGGGGGTACTCACATCATCTCGGGTCGGCGCAGTCAATCCTGCATCACCGCCGCACCCCGGCCCCTAAGGGGATAACAAGGACAATACAACCTACCCCCAAAGACTTACCTGATTACCACAGGGGGGTACTCACCTCATCTCGGGTCAGCGCCGTCAATTCAGCATCACCGCCGCACCCCGGACCCTAAGGGGAAAAAACAAGGACAATACAACCTAACCCCAAAGACTTACCTGATTTACCACAGGGGGGTACTCACCTCATTTTGGGTCGGCGCAGTTAATTCTGCATCATCGCTGTACCCCGGCCCCAAAGGGGAGAACCACAATAGACTTACCAGGATCTTACCAATTGCCACTTGGAACTCTTCTAGTGGTTTAAATCTGCAACCTGCAAGGAATCTGGCAGAGTGAAGATCAGACTTTTAAACTCTTACGAACGATTGAACTTTAGAGTCGCCAATTCCTCCACGCCAGTGAAGTAACAGGTCGTCTACGCGCCCCTGCGCTCGACGCAGGATGTAGTGCTCACCTTTCCAAATCATCAGGTGAGATTAAGAAGGGACTTCAGGAGTGTTCTGTGGGCAGACAAGGGGAGTGGGAAGGCAGGTTAACGCTCAGATTACGGGAGGTTAATTCCCCTTCTCCATTGCAGAAAGATATTCGTACAAGTCCAACAAACAAAGCTAAGTGGGTCTGTCCAGTCTGTCATCTCGGCTCTACGTGCTACTCTGGTGGAAGCAACAGCGGGCCAGTCCAGATCGACGCCCCCGTGGGAATCAGGTGAGCGTAACAGAATGCGAAGCCAACCCACAAATGCCCACCTGGGCGTCATGGAGACCTCGGAAACTGATCAGTTGGCCCAATTAATAGGGTCACTAAGGGCCGAAGTGCATTCCGCCCGCCAGGAAACCAATGCCCTCAGGAGGGAATTGATAGTATCAAAAGAACGAACTGATGCCAGCCCAGCTCCGGTGCCACCGAGTAACCTGGTGCAGATAAACCTTCCTGGAGCCGTTCCCTTGGCTCAACCTGAACGCTTTGCTGGAGACCCAAAAAGGTTTGCTATATTCATGAATCAATGTCGCTTACACTTTTTATGTAGACCTGGAGCTTTCCCAAACGATCAGGCCAAGGTAGCTTTTGTACTGCCATATCTCAGCGGCAGTGCAGCAGACTGGTCCATTCCGCTAGTAAATCAGTATGACCCGATTCTTCGAGATTGCCAAGGTTTTCGAACAAGCATGGAAAGACTGTTCGTCCGACATTCCCAAGGACAGGCTTTGGATAACAAACTTTTATCCTTACGGCAAGGTAATCAGGATCTTTTATCTTACATTGCAACTTTCAATAGATTAGTTGTGGAAACCGAATGGCCTGAAGCCAAGCGAATTACATTATTCCATCAAGGGCTTCGGGGAGAACCCAAGGATGTTTTAGCCCAAGTCGTGAACCCGCCTCTAGACTGTGCTGAATATATAGATTTGTGGTCCAGTTAGATCACAGACTTCAAACCAGAAAGGCTGATCGAACCAAGTTTGAAAACAGGGTCTTGGTTGAAACCTACGTAAGCTCTAAGGGGGTAGATGCCTCAGAACCCATGCAAATCGGGCGGGGGTTAGAGGACCCTTAACCCAAAAGGAAAGAGAAAGAAGACGGCAACAGCAATTATGTCTATATTGCGGAGCTACTGGTCATTTCCTTCGGAACTGCCCTGTAAAACCACTCAAGAAAACTATAGGAGCAGCAGATGAAAACCACTTGAAACCTTACTCGGGAAACGACCACGCTCGGCAAGCGTAGAGGTCAGCTTGCCGAGCTTAAAGAAGGACACTCTGGCCTCACATTTCACCATACCCATGGTCCTTATAGATCCAGAGCAGCCATCACGCATGCACGCGGTAAAGGCGTACGTAGATAGTGGAGCCATAGGAAACTATTTGAACTGCGGATTGGCTTCCAGGATGAATCTATCTCTCACCCGAAAGACCTCTGCCAATGTTGTCACCACTGTTGATGGAACTGAAATTGCCTCTGGGCCCGTAACTCATTCCACTGCAGAGATGACATTGCTGGGTCAGGATGGACACCGAGAGGTTATGGTGTTTGATTTAATCAAGGCTCCACAGTTTCAACTGATACTGGGAATCCCTTGGTTGGAAAAACACAATCCCTGTATTGATTGGCGAGAGAAGAGACTTACCTTCCCAGAATGTGCTAACACCTGTTACCCAACGAGAACTTTAAATTCAGTACTGGCCCCAATAATCCCAGCTGCCATACAATTTCCTGCTGAATACCAAGACTTTCAGGATGTCTTTCAAAAGGAGCAGTCAAACACCTTACCACAGCACAGATCGTATGATTGTCAAATAGATCTCATACCAGGAGCACAACCACCTTGCAGCACAATCTATGCCCTCACGGAACCTGAAAATCTCCACTTGCGCCAGTACCTAGACCAGTATCTTGCTAATGGCTTCATCCGCCCATCCAAGTGTCCTGCATCTTCCGCTTTGTTCTTCGTGCCTAAAAAGGAAGGCGACCTTAGAACATGCATTGACTACCGCGCACTGAATCAGATAACTATCAAGAATCGATACCCATTGCCTTTGATCCCTGAACTACTAGACCAGGTAAAGAACGCTTGTATATACACAAAACTAGACCTTCGGGGGGCATATCATTTGGTACGCGTCAAAAAGGGTGACGAATGGAAGAGTGCTTTTCGCACTAAGTACGGATTATTTGAGTACCAGGTGATGCCTTTCGGACTGTGTAACGCACCGGCGGCCTTCCAGTTCTTCATGAACGATGTCTTCCAAGAGCTCATCAATGTTTGTGTAGTCGTTTACATCGACGATATCTTAGTATACTCCCTATCAGAATCCGATCATGTAAAGCACGTCCGAGCAGTCCTAGAGAAGTTACGCCAGTATAAGTTATATGCTAGACTGGAAAAGTGCATCTTTCACACTACAGAAGTAGAGTTCCTTGGATTTATTCTGACCCCAAAAGGAATCCGGATGGATACACGTAAGGTGGACGCAATTCTTAATTGGCCTTCACCAAGCTCAGTCAAAGGAGTTCAAAGCATGCTCGGCTTTGCCAATTTCTACCGCAGGTTTATCCCGGACTTCTCACACATTGTACATCCCATTACAACACTATTGCGAAAGAATAAACACTTTGCATGGACAGAAGAAGCCGAGAACGCCTTCCAAGAGTTAAAAAAGAAATTCACGTCCGCTCCTGTATTACGACACCCGCGCCCAGAGCTTCCCTACATAGTGGAAACAGATGCATCCAGTTCAGCTATGGGAGCAGTGCTCTCCCAAAAGGATCCCGAAACTAACCAGCTGCACCCAGTGGCGTTTTGGTCAAGAAAGTTTTCGGCTCCCGTATTAAATTATGCCATAACCGACAAGGAGCTGTTGGCCATCAAGTCTGCCTTCAAGGCTTGGCGGCACTATCTGCTGGGCGCCAGACATACCATTACGGTCATCACTGATCACCGCAACTTACAATACCTAAAGGTAGCCGAGGCCCAATCTTCACACCAACTCCGTTGGGCATTGTTCTTCGCCGAGTTTGATTTTGTAATAACCTATCGACCAGGTTGTAAAAATGGAAAAGCTGACGCCCTGTCCAGAAATGGAATGGGAGAAACAGAAAGAGCTTTAGAACCTGTACCCATAATTCCCGAACAGAGGATCCTTGGTCTGACATCCATACACTCTCTGGAGGACATTCAAGAAAGGGTCCATCAACTCTTTGATTCCGATGCCTTACAGGGCTGGGCAAGGAAAGGTCCAGAGTATTCTATCACCAACAATCTACCTTATTACCAAGGCCGGCTATTTCTGCCACTAGAGGAACTACAGAAACTTGTCATTTCTCATTACCATGACACCTTGATGGAAGGGCATCCTGGCATTGCAAAAACTGAAGCCAAAATCAAGAAACAGTTTTGGTGGCCCACCTGGTTAAAAGATGTCAAGTTGTTTGTCATGTCTTGTGGCATTTGCGCTCAAAATAAAGGGGAAAAGAAAAAACCCGCTGGATTTTTACAACCATTAGACATACCACCTACTCCTTGGCATACCTTGTCATTAGACTTTATCACAGATTTACCCCCGTGCAACGGTTATAACACCATTCTAGTTATTGTAGATCTTTTTTCTAAAATGGCCAATTTCATTCCTTTAAAAGGAATACCTTCAGCTTCAATCCTGGCCAAGGAGTTCCTTGAAAATGTTGTCCGCCTACATGGCTTTCCTTCCGTGTTAATTTCGGACCGGGAAGTCAATTTATTTAACATTTTTGGAGGAAGTGCTGCCAGCTGGCACAAATTGATGTTAGGCTTTCAACCAGCCACCATCCCCAGACCGACGGTCAAACAGAGAGAACCAACCAGACTCTTGAGCAATACCTACGTTGTATGCTACATCAATCTGAGGGGGATTGTAAAGACATTCTTTGGATCACCGAGTATGCATACAATAATTCTGTACACTCAGGAACTAAACAAAGCCCTTTTTTTACCATATATGGTCACCATCCTCGAACCTCAGATTTAGATTCTCCCCAGCATTTAGAGATGCCCGCGATGGACCATCTCCACGCTGTTATCACACAAGCCTTTAAAGAGGCGACTGCACATTTACAAAAGGCTAAGGATAAATACAAGAAGGATGCTGATCAACACAGGAGTGAAGCACCGCAATACCAAGTAGGGGACCAAGTATGGTTAGCCACCAAGTACTTACCACTCAAGGGAACACAAACTTTTAACCCCAGGTATTTGGGACCTTATTCTATTAAGGCTATAATTAACCCAGTGGCCGTCAAGTTGGACCTGCCTGGTCATATGCGTGTTCATCCTGTTTTTCACGTGTCTCTTTTGAAGCCTGTGCAACCAGGAACTAGGCTAACCACCCCACCTGAACCTATCCTCATAGACGGAGAACCCGAATTCAAAGTCAAGAATATCTTGGACTCTAAAAGGGTGAGATCAAAACTCTTCTATCTCATTGATTGGAAAGGTTATGGTCCACAAGAAAGATCTTGGGAGCCTAGTGACCATGTGCATGCACCTCAATTAGTGAAAAGGTTCCACCAAGAATTTCCAGACAAACCTAGGCTGAGAGGGAGAACAGCTTTAGGAGGGGCCTTGAGGGGGAGTGCTGTCACGATGCCTGCCCCCCGGAAAGCCAGACCAGGCCCAGCAACCTCGGAAGCAGGCATCATGCCACTTGAAGCATGCCCAAAAACCCCAGTTAGGGGCTATTTGGCTACTGTCCTGGCGCCTATGGCGCCAGGCTCATAAGAATAAAGTCAGTCCTGGCGCCATGGGCACCAGGCTCATTACAGAAAACTTACCTGATGCAGACCATGCTGCATACCTACCTGATGCAGACCATGCTGCACGAAGCCACAAGCCAAATGAGGCTTACAGGGACTATTTTACCTCAGGGACTCCTTTCCTCTCGGGTGGGGCTGCAGAAGAATACTTACCTGGGACTTCTTCCAAGGTATTTAAGCCACACCCGGACAGCCACACGTGCTTCACGTTATTCTGCGTGCTGCAGCGTAACGCACACTGTGTCTTCAGCAGCTCCAGTCTTCAGCCACGCCCGCTCCAGCCCTGGGACACCTGGAACAAGAAAAGGAGAAGGAGAAGAGGTCAGAACAAAACCCTTACCTGAATCCTTGATCCAGCACATCGTCGATCTGGAAGAGAGAAGCCTTCACAGGTGCGTTGCCACGCACCTCGCAGCGCCGCGCTGAACTCACCATCTGGGGCTGCATTCCTTTACTCCATCGCGAACCCAGCATCTCCAGGCCATTCTTCAACACCTGGGGGAGACAAGAACAAATAGGTGAGCAAGGGCAATACAAACCACCCCCAAAGACTTACCTGATTGCCACAGGGGGTACTCACCTCATCTCGGGTCGGCGCAGTCAATCCTGCATCACCGCCGCACCCCGGCCCCTAAGGGGAAAACAAGGACAATACAACCTACCCCCAAAGACTTACCTGATTACCACAGGGGGGTACTCACCTCATCTCGGGTCAGCACCGTCAATTCAGCATCACCGCCGCACCCCGGCCCCTAAGGGGAAAAAACAAGGACAATACAACCTAACCCCAAGGACTTACCTGATTTACCACAGGGGGGTACTCACCTCATTTCGGGTCGGCGCAGTTAATTCTGCATCATCGCTGTACCCCGGCCCCAAAGGGGAGAACCACAATAGACTTACCAGGATCTTACCAATTGCCACTTGGAACTCTTCTAGTGGTTTAAATCTGCAACCTGCAAGGAATCTGGCAGAGTGAAGATCAGACTTTTGAACTCTTACGAACGATTGAACTTTAGAGTCAATACTGGAACTCGCCAATTCCTCCACGCCAGTGAAGTAACTGGTCGTCTACGCGCCCCTGCGCTCGACGCAGGATGGCGAGCTCACCTTTCCAAATCATCAGGTGAGATTAAGAGGGGACTTCAGGAGTGTTCTGTGGGCAGACAAGGGGAGTGGGAAGGCGGGTTAACACTCAGATTACGGGAGGTTAATTCCCCTTCTCCATTGCAGAAAGATATTCGTACGAGTCCAACAAACGAAGCTAAGTGGATCTGTCCAGTCTGTCATCTCGGCTCTATGTGTTACTCTGGTGGAAGCAACAGCGGGCCAGTCCAGATCGACGCCCCCGTGGGAATCAGGTGAGCGTAACAACAACTCAGTGTGCATGCCTTTGTAAATTGGGGCTTGCATCTTCAACTTGTGTGAAGCACTGAGTGCTTCTGGCTCCTTTTTACTCCTGGGAGCGTTCTGATGAGGGATCTGCACCTTTGTCTTTGAAGCCTTAATCAGAGCTGATTCGAGCAATGGACATTCCCCAATTGGGGGCTGGGGCTGCAATTTCGTGCTTATCACTGCACAATATTCTTATACATTTCTCTGTCGCTTGTGTGATGGGCTGGAGCTGGCCTTGCCTACTCAAAGGTGGGGGCTAACTCTGAGCCATATTCACTGCAAAGCCTGTGGGTTGGGTTCGCTCTGCCTTCGGCAAGGCTCCACCCTGCAAAGATGGGGGCCCCTCAAGCTCTTTCAATACTCTGTCGCTCGCATGACGGGCTAGAGCTCCACCCCTGCAAAGGTGGGTGTTACCTCATGCTCTGAGTCTCGTTTGAGCCTCTTCAGCAATGTCCGAGATAGCACCCTGCCCGAGTACCGGGCTCGCCTTGCACTCCCTCCTCCTCTACGACACGGGGAGCTCCGGCGTGCTTATTATGAAGCACGGGCTCCCGCGATGACAGATCACCTGAAAATCAATTCTGGATCCCTACTACAAGATTCTAGTTCATAATGAATAACATAATGAATTACCAGTAATGTATGCCTTCTTGTATGAAAGCGTGTTTAAACTCTATGCTGCGCTCCTATTCTATGCAGTATATATACATATATATTTATATTTGAAGAATGCTCTATAGTGAGTAAGTGGACTTATCTTGCTGAGAAGCAGGAGAATAAGAGGAGGAGTTGAGAACAGGAGGTGACTCATAAGAGGGACAAGAAGGACAGTGAACTACAGAAGTGTTTAGAGGGAAATGTAGTTCAGAAAAAAAGAAAAAGAAATTAGAAGTTAAAGGTTCATTTTCATTTATTTTGTTGAAACTGCTGAAGAGTAGATTAAAGAAGTTGAAGCATAATGCTCCCCTCCGGTCTCGACATAGAGTGCATTGCGACACACGCAATATCTAAATTATGATCACTTCCAGATCTTATTTGCAAAAGATGATAAGTTCCTCGAACGCCAGGTTTTGTAAAAATGGCTGCATCTTACACAGAATAATACATCACTGAGCTTAGGTAAAGGGTAACAATCATTAACTCTTATATTATTCCAACCCCATTATTGCATACATAGACGCTATTCCATTAAAGTTCAATAATTGCAAATGATTACCCAGTGATATGACTTTAACTATGTCACTAGGTACATTTTACTGAAAATGGGCCACTAACTTTTTTCCCCATGTTTTCCGACAACAGGTCCACATGCCAAACTGGAACACAGCAGTCAAGTTCAAATCTTACTCCCTTCAATAAGGAAAAGAATGAGCAAAGGCCTGTCTATGAAAGCATCAAGACGGCCCTCCACAGGAAGTTCTGTAAAACCCCAGCACAGTATCTCAAGAGCTTCAGAGAGCTTGGAAAGAAAATTAGGCAGACATTTGAAACATTCACACACTTGTTGAAATATCTGAACGGGTGGGTGGCTGGTGACAGAGTTGACACATTTAAAGGGATGTACAATTTGATTGAGTGTGAGCATCTATTGAAGAATTCTGTATCCCTACTACAAGATTCTAGTACCTAATGAATAACATAATGAATTACCAGAAATGTATGCCTTCCTGTATGAAAGTGTGTTAAACTGTACGCTGCGCTCCTATTCTATGCAGTACATATATATTTATATTTGAAGAATGCTCTATAGTGAGAAAGTGGACTTATCTTGCTGAGGAGCAGGAAAAGAAGAGGGGGAGTTGAGAGCAGGAAGTGACTCATAAGAGGGACAGGAAAGACAGTGAACTACAGAAGATACTGGGCCTCATTATACGGTAGGCGGCAACCTTGGAATAGGGCGGTAAATCCCCTTTCCACCAAGGCGGTGCAAGTATTTTTCCGGCATGGACTAAGGTGCTAATAGCACCTTGGTCCTCCGCCTACCGTGTAATGAGGCCCACTGCCTTTTATCATTCGTTAATAATGGTATTTTCGCTGGTTTGCAACCAACCAACGATCCATGACCTTGCGGAGATAAACCTGCTTTCCGTTCACATTATCAAAATTGGACAAGGAGGTTTATAATTTGCTTGTGTATCTAATCTGTTATGATCCCATCTGGTATACTAGAGGCACTGGGCGGATTGATGGTTTAGAAACCGATATTCATCCCTGGACCATTGGTGCCCCGGAAGTTGATTCATCAGAGTTGGGCAGTTTTTGGACACTCTAGAGAAGTCCTAGACTGAAGCTTAAGGAGGAGAAAAGGTTTGGAAAAATACATGAGTAAGAAACAACAAGGCATCCTCAAACTCCTACAAGTTCTCATAATTTCCAAACCATACTCATGCCAGACAGCAACTATCTGCCAACCAACCCTTCTACACCTGATAATAATGTAAGCTACAATGTTGCAGTTTCCGACATAGAAGAAGACATTATGTGCAGGAAGTTCCTAAATCTACAAGGCAAGGTCAAGGAGCTTCCTCTAGCTTGCTAGTAAATCTCCCAATGGAAAGTGTAGCCATTTCCAGGATTCTGGAGCAGGCCTAAGACCGCTACATATGCTATAGGCGCCCCAACACAAGCAAAGAACAGCCCTTCCTCAATGAGAAGGTTCATTTGGAACATACAAAAATTAGAAAAAGGAGAATTGTGTTCCAGTCTGGATGAAAAATAGATTAAAATCCCTATTAAATGATGGAAGACTGGTCATCAAGGAGGCCAAAGAATGGTGCTGTGAACACTGAGGTACTATTGAACGTGCAAGGTTTAGGGCCTCATCAGGGGTTGGGCGGTATCCTGGCGCTAATTTCCCCAGGATACTGCCCAATGCTATTAGCGTTACGACGACTCGGTCCGGTGCAATTTGTACCAGATCCCGAGTTGCGGTGGGGAGGTAAATCCCCATTGCCATTGTGTCCCAATGGGGATTTTCTGACGTTATTAGTTCCGGTGCAATTACCGCTGTGCTAATAGTGCTGAAAAAGAATGGAAAATGGTGAATTTTACCTCCAACAAAAGGCTGGAGGCAAAACTCACATTTTCCGCCCAACTCGAGATTAGGCAGAGTGGTAAATGCGGCGGTAATAGCATTACTGCCGCATTTTACCACATTTTACCGCTCCGCCCAACTTGTGATGAAGCCAATAGTGCGTCCCAACTATATTAGGCCTCTTGTTGTCAAGCTCTGCCTGAGAGCTAGTTTGAATTGACGGAGCACTTCCAAGTCTAGAAACCTCATTGTAGTTGGATGTGGAACAAATAAACCTGTAGTTTCTGCAAATGTTGAGCTGCTCAAAGAGAGATTCGGCCTCATTACAAGTCTGGCGGTCCAGAAATAAAGGTGTCTATAGCATTGTACCGGCTCCCTTTCCAGATGCCAGACTATGAGTATGCCTGCAGGGGCCGTTACTCCCGGCTGGTCTGACCTTCTGGGAGCACCGGCCCTTTTATGGATGGTTTCCATGGAAGCACTGGCACAGTTAGCAGTGATTCGGGTGCTTCTCTGTCCCGGAATGGGAACATACAGTTCCTGCTGCCGAATATCCCGGTGGCACTGAGTGAATGACAGCCAAAATGGCAAAAAAACAAGCAAGATTGCTTAAACCCTTTTCTCCAAATTCTTGTCAATGATTTTGTTTTTATTCATGCCCACATCCTTTTAACTGCAAAGCACAAGGGTAAAGCAAATACAATAAAATTCTCGTTTTTAGAGCTATGTCTACCGTCCCGTTTCCCCTTTTTGTGTTATATTTTCACCCACACAACATGCTTGTTTAACCCTTGTTCATTCCCTGCTCTTCCTTTCACTTCTTACTGTCTGTGCTCTTCCCCATCTCCCAGCTGCCCCGACTCAGAAATACTCTTTGTAGCGCAACAAACTGGCTGTGCTACGAAAGTGGCACCTTAAATTAAGAGTTAGGTATACTACTGCGCTTAAGTACTATTTTCAAATGGACACATTGGGGTGTGAGAGTGGCAGTGGAGTGGTCTGCCGTGGTCCCTACAGCAAACTGGAGTGTTTTGACCAGCTCTTTTGTGGAAGCGGTTCCCTGAAGCTCGAGCTGCTTGTTTCCTTCATAAAACGCTCACATATGCAAACGAGAGTGGGGGTGGATTGGTCTGCCGTGGTCCCTACAGCAAATTGGTGTATTTTCACCTGCTCTTTTGTGGCAGCAGTTCCCTGAAGCTCAAGCAGCTTGTTTCCTCCATAAACCGCTCACATGCGCGAAGCGTGGCGGTGGAGTAATCTGCCATGGACCCTACAGCGAATTGGAGTCTTTTGTTTGTTTGTTTGTTTATTGAATTTATAAAGCGCACCAGACCCAGGAGTAGCAGGGCGCAGCAAGGTTATGCAAGGCTTACAAGGTTACACCAGCTTTTCACCAGCTCTTTTGTGGAGGCGGTTCCCTGAAGCTTGAGCTGCTTGCTTCCTTCATAAACTGCTCACACACACGAACGAGAGTGGCAGTGGAGTGGTCTGCCATGGTCCCTACAGCAAATTGGAGTCTTTTCACCAGCTCTTTTGTGGCGGCGGTTCCCTGAAGCTCGAGCGGCTTGTTTCCTTCATAATCTGCTCACACAGTCTGCGTTGGAACCGGGGCGAACCGGAGCCACAGGATCTCATTTTGCAATCTGCTGGATGCCTGAACTGTACTGTTTGCACCAACTCATTCATTTCACAGAGCTCGAGTCTGCTGCTTCGTTTACTTCCTGCAAAGGCTACCTTCTGGACCACGTAGTTAGTACTTGCTGCGCTCGGCTCGATCTTCGCTCTCATGGAGTGGACATCTAATTCAGCATCAGCATGAAACATGCAGCAAACTGCTAATATGGGCTACAAAGCACCTCAGTGCGTGCTGCTAAAAGACCCAAAAGCCCGGAAGCTATGGTCAAGTCTTCATAGAAGGATCATCCTGATATTACAACGGGCACTTAATCTACTATCACCGACTTCCTTAACACTTTGACACCTATTCCTGGCTCATCCAATTGGTCTATTACCTCCTCCCCAGCGACCCACTGTTGCAACCTCTTCACCTACGATAGACAACAACCACTCCCTGGCTCTGTGCTCCACTCTTGCAAAAGAACAGCGGGAGACCAAGCAAGCTTTATCTATGATTGTTGATGTGATCCCAGAAAATTCCTCCTCACCTCCTAAATTGGCCTGTTTGAAAAACCCAAAGAAGGCAAATAAGGTCTTTCACCACACAAAAGAAAAATTGCAAGAAACCGTTCTCCTATCAATCCAAGACTTGGCAGGAACACAGAGGAGAGTGATTGGGATTATGAAGAACTTTCTCTCTCACCTCTACCTAGTGACCGGACCTCTGTTCATGTACCTTCTGTGTCCCTCCTCCCCCCAGCAGTGAGCAGGACAAAGACAATCCCTGACAAAGAGAAGAAGGTGGCAACCAAAGCTAAATCCTGATTTCAGTCTGGGCCTTTCGCCCCCACTTGGCCACCAAGCAGCAAGTAGCAAGTCTTTAGTAACACGTACTCTATCTCACGGCACGGTCAGACAAGCTCACCTGCACGGCCCAATGGATAACTGGCTACAGGTCTCCTCAGTGCAGCTTGCGAATGCTACTTTGCCCTAGGTGGCCCTTACCTGCGCACCACTTTCTGTCATTATGTGCTGGGCCCCTCCACAACATACTGCTGCTGCTTTGCACAGCAGAGCATTAATCTCTAGGCAGGCCTCCACTCCATCTTTGTACATTCCTGTGCAAGGCAGCTGCAATTTCCTCTCAATTTCACAGCAGGGAAACTGCCACGAATGAAAACAATAGATCACTAGGCAAATGGGCTAAGCTGGAGGAACTCCGCCCAACAAACTGCAGCCCGTTCCTAAATAGGAGAATTGTCTTGGGAATGTTTTCGCAAATTGCCAGTCTGAGCCTGCTATATTGCACTGACATTACCTATATAGAACTGCCTAAGTTTAGTAGCTCGTCTACTTGAGTAATACTTGAGTTTGTTTCTCATTTGATGGTCGCCTTGCTGGAAACTAGTGCTAATGAACTTGAGCTCTTGGCCTTCAGATTGACAATATGCAGGAAGCAGCACACGCCTAGGCAAGGAGTGGCACAAGACCCATGGTTTTCCTCTGCTCCTTGGACAAACACCACAGCCACCTCAGCCTTTACTTCTCATTCTACTATCTTCCCATACTTTCATTACTGCTGGCCTCTTGTATCCACTCTGCCAACAACTTAGTGTCGGAGGGGTCCGCTGTCCAGTGCTTCTGTGAATCAATCGTTGGGTCTCGCAAAAATGACCTCGTCTGATGTTTTTCTTCTGAAATGAAACATTGGTTACTGCCAATCTCTGCATTTATGGCTACAGTATTCTTTGCAACCCAGCAAGGGCATCTTGAAGAGATGGTGAAACCCAGTGGTGGGCTTGCCATTGGTGCGCGCTCCAATCTTAATCTCGTCCCTTTCTCAGCAGAGGGCCTCCTTCCTCAAGTTCTTTCAGGTTCTTTATCTTTGCTTGAAACTAAGGAGTACGTTCTGATTGCTAATGTGTACGATCCCCCAGATGGCACTTCAACCCAAAAAATACACTGTTTGATTGAGAAAATTCTATGTTTATTGTACAGTAGTGATCCTGCCAGCATGGTTTTGATTTCTGGTGAGTTTAATGTGCATGTTCTGCATTTGCTAATGCCTAATCATACTGAAGATGAAATGCATGCCTCTGACACACTGTATACTGCTGGTGAGACTGCCCGTCTTGGCCCTCCTTCTTGGGCCGTCATGATCTAGCCTGTTCGACATTCACTTGGTCCAATGGTCACTCCAAATCACTTATTGACGATGTGGTGGTCAACAGCAATATGCTTAATCGATGTTCTCAGCTGTCCATCACACACAACATCATGAGTGACCATGCTACACTCACTTGGAATTCTGTTTTGGGACATCTCAGTGTGACATCCCATTGCATACCAGTGGTGAGGGTGAACTGTACTGGGAATCGTATTGTCTGGTCGGCAAGAATGACTGCCAAGATATCATCGTAGCTAACCAGGACCATTTAAAGACCTGGCTATCACTACACACATGGGACATTGAAACCCGTATTGCTAAATCAGCACATACGATAACTACACAGAGCTCTTATATGTTCAGAAATAGGACTGGGCACTTTCTGACCAACTTTGACCCCTTAATCCATAAAATAAAAATCCTTTATCATAGGGCAAGGGCTCAGGTCAGAAGTCAACTTTTGCTCACCTGCAACGAGAAGCAATCCCAGCTCCTCAGCTCAGCAACTTGCTACAAAATGTGCTTATCTCAAAATGAATCCTCCCTAAACAGTGCCCATCGGCTTTCTATGTTTCGTAGACTTAGGGCTATTGATAAATGCCGATTTTGGTCTAATTTTAGGGAACGTCTGGCAGAACCTGCCCCGAGTGAATGAAATCCTATCTCTGAATATCAGTGGAAGGAGCATATCCGGAAACTCTATTTTTCTGCGAATGAGGACACTCGGGACATTGCCGCTGAGGTCCCTTCTACTCGCTTTTTGGGAGAGGATTGTGATATTGCAGATGTACTCCACGTTATCGGCAAACTAAAACCATCTTGGGCACCTGGCACTGATGGCATGGCCTGAACCCTGAAAGCTTGTCCTATCTTCTGGGCAAAAGTACTATTGGAATAGTTTCGTCACATTGAGCTCTGTGGGCAGATTCCTGACAGTTGGCTAAAGCCTATTTTGATTCCTGTGTACAAAAAAGAGGAAGGCGAAATGCATCAAATTATAGACTCTTGCAATGTTGGACTCCAGCATGCAGATATTCTCTTCCATTCTGCTCGCCAAGCTCAATAGGTAGGCTCTGGGAAGAGACCTCCCTAAACCCTTCCCAACTGGTATTGGGAACTCACATGGAACAGTAGACAATATTTGCACTATTCAATCCCTCATGACTGACACCACCTGTTGCCCTGGGTCTAATCTTTACTGTTGCCTGATTGACTTTAGTAAAGCCTTCAGCCTGGTGTCCCGCCCACTCCTTTGGGTTAAGTTTGCTGACTGGGAGATTGATCTGCACTTATTACATTTCCTAAAACTTCTGAACACTAAGACGATGGCTACTGTGCATCTTATCCAAGAGGGAGCAACAACTGCACTGATTGAGACTAACCTGGGACTGAAGCAAGGGTGTGTGTTTGCACCCCTGCTTTTTAATCTCTACATTGCTAGCTACTTAGATGTAGCAGGAACCCTTCCTCCTAGGGTAAACAGTGTACCCACCACTTGGCTTGGGAATGCCAATGATATTGTTCTTTTCAGTTAGACCCCTATCGGACTTCAGCACTCGACAGACGCATTGACTGTCTTTGCACATGCTAACCACATGATGATTAACACCAGCAAAACAAAAGTCACGTGTCTTGGGGGTTCTCTTTTCAGAAGTTGAGGAGTGAGACATTGGAAGTAGTTGACAGGTATGTTCACTTGGGAATCCGCTGAAGCTCAGCACCTCTTACCGCTTTATTCAGGATTATGTTACCACCAAGACTTGGAAGAAGTGGTTGACTGCAAAGCGCAGCACCAGCTTAATTCCATCAATACTGTATAGTCTACAGGCACTTCCCTGGAGTTTGGTGAAATGGCTTGATGGGTTTCAGGCCAAAATGTTACGGCCTATGATGACCCTTCCGAGCTCAGTTCCTGGTGAAGCGCTGAGGATGGAATTTGGTATTTATTACCTCTCCTCATCCTGGCTTGTTCAGCGTACCATCCTCTATCTCAGACTGACTTAGCCTGGGTGTGGTGTTAACAAACTCCGCAACATTTTGGGCTTTGGAAAACATGATCATAAGAGTACCTTTTTCATGCGTGAATTGGTATGTTCAGCTAACTTTCCTTTGAAGGCATTGGCCATACCTTTGGCCCTTGCCTGTGACCTTCCCAGCATAGAACACATTGTAAATTCGAAGTCTAGAGTCTGGGATAGAATATGCAACTTGGATAAGCTTGGCACGACGAAGCGCTATAAGCCCTTTTCGACACAAAGCTTCAAGTTCAGCCTAGTGGCTGGCTACCTTACCAAGCCTTGCTCCCCGGCACTAAGAAGGTTTATAGTATATCTGTGCTTTAATTTACTACCCACAATGGAGTTTCAGGGGGCCTGGCAGAATATTCCGATTGATCAAAGACTTTGTCGGATCTGTGGTGGAGAAATAGAAACCAATCGTCACATACTGACCATGTGCCCTGGCTTACCATCCATGTACATGAAGAGCTACGGAAAATGTGTACAACAAATAGATCATGTTGTGACTGATCAATTCTAGAATGCTTTGTATAGTGCCTCATCACTAGTCATCAAAGCTGCTGCCTTTCATCTCTGGAAGGCTGCTTTGAAACTACTGTCCTGAGTCGATTTGAAGAAGTGCTCTATTTGCACATAATTTATTTATCCTATCGAGTTTCAAATTCATTTTGTGGTATTTTGTCTTATCCATTTGTCCTTATATGTATGTGCATGAATTAATAACTTGTACATTCTTTTAATGTATTTAATGTTAATGTGCTTAAGGTTTTATGTAACCAAATGCACAATAAAGAAAATAAAAAGATCAAGATTGAAGGGTAAGAGGTTTTTGTTCTTTAACTTTGAAAAGGGGTGTTGATGAAAAGGTGTCACTTTCAGATGGGTCCATGGATAGATATAATTGATGATGTAGTATTTCACTTCTTTCGAACAATCGGTGAAACCACTGAAGACCCCATAGCCCAATACCCAGTATTTCATCAATAATTTTCTTCGCACAATGAGGATCCCACTTTACGTTTTTGACTCTCTTACCACAGATTCCAAAAAACAAAAAGGGAAATTGGGAGTGGGCATAATTAATATGATGAAGACTCTTTATGATTACCAAACCAGATTCTTGCTGACCTTGTGTGAATATTGACTGACCTTGAGGTTACAATACTTCCATCATCAGCATGAACACATCCATTTTTTACATTTGGGATAACTTGATTTGTAAGGAATCTTAAATGCAGATGCCACCCCTGCAAAAGACATCCACCCTTGGAAGTACAGCACTCCAATGGTTCCAATATAACTGCAGGGAAATTACCTTCGATCGCTATAAGCGAGGGAGAGCCTCCCTCACATTTTACTGATAAGATCAGATTAATTGGCCACCTCCACTATCTTGATGGGAGTGGCATCTTTTTTGGATGTGAAACAATCATTAAATACGAGTAATGACGGCCTGGCATACCAGTGGCACAAAGATGTTCATTTTAGAGCTTCGTTTTGGGAGAAGACCTGAAGAGTGTCCCATGTACAGGAAGGATAAAACACTGGACTATTTGCCTCCATCAGCCTCTTTTTTTCTGGTGCAAGCCTGTTGCTTCCTTAGACTGATATAGGAAGGCACTGGGCATACAAGTAGTATATGTACACACCTAATGTATAGAAATGTTTCTGAAATGGCAAACTATAGTATGTAGAATGTGGGTGCAGAGGAGGTAACTCAACCCTGACATGAGTCTGGAGACATAAAGCAACTGAAAAGATTCCAGGAGTATCAGACACTCCTGTCCCCTGCACACCTTAATGCTGAAAAAAATCATCCAAGATTAGATGGACAATATATGATTTTCAAATTAAATATGTAACAAATAATCTCTCTTTGTGATGGCAATAATACAATTCAACGTCAGTCCAGTGTGTGACATTTTCTTTATATTTGAAGTCGTCGGCACAACGCGTTTCGGTATTCAGGTTCCCTTCATCAGGTGCATCTTATATGTCTACAATATAATTTTAACAATCTGTCAGTACAATGTATTTCCGTTACTAATAGACCACACAGCATACCATCTTGGCTAGGGGGTGTCTGTCCTTTGAGATTGTGTTACTGTACACAGATGGTAGCGACCTTATTTCTTATTTCTTCTATCTTGGTATTATATCACTAGTGTTTCAAAGCACTGTGTTCTATGACTCGATTGGGGAGGGGAAAGACAAGGCATCTGGAAACGTATGATACAATGAGTTGAAAAGGGTTTGGCGAGAGAGCACTAATGGCAGTTGCTATGTGTGTTCACTAATCCCACATGTTCCAGGGAAACCAAAACAATTTCTGCCACAAGAGATAGCGGAAGAAAAGGGGGGATGCCTGATGCACCTATCATGCTGCAGAACTCAGGGCCTGCTCCAGGGTCATACAGTGGAAGTGCAATTCATAGACCAAGGGGAAGAGGCATATGTGGACAATTATATATAGCTCAGAAGCATGGCCAGGGAAGAGGCAGCGAAGCATGTAGTATTAGAATTTAGTACAGGAGAATATATTGCAAGAACTCAACAGGGCATTATATTCCATGGTGCCACACCAGACGCCTGAGATGGATCAGGCGTTTAGTGTTTCACGGCTGGAAGTGGCAAAGGGGGGTGGTGCAGTGCCGTGCACAGGGGCTGGCGGGATATGAAGATAAGGGTGGTAAAGAAAATAAACAATGAATGCAGGGAATATGGAATGTCAATATGCACGCTTTGACATGGATATATGAGAAACACTGTCCAGTAAACATAAAGCCATTCACTCAGCATTCCTTGTGTTTCAGAGCAACAGGGACGATCATACGGGGGAAGACAGTGAACATCCCAGTGTTGCAGAAAGGTACGGCGGTGATGGAGTACTGGTGGGTATGCTGGTTTAAAGCTTATGTGCAACTGCCTCCAGCCTGGGGTGAGATATGTGCACTTGTGACCCTCCACAGCCCTGCATTGCTCTTGCCCCATGTAGACCTGCTACCGTTCAACGAACTTCCTACATCACAGCAGAGGAAGAAGGAAAAAGAGCAGAAGAAGGTGAAGGATGAAAAAAAGCTAAGTGGCAAGAAAGAAAAGGAGCAGCAATTACATTTCAGCCGAATCATCACATAGTCTGGGTGCGATCCGACAACACTTAAGACTTTTCAACAAGGCATCAGTCTTCTTCACATCCCTACTGCCTCCCAGGGTACAAGCAGCCACAAGCAGCCACAAATGTCAAATGGCTGCAGATTACCCACAACAAGATGCTACAGTTGGCGAAAATGTGATCGAAAAGGACTGACACAGTGTAGAAAGCGCTCCGTGCCTTGCACCTGGTGGCCCTCCAGAATCGATTCATCCTTGATTTAGTGACTGCAATGGAGGGTGGGGTCTGCCATAAAATTGGAAGCAGCTGCTGTACAGCAATACCGCCAAAGAGGCTGCCATTGGAACACTCAAGGAGGATGTCAAGGACATACCTACACTAGATGAACAAAATTGTAAAAGAAACACATGATAATACCTCGGACAGTTGGCTGGGTACCAGAGTGGCTAGCAGCCATGTCCAAAATAACTGTCCCTGTGCTTGTTGTGATGCTAGTTGCCTTCTCTGTCAGACAGTGGCTCATCAGGCAGTGTAATTGTTGCCAGGGAAAAGCATGGTATATAATGTCTGCTAATAAAATTGGTAACAAAAGTAGCAGACCGGAAAGGCAACCTCCCAGGGTGAATGAGGGTGAGGACAGAGTGCATGTGTTTTTTGCAGCACCCACACCAAATGCAGAAGACTATGATGCTTTTTGGGTAGCATATTCCCTAGATGGATGGGATTGCATAATACTTGGGTCCTCACTGGAGGGGTATGAGGAAGAAGGAGGGGACATGGACAGGGTAACATGGGTATGGATGTCCAAGGAACAAAGTAAGGAGATGATGGGGAAGAAGGTGTTGATCGAAAGATCGATCGAAGGGGGGAATGCAATAAAGGTGCTGCTTCAGACAGAGGGGCACACCTACCAATTGCAGGATTAAGAGGGATGGTCATGACACCCCCTAAGGGCAGAGCAAGGGGGTCACTGGAAGCGTAACCGAGCCCCAGGGACCCAGCATGAAGGGGAACATGGGGGGACACTCTTTATATAAAATTATATGGACAGAGGGGAACTTGCTGAGTAAATGCGAGTGAGGTGAAAATGCAGATAAGCACACTTAATGATGGCGCCACAGGTCGGCCTCACACAGTAGGCTAGCCTTGAACACACTGTCCGTATGCAGCGGCTAAGGGAGGGGGTAACTGTTTGCAGGGTGGAATGGGAAGCAATGTGGCACCACACAGGGAGGGGATGAGCCAGAAAAGGGCTGTTCTGTTTTGCTCCAATCACGTCCAACTAACATATGTCTAGCTAGAGGGACATGATGTATTCTAACGAGTTAGCTTCATGGGAACTGAGAAGACGTGAAGTTTGAAGGGCAACTGCTTCTAAATGTACACACATTGTATTAGCAGTATAAAAGTACTGTCCGCTGTGAGACAGTTTGTCAGCTCTCATAAACCAGTTCTGTTCCACTGTACTGTATGATTTATGCTTGCCCAGCTATAATAAACAGTGTTACTTCTTGCCTGATGTACGCTCCTTTTTGGACGACTACTGATAACTTATTGATTGTGAGCTCTAGTGGACCCCTAATACAGCACCACCAGGCAGAAGATTCCCAAACAGCACTCAGGATTGGGCCCCTTACAGAAGACTAGAAGGGAATGCCTCTGCTGTATAAGGTTGCCTATTGACATTGGGAGGACACACCTTGAAGGATTCCCCTTTGGAAACTCAACATCTGAAACCTGGGTGGGAGTACAGTGTGCTCCAAATTCCACTGCAATAGAAGTGAAGACCAAGGTTTCAAAGTTAGAAGCAAGCTCTTCCCCCTAACCATTCCAGTGGAATATTTGGGGTGGCGTGCTCACTGGACAAGGCCTAGTGCAACTGAGACCATTGGTGCCCAGGAAGCTGCTCACTGGATGTGACAGAACCCTGCAAGTGCTCTCTACAAACCTTCCTGTTTGGGAAGTGCAAACTAAAGGACTTTCTTTGCCACGAGAGAACTTGGATGGGTTTGCCAGCATCCAGAAGTCAATAAACAGCTCTGTATCCTGTTTTCCAGTTTCAGTCCATTTTCGAGCAGGCTCGAGCTCTTCAACCCACTTTTCAAGCCGCAGAAAGCACCCAAAACTGTTGACAGTTGCTGTTTTTTCAATCCACTGTCGAGCTGCCGAGCCATTGAGTCGCTTAGTTAACCCATCACCTGGCTGCACTCTAGCGTTTTTTAGCTGATCATCATTGAAGATCCACATCGAATCATTGAACCTTCTCAAGCCAACTCTACCGATTCGAGATGTCTACTTGGTCCATTGCCACCTGCTTTCATTACCCGATTCAAGCCGATCACCGCTACGGGGCTGCACTGCATTGATGGAGTAGCTCAAGCAGATTTCGCCATCTTGATGACCATGATCCAGTGGGAATCAATTACTCAAAACATCCAAATGCTGACTCAACCCCTTTAAATTGTATCAAAGCGTAGCTCGATGCTGTTGAGACAAGCATTAAAGAATATTTTAAGTGGTTCTGTCACCTTGGCCCGCCATAAAGGAGCACAGTGATTAGTAAGACTATACTATCTTTTTAATAGGCATCTTCAATAAAGAAACATTGCTTCTGAAATGATTGCGTTTGAAACCAGTCTTCAGAGCTAGAGTGCTCCATTTAACTATAACATCTGCATATGCTGTGCCGTCACTCCCTGGGGTGGGGTTTTATTGTTTTTGTGATTGGTGTGTAGGTATTTTTGGTTTAATTAAAATATCCAATTTGTATAGAACCTTGGTTTGACATTTTTTTTATTTTGGTACTACAGTTCTGTTGTTGTTTGGTATGCTTCTATGCTAGCTCACATCCCCACTGAAAAGTATGTCTGCCCACGGCCCAACCTACCTTAAAGAAGTGATGAGGTATACCTGTTGGGCTGTGCCTTTTTCACCTTTGTGATGGATAACTGCTGTTTTAATAGAAGTATGGGGATCAGCAAGAATTATATTCACTACTCATCCTTGTACGCCTGCAGATCCGTAGTCATTTCTGCACACTTCTGCACATCGGACAAAGGTACGTCAATAAGGCTCCAGCCAATAAGATGTCCTGGGCTCTTCCCCAAGCAGGTGATACAGTTCACAGACACAATGGGCCTTGTTGTGAGCATGATGGTCCAGAAACCAGGGTGCCGGTAGCAATGTATCGGCACCCTTTCCGGACGGCCATACTCTGACAATGCTGGTAGGGGCACAGATGCCCTGGCAGGCCTGACCTCTCACTGAAGCACTGGTACCGTTACTGGAGCTTCAGTGTCCCCATTACTGTGGAGTCCTGACTCCACAGGAATTGGTATTTACCATTCTGCCGCCACTGGTGATATCCTGGTGGCACTGGGATATCAGGTGGCAAAATCGGTGTTACTGGGTTGGTGGCAACCCGCCGGTAGCACCGACGGGTTACTGCCAACCACATAATGAGGCCCAATGTCCAAATTACTTGAAGGAGAGGGATATGAAAACAGCTGGGAGAGAGGCCAAAGTGTGGGAGTTTGGAACCAGATGATGGGAGTGAGAGGATGGCAAGAGGAACAGCGTGCAGGGAGCGGAAAGAGCTATAGGAAGGGAGGAAGAGAGGGGTGGAAGGGTCAACAGAGTAAGGCCATGGTGGCTGTGGGAGGAGGTTGAGCTCAGAACGAGCAAAAGAGGAGAATGCCTGGGGAGTGGAGAGGAGGGGGGACAGAAAGAGGATGATCTGCAGGAGGGAGGAAAGCTAAGAGAATGGGATGACAGGAGGTGGTAAGCAGAGCCAGTTGGGATTACAGCGAAGGCCAGTTCAACAGCTGGCAAAGGGCCAGCCTAACTGGCAGAGAATGTGGGAAACCTGGGTAACCGGGGGATGAGCGCTGGTGGGCTCCAGGCCAAACACTCCAGAGTAGAAACCTGGAATGGGCCTAGCTGGTGAATGTAGGGCTGGATATTGTGGCATGTGCATGTCCAGCAACAATGAAACAATAAGTAGGCCGGCAATCTGGGGCTGCTGACTGCTGGCCTGCAGGCTCTCTGGAGTATTTGAGCCCAGGTGCAGAGCAGACGGGAGAGCGTTGAGCCTGTGACGGGCTTCTTCAGGCGATCCATCAAATACAGTGAGAATGCGACTTTTGTGTGGTGTTAGAATGATGATAGCCTGCAATTCTAGACAAAACTGATGGGGAACAATGTGGCTGTCACTTGACAAGTAAGTATTAACATCATTCTACACCGCAAGAAGCGGTCAGGTGTGGAAAGCTGATCTGGGAACTGTGTCTTTGTGTTTGGAATTTGTCTTTTGCTACAAACACTTGTTGAACTTTGCCGAAGGGAATGACCCGATCAGAAACTGGCCAAGAGCCTTGTGAGCATTCCCTGCATCTGTCATTCCTCTTGCTCTCTTCGTATTAGCAGAGATGTATGGACTGTTTCACTGTTGCTCCTCTTCAGCTATGTGCGACACAGTGCACCTTGTTTTATTACTTCACCCTTGTCTCTCAAGTCCTCTGTGCAACACCTGCACTTCCACAGAGCCTTCTCCAAAGCCACACATCTTAACCTTTTAGTTATTAAGTATTTTCCCACTGGTTATTCTTCTTTCGTTTTTTATTTTCTTCCTTGTGAGTCACTTTCCTTTCGTGGCATGGGTCTCCTGTTATCCATTTTGTGTTCCTTGTTTGCCAGGTCAATGCTCCAACGCGCGCGCTCTGCCCTTTAGAGGTTGGTTTCTGGCATGGTGAGGGACAGGCGAACCCTTTCTTAGTTGTCTCAAAGACATGTCGGATTGGTACTAAAGGAGGTGGTGGTGCCTGCCCCGCCATGCCCAGTCTCTAGTTTAGGGGCATCCTTCAGTACCATGGATCCCCCCATCCATCCCCCTCCCTCGCTTGCGTGACTGCAGGGTTGCATTTCCCTCTTCCTCACTGATTCTTATCAATTTGTCTCTCGCTCACAAACGACTTTTTTTCTACTCCTCACCCCTGACTTGCGCTGTATCCCATTGTGCCTCTCTTTCTCTTTAATCTCTATGCGCAATCCTTAGCCTTTTAGGTCTCTTCTTTGGGGTGCTCTTTGCATGTCACTGCTGATGACCCCCGGCTTCTCATTCATCGCGATGGGCGGAGCTTGGTGTCACGGCCTCACTGCTATAGGCTTGCCTCTCTGCAATCACCTGGCAGGTGTTCAGCAACTCTTTAGCTCTTAACATAGAAGAGACCAGCGTCCTTCTCTTATGGGCTCCCTCACAAGGGGAATGCTTAACTCCTGAACCATCTGTTACACATCTCTGTTTTAGATTCATTAAAGCTCTTCCTTTCAACCCTCAAAGTAACCAGGTCACATCCTCATGCCACTTCCTTCTCCATATTCTGCACCTGACTTCCCATCACTCCTCATTCCAGCATGCATTCTTGCAGCTGCTGCACCTGCACCTAACGCTCCCATCACTCCTCATTAAAGCATGCATGCTTGCTGCTGCTGCACCTGCCCCTGACTTTCCCATCACTCCTCATTGCAGCGTGCATTCTTGCAGCTGCTGCGCCTGCACCTGACTTTCCCATCTCTCCTCATTCCAGCATGCATTCTTGCTGCTGCTGCACCTGCACCTGACTTTCCCATCACTCCTCATTCCAGTGTGCATTCTTGCAGCTGCTGCACCTGCACCTGACTTTCCCATCTCTCCTCATTCCAGCATGCATTCTTGCAGCTGCTGCACCTGCACCTAACGTTCCCATCACTCCTTATTCAAGCATGCATGCTTGCTGCTGCTGCATCTGCACCTGACTTTCCCATCACTCCTCATTCCAGCATGCATTCTTGCTGCTGCACCTGACTTCCCATCACTCCTAATTCTAGCAAGCATTCTTACTGCTCTGCACTGGCACAGGCACCTGGCTTCCCATCACTCCTCATTCCAGAATGTATTCTTGCCGCTGCTGCACCTCCACCTGGCTTACCATCACTGCATTCCTGCTGCTGCTGCACCTGCACCGGGCTTCCCATCACTGCATTCATGCTGTTGCACCTGCACCTAACTTCCCATCACGCCTCATTGCAGCATGCATTCTTGCTGCTGCTGCACCTGCACCTGATGTTCCCTTCACTCTTTATTCCACTATCCATTCTTGCTGCTGCTGCACCTGCCCCTGACTTTCCCATCACTCCTCATTGCAGCGTGCATTCTTGCAGCTGCTGCACCTGCACCTGACTTTCCCATCTCTCCTCATTCCAGCATGCATTCTTGCTGCTGCTGCACCTGCACCTGACTTTCCCATCACTCCTCATTCCAGCGTGCATTCTTGCAGCTGCTGCACCTGCACCTAACGTTCCCATCACTCCTGATTTAAGCATGCATGTTTGCTGCTGCTGCACCTGCACCTGACTTTCCCATCACTCCTCATTCCAGCATGCATTCTTGCTGCTGCTGCACCTGGCTTCCCATCACTCCTCATTCCAGCATGCATTCTTGCTGCTGCACCTGACTTCCCATCACTCCTCATTCTAGCAAGCATTCTAACTGCTGCTGCACTGGCAAAGGCACCTGGCTTCCCATCACTCCTCATTCCAGAATGCATTCTTGCCGCTGCTGCACCTCCACCTGGCTTCCCATCACTGCATTCCTGCTGCTGCTGCACCTGCACCTGGCTTCCCATCACTGCATTCATGCTGTTGCACCTGCACCTGACTTCCCATCACGCCTCATTGCAGCATGCATTCTTGCTGCTGCTGCACCTGCACCTGATGTTCCCTTCACTCTTTATTCCACTATCCATTCTTGCTGCTGCTGCAACTGCCCCTGACTTTCACATCACTCCTCATTGCAGCGTGCATTCTTGCAGCTGCTGCACCTGCACCTGACTTTCCCATCTCTCCTCATTCCAGCATGTATTATTGCTGCTGCTGCACCTGCACCTGACATTCCCATCACTCCTCATTCCAGCGTGCAGACTTGCAGCTGCTGCACCTGCACCTGACTTTCCCATCTCTCCTCATTCCAGCATGCATTCTTGCAGCTGCTGCACCTGCACCTAATGTTCCCATTACTCCTCATTCAAGCATGCATGCTTGCTGCTGCTGCACCTGACTTTCCCATCACTCCTCATTCCAGCATGCATTCCTGCTGCTGCTGCACCTGGCTTCCCATCACTCCTCATTCCAGCATGCATTCTTGCTGCTGCACTGACTTCCCATCACTCCTCATTCTAGCAAGCATTCTTAGTGCTGCTGCACTGGCACAGGCACCTGGCTTCCCATCACTCCTCATTCCAGAATGCATTCTTGCCGCTGCTGCACCTCCACCTGGCTTCCCATCACTGCATTCCTGCTGCTGCTGCGCCTGCACCTAGCTTCCCATCACTGCATTCATGCTGTTGCACCTGCACCTGACTTCCCATCACTCCTCATTCCAGCATGCATTCTTGCTGCTGCTGCACCTGCACCTGACTTCCCATCACTCCTCATTCCAGCATGCATTCTTGCTGCTGCTGCACGTGCACCTGCCGTTCCCATCACTCCACATTCCAGCATGTAGTCTTGCTGCTGCTGCACCGGCACCTGGCTTCCTTTCACTCCTCATTCCAGCATGCATTCTTGCTGTTGCTGCATCAGCACATGACTTTCCCTTCACTCCTCATTACAGAATGCATTCTTGCTGCTGCTGCACGTGCACCTGACTTCCCATCACTCCTCATTCCAGCATGCATTCTTGCTGCTGCTGCACCTGCACCTGAATTCCCATCACTCCTCATTCAAGCATGCATTCTTGCAGCTGCTGCACCTGACGTTCCTTCACTTCTCATTCCACCATTCATTCTAGCTGCTGCTGCACCACGTTCCCTTCACTCCTCATTCCAGCATGCATTATTGCTGCTGCTGCACCTGCACCTGACTTCCCATCACTCCTCATTCCAGCATGCATTCTTGATGCTGCTGCACCTGCACCTGCCGTTCCCATCACTCCTCATTCCAGCATGTAGTCTTGCTACTGCTGCACCGGCACCTGGCTTCCTTTCACTCCTCATTCCAGCATGCATTATTGCTGTTGCTGCACCAGCACATGACGTTCCCTTCACTCCTCATTACAGAATGCATTCTTGCTGCTGCTGCACCTGCACCTGACTTCCCATCACTCCTCATTTCAGCATGCATTCTTGCAGCTGCTGCACCTGACATTCCTTCACTTCTCATTCCACCATTCATTCTTGCTGCTGCTGCACCATGTTCCCTTCACTCCTCGTTCCAGCATGCATTCTTGCTGTTGCTGCACCTGCACCTGACGTTCCCATCACTCCTCATTTCAGCATGCATTTTTGATGCTGCTGCTGCACCTGGCTTACCATCACTCCTCATTGCAGCGTGCATTCTTGCAGCTGCTGCACCTGCACCTGACTTTCCCATCTCTCCTCATTCCAGCATGCATTCTTGCTGCTGCTGCACCTGCACCTGACTTTCCCATCACTCCTCATTCCAGCGTGCATTCTTGCAGCTGCTGCACCTGCACCTGACTTTCCCATCTCTCCTCATCCCAGCATGCATTCTTGCAGCTGCTGCACCTGCACCTAATGTTCCCATCACTCCTCATTCAAGCATGCATGCTTGCTGCTGCTGCACCTGCACCTGACTTTCCCATCACTCCTCATTCCAGCATGCATTCTTGCTGCTGCTGCACCTGCACCTGCCATTCCCATCACTCCTCATTCCAGCATGTAGTCTTGCTGCTGCTGCACCGGCACCTGGCTTCATTTCACTCCTCATTCCAGCATGCATTCTTGCTGTTGCTGCATCAGCACATGACGTTCCCTTCACTCCTCATTACAGAATGCATTCTTGCTGCTGCTGCACCTGCACCTGACGTCCCATCACTCCTCATTCCAGCATGCATTCTTGCAGCTGCTGCACCTGACGTTCCTTCACTTCTCATTCCACCATTCATTCTTGCTGCTGGTGCACCACGTTCCCTTCACTCCTCGTTCCAGCATGCATTCTTGCTGTTGCTGCACCTGCACCTGACGTTCCCATCACTCCTCATTTCAGCATGCATTCTTGATGCTGCTGCTGCACCTGGCTTACCATCACTCCTCATTGCAGCGTGCATTCTTGCAGCTGCTGCACCTGCACCTGACTTTCCCATCTCTCCTCATTCCAGCATGCATTTTTGCTGCTGCTGCACCTGCACCTGACTCTCCCATCAATCCTCATTCCAGCATGCATTCTTGCTGCTGCTGCACCTGCACCTGACTTTCCCATCACTCCTCATTCCAGCGTGCATTCTTGCAGCTGCTGTACCTGCACCTAACGTTCCCATCACTCCTCATTCAAGCCTGCATGCTTGCTGCTGCTGCACCTGCACCTGACTTTCCCATCACTCCTCATTCTAGCATGCATTCTTGCTGCTGCTGCACCTGGCTTCCCATCACTCCTCATTCCAGCATGCATTCTTGCTGCTGCACTGACTTCCCATCACTCCTCATTCTAGCAAGCATTCTTACTGCTGCTGCACTGACACAGGCACCTGGCTTCCCATCACTTCTCATACCAGAATGCATTCTTGCCGCTGCTGCACCTCCACCTGGCTTCCCATCACTGCATTCCTGCTGCTGCTGCACCTGCACCTGGCTTACCATCACTGCATTCATGCTGTTGCACCTGCACCTGATTTCCCTGCACGCCTCATTGCAGCATGCATTCTTGCTGCTGCTGCACCTGCACCTGATGTTCCCTTCACTCTTTATTCCACTATCCATTCTTGCTGTTGCTGCACCTGCGCTTGACGTTCCCATCACTCCTCATTCCAGCATGCATTCTTGCTGCTGCTGCACCTGCACCTGACTTCCCATCACTCCTCATTCCAGCATGCATTCTTGCTGCTGCTGCACCTGCACCTGCCGTTCCCATCACTCCTCATTCCAGCATGTAGTCTTGCTGCTGCTGCACCGGCACCTGGCTTCCTTTCACTCCTCATTCCAGCATGCATTCTTGCTGTTGCTGCATCAGCACATGACGTTCCATTCACTCCTCATTACAGAATGCATTCTTGCTGCTGCTGCACCTGCACCTGACTTCCCATCACTCCTCATTCCAGCATGCATTCTTGCTGCTGCTGCACCTGACGTTCCTTCATTTCTCATTCCATCATTCATTCTAGCTGCTGCTGCACCACGTTCCCTTCACTCCTCATTCCAGCATGCATTCTTGCTGCTGCTGCACCTGCACCTGACTTCCCATCACTCCTCATTCCAGCATGCATTCTTGCTGCTGCTGCACCTGCACCTGCCGTTCCCATCACTCCTCATTCCAGCATGTAGTCTTGCTGCTGCTGCAGCGGCACCTGGCTTCCTTTCACTCCTCATTCCAGCGTGCATTATTGCTGTTGCTGCACCAGCACATGACGTTCCCTTCACTCCTCATTACAGAATGCATTCTTGCTGCTGCACCTGCACCTGACGTTCCCATCACTCCTCATTCCAGCATGCATTCTTTCTGCTGCTGCACCTGCACCTGCCTTCCCATCACTCCTCGTTCCAGTGTGCATTCTTGCTGCTGCTGCACCTGCACCTGGCTTCCCATCACTCCTCATTCCATCATGCATTCTTGCTGATGCTGCACCTGACCTCCCATCACTCCCCATTCCAGCATGCACTCTTGCTGCTGCACCTGACTTCCCATCACTCCTCATTCTAGCAGGCATTCTTACTTCTGCTGCACAGGTATCTGGCTTCCCAACACTCTTCATTCCAGTATGCATTCTTGCGGCTTCTGCACCTGACTTTCCCTTCACTCCTCATTCCAGCATGCATTCTTGCTGCGGCACCTGACTTTCCATCACTCCTCATTCTAGCAAGCATTCTTACTGCTGCTGCACCTGCATCTGGCTTGCCATCACTCGTCATTCCAGAATGTATTCTTCCCACTACTGCACCTCCACTTGGCTTCCCATCATTGCATTCTTGCTGCTGCTGCATCTGCACCTGGCTTCCCATCACTGCATTCATACTGCTGCACCTGCAGCTGACTTTCCATCACTCCTCATTGCAGCATGCATTCTTGCTTCTGCTGCACCTGCACCTGAAGTTCCCATCACTCCTCATTCCAGCATGCATTCTTGATGCTGCTGCTGCACCTGGCTTCCCATCACTCCTCATTCCAGCATGCATTCTTACTGCTGCATCTGACTTCCCATCACTCCTCATTCTAGCAAGAATTCTTACTGCTGCTGCAAAGGCACAGGCACCTGGCTTCCCATCACTGCATTCATGCTGTTGCACCTGCACCTGATTTCCCTGCACGCCTCATTGCAGCATGCATTCTTGCTGCTGCTGCACCTGCACCTGATGTTCCCTTCACTCTTTATTCCACTATCCATTCTTGCTGTTGCTGCACCTGCGCTTGACGTTCCCATCACTCCTCATTCCAGCATGCATTCTTGCTGCTGCTGCACCTGCACCTGACTTCCCATCACTCCTCATTCCAGCATGCATTCTTGCAGCTGCTGCACCTGCACCTGCCGTTCCCATCACTCCTCATTCCAGCATGTAGTCTTGCTGCTGCTGCACCGGCACCTGGCTTCCTTTCACTCCTCATTCCAGCATGCATTCTTGCTGTTGCTGCATCAGCACATGACGTTCCCTTCACTCCTCATTAAAGAATGCATTCTTGCTGCTGCACCTGCACCTGACTTCCCATCACTCCTCATTCCAGCATGCATTCTTGCTGCTGCTGCACCTGACGTTCCTTCATTTCTCATTCCACCATTCATTCTTGCTGCTGCTGCACCACGTTCCCTTCACTCCTCATTCCAGCATGCATTCTTGCTGCTGCTGCACCTGCACCTGACTTCCCATCACTCCTCATTCCAGCATGCATTCTTGCTGCTGCTGCACCTGCACCTGCCGTTCCCATCACTCCTCATTCCAGCATGTAGTCTTGCTGCTGCTGCACCGGCACCTGGCTTCCTTTCACTCCTCATTCCAGCGTGCATTATTGCTGTTGCTGCACCAGCACATGACGTTCCCTTCACTCCTCATTACAGAATGCATTCTTGCTGCTGCTGCACCTGCACCTGACTTCCCATCACTCCTCATTCCAGCATGCATTCTTGCTGCTGCTGCACCTGACCTTCCTTCACTTCTCATTCCACCATTCATTCTTGCTGCTGCTGCACCACGTTCCCTTCACTCCTCGTTCCAGCATGCATTCTTGCTGTTGCTGCACCTGCACCTGACGTTCCCATCACTCCTCATTTCAGCATGCATTCTTGATGCTGCACCTGCACCTGCCTTCCCATCACTCCTCGTTCCAGTGTGCATTCTTGCTGCTGCTGCACCTGCACCTGGCTTCCCATCACTCCTCATTCCATCATGCATTCTTGCTGATGCTGCACATGACCTCCCATCACTCCCCATTCCAGCATGCACTCTTGCTGCTGCACCTGACTTTCCATCACTCCTCATTCTAGCAGGCATTCTTACTTCTGCTGCACAGGTATCTGGCTTCCCAACACTCTTCATTCCAGTATGCATTCTTGCTGCTTCTGCACCTGACTTTCCCTTCACTCCTCATTCCAGCATGCATTCTTGCTGCGGCACCTGACTTTCCATCACTCCTCATTCTAGCAAGCATTCTTACTGCTGCTGCACCTGCATCTGGCTTGCCATCACTCGTCATTCCAGAATGTATTCTTCCCACTACTGCACCTCCACTTGGCTTCCCATCATTGCATTCTTGCTGCTGCTGCATCTGCACCTGGCTTCCCATCACTGCATTCATACTGCTGCACCTGCAGCTGACTTTCCATCACTCCTCATTGCAGCATGCATTCTTGCTTCTGCTGCACCTGCACCTGAAGTTCCCATCACTCCTCATTCCAGCATGCATTCTTGATGCTGCTGCTGCACCTGGCTTCCCATCACTCCTCATTCCAGCATGCACTCTTGCTGCTGCACCTGACTTTCCATCACTCCTCATTCTAGCAGGCATTCTTACTTCTGCTGCACAGGTATCTGGCTTCCCAACACTCTTCATTCCAGTATGCATTCTTGCTGCTTCTGCACCTGACTTTCCCTTCACTCCTCATTCCAGCATGCATTCTTGCTGCGGCACCTGACTTTCCATCACTCCTCATTCTAGCAAGCATTCTTACTGCTGCTGCACCTGCATCTGGCTTGCCATCACTCGTCATTCCAGAATGTATTCTTCCCACTACTGCACCTCCACTTGGCTTCCCATCATTGCATTCTTGCTGCTGCTGCATCTGCACCTGGCTTCCCATCACTGCATTCATACTGCTGCACCTGCAGCTGACTTTCCATCACTCCTCATTGCAGCATGCATTCTTGCTTCTGCTGCACCTGCACCTGAAGTTCCCATCACTCCTCATTCCAGCATGCATTCTTGATGCTGCTGCTGCACCTGGCTTCCCATCACTCCTCATTCCAGCATGCATTCTTACTGCTGCATCTGACTTCCCATCACTCCTCATTCTAGCAAGAATTCTTACTGCTGCTGCAACGGCACAGGCACCTGGCTTCCCATCACTCCTCATTCCAGAATGCATTCTTGCTGCTGCTGCACCTGACATTCCCTTCACTCCTCATTCCAGCATGCATTCTTGATGCTGCACCTGAAGTTCCCATCACTCCTCATTCTAGCAAGCATTCTTACTGCTGCTGCACCAGCACAGGCACCTGGCTTCCCATCACTCCTCATTCCAGAATGCATTCTTGCTGCTGCTGCTGCAACGGCACAGGCACCTGGATTCCCATTACTCCTCATTCCAGAATTCATTCTTGCTGCTGCTGCACCTCCACCTGGCTTTCCATCACTGCATTCCTGCTGCACCTGCACCTGGCTTCCCATCACTGTATTCATGTTGTTGCACCTGCACCTGACTTCCCATCACGCCTCATTGCAGCATGCATTCTTGCTGCTGCTGCACCTGATGTTCCCTTCACTCTTTATTCCACTATGCATTCTTGCTGTTGCTGCACCTGCGCCTGACGTTCCCATCACTCCTCATTCCAGCATGCATTCTTCCTGCTGCTGCACCTGATGTTCCCATCACTCCTCATTCCAGTATGAATTCTTGCTGCTACTGCACCTCCACTTGGCTTCCCATCATTGCATTCTTGCTGCTGCTGCATCTGCACCTGGCTTCCCATCACTCCTCATTCCAGCATGCATTCTTGCTGCTGCTGCACCTGACGTTCCTTCTCTTCTCATTCCACCATTCATTCTAGCTGCTGTTGCACCACGTTCCCTTCACTCCTCATTCCAGCATGCATTCTTGCTGCTGCTGCACCTGCACCTGACTTCCCATCACTCCTCATTCCAGCATGCATTCTTGCTGCTGCTGCACCTGACGTTCCTTCACTTCTCATTCCACCATTCATTCTAGCTGCTGCTGCACCACGTTCCCTTCACTCCTCATTCCAGCATGCATTCTTGCTGCTGCTGCACCTGCACCTGACTTCCCATCACTCCTCATTCTAGCAGGCATTCTTACTGCACCAGCACAGGCACCTGGCTTCCCATCACTCCACATTCCAGAATGCATCCTTGCTGCTGCTGCAACGGCACAGGCACCTGGCTTCCCAACACTCCTCATTACAGAATGCATTCTTGCTGCTGCTGCACCTGCACCTAACTTCCCATCACTCCTCATTCCAGCATGCATTCTTGCTGCTGCTGCACCTGACGTTCCTTCACTTCTCATTCCACCATTCATTCTAGCTGCTGCTGCACCACGTTCCCTTCACTCCTCATTCCAGCATGCATTCTTGCTGCTGCTACACCTGCACCTGACTTCCCATCACTCCTCATTCCAGCATGCATTCTTGCTGCTGCTGCACCTGCACCTGCCGTTCCATCACTCCTCATTCCAGCATGTAGTCTTGCTGCTGCTGCACCGGCACCTGGCTTCCTTTGACTCCTCATTCCAGCGTGCATTATTGCTGTTGCTGCACCAGCACATGACGTTCCCTTCACTCCTCATTACAGAATGCATTCTTGCTGCTGCTGCACCTGCACCTGACTTCCCATCACTCCTCATTCCAGCATGCATTCTTGCTGCTGCTGCACCTGACCTTCCTTCACTTCTCATTCCACCATTCATTCTTGCTGCTGCTGCACCACGTTCCCTTCACTCCTCGTTCCAGCATGCATTCTTGCTGCTGCTGCACCTGCACCTGGCTTCCCATCACTCCTCATTCCATCATGCATTCTTGCTGGTGCTGCACCTGACCTCCCATCACTCCTCATTCCAGCATGCATTCTTGCTGCTGCACATGACTTTCCATCACTCCTCATTCTAGCAAGCATTCTTACTGCTGCTGCACCTGCATCTGGCTTCCCATCACTCGTCATTCCAGAATGCATTCTTCCCACTACTGCACCTCCACTTGGCTTCCCATCATTGTATTCTTGCTGCTGCTGCATCTGCACCTGGCTTCCCATCACTGCATTCATACTGCTGCACCTGCAGCTGACTTTCCATCACTCCTCATTGCAGCATGCATTCTTGCTTCTGCTGCACCTGCACCTGAAGTTCCCATCACTCCTCATTCCAGCGTGCATTCTTGCTGCTGCTGCACCTGCACCTGACTTTCCCATCACTCCTCATTCCAGCTTGCATTCTTGCAGCTGCTGCACCTGCACCTGACATTCCCATCACTCCTCATTCCAGCATGCATTCGTGCTGCTGCTGCACCTGCACCTGACTTCACATCACTCCTCATTCCAGCATGCATTCTTGCTGCTGCTGCACCTCCACCTGCCGTTCCCATCACTCCTCATTCCAGCATGTAGTCTTGCTGCTGCTGCACTGGCACCTGACTTCCTTTCACTCCTCATTCCAGCGTGCATTATTGCTGTTGGAAGCTGAGGTGGAAGCAGTCTGGTGCAGTCCCCCCTGTGCTGAGCAGTCTGTTGTCCATTGCTATTGGAGGAGGAGCCCACCCTTGAAAAACCACCATACACCGCGGAGCGGCCGCGGAGTTGGAAGCTGAGGTGGAAGCAGTCTGGTGCAGTCCGGGGGTGCACGGGGGTTGCCTGCCCTATTGCCTGTACCCCAAAAACGGAGGATACAGGATGAAGCACGCGGAGCAAACGACCTCGTCGTGAGGACTTCGGTTTGGACAAGAGAAGCCCGCTGAAGCAGTTACCCAGACTGCGCCAACGACGACTGGTCTCACCGTCACCGTCACCTATAAACATACAGGTGGAGTCAGGTACGCAACAGAACATCTTTCTTTTTCCAAAATCAACGCTCCACAACACAACCTCTTATGCTCCCCCACCACTTGTAGATGAAACATCCAAAATAATTAAAACATTTCAAAATTCCACGATCGTAAACGAGGAGGAAAAGGAGAACGTGGACAACGCTCATGAGCACGTTTTTTTCTCCTCTCCTGCCCCCTCCCCCTTCCTCCTTGTTGGCAAAAACATAAACACCCTCAGACACCCACAAACACCCCCTCAACCCACCCGCCGAACCGTGGAGTCCCCCCTACCTGGTGGTGGGTCCGGAGAGGGGGCGGGGGGTGCGGGAGTTGGGGAGGTCGGCATGCTCCCAGTTGGAGCGGGAGGAAGTCCTCCGGTGCTCCCCGGCGTGGACGAGCAGCCGTCTTCACCCTCTCTGCGGCAGCTGCCGCTGGAGCGGCGGTTTTCGTCGGGAGGGGGTACGGAGGGAGAGAGGAGCCCGGACCAAACAGTGGGCGACGCGGAGCCGCTTGATGAGGCGGGAGGGGCGGAGCTCCAGGGCCCGTCGTCGCCAGGAGTCGGTGGGGGGGGCGTGGCCCAAGAGTCGCTCCCGCCAGACCAGCCCGCGGAGGGGGCGGCACAGACCCCAGGCACGGCAACATCTAAGAGAGTCGGAAGTGTTGGCGTAGTAAAAGTGAACCCGAATAACGTGTCGAACGTTATTATCCAGATTCATCATCAAATGACAGGACCAGACCTAATTAGTCCAAGTGAAGAACTCAGAAAAGAAAATCAATTATTGCCAGGGGTCATTCAAGTAATAAAGCTCACTGATGGAAAGGATACAAACATAGACAAAGAAGATGGTTTAGGAGATCGTAATGGAGATGAAATTGAAGAAGCAGAACAAAGCAACAACTCTCCACTATCAGAGGATAAACCAATGACTTTAAACCCTAAAGGAAAACACTTTAGGGAAAATTTCGCAAGAAAAGGCAGCACAAAAAGAACAGCTAAATTGACGTATAAAACGTCCTTCTTTGAATCCTCTAAGCTAAGCAACAGGAGAGTAACCCGCAAAACCATCCCGAGAGGGAGAGCAAAGACTGCAGCTTCAAATTCAATGAACAGATTCCTCCAAAACACGTTAGGGAAGGATCTAACGATGCTGGACGAAGTGTCTGACGCGGACTTACTAGACGGGACCAGCATGGTTCATAGACATAATTTCGAATACAAAATATTCGAAAGTAAAAAAGTCGAAAAAAAAACGTCGAAAAAAAAATGTCGAATTTTTTTTTAATGACCCCCCTTTTTTTTTATTTTTACCTATTTTTTTCACAGAAACTAGAGCCCAAAAAAAAATATCGAAAAAAAAAACAATTCGACATTTTTTTTTTCGACATTTTTGATTCGACTTTTTTGACTTTCGAAATTATAATTTCGAAATTATGACTGGACACCGACCAGCATGTCTATAAATGAAACCCCACTTAGGGGGGAGTGTGTATGGCCAGGAACTAAAACGTACCCTTCCGGTCCATTCCTAAAAACAGGAATTCGGTACTTCAAAGACCCCGAATTACAACTGGAAGGGAACCAAAAATCTAAATGGTCCACAACAAAGGAATCACACGAGGACTCAACGAAGCCCCGGACTGACAGTCCGGGGACAAGCAAAAATCACACGATAAACGGAAGTGTTCTGGCCCTGAGTGAAAATATTAAGGCAAATATAGGCAAGAGCTTTGAATCAACCCCTAGACAAGAAGCACTCCATACAACGACATTTGATAAAGATTTCCCTTTAAGAGAAACAAACTCGAGACCCAGCTCGAAGGAAACGCCAAGGACTGGTGTGGACCAAAGGAAGCAACCATCGGGAGTCCCATGGAACGTGATCAGTGACGCTGAGAAACACACAAAGAACACAGAACAGGGTCGAACACCTTGTACAATACCCATCTACAATCCCCATCGAGGAATAGGAGATCTTCAACCCTGGACTCGAATAACGAGAAAGAAATGTCCACAAAACAAGTCGACATCTTGACAGTAATGTCGGCAATAACTATCGCTTTGACACCATACTGCAAATTGTACTAATCCATTCATGAGGCCTTAAAGGACCAGACAACTTTGGTAGCAATGCTTTATACAAAAATGACATTTATTGAAGAATACATCACAGCATTAGAAATGAGAAATGGGAGAACTACGCCAGCTAATAAACCACAGGGTGATGCCACAGGAAACCCGGACAATCCGGCCGTGGTAGTGGAGAACGAGACGATATTAGGGAAAGTCACGCTGGCTGGACAAACGAAGACACCTACAAAAGTAGCCTCAGTTACAATCGTGACAGATGACGTGCAGCTACCGAGGGAACAACAGAACGAAGTAGCCAAATCAAAACCCTTAGAGGAAGTTAAGGAAACCCTGGAAAAAGCGCAGCCAACAAAAGCATGCAAAGAACAGAGGCTCGCCGCCCCGCCTTTATCCAAGAAGCATCAATCAAATGGCTGTGTAACTACGTTTGCAGAAAACGATTCATTCACTATAGAGGAGATCGTGGAGGAACCGAAAACAGAGCCACAAAGTAAATCCCAGAGATCAAACAATCCCGGACCCAGGGATCAAAAAGAACTCGACAATCGAGGGATGACCACGAAACTATACCCGCTCTTTGCAAAGGGAAAAAGACCACCGAACAAGAGAGGGGAAAAGGCAACAAATGAGGACCCCCAAACCTCTAAGGTAGTATCAGGAAAGAAACTAAGAGAAAATCAGAAAACAAAAGTTAGGGAAAACAAAGAACTAAAAAACAGAGCGGTGGTATTCCAGGACACAGAACCATCGAACACAGAAGAAACAAGTTTGGCCGACAACCCAACCAAGAACTATCGGATCATAGATGAGTCTGCAGAAAGTATCGATTTATTGGATTTGTCGGTATACTCGGTTGAAAACTCGGAACTAGAATCCCTATCAGAAAGGCAAAAAATGAGTGTTCCGAGAAAGGACTGCGGAATTGAAGCAAATGAAGATGCCCAAAACCTGAGCCCTTTCCTTACTTTGGCAGAAAGACGGGAAAAAGTAGCTAAGGCATACGGCAGAAAACAACTTTGGAATCAATATCCTCTGGAATCGGCGAACTCAGAGAAAGACCCCAAAAGGAGCACTAGGACAGCTGCAGCAATAAACCTGAAGCCTGCAGCCCCACATACCAAAGGAGATACGAACTGCCGTATAGAGGAGAAGTCGCGATCTGCAACCCACAACAACAAAGAGGAAAAGAGCAGATTCATATTGGAACAAATTAAGGAGCGCAACACAAAGGCTGATAGAAAACAAGCTCGAGTCAAAGAACAAGATACCCACACCCCATACAGTAAAAGGCTAGGCAGCGAAAGAACTTTTAAACTGGAACGGGTAGGGGAGAACAGAGATAACTTGATCCTGAATCGGAAAAACATCATGGCCCTATTGAACTGCATTCCAAAACTAAGGCAGATCAACACTGATGACATCAAGATCGTGGAGTTCAGTACCACGGGTAATAGAGACTGTGTTTATTTACATATTCCCTCCCCGGTAATTAGACAAATGCTGACTTCGGAACAAGAAAGCTTTCAAATGTTGGGCTATGATTTATTGAACAACTGGTGCGAAACTACAACAGTCACAAAACGCAAATCTGAGATTAAGCCAAAAAGATTCATTTAATAATCAGGACGAGACTACTTCTGGCTCAACCAAAGAGCGGACACAGAGAAAGGAAGGAACAAAGATAGAGAAGCAGACAAGCATCCTAGACAGAGATGATCAAAGAGTAAAATCAAACAACATGAATGAAGACGCAAGTACTGATCACGATGCTGTGAATAACGATAGATACCCAAAAGGTCCCCTACGGAAGATAAAAATCACATTCGTTCAAGAAGTTAGTGAAACGGTCAACGATGAACCAGCAGCAAGCACTAACCCTGGAGATGGAGAAGATCTGAATCTTAAGACGGCTCCCGCGAAAGCATCAGGAAAAAGAAGGTAGCCATGCAAGACACAGAAGGATACCAAGGCAGGACCCGGGACCGACGTCGTGAGTCCTTTGGAAGAGGACAACATCGTCATGGCATGTTGGAATACTCAGAGATTTAGCCACCTCCTGACAGAGAGCGACGTCAACTTGGGAGAGTTTGACGTCATCTGCCTGCAGGAAACATGGCTAACTAAGAAGCCATTTTTGGAGGGTTACGAAACCTACCTAGCCCCCGCGGATCGTTCAAACAAAGGGCGCCCCTCCTCAGGCCTGCTGACCGGCATTAGATCTGGATCGGGACTACATTACGTCGAATCGGTGATCTCAAACAGCCATTTCCAGGGGTCTCTTTTGAACTGGTCGAACCAGCTGTCAGTAAACAGTAAAAACACTGCAAAGGACGAAGTAATAATTGTGTTGAACACATATTGGAATCCCGCAGTGATTAAAAACGAGGACTACTTGGTAATGGCAGACAACATTCTGGAAAGAATACACCTGGAATGGACACCGAAATTTGTCATTTTATGTGGAGACCTTAACGGGATCTGCCCAAAACCCAACTCGAAATACGGGACCGGTAAGAAGGTGCCATTGAATATGGTACGTGGGCATCTCTGGATTAAGGCAATGACTGCCTGGGGTCTGCAGAGCTTACAAACATCAGTACACACAGACAACACGAGAATACCGACATGGGAGAGAGATAACTCTGCAGCAAAACTAGACCACATCTTTGTTTCTGATGAGCTACTTAAAACTATAACAGAGTACGAGGTTGTGAGAACGGCCAATAGTGATCACAACCTATTAAAGGTAAAATGGGCATGCACAAGAAGAATAAAACCAATCATGGAAGCAAAAATTGAGACCGATAGTAGTGGTACAAAACTAAGACTGTCGGCTAGTGCAGTTGTGGAGCTAACAGACTCATACAAAAATACCAGCAAAGTAAACAACCGAGCGAACACGGAAAATATTATCGACTATCAACCTTTGTTAAAAGTATATGAAGTCAAAAGAAAGTTCCGGCAAAATGATAAATCAAAAATCCACCAACACGAATTTAACAAAGGAATTGTGGAAGAAAGGAAAAAAATGAGGAAACTAAAGCAACAAGTTAAGACATCACCTACTGCTGAACTAGTTAATGAAATGAAAATAGCAACAAGGACCTATAAAAACTGGCTGAGACAACACAGAGAAAGCATGAACCAAGCCGATGCAGCAGGTATGCTGAAGACAATATGCAGTAGGAGAACCAGAGATTTCTGGACCCTAATCAGGAATAGGTCAGACTCACAAAAAGATCTGATAAATAATTACGTGGGAGAAGAAGCATGGTCAACCCACTTCACGAAAGTATTCCGGAAAAAGAGCTATGTCGATCTTCCCAACAACGAACATGGTTTTTTGCGCGATAACCAAGAAATGTCAAACTCAACTTGGGAAAATGCATGGGATCAGGAGGACATAAGAAGAAAACTTGTCCGACTGAACAACTCAAGAGCCCCTGGGCCCGACGGTATCACTAACGCAGACCTGAAGGAACATGCTGTAGAATGGTCAAACTTTATATACGAGGTACTTAAAAAATGCAATGAAACAAGATTGATACCCGTGTCATGGACTACAGCAACAATTGTCCCAATTTATAAGTCGGGGCCAAGAGACCAACCTAAGAACGACCGACCGATCGCATTGTTAGATGTTGTTGGGAAGGTGTTCGGCTCACTGTTGTTAGAAAACTTTCAAAAATGGTCTAGAGAATCAGGGCATGACGACCCCCTACAATCAGGGTTCGTGAAAGATGGGGGAACGGCACCAAACATTCTCCTACTAACCACCCTAAAAAGCAAGACACAAGAAGGAGACCAAAAGATCTACCTTGCTTTTATAGACCTGGTCCAGGCTTTTGACCAGGTCAACCGTGAAATACTTTGGGGAAAACTAACAGCGAGAAATCGTTCAGAAAACATCTTGGGGCCCATTAGAGCATTGCACCAGAACACCTCTATAAGAGTGCGTTTAAACCAAGGAGGGATGCTAACTGAGCTAATCCCTACGGCGAGAGGAGTAAAGCAAGGATGCCCTCTTGCACCAACACTGTTCAACTCCTATCTCTGGGATATTGAAGAAAGCGGCCAGGAGATACGGTCTTTTCCACCTACAGTAGGGAAGGTCAAGATCCCAAGATTACTCTACGCGGACAACCTTATTTTAATGGACTACACTCCGATTGGTCTACAGCGCCAACTAAACGCTTTGGCACTATAAATAGAGAAGAACAACTTGGAGATTAATAGGGCCAAAACCAAAGTTATGATCATGGGGAAACAAACCACCCGCACAGAGAATTTTAGCTGGACCCTGGAAGGTGAGAAAATAGAACAAGTGGTGCAATTTAAATACCTGGGGGTAATCCTCAGCAATAACAAACAAGAGCACCCTATGCAACTGCACCTATTAGAGAAGGCAAAAAAATTGGCACGTCAAGCAAAAATAATTGACAGAAGATTTGGCCGATTTACAGCAATCCCACTTATTCAATTTTACAAAGGGAAGGTGGTCCCGTCCTTGATCTACGGTGCAGACGCACTACTGGCTATACCCTCAGATTTCTGGAAACGATTAGAAGGTGTGTTCTGGAAACACACTTTGAACCTACCGCAATCCACACCGGCTAAGACCATACGCCAGGAACTGTGTCTGCAATCATTGGAATCGATGGTTGCTAGAAACTCGCTAATGCCATACAGGAAATCACTGACTAGCACCTGCCCGAATGTAATGTCTATTATCCACACGGAAATCGAAGCACAGAAAAGCAAAATTCTGATGTGTTGGACGAAAGAACATAAAAAAAAACTGGTGGAAATAAATAGCTCTGAGGAAGAACTTATCTTGAATCCGAATAAAGTAAAGCGAAAATTGCAGGAACATGACTGGATACAGACAACATCCTTGGACCAAAGAAGTAAACTGATAAGCCACTTGCCACCAATAACGAGAGGCTTAAATGATCTACCGAACTACTTAAAAAAATTTCCAAGTAAAACTATACGTGAAACCTTCCTAAGAGTGCGAATGAATCTCTTGCCAACAAACGAGATCAAGGCGATCAGGAAACTAAGACCTGACAACAGTTGCCGATTCTGTAAAAACAAGACGCAACCAGAGACGCTGCGCCACTTACTCTTAGTGGGTGGCGCTTTAATAAGGCTGAGAATGGCACACTTGGGCCATTTATTCAAGGAGTCAAGAACGTGTAACGAGGAGGACTGGTGGAACCGCTTAATCGAGGGAGACAACACCAGTTACGTAATAGCGGTTTCCCAGTTCTTCATGAATTTGAAACTCTAAAAACACAAGGTGGAATCATTCGGGGGAGGTGACCTGAAAAAGATCCTTCTATGGAATACCTGAAACCACTGATGTTACTAGACAGACGAAGTGATGAGACAATTGGAGTTGAGAATTGTACCATATTCTCTTTTTCTTTTCTTGTAAAAATTATTTGTAAATTATAACAAGTAAAATAAAAAAATAATAAAACAAAAATTATTGCTGTTGCTGCACCAGCACATGATGTTCCCTTCACTCCTCATTACAGAATGCATTCTTGCTGCTGCTGCACCTGCACCTGACTTCCCATCACTCCTCATTCCAGCATGCATTCTTGCAGCTGCTGCACCTGACATTCCTTCACTTCTCATTCCACCATTCATTCTTGCTGCTGCTGCACCACGTGCCCTTCACTCCTCATTCCAGCATGCATTCTTGCTGTTGCTGCACCTGCACCTGACATTCTCATCACTCCTCATTTCAGCATGCATTCTTGATGCTGCTGCTGCACCTGCACCTGGCTTCCCATCACTCCTCATTCCATCATGCATTTTTGCTGCTGCTGCACCTGACCTCCCATCACTCCCCATTCCAGCATGCACTCTTGCTGCTGCACCTGACTTCCCATCACTCCTCATTCTAGCAGGCATTCTTACTTCTGCTGCACAGGTATCTGGCTTCCCATCACTCTTCATTCCAGTATGCATTCTTGCTGCTTCTGCACCTGACGTTCCCTTCACTCCTCATTCCAGCATGCATTCTTGCAGTGGCACCTGACTATCCATCACTCCTCATTCTTGCAAGCATTCTTACTGCTGCTGCACCTGCATCTGGCTTGCCATCACTCGTCATTCCAGAATGCATTCTTCCCACTACTGCACCTCCACTTGGCTTCCCATCATTGCATTCTTGCTGCTGCTGCATGTGCACCTGGCTTCCCATCACTGCATTAATACTGCTGCACCTGCAGCTGACTTTCCATCACTCCTCATTGCAGCATGCATTCTTGCTTCTGCTGCTCCTGCACCTGAAGTTCCCATCACTCCTCATTCCAGCATGCATTCTTGATGCTGCTGCTGCACCTGGCTTCCCATCACTCCTCATCCCAGCATGCATTCTTACTGCTGCATCTGACTTCCCATCACTCCTCATTCTAGCAAGCATTCTTACTGCTGCTGCACCGGCACAGGCACCTGGCTTCCCATCACTCCTCATTCCAGAATGCATTCTTGCTGCTGCTGCACCTGACATTCCCTTCACTCCTCATTCCAGCATGCATTCTTGATGCTGCACCTGACTTCCCATCACTCCTCATTCTAGCAAGCATTCTTACTGCTGCTGCACCAGCACAGGCACCTGGCTTCCCATCACTCCTCATTCCAGAATGCATTCTTGCTGCTGCTGCTGCAACGGCATAGGCACCTGGCTTCCCATTACTCCTCATTCCAGAATGCATTCTTGCTGCTGCTGCACCTCCACCTGGCTTTCCATCACTGCATTCCTGCTGCGGCTGCACCTGCACCTGGCTTCCCATCACTGCATTCATGCTGTTGCCCCTGCAATTGACTTCCCATCACGCCTCATTGCAGCATGCATTCTTGCTGCTGCTGCACCTGATGTTCCCTTCACTCTTTATTCCACTATGCATTCTTGCTGTTGCTGCACCTGCGCCTGACGTTCCCATCACTCCTCATTCCAGCATGCATTCTTGCTGCTGGTGCACCTGCACCTGCCGTGCCCATCACTCCTCATTCCAGCATGCATTCTTGCTGCTGCTGCACCTGCACTTGACTTCCTATCACTCCCCATTACAGCATGCATTCTTGCTGCTTCTGCACCTGACGTTCCTTCACTTCTCATTCCACCATTCATTCTAGCTGCTGCTGCACCACATTCCCTTCACTCCTCATTCCAGTATGCATTCTTGCTGCTCCTGCACCTGACGTTCCCTTCACTCCTCATTCCAGCTTGCATTCTTGCTGCTGCACCTGACTTTCCATCACTCCTCATTCTAGCAAGCATTCTTACTGCTGCTGCACCGGCATCTGGCTTCCCATCACTCGTCATTCCAGAATGCATTCTTGCCGCTACTGCACCTCCACTTGGCTTCCCAACATTGCATTCTTGCTGCTGCTGCATCTGCACCTGGCTTCCCATCACTGCATTCATACTGCTGCACCTGCAGCTGACTTTCCATCACTCCTCCTTGCAGCATGCATTCTTGCTTCTGCTGCACCTGCACCTGACGTTCCCATCACTCCTCATTCCAGAAGGCATTCTTGCTGCTGCTGCACCTGACATTCCCTTCACTCCTCATTCCAGCATGCATTCTTGCTGCTGCACCTGACTTCCCATCACTCCTCATTCTAGCAAGCATTCTTACTGCTGCTGCACCAGCACAGGCACCTGGCTTCCCATCACTGCACATTCCAGAATGCATTCTTGCTGCTGCTGCTGCAACGGCACAGGCACCTGGCTTCCCATTACTCCTCGTTCCAGAATGCATTCTTGACGCTGCTGCACCTCCACCTGGCTTCCCATCACTGTACTCCTGCTGCTGCTGCACCTGCACCTGGCTTCCCATCACTGCATTCATGCTGTTGCACCTGCACCTGACTTCCCATCACGCCTCATTGCAACATGCATTCTTGCTGCTGCTGCACCTGCACCTGATATTCCCTTCACTCTTTATTCCACTATGCATTCTTGCTGTTGCTGCACCTGCGCCTGACGTTCCCATCACTCCTCATTCCAGCATGCATTCTTGCTGCTGCTGCACCTGCACCTGATGTTCCCATCACTCCTCTTTCCAGCATGAATTCTTGCTGCTGCTGCACCTGCACCTGTCTTCCCATCACGCCTCATTCCAGCATGCATTCTTGCTGCTGCTGCACCGGCACACGCACCTGGCTTCCCATCACTCCTCATTTCAGAATGCATTATTGCTGCTGCTGCACCTCCACCTGGCTTCCCATCACTGCATTCTTGCTGCTGCTGCACCTGCACATGGCTTCCCATCACTGCATTCATGCTGCTGCACCTGCACCTGGCTTCCCATCACTCCTCATTCTAGCATGCATTCTCGCTGCTGCTGATCCTGCACCTGACGTTCCCATCACTCCTCCTTCCAGCATGCACTCTTGCTGCTGCTTCTGCACCTGCACCTGGCTTCCCATCACTCCTCATTCCAGCATGCATTCTTGCTGCTGCTGCACCGGCATCTGGCTTCCCATCAGTTCTCATTTCAGTATGCATTCTTGCTGCTGCACCTGACTTTCCCTTCACTCCTCATTCCAGCGTGCATTCTTGTTTCTGCTGCACCGGCATCTGGCTTCCCATCGCTCCTCATTCCAGCAAGAATTCTTGCTGCTGCTGCACCTGCACCTGATATTCCCTTCACTCTTTATTCCACTATGCATTCTTGCTGTTGCTGCACCTGCGCCTGACGTTCCCATCACTCCTCATTCCAGCGTGCATTCTTGCTGCTGCTGCACCTGCACCTGATGTTCCCATCACTCCTCTTTCCAGCATGAATTCTTGCTGCTGCTGCACCTGCACCTGTCTTCCCATCACGCCTCATTCCAGCATGCATTCTTGCTGCTGCTGCACCGGCACACACACCTGGCTTCCCATCACTCCTCATTTCAGAATGCATTATTGCTGCTGCTGCACCTCCACCTGGCTTCCCATCACTGCATTCTTGCTGCTGCTGCACCTGCACATGGCTTCCCATCACTGCATTCATGCTGCTGCACCTGCACCTGGCTTCCCATCACTCCTCATTCCAGCATGCATTCTCGCTGCTGCTGAACCTGCACCTGACGTTCCCATCACTCCTCCTTCCAGCATGCACTCTTGCTGCTGCTTCTGCACCTGCACCTGGCTTCCCATCACTCCTCATTCCAGCATGCATTCTTGCTGCTGCTGCACCGGCATCTGGCTTCCCATCAGTTCTCATTTCAGTATGCATTCTTGCTGCTGCACCTGACGTTCCCTTCACTCCTCATTCCAGCAAGAATTCTTGCTGCTGCTGCACCTGACGTTCCCTTCACTCCTCATGCCAGCATGCATTCTTGCTGCTGCACCTGCACCTGACTTTCCATCAATCCTCATTCGAGCATGTTTGCTCAACTCTGCCAAGTCCATCTAACTCGGACACGGCTCACAGTCTCAAACACCTACAGGTCATTCGCAACTCTTCTGCCTGTCCTACCTGCTGCCTGTGCTGCTCCAGCGACATCCCCCTATTCCATTACTGTATCTCGAACCCAGGAGCGTGTTTTCATTCTTCACGCATGCGCGCTGCTCCCCGTCATGCTCCCTTCGTGCTGCGAATGCTGGCCCTTTTCTCAGTCCCAAGACCCCGCCTGAATCATCGTGGAGGATTCGCTTTTTATTATTTTTGCCTCCGCCTTCTGGAACTTCCTCCATATCTTCATTAGGTCCCCCCCCCCCGGCCCCCACCGCACCTTTCATATTCTGCGCAGGTTTATGTTGAGGCTCTGTGCTTCGGCCTTCTTTGACTAATTTCATCTATCTTGTCACTTGCTCCCATGTGCCCAGCGCCTAGAAACCTCCCGTGGTAAACGTGCACTCTAAACACTTGACAAATGCAGAAATACAATAAGCATTGTCACTCACTATGCCAATCAATTACCTTACTTATTCTCAAAAATTCTCTGTTCTAGCTTTCCCTGTAGCACTGTTTTGTCCACAAGGTGGCACTAAAACACCACGACATGGTCCAAAACCAACTATTTGCTGATAGCGGCAGGGCTTTACAATTGTAGGCGTCTTTGCCATGTGTTGTCCAGCGTGCTCATTGGTTCATAGATCACTGTTCTGTCATAGCCCTGTCACAGTGCCTGGAGGGCATGGCCACATGCCGTGCCCCCCTGCCTCTGTAGGCTGGTTCTGGGCAGCCTCATGTGCCTTCATGATGACCCGTGTTATGGTTGCATCGGCCGACCTGAGTGGTAAACTTGAGTGCTTTTAGGTTTTGCAGCTTAACCATAATATCCGTTCAGCTGAAGCTTTTCTCTGGAAATGTGTACTTTTCAGACATAGGTTAATATATCACCATACCAAAGAACCAACAAAAAAAGGAGTTATGACTGTATAAAAAGATAAAGTTTCCAGGCCCTGGAAATTAAAATGTTATGGTGCACACACACTCAGCCCAAATGAAGTATTTCCGTAACACTAACACAAAGTCTACCACACTACACATTCAAGATTAACTCACACTACGCCTCCACCTCACAAGACTCACCGTGGCACCGATGTAAGCGCATACTCTTTAAAGGGGGTGTTGTGAAGAATGACACTTATGTCAGGGATCGGGCAGTGCTTTCATCAGTGCTTACCCACCTGATTGCTAAGGATGTTGATGGCCATTTGGAGGCCTATGCACTACAGGGGTATGCAGACTTCATGAACCCCCAGGGCTGGACTGGGAACTAAAAGAGGCCCTGGAAATAATTACTGGGGACCAAAAGAGGCCCTGGAAATAAAGTTCAAAGTGGGCCTATATGACACATTTTCAGCAAGCCCAATGCTTTTCCTATGAGAACATTTGGAAATACCACAGAAAAGAGGCCCAGGGTGCAGAGGCCCACTGGGAAATCTCCAGAGTTCCCTAAAGGCCAGTCCACCCCTGTGAACCCCCCCCCGCCCCCGCCTTCTCCCCCCACCCGCAGAAGGGACCTTGCCACCCCTAAGTATCCTTGTACTGGCTAAAACACATACACGCATTGTAATTAACTCTGACCAATCTCTCATACCTCGGACTTGGCTCTCCCAAGGGCGTTCCACCACAGCGCTTTGAGGTCATCCCAATGGGAAAAGGTGCTATACAAATGCCATAGTGCATCCTATTACATTACATGCCGATATTTGTTTTGGAAGTACGGTTCTTCATGGGTGGTAGACAAGACTTTAAAGATCACTGGATATTGCACAAGGAGACAAGAATTGGTGAGATGGGTTCATGGCCCCTGGGGTCCGTTATCCAACAAGCGGCTGGATTTTTTTGATGAGCCGGACCAGCTTCTTCAGAATTGTGGGGGCTCCTGCATAGCTCATTTTGCATTTATCAGAGTTGGGGATAAACAAGGCCTTGCCAAGATCCACCTTGCCTTGGAAGTCTCCATTGTCCGTAGTTGGAGGTTTCATTTCTTCTTTGCTGTTTTCCAATGTATCATGAAAGGCAAATCTGAATCAAAGATTACACCAAGAGTTCAAACTTGATTGTGATGCCCAAAGGCGATGGGTATGCAAATGGGTGATATTGGTGATTGCGGTACAAATGGGTAAGCACTCGTTCTTGTTGCAATTCAAATTTGGCTTCTGGATTACATTCAACTCTGGAGCTCTTTTTCAATTGTGACGTAACTTGAATGAAAGGCGTAAAAGCCTTAAAGACTTTTATGCTTTTCATTCACGTCACGCCACATTTTCAATCATTTGTATCGCGAAGAGGAGGGGTGGAACGCAACTTGCGTCTCCGCCACCTTCATTCTTCTCTGCCATACAAATGCTCCAGCATTTGCAACAGGCTGGATTTTCATGCCAGTGCAAATGCTGGTGGTCGCTATTGGGTCCGCCTGCTTTATGCACAAGCATAAAGCAGACAGACTGAATGGGGGGCCATTTTAAACGCTGCCTGCCATGCGGCAGGCAGCGTTTACAGTTACAGTATGTTGAGCAGCGTTTAATTGTAAATGTGACTGCTGCTTTCCATGTGCATATGGTAAGAAATGTTCACAATTAAAAAGTAAATGCTGCCTGGCAAGCAAGCATAACAGGCATCATTTACTCACTTTGCACGGAAGAGTGCAAAAGTGCAGGCCAAAAGGTGGCACACACACATGTACACCGCCTTTGCATGGCAGAGTGCAAAAGAGCAAGTCAAAGGGTGGCACACACTCATGTACACCGCCTTTTGCCCAGTGTACTCTGCTTTGGAAGCAGGGACCTGGCTATGCCTGAGTGCAAACGTATTTGTTCCCTGCCGTCGAATTAGGTTTTGGACCAACATGTGCTCCTCTGAGTTTTTGGGTAGAAAGGGCGATAGTGTTAGCTTGTTTATTGTCTGCTTAACACAGGCAAATATTTGTGCATTGTGTGCATCAAATCAGAAAGATGAATCATGGGCCCCTAGTACAGAGGCCTGTTGCTCTAGTATATTCATGTACACCCACATGGAGACTGCCAAGCTTTGGGGCATCTTGTAAGGGTCAGACCAATCTTTCTACTTCAACTGCCTCAGTTTTACTCGGTGCAACATAGCATAGAGTAAGGATTGGCACCACCTTGGAGCTTGACCACCAATCCCCATTGTGTGTTGCAAGCAGTGCAGAGAAGGATGCCAGGTTTACCCGAGGACCGTCTTTGAGTGCTAGGCCAAAATGAGTTTAGTTGCATTGCTCACTATTGTTGATCCTGTCTGCCTTGAAGGGGCGGGGGGACCAGACTGGCAATCATGGAGTGCATTGTTCCACTCACTGTACTTCTGGACTTAGAGGAGGACACCTCATACTAGGAGTTTAGCTTCCAACTGAAGGTTCTTAATTGGATGATTGTTAAAAAGGGAAGCAGGGGAGACCAGTAGAGGGCGCAGACAATATGGCAGGTAAAAATGTTGTCTCCTTTGCCCAGAGAAGATTAATGGGGATGAACAAGTTTCTGCTCTGAGTGTGGCATGGAATAATAGAGCTCGCAGCTGTGTGATGGGGTGGAGAAGACCCTGGCCGACAAAGGAAAGCATTAAGGGCAGAAAACTAGAGGAATCAGTACTGCAGTAAGTGCGGTCGAAGTGGCAGCAGGGACATGTGACAGCAGTGAACTCACGTGGGAGAAGGCCCTGCATCACAGCAGTTCATGCTCCTGAGAAGCCGCAGATGGCTGCTGGTGGCTGGTCAGGACTGGTAGCAATTTTCCAGAATAAAGTGGTCGAGGGGACTTAATGAGCGGCAATTGGTGGAAATGCAGCATGGGCCACCGGTAACTCCACCAACGGGAGCAGATCATGAAGCCTTTACCAAAGCTGATGTGTGCCTACTGTTGGAAGAAATTATATCTACGAAGAATGGTCTAACTGCGACAGTAACTGAGCTAAAGGGCAGGGTGGACAAGATTGAGGAGAAAATTGAAACTTTGGAAAACAACCAGGTGGCTATTGACCTAATGGAAATGAAATGTGGTGCCCGCATGCGGGACTTAGAGCAATGGGAGATGGATCTTGCTGCCAACGTCGATGATCTAGAAAACCGAGAAAGGCGTTCCAATATACGCATCATGGGCCCAAATGAAGGGAACGACACGTGAAAGCTTTAGTTAATAGCCTCTTCAGTGAACAGCCGACTCTCAAAATAAGCTTTGATAGAATACATCGAAGGGACGGCCCTTCTAACGGACCGAGATTGGTTTTGGCAAAGTGCCATTACTTTAGGCAGAAGGTAGGCATCATCCAAAAGGCGAGGGACCAAGGCCAAATAGACTTTGAAGGCTCAGAGTTCCACATATACCTGGACCTATCAGCACTGACGCTAACCAAGCGGATGGAGTGCCACTCAATGACCCAGTGATTGCAAGAACAAGACATTTAATCTCAGTGTGGATTTTCCCATTCTCATTGTGCTTCGAATGTTGGGGGGTAAATACAGAGTCACCTTGAGAGAAGAAGTTGAAGGCGTCCTTCTGAAGCAGCTGTCCTTGGAGGATCGCAGTTCAGAAATTGGGGGCATACACTGCACACAACGCTCAAGTACAGTAAGCCAGAAATGTCAACCACCGAGAGGTCATCCAGCGGGCTCAATGAAATTTTGCAGATTTAGTACCCCACGACATGTTGACGTCAGTAGGTTTATAACATCCAGACAAGAAGGCACCAATGACATAGATGTTCCAATAAAGACGATGCTTCAAGCTTATTCCAAAAAGGAAAGTCACTAAACCGTGTTTTTGAGTAACTGCCACAGCGGCTTTGTTTCTGAGAATTGCAGGAGGTTTTTCTGTGCATTGTTTATGTATTTAAGGGCAAGGGGACTCTTCTGGGCCAGCCCTAGTTTCACAGGTGGTCTCAGAATCGGGGGTAAACAATCACGCTAAGGCGGTTGGAAGGGTATCAGGGCATTGAGGGGGGATTGGGAAATAGATGGTATCGGGATGATACTTTAGTTTCTTACTGGGGTAATGGAAAGGGAGAACTTATAGTGGAAGGACACAATATTGAACAGTGAAGGATGCTAGAGGATTCAAAAGAAAATATTCATCATGAGGAGTCATGTCATGAGGGGCATGGCAATACTTGATGTATAATAACGGGGTACTATTTGGTTCCTTGAATGTAAAAGGCCTTAACTTCCCACAGAATCAATCCACAGTACTGGTATGTTCCGTCTAAGGTTATATCTAGAGTCTCTGAACGTTTGTTGATTGTGAGCGTTAATTGATGCTTGGTGTTTTTATGTGTATTGTGACTAGCCCATAGTTGTGTATAGTGGCGTCGGTTATGTTGGAGGAACAGGAGTGGGGAGGATTGGTTAGTGAACTGGTTAATCTCTACAGTACCTCAGAAGTACGTCTTCAGTGATGATCCACTTGCCGCTCAGTGGTACCCTGCAACACTCCTGGCTGTGGCTCGTTGGCCAGCCCGCCACCTCTCCAACCACAAAGGCTAACTTCTCCCACTGGTTACTCTGAGTGCAATTAAGGCTCCAAACAGAAGTCCCTTCCACATGAATAGCAGCAATTTAAACACTGCAACCAAAAACGGCCTAGATTTTGCTTTCCCTGCATGTGAATGTCAAGAATTTAAACACAGCAACAAAAACGGCCTGGCTTTTTCTTTTGCTATTCAAGAAAAATGAAAATTAAAGAGCCATGGGGAAAGGGGCCTACCTGTCATTATCAAGGGACAAGCAGCAGTTTATTTCAGAAAAGAAGGAGGAATCAAAGAGTCTTGTGACAAGGAAGGCAGGATTGTTAAACATTGGAAGCAAACACGGCCTGCACGTGTTTGCAAAAAAAAAAAACAACTTTAAAAAGCCACAATGGAAAAAGATTTCACTGATCACAGAAAAATGTCAGGAAAGCAGAACAGGATGTGTGGGTGATCAAAGCAATGTATATAGGTTTTCACCCCCAAACCTCCAGTGACAGTATAAGAAACACTTACTTCAGGAAAATCCTGTTCTGGCGGGCGCAAAAACTTCACAATGAAAAGCCCCACTCCAGCTGGATGTCACAGCTCCCATTTAATAACCCCACAATAAAATGTGTTGCTGCTGAAGGTGTAAACATTCACTATTCTGCAGACTTGTTGGCTGGAAAGAGAATGCCATCCTGGGCTGAAGCATGACTAAAAGGTGTGAACCCTTGTTGCACCCACTTCAAAGGGACTCATAACAATCTCTGGTCACAGGCTGACCCAGTGGAACAGATGGCTGTGGGGGATGAAACAGCCATCCAATTTGCTGACAGAAACACCAACAGAAAAACTCATCATTAATATAAAAGACTATTTCATTTTTAGGCATTTTGTGCAGCAATCAGACTGAGGATTAATTTCATTTTTATGCCATTTTTCATGTTATTTCCAGGCAGTTTGAGGGGTATAAAATGCATCTACCTGTGACTCTGGGAACTGCAATGGCCAGTTAGACTAGGTTTCTGGCTGGTCTGAACATGTTACAAATGTGAGAATGGGTGAAAAGGTGGAAAGTAAAATTAGGAATATGCTTGATAACTTAAATATTCATAACTGTTGTACATTTTATGAAAATGACAAAAATGTGACACATGGCCATGCTACATCGTACGGATTTGGCGGTCGGATTATCTAATTCCCCATGATAAGCTAAAACAGAATAAAGTTTTGTCTGGCAGTTGCTAGTACAATTATGAAGCTGTGATAAATAACTAGTTTTTGCCCAAAAAGTTGAAAAGAGAACAAAGGAGTGACAAATGGAAACAACAGATGGTGCTCCCAACCCCTAAACCAATACTGACTGGGGGCGGAGAGGGAGAGGGTAACTGTCCAATCCTAGCGGCAGGGATTATTTCAGCGTTCTCCCTCTAGATTGTAAAATTTGTGATGTCATTTCTGCTAGACTCAAGACAGACACACAACAACCGGGGAAGACATAAAAGGGAGGAGGAAGAGAAGGCTGCTGAATCTTACCATCTTTGAGAGTGGAGTGACCAGACCCCCTGCCCTATCTTCCCAGAGTGTCCTGAGATGCAGCTGGCTTTCCTGAAACTTAAACAAAGGCTTACTATGTAAGTAGCAATGACCCGAGCCCTAAATTGCATAATCCCTTCATTTTTGTAGCAGTGCATCCAATATTTGCTCATTGAAAACCCCAATTGCCAGTGTAGTTCTGCCCTCTCCCCTTAGAAGAATCTTTTGCTTGCCTGTGTATGTTAGCATATCCCCATTGAAACCCCCCTCATTTGTCTGTGTAAATCCTTAGTATTATTGTAAGTAAATCAATTAATTTCCCTATTGAATTTCACAGGATCAGGATTGGTGGAGTTCGAAACCAACAATATTTTCCCCAGTGTTTTTGTTAATTGTTATAGTCATTAAAGTGTTGCCCAAAATAATCAATCCCCTTGTGAGCTGAAAAACAAATTTGTCCCTCTGTTTAAATTATTCCCTGCTAAGCAATTTTTCATTTGCCAGTGTCATTCCTCTTTGCATCTGTCAGCCTGAACCAAAACAGATTGTAGTTTTGTGAGCTAAAACCCTGTCCCAGAGCTTACCTGTCATTAATCCCTCAGTGTTAACAAATTTCAATTTGCCACTGTATTTTCACTTTGCATTTGCTTTCTCCCAAAAACCAATGTTCCCACTTTATTTCTATGTTCCCTGGTGTGCTAATTAGTATTCTCTAAAACTTTGCCTGCCCCCTAAGTGTAAGCAGTACACATTTTCTTCTATTCTGTCCCCTACCAGTTGTGAGAAATAATAAAACCCCCATTCTTCCATTTTGCTCGAAAAACAGATTTTTCCTTTCTTTGCTGGCTTCTCATATTGTGGTGGTGAGCTTCACCCCAAAACCGATTTCCCTGCTATATTCCATCTGCTTTCCACTGCCTTCCATTCAAAGGAACCAAGTCCAATTGATGTTTGTGGGTGAGTGTTGCAGTGGGGAGTGCTTAACTGTAGGTGCTATCACTTTGTGTGGAATTGTTATTTTCCTGTTTTGACATTAAAACAAAAGCGAGTGTAACAGTCTATTTCAACCTGGTCACTCTAGATAGGATATTGCATTTGTGTTGCCACAGATTTGGTGGCTGTTGTATTTTGATTTTCCTCATTTACATTGAATAATACATTAATAAAATAGCTTGTTAATACACACCGTCCTGGTTCCTAATCCATGGAGACACGGGATGCTGGTGGAGGTTGGGTGCGAGACGGGTTGGAGGCCTACTGAAAAGGAATCCGTAGTATACTAAAATAAAACGTGTTTTATTGTGCATCACATTCACTGTAGGGGAAGGAGAACCCTGGCTGGCGTGTGCCGCGTAATAAACTGTGACATGATTTCTGTAAATTTTGAAGAAGTGATGCTTGACAGAGCTACCCTAGTTATCTGGGGTGACACATGGTTGGTCTAAAGTTTCAATTTAATGCATTACAGGGCTGGTTTTGCCAGAATGCATGAATGGTCCACGTGGGGTGTCTTTCCCTGAATCTGTTTCATGCGAGACAGGCTACACTTTGTCGATCTCTCTAGCTGTGGTGCATGAGTGGGGGAGGGGGGCAGATGAGCAGAAGTTTTTTTTTGGTCCTCCTTGCCTTCGCTGCTATTGTCCTTTATCTGTGACATTGTTACTTAGTGCGTTTCTTTCAGTCTTCTCTGCTTTAGTTGCTGTTTTCTGTTTGTGCAGGTCATTGGCAGTTGAATAACCATGTTTTTAGTAGTTTCCTGAAGGTGAGGTAGGCCATCATTCTGAGGTTGGTGCTAGTCATGGCGCTATTATCATGGCGCTATTAGCGCCATGACTAGCACCAATACCGGTACCGCCACCGACGTGGTAGTATGGGGACTTACTGGTCCATTCCGCCCTTTGCGTGACCGGTAAGTCCCCATTTGAAATGCCATTCCCCATTCCCATTTGAGCCCCCATAGGGCTCAATGGGAAGGGGGAGCGGGGCAATAACGGTACCGCAAATTGCGGTACCGTTATTGACCCTGGTATCCCTTTGCGGGTCCCGTCCTTAACGCCTGCTAAAACCAGGCGTTAAGGAAGGACCCGCAAAGGGACCTCGGAATAGGGCGCAAAGGGATTACCGGCACCAGTGTCATTACCGGTGCCCGGTATCCCTTTGCACCCGGGTCGTAATGACCCCTGTAGCCTTCTGTGGTTCTGATTTCCTTGGGTGATTGTATTCCATAGGTTAGCGATTAAGAATGAGACTTCAGTTTCTCTAAATTTCCTATTTTTTTGTCTCTATTTCCAGGTCATTGCTTGATCTTAGGTCCTTTCTTGGTTGGTAGCGGCTGATCTTGGCGTGGAGATGTTGGGCTCCTTGTAAGTGTAACGATTTATGGGCAATGCAGAGGACCTTGAATTTAAAGCGTTTTATTACTGGTAGTCAATGTAGGCTTCTCAGAGCTGGAGTGATGTGGTCTCTTCTGTTTAATCTTAGGAGACTCCTAGCTCCAGTGTTCTGGACGTGTTGACGTTTTTAGTGAGCCTTTCAGGCATTCCTAGTTAGGGACTGTTTGCATAGTAAATTCTTGTTAATAGCAGGGATATGACTGTGAGGGTTCTGTGTGGAACAGAGAAGTATGGGAGCAACCCCTGAGGAGTCTCAGGAGATAGAAACACTTATTTGCAATTGCATTTACTTGCGGTTCCAGGGATAGTCCGTTATTTTTGCGTATTCCTAACTTATTTACATTCTTAGAAGTTTCCTGTTAGGTTTCCATGTCTGGTGGTTAGTCCAGGTGTGGGTTGGTTGCATTGCTTTCAGAGGATGAGAGCATTAGTTCCGTTTTGGCCAGGTTCCATTTGAGGTTGTTTGTTGTCATCCAGTTGTAAATGTCTTTGAGACAATTGTTGAGGCTGTTGTTTAGTTCTTCGGTCGCATGTCGTCTGTGTAGTTGGAGGTGGTTAGTCCGTGGGTTCAAATGATTTTCATCAATGGGGGACATGTAGATGGTGAAGAGTAGGGGGAGAGGCTGGATCTTTGTGGCAGTCCGCAGGAGATGCTTTTGGTTATTGAGGTGAGAGGAGATAGATTATTTGGGTTAGATTTGTGAGGAATGAGGTAAGCCACCCTAGGGCTGATTCTTTTAGGCCACATTCCAAGAGTCTTTTTATTAGTGTAGAGTGGCTAATTGTGTCGAATGCCGCAGAGGTGGCCAGTAGCATGAGGGCTTATTGGGTCATGTTTTATCTGCATTTATTTTAAAGTCGTCCCATATGGAAAGGAGTGCCGATTCTGTTCCTCTCATTGTTCTGAAGCTGACTTGCGAGTGGTCGAGCAGGGTACTGGAGAGCGTTATTACACTAGGGAAACAGTACACGGGATCAATAGCGAAATGTCGCAACAATTATTAGGGATACCAGAGAACAATATTGAAGTGGGCAATAATTAGTATGGAGTTGGCAATATCACAACAGGGAAATAATTGAATATGCAGCAATATCACAGCCAGGAGCAGTCACAATGGGGCAACAATTAATATGTGGCCGAAAAAAATAACATAGGATACCAGCGAGCATTATCCAAGTGGATGGCAATTAGTAGGCAAACCAGGGAGCGATACCACAATGGCCGACAATTACAGTAAGGCAACCGGTTAATATGGACACAAGGGACAACATCACACTGGGCAACACATGAAAAACAAGCGAGCAATATTACATTGAGCAGCAATGGCAAGTGGATGACAATGAATATGGACACACGTAAGCAGTATCCAGTGGGGCAGCAATTATCATCGTCACCAGGAAGCAAAATCAAAATGTATGCACATGAATATGGATACCAAGGAGCAACATCAAATGGCGGCAATTAATAAGTACACCAGCGAGCAGTATCGCATTCAGTTTGCAGGTATATCTATCTGCATGCAATGTGTTTCGTGAACCACTTTCTGACTTGTATTAGGTATACGCTTGGACTGAACATATTTTTGGCTCATGTTCCTCTAACTGTGCCTGTGTACACATGCAAAGCGCTCTGTTGCAATTCCGTGCCTTATATGCGCTTTATAAAAAAAACAATAAAATAAAGAAATAAATCGCAGAGCAGCTATTGCCAGATGCTTCTTTCACTTGGTCGGGAAAATGACCATCGAGTGCAGTAGAGAAGGCACGCCGCCGTGATAAACTGTACACCCGCCCCGCCTTCATCGCAGGATTTCAATCAAGGCACGAATGGAAACTTGCGCGCATGCAAATTCTCAATGGGAAAAGCTCCAGCTTTAACGAGTCCAAGGAACGTTTCAAAAGAATGTCATTATCTGGAGCCAGTGGGACTTTGCCAGCGAAAAAAATCCGCTTTGTGAGAGGCCTGGATTCGAAGCGAGGCAGCTGAGGTGCGTTGAGGGAAAGAAATGAAAATGAAGTTAATGGCACCAGGAGCGCGAGGGAGCGGCGTCCGACTTTTCCTCACCATGTGCCGCTGAGGTCATTAAGGATTCAACATTTGCACGGAAGCAAAACGGTGCGGTAGCCTCACCCATGAGGTCAAACCCCTCCCCCAGGCACACCCCGTGCTCGTGCGCTTCCGATTGATGCCCCCAAGCCCACAGATGAAGTCGCGCGCACGGGTTGTCTTGCTGTGCATCGGCCGCTTTTGTTTTATTTGTCAATATTAAAAGATACAAATCACACCCATGATGTTCGGTGAATGGGACAACCCCCGGGGGGCGTCAGTCTGGTGGATAAAACATGGACTGTGCGCCTTCATTCTCCTTCCCATGAATCTCCCCGTATTTATGGGCCCTTGTCTTCCGAAGAGGCACTGGAACATTACCAACAGATATTAAAGTGTCCACCAGGAAGAATCATGACCTCTGTCAGGATCAGCCGGCGTCGGCACAAAATTGCAGCTCTCTGAATAATGTCTCTTTTTCCTTCTCCCTCACACCCTCTCTCCCACTCTCTCCCACTCTCTCCTTCCCTCCCTCCCTCCCTCCCTCACTTCCTTCCTTCCTTCCTTCCTTCCTTCCTTCCTTCCTTCCTTCCTTCCTTCCTTCCTTCCTTCCTTCCCTCCCTCCCTCCCTCCCTCCCTCCCTCCCTCCCTCCCTTCCTTCCTTCCTTCCTTCCTTCCTTCCTTCCTTCCTTCCTTCCTTCCTTCCTTCCTTCCTTCCTTCCTTCCTTCCTTCCTTCCTTCCTTCCTTCCTTCCTTCCTTCCTTCTTTTTTCCTCCTCCCGTCTCTCGTCCATCCCACTCCCTCCTCCCCCTTTCTTTTCCCCCTCCCTGCCATTTTTTCTATTGCTCTCGTTTTCTTTACTTTTATTAGCTCTTACGTTCTCCTTATCTTCTTTTTCTTTAGTCTCTTCTCCACGTTGATTTATTTTTTCCTTTCTTCACCATCTTTTTTCCATTTCCACATCCATTATTTTGTCCTCTTTGTTTCCTCCTTTAGTTCCCCTTTCCCTTTATTTCTCATTAGTATTACTTATTTGCATTACACTTTCTTTTACTTTTCTCACTTTAGATTTGTCATAAAGATTTTTCTCTTTCCACAGTCTCTCCCATTTCCCATCATTTCTGCACAACTTCCCTGTATTCTCTCCTATATCCTTCTCTATCCACTGTTTGCCTTGTTCTTTCTCCACTCACCTTCCCTTATCTTCTCCTCAATATTATGTCCCTTTCTCTAAACCCTCCCCCATCTTCACTTAATCCCTTTGTGTTCTGGCTATGCAATATCTCTCTCATATGGATAAACCTGCGGCCAAGATTCCTGGTGGCAGCAACGGAATGTATCAGAAAACAGTTTAAACCATTGCACATTGTCGAACGTAAAGCATTATGAAAAAACAACAGGAACATTATGTTCTGTTCGCAAAGGACAGTTATTGATCCTTACTTGAAATAGATACAAATTTTAAAACATGCTTTTTCAAATAAAAATATTTTTCTTCTGTCCTGGTTTATAGATCTATAAGTGTCTCTTTTGTCGGAGGTTCGAGAGTTTTATGTACGGAGATGATAACGTGGTGACGTATCTGACGATTAACTGATCCTCAACGGGACTGGTTTTGGTCGATGCACCATCCAGCTTCTAAACCATGATTTGAAGTACTTGGTGAGGAAGAGATTCCTTGGTGTTGGTTCCCTATGGCTCTGAGTCGCAGATGTACATATAAAAATAGCCCTGTGGTACTTGCATTTTTGGAGAGTGGGGGGGATCCAGATGTGAGGAACCACGTGTGGTCAGAAGTCACTCTGTAGTCTGGAGGGAACCTTTGGACCTGGTGTACCATCAGTGACCAGTAAAGCTTTCTATGAACACTGTCGGAATGGCATTTTATGGTCTTTACGACTCAAGGGCAAACGGTTAAACAAAGTACCGAAGGCATTTTCTTCAGATATCCAGTGGGCAGTCTGGAGTTTGGAGGCCATTCTTTGGGGGAGAGATGTATTTTGAGGTCCTTCAAAAGACACGGGCAGAAGGAATTTGCGGTTAATCCTTTCAAGCAAAAATAAGAGTCCTGCCGACAGTCTGATGACAGTGTAAGGATATAAAGCTCTTCAAAAGGTAGGACCACCATGTCTTGTTGGTCAATACCCGGGAAATCTTCTATCATGACCATCCTCAGTAGACAGGCCCATGTTCTGCTATCTGTCTCCCAAAGACCACGTTGATTTCTTGCTTTTACGATCCAGGTTGTCATCTTGGCTTAGCAGTTCAAGTGGCATCTGTGCCGTATCTAGGTATTCTGGGCAAGTAATGGCTCTGCTCCTTGATGTGGCCATGCACCCAATGCCCCTGAAATAAGCATCTGCACAAAACGCCCTAGGGAAGGAACATCCCGTTGCAGTGTTGGAGTTTAAGGAAAGAAACCGAAGAGGAAACATTTAGATCTTTTCATGGAGCCCAGTCTACGGAAGGCTTTCGTGCGAAGGCCGGGTGATGATAGCTCTGGGTAACTTGAGTGAAAGAATCTTTCCTTTTCTTAGGTGGCAGTCTTCAAAGGTGTCTGGATGTCCACTGGGAACACAGAAAGAAATGTATGTTTACCCAATGCGTAGTCCCACACATGCCATTCTCTAACATTTTACAGCAATTGGTACCCGCACCCCACGCTCCCTCTCCAGAAATATCACTCTTACAACAAACCCTAACTTCAGCTTGAAAGCCACCTCAGTTAGTTAAACATTCTACTGTGCAAGCCTGGGTGCAACTTTCAGGTCACAGGTTCAAATCACAGCTGGGCACATTTGCATGCAGTGTTAGAAAAGAGGGTGCCATTTTGTTGAGTACTAAGTGCTCCCTGTGGTGCCATTGACCGAAATTACAATGTAATAAATTACTTTGTCTTAGGTTTCATTATAGCTTTTTGCTTTCTTTTAATAGTGGGGGTCACCACTCCCTCACCACCATCCCCACCCATCCCTTTCTCATCCCCTCATGCCCCCTACCTCTCTACATATCCAATTGTATTTTACCCCCACGATGAAACCTACAACTAATTCATCTACTGCATTGTAATTTTGGCCGAAGGAGCCACAGTATACAATAGTAAGGATTCAACCACCCACAGTAAAGGTCACAGGTGAGGCCATGCCTGACGCGCACTACACATTACAGCCCTATCCACAGAGTATGGCATCCACGCATGCTCTGTGTTAGAGTAAACAGAAAATGAATGGCCTGTCAATGTGCCTGGAGCAGTACCCTAGGGGTACTGTACACAAGACACTGGCAACTGCCCTGTCCCCGGTGCAATACCCCGCCCTCTATACTCACAGAGCTTGTCCAGCAAACTGCAATGGTGAAGAAGGATGTATACAGTACGGTTCTATGTCATTTCATCGATGGGTGAAATTTGGATGTTTTTTTTTCTGAGTATGTTGCCCCCTACCCCCTATTGTTTTTCACCTATTCCCAACCACTCCCACCCCTTATATATACTTTTCGAACCTCCCCTATATATTTCAATGAGTTTTTTTCGGTGAAATGTACTCAGAAAAAAAAACTTTGAAATATCACCCATCGATGAAAGAATGCTATACCTACAGTACTAACGGTGAGTACTCACAATTTAAGGATAGGGTGCAAAATGCACAGAGGGAACTTGGACTCCATGGCGCTGAGCTCGATGCGACATAATCCGGACATGCACTGAACATCTTTTAAACAAACTCTCTATTAGAGCTAGTTCCACCCATGATTCAAGATCTGTCACACCCAGCCGGCAGCTGGAAGCGGGGGTGCCCATCGTCCAAAAGGATGCAGGCACAACATTATCCCCAAGATTACAAGATTTCTAAAGTTCCTTGGGCCTGATTTACAAAAGTAGCGCAATCCCATTGAAAAGCACTTTGCAAATCGGGTCCTTTGCCTTGTTAATTGGGACAACTGTGTTTGCGAGTGGTAACAAGTATATGGTTCTTGACCGTTTGCCTGGAAATCGTACGTCTGTTAAGTAACCCACCTGTGCAAAATAAACGAAGCTACTAAGGCCGACTGTTGCAGTATATATATCCCTAATGGGAGAGGCGGCGACCAATTGGCCATCGTCGCTCCGATTAGGGACACGTACTGCAACACAGCCATTGTGCACTGAACATGTGAACATATCTGCGCAACTATGCAGAAATGTGATATGATATTCCTTATTGTGACTACGACCCGCTATTCTTACGGGAGTCTACAGCCGTACCGGTCAGGCCATTTATAAGAACCAACTTTGCCTTGACAAAGGCATGTTTGCTGAAACACGTCTAGGCTGAAAAGGATCATTCTTGTGATGCACTACAATTAAATCACAGCTCATCAAGCACACCAGGAGACTTGTGTTGATTGAAATTGGTTAACGATTGAAGTCTACCATTCTACTTTTATCAGGAGAAAACTACGTTTAAGGCGAGCGCAATTACCCAGAACCACCCTGCTTTTGTTCTTATCTATTGTTTGAGGTTGGGAGTGTACCCTTGAGGCTCTGGTGGTGCAGTATTAACTGGAGGGAAAGCCCGACACAGATCCAGGACAAAGGGCTATAGATGAATGTGTACAAAAAGGGAGTTGTGTCCTGGCTGAGAGAGCCTGAGCTAGTTGCAAATTAAAACAAGCTCGCGCATGTGTAGTATTATTTTCTTTTTTCATGTACACCTACCCTAGGATATGCATAAATAGTGCCACTGATGGGTAGTGAATACACAACCGATTTGATTTGCACTAAATAAATTGCAACTAGCTCAGACTCTCTCAGCCAGGACACAACTCCCTTTTTGTACACATTCTGGTGGTGCTGCCAACCTTCCTATATTTTAGGACACCCAGCGCACTATATTTTGCATCCACTCTACCTGGATGGATTTTGTAAAATGATTGTTACCTTTGTTTGGTTTTATTCGAAAATCTTTTGAGAAATTCAAACGTTTAGGACCAAAAACGGTGCACAATGTTGCTGCTTGCTCATGAGGTCTCAAGGGGGAGAACCTATCCCACGTTGAATGCTGGACTTACGTAGACACTCGTTGGAGAAATGTGGTATTATGTTTTTAAGAGAAAGCTCAGCTAAGCAGTCTCTGCCCTTGATTTCTGTAACTCCAGCGTTGGTCATTGGGCCGGATTTTCCCAGAAATCTATTTGCACTCTTTCATGAAAATGATCTGCTCTTGTTGCCGTAGACGGGACTCAGCGCGTGGGGATCAACGTTGAGAGACTCACCTACTAGATCACTGGAACGCCTGATGGGAAACCTTTTGATTATGCATGTAAAGTTGGGTGCAAAAACTCAACAACAAAAAAAAAAGATTGTACCCAACAGAAAATATTTGCGTAGAGGAACAGGTTTGTACCTTTAAAAGATGTGCACCTTTTATAAATTAGCAGTAGGAAGTACTGCTCATTTCTTGGTTTATTTTCCAGTTATTAATAATTTAATGAATGTCCTGAAATGGAAATGTTTTTTATGGGGTTTGGGGGGCTGAGAAAAAGAAATCTTCTGAGCCACCAACCCCCCCTTGCCCTTCAATGACTTCAATCCTACCCCCGCCCCTCTCAGCATCGCTGATTGAATCCCACAGTTAACATTTCCATTCCCAGCACTAACACACCTCCTAGCTTCAAAACGCCCTGCTTGGAATCTGCCCTATTCTACTCAACCTGCGGAGCAGAGTTCCCAACATTCTACTCTTCATTTCCACCCAAGTTGGGAGGGTGGGGCAGGAGCCAGCCAATAAGGGGGTCCGAATGTTCCACACTTTGAATTTGTCTCCAATTATCTAGAGTGCCTTGTAATTCTGCCAGACAGAGTGGGCTGACCATGCTAGCCTCTCCTGGCCTGGCTGGAATCATCTGTGAGGCCGGGGTGCCAACTCTGCCCTGTGGGTGGAACGCTACTGGGGGTTGATTTTGTCCTGGTCTACTTTATGAGACACCGGATGTTTGCCTCGTCTAATGAGGAACTGTTTGTTCGCTCCATGAGGCGGTCTTCAGATTAGTGACATTCTCCATGTGGTTTCAGTGCCAGACAACAATGAGATAGTCACATGTGTGCTTCGGCAATGCCTAACCTTGCAGTGTGTGGAGGCCGCAGGCTGCTGCTACATCATCTTTTGGAGGCCGCAGGCTGCTGGCACATTATCTTTCTTTACACCGCAGGCACCTTTGGGAATTACAGTGGTGAAAGGAGATACACACACTTTAAATGGAGAGTAAGACAAACAGAGATTTGGGGGTAGATCTTTAGGCTCTGCAGGTGCCTCCCCCTTGAACAGCCTAACTGCCTCTCTCTGTCTTGCTTGAGCCTGAGCAAATTAAGATCCGGAAACTCCCCAAGACCTTCCTTTTCTGTTCCTCCTTCTCTCTCACTCTCCCCTTCTAACCTCCTTTCTTTTCTCTCCATCCTCCTTCTCCTCCCTAACTCTGTTCAGTTTTTGCCGACTGGTTGCCTGGTTCACGTCCAGAACCTACCGGTCCTAGGCTCGCCCGCCAGTCTTTTGCCCTTGCCTCTGGGCCACTGCACTTTGTTCAATATTACTGCACTTCAGCCTACACTCCTTGAGCGGGGCTACCTCTCTGCACTTAACCCAGAAACCTGCTGCACCGGACTCTTTGTTCCCCCTCGAACCCACCTCCCCATCTCTGCACCTCTGCCTGTACGTATGCACAACCTAAATGTACAAGGGCCAGTTAGTTCGTCTGTCCCGTCCCCCCACCATTTTCCAATCCCCCCCACCCCTCCCGAGCTTGGTCTTAACTGTACTACTTCACAGACTTGCACTTGGAGAAATGTCAAGTCTAGAATGCAATTTTTTATGTTTAGATAATTCCGAATCTTCAAGGCCTACGAATGATTACTGTATTCCCTTGTTCCCTTTCCTCCTTGAAGCACTTTGAAGCACTCTACCTGTGTATAAGCGCTATATAAATAAACAATAAATAAATACAATTAAAATAAATAGATCTTGCATGGAAAGTTGGTACACTTTGCTTTACTTGCAAATGTGTCCAACTCCAGGCCTTGAAGGCCGGGATCTGGATGGGTTTTCAGGATATTCCTCATTAATATGCTCGTTGAAAAATATGAATACATTTAGGATCACTGAAAGCACATTTATCTCGTGAATATTAATGAGGGGTATGCTGAAAACTCAACATGGATGCGTCCTTGAGGCCTGGAGTTGGACGGTTTATGGCTTGTGAGGAAGGCCTCTCTACTGGCCTCACTAGTCCGCCTACACTGTGACTGGAGTACAGAAGCTGTAGGCCTGCTTGCAAATAACTGGCAAGGCCGCGTCATGCCCTCTCTGACTGCTTCTTCCACTGACAGGGAGAATGATATGGGATTTTAACCAGAGGGAGAGACCTCACCCCCTCCCTGTGCTTTTAAAAGAACAGCTTGTAAATAGATACAGCGGCAGATGGTGTATTGGAAATTAGTGAATTTGGAGCCTTTCTGTTTATGTAGAAGTGCCAGAGAGCTCAGCCAAAATAAAAGGAGGATTGGAGAGTTCGCCTCTCGGAAGTGGATTCAGACGCGTGAGAGGCAACGGATCTCTCACAAAATGCAGCCCAGCAGCTAAATGAGTAATGTCTGCGCTTCAGGGAGACCCAGAAGGTTTTATTAGTGCAGAGGGTGCTGCAGGCCCTGACATGCGCTGTGCAACACCTAAAGTAACTGTCAACAGTTGTAAAATGGCCGACATTCAATGTACCCTTTGCCGTGGTACAATGGCTTTCATTTCATCGACTACCTCCCACATATGTCTTTCTTTCTATCAAGAAAATGGCACCTTTCCACTCTCGCCATCATGTGGTGCTTGATACAAACCGCACTGTGCATGAGTGAGCCTTAACCGCCGTGTTGCATTATCTACTGTCCAGTTCGTGCCTGCAGTGAAGGCACAGAATGGCACCCCCAAAATGGCGCCCATACCGTAAAAAGTCGATTAGTCTAGCAAACTTTGTACGACCATTCCCCACAGTGCTCTATTTCTGTAAACATTGTTTTCACTGGAAACTGTTATGATCTACAATGTCCTCCGATGAAAGACACACTGTTTAAGTGAGGAGACTGGCCAAGGAATACACATATGTGTAAAGGGGTGCACTTCAGGGAAGCACGGAAAGGGTGCTTGGTTATACCGCTTGTCCTGTGCTGCGCTTAATATACAAGATACAAATAATAATACAAAAAAATATTCATAACCTAAAAGTACCTCAATTCAAACTAAGGATATAAAAGAAAAGGCCCATAATGCACTGATAATCACAAAATGGAGCCCCATAAGGAGTCAAGTGGCAAAGTGAGTAGAGCGCTCGCTTTGACATCCGTGCAGCGCATCCCGGCAGGGCCAAACTCAGCCTTTCATCCTTCCGAGGTCGATAAATGGGCACCACACACCGTGGGTAATAATAAGCAGCGCTCAGATGCCTGAGGGTGCGTAGCGCTATATAAATGCTAAATTAGTATTCATTATTATGCATCTCCCCCAGTGTTTGGCTTTTGTTTCATAAGGGCGGGTGCCGCATGGCGCATGAACGCTCCTTGCTATTTCTGGATGCAGAGGATGGGTGGGCCTGGTGGCGCTCTTTCCTGTATGCGTTTGTGATACTAACACGGGCAGCACTTTGATGCGGGCAGCACTCTGATGCTAACCTCCTGCACAGTACACTGTAACTGCATTGAGGATGCGCGGCCTCGTGCTTCCTGCAATGCTAGCGTGCCACCTTTCCGATGGGTGACACAAAGGCCAAGCCGCCCTGGCAACCGAGGTTCCAGGCGTTCACTGATGTGATGCACCCCAGGCTGTCCCCTGCCCGGGGATCCCCTCCTTCCTTTGTGAGGGCCACTTGCTTTGTGCATCGCAACTCATGAGCTACTTCATCCTAGTGTACTGTCCACTTTTCTGATGCTGCACAGCGATGAGCGCCAAGTGGAAGGAGCCTTTTGCCACTGGATATATCACTCATTAAATCCAGCAATGTCGCTGCTCTCAGTCTGCTCTCTATAATCAAACCAGGAAGAACGCGCATGCGCAGAATAGGGTGATTAAGTATCCAGATGAGCACGTTCTGCAGCACGTTCTCAAAGGTTTCACGTCGTCCTTCACTGTAATGCATCAGCGGAATCCAGTGCCTTCCATTGTATTGTACAATAGCCTTCCCTTTCACTTTGCTTTGCTATATTTTGTGTGAGTTCATTCACCCCTTTCATCAAGACGATGATGACAGAAAATTGTGGGCAGGGCATGCGCGCACAGGTATGATGACACCGGTCGACGGAACATTTTTAAATGACAATGGGCCACCTGGATTTGAAACAACAGACACTGCATTGCGTGGCTTTAATGACTGCGTCCATGGGACTTTTCAGTGGCAAAATAGTTGCGATATGTGAATATGAAACGGGTATTTGACGGAGGAAATAAGAGCGATATGTACAAATGTCACTCTCGAGTAGAGTAGGGTTCAAGAATGGAATGTGTGGTCTTACATCTTGAGACAAAGGGTCACACTGCATGACAGTTGGAATCAGCCAGTTATTCATGCACTGGGTTCGTTTACAAAGGGCTGTGTTGTCGGCAATGTCAGGAATGTACTTGCAATCTCTTACTATAGAGCCTGCCTATTTACCGTCCGCGGCAGGTCAATCAGCATGATGGCGCAGTCTGAGAGTTCACAGAACTACGTCAGAGGATATGTTTTTTTCAATTGTGAGATCAGTGCACCGAGGGTGTTGTCTAATCGAGCTCAGACCAAGCTCCTCTCTTTAGGCCTATCGCACCCTCCCACACTAGCAACTAACCAGACCCAAAGCGCTGTAGTCTATCAGATTTTAGGCTCTTCCCTATGGATAACATACTCCCAAGGGTCTCCACCAAACCCATCGAAAGCAGATTGGCCTACATTTACAGGGTACTTCCAACCTGTACCTATCAGTGTTAGGTCTTTCCATCAAATCATTTACCATTGAATTACTATCCATCGAAATGTATACATTGAAATGTTTTTCCATCAAAAAGCATATTCATTCAGTACATTTCGATGGATTTTAGGGTTAGGGTTCCATCAAACCTCTCCATATTTTTGATGGAAAGGTTTTGACGGATATGCACTTTTAATTGAAAAAATGTAATTTCGATTAATCTTTTTTCATTGGTTTTATTTCGATGGATTTTCTTTTCGATGGTTAATTAGGTTAATGGAAAAGACCATAAACCTACCTATCAACAGCACAGGGTTTACAGCTACCTCTGCCAATTGTCCCACTAATGATACCCACTCACATTTCCTTAGATATCCACTTGCTACAAGGCCACCAAAAGTTGCAAAAAAGGGTACTATACACGATCACTTGCATTACTGGAAGAGTAGGGGATGCTGTGTGTCAGGATTGACGTGTATGACAGATCTGTGCATATCTTAGTACTGGAACAACAGAGCATGCTGCCAGGCACGATTTAGGAATTATGGCAGTGCTGTGCGTGTCTTACATCTGGAGAACATCTGGCGGTGTTGCAGATAAGGACTGAGGTACATTGGTAGAGCCGTGTGTTACTCGGTACTGGTATAGTTATCAATGCTGCAGATCAGAATTGTGGACTGTTTGACATACGGTGGACTACTTAAGAATAGAATAGCAGGCAATGCTGAAGGCTTGGTTTGGGGAGATTTGGCAGAGATAACTGTTGCTTTGTACTGGAAAAACAGTGTGATGCTGCATGTCAGAAGTGAGCCCCATTGGCAGAGCATTGCACAATTTACAACTGGAACAGCAGTTGGATGCCGCAGGCCAGGAATGAGGTTCATCGGAAGAGCTGTTGCATTACTAAGAAGCAGAACAGCAGCGCAACGGTGTAGGTCAGGAGCGAGGTACATTTGCAGAGAGGGTTGAGTGTTTATGGCAGAGCTGTGTAGTACTTACTACTAGAACAGCAGGGTAGGCTGCATGCTCAGATTGAGGTGCATTGGCCGAGATATCTGTTAGGCAGTACTGGAACAGCAGTGTAATGCTGCAGGTCAGGCTGAACTGTATTGGCAGAGCTGTGTGTTACTTAGCACTGCAACAGCAAGGGACGCTACATGTCAAGACAGGTGTACACTGACAGAGCTGTGTGTGTATCCTAGATAGAAGAGTTACACCCCCCCCCCAAACTGCACACCCTGCATGATACATTGCCAGGCTTTAGGCAGCAGAATTACGCCCCTAAATTCTGTATGGTACATTCCTAGTGGGATAGGCATTAAAAGGCAGAGCTACCCCATAAATTGCATATTCTGGACATTATGAGCGCAAGCTTCAGACAGCCGAACTGCACCCGTTTAATTCCTTATAGAACGAGCCTACAGGGCTGGGCTTTAAAAGGCAGAACTAGCCCCTCTATTGCATCTACCTTACCTCAAGGTCAAGCTTTAGACAGCAAAATGAAGGTGGCAGAAAATGACCAGGTATCCAAAGGGAGCCCACTTGGCCAAAACAGATGTCCTTTCCTAGATTTTGGAATTGCCTTTAAAGCTAAGCAAGCACAATTCTATGACATTGACACCAGAAATCACCAGAGCACATAGGAATCAAACCCACCATCCCTAAGAAAGGCAGTTCACGCCCTTTGCATAGTGCAAAAGAGCTGGTAATGGGCGAGGCGGCGCCTGCCTGACTCCAGGAGTCCTTATATTAGTGTGATAAACTGTATATGTTGTTAAGGTTGACATACGTGTCCTATAAGTGCATACAAATTTAACGTTAGCATTTGCACTGCAAAAACAAGACCCATGTGAGTTCTCTGCTTGCGAGGCACCAAAACAATGGATTCATTGATACAGAGCGACATAAGAATGAGCTGTCGTGCACCCCTCGCAGTAGCTAAGGGCACCACCGCGTGTTGCCACGATACATTGTGTTATAGTTATTTGTAAACCTTGGGGAGGGCAATGACACCGCAAGAAAAAGAGTCCAAAGTTCCAGAGAAGGAAAATATACTTTATTATAAGTCATCCGTCCACCAAATTTGGAGGAATAAAGTGTCCAAGTAAAATGAAATGTATCAATAACATGCAAATATAAAAACAAAGAGCAAAACTGCACGTCCAAAACCGTATCCATCTCACAGACCTTCATCAGGCCCCCGTGTCCTCCATCTTATGAAGAATCCTGTTGGCTCACAGCCTGACAGATTTCTGTCACCTCAAGACAAAGTGGGCTCAGTTTGTTCGATTCTCATGTCAACTGGCCAGGTGGTCGAGATCGGTGACGTTGTATGGGAGGCTTGTAGCCGGTTCCAATGAACAGTGGGGTGGATCCCCGTGCAGCCAATTTGCTTCCAAAGTTCTCCTTGAGCGGCTAGTGTCAGTGCTCTTTCAAAGGCAAGTTGGATTGGCAAGACCCTGATGCGTGGGCCCGGGGCACTCCAAAGGCGGCGTCTCGGTCTCCGGATGATTTTTCCACTGTGTTTCTTATGGTTAAATCTGGACTATGGATCCAGCTTTGCATGGCCTGAATGGCGGCTCAATTGTAAAAGGGAATCCGATTTCTCAGATTGTCTGGAACTTTCTCTCTGAAGGGCTTGCACACAAGGCAGTGATTTGTGAATTTGATCCTTTGCAGCAGCGGGAGCCAGTGTGGCACTTTTGAAGGCCAGTGTGATGTGCTCACAGACCTTTAGATTCAGCTGGAGCCCGGCTGCTTGGTTCAGAATCCTCTGGTGCTGTAGGATTTCTTTCATGAGGAGTGTCCGCATGTGCTATACCCCAATAATCAGAACGGGAGAGGATTGTCACCCTGGTGAGTTCAGCCAATACAACTGTCAGGCACTTTTCTCTTGACTAAGTGTCCTCAGACATGTTATGACCACGTTGGGCGTCATCAATGAGGTGTATCTTGGGACCCTAAGCACAAAATGCTCAGGACCCATGCGAGGCATAACCCTTCCCTTTATGGTGACGTTCCCACATTGAAGGTTGATCGATGAAGACGCTTTGACGTATTCATGACTGTTGGAAACGTGTTCTGGGCAGCCTGACAAGCCATTGTCTTTCAGCTTTCAGTGCCATCACAGAGAGGGGGAAAACCATGTGCAGGTTTTTCCATAGTCCCAGGTGCAGTCGCACCATTAACACTCGCTCCACTTATTACCACCCATTCCTAACGCTGCCACGCAACAGTTCTCGTCTTACATTTAGGGCTGTCTCTGCCTTTGCCGTACAGGGGCCCTGGAAGACGGGCCTTGACCTGGGTGTCTTCTGGTTCCAGGAGCACAGCACATGCAGCATGAGGGCAACAGATGAAGGGGGAGGCCTGCCCCACCATATAGGACCCAATGGTGATGGCAGAGGTGGGTCCTCCTGATTAGCTGATCATTGGATCATTCCCCGGTTTCACACTTTGACCATGCTTTAACTTCAAGCAGCAGATGCTTGCAGGCTGGCCCCATGTGAGAGGTGCACACTTAACTAATGAGCTTTCCACCCAGGTGGGTAATAGTGGGTGGTAGAATGATATCATATATGATGTCATTTATAACGCGCTTGTACACAAGTGTTTCTAGGCGCGACAAGACAAGGGAGGGAAGACAGAGCGAGGACAAGACAACTGATCTTACTAGTCCTTGTGTCATTCAGATCATGCAATTGCGAGAACGAGAAGTGCAAAGGGAAAGGGGGGTGCAAAGGGGAGGGGAAAGCAGGGCAGCAATGCGCTGAATAAGTGCAGCCAGGGCCTCACAGCTCTGGGTAGTGCAAGGAGAACAAGGGACTGTAGGGTTACAGTTACTGCCCCTAAGTGTGTAGTAGGCCCAGAGGCAGTGCAATGGTGACTGATCAAGAACGAGCCTGCTACCCAGTGAGACTCTGAGGGTAGCCATGCAACCATATGGTACAGCAGACAGGTTGGTCAGCGGGGAGGGAGAAAGAGAAAGTAGATGAGAAGAGGAAAGTTTTGAGCTGGTTCTGGAACTTCAGGTGGTCCAGCTCAAGTTTGTGAGGGGCAGGGAGGCCATTCCAGAGGGAGGTACCTGCAGAGAAGAGAGATCTACCCACCACTCTCTGCCTGGAGAAGCGCCTAACCCATAGAGAGTTGGAGGTAGCTGAGCGAAGGGCTTGAGAAAGAAGGTATTTTGGAAGAGAGTGTTGGATGTAGTGCGGGCCCCGGCCCCAGAAAGCCATGTGGACAATGCAAAGGGTCTTGAACTTACTTGGTCCTTGCAGCCACGCGGACCCAGTGGAGAGATTTCTGGGCTGGAGAGATACTTTTCCTGGGCTTGAGGCAAAGGAGAAGTCTTGCAGTTCTAATCTGGATTAGTTGTAGAGGGCAGAGGGTAGAGGAAGGCAGTTTGAGAAAGAGGCTGTTGCAGTAGAGTCCAGCATAGAGAGAACCAGGACCAGACAGTGAGCTTCTGCGGGAATGAGAAAGGGAAGAGTCCATTTAAGAAGATGCAGCTGGTAGTGGGACTTCTTGGTGACATCCGAGATGTGAAGAGAGAAAGAGAGAGTGGAGTTGAAGATGACAACAAGGTTTTTTTGCCTCACAGGAAGGCAAAGGAAGAGGGCCCAGGGTGGGCAGCCAGAATGAGGGGGGAAAGAAGGTGCATGGGTCCCAATGAGAAGGATCTCCATTTTACTGGCATTAAGGCAGAGATCGTTAGAGGCGCACCAATCCTGAATCATGGATAGACAGTCAGGAATGAGTGAGAGGAGAGGAGGCCGAGGGGAGCATGAAGGAAAGCTGAGTGTCATCCGCATAACACTGAAAATTAGAGGAGAAGGTAGAGATCAGGTGGGCCAAAGGGGTAAGTAGAGTTTGAAAAACAGGGTGAGAGGATAGATCCCTGGGGAACAACACAGGTAGAGAGAGAGGTGGCAGAGAGAAACGGACCAAGTTATATGTGGGAGGGGCAGTGTAAGAGGAAGGGAGTCAGCCACTCCAGGGCCTGATCTGTGATGCCCAGGTTCTCACAGTGTCGATTGATCAAGATGGTGTGGTTGACCATGACAAAAGCAGAGCAAAGATCAAGGAGGATGAGGACAGAAGGAATGCTGGAATCAAAGTTACAGAGCAGATCTTCATGGGTGTTCAGGAGAGCAGTTTCCATGCCTCTGGCAGCTCTGAAGCCAGACTGATGGTCATGGAGACAACCAACAGTTTCAGTGTGGAGAGTGAGCTTGGAGATGGCCAGCTTTTCCAAGAGATTTCCCAGAAAAGGGGTGATGGAGATTGGGCAATTGTTTGCCGGGCAGGTAGGATCGACAGATGGCTGTTTGAGAACAAGGCGCACAAGGGAGTGCTTAAGGGGAGATGGGAAATTTCCAGTGGTGAAGGAGTGATTACAGAAATCGCCAAGGCTGGAGCGAGGGTGTCCATATGGTCCTTGATGGTTCTGGAGGTCCAGGGGTAACACCTGTTTGGATGACAATTTCATAGATCGGACTTGTCTAGAAACCTCGTCAGGTGTTGTCAGGGAGAAATAGGAGAAAGGAGGAGGAGAGGGAGAGATGGCCAAAGGGGGGCCGATAGAGAAGAAGGGAGATGAGATAGAGGCCGGGCAGGTAGGATCGACAGACGGCTTCTTGAGGAGAAAGTGCACAAGGGAGTGCTTAAGGGGAGATGGGAAATTTCCAGTGGTGAAGGAGTGATTACACAAATTGCCAAGGCTGGAGCGAGGGTATCAATATGGTCTTTGATGGTTCTGGAGGAGCAGGGGGAACACCTGTTTGGTCAACAATTTCATAGATCGGACTTGTCTAGAAACCTTGTCAGGTGTTATCAGGGAGAAAGAGGAGAAAGTAGGAGGAGAGGGAGAGATGGCCAAAGGGGGGCTGAGAGAGGAAGAGGGAGATGAGATAGAGGACAGGCTATCCTGTGTTTTAGAGCAGAAGTAATAATAATAATAATAATTTATTTTTACATAGCGCTACACACCCATATTGCTCAGAGCGCTCAAATAACAGAAGACATTATTATCCCACAGAGCGGTGCTCATTTGATCAACCTCGGAAAGATGAAAGGCTGAGTTGACCCTGTGGGATTCAAACCTGTGACAGCAGGCTGCACACAAATGTCAGAGGCAAGCGCTTAGCTTGCTGTGCTATCTGACCGGCTAGTGAGAGACCAGAGCCATACAGAGGGAACTGTATGTACCCTTTTTGGAGCGGTAGAGACTGCATAGGATTGGCCAGTTACTTGCAGATTTTAAAGAGTTTGGCCGTGTTGTTAGAGGCTGCAGAGATGCGGGCTTGAATGTACTCTCTTCTTGGACAGGACAGAGTCTGTATTGCCTTTGGAGCAGGCAGCAGGCAGTTTGTCAGAGGATGCACCAAAGTCCTCCACTTCCTCACAGCCTTCCCGCGCTTGCATTTTAGGACTGCAATGTCAGAATCATACCACGAGTTATACTTGGAGGTAGGCTTCAGCCAGATTCTCATGACAGGGGCAAGCATGTTCAGGGTGTTGGAAATAGAAAGATGCAGATTATAAATGGCTGTATCAGGGTGTGAGTCTGCCGCAGGAGAAGGAGGAGCAGAGAAAGTGGATCTATGTGATCACTGCAACCCCCATAATTGCGACAGCCGAAAATGCTGACCTTTAAAATTCTTTTATTTAACCCCCTTTACACCACATACATATGCGTGGGGACACCCCCACGGCTCCCCATATTACTATAATATCACCCCCCACATATATATTGGGTCTAATGGGGGGTGTTAAAAAAAGTTGAACATTTCGGCTGTCGCAATTATGAGGGCGACATTTTGGGCCATTACTGAGAAAGTAGAGGCAAAAACATCCACTGACACACGCTTCATTGGGCAAATGACAGAGAAGGTAGGTGGCAGTGCTGGGGCTGGGGGTGGCATTGACTGAGGGATAGAGAGTTTTAAATGAGAGGAGAGTAGAAAGGCCGCAGTCCAAGAGAGAAGAGTGGAGAGAGGGTTAGAGAGGGGAATGTCTGAGATGATGAGAACATCCAAAGTATGTCCAGCAGAGTGTGACAGGCCAGAGGTCAGAATGGAAAGAGAGTGTCACAGAGGTTGCGGAAAAGCCCAGAGGAGAGATTAGAAGCATTCAGGTGGATGTTGAGATCTCAGAGGAGGAGACGTTGAGAATTAGAGGCAAGGAGAGAAGAGGAGAGGTCAGCCCATTCAGAGAGGAAGAGGGCGACCTGGCCAGGTGGCCTATGGATGGTGTTCACAGTTGGGGAGAGGCCAGGAGAGATACAGAGCCTGCAGACCAGGCAGAGGAGGAAGATGAGGGTGCCAGAGAGGTGGCGGAATGAGTAGCAGGAGAAGGGAGGAAGTTGATAAGGCGCTGGAAACACCTATCAAAAAGGAGGAGACGGTGCATAACCAAGACAGTGCTATTCAGATAGACATTAATGATGGTCTTGGAGGAGTGGAGGAGTGGAAGGGGGCCAAGAGGACCTCCCACCTAGTGCCAGCGTCAATGGGAGAGGAAGAGAAAGGAGAGAGTACAGAGACCATATGGAGTTCCATAGGTCTGGAGAGGGGATGACAAAGAGGATGTCAGAGAGAATCTGTCTGGAGGAAGCACTGGTGTAGGTATCAGCGATAGGGAGGCCTGGGTTGGAGACCAGGATGTCCCTCTTGAATTTCTTACTTCCAGACTTAGTGAGAGGAATAGCGTAAGAGATAGAGCAGGAGTTAGAGAAGATGGGAGGGACAGAGAGCACCATAGGGGGTGCGAAGAAGGTAGGTGGAGGAGAAGGGGGTGAGAGAAGAGAGAGAGTCCTACAGCCCAGTGGCACACAATTCACAATGCACAGGGGAACGAGGAGGAGGGTGTTTCAGGGTCAAAACAAAGTAAGACACGGGAGGGGAACCAGTAACTCACAACATTGAAAGGCACGCCTTTCGGGGGAGGGGAGAATCCAGGTGGGAGCCTATAGAGAAGCATCAGTGCTACTTGGCCAGTGCCTCTATTTCTATGGACATGCATCTGGTGTGATAGGAGCAGTTCTCCAAAAAGTGTAGTTGCATTGTCACTGAACCAGATCTCCACCAACCTTAAAAGCTAGCACTTTTTGACTTCAAATACATCTTGGATCTCGCAGAGTTTAATTGTTGGTCACTCCAGTCTTCAAGGTGCATGGCCTTGGGCCTGGTTGTTCTGGCGGGGTAAACTTGTGTGGCTGATGGGTATCAGATTTTGGTGTGGACTCCTTAAGGAAGTCGGCTGGGAATGGGAGAGCAATTGAGTTAGTTCTCAGATTCTTTATCTTTTGTGATTGATGTAAGAGGAAATTCTGGGTTTGTGTTTTTTTTCCAATGGTCATGGAGCAATTTAGAAAAGCTTTAGCTTTGGGGTTTATTTTCTCTGACAGATGGGGTGTGTACATGGGGAGACATAGCCCATGCTAGGATAAGCCTCCTGCCCTTGTGGAACCTCGCTTGATAGAAGGAAGGTGCCAAAGATTGCAAGATTCCAGTTGTTTGACTTGATTGAGGTAGTGCTTGTGTCACACAGACCAATTGTTAATTTCCCATAGAATGGGTTTTTGCTCTCTGTGAAAAGTCTTAGGCTCTGGGGAACATTGGTTCAGTTGGGGTATTTTGGGGTATTTTTGGTGAGCCCCAAATACAAAGGTCTACCTGATGTTATTCTTATATTGGGATCATGAGCGGTAAGCCAAAAACTGGACCTGGTGTGCGCTAGGTAAAAATTTCATTATCATGTGGTATTTTATCCTTGGTATCTTTTCGGCAGTATCTCAGAATATACTTAGCAGGACACCTGGGCATTGTCATGTATGTAATCAGCCCTTTATGGTATGACCCAATTCACAGTGATCTGTTATGCCTTGGGTTTTTCCACATGCAATAAAACGAAAATACCACATCAGCTCTACACCTGTCTCAATGCTATCACAAGTAACCAGGACACATAACAAATAGATCAGGGCTGACTTGTTTCTTTTATATATGCTTCATATGCAATTAGAATTTATGAGAAATTCAAACAATATGTATACATGGCATTCCCTGTGATTCAAAATGAAAATGAACATCACTGCGAACATATTTCATTTGTAATGCTTCCCCCCGTGGTAAGGAGCTTTTTCTCACAATGAACTTCAAACACCTTTTTTTGCAATAGATGGCCAGAACACTGCTAAACTGACCTTGAAATGTATCAGCTGTCTTTGTAAGCCAAAAGAGAACACATAAAACTAACTACGCTTATGAGTGCAAATAGAAGCGATCATCAGCATGTAACAAACACATCCTGTGCACCTCACTTATACTGTGATATCACCTAAAGCACGCTTGGTTCTGTGTGCACTCAGACTGCAAGGCTGGAATTCCCTCTCTCCACTAAGCAGGTGAAAATCTCTCTCCATCGTCTGCCTGGACAGATCACGCACTGGAAAACGTTGCATCTGCTTTCCTCCCCTCTCTGCATGAATAACTCAGTGAGGTCCTCCAAGCCAGCCTGCCTGCACACTGACAGCAGAATGCCACGATTCTCCCGAGACCCAACCCCTCTGACTGAAAGCGCCTTTAAACCCTCTGTGTGATCTGCCCATAAAATGTATGCTTGCCTACAGAAAGTGTAAGAAAATGCCTGCCTATGACATTGATGTCACATGCCAGTCAAACACCATCTCCCTTTTTGAAGCCCCCGAAGGTTCCACAGGGCAGGTGTTCAGCCTGCACCGTTGACAGTGATTCAGGGCTGCAGCAAACGGATGCAAAAAGCATTATACTTCTGCACTGGTTCCTGCTGTGAACATTTAAAACAATAAGCTTGCTTTGAGCAAAATGGAATTCACATTCCTCCGCTCACATCTTGTCACGTCTTCACCGCAAAATAATTTGAATTCTTCATGTTTATTTTCTTTAGCATTTTTCCAATGTGCCGGCTTGTACTATTGAACTACACCAATATTTTGCATTCAAGTGCTATGGACTGAGCTCCCTTTAACATTAGTGTGGGGATAGATTAGGAATTTAGGGATGCTAGTGAGTTAGTAAATGGTTAGTCTTATATTGCATTGCAATTCACTCCTTATTGAACCATTGTGTGGTATTCACACACTCCTTTTATCTTGTATGTTTTCCAGGCATTCACAATACTGACTCACACCACACTTCTCCGAGAGCGCTACACCTCTTGTTGTCAGAGTCTGAGCTTACCAAAATTCTGCCCCAGAAGAAATTTGGAGCCCCATTTTCCCTACAGTTCTGGAACCATTTATTAAGAAGGAGATGAATGCCATACTTTAGACCTAGTTATCAATTTTGTGGAAAAATGAAAGCCAGTTCTATGTCCCTCAGGCATGGTATTGAAAGATAGATCTGGAATAAGTATATTCAGGATATTGGTGCGGAGGGTTCATTTGAAATTCTTCTTGACATTCTTCAAAATATCATCTACAAGGAAGAGTATTTTCACGTTGATGGGTCCTGAGCAGCAAAGGGCTTTAATCTTGGCTTTGGGGGTCATATTGGTTGACCATTGGCACCTGAATCTTCTTCATCTGCGAAGTTGGAGGTGTGTACCGTAGGTTTGACAAAAGAGGCACACACCCTTCAGCCAATCACGTTTATGCTCTATCAAAATAGACGTTGAGCATAAAAGTGACTCAATAAATAGCTGCTGTATATTTGTGCTACAAGAGCCCTTTTAAAGCTAGGACCTCAATCTATCAGGGTGTTTTCTGGTGGCCGTCTGTTCAAGGAAGTGGCAGCTTTAATGTACAAAGCTAGTATACCCTCTTGGGACAAGATCAACAGTGGTTCAGAAGTTCCCCGCAAATCTGTGGTGCTTTCCACGCATAAAATCCTCCACAAATACGCCTGCCTCATCTTCAAACCCTGCTGCCACATTGTTTTTCCTGTGCAGCCTCATGAAAAATCCTGTCCCTGCGGCAAACAACTATTAGGATTTCTGGGCCTCAGAAGCATCAGTAGGAAGAGGAGGGCGTCTCTGGAAGTTTTCCAGAGACATTTAAAGGTGCACCTACCTTGGCAATGCATACACTCGGGCTAAGGGATTACAGAGCCTGAAACTTCATTCGAAGTGCGGGATGTTAGTAGAGGCTCAGAGGCAGAATTAAGAGCATCCAGCCACCTGGTTCGGATGCCCGCCAAGTTTGCTTCCCTCTTTCAACTATGAGTCCCTACTCCACTTGGCATTCTGGCAGAATGATATTAATGAGTAAGAATGGATGCACTACGACTGGGGAGTGCAAGCAGAGCAACCGCTGCAAGTCCTTAGAATAAACACATGCTTTGTAAGCAAATGGAAGCCAAGATAACAGAAAATAAATGTCAGTCACCCACGCAAACCAATTTTTGTATTTCTTTTAAAAACGGCAGGTCTAAATTAATCCATTGCAAGGAACAGTCCCTTCTTCAAAGTAAGCCCCTGTTGAGTTTTTGTGTTAATTAGTTTAACTGTTTCTGAGCTGCAGGGCACAGCGAGGTTTGACGTCAGCTTCTGGAGTAAGTGGGAGGGTTACCCCAGGCTTGGCAAGCGCTAGGTCTGGGTCTCCTGCCAAGTCTCACTGAAGTAAACCTGCAGCCAGGGGGATAAGTGAGCGCCCAAAGAAACGATGGCTCTTCCTTTAGCAGCAGGACAATGGCAAAGCGCCTGTCCTGGCAGTGCCTGAAAGGGGCGATTAAACTCGCAGTGCCGCTGTGCCGCTGTACACCATGAATGCGGAGCCGTACAAATAAAATCAAAAAAGGAAAAGTAAATGGTTAATCAATCTTACTTTACTTTTACTTTACAACATTTGTTGAGTGCACTGTGGACCCTCGGGCATAAAGGCGCTGACAGATGGACACACATGTAACATATATGGTCGAGCCAGAGGGGCCGAGATGAGTTTTTTTTTAACCCTAAACTGTGTAAGAAGGTAATTATAACATAAACTGACCTCACAAATATCCGTCAAACACGTCTTTATTTCATTTACATCCGTGGTCTTTTTATTCAGAGGTTTTTAGGGTGAACAAGTTAACCACTGAACAAGTCGGCTGACTACGTGAAACTAAACCATGTCTATCTTAAAAATAAAGTTAGAATACTTCGATACAGCTGCTGTTAGCAATAGCTAAATTATGCAGAATTAGAAATAGGGCAATCCCAAATATTCGGCTTTTTGAAAGCAGAAATGCTCTCAGACTCCCATCAAGTGATGTCAGTCTGACGTTCTGACAACAGCTGGCGCCAGAGTGGCATTCTGTTTCTTTGCCCAATTCTCTCGACCTCAGTTGGCACGTTTTGCCCTGTAACCCAACTGCACACTGAAAAGCAAGTGGATTTCCAAAATGTTAATGAAACTATCAAATGTTGTATTATAAGCAGTGGTGACTGTGCGCGGTATAAATACCTTTAACATTAACATTAACATTAACATATAACACACATCACTGATATGAATGTATATTCCTGTCAGTAGAACTGACAGACCACAACACACAATTTAGGAATAGGCCCAGTTGTTAGGGTAAGTAGCAACAAACAAGGCCATACCATCACCTTTCGTTAATGTTCATCAAAGGGCTTTCCCAAATTGACGCGACACGGAAGAAGGCAGCATCAGATGTTAGCCTCATTGATACCGGTGTCCTGCCTTCATGCAGAAACGCAGCTTCTATGCCTCTCTCGGCATGTTCTGTCCCTTGGAGGCCAACGCCAGTTCAGCGAGGACTCGGCCAACAACCATCTCATCACTAAGGGCCTCATTAGGAGTATGGAGGGAGCCATGCCCTTAAATAAGGGCATGGCTCACTCCATACCGGGTTCCTGTACCGGGTTCTGTGAATGAGGAATTACCGGGTCATTCCGACCTTGGAGGACCCGGTAATTCCTCATCCACAAAACCAACCCCATTCCCATTTGAGCCCCCATAGGGCTCAATGGGAATGGGGATGGAGCTAATAACGGGCCCGGTAATAATGGGCCCGTTATTAGCTCCTTGGTCCCCTCGCGGGACCCGGAAAGGACGTCTGGTTTTATCAGACGTCTGTTCCGGGTCCCGCTAGGGGACCTCGTAATCAGGCATCCCGTAATGAACGGTGCCAGTCCTGTACCGGCACCCTTCATTACGGGAGCGCCAGCCTCGTAATGAGGCACTAAGTCTTTGGATGCAGATGCTGATGTGATGTTGGTGCAAGGCTGCAAGGTCAAAAATATTGTAGATCACTTTCCCCCACCTCGTGCCTATGGGCCTCATTACGAGTTTGGAGGTAGCCATGTGCTATTAGCACCATGGCTGCCTCCAAACGGGGCTCTATTACCGGGTTCCCTCAATGAGGAATAATCGGGTCATTCCAACATTGGAGGACCCGGTTATTCCTCCTTGAAGGAACCATTCCCCATTCCCATTTGAGCCCCCACAGGGCTCAATGGGAATGGGGAGGGAGGTAACAATGGGCACATTACAAATGGCCCGTTATTACCTCTCTCTTCCCCTCGCGGGACCCGGAAAAGATGTCTGGTTTTACCAGACGTCTGGTCCAGGTCCCGCAAAGGGAACCTCGTAATCAGCGCTCACGTAATGAAGGGTGCCAGTCCCGTACCGGCACCCTTCATTACGTGAGCGCCAGGGTCGTAATCAGGCCCTATGTTTAGTTGTAATTTCCACAACACAAATATTGTAGGTTTTTATGTACCATAGAAATTATTGCAATTATCTGTCAAGGTCCTTAAACAATTGCCGTTGAGTTGTGAGAAGCAGCACTGACAAAATACAGTCAATTCTTTGTTCACCTTAGTGCCATCAACCTTGCCCCAGAGTGGCCATTTCAGAAGAGTCCATTTGCCCAGGTCAGTTCTGGTTTGGGGAATCCAGCCCGCAAAAGTCCACTTGCTCTTGGCGAGTTCAGATGATATCCAAATGCTGCGATGTTTCATCTTTCTTGGGCACCATATGAAGTTCCAGCCACCGAGTACATGCTTGCGACAAGAGGTGCATAACAGTAGCACCTCAACATTGTCCAGTTTACTTTGCGTCCTGAAATTTCGGTCCTGCCCACCAGTGAAGTCAGCCTCATTGAAGCATCTTCTTAGACTAATACGATATCACCTTCATAGAGCCAACATTTTGAGGCTGACAATGCATACCAAGCAGTGGTCGAAGTGTACGAAAAGAAGTAGTGGAGCTATGTTCCCTGCTGGCCTGCACCCACTTCCCACAAACCCCATCACCACGTCCCCTCCCACACACAATACACACCCCCAAACACTTGCACCTGATGTTTAAGAGAACGTTCAGTGCAGTGCACTGGAAGTGCAAGTTGCAACTTCTTCCTACACTTTTATTTTAAAATGAAACCATTTCGGAACGGTTTCTTTTTAAAATAAAAGTATAGGAGCTGTAAAAGGTAATTTAAAAAAGTATAGGAGCACCGCTCCCGACCACTCCCGCTCATTTCGACCACTGATACCAAGAAGGTTTGATGAGAGCCGACCTCACCATGTTCACAAATAGGTGAGGCCAATCAAAGCGTGTGCATGCTTTTACACGGTTTATGGTCATTGCATCGAATTATTACCATCGACGGAACATTCCATCAAAGAAATTGTATCGAAAAAAATTGCATCAAATACATTTTTTTAAAACATTTTTTAATGAGGGGACCCAAACCCTGTTTTTTACCCTTTAAAGAACATTAAAATTAAACTAAACCCTTTACCTTTAAACAACATGCATTCGATGCATATTTTTTCGATGCCATTTTTTCAAAGGAAAGGCCTTTGATGGTAATGCATTAGATGCAATGACCAGATACCCTTTTACACATCTAGCGAACCTAGCATTATAAATGCCATATCATATCATCATATCTGCAACAGGCTCGTGTGCTTTTCTCTCTCTTTGCAGAGTTAGGGCGGGTTTCTGCATGTTGTCTGCAACATGTCTTCACACATCAAGGCTTATTCTCAGTTACATGACGTGGGTTAGCAATCTCCAAACGATTTTCAAAGTCTCACAATATTTTTAAGGCTGATTGCTCTGAAATTCTCAGTGTGTCGGTGGTTTATAAGGTTTCAGAAGAACTATGACCAAGGCTTGTCTTTATGATGGAGGTAACATATTTCCTTTAAAGGTAAGGTTAAAAAGTCTACTTGGACTCCGTAGAACTCCACTGGAAGACTATCCTTCCAGAAACCTTTCTTCATGTTCAGGCAAAGAATGGTTCCACGGATCCCACCACAGATGTATTTTCCCCATTAACATTCATGTATCGTCCGCCAGTTAAAGTAGAGTCATATGATTAAAGAATTAATCATATGACTCCCGACAGATCGTTCTTTCCTTTTAGATTGTTCCAGCAATTCACATTACCTCTCATATTCATCAATGACCACAACCCTGGTAAAACCAGTGTTCGTGCTCAACTTTATCCTTAGCTCCACAATGTCCTTGTCACTGGTTAGACTTTGAGTCGATGCAGTAGTGGAGCGCTCTTTCCTTGTAGATTTGTACAGCAGTTCACAGTGCCTCTCATATTCATCAATGACCACAACCCGGGTAAAACCAGTGTTCGTGCTCAACCTTATCCTTAGCTCCACAATGTCCTTGTCACTGCTTAGACTTTGAGTCGATGCAGTAGTGGAGCTCTCTTTCCTTTTAGATTTGTACAGCAATTCACAGTACCGCTCATATTCATCAATGACCACAACCCGGGTAAAACCAGTGTTCGTGCTCAACATTATCTTTAGCCCCAAAATGTCCTTGTCACTGCTTAGACTTTGAGTTGATGCAGTAGTGGAGCGCTCTTTCCTTTTAGATTTGTACAGTAATTCACAGTACCTCTCATATTCATCAATGACCACAACTCGGGTAAAACCAGTGTTCATGCTCAACCTTATCTTTAGCCCCAAAATGTCCTTGTCACTGCTTAGAGTTTGAGTCTATGCAGTAGTGGAGCACTCTTTCCTTTTAGATTTGTACAGCAATTCACAGTACCTCTCATATTCATCAATGACCACAACCCGGGTAAAACCAGTGTTCGTGCTCAACCTTGTCCTTAGCTCCACGATGGCCTTGTCACTGCTTAGACTGTGAGTCTATGCAGTAGTGGAGCGCTCTTTCCTCCTTGCTCCTAATAGTTTGGGCACGTCCCAGAGACAGCATGTTGCACTCTCTCAGATAGTAGTTTTTTGATCTGATATTTTCTTTTCCTAAGTATTCCTTGTGGGATGGAGTCTTTCGTTACTGCGTACCACAATGCTGCATGCATGGTCTCCTGCTTCAGTTTAGAGCCTTGAACGCTTCTGTGCAGCATATGCAGTAAAACAACCCCTTACAAAGTTGTGTTGACACAGAAAAGGTCAAGCCAGATTGTGGAGAAGGAAATGCGCCTAGCACTGAGGGTGCTGCTGGCTCAGAGACCACGCTTGGTGGTTGGAGAAGCTCGTATGTTTTCTACCTTCTGAAATATTCACAGACTTAAACGGATGAAACATTAGGCTACCTAGGTGCCCGCAAACGGATATCGTAGCACCGTGCCTGGCTGCCTCTGCCAGCTAGTACCTCAGAAAGCTCTGGTTTTCTTACCACAGTTTCTGGATGGGGTGTTTTCCTTGCTGGCCGCTAAGTGCTTAGTTTTTGGCGTGCGTGCCTATGCTTTCGGCACAATGGGAGGTTGCTCAGCTTTAAGGTTCTGCCTTGAGGTTGTTGTTAAAACTGAGGGTCATTGGAATCGTTTCCCAAATGTGCTAGTGTAACTATGAAAGTGCCCCCTTAAACGCACCTCTGACAGCAAGGCATGCTTCTAGTTCAGTTTTGAGAAGAACAAAACAAAACCGACTGTTGAAAGGAGCCCAACCCAGATGAAAAATGCCTAAAACAGATGTAGACCAAACAATGATGACACATGATTAATAAAGGGAAACTCGTTTTCTTTATATCTATTACAAGGACCCTCTGAACTTAATGGTCCTGGACATTAATAATTGGGGAAGAAATCCAGGAAAAACAAGATCGAAAATATGTTTCCATTTTATTTTTTCATGAATCGTTCAATCAAAACATGTGCTGCCTCAATTTACTTTGGACTGATCAGATCACATATATGGAAAAGGTATGCAACGATATCACAATGACCCCTCCTTTAAGACTTACATGAAAATAATTGTTTTTAACCCAATAAGATGATCACAGATACATTCCAAAACTTTTGAAATGTATTGATGCGTGCCATCTCAGAGAATGTATTATTTAGAAGAATGCATGTGCACTATACCGTGAAGTTTGAAGTTGGCGCCTTTGCATTTTCTACCCGGTTTCCGGAAGTCGATGTTTCCGCGCAGTCCCCGGTGAAAGAGTGGCTGAACGGGCCGGAAATTGTCACTCATGCTGTGGAAGATCTGCGTGGGCTGGCTCTGGCTCAGCAGGCGCAGGGAGTGCATCTAAAGAGAGGAGACACAGCAATCAGAGACAGGTGTGAGAAGCAGAGGGGAGGGGATGGTCGACGTGCCTTCCATATGTGGCCGGAGGACTTGACCTTGGAGGAGTTGACTCAGGGAAATCAATCAAGCTCAGGGAAATCAATCAAGGGAGACCGTATGGCCATGACTGGCGCAGGTCTGGAGCCTGGTGTTATGAACTTATGTGTCAGTATGAATTCCTTAACATACCACTCTTGACCCAACAATGAAACTTAAGGCAGGTTGCGCTGCATTCCCGGAGGCCGTTGTATTCATAGGAGAAATGGCAGGAGGAGCATGCAACTCTCAGACTGGAGGCTCCCAGCTTTAAAGAATCACACACTTTATTTAGCCCAATCTTCCTCTGAAAGCCACACTGGCCAAGAAGAGACCCATTAACTGTGGACTTCCAGTCAATACATCTACTCAGTGCATTAAGTGGGATTAGAAATCGGGGGGGGGGGGGGGTGGGGCTCTCTTCAGGGGCGTGTTCTAATGCCACGCCCCCCCTCGCCTGTTGTGGGGTGCTGGGAATAGAAGTAGAGCTGGTGCGCACTGGCATTATTTCCTTTGATGCGCCCAGCCTCTCCTTTTAAACAAAAGAAGGGGATGGGCGCTCCAAAGGTGTGACACCAGTGTGCCCCAGATCACACACATCAGGCAGATCCGCTGCTGATGTCTCTGTACTCAGCAACAGGAGGAGGGCTGGACTGCCCAGCTCTCCTTTTGTTTTCGAATTAAGTCATCAAGCTGCATGAAGCCCCTTGGACTGCCCAGCTCTCCTTTTGTTTTCGAATTAAGTCATCAAGCTGCATGAAGCCCCTTGGACTGCCCAGCTCTCATTTTGTTTTCGAGTTAAGTCATCAAGCTGCATGAAGCCCTTTGGACTGCCCAGCTCTCCTTTTGTTTTCGAATTAAGTCATCAAGCTGCATGAAGCCCCTTGGACTGCCCAGCTCTCATTTTGTTTTCGAGTTAAGTCATCAAGCTGCATGAAGCCCCTTGGACTGCCCAGCCCTCCTCCTGTTTCTGAGTACAGAGACATCAAGCAGCCCGTGTAGCCGAAGCACTGTACGGTAACACAGGCTGCTTGCAGGTATCAGTACTTCCGAAGTGCAGACACCTGCAGACAGCCTATGAAACTGCAGCACTTCGGCTGCACAGGCTACCTCACAGAGTTGTCGGCGTGGCTGGGGCTACTCAGGGGTGGGCCCGGCAGGGTCCCGGCTCAGGAGCCCTTTTTGGATACTGCCAGGATTTGGTCCCGGCTCGTCCCAGCGCCCTTAAAGCCCTGCATCTACTGCTTCGCTTAAGGACATAAAATTCTATCTTTTAAAAAAAAAAATCAAAACCTGTAAAAATACTCCAAACATTTCAGGCTGTAAAAATAATGGGCCTGATTCACAGAAGCGTTTTATAACGGTGCACTCCCATTGGAAAGCACTCTCTGAATCAGGCCCCATATGTTTTACTTCTGGTCTCCTTTACTGTGTACTTTGCTTACTGACTTGCTAGTCTCTGGGGCACCATTTGTGGTCTTTCCTGCTCACATAACCCTACTCCCATGTACAGGCAACGCTTGCAGGCACAGAGCGGGAAAGATGGGGAGTGAGATCGAGCTGAGCTGCATTTTATTGGGCAAATCAATACTAGCTTTCCAGACCATATCGGTCCGTTCCTAAAATATATGGGAGCCAGAGACAAATGGAAACTGATGGGAGGTGAGTGAGGCAAATATATATCGGAGACTCCAGAGGTGAACAGGCGAGGGAATGAAATACACCGAGTGTGGGATATAGAACCAATGAGGCATGAGTGATAGCATGCTCTCCTGCTGGACATCATTTATGCTACAGAGTTTACCATTTCAGATATGTTTGAGGACAATCATGTGAGAAAAGAGTCTGGCCCTCATTAGGACCCTGGTGTTAAGGGGTTAACAGCGCCGTAAAAGGTTGCCACGCCGTTAACCCCTTAACGCCTTACTACGAGGTCCCTTTGCGGCTCCCGACCTTAATGGCTGGTCTGGACAAGCCGTTAAAGTAGGGACCCGCAAAGGGACCTTGAAGGTAATTACGGTACCGCAATTTGAGGTACCGTACTTACCGCCTTCCCCATTCCCATTGAGCCCTATGGGGCAAAAATGGGAATGGGGAAGGGGCAGTGGTGAATGGGGAATTACCGCCCCGCCAACCTTGGAATGGGGTGGTAATTCCCCATTTCACCATGGCAGAGTCGGTAAGTTACCGGTGTTAACCATGGCGCTAATAGCGCCATTGGTTAACACTGAGGTCCTAATGAGGGCCACTGATTCTGTTGTAAAATATTTCACACATAATGTGATGGACCAATGCGACCAAAGGTTTGGGGAATGTCTGATAGTACACTGGAATGTTTAATGCCAAAGTGAACAGGCATATGGAATGCATGGGGCTGCACGAGACCAAGGATAAGCGGGATGCAGGAGACTATAATTATAATTGTTCTTTTATAATGCGCTTAATACCAATAGAGTGGTTTCTAAGCGCGGGATCGGGGTTCAAACCTGTGTTGCGATGCGTTGTCTTGCTTACAAGACAAACGCGTTGCCCCAGAGTGTACAGGATCACACATTTGCGGAGTGAGTCTGGCTGCAGCAGGGTGCATGAAATAAGAGAAATGCAACATGAATGACACTGTCCCAGTCTATCTAAGATCACGGACCTGCAGAATGATTGTGGCCGCCAATTGTGCTATAAGGCCAAAGGCGTGTGGGCTGAATCAGGCGACACTCAAATACATTAGTGGAAAGACATGTGGAATGACTGCGCAGCAGTGGGGTATGAGGCCATCAACAATATCTTTTTATTTTTAAAAACTTTTAAAGTGCCACGTTGCAGAGAACTACTTCGGAGCACTCAGCTAAGAAAGAAAGCAGGCAGGTAAAAAAGAAGACCCGAAATGGGAATACGATAGATCATTTTGAATAGAGTTACTTGTTAGAATGAAAACATAGATAAGAACTCTGGCTTCATGGTTAACAGTGTGCATTCCTAGATGCCCAGTAGGTGACTGCAGGGGGAACCGATCTGCAAGAAATGATCTCAGGCTGGGTGGAGCAGGGGGTAAGCTTAGGCAAGATCTTGTAAAGTGCCCTTCTGCCATTATTGCTGCTCTTGCTGAGGTGGCCTTGTATAAGAGACGAGTGGAGGAGGGCTCTGTTAGTAGGGCAGAGGGAGCGAGAAAGGCAGAAACCTCTTGTGTTGTTGAGTGCAGGTCGGAAGCAACCAGCACCCGGTAGGGGTTCCCTGTGTTCAATGGCTGAAAAGACTTGGGGTGGGCTATCCATAAGGGCGACCACAGAGTTAGGAGAGCGATGGATGCAGTGGGAATGTTGATAGAAGCAGTCGGGCAGAGGGGAACCTGTGGTCTGTACACTAGGCCTTGTGGTGGAAAACATGCAAGATTTTAGCAGTGGGCATGTTAGTGGGGCCGGAAATCTATGGGAAACGGAGAAAGGATAGTGAGGGTCCAGGAAAAAACACCCTCAGACGCAAGGTGGGGTCCTTCCTTGGTTACAGCGGTTGTAGTCCTGTTTGTAGATTGTGGATAGGGGACATGCTTTCAGACAAAGGTATGGGAGTTGCGGTCTGTCGGTGCGGGGAATAGTAGACCAACTGCTTCCTCAGCTTTGATAGGTGGTTATAGCAGATACTTAATGAGCTACATCTTCTACTGTTTCCTGAAAGCTTCTATTAGTCAATGGTGGCTACAACAAATATAGTGATACAATGTTAGTGAAACAAATTGAGCCTCATTACGAGTTGGGCGGTGTGTGTGGATAAAATGTGGCAGTGACACCGTTACTGCCTCATAACCGCACTGCACAAGTATGAGTGTGGCAGAAAGTTGGAGGATTTACCTCCAGTTAGGAGCTGGAGGTAAATCTGCCACCTTTCTGGCAAATGTCGGCAGAATTACCACGGTAATTTGTGGTAATTCCACCAAAGTCCCCCAAGGGGTCCAATAGACTAACACCACCACCACGTGTAATCTGGCGGTAATACCACCAGACCAAGTGCCGGTAACAGTATTGCAGTTCAGTGGTATATTGAGGGATTTACTGCCAAGATACCACTGCGGTCGTAATGAGCCCCATGTGGATTGAATGTGGCTGCACTTGGCATATGAGATCAAGGATGTGAGGTCTGAATGAGTGGCATAACCTAAAAGATATATAATCTAAAGGTACATATATATTGACCACAAAAAATGAAGGGGAGGGCCCCATTGAGGGACACCCTCACCATAAACGGGTAGTCGTTTGCTTGTTTGTTTTTAAGCCTCAAATTATGGCAAACTTTGTATATTCAGCATCAATAGATTGCAATATCAGTGGCATTATGTTAGTAACAGAAGCTATCCCCCCAGAAGACAGATGATTCAGCTTCTTCTTCCCCCCATTTCCCTAGGTTACAAGATTGTTGCCCAATCCCTAGCTCTGGATCCAAGGGACTAACCCCCATACTACAAAGAACTGGCCCTGACTATGATGACAGTAACGACCATAGTCATCGAACCGGCCGACCTTTTTCCACTTTATGATATCCGCTTAAGTAAACAGGATGCATACTCTGTAAAAATCAACACCGGTTTTTGGTAAGAGGTGATTGCAGCATTATAGACTCTGCTCCCACCGCAAAAGAATTTTTTAGTTACCCACTGGTACCTAACACTAATGCACCAATAACATATGGCTCTGTTGGTGAATAAACAAGGGCCATAGGAGTCCTTTAAGAAAATTCCTCTGAGTAATGCTTGACACATGAAAATGCTGATGCAATGATGCTCTGTCTATTGCATGGTTGACCACTTATGTGGGTTTTTAGGTATATGTTTGATATGCTGGATTGACGGCACTAGATATAGGGACAGTTTTCTCTTTCCTTTTAGATAGGCGTCTCATCACCATCAGCCTAGCCCTAGCAGCCCCTAGCAGGGACACGGTGTGCTTCCATTTAGGGATAGCCTTTCTAGTAGTTTTGCAGATTATCGCTTGTCCAACCTGCTGTACAAAGATATAGTGCTCCAAGATTCGTTTTCTGCACCTGGTACCTCTGCTCACTTCTCCACCTGGTCTAAACTATCTCGCTCAACTTCCCAACCTGGTACAAAGCCTCCATCATCATTCCTCTCCTAAAAAAGTCCTGACCCAAACAAATCCTCATTCTACAGATCTGTTGCTGAACTACCCTATCACTCCAAAATTCTTGAAAGGCTTGCCCCCAACATCACCGTCAACTATCCAAGAATCACTTACTTGCTAACCCTCTCCAATCTGGAGTCTACTCCAAACACTCCAGCGGGAGAGCTCTCATCTGCATTGACAATGCTCTTTACACTGCCCACTACTCTGACCTCCATTATCATCTTTCTGACCTTCCTGTTGCCGCTGACAGTGGGGATCTCCCCACCCTCTTTTAAACACTTGAACTCCTTGGCTTTAAGGACATCATGCTCACCTAGGTGACTGCCTATTGGTCTGACCGTTCCTTTTTCAACTCATGGGACACCAACTCCTCTTCACAATAAACACCTTCTCGCTCAGCAAACACATTCACTCCTTTGGTTCAACAATCACCTCTTTGCTGACGATACTCTGATTTTCCCCTCCATCCCTTCCTTCACCCCTAAATCTGAAATGTATAATCAACTGCCTAAGAGCTATCTGCGAATGTCATCTTTCTCCCTTTCTTTAACACCAATGCCATTCACCCCTCACCCATTTATTTCCCCATGATCTCTTCATTCCCTACCCATGGCTCTCAAATGTAGGTTCTCTTTGAAAGACACCTACAATTCTTGCAGTTCATGGTGGTCACAGCCACCACAGCCAGACTCAACCTCCTAAATATACAAAAAACGTCCTCACTGCATTCACCACTCATACTAAAACAAATATCTCCTGTCATGTACTCAGCAAACTAGACATCTGTGAGAGCCTACTTCTTGCTCTACCCCTCCACTCTTTTGCTTCACTCAAAAAAGTCCTCTCCTTTTCCCCACACAGCCTTTTATAATTACCCACATTGTCTCTGACCTCTTCCTAAATCAAGCACTCTGGATAGCTATCCTTTTTAAATCACTCCATCACATTAAATTCCTGCTACTCCTCTATTAACCGATACATAGTCTTGCCCCCACTACTTCACTAAATATATCACAGTGTACTCTCCTTTTCAAACTCTCCACTCCTCATCTCTTCAATCCCATGCCTCATGTGACTCTTCACGTTTTTGCTTCTTTTCCCTACTAGTCACATTCTATCGGAATGTTCCAGTACAACCATAAAAGCCATCTCTCCAGTTCAATGGTTGAAATTGAGGTTCAAACTCCACCTCCTAAGAAGTGAACCTCCCCTCAACAGCCTTACCATACTATCCAAATAAACTGCCAAACCCACTTCTCCTGCATTCTGCCTTTAGGACTACTCAATGCAATTTGTAAATACGTGAATTATCATCTCAGGCTCTCCTAAAAATATTGTTATGCCCTCCCTGTTCTTCGTATATATTCCTATTCTTACCAATCCACCACCCAGTAGACTTCATTCAGGCCAATAATGCTCTTATGCAAAGGCACCTTACACTTGGACTGCCTCTACTCTCTGTTACTCTGTTATTGCCTACTTTGTAAGTATTTTATGTTTAAAATTACACTGGGCCTCATTACGACCCAGGCGGATTTCGCGGTGCTAAATGCACCGCGAAGCATGGCGGAAAGCCGCCGATAGCGCCATGGGGGTTGGCGGATTTACCGCCCCATTCCGACCTTGGCGGGGCGGTAAATCCCCAATCCCCATTCTGCCCTTCCCCATTCCCATTTTTGCCCCATAGGGTATAATGGGAGTGGGGAAGGAGTTAATTACGCCACCGTAAAATACGGTGGCGTAATTAACAACGAGGTCCCGTAGCGCCATGGTTTTCTCCGCCTGGTAAAACCAGGCGGAAAAGGCCGCCATGGCGCTACGGGAACTCGTAGTATGGCGGAGAGGTACGCCATGCACTACGCTGGCGTAATACCCTCTCCGCCAGGGTCCTAATGAGGCCCACTGTCTTTTGTGAGGGGTCAGAAATGTGAGACAGACACAAAGGTATAGTTTTCTCTGAATTTGCAATTTTATTAAATATAAAGGGGTGAGACAGATGCCTATCTTTCCCTGCCTAACAAACTAACACTAAAGAAAAATGACATAGTGCCTAAAAAGTATCTCGTCCTCACACTAATATACACAACAAAATTATACCAGGTTTGTTTGGTTGTCTTATATTCCATAAAATGACATATGAATTCGAATTTAAAAGATTTAGAAAGTACTCCTTGTGACCAGGGTTGGATTCCTTTCCCCTGGATTAGATCAGGAATACCTTGATCAAAGTTCAAGTTCAAGAAAGTTCTGTACAATAACAAAGTCCATTCAGTGTAACGTACAAAGTCTTTTCCATCCAATATATCCTTCCTCTTGGTAAAGTAAATATCTCTCTTCCAAAGGCTTATTCATAGTTCGAAGCAACTGTTAATGTTACACCATCTCCTGCTTGGCAAAACAAAGGTCTTTCCCTCAAAACACAAATCCATGCATCAGGACAAATGTTCTTTTCTCAAAAGGTCAAGCAATTGTTAGCACATCATACTTCTTCTTCAAGAGAAACACTTTAGTCGGGATAGCTTAATAATCACGTTCTGAAACGCAACAGTTGATCAACAAATGGTGTTGAATTAGCACTTCTTTTTGACCACACCTTTTTATCACAACCACAGTATATTAATTCATCTTTTTCTTTCCTGTTATACTCGCCTGCCAGAACTAACTACAATTGGTCCCTTTCCTGATAAAACTCCTACTACTATTACAATAGTATTATGTGGGAATGCTTGTTCCAAAGCTCTCCACACCAGGATCCTAAATGAAGAGGTTTGAACAACAACTACTTCTCTTTATAGTCTCTTGACTCTTAACAAAATGGGTTACATCTCTTCCCAAATTGATATTCCATGAAAGGATAATTGCTCTCTTGTTGTCTCTATATTATTCTTGTATCACCTTTTGACTGTAGGCAATGCCGGTTACAGCTCTCTCCACCTTGGTCTCTCATGCAAGGAGGGCTTTGCTCATGCAGCCTTTTTTTTATGCTCATGCAACCTCTAGGCTGCTGCACCAGTTTGCTTTGATATCACTCTTTTGCAGTGTTGGCAATGCGGGTTACAATCACCCCCAAAGTGGTATCCCTTATCAAGAGGGATGCGTCCAGTTTACCTTAATATCATTCCTCTGTGGCTTTGGCAAAGCAGGTTGCAATGGTCCCATAATTGGTATCCATTATTAGGAAAGTGGCGCCCAGTTTACCTCAGTTCATTTGTTCAATATTTAAAATGATAAATTTCACGTGGCAGTCTCTTTGGAGCGCTCTAAGGCCACCTGCTTCAGGTTCAGGCCAAATAAATGGCATGGAATGGTGTCTCCTTCTGACTCGCAGGTGTTGCTGTAAGGAATTCGACCATTCACACGGGGCGAGTGTGCTTGCCTGCGCTTTTTGATTTTTTAATAATTAAAAGGAAGGATTGAAGACCAACCACCAAGGACTGTGTGAGGTCATTCCTCACACATTCCATCTGCTTCCCGCCCAAATGCATAGTCACATGTACTCCGGGAAGAGCCAGCCTACAGGTGCCGTCTTCCCCTGTCATATTCAGCTGGAATGTGACAGCCATTCCATCAAAAGCATGGTACATCAAAGCATCTCAAGGAGGGGGAAGGCACACCTTCCTCCAGCATGGGCAGCCTAATTTAAATATCAAAGGCCCCATGGATCTGATTTCCTTTGTCCACCGCCTAGTGGCAGTGCATACTAATGAGAGATAATTGAAACAATCCTGAAGGGGCTTGGTTGCCAGATTAGACAAAAGGAATGGCGGGACTAACACCGCTTTGGTATGCAATGTGTCAAGTTGAAGCTAGTTCCCACCCCTCTGTATGAAGGGCAGTGAAATGCATGTCTGGGTCCACTATTTGCTGTAGACAAACCCCTGCAGAGCAGGCTCCTTTCAGAGGAGAGAAGTATGTGGTTTGGGGGAGACAGGACATCTTCTTCCAGCACAAACTTCAAGGGAACCCTGTACTTTAATCAAGAATCACAAACGTCTCAGTTAACCAGAGAGACACTTTGATCTACAACAGACAGGGAGAAGGGTGGGACTTAGGTATATGTTGTCACCCCCTTGTCAGTCCTGTTGCATAGTACTCTGATCCTGGCCTCATGTATAACAGAAGATTGTTAGTGGGGACCCAGGATTGGTTCATTAAGGTGGCCTTAGCCTGCACCAATCACTGAGGCTCATTTGGCTTTAACAGAGGGTTGAATCCCTCACTTGGCAGGTCATCTAAAGACTTTGAAAGGAGTAAGAAGAAGCACTCATTTCGACCCGAGCTGAAGGTACAGTCTACCTTACATCTTCCGCCAGTGAAGGAAGACCAGGAGTTCCAAGAGGGAAGCAAGATCCCTCCCCTAAACATCTCCCAGGGCACAGAGGGCGATATTGGACTCAGAGGACCTGTCCAGCAGCTCCAGAACCGGTATCCAGCCAGCATACAGCGTGACCTGCTAGGTTCTGCCAGCAAGCTTCCCAGGTGGGAAGTGCCGAAGACTCTCTGTGAAAGACAATGACAACACCATTGCCTACAATCTCTCTCCTGAGCTTTGGCCCGTCTGCCTTGAAAGGATGATACGAGCCCTGCGAAAAAGCTAGGAGGAGTGCCACACAAGCATCATCCAGTGTCCATCTTTTAAGGACATTTTATGAGACAGTCAAGTCCTCGAACCACATCCGGCTGCACTGCTGACTGTTGTCATTCCGCAGCTACCAGAGCTGTCCGAGACACCTAGATAAGCATTCCAGATCTGCCAACTAGCACAGAGACAATGATTCTTGGTCCAGAGCTGCCGCGCCGGACATCCTGCACATGTCCATCCAGACTCGCTTGCCGAACTGCCTTCCGCCTGGTACCCGCAGCTGTCTCCAACCACTAACTTTGTCTCAAGTGCTGCAAAGCGCCCTGGAACTGCCTTGATGCTGTTGAGCACCAAGAACTTCTTCAGCACCAGGTACATTGTGTTTCTGCCCCCCTGGTCCGTCTCCGAAGGACCCTAGAGACAGTTACGACCCTTTGCCCTCTTGGTACTCAAACCAATAACCTTGAACTGTAAGACTGATTACTTTACCAACTACCCTTCTGTCAGTATCCAGAGTTCATCCCTTTGCTTCGTGAAACTGTCTGTCCTCTGTGTTCCTTTGCAGGGTAGGTCGTATTTGTAGTGTGCTAGAACTGTCTGTTGTAGTAATAATAAAGTAGATATTTTTATACAACCTGGACTGGACAGTCCCTTTTATCATTGGGTATTAATTGTATTTTTGCTATGTTGCAACTAACCAACGATCCATGACCTTGCAGAGATAAGCCTGCCGTTCTGTCCACGTTACCATAATTGGACAAGGAGGTCTTATAATTGTCTTGTATTACAATCTGTTCGGATCCCTTCTGGTGTACTAGAGGTGTGGGGTTGATTGATGGTTTAGAAACCGATATTTATCCCTGGACCACTGGTGCCCCAGAAGTTGATTCGTCACATTTGCTGTGGGTCTCGTCAGGGCCTTATACACTTCTGCCACCTCTGGTTTGACTGCCGTGGTCCATGCAGTTCTTCAGAAGAGCTCTGATAGCTCTCTGTGATCTCTGGTGTGACTTCCATACCGGAGCAGTTCATAGTGTGCTGGGACCTCGTCTCTGACATGGCGTAGCTTTCTTCAGAGGAGCTTCCCGTTGTGCATTCTCGGCATGGCCCTACTTCCTCTGCATCTACAGCGTCTCCTGCACAGTGTCCTGCTGCCGCCACAACTACACCATCAGCTTCTCTCTCCTCCTGAACCTAAAACCCATTTATAAATTAAAAGGTCCCGCTCAGGGACTTTCTATTAAAACAACTAGACTGCTCTTGATACTTCATCAACTCCGAATTACTCTTCCTTGTCCCAGTACTACAGGCATTATGGGCCTTGAATTCCCTAGTTGTTTTTATGTCAAAACTGTCAGTTTGTTTATGGGTGATTGTTAGAAGAGTTGGTGATTTAACACTGGGGTTTTGGGCCTCTACATAAGGCAGAATCAAAACAACCAGAAGTTGTGATATTAACTTCCAGAATCCCCAATGTACTACTTTCAACCACTTTCATACTGGTTTAAAGTATTTCATGTTCTATACTATGGGTCGTTCTAGGTGAGGGAACCGCACATTGACAGAATGCCATCAGATATTTAGGTATTATGGGAATCTCATCCTCAGAAGAGGATGAATACTGCATCCCTCCTAACTGAGTCACCACTTCCCCCTGACAGCTGTCTCCTCCCATGTGATCCTCCCTCATGTTACACCCTCCTGGGTTAGGATCAGGAGCGGCTGCCTTCCCAATGCCACATGAGAGGAGACTTTAGGCTGGCATTTAGAGATGACTTTGCAGGACTCATCCCAGTTTTCAGTAACTGGAAATAGAAATACTAGAAAATATACTAATTTTACTTTCACTGATTGAAAATATTATGCTGAAATGCCAAAATGCATTAATTCTGAAACCCTATACATTTTTCCATTCGATGGTGGTCAAAACTAAGTGCACAACCCAAAAAGAAACATCCTCGTTGCCAGTGCAGTAAAGCAGGCTCTCCATGTTCCAAAGGTAAATTCCTTGGATCTGTGTGTTCCCCGGTGTTAGCACTCTTAGTCTAAAGTTGTAACCAAGCTCGTCTCCATTTATTAAAAACACCCCTTTCCTTGTTTTAAACATTCATTTGAAACACCCCCTATTCCCAAAATCAAGGAGTCCGTAAAACAATTACAAAACCATGATGCTTGCACATTTCCTACCCGCACAAGCAACTAGACATCCGTGTATTGCCTATTTGTCTTCACATCACAGAATTGTTTCACACAATCATCTTGTGACTAAAATGTGCATGCATTAATACCACACTCCTGTCCTGTCAATAAATCAGACTAGCTAGAACAATCGGGTGTATGTGGTGCAGACATTTACTGTGCAGTATACACAGTATAATGGCTCCTTCCCAGTGAGCTGTGACAGGTCAGAGAGCGGGGCCATTAGCACTCTCCATTTCACCCTTTTGTCTCCCCTAGTCCAGTAATACAAGATAAGGCCTCAAAGAAACAGACCTGGGTAATGTCCTGGGGCTTGTGAAGCCCTGCTATTTATTTTATTTATTTTTATTTATTGCATTTGATTATAAGCCCAAACCCTTGGGTATCACGGCGTAAGTTACATATATCTTCGTTTTGATATTAAAGTTACATACATTTTGTTTTGCAGATGCTATACAGTCATATATACAGATTGTTTATCATTTGACATTGCAGTTATCTTGTGTTACTGGGAGCGGTGACCAACTCCGCTGAAGAGCTGGTGCTGGAGTTTTAGTATTTGTTGAATAACCATGTTTTGAGTTGTTTTTTAAACTTCGGTAAGGAAGTTTCATTAGATAAGTGAGGGGGGAGTGAGTTCCAGATGCGGGGGGCTGCGATGGGAAAGCTGGAGTGACCTGCTCTTGTGGTGGTGAAGCGTGGGATGAGTAGCTGAGAATTGGCATTGGATATGAGTGTTCTAAGCAAGGTTTTGCGTGTAATTAAACTATTGAGGTAAGTGGGAGCCGCATCAAATAGGCATTTGTGGGTGGTGGCTAGTGTTTTGTGGAGGATTCTTGCGTGCACTGGGAGCCAGTGAGCATCTCTTCTATGTTGTGTGATGCGTTCTCTTCTCTTGATGCCCAGTGCTGCTCGAAGGGCTTTATTTTGTAGGAGTTGGAGTTTGGTTAGGTTTATTTTGAGGTACCTAGCAGTAAGATGTTGCAATAGTCTATTTTTGTTAGGATCGGGGCTCTAACGAGAGTTAGGCAGTTGTCCACAGATAGGAGAGGCCTGCTTAAAGTGATGAGTTTGGCGGTGTAGGCCGTTGAGGAGGCAAGAGCGCTAATGTGATTGTTCATGGTGAGGCTGGAGTAGAGGTGTACTCCTAGTGTTTTGACTTTGTGGGAAATGGTGATGGGTGTGCCATCAATCACTATGGAGGTGTAATCTAGGTGGAGTTTGCTGAGCCTGGTCGGGGAGCCAAATATGAGGATCTCAGTTTGTTCTCCATTAAGGCAAAGGCTGTTATTAGCCACCCAGTTTTGAATATGGAAGTAGATGGTGTTGATGGTGGCCGTGTCCAGTTCCAGGTTGCCTGTGATGGGGATAAGGATCTGTGTATCGTCAGAAAAGTTTGTGTAAATTACTCCCATAGCATCTAGCGCTGCAAAGAGTAATTTATTGTAGGCGTTGTATAGCATGGAAGAGAGACAGGAGCATTGTGGTACTCCTAGTGGTACCGGGATAGGGTCCGCTGTGACTTCCCTTAGAGCAACTCTTGACGTACAGTCAGAGAGGAAGGATTTTATCCAGGCGGTGGCCTTCTGGGAGAAATGAAAGTTTGTGGATAGGGTTTGGCATAGTTTGTCGTGAACTACCAAATCAAATGCCGCTGAGAGGTCTAAGAGTAGTAGGATGCACAGTTTACCGGAGTCTCTGATAGCGTCCATCTGTTTTTTTAGACCCAGAAGGGCGGTCTCAGTACTGTGGTTGGGGCGGAAGCCCGATTGTCTTTCCCCTAGTAGGTGATTTTGTTCAAGGTGGGATTGCACTTGGGTATAGGCTATTTTGTCGATGATTTTGAGGAGGAATGGCACTGTTGTTATTGGCCTGTAGTTGGTGGCGATAGTTGGGTCTAGGGAAGGTTTTTTGAGTAGGGGTGTGACCCATGCTACTTTGATGGATGTTGGTATTTCGCTGGAGTTAAAGGACTCATTCACAAAGCTAGTGATAGTGGGAGCTAGCGTGGAGGCGCAGTCTTGAACTGCTTTAGCTGGGGTGCTGTCGCCTTTGCAATTAGAGGGCTTGAGTGATGCTATAGTTTTGAGGACTTGCTTAGACGTTACTTGTGTAAAGTGAAATTCTGGTACTTCCGAACTAATGGTCATGGTCGGATGGTGAGGGGGCGTGGAGGTGAGATCTAGTATTTTTTTTGCGAGGCTATTTTGTTTTTTGGAGTGTGGTTACTTTAGAGGATAGCGCGTCCTGAATGGTGGTGCACCAGGCTTTGCTAGGGATTATGGGCCTGGTGGGGTGGATAGGAGATCCGAGTTCTCTAATAATAGTAAATAACTCTTTAGTATTGGAAGCTGCGGCTGCTATACGGTCGTTGAAAGATTCTGCTTTGTGCAAGAGTACCCTATGTTTGTAGGTTTTAGATACTTGTTGTAATTTGGTTTGAAGTTCTGGGGAGTTATTTTTCCTGGTTAGGTGTTCTAATGCTTTTTTTTTCTCTTCTAGGTTCTATGAGTTCATTGTTGAACCAGGGGGCACTGTGTTTAGGTTTGGGTACTTTGGTTTTGAGGGGGTCTACTTCGTCAACTGCTGATTTTAGGCATTGGTGGTAGTGCATAGCAATATTCTCTGAGTTCATGCTGTCTAGTGGTTTAGAGTTGAGTAGGTTCTTGAGAACTGGGTTCAAGTTTTCAGGGGTGAGCTTGCACACATTCCTGACCTGGATGGATAGTGGATTACAGGTTTTGGTTGAGTGGTCAGTATCTAGGTTTATTTTGAAATTAATCAGGCAGTGGTCGGACAAGTGCAAGTTGAGGACATCTGTTATAGATACTGGGGTATTAAGGGTGAGTATCCAGTCAAGTATTCTACCTTTGGAGTGGGTGGGGTGTTCACTATTTTGGAGAATTGCATCTCCTGGAATGCCTTTTAGCATGCTGCTGCTTTGCTGTCAGTGGGGACATTATAACCTAGAATGAGATCCCCTTGTAGGATGTATTTTGTTTTAGGTTTAAGTAGGGGTGTAATTAGTATAGGTAGGTCTATGTCTGGTTTACTTGGTACGCTCAGAGTTCTATAAACTATTATGAAGTTGATGATTTCATGATGGTTGATAGCTAGTTTGAGAGAGAGGGTTTCACATCCACTAATTCAGAATCACAATATTTAAAGGCCGGTTTGCATATACCAAAAATACAACCCCTGTATTTCACGGACACAGATCTCTGTGTTTTACACTCATAAAAAAACACCCCTTTGCTTGTTTGCAGTGACGAGGATGGGTACAACACAGATTTTAGTGCCACCACCGGGTTGGTGTGATCACTGCACATTTTGTACTGTGCATACGAAAATGCAGACTTTTTATTACTGCATTTTTTAAAAATATTGATATTGATATTTTATTTCTATCGTGTTCGTACACAAGTGTTTCAGAGCGTGACAAGGCAAGGGAGGGGAACAGGGGAGAACAAAACAGAGATCTTACTAGGCCCAGTGACATTGGGAACGCTCAAGTGCATGGGAGAGAGGGAGGGGAAAAGTTCATGGAAGGGGGTAGAAGTGGAAAGTGCGAAGCAGAGGAGAAACAGATAAATAACAATAAATAAATAATATAGGCAACAAACAGTGGTAGTGCAGCCAGCAATTTGCAAGTGCTAGGTTTAAGCCAGCAGACAGGGTAGGTCTGATAAATGCAGGAAGAAAAAGGGGGGGCTGTATGGGTACAGATACAGACCCCAGTGCAACAGGTTGCTCGGAGGCAGTGCGGAAGAGTGGCAGGTTGAGCAGGTACTTGTGCCCGGAGGCCAGAGGGTGGCCAGGTGCACGGTGCCAAGAGAGAACAGATCAGCAGGGGCGAGTGGGAGCGAAGGCAGAAAAGGGGAAGGTCTTGAGGTGCTTCCGGAACTGGAGATGGTTCTCCTCAAGTTTTAGAGTAGCAGGGAGGCTGTTCCAGAGGGAGGCCCGAGCCGAAGACAGAGATCTACCCCCATCTCGTTTCTTTGAAAAACGACTGACCCTGAGGGAATTGGAGGTAGAGGAGCGAAGATCTCGAGAGGCAAGGTATTTGCGAAGGATAGCTGAAGGTATTTTGGACCCAGGCCCCAGAAAGCCTTGTGGAGAATGTAGAGGGTTCTGAATGTAATCCTTGCATCCACTGGGAGCCAATGGAGAGATTTCAGAGCTAGAGAGATACAATCCCAGGGCTTCAGGCCAAGGACAAGTCTCGCAGTCCTGTTCTGAATTTATTTATGCTTATATTTATTTAGATTTAGTTAGATTTATTCTGGATATATTTATCTGGGGGGAGCTCCCACCCACAAATGTCTCTCAGATAAGACACACAAACACACATAGAACAGGGCCGACTGAATATCAAATTATTACAGAGAAACCTTAATTTAAAATTCCATTGTTGCAACTGGCTTCAGATTTCTAAATGAAATGTTTGTTTGCAATTCCCTCATGTAATTACCTTCAGTGATTGCAACGCCCAATAAAGCATATTAATGGCACCCTGCAACACTGTGGAAACTAAACCATTAAGTCAGAGTAAGCACATGTTTTTCGTTGAAGGTCTATTTTAATGCAATGCGTGTATCAAAATGAATTTGGCCTCTAGGTTTAGGTCTTCTCGTTTTTCTCTCAGAATTTGGGGAATTGATTCCTAAGGGATTCCCAGTGTTTGATTCTTTTGAATTTAACCTTGCAGAGTGTGGACCAATGTTTAGATGATGGATTTTGTAGAGAATGGTATCCCTTTAAAATTATGTTTGTTCTCAACTGGAAGCTAATGTGGACCCATTAGGATGTGATCAATTTTGGGATCCTTGCACCCACAAGCATTCAATTTTTCAGGTCAGTCCAAATCAGCGATCTTCTAAGATTAATGAGTTCGGTCAGATGGAAGAATCTTAAGTAGCATGTTTAATTATAAGTGTACTGTTTTTAAGTATCTAGGAAACATTTACAGGTTTGTGGGTGTCTCATTGAGCAACCCAACATACATTTTTATTAAGGGGGAAGGTATTCTCGATATAAAGGTTGATCTGATTAAGACAATCACTAATGCTTTAGCCATGGCCGCCTCATAGGTGGAGGAGGATGCGGGTGTCCCTCAGTGTTTATCTGCAAGTGAAGTTTGAGTTTGATTACCTGTGCCAAATAATTCATAATCATGTTCAACAACAAAGGTTATAGGATTTTCTACAGTAGCATTCCATGTAATCTGGGTATGGGTGTTAAGATTTGCTTTAGCGGGCTGCGGGGATATTATCAGATCCATTGAGCATTTTTCCTAATACGGCCATCCGTCCTTGCAGTCATTACGTGTGTGTGCGTGGGCAACTACATTGCCGTTATAGGCCATAAACAAGGGTTGTTTGGGCGTCATTCTACATTGGTCATCGTGTTTTCAATGTTGCTTGCCGTGTTCAATTAAGGCTGAGTGTCTTTTCCCACATAATCTGGCAGGTATTTGCCAACTTAGTTCCACAAGATAGCCTGACCTAGGTATCGGCTGAAAAGTGTCTAGTACGTTGAGGCCTGCAGAAGAGTTTTTGGAAAATTAGTATGCAATATTTGTTTTAATTTTTTTTATAAGCTTTATTTTTTGGTCACATGACAATGCAAAGTAACACAATAGTTGCAACAGTAAACAGTCTAATGACAATTTCGTTGAATCCCCCCTCCCTCAGTGCCCACCCACGCTTCCCAAAAGTAGGGGGTTACAGAGGATGGTTTTGGGCTTCGACCTCCTAAGATCCAGTATTTAAATTATTGGTGCCACTCCATGTTTTAGGGGTAATAGAGCATCATGGCAAGGTCATGACCTTGCGTAAATTCTTCAATACAGGAAATTATTGAAGCGGTTGCTCACATTTGTAATGCTTTGATGCGATTGTCTACGCCACGAAGGCTACGGGGCGCTCTGGTATGGGTGGCCGTAGTATGGCCAGGGGTAAAGCAATGGCTGAGAAGGGCATGCTATAATCAATGAAATCCTTGCAAGTCTATGACCAGCTTACCTGCATGGATGTGATGTTCAGCGGTCTATCTATGATGATCCAAGTGACTGTTTCGTAGCATGGAGGCACTGTCATGGAGCCTTGGTAAGTCAAAAAGCCAAAGTTTTCCGGATACAAATCTTCAACGCTCAGGTCCTGCAAGAAATTGGTCTCATCTGCAAGGAAAATGTTAACTTGAATTATTCGTTAAAGGACAGTCGGCATAGCTAGTTCTCCACAGCTTATGTGTGCAGCACACAATAGACGACAAGCATCTTCATTTTAACAGGTGTGGAGTCTGATTCATGACAAGATGGCACAAGGATTCTCATGGCAGCTGCTATGCTGCCACAGCCCCCACAATGTTTAGCAGTTGGCCGGAAATAGGAAGCATCCTGAGGAAAGACAAGGTGCCCGTTTACTAAAGATGATTGGAGCTCAATGCGAGGAGCAAAATACCTTGTACTTAAGTCCCCTGATTCATGAAGTAGACTAGTACGCTGGAGGAAGGTCTAGTCATAAGTGCACAGGATTTGCAACCATAAGCATAAGTGCTTTTTGGGTGTGCTTCCAACACGCAGATATGCCTTGGCCAGAACGCATGTAAATGGAAGCCTTGCTGACTTGGGGTGTTGTTAGGTCTGGAAAAGATCTGGGGCTATGCTAATTTCGGGATTGACAGGACTAGGGGCTAGCTATAGCCTTTTGGTTGTAGTGCCTGAGCTTCTATCCGCGGCTACAACCAAAAGACTCAGGGATATAGCCCCCTCATTCCCCGCCCTAGCGACGCCTCTGCGTGTCAGTCCTCCATTCCTATGGGTGAGCATTGACAGTAATGGTCCTTATAAAGTAGGCAAACACTGAATATAAACTTAGAAACTTTGCTAACCTTGTAGACATTTTCTCTCAATTTCAGCAAGTACAAGATGCGAAGGAAGGCTCTCAATTTCACACATCTCTGATATGTTTCGGTGCAATTGCACAGATCCATCCTCACCTGTAGTTACCCGAACACTCTTGGAAGTGACAGGCTGATATTGAACCCCAAAGAATTAATCATCCAATAAAGCCCTGCAACTACACCCAACCGCTGTATCATGTGCAATCGTCCTCTCCACCAGCACAGACATTTGATGTACACCCGTGTGATCAACCATTCCCGAAAGCTAAATAGTAGTTATGCCAACCAACACAAGGGCACAGTACTGGACTGAAGGTGTGTGTGTCTACGCTCTTACTTTTGAAGGAGATTCGGGTGATCGTCTCCCTGTTCAGCAGCCTGTTGAGAAATGGATTGGAATTATTTGCGACCTGTAAAAGGGGGAAGAGATCCAGCCATTATAGTCCCTGCATCAGTAATGAGCACATGATCGAGCGATGCACACAGCGCAGAACATTGCACATTCATCATGCTTAATGAACCCCGCTCCCAGAACCCACGCCTAGAGGGGTCGTGTCCATCACCATTTATGCAAAATTCACATACAATAGACGCGTCACAGCATGATTATGGGTAGAAAAGGAAAATCACGGATTTTTGAAACATCAAGGAGCAAAATGTATGTTCTAAACTTTTTTCATGGATGTGTACTAGCAAAGGGGGGAGAATAACAGGGCAGCATCGTCTGCTTACCTACAGAAGACCCCATGGAAATCTCAGGCTGGTGATACATTGGTAAATTATGTCCTATTTTTACCTGTCATGGTCTCTGACTCATTCGTTCCAAAACTGGGCTGGCATCTTTTTTCCCACTGTGAATTGGCCATGGGTACAGCCACTAAAAGGAGAAGAACAAGGGTTGCATGTATGTACTTACCTGTAATAGTCTCTGGTTGCAACTCCGGGAGGGCAGGAGCTATAACTGTATCTACCAACATGCGATGGATGGGGGCAGAAGCGCCTGAATTAGGCGTATTTGCAGAATCTGTCTGGATAGTATTCCTGCTACTGCGACTGGAATAGAAAGGCCCACATCTAGGTATACGCGCTCTCCTCTGAAAACGAATGTCTTGCGTGAACACTCATTATTAAATGTTGGACTCACCGGAAATCGACTCTCTCTGGTGGGGCTGGGGCATAGTTTATACGGATATGTTGTAAGAGTACCCATTGCAGCCAATTATGTTGCAGCCAATCGTGTTGCAGCCATGCTTAGCAAGAGGCTGGATTTGCCGGTACAAGACCTTATTCCGAGGAAGCCTTCACCAGCCTTGACCACCTACGCCCAGTACTTTACTAAAGACATTTTATTTAATGTCCATCTCTGGAGATGTCAGCATCAGTGCTGCTCACCGGTCCATGCTAGTCCCTTTTCAATCTTCATTAATTTCCTATAATGAAGACTGATAAAACTGATAAGAAAAATGGGGGAGGAGGGGTAGCCGAGCCGCGTTTAAGCTGAAATCTCAAAAAGTAATATATTTTATTCTCATTAGCATCCATGCTATGACCCTACTCTATAATGTCGGCGTGAATGGGTATGATCGCCTGCAGGGGAAGCTGCTCAAGATGTTTGCAGCGGTGCTCCGCCCTTGTTAAAGGCCCTTGCTGTGGTCAGGCTCTTAACTTGGGCAGCAGACCGTTACCGCCAGCCTTGCGAGTCATTATCACCTTAATCAGAAATTGAACTGAGGCATACACCTGAGGTTTTAAGAAAGGTACGCTGCTTGCCTGTAACTTTAGATCACCTTGTCTTGTGGAGCATTCTTTCTACCTTTCTACATGTCTACGACATAGAGTTCGTAGATGACTCTTGCGTAAAGAATATTTTCACACAATCACCTGGCCCTTCACTTCAAATATTTGAACACAAGATATGCACTTCCCTGAGTCCATCTGAACTGTATCATTGAGTCCTTAGTTCAGCTGCAGGTTCCTTTCATGTGTATCCTTTATCATGTCTAGTGTTCTGCTTCCCGCTCTCTGTATCCAGTCATATGTTGGGGCCAGTACATGGAATGGCGGTTCCCAAGGACAGAATAAAACAAGAGACAATTAAGGGCTGGGAGGGGAGGCTAGCAAGGGCCCTGTGGAGACTCACACAGCCAGGTCTGTGGAACTAAGCCACAGAAGGTTAAGATGGAAATGGTAAAGCGATATGGTGTTGCGCACCACATCCAACTGACTATGCAGATTTGACCCATTTTTGACATTTCCCAAAAAATATTTATTTCAGTTTCCACAGAAGAAACCAAAGAGGATCATGTGCAGAAAAAGAATTGCAGCCACACTTTGCCATAACACTCATGAGCACAAAACGTGTTCATATACATATATACACATATATAAAGAAAGACAAAAGGCTAAATTATTGCAACTATGGAGGAGCCCTGCAAAGGTCAGCGCAATAGCCACAAAGTAATTAAAAAGATTAAAAGCATTTGAGACCGAAATTCTAAAACTTTGATAAGCATCCATGCCCCTTTTTGCTTTTCACCATTTTGAATCACCCAATTACCTGACTTTATGCTTATGCCCTGATGAAGTTCTGTCGTCGCTCGAACATGTGCTTATGTATGAATGAAACGCGGGAGGGAATGAAGGGCGGCATATGGTTACCTATGCCATTTATGGCTGAGGCTAACAGTGGTATGTGGACCTCATTTCACTATTAACAGTTAGGTTTCCCGGAGGATAAGTAGGGAGGGAAACAAAATGTACACTTACATGATCCTCGCCATGATAAGTTATAGTTAAATCAAGTCACAGCTTGATGCTATTACCACAATTCCTAAGTAACACAATTGTTTAAGAGAGAAAGATGTACCTAAATCCGGTAATGGGAAAAAAGGAGTGGTATAGGCCTCATTTCAAATGGCTTCCGGAGGTTTCCCGGCACCCTATATATATATATGGAGACCTTATGGTGTGTGGTGGGCTCCCTACTGTGTTTTATTAAAGCTGGCAGTAGTAGTTTTCATGCCTCGTATCACGGGGAAGCAATGCCATTTATTAGTATACAACTTATACAAAGTTAGGAATAATATTTATTTATAAACTGTGTATAAGATAGTATGTGGGGAGCTTTTTTACCCCATATGAATATGAATTTAATTATGAAACCAAAGTAAGGACTAACTAACCACCATGCGTGTGGCCATTTTTTAAATATGCTATACTAGTGGCTATTTTAAAAATGCAGCAAACCTAAAGAAACCCATAATGGAGATCATTTTCGATTTCTGTGTACTTTACACAGAGGTGACCTGTTACGTTTACACTTTGGCATACGCAGGGCCCCTACTCATAATATTTAACATTTGCATATTTGAGGGCAACGGGGAAGTGTAAAATAGAGGCATACTCGTCACAGAATGCACAGTTGTCCCAGCTGTGAAGAAGCCCCAAATAATGTGAGGACCTCCCCTAAGAACGACCTGTTGCTGTCAAGGATGGCACTCTGTCAAGAGTGGCACAGGGCCCCAGATAGGGTTTGGGTGGCTGTGCTGATGTAAGGTGACAGATAAGTACACACACAGCAGGAAACACATCAAGAAAGAAAAGTAGACAACTGTAGTTGTGAACAGAAAGGGGCAGGAAATACAAAGATACAAACAAACTGGATTCCCTCTTGGGTGTTTGCAGATATGGAAAAAGAGTGTTCCACGGACCTTTGGAAACTCCAGCCTTCTGCACAGATTACTGTTACAGAGGCCCACTCTGTTTTCTCATGGCTGGGAACAACAGCTGTGGGTGTCTGTTAAACAGAAAACACAACAAGGGAAGGGGCAGAGGTTGCCTGCCGGAAATCAACAGTCAAGCTCTGTACAAAGGATCAACATAAGACACAAGAGAGACAAGAACAGAAATAACCAGGGACAAGGAAGTCTAAAAGAAATCAAGCAGAAGGAATACAGTACAATAGAAATGGGTAAACTAAAGGGGAGGGACAGAGGAGTCAAGGAAGAGAAGGACAGGGATCAAGAGCAAGGGGTTGCAAATAAGGACGAGAGCAAGGGAGCAGCAGCCAGGAAAGAGGGGGGCTGCAAACAAGGAAGCAGGGCTGCAGTACCAAATGGTACAAGGTACAGAAAAACTGTAGTGGATTGCAGAGGACTGTAGTAGGCTGCAAGGCAAAGAGTCCAGAGGAGCAGGACTGAGAGCTGTAGCAGGCGGCAGACAGAGAGCCCAGAGGAGTAGGGCAGCAAGGAGCGAACCCAAAGGAACAGGGCATAGAGGCAGAGAGACCAGAGGGTCAGGGCTGAAAGCAGAAGAGAGTAGCAGGCTGCAAGGCAGGGAGCCCAGTGGAGCAGAGCAGCAAGGAGCGAGCTCAGAGGAGCAGAGCAGCGGGGCAGGGGGCCCTGAAGGCTATGGCTGTAGGCAGCGGAGTGTAACAGGCTGCAAGGCAGGAAGCCCAGAGGAGCAGGGCTGTGAGGCAGGGAGCCCAAAAGGCTAGGGCTGTAGGCAGCAGGGTATAGCAGGCTGCAAGGCAGGAAGCCCAGAGGAGCAGGGCTGTGAGGCAGGGAGCCCAAAAGGCTAGGCATGTAGGCAGCAGGGTGTAGCAGGCTGCAAGGCAGGAAGCCCAGAGGAGCAGGGCTGTGAGGCAGGAGCCCAAAAGGCTAGGGCTGTAGGCAGCAGGGGGTGTAGCAGGCTGCAAGGCAGGGAGCACAGAAAGAGCACTGCAACAAAAGAAGGAATATACAGCAGCAAGAATAGCATACAAATTCGAGTCAAAAGGCAAAAAGGGGCTGGGAGGACTCTTGATGCAAGAGACTGAGCTCCTGCAGGCAGCTGCTTAAATACCACCCTGCCCTGTACTGAGGGAGGCTAATTGGCAGCACCTGGAGCAGCACACCTGAATACAATCTGCCTCCTCCCTCTCTAGTCCTGAGATGGTGGAAGCAGCACAGATCCCTAGGGCTTCTGGGGATTGTGGTTCCAATGATGACGAATGGGAATGGCCAGGAATTGATAGCTGTAGCTAGGTGCATTGTGGTACATGTAGTTAGTTGAGTTAAATAAGAAGGCAACAAAATCACACAAATGGGAATTAAGTACCAAAGTGTGAATAGGGGTTGTTCCAAGAGTATTCTGAAGATAAATGAATAACAAATAGTCCATGATGGTTGCCAATGTGTGTGCCCATGGCGCAGGCATGACAGTTGCACCCTATGCGCACAAGAAAGGAAAGCACCTGTGCAATGCAGAGAAAGGGACTGATGGGTATGGATAGTGAGGGGGTGGACACTATCATGTGACTGCCCTCTGCATGTGCAGCCCTCCTTCACTTGATAATTTCTAAAGGGAAGCACACGTTGCTGTGCTTAGGCTGCCAATCTATCCCTGCTTGGCAGGAACTCCCATAAGTATGGAGGAAAGGGAATGGGACGTAGGTGCCAATATATTACTTTTAAAGTCCACAAATAATCTCATGATAGCAGTCGTCGCAAAAGATATACAGATTGTAGGGTCAATACGATTGAGAACAAATGACCCTGTCATGAAGTATCTAAAGCAGATGCAGTGCATTACTAACAAGGACAGAACCAATAACAGACAGTTTGCACCGTGATTAGCATTATGTTTACTGTGGTAGGTACTGGGAATGACCTCCTTATCAGTACCTGAGCATTATAAAAGGAAAACAATAGTTGCATTCCACTTATGCTCTTTATTTAGACCACATAGGGTTGTTTGTAGATTGAAGATGCTCCTTGCTTCTGCTGTCATAGACACACTTCTATATTGTCAGCTCTTTCCATTGGCTGGATTTTCTCCGTGCCCAAGAATGTCTGTTCTTTTATTTAGACCCAAATTATTTCCATGGTCTTGCTAGTCGTCTTGTATCTTAATTGCTCTGATGTGTTAACAGATTCTGGTTTTGCATTGACAAATGGTACTAGCAATATACAACATATGGCAAACACATACTACGACATAGACCACATAGATAGTTTTGCAGTTTGGATATTGTATAACCATCCTAAATTAATCTGTTAATTCTTTGGTGTTACTAAGTAATTAGTTGCAAAGACTACAAACTCCACATTAAAAAAACAGATATATAGCATGTGTACTCAATCATATATTTATTTTCCTTTTTCCGCCCATTAAAAGACCAGGAGACAGAACATTCTCTAAAGTAAAGGCCTTTGAACAGACACTTCTAGGTTTCACACCTATAAAGGATTGTAAATCTACATCAGCTGCCAACATATTTAAATGTTCCAGCAATATTTTAAAAGTTATTCCACTGTGTACACTATAGTTAATAATGAATAGAAGTTATTTATATGTCATACATAGCTGCATTATTTGTGGTATTAGTGTTGGTTTTGTAGAGGAGGTCCCAGATATCACCCGCACCCCTGCCCCCATTGCGAGTTGCCAGTAAGGTACTCGCCGTGGTACGTGATGTATGAGGAGCAGATAAACCAACAGAGAGCCGCACTGGGACTCTGCCCCTTGTACGTAAGGAGATCAATACGGGTTGAAGGAGCCATAACGCGACAACCCTGGGCAGCACGATACCCTATCAGACAGCCATACCAGCCACTGATAGGGAATGAGGAATACCTGCACACGGTCCACGAGGAGACCCCTAAGGCCTTAACGGAAGGCCAATGAAAATAAACCAAGGGCCCGAGCAGCCCCGAGAACAAGCAGACTTGGCTACTGGAAGCACGAATGCCAGCACTAGTAACCGCAAGGATAATGATAATGGATGCAGGGGAGAGACACTGTTAAAACATAAGAGAATGGTGCCATAAGGCAAGATGGAAGCAACCGCCCTGTTGAATGTGTGTAAATAAGCTTGAAATGCAAGATGCTAAGAAATCGATACTGCTTGCAATGCTTAGTAGAAGAGTAGAGCGGCAAGTGCCAACCATATTATCTACCTCAATACTGCACAATGTACACTTGCGACTCCATTTTGTGAAAGCAGAAATGTACCTAGGCGGCCAAAGGCCTGACAGGCTGAGTTTAGAAACCCAGCAAAGACCAGAGAAGGAGCGGAATCGAAACTCAACAAAAAGAGGCTTGTGCCGGGGAGATCGAGGTCAACCAGAGAAGGGGAGGTGAGCATGAGCTCACGAGACTCCAACTACAGAGAATACCATCCCGCCTGTGAAGGTCAAGATAAGAGAGGCCCATGCAGGTGGCCAAGCGGACACATAATTAAATGCACAAAGGTTGGAAACTGAAGCAGATTCACGGTGAACCAACACGTGACCACACAGGCGCGAAGATGTACCACCGCCTGATGTCATCCAGAACCAGAGGATGCCATAACTTTTCCTGATAAGAGGCTACAGATCCGAGGCCATACCCAGCCAACTAATTGACACACAGCCTTAAAACACTGATTGATAGAAGGGAGGAAGGGTGAATCTTGGGACACTAGGCACACGGGTGTCTATTCTGCATGCTGCTAATTAAAATGGAGATTTATGTTTGGGGGTGTAACTTGCCCAATGACAAGGGACCATGTAATCTAGGGTCCTATAGACACTGTAACCAATGAGACGTCGTACCTGTAGTGACATCAATCACGTGTGGTGTAGAGGGAAGGGTGTAGACGCCCACCCGATAAGAGTTATCCAATCCACTTGCGTTATTTCCATATACAGATAGAGCACCTATACTTAAATTACCTTTCCCAACCAATTGTATTGCATGATGATTTTTTGTAGAATTAGACGTCAATGATGACAGACTTTGCCCATATAAGAGGCTGTTGGACTAATATTCGGGGAAATCAGGGTGAGGCAGGTGTTTGTGATGCTGCTCATTTCCATAAACTGATGTGTGTATCATTAAACGGACTTCCCTTTGCCAATTTACTGCGTCCTGATTATTGAACCTTGCTGGAGTATGTGAATCCTGCACTCTGTCCTCACATGGTACAGCTATCTTGTATTACTAGTTTTCGAGGGTGAGTGATGACCAATGGGCCCGTCAGTAATTTCCTCTCCTCCTCAACACTTGGTAGCGTGAGGATGGTTTCGGCCATCGATTATAGATTATCGATTATCGATTGATATAGTATAAGACACCTTTAGACCGATGGCACGAAGTAACACTGGGCCTTCTGTTACATCATGAGTCCTTTTGCTATACCGGCTGAGTAGGCTGAGAAGCTCCCAGTGGACAATGATAGTGTAATCATTCCCAAAAAATCTGCAGTGGGTCTGAAGGAACCAGCCTTTCCAAGCATAACCCTTCTCATTCCCACGGGCAGCGGATCGGACGAAAACCTTAAAAGCAGGAAGAGGAAGGGGCGGTGATCCTGAAGTTCCAGAGAGGAAAAGAGGCGATCGGTGAGTGAAAACAACGAAACTCATTACCTTGGCAAATGTCTTATAGGCCTTAGAGTAAGAAGGGGAAAGATAACGGAGGGTGGTGGAGAAGATTAATACAGTTAAAAGTAGGAGAGACTGTAGAGATAAAGGGTAAAAACCCGGGCACCTGAAGTAATTGGGAGGAATACCGGGAGGGGGCACCTGAGAAAAAAACTGTAAGGAATACATGGGGGCACCCGAGAAAAAAAACTGTAAGGAATACTGGGGGGGGGCACCCGAGAAAAAAACTGCAAGTAATAACGGGGGGGGGGGGCACCCGAGAAAAAACTGTAAGGAATACCGGGGGGGAGGGCACCCGAGAAAAAAACTGTAAGGAATACGGGGGAGGGGGCCCACTGAGAGAAAACTGTAAAATTCACCTTGTTCCTGCGCTTTAAAGAGTGGTCAGAAGGAACTTGAACCGAGAGCCCACAGAGGGGGGACTTTAGGCTACAATGACGTTTAAAGACATCATAAAGGGGTTAGTTCAAATCCCATGACGGGGTAACAATTAGAAGGCAGGTATACGTATGACCAGCTGGTGTCCGTCTAGTCTGTCAAGCGTCTGTCCTATATGTTCTGTGTATGCTGAATGTGGAATTATTGTGTTATTAATTGATGGCAATGTATTTTTGCTTTAGGCGATTCTGTAAATGAGAGGGAATCGCCACTGAATTGATGTATTTTGAGTAAAACTGTTGGTATAAAATTTTGCGGAAAAATTGGATTGGAGCTCGCGTATGTGGTGCTTGCTCATAATAGCTGAAAGTTGAAAAATGTATGAACATTGTTGATGACAACATTAAGGATGGAAGAAGTTACCCCACTTGCACACTTATGCAAGCAGTTGCCAAAGCACGCAACAAAATTGAAGAAATATAGCCAGGAGTGGGTTAAGGGCACCGCAAATAAAATGTTTATGCCGTGGCCCCAAAATGGGTCATTGTCAAAGGCTGTTTTATAGCACATGACCACCTTCCTACATACCACATATAGCGGGGAGAATCTCGAAAAACGCATTTCTCGAGCTTTGGAAAATGTTTGAACAAACAAAAGAAGAAGAACCCCCCGCAGACTGGATATTAAATGTATGTATGGAGGGGGGTGAGATGCCTACCGCGCCACCTGCCCCACCGGAACCAGTGGTTAAGGGAACGGAAATTGGAGGGTCTTTACCCACTAAGAGAGCCTAAGGCAGCCACAGGTTATAGCAACCCTGCATATGAGTCACCTGTGTGTAGCAGTGACGAGACGAAAGAGAAGGAACAGGAAATTGACTCGGCCTCCACAGTCCCATGGGGAAAAGAGAGGCGAGGTGAGGAAAGGAAGGACCAGGCACAAACGAGTGCACCTCTAGATAGGGAGAGAGAGGGAAAGAAGCGGAAAGGAACCGATGAGTTAACATGCACAAAGGACGAATGGATGGGAGGGCAGATACTGTTGAAGTTAGATGGAAAAGGAAGTGATGGTGCAAGGCTGAGTGAGCTGTCTGATGAGGCGCAAAGAAAGGAAAGGGAAAAAGAAGTGGACATAAGAAACGAAACGGCAAGAAAGAAGGATAGGTTGAGGTGAGAACAACTATATCGCGAAGAGCAAGATATACTGCTCAGTCGCACGCAATATGCAGCCTATGAAAAGTACAGGCAGAACATGCTTAGGTTAGAGGAAGAGAAGAGAGTGCATGAAAGAAAGGTAAAAAAGCGAGAAGACGAGGAAAGTAGAAGGGCAAAAGAACGTAGAAATGAATGAATGAGGGAAGTAGATAAGGCCAGAGAGGAAGCGAAGAAGCAGAGAGAAATGGATGAGGAAGCAGAGCGTAAATGCAGGCAAAGGGCACGAGATTTCGAATATTTGCAACGGCAAGTTAAAAAAACAATCCTGTTGTAGACTGGGAAGACATAGAAGAATTCTTTCCTGCAAATGATGCGGTACCAAGTACAAGCGGGACAATTATTGGTGATGACTTCGATACCCGAAGCATTGGGGAAGCGATTGATAAAATATATGATGAGATGGGACTGGAACGAATCTCCCAAGAAGGAAGGGAAGATGAGCGCTTAGAGAGCACTCAGTTATATGACACTGAGGATGTCACCCGAAGTAGTGAGAGTAGGGGACGTTCCCTAGATAGACTAGAAGATGGGTAGAATGAAGATGATGCAAGAAGTTGTGCAAACTGGGAGTATTCAGAGTCAGACTCCGATGGAGAAGCAGGGAAAGTGATGTATGACGAAGGGAGGCGGTGCGAAACGCGGCTCCCAGGGAGTCGAGAGGTACGATGGTCAGATGCGGGCGAGTCCATAAGTAGGACACCGAAGTCCGCTGGACAGTCCAGCCGATATGAAGACATGTGCCCCGGTCAGAGGGGGGCGTCGGCACCAGCCTATACTGATAGATTAAGGGCATTGCCAGGTAGACGGCAGTGCGGGAACGCCACCCCAGCGAGAGACTGAGGGGGTGTAGAGAAGGGAAAGGAAGATTGTGCATTCCAATTCCCACTGTTAGAAAAGGGGGGAAAGAATATTCCTTCTTAGTTGACACGGGTGCAATGCGCTTGTGCATACGAGAAGGCAAGTTCTCCTTGTCCGGCGAGGCAATAGATACTCAGAGTTTTACTGGAGCTCATAGCAGAGTTCCCTTTACTGATGCACTCCCAGTTTCTGTGGGAGAGTGCGACATGAATGTACCTTTATTGTATTCTCGTCAGTCCCCAGTAAATATCATGGGTCAGGACTTGATTACAAAGTTGAATATGACCATCTCATTCACTGAGGATGGCATAGTGTGCTCCACCCCAGGAATGCATTATTCAAACGTGTGCGAAATGATCAGCGCATACTCTGGATGTGCAGCTATGAGAGCTGTACCGCTGGAGCCAGAAGTATTCTCGTATGACGTACGAGTGCTTATGGCGGGGTTGCCAGTCCTCGTAGACAAAACTATGAGAACTCTGGAGTTTCTATTCAGACCAAGAATACCCATGTACGAAGAGGAGGGACACGTATTTCCCTTAATGATACATTCTGCCGCAGTGCAAGGAAAAGTGGTATTGGTTGAGGGATGTGATGATGAGGGCAGACCATGGTGTGCGATTGTCGCCATTGAAGAAGGGTATCGAGTGACTGACGTCACCGATGACGATCTGTTCGAAGAACACCATGACCTAGAAGAGACGCGGGTGGAAGTGAGTCTCATATTTTGGGTCAAAATGATGAGACGGGAGGTACCACAGAGGATGATGTTAGCATTATTACGTCCAGAATACTTTGATAACAACATGGCACTGGTGCCGGCCAAAGTATGGACTACAGGCCCCTGTATTGTAGGACTCCTAAAGGGGGCCGGCGAAGTAAAAATTAAATTGAAACCAGGAGCAATTCTGCCGCAGGCACGCCAGTATCCCATGTCCAGAAAAGCGGATGAAGGGCTTGCAAAGACAATCTCTGCCATGATGGAGCAAGGCATCTTTGTGACGTTAGAATCACTGTGCAACACAGTGATTTATCCTGTCAAGAATTCAAAGGGAGAGCCTCAGTGTTTAATCCAGGATTTATGAGCATTGAACGACATGGTCGAAGCTGAATTCCCTCTAGTCCCTAATCCATCCAGAATTTTGTGCAACATACCCACTGAGTCAAAATACTTCACGGTGATCGATTTGAAAAATGCATTTTTCTCGATTCCATTGCACCGTGACTCACAAGACCTGACGTCATTTACTTTCAGACAAATGCGCCTGAAAAGTCTCCATCCTTTTTCAACAGAGTCCTGCAAATGGACCTAAGCAATATTGCGGTGGACAGTGTTGTTTTTCAGTATGTAGATGACATTCTAATCTTCAGCATCACTGAAGAGCAATGCCGACACGACTCAGTCCAGCTATTGACTATATTGGCTGAGAAAGGATACAAAGTAGACAAGGACAAGCTGCAGTACTGCCAACAGGAGGTGTTGTACATAGGGCAACTAATCTCACATGAGGGGAAAAAGGTAACCCCAGAAAGGGCCGAGGCTATCATGCACACGGCCATGCTGCGCACAATAAAGCAAATGCAAAGCTTCTTAGGCTTGTGCAATTATGTCAGAGCATGGGTCTTTGACTACAGCTCATATACCAAGCCTTGTTACAGGCCCTTAAAAAGGCCCAGGCAACAAGAGAAGAAATTGTATGGAATGAAGAAATGGAGAAGGGGTTTACAGAACTCAAGGGGGCAATTTGTAAGGCCCCAGTTCTCTGGATTCCTAATTATGCGGAGGAATTCTATCTGTTCTCTCATACCGATGGCAGTTTTATGACAGCAGTGCTCGCGCAGCGAACCTCATTGGGATATAAACCCCTAGCATATTATAGCGGGAGTTTGGACCCGGTCATGAAGGGCCACTTCCTGTGCAAACAAAATTTAGCTGCAGCCGCGTTAGCCATTGAGAAGGCGTCATCCATTGTGATGGGGTGCTCCATGACATTATATGTTGAGCACTCACTATTCGCCATAGTAGAAAAGCCAAAGGGCACGCTGACTTCGCAAAGAGCATCAGCCTACGAGGTGATTAGCTCTAATTCATCAATCAAAATAGTGCGATGCAAAATGGTGAACCCTGCTATGTTTATAGCCGAGCCAGTCACAGAGGGAGAACCTGTGCATGACTGTGCAAACTATGAAGAATACTATGATGAGATCCTCAGGGTCAAGGAAAATGCCCTGCCAAGTGGAGAGATCGTCTTTATTGACAGGTCATCAAGAATTGACCAAGATGACGGGCAGAGGTATACAGGCGTGGCTGTAATCAAACACATGGCGAATGGAGAGTTCCGAGTACTTGTCAGTGTGCGAATACCATCTCACTATTCGGCACAGGCTGCAGAACTAGTTGCATTGATACTCGCCATCGAGAACCATGCAGACCAGGAAGTAACAGTGTACAGCGACTCTGCCTATGTGATGTCAACAGTGCATGCAGGATTAGCACGCTGGAAGAGGAGGGGCTACCTCCGAGCAGACGGTACGCCAGTGCAACACGGTGCCTTGTTGGACGGGCTGATAAAAGCACTACAGCTCCCAGTGGGCATAGCGGTCGTAAAATGTGCCGGTCATGCCAAAGGGACAGATTTTGTATCACGTGGAAATCATGAAGCGGACACGGAAGCCAAACGGATGGCATCCAAATCTGAAACAATCATGGACGTGCAGGTGGCACGTACCCATGAACGAATGATGGTAGCACGAGCCACTCCAGAAGCCTATAGCAATATGGGGCAATCTCAATTGATGGAGCTCCAGGGGGAGGCACCTCAGGAGGAGAAAAATGTATGGAAGCGTTGAGGGTGTTCTTTAAACCCCTCTGACGGATTGTGGAGGCAAGACAGCACTGGTAAACCAGTAATGCCTGTCACCCTTCTAAAAGTAGCACTAGAACAGCTTCACTACCCCATTCATATGTGAAAAGAAAATCTTGCTGCAACGCTCGCGGAAGACTGGTTTATACTGAATTGAGCCAAGCATGTTGCATTCTTTATGGTAAACTGCATTATCTGCCAGCAATTCACTTCTGGGAACACATTAAAAGTAGTGAGAGGAGTCATCCCCAGACCAAATGGACCTTTCCAGCATCTACATATTGATTATGTCGATATGATTCAGGTGTGTTATGGGTACAGGTATCTACTTGTGGTGGTGTGCCCCTTCTCCAGATGGGCAGAAGCAGGCCCCTGTACACACCCTGATGCTGCCTGTGCTGCTAAATTCCTGGTGGGGGAGGGTTTCCCTTGATGGGGGGGTGTGCGAGGTAATGAGGTCTGATAATGGGGCACATTTTGTAACTGCAGTATTTGAGCAGATTAGCTTGTTGCTTGGGATAAAGCACAAATTCTCGTCGGCGTATCACCCAGAGGGAAACGGGATATGCGAACGGATCAACGGCTTGCTTAAGGAAAGGATAGCAAAGTTGAGGCTCACATTAAGAAAGGGATGGATGCACTGCCTACCACTGGCACTGTATGGTCTTCGGAACCAGCCAGGCTCCGACCATCATCTAACGCCACACAAAATAGTCACGGGGAGGAGGATAAGGACCCCTCCTACCCCTCCCGAGACAGAGCTAGATGTGATGCCCAGTCAACTAGGGAGGTTCTGGGAGAGGAGATGAAGGCCTATCTGGATTGTCTCACATCCAGTTCCACTATCATTTCAGGCCAGCTGCAGCGACGGCAGAAAAGAGACGACACAGCACAAACCGCAACAGACAGTGCTGATGCCGACGCAGCTCATAGCCTATGCGCGCCTCTTGTCTTCCTTGGAGATCGCGTCCTCGTGAAGAATTTCACAAGAAAAATATGGGACGAGCCGAGTTTTAATGGCCCATTCATCGTAGAGGACTGCACCCTGTCAGCTGTCAAGCTCAAAGGCAGAAGAGCCTGGATCTTCACAAATTATATAAAACTCTTTATAGGAGAGAGCACTCCTACTACTTCTACTGCCGAGGAATCCACAGGCAACGTGGAAGGACCACAGCACGTGCAGACGAGATCTATGGCAAGGAAGAAGGATGCATGAGCAGACAAGCTACAAGAACGAGGAGAAAAAAAATATATAAAAGTGAGACTTTCGAAACAAGACAGTTCTTCAAACCAAGTGAAAGGTGACAAAAGGACAATTAAATGAACATTCAATGTAGCCAACAAAAGAACTAGTGTGAAACTCTTGTCCATGCTGAACCTTTTCTATTGGCATAAAAAAGACAATAAGAAGCAGGCAAACACACTGTGCAGCCAAAGGTGCAGGGTAAAAGAAGAAAATCGCGTACTCATATCAACAGAAGCACTAATCGCATGAACGTTGAGCCACAAAGCATTGAACACGAACTCTCAGACTCTGATAAACTGTAAAAACAGGACACTCTTGTAAACTAAAACTGGTATCCTGAAGCATCCAGTATCAAGACTCTGTTCACAGACATATGGTTCACCCCAGCAGAAGTCCCAAGTGGGATGTGCTCACCTATTTTCAGCTAGTAGTACTGTCCTATCCGTCACTCATAGGGAGAAAAACAAGTGTCACTGAATTCATTCAAGACCCTGCAAACATGAAAATAATCTGACAACTACTGACTGTCATAACAGAAACTTTCATTACACTACCCGAACACAGCGGAAAAGACACAGATGCTTCCACCACAAGTAATCATTGACGAGATCACATATACTTTGTTCTTCCACATCATCGAAGAATGTCCAGGACTTATAGGGAGAACTACAGATACATTAACATTTATTAGAGATCCAAAAAACAATTACTATCTCAACCAAGTTCGATACAAGCTGAACCACGTGGTTGCAACTCACGCAGCAGGAAAGTGCAAAACTTGTTCGCATCAAAAGAAGGGACTGTGATTAGGTCCCAGCAAACTAGGCAAATGTCCCTATAGCCTGAGGATACACAGCTGGCACACAACATTTTATTTCGATTAGTCACAGACTATCCGGAAATGGTGGGGAGACCTGCAGATGTTGACGTCATGACCTTTCTTAGGAATCTGGCCAACGCCCCACACATAGGCACACTCCTCCAAGGCATCATGCTCCAAGTGGAGCTGTTCAATATCCAGTAAGAATTCCTGAAGAGATTTCAGTGAGACTAGCCGACGAGGGACAGATAAAAAAAAAAAAAAACAATCGATCACACTGCAAGAAAAGGCCTGTGACTTTAGAGCCAAAGAACCAGAACAAATGTCATTAACACCTGAAGACAGTCGTTATGCTTTTCGTGTTTTCTTTCACCTCATTGAAAACTTTCCAGAACTAGTGGGCAGACCCCGCAACATTGATGTGCCTCCCTTTCTTAATGATCCAGCAAAGAATGCCCAACTGAACAGGCTCCTAAGAGCTATTGCATCACAATTTAGAAGCAACTATGGACATCCATATCTAAGAAGAGCCTTAGAAGGGGGCATTCCAAAATAACCTTTTTCATCATCCCCAACCGGGGACTAGCCAAGAAAACAAAAGACACAGTTCTTCATGCTTCCAACATAGGACAGATCGAAAAGAGCAGAAACAAGGATAACTACCTCCATTCTTATTTTTCTTGTTTTGTGTTTTCTATTTGTTCATCATTATCGCGCAGGAGAATAAAGGGGTGAAAGAGAGACTGTTCACCAACTCGACCTCGAAGGACCAAGTGAAAGGAACAGAGACATGGGGCCTCATTACGACCCTGGCGGTAAGGGGTTAACGCCAGCGTTAGCTGCGCCGACCCCTTACCGCCAACTACGAGGTCCCTTAGCGCCATGGCGCTTTTAACACCTGCTTTTAGCAGGTGTTAAAATCCATGGCGCTAAGGGACCATGGAGTTAATTACGCCACCGTAATTTACGGTGGCGTAATTAACGCCTTCCCCACTCCCATTATGCCCTATGGGGCAAAAATGGGAATGGGGAAGGGTAAATGGGGATTGGGGACTTACCGCCCCGCCGACCTCGGAATGGGGCGGTAAGTCCGCCAACCACCATGGCGTAAACGTAGTTTACGCCATGGTGGTAAAGTCACGGCCCAGGCGGTAACTTACCGCCTGGGTCGTAATGAGGCCCACTGCCGTGTTTACCTTTTTTAACCTTTTTCTTATTTTTTCCTACCTTCTCATGTGTTCACTTTTATTTGTATTTTTATTTTTATTTTTTCAAAATGTTATTTTGCGTGATTTGTAGCAAATCCATCCTTTCATGGTGTCACAGCAAACAAGGTCCTGTATGTCCCCAGGGCCAAGGTGAGTTGGAAGAGTGCCCTGGGAATACGCTGGCCATACAAATACAGGATAATTATGATGTGTTGAAAATGATAGTCTAACCTTTTTCCATAGTATAGCAAAGGAACTGTACTCCATACTCAGAGACTATCATCATCATCACTCGTAAGAGGGGGGACATTGAACTGCACTTGTCACTTTAGTGTTTATTGAACGTTGAACGACGAAAACAGAATAGGAAGAAAAATAAACCATTGACTGTGGACGTATTTGAAATGGGGGCCCAAAACAGTAACTTAGTCGTGCCACCAGCGGAAGGGCGCCCCAGATTTCCCGGAAGCAGATGCTGTAAACTGTCCTTCAAGGCCATTATATGTATATGCATAATGATTATTGTAGTATTTTTGTCTCTAACTATCAGAACTGCATTTTTATTGGTGCACAAAGTGTCCCAATGTCTGTGCATCCACCAGGTAATGAACATCTGGGGCCCACAAAAGCACCCAGACCTTATATTGTCATCCCTGTTCCAAGAAAAACTGATGATAAAGCAAACGATTTACAGTTGAATGTAATTAGCAGTAACACGCATACACTTGAAGTAATGAATGGTGAGAAAGGCTGGTGACAGGGTCAGCACGGAATGAATGATAGCATAGCACTGTCCACGGCACGCACCCATACACTAAGTGCACACGAACAAGGGCAAGTGTCAATGGCTACGAAGCCGCAGGCCAAACCAACTGAAAGAGAGAAATCACCTGTGGAACAAACAGCTCCAGAAAGCAGGGAGCAACATGAGAAACCGAACCGAAGTGAAATAGCAAAATCACTGAATAGAACAGAGGAAGCAACGAAAGAACTCACTGAGAAAACACATGCGGTAGTTGAGTATGTGTTTCCACTCATGCTTAGAGCAAATAAGCTACATGAGGAGCTGAGCAAGACAACCACCACAACTGTGATAGCGAGCACGCCAGCTCCAACGCCAGAAGTAACTATCGAGCGTACGACACAGCCACGTGTTGGAAGGATGATAAATCACATGCGGTGGGAGGAGTTCTACAAAAGAATGGAGGAAGGAAGGAAAAGAAGTGCAAAACCTCCCCGTATTACTGCAGGGCAAGAAATGAAACCTGCCCCTCCAAGGATAACGCCCGAGAGTCTGGCTGAACGAAAGAGCAGTACAGACGCATTCAGAGACATAGTGATAGCCAACCACAGAAAAACGCTAAGGATCAAGAGAAATAAGAAACCGATAATGAGTTAAACGAGTACTTGGACAGCACGGCCCATCTTGGAAACAACATATGGTACCAGCACATGAAGGAAGTTGGACGAAGAAATCAGAAGGAGAATGTTTCGTCTGTGCACTCCTGCCGTACAGCATGGGCAAGTCCAAAATCTTTGTAGCTGTAGAAATAGATGTACCCATAGCACACTGCCTGTCACATGTGACAATGTGTAACACCAAAGGACAATTCATGGGGAGAGATTCTTCGTTGATATGGGCCAACGAAAAGGACTACCCTGATGAAGACGGATATGTCCAGGATATCAAAACAAGAAACAGGGCGCACACCAAGAATCATGTGATTAGATATGAAAACCCTGATGTCAAGGGATCAGGAATAAGGTGGGAAATAAACTCAAGACTGAACGTTCAAGGGAAAACGGCAGAAGAAGCTCAAATATGAAAGAACCGAGGACAAATGCAGATCTGGGGATCAGTAGTCTCCCCAGATGGATGGGAAGAAGGAGTAGTAATCTGCTGAGCTTGGATGGTCCTTGGAGCCTGCAAAGAAGCAATAGAGAACTCACAGAGACTATGCAGACCATTGTGGCCAAAATTGGTAAAGCTATTGACATGGGTCGAAGACAGAGGAGGACCCTTGCAGATAGTACCGCTGGAAAACCCGAAACTGCGCTTTAGAAGTAATGGCACGAGGAAAATGGGAGAGAATCAAAACTGCGGGTGAATATACGAAGCCCCGGGGATGTCGCAAGGGACTGCAGTCCTGATGGACCACTATTGGGCATGTGGATCCAAGGCATACATAAGGCTACCGAGGAACTGGGGAGGCATATGCACACTGGTGAACGTACACGTTCCAGCACTAGTGATTCCAAAAAATGAACTGAATTTGGACAGTTACCTGAAAGCAGACACTCACCTGAGGAAAAGGAGGTCTGTGGAACTAATGTCAAGGATGAAGAGATAAAATGACTTCTCCGCCAAATCAGAGGACGCATTTTATGCCATTCCCTACGAACACAGGCTGTTCAGAATAACTTCGTCAGTATTTACAACAATACTCTTGATGCATATCCAAGTTGGTGCAAACACCAATGCGATCAAAGAAGAGCTGAGAGCAGTCAGACTAATGACCCTCCAGAACAGATATGTGCTTGACATGATCACCACAATGGATGGAGGTGTTTGCGCAAAAATTGGAGAATCATGTTGCACATGTATACCATCACACGATGAAGAAAATGGAACCCTCGCAGGGGCCATAGGCATGTTACCAACCCTGAAAAACCAGATGACCGATGGAACAGATGAAGTGGACGACGACAGCTGGTTTGGGAACCTATTCTCATGGGTCCCGCAATGGATGGCAGATATATTCAAGTTTCTGGGAGCTTTGCCAGCAATGGTGCTGCTAGGAGTCTGTGTTATCAAGATAATCATCACACAGTGCCGGAAAACAGCAAAGAAGGGCATTGGGATGAAAATGATGGTTGATGTCGCACCAGGCTGGAAGCCCAGAGACCTGACAGATGAGGAAATAAAAGACTTCGTGAAGGCCAGTGAATTTGCACCAGAAGGAACAAAATTCACTTATCCCAAGAAACGAAGAAGGTACGAAGGCAAATGGATTTACTGCAGTCCAAATGGACAGTGCCAGTTTATGACCTGGAACAAAGATGAGCATGTGACAACAGCAGGAAGCTTGAAAGGGGTGATAAAGATATGGACACCAAAATTGCATACTTTCACGCCTTCTTGTGTAAACCCAGGAGACGATGAGCAAGAAGCTGAGGAATCAAAGAAACTGAATATAAAGGAGGAAGTAGGAGTGGTCGATGAACCGACCAGAGGGGGGAGTGTAGAGGAGGTCCCAGATATGACCCGCACCCCTGGCCCCCATTGCGAGTTGCCAGTAAGGTACTTGCCGTGGTAAGTGACGTATGAGGAGAGATAAACCAACAGAGAGCCGCACTGGGACTCTGCCCCTTGTACGTAAGGAGATCAATACCGGTTGAAGCAGCCATAACGCGACAATCCTGGGCAGCACGATACCCTATAAGACAGCCATACCAGCCACTGATGCAGAATGAGGAATACCTGCACACGGTCCACGAGGAGACCCCTAAGGCCTTAATGGAAGGCCAATGAAAATAAACCAAGGGCCCGAGCAGCCCCGAGAACAAGCAGACTTGGCTACTGAAAGCACGAATGACAGCACTAGTAACCGCAAGGATAATGATAATGGATGCAGGGGAGAGACACTGTTAAAACATAAGAGAATGGTGCCATAAGGCAAGATGGAAGCAACCGCCCTGTTGAATGTGTGTAAATAAGCTTAAAATGCAAGATGCTAAGAAATCGATACTGCTTACAATGCTCAGTAGAAGAGTAGAGCGGCAAGCGCCAACCATATATCTACCTCAATACTGCACAATGTACACGTGTGACTCCATTTTGTGAAAGCAGAAATGTACCCAGGCGGCCAAAGGCCTGACAGGCCGAGTTTAGAAACCCAGCAAAGACCAGAGAAGGAGCGGAATTGAAACTCAACAAAGAGAGGCTTATGCCGGGGAGATCGAAGTGAACCAGAGAAGGGGAGGTGAGCATGAGCCCACGAGACTCCAACTACAGAGAATACCAGCCCGCCCGTGAAGGTCAAGATAAGAAAGGCCCATGCAGGTGGCCAAGCGCACACAGCATTAAATGCACAAAGGTTGGAAACTGAAGCAAATTCACGGTGAACCAACACATGACCAGACAGGCGCGAAGATGTACCACCGCCTGATGTCATCCAGAACCAGAGGGTGCCATAACTTTTCCTGATAAGAGGCTACAGATCTGAGGCCATACCCAGCCAACTAATTGACACACAGCCCTAAAACACTGATTGATGAAAGGGAGGAAGGGTGAATCTTGGGACACTAGGCACCCGGGTGTCTACTCTGCATGCTGCTAATTAAAATGGAGCTTTATGTTTAGGGGTGTAACTTGCCCAATCAGAAGGGACCATGTAATCTAGGGTCCTATAGACAGTGTAACCAATGAGACGTCGTACTTGTAGTGACGTCAATCACGTGTGGTGTAGAGGGAAGGGTGTAGACGCCCACCCGATAAGAGTTATCCAATCCACTTGCGTTATTTCCATATACAGATAGACCACCTATACTTAAGTTACCTTTCCCAACCAATTGTATTGCATAATGATTTTTTGTAGAATTAGACATCAATGATGATGGACTATGCCAATATAAGAGGCTGTTGGACTAATGTTCAGGGAAGTCGGGTGAGGCAGGTGTTCGTGATGCTGCTGATTTCCATAAGCTGATGTATGTATCATTAAACGGACTTCCCTTTGCCAATTTACTGAGTCCTGATTATTGAACCTTGCTGGAGCATGTGAATCATGCAGCTATTTTGTATTACTAGTTTGTGAGGGTGACCAATGGGCCTGTCAGTAATTTCCTCTCCTCGTCAACAGTTTGATGTGGAGAATGAGCTTTGGCGAGATCTGGAAGCAGAAGGAGATTGCTGCAGCAGGTGGGAGGAGGCCGATAAGAGTTGGTCAGGTGTGGTGAGAAGGAGGGAATGAAATAGGGAAGTGGAAGTCAAGAGGTGATGAGGAGGGAGATGATGAAGGAGGTGAGAGGAGGAGAAATCAGTAGGAATCATGTGGAAATTATTCTGTAGGGGCCTGGAGGAGCTATCAGGAGGAAGGCAGTGGAGAGTATGGGGGAGATGGCTGGAGAAGATGCCGAAGAAGAGGTTGGGGAAGGAAAAAGTGGAGCAAAGGTGCAAGAGAGGAGAAAAAAGCACAGAGAAGGTTGGAAGTGTTCAGGAGGAACAGGCATGCTACAGGCCGTCATAGAGAGAGTTATGGACGTGTGGGGGTACAAGCACAGAGTGAGACATTGAGGAGGAAAAGGAGGCAGTGAAAGAGAGGGACATTGAAGATAAAAGGACATGAGGTGCCGGAATGTTCCCCTTACATACAAGACCACTACGACTCATTGAGGAGGTAGATGAGGATGGGGTGCTGGGCACTAGGTCTAGAACCCTACAATAGGAATGTGGAAAAGGCACCCAATCTGTAGAGAGGCTCAACTGACCAGCATCCAGATGGCAGCTTTGGTTCTTACCAAAGAATCACTGACCCATGCTTTCGACATCCTTCATGACCTACATCTACAGAAGGAGGAGCCAAGAAAGAAGTGCCTGGACACTCAATCCCACAAGACTGTGTGTGACTGAGAAGTGAAGATACACTTGGGAAACAATCCCCATATTGAGGAGTTACAAAACCCAGACTCTTTACTACTTAGAACTACTCACATACTGGGCATAGATATGAGTACATGCCTTTTGTTTCAGTCCAAGTACGTGGTAACCAATAGTGTTCAAAGGGGCCCCAGGAGCATTACAGGATACCACGGTGACCACAGTCAAACTCCAGCTGTCCCTACTAAAGCCTCTCCACACTTAACCCTCTGAAATCCTGCCTACTTTGAGTTCCCATCCTGGGTAAGTGAGCCCAAGCAAAAGACAAATATGTACAGGGCGGAAGGTTAGGTTGAGACTGGGTATAACAGATGTTCGCCTTTTCTTTATTACACATATGGAAGCACTACTTCCTTTACATCCTTACAGCAATAAAACTCCTGTTATGTATTCTGCCATCCTCTGTTACAATGACATATGGGAGTACCCTCATAATGTTCTGCAGCCTTCAAAATCTTGATCACCCCTTGATCACAAAACCATTTTTTGTACATGCACCGGGTCTCACCAACTCCTCCATGCAACATTTGAGGTGATCAAACCTAGCTTTCATCTCTCCACTTTAATACTCTCCCTTTCCTCCAAACTCATTGGATCCTATTCAACTAACTTGGCATCGGCCAAATGATGGGGTGCACACTTTGGTATTCACCTTCCTCCAAATACAAACCTGAAATGGAATCAAACCAATGGTTGCATGTGTGGCAAAGTGATAATCAGCCAACCTCTTTTCAACATCCTGCTCCCCATGAACACCAACTGCAATGACCATCCTTGCAGCATCCATTATGGCACATTTAAATCACTCATTTGCTCCACTAGACTCTGGATGGTACAAGAATGTTTTATGATGCTCAACACCTATTTGGAATGAGAACATCTCCACTTCCTGTGAAGTTAGCTGCACACCGTTATCTGTCAGAAACCTTTCCCTCTAGAAAATACCTTTCAGGAACATCACTACAGCCCTAGTGTCTGCCTTATGCACCAACTTGACCCCCACCCACTTGGAAGATGGGACCGCCAGTACCAGACTGTATGTCTTCCTTTCATGAATACTAGCGGTGTACCGAATAGTAGATTTAATTATTCAGCCGAATACCAAATAGTTGAACAAGTATTCGGCCGGCGCTGAATACAGAGCCGAATAGTTGCCTTTTTAATAAGGAACAAGTTACTTACCTGTAACTGTTGTTCTCCAGCATGGGTCTGTCATGGATTCACATGCTCATGAATATTCCCCATCATCAGGCTGGGAATCCTCGGTAAAGAAAAAATCAGTTTCAGTTTCGTTTCTGAACTGTCTTTCTACTAGTAACCAATCACTGCTCTCTGGGTCATACTGCCCCCAGCCAATGACTGCCCTCTACCTAAGCCCCTTCTCTGGTAGCCATCTTCAGCTATGGTAGCACGTAAAGTGGCAGTAGGACCAAGTGAAGCGCCGCAGAGGGGTAGGAGCGAGGGTTCGCATGTGAATCCATGCCAGACCCATGCTGGAGAACAACAGTTCCAGGTAAGTAACTCGTTCCTTCTCCAGCATGGGGTCTGGCATGGATTCACATGCTCGTGAATATAAGAATACATAGCAGTACACACATGCACAACCACGGGAGGTGGCAAGGCTCAACATTAAGCATTTCATCACTCAACATTGAGCAGCTCTTACCTCCTCACCAGGCCCACCTTCAGGCGAACAGGTTGCGTAACACTGCCTTGCTGACTCTGGACTCCTCCCTGGAATCCCTGTCGACGCAGTAGAATCTCGTGAAGGTGTGCGTCAACATCCACATAGCAGCCCTGCAGATGTTCAGCAGGTGAACACCAGATAGGAACGCCGTGGTAGCAGCGATCACTCTGATCGAATGGGCTCTCGGACGGCCGGGCAACAGTCAGTTTGTCAACCGGTGACAGTGCATGATGCAGCTGGAGAGCCATCTGAAATGGAAGCCTTCAAGAGGGCCTACCCTTGGTTCACAGGTCCAAAGTTCACAAACAGCTGTGATGTCTTCTGAAAACTCTTTGTGCAGTCCACGTAGAACTTCAGCGCTCTGGCTGCATCCACGAGTGCAAAGTCCTCTCGGCCGGCTATGAAGGTCACGGGAAGAAAGCCAAGGGCTCATTGAGATGGAAGTCCGATGGCACCTTGGGCATGAAGGAGGGGTGCATCCTTAGCACCACCCTCGTCTCGTGGAAAGTCGGGTATGGAGGTTTACAGGAGAGGGCCTGGATCCTGCGCCTTTATGCCCTAGGGTCAATAGCGTGCATAACAAATTAAATGTAATGTAATGTAATGTAATGTAATCCCTCACACTCGTCGTGCGGAGGTGATGGCCACAAGAAATGCAGTCTTCAATAAGAGGAACTTCAATGGTGCTGAATGCAGAGGCTTGAATGGCGGCACCATGAGCCTGCTCAGCAACACGTTTAGCTCCCACGCCGGAGCTGGAGCCTTCACCGGCGGGAATGATCAGAACAATCCTTTCATAAACTCCTTCACCAGATGATGGCACCACAGAGATGATCGTCCTGGAGTTCTGGTGTAGAGGGAGATCGCAGCTAGATGTATATTGATGGAGGCGTGGGCTAGCCCCGCCTTGGCCAGCGACAGTAGGTACGGCAGCACCTGGGGGGCTGTAATCTGCAGAGGGTTCATCTTCTGTGCATGGCACCAGACAGAGAACCTCTTCAACTTATGTCCATAGCACTTGAGAGTCGAGGAAGCCCTGGCCTTTGCAAGCACCTCCTTGCAGTCCGCCGGGATATCGTACCCTCCAAACTCTAGTGCTGCAGGAGCCAGGCCTGCAAGTTCAGCGACCCAGGGTCATGGTGGAGGATGGTGCCTCCTACTCTGGCGAGGAGGTCCGCGTCTGTCAGCAGTTTGACTGGGGGGGGACGCTGACATGTGTAGAAGTTCCGGGAACCAGATCTGTGTCGGCCACGCCGGTGCGATGAGGATCATCCTGCACCAGGACCGTCTGAGTTGGTTGATGAGTCACAGCAGCAACGGCAACGGGGGGAACGCATACAGGAACAGATCATCCCAGGGGAATGAGAAGGCATCGCCCATGCTCCCCGGCTGGGGAAACCTGCCGGCAAACCTCCGACACTTGGTGTTCAACGCCGTCCCAAATAGATCGATCTGGGGATTGCCCCATCGTTGGAACAGCAGATCCACTTGATCCTGTCGTAGTTCCCACTCGTGGCACAAGCACAGCTCCCTGCTGAGTGAGTTGGCGATGGTGTTCTTTATTCCTGCTAGGTGGAAGGGTACCAGAACCATCCCTTGGGCGACAGCCCAGTGCCATAGATCCTGCGCCTCCATGGATAGGGCTGGGGATCTGGTACCTCCCTGCTTCCGGATGTAGAACATTGTGGTGGTGTTGTCAGTGAAGATCCTCACCACCTTGCCCTTGAGGGACGGAAGAAACGACCTGAGGGCCCAGAACACGTCACGGAGCTCCAGTACCTTGATATGGAGCAACCTCTCCTCTGGGAGCCAAAGGCCTCTTGTGTGGAGATCTCCGGTGTGCGCTCCCCATCCCTCCAGGGAGGCATCTGTCATCACCGTCTCCTGATGTGCCGGGGTCTGACAGTCCATACCCGCCGCCAGATGAGCTCAGGTGCCCCACCACCGGATCGCTTGGCGGAAGGTCTCGTTGAGCGAGATCCTGTCTTCGAAGCTGCCCGCCGCTTGCATCCAACGGGCGTCAAGGAACTCTTGCAGTGGTCGCATCCGCAGTCTGCACAGGCGCACTAGGAAGATGCACAAGGACATCATGCTGAGAAGGGACTTGATGGACCTCACCCTGGCCACGTCCATGGTCAACAGCCGCTGCACCTTTCCCATGATGGCCTTCATCCTTTCCTCCGACAGGGAGGCCAATCGTGCCACTGTGTCGAGCTTGGCTCCCAGAAACAGTGCGACTTGCGATGGAACCAGGTGGGATTTGGCAAAGTTGATGGAGAATCCCAGGTCTGTGAGAAGCTAGATGGTCTTCGCTGTGTGCCCGACGGCGAGGTCTCTTGTCTTTGCTCGGATGAGCCAATCGTCCAGGTAGGGGTAGACGTGGATCCCCTGCAGGCACAGCCACGCCGCCACTGGTGCTAGGCACTTGGTGAATACCCTGGGCGCCAACTTCAGTCGGAAGGGAAGGGCCTTGAATTGGTAGTGCCGCCCTTGGACTACGAATCTGAGAAACTTTCGGTCTCCTTCTAGAATGGGGATCTGGAAGTAGGCATCCTCCAAGTCCAGCGACGGTAGGAAGTCGCCTTCCTCAGGCTGTCCCAGCACGTGCTGGAGGGTGACCATCCGGAACTTCTGAGCATTGATGTACTTGTTTAAACGACGAAGGTCCAGGATGGGTTGCTGACCGCCGGTCTTCTTTCTTACGAGGAAGTATCGAGTGTATACTCCAGAGCCACAGAGCCTTTTTGGGACAAGCTCGATGGCTCCTTTCTTCAGCATTGGCCTTACATTGCAGCAGTTGTGGGACGTGGTTTTCCTTCCTGGCCACGGGTGGAATGTGGGGGCACTTCTTTAAAAACTCGAGAGTGTGCCCGCAGGCAGGGCATCCAGCACCCATCGGTCGGTGGAGATGTACTCCACACGCTGATGAACTTTGCCAGCCGTCCTCCCACTGGGGTGCTCAGGTGGGGGCCCGATGCTACGGCCGGTTCAATCCTGCTTGGCAGCGGCCTTAACGCCTTGGCCTCCTTGGCAACGCCGACAAGCTCCTCCTGACTTACCGCATCCTCTATAGGCCTCCTGCGACGAGGAGCGGGCTGCCTGGTGGTACGTCAAGGAGCCACCGCCGAAAACTTTAGAGGCACCTTGCTTGCCTCCGGAGCTCTGAAAGAGCAGCCATCGTTGTTGCAAAACCCACAAGGCCCGGGCCGTCTCCGTGCCGGCCTTGATGGCCTGCAGTGATTCATCCACTGCCTTGCCAAACAGGTTATTCCCATCGAAGGGCATGTCCAAAACTCTGGTTAGCACATCCTGGCGGAAATCGGTCACCTTGAGCCAACCATGCCGTCGAAGGCAAACCCCGTTGCCCAGCTGACAGAAGCCGATGTCTGCAATGTCCGTGGCCACTGTTATGGTGTGGTCTGACGTCATCTCGCCTTCCTGCAGGAACTCCAGGCCCTCTGCCCTCTTGTTGTCCGGGAGGAAGTCCAGCAGAGGAGCTATCTTAAACCAAAGCTCCCTGTCATAACGGGCCACTATCGCTAGGTCGTTGGCCGCTCTTATCATCGTTGCAGCCGATGAGATGACCCGTCTCCCCCTGGCGTCCAGTTTCTTCCCCTCGCCATCTGGGGAGGAGGTTGAAGTTGAAGCCGTAGCCCCCGCCGCCTTTTTCTTGGCCGCCGCTGAGACGACCAAATCCGGGGTTGGCTGCGCCCTAAGGCACAGAGGGGCGGTATCCGGGACCCAGTACTTCTTCTCATACCGGTCTCTCTTGGTAGGGGTTGTGGACGTGTTCTTCAAGAGCACCAGTCCCACGTCCCAGATGTTGTCAAGTAATGGGACCGGGACGACCGTCTTCCTTTTGGCCTCACGCCGTTGATAGAGGAACCCTTCCTTCTTCTGCTCTTTGGGGCAGAGCTCGAAGAGCTCGGATGCCCTGGCAATCATGGCGTGAAAGGAGCCAATTTTGTGGGGCGGGGAAGCCTGGGGGGGTGGTGATGGAAAGTCCAACCCGTTGTCACCACTGTTGTCATCCGTCCCCGTTGTGGCCGTCTCTGTACCCGTGTCCTCCCTAGGATCATGGGAAGGAGATGAAGGTTGTGAGGGCCGTGAAGGCGGGAGGGGAAGGGAGGGTGAACTCTCCTCTGCTTGCTTGGAGGGCTCCCCGACGGGCCAGGCTCCGCTCGATCGTCCGTTGGGGGTAAGGGCAACCTCGTCCTTATCTCCGTACATAAGGCCTGGATCGCCATTAAGATGGCTCCCGAGTTGTTCCGTGGCTCGGGTAGCAGCTGCGATGGGCGCAACAGTTGGGGAGTGGAATCCTCTGCCTCTACGGGAACTTCGTCGGCACCTCCGTCGCTCTCTTCGTCCGCCTCGTCGGGATCCCTCCCGTGGGACCGGACCTCCTCAAACTCCTTCTTGAGGATCTTCACGACTCCAGCCATCTCGTCTTCAGAGGCTGTATCTGTGTCTGTGATGGCCACCGCCCCCCCCTCTTTTTCCAGCGGGGTGCTCATGGGGGTCTTATCGATGGGCTTAAAAGAGGATTACCTCCGCGGTGGCAGGGAAACTCTGGGCCCCGATGTCGCCTCCACTGGGGGAGCCTCCACAGGCTTTGCCAGGGCCCCCACGACTCCCTCGATAGAGGCCTTAGCCGGGTGAATCAGGGCCTTCACGACTTTTGGCGTGCTTGAAGCCTTCACCTTGGGGGGAGGGTCACCGCCTCGCTCACCCTCCGCTACTTTCATCGGGATCTACCGGGGCTTCTCAAGAAGCTTACCCAGGTTTTCCAACTTTCTCTTCCCCGAGCCAGAGTGTTGACTCATGGTTGATGGCGTCGGTGAAAGTGCGCCCTGCCTGGCAGTTGAGGAGCCCGACCGTTCAGTTATTTTATTTATTTATTTTATTTTATTTATATATTTATATAGCGCTGTAGCCCACAGGCATCAGAGCACTTCACAAAAAGACAGACTGGAGTATAGAAATGGGACAGGTCAAAAGTCACATGTAACAGACATTTGAACAGAGTTGGGCTAGCTGGCTGTCGGGAGTAGGGATCTTATTTAAAGAGAAGTGTCTTGAGTTGTTTCTTGAAGACTAGATGGTTAGTTTCCAATCTCAGCCCAGGAGGGAGTTTATTCCATATGAGGACTGCCTTGGTCGTGAATGCCCTACCTAATCCTTTAGCTTTTTTGGTAGGAATAACTCGCAGGAGGCCAGATTTATTGGACCTCAAGTTGTAATGTGATTCGTACCACACAAATTGCTTTTTTAGGTAAGTCGGTGCTTTTCCATATAAGCATCGGTGTACTAGGGTAATGGCTTTGAATGTGATACGATCCTCGATCGCCAGCCAATGTGCTCCCGGTGCCCGCAGACTCGCGGTGCTTAGCCTTCTGTTGGGCCCCCATCGCTGGAGCGCCCTCAAAGGACTTAGAAGACCGCTGCAACCTCTTCTTCTTCTCACCTACCGCTGGGCTCTTCCCTTCCAACCAGTTGGTGAGGCGGATCCGCCGATCCCTCATGGTCCGTTCCGACATGTTCTTACAAAACGCACAGTCCTTTTCCACGTGCGTTTTGTCTTCGTGAAGGCATTAGAGACATCTAGAATGCTCGTCCTCCTTGAACACGTTCTGCAATCCGCATCCAGGGCAGTTCCTGAACAGCTTGGATCCGGGCGTCCTTTGTTCTGGGCCATGTCCACAGGGTAGGCCTCAAGGTCTTCTGGAATCCTCCAAGAAGCGTAAATCGACGAAAACTTCACCCTTGAGGGGCGTAGAAAAATCCGAAACTGCCCCTTTGATCGGAAGTAGAAACGGTGGAGCTTGCGGCTCGATTGACCGAAAAAATGAGATTAAACTCTTTGAAAAATCGCAAAACACAGTAAAAGCTTGAGAGCTATAACACGAGGACTCCCAACGCTTGAACGTGCGGTAAAAATCTGAAGTTGGCTGCCAGAGGAGGGGCTTAGGTAGAGGGCAGTCATTGGCTGGGGGCAGTATGACAAAGAGACCAGTGATTGGTTACTAGTAGAAAGACAGTTCAGAAACTAAACTGAAACTGATTTTTTCTTTACCGAGGATTCCCAGCCTGACGATGGGGAATATTCATGAGCATGTGAATCCATGCCAGACCCCATGCTGGAGAAATAAAGTTATGTAGACAAGAAAAGCACTTTGTAAATGAAAAACACACTTTAAAATATATACATCCATTCTTTATCACATGTCCTCTTTTTAGTTGTCTACATAAGATGCGTGTGTAATCCATGAAATGAATAAATAATCGGAAAATAACCTGTTAAATAACAGCACAGTTTGTATTTTAGTGCATTCATGGGTGTCGCTTGTTGGGCAGGACCCAAGTAACTTGGGGGCTGATTCATGGAATTATTTGCGCCGAAAAATGGGGATTTGAGCGCCATTCTACCTGCAAATCCCTGTTTAACGAATGGGGATTTGCGGCAGAATGGCGCACAAATCCCCGTTTTTCAGCGCAAATAATTCCATGAATCAGCCCCTAAGACTAGCCCAAAAGTATAGTATGCAATCATTGTGAGAGGAGCCTTGGATGTCTGTACTTGTACTTTCAAATGTTCCTTTTGGGCTTTCCCAGTCGTTATCCTTCTGGCTCTAGCAAGGCACTGAAACACAAAAGGAGTCATCACAACTCCAATTACTTAAACAATTACATTTTAGAATAGGCCCTGCAAAAAACAAAAAAAAAACTTAAAAAGTTATATCTCCCCAGTCTTTTCTAATCAACCCAAGCGCCATCAAGTAAAAGGTAAAGCCCACTTGGTGAAAGCTGCATGTTTTCCTCTCCGTTTGTTCTGCAGGGGGAGCCCTGAAGGAGACATTAGGGGTCATTACAAGTTAGGAGGTAGCCATGCCGCTGTTAGCAGCATGGCTACCCCCTTACCGGGTACCGGGTCCGGGTTCATTAAGTGAGGAATCACTGGGCCATTCCAACCTTGGAGGGCCTGGTAATTCCTCATTCAAGGAACCCAGACCCGGTACATCCCCATTCCCATTCGAGCCCCCATAGGGCTCAATGGGAAGGGGGAGCACGATAACAACGGGCCCGTTAATAAAAGGCCCATTGTTAGCATGCTGGTTTCCTCGCGAGACCCACTAAGGACGCCTGGTTTTACCAGGCGTCCTTACCGGGTCCCGCAAGGAGACCACATAATAGGGCGGTAAGGGGTTCCGGCACCTTTACCGGTGCCATTAACCCCTTACCTCCTAACTCGTAATGACCCCCATTATGGACACTGTGGGTGGTGGTGAGAGGAGGAGGGAGACAGCGCTGCTTTTAGGGCTGGTAATTACAATTTCAACAGGTGTCCCGGGGATGGGTTGTTAATAGCTGGTTGTCCTTAATAGTAATAGTAATAGCTTTGTTAGTGTGAGACACCATTCTCTGTTGTTCAATTTAGACTTACCCTAGGTGTCTACAGGTTAAGGGATGCACCCACCTAAGAGTGGAACAAACAGAACTGTTAGTTCCCATCTTCCACAGTGTCTGCATAAAAGTCTGAGAAATATATTAAGTAGCTGCTGCCAACCTTGTTCTTGTCCTTGTGCTGTGTGTGTGTGTGTTTGTGTGTGAATCTCAAGATGTGTTGTCAATAAGTGTGCATGACCATTTACTGATTATTCACTTAGGATGGGAACACAAACTCTCTAACACTTGTTCTGATGCAGGTTTGATGGCAGCGAAGGTTCATTGGCACACAAAGTGCCATATATTGGTTCACTTATGGTGATAATTGAAGAAACATAGCTATTTTATTTTATAATCGCAAACCTGACATTTGATTTGCAAATTGTCTTGGCCCGAAATCAATTACCATTTTACCCAAAGTGTGTTGTAGTCTCCTGGTAACAGTCAATATGTTCCCTTAGATTCTGTTGCAAACAACATCCTGTAGACAGTCTATTCTTAGCTATGGCACTTTTGGCTCAAGCTTGGAAGTCACAGAATGGGCCGACTGGCGTTAGACCTGGAGTGCAATGTATAGAGACCCCCTGCCGCCCACCCTGGAAAATAACCCACCAAACGTCCAGGATTGCCCCGAGCCCCTCATACATCCAACATTGCACTCTGTACGAACTCACAATTCTCCAAATCTGCCTCTGAAACACAACCCAACTATCACAATTCTTTGGAACAGTAGCAAGTGATTTCGGCGGGGAAAACAACATTGTTGTGTAAACGTTCTTTTTTTAACCTGCTATACAACACTTTCCCCACATACTCTAGGATGGGTGTTTATTACATAATTGCACCAGTTCTAAAATGTGTTGGGCTGGGTGTTTAGTTGCCGAAAACAAATATCATTTATCCAACAATGATTTTTTCAGCAGTGAAATCACTTGCAACCATCCGACGACTCCTTGTTTCAGGTCCATGGTCCTCCAACTAGGACTGCCATGCACCCATGCAATTACAAAACCTTCTTCCTCTGCTGCACCCCGGGTTCCATGTGTTCGTAGCATCTATTTCCTGCTTTCCCAACCTCTTAATTTCCCCTCAGTCATTTTGTTTCTTCAGGAGACTAAAGTGTGAACACCTATGGCAGGGTCACACTACGCCACTCCATAGACCCGCCTAGGCACCCTGATACTACTGCGGTAGTGATTTGGCACAGTATAAAAGTATATCAAATAGCATGACATAACAAATTGATCTGTTTTTGTTGCTCGCTGTCTGAAGGCTGTAAATCCAGAAGCCAGAGGCCCAAAAGGTTGCTCCCGGAAGTGCTACGTGCTGTGCGCTGAGCTTCTGGGCCTGCAGACCACAACCAGAGGCAGCCGAAGCGCACAGCAGGTAAGTGAGGGGTGCAGGAGGGACCCTTTCAGAAGGCACCGGGTGCTGGCTCCTCAGCCTGGAATCCACAAGGGCATTTGCTCCCTGCCTTCGGACAGAGATCTATTTTTGTAATTAGTTGATTGGCTTTTCCATTTTTTAAATAATCATTTATTCAGGACCGATGCAATCAGGGTCAGATTGGCCCCTCGGCCTTTCGGCCCGTGGCCAGGCTGAAATCGTCCCTGGGGAGTGGAGGCCGGTTTCTGGCCATGCCGGTTTAAAAGAAAAAAAAATAGAAAAAAATATATATTTTTTCAAATTTCTTTTTTTTTTCTCCAAAAAGCCTTTCATCATTTTTAGGTCGATAAATGAGTACCAACACAGGTTGGGTGATATTGTATGCATATTTGTTCTATAAAAAAGAGCTTAAGCGAAAATGCTGTACAATAACATTATCATTTGGCCTTGGATGTCTGCTTGGATTCACAGTAATTTAGTGTACTTAGGAACAATGCTATTTGATGCCACTTCCAGTTTTGTCAAGAGGTGAAGGTTGTGTTTCATCACTTCCTGGAATGTCACCAGAGGTCAAGGGGTGTGAGGCAAGGGGTGGGCCACTTTTTTGAGAATAGGGGTGGGCCACTTTTTTTTTGGTGACTGGGCCGATTTCTTGTCCTAGTCCGACCCTGTATGCAATGTGCATTACATAATTGTAATTTTAATTGGTTATTCATAATGCGCTTAATACCCAGGTGTTTCTCAGCTGCGACCCGGGAATCGAACCTGTGTTGCTCACAAGGCAAGCGCTTGTCCCTGAGCTATCCTCCTGAGACCAAGGGCGTGCAATGCTATTTTGATCAAAACATGCATTCTTTTTACATTTGGATTAATGACATTAACCACGGTCTAGTTTGTCCAGACCTGTTGTGAAGTCTTATTAATGTCCCTGATGAAGGGCGGAGGAGGAGATTTTCGGAAACGGTATTTGGTTAATTATATATGATCAAAAAGAACAAAGGCAGCAGGGCTGCCCAGACTCCCTGCAGTAACATAATTGAACCGTTATCTAATTAATCATATAGGTAAGTGCCACATAACGCAGGGTCTTGAAGAATAATCCTACAATGAATGCTTTACATTACTGAAAGGGTGCCCTTTTCAATACATAGAAATATCGGTACCCAGTCATTGTACCGAAAACAAAACAGAGAGGTAAGTTTTACCGAACACCATAATACCGAAAAAATACAGAACATTTTAATTAAATATATATGTGGGAGTGGGGTAAGGCGTTACACGGGATGGGGGCGGGTTTGGGGTATAAGGACAAAAAAAACAGGGGGCTTAACGGGGGACCCCCAAATAAATAAAAGAATCTGCATTTTTTCAGTATTACATTTTCGGTGAAACTAATGTCTCTGGAATTGTGTTCGGTAAAATCACATAGTGCACGTGTTTATCTTAAATTGCCATGGCACTCAAATAAAGATTCTTTTTTGAAATGTCTGTAGTTTTTTTTCGCACACTAACGTAATCGCGCAATAAAACATTCCTTCTGTGTCATTCCAGTGGTGCTGTATTCCTTAAAGAATGAAATCCTCACGAAAAAAAAAAAAACAATAAAAAAGTTATTACTTTCACCGAGCTGTTGCAGGGAGGAGAAGGTGCGGAAACGCGAGGATTTCGGATTCTGAAATCATCTTGCCACGAGGGACATAGTAGAGCGCCCTTCTCGTGTGATTTCCCCAGGGTGCCGCTAAAACACGAGACTCCCAGGCCTGAGACACCCAGGAGGCGTGGGATTAGACGCCTCTCATTGCTAAAACAAAACGCAAGCCTCAGGAGTGTCTCTTTATGCGGTCATTGCTCTGTCATTATGAAACCATATTTCATGCTACAGTCTAACGGGAAGCCAGTTGGGTGCAGCAATGGAATATAGAATAGTTGTGAGGCCACGCCCACAGCAGTTTAGCGCTTCACAAATACCAAAAACGTAACATAGGTGATCTGAATGATAACAACGCTTTCAACTGCCTGTTGTTCTCTCCTCTGATCCTGATTACCCGCCAGCCTCGAGCTTCCCTTTTCTTGTCTACATGTTACCCTGTGACCTCCTTAGGAGGACCTGAATCCTCTGGGGTTTGGTGTCAGATGTAGGTTGCCCGATTTTCCCTTTATTCACATTTAGGTCTCACCCTAGTGTCACCTTTTACCACGAGGAAGGGAGCTTTGGAGGGCCCTGGGCATGCACGTTTCCCAGCGCAGTCTAGCACTGGCTTAACAAGGGGCAGAACCTTCAGAACGTCACAGGAAAGACACAGAGGTGACTAACATGACTTTTGGGTTGTCGTAAGATTATGCATGCAAGCGAGCATGCAGGGGGGGGGAATACAAGCAGTAGCCCACCCTCACCTGAAAGTGTCCCCTGGGTCAGCCAGACATGCCACCTATAGAATAGGGCGCCTCGGGGCACTGGAGGATCACAGCACAGACAATGCAGTGCTCTGATGCTCATACACTTGGCTGGGGTGCCCTACACCCTGCCTCTGTGTACAGACCTTTGGCTTGCTACCGTCCCAAATAGTGCTGAGAAGCTGGCAAGGAGGATGTTAGTCTGTAGTGACCAAGTAAATAGACAAGCATAGCTTGCACTTCACCGCTAAATTAACGTTACCGGCTTCCAACACGCTCGAATATACCAACCCACAATGACTACCTGATAAATAAACTAAACTACAGGGATTATGAGACATATAACTCACTAACCAAAACCTCTAATTTCTGCTTACTTAATTCACACAAAACCAACACAACCACCTCTCTCACAGCAAACCGCACAGACTTCACCACACCACACCGCAACAACAAACAACTAACACATAGATCGCAACAACAGCACGCGAGGTCCCGCTTCGATCCTATTTGTACACCCAAGCTCAGCGCATGGTGAAAACGGAACTGAAGCTGCCAACAGTACACCATCTCTTACTTTCCTACCAGTGGAGTAACTTTGCTGAAAATGTTGGGGGGGACATGACATCTGAAGAAAAAGGTGCCCCAGTCAAATGAATGGGGACAAAATAGTGTGCCATGAAAATTGGGGGAGACAAACACCCCCGTGCCCCCCTAAAATTACGCCCATATTTCCTACGCCCTCTTCACTCACTAACCCATGCCGTCCACTTTTCTTGACAGATCCGCCTGGAGACTAACTCCGTTGGAGACGGTGCGCTATATAAATACCTTTAACATTAACATCAACACTATGAAAAATATGGTTACCATATCACTATAATGCAGTGGTCGTCAAGATTTTTTGGCTTGGGCCCCCCCTGAGTAAAATTTGGGTAGGCCGTGCCCCCCCAAAAATGCCAAATAGACAGTATGTACAAATGGCTATGAACTATTGCGTGTCGTCACCGCACCGTACTCCCAGTATAGTCCCTGGGCTCCCCCACCTGCTCCCATAACAGTCGCTGGGCTCCCTCATCCCACTCCTACCCAGTCCCTGGGCTTTTCCCACCCCATCACAGTCCCTGGGCTCCCCCCACCCCGTTCCCAACACAGTCCAAGGGCCAGTGGGAGCTGGTGAATTTTTTTATGTGGAGGGGCATAAATATTTCCCACAAAAATGCCATAGCGCCCGAGCAGGAACCAATACCCCCCGTGAATTTTTGTTAAATGAGTTAAAATGTTGCATTTTAAAGCATACTTTTAAAAAACTGGGTAAAAAGCTAAACAGTTTGCAATTGGCATGGGGGGCAAAGGGGTAAAGCATGGTATTTTTGACTGCACATCTATGATAGACATCCAGTCAAAAAAATACCATCCCTATCCCGTGGGCTCCACAGCGCCACAGAAGGAGAGCTGATTTTGGCAGGTGGGTAGGGGATTGTGCAACAAAGGCCTTTTTTAAATGCCTCTGTGTACAACCCTCCTTCCCCTCTCTGCCCCCCACTCGCCAAAATCAGCTCAATGGACCAAAATCAACACACACACACACACATTCACACAGCAATCACTCTATCATTCATACAAGCACCCATCACCATAAACAAGCATACACGCATCCATACACATATTTAAATCAAAAATAAATGAACATAAACGTAATTTCTGCAGGGGCCTGTGTGTGGGTGCTGAAATGCCCCGCTACAGGTTGCTCTGTCCGTATGTGCGAGGAGGCGCAGGAGCTCCCCCTCACACATACAGACATGCAGTGCCCCAGCCAGCATTTCCAATGAGCTATGCAAGGCTGGCGAAGCAAAACGCCCCCAGTCTTGCATGGCTCAGTTAGCATGTGCCGCTGGGGAACTGAACTGTCAAAAGGGAAACAGCGTTTCCCTTTGACAGTTCAGCCAGCCCAGGAGCACTCCTTCAGCAGGACAAAGCAGCTGAGGGAGTGCTCGGTGTTTCACTGGGCTGGCTCCTTGGCTCCTCCACAATGGGTGAGGGGGCCACTGGTTGGATGCCCCCTTACCCATTATGGATGAGCCGCCAGGCTCGGACTGGGCCAGTTTGATGAGTTACTTCACTATGCAGCTAGTAGTTTTGACCATTGTTTTGACCATTGTTGCTGAATAAATATTCTTTAAATATTACAATTTGCTTACCAAAAACACCCCCTTGGGTACTATTCAAACAGTCTGTGACTAAATGTATTTATTTATTTAAAGCAATGAATATCCATTTGCAACTGGTGCCTGAGACAGTTTTATGGCCGGGTCTGACCATGTGAGCCCCCTCTGGCCATTTCCTCCAATGTAAAAAAAAAAAAAAAAAAAAACTTTTTTTTTATTTTTTACATTTCATACTGGGCTCTCGCGCCCCCCCCCCCTGGAATGCGGGCGCGCCCCACAGTTTGAAGACCACTGCTATAATGTGATATGCATTTCATACAAGAATGGATCAACAAATGTATCGTTAAGATCAGTGTGTATAGGTTATATTACCAAATTACTGTGAATGCAAGCAGACGTCCAAGGCCAAATGATAATGACGTGTTATTATATAGCACTTACGCTTGCAGAGGTGTTGCTTGTGGGGGGCTGAGGGGGCTATAAGCCGTGGTCTTTTGGTTGTAGCCCCGGATAGAATCTCAGGAGCTACAATCAAAAGGTTAGCTAGCCCCGAGTCCCGAGAGTCCTGACATTAGCGTAGCCCCAGGTCTTTCCCAGTCCTAGCAACACCCCTACGCTTAAGCGCTTTATACAGAACAAATATACATACAATTTCACCCAACCTGTGTTGGTACTCATTTATCGACCTCAGAAGGATGAAAGGCTGAGTTGATGTGTTTAAGAGCCAGCCGCTCCGGAAACAAAGAGCCACATGGCACTGGCCACAACCCAGGAGCTTAAATAAAAATTTTAAAAAACTTTTCTTTTTATATTTTTAGGGGTAGTAAGGGAGACCACAGGGGTAGTAAGAGAAACCTCAGGGGTCACAGCTCCCCTGGCGACCCCCAAATGACGTCCCTGATTGGCAGGCACCATTCTAACTTTTCAACTCTGGGTGTGTCACTCCATACAGAATCTGTCCTGTGAGCAATTCCCCTCGTTGTACAAGCGGTGGCGCTGTGCTGGAGGAAAGCAGCATGTTTCTTTGCATACCCCCTTTGCCCCTTTCTCTTGTTGACAATTATCCTGCCAACAACCAAACCAGTTCTCTCTGCCTGGGCACAATATTCCAAGCCTGTAAGGAGAGCCAGACCTCCCCTCCAACCTGCACTTTGGAACCATGTTGATGGACCAAACCCAGCAAGCTCTTTTCCATGTTGTTGTTGTCGTCTGTAATTAACATAAGCAGAGAAAAAACGACCCACAATGTTGCCACCCTTTTTCTGGGTACACGCACTCTATCAGCTTCCTCTTGCTCTCTCTATGCACTATCAACTAACTACTCACTGGCCTCTCGTTTCCTTTCAAATTACTCTCACACAAGCAACACTGACCACCGATTTAGCCTCACCGTGCATTTAGCTGCTGCCTTTAGCCTACTGCTAAAATGATTGGACAGACTTAGAGCCTGAGGGCCTTCTCTAAGTGTTGTAATTAATATATCATTATGAATGCAGGGTTTGCTGTTTTTCAGACTAGGTCTACAGGAAACCCAGTTAGGTGCACTACAAAATGGTCACTTACCAGTATGAGGCTAAACCAGAAGACTGCAACCTTTGGCTCTCCAGATGTTTTGGACCAATATTCCCATGATCCCTTAACATTGACTATGATGGCTGGGAATGATGGGAGTTGTAGTCCAAATCATCTGGAGAATCAAAGGTTGCCGAACGCTGGGCTACACACATGGCAATCTAGCGCTTTGGAAATAGCAAACAAATAACAAAATACCTATCTACACGCATACCCTAGGGCTAGAAAATGGGGTCCCTAAACAGGAATGAAAATGGAATTCGTCACTATGCAACCATCTGAAGGTTCTAACATTCCAATACTCATCTCTTATAAGACATGTTGCTGGAGTTACATTTCTGAAGCATCATCTATGAGTCACTACACGATCCCACAATCAAAGGCACAGCCAAACTGCCCCCCAATGAGCTTCAATGACAAACTGGACTTAAACACAGCAGGAGGAAAATTCACAAACTGTCTTGCCAATCTACATGCGCCAAGCATGCAAGCAAACCAGGGAGATTTACCAGGGAGATTTACCAGGGAGATTTACAAAGGCGAATCGGCCTGTGCAAATGCTTGCGCAGCGTAAATTGTCCCGATATACAGGCGGTACAACAAGAGTGGGCGGCTGCAGTTCAGAGTGCATTCCTGATTCACATAGAGATGCACCCTAAATGCTGGTTCCCTTGTGCCTGGTCTCTGCTGCCAGAAGCAAGATGCAGGTACAAGCATAAGGCATGCACCGGGCTACAGAGACTGCCTGCATTCCGCACCTCCAGGTGGAAGCACCAATTCAGGCCATTAGAGTCTCCATCAAACCCCTGAACAGTGGTGGGTTTGCAAAACATGGATTTCTACCAACTGGCACCGAAAATTGTGCTTGTGGAACCCACGAGGCTAGTGGGCCGTGCCAAGATTCCACCCACGTTCGGTGAGTAGCCAAATGAGATACCAGGAAGGTGTTGTGTCCAACAATTGCATATTATAAAGTTCTATATATATTTTTTGTGGTCACTTTCCTCGTTTGCACTTTCTTCATGCAGTTTTCTTCGTCGTTTCCACCACATTTGTTTCATTAAATGGGGGGGGCTTTCTCCACCCAAAGGCCCCTCTAATCCCCCTCCAAACCCTCACCACAACCCACTGCCCCAAGTCCCTTAAGCTCCCACAAACATAACATATATGAAAAGAAAAAAAAAGAATTTCGTATAAACGGCAAGGAAAACTGCACAGACAAATAGCAAACGAGGAAAGTGACTAAAACATTCGTTGTACGGTTTGGAGAGGGTTGAACGCAGGTCGCTTGTGCCTGTAACCAGTCGGTCCCACTTCATACAAATATATGTCTTGGGAATCACAGATTTGTATGCAGAGATGTGATGGTGGAATGCAAAGTCCCTGTGCCCCTTTAATTCTGTACTCACGTCGATTTTGTAAAACAGACCCTGGTTTATAGTCAATCCTGTAAGAGATATGAGTTTTCTGGCACGCTAACATGAGATTAACCTTCCATACGAGAGAGCAAGCACACCAAGCCCTGCATTTAATGTATTTGCTGGCCTATATCCCGGGTTAGAGTCTCAGCCAGAGTCTTTAGCTCACCACCCTTTCACCGAAGAGAAATGTCCACTACATATCAGTCTTTGTCCTGCCCAAGGGCAGTGCAGCACCAAAATGCCAGGCAATTATCTTCTGAACAAGAGTACCAACAGGAACCCCATACACGAGGGCAGGACAAAGACTGATATGTAGGGGACATTTCTCTTCTGTGAAAGGATGGTGAGCTAAAGACTCTGGTTGAGACTCTAACCCGGATGTAGGCCAGTAGTAGAGAGACACTCCCAGGACCCCCTTGTTTGTGCATATTAAGTAGCTTTAGGTTTTTATCTTAAGTTACTTGGGTAATCTGGACGTGGAACCCTTGCTCACTGTTCTTAGAGAGGCCCACTCAATGTTCTTAGAGAGGCACAGCTCCACCTCACTGACGAGGCCCAACTAGGCTGAAACACCTGTCTGGGGTTCCTGTTGGTACTCTTGTTCAGAAGATAATTGCCTGGCATTTTGGTGCTGCACTGCCCTTGGGCAGGACAAAGACTGATATGTAGTGGACATTTCTCTTCTGTGAAAGGATGGTGAGCTAAAGACTCTGTTTGAGTCTCTAACATGCGACATAGGCCAGCAGAGAGCCTCCCAGGATCCCCCCTTGATTGTGCCTATTTTGCACAGACCAAGTATAAACTTATACCGGCAGAGTAAAATCATCTCAGCGGTCACAGGTTTTCTTTGCAGCCTGCATGGGCGCACACAGGCCGACATTGCGAAGCTCAGGGTAGTGCTGCACTCAGGACATGAGGAAGTAGAACTTGTTTTCCAGCTTCAACGGCAGTTGAGGGAGTAAGGCCAGGTCCAGAATAAAAATGGCAACTGAACACACAAGTCACCTTCTTAATGAAATGTTTCTCAGCTTTGGCCCACAAGCTTCATATATAAAAGTACATTGTGCAGACCTCATAGCTCCGGAGTATTGGTCATCATACAGCAGCAGGGAGTTCAGTAGAAAAGTGAGGACGTAGTGGTGGAACTTTCAGCAGGCGACAAGGGTTGTATGGACTAGCGATGTCACAATGTGGATGAGTCTTACACGTGGATCCAGTAGGCAATTAAACATTAGTACGCAAATGTCCTAACAGTGTTCCCTATGGAACTGAAGCTGTCAGGTGACGTGGGCATGGCCAGTACCAGAACGACCAAACTGTTCATTGGTGTGGTCTAATGTATTTTCATCACAAACGTGACATAGTTTGTCTTTTTAAGAGTGCTGGTTTTTAGATGTAATGATCAACTCTTTGCAGGATTAACTTTGTTGAGTGAGTACCTAGATACATCTAAGTTTTAATTATCAAAACTAATCCCATGTCATGGCTTGTGAAACAGGAATCGGAACAATGAGGTAATTTGTGAGTACCTAAACAAAACATCAATAGTGCCAGGGCTTTAAGTGGGCGGGGGCCCATCAGTCTCTAAAAAATGTTTTGAGACAATACACTGCTGGTGATCCCTAAAATCATCTGGTAGTGCCAGCCAATGAAGCTACTACAGGGCAAGGTCATTTTCACTAAAGCCTGAAGATCTCACCCATGTGCGAGAGCAATATGATTTAGGAAAAAAAGGCTTGCGATTCTAGCAGTGTCGCCTTTTCTTTCTTAATGGTGGTGCCGGACACTGCCAGGCATCCCTTTACCTAAGAGATACAGCAATCACCTTAATCCTGGGGTGCAAGGGTCCTGATCTCTGTATCAGTTAGATAAAGGGATGTCTGGCAGGGGTGGCTGCCAAAATGAAGGAAGCAAAGTTATGGTGCCCACCTCTGCCAGGCATCACTTTAGGTAAGAGATGCAGGAATCATTACCCTCACACCCCGGGTGAGAGGGTGATGATGCTGCAAAGGGAGACCTGGTGGGGTCAGTGGCACTTACCTAAACTGCCTGTTGCCCATAAAGCACTGCCCTTTTATGCCACAATCCCTTACAGACCCCCTCCTCGATTTGCATATCACTTGAAGCACTGTTGAGCACTGCACACTGCCTTTCCGGTCTTTCCATGGACATGATGGAAAACTTGAGCATTTTGGTGTTGAATACGTGTAACGCGAGCAACGCCAGGCAGGTTTCCCAGTGCAGAGACTCGTAATGAAAACAGTTTGCCTTACAATTATTGATGTGATGCACGATTCTTTCCAAATGAATTCATGCACAGAGCGAGGGCAGTCAGGGTCCCAATCAGTTATGCACATGCATGTTGCCTGAAGCTAGTTCGTCTCCATGTTGTTGTACTATATTACAAGAATATTCCTGATGCTAGTGCCCGCCCTTTCTGCCAATGTCGTTATGTGCATTCATGTTTGTCTGATGCTGTGTGATCACCAATGCTGCTTAATTATTTATTTTTGCATTTATAGCAGCACACCAAACCCTCAGGCATCATGGCGCTAGTTACAGTAAGTGCAAGGAGACGTTCTTATGAGCGCAAACGCACCCAAGTAGGTTGTAACATACAGGTGATTCAAAGTAGCATAAATTGGCAAAGCCACGCCTCATGTTATGGGGGATACATCAGGGATACAGATACTTGAGAGATACAATTAGGGTACATGCACGAACTGGCAACATCACGCCTCATGGTGCGGGGGGCTACATCAGGTATACAGATACTTGAGAGACAAAATAGGTGTTCATGCACGAACTGGCAAAGCCATTCCTCATGTTATGGGGGGCTACATCAGGTATACAGCTACTTGAGAGATGCAATTAAGGTACATGCACAAACTGGGAAAGCCACCTCATGTTGTGAGAGGCTACATCAGGTACACAGATACTTGAGAGACAAGATAGAGGTATATGCAGGAACTGGCAAAGCCACGCCTCATGTTGCGGGGGCTACATCAGGTATACAGATACTTGAGAGACAAGATAGAGGTATATGCAGGAACTGGCAAAGCCACGCCTCATGTTGCGGGGGGCTACATCAGGTACACAGATACTTGAGAGACAAAATAGAGGTACATGCATGAACTGGCAAAGCCACCCCTCATGTTGCAGAGGGCTACATCAGGAATGCAGGCAGATATGCATGATGCAAAAGGTAATGTACATCTATTCGGTAGAATGTGAGTAACGTTCATTGACAGCAAACTGCTAGATAAATGCCAGATTAGGAGCATAGGCAGTGAGAGGGAGCACAGCAAACAGTTAAGGTAGGTTCTTAGTAAAGCCCAGGTGCAGTAACAGGCTGCAAGAGTCAATGTAGATGGCCTACAAGTCGAATGTGTGTAGGGAATGGACGAGTCTGCTCGTATAGTGCGCAGGTTTCATCTAGTGTTTGGATAAGCTAAATAAGAATAGCGAGCAGAGAGTATAACGTGAGAGTTCGAGAGATGGTCGTGGGTGTTAGGGCAATAATTGCAGGTGAGGAGCATGGGCGCAACTCAGTTTATAAATAATTATCGGAGGAAGGAACCACAGAAAGGAAGGGAAGGTGTAGTCCAGTCCAGGCACGTGAAGGAGCGAGAGATAGTCGAGGGATATCTGCGTCTGCCGCCGGATTGCAAGAACACTCTAGAAGGAGAGTGGAGATCTGCAAACGCAGGCTGATGGGTGCTTATGTATGAAGTAAGCTGCTGTTAGGGAAACAGTGGAGGTCAGGGGATGATAGCTACGCTTACCTAACTAGTAGATGCGCACAGGTGGTGTTTCAAGTTGGAGTATGACGGTGCCCCCAGAGTACAAGTTTGGGGGGGGCGTGTCGAACTGAGATGCAGGAGTTGACCATCACCTCTTCACGGCCGGACAGGCCAGACAGGGAGGTATGGCCTTGTAATGGGGCCTTTGGAGCAAGCCAGCTTCGCCTGCCGGCTTCCCCTGGTTGACACTTTCAATAGGAGATGCAGCCAATCCGCATCTTGTATATGCTGAGGTGGGATCAGGCGAGGCGGCAGCAGGCATTTTAGAGAGGAGCTGGTGCTTTACTGAAACCAATAGCTGTGTTGAATTAGGCCCAGTCAGACTGGCCTCACGAATTACGATTTTTGTTTTCTGCAATTCAGGTGGCAGCTAAGTGCAAAGTGGATACTCAGAACATGCTGACGAAAGCCCAAAAGGGCTTAACTTGAAAATGTCACTCTTCATGGTCCCCGGATCGTAAATGCATCTATGGTCAAAACGAAGATGCAGGAGTGCCTGTAGTAGTTGTATGCACTCGCACCTGGAACTTGGCTTTGTGTTAGAAACATGTTCCGGCGCCAGCGTGCATCCGCATTGCTAATCTTTTCACGAGTTTCTTTTGAGGACGTTCTGCCTGTTTACGTTCATATTTCACATGGAAGCATGCACGTGTATGTTTTCTGACACTCCTGTGTGTCTATGTTGCTAATGTTGTTTTGTGTTAGGACCAGGGCCTGTTTGTGTCCATATTTGCAGAGTTGGTTTTACTCTAATAATGTGTAACACATTCCTGTTTGTCCGACCCTATTGTTAGCCTGCGTTGCTGAAGTTGTCTTGATGCACCGTTCCGATGCCAGTGTAAGGGGATGTCCAAGTCCCCGAAGGGGGTGCTAGAGGGACAGCCCGCACAGCGGGACGCCCCTCTGGCCACCCCCTCCCCTTTGCAGGCATCTCCCACCTTTCATCGAGGAGGAAGGGGTGTCACCAGGGCTGGAACATCCGATGTCTTTCCAGCCCCCCCGCCTGAAGTCCCACCCACCCCCAACCTTCCTTGTTAGTTTAGACAGACAAAGGACCCCGCTGGGTATGAGTAGGATGTGTTACTTTGTCATGGGTATCAGACCTAGGTAAAAAGGGGTGCAGCCATTTAATTTGTGTACAAAAGTGGTCGAAGTGAGCGGGAGCGGTCGGGAGCGGTGCTCCTGTACTTTTTTAAATTACCTTGTACAGCTCCTATACTTTTATCTTTAAAATAAACCATTCTGGAATGGTTTTGTTTTAAAATAAAAGTGTAGGAAGAAGTTGAAACCTTCACTTTCAGTGCACTGCACTGAACTTTCCCTTAAACAGCAGGTGCAAGTGTTTGGGGGGTGTATTGTGTGTGGGAGCGGTTGTGGCAATGGGGTTTGTGGGGAGCATGGGCAGGCCAGCACGGAACATAGTTCCACTACTTCTTTTCGTACACTTCGACCACTGGCGTACAACAGATCCCAAGGTCACAGGTCAAGGGGAACTGTTGATGATGGGTAGAGTACGATCTACACCAGCTCTTAAACTTCCCAGGTCTATTGAAGCAGGTGTAGGTAGCATGTAGCATTACAGAGGTAAATTGAATCAAGATGTGTAAATATGTTAAATTTTGTTTCAACGGATTTCGAGGTGTAAGTTGGTAATTACTTTTTGCTTGTTTTTCCTTTACCATGTATTACTTGTTCCATGTCCCAGAAGGAAATCGGGGCAGACTTAGTCTGGCAGGAGAGTGATGCTGCGGTTTGAACCATGGGCAGGTTTCCTGATGGCCGCACTCGAGCCAAATTCCGGACGATGGGCACTGAGTGCCTTAGGGGCACTTGAGATTTCTCACCTGCAAGATTCAGTGGCCCGAGGAGGAAATTCCGTGGGAAGTACATTCTGGAGTGTATGTCCGGTGCCTTGCAAAAGCCATGGGCGGCAAGGAGACACCGTGAACATTCAGAACTATCATTTTGCCCTGCTTTAGGGCCACCTTTAGAAGTGTATGGCCATGAACCATGATGTGTTTAGGGCTGGGACTGCCCCCTTTATTGTTATGCTCCAATAAAATGTAACCTTTTGTTTCCAAATGTATAACTATTGTCGGTCTATTATCTGGGAACCAAGGGTATGGTCTATGGTCTGGCCCTCCCAGAAAATGGGATGGGGGACAATCTGGGCTGACACCACTAAGGCGGATGTCCAAGCCTCCGAAGGGGGTGCTAGAGGGACAACCCGCATAGCGGGACGCCCCTCTGGCCACCCCCTCCTCTCTGCAGGCATCTCCCACTTTTCCTCTGGGAGGAAGGGGCGTCACCAGGACTGGAACATCCGGCACGCCCTAGGGACGGCATATAAGGCAAGGGGTCTGGAGCTCAGTCTCTTTCCAGTTCCCCCCGCCTGAAGTCCCACCCACCCTCACCCTTCCTGGCTAGTTTAGTACAGATAAGGACCCCGCTGTATATGAGTAGGATGTGTTACTTTGTCATGGGTATCAGACCTAGGTAAAAAGGGGTGTAGCCATTTAATTTGTGTACAACGGAATACCTGTGAAACGGTAAATGTATAGTGCCCCCTTTTGATTTATATTGGCCTAAGCCTAGTTGCTTTATGAGGAAAACCATGTTGCAAAGTTCCGATTTTTGAGTTAACTTTGCTACCATTTTAAGATTCGTCCACCATTTTGATTTCTATTCGTATGTCTCTTCATTCTAAAATGATGGACTATGTTTTCAGCTTGCAACCAAGCCCCCTGACCTTTGAGCTCTGTTAATGTTTAGGCTGTCCGAGAGCCAACTGTTTAGAGTAGGTAAAGAGACCTTGCGCTCCATATGAACAGTCATCTAAGTATTGTCTGCGCACATAAGACTCATTCTTGTATAAACATTGGGACAATGAAGAACAAACCTTGAGTGTATACTCAGGCCGAACTGCATCGTGCAGAAATGTAGAACAAGGCTTACCGCGGGATCCGAGAACATACACCACCATTGTGCCTTCATGGAAATGTAAACCTATGTAATCCTTTGCATATTATTGTATAAGCTGTATGTGAACTAGGCACAAACTCTAGACCACATTATTAACATGTAGAGAGGCTGGACAATATTACTTAGAATTGTATAAAAGCACAAATGTTTCTAATCTCCAGCACTCTCTCACCTTTCTCTGACGGGCTGGTACTCATTGCGGGGTGTTGAGAGCCAGATATCTGTGTTTCTTTGTAACTGTACAGAATTAAAGATCTGTGAATCTTTTCAGCCCGTGATTGGTGTATTTCATTTGTGGTACTCAGCCTCGATATATTCTCGTTCTTTCATTCCAAGGTCACAGGTCAAGGGGAACTGTTGGTGATGGGTTGGGTATGATCTGCTCCAGCTCTTAAACTTCCCGGGTCTATTGAAACAGGTGTCGGTGACATGTAGCGTTACAGAGGTAAATTGGAGCAAGATGTGTAAATATGTTAAATTTTGTTTCAGCTGATTTCGAGGTGTAAATTGGTAAATGCTGTTTGCTTGTTTTCCTTTACCGTTATGAATGTAAATTGGATCAAGTTTTGTACATATGTTAAATTTTGTTTCAACGGATTTCGAGGTGTATGTTGGTAATTACTGTTTGCTTGTTTTTCCTTTGCCAAGTATTAATTGTTCTATTTCTTTCCCAGATGGAAATCGGGGCAGTCCTAGCCGTGGAGGAGAGTGATGCCGCGGTTTGAACTGTGGGCAGGTTTCCCGATGGCCGCACTCGAGCCAAATTCGGACGATGGGTACTGAGTCCCTTAGGGACACTTCAGATTCCTCACTTGCAAGATTCAGTGGCCCGAGGAGGAAGTACTTTGGGCAGTACAATCTGGAGCATATGTACGGTACCTTGCGAACTCTGTAGGCAGCAAGGGGACACCGTGAACATTCAGAACTATAACTTTGCCCTGCTTTTGGGCCACCTTTAGAAGTGTATGGTTGTGAACCATGATGTGTTTAGGGCTGGGACTACCCCCTTTATTGTTATGTTCCAATAAAATTCGACTTTTGTTTCCAAATGTATAACTATTGTCGGCCTATTATTTGGGTAGCAAGGGTATGGTCTATGGTCTGACACCCCCTGGAAAAGGGGGGGGCAATGGGAGCTGACAGCGCTACGCCCTTTTGCTGATACGACAGCCCTGTGATATGTAAATAATTTTCCAACAGCTGTGCACATCTGAGGACAGGGTGCGTTCATGTTACACGTGTGAGCTTGTTATACGGTGCTATCGTGCGTGCCTGCCATTCTATGGGGCTCTGGACATCAATTTTGAAGGTAAGCCAACACTGTATCTTATTACTTTGCGGGTCTATTTTTAAAATGCGTGCGCATGTGCTTGTCCCCTTGGGCTTCCACTCCACTTGAGTCTTCACGTTCTCCACTGCTAGCGTATTTCCCAGTGCAGATAAAGACAAGAGATTGAAGCAAACTAACGTCAATGCTGTGTGCTCACAACCAAGGTGTAATCGAAGCACTGCACACTCATGCGTATTAGTGAGGTGATATAGTTAGAATGCTCATGAGCCATTCATAAGCAGACAAAAATGACATTTTTTAATCACAAATATTATCATACAATAAAAAAGACAGAGGAGTGCAGATGTAACTGTCAACGCGTTACATTCCTTCGAAACCTCTGCATCTTCATCGCAACTTCTACTGAAGATCCTGAGGTTTCGTAAAGCACGCTTGGCTGGTCGCTACTTCTCTGTTCTCTCCCCTGTATTGTGGAACTCTCCCCTCTCAGCTTCGAGAGATCTCAGACCATTTTATCTTTCGTAAAGCTTTGAAGTGACCAGTGGCCTCTTGGCATTGTTCATTCCATTATTGCTTTTTGAGCGCATAGATGCCTTTGGCGATAGTTTGCGCTTTAGAAATTCTGATACAATACAATACAAAGGGCCTCATGCTAAGTTTACCGGCCTGGAAATAAGGGTACCGGTAAGCTCACCGGCACCCTTGTTTCCGGATCAGAAAACTACAGGCTTGCCTGCCGGAGCCGCTGTGCCTAACAGGTCTGACCCTGCCCGGGACAGCGGTCACGGTATGCAAAGCCATCATGGAAGCACTGGCAGCATTAACAACGGTGCTGGTGTTTCCATGCCCCTACTCCATAGAGTTCTATGGCACTATATGGGTATGGGATTAACAAAATTACTGGCACCTGACTTCCCGGCTGCCGGGCTTGTAATAGCAGGGGCACCGGGAAGTCAGGCGCTGGTAATATTTTGTGGGTCTGGCAGCAACTCGCCGGTATCACAGGCAGGGTTACTGCCAGTCTTGTAATGAGGCCCAATACATTTCGGAAAGGGAGCTAGCCTTCATCGGGACATGTCCGTCTCATATAAAGTTTACTATCCACATCTGTCTCTTGGGCATGAAAAAAAGAGTCAGCCTTTCATAGAAGGACACGAGCTAGTACCTGCTTGTAGCTACAGGAGAGGTCTTCAAGAGGCTGTAGTCACATTAAGAGCAGGTCAAACGCCTGTTGTATACCGATACCCACCCAACATGTCCATGGCTTTGCATGACTTTGCATGTTTTAAACCATTTTGTGCATCCATTTTTGTAGTGCATCAATGCGGTTTCCATTTTCCCAGCTGTTTCTGGATCCTGTGTGGCTGTTGGAAGTTGTAGTCTCTAGCTTCCTGTTGAATGTTGCCTTTGCCAAGCCCGGCCGAAGATTGTGAGGGCCAATTTGAACGTGAGGGATGGCGTCCCCCCTTGCATAGAGCAGAAAACATTATGAGGCAGTCGCGGGGTGTAACCATTATAATGGAGACAATGATAAGGTTACTAGTTGCCGATCATCATGGGGTGGCCAGTCAGTAGGGGCTGAAACACCAAATGCCCATTAAAAGATATAAATCCTTCTTTGTCAGCAAGTGGCTGATGCGGACAAACCAGTGTTAAAAGACCACAAGGTGATAACACTTTTGTATAGCCCAAATTAATTGAGGGTCGCAGGGGCTCAAGCAAATACAGCTTTTAAGTAGGCGAACACTGAAAAGTGCACATTTAAATCTCTAGAACAAAAGTAATATATAAAGCAATATATTGCTATGTTATAAGACTGCTGACAGGAAACATGGGGCAGTGGATGCCCCCACTCGCCTGTGAGGCTCGAGACCCCTTTCAATTGAAAACTTTGAAATGCCCTGACGCCGTCCCTGGCTGTGCCATGGCAGCTTGGACTTATCTTACACAAGCGTCTCCAGAGGGATTTTTTTAGTAATGCCACAGGACATTTTAACAGCATCTCCAGCCGTGACAAGACATGCACCATATAATGCCCGGCCAAGACCATGGAGAACAGCTGTTTCCAGACAACAGAAGCTAAGACATGGAATCCCAGAATCTGAACAGCCAAAGGCAACCTAGATGCTACCTTGGCAGTCCACCTTGACTACGTCTGGAGGCACAGCACATTATACAGGAGGAAGCTGATGCCTTCCGGACACTCCTAGCTATCTTTCCAGGCCTCTAGGAACTAGACCTGTTTTGGGCATGGGTGGAGGAGCACAGGACTTGGCCATGCCATGGCTCCTTTCCAATGGGTGAGTGATTGTTACAATGAACCAGCGGACTTCTATACTTCTGCAGATGGCACGCAACAGTATCTGAAATCTTCAGCAGGCCTTGAAAAAGATGCATAAGTATGACGGGTTCTGGGAGTTTCTCTCTACCGGCCTATGTCCCTGGTTTGAGTCTCAGGTCAGTCTCTCATAAATGGGACTCATGTCCAGCAGAGGGACTCCCAGGACCCCCCTTGTTTTTTTGCATATTTAAGTAACTTAGGGTCTCACCTTAAGTTACCAGGGGAATCCAGACGTGGACCCCATGCTCACTATTCTTAGAGAGGCACAGCTCCACCCTACTGATGAGGTCCAACCAGACCGAAACACGTGTCTGGGGTTGCTGTTGGTACTCTTGTTCCAAGGAGAATTGCCTAACATTTCGGTGCTGGACTGCCCCAGGGCAGGACAAAGACTGATATGTTTGGGATATTTCTTCTCTGTGAAAGATAGTGAGCTAAAGACTCTGGGTAAGTCTCTCATAAGCGGGACTCATGTCTGGCAGAGGGACTCCCAGGACCCCCCCTTATTTTTTTGGCCTTGAAAAAGAGCCTTTGAGATGTCTGCAGGCTCCCAAAGGATAAGCACTGGAATGGGAGGCAAGAGGCTTTGCCCTAGCATCGACAAATGCAGGTCAGATGTATTGCTTCTCAGCTCCAGAACTTTCATCCGGCGGGAAGGAAACCCCGCCTCCTCATCACCACTCCATATTTATTGCAATGGAGCACCTCTTCAGACAGATGAAAGTTTGCACAGTGGTACTTTTCATACACGTCCTCTCAAACCTGGACAACCTAATAAGGACATCAGGGTGCTTCATCAGCATCCAACCAACCGAGGCACTAGAGCCAGCCACATATCCTTTTTTTTATTATTATTCATAATTCCGTTTATTGGACACTGAGGCCCACAGCGGGAACACAACCCTCCAGTAATATCTCCATATTACAACCTGTAAGATGGAACCGTCAAGAGTCGGCCTCCCGCTTAAATGTTTACACATCTCCCCAGATAAAGCTCTATACATTTTAATGCCTCATGCATATTCCAGAGAAAATGATGTAGCGAGTGCAGAGTATTCCGAGAGAGAACCCAGAGCAAAGAGGCTTTCATCACACAGGAGACATCGCAGGACGCCTTTATTGGCTACCTGTTGCCAACTGGGCTAGAAAGTGTTTCACTAACTCTCTGGTTCGCTGGCATCCTCAGCGGTGAACGATTATTGAGAAAACTGGCACAACAAATGTAAGTAATGGCGAAATACAAATCCCAGCCGGTCAAAGAAGAAACTCGCATTGCCATTCAATTACGCGGGGAAGTCGAAAGAGAGTAGGTACATTTGTAAAGAAGAGAAGTGTGTGATGGAGAGTTCTGCCTAAACCTAGCGAAGAGGACAGATGTCCAATTTGGGGGCATTAGGATGACGTGAGCGGGAGCTGGCACGCAGGAGGGAAGGTGGGTGCACAGTACGATCTGAGGGCGCATGCGCATGAGAATGGTTATGGAGCAGTGAGTTGGGGCGTGGCAAAAGCACAAAGAGACACAAACGAAGGGCGAAATCAAAGGGAGAGTTAATGAGTTAGGATCAGGGAAAACTTTAGCGGAAACAGGACGTTTACAGTGAAGGGGCAGTAGACTATATAAAGTGGCATCAAAAGGCCTCTCATCGACTTGAAAGACAAATGACCCTGGATTTTTTAAATATATAAGTGAAAATAACTTACACTAAATATTATAAAATTGATCAGAGAATGACAGATATGTCTGAAAGAAGGCTTCTATTTTCATTCTTCGGCCGTTTATGTTTCGCAGCACTTTTTGCTGAAAAACGTTTGCCGAAAAGAATTATCATTTTTTTAAATGTATTTATGGGTGGTCCACCAATCCTCCCCCCAATCCCTCCACCCTATTATTTATCCCTATACACCATTCCACCCTACCCCTTATATGCCCTACCCCACCCTCCTTTTTTCGATGTTTTTTTGGCAAAAATGTTTCTGCAAAAAATGCTGCGAAAAAAACGGGCATGATTGAACGTCTTACCGAGAGAAGAAAGGAAGAATCCGGTTCATGAGGATGACAGAATTATTGGGAAAAAGGAAAACGTGGCAGGGAGTACCGAAGCAAAAACTAGGAGTATTTTAGGATGAACAAGCAGAGAGAGACAGGACACCTAACCTTGAGTGGTGGAAAGAGAGTGATTTGGTAATGTGGAGCTTGAGAAAAAAGAGGTTCCTTTTTATGTGTCATCATGAAAGTAGGAACAAAGACTTTAGAAGTGACAGGGGAAGGTAAGTGAATGATAGTGGAGCTGGTTAGTTGCATCTCTTTATAACAAACACTTTTATATTGAAAGCTTTTATGCCAAAACATTTATAACTAAAACACACATAACAACATTTTTTTTTTGGGGCGGGGGTGGCTGCTCCAAACCCTAGTTTCCCACCCCTAAAAACCGCCCCCCATCGGTTTCGAAAAGATGTAACCCTTTACCCCACCCACACATATATTCTCAATTCTCAATATGTGTTTTCATTATAAAAGTATGTCTACATAAAGGATTAATTATAACGACTGCATACCGAGCCTGGCTGTCAAAAACAGGAGAGAGCAACAAAAAGAGAAAAGAGAAAACATTGGGTTGTCCAGTTGATAAAATGTGATTCATAAAAGAGAGAAGATGAGAGTCATCATAATCTGTGAAGGAAGATGGGGACCAGGAAGGAAGGGAAAGCAGCCTGTAAGAGCCACACAAGCACGGCCTCGCCATGAGGGCGAGTTCACTCTTGCAAGCTGTGGCAGCATCATTTCACCACCTCCATGACCAGAGGCAGAATGCACATATAAGTGAGGCAACGGTGTGCAATGGCGCTCGGTGTACGAGTAGGTCATGAAACACATGTAAAGTAGAAAAGACACCCATGCGCATTGAGGCAACATGAGAGCTGGCATGAGACTTGTTGATCCCCGATAGCTGGCAACATACCAAATAAGACATCAGTGCTCCCCTCAAAAGATAGGCATTAGAACCTACAAGGATGTGCATTAGCGCACATGACAGGTCTTTTACGCAAGATGGTAATTACGAGCTTGGTAAATGATAAGAAAATCTATGTAGCTACAAAACCATTATATTAAAAAAAGACAGTCACAAGGGGGGTTCCTCTGCCTCTGACATGTGGTGCGAATATGGTATTCGTGTTTAGACGCAGCATCAAATTCCTTATACGAACATATCATAATTATTGTTATCTTTATGGTGTCTAGTTCAAAGACCTTTTCATACATTTTGAATGCAAACAATTAAAGCAAAATACATATTCAAACTTACATCCAAACAATTTAATATTTAGACTACCCACTAAAAGACCTTAGTGATCGATTATAAAAACAGTCTAAAATGATCAGTTTCTTAAAATTGTACATTCCTTAAATGTAAACTAGAAATCATCAAATCAGATCACAATTCATATTTGCAATCATTTTTACAATGTGCCACCAAATACGACAAAGTGCAATGTGCAGAAAAGTATTACCAGAGTTCAGGCAAAAGGCCCAGCAATCCTGACTTTTGATCATGTCATAGTGCAGACCACATTTTTCTATGTTGCACATGTAAACACTTCCCAAAGTATGGCACTCTGTCATCAGGTTTGGCCGTTTCAATTACATGGTTCAGCTTGCACATACGACAGCATCTTCAATCGGGGAGGGGGTGGGGCGGTTCATCTTAAGGCCACACAACGTTAAAACAGGAAATTGCTTTGTACAAAGTATTACAATTAATTTCCGAACAGCAGGATTAAGGCATTGTAAAATGGACGATTGTGTGATCTTATATTTGTGTACCACCAGGTGAACTTCCTAATGAGAATTCCGTGTATTTAAGTCGGTGTAATTCGAATTCCAATCCCACAGATCAACTTTTTTGTCAAAAGCTTATTGCTGTTGGAAATAATTATCCCCACTTTCACCTGTCAGGGCCCACCCTTCTTGCTCAAATAATGCTCTATTCATGTCAAGGTCTCAGGATGAGAGGCTGCATCAATCACAGACAACAATGGACATTTTGGAGAAAGGGAGGCCTTAATATACAGTGCCCCTTCCTTTTTAAAGTCATGCCTCGGAGGGATCTCAGACCCAACTCCAATCTGAGATATTACATAGAAACAGACGAGGGGAGATTTAAGGTAACACGCCAAAATGTCCCCTCTGCTATGTTTAACCATATGAAACCCAGCAATGTCAGTGCCTCAAGACCATACAATATGGCAGGACAAAAGCTCTACTGATAAGGAAAGAGGATGCCCGCATGTCTAAAACCAGCAATCCGCTTAGCAAAATGATCAAAAAGCACACTGAGGAGGGCTGCTTTCCTATTGTTTATTTCCACCAGCTCACCATAGTCCGCCCTCTTACTAATATCAGTACCTGAGTATGAATCACTCTCAACATACTCAATGATATCTGCCATTGAGCCCAACACAGGTCTTTTGGTTTGCTTGTTAGCAAACCTCATGGCCCCAGTCTTATCCATGTTTATCGTTAAATGATTTTCCCGTGCATGCAACTGTAGTTCATTTACTGTCCTCGACATTCCCATGTAGGTATTGGTCAAATAAAACCAAGTCCTCTGCATAGGACATACAACCTAAGTGCTCACTCTCTATTCTTTGGGGGCAATTTGCTACTGCACACAGTCTAGCAGGGAGGTCAGTGAGATACAGATTAAATAACAAACGCACCAACACTCAACCCGGCTTGACTCCTATGTTTGCTTGCACTAAGTTGTGCAATAGCACCAGGAGCATTCCAAGTGCTGAATTACCACAATAAATTATTTATGGCCCAAATAACCGGACAGACTCAAGGAATGTGGCAACATACCACTTCATTATCAATTCAAAAAAGTAGGGAAACCTGGTGAACAAACAGATAGCAGCTCACTCACTCTCAGTGCATTTCAGCTACACAAAGGTTCTATATCTCAATATACATCAGCTATGATGTCATACTATGTGGCTAACAGTGAAAACCTACTGGGTGAGGGGTGGGTTAAGAGAAACGTATACTCATAGGGCCTCATTACGACCCTGGCGCTAATGGGTTAACGGCGCAGTAAAAGGCTGCGGCGCTGTTAACCCATTAGTGCCTGATTACGAGGTCCCTTTGCGGGACCCGACCTTAACGGCTGGTCTACACCAGACGTTAAAGTAGGGACCCGCAAAGGGACCTTGCTGCTAAGTACGGTACCGCAATTTGCGGTACCGTACTTAGCACCTTCCCCATTCCCATTGAGCCCTATGGGGCAAAAATGGGAATGGGGAAGGGCCATGGAGGAAGGGGGAATTACCGCCCCGCCAACCTTGTAAGGGGGTGGTAATTCCCCCTTTCTCCATGGCGGAGTCAGTAAATTACCGGCATGGACCATGGTGCTATTAGCACCATGGTTTTCCGCTTGGGTCGTAATGAGGCCCCTAGTGTTTATAGGTGTTAGTATCATCATTGGAGGCCTCTTATCTGGTAGCTATGCCTTGGCCCACCTCTAACTACATAAAATACAGATAATAAAGTAATACCAGCAGCGGATAGGCTTCTGCAACAATGTATGGCCCAACATTACATAGGCCCTCATGATTGGTTGGCACTCTCTTACCATCCTTGGACATTCGGCGTGTTAGCAGCACTTAAATAACGAAACCCAGGTACAAGGGAACAATGTCAGACAACTGCCTTTCTTAGCTATTTAGCCTATCGTCTCTATCAGTTAGGCTCTAAGCCAAGGCTTCTTCTTTGTAGTTGAGCTTGCTGACTTCTCTCTTCCTCAGAATTTTAGAGGGAGGGAAGGTACATTGATATGTTCGTCTGGAGCCCTATGAATAGGCCTTGTTTTCCAGTCACTGGATCACGTGTGAGGAGAGCATGATTTTGTCCATTTTGCCCTTATTTTTAGTGGTATTTGATTCAATTATATTGGGTGCTATTACTGTCCTTGACCTCTGGAGACTTGGTTGCTCCAAGCTGCATGAGCTTTCTGCATCTTCACTTGAGCAATACTGGGCTCTCGTAATTGTTCACTCCTTTACTTAATCTAAGAGAACTATGTCCTGCATATGTAGCTTATCCTCTTCGAATAGTTTCAAGCCTTGCAGTTGCTTCTTGCTGTGGCATCCTTGATTTTGATCCAAGCAAATACTCTTTGTTTTTGCACAAATTTGTATTCCACTGCCTGTCAGCTTTGTAGCCTTGGCTTTTCCCCTCTCGAGTTCTCTCGCTTACGTTTACACAATACCAACGTCCACGTTCTTAACATGGCTGTTTTACCCGCATTCCATTTCGTACTTTAGCAAGCTTGTACGTTGTGTTGCCTACCTTGCGTTTCTGTGTATATACATCTATTACATCTATTGTTATTTATTTCCATAGTGATTACAGATTTCTTCATATTTGCATATATGTTTACTTTGTCACTTCAGTCATATCTTCATTCTTTAGATATTCACATGTTGGTTTCAGTGCGCCGTCGTTTGTTCTCTTCTTCATGATGTTACTACACAACTGTCAAACTTTACTTGTAGTTCGTCTATGTCCCATGGTATTTGCAGGCTCATACATTCAATACACAGTGGTTTCTTGTTGTTCTTCCAGTATGATGGAGGTGAGGAGGTAGACTCTATAAATGACATGTATATCTGCCTCTCAGTAAAGTGGTTTGTCTTTCACTACCTAGCCTTACCTGAACCTGTGTATCTTCGTGCAAAGGTCTAACAATGTGCAACAGATCCATTGGACAGCCCATTTTTTCAATTTCTTCCCACAAAAATCTTCCATTGACACTGTCAGAAGCAAACCGGAAGTCTACGAATACAACATATAATACCAGATTCCCACTATGTCTGGCCCTGACAGTCAACCTATCATCGATCTTGTATTGTGAGAAGTAGCTAAGCCTGGTCTAAAACCTGCGTGAAGGGTGTCTAAAACATGATTCCTGTCAGCCCTTTTCTGCAATTCTCATAACACAACAGAGACAATAATCTTGCCTGTCACATCTAACATAGAAAATAGACTATAATTTGAAGGTAATGTACGAGGGTCTTTTTTTTGCATAAAGGAATTATAATGGGTTTCTGCCAGCATCCGGTAGAATGCGTTGTGCACAAACCTTACCATACAACACTTCCAAAATCTCTGACTACACCACAGGATCACTTTTAAGCACAACATTAGCAATGCAATTTGGGCATGGTACCCTAGAGCTTTTTCATTTCTGAATAACCTCCAGGACACTTTATCAATAGATGGGGACCAAACAGCTGCACCTTTATCATTAGCAGGATATCCACACACTTTAATATTCATATTCTCTAAAATGAAATGCTTCCAAGATTCCTCACTAATTGGATTGGTCCCTAACTCGTTGTTAGTGCCCTTGGCGGTAGCCAGTATCTGCCACATAGTTCTAATATTGCCGTTTATCAATACTGCAAGAATCCTCTGCCATTGGGCATTTTGAATCGGGTACTTCCACCACTGACACAGCTCCGATGTTCGTTTTTTATTTTCTTGATATTCACTACTGAATGAAGTTGGGTAAGCCTCTTATTTTTTTATCCCTAATTTATTTGAGCATACAGTGCTTAACATCCCTTATTTTCTTGTCAAAGACTCTCCCATTTTCTTTAGGATCAGGAATAACTTAATGGGCCTCATTACGAAGTTGGAGGTAGCCATGCCGTTTATACCGGCATGGCTCTGGGTCCCGCGAAAGGGGAATTACCGGGCCATTCTGACCTCGGCGGGCCCAGTAATTCCCCTTACGCGGGACCCATAGCCGGTACGTCCCCATTCGAATTTGAGCCCCCATAGGTCCCAATGGGAATGGGGAGGATGGTAGCAGTGGTACCGTTGCTGCCATCCAGTTCTGCTCACGGGTGCCGCTCTGCACTCCTGGTCTGACCAGGTGTGCAGAGCGGCACCCGCAAGCAGAACTCGTAATGTGGTGGCATATTAACAACAGCGTCTGTAGCACTACCGGCACCGTTGTTGCCTTACCGCCACAATCGTAATGAGGCCCAATGACTTTTACAAACCCCCATTTTGCCAGTCAAGCCCTTGAACCAGCTCTCAATTTCATTAACCATCAGCCATTGACGAAAGTTTAGGCGAGAATGATCAACCTGCAAAACAAACTTCAATATCCTTTTTATATTCTCTATAGTCTAGTGTACACGATTTCCTGCATGATTTACATCAACATCACCCACTTGAAGGGGCTTCTGTCCACAGTGCTCAAACTGGAGCACAAGAGATAATGTGGCATGGTCACCATACCCATGGGCTTGTATGTCTAGTCCTCCAACTTGTTATGTATGGTCGTTGCTCCCCAAAAAATAATCCAAGGTTCCATTATGTGTACCATTTTTTCATGTTTAACTTCCTGGACAGTCATCTTTGGTTCAGCCGTTTAGCATTATAAGTTTCCAACCATTCAAATACTCCAACCAATATCTTCCCTCACTGTTAAAACCTTTCACTCTCTCCTACCACATTAGTACAGGTCACTTGAATTTTTTTATCCGTACACCTTGCATATAAGTCTCCCCCCAATAAAATCATGTAATGGTTTGATCCACCAGTGCACCTTGTCAGTGTTTCAGTGATATAATTAAAAATGACACCTGTAAACAAAGCACCAGGAGGGTCATACACGTTGATTACTAGCAACCGCCTAGGCAACTTTTTAGAATCGATCTGCACTTCCACTGCCAGGCAATGTCCTGCTCCATCTAGAAATACAATTCAAGAGGATTTCAAATTAATTTTAACACCAATTAGTACAGTCATGTTTCTTGTAATAAAAATATACTACTTCCAAGTTTTATATCAAAGGATCCCTTTTTTTTACTTAAAAGATGTTTATAACGACGGGTGTTCTTATCTGACCCGTTTGGAGGAATTTGATATATTTTTATTAAATAACTCAACCGCCTTACTAATTATGTGATTTTCACAATTCCTCAAATCATATTTTTAAGGGGCAAGTTCTCATCAGTAACTTTCTTTGATAGTGCCTGACTAATTCCGGACCTATAGAATGTCATTATATACAGACTTATTCCCTTTTGATGTTATGTAGTAATAATAAAGTAGTTTTACAAATGTATGCAGTACCTACTATTAAAAATGTTTCTAAAAGAGTTCACATTTCGGACCATGGAAGATCGCTCCATTGGCTACCTATATCGTCCAGAATTCTTGAAGTTTAACATCATGGTTCATAAACGTTTATTTGGCGCAGCTCCTTCCTACTTTAAGCTGAGTCTCACCCTACAAGAGGAGATTACACCAACTAGGTCTTCTAATACTTTCAGATCGACCCACCCTAATTCCAAAAGATCAAGGGGTAGAGGATGCTCTTTCCCTGTGCATGCATGTGTGGCCTGGAATTCCCTCCTCATTGATCTCCGTGTGGAGAGGCACTCTTTTGTTTACTTGATGCTATTAGTTGATTCTGTTCTCCTCTAAGTAAGGTCTGTTTCAACTCCCGGTATTATTTTGTCATGTCATTTTTTTGTCATTTGGTGTCTTTTTGTGCGCTTTGATGCCTACGGGCTTAGGCACATTATAAATCCAAATAGAAATGGAAATGGAAATGATATTCAGTCGTCAATGCACATTTACAAGTTCACTCAATTACACTTTTAAGGTGTCCCCCCTCATCAGTAAAATTCTCTGATAATGAGGGACTCCTTATGGATCTTCCAAGGGCGATCCCATAGAGGTTATGCATTATTCAGCTTTTAACGCAAATTTTTAACTTCACTCAATTGCGCGGTGGACTGATCCTCATTAACCTCAAAGGCTCTCAGGCCCCCCATCATTACCAGTACCCCCCTCCACCATTGCATTGCCCTGTCGCCCCTGCCTGGTGGCTCCACATACCACCCTTGAGAGCTCCCCTTAACACTTCCCTCTTGGGCCCTCTTCCAGCACTTGTCCACTTCTCTTCTGCCCGTTTTTGATCCCCCTCTCCCGCACTTCTCTTAAATGAACTTGCACGGCTGAATGCCAGTAGGCCTAGAAGGACCACGACTATATATATATTACTGTTGCTCTTGATCCTTCCGCTGTTACTATCTCCCCTGTTCCCTTCCCATTTAGCCTTGTGGCGCTTTGAAACATAATTCTGTTCTATAAAGTGCCTTTCAAATTACCAATAAATAAATAAATAAACAAACAAATAAATAAATAAATAAATAAATAAATAAATGTCCTTTCACAATGTTATCCTTTGCTGACAGTAAAGCAGTAAGGAGTTGCATGCGCTATTTATGTCTGGTGGGTTACACTATTCAGCTTTTAATGCTCATTTTTAACTTCACTGTATGATACTTTCCAGATGCCCTTTCTCAATGATATATTTCGCTGATAGTGAGGGGCTCCCTTTGGACCATTAAAATGTCATTGTACAGATTCTTATGTGCAATTTATATGATGTTGTGTTATGTTACACATATTTAATTGCACATTTTAAACTACACCTAATGACACCTTTAATGCACCCTTCCATCTCAGTATACTTTGCTTGGTTCCATGTGTTAATATCCCCGCAAAAATATTGCCATAAAAAAATATTGCCATATTTTTGCAGCGATATTAAGGCATGGAACCTGCGGGGGACACCCCAGCAACACCTGTATTATTTTAAAAGGAGCGGGGGACACCCCTGCAACCCCCGCTCCTAATATTATCCCCATGGCTGTTCCTGACGGCCATATATACGGCGATATTTTTGGTGGGGATAATATTACCTGATACCCTTTGCTGATAGTGAGGGGCTGCACTTGGACCTCTAATATGACATCCATTGAGTTTTCTCTGATATGTATGTATTGCTATGTTACATCACCCAACACTTGACGCACATGTTTGAGTTTCGCCAAACCACACTTTTAAGGTGTTCTTGCTCATCCGTGTACGTCATTGACAGTGAGTGTCTTCGTTTGGACCTCTAGAATGACATCATGAATCTGGTCTACAGAGTTGCATATGCTGTTCATGTGGTGTAACGTTTCTAAGCTCATATTTCGTAATTGGAACTTCAAAGAGTCACACTTTTAAGTGTCATTCCAAATCCGTATGCTTCGCTGATAGTGAGGGCCTACCTTTTGGCTCTCTCGACCTTTTACCATCCCATTTATAAGACTCTGTCTGTACCAGGCCTCTGCAGATAGTTGCCGTTTAATGTTCACACTTTTCCACAGTCTGTCTCTCCCGCTCTCTCGCGCTCTCTCTCTCTGTCGCTCTGTCACGCTTTCTCTCAGATAGATACATTGTACATCTCTAACAGTTGGCGAAAGGGGTCCACCAACCTTCAAAGCAGATGGAACTGCCTGACATCCCTTGGATGTATGTGGATTTGATGCCTCGAGTCCATTGGATGGGGCGTGTGGCTGGAGGAGGTACATCCTGGTGTAAGTGGACCTCCATTCCAAGTCAGTGGAGGTTAAGATAGAATATGAGGCAGATGCTGTAGCGGTGTGAAGGTTTTGGATCAGATGTTCCAGGGGGAGAATTATCCATGTAAGAGTCTGATGGATAACTGTACAGTTGAAATCTCAAAAGATGGAGTTTTATTTTTTTAACAGCAAATAGGGGAGGACCATCAAAACATGTTTCTGTACCATCCTGAGACCAGCGGTACAGTAAAGTAGTTCAACTGGACTCTACTGGACGTTGTATTCATGGCTATTGCAGTTGGACCAGACTGGAATACGGATATAGAGAGGAGGGTGGTGGCATATTGGTTTGCTGCGCATGAAACAATGGGGTTGGTCCCATTCGATGTTCTAAGGTGGAGAAATTCCAATGCTAATTCCAAGTCGTGTCTGCCATAGTTAAGAATGTGGGGTTAGGCTCGAGAGGGCATGCATGAAGGAGTGAAAGTGAAAGCAGCATGAACTAAAACAAGTTATGATGTCCTGAAGTGTTTTAGGTAGGAGGAGGTGAAAAATGGGGACATAGGGCATATGTGCAAGGAGGGGTTTGTCAGGAAAGGGGGATTAAGGTTCTGGGACCACAGAGAATTGAGAGAGTACTTCTGGATGCAGCGGTAATGGATGACTTCAACATTTGGAACAAAGGAAAGATTGTTAATAGGTCTGAGCAGTGATAAAAGAGGGGATGTGCTATATTGGGGCTCTGTCTATTGTGACAAACCCTTGGACGTTATTCCTTCTACTGTAGGGGTGGTACCCGTCCCGTGGGGCCAGGGCAGTGAGGCTGCAACCGATAGTCCCCCTCGGGGTAGTGCTCAGTCAGTGGGAGGATCTCATGGGGAGGGAAACCCCTCTGGGACCAATGGTGACTATTGTGGGAGAACGCAGTATCCGCCTAACACCTACACCTATCCTTCACATCCACTCTCTCCATTTCTACTCTCCTATGCCACATACTTTTATAAGACTTATGAAGTAAAAAGAACTGAGACAAGGAAGAATAGGGAAGAATTGAAGGACACACTGATATCAACCACTGAGATGAGGAAGAGTAATGATGACTACTCCGCGGAATCAATATGAGCAGTCTAGACAAGAAGGACCCAATAGGCATATCATACTAATAAAAAAGAAGGAAGGACCGCTAAGAGAGAGAGACATTATCCCAGGAGGAGCTAGGGGTCAGGAAGCCATCCGACTTGGCATGGGGAGAAGACTGCTGACCGGGACGTGGTGGCGGCTCCCATGAGGACCCAAAACCATCTGTTAATCGGCAGGCAGGAAAGAGGGTGGCGAGCCAAGGGCCAGGCGAAGAGAGAGAGTGAGAGAGACAGAGAGCGAGAGAGAGCGAGAGAGAGAGAGAGAGAGAGAGAGAGAGAGAGAGAGGGCACTAATGGAGCTGCTGGAGCAGTCTTGGTGCAGAACCAGAGAAAGAAGAGAGCCTCTGACTACCCCGCTCAAAGCGTTGCGGAGCCGAAGCAGAGAGCAAGGAGCCCAGGAGAGAAAGAGTCTTTGGAAGACAGAGAGGAGTGACAGGAAGCCTCTCTTGGTTACCAGGAGACCCAACGTTCAACCCAAAGGTACTGGGGTTGTTGGGGAAGGTCAGAAAGCCAGAAGGACAGGGTCTGGGACCCATACCAAAAACAAGAGACAGTAACACCAAATAACCCCTGGCAGAAAGTCAAACAGGCCTGAAAGACAAAAACAGAGATAAATCCTTTTTTGGGATTGCAGTACCTGGCAGGAGAGTGAACCAGGTCGGGCCACAGGGGACCGGGAGCCCCAAAAAATAGGAGGAGTATCCAAACCACTCATCCTCGTCACAGTACCTGGTAGAGAAGGGAACCAGGTCTGCCAACCACAGTTCTGTACCCACCACAGTTTGGGGGAGTGTCCAAACCATTCTTCCCCATCGCAGCACATGGTAGCAAAGGGAACCAGGTCTGGCAACCAGGGACTGGAACATACAGTAGATTTGAGGAGTAACAAAGCGACTCTTCCTCATCGCAGTACGTGGTAGAGCGGTGTACTAGGTCTGACAGCCGTTGTCTCAAACCCACATATATGAGCCAGGAAAGAGAGACATTTCCCCCACTCGTTGAAATGGAACTTTGAGAACTTTCAAAACCAAAACTACCTTTTGCCCAGGGGAAGGGAATCTTTCCTCTGGATCAGGAAGGTACCCCTTTCATTTAGTTTAGCATAGAATGGCAGGGACAGAGCTAGGATTCTGACATAGGACTGTGGTCCTTTGCTTTTATTTTGACATTCTGACAGAGCCACTAATACTTCTGTTGACACAGGGAAACCCCTCTTAGAGTTAGGGCAAGCTTGGGTTTTCTTTTCCTTTTCTCACATTCATAAATGTCGTTAAAAACCACAATGACCGGTCTGTGTCAGAGTCTTACCTCCGCACCCTTACACTATGCACATGTCTATGTCCCCTCCTGTGCTACTGGCCACATACTTGTATTTGTAGTTGGGATTTCGCATTGCGCAAACCTAGATAGGAAGCAACTGAGCACTGCGGATGCCATTCAGGGCCCATATAAGGCAAGAAGAGAGGGTTACAATAACTGGCATGGGATTGTTCCAGGCATGGGTGGGGTGTGGAGCAGGAGCACAGGAAGACTAGGTGTCACCTAGGTACTGACAGAACAGGAAGGTCTTGCGTTCCTTCCTGATCTGCAGGAGCATTGGTGCGGATCAGACGGCTCGAAGCGGGTGAGCCTGAAAGTGAGGGCTGCGTGTGAGCGGGTCAGGCGGGGAGGGTTCTATCTGTGTCAGTTGGAGCGCGAGGAGCGTGTGGTGCCTTGATCCTGTTCTGCTTCCGGGGCCTGGTGAACCGATCTGCTGTTCTGGACTGCAGGAACCAATGAAGATGTCCAGAAGTGCATCAGCAGCCCAGCCAGTACCTCTCTGTCTGAGCATTCCTTATGTACAATAACCTTATTTTAAACATTCCACAGGTGCATACTGTGGATCATTCATGCATTTTCTGGCTACTTCACCTAAGCCAGGATGACACTAAAAAGCGACATTTGGATGTTGCTCTGTTGAGCGAGTGTTTACAATTCTTTCTGGACTTCTGCGCTACCATAAATATTTTACAACAGATTTGTTTGGAGAAGTAATAATTTAAAAAGTACAAATATTAAGACAACAGAAGCGAAAGAAAGCGAGGCCAATTCATGGCACAGAGGGCTTATTCGTGGCAATGCATTTTCATTTAAAAAACATTTTGGGGCATATGAGAAAAGGTGTTACACATTTTTAGCATTTTGTATTATTTATTGACCCGACAAATAATATCTAACTCGAGTTTCCTTTTATATTTTACTGATAGACCTAGACACAAATGTTGTTTTTTGATGTATTAATCATTAAACTCTCATGCTAGGACCGTATTCTGTTTGTGGCCCGTGGGGATGAGCCTAAGCAGAATGGAAGAGCTCCGATTGGCTCTGGAGGCTAGCCACCGTATTCCGATGGAGGGAAATACCTGCAATGTATTTATTTATTTATTTGAATATGTTCACAGCCAACAAAGGCCTTAGTTACCTGAAATGGACTCTGGCACTGCGGCCAGAATATTCGCAAATGGCCTGTACTTGGCTTTATTTGGCGGAGACGATTCTAAGCTACACGAAGTGTCCTGGTTCATGGGGCGCACAGAGAAATGGATTTACTTGAGGGGGTAATCCTGAATGTGGTAGGTTGATTCTTATTTTAGAGAAACGGAGTCAGTCGTCGAAGTCTACAAACGGAATGTAATGGAACAGTACTGCCTCACCCGCTTTTCTGCCCCAAACCCTCCCCCACCCCCTAAAGTCACCATCACCCACCCAGAATTCAAACCTCCTACTTGGGTCCTTCGTTTCCTCCACTCCACTCAGACATCAACACTGTGTTTTACAGCAGTTTTAGGAAAACTGAAGAAAACAGTTGAAGAAAATGCATTTAAACGACCCCACACCACCCTCTCCCATAATCTGCAAACAACACTGTGCCTACAGCAGTCCATATGCAGATGCCGAGCTGGGCTTTTTTGTTGCTTGGGAACGGGTTTCATGTCCCAAGCAGTCTATTGTAATAAAAAAAAACAGAAATCCAGAACCCAGTACTCCGGGTCACATAAAGTCAGGGAACGTCGTACCCTTTAGTTCCCGCCCACTTCGACCTCTGGACTGAGTACATAAACACATATCTGCTTTTCAAATTAAATGAACAGAGATCATGTTGTCCACAAATATCACTCTCACCCCCCACACAGTTACATCAATATGTCCTCACCTGCACACACGTGTGTTTAATACATTACAAAGGGAACAACTACATGCATGGAGCCTATGTGTAGCCCTTTGTCTGATATCATCAGTTAGAGACGACCCTTGATTTATTTCCACATACTATCCATTCTGAAGACTTTCCCGGTGGGTCACAATAGAACAGGCTGCTCTACGCCCACACATTCGGCCAGGCATTAAATGGATAGTAACTAGTCTAGGCAGGCAGAAGTGTCTGCTGCTTATCAGAAAGAGGGGTGATGAGTGACACCACGGAGAGTGACAGCATGGAGAGTGACATCTTAGCCTCCCTGTGGCTAGCCCATGAGTTGCTGAAACTGGCCCAGAATGGGTGGCTGCCAGGAATCTATATCCTTGCTATCTTAAAACAAACAGCAGCGATTGAGTTAGTGAAGATCGTGTGTTAACTCTGCTCATGCCCGTGCAGGCGCCCATCTCTGAAATCATATTCCCAGGTGATCTCTGCATGCCAAGGTTTGCGTGGATCTCACTGGGTGATCTGTGCCAGCTCTCTCCTTGATCCCACGGGGCTGATTGAATTGGTTACGCTCATATGTCAAGGGAGTGGCTTTCAGGATACAGGCGTGTTTCAATAAGTGTGTTCATGTGGCTGTAGAAATGAGCATGCTGAGGCTGGCTTTAGAGCAGGGTTGTCCAACTGAATGCCTCAAGGGCCAGATCCATGTCGGGTTTTCAGGATATCCCTCAATATTCATGAGGTTCATTTCAATACAATGGGGGTCATTACGACCCAGGCGTTATGGTTGACGCCGGTATTTTAACGATTGCGCAATTACCGTCCCATTCCAAGGTTGGCGGGGCGGTAATTCCCCATTCACCATTGGCCCTTCCCCATTCCGATTTTTGCCCCCTTAGGGCTCAATGGGAATGGGGAAGGCGGTAATTACGGTACCTCAAATTGCGGTACCGTAATTACCTCCAAGGTCCCTTTGCGGGTCCAATCCTTAACGGCTGGTCGAGACCAGCCGTTAAGGAAGGGACCTGCAATGGGACCTCGTAATTAGACGGTAAGGGGTTAACGGCGCTGCAACCTTTTACGGCGCCGTTAACCCCTTACCGCCTGGGTTGTAATGAGGCCCAATGATTCTAAATGCATGCACATTTTCCCTCATGCATATTAATGAGGGATATCGCGAAAACCCGGCAGGATCCCGGCACTTGTGGCCTGGAGTTGGACAACCCTGCTCTAGAGGATTCATGTGTGCCGCTGTGAAAGCCTTTCACTGGCACATCAACGAGAAAAAATAAAGCACACCATAAACTTTGCCTCGGTCAAAATAGTTTGAAAATGAGTTACTCAATTTATTAACAGTAAAGATTGGTAAAAGCAAGTCCACGAAAAATACAACGAGGAAAACACCATAACTCCCAGTCGTGTCCAGAGATAGGTTACGGTTAAACGTGAGGACATTTCAAAATTTTTAGAAACATGCAGACCGGTTTGTTAAAATGTGACGAGGTGCAAGTTGGGTTACTGTACTGAAAGAAGCGATTCCTTTCAACCATACTATTTTACATGCAAAGTACAGGCCACTGTGGCCAAGGGGCTCTGGCCACCTTTGGAGAAAGGTAAAACCTGCAAAAACAAGAATGTCCAGCAGAGGGCCTCAGAGACTATGAATTGTCAAGCAGGGTGGCTGGCGTGGGTAAGAGGGCAGCTACCAACAACTGCAGTGTCCTCAAGAACTAAAGAATTGGAGGTGATGTTGGCAGTATGCAGGGCCGTTTTCAAGGGGTGGGAAAACGGGGCAACGTCTGGGACACAGTTGGGGGCCAACGACGCAGCAGGCACACGTGCTTGCCCTGCTCATAGCCATCTACCTACCATGATGCAGCCAATGGCTCAATACTCTGCCCAGAGGTTTTTAAAAGAAGGTTCTTCCTCACACATGAGCATTTCTTTATGAAACTAAATAAGCTTAAACAGTGTGAGAACCTCCGCACAGCACTGGCATACCGAAAAGGAGGGTTGGGGGCTATGGTGGACTGAAAGGTCATTTTTCTGACTTATTCAAAAGGGCGAGAGCTAGCCTGCAGGAGTAAGCAGGTGTGGCGGCAAGAGTAGTAGACCAAAGTAGACACTCAAAGGAAGGCGTCATATGAGGGTGGAGTAGTTGGCATGCATTCTGTGGTTCTTTAGCAGGTGACTGGGCTCATTTTCATGTTTAAGGGATGTTTCAGGGCAATGGAATGAGTAACTCATCTCATCTGGAAACAACCGCGGCTTCCTTAGAAAATGATTGTTTTCTGATATGGTAATCAAGTTGAAACAAAAGACTACAATTCCCAGAATGCATTGACATGTTACACAAAAGCCCAGGCCTGGAAGCACATGCTCAGGTGACATGGTGTCACCTTGATAAAATATGCTGTTTATTGGGAGGCAAGAAAGACCGAGTAAGGAGGGAACATGGAAATACTGTTACCCATCATATTTGTTGCTGGCCTTTTTAGCAAAGGCGCCAGAAGTTCAAAAAAATGAAAGTTTGAAGACTCAGGGGATGAGAGAGAGAGAGAGAGAGAGAGAGAGAGTAAGAGAGAGAGAGAGAGAGAGAGAGAGTGAGAGAGAGAGAGAGAGAGAGAGAGAGAGAGAGAGAGAGAGAGAGTGTGTGTGTGTGTGTGGTTATTATTTTTAGTGTAAACAAATGTATCTGGAAAAGTAGAAAACAATTCTCGTAGAAATAATAAACGACCAAACAACAGTTGTGTCCTGTTTGTAGTGAAAGATTTTCTTTCTTGCTATTGTAGGTATTACAATCACACACTCTTGCGCATTCACGATTTGCATAGTGCTACAATTGCATGTCTAAGTTGCCCTCTTTTGATATGTTTTGTTGGGCATTGATAACATATAACCAATTACAGGTATTGTCATATGGTCAGGAACATGCATCATTCGCAGGTATTCCCACAAATGGGCAGCTTTTGACATTCCGAAACAGCAGCAAGCGCAGTTTGCGAAGCAAGTCACTATGTGCGCAGTGGCGCTGCAGCCTATATCTATAATGTGGTGATTTTCATACTGCTTCACGTAGATGGAGACCTTCTAAGCGCTGCATTAATGTGTCTTATTATTATTACCTGCTGACGTTACTCGATTCATCGGCCTCAGAATGAAGAAGGGCCTAGTTGCTGCTACCAGGGTTTCAAGCGTGTCGCATGGCACTCTCCTATTCCCAAAACCAGCACGTTGTCCGTGTGCTACACGTCTGCCATGCTGCTATTGGCCCCAAGTTAACATTATAGGAACAGGAAGTCCCCCTTTTAGGCAGCTATTGCCATCACATGCCTATTTGTGCCATGGTCAAGATATTGCAACTTCTAGACAGGCCAGGTTCCATGTGATGTTACCAAATTGAATTTTAACAAATGAAATGTAATCGAAAAAAAGAAACTCTTTTTTTGCATCTGTCCCTCAATTTCTAAAAATCATTTTGGTTTGGGTGTACCTCTACATCTGTGCACGGATGTAGAGGTACACCCAACCCAAAACGATTTTTAGAAATGGAGGCACAGATGCAAAGCAAGTCTGCCCTCAATTTCTAAAAATCTTTTTGGGTTAACGATTTTTAGAAATGGAGGCACAGATGCAAAGCAAGTCTGCCCTCAATTTCTAAAAATCTTTTTGGGTTGGATGTATTTGTACATCTGTGCACCCCTCTTGGAAAGAGGGGTGCACGGATGTAGAGGTACACCCAACCCAAAACGATTTTTAGAAATGGAGGCACAGATGCAAAGCAAGTCTGCCCTCAATTTCTAAAAATCTTTTTGGGTTGGATGTATTTGTACATCTGTGCACCCCTCTTGGAAAGAGGGGTGCACAGATGTAGAGGTACACCCAACCCAAAACGATTTTTAGAAATGGAGGCACAGATGCAAAGCAAGTCTGTCCCTCGATTTCTAAAAATCGTTTTGGCACCCCTCTTGCATTGCATCTGCGAAACGAGGTGGCAGGGAGAGGGCAAATGAGACTGTTTGATATGATATGATAGGTTATTTATAACAAGCTTAATACCCATAGGTTTCTAAGCACGGACTCTGGGATCGAACCTCTGTTGCTCCATGGCATCTTGCTTCCAAGGCGAGCATGTTGCTGCTGAGCTATCCTCCTAAGACTGCATGCCTCTGAGTGTGTACGTGGTGATGGTGAATGTTATGCTATGGGCGGGGAACGGAGGCGTTAAGGGAGGCAACTCCCCTGAATTCTAAAGAAGGTAACAGCATGGGAGAGGGTGGGAGTGTGGGGTAGGGTGAGGTGGGATCACCTTCTTGGGGGGGGGGAGTTTAGCAGGGTGGGGGGGCAGTAGAATGTGATAATTCACCCTTTTCAAGACCACACAAATCGGCCAAAATAAATCAGTCTTTTTTGTATTTGTTCTTCAAAATGCAGAATTATCACATAGAACCCAGTATGTATCTTGCCATACTGTTGACCTTGTTCAGTGTAATAGCATGCAATGGACAGAACTTGCTGGTCCTAATGGTGCAGAGCTAATGGGCTTCTATATTTTTAAAGAGACAGTAACAGCACTTCTCAGCAGGGCTGTGTAATATATTTTCTACTAGAGCTCCCATACTTGAAATGGGGCAATGCTGGTACTCCTCAGTTAACTCGCTAAACAGGGCTTCTATAATTGTAATACTATGCTTTTATTGAGGCAATGCTGCTATACTTTTGATGGGACAACATCAGCACTTCTCAGTTGAGCTGCTACACTCTTTTTGACAAGGCCCTAGCACTTCTCAGTAGATTTTTTATTTTTTATTTTTATTGGTTATTTAAAATGCGTGTAATAATACCCATAGGTCTCTAAGCGCGGACCGAGGGATCGAACGTGTGTTGCGCGGACCGAGGTATCGAACCTGTGTTGCTCCATGTCCTCTTGCTTCCAAGGCGAGCACGTTGCCCCTGAGCTATCCTCCCGAGACTCTGAAGATCTGAAGTACATTTAATGATACAGAACCAGAACTATTGAGCACGTCTAACATCATCATCAGAATAACTCAACACTGTTGTGGTTATACAAGAGCTCATATATTTAAAGGGACGGAATTACTCAGAATGCAGCCGCACTATTCAATAACCCAAAGTGCTTAAGCATAGTTAATGTGAAAATACTACATTACTCACCATTGGGACAGCACTGCCACTTCTCACAGAGGCTGCTACACCTTTTATGGGGCAGCACTGATCCAGCCTACTGGACAGCTTCACTTTTAATGGCACTTTTCAATAGGGCTGCTATACTTCAATAGGAAATTACCAACACTACCCCGCAGGGAATTGCATACTCTTGATGCCACCGAAGCAGCACTTCCACCCACCACAGCTGCTTTATTTTTAACGGCACAGTGTGTGTCCTTCTCAGCCACTCTGCTTTACATTTAAACAGACCGAATTGTCATTTCTCAGCAGAACTGCAACACTATACCATTGTGTTCTGTATGGTGAGTGCTTCTTCACCACCAATGTGGATTCATGGCACTCTCACATTCAATGGGCAACAGGCATATCCTGAGCTGCCTGCTGTCCATAAGCTGCCACTCAGGATGTTGGAAGCCGTGATGGGGCAAGGGATAGAAGGCTCGAGCCTGTAGGATAGCAGAATCAGCAGAGTCCTAAAACCTGCTCACTTATTCTGGAGTGAGGGGTCATGGGGCAAAATGAGCCTGATCCTACATACAGGGGGTTGTTAACCCTTTATCACTCCTGAATGAAAGAATGAGCTCTCAGACACAGGTTATCACCCCTACACACACAATGAATGAATATGGTATGGATCTATAGATCGAGAAAACTGGAGTGAGAATTCAGAGTGTTTTAACAGAAATATAATTGTCTTCCCAGATGGGAGACTGACTCCATTAATATACATGGGGTCATTGAGATGACCAAGAGTGAAACTGTACGTCCAGTTGTGAGATTACCAGCAACGGGTATACTATGCTCCAAGGAGTGAGGTGCCCACTCAATATATCACACTGTTTAAAGGTCTGAGACCCATCCTGAATGCTTGCCCAAAGAGCCTTGGCCAGAGTTTCACACTGAAGAAGTGAGCATGTGATCCGGGGTCTGCAGCCCACACACAAGCATGGGATTCCCATGCACCCACTTGCAAGACTTGCACCAAATTAGTGAGATTGTGCTCCAAGGTAGGAGGCACATGCACAGTCTTTGCTCTGAGGTTTGACACACTCACAGGATGGGATGGCATTTCGTTCTCCCATTCTAGTTTTGTTGCTCTACACTTTGAGGGCTACTACAACCTGCATGATTATAGAGGGGTGGTGTAGGGACAGTGATGGCCTACTGGAATGCAACTGGAAGGCTTAAACCTCCTTCTTACTTGACTTTGGAATATGCAGTACATGCTAGCCAATGTTTCCACTGTTCCGCGCCCCCCCAACCCCCTCGCACCAAGTTGGCGACTACATGCAAATGCGGTCATATAACTGCTGGTGATGTCACTTCCTATATTTGGGCACCCCCCGTGAAAAATTCATAAATCATCTCCTCTGCTACTAACCCTGCTTTTCTCAAGCTCAGGAGTAAGTTGTCTGCAACCTGTAACCCCGCACCAACCTGAATAACAGCATTTTTTATTTGAATATATTAAGGGTTAGGGAGAAGACAGACACCTTTAGTGGGGTGATGAGCTCATATAACTCCCTTCAAAAGCTCTGTCTATTGAAACCCCAATCCTCCCTCAGGCAAACGCCATTGGGCTCCTGAAAGCAGATGGAATACACGATGCATCATTGTCAGCAAAGCAGGACAAATACATATACCACGGTTACACGCAACAGCATTCAAGCTCTACATACACTACATTACCAGCAAATCGCACATTTCGTTTACCATATCATCTCCATAAAGCTCAATTATTCTTGCCACAAAGACAGCTGTAATTCAAGATAGCAATTACGTCCCGTAGAGTACCAGGTATAAAACCTTCATTACTTCGCCAATGTATTCTTGCATAACCAATACAAGCCCGTGCTGCTTCACGCGGCAGCATTTCTCCCAGCACTGGGGGTACAGTGCCATTCACCCACACAGCCAGCAGGCTGAATAAAGGGCATCAGGTCTACCCAAGTGGGCATGGTTTACGATTCACAAGGACATACTGCCCAACTGATCCCTGCCCCAGCCTGCGTGCCTCGTCACGATTACAGCACACCCATACATGTTTTATTGACAGGTTCGGCCTGTGCAAATACCCACGTCCTTCTTCCAAAGTGATAGCTTGAACACACAGCCCTTACTTCCACCCACAGTAGTGAGTACACATAAATATATTGGTTACAAAATGTGCAATGTGCCTGCCACCCCGTTGAGCACCCCACGGAGTGTCATGCAAATGTGACAAATGTGTAAAGGGGGCAGATAAGTACAAGGGCAATCACTGGGTGAGGGCCTTGGACAACCCGGGTTCTTACCAGGCAGTGTCTTCACAAAATTAGTGCTCGGTGTGAAAAGGTGCAAACGGATAAATGTTCCCGCGTTCGAGCCAAGAGTCTGGATGGAATCGGACTGTGCAAACCTCACCAATGGGGGCAACTGAAGGACTGGGGACCCTAATAGACAACCGTTACTACAATTGACAATAAAGAACCAATGCGAAACCATTGTAGAATGAAACGAGGTGATAGCACGCTTAATGTGCACCCAAGAGCGACTGCAGCCCCGAGGCAAGGATTCTCCGATGCCAGGGATGCCAGTCCGAGTTTTAGAAACAATGAAAAGGCAGAACACAATTTAAGGTAAATGCAAATAATAGCCAGAAAGTCAGAGTAGCATGCAAGGTAAATGCAAATAATAGCCGGAAAGGCAGAGTAGCATGCAAGGTAAATAGCCGGAAAGTCAGAGTAGCATGCAAGGTAAATGCAAATAATAGCCGGAAAGGCAGAGTAGCATGCAAGGTAAATAGCCGGAAAGTCAGAGTAGCATGCAAGGTAAATGCAAATAATAGCCGGAAAGGCAGAGTAGCATGCAAGGTAAATAGCCGGAAAGTCAGAGTAGCATGCAAGGTAAATGCAAATAATAGCCGTAGAGGCAGAGTAGCATGCAAGGTAAATAGCCGGAAAGTCAGAGTAGCATGCAAGGTAAATAGCCGGAAAGTCAGAGTAGCGTGCAAGGTAAATGCAAATAATAGCTGGAAAGGCAGAGTAGCATGCAAGGTAAATAGCTGGAAAGTCAGAGTAGCGTGCAAGGTAAATGCAAATAATAGTCAGAAAGGCAGAGTAGCATGCAAGGTAAATAGCCGGAAATTCAGAGTAGCGTGCAAGGTAAATGCAAATTATAGCCGGAAAGGCAGAGTAGCATGCAAGGTAAATGCAAATAATAGCCGGAAAGGCAGAGTAGCATGCAAGGTAAATAGCCAGAAAGTCAGAGTAACATGCAAGGTAAAAGCAAATAATAGCCGGAAAGGCAGAGTAGCATGCAAGTTAAATAGCAGGAAAGTCAGAGTAGCATGCAAGGTAAATGCAAATAATAGCCGGAAAGGCAGAGTAGCATGCAAGGTAAATAGCCAGAAAGTCAGAGTAGCATGCAAGGTAAATGCAAATAATAGCCGGAAAGGCAGAGTAGCATGCAAGGTAAATAGCCAGAAAGTCAGAGTAGCATGCAAGGTAAATGCAAATAATAGCCGGAAAGGCAGAGTAGCATGCAAGGTAAATGCAAATAATAGCCGGAAAGGCAGAGCAGCATGCAAGGTAAATAGCCGGAAAGTCAGAGTAGCATGCAAGGTAAATGCAAATAATAGCCGTAGAGGCAGAGTAGCATGCAAGGTAAATAGCCGGAAAGTCAGAGTAGCATGCAAGGTAAATGCAAATAATAACCGGAAAGTCAGAGTAGCATGCAAGGTAAATGGTAATGATCTTCTACAATGCCGAATAATAGCAGATTACCCCTACATTGGTGAGATGCCATGAACGTAGTATTTGCACAGTTCAGTGCAGACAACTTTACATCAGGTTGAATATTACACAGGCAGAATAAATGCAGATAGTTCACCATATGTAGGATATTCTGTATACAGAGGCAACGGAAACTGTTCAAATGAAATACTGCACACTTTAACTTCACCCGCTAGATCAGTCTTTGACTAGTTCACTAGGCGCCACTGTTAACCATAAACTGCTTTATACATGGCACACAACGAAAACACAGCTTCAACATATGTGTGCCCGAGGGAAAATATGCTGGGGAGCTGATTAACTACATCAACTTCCAAAAGAAGCAGTGAATGGGTGAATCCACCTCAATAACCTCCATTTATTCACCGATAACTTGAATATTAATGCTCAAGACATTGGGGTTATTGACAGTAACTTCACACATTTACACTGCCTTTTAGAGGCATATGAGGTTATCCGAACAGCACCTGAGGGGAGAATGCTGGCTCGGTCAAGGGCTAATGTACTTGGGGCAAGCTTGGCAAGGGGTTAACTTGGGGGGGTGTAGAGCAGGAGGGGGTAGAGCTCCACCGCAAATCCTTCCCACATAGCGAGGGAGGACATTGGAGGGCCCCCAGTGATTGGGATACTCTTCTTTCCCATCTGGTCTTCGGTCAATGCAGCCAGCAAGGTGCGGTGAAGGGAAGCCATGGCAAACATCCTTCTCCATACATTTACTGGGGCTGGAGGGCTCTGGTTCACAAGACAAGCAGCAGAAGCAATACTCTCATGGATCTTCTACCGCTCACCTCTTTGGTTCTCGGACTTTGGTGGTGGAGCAGCATTCTTACAGAGCAAGGGAGGCTGAACAAAGGTGGGAACACAGCTACCTTAGCTAAGTCACCACTATATATAACTATCTAGAATGGGACAAAATACTGAGAAACAACTTCTGAGGGAAAGGCCTAGCTCAGAGTGTAGCTGGATGCAAGAAAAGGCTCCCGGTAAAAAAGGTCTGGAAAGCAGAGGGCGATGCAGCAACAGGTTCCTATGGAAGGTGCAAGCAAGGCAGGTGTGCCACACCACGGCAAAGCTCCGAATTTCTAAAGGTATGGGAACGTATGAAGGACAGGTGCGAGTGGGGTTCAGAAAGGATGTACCAAGTATTCACCCTGGGGCAAGGGTGCAATAACTATACATTTTTGACACAAAGTGTATGACCGTAAAGCTGAATACTTTTGACTGACTGTCAGCAAACACAGCATCCGCAATACACATGCGACACACAAATATACTTGCAAATATCCACCCTGTCAGAGCTCTACAACATCATACACTGTCAACCTGGATGGCCACACACTTCCTAAAACTCAACCTGTCTAAAAACGAATATCTCCTCATTCCCCTCCCATCCCACAAACACAACCTCACTCCCTGGGACACATAACTCACCAGGACACCCCACACATGTCGCTCTCCACACCAGTCTAGTTCCTAGGCTTCACCACCTATCCTTCACACACTACATAGCTGCCGTTACCAAAATATGCAGCCTACAGCTTAATGTCTTACTCTGTTACTGCATAATCATGAAAATAGAGTAAAATCAGCTTGCTCCGTTCTGTTGTCCTGGATTAAAACTTGGTGCAAGCAGGGCTAAGGGGCTCATTTTCTATAAACTCTAGAGTAAACCCCCTATGGCTGCACTTTCACACCCTTTAATATCCTCCTTGCAAATCTGGGCATGCTGTGAAGTACACAATACATGTGTTAAACCTGGCGCAACAGTTCATAGTGCAAAATGCATAACGGCCTCCCTCAGGCTACCCGTGCGGGAGGCAATTATGGTGGAATCCACCGGCTTTATAAGTGCGTTCCATAGGAACCCAATGGTTATCAGCCCGCATGAAAACGTCATGCTGGCGTAAAACCGTTTGGTTTTTGTAGGCGGAGCGGTAAAGAAATCCAGAAACAGTCATTCTGTTTCATGACCCCACGGAGCCTGCAAAACACATTGGCCCTCATTACGACCTTGGCGGAGGACCATGGTGCTATTCCAGGGGACTTCAACATGAGGCTGAAGTCTATACAGGGAGCTCAACCTGATTGCTGAACTCCCTAGCATGAAAGTACCACAAGCTGCTGAAAGTCCATTTGCTGCACGATTGCCCCTGTGCTAACACCTGAATCTAATAGGACATGAGGCTTAATCTGTTCAACAGAATCAATTGGCCAGTTTTGAGCACTTTTTTCATATTTCTTTCTTTGCATCCTATAGTTCCCGTCGCGCATGTTGTCTATGCGCATTCCTTCGCTTGCACAATAAAGCATCCCATCCGTTAGCTGGAAATGTGTCATATGGACATTGTTAGGGCTTTGAGTTAGTTAACCCCTTAAGTGCCAGGCTATTATGCAAGTCTATGCAAAATAGACAAACTTACTCGTCGTTGGCACTTTTTTGATGAGCCAGTCGAGGGATTAAACGTCCTAAGTGTGTGCCGAGGGTTGGGGGGGGGGGTTCAGTCTTTACACATCCAACATTAGCTACAGATGTATCCATACATTGTACACCACAGTCCCGCGCATAGCACCAGCCTGTAGTCTATGACTGAAATCATTGGGCGTCTTCAGAACTGTCTCTTAATGTTATAATTACGTAATCCTTGTGAATGCAATGCACGCTGTGTGTCACATCTGATGACGGTCCTCCAGAAACCCAGGTAAGTGCAGCGAGGTATTACCAAATGGTAATTGGCTTTGTAGTGGCTTTTCAAAGACCAGCTAACATAACAACTCATCGAAAAATCATTCCTTGCACAGTGAGAACCTCAACCCTGTGAATGGAGGATAGCACAGGGCAACCGCTGGTCTTGGAAGCAAGGCTATGCAGAACAACCGAAGTTCGAACTCTGGTTCCACGCTTAGAAACCAAACTCAGGTACGATATTAGGCACGTTATAAAAAACCCATTAAACAAATAAATAAACTGCTGAATCTTCTGAAAATATACTGCTCATGGTTTATGCCTGAGGTTAGTGATGGTGTCAGGACAGTGAACATTGCACAAAATGTGGCTCTGTACAAGGAAGCGGTTAAGCCCCTTCTACAAACTCACAGCCACTCGTTATGCATGTGGCAAAGTTGTAATGTTTACTGTGCAGTGTTACCGCTGGATCGATTTTGACATTTGTGGAGAGCCACATGACCAAACCAAGGGTCATTGGAAGTGTGAGATGATTTTGACCACTGGGTAGATGAAAAAGACCCCTTCTTATTTTGACGTAAGAAAGGTGGAGAGGCCATCTTTGTCAAGTATTCCTATGTATATAGGCTTCTGGACTGATGCAAGGATACAATGGGAGTCAGCATTTTCCTTCCTAGTCTGCATTCAACCAATCTTAGCTGCTTCAACTGCTCTTTCCTGACTATATTGCATTCAACCAGTCAGGTTTTTGCCTGACCCTTACATGAATGCGTCAGACACACTCTCACTGGATGAAGGCAGGGGGCTAGGCAATCTACTGCCTGTCTCCTTAATTTCCTGTTTTTATCCTGTCTTTTCATTTTATAAACAAGGGCTAAGTTGACTAAGATCTAATTCGAAGATTTGGTGCCTCGCTCTTCCCCCCTTTTTCTGGAGGCAGTCTCTGTAAGCCTCACAAGACCCGTGTAAGCTCGCCTGCAGCACTTTGTATTACTAACCCCTTTTTTTCTTTAGCGCTTGTTCTTCTTCTAGCTGATAGATTTTTATCCATCAGCTGTGATTTTTGGTTACCAAGGCTCGAGCCTCATTACTCCATCTTCTCGGGTTGAGTATGTAGTCGTGGGTTTCTATTCTTCTTGGTCTGTGTGGTCTTGTCACAGTAGAGTTGGTTTCACAGGGTCTTCGCAGTGATGGGCCGCGGGTAGCTTAGTTTGTCTTCCTTTTTATAAGATTTCATGGCTGAATGGGGGTTGGCGCCGAAAGTGACGTCACTGCGGCTTTAGCAATCTCCAGAGGAGGCTCCTGCAAAGGTGGCAGCGAGCAGCATCAACCAATCATGGCCTGTCTTTCCTGCCAGCCAATGAACATCCAGCCTCAGCCAGCGGGGCAATGTGCAGCCATGGCAACTTGAACAAAGACTTGCTGCCCTGCTAAAGTATAGAGGACACTGTTCTGCATGGAGGCTTGCTATGATGGGGCCCTTACCCTTGACGTCTGCTCGGCTCCCAAGTTTGTTGACATTAAAAGGGTTAGTTATTGAAATCAATGCGATCATAAACCGATTCAAATATAAAGGCAATTGCTTCAACTGTACTTGCCACATCTGCCCTTGCCATTTAATGTTAGAATTGTTACTTTTCTGCAACTGCTTCCTCCGTCGCACAAGTTCAAAAACTCACCCAATAGTACGTGATATATTTTCCTTATTTAAGCCCCCTGTATTCCCCTCTTTTTCTCTGTTTTCATTTCTTTGGCCCTCGTGTCTCTGTCTTGTCTTCCAGGAGTGCACAGGTGACAAGAATACTTAAGATGCGCCTTTAATGGGAACACCATCTAAGACGCAGAGAGGTGCAGAGCATCTCACACCACCTGCCTCAATGCCTAACAAAAGAACTTCACACAATGCTCGCCAAACATTTGTCCCCCCTATGACATCCATCCATGCCACCCATGGACAAAGCCAAAATAATTGTGTTCCTACAGTGGCATTATTGGCTACAACCAACATGAGTATGTTCTTGCAGTAGCATTGGTGCATGCATGCATTGGCATGGGCAACGTGACAATGGGCTTCATCACGAGTGGGCGGTATCCCGGCGGCAAATCTGCCGGGATACCGGCCAACGCAAATAGTATTACCGGAACTCGGTCCGGCGCTATTAGCGCCGGATCCCAAGTTGTGGAAAACTGGTAAGTCCCCAATTATATTGGGTCCATTGGACCCAAGGGGGCATTTTAGCCACAATTACCGCAGCTCTAACAGCGCCACAGTAATTGGACCAAAAATGGGCACAACGTCGGCAGAGTTACCCACAGCTCAGAGCTGGGTGAATCCCTAGCTTTCTGCCCAGCTCATAGTTGGGTGGAGCGGTAATAGCTTTAATGCCACATTTTTACCACTCCGCCCAACTTGTTATGAGACCCAATGTCTTCTCACAGAGGTAATACTTGCATTATTGGGCACAGTGACCATGAGTGTGCTCTTGCAGTGGCACTACAGCATATATTGGCACAGCTAGCATGGCGATGTCTTTTCACAGTGGCAATATTGGCATACATTGGCACAGCCTGTATGAACATGCCTCCTTTCACTGGCAGTATATTACTGACATATGTTGTGGGCAAGAGCCTTAATCATGAAATGCATTAAAATGCTCATGTGCACTGTTTTTAATCTGTCATGTACTCAATGGTTTCATGTGTTACCCAACAGAACTGATTGTAAATTGTACAACTTTTAAACACATTTTTCAATGAGGTTCGCCGTTCTTGGTTGCTCAGATGCAAGTTGCTTACAATTTACCAAATGGAATGAGCACTGACACAATACCAATTGGATTATTTTTTACTGTGGGGGATTGCCATTGGTTTGCTTTAAATGTATGTATTTGCCATGGCACAACGATCCAAACGGGTTACTACCTTTGCGGGAGTCTTTTTAAGATTGACGTTTTAAGGTTGCACATGTGTATTCACGTATGTATTGTGATTGTTGTTTTGTATGCACTTTTTATGGCATTGCCGAAATACACGTTTTGGATTGATTGACAAGGGTGTACTAATACTCTTCCTCAGGTCATTTAATGTTTTAATGGGACACTGTTGGCCCTTCTATGCAGGGCTTCTATACCACTAATAAGACAGTGCTCTCTCAGTGTAGCTGCTTCAATGTTAATGAGTTGGTATTTCTCAGTAGACCCATTTCACTTTTAATGGCAGCAAACTGCACCGTCTCAGTGCAGATGTTATAATTTTCCTGGGAAAGTACTAACCTTACACAATTGTGTATTTGTGCTTTTAAATCGCCAGTGCATCTCATGAGGCCTGTTATACTATTGACGTGGCAGTACCAGCTCTTCCCAACAAAGATGGCATGCTTTTAATTGGGCAGAGTGAGCACTTCTCGAAAGGGATGCTGCTGTACCTTGAATGGACTGCACTAATACTGCCGGTTCTCTGTCATTTTTTCGATTTTTGTAGGCCGCCTAACCAAAAGACACATTTTTCCAGCTGATTTCATGCGGTCTACAAAAACATAAAAATAACATTTCCTCGAAACTCGCCTCTATCCCCCACCTCCCACCCCACCCTCTCTTCTCCCATTTGCTACAAATCGGGGACTTCAACCCGCCCCAAACCTCCCTCAGCCCCCACTACCTCCCTCCCCTCCCCACACAAAAACGTACACCCAACACACACACTTACCCATTCTCCCTCGTGGCCGCTTCCGGGTTGTGGCGTGCCTGTCAGCCCCTGTGCGTCGCAGGGGCTGGGAGTTCGATTCGGTCACAGAGCGGTCTTTCTAAATCGTTTTTTTTGTTCGCTTTTTAAGTAGGTCTTTAGACCTAGAACGGTACTGCCTCGATGAACGGATATACTTCTAACGTGGAAGCGAATACTTCTCCGCAAAGATGCTATACTTTGTTGAGCCTGTGTCAACATTTTTCAAAAGGTCCCTACACTCTTAATGTTCCAGTACCCGCGCTTCTCAGTAGTACTGCATCACTCTTTGTGAGGGTGTGCTTGTAACTCTGAGAAGGAAGCAGATATTGTGTGACAGTGTCTAATTTTTTCCGACTTCGATGTTACGCTAGCACACATTCAGGAACATAAGATGTTTCCTCTCATGAGCCCCTCCAAAAATTCACCTTTACTGGGTTTGAGGGATTTCATTGGGAGGCCATTTCCACATGGCACTGATGTGCTGACTGGGTATATCCTTGATAATGGTGTGAGTACCTGTGCATTGGATGGTGACGCTGCAGGTACCTAAGGCTTTGAGGGCAATGCCCGGCAATGATGTTTGTACCTGGGTTTTCGATGCCACCACATTGAAATTATGGGAGTGCCAGGGCTTTTGATGACATTGGACCTCATTAGGAGGCAGACGGACCGGCAATTAACGGTGCTGGTAAGGGACCGGCACCGTTCATTACGGGCCACCACATTACGGGTCTGCTCGCGGGTGGAGGAAAGGACGTCTGGTCCAGACCAGACGTCCTTACCGGCACCCGCGAGCAGACCAGGATGCTAACAACGGGCCCGTCATTAACAAACCCGTTGTTAGCATCCTCCCCATTCCCATTGAGCCCTACGGGGACTCAAATGGGAATGGGGATGTACCGGGTCCGGGTTCCTGGGACAGGGAATTACCGGGCCCACCAAGGTCGAAATGGCCCGGTAATTCCTCAATCCTGGAACCCGGCTCATAATGAGGCCCATTGACTGAAATATGATAGAAAACCCAAACATACGATCTGAGAAGCATAGCACATCATGCCAACAACTGGCAAATGATGGTACTTCCTGCGCTAATGATGGCAATACTAGGGCGGTGTAAGTAGCTAGGGTCTGCCAATGCCTATATGTTGTCTACACATCTGCCCAAAATACTGGCTTTGTCAAATCTTGCTTCTAAATATTCACGATGTTTATTGCTTCAAGCGAGAAGTGCCCTGGGGTGATTCAATTTACAGAACTGCGCTATATCATTTTATTCAATCATTCATTATGTTACTTATTCACCCATGCATTCATTTATTAGTCATGTACTCTGGTATCACTCTGAGCGGAAGAACTTGAAATGAATGTATCCACTTACCGCAAATGGGCTCTGGGTGCAGCGAGTCTCAATAGAAATAGAAGAGGTGTACCTTGATGGATCGTTTTATCTGGATAGACTGTCTATGAAGACGCACCCCCAGCGCGAATGCTCTATCCTCTTACCTAGCCCGGATCCTTGCAGAACTCTACACAATGGAAAATCAATAGGATCTACTTACTGCCTGCCTTCTCTGTGCATCCCCTTGAAACGTTAAGAGAATTCCAAGCATTGCTCCCTTCCTGGCAACGGGCTGTTGCTGCGGGCTTGGGGGTTTGTGGGGCTCACTCACCTGAATGTCCACTGTGGCCACGCCAGCTAGATCTTTGATTCCCTGATTACCGTTTGGTGCCTCAATGTGTGACAGATGTAGCATACCGAATGTGTTAAGGTGGAACGGGGTTTGAAGAGAAAAGTAATGCAAGGGGGATACGGAGAATAGCAATTCCAAGGAGGCTGAGGGGGAATTCCATGCACGTCAAAACCGGGACGCTGCACTACCTTACTACATGTTGCTTTATTCATTGGTCAAGATCTGATGTTGCAGGGCTTATCCTCCCTGTGCCCCACTTCTGCACATGCACGCTATCGGGGAACCTTCCTATTCACTGTCGGCTGGACCACCCTTGAAAATGTGGATGTTGTATGGGATGGCACAGCAAAGAGCACTGATTGGCGAATAATAAAACAAGGACTCACGTTGATGAAGAAGGAGATCACAGCCAGACCATTGGGGTTCCGCGAGGCTTCGCTGATGTTGCTGTATAGATCTTCGTTGAAGTGAATCAGCTGCACCTGGAGTGGATCAGAGATAGTAAACTCAGGTGGTGGCCTGCAGCTAAGGGAGGCATATAGCTCGTAGGTGTGGGCAAGATAGGGAAACTGACCAAGATGGGGGTGCAGTGCGCAGAGAAACAGCAGACTTGCCTGGAGGGAAAGCAAACTAGAAGTGGATGGTTTATGGTCTTTCCATCGAATTTTTTACATCGAGGGACATTTCCATCAAATCTTTTGCAACGAAAAAATTTGCATCGAATACATTTTTTTAATGTTGTTTTTTTAAGTGACATCCATCCCCAGCCCACTGTTTTTTTACCCTTTAAAACCCCCCACCACAAAAATTAACCCTTTACCCCTCAAAACATGCATTTGATGCATATTTTTTTGTTGCAAAACCCTCGATGCAAAAAAATTTGATGGAAAAGAATTCGATGCAAAGACCTGTTACCGAAGTGGATTTGTAGTGTAGCACATCACCAATGCCATTCCAAGGCATTAAAAAAACCATAATAAAGAGTTACTGATTAGTTAGTCTTCTATTCGTCTATAGATGCATATAAATAGCTTAGGATGTCTGGGTGGAAATGGTTACAAGTGAGTACATTCACCAGTGCATGGCAACACCGCGAATTCCTCACAAAAGGTACGGGTGGATCAATTCACCGTCTCATCTGCTCTTTGCATCCTGGCGATGTATTGTGCATTGTTCTATATTGTCAAGGGTGAAAGTGGTGCCTAAACATTCCTTGATATTCAGGCTTTTATGGATGCAGAGAATCCGCATTTTCTCTCTGCGGTGGAGAGAAATAAAAAGCAAATGGCTTTCTTTTGTATTGTCCCACTTCTGGAGACATCTTGTGATCCCTTCAACACCACCACCTGCCTCTGAGAAAGCCATTATAAGACCTCGTATGTCCTCAATAATGGGTTTCTTGGGGGATCGGGGTGGCAGCTCCAGGTGGTGGGCTCTCTAAATCACTGTGGTTCCAAGGTCTGCAGAATAGCCGTGATGGTCCGGTCACCAGAGGTCTGCCAGCAGTGCCGTCCCAGGCTGTGCTGAATCCACAGGTAAGGGGAGACACCTACATGACAGACACCCGCACTCTGAGGAGCTGACTGATGTGGTAGGATGATGTGGAAATAATTGTGAGCATCTTACTACCGCATTCACAAATGTGAACATTACACTGTAAGCGGGAAGACCTCCCTTTACTCCGATTTATCTAATAACAGGATATTTTTCTGTCGGACTCATATTTTCTACACTTGACATGCTGTCTTTGAGATCACAATTTGCCGTCGAATAAGATAGGTATTATGGAATTTGCCCCTCAGAACTTCATTTGACCCCTTAAAAGCACAGCCCGGCTGCTCCAGAGCTACTTATGTGAAGAAAAGTCACCCATGTTGTGTACCTGTGTGTGATTCTCTGTCTCAGAAGCAGTGTCAGAATATTATGGCACCCTAAATAAATTGGGGCCGGTCTGTGCCTCCGCTCTAGCGGGATTAAACTAGCCTAAAAACAGCACCTAATAGAGGCGCTCTTCCTCAGTTCTCTTTCCTATTCCTCTAAGACAGTCACACCACCCTTTTTCAACCACCAAAAATTCAATTGGGAGCATCCCGACCACTAATGGTACAAAAAGAGATGTTACTTGCTTACATCAGGAACATACTTAAAATAAAAAAAAAGCCTTAACATATAATACCACATAAGTGCATCACACCTAGTAAAAACAATTCTCATCTGTTTATATGTTTTACGAAGGTCAGAAGCTTCGTGATGGGGTTACTAAAGTGATATAAAAGAAAAATCGTATTTAATCCATTACTCATTTGGCAAGTTCACACTAACAAGACAATACATAGGTCTAGACTCAAAGCACAGCACGACTCATGGGTGGCCATTTAAAGAGAGCAATGACCTGAGTGGTCTATATTGGCTGACCCTAGCTGACAAACTCAAAAAGGCACAAGAAATGCTTTGCGCAATGTGTCACATTTAAGACCATAATCACCTTGTTATTTATGCAGTTTTTAACAAAACAAAATGTCAGGACCGGCCAAATCTATATGTAGCATGCTTTGAAGATCTGCACATTTTGAATGATAGCCATCCATTTCGATAATTATGTTCCTGATGCAAGCACATAATATCTATTCTTGTGCATTAGTGGTTGGAGTGCTCGGGACTGAATTGTTTGTTGGTCGAAAAACAACGGTGTGAATGGTGCTAGAGAATACCATGACAGCCAGGGGAGTTGTGAAGATTTTAACAATTTACCAAGGGGAATGTTGCGCTCTTTAGGCCGTGAAACCATGAGCAGACACCGCCCCCAGTGCATGTACATGTGTTTTGGTAGCTGATAAAAGAACTACACCTGGACCTGCCGCCGAGACCCCCCTTGAGGGGATATAGTTTAGAATCCTTCTATTGGGCGCCGCTGTCTCATTCTGGAGGCATCCTCTTCCATTGGGAAGCTTCACTTTTGGGGCACCTAGCTTCTAAATGTGTGGCAAGGGATTTTGTGAAAATCTGTAGAGGCACGTTTAATAAAGAACTTTTGTTTAGCAGTTGAAGGTCCCTCGTTTCTCCATTCCTATGTTCCGGACCTTTGTTACTTTTCCTAAGCACCCATCCTGCCCTTTAAAAAAGCCATATAGGCGTATGAGCTTAATTTTTGCAAGCATAATTGCCTGCGCTGAATATAATGTAGACAATAATCCTATGCAGACCTTGGGACTTCGCCGTCTGCATGAAGGAGACAGCACTTGTAGTTGTAGTCTAAGATGCTAAAATGGCTATCTAGTTTATAGCCTGGTTGCAGGCTCAGGTATGAATCAAATGCATCGACTCTAAGACAGTCTGAGGATTTCACTTTGATGGGGATTTTTCTTAGACATGATTCGTGGCTATTAATGTTGTTAAGAAAGTAATGAGCTACACTACATTTTATTTGTCAATGAAAAATCTGATACTTATACCCTTGTCACAGTCCCAAGGCGGGTGGAAGCGAATTGCTTGAAACAACAGCAGAGGCTGGCCAAGCAGTCCAACCCTAGACAGACCAAGTGCGCCAAATCGATCCCATGGAATGCTCGGAAGAGCGCCCCCAGCAGGCCAGTCTCTTCTGGGGCGTCCCGCGGGGCACGGCAACAATCTGATACTTCAGTGGCCTGACACTGTATCTGAATTGATAGATTTGTGACTTTTACGCCAAAAGATTTCCTGATTAATTCTCTGAGTGACAGTATTTATCTTCAATTTAACACATCTATTGTCCTTCAGCAATCCTGACTGCTGTGTTATGTTTGTTAATTTAATTTTTTGATATATCTTCAACTATCATCCATTCAGGGCTGCTAGGATCCACTTACCTCTGCAGACGATGGCTTCTTGTTCACAAAGTGCTCTGATCCCACCCCGTCCTCGCTGCCGAAGTGCAGCCGCACCTCCTCCAGGCGGTGGTTGTAGAGCAGCGGGCCACCAGAGATGTTCACGGGGTGATGCGGATCAGGGCGGAAGGACACGTGCCGGCCTGTGTTATGCAGTGTTCCACCCACCTGGAGGAGGATCACAAAGGAGATAAGAGCGTGAGGGCAAACGCATTCGGTGAGTTAAACAGGACAGTGAAGGAAGAGACTAAGGAGGCTATAGAATTAGAATGTAAGAAATAAATGATAAGAAAATAGAAAAAGAAGACAAAAGGTAAAGAAAAACATACATGAAAGTGAAATATTGAAAGTAAGACAGGAGGGTAAAGGGTCTATAGATTGTCCATATAATGATAGAGTATCACAGAGAATGAAAGTGAATTTTGGAGATTAAAAAGCAGAGGACGATCTGTGTCAGGAAATGCATTTGGTCAAGGCTTCGGTGCAGAGATGTGATTTAATGACTTGCCAGCCCTGCCCTGGATAGGTTCCAGTCGCAGGAGTGGTGCCTCTGTTTCTTATTTCACACTTGAGCTATTGGGTTAGGGATAGTAAACTTGTGGCTTTCCAGATGTTTTCGTCTAAAACTCTCACCGGCCCCATAAAGTCAATGGTGGGGGGATCAGTGGCGTTTTACTCCAAAATATCTAGAGCGCCACAGGATGCCCAACTAATCCAGAATTAGGTGAAGCATGACCACCAAGCACAGTAGACAAAACACATAAGTCAAATGCTGTGCTGTTCGGAATCAGACTTGAAAATCAGCAGGTGCCAAATACCGTGACCTGCCTCTCGAAATAACATTGCGGATCACAAAGGTCAAGGCCCAGGGGGTAGAATTTGTCTTCCTGAATTACACAAGGACTCACAGGAGGAGCCATCTTTGTGAGGTACCACTATCCCATGGGATGTATATTGCATGCACTATGAACTGAACAAGAACTAGGGGGATTGCTGACAGATAGCTCCACTTGGTTGAGGAGCTCTAGTTAAGCCCAAAGGTTATAAGAGCCTTCCGAGGGTGGGTAGCACGTACTAGTACATTATTTTGGCTCCACACATTGGTTGCTAGAGCAGGAAGCCATTTGTTGCTGTCTTGCAGGACATTTGGTGCTGGGGGCCCTTTGAGGAGCACCTTAGATCGTATCAAGCAAAGGACTTGAAGTGGGATTGTCAACCACACCGAAGGCTGCAGTTGGACATGCAAAACAGCAGAAACGAACTCCTTTTCTTAGGCTGGCAATGGGTCAACATGATGTGTTGATGTCCTGTTGGAATCCTGGAAGGAATAAATACAGGTCTTTTCAATAGTCAACCTTCTGCTTTTATAAAGCACCAACCACCCTGGCATCCCTCTTGGGTTCTTCGCACATTAAGGCTAGTCCTCACCCAAGCAGAGGCCTAGTTGCTTTGCTCATTTAGTGTTTGCGATAAGACATATAGAGCATGAAGAGGGCGAGGCAAGTTTTTTTGAGGTGGTGTCTTTGACCTTCAATGGAGCATCTCTGTTGTGAATAATCTATTTTGAGCTTGCTTCCTCCTCTCCCATTCTTTTCAGACATAGGAATGGACAGTTAGGGCTTGAGTTCACATGATTTCTTTTATGATGTATATCCTGCAAACGTTGAATTTAGAAAGAGGAGATTCTTGCGGGATGTCACATGTTATGGGAGACGAGTTTTAGAACTTTGGCCAACATGCAAAACTCTGATGTGGATCAAAACAAGGCAGAAACCTGACCTGGTGAACCAACGAAAAGCTTAGACACATCAGCAAGTCAGAAGGCCAACTGAGCCTGTGATTTTACCATTTGCACGGATGCTGGCAAAGTCCTTCACAAGGGGTATGGGATGGGTATAGGAGGCGGTTTCATACTGTACGGCAGGGGGTGGCTGTAGAGAGAGTAGTTGGGCTAGAGAATGGGTGGGTGGGTGGGCAGCAATGTTGGGGAAGCAGGTGGGAGAGAAGTGGTGTGGTAAAGGGTGCCAAGGTCAGAGCAGTTGCTGAAAAGAGGGGACTTTCAGGGAAGTGATGAAAGAGATAGTGGGGAATGTAATTGGAAGTGGTGAGGTTAAGGATATGTGTGACCAGAAGAAACTTTACAGGCAATAAAACACGTTGGCGGGTCACTAAAAGACTGAGAGCTACCTTTGACGAATGACGGAGCTATGAGAAAGCAGGCAAGTGCATATCATAAGTATGGGAGGTTCAAGCAAATTGAGGGTCTGTCCAGTTTTAAGAAAAGATGTGTGTTTGGCATAAAGGTTGGAGGAATGCTGCGTGCAATATCCTGCGCATCGACAAAGAGACACCAATCCATGGGAAAATACACTGAATTCAAATTGAGGCCCATTTTACTTGCTGCTCTTGGGTGCTGAACTGCCTTAGAGGAAGGCTGCTGACTCTATTGGCTTTGTCCAGGTTGGGAGAGACGCCCCCTCACGGGTGCAGTGGGCAGGCTTAGAGCATCCCATGCCAAAACATTGAAGAGTCCAATAATGTGGCACAGATACGGTTTTATTAATAATACCCCAACAAAAAACAGGGATAGTCTTGGACATCGGATGATCTCCAGTTCCTTCTCGTACGGACAAGGGCTTGCCACAGAGTTTTACCTTAGTATGACATCACAAACAAATGATGCATTGAGCAAACTTAGGAGGGACATGATTGGGTGAGTAGTATGGTAGCCTATGTTTTCTATATGGGATTAGTCTTCTAATTGGTCCGGCGATACTGAGCAGCACTGCCTAGGACCACCTATGAAAATGATACATGGGGAAGATGTCACCAGGGCAAATTGTGAGTGGCTGCTGCAACACTGCTAAGGTGAACATGGAAGATGGACGTGGATTGTTCAGGGGTGGCTTTTCAGCCTTGCTATGTTGGACAGTTACCTGCTCATGAGAAACAATTGAAGGGGATGAGAACGGCCCCAAGATGCTGCATGTCCCACCAAAGTTACCATTCCCTGATTCCCTAGCCTTTGAGCCAGGACATTTGGTTTTCAACTTAGTACTAAATTGTATCTTCTGTCCAAAGAGATGGATGGGAATGAAGGTCTCTGTTTACTCTTGTCAGGCACTAATGACTAGGACTTCTTTGCCAGCTGTAAGTCACGTGCGTGGAGAGTTATCCTGTTTAGTCATTTATACACATTTGGCTGGTTCTACTGTGGGTGTTGTTACTTTCTTGGCCTCTGTAGACTTGTTCAAGCCACTTTCTCCTTGGCCTCAAGTATGGGCTGATGAGAAACTGACCTTCCTACATCATTTGTTTCCTTATTGATTTAGATAAAGCTGTGTCTGTCGTGTGGGATCTGCCTTGTGTCTGTATTTTCCAACGCTGGCTTGAACCTATCCCTCTCCGCTAACCTTGGCAATCTTATGTACTTGCCAGCTGCGTTGTTCGGGCTTGGTCCTTCTGATGACTCAGCAAAGAAAATATCTCTGCTTTACTATGACATCTCAATATTTCCCATTCATCTAACGTGACTGCGTCCTCCATCTTGGTTTACATGGCTACCCATTTGACTTGCATTCGACGCTAAGCAAGCATTTATATGCATTCTTTTGGGTCTTGCGTTTCAGCATAGGAGGGAGAGAGGTAGTACTTGTTTTCTACCATAGTGATTATAAGCATTTTCTCTGTGTTTAAGTGAAGTTTGACCTAGCGTTCATGAATCGTTGTGCTTGCCTACATGTGTTTCATGTCTAATGTGCCTATGTGTGTTGGCTTGCAACGTGATGTAATTTGTCTATTACAAATTACAGCTCATCCAAGGGTTCCATCGCCGGCAGGGCTATTTCTTTGGTGATGTTATCTGGGTGGAGTCTGTACGGTTGTCTCAAGGAATAGCGCCTGTTGCATCAGCGGTATAACAGTGGTGAGGGGGTAGATACTCTGAGCGAAGTGCACCGTTCGTGTCTATACCATCGAAACGGGGGAGGGTCGAGGCAGTGATGGACACGTTCATTTGCCTCTCTTCAGCCTCTTTTAGGCATTTGTTGTTGGTGCTTTGCTGGAGAGTGTTTCACTTTGATGGCGGGTTCAAAAAAGCTGGTTGAGCTTTTGTACTAAAGAAGTAGCTGAGGCAAAGGAGTGCCGGGGAAGGTTGCATGCATTGGTAGAAGTAGGCTACAGGATGATATTGACAATTTGGCAGGCCTTGTTGAGGAAGGGCTGTGTATGTCATGCATCGTGTTTAGTAGAACTAATTAAGTTTTTTAATGAGGTTTGGACTCTTTTGAGAGTGTGGGAGTCATTGGCAATACGTCTATCATCGTCCTAGACATTAAAGGGTTTTACGTCTTGGCGGCTTCTCTCCAGGAACAACTGTCTGCCTCACAGATGTCAATAATGCCTTTGGCCTAGACACCACAGACGTCTGACCGTCTGCCATATTCTAGGGGCAGTGATGTGTCAACCTGGCTATTGGGCACAGCCTTTAGCTGTACCTAACAACCAGGATCCAGGTGTTTATATTGGCTGGGAGCTCCAATCAATCATAAACTTCCCTTACAGCCAGAGCACATTAGCCATACACCTATAATTGACAAAGACTCGTGCACTACGATGATTAGACTCCACAAACGTTGCTGAATTCATATGGAACTTCCTGAATCTGTGAGACCGTATCCAGTTATATTTTCGAAAAAATAGTTTCTAAATACAAACATTTCGAATACAAAGTTAAGAAAAAAATGTTTTGAATGCATTTTTTTCATGTTACAGGTTTTATTTTAGTTTCATATAGAAAGATGCTTTTGTGTCGAAACCTTTGAATTTAGAAACTTTGCCTGTCGAAAAAATCACTCCAAACCTGTGAGACGTGGAAGTATATTTTCAGTAGTATTTTATAATATATGCATTATTTAAGCATTAGTACCTTCGGGAATCCTGGCACTTATAGAAGTCTGAGGTCACCTATTGGCATGGATGTTCTCCCTACGTTTTTAGCACGCACCTAGGGGATGAGGGATCCTGTTTCAGTGTTAAACTCGCCCCAAATACAGGGATAGACAGCTTGGAGATGCACGTGGCGGTGGGCGGAGGGAGCGACCGGCCCTGTGTAACGGGGGATGAGTGGCAATGTTAAATGCTGGGAGGGAAAGATTGACGCATTCTAGCTAAGAGATCCTGAACGCTCTGCACATCTGCTGGTTAATAGCACCAGGAATGGATGCGTCCTGATTGGCCATGACACAACAACTTGCTAAAACGGATGCTAAATTGACATTAAAAGCTCTTTTACCTAACACTCAGTACTACAATCTCCGATAACAAACTCGAGCTGTGAGTTACACAATGCACTTCATCACTGAAACTATCCTTCCGGCTCCAAACAAAACACGTTCTTCTCTGGAATGCATGAACTCAATGCATAGCAACACTCAGGGTTCGCACATAGTACGGTGACATGAGACAGCAGCTCAGGAATAGTATTTCTCAGGGCCAGGCCATTTGTCTCTTTTTCCAACTTTCTCTCACACTCCCGATTTTATAAACGGTGGACATTCTTCTCCTGACAAGGACTAATAGTTAATACTCTCGTACTGAAACTTTTTACTTACATATAGATGTATGCTTGCCTGATGCTATCATGCACAGTAGAGGCTGTAAACATACGCAGCATTTTCACCCAACATCTCCCCAGCAGTGGACTTTGGAAACAAACATTTTACATCTCAACTCCAGGGGTTCCATAATGTTGGCCTTGTCTATCTCTCTCTTGCCCCGTTCATGAAACTCTATGAAACAATGAATGAGAACTATAAAGACCAGGCCACACTCCTAGCAATGATACACTCTAAACTTATCTGCTGGAGTGTTTCACCTCAACTGTCCAGGCTCGTCTGGATAGAGAAACCGAGCGATATTCACAATGGCGAAACCGCCTATGTGACCTGGCAAGGGGGGGAGTTGGTGGACAAGACGGTGCTCATGGAAGCTGTGATGGAATCACAAAAATTGTTACGTGTCTTGCTTGAATCAACAACATCATCCACCAAGAACCTCCAAAAGGGTTTCTGAGGAGGGCCATCCAAACAGAGTCTTAAGACTCCAAGGACAGAGAAGGAACCTCTTGGAAATGAGATGCATGAGCTCCAATATTCCTCTCTACCAATATTGAGAAACCCTGAGATGACACACTTGTAGAAAAAAAAAACTCGGAATGAGGAGCGAGAAACCCAATGTAACCCACTGCAAAAAAGGGCAGATCTGGAAACCACTGAAGATTGGGTGTTGGTAATTAATGGCCAGCCCAAGATTGCGTGTTGGTAATTAATGGCCAGCCCAATAAGGTTATTGGAGAAAGGGAATGTCCCCCTGTTGAGGAACCGGAAACAGATGATAGAGACCGGAAAATAATAATTGATCCAAATGCTCAGCTGAGCGAGCTGTTGAAACAGCAGAAGACAGTGCCCACAAGGGAAAACATTACTATATATTGAAAAAAAAGGCTCAAAGGTTAACTGTGGGAAGAAAATGCAAGAATGCGGGAGAAAGTCCCAAAACAAACCTGCGCAAAGAGGCTTGACATCTAATGCAGCAAAAACCTTCTTCAGAAATCTGAAATCTCCTTCACCGTTCCAAAAATTGCAATCAGTTGGTACAAATGGAGACAAGGAGACAAACTATTCAAAAGAAATAGAGAGAGAGATAAAGCAAGATTGCAATTGGAAAATGAGCTAGCTCGGGGTATCCCAATTACTGAAATAAAGCCTCCTCTAGAGGAATCAATCATGGAATACTCAGTATACTCATTCTGAACAATCGACGAAGAACCAGAGGCCCAATCAGATACCAGTGTTATAGAAATCACTAACCTGGATTCACAAATGGAAATTCGACCTAACCAGCAGAGAGGTGTCAATTTCATTACTATGGATGACAAAAGAAAGCTTGCAGATGAAAATCACAGGGAAATGGAACAAAGCAAGTCGAACATGGGGCTGAGAAAAACTACCGAGCAACCCAAGTTGGGACCACAAACAAGCTCATCCTGCAACAACAACCTGATTCTATCGTTAGAATGTGTGATTCAATCCAAAGAGAACCTAATTCTAAATAGAAGAAATGTTTTGACTCTGCTCCATCACACCCCAACCCTGCATACCATCTCTTCTTACAAAATCCTGATTGTGGAATTTGCCAAGGAAACATGAAAGGATTAGCTCCTTTTGCACCTCAGAACCAAACTGGTTAAAAACATCCTTCGTGAAGCAGCTGAAATGCTAAGACCCCTAGGGTTCAATTTATAAGAAATCAATCAGTCCATGCATGGACGTAGAGCAGCAACGATAGGGGGAAACCATTCCATTATAAACGCAAGAACGTTAACAAGAAGCGTGGATGAAATCAAACTATCGAATCACCAGCATCGTTCCACTATCCCACAAAAAGTCTCAAAAGAAACAACGCAAAATTCGTGGGCTAAGGACCGGGACAGTTTCACTGTTACTTTCACGGCCTTGAGGAAAGAGCCTTGAAGAGTAGCCCACCAGCAAGGTACACCATCGGAAACAGAGCCAACGTTGGATTGGACGTGGTTGCCTGGAGCCCTCTCTAAAGAAAACGATGCATAATGTGAGACAAAAAAAGAGCTTGGAGGAGCGGCAAATAGGATGCTGGAAAATTAGGGGCCTTAATCATTTGTTCACTAAAAAAGATCTGGACTAAAAGAGTCACGATATCTTGTGTTTCCAAGAGTGCTGGCTGAGCGAACCACCACTATGTGACGGCTTTACAAGTCTCTTGAACCCGGCAATATAGGGCCCTAAGGTCAGACCCCATGCGGGCCTGCTGACATTAATTAAAATGGGCAAAGACATTCATGTTTTAGAACAACATAATCCAAACACCTGGGTCTAAATGTTGATATTGGAAATTGGGGATCCTGGATAGGGGCGCGGGGGATCAAGGTTGGCCCAGCTACTGAATATCTCTTGGAAACCCACAAAAATGAAAGAAGTAGACTTTGTGTCATGTATTATCTATCTGATTGACTCAATAAGATCTGAACTGAACTTTGTCTATACTATACTTTGCGGCAATCTAAATGTAAGATGTTGTGGAGATGAATCTAGGCCATCCGAATAAAAAAAAATACCAAAGCTGCGACTCCAATGAAAGGGCTAGCAGATGATGAGAGAAATGGATGCCAGGGATCTTCACTTGCTGAACGGACAAACAAAGGGTGATATTCCGGCCAAGTATACGTGGTGCAATGCCAAGCTAAGAACATCCTTGACTGTTTCTTTGTATCTTCAAACATCCAGCGGATAGTGAACTCCTTTGTCATCACTAAAATGAGATCTAGTGATCACTCATTACTGACATTACCTTGGAAATGAGTTCTAGTTGTAGGACTCTCAATGACCAACATTGAGGTGTCTGTGTCAGAAGGTAGAAATAGATTGGCAATTACCACAGTAGAAGTCCTAAAAATGACAAAACCATAGCGTGAAGTTCACTTAAAGGGTGATGGTAACCTGGATTTCACACCTTTATTAGCTCAATTTATAGTGGGAAAATCGAATCAATGATCCCCCAAATACTCCCATAAATATAGCTATAATAACGAACTAGTGGATGCAAGTAAACAATTCTGATGCGACATTAGAGCATTAAAGAAACTCACAGGGAATAGAAACTAAAACAAAGAGAACAACAGTATAAAACTGGCACCCGTCATATAAACATCGAAGGTATCAGTTTGAATCAGAACTGATGCTAAAAACATTAAGTAGGAAAAATTCCTGATTAACCTGGGAATTAATCAATGCCCAGGGTGTAACCCCGGATACAGTGCAGATGGTGGGTGTGGTGGAAGAAACGTGGGTTGAACATTTTATATCCCTCTTCTGTGCAGATGCCTTGGGTGATGGCAATATAGGATTGAATGTTGATGGCCTGTGGTCTTGGAAATTTCAAAAACATGATATTTTGTGTCTAATTGGTAAACTGAGTACCTCCAGAGCTCAGGGCCTAGATGGCCTTACCAACAGTATTTTGAGGCAAAACCCTGAACAATGGGCTGAATTTGCTTAGGGGCTTTTCCAGTAAATAATGAGGAGAAAGAAGGTACCTCTTTCCTGAAGAGGGCAATAATTGTGCCAATTTTCAAGAAGGGCGATACGATGAACCTAAAGAATTATCACCCTATCGCCCTTCTTGTTCAACCTCTATATGTCCGACCTTGCCGAACATCAAGCAAAGGTGAGAGCCCCCCCAAGATAAAAGGTTGGCCGATTCTGTAGGTTCTGTATGCAGAGACGATCTTATCCTGGTGGGTAAAACTCCTATAGGCTTACAGAGAAGACTTGCCAACTTGGAAACCTATATGGAGAAAAATGACCTGCGTGTAAACCCCAAAAAATCAAAGGTCATGATCATTAACCTAGGTGGTCGGGTGAACAGATGAAACTTCAGTTGGCAGATGGGGAAAGAACCCCTTGAGAAAACTCAAAAGATCATTTACCTTGGAGTGTGCATAAACCAGAGTACAATCGAAACCCCTTGGTACCAGATTATAAAATCAAAAGTTAAAAACTTAGCATGCCAAGCTCTAGTTCTCCACAGCAGATACGGAGAATTTTCATTGATACCTGCTGTGACCTTCTATGCTATGAAGGCCATTCCCATCTTGAGATATAGGGCAGAGGCAGCCTTCAATCTCACCTGGCAAACGTGGACTGCCCTTGAAGGCCTGTTTTTGAAGAAGGTATTGAGACTGCCTAGGAGGCTGCCCTTTGCTCTGATTCGTTTTTAGCTGGGTTCATACTCCCTGTACGTAGTGAGCCCGTGGAAGTCACTAAGTCTGTTTCGTAAGTCCCTGATACCAGACTCAGCAATAAAGCCCCACTAAAAATATTGGGAACTGTACAAAATAAAAGAATAGAGTGGCCGCTGGACAATTGGAAAGACAAATGTGTGAAATGTGTAGCCCACCTAAATTTAACTGTGAAAGACTTAGTAATGAAACTGAGTCGAGTCAATCGTAAAGTAGATGACGATGACTGGATAATGACACAGACAAAAAGAAACACATATGCATTGATGAGAGAACATGATGGAGAAAGCATAGCTTTGAGAACGTTGCCAAAATATCTGACTACGTTCCCATGTAGAAGATATATTCCGGAGAGTGCGGCTAAACCTCTTTCCAACTAAGGAGGTCTTGAGAGCATGAAAACAAATAGATGACTCAGATATGGCCTGTAGATTTTGTGGACAAAAAGATCCTATTGAATCCCTGAAGCACCTGGTAGTTCACTGTGAGGTTTGAAGATCCAGAGATCCCTCCAGATGGGGAAGTTGTTGGGGGAAGCAGACTCTGTGATGGCAGACGAATGGTAGCATCGGGTTCACTTAGGAGAAAAACCAGCGCAGGTTTTTGCCCTAGTCAGGCTGATCACTGAGATTTTTAAGTCTGAATGTAATGAGGGGTAGCAAGTAGATGCAATTATTTTAAAAGGTTGGCACTTGGGAGGACCTTGTGATTGTCCCTTATTTTGCTAATCTCCTATCTCATCATCAGTTACCCCGATATGGTCTTTGAGGTAACTCACTGGCGTTTAAGTCTTGCTACCGTTTAGTATGCAACATTTTCTGCTTTGCATGCTCACTTATCAAAAGGCCCCTAATGTTGGCTTTCACTGCATCCCAAAAAATACCTGGTGAGGTCGTCCCATCTTCATTGGTCTAAAAATAACTCCTCATCTGCTCTGCAAGAAACTCACAAAAGTGTTGATCTCTCAGAAGAAAGTAATTGGGTTTAGGGAAGATCTGATGAAACCAACATCATGTCATGGTCTCTCCTTGCTACGGTATAATCACTGCCTTCACCAAGAAATACTAGTGGTCGTCTTTCAGATAAATGTTGTCTACATGTGAATAACTCATACGTTGAAATAACTCTCCCTTGGGGGTTCCAACCCTCTGCAAATCTATTATTACACATTTCTTAAGCAATCCTTGGAATCTGGAGGAGGAGGTAATCATACCTGTGGCCAAACAAGGGTTCAGGGAGTGTTTGTCAAGTGGTGAATTTGGTACTATATCAACATTTCCACCTATTATTAGCATACCCTGTACCAGACATTAGTTCCAGCAAAAACCTTCTCCGGAAATTCTTTATGACCTCGGTTGGGGCAGTATAACACACAAAACCCCTGACCACCAATAGCATGACTTCCATTGCTATCTTGACCCCAAGTTTACCCATCCTCAGAGGCATTGCTAGGGGGGATTTAAGGGGCTATAGCCCCGGGTCTTTTGGTTGTAGCCCCTGATAGAATTTCAGGAGCTACAACCAAAAGGCTAGCTAGCCCCCAGTACTGACATTTACGACATTAGCGTACCCCCGGGTCTTTCCCAGACCTAGCAGCACCCCTGCCCATCCTTAACTATTTGTTTAGTGAAGGCCCCACTCCAGCTTTCTTGGACTCATGTGAGGCCCACTATGTGCCTACTATACCCAAAGCTTTGATGTTCCTCCCTTGGTCTCTCCACTAATGGCTCTACTGTACAAGAAACCATTCTGTGTCTTTCACTTAAATTCTCTGGCCAGGAGAGAATGCTTGCATAGGGAGTTCAAACATTTCCATCTAGGGTAGCAAGAGAGATCTATCGAGCACTTGACTTCCATGGGAATAAAATGTCTTCCCATCTAACGCAACACAACTTTACCTGTGTCTGCCGAGGGCCCAGCCCAGAATGAGTATTCATTCCCAGACCAAGCATTTTACAATGAAAAGACTCCATTCTGAGGTGTTTTTCAAACTATAATTGTAATTAAGTTTCAAAGACCAGCGTCTGACAAGCAGAGATAAGTCCAAGCCAAAAGAGAACAAAAAGGCTTGCTCCATGACCTCTTTGGGTAAGTTCCCAGAAGTCAAGGGCAGTATGCAACAGGCTTTCTGGCCACTCCCTTGTAAAACTATGACACCTTCCTGTCTCTGGAAAATCCACCTACATTTTCATGCCTAATTTTCCCCTGCACAGGAGCAGCCATTCACATTTAACCACCAACTCAATCCCAATTATGTTCTCAACCTATTGGATAGGGCATTCAAGTGGGCGTATTGCTGATCTCACCTGAAAAGCTGTGTCCTCAGGTGAATGATTATCCTTGTCTTCGCTTTTCATGGTGTTGCATTTAGCCTCTATAATGTATACGTCTTTGGGAGCCATGGTCTGGAAATTTGCTTTATTGAGGCAATTGTTGGGACATCTTCTTGTTTGGTTTACCCGTTGATATTCCAACAAGCTGTAGCACCCTCCTCTAAAACGATTAAGGAGTACAGATCTGTTGAAGATTAAGGCAAAGGCAAAACCCCACTGATATTTAATGCCACTTTCACACAACCTGGTTGTCAGAGCACAGCATGCTTGCAGGTTGATGGGTCTTGGAGAATATGAATCCCTTTCCGTTGAACTCCAGAGCATCTTAGCAGGTGAAGTGGCACAGGAGTAGAGCGCTCGCTTGGACACCCATGCAGAGCTTGCTAACGCAGGTTCGAATCCTGGCAGTGCCAAACTCAGCCTTTCATCTTTCCGAGGTCGATAAATGAGCACCACACACCGTGGGTAATAATAAGCAGCGCTCAGATACCTGAGGGTTCGTAGCGCTATATAAATGCCACATTATTATTATCTTTGCTTTTCCTTTTACTCTATCTGATGAAGAACTCATGAATGCAGCTTCCTTACCCGCAATCCTTCTTTTCTTGTTTCTATTATCTTATTGCTCTTAATTGTTCTTATTACTCGTCTTGTTCTATATGTTGCTTTTGTTCTTGGGTATTCTAATTCTGTATTTGTTGGCAATACAGCGCCCCACTGCTCTTGGACTAGGGTTTTGCGCTTGATAAAATCCTGTATAAATACAATAGATAAAATAGTCACAACGGATTAGAATAGGCCCTAGCCTTTATCCAGCATGGCCCCCTCTCTGAGCCTGAACAACCTGAATGTCCGGGCCGCTTCCTCCTAGAACAAGGAGCTCACTATTTCTTTCACTAAATGTTCAACTTGTTCTGGGGTCTCGCGCTCATCCTCTGCCACATGCAGGGAGCGGACGTTTCTCCTCCTTTCCCTGTTCACAACATCATCCAATTTGAGTTCCAATTCTCTGTTTTTTGCCCCAATCTTCTCCAGGTGTGACATGTATTTCATTCCTAGGCTATTTCTACTACCTCCAGCGTGCCTTTACGTTTCTCAATCTTAGCGCTTAATTGGGCAAGTCATGGTTTGACCTCAGATCGGAGTGCCCAAATCTCTGTCAAAATGTGACCAATATCCTGTTTTGTGATAGACTCTGTTTGTGACCCCCAAAATTTCTGTTTTAGAGTACACAAACCCCTCCATCTTCCTCTCAGCTGATACATGGCAACACACATTTTCAAAAGCCAGGAGATTTCCCTTCCAGGTGGAGTTGGATCAAAACCCTTCATACACGTTTTGTGCAGTTGCGGCAAAGGTCCCAGGCTAAGGCTTTTTTTCTTTTCTTAGGCAAGGGGGTCTGGATTGGAACTTTGACTGCACTCAGATATTTATTTATTTATTTGCATTTTTGAAGCGCTCACACAGCCCGAGGGCATCGAGGAAAATTGTTGGTTGTTGTCTTAGTTGCATATTTATAACGCACTTAAATACAGAGAGGCTTCTAAGCGCGGACCCGGGGATCGACCTGTGTTGCTTCTTGTGTCTTGCTTCCAAGGCGAGCATGTTGCCACTCAGCTATCCTCCCGGGACAGATAGTGCATCTTATAACACTACACAACATCAACTTCCTAATCTATGGAGTTCCTAGGAGCAATTCTCTTGCATAACTAGTAATCTGCCCGTCAGTACAGAGATCCCCCAAACTAGATGGGTGGTGAAGTAGCTCCTTCCAGGGCACAAGTACCCCCCTCCAGTACCGCATTAGGATCAACGCTTATAGAATCGATCTATTAAGATGGCATATGCTTTGTGCCCTTCTTTTGTCCCAAGGTGTGACCCCCCCACCTCATGCAGCTTCTATCAGCGCCTGAGACCCCCCACACCTTTTCACCCTTTTGAATGTTTACTGCTCATTGGATTCACCCCATTTCTTCGATGTGGGGCTTGGTTAAAGAACAGCAGGATCTCCACAGCAGCCCCACTCCGGTTTCCCTCCAAGAAGAGAGATCACAAGTGAGTGCTGTCTCGTGTTCCCCCTCGTGTCACCCCTCGCGTCACCTCCTTCACTCTGTGACCTTTGAAAGAACCCTAAATCGAAACACTGGCTCTTTGTCAACTCCCTTGGGGGTACCACACCATGACTCAGGAGCAGTTCTCTGGCTTCTCCCGGGTGACGATTATGGGCGCCAGGGAGTTTTAGGGTGTTGACATCAAAAACATTTGGTCAAAGTAGAAATGGTAGATTTAGGCCGATATTGCGGCATAGAGACCCCCTGCAGCCCCCAGACCCCCGCTTAACTCCTCTACAATAACTATTTCCATAAACTCACCTCCCATATATATCTATATATATATATATATATCTATATATATATATATATATATATATTTAGCAGAATGCAAGAATACAACCACAAAATTGCGACCAATTCTCATTCGACCAAATGTGCAGCGCAGTAATCTGTCATCCCAACCACCCCCAGCTATAGTGAGAGGCAGGCACAAACAGAAGCAGTCATGGGCATTCTGTCCTCAGGAAGGCATTTTCAGTTTGCCCCCTAAACAGCTTTTCTCTCATGTCTACTGCGACCTGCATCCCCTTCACTTTATCTCTCTTTATCAAAAATAAGAGGGCCCGGAAATGGGCTGAACAGCAGCATTGTTTGGATTATATATAAATGGAATCTTAGAATGAATGTGAAGTTCACATAAACGCTGAGTGCTAAACATACAGTAATTAGGCCATTGAGAACTACAGGGTGATTTTGTTTTGCTCGGCAATCTTTTCAGTGGGGCTACTGTGTTAGGAGTCTCTACACAGGCCAGAATCATGACGTCATCTCACAGCAAGACTCACAGACATCTCTGGCACCAAGCTGATCTGCGCACTCACGATTTACAAAGGTTCTCTCAAGAGACAAGAGACTTGGCGTTGAAGTTTATAAAGCTAAACCAGCTGCATTTTGTTGACTGGTGGTTATGAGCGGTAAGTAATTTGCTAAATTGAACATTACCACTGGCTTCAGCTTATGAGAACTTGTATCCAAGCCACTATTGTGGCAATAAGCCACGAGGTGGCGGGCCAATACCGCCCCAGGTAATGCCTCTGGGGCGAGTTATAGACCCGAGCGATGTGAGGGCCTTAACGGTGCCCCGGGGCATTACCTCGGGTCGGTATTGGCCCACCACTGAGTGGCTTATTGCCATTAGACCGGGGTACTAATTGCTTTTTTTTCTGTTCCGAAAGTCTCCGCTCCGAGTCTCCACACGGCTGCAGGTTTCTATCGTCCCCCGCCGGAGACCGCGGGATAGAAGGTAAGTGGGGTGGGGAGGGAGGAGGGAGGAAAGGTTGGGAAAAAAAAATCTTACCTGCGTCCCCGGCGGGGGACGAAGGAAGCCTCCAGCCATGGGGAGGCTCGGAGCGGGGATTGCCCTGTTTTGAGCCTCCTCATTGGCTGAGGGGCTGCCACGCCCCTCGCCGGGAACAGAGTAGCCGGCATGCACGGCGTGGATGGGAATACCGTGTGGTATGGCTCGCAAATGAGCCAATCACCACACTGTATTCCTGTTCAGCCGCGCGTTCCGGGTACTAATGAGTAATGATGTTCTTCTATGTTGTGGAATATAATAACAAGATCATTGCTCTTACTATATTTTGCAACCTGATGAATACTTGTCTGTTGAGCTGGCTATTGTTTATTCTGAATGATGACATCATTGTCTGCACGAAGAGGAAGTAGATGCCATGAACATTGATGAGCTAAAGCCCCACTTTCCACAAGGTACATCCTACGGTTCCTTATTTGGAGAGGCAGCTGGTTTGTTAGGGCACAAGGGTGCCACCCTTTACTTAGATGACCATATCTCATGTGGCCTGGTGTCATGCTTCATCTCACCCTTGTCAGCAGCACCACGCCACATAAGTGCACATCACTCACTACAGCACATTTTGGTTTCTTGTACAAAGCCCAAGGGCTCTACGCAAACACTGTAGACCACAATATTGAGAGGCTGGCACAACGTATGAAGTCTGGCCCTGCCAACCACACAGCTTTGTGGAAATAGAATATGCCATGCCCTCTGACTATAGGAGATGAGAGGCAGGCCATCGGGTTCATCAGTGGAGGTGGTAAACTGATGATGAGAGCAGGTAAGTGTTGAAACACCTGTTACGTATGTATGTATGTTTGTGTGTGTGTATTCATGAGTTAATGCCATTGGTTCTCATGTTTTCTTATAGTTGAATGGCATGTTTGACTAGCATTCTGCGAAAAGCAAACACAATGTGCATTCTGAAGTGGCCATGCTGGCTACATTGGTGTAATCACTGAGGATTTGTTTTCTTTATGTCGCATAGAGCTTTCTTACTGACATGATGAACAAAGCCAACATGATGAGTGTTCTTATGTGGGCATATTGGCCTACCTTTTTGCAGCGAGTATGCATGTTTGTTTTTTTTACCTGCATTATGGAGAAAGCCAAAATGAGGAATCAACTTTCATGGGGATACTAGCCTCCATCTGTGCAGCCAGAATGGGCATGTGTTCTCACAGTGGCATGATGTTTTGTACTGGATTTGTGAGCCAAGCCAACATTGTGAATGTTCTTACATGGCCATACTGGCCTACATTGTTGAAACATTTTCCTTACAATAGCATGACATTTGTTACTGATGTTATGGGCAAAGCCAATATGAGTAGTGCTTTACACATGGCCACACTGGCCTAGATTGGTGCATTCAGTAAGCACATTTTGTCATTCAATAGTATGCAATTTTGTACCGCCATTTTGTACTGCCACGATAGGCAAAGCCAACAGGAATCAGATATTACATGGGGATACAAACATATATTGGTTGAGCCAACATAGGCAGGTTTTCTCATAGTATCATTATTAGTATTATGGGCAAAAAAAAATGTATGCTGTTATGTGGAGATGATGGCATTTATTGGTGTAGCCAGCATGGACATGTATGGGCACAGCCAGAAAAACAAGCATTGGCAAGGCCAACAGTATTGTCTTTTGTGTACAAATGGGTAAGGTATTTGCCAGGCATTGCTGTAATGATACTTACTGGCCATTAATGGTGACAACTTGAAAATGGTGCACGTACTTGGGCATTTGATAGTAGTGCCTGGCACATGACTATCTAATACGCATACACAAGCCAGAACTGTCAGCTTTGCTAATACTTGTTTTTAAAATGACTAGTGAAGGAAACACATACTGCATATCAATCAAGTGGCTAAAGGCAGGCCTGGTTAAGGCATTTTCACTACACCAGTAGCACATTTACAGCACCAATTAAACCATTAGCTCTCAGGCGACTGCTTTGAAAAAGTTTGATTTTAAGGCTTGATTAAGTTAGCTCAAAGAGATCCTTGGAGGGTGTGTTTTGGGCGGGGAGGGGCAGATAATGAGTGGACATGGTCATATGTTTAGCATGGCCATGGGCAGTCAATGGGTGGGTAAAGAGTCAAACGACACCTACAAGCATTGTGTCCCTCGTCACATATAAATGTAGTGCGGGTGGTGTGTCATGTGGTGCCCCACCAAAGATTTTCCCCTTGCCTCACCATTTTGTGGCCATGGCGCCCCTTGCAGAGTTTAAGCTTGACCAATTGACCGCTACCATTCTTGGATGCTGCGCAGACTGTGTTTTATGGTAGCTTTACTTTTTGGTGTGGACTTCTAAGTGCCACCTATATGCCAAAACTATTGTGTTCGAGTACATATAGGGTGAAATTGCATATGAGGTGGGATACAAAGTTTGTAGGTGCTATTTGCTTATTTGCCCACCCATTGACTGCCCATGGCCATGCTAATTCCAATGGCTGTTCTTATCCTGTTCCTGCACCTCCCTGCCAAAAACACCTCCTTATGGGTACTCATTGGGCTCACTTTAATCAAGCCCTACCAACAAATTTTGCACTCGAAGTGCCTGCCAGTGTTTTTCCAACGCAGTCTTCTGAGAGTTAATGACTTAATTGGAGCTGTAAATGTGCCACTACTTAATAATATGTCTTAACCAGGTCTGCCTTCATCCACTCGATTTATAAGCACTATGTATGTCCTTCACTGAAGTCTTGTGAAAAGTAAGCATTGGCAAAGCCAACAGGTTTGGCTTGTTTCTAAGTATTATGCATGTGCCAACACTGCTATTATATGCCCAGGTAGTCGCACCATTTTGCAGCTGCTACCATTGATGGGCAGTGAATACCACTCGGGCAGTGCCTAGCAAGTGCCTTTCTGATGCCTACACGAAAGCCAAAAGTTGGCATTGCCAATGCTTGTGTTATCAATGGCATGATTCTGGGTGTTGCACGAAATTAGGGAAAAATGCTTAAATGTTATGATAATAAATGTTTAGGCATTTACCTTGTGAAATAAAAATATGCTTAAAACTGCCTTACGTCTTGCCTGTGTTGCGCAGCACTTTGGCTGTAAGCAACGGTTAAGACAGCTCCAACGTAAAGCAAATGTCGGGCCCTTTTCCAGCATTTATTTCTTTATGTAGAGCCTCGTCAGGCAAGTAAGACTCTTGAGACAAGCAGAGATCAGGGGTGGACTGGCCTATAGGGAACTTTGGAGATTTCCTGGTAGGCCTCTACACCCTGGGCCTCTTTTGTGTGGTATTTCCAAATGTTCTCATAGGAAAGGGTTGGGCTTGCTAAAAATGTGTAAAATGAGGCCACTCTGAAAATTATTTCCATGGGCCTCTTTTGGTTCCCAGTCCACTCTTGGCAGAGATGGGGATGAAACAGGCATGGGAGGCAAAATGCTGTTGCATGAATCGCTCCCCACGTTGTGTGATGCTCCACCAGCTGCTGCCTGCCTGGATAACCGATCGTATTACAAACAAATGCCACAGGGTTCAGCGAGAACTTCTTGTAAGAAGCGAACATGGCGAACAGTTGGGCACATTTAAAGCCCTGAAGACTACTTACTAGAGATCAGTTCAATATATACTCCTGTTTGGGCTGTCGTAGGGGTGTTCGAAAGTCCTGCCACTAAAGGTTGAGGCAAGTTGTACAATTATAAAGTTCTTTTCTCCTGGCCAAAGTGTCGAAGTTCTGGGATTGGTTTAACTTTGAGGGGCTTGCACTCCAAATATAAGGACTGCTCTTTTTTCTGCCCTTTTATCCCCACTTCACTGGTCAAGACAGAATTTCAGAAAAAGAAAAGTAACAAAACGGTGCCTCTAAGAGTCGTAAATGGACTGTATTAGACACATTATATTTGATTTTTGGGAACTCAGTTGTTATGACCATCATCGGGGAAATGTTTTGTAAAAAGGGTTTCATGCTGTGTTCTTGAAGTAATAGCTGCAGGATTACGGATGCCCGAATGTAATATTCCCACTTGCCACCTTGCAATAAGCCAACGAAGCAGAACAAAAGTAGTCCCACTAGCACCGCGAATTGGCCAAAACTAAATAAGATGTCTTCAATTGTTCCCTATATTTCTTAACGGTGCCACACAAAAGCATTATGTCTGAGAGTGTTGCCCACTTTGGTGGAGTACAAAAACAGAGTAACACAAGATTACACAAGGTAGCATAACCTGGCATATGGCATGTTATTGTGCCCATTACTGACATCATATATTTTCCATGAATGCAACATAACTTGCGTGCCATTCCCCCATGGTATTACTAATCACAGTCACACTATGCATGTTATGTTATGATGCTGGGACTTACACAGTGCATCTGCGCTATTTTGCTCTCTGGTGGATCTGAAACAGGGGCGATGATTAGGTTAGAGGGCGGGGAAGGAAAATGCAAGATGGGTGTGTTGTTGTGTTGCATGCAGACCGGAAATACCCTGATCTCTGCTTGCTGATCTGTTCTAGGTGTTCATTGTTCCTTGCACAGAGGTATTTCTTACAAGAGGAGAGTATTTGTGGCTGAGGCACTAGCATGCATTGGCTGGGGGTGTGGTATGTTTGATGGCTGTAGTGGTGTGGTGTAGTGCAGTGTTGTTTTGTCTGAAGTCTTATCGGAGTGGCCTTTGGCAGCCCTTGTGCGGGCACCGTTGTTGGCATGCGTGCAGTGTGTTTGGATGTGGGCGTTTGATTATTTAAGGGCGGGGAATAGCAACGGACCCGGTAGGGTGATGGAGCGTCTGTCAGGCACGTCAGTTGCAGGCTGCGGGGAGGTTGCCATGGCTACTTAGGTGTGCTTAAGAGCCAGGTCTTCAAAGTTTTCCTGGAAGGTAAATTTTCCTGGATCATGCAAATTCCATTTGGAAGAGGTGCCACAGTTTCAGTGATGTTAGAGAAAGTTGACGCCCACCGCCCTTTCTGGTGTATGTTGCGATGTTGCGATTTGTAGCATTACTTCATTCTCAGTGTTCTCCTTGTTTGGTTACGGCTCATTATTATTATACAATATTTCTCATGATGGATTCATCAGGTTTCCCATTATTACCATAGAATAATTCACACAGAACTACGAAAAAACCCTATAGTCGACACCATATATTGCCAGACAGTACCTCAGAAGATTGTTTACCATTGCTACGGAAATTTCCAATACATGGCCCAGATTATTGCCGATCCGGGCAACAGAATAATATGTATCCGTGTCATGATCGACCACTCATCAGTTCCAGAGAATGTTTCCAGTAGGTTCCAAAAATGATTTCCTGTGAGGGCCAGTAAAATGATTGCCCATACAGGATTCAGAAAGTTGCCCATTAATGCCAAACACCACTCCTCAGTGCCACACCATATCCCCCACAAACCCATTCTCAGAAACTCTGCCAATATTATGGGATTGATGCCAAGTTGCCAAGCGCTGGTAAGGTTTCTGGGTGCAACGATCACACAAGCTCCCTCCCTCTTTTTCACCATTTGAACTGAAGTGATGTTTCTGTATGGATGAGGAGGGGTGGGAATCGGCTGCTTTTCACTAAATCCCCTGCTGCTATTTCTGGCAGAGAGTCTACTGGCAGGGGGGTTGCTACCCATCACCAGTGTTGTTCTGCGGAGCCTGGAGGATGAACAGTGCAAAGAGAAGCTGGAGCCACTGCCGGCTGAGTAGCTACTGCTCTGTCTTCTGATGAGTGCTGCTATAGGAGTGGGTGGTCTGCAGTTCCTCGAACATAACCCCTCCATTCATCGTAAGACTCCTCTCTCTTACTAGACCAGCAGCATTATTTCTTTAATCTCACTCTTTCCCTCCCACCCAACCCTAATTATAATTTCCAGCTTCCTAATCACTTGCCTTCTCCCCATCACCACTCTGTATTTTTCTCTCTCTCTTCTTCTGACTTAACTAACTACTTCACTCATAAAGTAGTTTCTCTACATGTGTCCATCCTCTCCACTCCTCCAATTGGCGACTCTCCATTCTGCCCCTCTTTCTCTCCTAATTCTTCTTTCTCTCCTCTATCTGACTCATGCGCACAGCACAGCTTCCCCCTTGACCCTATTCCCCCTTCTCTCATCCCACAAGCCTATCCCTTACTCATCCCCTACCTCACCTCCCTTTTCAATCTCTTACTCTCCACCTTTAAACACAATGGGGATCAAAGTCGTGTCCGGGTCCTGGTTCTCAGTATGGGGACTTACTGGGTCATTCCAACCTTGGAGGACCCAGTAAGTCCCCATTCTGAAAACCATTCCCCATTCCCATTCGAGCCCCCAGAGGGCTCAATGGGAATGGGGAAGGAGCTAATAACGGGCGCGTTATTAGCTCCCTGGTCCCTTAGCGGCTCCTGCTAAGGGCGGCTGGTAAAACCAGCCAGCCTTAGTGGGACACGCTAAGGGACCTTGGAATGCGGCGGTAAGGGGTTGAAGGCACCAGCATTTTTACCGGTGCTGTTAACCCCTTACCGCCGCACTCGTAATGTCCCCCAATGTCATTATTCCTATCCTCAAAAAACTCTCTCTTGATCCTTTTATGCCTGCTAATATCTGACCCATCTCTCTCCTCCCTTTTCTCTCCAAAATCCTTGGACGTATTGCCTATGCCCAAGTATCTTCTTATCTTGCCTGCCATTCACTTTTCCTTCAGGATTTTGCCATGTTCACTCAATGGAAACTGCTCTTTTACATGTCTCCAACTCTCTACCCAGCATGCTAAACTCTCATGGATATTAGTGCGCCTCGATTTATCTGCTGCTTTTAACACTGTTGATCACTCTATTCTTCACTTTACCCTCTCCTCCTTCAGCGTCTCGTGTTTTGTTCTTCAATGTTTTTACTCCTACCTCTCTGATAGAAACTTTCTCTGTCCCTTGGTCTGGCAATATATCGCCCTCTCTACATCTTCAATTTGCTGTTCCTCAAGATACTGTTCTTGGCCCCTTCCCTTCTCCTTCTCTATTAGTCTGCTCTCCTCTCTTATCTGTTCATTCAATTTTCACATCACTTTTATGCAGACGACTCTCGCATCTTTTTCTCTCACTCTTCATTTTCCGGCACACTTCACACTACTCTTTCAAACTGTCCACCCGCGGTTCAATCTTGAATGCACTCTCCCTCTCTTCATTTAAACCCAACTAATACTGAAGTTCTTTTACCTTTCCTTCATTCACCCTCAGCCCTTGCCCTGCTCCCCACTTCCTCCGTTTCACTTTCCACTTCTCCTCGGAATCTAGTTGTGGTGTTTGACTCTTTCCAAACCTTTCTTCTCTCATCTCTAGCTTGTACTTGCTATTTTTATCTTTTAACTATTCACAAGACCTGCCCTTTACTTTGTTTTTATGTCGCTAAACCTGTTATTGCAAAACAAAGAGTTGATGCCTGGAAAGTTTAGAATTAATCCTAAACCTCTGACATTTGCAATGGGCAACCCTCCAGATCACTGTTCGTCACCTGCCAAACCATTACAGAAAGGGGAAAGGCCATATTGAAACCAGGGTTGCCCCCACCCCCAAAGGGGCAGTCCGGCCTGAACTGCTAGGTCACATCCTTTCTGCACGAGACCACAAGCATCCCCAGGCATGTTTCAGCCTCATTGGGCATCATCACTGAGGAGTAGCTTGGGTCTCTCGGCCCAGCAGGCACGGGACTCACGTCTGGGCATACCCGTCCCACTCGGGGTGACAAAGCAAAACAAAGAGGTGATGGCTGGAAGGTTTATAATTAATCTTAAACTTCTGGCAATTGCTCTCGGTTACCCTCCAGCCCATCGTTCTTCACCTGTCGAACCATTACAGAAAGGGGAAATACCATATGGAAGTCATGCTTGGTTCCACCCCCAAAGGGGCAGTAAAGCCTGAACTGCTAGGTCACATGCCTTCTGAATGAGACCATAAGCATCATGTTGCAGCCTCATTGGGCGTCATTGGTGTGGCGTAGCTTGGGTCTCTTGGCCCAGCAGGCACGGGACTCACGTCTGGGCATACCCGTCCCACTCGGGGTGACAAAGCAAAACAAAGAAGTGATGGCTGGAAGGTTTAGAATTAATCTTAAACCTCTGGCAATTGCTCTGGGCAATCCTCCAGACCATCGTTCTTCACCCGCCATCTGCACTCTCAACCTCTCCTTTCTGTCACCGAGCCTCCACGTGCATTGTCACATTTCTGCAACTTTGCTCGTCTCGTTCCAAAACATTGGAACTCACTTCCTTTATCTATTTGTTCCTCTAAACTCTCTTCGTGTATTCTGTACACATCTTAAAAGTCACTCTCTTTCTCTTCTCTTTAATTCTTAACGTCTTCTCTTAGTCCTTTATTAACTGCATTCATCATTGTATTATTTTCGATTTACTGATTGTTTATCTCTTCAGTGCTTTGTCAAAAAAGGTAAGAAAGCCTCAAAACAATACAAAATACAAATAGAAACCCACTCCTGATCTTGAACCCTTGTATGCCACACATGTTCCTGCCTCCCCTTCCAGGTCTGTTTGGGTGGTTGGTAGTGCGGATGCAATGAGGCGATTGTAGGCCACCAATTGAGCCTCACCAGCAGAGAAGCCCCAGGAGGAACCATATTTACCCTGGTAATATGAGTTCTGGCCCCGCTGCGAGGCAGCGGAATGGCCAAAACGGCCCTTTGCCTTGGGTGACATCCATTGACTAGCCCTGGTGTTGGAGTTTCTCCCATATAGAGTGTCCCCCTAATACCCAACCCTACACATGATGACAAGGAATGACCCTAAAGGACCCATGTAATCGGTGCCCAGTTTTGTCTTCTCCCTGATTTTTGTATCTGAAATTGGAACTTTGTGCATGCTTGGTCCAGCGCGCTGCCCTCTTTAGCACAGCTTTTCGCCATGTTGCTGGCTAACAAACCCATGCTGGCTGACAAACCTTCTTTTTGACCAGGCTGAGACGCAAAGGAGGCAGGAAGGGGTCAAAGACGATTTGACTGGTGTTGATATCTATAGGCGACTGGCGCTTCCCAATGGTGCAGAGGTTCCAGGCTGTATTGACCAGCCCCCAAAATGCTGGACCTGCAACATAACAGAAGAGAAACAAGGGTAAATTATGAAAACGTGGCCTGCATAATTTGTACAATAGTAACATAGAGATCAGCTGAAGGGAATTGCCCTATGTGGGACTTCTGAGCATGGTGGCTAGGGTAAAACATGCAGTATTTTAAATATCTCCCATTTTTTTAAATACTACCTCATTATGAGTTGGGATCACATGGTATATTTACGTCATCAGGTAGATAGAATATAACAATAATATTGACCTCATCCAGCACTTCTATGTAACCCATGCACGAAATACCCAACTCAATTCCAACACATAATTAGGCGCCATAAATTACAACACGTGTTTACCGTTACCACCATGCTCAGAAGGTTTCTGAGGAACTGGAGTCAGTGGACATGCATGCAAAATGGCGCTCAGACTCCATAGCACGTACGCCTTTGCTAGCTACGCTGCGGCTATGAAAGATCTCTCTAATAAGAAATGTGAACTGTTTCAGGGATTGCCTTCTCGCTCTGGCGCGATATCCCCCAGAGGGATGTCTCGCTATATAATCTCTTTATTGCGCATCGTGTTGCCAGACCAACCACTATAATTACGCCCAAAGACAATACCTAAAGGTGACAGTGTAGGCTTAGTTATTGTATGCAATTCAATCGTTATGATACAATTATTGTAGGCTAACCCATCAGCCTACACCAAAAATTCAACATAGATAAATGAAGACATTCAGGCAGATTAAAGTTTTTAAAGCGCTTAATACTGGAGACCAGTGTCTAACGACGGAACCGGGATTAAAACCTGTGTTGTTTTATCCTCCTGGCCCTACTAATCATGGTGCCTAGGGAGCTCACTGCTTAAAGGATTAGTGAGTAGCAGGTTGCACATTAGGTGTGTCTGAGGGGGGGGGGGGGTTATCGAGGAGCCTTAACTGGATGCAGGCATTTAAATTCAAAAAGACACCTAGCTGATTTATTTGTATTTATTTATTTATTTATTGAATTTGTTAATATCTGTATTGATTATCTTGGTAACATCAACATGGGAAGAAGGGGATCAGCGAGGTCAGTGCTCACGCTGGCACAACATGCCTGATCCTGACCTCTCTTGTAGGCCTGTTTCTAACTTACTTCAGCTTGGTGAACAATTCCTGTGTGCGCTTGAGGGTGGCTGAGACTGTGAAGTTGGACTGTAAGCCTCGGGAAGATGTCGTATGGTCCAACATGACCTCCATAAACTTAATGATGCCCCATCATATGCGTGCGACTTCAGGACAGTGGCACTCATTACGAGGTTGGCAGTAACAGTCAAGTGCCTTTCCCAATATCGTAGTGGTATTAATTGGCTATAGATGGTAGCAGATCCAACATGGTGCAACTACATGGGCATCTAATAGCAGTGCCTGTCAAATGCCTAATACTTATACAGAAGCCAACACATTTGGCTTTGTCAATGCGTGTATTTAACAGGACTTCAGAGAAGGACAATCATATTGCTTATAAATTGAGTGGCTGCAGGCAGACCTGGTGAGACATTTTTATTACACCAGTAGCATTTTTACAACTCCAATTCAGTCATTAACTCTCAGAAGACAATTTTGAAACAACACTAGCAGGCACTCTGTGTGTAAAGGTGGTGGTAAAGCTTGATTAACGGGAACTCAAAGAGCTCCTATGAAGAGGTGTTTTGGGCGGGCAGGGGCAGCAACTGGGTGGGGATGGCCATAGGGATTAGCATGGGCTTGGGCAGTCAAAGGGTGGACAAATAACCAAACCACACCTACGAGCTTTGTGTCCCTCCTCACATGCCATTTCTCCCTATCTGTACTCTAATGCAATAGTTTCAGCTCATAAAGCGCTACCATATAGCCCAAACTAAAAAGGAGACGGTGGTCACGCGTCTGTGCGCGGCACAGCAGCTTTTTCGCCAGATTACCCCAAACATGCAGACAATTGAAGGTTGGATATCAAATGTCTAAGGTAAATTCGAGGTCCATGCTCCACCACGAACCTTGAACAAAAGTCCAAGCTGGTGATGATATTCAAAGGTGGAGATATGAAGTTTACTACCAGCACAGTTTAACACGACTTAACACAGGCACCTTTCGATGGCCCAGCTAAGCAGATCCCTGTGGGTGGCTTCAATCTTCACCTACCAGTGGCCCAAATGGCCACGTGTCCCACAATCTCTGCTAAGATGTGCTCCAAGCGTCACAGGAATACCCCCCCGAAGGCAGAACAAACTTTTCTGATTTTATTTAGTAAACTCGACACAAGCACAAGTTTACGATCCACACTAAACCAAATTTAAGATATACACTATTCGAATTTTTAGATCTGCGCTAAATCAAACTTAGAGACACCCCCAAGCACTGTGCCTCCAACATGGTGCAGACCTCTCCAAATATGCTGCGGCGCAAATCTTAGGGAATTTAACCAAAGTGGTTTGCTCCATCGTTGAGGTATTCCCGATGCCGACTAAAGATGGGATGATTAATGGAGAAAGAGGGAGATTTCCAGATGGGCCTAGGCCTCTGAGAGCTTTGGCCCTGCAAGACTTCCAGGGGCAATGCCCACTAGGAAAATCAGGCACAGCATCACCCACAGGGAAAGGGTTCTCATGGTATCCCGGAAATTGATCTGCGAAATCCTTTGTAAATTTGCCTCAATGACAACATGGTAGACAGAGACAAGCAAAGAAATCTCCTGCCAGCGAAATAAACAGGCTTCTTAAGAAGTTGTTTTCGATTTTCTGAGCCTTCTACCTTCACAGCACCGCGTCTGTATTGTTATTATTTTTTTCGGCAGGGCCCGTTAATCATAAAAAAGTCCTCAGTTGAACTAAATGAAAAACAAGAAAAAGCTTCAACCAGATTAATTAGGGAGCCGTAATTATGCCACAGCAGGCTAGCAGAGAATGTCGAAGGCACCGCTCCTCGTGGTGCGCTGGTGTGCATTAAATGCCATCATATTGGTGCGATCTGTTCTCTGTGTGACATTTACTGCCTAATATTGGGGCTTAGGCGCAGGTGTCCTGGAGCAGGTTAGCTCTGTAGTTTGTACACCCTTGATGTCTTTATTCCAAGCCATCAAAGTAATAAAGGTAAACACGCTCTTATGTCTGAAAGGACCACGGGGACAGATTCGGCTCAGGGGTTTTGTAATTGGACGGGGGGCGGTGCTTAATGAAGGTGTAGGTGGTGGCTAAACAGCCGACAGTCTCAATTGGTTAATTAACATACATTTGTGCGCTTTTAGAACCCTGCTTATGCTAGTTATGTTTTCTATATACGGGGTTACCACATAAACAAGGAAATATAATAACTCATTTGTGAAGCAATGTGGACTCCAAATCACCTCGCATACAATTTCATGAGGGGGAATGAAATGACAAGGCACTGCTCTGGGACTCGGGGCGGGCGGTGAGGCCGGCCCGCGCACAATTGGATGGCGAGTAAATATGACACGGGTCGCATCCAATGTAAGTTAGCGGGGACTGCCCTTACTGGCCGAAGTCCTGTGTATTCGTTAGACCGGCACGGTGGCAACACTCTTTCGTCCCTGATGCCCGCGGGCTGTCGGAGCGTTATAAACACATAGACATAGACATAGACATATACTTGGGGTCATCCCCCTAAAATAACACAATCAATATTATTATTATTATTATTATTATTATTACGGTATTTATTATTAGGATATCTTTTGAGCACTGACCTAGCTATGGGAAGCAACAGAACGCTTTACAATCATATCATCAAATATATCATCAAACTGGTTTCTTTCAAACAGATTAAATGATGCCATCATCTCATAACAGAGACCGGAAAAGGGGCACTTGTTAAGTACATGATGAAAACATTGTTTGATGCACATGTGCTTTATTCAGTATCATGACAAGTACTCATCAGACTTGTTAGACATGCTTCATCCTGTTCGCTTCAGGTTCCCGGGAACCAGGGAAGTCCTTTAAGCAGCAGTCATGGATCCGAAGGTTTCATGATGGACCGGTGTCATTGCAGCCGAGACCACTAGGTTTGCTCGTGGCCTCCGCTCACTCATCTCAGCCAGTGGCTCTATGCCTGAATCTCTTCTTCGGCCTCGCTATCCACCACAGTTTTCTGACATGTCAGTGTCGCGCTCCATCAATGGACCCACGCCTGAAAGCCATTTAAAGAAGATAGAATTTCGGGTAATGGTATGTGATCCATCAGTGGCCATGACCATGGGATCCTTCACATCAGACACATGACATGGGTGTGGCTCATATGTGAAACTCATTTTGACAGTTAGTCTTCTATTGCTGGCCACCAGAGCCAGCTATCCTTCTGAAGGTGCATTCTCTTTTGTTCAATGTTTGTCACTTTTCCACACTGATTCATCCTCAGTCATGGGGCACTGACCGGGTGGATGGGTATGGATCGCACCACTCAGGCATACCTCTGTGTTTGCTTCATCGGGGGCCACCCCTGTTGAAGAATGGGTCATCATGAGATATTCCTGATGAATCTATTCAGGGCCCTCTGATTGAACTGACTTTGTCCTTGAGTAATCCTAAACATCTTATTTAAAGTGCATTTAAAGTGCTTGACATCTCCACTAAACAGGTGTGATGCGTTTGTGCCAAACTCTGAGGCAGAATACATCATCTTAGAACTTCCCGCCTGGAAAAATGTGACCGTTATCTGTCGTTTCACTATTTGGCCTACACATGTTTGACTTATTTGGATTAATGCTACCCTATCACATTATCTTCAAACACTTGAGCTTGAAGATAACTTGGTAGCATAGTGTTTAAGTGAAACACATTCAGGACAGAGTGTACCAAGATATTACCATAGAGAGGTGTAGTGGATGAGACCCCGCTCCCCGTTCCACGGTGACAGACATGAAAATTGCCTATTGATACTAGCGTCTACCCCCAACCCCAACAAGGTTGACGGATGCCACTCACTGAAGCAGCCCGACAGACCATAACCGGATGATATCACCGAAGCAATGAACCTGTAGACGATGGGGCAACTAAGTGAGATATAATCTTGAAGAAGGCGAGTGACGTCATGGCTGAATACACACACGTGTGCGCACACACACACACACACACAGATGCATTAGACATGAAGCACACATGCATCCCTGCATAAAGCTATGCAGACACTTAGGTTAACCTATTTGTAGATATGAAGAACGTGCTTACGACCCATTAAGATAGACGACAGACACACTTTTTCTATGCTGTAACTGCAAGTTGCACAAGAATACATGTAAACTGCTTGCTTGATGCAGAATGCAACTGAACTGAGTGGCCATGTAAACCAAGATGGAAGACACAGTCATGCTAGATGAATGGGAGCCATTAAGAAGCCTTAACACTGTGGAGAGAAAGATTCAGTCTTGCCGAGACAGTGTAAAGAGCCACATCTCAGACAAGCGCCAGTGCCAAAGTCATTATGAGACGGCAGGTTTGAGCCAGCATTGGAAAAATACAGACAATAGGCAAATCCCAGATGAAAGACACCTCTGTCAGAATTAACAAAGAAACACATGTTGCCGAACTGTCAAGTTCTCATCAGCTTACACCTGACACAGAGGAGAAAACAGTATGAACAAGTCCCCGGAGGCCAAGGGAGGTAATACATCTATAGTAAAACCAGCTATAATCCTCACAACGTAACGAGCAGGATAATCCAAAATGCGGTCCATACACATGTGACTTGCAGTGGCAGAGAATGCCTATTCAGAGACTTTAATTCCCATCAATTTCATTGGGACAAAAGATACAATACAGTATGAAGTTGCTAGCTAGTATGTCCTGGCTTGCCGCTATGATATGATATGATAGTTTATTTATATAGCGCCTATACACAATGTGTTTCAAAGCGCTTCAAGGCAAGGGAGGGAACAAGGGACAATACAATGACATTCTTACAGGCCATGAACAGTAAGGATGTGAAATTAACTACCGTACTCGGCCTGAGGACATTTCAGATAGTGCAAGAGCTAAGACATAGATAAGGAAGGGCCGAGTCAGAGAGTGGAACCCTTATTGGGACAAGGCGGCACCCTGAGGCCCTTCTCACCACCCCCTATTGTGCTCATGTACTGGTAACCTTCCAAGGCACCAAGGCTGAGAAAGACCACACTGGCCAATCCCTACCCACCTTTTACTCTTGCTTACACGTTGTTGCAGCAGCCACTTACAACAAAATAGCATGACATCATTTCACTTGCAACATTCTGGGGGTGGTCCCAGGCGGAGCTACCCAATATGGCCGGACAAATTAGATCATCCATCCCATATAGAATACATATCTATCCATGCTATTCACCCAACCCCATCTCATCTGAGGATTTAGAAATGCATCACTTATTTGTGAAATCACAGTCACTTAAAAGTGGTGGCAAAGTCTTTAGCCACTTGAGAGCATTGAAGATCCTGAGATGTCCACGTGTATCCCTTTTTCCTGAGATCTCATTAATAAAGCAGTAGTTTGTCACATTTCTGGACTTCTTTGTTTCTTGGACGTGGGGATTTCCCCTGGACCAGACCTCTTGCTTTTACGATGGGGGCTTTCCCACCCCCTCCACTTCAAGTCCCACTTCATTACTGTAAATCCAAACAAAATGTATTCAAATAATGCATTGCAAAATATATTCATGTCATTTTTTGTGACCTGTAGCTAAAGCTTAGAATAGAAATCAGATTCAAGACTTCAAACAAACATTCTCTTCATTAATTATCATTAGTGTGGCATAACAAAATATAGAAAATGCTCAACTATTTAATGTCCCTTTTACTAAGCGTGGTAATTTATTTGGATTCTGGATGTGGACTTGCCATGATACCCAATATTTAAATCTAATTTTGAAAATAAGATTTCTGCCGTATAGTCAGCGAGGGCGTCATCTATCTGGGGTTAGTGTCGTTTTATCTTTTTATTGCCCTTTTAGGGGGGCACATATCTATACAAATTCTTATGGGTCATGTTTGTTTGGGTTTGGCAGTGATAACAATGGGGAACGTACATGGCTCCACTTACTCTATGGTGCCCTCTTCCACAGTTTGTCAAGTTCCTTCTCTACCTTCTCTATAAAATAGAACTGCACTCTTCTGTGATTCAAAGTTGTTTGTTGGATAGTGACATCAATACGGAGTCATAGGGCTGGCCCTTTAAGCGACCCAGTCTATCAAAGAGTTCTTCATAGCATGGAGTCAGACTTGGCCACTCTTCTACCGAGACTCCATATGCATAATTGACTATTTGAATTGGTTTGGTTGCTTTGCACCTTAGCAAAATGGCTTCATTTATTTTGGTGAGATAAATCGTAGGCTTGGTTGTTTGTTGTCCATGTTTGATGTCTGCTTCAAATGTTCCTTCTAGTGTGATAGGTTTTGACCCACCAAACGTGTAGATTTGCACCTTGGTAGACAGCAGTTGACTTTTGTCATGTATTTGAATGAAACGGGTGAGAGCCATGATGTTTAGCGAGGACCCTGTGTCTATTAGCATCAGAGCATCTCTGTGTATCACTTTTCTTCTCTTTTGTCCTGCTCTTAGGAGGCTGTATATAAAAAAGATGTCACCTTCCTCCTACAGGTGAAGCCCTACTGACCCTCGGGTGACATGTCAATTTCTGCTACCTATGCTTTTTTTTTTTTAGGAGTAGGGCGTGCCTTTGTTTGATGTGGAAACTGGGAGTGACATACTGGCAATCTCTCTCTCACTCTCCCTCTTGTTTTCTCTCGCTCTCTATCCCTCTCCCACTGTCTCTCTTTCTCTCTCTCCCTTTCATGCTCTATCTTTTCCTCTCTCTAAAATAGATACATTGGACCCATGTAAAATGAACCAAGGATAAGGGAATTGGCAGATTGGAGAGAGTCTGGAAAGGCCTTTTGCTTCAGGGATAGGTCTGAATGAAATCTGAGGGCACAGATGCCTGCTTCTCCTTCTTCTTAGTATGTTGGTATGTTGGTAAGTGGACAGAGCAATGTCTCAAATCTCACTCTAACATGCTCAGGTGCTATGCTGAGGGGCCTGCTGGGATGTTCACCTGTTAGGACCAGCACAAGGCGTTTGTCAGCCATGCATCAGCTGGTCGGGGTAGGATCCAGAATCCCTCCTTGTTTCTCCTAGAGGTCTAACCTGCTGTCTTTCGGAAGCCTTAAATACCTCTCACACAGTGCACACAGCCACATGCCAAAATTAAATTACCCCTGTCCTCACCGGCCACACTTCATCAGCGGTTGAGGCAGCCCCAGAACATCCCTTTCGGGGTGATGATGCAACCTTGACGACCGAGCCTCAGAATGAATTGAGAAGCAAAAAAGACAGAAGGTGGACAGTGGATTTCTCAAAGTGCCCCACGATGCTACAATGCTGAGTGCACCACAGCTTGGACATACAGGGGGTGCAATGGCTACAGGAAGGTGAGAAGAAGCAAGCTGGAAGGGAGAAAAGGGCATTTGGGCAGGGGGGTGAAATTATTTATAATTGGTTATTTATAAACAACACATAAGCCGGAGCAACAGCACAAGCGGACTGACACCGATCCAATACCAGCACCAAAGCTCAGTATCTGGTGTATACCGAGCTGAAGCTGCCAACAGAACACCACTCCTCTCACTATCCTACTCCCTCTTCACCTTACTAACCCATCCCACCTTATTGTTTACAGATCCGCCAGAGCGCCTGGGGACCAATTCCGTTGGTAACGGTGCGCGGTACAAATACCTTTAACATTTAACATTTAACATAACGCAAATAATACTCAGCGGTTTTTAAGCGCGGATCGGGAGATCCAACCTGTGTTGCTCCGTCGTCGTCTTGCTTCCAAGACAAGCGTGTTTCCCCCGAGCTATCCTCCCAGACAGGATGGACAGTCCAATAACATTGAATCTCGAATTAGCTGTCTCGCTGGCCTCTTGGTAGCTAAGTAAGGATCTCTACCCAAGTTCCTTACACAGCTTTGTGCAGCAGCTAAAGGCTGAGACTAGGGCAAAAGCAGTGTTAACTGCCCCAACAGGGGGTTCCCCTGGAGGCATGATGATACTTCATCACCCACTAACAGCTGTTTTACACTACACAAAGGAGATGGACTGCCTTTATAGGGAAAGATTTTTGCTGTATTATGTATAACTTTATAAAATGTGGTATGATTTCTGAGGTGAATGTCAGAAAATTGTGTTTGCGTAGTTTTGAAGCTAGTTCACAAAGCTAGGAAAAGACCTATCCTTTGGTCAAGTAGTTTCTCGTTGGCTGCCCGGTCCTTTTCTACCTTCTCATGGCATCACAGCTTTATAGCTAGTGATATGTGAGTGAGAGGATATGAAGTGCTCTTGGCATATTGACCACTGAACTCATCTGGATGATCAATGTGCTTAGATGGGGACGTGGGGGGGGCTGGGAGTGAAGCAAAGGGGACCCAGTGAATAAAGCAACGTCTACTGAGTGAGTGAGATGGTGTGGCCACCAAGTCAATGGACAATGGGGCGGAGCGGCCAGCGAGTAAAGCACAATAAAGGTGCTACGTCATGTCCACCGTCCATGGGAAGCATCATAGCAATCACCAGTATGGGTTTGAATTGAAGGGATTAATTGTTTCTGTCACTGATTATTAAATATTACTCGATATATGATGATTATATATTTCTACAAGTACTGCTGGCTGATGCCGTTTGCAAAAGAAACTATAGCAAGCATTCGCTGATCGATTTATTATGATGCCATCAGAGATGATAGGACGTGTTAATTTCAGATGTTGTGAAACACCATTTCCGGGGTTTGACACTGCGTAAATTGCATTTGGAAACATGGCCATATATCTCGGATAATCTCACGCATTATTTCTAGTGGCGCATGTTGCGTCAAAGTGTAACACTCAGGATGCCTGTGGATATATCTCAGGATGTCTCTGTTTATGGAATATGGGACATCATTTGACATGCCACTAGCAAGGCATTCTTTAGGGTGCACTAGATTCCAGTCGTATGATCCGATACCTCCCCCCCATGCATACATCTGTAGATCCCTTCCTTATACCTTCTAGGCACTATGGCCATCCGCCGAGTGTTTAGAGACCATTGATTTGTGCTTGCTGCTTCCTGAGTGGGCACAGCTCTGCTTGCATTCAATGCTTTGCTTGCACTCGAGCTGAAGATGATCCCAGCAGAGAGCTTTCATCATATCCCCCCTCTGTAAGGCTGGAATCCAGAATGTAAGGATGGGGAACACCAAGAACCTATCTACAAATGAGTAAACAAAAAACAATGTAGCTTTACTTCAGTAAACTGACCATGCCTCTGTTGCATCTCGTCCTTAAGTGCCAAGGGCGAGGCGTCTCGTCTTTGAGATTACCTCCCTGTTGCCAAGCACGAGATAACTCGTCCTTGGCACTTAAGGGGTTAATGAAAGAGAACATTTTAGAAGGCATTGAATGACGATATACGGAAATCACCAAAAAAGGCCTTAGCACTGGGGGGAAAACCCATGGCAGTTAAAAGGTTATAACCTAATTAAAAAAGGATCAACTCATTCAAACCATGCCCTGGCCAAAGATTTAAGAAATGGGGGTTCACAGTAAAAATGGCCAATAGAACATTGAATTCCAATTATGGGAACTGGATGCCAGGCGGGTCTTAGTGCACATTACTTTCCAATTATCCGTAGGCGGTCCCCCGTTCACTAGGTCTAATGGAGCGATTGGGGGCTCTAGGGGCCAAGGCGAGTCGCCGCTCGATGATGCCACCGCGGGAGTTGGAACCTGTAGGATTCCTCAGAGCTCTCTCTGCGAGGATGGCCGTGGGGCCAGGGGATATGGTAGGGTGCTGTCAGATATAGGTATTCTTGCTAGGGGGAGGTGTGTAGTCAGACCCCAGGAATCAGTGTTATTTCACCCACAAAGAAGCTGCAAGAAAATAGACCTCAGAATAATAGGTTCTCATTCCTGCCATTGATGGGCAGGGGTGTGTGGTTTGTGAACCCCATTATCGGATCCACATGCGGAGCAGGAGCCTGGGTGGAGTATGCAGTGCAGGACTCCTGGACTCCTGAACGGGGGTGTTCGACTCTCGTGTGTCATACAATGAAAAGGGCAGGCAGTGGGCATTAGCGCTCCGTGTGGCAACCACAGTTCAAAGCAGACTTTTTGGAACAACTTGGGGAGGTTTGTGGGTCGAGCCTGTGGGCCGCCTTTAGTCCTCCATTTGACTCTAAATGGTGTTCTATCCATTTGGGCAGCGGGGATTGGGGAGCAGGCTGGATCAGATTATTAGTCAATCCACATCACCCAAGACTAAAAGAAGACACAACTAGGGAGGAGGGGGGCCCATTGCTTCCTTCAAAATTGAACAATCAATCAGGGACAAGTATTGAGGGATCACATTCTCATGCATACAAACAACAGAGTGCTGCAAGACAGATCAAGGGCTTGGAAAAATACTGGTTTGCAAGTGACAACTGAAACAGCACCTGGGATCGAGAAATCACCAATGCCATCTGCTGCAAAGAAAATGACTCAGGGCGTGCTTGCTTTGGAAACTAGAAGAGCTCCCGCCCAGGAGAATCCTGGGAAGGAAAGGGGGAGGGATGCAGCAGGGTGGCAACATGGAAAGGGTAGTTGCAGGTGTGGCAGTTAACATGCTGCGCTGGTAACAGGTGCTGCATCACATTAGGTCACGTGACTGGTATGTATATTGTGCTCCACTGGGGTTTGCCTGGTCTCCAGGCACCGTGGTGGTTCTGAAAGGGAGTGGGTGGGTCGGGTTAGCCAGGAGAGAGTGAACACGCAAGATGGCACTGCTTCTGTCTTGGTGCGTGCAAACCGGAAATACCCAGAGCTCTGCATGCGGGTCTGTTTCTAGGTGGTCTCTGCCGGGGAGGACACTGAGGCGCCTGCGTCCATATGGGAGCCTCGTGCGCCCACGGCGATAGGGTGCATCGGAGGTGCCCTGTGTCTTTCAGTGGATGACTATCTATAGATAAAGACTGCTGAGTGTGCAATAGGAAAGGGCATTTTGCAAGTGCGTTTACAAGTAAAGGAACGCACACAATACATTGGGTACTGAATCACATATTTAGGAGGGGCATATGGTCATATTTATGGTTCAGGATGGCGATGAAACTCAGATTGGTCATGTTAGTTGGTAACATGGTGTGATGTAAAATTTGTTGGAAAAGGTGTGAGGGTTCATGGAGCCTTCACAATCCTTCCTCATAACATTAAGGTACATGTTGGTGATGAAGAATGCCCCTCACACTTGGGTCTGGGGTGCACAGGTCATGGCCAGTGGAAACCTCTCTTACATAGATGCACAGGACCAAAGAGCATGCAGCAGAGCACGAGTCATACACTTGGGCAAGCCCAGGGAGTCACTCCCTATGCATACGACAAAACCAGCTTGCAGCATATAGGCTGTGCTTTAAGTGGGCTGGGTCTATCCGGTGCTCAGTTTCTGCACTCTTGAAGTTTGTAGAGAGTACTGGCAATCAATAACACGGCCAAATGTCCGACAGAAAGCAGCCTTCCCAGCTCGGCATTCACACGTCGCCATGTGAAACGTCAAAGCGCAGGAAAACACAGTTGCTTCCCCTGAAGTTTTGTTTTGTGTCAACAAAGCATTACATTAAGGGAAATTCGGTCGTTAGCCCCGGCGCTTGGTGCCTTACAGGACTATTGCCCATTAGGAGTTGTTAATGGGTTGACATAATAAATGGGGGGTGGGGAGCATAACGTTGCATGCTATGTGAAATAAAGACTCCAGCAGAGGACATTACGTGTTCTTAAACTGGAGATACAATGTAAAACCCATGTTCCTTCACTGTGACTAGAGTTTTAAAAATGTACTCTCTTTTGTAGGTTTTTACTAAGTAGTCGGGTGGGTAAAATAAAGCTATAGTCCTATTTTTGCTGGGTATGTTTATAAAATGATTTATGTAATGTCAGGATTGTGTTTCATGGAATGTGTGCACTTTTAAATCCATTGCTGTACAACTATTATTTCATCTGTTCAACCCAAACCTTAAAAAATACTAAATATAGATGCGAAGGTGTGTGGCCAGCTGCTTAAATCACTGACTGGGCTCAAGTCCTGGTTTACCACTTAAGCAAAGTGCGGGAACCCGGGCTAATCATTTATTGTCACTGTGCCTTATCTGCACACATTGTGAGTCATGAGAAGCAATTCCTCCCTAAATTGGCCCAATTTAGGGGGGCTTTACCAATCTCCTAGAGCGGTAAATGAAGAGTAAAACCTGTGTTTGCACAATGTATGCATGTATTTTTACCTTACGTGTCAGTCAAAGGGATTTTCACAATTTTGATTGGCTTGAGTGGGTGCCAAGAACAAGACCTGCATGCCCGCCACACCAGCTGCTCCACCTTTCCAAAGCAAATGTATATCCGTGGGCATCTGAATCTGATGAGGGCACAGATGCATTAGATTCCTATGGGATTCACCAATACATATACGTCGGCATCTGAATCTGATGATGGCACAGATGCATTAGATTCCTATGGAATTCACCAATGCATATCCGTCGGCCTCTGAATCTGATGATGGCACAGATGCATTAGATTCCTATGGAATTCACCAATGCATATCCGTCGGCCTCTGAATCTGATGATGGCACAGATGCATTAGATTCCTATGAAATCCACCAATACATATCCGTCAGAATCTGATGATGGCACAGATGCATTAGATTCCTATGGAATCCACCAGCTTTTAGCAATTGGTAAAGCTGGCGGGTTGTATGGGAATCCATGGAAATGCTTCTTGGCATGCAAATACATGCAGTGACATTTACGATTGCACAGAAACTCAGGTTTGCCTGAACTTCCATGCATTTGCACTTTGAGGTGCTAGCAATCAAAATTGCCTGAGGGGACTGCCAACACACCAGTGTCGGGGAGAGCGGTCCTCTCTCTGCAATTAGCAGAGGGAAGAAAATGCCCCCCTTCCAACCAAGGAGCAGGCGTGATATGCCTCCCTCAGTCAAATCTGCAGATCGACTTTCGGATGATCAGGTTTGGAGCCAAGTTACTCATCTAAACATCTGTACAGCAACTCATTAGGCTGATCAGGATTGAAGCTAAATTGTACACCCATCTGCTGACTGTTTCATTTATGTAGCCACCCTTTCTCCCTTTCAATTGGGGATTCTGAGAGTTTATCAGGGACTTTTCTCTTTAAGCACCCCAGGTTTAGTCATAGATCATAGTTATTCATGTTTGTCCTTCAGACCCTCCATTCCTTAAAACCCAGCCAACGTTTGTAACAACGTGAAACTATGTATGGGTCCAACCACTCGAGAGTGCGCTGTGTCCACTTCAAAATCAGAGACGCTGCGAGCTGCGTATCCAGTAGCACGACGTCTGCCCATATACACCCCAGACAAGTAAAGAAAGAGGATGGATTGGAACTGGCGATTTGTGCTTAGCCCCTCAAAAACTAATTTACTAAATGAATGTCACAATGACTTAACAATATTGACAAATCTTCATCTGTTAAAGTTTTTATACTCAAAGATCAGCCGGCACGTGTTTCGACCTAAGTCGTCCTCAAGTCCTTTCTCATGAGACATTGAATATGTGGATCCAGAGTATGGTGCGCTGATTGGGTGATAGGAATCACTGATAATGTCTTAGCCAATTCTTTGTATTGTATGGTTACTTCCCATAAGTGGTCCTCTGTCATCTCTCCTCTGTCATGGTATTAATACCTGAAAGTTCCCATAGCTCCAAAGAAGAGGGTTGAAACCCCGTCTGCTGCTTCATTAACAGATGGAGATTTGTCAATATTGTTCAGTCATTGTGACATTCATTTTGTAAATTAGTATTTGAGGGGCTAAGCGTGAATCGCCAGTTCTACTCCATCCGCTTGCCAACTTTTGTACATTGCAATATTGATGCCAAAATGGGGCAAAAACAGACTGTGATTGATGGAGGGATTTGAGAGGTGACTGCATTAGGCTGACAGAATAACATTTAAAGCAAATGAATTAAAAGTATGCTCCCTGTGTGGGGTGCAACGGGCAAATGTAAAATCTTTGGGCAGATTGTATGAAGTAATTTGCGAGATTACTGGCAATGTGATAGTGTCATATTCCCATTGATGTCATTGATGATGTAATTGACAAGGTCATATATGGTGTCACTGGTGTAGTAAATTCTATTGCACTGTGTGAGGTCACGGGTATTGAATAACAAGAGTTATTATGTTTGTTAAGCTAAGCATAACTGGCAAATATCAGTGTTGGAGGTGTGAGTTTGTAACTATAAAAAATAAAATCCTATTATTATGGTTATGCAGGCCATGCACTGTGGGTATGGTCTGTGTGGTGGGGTTAGCGCGCAAGGGCATGATGGCAGTGAAAGACCATGCCCAGTACTCATTGGGCATGATCGCATTCCATAGCGCCTGGAGACTGCCTCCGGGTGGTAGCGGTGCGCGGTATAAATCATAATAACATAAGATTCCACATGATGTCCAAAAGTGGAGAGGCACTCTAGGCGACATACATTGCATAGCTAAAGTGTTTTAGAGTGATTCCAAACATGTGATGCTCCAAGATTTGGTTTAGAGGCTAACACAGTGTGACACATTGGTGATAGGAATCGCCAGGGCTCGCTTTATTAACTGTATTATTACACACACTCCTGTGATGGAGGAATTGCTAATGATTTACGTCCATTGAATATTTGAATGGCAAAGTACAATGATATGTTCCCTAATTTAAACACATTGAGTATCCAGCAGTGTCTGGGAGTAGTAGAGCGAGGGGCTGGTTCCCCGTTATGAGGGCAAAGGCTGCTAATTGCTTTGACTGTGGGTAGGGTCTTGAACTCAAGGTGCAGCCATGCTATCACCATGGGGGTGTCATCAATGATCCCATTACAGAAATTATGTGTCATGTCATTAGGGATGTTACAGATGATATAATAGGCAATGGCATTTGTAAGATCATGAAAAGTAAATTAAAAGGGGGTTATTTTAATGTATATTATATGTCCCCCCCCAATATTTTAAAAGCAAAATCTTTTCTCGCTTTGACTCATGCATGGTCTAAATCCAATGAGTCAAGTCCTGCATCAGTAATCTATGTTCCTTAGCTTGACTATTATACAAAATGTTTGAGTCTTGTTATTTTGCTCTGGACTATGTTGTATACACATTGTTTGATGAATGTAATAAAATATGCTAACATAAAAAAGAGGGTAATTTTTTAACTACCCCCACCTAGATATTTTCAGTATTTTTATAGAATATTTGTATTGTAACCATAACGTCCTCTCTTTGGGAAGAGATCCTTATCAACTTCAACATAATTTTCTCCATTACTTTCGACACCAATCACACATTTGCAGAAACTATCCACAAAAAAGTATTGTTTACACCTGTATCCACCTACATCACATTCGGAAAATGTTTCTGTGCGGATGAGTTACATGTGGGCGAGGGCACCGTGCAGAGGAGTGGGGGAGAAGAGAAAAGGGTGAATAGATGGGAAGTCTTTGGGTATGTGGGTGTCATTTCCCATTCAAACTCGAAGAAGAATTTCTGCTCCATAGGGTGTGGCATGTAATCGTGCCCTCAGCACATTGCCCATACTTATGATAGCCACAGGGCATAGCATTGTTGCCCAGGATATAGTCTGCACCATTCCCTGGGTGCTTTGCGCCAGCCACAAGTATGCAGGAGCTATGGCATGCGCCCATGTGCATTGGGTTCTGTGCCCAATGCATGATATGATTGTTTATTTATAGCATGCTTACTACCCAGATGTTTCTAAGCGCGGACCCGGGGATCAAACCTGTGTTTCCAAGAGGAGCACGTTGCCCCTGAGCTATCCTCCCGAGACAATGACCACAGGCCTTGCTCTAATATGAATGCGCTGCCTGCAATACCTAAAATGGATCACCTGTGGCTCTGCATTGTGAGCAGGGCACATGGTTCCATGCATCTCACCATGCCCCGGCGAGCGCCCTGCCCCCGCAGAACCCGCAGGGCTCATCTTAGAACTATGACCTTTGTGCATGGCACATTGCGGATAGCATAGGACCATGCCATCGGCTAAATGTACATACATTCTCTAACATGCATGGAACCCCACTGTAGTACCCCCAGGGCCCAGTCTGCAGCCATGTTTTGTGGATCACTGTGCACAGAGCATTACTGCTAGCTTTATATCCCCTCAGTGAAGTCTCCCCTCCTCCACTAAGCATGAGGCCACAGACTTCCGTGACAAAAATGGCATCTACCTCAAAATATCGAACTTTTAACTGCGAGTCCCATAACATCGATTGTTTTTTTATTTGACCCCATTTCTGTGTCAATATATATAAGTGTGAAAAAAGAGGAATTTCTGCGTGAGAATCAACATACTTCTATTGAGGATGAGACAACTGTAGAGAAAGACAAACACAGACATGCCTCTTGCTGTTGTGTTAACATTTGCTTCATTCCTCCTCCTGACTTCTCAAATAAACCTTTTTTACAACTCTTTAAATCAGGTTATGCATGCTGTTCCTCTGTACTCATCACAACTGCCCCCTGAAGTTGCATCCCCTTCATTTAACCCTCCAAACATCCCCTCTCTCCAATTATCCTTCGAATTGTATCCATGTTATTGTACCCTGTCACTGTATCCCATTGTCCAATGCTTTGTTGCTTAAGCGTGGGCTACACAAAATCCAGCAGATACACACATACAATTGTAGTTCAGATATACGCCCAACAATTGACAATCCAGGGTTCTGGGGGGATTTACATAACTGTTTTTGAGAAATATTTGAGCATCCCACAATAGGGAAGATGTAACCACAACCGAGGTGGTGGAAAATGGCCTTGGGTTATGTCCCGCGCACAGGGTCCCTGGCATTAACTTCAGGTACAGCATGCGGGGCATGGCATGGGGCCAGGCCGTGAGTGTGATTTCTGGTCCTCTCAACGCACTGGATCAAACGCCATGCCATGATCTGCGGGTACTGATCAAAGCGCACCGTGCAAGGGGAATAGCAAGTGGGCACGAGCACTGCGGACAGAGATGGTGAGCACCAGAGTACTGCATATGGGCCCTGATGGCCAGGTCCCTTCCATAGTGCCCCCCCACCCACCAGCATTTACCACAGGCCATGGCCCACAGTCATGCTACGTTAATACAGTCCACGAGGTAAGGCCTTTGTCTATGTTCTGAACTTAATGCCTGTGTCTTAAGTACCAACTATCCTGTGTGTATTGTGCACGGGGACTCGGCCATGCCTTCAGTGCAAGGGTTCATGTCATTTCATCGCCTGCCACATTTGGGAGGGGGTTCCCCCCAAGCCAGGCTCCCTCCACCTATTTTTACCTATTCACTACCCACCCAACCGTTATCTGCCCTTTCCCACCCCCCCTTAAAAAAATATGCCGGCCTTTTTCGTTATAATGTGCACGCTTAAATGCCAGGCATTGAAATATACAGAGATGAAAGGACGTGGTACCAGTGCGAGGCCACAGAAAAGTATCCAGTGGACATAAATTGTGGCTATACCTTTGGGCACTGTGCATAGGGCAGACCCATCGGCCATGCCTCGAGTACAGAACCCAGTAAAGGGCACCTGTCCAGTGCCCCTGCCTGCAGTAAGCCATTCCCTGTGTGTACTCTGTGTGGTGTATGCTCGGGGGCCATGTGCTGTACTCCAGGCACAGTGCTGCTGTCTGCAGTGGCGTGTCCAAACTTTGACTAGGGTGGCCCAAGTGGGCCACTGACGTATGCACGGGTGGCATGAAGTATGAGTGCACACACACATAAATATAACAGTTTAGGATAATGGGGTGACACCAAAGGTGGCAAATCAAATTCCAGGTGTTGCACTACCACCCCAGGCCACTCCCTGGACAGGCCATTGGCTGTCTGCGGTATCCACAGTGCAAGGCCTGCAGCCTTGCCCTTTGTGTATTGCATATGGGGCATTGCTAGATACTACGCACGGAGGCTGTTCCCCCAACTGTACTATTCACTGGGCTGGCCCTCAGTCATGATATGATATGATATGCTAGAATATTTATAACATGCTTAATACCCAGAGGTTTCTAAGCGCGGACCTGGGAATCGAACCTGTGTTGCTTCGTGTCATCTTGCTTCTAAGGAGAGCACGTTGCTCCTAAGAAATGTCCTCTGATCCTTGTGCTCGGGGTGAGACATGCCGAACTGCTGCTGGCCACTAGGAGCATGGCTTGCCCCAATGCTATTCTATAATATACCTGGGGCATGTCGGGTGAACTGAGAGCTCTGACACTGTCTGCACACACGAACACCATGCACATGACGTGTGAGCCATGCCCGGTGCACACACAGGACCCCACAGGGCACATAAGGCCTGGCCTGAAGGCATGCCCTGGGTACTGCACTGCAGCCTGCAGTAACACAAGTGACCAGTACATTCACATGTCCCATGTGTAATGCAGATCTAATTATTTTTGCATTTCTTATATCCTGCATACCACGAGCCACGCCCAGTGCACAGCGCCCTGCACACATTACCCATAATTGCATCCGTCACTTTAGTCAGCAATCCATCCACGCACGTTTTCAAAAAAGGAAGGTCAATCGATTGTTGGTCCTTAGATATGCAATTGTGCCCAGCAAACATATATCGCCCCGCAGGGTCAGCTAATAGTTCAAGTGGAGTGCAGTGTTTTAGGAGCAATGATGGCAACACCTCTAGCATAGAGAAGGAGGCATAAGATTGGTTATTAGCCAGTGTTTTTCAAGAACCTTCTTTTGAAGTAAGAATCAAATGGGTTTCTTGCAAAGATGATATCATGTCATTATAACTATGCATAAGCCAGTACCTTCCAACTAGTTATAACTGTTCAACTCCCATATATTTCATGACGTCATATTTAATTTATCATTTGCCATCAACTGCCCATATACCATAACATAAATGCCATTATTCTAGTCTGTAGAGGATGCTATACCCCTCGCTTTGTATCGCATCGTACATGTCTTAGCTCTACAGACGGTGATATAAGTTTGCCAAAATACAAAACAGATCATAGAATCCCCCCACAGTGACCCGCCTCAACTCTCAGTGTGATGTTCATCGTGTCTACAATCAAAGGTAGGGGGTAAGAAACCTTCAGGGGTCCTCCATAATGGGCAGTGGGTAGTGTCTCCTCCCAGGGTCCGCCCTTAAACATCAATTTATCTGTATATTAGTAGTGCAATAGCATATTACCTAACAAACATTGGCATCTTACAAGTGCTGTTCATTAATATAATAACCGTCAGCTAATAACAAATATAAAATGATCAATCTTATGGTGCAGATATAATAAGGTTTATCAAGGTTCGAGACATCGTTGTGAATCTTTCATCGGGTAGCGTTGTTTCTGTTCGCACCTAAGAACCCGGCGCTGGTAATTTAGAGATAGGCAACGACTTCACATGCCTAATTGCTGTCTTACCATGAAAGATTATTAACCATTTTGCAGGCTACATCCTAGAGTAGCTTCTTGTCAGTTTCAAATGGCTTACGAGCACCTTGGACTCCAGAACTAAAATCTGGAAAGAAGATCCAAAATTCTCAAATCTGATTACAACAGCATCTCTGGTGGCCAGGAGAATCTCGTCGTAATCACGGCAAATGAGCAATTTGTCTATAATAAGATGCAACGGAGCACCCGTTTTATGTCATGGGCAAAGCGATTGATGCACCTGGTCTACTGTGAATGTGTGGGGAGAGCCACAGCTGGCAGGAGCTGTGGCATCAGTTTCACCAGAAAGTGTTCCATCTTCCCAGTCTCAGCTCCCTCGTTGTATCTGATGATGCCTACCTTTCTCCATTGGGATCTTCCTTCCAAATCTTCAGTTTGAGTTGTAGCGTTTCCACCTCTTGTTCCAGTTTCTAAACAGATTTAGCATTTTTTACGATGACATCTATTGCTTTACTAAAGCAGGTTTTTACTTGTTTAGGGCGCTCCATCAATCCGGCTAGTCTAGATTGTATACCATCTTCTCTCCATGCAATCCCGTCCCCCTGTGAGTGGAGCTTAGAGTGGATGTTCTCGAGCTCAGTCATGATTTCCTGGAGAGTAAACGAGGTTCCAACTTTAGTGGAACCTTTATTATCCTGAAGGGCTAAACGTTGACATTATATTTTCCTTTTAGGCATAACCTTTTTTGATTTGGTCATACCAGGTGCACGTGTCCAACTGAAAATGTACGAAATATACGTAGTTAGTCAATTGTTATCCATAAACCTGAAGTCACACCACAAGATGAATAAAGCTCTAGAGTAGTATTGTGAGGGGATTATTATTGAGAAGTGTACCAGGAGAAGCTCTCACTTCAGTGTCACCAGCAGATACTCATGCAGTGACCATTGGCTTTCTCCTTACCACAGAAAAGGATCACTCAAACAAGGTGAAGTTAATCTATTTCACTTGAATCCCTTTTCCCAAACACACTTTGGAGAGTGAGCTTCCTACGCTTTCTCTCCTCGATCTCCAAGTCTCCCGTCTCTTCCCTAAACCTTTTTTTATGCCTGCTTTATCCCACGTGTTCCCTACTTTGGCCCCTGAGTTTCAGCATTTGAGCAGTCATTTTCCAGTTCCTAGCAGACCATCCATGCCTACAGTGGCTCACACTGGACATGGCATCTCCCCCCACACACATTGACACGTGGGTCTAAATTTCTTTTTCTTGTTACATGTGCTTTCTTACTGTTCTCTTTGGTCTGGCACTTGTCGTTTCCCAATGTGAGTTTTCCTCAATTGGTATCTCAGTTGGTATTGGTCTTGTCATCTTCTCCCATAATCTTCACTTTCATCTTTTGAGGCTGCTTCTATTTAGTTTCCTACTGCTTGTGTCGATGTTGTCACATCTTCTTGTCCTTTGAAGTGTTTAAAGTGGGAGTCATTCCTTGGTATTTGTTTATTTTCGAATGCAACTGTAACCATGGTTCCTTTTTTGCTATTACCCTCAATTATGTGTGAGCATATACAGATCATACTTTCTCACTTCAAGTTGCCCCACATCTCCTAATTCCAATTTTTTTCTTTTGTCCCTCTTTTCCTGTCGCCATAATGTTGGTTTTTTGCTTGGTCTGAAAATCTCTGGCGCATATGTCTATATCTCTTTTATCTCTTCTGGTTGCACCCCTGGGAATTCAAGTCTTTAGGGGAATCATCATAAGTGCAGCAAGGGTAGTTCCAGTTGCGTCATTTGATGTAGTATGATAGTGTCACAGTAAGCAGCATCATCTTTGCAGGAGTAGCATGTCTTCTTTTTCAGCTCGTTGGACAGTTCCTTTAAGACGGATATGAATTTCACAGACACTATGCGTACCTGCACCTCCCACCATCTTGGAGGGGCGTCTGCTCACTGACTACCTTGCATTCAGCAGTTCTGGTAGTTTCTGCCGCCCATCTGACAGTTATAAACATGCCTCCCTCATAAACATCTAAGCCCCCATCCAACAAGCATGCCTGCCGCTTACCAAGGCGTTGTTGCCAGAAAAGATCTAATTACCTTTCTCATGACTCATCTGATAAGTTGAAGGCGATCCAAGACCAGTTTCAGTTGTTTACCAGGATAGAAACCTTCTGCGCATCACTCCTGGTGTCAGTCATCCAGACTGCAGCAAATACAAAGTGGCTGCAGATATCGAGGTTGGAGATGCTTCCATTAGCAAACCAGACAGAGCAGGGTCTCAATTCCAATAAGACAAATTACGGGCGATACGACTCATGACCCTCCGGAACAGATACGTAATAGATTTTCTCACGGCTATGAGGGGGGAACATGTTCAAGGAATTTGGTTTGTCGTGTTGCACGTACACCTCCCCAAATTAGACAAAGGATCCTTAACTCATGCAATAGGAGCCCTGCACAACCTAGGGCTTGCCATGGAGAAGAAGCAGGAGGACTGGTTCAATTCAGTGTTCTTGTGGGCCCTGTCGTGGATGGAAATAGCAGTACAATTATTGGTCCTTAGCATGGCTTTTCTGCTTGGGATTTATTGCTTGTGCCAGATGATTCTGAGATGCTGTACGAAGACCCAGCCGAACAGAGTGACTTTGATAGTGTCAATAACAATGGGTAGAGCTTCTCCTCTCACAAAACACGTGTTTACCCAGAATGATAAATTTGGATGGTGTTGTAAAACCAAGAATGGTGGCAGTAGAGCAGAATTTTAGACCCCGGGTACCTTGACCTCCCCTCAACCAGATCCTTTGAATTATGTAGAGCATTAGGCTGACATAGCAACAGATGGGGAGGAGGGGTTCCATGAGAGGCATTCCGGAAGAATTTGCCTGAGGAAAGGGAAGTTTACATCATGTTTGTAGAGCATGGGTACACAATGATAATGATTATAGAAGAAGGGAAGCAGCAGTGTTAGGTAATCAAGTATCAACTAAAGAGGGGAATGTTGGGATGCACTTACAGCATCTCAGCCAGGCAAAAAGTTTCAGGTTGAGAAAACCCTAGTAGCATGTACCACAGTGTGAGCAGATTGAGGTGTGTGTGACAGAAGGTACACATATCACTTGTAGTTAGTTTTGTCACATAATAGATACCCATATACAGCAACACAGAAGGAGCAACACACAGATTAATGTTTCAGTTGCAGAGGTTAAAGATAGGATATAGATGGCGCACTGTTATAGGCCCTGCGTTTACAAGTGGTACACAAAGTCATGTCCTTTATTCAAGTACGAGGAGAGAGCTGAAGTAGGTGGAAGATGGAGTCAGAAAGGTGCTGTGGTAAGAGCAGGGTCAGCATGTCAAAATGGCAGGAGTGCCGCCACTTTGGATTTTAAGGTCTAATACACAATCAAGAGAATGAAGGCCCTGATGTGGAGCTGCAGCTCTGTTTAGCTTAGTTCCAAGATGAATCCCTTTCCCAAGCACCAAGAGAGAAGCCACGGTCAGAGGCACCCACCTGGCACAGATAAACGCTAATTGTATCCAGCTGCAGAACCTGAACATGGTGGGAATGGAATGCTAGCTGTGGGGAGGGCAGGTAGGGATGCACCCTTTGAAGGACAAATTCACGAGAATAGGGCATGAAGTTTTGTGTGGCTAATAGTCCAGGCAAAGAATTAAAGCACTTCGGCCCTCACCCAAGGAGCGGTCACCCCATTTGAACAACAAGTAGATGCATAAAAAAGCAAACATATCCCTGGAATTCGAGGCTCAGGAGCCGTGCCCTGGTCACGTCATTACTGGGCACCTGGGGCTTGAAGGAGACAAGGGGGAGCTGTGTCTGGAATGTCCCATGATTTGGGATAGGAGGAGCATAGGTGAGGCCAGTAAATTTAGGAAAGGCCATTGGTGCAGCTTGTGTGCGCTGCAGCGTTTGGCATAATGGGAAGGCCATTGTCTTAGCAAAGCAGAGTTGGCCTCACCAGTTTTACTTTGAATTTATCTGGGTCGGGAGAGTGGATGCTGCACATCACGTGATGGTCAGGATTTATTATTGTATTAGTGTACCTGTCGACCAATCATGTACCTAGAACCAATAGTGATGATATAGTGGGCAACGTGGATAGGGGAATGGGTTTAGATAAGGGTGGCCAAATGGCCCAAGGAATATAGGGGGTGTTAACATGTTCGTTAAGTGGTAGCTAATGAAGGTGGTGGGATGACACTGCAACCTATATATGCTAATAAGCAGTTTTCCACCATATAATCTGTCACGTCTTGGGATGTGACGAGCTCCGTGTCAGTTTGCCTCTACGGGACCATCTGAGACCTTTTTTTGCATGTAATAAACCTTGTTTTACCCTGTAAAGTGGTGCAGTGGTTCTTTGGCTGCTTGGGATATTTTTATCGTACAGTTTTTGGGTCATGTCTTTTTTTTTACAACATGTCAAGTGTTATATGCTCAGGGAGACCTGGCTTATAGGCGCCCATCACATTGCATTAGGTTATCTGCACTCCTGCCTTTATCATAAGAAAATTAATCTACGTATACTGTACAGGAATACAGAATGATGTGTGCCGGAACGTCAGTATGTGCAAGAAACTCAACCCTTAGCCTAGGGAACGCAAGAGCTTTGTTTCTGCATTTTCTTAATTTAAATTTGAGTAACAATGCAGTCCTTTCAGTAGGTTCATTCTTAGGTTTCGTTTTTTCTACACTGTATTGGGTTATTTGGGACTGAAAGGATGAACCAAAGAACATTTCTCTGTGAAATCAAAAAGGGACTAATTTGAAACCCAGGCACTGGCAATTCCCCCGTCCACCCTTAACTCACACCCATAATCCTTTGGGGCAGATCGACCTTCCTTATGATGTCACTTATGGCTCAGTTTAGTTGACCTATTGCTAGACTCCAGCTCAAGCAACATTGCACGTTGGTGCAAAATGAAAGGTGCAATGGGAAAATGCTTAATCCGAAGCCTACACAATTGCAAACTGTGCACCCAGGAAACCTGTGCTAACAACCAGGCTTCCCAAGTGGACCAGTCTATGCAATCCTGGCCAAAATCACTCTACTTAAAGGGGTCTCATTTTCTTTGGCTGGTAAGTTTGGGGTCATCTGGAACTGATAATTGTGCAAAACACAAAAAACCTTGCGCATACATAGTATAATAGACTACTGCGTCGGCGCCAAACTGATCAATTGTGTAGGGCAAGCCACGGCTGAATGGCCCCTTTGCTTCTCATTGCTCATGGCACCTTCACTTGGTAGCCATGGTTCTCCCCTAATAGAAAAGAGAAATGAAGGAAGGACTCCAATATTTGGTCATCACGGTGGATGGCCTGGGCAAGAGCCTTGGCTGCGTAAGAAGTCCGCCACCGCCATGTACTTTGCTCTCAGCTCCCCTTGGGTAGGTCCTGGGTCCATGGGCCTCCACTTGCCACACACTTTCTTTGTTTGGGGCCGGTGTTGGGACGTGGTGCACACTGATCTTGGGTGTGGGAGATGTTTGCAATGCCCGAGGCTTGCCACCTGTCACATGCTGATCTTTGATTGTTCTCCCCTCTCTTCTCACCTGGGAGCTGCACTCGCTTTCGACCTGCTAGCAGACTGTGCAGAGCTCCTGTATTGTCGAGTCTGATCTACATATCATGTTAATTTAACTATCGAATCTCTTTTTAATTCAAACATTTAGTTACAGAAATAAAGCTGCTCAAGGGATGGAGCAATGCACGGCCCAGTTCATTTGCCACAGAACCGTTCTTGGACGACGATTACTGAACACCGGGCCCCCACCCCCCGCTGTCCACAATATCATTTCCTTTTCCCCTTAATTGAAATAATGCTGTGAAAAAAAGAGGCCTCATTTGCCTATCGATTCCCTGCTCGGCTCATCTGCCTTCCTCTAATTAAACTACTTGACTCTTACAATATCCGCTAATGTGGGGAACTAGGTTCCTGCATCCCCAGGCACACCGCGGAGGCGGTTACCGTGACAACAACAAGCAGTGTACATGTGCCTCGTTTGTAGCACCAGGATCTGTGCCACGTGCCTGGCTTCAGAGCATCTGCCTCTCCCGCTCGCGACAGCCGCCGATGTGAAACATGATAGTCCACTTGAGCGGTATTGATCGGGCGCAGGAGTGGGTACGGCTGCTTCCGTGGGTGACCCCTGCGGGGGCTGGATGAGTGGTCTAGCCTAGATTAAAGCCACTAGCTGCGGAGGAGAATGTGCCGCCTGCCTGTCCTCCCCGCAGGCGACCTTCTGTCCTAATGGCCAATCACAGGGTTTGAGAATGGCACAGATGTGCTGCAGACCCGGACCCCCGGGTGTTAATGCCCTCACTGTCCAACCTAGACGTGGCGTTCATGAATAAATAACAAAATGTGATCGAAGGCGCTCCCTGTCTGTCTTGGAAATTGTCTAAGTCTTAACAACAACATCAATATAATATTTAATTAAACTGATCTATCACCAAAAACTGAATTATTAAATGCCACTTAATGATATCTGCAATGATTTCACTGCTCTACCACTGATATGCTATGATGTGGCATTTATAACGTGCCTGTACACAAGTGTTTCTAGGCGCGACAAGACAAGGAGGGGGAAACAGAGGGAGGACAAAACAACAATCCTACTAGGCCTTGTGTCATTCAGATTGCGCACGCGCCGGGAAGTGGAAGGGGAGAAGTGCCATTGGGGGCTGGGGGTAGTCCAGGTAACGCAAAAAGTCCAGCCAGTGGGTGGCTTAGTGCAGATAAATTAAAAAAGTGCAACCAATGGGTGGCTCATAAGTGCAGAGAGAGGAGACTGTAGGGTTGCAGATAAACACCACAAGTGCTGGGGGCGCCAGGAGGCAGTGCAAAGTGCAACTGGACATGCAGGAGCCTGAACACAAGTTCAGAGGGTATCTAGGTGATCAGTGCATGGAGCTGTAGGGACATCAGCAGGGGAGAAGAAGAGAGAAAGCGGAAGCAGAGAGGAAAGTCTTGAGTTGCTTCCGGAACCAGAGATCGATCGCCTCAAGTTTCAGAGAGGCTGGGAGGCTGTTCCAGCGGGAGGCCCGAGCCGAAGAAAGAGACCTGCCCCCCAACTCTATGCTTGGAAAAGCGACTGACCCTCAAAGTTTTGGAGGTGGATGGGCAAAGAGCTCGAGAAGGGAGATGTTTAGGAAGAGAGAGTTGGAGGTAGTATACTACCAGGCCCCAGAAAGCCTTGTGGACAATGTACAGGGTCTTGAACGTGATCCTTGCCACCACTGGGAGCCAATGAAGAGATTTCAGTGTGGAGAGATAAGATCCATGGGCTTGAGGACAAGGACAAGTCTCATAGTCCTGTTCTGGATAAATTGTAGAGGTCAGAGAGTAGAGGCAGGAAGATTTAGAAAGAGGCTGTTGCAGTAGTCCAGCCTAGAGAGGACCAGAGCTCTGGAGACAGTGAGCTTCTAGGGGATAGTGAGGAAAGGAAGAATACCTCTGCGGAGGTGCAACTGATAGTTTGACTTCTTAGAGATGTCAAGATGTGAGAAGAGAAGGAGAGGGTGGAGTCGAACATGACCCCAAGGTTCTTAGGCTAAACAGGTAGACCAGAGTGGGTGGCCAGAGAGAGAGAGGAAAGGAGGGAGCTGGTGTTTCCGATGCAGAGGATCTCAGTCTTACTGGCATTAAGGCAGCGATCATTGGCAGCACACCATTCCTGAATTGCTCTAACAAAATCTGGAATGAGAGAAGGAGAAGAGGCGGCCGAAGGGAGCCTGAAAGAGAGCTGGCTGTCATCCGCATGACAGTGAAAGTTGGAGCAGAAAGCAGCGATGCGGTGGGCAAGAGGTGCAAGGTGTTGGTTGAACAGCAAGGGAGAAAGGTTAGATCCCTGGGGAACACCACAAGTAGAGAGAGATTTAGAAGAGAGGAAAGACCCCAGTTAGACCTGAGAGGGTCAGTCAGTGAGAAAGGAGGTCAGCCAGGCCAAGGACTGATCAGTGATACCCATGTTATCACGGAGGCCATTGAGCAGGATGGCATGGTTGATCGTATCAAAAGCAGAAGAAAGTTCGAGGAGAATGAGGAAAGAAAGAAGGTTGGAATCATGGTTAGAGAGCAGGTCTTCACAGGTGTTCAGGAGAGCAGTTTCCATGCTTCTGGCAGCTCTGAAGCCAGACTGGTGGTCATGGAAACAACCAACAGATTCAGCGTGCAGATTAAGCTGGGAGATGGGCAGCTTTTCCAAGAGTTTGCCCAAGAAAGGAGTGATGGAGATCAGGCGATAGTTAGCCGTAGAGGAAGGATCAGCAGAGGGCTTCTTTAGGAGGTGGTGCACAAGGGAGTGCTTAAGGGGAGAGGGGAAGGTTCCAGTGGCAAAGGATTGATTGCAGAAATCGGCCAAGGCTGGAGCAAGGGTGTTGATGTGGTCCTTGATGGTTTTGGATGAATAGGGGAGAACCTGTTTTGATGAGACTTTCATAGATCGGACTTGTCTAGAAACATTGTCTGGGCTGAACAAGGGAAATTAATAGAAGGGAGGAGGAGAGACAACCACGGGCGGGCCAGGAGTGGAGGAGGAGGAAGACGAGGAAGAGAGTGTGGACAGTATGTAATGAGTTTTAGTGATGAAATGAGGAGCCAACGCCATACAGAGGGCCTGGGAGGGAACAGGAGAGCTAGAGACTGCAGCAGGATTGGACAGGTCCTTGCCAATTTTGAAGAGTTCGGCCGAGTTGTTAGATGCAGCAGAGATGCAGACTTGGATGTGGGTTCTCTTCTTGGTGAGGACAGAGAGTCTGTATTTCCTTTGGAGCAGGCGGCACGCCAGTTTGTTAGAGGGTGCACCTGATGCCCTTCACTTCCTCTCAGCCACCCTGCACTTGTGTTTGAGGGTGTCATTCCAAGAGTTACACTTGGATTTGGGCTTCAAGCAGATCCTCATGTCAGGGGCAAGAACATCAAGAGTGTTAGAGATAGAAAGATGAAGGTTAGATAGGGCTGTGTCACGGTGTGAGTCAGCCAAAGGTTCAGGAGAAGAGAAAGTTGCGGCAAAAGCCTCAGCTGACACACGCTTCATGGGTGGGATGACTGTGAAGGTAGGTGGCAGTGCTGGAGTCGGCTTGGCCTGTGGGCTAGAGAGAGAGAGGTGGGAGGAAAGAAGAAATTGATCACTCCATGAGAGGTGTGATGAGAGGGTTGGAGAGTGGGAGGCAGTGGCGTAACATGAAATGTGGGGGCCCCCATGCGAGACCTCCCAATGGGGGCCCCCCAAGCTCCGCCACAACATAGTTTTCCCCACCCATCAATTTAGACCATGCCCACCACCATATGCCCCACCCATACGAATTTGCTCCACTCGTATATTTATGCTCCACTCATAACCATTCGTCCCACTCATACCTTGACGAGAGTCTGGACTCAAGTACATTGTTCTCACTTTTATTTCCTAAACATTGCTACCAATTAATGTACAGTGTATTGAATCTAATACATAGCACAGTCAGAATATAATGCAATACTTATGCTATCCTACGACACATACAAACTAAGCAAATATACATAAAGAAGTGATAAACATAACAAGCCCCAAATCAGAGTATAGTCATCTAAGCCAAATATTATGAAATATATGCTTCTGCTTATCAGTAACACAATATAGTCATTATCCCAAATCAAGTATTGGAAATTTAGAATTGCAGGTTTCCAAAAATAAGACAGTCTTAATGACATATGTAAATTCACATATAAATACAAAGAAAAGGCATGTGTGCATGCCAATAGACAGCGCATAAACATCAATGGGAAACAAAAAAGGCAATTGAGCAGGGTAAAGAAAGAGCAAAATGTTCTCACCAGCTAGACAGTGTGACAGTGCATCGATTTAGTGAATTAAGTCCCTTCAATTAAAAGTGGTCAGAAATAAAAATGATTACATCCATAATAAGGCTGCAGAGCAAATGCAGAGCTTGGCAATTGGGCCATCATGGAAGCATTGGGAATTCACTTCAGTAGCTCATGTATAGAGGAAGCATTGGTAAAGCCGATAAACCTTGTTTTGCAAAGGTAAAGGATAACCTTTTTTATTCTTTTGGACTTTATAAAAAAAGGGCCTCTACATTAACACAACATGGCCAATTCCCTTGGCAAATATGTAAATGTGAGCCCCCATTTTTATTTTTCACTGTTAGGTGGTGCCAAAGCAGTGCTCCTGCCTGGGGGAGCAGAATAGAGAGTATGCCCTGACAGCTGCCACCAAGAAGTGCAATGAGCAAGTGAGGGTTGCAGCTCTCTAATAACGACAGCGTCCTGCCCAGTACTCCTGCCTGGGGGAGCGAAGAAAGTGGTGAGGCTCTGACACTCTGCCACCAGTGTCGTCCTGCCTACCACCGATGGCCCAGGCTGATGCAGCCCCAGGTGCGCGTGTCTGCTAGCCCGTGAACTAGGACATCACCTGCTCAACTTTATTGCCAGGAAGGAGGGAAGCTAGGACTGGCCAGGACGGCTGCCTTATCATCTATAACGGTTTCCTCCTGCCTGAAGAATGGGAAGGACAAAACTAACACATGGCCGATCCAAACAGTATAGAGGATGGCAGCTCACACGAGTGCTTGCGCACCCACTAGGGCTAGCGGAGTTATGCCAACAACCCCTGGAAAAAAAGGGGGGCTGTGTGGCTGTCGCCACTCCAGGAAGAGCAAGTGCCTCGACACCTTGCCACCGATGTCACCTGCGTCTTGCTGCCTGCCCCCACTCCTGCCCTGCCAACATCAACTGCTTCCCAGCGATAGGTGTGGTGCTTTAGAAATCAGTTGGATGTGTTCAGCCTGGCGGGTGGACACCCAGACTGGGTTCTGGCTGCGTTAGGCCTGAGGAGACGCCTGTGCAAACAGCTAGCTGGAATGTGCTCAGCTAGCTGTGTTTTATTAGGGTGATGGGGAGTTTGTGGGGTCGTGTTTGTATGTGAACAGCTAGGCCGAATTATCAGGGGTATAGCTGTGTTCTGGTTGAATGATGGTGTATAGATGAAGATAAAATGTCATAATCATAATTTTTATATTTGTATCTGTACTTGATTCATTCTCCTGAATGGTATGTGTGTATTCGTGGGGTGCCATTGGGTGTCCTGGGATGCATTTGAATTCATGAAATCTCTACAAGAGGGCTGTTTGGCATGGCTACCAAGTGGACCCATTTCATACGTGAGCCACTGCCAGCTCTGATTATTTAGCCCCCAACACTTTGCATGCTGGGACTTGTGGTTCCATAATGACAGTAAGAAGTGTGAAACTGCAAAGACCAGCATGTGAAGTGCTGTTGGCAGGCTGAAGGAGTCGCATATCATGGTGTCTGTTGGCAGCTGTGGCATCTTCTGGAGCCCGAGGGCATTTGCTCTACCTACCGTCCCAGGTGTAGTGTACTTGCCAAGGCCTACAGTCCTAAAACATTGGCGCGTTGGCAGGTTGCCTTCTTGCCAATGAATGCAGTATTTATAGATCGACCCATGTACATACATATGTGTCACTAAAGTGCACGTGGCCATGTGGAGTTCATGGATCCATTCAGATCGCTTGATCTTTTATGAGTTGCCAATGTACACGTTCTTGTGCATTAACATTAAAGTCAACACGTGCTCCTCCAATTAGGGAATTAAGCCCTAGGCCTTTCATGCCAGGGAGGAGGTCACCAGGCTCGGCGTGTGTGGCCTCGCAAAGATTGGATTACATTTATGACAAAGTCCATTCTTTAATCGGAAAAAGGAAATCAGCCCTCACCTCCATTGAACACCCCCTGGCCTAGAAATGAACTGTCGTGCTGGAACGATGGCTACTCATTTCTGCCACAATGCAGTGCACATTGGCGTTCGATGGCAGGACAGTGAGCAGTCTCCAGTCCTCAATGCTCCCACACAATATCAAATGTGCAGCATGGTGCGGCGGCAGAAGCCAGCTCTCTTGGCAGTCACTTGTCACTTTTCTGAGCACATTTCAGTGGGATATGGGATAGGAATTCCTAGGCTGACGGGCAGGAGTAACTAAGGCTGTCAAGTAAACACCTCAGCCAAGGAATGTCCCCCATTAGCTGAGCTCCTGGTGGCACCAATATTGCACCAGGGATGACATTCCACCTCCTTGCTGCCCCGCTGCTTCCCCAGGTTCAGTTGAATGTCAACTCAGCGTCCACAAAGTAGGAATTACCAGAGGGCATGACGCTCCTTAGGTCCTGCTGAACCCTAGCAAGAGGGATTTTGGACTGCGTCACTCGGGCTGCCATGCAGCTAGGTAAACCCAATGGATGGCACGAAAAGCACCTCCGACAATGACAGATGAGGGGCTGCAAACTCGGGGCCAGTGTTTTCTACATAATCACATGGAGGGGGATACTGAACAGGCAGGTGCACCCCGCAAGTCTGACTGATTATATCTTCCAGGTAAACCCTGGAATTCTTTTAAGTGCATTTCCAAAGTCAGAATAAAATCTGTGCACATAAAGTAAGCATGGACTGGCTGGCCCCTGTCAGACAAAGCAACAACCCTCTCAGGGCAAGTAGTCCATGGGCCGAATGCGACCCTAGTTAAAAATAACTTACCTTGACGTGAAGTCCCGACTTCTGAACTGGTCTGCAGCCTTAATCAGATTCCCACCAGTCCCGACGGCTGCCGGATCACTCCCTCCGTCTCACTCCTCTATAACAGACGGTCTGTCACAAGGTGTCAGTGCCCCTCCGGTCGTGGTCACGGTGTCAGAGTGCAAGCTCGTGCAGTTGAGGCAGGAGGGCAGGGCTTGCAATAGCTCGTCAATGTGCAAGGCAAGCTGCGTGCCTGCCTGATGGTGAGTAGTGTTCACCATTGACCTGCCCAGGCAGTGGCCCACTGCTGTGCAGTGCGGAGTCAGACGGAAGAGTGCTCTGCCTCAAGACAGATAGTGGCAGCATCCCGACAGCCCATAACGACTCAGCTGAGATGGCCACAGAGACTCAGCCTGGGTTATTATGGTGCCATGGGCGGCTCTGACTGTGAGAGAGCAGTGATGTGCTGGGAGCAGCTGTGTGGCCCCCCTCAATGACAAAGGCGTGGGACCCCCCCGCACCACAGGGTCTGCGGGGGCCCCTGTTACGCCACTGGTGGGAGGTCTGAGGAGATCAGAACATCATGGTTGTGCCTTGCAGAGTGAGTCGGGCCAGAGGGAAGAATAGAGAAAGAGACAGTCGCAGAGGTTGCAAAAGAGTCCTGTAGAAGGGCAGGTAGCATCCAGGTGGATGTTGAGGTCTCAGAGGAGAAGTTGAGAGGTATGCCCACTCAGAGAGGAAGGGGCGACCTGGCCAGGTTGCCTGTAGATAGTGGCCACAGTGAGAGTAAGGCCAGGAGAGAGAGAGAGCCTGCAGACGAGGCATTCAAAGGAAGAGTATTGCTGCATAGGAATGATAGTAGCAGGAATCCACTCTGGGAAGATCAAGGCAACACCCTGCCTGGGATGGTTGGTTCTGGGTTGGGAGAGGATCCTGTAGCCATCAGGCAGGAGAGTGTCAATGCACTTTACAGAGATGGACATGAACCAAGTCTCGGTCAGATTGAGTACATCCAAATCGAGTTCTTCCAGGAGATGGCAGATGTCAGCTGAGTGAGAGTTGAGGGTAGCAATGTGGAGCAGGATGCCCCCTTTGAAAGACTTCTGTGGACGTGGACAGGTCAGAGGTACACCCCGTGAAAGTGTTGCAGGTGCCTAAGGATGGGCAGAGGAGGTAGGAGGAGAAGGCAAGGTAGCCAGGGAGGAGGAGGTGGGTGCCAGAGGGGTGGTAGAGGAAGGAGGCAACAGGGTGGCCGGAGAAGCAGCAGAGGCAGCGTAGAGGTGGCAGAGGATGGAGGTGGCAGAGACACCAGAGAGGGGAGTGAGGGGACAGTAGGAGAAGAAAGGAAGTTGAAAAGTCACGGGAAGCATCTATCCAAAAGGAGGAGGTTGGCATGAGGGACGTGGACCAAGATGGTGCCATTTAGGTAGACATTAATGATGGTCTTGGAGGAGTGGAAGGGGGCCAGGAGGGCCTCCCACCAGGTGCCACCATTAATGGGTGAGAGGAAAAGGGAGTGAGAACAGGGACCATATGGCATGTCCATAGGCCTGGAGAGGGAATGACAAAGAGGATGTCAGTAAGGGTCTGTTCGGAGGAAGCACTGGTGTAGGTATCAGCGATAGTGAGGTCTAGGTTGGAGACCAGGATGTCCCTTTTGAGCTTTTTCCTGCCAGAACTAGTGAGAGGGATAGGATAGTCAATATAGGTGAGATAGAGAGCACCATAGAGAGCACCATAGAGGGTACAGAGAGGAAGAGGGGGTAGAAGATATGGCGAGCCCGAGCAGGGAGGGGGGATAGCGCTGAGAAGCAGGCAGGCAGGGGGGGAAACACTAGGGGGGACACAAGGAGGAGGGGCACACAGAGGACAGAACAGCGGAACAGAAAATCAGATGCAATACATAGACAAAAGTCTATCACCAAAGGAACCTAGAAGTAAAGAATGAACACAGCAGGGATGCAGGCAGTACAATGTAAGCAAACAACCCTGGAGGACAAAACGTCAACAGTACACAAAAGATCAGTGGAGGGAGCTAAGAAAGAGGGGGAGGGAAAGGGCCTGCAGGGGATGCAGGGAGCTCAGCAACTAAGAGAAGGAGGGGTGGCACGGCCGAGTAGAGGGAGATCGCACACAGCCTAAGTTGTGAGGGGGCAAATGTGACCTAAAATGCATTGGGGTGCATGTGGCCAAAGTAAGAGAGGCGCACATGGCCTAGAGTTGCGAGGGAGATCATGCAGTCTAAGTTGCGAAGGAGTGAACGCAACCAAAAGTAAGAGGGGGCACACCCGGCCTAGAGTTGCGAGGGAGCGCACACAGCCTAAGATGCAAGAGAGTGCACACGACCTACGATGCAAGGGAGCACATGCGGTCTACAGTTACGAGGGAGAGCACTGGGGTGCAATGGAGCGCAAGTAAGCATGGGGTTGGGGGTGCAAGAACAGGTTGTGGGGGAAAAAACAAAGCATGTGCAAGAGTGAGAAGAGGGCACCAGATCAGGGGGGTTGCATGGAGTGTAGCAAGCGAACTCTCACTGCACCTTATTACCTGGCAGTCGCAGACAGGAGGGTGAGGTCGTCCGCACTCACTGTCAACCCCACTAGCCCAGAGTCACCAAACACCTGCGTCGCTCAACACAGTAGCCTTGTCCTGTGAGAGCTTTGCCGCAGAGAGTCCATACCTCGGTTCTTATAGGCACGGAAGCGTGGACATAGCAAAACGTGCTATGTATAGTCAGCAGCGTCTCCTGCGCATCTGCGTCACTCAACACCATGGCCTTGTCCTGACAAACGACCTTGCCAACTCCATTAGCCGCCCCACCACCCACAGTGTGAACTACCTTAATTTCTTGATATTTCACTATTCAAATAAAGAATATTTAGAATGTATAATAGGAGCCTCCATGACATGCGTTAGAATTTGGGCCTGGTTCAAATATAGTCAGGATTGCTTATATGCAAAGGTCTGGGAGCCACCTCCCTCTACTGAGAACGAACACAGCCAAATAACTTAATCTCTGGGTAGGTTCCCACTCAAGTGTGGCTAAAAACATGTTTTAGCTCACATTTTAGGTCGGATTGCTATTGCAATTGCTTTGCACAGATAGGTTGGCCAATTTCCAGGCAGGTTTGTCCTGGTAAAAGCTACGCAGAACATATGTGAGATTGCACCAGCATTGGCAGTTTTTTAGAGGCATGAGGCTTGTCATGAAATCTTTTGCTTTGGTGATTGGGCAGTCCAGGTTATGGAGAATTCCCTTATTCTAATGAGTGATTTACCGGTTGGTATTGTCTTGATTTCATGCATTTCCAGATTTCAACAAATAACATGATAACCCATAGACGAGGCCACAAGGATGGCAGAGAGGGACTGCACGTGAACCTCAAAATGGTAGGTGACAACGCCTTACCCTAGGGTGCTCCACAGGATCATGATAGGCAAGCAAAGAATGATCTTCCTGAATAGTGTTGAACGTCTCTTGGTTCACCTGGACACCACAGCTGCCGAGCACAATCTGTTCAAGAGGGTCTCTGGTTTGCGGTGTCAAATAATGCTGAGAGATCCAACAAAATGAACACTAGACATCTTATGCATTGCTTTTGTCCGTAATGGCCGCCTGTTCTGTCCCTGTGTCATGGCCAAGAGAGGTCTGGACTGAACAACAAAACAAATTGTGTGCCTCTATATCCAACTATCCTTAGAATTAACAAAAAAATATCATTGGGGATTTTGTTTGGCAAAAAAAGGTTGCTACTGGGCTACCGACCCAGGGATATTGTGTTGTAATGTTGTTATCTATTTTATTACAAGTTTATGCAAAACGCTACACAAACAGTTATCTGGATATAGTCCGAAAAAGAATAATTCTACAGTCTAATCAGTAACAGATGAAGATGATATCTTAAGACCAAATTGTCTGATAAAAATATTATAATAAAAGGACCTTAATTCCTTGGCTACAATCCAGTTGCCTGTCTCCAGGGAGACTTCCATTTTCTTTCACAAATGTTCTCTTTAGAAATCATATTTTACTTCTGATCAAGCTCAGGTAGGTTTTGACAAATTTGTTGGGGGAGAGTCACTATAATGACAACTCCCTCCTTTTGTCTCCATCAAAGAAGTTACGCAGAATGTCAAAAAGAAAGTGGATACGAATTTGAATGCAATAAAGTCCAAGGGCATGGAAGCTGAGAATGCGCGTTTGAATATTCACCTGGGAAATCTGTACTGGGCTGCATGTCTCGCTTGCTCTAAACCTTTTGTTGCTGAAAGAAATTGGTCTGGAATAAGCACAGATTGCTTTCCACCATAATATTCTGAAAGACGGCTTTAAGAGTGGGCTGCCTCCAGTTCCTCTGCCGTGCGACCTTGCTTGCTCCGTTGGGAATCACACCTTTTAGAGGGGCGGACAAATTATTGAACGGAGAAGCACTCAAGATGCCCTCAGAGATCACAATCTTTTTTTCTGATCCTCCCCACAGCCTTTCATCCTCACAGGTAGATGGAGAGGTGTATTCTAATCCCATGCAGATGTTAAAAGGGAAGGGCCCAATATCCAAAAAGAAGAGAGAGAGAGAGAGAGAGAGACAGAGGGAGGAGGAGGGTGTGTGGATCCGTTCACCATGGTGGCCCGAGGGGGAATTTCTTGTGGGACTTTCAATTCACCCACTTGTGAGAAGGCAATTATGAAAATGGTAGTTCTTCCTTAATTACGTTTTTCACTCTTGTGTCTTTAGGCAATGGCCTGCTTCTGCAAATTCACATACAATATGCACCTTGCAGTATCTGTTTAGAGCCATTCAGAAAGATACGGCGCATTTGATGTGCAGACATTTAAGGACAAATATTAATCCCTAGCCCTGTGGCACCACAGCAAGTTGGAGATCCAGTGGCTTTGGACCCATGCCGTTTTCCTCTCCAACTCCCTGCAGCCAAATCCCCAAAGTGGTTTGTGGGGCCAATTAACCTTATTTTACTTGATGAATCAGGTCATGTTGCCATTAAAGGCTGCAGAAGTTGCTCTGCCCCCATAGCATTTCCCATTAGGGATGGAGTAGTGGATTACGAGGCCAAGCAGGCATTGCATACAAAATCGCTCTGTGATAAACTGCAACACATAATAGACTGGCCAGGCAATTGACCTAAGTGTCCACAAGGACTCTGAACATTACCATCACACTACAACATGACCATGGGGGTCATTACGAGGTTGAAGATAATGGAAAAACGATGCCGATAAGGCATTACCGGCATCGCATACCACTCTGGGCTATTCCGACTCAACAAGCCGGTATTAGCACCACCGCTGATACCGTGCTCCCCTATACCGGCTTGCGCACGGGCACACAGCCATTTGGCCCGGCATTAGAGGGATGGCACAACATGAGGACGTCACAAGTCAGGCAGACATGCAAATACCGGCATCATGAAGGCGGTAATGAGGCGTACTGGGATGTCGGCAATACCGGCATTGTGAACCACCCGCAAAGAGAACAGGTGGTGGCAATGGAGTCTGGTCCAGCGCAAAAGGAGCACACCCACACACCACACCCCTCACCACACCAAAATGATTCCACTTGTAGTAGCAATACTGGGGCTGGAAGACATGCTTGCATTGCTACACAAGCAACAACAGGTACCACAGAGGAGACGCAGGAGGAGAAGGAGGGTGAGACAGGCCCAGCAAGCCCCACCAGTGCAGCCAGTGGTACCAGGCAGGCAGCCCCCAATCGCTTGCATCAGAGCCAGTCCATTCAACCTAACCCCTGAGCAGATCCACACCCTGTACCGTCTGGACCGGGACACCATCACCACCATTGTGGACATGATACACAACGACATTGTCAGCCTGATTGAAATAAACACCGCCATCCCACCTCTACTGAAGGTAGTGTCTGTGCTCCACTTCCTGGCCACAGGCACCTACCAGCAAGCAGTGGGGCACATGCATTGGTTATAGGTTAAAGGGTCGAAATACAAAGGATCGAATGCCATTTTTTCGAGTCAAAAGGACTGGAAAAAAAGGGTTGAATGCATTTTCTTTTATTATGATATTTTTTTTAGGGAGGGTGCCCCCAACACTTCGTTTTCATAAAAAAACATTTTTTTAACTATATTAAATAAAAAAAAGAAACAAAAAAATGCATTCGAAAAAATTGTTTTTCGATCCTTTTGACTCAAACTTTTTGTCATTCGATCCTTTGTATTCAATCAAATGACTGGACACCACATGCATGGCGTATCACAACCCTTATTTTCTCTCATGCTGAACCAAGTGCTGGATGCCCTCCTCAAGCACACAAGGGACTACATATCCCTACCACGGACTGCCCAGGAGATCTTTGACCCTAAAGTTGGCTTCCATGCACTGGCAGGCATGCCAAATCATATTGGTGCACTTGACTGCACCCATGTGGAATTGGTCGTCTCGCATGCAACAGAGGTGGCGTACCGCAATCGTAAGCTGTATCACTCTATCAATGTACAGATGGTATGTGACTCCAGCAAGATCATCACACATTGTTGTGCCCGATTTCCCGGATCAACTCATGACTCAATCGTCCTGCGGAACTCCATGCTACCACGCTACATGGAGCGACATGCAGGACAATGTGCCTGGCTGCTTGGTAAGTTGCATGACAGGCACATGGCAGTGAAATGGGGGGAGAGATGCACACAGCACCATGCTGTCATTGTTGTGGTGACAGCTCGATGTCCACATCCCAAAACACTGTGCCCCAAAGCATCCCAAACTGAACATGACCACCAATTCCCATAGCAATGAAGTAAGCTGCACACCTATCACAACATGGCAAACTTTAAGCCACCCCACATCCCACAACACGTGCACCACCCATCATCAGACCTCACCCTCCGTAACACAATCCAGAAACATGCTGTGAGTATTCACAATTTAAATGTCTGCAGTAAATCACCACACAGGACAAGCATCCATGAGAGCGCACAAAACAAAACCACCAAGGGAATCCACTGCTTATCACAGGGCCACCACCACAGTAGTGCAGCATGTCACCATGGGAATAATCAGCGCTGAATGCCAAATTATGCAGAGACTACTGCCAACGCTGCCAGTAAGAAAATCATACAGAACACTACACATCACATATATATCACAAACACAGCGGTATGTGTCCACAATGCATGAGCATCATCAAGGCAGTGTACACCGTGTATCATCCTGAAGATGCAGAACACAATAAGGCCATGGGACAGAACACATTGAGGCAAGGAAAAATGTGTGCATACAACCAGGGACATGTGCATGAGACCAACAAATATCTGCAGGCATGTGTGATAAGTACAGCTGTCCATCATGAATCGACTAACACATACCTTATTTTGCTCCCATGCAGGTGATACTGGCTATCCCTTGAAGCCGTGGCTCCTCACCCCTGTCCGAAACCCGCAGAACAGGCACGAGGAAGACTACAATCGCTCCCATACCCGTACCCATGTGGTCATCGAGCAGGCCTCTGGCCTGTTGAAAGCACGTTTTCGCTGCCTTAGCCGGTCGGGTGGGGCACTCCTCTGCAGGCATGAGAAGGTGGCCAGGATCATCATGGCATGTGTCATACTGTACAACATGTGTATCCGATGGAACGTGCCCCTGCCCCCTGACATTGAACTGCAACCACCAGGTGATGAAGAAGGGGATGAAGAAGATGTGGGTGCACATCATTGCGCTGCCGATACACAGGAGGGACATGCTGTGCGCCACTCTGTGATTGCACAATATATCTAATACACATGGGTCAGAGGGTGCCATGAAAGTGGGACAGAGGGTATTGGGTGTGGGAGTACATGTACACTATGCACTGTAGACCAATAAATGACACATATGCAATGAGGAATGTCCACTCAAGTATTTTTTCTGCTACACAACGGGTGTATTAAACTGTTAAATAGTACAAAGTGCTCATACCCTCCACCTCAAACACACCTTCGACCCCCTCCCCCTTCCCCCACAACTCCCCCACACACCCTCCCCCATCCCCCCACAACTCCCCCACACACCCTCTCCCCCACAACTCCCCCATGCACCCTATCCCCTCCCCCTCCCCCAACTCCCCCACACACCCTCTCCCCCTCCCCCTCCCCACACAATTCCCCACACATCCTCTCCCCCTCCCCCAACTCACCTACACACCCTCTCCCCCTCCCCCACAACTCCCCACACACCCTATCCCCTTCCCCCTCCCCCCACAACTCCCCCACACACCCTCTCCCCCTCCCCCTCACCCCACAACTCCCCACACATCCTCTCCCCTCCCCCTCCCCCACAACTCCCTCACACACCCTCTCCCCCTCCTCCTCCCCCCACAACTCCCCCGCACACCCTCTTCCCCCTCCCCCCACAACTACCCCACACATGGTGTCCAAGCAAATGCTGCAGATTACTGCGTCAATTGGCTTTATCAGGCTGCCCCATATACTTCTGTCCACTTCCTGCATCTGGTTGCGGCATGTCCGATCGCCGCAAGGTGCGTGCAGACCTGCGAAGGGGGCTGGTCTGAGTTGAGCTACATGATGATGCCGTGCCCACTTGCTCCTTTCTCGGTGCAGGACGCTCTGCCTCCATGGCATCCGCTATACGGCAAAGGACCTGTGTCAGAGCAGACACCTCCTCGCAGATACATGTGGTACTGGCCTCAATTGCCTGTCTCAGGGACACAGTGTTGGCCCGCCCCTCCTGCCTTGCCTGGGCACCATCGGAAACAAACTGTCTGAACAGGGTTGTCAGCTCCTCCTGGCGCTGCACCGTATGTTATATTTGCTGCACCCCAACCCGGACACCAGTGGAGGTGGCTGCTGCATGTGTCAAATTTGCAAATTCGTGTGGGTCCTCTGTGGGGCTCATGCTCCCTTGACCTGGCTCCCCTCCAGACTGCTCCTGTGTGCTGTCATATATGGAGTACAATGGTGTGACCTGGGGTGATGGCGGGGGACTGGGTGTAGCAGGTATGTCTGATGAGTCATCCTCCACAGGGACACACACCTGGCCTTGGCTCTGTGCATCCTCGTCCGTCTGGGGTGCCATGGCTGCCACCTCCCCAACAGAGCTGTTTTCAGCTGAGAGGGCCCCAATGGCTACTGTCTCCTGTGCAGGCGACACAGATGTTGTGGGGACTGTAGCTGTAGTAGTGGCCCTTAGCCACACCAGTGACGTGTCATCCTCTGGTGCCTTCCCCTTCTCTGCCAGTCGTGACTTGCCTGGCCCTTTTGATGTTGAAGGCCTGTTGCCTTCCTCCCTGCCCCTGGCCCTCTTCCGGGGAGTTGTTGCCTGTGCCGTTGAGAGGGACGGTATCAGTGATGGTTCTACAAGCATCATGCATAAATTGGTATTATTGCTTGTCTACACGTTAGAGGGGAATAAGTATTGGAGTTTACACAATCAGGTTACTTGCTATATGGGTGGAGCATGCAGGCATCCATCAGGGTCACACATGTTTGAGGTGGTGTATGCTGTGTGAAATGCATTTCTGTTGTGGACTGCCTGCAGTGTGACTAATGCCGTTTCCATGTTTGTGGGGTATGTGTCAGGTATGTCATTGGCATGCTGCATGCATGTGGCTGTGTCAGTGCTGAGGACGGCATGTAGGCAGGGATGTGCCCATGTGTCTGTAATGGCCCATGCATTGCCTCATGGCACGGTCAAATTGGTGGACTATCATCATACTTTGATGAGGTGGCACCATGAGGTGGCACCACGTTCCATCTCCCCCACACCTTCAATCGCCTCAATGCCAATGGTGTTGGCGCAGATTTCCTCCCACCAGCATAGTTTGATTGGGGAACTAGGGCCACCCCCAGTAGCCAGGCCCAGCTCTGGTTGGCCGACATTATGTTTCGGACTCTGAGGCGCAAGTCGTCCCATCTCTTGCGCACGTCCTTCACTGTGCACGGGGTGTTCCCGGCTGCACTCACATTTTGGGCAACAAGTTGCCAGATCTCTTTTTTTTCGATCTGAGCTTCTCTCTCTTGAGGTTGTTGGCAAAGACAACCTCAGGATCTGCTGCCATTGTCTCAGCGAGCATTGTGAGCTCGTCCTCCGTGAAGCACTCTTTTCGCTGCTGGGCTGCGCCTTTTTTAACTGGCTTTGGCATGATGCTGGTGGTGATGATGTATTTCTGCTGTCGCAATGAGGCTCCAGGTCCTGTGTAGTAAGGATGGCAATAGATTGTGTTTTTCAAGATGGCCGCTGTGCCCTTTCCCGTTCCGGTGCGATGACGCTACTTCCGGTTCCGCTAATAGCGGTACCTGCTAATGCAGTATCCATTGATGCTGGCCACGTTATTTAGGGGTGGACAGCGGCGGTAGTGCTGTTTGCCGCTAAGGGGCATTTTTGGGACTTTTGTGGCATGCCGGTACTGTCGATACTGGCATGCCGCTACGCTCATGCACGCGTACTCGTAATAGCCCACTTTTAGCAGCCCCTTTCCTACACAGACACAGTATTTGCTCCATGCTGGTAAAAACGGTTTCTTACCTCTAACCTCGTAATGCCCCCCCATATGTATTTAATCATTGCTTTTTTGATAGGTACGGCTGCAAGGATGTCATATTTGCCCTGTGAATTGGAGAATTGGAATGCATTGGCACAGCACCAGGACTTACTAGGTGCCAGGTCTGTGACTCAGTGGACTAATGCATCCACTACAGATACCTATGTTTGACCTTAGGTTCAAAACCCAGCAAGTCCACTTAGCGCGTCATCCTTTTGAGGTCGATAAAATGATTACCAATTAGTTGGGTCATAATAAACATGTGTTATCTGTCAATAGCGCCAAGATGCCCCTCTGGAGGTGAACGTGCACTCTACAAATACACCTATTATGTTATGAGCGTGCATATGAATGGTATTTTCATGCTACAGCCCTGTTCCTTTCCTGTATATTTCTTTTCAAATTCCTGCCCGATTAACATGGTACCAGCATGCCACTGGAGTGCCAAGTAAACATTATTTTATTCCTGATAATTGTCTATACCCCCACATGTACCACCCACTTGGGAGCCCATGTTCTTGTTGCATCGAAAGCTCTTTCATCCCAGTCCAAGATCCTAGAAAAGCTATCCTGTGGACCCACACCAGTTTTCACTGTGGAAAGGGTACTCAAGCTGATTTCATAACATTATCAACACAGACAAACATTGACCGTGATAAAGACCATCACCACCGGATCCAGGTGGACTTGAAATGTTGGACTGACACAGAGCCTAACCCTAAAAGCTGAAGTCCACCTTCAAACAGCCGACAGCAATCGAAAGGATCCACGGTGCAAGGAAGCATACACACTATTCTCTGCTTTTGGCCAAAACTAATATTCTTTCCACAATGTTTTAGGCGTTTGCCACAGCTCTTTACTGAGGGGAGGGAGTGTTTAAATAACGTAGTGTTGATGGACAGACCGTCACAGAGACACAAGGTAAATGAAATGCCCCCTTGACATTGACTCCTTTGCTGAAGAGGTTCAACATTCAGTACATCTTCAGCACGTTCCAATGTGTCTATTGTGATGAAATAATAAGTAATCCACAGGAGTACAGGAGTACAGGGCTGTGGAGTGGCTTTTCCGCCTACCCGACCCTACAGTACTACAAACCAACAGTGATCCAATCATAAAGATGAAACAGGACAGTCAAGAGCTATACCTTCCTCACCTTTCATGTCAATGTGGGGCTAGGGCAGGCTATAATCTTACAAGGTGTTAATAGTAGCAATCAGAACAGCAATAGTACAAAGACCCGAAAACAATAAAATGTCCCCTTAAAGTTCTATAAAAATATATCTACTTTAAAGAGAAAACACAGAAAATACAGAACATACATGTGGTAGCACTCTGGGTAATAGGCAAGAAATTGCAACAATTTCACTTGAAAAAGGATGTTTTTGAAAAAGGTGCACAAGGGTGGCTTGTCAGTCACTATCATCACAAAAGGAGACCTGGGGTTCTGGACCTCTTAATAATCCCTTATTCTGTTCTTGCGGGGTTTGACCGTATCCAACTGTGCCTCTCAGTGCTGTTGTTGTGGGGTCAAACTTGATTAGAGTGTGGAGGGTCGCGTTGATCCAGGCATCGAGTCCGGTTCGAAACAGAGCTCTTTGTGGTTCTATGCAGTACAGAACAGTGCATTTGGAGGAGTTAATCGGGGTTGGTTTGACAATTGAGCTGTTTCAAAATGGTGGTTACTGCTGGGTCTAGTCAAGGAGTAACACAATGCTACTAGTGGTTGGAGTCGATGTTTAATGTGAAGGTCCTGATGTTCAATGCATTGTTAAAAAACACAGTGATTCAAATGCTCCTGCAGCAATGATCTGTGGCTGTTGTGAAGCGGTGTCAAGCTGGTACGATTGATGCAAGCAGAGGTTTGAAGTTTGAAGAGAGTGCCAAAGGCAGCACTGTGGGTCCTATGTGGTTTGAAGGCTCGGAACACGGTTGAATAGGTTCAAAGTAGGTTCGAAGAGGCAGAAACCAGAGTTTAGCTACTTTTGGCTTCTCGGGGGGCTGGGTGTCACACTCTAGAGGCCCTAGGACATGTTGAGACCTTATTACTCTTCACTCTCAGTCCATGGAGCTTGTCTGACACCTGTAGAAGTCCTTCATGGCAAGTGAGGAGCCTGGTTCCAGCGCACCTGGTCGAGTGACAGGCCTTGTTCCAAACAACAATAAACCCCAGTGCTCACTGGGGATGTTAGTGGATGGGTTTTCTCTGAATTGAACACACCAGTCTTCACATCTGGCAGAGGGCTCTGGAATGGAGTGCACTCCCTACAGGGTCCAATGAATAATTCTTGTCAGAATTCCAAAATGAATCAGAGAAGGACCGGTAGACCCCTTCCTTATAAAGGTAAAAGGGCACAGGGATTGGACAAGAGCAAGCCTGCTTCAACGGGTCCAATCCCTGTCGCTATGACAAGTGAGCTTTGCCTTCTAGCATCATGCACCAAGTGCTTTTGTTCCACAAAAAGTAGAGATGAAAGGATGCAAGGAGAGTACCTCAACAAAACAAGATGGTGGAAACCTCCTCAGTTTCCCACTGCCTTGTCTGGCTTCTCTAAACCCACCCCTTCCCAGGTCTGCAGCTTCAAAGGCCCTTTGGTATGCAACACGCTGGTGTGTGGGTGTCCTTTGCTATGTGTGTGGCTTTTTGAAGTATGGTTCCCAGGAGATCTCTTGGTTAGAGCTCCTGGGCTTGGGAGGAGGTGCACCCTTTCTCTAAGTGAATCAAAAGAGGACAGCAACCTGTCTATTGTCTCACGTGTTGCAATAGAGACAGGCAGGCTAGCCATGCCATGAATCAACATAGACTTTCCTTACCTGACTTGGCTCACAGATTTGTCTTTAGTATGATACCAATTTGATGTGACTAAAATAATTGTGTGCACTATCAGTCACCACACCTAACCCAGGTAAGGCTTAGTCTTAGAGAATACCCTGCCACCAGATGGATAGGGCCACAATTATGATGTTTTGGATCAAATGTGCGCAGTTATATGCAACCCCTGTCTCTGCAGCAGTTATATGCAACCCCTTCACAGCAGCTGCCAAAAAGGGCACATGTGACCGTTGACCTTTGATCTTGATCTGTGCCACTGGAGAGCACGTGCTGCAAATGTCAAGAAACTGAGGCAGCAGGACACACGTGTGCACTATGCTATTGGAATGGAGCATTAGGAAAGGGAGCTCTGATTAGCAGACCACTCTTTCTGAAAAGGATTACCTGCATCATTTTATTTATTTCAAGCACTGGCTATTTCACCCTCTCCATATGGCAATCCATCGCAACTTTCAGTACAACCGCAAGGAGCCCTGTCTTCCATTTCCATGGCTAGCCATGCAGGCCAAGGAGTGGGAAATTGCAAGGCAATGACTGTGAGTTGAGTGGTGTTAGTGTGTAGGAGTGACTGAGGGGGCAACAGGGCAAGGGCAGCAGGAGACCACTGGTTGGGTAGGAGGGCAGAGAGAGCGTGATAGGCAGGACGCTGTGCCAGGCCGGAGCGTCGTTGTCGAGCATTGAAGAGCTTGCTCAGAGCCTGGGTTTCGATCGTTAGATTCAGCCCAGGTTCTGAGCATCCCGTCTGGCTGCCTCACCCAGAAACGTTGCTAATATAAAACATACCACTGCCATTTAATGACTGTAATACCATGCTATACTGTCCCCTGACCCACTATACTCTGGTCCGAGATCTTGGTCTAGACTTCTCAACATCTGTTAACAATTGGTGAGTCCAGGGTTAGCAAACGTTGCTTGCCTATTTTGTGCACAATACCACTTTTCTAGCATAACAGTGTGCTATGCCATGCTTATGTTCTGCTGGCTGTGGTATGAGTTGAGACACATGTTAACATCAGAATGTGGACATGCAGCTCCGCTCCAGTAGCACCTTGAGGGGTACCAACAACATACTGAATCCTGGGACTGTACGCTAAAATCCTTGGAAACCTGTCCTCTCCCAGCCTTTCACCACCCGTTTTCTGCATTCTGTTGTCCCGGGTCTTTGCCTTATTTTACTGGCCTCTGCGTCTCCCAGTCCCTGCATGGACCTTGATTTACCTGGCACTGGAACCACTACTTGGCACATTGCATAGGCTCTGTAGTGTGTTGCCTTTTGGAAGATTTTAGAACAAGCGTTGTCACTGACATGTCCTGTTACTGCACTCAGGCCTTCTCAGGAGGCTCAGGGGCTTTTTTTGTTACAGAATTAGCAGCCAAGCTGACATATTCTCTACTGAGGACAGAAAGGTATAATAGCTGGCTCTAGACGGTGTGACAGAACTCAGGAGGCCTCAGTCAACTTTTTGCTCTACTATATTCTAGAAGAATATCCGTGTTGGCATGTCTGTCTGATCGTGCACACAAGGATCTTCCAGCCCAAGATGCCAGGCAATTCACTGCTGAGCAAGGGTACCAAAAGCAAGCCTGCCCATGTGTTTCTGCCTCGTTGGCCATAATCAGTGCAGTGCAGCGGTCTCTCTAGGAGCAACGTTTCCACCACTTAATGCGGGTGAAATCCCAAACAATTAAATACTATCCAGAAATCTGAGTGATGCCCTCCTGAGAAAGAACAAATACTAAATATCCTGTTCTCTGGGCCATAACCCACCCAGAAGGACTGCCATCATGTGTTTACCATTTGTTGTATACCGCAACAAGGACATCTTTTTTGTATGAGCCTGACTCTCCCAACAGGGCTGTCCAGCTTGAAATATTATGCACATCTCCTCGGAGCAAGAGCATCAAAAGCAACCGTAGAGCAGGTTTTTCGCTTCTCTCTAGGACTGGACTGCTACGCAAATGGCTAGTCCCTGGTCAGGCACATGAGAGCTATAATGTGGTCGAGGTATCGCAAGCTCAGCCTCTGCCCTTAGTTCCTGTACCTTCTGACGCTGCTGGCATATTGTGATACAGACTTGCAGTCATGTGCTAGGGTGATGGAAAGACAATCACACATAGTTTGTACCGGAAATTAAAGAAGCGTGATGTCATGCGATCATCTGCAGGCGCTTTATTATCTGATCTTAACCCGAGCCGTGATACGAATGCGGATATATCAGCAAGCCGTGCTTCATGCTTTGCAGCGTTGACATTTAAGTCCAAATGTCAAGAGGCACCTCCAATTTCAGGCATCCGCCAGTCGTTTCAAATAAAAATTAGAACTGCAATGAATAGTTTCATAGAGGGTTTTTAGTTTTTAGTTTTTAGTTTCACTATCTCTGCTCCCTAGTCTCTAATGGCCAGTCTTTGAACATTCGGAGCGATACCAACTCATCCTCTGCAGCAAACACAGGGTGCCCCTTTTCTCGCTGAAAAGAGACTGCCACATTGGAGAGGGTGCAGGGAGAGATGGAGTTTTCAGAGTTACAATGCGCCTTCCGAGCTTGGAGAAGGGGTGTGGCCTTCCAGTTCATGCAGAGTGCCCCTTTTGGCTGAAGCCTCATTTGCATATTCGTTTTCACTTTCTATAATGCCACAACGAGCTGATCAGATGTAAACTGGAGATTTGCCCACATCAAAGATTGATTAAAAACCTTCTAGCCATGACTCTTTGGGGTAGCATAAGTCATCCTAGGTTCAACGGTTATGCCCAGACATGGGCACTAACCTTTCTGTGCTAATACTGTCAAGCTATTCTGCACTCATGATGCCCAATAATGTTGCTTGTGATCTTGTGCAGAAGGGATGTGACATAGTAGTGCAGGCTGAACTCAAGTTAGTTTTTGGGGTGGCACCAAGCCTGATTTGTATATTCCACCCCACATCCAGTAATGGTGTAGCAGGCTGAAAAAACAATGGTTGAAGGGTTCCCCTAGTAGTTCTGAGTGATTAAACAAATGTCCATTAGTCAATCTTCAGTGCTGCTTCTAGGTCTCCCAGCCTCACTGTGCCACATGTTTCTGTCAGTACTTGTAGAGTTAGGTGCTGTTTTATGTAATTTAGAGCAGATGCCTGTGACTCCACCCTCTGCAGATTCATTTACAGACACAAACAGATCTCCCTTTTCACCAGTACTCTTCAATATCTACCTCTGACATCTCCTGGGGGTCCTAGATCTCTGCAAAATATTCTATCACACCTGCACCGATGTTGCTCAACACTCCCTACACGTCACAATCATCAACATAATTATAATCTCTTGAAACATGCCTGACTACCATTGATTCTAGGGGTGTCACGGTATTAGTTTTATGACGGTACGATAACCTTCTTGCCAAATGACGGTTTATCATGGTTATCGCGGTATAGCAGGTGGAGTTAACCAATCTTAACAAATATTTTCTAAAAGGTCATAAATTGTCAGATTTATCATCACAAACAAAACCAGGCACCCATTGCCAGAACTGGGCTTTTCAACATACTTTTTCCACTGAAATGCCACCCCTTGCTGCCACCAAACACAAACACACGTGTGGAGAGGAGCAGGGGGAGGAGGGCCCTACTGCGACTGGCAAAGCAAACTGAATAGCTTTTCTTAAGTGGTCATTTTGGCTTTTAGCTCCCCCACTGGCTACTGGTGAAGACGAACATGTTGTCATCTTTATAACCTGCATGCCACAGATCAATGGAGGCTGATGGTAGTATAAGCTTGTGCGCATACACACACACACACGCACGCTCTTTACGTTACAGCCTTTAGTTTACTTGCGGGCCAAAAGGTGTTCATGTAATCACGGACATGTTACCCTTTGGTATGGCAGCAGGGAATACACACATAGATGAGTGAATTTCGTAGTGTGACTTATTATATGTAAATTCAATGATAGAACCAGGGAAATACCCCATTGTCATATGTTTAGCATACATTATCCATTATAAATATATAAACCCCAAAGCCGCCAACCCAAAGTAAACCCTTTCCCTTCGTGGCACTGTATTTATTCTTCCTATTGCTAACATATTGATTTTGTGTCAGGCACGTGTGGTTTATGGAATGGCATTAAAAACTGCTCCAAGTGAAACCACTTGGCAGATGGCACATCCAACAGTGCAAGACCAAGACTGTGCAGCACTAGCTTACTGCAGCCTTTCCAAATCAGATTGAAAAGCACACTTAATGGCAGTGGTCGAAGTGGGCGGGAGAGGTCGGGAGCGGCGCTCCTCTACTTCTTTTAATTGAGTTTTACCGTTCCTATACTTTTCTTTTAAAAAGAAACCGTTCCGGAACGGTTTCATTTTAAAATAAAAGTCTAGGAAGAAGTTGAAACTTGCACTTACAGTGCACTGCACAGGGCGTTTCCTAAAAGAGCAGGCACATGTGTTTTGGGTGTTTTATTGTGCATGGGAGGGGGCGCTGCGATGGTGTGTGTGGGGAGCGTTGCAGGCCAGTAGGGAATATAGTACCACTACTTCTTTTCGTACACTTCGACCACTGCTTAACGGTATAAACGGTATACCGGTATAAACAATGAGATGGTTTTTATTGTTCAATTAAGTGCATCACGGTATCGTTAACGGTATACCGTTATGCCGTTACATCCCTAATTGATTCATACATGGGAAGAGCTTTCCAGAACACTTTTGAAGAAAAATGAAAAGTTCTGTTCTTTAACATCAAATGTGTCATCAACTCCCCTTCAAACGAAAAGCCTGGCAATTGTCTGTGGTCAGTCAATGGCACCAAGCACTAAGGTAAACAAGCCAAAGAGTGATTTTGAACTCTAAAATGCCTCACCCAACTCAGATCTGTGGGCAGACATCATAACACTGCTCCTGCCCACAGCAGTGCTTCCCACCTTTGTCTCTCCCGTAGTAGTATTAGCCATCAACTTGAGTCTTGACTTTGCTAGCTGCCTGTACCTCAGTGAATTTGCACAACCATTGGCCATCGGAGGGCCTGTGGCGGACCTGACCTGGTGAACACCTAGATCATGGTGCACTCTCACACTCGAAAAACTGCTCAGCTTCTGTAGTATTAGGGCAAAAGATTCATCAGCAATGGCAGGAAGAAGAGGAGCTCTGGAATGGCTCAACAGCTGGTGCACCTTATACTGCACCACTTGCAATCTGAGGATTCATGCAAGATTCATCACTGAACTCCCCTAATTCAAATGACAAAAGAGCCCAGACTGAGGGGCGGTGAGGTAAAGGTCACATTGCCAAAGGGTATCACCTGTTTGCCTGTTCTCCTGGCTCAGCCTCCTTACCCATTCTCTTAAAATGGAGGCCATCAACACCATGCAGCCACTCTGGCCTCTAACCTCTCCACCTGTGATCCCTCAACATCGCCATCCGGCCTTCATATAAATAACCCGGATCTCTACCAACTTGCTAACTTTTCAAACTGATCTCCACTTGCCCATTGTTTATTTGTTGAAATCCTCAGGTGGTACTGTGGTGAGCATATTCATTATTCATTCATTTTCATTTATTTTCCCAGAAAAACAATTTCGAACACATTCTTCATTTTTTATTTGTACTTTTAAAGGGCCATATTGTACCAACAATGTTTCGACCTTAAAAGGTATTATCAGGGCTCAAAGTATATTATTTGTTATCTGAAGATATAAAACAAATAAGCAAATATGTTTCAAAGAATAATCTTACCAAATCAAAAGGTATATCCTCTCACATTCTACTCCCCCTGATCCCCTTGTAATCTCACTCTTAGGCTCTGGAATACACAAACTTTCAGCATGTGAGCAATAATGATTCCCTTATCACAGCTAATTTAACTCACATCACCCTTACCTGGTAGCTGGGGGCATTATGGAAACCTGGACCCCCCCATTTCATTGCTTCAGAAGCCACTCTCTGAATTGAAAAAACTACCTTCTCTCACTCACTTTGACTGGACAAACAAAGATGGAATGTCAAACTCACAAGCAGTAAGATCTGCCTTTCTGTGCCTCTTCCACCATCTGAATTTCAGAACTTATCCCTTTGAGCACAATATTGTCCAACTATTAGCCCCCACCCCTCTCACTAATTTCATTATCTACCAGCCACATGGCACACTCAACACTTTCTTTCCTGAACTTGATCCCCTCATTGACTATCTACCCACTGACTCCCCTATTAAACTAATGTAATACTTCAACCTCCCGAACATCTCCACTTCTCGGCGACTCAAACTAGACTCCCACCTGACTACTCCAAGGTTTCCTCTCAACTCCCAAGTCCATGGACCTCACCTTTGAGCCCCCTCCTTCTGGTTATTCCTTACTGGTTAAGCTGGTCAGATAGCACAGTGAGCTGCGCGCTTGCCAGTGATATCTGTGCACAGCCTGCTATGGCCGATATGAATCCCGGCAAGAATAACTCAGCCTTTCATCCATCTGAGGTTGATAAATTGAGTACCAGTCTGAATACTAATGTCTTCTGTTATATTAGTGCTCTGAGACCTGTGGGTGTGTAGAGTTACATAAGTATTTTATTATTATTACTTCCTCTTCACTTCATCCCTGTTGTCACTCCTCCTTTTGGTCGTCCCACATCTACCCTTACACCAAACCTAAATGAAACCCAACTGGCAAGCTCCTTAGCTAGCTTAAATTGAGTCCTCTATATGGAACAGGACTTCCTTTCCTACAACACAGACCTTGCGATCCCTTTGAACACCACTTTCCTTGGATAACACCACTGATCTAACAGCAGAGAACTACCATACAGTTACACCTCTGTCACAAGTCCTGCTCCCCTGACCTCCTTATCAATCTCAAGTAGACTACTACAGTACACACACCCATGTCATCTATATGCTATCACCCCATGAACTCCCCAATACCCTTTTGGCAATGCTGGTACCTCCTCACCCACACACAATAGTTTCCTGCCAATGAATTTACCCCCTACTTCAACAAAATTAGGAACACTCTAACTCTTCTTTTAACTCTCACTCCCATGTCTACCCCTAATACCTATGTGCTCCGGGCCTCTGCCCTGCATCTCCTACTGAGTCAGCTAACTACAGTCACTCATGACTCTCCTATATTCTCACCCTCCTCAATCTATCTGCAGCCTTTAATCCATTGGGCCACTCTTTCCTTCTCCTCACCTTCTCTGATAAAGGTATCCAAGTCCTAGCACCTAACCAGGTTGCTTCCTGTCTGTCAACCCGATTTTGTGGAACTTTGGTGCAATTGCCCCCATTCCCTTGCCAGTGTGAGTCCCTCAAGGTTGTGTCACTGGACTGATCCTTTTGATCATTTCCAAATCCTCGCTCTGAAAACCAATTAATTCCTTTGGTTTCTCCCGCCCTCTATTTGGCAATGACACCCACATCTTCTTCTTTCCCTCTTTCGCCTGTAACTACGGTGCCACATGTACAATGGCCCCTCTGCTATCTACCACTGGGTGATTCTTAAGTGTCCCATGCTAATTTCTGGCAAAACTGAAGTAATCTACCATCCTTTTCCAATTCCCGGCCACTCTTTCAAGATCTATTTCCTTTCACTTAATATACTTACACCTTCATCTATTACTCATAACTATGAGATCATCTTTGACAGCGACCTCATACGCCAAAAGTTCATCACCTCACTGCCACAATGGGTAGGATGCACCTCCTAAACATACAGAACATCGGTCCACCCTTGCTCTGCCAAAACACTTATCTGTGCACCTAGTCTCAGTAACATCATCTACTACTCTAGCCTCCCCCTGGGCCTAACCCTTTCTTCCTTGACACCTCTGAGAGAATTGTACTGAACATTGCTGGTTGTTTCTTTTAAACCTCCTCTTATTCTCCGCTACCTCCTACCACCGCTTCCATGATGGATAGCTGTCTCTGTACCATCAATACCTCTTTAAATGTCTCTTACTGGTCTTTAATCTGTCCATGGCTTCCTCTCTTCTCTGGCTAACACCGTCTCCTGCTTCACTCTCAATCAGACTCTCTGTTTTTAAGCACTGGTTTCCCTATCTGTCCTCATCCCACCTTTGCTGACTCCCATTTAACTCCTCCCACCCTTCCACCGGAACTCCCTCCCTTCATAAATAAACAATATTGCCAATGACCAGGGCTTGAAAATAGCTCTAATGAAACTCCTCCTTGATCTCAATACAACACTGCTGTCATCCAGCACCATTAAGCCCGCATCGCTCCTTCATCCACAGCATATCTCAGTAAATACTGTATATTGCTGTACATTTATGCTCAGCAACATAGCTACTAATCTGTATCTTCCCAATTCCATGTACTTTGACAAAGTCCCCGGCTTGACTCTAGCAATCACCAAGGAGGTGACCCAGCTGGCTGCCTGCAGGCCACCCTCTCTTGGTCCTCGCTTTTTTTCAGAGGACCATTACTTTAAGCCCCGCAGACAACCTCCCAAAGAGAGGGATCTTAATACTCGGTGCCCAAACGGGCACTTTGTGTGGGCACGCAAACCCACTCCTCAAGTCTGTGGATCCTCAAACTCACGCAGTGTCTACAAACACCATAGAAATACTAACAATAGCATCAAGAACACAACAACCCCCACAACATTGGAACTATTTGCACAGGAAAGAGCTGCTCTTTTCTGGCAGAGCTCCCACATTTGCTCTCAGCTCACACAGAAAATGCAAGATGTCCACCAGACCTTACGTAGGTTTGGTCAGGCCCCCTCAGCCACATCTGATCAAAGTGAGGCTACAAACACTAACCGATCAGAGGCGCTCAGTGATTTGCAATTACATGTGCAGACCTTTACTCAATGTTCAGCTAAAGGAATAAGTCTAAAGCACCATAAAGACCAGACAGATATTCAGCCCTGGTCACTTGTGGGACCAGGAGGACAGAGTTTGGACTGGGTTGGAGAGCGAAGCAGCCCGCAGAGAGTAGGAGCGGGTGAGTTGGAGGACCCTGGAGAGACAGAGGAGTAGGGCGAAAGAAGAGTTAGGTAGGGTGTAAGAGGAAAGAGCTGGCTGTTACATCAGACAGTGTTAGTGCTAGTACTCAGAAGGTGGTGGTAGTACCAGTTGTAGGTGTTCCTAACAGTAGAGAGGCAGAGGTGGTGGTAACAAGAGGTGGTGGAGTCAGGGCCAAGGTAGGGGAGATTATCACATCAAGAGGTGGTGGTTGTAGCATGGAGGAGGTGGTGCGCCCATTAGGTGGTAACAGTGTGAGTGAGGAGGTGATTACAACACGAGGTGTTGGCGGCTGTGGTGAAGCAGATGTGAGAGATGGCAGAAGGGAGGGATGTGGAGCGTGAACCAGAGGACTGAGATCGGATGTCTCAAGAAGGTTGGGGAGTGAGGGGACCGGAAGAGCCAGCAAGGAAACATCAGCCAGGAGGTTGCAAGGCTAATATTTGAGAGAAGAGATGCATAGTTCATCCAGACATGTCTTTGCTGGAAGAAACACTCATTCTATATCCGTGATAAATGCAGATCTTTTCTCTTTGTGTTATCCTGAACACCGCGACAGCACTGGGAACCCTGAACAAAGTCGTGGCACTCAAACTCACAACACAACAATTACTAGACCGGCTTCCCATCATCGGCCATACAGCTTTCACACCTTCTGCCTCTCCCAGAAGTAGACCCATGGAAAGATTCTCAAATACCTCACGACCCACTGAAGCAGGAAAGGAAGCAGACCCTGTACAGTCCAAGGATGCTGCCTGTGGAACACGTGCCCCAGGGCCAGTCATGAAAAGGCCAACCATTTTGAATTCAACAAGTAATAAAGCCGCCATCTAACCTGTGACTTTCATCACACACTCTCCTCCACTGAGGAGGAACCTCAAGGTCATGTGGCTTGCTGTGCCGCATCACACAAGAGGTTTACTTATTTACCGATTGCCCCGTGTTTATAGCACACTGATTGCAGTAAAGGGCACCTTAAGGGCACTAGGAGTAAAAATAGAGGGGTCATGAAGGGCATGGAAATATGGGGAGGAGGTTTACTGGAGCCTTTAGGTTGAGGGTGTGGGAGGGTACATGCACAGCTAGAACCTGAACATGGTGGTGCTGCTTCTTGAGGAAAAGACTGGGTAGCTTTCTGAGGTGTGAGTGGCTTTCTTAGAGTCTCAAGTGTTCTTTCTTTCTATTACTTTATTCGAATAAACTCTATTAAAATATCCATCCGTCACAATAATAATTCAAAATATGATTATATGTTAAATAGTATAACAATGAGATAAATGGTAAATTTAATACAAATTAATATGAGTATCAAAATAAAAATGCATTTATTCACAGCATTACAATCTGGTTGAAGTGTCCATAACAGAGAAAGGTTATTAGACATGTAATAATGTATTTCTTCTTTGTAGTGCACATTTTCAACACACAGATGATACCAATAAGACTCATTCGAAGGGTGCTGATAATAGAAAGAGAACTGAAGGTCTACATTGCCTAAACACAAATTGTGTTAAACAGGTACAATAATGTGTCTTCTTATATCTTTATATAGCGGACAGAAAATCCTCTAAGGACCTCATTTTAAATGGGGTGGTGGGTTAAATGGAGATGTAAAGGCAGGGCCTGATGCTTTTATGCCTCCCTTTGATTGCATGCCCCGTTTTGTGACAAGACGTAAGAGGGGCATGAAGCAGAGATAATATCTCCACTCTGCATTCCTCCTCTTTCATGTCAATGCAGTTAGGTTTACACCTGTATGACATTTGTAATGCAGTTTTAAAAGGAATCTTGGTTTTACTCATGCTCAAAAACAGGCAGTTTCCATAGGAATACATCAGAAAATGCTGCCTACAAAGTGTAATTTGCAGGCAGCGTTCACGGTTTCACAAAACAGAAGACATTGAAAGAGTAAACATTGACTTAGCGTATGTTCAGCCCCATCCAGCCCCCTTAGGCCTCCATCCTCTGTGGGTTTCTTTTCATCATGGCTAACAGCATTGAAGTCCACCAAGCACGGGAGTGCCTGACTTTCCTTCTAGCTTTTGGCCACCGTGATTGGCTCCCTCGGCATACATAGAGCCAATGGGAGAGCCGACAAGTGTGGAGCCGACCCTCCCTCCAAGGCCCTCTTCAAAGGCCCATGTCTGAGCCAGTGGCAGCATGATGGAGCCCATCTCCATTAAACTTTTTCCAGGAATTTCAACACTGATGGATCCTTTAGAACTTCCACTCGCTTGGCAAGCAGTCTTGAGGCAAAACACTGCATCCTCTATTCACTGTTACTAACCGTGGTCTTACTGCTGCTTGCTTTTCCCCTCTACCCATCGGTAACTATCTGCCTGTCCACCTCCAACAACTTCACCACCATGTTATGCTTGCCTTAAGTGCCTTTGACAAAAAATCTAATCACCTGTGCAGCCATTTAAGTTTTAAAGACTTTGCCTCATTTAAAAATCGAATGTATGTGTTTTTACACCTGTGCAGCCATTTTCGTTTTTGTGCTTTGAGTGCCTTCCTTAAACAATCGAATCCAGGTGTTGTTACACCTGTGCAGCCATTTCTGTTTTTGTGGTTTGGGTACCTTGCTTAAAAAAAATCGAATCCAGCCGTTCTTACACGTGGGCAGACATTTTCATCTTAGTGCTTTGAGTGCCTTGTTTAAAAAAATCGAATTTGGGTGTCTACACCTGTGCAGTCATTTCCGTTTTTGTGCTTTAGAGTGCCTTTAGAGTGGCCCTCATGCGGGCGAGACCTTCCCTCCATGCTCACTGCTTATTATTCATCTACCTGCAGAGCCATTACTTTGTGGCAGCCTGATTGATGGTGGCCATCACTCCATGAGGTGTTCCTTTGCCAGTCTGTGTAAATGTACCTATTTGACTCATATGCTGCCTGATGTAGCCCCCTGCAACCAGAGGGGTGGCTTTGCCAGTTCGTGTAGGTGTACCTATTTGACCCATGTGCTGCTTGATGCATCCCTCCTCCGTAACAAGAGGTGAGGCTTTGCCAGTCTGTGTACACAGATCAATTGATGTCTGTAACCATATGTGTAATCTTGCACTTCACCAATGTACCTTGTACTTTTTGTAACTAGCGCCTGGATGACTAAGGGCTTTCTGCGCTGAAATAAATGCTAAATAAATACTAAATGAAAAAATAAAAGACGGGAGGATAACTCAGGGACAATGTGTTGGTCTTGGAAGCAAGATAATGCAGAACAATAGGGCACCACACTTAGAGGCTGGGTTGTGGTATAAAGCTTGTTTTAAAATATTAATCAGTTAATTAAAAGCCAGTTCGCCTGCCTTGCCCCCTCTGCCTTGTGAATATTTGAAATTGCATGCAGGGACCCCACAGCAAGTAAGGGCTAATATTGGTTTGTCCATGCATTACTTAAAAAAGGCTGTAAATGTAGCGATGCTTCAAATACTTTGTCACAAGTACAGCAGTAACTGTTAATCTCTTCAAGCCATCTACTGAGGACTAAATTAATTGGCAGGCAATACAATCTAGTTCTTGTTTTCAATGCCTAGTCTCTAAGATAAGCAGACTATAAAAGGTAGTGCTGAATGGCATTTGGTATTAAAATTATATTTAGTGCTTTATGCATGTGCGTATTCACTGTCAGAAAAACACCAAATCTTCCATCATACTGCGCGTACTTAATCAAGGACAATAAAATATTCCACTTTTTATCTATAGAAATTCTTCTGCAAGTCATTGCGTTATGTGTTTTACACAAGGGATATTTTTCTTATTCATTTGTGACCAGATAGAAGCTGCAATCACCTGAGAAAGGGTGCATTTAGGGCAGCACCGAATGCTCAAAAATAGTCACACACGGCTAGTTCCGACACAATCTGAAATGAAAGCCATTTCGTTATAAATAGCAAAGGTCTGGGCTGAAGATGGAAAACCTAGTTTGCATCTTGGGAACTTGTTGTCCTGGGACTGAAAAACATCTAAATTACTGCAACCCAAGATACAAGCCCCAAATAATGCAATTGCGTTTGGTTTAATCTTGTAAAGACTTAACATGGTTCTAAAGTGGATTTACCCATGAAAGGGAATATTCCATCAATTGTTTGAGGCATTGTACTGTCAATTCTCTCCATAGGTCTTTGGCCATTTGGTTTTTCATGGAAGGTGATCCCCAGATGTGTGTAATCCACAACTCTTCGGAATGTCTCAGAATGAAAACTTAGTAGCAGTATGTCTTTCACGCTGGACCAAATGCCATAATGGCACATTTCTGGGCCTTGGCATGAAGACGCAGGTCATTCATGTTAATCGTATACAGTGACCTCAGTTTCTGCAGCACTTTGAATGTGCAGGCAATTAAAACAGAATCATCAACAATAAGCTAAAATTCGAAGAGGAGCTTTGCCCAAAACTGGTTAATTAACACCCGTGGCTACAAACACATTGCAAAACCCATGTGTGAATGAATGAAACAAACGAGGAACTAAAAGGCTGCCTTGTCTCACTCCCTGAGTGGCCTGAAAAGATTTTGCCAATGCACCGTTGTAGGTATGCCGAATTGCTGCCACGGTCCTGTCGTGAGTTCCATGGGGAGTCCCATCTTAGCTCAGGTTTGACAAAGTTTATTCCTTTTAACCGAGTCAAAGGCTGTAGCCAGGTCAATTTACATAGTGAAGACTGATTTAGCTAAAATCATAAAGAAATTTAAGTGCTTGCAATGAAACATCCGGATCACATCTCAAGACAAATTTGTAAGGGGCAAAGACATTATTTCCCAAAACCCAATCCTTCTACTGATCTAGAATCCTTTTCCCAAAGATTCTGAAAGGGGAATCTAGGAGGAAAATTGAGGAACTGGTCGGTAAATATTTTTGGAAGTGAGAAGTCTCCATTCTTGTAGATAGGGACGTACTTCAGCTCATGGAATATGTAACCATATCATTATATTAAAAACACCTGCTAGCAACAAGGCCCAAAACTCTATGAAATATTTATACAAATCTGCAGGAACTTTATCGGGGCCTGGTGATTTGTTCTCAGTCATGCGACTGATAGCCCTTTCTATGTCCCCAGTGAGACTATCAATGGTTTGCATAATAGGACCAAGCATCCCCTTGTGAAGGATATATTGAGCAAAATAAAAGTAGCAACTTCAGGGGGGAATTGTTGTCGAATCTTTTTAGGTAGATAGGAGAAGTGGGTGCCACCTGATAGTTAAACTAAATATACAAATGTATAATAGGACAGCAACTGTTTAAAATGAATATCAGTAACCACAATTCACTTGTCGTGAAAACATGCTATGTGAAAAACGCTGAAGAGACCTCCTCAGATCTGACCACACACTTTTCTGCATTCCAAATGCTAAAAAAAAAACCTATATATACCCTTCATGACAAGTTATATCATTGCAAAAGACAAAGAATACATTTCGGTTGTCCTCCTTTATATAGTTACACATAATTGACACAATGCACACCTATTTGTTGTGTGGAAAGAGGAACAGTAGATTTTAAGGTGAATCACGAGATGTTACAAAAATGTAATAATCGATTAATTAACTTCAGGTGCGGGGGAGAGAGACACAACCTTGGCATCTAGGTTGTCATTATAATAGAAAGAAAGAAAGTTCCCAATGAGGGAACTTGTGACTTCTACACGCTATCTTATTACCTAGGATAGGCAAGTGATGAGAGGTAAGTGGCAAACCCGGTCCCTAAAGTGGGCACATTGTTTGCTAATGAAAGCCATTTCGTTATAAATAGCAAAGGTCGGGGCTGAAGATGGAAAACCTAGTTTGCATCTTGGGAACTTGTCGTCCTGGGACTGAAAAACATCTAAATTACTGCAACCCAAGATACCAGCCCCAAATAATGCAATTGCGTTTAGTTTCATCTTGTAAAGACTTAACATGGTTCTAAAGTGGATTTACCCATGAAAGGGAATATTCCATCAATTGTTTGAGGCATTGTACTGTCAATTCTCTCCATAGGTCTTTGGCCATTTGGTTTTTCATGGAAGGTGATCCCCAGATGTGTGTAATCCACAACTGTTCGGAATGTCTCAGAATGAAAACTTAGTAGCAGTATGTCTTTCACGCTGGACCAAATGCCATAATGGCACATTTCTGGGCCTTGGCATGAAGACGCAGGTCATTCATGTTAATCGTATACAGTGACCTCAGTTTCTGCAGCACTTTGAATGTGCAGGCAATTAAAACAGAATCATCAACAATAAGCTAAAATTCGAAGAGGAGCTTTGCCCAAAACTGGTTAATTAACACCCGTGGCTACAAACACATTGCAAAACCCATGTGTGAATGAATGAAACAAACGAGGAACTAAAAGGCTGCCTTGTCTCACTCCCTGAGTGGCCTGAAAAGATTTTGCCAATGCACCGTTGTAGGTATGCCGAATTGCTGCCACGGTCCTGTCGTGAGTTCCATGGGGAGTCCCATTTTAGCTCAGGCTTGACAAAGTTTATTCCTTTTAACCGAGTCAAAGGCTGTAGCCAGGTCAATTTACATAGTGAAGCCTGATTTAGCTAAAATCATAAAGAAATTTAAGTGCTTGCAATGAAACATCCGGATCACATCTCAAGACAAATTTGTAAGGGGCAAAGACATTATTTCCCAAAACCCAATCCTTCTACTGATCTAGAATCCTTTTCCCAAAGATTCTGAAAGGGGAATCTAGGAGGAAAATTGAGGAACTGGTCGGTAAATATTTTTGGAAGTGAGAAGTCTCCATTCTTGTAGATAGGGACGTACTTCAGCTCATGGAATATGTAACCATATCATTATATTAAAAACACCTGCTAGCAACAAGGCCCAAAACTCTATGAAATATTTATACAAATCTGCAGGAACTTTATCGGGGCCTGGTGATTTGTTCTCAGTCATGCGACTGATAGCCCTTTCTATGTCCCCAGTGAGACTATCAATGGTTTGCATAATAGGACCAAGCATCCCCTTGTGAAGGATATATTGAGCAAAATAAAAGTAGCAACTTCAGGGGGGAATTGTTGTCGAATCTTTTTAGGTAGATAGGAGAAGTGGGTGCCACCTGATAGTTAAACTAAATATACAAATGTATAATAGGACAGCAACTGTTTAAAATGAATATCAGTAACCACAATTCACTTGTCGTGAAAACATGCTATTTGAAAAACGCTGAAGAGACCTCCTCAGATCTGACCACACACTTTTCTGCATTCCAAATGCTGAAAAAATCCTGTATATACCCTTCATGACAAGTTATATCATTGCAAAAGACAAAGAATACATTTCGGTTGTCCTCCTTTATATAGTTACACATAATTGACACAATGCACACCTATTTGTTGTGTGGAAAGAGGAACAGTAGATTTTAAGGTGAATCACGAGATGTTACAAAAATGTAATAATCGATTAATTAACTTCAGGTGCGGGGGAGAGAGACACAACCTTGGCATCTAGGTTGTCATTATAATAGAAAGAAAGAAAGTTCCCAATGAGGGAACTTGTGACTTCTACACGCTATCTTATTACCTAGGATAGGCAAGTGATGAGAGGTAAGTGGCAAACCCGATCCCTAAAGTGGGCACATTGTTTGCTACTCGTAGGTTAGTTGTGGTTAGATGGATTTGTGTATAAGGTTAAAATTATACATTCTATAGGCTAAACCTTTGTTTAGCATTGTTTTACACTAAGCTCTATTATGTATAGGAAACACTCATTTTTCTGGAATTGATTAAATGGTAATCATGAACGATTGCATTGTAAATCTCCAATGTAATCCGCAGAAAAACTGATTCGACCTCTGTTTAATTTCTTTTGTAGTGATCTGTTAATAAGAAGCCCCTGATGAAGAGTGTTGACTCGAAACACGTTGGGCAATTTGTGTATTAAAATTGTTGATAAATTGATGGACTACTGAACTGTCTTACTACATTTGACGAATGAAAAATATATGATACCTCTAGAAAACTTGTTTTAATCTTATGCACCAATCCATCTAACCACAACTAACCTATGCTTAGCAAACAACGTGCCCTCTTTAGGGACAAGGTTTGCCACTTACCTCTCACCACTTGCCTGTCCGAGGGAATAAGATAGTGTGCAGGGGATGCAAGTTCCCTCATTGGAACTTTCTTTCTTCCTTCTTTATGTAGACCATGTGAAACAGTTGCTTAGAGATAAATGGGCACTTGGCCAATGCATTTCGGACCACAGGTCCTTCTTCCGGACAGACTGTCTTCAGCAATTAAAAAGAATACATCTCGTTTCTGCAAACAAGTTTATCTGGGGCCAACCTTTTAACTGAGTGACAGTGTATTTCGGTGCATCTATGCAAAGCCTGAACCGCTGTCACCAACGTTGTAGCTCAAAAGTAGAGCAGAATTGATTCTTTGTCTTTTGTAATGATAGAACTTGCCATGAAGTGTACATGGGACTATTGCAGCATTTGGAATGTGTAGAGAAGTCCCCAATGCACACACCAGAAAAAAATACAAACCACTAGGAAAATAATTCCAGAACACGTCTTGCAAGTAGAACGAGTCTTCTCATAAAAACCAGGTACGCGATAGCAAAGAACGCAAGCAGCCCCTGAGCTCCCTTTTAAACTGTTTGAAACCCCAGGATACACTGGTGCGACATAATTATCGCAGAAAGGAGTCTCACCAGTGCAAACTGAGGGAGAGCAGAAATATTCTTATTCAGATCAGTCACGCCAAGCCTTATAACCTCAACGGAGGTTCACAGATGGAATTCCTGGCAGTATATTGACAATTAATGCAGATTGATTTCATATGTTTGAATGCATTACATATGTCTGAATGGATCTTGAGAATATTTTGTCGACCTACTATTGAATGGGTCAGTCACAGACCATCAAACTAGGTCCAACACAGCAGTGCACATTCATTGCTGTAAATATTAGACATTCTGCAAATGTGAGCCTAGAGAAAGCCATAGGATTGGCAAAACAAAAAGCATGTGCGCCAAAGCTTATTGTTGGCTCATGCACAAACACAGGTATACAACCCTGTAAAAATGGTCACACAAGTCACTTTCTGGAATGTATGTAATTATGGGATATAAGGTAATATCCTTGTCTGTTTGATAATTAAACCAGACACTGACGACACACAATTTCATGAGCAACTCATTCTTTTAGATAAGACAAACCACAGACTGCACAACTGTGCAGAGGTTTGCCTTTCTTTTTGTGATAGCAAAGGGCTCTGCTGCCACAGAGTGCTCTAACGAAAACCAACATGGATGGCAGCTTCTAAGAGCAAAACGCTTCACAATGACAAACATCACAAAAGATACACATCCATGGAGTCGGTTGGTGTGGCCCTGTACACAGGCGGCCATCAACATATGGGATGCCAGGTTATTGGTCCCAGCTTTTCTTGTCCATCTTCTTCCAGGTGGGGCGCTTCTCACGACGTCATCAGGTGCTGGGCTCAATAATTGCCATTTAAGGATGGAGTTCAAGGCCTGCCCTATCAGTGGCAGACTAGTGTGCACCTGGTACCACAGACATGCGAGCAGAGGCTACATTCGAGGTCGTCGTATCTCAGCAAAACCCAGCTCGAGAACAGATGCGTCAGCACCATTCCGTGTCTTCCCACCCTTGTTGCTAAATCTGTTGCTTTCCCTCCCGGCACCTCGCTGCACAATTCACAGTGGCCTCGGACATTCCACTGTGATCTATATAACAAATGGATGATCAAACAGTTTTATGGTCAGGGGTCTTGGACTGACTGATGTCATGGAATGCTAGGGTCTTGGGATGTTGGCACCTGGACAATGTACTTAGAATTTGGGTTGGGCTGGGTCAGAGGCTTGTGCCCGCCTTCTTGTGGGATAACTGTTTGCAGGGAACTCTTGGCCCTCTCATGGCTTTGCAGGGTGCATTCTTTCTAGGTTACATGGGCTAACGATATGAAACAATGAGTGGTTTATGAAGCTGTGTGAGGCCTGTCCTACTCCTGCCCAGTTATACCCTGCTCCCGCATTCCCACAAGTACAACAATGCCCTGTGCCGGGGACTACTGTCCTGGCTGCAACACAGCACCAAGTCTTGATTTAAAGATGGCTGCTATTTACCAAAATGGCGTCTTGTGTCTAAAGCAATCTACATCCACTCTTAGTATATTTTATCCATAAATGCAAACTCTGAATGCCTCCCTTGCCCCGATACACTCCCCAAGCATCTACTGCACAGTATTAGGCCTTTACCGCATTCAAAACCTCTTGGGGGTCTGGCACGAGCGCCCCTGCTTCCCAACTTTTGCATACGAGTGTGTGGTCAGATATGAGGAGGTCTCCCCAGTGTTTGTCGCCTGTCCAATCCTTCTAGCCAATACAGTGGATTTGATTTGAACATTTATAATGCACACCGGACAGACTTAACCGCATAAAGACACAGCTAAGACACAGCTGTTAAAAGAGAAGAAACCAGAGGGAATACAGTGTGGACAACTTGTTCACCAACAGCAGCAATAATGAAAACTCTAATGCTCCTTCTTGCACCCATTTGTAAAGGGAGGCTTTGAGGGCTTTACGAAACTGATAGAGGCAAGGACCCATAGCTTATCATACACCAAACATTCTTAGATCTAGGGCCTGATTTAGAGATCTTTTTTCAATGGGATTATGCCATTATAAAACGCTTTTGTGAATCAGGCCGTTTGTCTCCTAAGCTGCCAGTTGTGGCGCTTTCGAAATCCGATAAACACAATTTATAGCGGGATCTTGCGTCAAAATAATTTTCAGGGTCCTAATAATCTTTTCTTGGCCCTACCAATATTTTCTTGATCTCCTCCCATTGCTTTTCGAAATAACCTTTGATAAAAACGTTTGTGGGGCTTTTCCTTTTTTTAATATAAACAGAGCTTTGGACCCTGTGGACATTTCAATAAAAGATTGACACTTTTCCTTCATCAATTATCTGGTCATTGAAACAAGCCTGTATTTCAGATGAGGATCTATTTAAGAAAGTTTGAACCGTGTCCTTATTATTACAAATCCCTCTATTGTATATATCGAACGTGTCCAGCAAGATCTCCAATTTGGGAAACGAAGTGGCCACAGCTAGCACTGAATGACCACTGTCAATTCTATGTATAACCATGGAATGATTTAACAAATTACCAGTAGTTTAAGGTAACACTCAGTTGTTGAGTGCCCTCTGGCAGCATTACAACTTAGCTAGCCAGGATGGTCAGTTGACGCAAGACCATTAAGGTTTTGCAAGACCATGTCTAGCGACATCATTTACAGGCACTTCCCCTGATCATCCCTTCTATCATCCATCATTATCCATCGCTATCATCCTCCATGTTATCAAGTAAATATTCAGGTGCGCCATGTCCTATTTCACAATTAAAATATCTCCCTACAATAATCATGGAGACCATATTCAGGGTCAACAGTTCTCCAGGTTGATCAGAAAATGTCTGAACTGTTTCACCCACAGGAGGCTTGTGACAGCTAATCATTGCCAAAGATAATATATTAACGTTTGTTAGTTTGATCAATTGACAATATTTCCTATTTGCTATTAAATCAACTGTCCATTTCAATTTAATGGAAAGCAAAATTGTCAACCCCCCTGAGTCCAGCCCCTGCAATTGAGGATAGCTGGCAATGAAAGTGAAATACACCATCTAGACTGGGCACTTCAATAAATGAAGTTTCTTGTAAAATAAAATAACATAAAATGTCACAAAATGTATAGCATCTTGGTCCAGCAGGTCGGGGCCTACCCCGGCAATATACCATGATAAATAGGTTAAACAGGCACACTCCATGTAGGTAGTGCTCTGCACTGTTTTACACGAAAGGTGACTCTCTAGGGCCAGTGCTTGCCCCAGCACCATAACCTCCTTCGCCAAGAGGTCCCACGTCGACAGAGGGCCAGATTCTAGTCTGCAGTCAATGTCTACAAGGGAGTCAAAGGGAGGAAAGCGGGTACACAGTGGTATCTGGCCAATCAGATGCATAGTACTCTATCGTCTCTGGGAAAACATCCAATTTCTGCCCATTAAATGGCTTGACAAACTGTTTTTCTTGGCCTAATACAAATGTTGCAACCAGGGTACCTTGATTCCTTCTTTGTTGAGCTTAACATGCAATCCTCCACACTGCCAATCCCTATACTAACCGCAATGCAATCACCTTTGAGATGTGCGCAAGTATTCCCAACTTGCAATCCTCTTCTAGCCATGATCAGATATCGTGGCTTAATAGGTAAACCACTGATGTGAGTCTGTATCCAATGGCTAGCCTTATTTATTGATGAGTCGGTGCTTTCTGAATCTTGGGATGGGAGTTCTGGAACGTGCGTACACCGTGTTGCTATGTAAGCTAGGCGCCAACCCGGTTCAATGACCAGAGAGGGACATCATGAAAGATCTTAATACATGCAATGGGCTAACCATGCTTGATCTGCAGGTAAACCCTCACTCATGGTCTGGGAGAGGGAAGTCATTGAATTAGAACGGTTCCTTGTAAAACATTTCATGTGTTTAAGGTTGTTGTTAAACCTCACTAACTTTGGGCCTTCCCTGCCATTAAGAGCAGGGAAACATTGCTGGCTTTTCATGGATGTTAGTTTTTTTTTTCCAGTGTCTGCTGTGGTTTACCAATAATCTGATTTTTTGTTCTTGTTCTGGAAGTTCTAGAAGGTCTTTGGAGATCAGCCCTACGATTAACTTAAAGCAGTCTTCGGATGCAGGCGGAGTCGAAGGTACTTCACTCATACGGTTAAGGGCTGCAGCCAAAGCAGCTCCTCCAGTTGTTTGATCAAAGGGGTCACCAGGTGGTAGCTGCTCCGCAGTTTTGAAACGTGATTCGGCAGCACTAATGTGTGCATCAAACTCGCCCACAACCTTTTGTAGAAAGGATCTAAGGTGCTGATTGTCAAGGACATTTTTCTAGCCACTCCTGCAGATTTATTTATTTATTTATTGGTCATTTATATAGTGCTTATACACATGTGAAGTGCTTCAAAGAGCTTCAAGGCGGGAAAAGAACAAGGGAATACAGTAATCGTTCTTAGGCCTTGAAGATTCCTAATGTTCAACACAGATAAACTAGAATGCTAGGCCTGAAATATTTCTCCTAGTGCAAGTGCATGAAGTGTTAAGTAGCGACCAGGCGCGGCAGGTGGGGGGCAAGAGATGGTGGGGAACAAGACAGACATCTAACTGGTACTAGTACATATACGTAATGCATACGTACAGACATACGTGCAGGGAACGGGATGGGGGGACAAAACGAGTCCGGTCCTGAGGGCCTTGGATTAAGTGAAGGGAAGTTGCCCCGCTCATGGAGCGTAAGCTGAAAGTACAATAATGCTGAACAATGTGCAGCGTCCAGAAGGCAAGTGTAAAAAGATTGGTGGGGGAGTCTGCGACCTCTAGGCTCTAGAGCTGAGCCAGGCAACCAGTCAGCAAAGTCTGAACAGAGTTAGGGGGCAGAAGGAGGGTGGAAAGAAAGGAGGTTAGCAAGGGTGAGGGAGAGTGAAGGAGGACGAGAAAAGGAAGTCTTGAGGAGTTTCCGGAACTTAAGGTGATCAGGCTCAAGACAGAGAGAGGCAGGGATGCTGTTCCAGAGAGAGACACCTGCAAAGGATAAAGATCTTACCCCAAATCTCTGTTTGTGAAAGCGGCTCACCTGCAGAGAGTTGGACTCTAGAGGGAGAGCATTTATTGAGAGAGCATTGTATATAGTGTGGGTCCCGGCCCCAGAAAGCCTTGTGGATTATACAGAATATCTTGAACTTGATCCTTGCAGCCACAGGGAGCCAGTGGATGGATTTCAGCACCAGAGAAATGTCGTCCCAGGGTTTGAGGTCAAGGATAATTCTTGCAGTTCTGTTCTTTATGAGTTGTAGAGGACGGAGAGTAGAAGTAGGAAGATTGAGAAAAAGGCTGTTGCAATAGTCCAGTCTAGAGAGAACCAGGTCTCGCCGCCTCTCACAGTCACATTATCATCTTAGCTGCATCCAAACACGAAGTGGTGTTCTTCACTGACATGCAAAGTTATTATAAGAGAGAGCTGTTTTCATACCTCCTGGTCTCCAATGAAAACTTCAAGAAACTGCACTTAACACACATCACTAAGTAGCATTTAATTTAATGGTTGAGTGTTCACAGCATCTTCAGTATGAGGTGAGCGCATGATAGCTCACAGGTGTATCCACGATACAGGGTGGGTCAAGGGGACCTCCACACAATTGGCCAGTTGGGGGATTGGAATATTGAAGAACTTTGCCTCGACTTGACCACGACATACCTGTGGTGGGCAATGTTGTCCCTGCTTGACCACTCAGTCCTGTTTTCCCACCACCCGCATCCTTCCTTCAGTGCAACATGGCACCCACAATGCACCGTTAGAGCGGGAAATGCGCGTCTCAGACCTCAAACCTCTGCCCCACCCCTCATGCAGACACTGAGCGTGTGGGTAATGGGGCTGCATCAGAAATCTGATAATAAGGTTGTAGATAGAAAAATGACATATATAGGCACCTTTCACTCACTCTTCCAACCAGTATCTTAATCCCTCAACGCGCACTGGAATTCTTTGCAGAAGGTTTTCACTGCATAAAGAAGCCACTCCCTCACTGCTCCCCTTTACTGATCAGGAGTGTGGGAACGGAACCAGAGTCGTAGCCCGGGACAAAGAGTGTGTGTCAGATGCCAGAGACTTTGCCTCACCAGCCACACACCCTTGGCATCACACAGCTCTGTGTTCAAGCCACACTTGTTACAAAAAGACCAAGGGGGTGCCTCCAAGAATAATGTGCATGATCATTCTTCCTCCAGGCTGGGGCATGTTAGGTTTGGACCACGCATAGCTAGCCTCATGCAGATTCTTATTGTGCTCTAGTCGCTGGTGCCCTGGGCCACATGTCTGATCCATATCCAGGGCAGGATCCCCACATTGCCTGGTGCACTCTGTACATGTTTCTGAAGGCTACCGGGTGTGCTTTAGGATCCATTTAATGTCTCAGGTGGGCTCCCCAATTCTGTATAAGTTGGAGAGGTTTTAGGGCTTCCATCTGAAGGTCTGCAGATGCACTCTTGCAATCATCCACCAGGCTCAGTACTAGGGCTCTCAAGATGTACACTGTGTTATGAAAATCAGACAGTGGAATGATAATTTTTAGGTAGGTGATGTTTCCCCGGGCACTTTTCCCCTTCTCACCTCCCCTGCACAGGATCGCTATCCCTGTCCTCCCTCTGTTTCCCCTCCCTTGCCTTGTCGCGCCTTGAAACACTTGTGTATGGGTGCATTATAAATGCCATATCATATCATAGTAGGTATTTTTTATACTGTCTTGACTCGGTGATAGAATGAGGACATTTCTGAATTAGCCTTCAGAGAAGGCTGGAGATTCCCTGGTGGACCTCTGCACAAGGGGCCTCTTATGTGTGGTGCGTTGCTGTACAACATACGTACAATACGAAGAAAAAAACTCCCCATACCCACAGTGGCTAGCGTACGTAGAGTTCTGTTTGGTTCTTGAAAATGGGAGATAGGTGACTTTGCTTCCCAATTTGTTTTATGTTATATTATGTTACGTTATGTTATGTTACTGGGATTTATGATGCACTCTGCTGCCATTTGCAAGGTCTGCAGGCCGTCTGTGGGTGGTGGGTTAGATTCAGTGGTAGCTGGTGAATGTTTTAATTTGAGAGGCATAAACATTTCCCATGAATATGTGTGAGACCCTGAGCATAGCGAAGGAACCCAAACCAATCCAGGGGGATTGGAGGGTTTCTACCGCTGAGAACATTTTTAAAATAATGGATTAAAATGGTGCATGATGGTAAAAAAATCAATGAGTTGCGAAGCCAGCAACAATGCAGAGGAGCATTTACCAACAAATGTGCATGATGCTTTTGCCCACTATATGCTGGTGTAAAAAAAAGCATGTTCATGCTGACTGTGCCCGTAAGCGTCTCTTCTGACTGCCACAGGATATGACACTATTTCCATGTAAGAACATACTGCTTTGTCTAGAATGCCAGGCATGATACTATAAGAAAACATGTCCATGCTGACTTTGCCAATATATGCCACTATCTCTACATAAGAACATACTCCTGTTTGGATTTCCCTCAACACCACTAAAATTGCTATGCCAGAATAAGAGTGTACGAAAAAATGGCACATACTGGTTGCACCAATATAGGCCAGTATAGCCACATAAGAACACTCATCCTGATGACTGTCCTCTTAACTCCATGAAAAAATGCCATGCCAGAAAAAGACAACATGTAATTTGCTGACTGCTGAAATATCCCTTATCCCCATGTCAGAAAACTCATGATGTTGGCTTTGCCCTAAACGCCAGAATAAAATGCCATGGCACAGTAAGAAAACCGGTCTTTGGTGGCTACTAAAATACTACCCCCTCCATATAAGAACACTCATCATGTTGGCTTTAGCTTTAATGCCAATATAAAATGCCATGCCACCGGAAGAAGCAATGTCCTTGCTGGCTTTTCAAATCCTCCACTATCTATGTAAGAACAGTAATCATGTTGGCTTTGCCCTTAATGCTAGTGTAAAATGCCATTCCGTAGAAGGAAAGCATGTCTCAGCTGGTTACACAAATGCCGGGCCAAGACCACTCACATTGACTTTGCACTTAACGTGAGTATAGCATGCCATGCAAAAGTAAGAAACCCTGTATGTGTTGCCTACACAAATGCCCCGATATGTAAGAACAATCATCATGTTGGCTTTGCCCTTAAAGCCAGTGTGAAATGCCATGCCGTATTAAGACAACATGGGCCTCATTCCGACCCTGGCGTTAACCAAGGCGCTATTAGCGCCTTGGTTGACGCCGTTATCTCTCCGACTCCGCCATGGTGAATGGCGGAATTACCGCCCCATTCCAAGGTTGGCGGGGTCGGTAATTCCCCATTCACCATGGGCTCTTCCCCATTCCCATTTTTGCCCCATAGGGCTCAATGGGAATGGGGAAGGTGCTAATTACGGCACCATAAATTACGGTGCCGTAATTAGCTCCAAGGTCCCTTTGCGGGTTGGTTTTTTAACGCCTGCAAAAAGCAGGTGTTAAGTTCCAACCCGCAAAGGGAACTCGGAATAGGGCGATAAGGGTTGAACGGCACCGGTCTCGTTACCGGTGACCATTAACCCTTACCGCCCGACTCGGAATGAGGCCCCATGTCTTTGCTGAGAACACAAATACCCCCATGTAAGAACAATCACCATGTTGACTTTTTCCTTTAAATCAGCATAAAATGCCATGCCATTAAAAGAAAACATGTCTTTGCTGGATACACAAATGCCACCTATCCAAAATGTAAGGATACACATGTTGGCTTTGACTTTAACGCTTTAACATCAGTATAAAATGCAATGCTTAGTAAGAACACAATGGGCCTCATTAGGACCCAGGCGGATTTCGCGGTGCTAAATGCACCGCGAAGCATGGCGGAAAGCCGCCGATAGCGCCATGGGGGTTGGCGGATTTACCGCCCCATTCCGACCTCGGCGGAGCGGTAAATCCCCAATCCCCATTCTGCCCTTCCCCATTCCCATTTTTGCCCCATAGGGTATAATGGGAGTGGGGAAGGAGTTAATTACGCCACCGTAAAATACGGTGGCGTAATTAACAACGAGGTCCCGTAGCGCCATGGTTTTCTCCGCCTGGTAAAACCAGGCGGAAAAGGCCGCCATGGCGCTACGGGAACTCGTAGTATGGCGGAGAGGTACGCCATGCACTACGCTGGCGTAAAACCCTCTCCGCCAGGGTCCTAATGAGGCCCAATGTCTTTGCTCGCACAAACATTCCACCCCACAACCCAATGAAAGTCCAATACACATGTTGGCTTTGCCCTTAAAGCCGGTATACAATGCCATGTTATTGTAAGAAAACAGGTCTTTGCTGGCTACTCAAATGCAAATTCTCTCCTCTCCCCACCCTGTATGTCAGAACACTCATAATGTTGACTTTGTCCATGTGTCTGAAATGCCATGCACCAGAAAGAAAATATGCACCTGGTATCTGTGTGCACTAACTCCCCCCCCAATCCCCAGGAATGGCACCAGGGCCTTCCAACATTTTCAGTTGAAATGGGCCCAGTGCTCTGGGGGCCCTGAGCAGCTTCTCTGTTTTGGCAGTCTTATGACACTGAATCATACTGCCTTTATTGGTAGCCTCAGGCCATGACCTCCTTCTGGCAGTCTCCAGCAATGTTCCCAGCACATTGCTGTCTTTTGCTTCAGGTTTACCCAATATTAGCAACCTGCTATCAAAGAGCGATTGATTGCTTTTCAGAGGACATGCAGTGTTAAGGCCCCTGTTGGCAGACTTGCTGCATTCTTTTGACCTCATTATAATTGATCACACTTAAAATCACAGGTCGTGTGAATAGTAATTACTCCCAAATACTGTGATTCTATTATTTATATTTTATCTATTTGTACTTTTAGCAAAAGGATGCAGCTACTCTGTGTCACTCACACATACTTCCTATGCAAGTATGTAATGTGTAATGATCAACAATGTATTAAAATGACCAACGTTGTGCTGCCAGTATGCATTTCATGAAGGCACATATTTTATAATGATACAAGCAGACATTAACGAATGTGTATAATATTGTATCACTAAGGAATATGTGTTTTCATTAAATGTACACTAGCAGCGCAGCTTTGGGCTTATTATAAGCTAAACACCACACAGGCTACCCTGCTATTTCATCCCAGCTGTAAGGCAGGGCGGGACATCATGTTGAAATGGGCTCACGTCAGCCATAATGCATCTTCAGCCAGTCCTGCTCACTCCAGCCTCGCATGCACACACACATTCATACCCATTCATCACATTGGCAGCCACACACCCATGCAGCCCCTCGCATGCATGCATCAAAACATTCACTATGATTTAAAAAGAATTGCATACATTCCTCAATCATACACTCAAGCGATCAGCGACATTCGTTCACACTTGCATTCACCAGCATTTACTTGCACATTCCCCATTCATACACTCGCACAATCAGCAGCAGTCATTCACTGATTCCTTTGCACATTCAGCAATCATCTGTATACAGTTAGACACACAGTCAGAAGCATTGCACCCTCACTCATGCAGATACTTACTGCACTCTCAGAGTGCTATGCATATGTGTGAGCAAGGGTTTATTCATCACACAAGCAGCCATGCAGCCATGCACCCATACACACCCTAGCATGTAGGCATTCAAACACTCACTCTGATTTATATATATTTTTTTAAATTGACTTGCATATATCCCCATTCATACCGCCATACACTCATCAGCATTAATTCATTCTCATATTCACCAGCATTCATGTGCACATTCCCCATTCATACACTCCTGCAATCAGCAGCATTCGGTCACTCTCATACATTCATTTGCGCATTCCCCATTCATACACTCCTGGAATCAGCAGCATTCGTTCACTCTCATACATTCACCAGCATTCATTTGCGCATTCCCCATTCATACACTCCTGCAATCAGCAGCATTCGTTCACTCTCATATTCACCAGCATTCATGTGCGCATTCCCCATTCATACACTCCTGAATCAGCAGCATTCGTTCACTCTCATATTCACCAGCATTCATGTGCACATTCCCCATTCATACACTCCTGCAATCAGCAGCATTCGTTCACTCTCATATTCACCAGCATTCATGTGCACATTCCCCATTCATACACTCCTGCAATCAGCAGCATTCGTTCACTCTCATATTCACCAGCATTCATGTGCACATTCCCCATTCATACACTCCTGCAATCAGCAGCATTCGTTCACTCTCATATTCACCAGCATTCATGTGCACATTCCCCATTCATACACTCCTGAATCAGCAGCATTCGTTCACTCTCATATTCACCAGCATTCATGTGCACATTCCCCATTCATACACTCCTGCAATCAGCAGCATTCGTTCACTCTCATATTCACCAGCATTCATGTGCACATTCCCCATTCATACACTCCTGAATCAGCAGCATTCGTTCACTCTCATATTCACCAGCATTCATGTGCACATTCCCCATTCATACACTCCTGAATCAGCAGCATTCGTTCACTCTCATATTCACCAGCATTCATTTGCGCATTCCCCATTCATACACTCCTGCAATCAGCAACATTCGTTCACTGTCACATTCAGCAATCATCTGAGTTCATTCGCTTGCACATTCAAAGGCATTACCCTCTCACTCAGTCATGCAAATATTGCACAGTTGAAGTGCAGTATATGTGAGGGTGGGGGTGTAGTAATCATGCAAGAAGCAAAGCACCCATACACCTCTTCACATACAGGCATTCAAATATACACTCTGATAAAAAAATAAAAATAAAAAAAAACAACAGGAAAAGAAAAGAAATTCACTTGCATACATTCCCCATTCATGCACTCTTGCAATCAGCAGGATTCATTCAGTTGCACATTCATCCATCATCTGCATTCATTCACGCACACATTCAAAGGTAATACACCCTCACTCACACATATACACAATCACTCACTTAGGTTCATGCATGCATACTTACACACTTTAAAAAAAAATATGCTTACACACGTTTTAAAAAATCCAACATAATGTTCACCTCTTTGTTGACTCGTCTGCCACTCACTTCCCAGCTGCTTCGGAAGGCCCTCCATGCAAATCCTCCAGACAGAAAACAGGCAGAGGTGCCAATCAAACACCTCTCCCTGCTTTAGCCGTCCCAGGTCCTCCTAATTCAATCGCTGGTGAAGGAGCGCCCGCAGACATTTTGAAGGTACAGTATACCACCAGGGTTGCCAGTAGGCCATGGAAGGCTGGGTAGCAAAACATCCCGGCCATGCAAGCTGGATTACTGCATCCAAGGGGAAACCTTGTTTCCTCACAACACAGCTAACCCAGTAGCGCTCCCTCATCTGTAGCTGTAGCCGAGGGAGCACTCAGGTTTTCACAGGGGGAGCACTCAGGTTTTCACAGGGCCCTGGCTTCGGCTCTAACATAATGGGTCAACGCCTGATCGCCCATCATGGAAGAGCCCCCCTAAGGTAGGTTAGTTTGGCGAGAGGGTGAGCTCAAGATAGACATTTTCTGCCTGATTCATAGAATTATTTGCCTGAAAAACGCAGATTTGCGCCCCTTTCTTCCCGAAAATCCCCATACTTCAAACAGGGATTTTCGGGCAGAAAGGCATGCAAATCTGCGTTTTTCACGCAAATAATTCCATGAATCAGGATATTTGTAGGTATTCAGTGTTGCGTGCATAGAGGCATTTGTGTACAAAGAGGAACCGTGTGTGCCCGTGGGGCTAGGATGTATTGACAGGGGCTGTGATGTGTAAGGTGGCTGTAAATGGTTAGTAGTTTGATGTTTGGTGTCTGTTGGGAGTGGTGATAAATTGTCACGTGTGTGTAGCTTTTTTGGTATGCATAAACTGCGTTTGACCGTAGGAGTTGTGCATGATAGTGCTAGAAGCATTCTGAGACCTCCATGGGCAGGTTGTCGAGGGGCAGAGACAATCTTGAAGTGCCATGTAGCAGATCATATCATGGCATAACAAGGCGTGACCATTCATAGTAGTGCACGAATAAGTCTTAGCAAGGCAAAACAACCGGGCTCCCTCTTGCATTTCTACCACTGGTCTCTGCAAACCGCTGTTATTTCACTTCTGTACTTTGCTACTGTCAAACTGTATGTGCCCTCTGCTTCTTCCTCTCTTTGTCTGTCTCTGTCTCTCTCCCTCTCTCTCTCTCTCTCTCTCTCTCTCTCTTTCTCTCTCACTCTCTCTCAAATATATAAACTGCACCCTGTGTGCAAAATGGATCTGGGAATTGTCAGATGAGGGAAGGGGTTAATCTGGACACTGCACTCATTACCACAAGAAAGGCTTTTAGGGTTCTAGGAGGCGAGAACCTTTAGGACAGAAAAAGTGCTGCCTGAGATTTGAAATCCACAGGTGCTCATTAGTTTTGGTACAGAGAAAAGGCTTCCTGAGATACGACAACCACAAGTACTATGTTGGTTGGTAAGCTGAAGGAGCCAGCTCAAACATCACTGTAACTTGCTTAAGTGCTTTGCTCAGTGGCCAGCTCAGACTTTTGCCTTAAGGGTAGTGCTGTCAGCAAACGAGCTGCATTTTAACAGGTGAAAATGATGGGGGCTAGACTCTCTTGTCATTTCTCCCCGAAGTCTACCTCAGCGTCACGCACAAGCCTCAAATTTCTCACACAACGCACACAGCCACATACCAAAATGAACATTTCCCTCCCCATCTCACCTGGTGTTGAGGCAGCTCCAGAAAAATGCTGGAACCCTGCAGAAAGGTTCTCTACAATGAGATGAGGAGTAGGAAAGATAAAAAAAAGAGGAGTGTGTATTCCTCAACGTGCACAACAAAGTTCAGTGCATCATCCCTTGACCAAAGGGGGTGCCACTGCTACAGGAAGGTGAAAAGAATCACACTGAAGATAAAAGAAAAGGGATTGGGGAGGGGATAAGATGAACAGCCCAATAACACTGCCATCTCAAACGTAGAGCATCCCCAGCCCGCTACAGGTTCCTTATCTATGCAGGAGTTGCTTGAAAAGCCTTTTTTAAGAGCTAAACAACGTACCAAATATGAAGATTGTATCTAATTTTAGGGCTGCACTTCCAGAGATAGGGGCGTGCGGCCATCCTGTGTTACCATATGCACAGCGTGTGAGCTGCCCCAAAAGGAGGTTCTTGGAGCCAGGAAGGTCCAGTATTACCCACTGCCAGCTATGTTCCCTATATCAGTGGGTTGGGTGGGACTGCCTTTCTGGAGTATTGTGATTTTGACAGATTTGTACAGCAGAATGTACACTTGTGCACAATTTGGTATGTTTCTTGGATGAGTGTCAAAATTGTGCTTCTGTAGTTTTGAAGAGCTGTTGAAAAGGTATGAAATTTCATAGCATTTGGCGTAGTGAGTTCTTTTGATTGCCTGGTCATTTTCTGCCTTCTTGTGACATGGGGGCTCTTTGTGGCCTCGAGCTGTATCCCTGCATGCCTATTGCTAGTTTTTCCCCTCTGCACATCTCTAGCCATCATTTCACACACAGGCCTTCTTTGGACTGAAGCTTTACCCATGTCTCTTCAGCTCCGTGTCTCCCCTTTGTCTGTGAATATTGTCAGTACTATATTTATTTTGGTGTAACACCATAAAAGCAGCATAAATAAAAATAATAGAATTCATAGGTATAAATCAATACAAAACAGAACACATTCATCCATAAAACATTTGAATAACAAATAATAAAGCATGCTCTTGCCCTCATTAATTTCTTGCAATTCACAAATGCATATTTTCCTTCACATTTCCCATTTTTCCTCCTGAATCTCAAACCGTTTTTAAAAAATTGACTGATCGCCAATAGTGATAAATCATCATGGGCTTAATAACAAAAAAACAAAACCTGTTATACAGTATGGATATTAGAGTTTCTAAAAACAGGTAAAACGCATACTTTTTTTCAGGATTGTGCAGGCAGGACAAAAGATAATAAAGTGAGTTACATTTTCACGTGAAGCCTGACCTACGATGCGTTCATCATTAGAATACATTTCCTTTTCTGTGAATATATACCCAATGGCAGGGTCCATATGTGAAATTCTACATTTAAAGGTTTGCCTTCATTGTCTTCAAATTTACTTAAATATGGCTTTTTCTTTCGGAAATACTTTGAAATTAGATCGATTTTTACAAATCCAAGCAAATTTACATGCACAGAATCCGATTGTACATGATTGTGCAACAATACGTGATATGTCTTTTTGGCTCTATTGCACCAATACCAGCAACATGCACTTATTTATTGCACTCTATCACATCTTGCAACAAGTGGAACTTGGACTGAAGGGTGGGGTGGAATTTTTCCAAGATTGAGGAGTACATGAGAACATATAGAGTTCCTCAGTGGAGATGGAAATTAGTTAGCTACATAGTCTATGCAATGGTTCTTTTCAGTTGTAGTTTTTAATATTGATATTCATTCATGATTTTATTTGTATGTTTATGTATATTCTTGAATTGAGTATAATGATTTGTGATCTGAAATATGTAAAAAATTGTATGTGTAAAGTTTGAATGTATTTTCATTCTGTACCACATTAAAGAATTATTAGAATCATTTTTTTGTGTATCCATGTAACACCAGACTATAATCAGGTCTTCTTAGAAAAACTATCACTTTCTATAAAATTTAAGTCCAGAGTTAATTTACTGATATAATTTAACCTCTCACCCCTATTAGACCATCGCCAATAGATAGGGCCTCTCCCCCTGATGGTTCACCTCAGCTCTCAAATCCCTCAAAACACAGAACCACATCCTTGAACACAGGTGGCATGCAGACCCATCTCTGCAGAACAGAACTAACTGCTCACACCCAGCAGCTCACAACCTACAGGTTAGAAATGCGCAAGGCACAAAATGTTTTTACTGGAATAGAATCACCAGTACCCCAAACACCTTAGAGAACTTCACAAGATTATTGCTGAATTCAAGGCCCCTTCATACAGCTCCTCCTCCCCATCTCACACACAAGCACTCTGAGATACTCTCTCAGACCACTTCCATAACTCTCAGACCACTTAAAAAACATAGTCCTGGAAAGAAACCTTGCCATCAGCACTAAACTAGCATTGGTCATGTCCTACCCCCCTCCACCACCGCCCCCGGCATCTACGCCCAGTCTCTCTGACTTACCCTCCGCCCGCTGTTCTCTTCCTTCTCTCCCATCTCTCACTCAGAATTTCTAAATGTATTAACTAACAGTCGACCCTCGGGATCCCCTCGAGACCCCTGCCCTCTGTCTGCTCTAAAATAAATCTTATCCTCAACCAGTGCTGTCAACATCACAAGATCACTTATTAACTCATCTCTCACTTCAGGCCCCTTGCCAGCGGATTTCAAGACATGCAGATCAAATCCATGCTCAAAAACCCTCCCTTGACCCCCTTCTACCAGCCAACTATAGACCTAACTCTAAGAACTGCTTCATAGCTAAACTAATCGACTGAACATCTTATACACAGATATGCCATTTCACTGAAACCAACTTCCTCCCTAACCCCGCCCAATCTGTCTTCAGACCCCTATGGGGAACTGAATCATGTTTAGTCTCCATCTGGGATGATCTGAAAAGAACCTCAGGCTCAGAAGGTTATGCTGCAGTAATCCTTCTAGACCTCTTGGCGGCCTTTGACACGATTGACCACCTCAGCCACATGGACAGACTCCACCCGCTCGGAATCAGGGATGCAGCATTGAAGTGGATCTCCTCCTTCCTTTGCAACAGATCACAAATAATACACATGCCTCCCTTCTTCTGGTCCTCCTGCCCTTTTACCAACGGGGTACCACAAGGCGCCTCTCTCTCCCTTCTGCTCTTTAACCTCTACTTGAGCCTGCTCCCTGCTATCATTCGACCTACATGGCCTGTCTTGCTGCAAGTATACTGATGACAACCAAATTATCTTCAAGATCCCAAAGGTCCCTTCCAACCCCACCCCTGACCTTGCTTCCTCCCTCACAGAAATCAACCACAGGATGACTGCTAACCATCTCCTTCTCAACCCCGGAAAATCTGAAATCATGATCTGTGGGAAGACTGCCCTCTTACCTCAACCCACCTCATGGCTGCTCTCTCTAGGCCTTCCCACCTCTACCCCCAACACAGTAAAAAAAAACTTTGATGCAGTATGGACTCAGACCTGACATTATCACATAACATTAACTCTGTGTCAAAATCCTGCTACCTACACATATGCATTCCCCGACACATCTTCCCTTACCGGACCTTCCTACACAGAGGAGCTGTGATCATGATGATCGCTCTTGCATGCCTAACCTATGCATAATACCTGTGTGCCCCTGCATCACATCTTAGAAAACTCTCAAAACACTGCAACAAGGCCCCTTCTTGTCCTTTGTCCCAGAGAACACAACACACCCATTCTCTTCACTGGCTTCTGGTCGGGCAAAGATCCACCTTCAAAGCCATGTGCATCACCCACCGAGCTCTACGCAACACAAGACCAGAACATTTACAACACAAGCCCACACCCCACAGTCCCACCTGAAACCTAAGATCTGGCAGAGCTCTCCTCCTTGCCATCTAGGTCACTAATCCACATCCACATCTTATACAGACCAACCGGCCCACTATCCTCCTTCGAGGAAGACCTAACTTGCCTCCTCACTCAAAATACCAAACCTGAATCACAAATTCTGTTTCTAGGTGACTTGAATCTAGGCCTACATGACACATTGGATACTAATGCCCTGGTCATCCAAAACACTATCGCTGAACTAGGACTCTCACTGCGCATATCCGACCCCCACACACAGTAAAGGCAGAACCTTAGATTGGATAGCAGACCTTAACTGCAACACCAAAATCCTCCCTAACACACCTTGTCCATGGTCTGATTATAATGTAATTTCCTTTGAAATCCACGATTCCAAACAGCCATCACCCAATGATCTTCAAGCCCCACCCGCCTTAACTAGAAACAACCACTTTATCTCCTTAGAAAGCATACTCCCTTTACTTAAACCTATCACTCTTCAACTGCTGGCACCTGACCTAGACCCTTCAAAAATGGTAGAAATATATAATCAGAATCTACTTATGGCCCTAGACCAACAAGCCCCTCTCAAACTAAGGAAAGCCAAACCACTGAACAAACGTCAACAAATGGTTTTCCGCTGAGTTGAAAACCCTAGGTAAAACTAAAAGAGTTGCAGAGGCATCCTGGAAGAAAAAAAACCACCAGGGCAGAATATGGGTAACTTCACAACTGCCTCCACTGCGTACAAAACTGCAATTTTACAAACCAAAAGGGAAAACTACAACAATAGAATCTCTAATGCCAAATACAGCACCAAGGAGCTATTCACTATCCTCAAATAATTGCAATCTCCTATCTCCCCACCAGACCCCTGCAAAAAAGATGCCTTTTTGGTGTTCTAATATCCAAAAGGATAAGTTCAAGCCAAAAAATCAAGCCTACTGATCACCGATAATGTTGGCAACCCAGTCAATCCTCTACCTGATTTGAACCCCAAAACACCTCGCTCACTACTCAAACCAAAGCCTTTGAATTTTTCCCCTGTCACTACTTCAGAAGTAGAGTTTATCATTGAAAGTCTCAAGCCACACAAGTGCAAAGGAGACATATGCCCAGCTTCACTCATAAAAGGAGCCAAAGAATGTGCCCCCTTCATAACTTCCTTTATAAATGCCTTCTTCGCCTCTTGCACAGCTCCCAAAAATCTTAAAGATGCTTGGGTCATGCCCCTTCTCAAAAAACCAAACCTCGGCTCCGACATTCCCACCAACTTCAGACCAATCACCACAGAACCTTTTCTCCTGAAAATCTTAGACATGGCAGCATACGTCCATTTTCAGAATCATCTCGAGACAGATAACCTCCTAGGCCTCAGACAATCTGCATTCAGTCCAAGACACGGGACAGAAACTACCCTCCTGGATTTGAAAATCCAAATGGAGGAGGCATGAGACAATCGAAAACCTGCTCTACTCCTCCTACCAGACTTGTCGGCAGTGTTCGACTTAGTCGACCACAACATCTTAACCAACCATCTAACCACAGTGGCCTCCTTCTGCAAAAAAGCTGTAACTTGGGTCAATTCCTTACTCTTGGATCGATGCATGTGGGTCTTCTCCCCTACCGCCTCAGCTAATCCTGCCCCATCCCATGTGGAGTCCCGAAAGGCTCATGTGTCTCCCCCACCCTCTACAATATATTCACAAAGCTCCTATTCGAACTTCTAGATGACCTTGGCATATACGGCACAAACTACGCGGACGATACACAAATACTTATCACACTATCAGGCGACTATCAAACAGATTCCACTCCCCTAAACAATATCTACAGTAAAATTCAGGTTTAGATGCCCAAGCATGGATTATGTCTCAATGACGACAAAACTGAGTTATTGCTCATTGGATCAAAGCTGTCACTCAACAAGCTTGGCCCCAAATACTCCACCTACAACATTGATGGTAATCTCATCAAAGTTGATAAGGAAGCCAAAATCTTAGGCTTCTATTTAGATTCGGCACTAACCCTACAAAGACAATTTAACATCACCTCATCCGCAACAGCCTACACGTCAAAACGGATAAATGCTTGTAGACCCTTCTTATCCACCAGCAGCTGCATCACCCTTGCAAGAGTCCTGAGTTTGTCCAAACTGCACTACTGCAACATACTCTACCTCAGCACTAACCAAAGAAACTTGCACAAGTTACAAGTATTGCAAAACACTGCCCTCAGAACTGCCCTGAACATTCTACGGTCCGATCATATTTCACAAATCGGATGCAACTCGAACTGGCTCGCTATCCAGGATAGAATCACTTTCAGAACACACATGGTCACTCACAAGTGCCTAAATAACTCAGCCCCCAAGTACCTGACAGGCAAATATTCCAGGAAAAAAATCCACTAGACCTACCAGAGCCAACTACGTACACTGTCTCAACATTCCCCAATTCAGGCTGCCCAAAGCCGAAGGTTCTAGCTTTCCGGGGTTTGCAGTCAAGGCATGGAACAAGCTACCTCCGGCTCTAAGGACAGACCCAATGTTCCTCTCATTCCGACACAAAGTAAAATCTTAGCTGCTCTCACAAACTAACTAACTTTCACTACGCTCTTAGTGTGATTACATGACCTAATTTCTGCACTGACTACGCCCTAGCTTAAGTTTGCCTCGCCTGCTGTATTTGCGATTTAGTGCTTTACTACTCTAAGCCATATCTATCATGAACATTGTACATACTGTAGTCCTCCCTACGTTATATATCACTGTATTCTATTATGTCTATTACTGTAAATATCACTGTAGTTCTCTTTACTATGCATATCTCTGTACATTTTCATGTCCATTATTGTAAATGTTATTGTATGTCGCACTATTCCTGTAACCATGTTGTTCTATAAGTAAAGCGCCCAGACACCCTCGGTTTTCGGCACGCTATATGAGCAAATAAAACAAACAAACAAACCAAGAACAAACTAAATCGACCAGACTAGGGGATCTTCTTTTTTCATCCAAACTCCCACCATCTGGAACTCGATTTCATTTGGCACCTGCCGCATAGAGGATCACCTCACTTTCCGGAAGCCACTCAAGACCTGGTTCTTCCCTTCTGCAACTTGACTAACCTAGTATACATCGTAGTGAATTATCACCCCCAAGTAGGTAGGAGGGAACACCGCTGAGTCACTCACAAAACAGTACTCAGCCAGCGCAGAAAGGATTCCAGTCGATCCATATGGTATGATATACATACCCTCATTGCATCTAGAGAGCAGTCTTAATTCTCTCGTTCTTATATCACTCCATCTCAGTGGAACACAGCTGTGTCCTTCCCGGGGCTCTGCCACCGACCTGCATAAATCTGCAACAATTCACTACCCGACTTCGTAACACACATCAACTCTGCCTTTAGAATGCAGTTGTGTCCCACAAAATAAATTTGGTCTAGCTGGACACATAATCAGTCTCCTTGACTCCCCTACTCTCCTGATAGTCGACCACAGCACCCATCCACTATCCAGATCTCCAGTGGTCGCTAACAGAGACTTAGCCGCCCCTACCTGCCATTGTGCCGGCTAAAATGAACACACGCATTCTAAAGTCCTCCTTTGAATTCTCATACCTCGGACTTCGGTCATCCAAGGGCGTTCACCCACAGTGCTTTGATGTCATTCCAATGGCAATAGGCCCAATACAAATGCCATACAGCATAGCATAGCATAACATTCCATCTTGGATGCTCCATTCTGCGCTGCAACACCCGCAAAAGCTTTCTGATTTGGCGCCAATTGTTCATTGGACATAGTTTGAACCAGTAAATCAGGGGTTTTAATATGAGCTCAAATGCCACCCCCAGGAGACCTAGCTTCAAAGGAAGAGGCAATGTTGGATTATGAACAGGCAGTGCAAAAAGGGACGTCAATAAACTGGATTCCTTTCTTCTTTCTAAAGATTAGAGATCATTGGATCGCCAAATCTCTACTTTGAAAATTGTGGCTGAATGAAACACATGCTCTAAAAAACTCCGGGGCTGTGTTACTCCTCTACCTCCATGTTGAAAATGCACAAAATCCCCCACCGCACCCCACACAAGAAAGCTTGCTCTTTGCTAATACCTTCTTACATGATCCCTCCTTGGCCCTGATCGTCGCAGTAATTCACCTTCTATAATAGGGAACCTCCTAGGTGCATTCCTGGACTGGCTGGTTTTTCTCAGACCAAACTAAATATTTGGTCTTTGTGTGGTTAATCTTGTGACCCATCTCTCTGCAATTGCAGCCAAATACATCTAGTCCCTAGTGCAATCATGTTGGTCTCTTGCTTATTATCCCTGCATTATCTCCAAATAATAATATGCTCGTTTGAACGCCCCTGAGTTGTGGTGCAGCCCTGTTCAGGTTGTCCATGAAAACTGCCAATGTATTTATGTAGAGGCAAAGCAGAAGGGGCAGAAGCATGCAGGCCTTTCAGATGCCTCTTGTAACTTGAAAACTCTTTCTGCATTCTCCTCCAATGCCATACTGTACCTGGGCAGAATTGCTTCAGTCTTAATTTGAAATAGCATATATTAAATTCACAGGGACTACAATACTATATAGCTGTCGCCATAGCTCAGCCCGGGGCACTGCGTCAAAGGCTTCACGCAGATCCACGAATGACAAAGAATCCGATACAGAAGTAACGGAAAAACCTGGTTAGTTGTGCAGCGCGGCCTCTGAAACCAGCTCGGAGTATGGACAATGTATGTCATTCACCCAGATTTCGAGACGCTGCTGTCAAATTTTCCCATATTTTTTAGCACTAATGTCAATCATTGAAATGGGTCGATAATGTTTTAGATCATACCCATCCCCCCTTTTATGTATCGGAATGATCTCGGCACCATTCCAAGTAGACAGAATTTGATTGTTTGATGTAATATTGAAAAGTGTATTAAAAAATGGGATCCAAATGTTCATCTCCGACTTCTATGATTCGCAGAGTAGCTTATCTCAGGGGATTTATGACTTCGCTGAAACTTCCTTCAGGGTGATACCTTAATGGTCTCCAATCTTGCCCGTATCTTTTTTTCTGATAAACACTAGTGTGGAGACTCGCCTCACGAGGTCTCGTTGCAACGTGATCTCGCGAGAGTTCGCGCGCGAAGCGCAAGGAGCGTGAGATCCGCGCCAGAAGCGGAGCCAGGCCAGAGAATACAGCCAGGCATCGGCGCTCCTCCTGATAGAGGGGAATCAGCCCTCCTGAGGCTGCCTGCCTGATCTACAGGATCCTGCACACAGCCTGAGCATAACTGCATGGCTGAGGACAGCTTCCTGGAAGCTCAGGCTGGCAGGGGATATTGATACCGCTACATACAGACCGGGCAGTAAAGTAACTGCATGGGGGCAAGAAGGACTGAACTGTAAGTACTGCCAAACCCCTGCACCGGACTCAACATCCCTGCTGTTCAATAAGTGTCAGGTGTCTGAATAAACACCCCTTCTACCTTACAAGTCTCCTGTGATCATTCAGGCCACTACAACTATTCAGACTGTCACTGATACAAGCCCTAGTAGGGCTGGATTAACATTAATTGGACTGTCCTGGAAAGAAGCCAGTTGATTGTATTTGTTCTGTCCCGGCAGGCACATAGCACTCAGACTGCCCTGAACACTCACCCTTGTGGTGCCTGATGAACAGCATTCCTACTGTCCTTGATTTCAACCCGGCAGATGCCAAGCAAACAGCATTTGTACTGTTGATGCTAAAATAACAGCATTCAAACTGCCCTGGCTAACAACATTGGGGTTGCAGGGTGAACAGCATTTGGACTGTCCCAGGTAACGGCCCTGGTAAGTGTGGGCTTTGGCATGGTCTGCATCCTGCGAGGCCGGGCAGAATGAGGTGGGTGGCGGCCGACATCAAGGCTACTATTATGGACCCTCTATGCAGCGTTGCTAGGAAAGTGCAGACTTACATACGCTGTCTATCTTTATTCCGGCTGCCCCGTGGGAGGCAGATACTAAAGTAGCGCGCTTTTTGAGTATTCAGATGAAATGGTCTGAGGCAAGGGTAGCAGGGTTTCATGTATATTGTCTGGAGCTTTCACAGGAAATGACAATCGATATACTAGCATGGAACATAATTGTAGGGACTAATGCTGAGTTATTTGTACAATACTAGACTATTTTGTGTAAGTACGCATGCATGATCCAGAGGCGTTGCTGGGGGGGCTCAGGGGGCGATGGCCCCTGGTCTTTTTGTTGTATCCCCGGATTGAAGCTCAGGGGCTACAACCAGAAGGCTAGCTAGCCCCGAGACCCCACAGTCCCGACATTAGTGCAGCCCCAAATCTTTTCCAGACCTAGCAACACCCCAGGCATGATGCATGCCCTAAGTAACACACAAACTTTGTTAAGGTAGCTCATACTTGCTGTTTATCACAAGAATAATGCATTCTCCAGACACAATAAAAGCTGAGAAACACAGAGCACCCTTATAAATTAAGTCATAAATAGATTAACATATGACACCTCCCCCCATTTGGCTGTGTGTGTGCCAGGGAGCAAGTACATTGCCAACCAATGTGTAACATGCAGTCCGTGTTGATTCCTTGGCTGAGGGTGACCTTCAGTGCCTGCTTGAGGGAACAGTGCAGTGCAGCCTTCACTCGGCCTCTGCTCCGGGAGACGAAGCGTGTTAGCGTGACAATGACGAATCCCTGTATTGGGAGACTTCCGCGCTCTTCTAGAGGACCTGTCGGTGGCGGCAGCGGAGGTGAATGCAACTGAAGATCCGGTGAGACAGTAAAGCCCGGCCACCTCTCGCGACTGTTCCCTTTGCTGCTGCGAGAAGATGTGCGGCACGCATAAGCTTAGTTTCTCAGAAATTGAACTGTATTCTACCACTTGGAACACACCTGGAATGCACTCCCACTCTCTCTTAGAGTGGATCAACCCTACCTCAGCTTTAGACGCAATACCTTGAATTGGTTGAGAAATAATGACATTTGACTTTGCTGTATTCCACCATTGTATATAGTATTATGCTACAGAACTAGTATCTGGCGATAACCACTTCTGATTACATACCTGTATTTACCACTCTTGTATGTATCTTTCACCTTGCCACTTCTATGTATCATTCACTATGCTACTTTTTATTCTTGCTTGTATAATACCATGCACTCTGTAACTTAAGCCTAAAGTAATCTTGTATTTGTTTGCGCCCAGTTACCTTTGGGTTTGGTGCGCTTTACAAATAAAACAAAACAAACAAACAAACTTGGTTCTGTGCTATATCCCTCCCAGGTATGGGATAGGATATTTCTTGGCATGGGAGATGTGGCCAGAAGGATACATGTGTCTGGATTTGACCTGGTAAAAGACAATTCTCAGACTCAACAGGTAGACCCCTAGTCAGGTGCACCTATAATTATCTTCCGACCAGGAACACCTTCCTATTTGACTGAATGCCCAACTTGTAGGTGGGAGCATTGTGCCATCACCCACTTATGAAATAGGAATCCCTACCTTAGCAAGACCAAAGGTGGGATCCCCGCTTCTCGTACTTATGTATTCATGACCCGGATCCTCTTCCACCGGTCCTGAAGTGGCATCAGAAGACTTCGGACACCATCCACTGAGACCTCCTAGGAAAAGTGCCTCTTTGAAGCTACTCAGACAGTCAAGCATTGTGTGTTGGTGGACGATCAGCATCTATCACTTGAGAAGGTTAAGCAGTGGGCATCATTTACTTTCACTTAGGGATGGACTGTTTAACAGTGATGTCATGGTGACTCAAGCTCATTTGCATTCTCTGTTGCCAGCTGTTGCAACTCAGGGTAGCACTTACGGCTGATCAGGGTCTCCCTGAGGTCACAGTAAAGGTAAAGATCACGGCTACCAGACACTTAGAATCTGCCTTCCATTCCTTTTAACAAGAAACACCTGTGAATACTCGTCATGCACAATGACTACCTGACACTGTGGAAGGCTTAAAAGTCTGACTTCTGAGCCAGACAGTGTTCATGTCTTTAAACACATTTCACAAAAGCAGAAGCTTCGTTTGCTCTGAAAATACTGTTGGGTGACTAAGTGTACTACAGAGTCCTTGTATTTAACATAAACATACAAGGGAAACAAAACCAATAGATTACAATTTGGGCCTTTTTTTAGAGAGAGTTGCAAACATGGCAACTTCTTATTTCGGACATGGAACACCTCTTCTCACTTCTATTTCATGTTCATCCTCTCCACTTTGGCTGAATGGGGATCCCCTCAGCACTGATATTTGGATGCACCTTTGTTCAGATTTGTTGGCTTGTGACCTGAAAGCTTTCCTCCCAGTTCCTCAGTCCTGTGATGGAGCCGTACTAAGACATAAAGCGCTGTACAGAGCATGTCATAGCCTCATGGCAAAGGTCAAAGTATAGTAATGTAACATGAGAGAGGGGTGCCAGTCTGTCACTGCATACAGGATATCATCTCTCCCTTCTCTCCCTACCTACCCTGTTTGGACGCACATCCACCTCTGCCTTTCATGCAGTCTAATGAGCACAGCTCCCACAGGGAGCTCAGGCTATACTGTCTCACTCTAGAAGGCTACATATTGCTATACTTTGATAGACTCCTTCCAGGTAAGGCACCACTCTGTCTCACCGTGAACTGACATGAATTCTAGCAGGACATGGCATGGAACAAACTCTTAAATCTTTTTTGACATGAAGGTCTGAGCCAAGTCAATTTTATTGAACTAGTTTGACGCCAGCATTTCCTTACCCTACCTTCTGTTACCAACGACATTCAACTTTACACAGCGTCTATCCTGGGCTATGCCGCTCTTGGCTTAGGCTTGGCAAGACAAGACAAAATTAGCCTTCTAGAGTCTTGTGGTACCAATGTAAAGACGCTCAGGCAAATAGGCCCCCAAACTTCCACGGGCCACCAAATTTCCAGTATTGCATCAGGACACTCTCAAGTCCATCATCCCTACAACATTACACTCTGTACCAATTTACAATTCTCCAAATCTACCTTGAAAACACAATCCAATTATCACAACACTTTAGGACATATTCTACTCCCTTCTGCACAACCATGGTCCACCCAATAGGACTGGCATGCACCTGTGCTATCACAGAACATTCTTCTACCACTGCATCCCTCAATCCCTGTGACCATAGCAATTATTTCCCGATTTTCCCTCATTTTATCTTCCCCTTGCTCATTTTCTTTCTGCCAACAGAATAAGATGCTCAGTGCTCTTATTGATACTATGTAAGTGATGATTTGGTGTAGTATGACAGCATATTAACATAGCATAGCCTTATACTCAATGCATTTCTGCGCAAACTACAACTGCGCTCTCTATTCCCCCCTAGGACTTTGGAACAGCCTCTGGGTAGTATTCAGTGCTAAATACGATTGATGATGCTTCTTTTCTGCACCTCTTACACTGTCTCCCAGTCATCAAGCCCACTTGGGTCCTTCCCTCCTCATGCCGGACATCCCTCTAGGATAAGTCATTTATTTTAAATTTTCCAGTATAATTTAATTTTCCTCTATGTTAAGAATTGCCTAATTGATTATTGTATCTTGTTCTACTACTTTTGAAGCTGGACATATCGACAAATGTCCTTTAAAATTCAACATTTGGCCCACTTTTCCATAACCTCCCAAAACCTCCTTAGAGGAGTTGAGCTTGCGTGCTACTTTTGCATGCTGTATGTAATATGTGGTTACTTTGAACAAACATTTCAAGGTCCACTTTTGGTTGCCAGTCCACCCCTCAGTGAGGGGATTGCCTACAAAATGATGGCTGGGTTCCTTGCTGGCCCCACTAGTGTAGGGCAGGTACAGATGGACTGACGTCGAGTGGAGGAAAGGTGACTTATACTGATCTTGCCACAGAGTAGAATCTCTGACTTCTTCCCATGTAGACCAAGATTGCTATTGGACATCCTATTCTGGATAGTTTCTAGGTATATAGTTATCTCACACAAGCACTGTCAACCTTGTGCTCTTGTCGCAATACATCTGTGTGCCGTTCACAAACTGAAATAGTAGGGCAAAGGAGTTCATCAGATCAGCAAAGGGTCCTATTTTTATGGTAAACATCCAGGGATAGGGCGCAGAACCCTGGGGACCACATAGCACAGTTGGACTGGTTCTGAAAAGAACTGGTCCATGGGGACCTGTACTGACCCCTTTCTTTTGGAGGTGAACCGTGCGAGGGCACTGCCAGAGATTCCCAAGTGAAGGGGGTGGATCAAGAGCTCATGGTCAACTATGTCATATGCCCCTGAACAGCAAGGCAAGATCAATGCAACAGGGTGCTTATTATAGTTCTCATTTTTTTATCGTACATTTTTTCATTGCTGCTTTCCACCCCTGGTTTATTACATTTGTTTTAACGCATAATGCAGGGGACCCCAGCACCCGTCTTCCTGGCAACCCCCACTGTCTCCCCGCCGACTGTCCATCTATCCCACACCCGCTACATCGTTACCCAACCACCTAAACGGCAGTAAAAAGAGCTGTGATGCAACAAAATATGCTATAAAAAGACTGGGCTCCCTTATTTATCAGGGGTGATGAGTAGAATGTCTGTGTTTTAAAATGATCTGTTAATTAAAGTTTAATTGTAAAACAACCAAATAGACAATGTAACAAATTACTAAATAAGGATTTCAAAGCCAGTAACATCTAAAAGGTTCCTTCTGGCATTTCACTACTATTGCAATGTCAAGACACACATATGGTTAAATCTAAAGTTATACATATACAAGTTTTACACATACAACTGCTTTAGCAAGTACATTGTACACATTTCTGGGTTTGTGGTTGTAATAAACAAAGTTGAGGTTACTGCTGAGCCACTGCCATTGGTGTATCACGCCAGTCCAGGTGACGTTTGGTTCTCATTTGAAGCAAAAAGTAGACTATTAGAATATCAAGTCATCACAGAACAGATATAGAGCTGTGTTAAGTATGGGAGATTCCTTTATCCTACCTTTTTATTGTTTGTGAGGTGGGACCAACTGAGCCCAGCCCATTCTCTCCCCTTTCACCTGATTTCAACAAATATGAAATCAATAGGTCCCATATTGCTATGGGTCTAGGCTTATGTTGCATCGACTGGAAATATTCAAACTCTGTGTCTTGCATGCTGGTCATATCCTTTGGCCAATCTGAAGACGAGGGCTGGCGTTTCTTCACCCAGAGCCTTCTCTTTGCAAGCAACAAAACCAATCTGATGAAGGCTGGTGTTCCTCTTTCGGCTGCTGGTGAAAGTTCCCAAGAAGCAACCCATTGGAGAGATATCCTTCGTCATCATGGATTGCAATTCGGCATTAACATCTCGCCAATACACGGCTATCATATGGCATTGCCAAACCATGTGTATAAAGTTAGCTGAGTGTGCTGAGTATTTGGGCCGTTGATTGGATCTAGCTTCATTGAATCTCTTGATCACGACTGGTGTGTAATACTGGTGATGAGCCTATCTGTACTGAATAGATATGGCACTGGTAAATGTATTTCTGGTGAGTTCACAGATCTGGATCCACTGGTTATTGCTACTCTTCCTATCCAGGTCTCTATCCCACACTACTTCTGCTGAGGGCATGGGCAAAACCCAGTTGTCCTGAATGTGCCTCAATGTTCTCGACATCAAACTGCCTGTGAAGCCTGACCGACCACAATGTCAACTATTACAGGTGATCCTGGCTCTAGATATACGGAGCTACGGGCTTACAAGGAGGTCTTCAACATATGGTAGAACATTTTTATGAGTGGGCTGGTTGTGTGGTGGGTACGTATTGACATAGTAGGTGGAACGTAACTTTCTTGCAATATATCATCCCACGCTTTGATATCAGACTGGTTCCATATATCTCAAAGTTTAGGTTGATATGTGGTTGTAAAACTCTTTTCTCGGGTGCTCTTAGCTTTATTGAAAACAATGTGGATTCTTCAATTATAGTGGCTATTTTGCTCAGGACCCACTGTGTGCATTGTAGTAGATTAAGAGAAAAGGGCGGTCTTATGATGTGGCCAGTCATGGACATAGGAGATGGCCAGGATGTGCTATACGTCTCTCTGTTTTCTTGCATTGGTAGCGCTCATCAGACATTTGCAAGAACATAGCATATATGGCGTGAGAAACCAGATAATACATGTGGCAGTCTGGTATTGCCCATATGCCACGCGAGTATGGCTTGTTAAGCACCTCCCATGTCAGTTTAGGACCCTTGTTTCCTGACAGCAGCTTAACCAGAACAGACGTAAGCTTTTTCTAAACAAAATTGTGCACTTAGACGAAAAGAGATTTCCTGGAATATATATAAACATGTGGAGCAAATATGATAATTATAGCTGCTCTTCCCATTAAGGTGAATGGGAGAGCAGGTGATCTATCAACCCTCGACTCTATCCAGTGCATTACAGGAACCTAGTTTGCCTCGTAGGGGTCTGTATCTATAGAGCAAACCTGGACCCCCAGATATCTGACCCCGTTGGGGCAGCATTTAAAGTCTATAGACATCGCATTGTTTCGGGTGCTGGGTGTTAGCAGATACACCTCCAATTGATTCCAGTTGATAGACAGTCCTGACAAGTGTTTATTTCCCATGATATCTTCCATTATCAAGAGTAGATTGACATGCAGGTCAGCAACACATACTACTAGACCATCTGCGAACAATGAAATTAGCATAGATTGCTCAGATGTTTTAATTTCGAACTGTTTGTGTTTCTGTCAAAGCTTGTTTGTTAATGGTTCCATGGTTCGGAACAAGAGGATCAGGGATAGCGATCACCCTTGCCTTGTACCTCTTTTCATAATAAACGTAGGGATGATCGAAAGCCTTTTCTGCATCAGGAAAGGCAACAACAACATTTGATGGGAGGGTTTCTATCAAGAATGTAGTGATTCGACGTAGGTTTAACTGGCTGGACTTCCCAGGAAAAAACCCAGATTGGACCGGATGTACCAGAGTTGGCAAGTGTTGGATTAGTCTATTCGTTAACACTTTAGACGGGATCCTATGCTCTAAAGTATGGAGTGAGAGTAGACGATATGAACCCAAGTTTTCAGGAAAGAAAACTAGTTTCAATAGAAAGATTAGTTTGCTTCTGTCATTTAGTGTGGCACATATACAGGTTTCTTGAGAGACTTCTAGTAAGTGTGGTATTAATAACTTAGCATATGCTTATTAAAACCTCAATTGAAGCCACCTAGCAAGGATACTTTGTCACTTGGGATTGCTTTTATGGTTCCCTGAATTTTGTTTGCCTTGGTGGGAGCGTCTAGCGCTGCTGCATCCATTGCATCAAACCGAGTGAAATTGATTCTGCTTAGTAAATCAACAATTTCTTCATCAGCGCAGATGGACCTTGATGTGTATAGGGCCTTATAGTATTCATCTGTCCCTTGTTTATCTCTGTGTGGTCAGTAACATATTTATCTGACTGTCTTAATCAGGTTGATCTTGTTCGTGTTTCTTTCTCTATTTGCCAGCAATACCAGCGGTTTACTTGACCTCTCGCCTTCTCTGTATTTTCGAAACCCTCTCTGTCTATTACACTATTTAAAATGTGCTTCTGTTGCCTCTGAGAACTGCTCCAGTTTTTCATGCAACTGGCACCGTATTTGAGGGTCTGTGCTGCTGTCATATTGAACTTGAAACTGCTTTAGTTCTTGTTCTGATCTGGGGAGTCTCCTGTGGAAAGCCCTAATAATACCAGGCTCCTTCAATATGCATACACCCATAATATATGTTTTAAATTCTTCCCATAAAATACCCTGACCATGTTGTTATCAAAGTGCATCTCAATCTCTGCCTTAATCTCGCTTCTAAAGACTGGGCCAGTCAGGTCTTCTGATATGAACCCCCATGGAGTGTGTGGTGTGCATGTACTTTGCCAGCAAAAGTGTGATAGAACCAGATTGTGATCTCAGAGGGTACTCACTAAGATGGAACGTTCGTTGATCCCTTCGCTAGCCAAGCTTGATGCCAACACATCCTCTAATCTGCTGGACGGGCCATGGACAGTGGTGGTTATAATCCCTTGAAATGGGGTGTTTTGTGCGTCAGCAATCTTACAGAAATCTCAATCCAAAAACAGCTCTGCCAGCTGCTTGATGACCTGATGCAAGTGAGGCATTGCGGATGGAGGTGGATGTTGGCACCAGCATTGTGATGTGGCTTTTAATTAGGCTTGCAGTTCAGGCGTACTTACTTAATTAATTAATTAATTAATTAATTTGTTCGTTCATTCATTCTTATGTTTCCATTGTGGTGGGGTGAAGGCAAAGAACCCAGTCTTCATTATGAGTCCAAATAGATGGGCTACAAAGGCAGGTTTGGGGTGAAAAGATCATTACAAGCAGCTTTTCCAACAGAGAGAGGGCATTTGTGTTTCTTCTCTTTGATGTGATACAGCAAACTCGTCCAGCAGGTAATACTTTGTTGCCCTCTGATCGCAGTCACAGGTGATGGTCTTTTTCCTCCTTGCAGTTAACACAGTAATTATGGGTCGTACTAAGATCGCACAGATAAGAAGAGCCAAGGCCGGCCTCAGGATTTGCGTGGGCCTGGGTGAACAAAGGTGTGTGAAGTACCCTTATTTGCATATAATGTGACATCATAGAAAGCAATGTCACATGAGTCTTTAATGCCGAGGGGATCATGGGAAGTTAAGTTAAAACAAGTTACCATGAGTAAGCCAAGAGACAAATACACTATGATGTCCAGTAAATGACGTGTCACTTTCAATTTTACCTATCAGGAATAAGGCTTTTTTGAAGTGGAGTGCAGGGCCATCTGAAGCACTTGTAGTGACCTTTAGTTTTGGCAGATAAGGCATGGTGAGATAAAATGATGTGGGCACACACCACAGGTGTTGCTGGGGGGGGGTGTTGATGGAGCTACAGCCCTGGGTCTTTTGGTTGAAGCCCCGGATCGAGCTCAGTGGCTGCAACCAAAAGGCTGGCTAGCCCCGAGTCGTGACAGTCCTGAAATTAGCGTAGCCCCGGATGTTTTCCAGACCTAGCAACACCCCTGGCACGCAGACTGTGGTTAAGTGACCAAGCTTGGATTTGAGACCAGTCTGAAACTCGGGCACGTGAAGCCGTAACTTCCCAGTTGTAGTCGTAGACGTATTGTTTGCAGAAGCTCTTTGTGTAGCTTTGCTTTGAAGGCACCATCTGTCTGCAGAATGCAGTGCAAATAATTTTCCGAACTGAAGTTAACTGTCTTTCGTGATTGCTTTTATTTTCGTGGTGTATATATTTGGCCATAGTCTTCAAGGCAGCAATGTGCTTTTGATTCAGAAGCCACAGGGGGAAGAATATTTTGACTGTCGAAAGGAAATGGATGTGCAAGTAATGTGTATTTTATTTATTTAGATGAGCTACATATCTAACGAATGCCCTGTGATTTAACCCCCGGGTTCCATTACCTAATGGCCAGTATAGGGCCCGCGGCAGAGAGGGCAAAGTCACTCTAATCCAGGATTACCTCATGGGGAGACCTAAGCAGAGCCTGATTTCTAGCAAGGTCTTAAGGCAGGGGGAGTAAGCAATTTAGACGGTCTTCAAATGCTAAAGAATCTCACAGGGCTCAAGTCCTAAAAAAGGTGGAGGCTTATGTTAAGTTAACAGAATTTATATCACGCACGGCCATCCAAGGGCATCATGGCGCATAGGTACACAGCCAGCAGAAGGCTAGCAAGAACCTAAAAAAGTTGTGTTTTTAAAAGATGGTGAAAATGTAGGTGGTTCTCAACCTGCCTAATAGCAACTGGTCGGTTACTCCATAGTTTAGCCGCAGAGACTGAGAAGACACGACCCCCAGTTCTTAAACAGCAGAGTTTCGGGATAGCCACTAAGTGTGCGGGTGCACCAAAATCAGTGGGCCAAAAGGAGGAAGACCAGGGAGCAGAGTCAGGGGAAAGTTCCACCACCAGGATCTCAGTCTTGTCACCGTTAGGTTTCAGCCAATTGCTGTAATCCAGCCCCTCACGGCCAATAGGCACGCACATAGCCTCGAGGACACCTCAGACTGGTCAAGTTCTAAATGGATTGAAATTTAGGTGTCATCGGCATACGCGGAGCACTGAAAACCGTGGGAGCGGATGAGATGAATCAATGGATGAATCAATGGATGAACATAAATGTTGAATATTATGGGGGGCAAGGCTGAGCCCTGAGGGACTCCACAGGAAAGAGAGGAGAATAAGAATGGAATGGTGGAAGAGAAAGAAATTGGCCTCTATCAGCCAGAAGGGATGAGAACCATGCCAGGACTGGACCACAGAGGCCTACTGCTGCCATTGCGAGACACAAGGATGGAGTGGTCGACTGTGTTGACGGCAGCTGACAAGTCAAGCAATATCAGGGCACCCACTCCACCCTGGTCAACCAGCATGGTAATTCATCAACAACTGACACCAGGACACTCTCTGTTCCACGTCCCAGTGGGAAGCCTGACTGAAAGGAGTTAAAGAAAAGAGCGGACTCAAGAAAAGACAGTAGTGGGGGCAACAAAGATTCCAACAGTTTCATAAGAAATGGGAGAAGTGACATGGGATGATAGTTAGCAAGAACAGAAGCGTCCAGTGACGTTTTTTAGAGCAGGGTGATAACCATTGCCTGTTTGATATTGTTAGTAATGATGCCTGATTGACACGAAAGATTAACTGCTGAGGTAACCCAGGGAATGATGGAGGGCATGATATCTTTAAGAACCTTCAAAGGCCCCCAGATCGTAGAGGGCTGCCAACTTCAGTAGGCTAGCTGCCCTAGAGACCTCTTCCATGGAGAACTCAGGAAAACTAGACCAAGCTGACGAGTGAGAGATGGAACCATCAATTGCAGTAATATTAGCCGAAATTGCGGCAGCAGACCCAATAACAATACGGATATCCGTAATCTTAGTGTCAAAGAACTCACACAATGAGTCGCAGAGTTGTTGAATAGGTGCTGCAGAAGGAATATACCAAGTGCAGGAAGAGAAAGACTTAACCACCAAAAAATATCTTTGAATTGGTTAATTGCAGATTACACTTTAAACATGAAATAAGACTGCTTTGCTGCATGGATAAGTACATGATATTCGCGAGTGAGTTGACGATAGACCAGTTTCGCTTGATGGTCATAAGACAGGCGCCACTTGCGCTCAGCTTCCATTGCTTTCAGGTGGGATGCTTTGAGCTCATCTGTGTACCAAGGTGCAGATGGATATGTCTACTGCCGGGTCATTTAAAGAGAGGCCACCAGATCGGCGGCAGCCTGTAAGGTCTTAGATAGAAAAGATAAATCAGCTAATGGGGTATTTCGGCACTCCTGGTTTATAAAGGATGCCATAAGAGAGAAATTGGTGGTACGCCAACTGCGTTTCATGACAGTGACCAAACCGATAGTAGCAGTAGGGTGGGGACAGAGCACTTTAAAAGATATCAGCCAGTGTTCAGACCATAGCACTTTTTTCGGTAAGGCCACAGTAATGGCGGATTTGGTGGAAAAGTTGAGCTCAAGAAGGCATAGATAACTTGAGATACAAACTGCTGGAGTCCATGGTCAGTAATGCACTAAAACCACTGAGCCTATGTAGAAGTGAGTGGGAGTTATATCTAATGTTAAAATCTCCCCGCATCACTAGATTGGCAAACCTGACCTTAAGAGAGGCCACCAAGTCTAGAAAAGGGGTCAGGAATGAAGAATAGGGGCCCAGGGGGCAATATACCATCATAAAGTGTATGGCGTAGGAGGCATCCACTGGCAAACGCATAAGAAGCGCTTCCACACCCAAATTGTATGAAAGTGGAATCACAGAGATTATTAAATTATATTTAAAGACGATTCCAATGCGGCCCCCAGGGTGAGGGGTGGCTCGATCCAGATGGAGAATCTTATAAACCTCATGTTTTGCTTCTGTGAAGTAGGAGCAGAACTATCAGTTAGCCATGTTTCAGTAAGGCATAGTATATCCGAGGAATCAGCTTGCAAACACTCATATATAGAAGTAGCATGAGCTACTAAAGATTAAAAAATGTTTAATTGGTAGACATTAAAAGCACATTTCCTTATGTGATTAACATCTAGGTAATCGGGCAGCGTTTTGACTGTTTCACTGAACTGCTGTCCAGACACTTGAGGAAACACACTTTTCTTTTAGTGGTAGTCTCAAAAATACTCATGGGAGATGGTTTCTGCCCTATGAAAAAGTGGGCAGTTGCGATCCACCTACATACACCCTCGGGGGGGGGGGGGCAGGAACACGAAAAATAACCTCTTCACTACCCAGGACCGCAACCTCTATTGCAACATCCCTGGCAAATCTACTTGACTCACTTGCACCGTTATATTTTTCCCTCCTCACCCTTATGTTTGGCTTTGAACAATATAGTATTTTATAAAGATGATTGGAAACGTACACAGATCATAACACATTTCTGGCACAAATATATGAATCCTAATAGAAAGGTGTTAAGCAAAAAACTGTACCGTTGTGGCGTTATTTTCCCCCATCATCTCGGGGCGACCACTACACATATCAGAATGCAGTTCAGCCGAAGGGTTAAAAACTGACCTGCAGGGTTTTTGCAAATGTACTTTCAAGACTAAAAAGATTCTTCAACAAAAGAAAACCCGTAAAAAGCTTATCTGGTTGGTTTTGATTTGAAAGGCATTTTTCGTGTATGATGTGGCATTCTACAAAAAAAATAAACTCTCTTCGGAGTATTAAAGCAGAACATGTGAAAATAAGGGAAACCTTTTAAAACCTTTTTGGTGTGACCTATTTTAATCGCCTAGAAAAGCGCGTAGATTTCGGCAGCGAACTGGTGCTTTGTGTCTGCTTTCACAATAAATATGCCCCTCTTCTCCAACGACTTGTCCGAAACAATGGCTACTTAATTGAGGCATCATTTACCAATTACTTCCACTTTAAACGCTCTGCTGAAACGAAGAGCGTGATAAATAGTAGCTGTGAAGACGGAAGAGTCTAATTGGCCACTGGGTGGAGGGGGCGGGAATTTGTCTTCAGATGGTCACAGTGGGTGGCGAGATAAAAGCACAGGCTCATGTGACTGGGACATGGAGAAAAAACAAACGCCTGCCTGGAAGCAGGGCAGCCCCTCTTGGAAACAATCTCTATGACTCAGCATAATGGTAGCAGCTGGTGCCTGCTGGACCCCTATGAGTGTGGGTATCATGTGCGATAGCACAGATTGCCCATGCCCTGGGCCGGCCCAGAGGAGAACTAGGGCTAAAAAAAAAAATAATATCTTTTGCGTAACATTGCCACTTAATCTGCAGAAAACAAAGATGATGTTTTCGGGAGACTTCTAGAGGAATAGGCTATTATATATCTTAATATATATTCCACTTACAAGTACCTCACCATTACTTTCTCAAAGAGTGGGTCTTGGTAACACCATATACAAGATGTCAAAAGAAAAATGGAGAAGATGGCAAGGCACCAAAGGACACAACATCAATGTCTAATGCAAAAGTATAAGCAGCCATGCTGTATTGAGCATTAGTACCCGGCGAGGGACAATGAGATTGTAACATGAAATCTTATTGGCCTTCGCCAGGGCGTTACCTGACTGGGAATCCCTCTCCCCATTACGTTCCTTCCTGTCCCTGGGGGGAGGGGTAAGGGGGAGTGGTAATCACAGACTTCGTTTTCCCTTCTCCAGGCCATTTTCTTAAAATTCGTTTTTTTTCTTTTCCGAAACGCCAGCGCTTTTCAGAACAGAAAAACAATGCTCTTAGTACCCAGGTCTTACAGGCTTGAATAATAAAATCAATAGGCCCCTCACAAAGGGCATTACCACTTCAGGTAATGCCCCAGGCCTTCGTTAAGGCCCAAGCAAAACTATGGGCCTCGGGGGATTACCTGAAGTGGTAATGCCCCCCCTCCTCGGGGCCTATTGCTTAAGTGGATTGGGGAATGCAATCCACTAGAGCCCTAATCATAATAATATTAATTTGGTGATGTATCTAATGCTTCATGTTAGTCCACTTCTAATTGGTGTAATAATCTGTGAAAACTGCGCTTCTGAACACCCGGGAGGACCTGCTCTCAAATCTTGACACAAAAACTCGCTCTGTCCTCATTCTTCTTGACCTCTCCTCTGCCTTTGACGTGGTTAACCACAAAATCCTGATCACACGTCTCCATGACACTCTGAGAATCACAGGTCAGGCTCTGGCATGGTTAACCTTCTCCCTTTACAACCGCCTATCCCAGGTGGAACTTGGGACCTTTCTCTCTACAATCACTCTTTTAACCTGTCGTGTCCCCTAGGGTTCTAACCTATCCCCCTGGTTCTTCAATGTCTGCATGGCTGCCCTGGCTTGTGTGATTGCCACATTCATCTCTAACTTCCAGTGTTATGTGGATGACATGCAACTCTCCTTCAGGCTACCCTCAGCCACTTCCTCTACCTCGCTCATATCTGACTGTCCGCAATTCAGTTATGGTGTGCTGCAAATGCCTCAATGCCAGTAAGACTTAGATTTTTTGCATTGGGACTCCTGCTCATGCTTTCCCACTGTCTCTCTGACCGACCTCCCTTGGCCCTGCGCCCGCACCCACATGTGAGGCAAAAAACCTTGGGTCATCTTCGACTCCACTCTCTCCTTCTCCACTCACATTTCGGACATCTCTAAAAAGTCCAACTACCAGCTGCACCTCCTCAAAGGTACTCTTCCTTTTCTCACCTTCCCCCAGTGGCTCACTGTCTCCAGAACCCTGGTTCTCTACAGGCTGGACTACTGCAACAGCCTCTTTCTCAACCTCACCGTCTCTGCTTTGCGACTTCTGGAACTCATTCAGAACGAACAGAACTGCAAGACTTACCCTTGGCCTCAAGCCCAGGGACTGCATCTCTCTGGTGCTGAAATACCTCCACTGGCTCCCTGTGGCTGCGAGGATCAAGGTCAAGACTCTCTGCATTGTCCACAAGGCTTTCTGCGGCCTGTGTCCTTCCTATCTGCAACAATGCCTACCTAAATACTGCCCTTCCCGAGCCCTCTGCTCATCTACCTCCAACCTTCTGCGTGTGAGCCGGTTCTCCAATCAGAGTTTTGAGGAAGATCTCTATCCTCAGCATTGGCCTCCCTCTGGAATAGCCTCCCTGCCGCCCTCCATCTTGAGCCTGATCGTCTTAAATTCCGGAAACTCCTTAAGACATTCCTCTTCCCCTCCTCCTTCTCTCTCCCCCTACCCTGCTAACCTCTCTCTCTCTGCTCTAGCCCTCTCTCCCCCTTTTTTCACACAGCTTGCTGACTGGCCACTCGGTGTACCTCAGAGTCTCACAGGTCCCTGGCACCCTAGCCAGCCCTCTCGCACTGCTTCCGGGCCTGCACTTGCCTCATCGCTACTGCACTGGTCAATGACCCATAAGAGTTGCATCTCTCTGCACTTACCCCAGTTTCGGACTGGGTGCACTTGGAGCCCCCCTGCACTTGTCCTCGCCCCCTCCCCTGCAACATCTATGCACTTGCACAATGTGAACGTACCATGCCTGAAGATTGTCTATCTTCCCTGTCTCCCCTCCTTGCATGGTGGAGCCTCAATGCTCTTGGAAAGACTGCAGAATCGCGGTCAGACCTATTTGCTGTTATCTTCACTGTTAATTGTACTATATGCCTGTGCAGACTTGTATCGTTCCGAAATTCAAGGGCTCTCTGAATGGCAGTTGTTTTTTCCCCTTGTTCCCTCCCTCCTTGAGCGCTTTGAAACACCTGCCTTGTGTCTAGGCGCTTTACAAATAAACATTACCATACCATACCATACCATACCATACCATACCATACCATACCATCAGTGCCATTACTATAACCCTGTTGTTGTACACAATTTATAGACTTTCAGAGAATGAAGGGGTCAGTCAGCCTAACCAGGGTATCAAACCTATTACGCACAGCATTGCCTTGTTCCCAATACAAGTGTGTTGCACTTGAGCTATCAGCCATAGACATGGGCCTGGTTCGACCTACAAATGTACCATCTTCAAGTCCCATTTCCAATATCTGCAAAGGTAAGCTTGGCCCCCACCCTCTACTGTGTGATGAAATTGATCAACTCAGAAGAACCTTTTCAGGGAAGAATGGGTGAAGGATATGCACAGCAAGGAAAAACAGACATTGCCAAATTGATAAAATAGGGTTCAAACAGGTTTATTTTATAACACAGACGGATTCACAGTTTGGGATAGATTGGTTAAGTCAATGAGGGGGTCTTAAAAGAAATCGACAATGGAGCAATTCCAGCTAGTTTGAAAACCACTTCAAAGGGGCTCACCTCCTGGTAGCCAGGCAAAGGACTCGAGGGGTCTGGAATTGTTTCAGGTGCTGCTACAATGGACTCACACTTTGCCAGTTCGCTCTATGTCTTGGTAGTTTTAGATGTGAGCCCAAGAATGCTGACGGGCGATTATGCCACAGTTGTTGACAGCACAAACTGTTTAGCCACTCCTTCCATTGGTCCTCTCTCCATTTCATCTCAATCTACAGGTCTTCTCTTCTCCCTTGTCTCCTCTATCCTCCATGTCCATAAGCCACCAAGATGCCCTTTTAGAATCTCTTCTTCTCCTCTGGTGGATTCTGTTCTCTCTCCATTTTGCACTCTCTCATCCTTCTATTCTTGCTCTTCAACCACCTCCTCCTTCCATTGCCCTCTCCAGGTCTTTCCTCTATCCACTTTGCTTTTTACCACCCCCCTCTAGTCCCTTCTCCAGGTGTTTCTTCTTTCATTTTCTTCCTTGCCATTCTCTTTCCTGGCTCCTTTCGCCACTCTTGTAACTCCTCCACCACTATCCTTGGGCTTGCCTTACTCTCTTCTCCTGGCTTGTCCTTCTCCATTCTAGAAAAGCGCTGCTATCTTCCTTCATACACCGAAACCCAGAATTATTTCGAGGCTGCTTTATAGCAGCACAGACCTGTCAACAGAGGAAAATCACTCTCAACTGTGCTCAGCTGTGAAGCTGAGGCGGCTGAGCATCGTGAGTGGGTGCTTGATTTTAAAAGGTTCTCCACAGCTGCACCAATTTGCTCTGCACCACCCAGACTGATTTATCATCCACCCAGTATGCACTGTGGCCAGTTTCCTCTGCCACAGCTGCTGTGTCGAACATTCCAATGCTTGCTCCACTCTACGAGTAATCTTCTTTGCAGTCCATGGTTTGCTACAGGTAACTGTTGATCTCACCTGCACGGACTTATGGTTGAATGCTCGGCTGGGGGGCGTGGCTAACCGCCATGTGAAGAAGACGGGTCCTTGTGGAGCTCCGCTAGATGTGTCCACGATTTGCTGCCATTTCGACTTTTTAAGCTTCTAAATCATCCCGAAGCGTCTCTACATGTGCCTACATTCGCCCTGACCACCAACAGCGATTCCTGGGGCTGTCCACACTTTCGCCGCAGTGTAATTCCCGGGAAGCAGGGAAGCGAAACGATGAGCTGGAAATGGCGCCTGTTATACGCGACCTCGCGCAACACGGCGCGCGAGTGAGGAAAGCTGCCGATCGAGCCCCTGGGGACGGCGGAGCAGACGGGGGCCCCTGTGCGTGCCCCGAGACCAGGAGAGTAGTGCGGGCTGCGCGCCGGGCTGTCTGTGGCGGCGCGCCCTTGTGCGCTGGCTGCCTGCGGCGTGGAGCGGCCCTGCCGGGTAGGAGGTGCTCCGCTGCGGGCCCCGAAGACGACGAACAGAGCGGTGCGGCCGCGCCGCAGTACCAGGCTGCATCGTGGTGTGCTGACCCGGTCCCGAGCAACGTTGGATCAGTGAGGTTAGTGGAACGCAGGAGCGCACCCGCGAGCTTACTCAAGTGAAGCCCCGCCGCGATGATACGCAGTGCTTAGGGGCGCACCCGGGGGGGGGACTTCCTTCTCTCATCTCCCCAGTGTTGCTGGCGAGCACCCCACCTGGAGCCACCAGAACGCAGGGCCTAGACTGCAGCTCAGCGAGGGGGAACATTACTGTGCACTCGGAATATACACGCACATGGCGACTTCCCGCTGGGCCCATCACCAAGGCGAATTCAGCCCAACCCCCTGAAAGGGGACCTGCTGCCCGTGTGCTGGACATAAAACCCCAGTGCTAACAGCCCCTCAGGCACGGGCATACACAACTACTGGCCAGTTTATAAGCCTGCCTCACAGGAAGGCACACTGAATAAACCGACATAATAGACTTTCACTTCGATTCCATTCCCCGGGTGAACACACCCACGGGGCTCGAACTCTGGCACTCCACCACGGCGGGAGCAGCTATGCCGCGGCCCGTTAAGTAAGCCGCCTCAGTGGCCCACAAACAAGGCATACGCAACATACCCTGAGCACGCCTAAGCTCCCTGTGCCCCCTCAGATATGTCCTCAAAAGGGGCGAGATCTAAACAGCGCCAGACCACCATGGAGACATAAACTGCCGGGGGGCTCGCTGGCCCAACCACTGCCGATAAGAGCACTGCTGAAGCGCTACCTGACCCCTCTGCTGTGGCAGACGAACCGAACAATTCCCAACTCCTCGAAGCCATCAAGGCATTACAGACAACAATGGAAAATAAAATAGACGCTGTGGCCATCGATCTGAGCCTACTGCGTCGGGATGTACGGACCATTGCTGGCAGGACTGACGCACTTGAAACACAGGTCCGGGAAAACACGGCTGCCAAAACACAGCTCCTTAAGGACGTTGATGAACTGCAGCAAAGGATGAAGAACCTCGAAGATAGAGCCGAGGAGGCAGAAGGGCAGGCGCGCCGAAACAATATTAGACTTTTAGGCCTGCCGGAGGGCACCGAGGGATCGGACCCGACAGACTACGTAGAGAATCTCCTTCTACAGGAAATAGGGGCCGCAAAACTCACACAAGGCTTCACAATTGAGAGAGCCCACCGATCCCTTGCAAGGCGCCCCCCCCTGGTGCTCCACTCCGGCCACTAATTGCCAAAGTGCTCAACTACAAGGACAGGAAGACCATCCTAGCTTTTTCCAGATCCGGTGGCCAAATTCAAAGGGGTTCTGCAAAAATAGCCATTTACCCTGACTACACCTTTCAGGTCCAAATGAAAAGAGCGCACTTTATCTACTCCAAAGCCAGACTCAAAAATGCTGGATTACGCTACATGCTCTTGTACCCGGCAAAATTAAAAGTGATTCACAACAACAGAACACTCCTTTTCATCAACCCCGAGGAGGCATCGAATGGATGGACGGGATACAGCTTCCAGACATCGAAGTAAAAGGACGCAGACCACGCCAGGCTACACCAAACTGACCCCAGATGGAGTCATGCTCCACACACACATGGGAACAAGGCGGCTAAACTCTGAATGCAGCAAGATTGATTCCTTAAGCGAGCTACACCGAGGATAGTTCGTTCACTCTTCTGACCCCTGAAGTTTCTCTTTTTTCTTTTTTTTTTTCTGGGTAGTTCTACCCGCCCGTAGGGCACCTGAAGACCAATGAATGGTCCAACGGAGCGGAAATGGGACTGTCATAATGGCAGATACCCTGCTGGACCTGTTCAAAGTTTGGGGAGTTTACAGTTACTGGGGGTTAGGAAACGGGATGTTGGTGTCATGGAGGGGGGAGGGGACACGGGGATTTACTGTTATAGTTGGGTACCACGAACTAAAATTACCAAGACCACGGGAACTCTTTATACACAATGCTGGAACAGCCGGATGTCAAGTTCAGATCGCCTCAACCGTCTGCCCACACAGCACCAATGGATGACACAGTCAAGATCGTCACTTGGAATGTTAGAGGCCTGAATAGTTTTGTTAAACAAAGACGTGTTCAACCCTACCTCAAGAGATGCAAAGTCAGAATCGCCCTGCTACAGGAGACCCACTTGACAGCTAAGAAGCTCGAAGCCCTGTCCAGGTCCTGGCGAGGCACCCTGGTAGGCTGCGCTTACTCCTCCTATGCCAGAGGGGTCTTAATATGGATAGCCCCTTCGGTCCCCTTTAAGCTTACTAGCTCCAAATTAGACAATGAGGGGAGGATGGTCGTGGTATGTGGCTCCATTGAAGGCAGAGAGCTGTGTCTAATTAGCACCTACGCACCCAATCATGGCGCGACTGTTTTTTTCCACTCTCTTTATTCACGGCTCACCCCTTACATGAACAGAATCATAATTTGGGGAGGGGATCATAATTGCACCCTCGACCCTACACGGGACAGATCCGACACTAAACACGACAGCCCCATCCCCCCGGCCAAAATCCTGTCCAAGTTGGTCCAACAGCTTCAACTCTGTGATATCTGGAGAGATCAGCACTCTGAGAAACGCGAGTATTCCTTTTACTCCCCGCCGCACGCCGTGCACACCAGGCTGGATTACATATTTCTTAGCCAAACACATCAATCTGCATTTGTTGATGCACTTTATTTGCCGCGAGTGCTATTGGACCACTCCCCCCTGCTGATTACTTGGGAGGTGTTCCCACCTAGGCCCCCTATACCCACATGGAGACTGAGAGCAGAAGCCCTTCTCGACACTGTCGTCAGAGAACACATTAGGGATAGCTCAGAAGAATATTGGCAACTTAACCTCAATAGCGTTAAACACATGAGCACCACCTGGGAGGCATATAAAGTAGTCATGAGGGGGGAAATGATTGCTGCGGTTGGGGGTGCCCAGAGATCCATAACATCCCTGTTGGAGCAAGCTGAGAGTGACTTGAAGGACCTGGAATCGAAGGCTGACTCATCCCCTGATTATTTACGTAGGATCACCGAACTTAAACAAACTTGCCTAACCCATTGGGAATCCCTGGGCAAATTAAGTCATGCCAAACACACAGAAGGAATCCACGCCCTGGGGGACAAACCAGGAAAGCTCTTAGCGTGGCTTTATAAAAGGGAAACCCCCAGACCACCCATTTGCCACAAAATCACACCTGACGGCACTACAGTGCATACCCAACAGGAAATAAACTCGGTCTTCTCCGACTTCTATCGTAACCTGTACTCCGAAACCCCGCTCCCTTCTGACACACAGATCGAGGACGCTCTCGAAGTCATTAACCTGCCCACACTGGACTCGCACATGGCTGAGACCCTTGACGAACCTATTACCCCTGACGAGGTCAAGATGGTAATCAGATCGCTGCCTGCTGGGAAGACCCCGGGCTCTGATGGCCTCCCCGGGGAGTTTTATAAGACTTATGAGGACACACTCGCCCCCATATTGACCAAGGTCTATAACGAGGCCTTCGAGCGTGGCTCCCTCCCGGACTCCCTGAATGAGGCCGTGATAATACCCCTGCTCAAGCCAGGGAAGGTTGGAGACGAGTGCGGCTCGTATAGGCCCCTCTCTATGTTGAATGTAGACTGCAAGATCCTCACGGCACTGCTTGCCAACAGACTACGCAGAGTGATCCCTTTGTTGATCCACCAAGATCAGACTGGTTACGTCCCCGGACGTTCCATTACTGAAAATCTGCGCAGGTTACACCATGTTATTTATAGTACAGAGGGGAGCCCACAGAAGCTCGCAGTGGCGTCACTGGACGCCACCAAGGCTTTCGATTCCGTGAGGTGGGATTGGTTGTACGCTACTATGGCTAAAATGGGGATAGGTCCTGTATTTCTGAAATGGACGCAGTTAGTCTATGCTAACCCCACTGCAAGGGTACACACCAATAGAACTTACTCTGAAAAGTGGCCCCTGTGCAGGGGCACCCGACAAGGTTGTCCCCTGTCCCCCATGCTCTACATCATCGCTGCAGAGCCTGTAGCGGCCTACCTGAGACAGGAATACAGGGATGGAGGCATTCATATTAACGGAGCCACTCATCTTGTCTCCATGTACGCCGATGACACCCTCTTATACCTTCGGGACCCCGAACACCTCCTACCTTATATTCTGGAAACTCTGGACTGTTTTCACAAGCACACCGGGATCCAAATCAACAAGAGTAAATCCTGCCACTTCCCCCTAGCTGCACTACACAGTGAATGTTACAGTCTCGCCCTCCCATTGATCTGGAATGGCAAGCAACCTCCTTCAAATATTTAGGGATAACTATACACAGGAACCCCGCTACAGAACATATCCCTAACACCGTTAGGGCCAAGGACTCGCTTTCTAAGTCCATGGACTTTTGGGGCCGGCTCCCACTTTCAATGGCAGGAAGGGCGTGCCTCCTCAAAATGGTAGCCCTCCCTCGCTTACTACATACCTTCACCAACGTTCCCTACTACATCCCTCCCTCATTCTTCAGGGACCTCAATAAACTTTGCAGGGGCTTCCTTTGGGGGGGTGGCAGACACAGGGTGGCACTAGAGACCCTTCAGAGGCCATACGAGAAGGGCGGACTGAAGATCCCAAACTTCGAACTATATTTTCTCGCTGGTCAATTGAGACATGCTGTGCAGTGGATGGCTGACGAGGACACAATAGACACGCACCTTCTTCGGCCAGCCCTCCCCCAGCTACTACTCAGGGACCTGCTCTGGACTAGAGGGGGCGCCCTTGAACACTGCCCTTACCTCGCCAAGCTTGGGACACGCCTCTGGGAAAAGGCCTGTAAGCTGGTAGGGCCTAAAGACCCGTACTCCCCACAGATCCCTATCGCAGCACTCATGTTTAACCAACTTTGGGGGCACCTTGAGACTCGTACACTATGGGAGCCCTTTGGTGTGGCCACGCTGGGAGACTTGTTTCAAGAACAGGAACTCATTGCCTTCCCCGACCTCTGCGACGCCACTGGTCTCCCCACCGGGCAATTTCTACTGCATAGAGCGGTCACACAGGCCTTGAGTGGTAGGTGGCCTGAGGCTACTGACCAAATAGAGGAAAATGTATGCATCGAAACGATCCTGAACGCTGCTGAAGGCGGCCATGAGACCTCTCGTATCTATGAAGCCCTACTGCAGGGCTCTACCGAGGATGACCTGAAAAGCCGGAACAAATGGGAGGCTGAGTTAGGCCTTGTTTTCGAAGACTCCGATTGGGGGGACATTATCCATTACCACAATAAAATCTCCCGTAATGCCCGCTTACAGCTCATCCAACTGTATATAATCAACAGAGCGTACCTCACCCCAGAAGCTATATCTAGATTCACCGGCGCTGGCACCCAACTTTGCCCCAAATGCAGCGAACCCGAGGTCGGTATGACCCAGAGGTTTTGGGGCTGCCCAGTGCTCAGAGAGTTCTGGGTACAAGTAAAGGAAAGAGTGGCCGGAGCGGACATTGACATTGAGGTGGAAGACCCCTCGGCATGTACCCTGGGCAGGTTTAAGCGCAGCAGGAAGAACAAACCACTAAATAAACTCAAAAACCTCATATACATCACGGCCAAAAGGCGCATAGCCATGAGCTGGAAAAGCCCCAGAGGCCCGCCTATATCCTTATGGTGGGGCGACCTTTTAAAATGGACCAAGGCTGAAACGGCAGCATGGGAGACGGCGATTCAGGTGCAAAGATTGGACTCTAGCGATGAGCTACAACGTTGGGTGGCCCTAACACTACATTTGCTTTATCCTGAGCCACCTGAGAAGGAACCAGATGGCGATACCGACCGGAACGTTTGTTAGAACTCTTGAGGAACTTTGTTCTTACCATGGTCTTGGTGGGGGGAGGGAGGGGAGAGGGGAGCGGGGAGTTGGGTGTTTATTTCTTCAGGTCATTTATGATATGCTTTTCAGTTACGAATGATGATGTTCCTGTTACTTGAGATACGGAAAATAATAAATATTTTTTTTTTAAAAAAATGGTTGAATGCTCGGCTGGTTGTAGGTAGCAGAACTCCACAGTGGTGAATTATCTCATGGGTGCTGGTAGCACAGGCTGCTCTCCTTGTAAACAAAGCTGATGACAACACGCGCTTCAAGGGAGCTCCTTGAATGCCCTAGATCCCTTCTTAAATGTGATGCTACCAGTCTGGCAAACCTTGACATAAACAGACTTTTCGCCAGGTGTGGGTTTGCAAAATGGTGTCTGTGGTGGGTGAGACAAAGGGGAAGCCTCAGCGGGACATTTTCGCTGGTTCTAGAGGTTTCCTGTTAAAATGTAGCACGCCATCGGTAAGGAATGTACAGATGTGAGCAATTCGACCATCCACATGATGGGTGTTCGATCGCCTGTGCTTTTATGAATTTTGAAATTAAATTGAATGATGGTAGATCAACCTCCGGAAAATGTGTGGGGCTAATCTGCACACATTTTCCTATGCTCACTGCACAACATACACATAGACCCATGTACTCTGGGTGGACACAACATACAGGCGCTGTCTCCCCTGTCATATTTAGCAGGGAAATGACAGCCAAGAGTCCATCAAGGCATCTGAGGCGGGGAGGGTAAAACCTTTTTCCTGCCATGGGCAGTCTAATTAACTAACAAAGACTTCATGCATTCACCCTTTTCCTTTATCTAAGCTCTAGTGCTGGTCGCAGCTTCACATACTAATCAAAGTTTAAATCAAGCAGGACCACAGGGGGCCTGGCTGCAGAGGCTAAAAAACTAGACAAGAAACCCCAACACCCTTTCATATACACTGTCAGTGTGTCAATCTGAAGCCAGTTCCTGTGTGCTCTGCTAGGCTCTGCAGCAAGCTTCCTAGGTGAGAAGTGCCAGAGTGTCTCTGAACCAAAACAAGGACAAGGCCATTGCCTGCAATACATTTCTCAGCTTTGGGCCGTCCGCATTAAAGGACGACACAAGCCCAGTGAAGAAGCTAGTAGGAGTGCACCGACAACTATCAACCAGTGTCAGCCTTAAAGACATTATCGAGCCAGTCGAGCCCCTCGAGCCCCCCGAGCCCCTCGAGCCCCTCGAGCTGCAACCGACTGAACCGTTGACTGGTATTATGCCGCAGTCACTCACGCCATCTGAGACACCTTGACCAGTGCTTCAGACCCACAAACCAGCACAGAGACAACTATTCCTGACCCCGAACTGCCATTTAGGCCAGCCTGCAGCCGTCCATCCAACTTCGCTCGCCAAACTGCCTGCCACCTCATACCAGCAGCTGTGTCCCATCTTGAACTCTATCACAGAAGCTGTCCAGGACCCTGAAACCGACTCGACGCTGACGAGCACCAAGAACTTCTACAAGCACAAGAAACACTGTGGTTCTGTCATCCTGGTCCTTCTCCGAAGGCCCCTACTGATATTTTACAACCCATTGCTCCGTTTGTGTTGTAACCAAGTATCATTGAACTATTGTGATTAATGACTTTACTGGCTACCCTCCTGTCAGTATTCAGAATGCAGCCCATTTCCTTCTTAAAACTGTCTGTCCTCTCCATTCATTTACAGGGTGGGTTGCATTTTGTAGTGTGCTAGAACTGTATGTTGTGATAATAATAAAGTAGATAGTTTTATACAACCTTGACTGGACAGTTCCTTTTATCATTTGGTAATAATTGTATTTTCGCTGTGTTGCAACTAACCAACGATCCACGACCTTGCAGAGATAAGCCTGCTGTTCCATTCACGGTACAAAAATTGGACAGGGATGTTTATAATTGACTTGTGTTTCAAATCTGTTCAGATCGCTTCTGGTGTACTAGAGGTGTGTGGATGATTGATGGTTTAGAAACCTATATTCATTCCTGGACCACTGGTGCTCCGATAGTTGATTCTTCACAACAGGATCTGCTAATTAAGCCGGATATGGCACATTTTGTAATTCAATCTATTGCACCACTAAATGTCAGTCACTTTAAGAAGGAAGTGGAGGACTGCTTCCACAATAGGCAAAGTGAAGAAATATATGGCAACCCTCAGGACCTATAGCTCACTATAACAAAGGGCTGTATCCTGCGGCTCTCAAGCTATTTTGGATTCATATAATCCTTAGCCAGCATAGTCAATAGTAAGGGATCATGACAGCTGTATTCCAAAACATCTGAAGAGCCACAAGGCCACAGCCCTATTAGAATATTGGTCCTTGAAACCGATTGGAGGAGAGAAAGTATAAAAGACACAAATGCTAAATCTGGATCTTGGGAGTCTGCTCAAGAAAGCTAGGCTAAATAATCTAACAACTGCTGGCAGATGGTATAAATGTGGAGCTAGACAGTATATCATTGTGGTTTGCAGATAAAAGGGTACGCGTGGTAAAATGGAATGCTTCTATTCTTTTTTTAATTTGTTTTATTTACATTGTAACAAGAATATTTCATCCCTAATAATTGTGACTGTTATAAAGCAGTACTAAGAGGAGAAATAATATCTTTTCCTGCAAAATAAAAGAAGGACATGAAACAGAAATCTGAAGAGATCCTAAGAAAAATAAACATTCTTGAGAATCAAAATATCTCTAATCCTTCTCAGGAAATTCATTTCCATATATTACACCTAAGAATGAAATACAATAAACTTACCTCTCAATACTCTTGTGCTAACCTGCTAAAATATAAATCTAAAATGTATCAATTTTCTGATAAAATTAGCAAATCCCTAGCTTCCTATCTCAAAATCAAAAAAGAGAGAAGTAGAATTACAATAATAAAGGACTCAAATGCCACTCGAAAATAAGTAGATAAAGAGATTATTAAGGTAATCATTAAATTCTATCAATCATACTGCTCTGACTCTACTCCCAATAATCCAAATATTGCTGCCTTCCTACAAAATAGTACACATTCAAACTATCCGACTATTAATGTTGTCTCACTTAACTCACCCATAATGCAAAATGAAATGATCATGGCTAAACATGGGCTTAAAAAGGGTAAGGCGCCAGGACCCGATGGATTTTCCAATGACTTCTATGTCCACTTTAAATCAGTACTTACTCCTGAACTATATGAACTTTTTTCTCACTTGATCTCAAACTCAACATTAAGGTACCTTTACTGAAGCTATGCTTCTGGTATCCCTAAGCCTAACAACAATGCTAAACTACCACAAAGAAATAGACCAATCTCTCTAATTAATACAGACTGCAAAATCTTCGCCAAAACTTTTGCAAATAGACTCCTCCCTTTTATGCCTAAATTAATTGAACAAGACCAGGTTGGGTATGTTAAAGGAAGACTCTCAGCATCCAACATTAGAATTTTTTTGAATGCTTTGAATGTCACAGCCTTCTCAAGTCATCCCTGTGCAGCTGTCACCTTAGATGCCGAAAAAGCATTGAGTGGGATTACTTGTTTGATGACTTGCAATGGCACAGCCTTCAGGAAACTTTTATATACATGATTAGAGTTCTTTATTCTAACCCCAAAACCACTATATTTATAAATGTTCAGATGTCACCCTTTTTTCCTCTAAGCAGAAGTACATGGCAAGGATGCCCTCTTTCTTCTTTGTTATCTATCTTAGCCCTTGAATCATTTTTAGAAACTATTAGATGACATCCTCGTATATAGGGAACACATTTGAGAATTTAGAGGTGAATTTAGCAACCTATGCAGATGATATTCATCTTTTTCTTAAGAATCCTGAAATTAGTCTGGATAACTTGCTTGGGGTATTGTGTCCCGTTTTTCATTAGCTTCAGGGTATACATTAAATATGGACAATTCAGAAATTCTTCCTCTGAATATTCATTGCACTAAACATCTGGTCCAACCCTATGGCATGGGTGGTGTTCTAAGAAAATTTAATATCTAGGCTTACAAATGTTTACGTCAGTGAAAGATATTATTAAGGAAAACACTAATATCGTATTGAGCAAAATTAAAAGTCTTTTAAATTCCTGGCCCCCGCTATATTTATCTTGGTGCGGTCTTATTCAATCCATTAAAATGATGATTTCCCATACTATTTTGTACATTTTCTTCATGCTTCCTGTGGCAATTCCGAGTAAATGTTTTAAAGAAATCAATAAATATTGATTGAAACACTTGAAACACGTGTGTGTAGGCGCGTTACAAATGCCATATCATTTCATATCATTCTGCAATCTGAATGACACAAGGCCTAGTAAGATTGTTATTTTGTCCTTCCTTTGTTTCCTCCTCCTTGACTTGTCGCACATAGAAACACTTTGTATCAACGTTATAAATACTACACCATATCATATCATATCATGCCTTGCCAACATTTTGTGGGGCAGGAAAAAACATAGGATCTCAATTAGTAGACTAAATAGGAAAGTCATCTGTGTGGTGGGGGTGGGATTCCCTGATTTAACTAAATATTCTGCCTTTATAGTAAAGCAAGACCAGGGTTGGTTTTGTTAAGCTGAACTTTTTCTCACCCCTACATGGGTTTGTGTGGAAAGTATTATGGTTTGGCCCTTCTCTTTATCATATTGTTATGTATTTGCTACAAAAAAATAGATCCATAAAATGTACTAATGTATAGTTTACAGTTAAACAGATTAGAATATATTTCACCTCGCAAACCCCTCTAAATTTACATCACAGTTCAGTTGGTTTAATAATCTCATATGGATTAAGGGAAGAGGCATTCTTTTGAAAATATGGAGTCTCAAAGGCATTTAGGGCCTGAGTCACAGAAGGTTTTCCTATGGGATTGCGCCATTATAAAAAACGTCATGAATCAGGTCCTAAATATGCACATCAACTTTTCAATCAAGGTATACCGCTAACTTTCAATTAATTCAGTGCAAAATGTGCCACTCCTAAATCTTTTAATCACCATTACTCACTAATAATTGATGCTATTATAGATAATCTACAGCTTCTGATAGAATCCTCCATGCAAACTAGTGTTGTTAGGCAAACTCATATGCACAATCCCCAGAAATTGTGATGACAGTGAAATCTCACAATATTTTCCTTTCTCTATTTTGTCTACCCCATTTGATGGTTTGTTTTATCCCTTGATTGCTTTTCTTAAATTGTGACTTTTTCTTAAATTATTTTTTGTCCGTTTTTTAAATCATTGTCAATTAAAACCACACTTGTTGTGTTGTTTAAAATAAAATAAAATGTATGTGAAAAATAAAATGTAAGTGTTTTGAATATAAAATATTGTTCCACTTATGATTCATGGTGGAGAATTGTAGAAGAAAGCTTTTTGTTAAGCAGTCACCATTATATGGGCAGAGAGAGGGTTAATCAGTTTTTCTGTTTGTTTTTTGACGAGTTGTAATTTTTCCCTGTCTAAAACTGATCCTCTGAAAACAGAAAAGTAGGGAAAATACCCAATCTATAACCCCCGTATTCTTTTTTTTAACTCTCTTTATTGGCATTTCAGTTAATCAGTGCAAACAACAAACCAGGTAACTCGCCCCCACCCCAACCCCCTCGGTCCACACATGAAGGAAGCGCGGAGGACCAAGAACCGCATGAGCAGCAACAACATCAGTCCTTAGGTAACTTTCATAGTCCAACCAAGTCCGAACTCTATACTCATATTGTTCTGCGCCTCCCCGCAAGCGAGGCCCCACCGTCCCTGTCACCAGATCAATAGGTAGGGCCTCAGGGGAAAGGCAAAGATCCCTCTGCAAGAATAGACCGAGCGGGGGATCCCAGCACAGCAGGGGATACGGACCTCTCCCTCCCCGGTTGATCAAGGAGGTATAGCGTGTAAGCGTCCCACATTCGAATATTACCCCTGCCAGTCCCCCTCATTACATCCCATTTGGACTCCATGTCGTTACAATACAATATATCCTTGGATCACTGGGCGACCGTCGGACTCCGTCTCTTGCCCCATCCCATAGCCACCCGGCGTTTTGCCAGGATGAAGAGAAGGCCTATCAGCTTCCTAGTCTCCTTAGGGATACCCTCAGTATACCCCAGTATCACCTGCACGGTATCCGGAACAAGCCGTTGCCCCACAATATCTCCAACCACCTCGAACACCTGCTGCCAGAATTGCAGCAACTCCCCACATTCCCAGGCCACATGAAGAAATCCCGCTGCCTCCTGTCCACATCTGACGTAGGCCCCTGACCTCTGAGGGAAATAATCCTTCAGTTGAACCAGAGAGTAATAACATTGGTGCAGGAATTTAAAGTGGATCAACCTGAAGTTCGACTTAATCGCCCCATTCTTAGTCAGTGCACAACAATATTCCCACACTTCGATCGGTAAGTCCCTCCCCAGTGATTTCTCCCACAACTCCTTAGAAGACCTCCCCTTACCAGACCTACCCTTCCGGGCCAACCCATACAATCCGGAGAGCATTCGCCGCCCAATACCTCCCCTTACCACCATATCGAGCATCCCAGCCACCAGGGGCGGAATAGGAAAAGATGGGAACAACCGCTGAAACGTCACCCTCAACCTATGATACAGAAACACATCCAGCGCCAAAAGGGCCCCTTTCTCCTTTAGCTGATCTCTAGAGATGAACCTCCCACCCGGAAACAGATCCCCTAGCTTAACCACTCCTAATCGTTTCACCGTGGCTACAAAACAAGCCTCACTAGAGAGGCGAACGCTGGGGATAAATATAAGACGGAGTTCCGGCGAATAGTGCACACTGCCAGCGGGCATGTGTTCCAGAAGGGACCATGCCTGACATGTAAGATCCACCAAATTCCGAGGAGACCGCGACCATCAAGATGACCGACCGTGACAGCGCCGGTGACTGAATCGCCCTCTCAATCTCCACATGCCTGTGCTCCACCGCCATCCCATACCAGTACCGGAGAAAGCTAGTCTGTGCCACCATATAGTACAATTCAAAATCAAGCAGCGCCAGACCGCCCTCCCTAACCGGCGATACGAGCTTCCCCCAGGACACCCTAGCTTTTTTACCAGCCCAAATGAAATGTGTTAATGATGAAGGGAGATCGCGGAAGTATTTTTGAGGTACCTTTATAGGTGCGTTCAGGAACAGATATACAAATCTAGGAAGGATAGTCAACTTGACCACCGAGACCCTGCCATATAGGTTAAGCGGGAGAGAATTCCAACCCGACATTGCCCCCCTTGCAGCCTCCAGTGCCTCCATATAGTTTGTGGTGTACACCACCCCTCCTCCCTCGCCACTGTGATCCCCAGATACCGCGTGCTCAGCAAGTCCCATTGAAATCCCCAAGAATCTCGGAATTGGGACGCCCCCCGTCAACTGCAATATGACCGACTTATTTGTGTTCATCAAGAGTCCCGATAGTTCCCCGAATCGCTGAACATCCAGCATAATCGGGTCTAGGTTAATTTCAGGATGCCGAACAAACAGGATCATGTCATCTGCATACAACGATATGATTACCCTATGGGTATACAGCTGAACTCCCCGATGCAGATGAAACTCCCTGACCCATTCAGCTCAAGGTTCTATAGCCAAGGATAATAAATGGGGGGACAACGGACAACCCTGGCGCGTCCCCCTCTCCAGTGGTATAACCCCAGTGGTCAGCCCATTCACCCGTACCCTAGTTACCTGATCGGCATACGGTAGTGACACCATGGAGACAAAGAACTCGCCCATACCCATACTGCGCAAAACCGTAAACAAAAATGGCCATTCAACGGAATCAAACGCCTTAGTGGCGTCAAGAAGGAATACAACCACCGGATCGTCTGCAGGCAGCGCCGCCATCAAACCAAACATCCTCCTTAACCCAAACGAGGTCGATCGCCCAGGAATAAACCCTGCCTGATCCACCCTTACCATGATTGACATCAGCGGCGCCAGCCTCATTGCAATAAGTTTCACCAAAATTGTATTGTCAAGATTCATGTGAGAAATTGGGCGATACGATGAGCAGTCCCCCTCCGGTTTCCCAGGTTATATAATATATAATATAACCACCACAGCTTCACGAAGGGAATCTGGTAGCCGACCCCTTGATACCGCCTCCTGATACATATGTAGCAGATATGGCGCCAGTTTCTCGGCATAACACTTATAAAATGTGGCCGTGAAGCCGTCCAGGCCCGGAGACTTCCCACTCGGTAATAGGTTAATAGTTTTGACCACCTCTTCCAACGTCACTGACCTATTCAGCCACCCTTTCTGCTCCTCCAAGCACCAGTATAACCCCACACAATCAAGGAAAGCTTCAATATCCACATGCGATGCCGACATTTGGGAAGAGTACAACTGGGGGTAAAATTCCTGAAATTCACGAACTATCCCCATGTCCTCAAAGTGGTCCACCCCTTCTTATCAGTGATCACTGTTACCCTATTCTCCTGGTCCTTCAATAAGGTAGTTCACACAAGCGACCGTCCCGGGGTCTGCCCTTCACCGTATCTCCTAGGAGCAATCCTATCCCACATATATTTAACCACCCGTTGAGCAAGGGTATAAAACTCCTGCAGTTTCCGCTTAATATTCCCCTGTTGGATTTTGGTCGGGATGGGGGCTCCCTCCTGCAAGACCCTCAGTTCCTCTTCTACCTCAGCCAGATCTCACCGTAACGTCCTCAAAATCCCAGATTCCTTGGCGATAGACTCCCCCCTTATCACACACTTAAATCCTTCCCACAGGACACCAGCAGATGAGACCGACCCATCGTTGACCTCAAAATAAGCATTGATGGCCTTCGCCAATTCCTCCCGGAAGACCACGTCCGTGAGTGCTTCACTCTTAAACCTCCAAGAGGGCCTCGCACCCTCCCCACCCTCCAGTCGAGTAGATAGCATAACAGGAGCATGATCCGAGAGCGTGCGGGCCAAAATTCCTACCCCCGCAGACCGACCCATGATAGCTTTAGATACCAAGAAATAGTCCAAGCGAGCTGCCGAACCATGCGGCGTGGAATAGTGCGTAAATTGATTCACCCCCGGGTGTCTTACCCTCCAGATATCTTCAATATCCCACACAGGAAGCATACCTCGGAGTCTAGTGGAGTGTTTACTACCCAAACCCATCAAACTGCCCACCCTATCCAGGGAGGCATCCAGAACCAAGTTGAAATCTCTAGCCCAAATAATTTCGCCTTTGGGGAGTGTCCCCAGCTGCTTCTCCACCCAGTCAAGAGACTCTATCGTATCCCGGTTGGGACCATAGCAGCTAATCATAGTATACAGCCTCCCCTGAATGACCCCCTGTACCACCAGGACCCTGCCCTCTTGATCCTTCAGAAATTTGGTCAGACAAATCCCACTGATCTGTGCACCAAAATACACACACCCCTGGAATAAGAGGAATAAGAAGAAAAATACCTAAGGCACCCCCAGGTTTTACCAAATTTTGATTCAGTTGCTGCCGTCAGATGAGTATCCTGGAGAAACGCCACCCCCACCCTGTGCCACTCCAGATACTGCAGAACCTTCCGACACTTGGGCGGGCCATTAAGACCCCTGACATTCCAGGTCATGAAATTTACTGCCGCCATTTCAAAACATCAAAACACAAAACATCCCACTTCCGATTAGGACCCACGTACACCCCCAACCCCTGTGTGTACCACTGAACCCCGCACCCGCCCACCTGCCCCCCTTACTACCAACAACCCCCCAACTTGTCAGTGATTACCCCCCCCAACAACCCCAACAGAAGCACCCCCCCACCTCTGCTGGAACCCAAACCATCCAGCTCCCCAACACTCATCAGCGCTTGTACGACCAGCTTTCGCTGAAGGGGGCCACTATGAGCCCAACCCTCCAGTGCACCAGACCCAGTAGTAGTCACTCACACAGGTTGATCAACAGCCACCAAAAGGAGCTGCCATTCTAAAGAACCCCACAGTTCGCGGGGCAGCTCTAACCGTCATTCGGCCGCAGTCTGGGAGAGCCGGGCAGTCCATCAAGAAATGAGGCAGCCTCATTCGGGGGTTTGAAAAAACAGCGATTTGCCCTCATGGACAACCTGCAGCTTGGCCGGGAAGAGCATTGCATATTTCAGACCCTTATCTCTCAGACTCTTCTTGACATCCAAAAAGGTTCTCCTCACAGCTTTCACCTTATCTGAAAAATCCGGGAAAATTTAAGTGTATCCCCTTTGTAGGACACCGAACCTTTCTCCCTAGCTTTCTGGAGTGCGGAGTCCCTGTCCCAGTAATTCAATAACCGGGCAATCAGTGGGTGTGGCGGGGCCCCCGGGATCGGTCTCGACCACCTGGGATCCTATGCGCTCTCTCCACAACACACAGCGGAGAGAAACCTTCGGGGCCCAGCGCCTCGCGCAGAATTTCTTCCACCAGAGACTGCATATTCCTCTGGTCCTCCGACTCTGACAGGCCAACGATCCATATATTATTCTGGCGGGATCTCAATTCAAGATCCTCTTGCATCTCTTTAAGCTCTTTCAGAGACCTCCTGACCGCTGACATTTCCCCCGAGACAGAGGTCGCCACATCCTCCACTCCCGACAGACGACCTTCCGCCTCGTCCAGCCTTTCCCCATGTTTGTCTAGACGGACCTGCATATAGTCCACTTTACATGTCAGAGTGTCCAGCTTGCCATCCAGAGACTGTACGCCCGACTGCAACTGCATCAGCATTGCCTTAATATCCTGAAAAGCTGCCGCGGGATCTGGGTCCCCCCCAGGGAAGTCAAAGCAGCCAAGTCCGATACTGATCCGCAGGCTTTGCTCTGCAAAGGCGCCTCAAAGTGCAGCTTTAGCTGTTGTTTACTCCCCTTCCCGGATCTACATATGGCTATATGGAGGTGGATCACCAGAATGCGTTGCTAGGCCCACAGAACCGGCCAGCCGCCCCTTCACCGCTCTTGCCCCTCTCCTCGCCGTAGGGCCAGACTAGCACCCCACGGCTGACCCCTAGGACTGCTGTCCCCCCTCCAGATGCCCGGGGAACTGCACCCCCGGCCACAAGGAGCCCGCTGCACCCCTAAGTTCAGCCACCAGGCAGGTGAGAGACAGTGTATGCCAAATGCCACCCAGGGCGACCGCCACCTTGATGTCCAAAACTCGCCGCTTCCAGGAAGGCAGTACCAGCAGCCCGGAAAGTCCCAGCTCTGTGTTGGCGCCACCCGCTCAACAGCCCCTCCACAGGATAATCCTATGCCGTACCGGCCGTCGCGGATTCGCAGGGCGGGCAGAGCGGGCAGGCACTCGCTCCCGGGTACAATGCCAAAGTCCGTTCCACCAGAAAGTCTATGGGCCAGCCTCCCACCGCTCAGCTCTCCCCAACCCCGTGGGTCGAGGCCAACCCAATCTGCTTTAGTCTCCGGGGAGGGCCGCCCCACCTATGGCCAGCGGGCACCCCACCGCACCAGGTGCACACCCCCACCTCACCCAGCTCCAGAAGATGCAGGAGGGCTGCCCCTCCTCAGTGTCCCGACCTCCAATCACTGCCACCTCGCTGCGACACCACCCGCAGCCCCGGGCACCTCAGAGCGGGCGAGCTCCCCACGGCCTCACCGTCAGCGATCTCTCAGGGCTCACAGCTCCGTGGCCAGCACGGCCTCTACCTCGCCGGCGCCGAGCTGCTGTGCCTCTCCACGGCTCGCCTCCACTCCGTTGCCCGTGAGGAGAGCACCCCGACAGGCACCACAGTCTCACCAGCCGCACAGGGAAAGCGCCAGGTAGTTTGTTCTACACTGCCTCCCAGGCACACAGCACTCGCCGTCAGCCGTCAGCCGCGGAACCAGCACTCCCCGCTCTGAGCGGGCTCACACCTCCCCCACTCATCACAGAAGGAGGCCGCCACAACTTCTCGTTGCCTCTTCGCCGCTCTGCCGGCCCCGCTTCAGCCCAAGAAAGCTACTGCCGAGGCCAGAAGTATTCCTGTATCGGGGACTGCCGTTCACACACAAAGATCAACCCAAGGAGCGCCGAATCTCATGCCGGATATTAACGGTGCTGGAGAGCTTCACGGGCCTGCGCCCATCTTGGTCGGGCTCGCTAGCGCCCCCTATAACCTCTGTATTCTAAAGCATGCCAGGTGGACACAGATTCTGAAATCAGCATGGACACCAACCATTATTCATTCTACTTTCAGGGTAACTTTAATGTACAAAGGGCCAACATAGTCCCAGTAGGAGACCAGAAGATAGGGGCAGTGTCCGCTCTACTTCATCTCATTTGCCGGCCATTCAGTGCACATCATCCCCATTCTCTGCTTCCTCTGCGATTGCAGCACCATGGTGCAGAAGGGCTGTTTTGGGTCTTCAGGCATTTGTGCTGCATTATTTGATGATGCGCATTACTCATGTCCAGCTTTGTGAGCAAACATGCACTGCTCCACATGAACACAAGCATTGAAATGCAGGGATTGGGGTAACTGGCCGTCCCTATATTCCTATTAGAGCTTTTACAACCTCAAATGGGTAGAGCCCACTTTTTTGTAACAACAAATACCACTGGGTTCAACAGTTGAGTTGCCTCCATAAAGTCAATCCGTCTCTTTTATAGCATCCCTAGCAAGTCATGAGAGCTTGTCTTGCATTGGTTGGGACTGGCCTCCCCTTTTGCTCGCATGGTAGAACTCCTGGGCGTGGCGACATCTTGTGGGTGTTGCCTATGACACCTCTCAGATAGAAGTGCTATTGACTACATGATAGTTTCAGTGTTTACCCAGGCCTCATTTCAAGCCTCGTGACCTGTTCTGCTGCATGGATCGCGTCTTCTCCATTCACACCAGCCTAGCATGGATGGGCCATATCAAGAGACACATATTATCCCTGGGCCGTTTTGGGTCTTTTGAATTCCAGTTGGTCTGTCTGTGCATGTCCATCGCTCTGGGTGGAAGGGCCACTTCCTTAATGTATAACCTTTCCTCTGTTTCCCTTTCAGACACTGTCATCACTTTCCTCTGCCGGCATTGTCTGCACACCTCGTTGGACTTGGTAACGCGACTGCCCCCCTGTACGTATTCTTTTTTCATGCCTGATATGGCCACCATTTGCCACATGCACTGTGTTTAGAGGAGTTGCAAGGGAAGGCCTGAGGGGGCCCCGTGTATTTTGGTTCTAGCACCAGATAGAAGCTCACGGGCTACAGCCAAAAGGATAGCTAGCCCCGAGTCCTGACAGTCCCGGAATCTTTTCCGGGCCTAGCAACACCCCTGGCTGTGTTGTTGTATCCACTGCACTTTAGAGTCCTGTCTCTCATTCTTGCCATATTGTCCTCTGCTATGTTATGCCTTCCTTTATGTTTGTGGCATGCCTCTTTAATTTCATCATCTCCTGCACATTTCGTCAATTCTTTGTGCCCGGTTGCAGTTTCCTCTGTGTCACACGCAATGCTAAGAGCTTTTAATTTAGTTGAAATGTTACGGATTCCTTTCATTAGACAAACCACATGGCCCAGATGAGTTTTTCAGCATACGTTCCAAAATCATATGCCACCGCCAACTCTGGGAAATAGACCACAGAATAATTCACTGGCTCACGAGCTGCTTACATCATGCCATCAAACTTTATTTTGTGCAACAACAAAAAAAAGCATTCGCTTTTCTGTGGCAGCATTTGGCCTATCCACCTTTCACTTCATAACAAACGTTGATGATGATTTATTTATAGTGTGCATAACACTCCTACACAGGGATCGAACTTGTGGTGCTTTGTGTCATTTTGTTTCCAAGACGAGAGCGTTGCCCCTGAGCTACCCACCCTCGGCAACTGGGGGTGGTTCACAAAGAGTTGCATTGGAGAAGCTCTGCAGATGCCCTTATGATCTCAGATGTACTCCTGCTACCTTACACCATAATCGCAAAGCCTCCTGCAGCATCATTTAGGTTCTCATGTGCAAATAGGATGCACAAAGAGATGCTCATGGGCGTGTCAGGGATGCTCTAGGCAGCCCCAGATTTGGTCTAGTCTTAGGATTTTAGTGAATGGGAAGTATGAGGTGGGAAGAGCAAATCTCAGCTGCTCAGGGCAACTCATGATCTGCTCAGTTTCAGAGCTTTGGGAATCTGGCCCAAAACATTAAAAAAAAAAAAAAACATCATTGGTTTAAGGGACATCCTTGAGTCCACTGAAAATATTTGCCCTTCCACCCTGAATGCATTCAACCACCTTCTGGGGTACAGGCAGGGTCTGCAAAGGTCGGAAATAATGGCAACCACTAATTCCAGGATAGTGGGTTCTTCCCATGGCGGGCCATTTTGTTGTTTTATCTGCACCCGCTTGACCTCGTTATTGCTCCTGTAGTCTTCAGGCCTATTGAGCCTGCTGTTTGTAGCCAATGACGTTTTAAGAGCATATACGCAGGGGCCTCAGCATGGAAACCAAAGCCATCCTTTGTAGATGCAACTTGAATCTATAAAGAGGAAACCTATAAAGAGACATGTAACATGAAGGAGAGTGGGGTGGCAGCATCCATTCTGTTCCGCCAACCCTCGCGCTCTACACCCCTATGTTTCGCCACACCTTGCAGTGTCTTGCATTACATGCGCCTCACGCAGTCCTGGAGCAGACTGCGCATTGTGCGTCACTACCCTTCCCCTTACACAGTTGTTGCAATGACTTCCTCTTCTCTCATCGGTCACTGTGGCCCTGGAGCAGGCCACAGCACCATCACTGGCATAGTTTCTGGAGCGACTTCCGGTTCTCCGAATCATCTTCCTGACATGGGAGCTGCGGCGAAGTATGTCTTTCTGGAGTGTTTACTGACGCATGCGCTGCAGTGACTTCCTGTCTCTCTACAGCCCTATGCAGACAGACATTGCGTAGGCTTGCCGCATCCCATATCAGCTTGCTCACCAACGCGACGTACTAGGCTCCAGTTGCTATGCCTTCCCTGGCATCGGTGTGGTAGCCACCTCCTTATTTGTTAGCGCTCTTTCAGATTTTATTGTACAATTCTCTTCTATAAAAAATAAGTCTTACTTCAGAATGCCATGCCGCAGCAGTTATGGTATTTTATGCACTTGTGTTCCTGCAACCCACTTAGTAGATGAAAAATTCTGTAGACCGTTCTAATGGCAGAGATAAATATTGTGCTGTGTGGCAAATTGTCGAGGCTATGGAAAGGTTAGGTTTCTTTCTACTGTTGCTTTACACATATATTGAGTGTTGACTAAGTGGGTCTTGACAGTCAAGTGACATTTTGTGTCATGGCAGGGAAAATATCTCATTGCGTTGAGCTCCTGCTGCGCAGATTATATCTTTATTTTCACTGTTTGATATATTGCCGGCATGCCACTTTTCAGCCATTTCAGAGCGCGTTGCGACCCTGGAGCGGGGTTGGTGCCAAGCGGTATGCGGTATTTATATCGAAAAAATGCAATATTGAAAGATCATATATTGAATATTTTATATCGAATGCATTTATGGTGAATGCATTTAAAGGTGGGGTAAAAGGCTAAATATTTTTGGGCAATGGCCAAAAATAGGGGGTCGGAAATGGGGGGTTGGGTGGAGTACTCCCCCAAAAAAAAAAAATGCATTCACTATAATATTTTTCGATATAAAAGTTTCGATATATAATCATTCACTATATAATCTCTCGATATAAAGACATGTAACCTTGCCAAGCTGGTGGAGTTTGGTAGTAGACTACATAGAGCAGTATAGGAGGACAGAGGAGATGGAACTCCGGAGAAGGGGACCGGGTGGGGAGTCATAGCGAGGTGGAGAAAGTAGAGCGTAGAGGGAAGGGACAAGGGTAAAAGATATGGAGGGTGGTGCAAAGAGCTATGCCCGTCATGCATTGGGCCATCTTGATTTTTTTTCTGTACTACCGGGTCCCTAGACAGCCTGAGTCTACATTGCCTTCTATTTTCATTTTAGTATTTGATGTAGTGCTGAACCCCCAAACAGATTCTAACCACTGGCAGCTCCCAGGAACCATTCCAGTAGCTGATATAGGGAGCTTTTGAGGCCTTCCTTAATGGAAGAAATGCAGCTTAACCCGGAAGTTATTCTGGAACTCACTTCTTCATTCCTGGACATGTGAATAAGGACCTGCCATAGACCCTATCGCGGCTAGTCTTAGGGTCCACAGCATTTTTACGCTGCCCCGACGAATCTGTCGAATGATGTAACCAGCGGGAGAGGGTGGGCATGGGGTAGGGATGACCTTGCGAGGGGCGGGGCCCAGTAAGTCATATTTCGGCATTTTAAAGCTGACACAAAAACGGCTTAAAGAAATCGGTCTGTTTTGTGTTTGGTCTTTAAAATGCAGAAATATGACATAGCACGTAATTGTTATGTCGCTGTTTTGCCATAGAGTGGCCTATAAATAATCAGACATTGAATTTTAACTGTAGCATTGACTTGAAGTAAATGAAGCCTGCTTAAAATGAGTGCTACATGTTCTCTCCCAGGTGTGATTGCTACGATTCGGGACACAACTGTTTAAATAACGTGCATTCTTTAGGCAGGAAATCTGGGCCTATCACACAATAAAGAGGTGCTGTTGTAAAGCCTGTCTAAGAAGCCTAAGAGAAGAACTATTTTATTTATTTATTGTGCATTTGTAAGTCACTTATACATCAAGTAAATTGTGTTTCAAAGTGTAGCTGTCACCATTAGGTTAGTTTAAGAGTTCATAGACAGATATGCATCAAACATTGTGTGCCTTGTCGCTTCTGCGCCTGGTCTCAGGATGGCGGTGCTCGTGGTGGCCACCAGGACATTCTGGTTGATAATGGCAGGTGGCAGGAAAGGATCATTCCGCAGCTAGCCTGTCGAGGCTGGGGTTCTTGGAGAGTGGTGTCACCTGTTAAAAGGTGTGGGCTGATGTCGGGCACATGCATACAAGCATTGAATCCCCCACACGCTCTGAATCGTTCTGATGGATGAAGGATTGTGTGAGAAATGTTAATAACAACCTGCACTTTTCTGCCCAAGGTCACTCTGTCCTGACCAAGGAGATTTGGATCTATGTTCTTTGTTCTGAGTGCTGGCATTCATCTTTTCTTGGACACTACCCCACGCCACGGGTGGGCAAGTTGGAGGCCAGGCAAGGTGAGGCAGAGTTGAGGCCTTCCTGGTACTTGTTTAGCCCTCAGGGAATACAGCCTATCCATAGTGCTCCTATTTGATACCCAGCAATGCCGACACAATCCTGGCAGACGAGAGGTAACCTGGCACTTAATTCCAGCCAAGCCACCATAAGACTGAACGGCAAGATGTTCTAGACACTCCTCGGGGAATACCTGGAAGAGAAGAGATTGGGCGGCTCGTGGTATATCCAGCTCTGCAGAGGAAGGGGTCCCTCTTTCTCATGTTTGGTTCCTGAGGAGGCAGAGAATTCCTTTGCTGTGATGATATTTTGTGCCACCCAGCGAAAAGAGTTTGGGACAATAGTGACAGGCTACATTGTTGTCACCAATGGGTATCTAGTCATTGCATCGAATTCCAAAGCATCGAATGCCATACCATAGAAAAAAGCATTACATTTTTTTTTTAAGGTAAAGGGTTTCTTTTAATTATAACAGGTTTTAAAGGTTAAAAAAAGGGGGCTGCGAAGGAAGGCCCATTAAAAGAAATTAAAAAAAATGCATTCGATGCTTTTTTTTAGATGCATTTTTTTCGATGGCAAGGCATTCGATGCTTTGGAATTCGATGCAATGACTATACACGGTCACAATGTGGGTGCTTCGCTCGGTGTTGGTGGGTCCTCTGGTTGCATGCCTGGCTGTCATGCTCTCCTTAGGCTGATCATGAAATGGCGTGATACACAGCATTATAGGGCACGATGCAAGCTCAGTTGTTTATTCGCACAGAGAGCGTTGTTGAAGTGTGGGAGCGTTTGAGCATCAGAGTGTAAGGGTACAGTAGGGGACTTGTTGTACAACGCTTTACATTTTGTCTGTGTGGAGGCTTATGTGAGCCACTGCCTTGCATAACTCTGGGCACCAGTTTTGCCGGTGCCCTAGCAACGTGTGTGTGTGTGGCCTCCTCAGTAGTCTTGCATCATGATGAGGGCTAGAATAGGTGCCGATTGAATGTCATGAGTGATTGGGCTTTTTATGTCCCTTCCGGAAGGTTGTGCCACAATTGGGTGTAATGGCCAAGAAGCATGTGCTTCCTCTGCTTCGCCAGGTGATGTGGGGCGCCATTAGCTGACCATTGCTAGTAGCCTCTGTAATGAAGTCACTGTCTCCCTCCCTGCATGGCATGCTGGCCATACTTCGGGCACAGTGGCCCTACCCTCAGTCCCCACTAGCAATGACCTGTGGTGACAACAGTGGCCACTGTGCCCTGGACATGGTCTCATCCTTTTGCCATGCCACCGGCTCATTGACCCTATCTGCAGTGCCTTCTGGGCCTGCCTCCAGTATAGTGACCCTACCTGGAGTGCCCGGTGGGCATGACGTTCAGCAAAGCTGTTATCTATGGACTGGCCATAGTGGCTCTTCATGCCAACTTCTTGTCCAAGTTCGTTGTCAATCCATCCAGCATTTAACACCTCAGCAAAAGATCCCAATTGGAATATGACTGGGAAATGTTCCACCCTCCCCCAAATAAATCTTCTCCCCACCATCCATAGACAGTACTCCCAAACAAATGAAATTGAGCTTAATGTGTGCTTGGAACGGCTGGGCTATTCTGCAAGTCAATGCAAATAGGACGATCATGCTCGTCCTTATCACTTAAGAGGTTAATGCGGCCCCTTCCAGGGGGCAAATGCATAATTGGGCATGATTATCAGACCCAACTACAGCTTTGCCCAAGACAGAGCTATAGGAAACCTTCCAAACGTATCTGAAGCTGGCTGAGGATTACTTCTGGAATGTATCACGATGCTCTGTCCGCGGGTGCCGGAGTTATAAGCCACCCAAAATGGCCTTTTCCCATGGCCGAATTCCACTCTGAGTTAAGGGACATGCTCCACTCATCTGGAGCATGCCCTTGTCCTCCATGTGGTCAGGACAAGCCTCTGGCACCGGCTGTTCACAGACCTGTGGTGGCTGGTAGAAATCTGAAACTTTCACCCGCCCGTCCACCAATCACAAGCCTGTGTTCTGATTCGAATTAAAGTGCATGCACTGTTCAAGAATCCAAACATCAAGATAGCTCTAGTCTTTGTGCATGCTCTTTCTCCAAACCAAGTGAAGATTTCAATTTCATCCAAAAAGCTAACTACTGATGTAAGTTTGATCTAAATAGTCTAGCGGAATTTGTATTTTGTGAAAGGAACCCCTCCTATGGGAGTTTGAATGTGCTTCATTACTTTTGGCGACTCTCGCCGCCATCTAATTTTGATTTCCCCGATTGGAACTTCATGAAAAATGTCTTAATATTTCAAGTGTGCTGAACATCTTTTGTCTGAGCATTTGATAAAGTTTGTCCTTGGAGATCCACGCTATAAGCTTCCTTAAAGCAGAACTTCAACTTAACCATAGCTACAAAGGGACTGCCCCACGCCTGCAATGTAAATGTATAACAAATTGACAAGATTCCAATTTTTTAATAGAAGACTGAGTGAGAGCATTTATAACACACACCTCCTTCCCGCTGGTTATTCTATTGTGCTGAATTTATCTAAAGACATCTCTTTAATAGTTAACTTAATTGTAGATCCCTCTCTCACAGCAGAAGAAGGCAAAGTACAAACAAATCTCATGCGGACCCAGAGAGTCAACAGTAAGCCTAGCCAGATAAATTCAGCCAATCCCCTAATCGCCCACATTTTCACCGTATTTGTAATTCGTGGAGTTCATTAGAATTTTTTCAGGTGACAAACATGACAGTTTCATGCTGATGAAATGTTGCTGTAAACAGGTGGGAAAAAAGGCCAGACCCCAGTCCTGCTGGCACATGCTCACAACAAAGTACAAAATGTATTGAAAAAAATCTGAATCTTTCCTGCCAATGATATCCAGAGGGAAACGAAATTCGAATTGAGTAATGTTTTGCACCTTGCTATTTCTTTAATATAGAAACCACAATTATATCTTTGATTACAGCTGATGAAAAAATAATCTTTAAACACACTTAATGTAACAGCATTTTATGTTTTTCGCCCAGGTACAGAGATCATAACATTGCAATAATACCCAACAAAATGGTATTCATTTAAGCAACATCAGAAGGATGGAAATTTGAACCATGAATGCTTGACATGTGACAAACTCTGCCTTAGCTCTGTTGTCCTTCCTGATGTTATTGACTTGCACCTATTGTCTCCCATATAACCGGAGTGATCCTTAGAGTAGCAAGCGGAGCGGGATGAAAAATCATGCACACCTAATGAATGGCTGACTCTTCCCCAGCTCTGCATGCTTTTCAGCGATCCATGTTTGTTACGAATTCCCTATACTTTAACATTATAAACCTCACTAATACACAATGCATTAACCTCCAAACAATAACAGTAGACCTAGGCATGGCTGACACATCACTGACTCTGCTGGTCTGATGCGAAATCTTACAATTGCCAACGTCACTTTTCTAATTGTATTGGTTCTATGTGATTTTACCGAATTCAAATCCAGAGAATGATTTTACAACAAAACTAATTTACGAGAAATATAAATTAAAAAAATATATATTTTATTTGGGGGGGGGGTCCCTCCCCAAGGCCCCTGTTCCCCCAATGCTTTTGAACCCACCCTAACCTCCTCCCCACCCATTTTAACTCCTTACCCCACCCCATATATATATATATATATATTTATTTGATATTATTTCTTTATTATTGTTTTGATATTAAAGTCATTGGGCCTCATTACTAGAATGGAGGTAGCCATGGAGCTATTAGCTCCATGGCTGCCGCCGTTCCGGGCTCCATTACCGGGTTCCTGCAATGGGGACTTACAGGAACCCATCCCCATTTGAGCCCCCATAGGGCTCAATGGGAATGGGGAGGGAGGTAATAACGGGCAGAGTACAACTTGCCCATTATTGCCTCCCTCTTCCCCTCGCGGGACCCAGAAAGCACGCCTGGTTTTACCAGGCGTGCGATCCGGGTCCCGCAATGGAAAGCTTGTAATCGGCGCTCCCGGCATGAAGGGGGCTGGTGCTGTACCGGCCCCCTTCATTCCGGGTGCGCCACCCTTATAATGAGGCCCATTTACTGTTTTTTATTCATTAAAATCACTGGCTACCATTTTATCAAATTAAGGAGAATGAAAGGCTGGGTTCTTACCCAGATTCAAACCTTCAGGTTGTACAAAGATCTCTGTAGCTGATGCATTAACCTAATGAGATATCTTACTGCAGAACTCAATGTTTACATCTGGATAACATTCACAGTTTCACAGGACTCTGTTTCCTCTTGCTAACCCCGAATTAAGCATCAACCCCCACCTCCCTTTCCCCTAACCCTTTGCTCCCCTCTTGCAGCTTCTGATGTTATTTTTGTATGTTTTTTTCCCAAGAATTACCCAGAACCTGCCGAACGGAACGTACCTTAACATTATTTGCCACAGGCAATTAAAGTTCGGCCAGATCAGTGCTGAAAGAAAATCCTGCAAAGTTACCCAAACTTCACCCAGAGGTTTGTGGTAGCCAGCAAATGACTTTGGAGAAAGTTCGCCCAGACCTACATGGAAGATCAGATTGCATGAAGCTGGCAAGAGAACAGTTTCAGTAGGAGCATATCTACTGACTAAACAACAAAGAACTCAAGAATGGGTCCTCCCTGACCAGCATCCCCTGCCAGTCCCCCTCTACATCCCCTCACCATCCCCTCACCGTGTCCATCCTCGGCTGCCCTTAATAGTCCATCCTTCTAATTGCATGTATAGTGTTGTACCATGACAATGTATGCCCGGGATGCACAACTCACAGCTAGGTTATGATATGATACGATAGGTTATTTATAGCGCTTAATACCCAGAGGTTTCTAAGCGCTGATCCAGGGATCGAACCTGTGTTTCTCTGTGTTGTCTTGCTTCCAAGGAGAGCACGGTGCCCCTGAGCTATCCTCCCGAGACTTCACACTACATAAAACCCAGCACATACACAACGCGCATGGCACTATTACCCTTCTTCAATTGTGGGAGGACGATCCATAATGTAGAACACCGCACAGAGAGAAGTCTAAGTGCTGCGAGCTTCTCCTTGAATGAGGTGATGCCAACAAAGGGTAAGCAATGAAAGATGGGAGAAGTGGCTTCAGTCCGCTTGCAAGGCCCTGTGGCAATGCAAATAAGTTCCATGTTGTGCTAACACAGGCCAGAGGAGGCTATGGTTGTACTGATGTCACGCGGACTGTTGTGAGCTTCACTGAGGACTGTTAGCAGCCACCAAGGGGTTCTGAGCTTTGGTCTGCCCATCTGCTGGCCAAATATTTTCAACCTCAACAAGGGCGCCACTTGCCGGGTATCTGCTCCTGGGCTCCGCGAGTGTTGTGTGTGATTGCCAAGAGAGTGCCTTACAACCACTATCGTGTAGATCAGGCGGGGCATTGGCAGCGGTAGGCTTTTGGAGACAGTGGGCATTCATCAGGGAGTAGGGAAAGGGAAGAAGCGGCCGGCTTCTGATAAATCGTCCAGCGGCCAGCTCCTCCAATAATTGCTTTGTAGGGCTTGAGCGTTTGATGAATACTCCGAAGCGGGGCCTTCATCTTTCATTCCTTAATTGCACGTATCTGTATGGCTTATTCTGCCATGTTTTGGTTATATGTTTCCTGACCATCCTCCCCCACCCTCCCCCCGCCACCCGCCGCATCATTTTTCCCCATCAGCCAAGCAGATGAGTCTTAGTTACAAATTTTGTCACGGAATCTCTCAATTTAATCGGCCCAACGCGAGAAGTAATTAGACGTGGAAAGGTGTTTTGGAAGCCTCCTGCAGAGACAACGGGTTATGGATTTCCCATTTTGCTCCCTGGGAGGATGGGATGGCGGGCGTGGAAGGAGACGGATGGCAGCAATTCAAGGGTGGCAGGCCTAGTGTGCCGGTCCCATCTCCATCTGGAGAAACCAATCAAGCCTAATGTCCTAATCAATAACAGTTTAACGCCTCACTCTTCCAGGGGAAATGTAGATTCTAATCCTGTGCCAGGGGAGGTGGACGGGTAGGGGGTGGGGTGGTTGTCAGTGATGAAGAGATGTGGCTAAATTGATTGGTCGAGAGGGGCAAAGGCGATAGAAACAAGGAGAATGCGACACGCGCGTGACAGGGAGCCACAGGCCGCGAGAAGGGGACGGAAAAATCCTGCAACTAGCCACAGGGGAGCTTAAAGGAAGAGGAGAGGGAGGAAAGACGGGAGGAGGGCAGATAATCCGTGCAAAGAGATGGGAAGCGCGAGAACATGGGAAAGATGGGGTCTCAGGAGCTGGGACAGAGTGGGGCAGGTGGGGGGGGGGGTAAAACTGGATGGAGCCAATGAAAGGCAAAGAAGGAGAAACAAAGGAAGGATGGAGAAAGGGATGCACTGAATTAAGGAAAAGAAAACGTGATATGGAAGTCAAGAGAGTCGGGAAAGGAAACATATGTAGAGGGAAAGAGGAACATTAATAGAAGAGTGGAATGAAGGAAGATAGTGAGAGAAAAGGCAAAGGAGAGAAGAAAGGCTGGGATTAGAATGAGAAGAAAGGGAAGAAGAGCGATAGATTGATTGGGAAGGAACTGTAGTGAGTCAGAGAAAAGGAAGATGAGAGATGAGCAGGAGGAATGAGACAAATAGTGGGAACGAAGGAAGAAGAGAGGCATTCAAGGTGGGATGTAGGCGGAGCGAAAGACAGGGGCCACACTAAGCATCCCGAGAAGAGAGATATAGAGGAAGTGTGCCAGAGAAAGGAAGGGAGAGAAAAACAGTGAGAGAGGATGGAAAGAGACAAAAGAGATACATTAGCAAAACGATAGAAGGGTTAAAGAGAGAAACTGCTGTTGTTGAAAATAGAGACGGGTGAACAAAGTAAGGGTGAATTAGGCTGAGAGGCAGACAGAACAGAGAGCAGGGGGAGAGGTGAGCGAGGATAAGAGAAACATAGAGATGAAGAAAGGAGTAAAAGGGCATGAGTAGGGGGATTGATGGAAAGTAGATGGATGGAAAAAAGGAAAGCATGTCAAAGAGAGTCAATATAAGAGGAGAAGGGGCAAAGAAATGGGAACTAGTGGAGAAGATAGACAAGTAATAAGGGAGGGAATTAAGTAAGGAGAGGCATAGGGGGCAGAGAGAGAGAGTGCGAGAGAGAGAGAGAGAGAGAGAGAGACAGAGACAGAGAGAAAGAGCAATAGAGAGAAAGAGGGAGAGAAAAGAGAGACAGAGAGAGAGAGAGCGATACAGAGAGAGAAAGAGAGACAGAGAGAGAGAGAGCAAGTCAGAGAGCGAGAGAGAGGGATACATAATATAAGGAGAGAAGAAAGGGGGCATGGGCATAGAATAGTAGAGGTACAAAATAGACAATGGGGAGAACAAGTGGTAACATTACTATTTGAAACAGATGTACAAAAACAAGGGAATAGCTAAAGATGGTCAAAGAGAAATTGAAAGAAAGGGGAAAAAGAGACAAAATCATAATTTCACAAAGAGGAGAAGGAGGAGGACGGGAGGTACGATGTGAACAAAAAGCACACATTGTATGACTAAAGGATAGGTCAGACATGGATAGAAAGAGAGAGGCAAAGGGATGGAAGGATTAAAGCAAGAATTTGAAGGGAACGCTGGACAAATGCTGACCAATAGTGAAGGAGTTTCTGGTAAAAGAACACAAAAGTGGAATAAAGAGCTGCACAGAGAAGGGACGAGGAAAGAGATGCAGGAAAGTGGTGGAGGGCCATACCACACGGGCCACAGGGATGGACGAGGGGCCATGGCAGACTAGAAAAGATAAGGGTACCCTGCTACACAGGATTCATGTATAGGGTACTAGGGAGGAGCTAAGAAGAGTGCAGGGGTGAACCTGTCCAAGATGTAGAGGGGAAGGCAGGGGGAGGGGAAATACAGGGTTGCTGTGGTTGACTAGTTTTTCATTAAGGATTGTACAAATTGTATATTCCATATATTCACATGCGCCACACAAGGTAAGTTTGACTAAACAAAGTGTTTTATTGGTCAATTTTCAAAACGTTGCCCTTTTGGATGACACATGTTTTGGCGTCTTTGCGCCCTTATCAAATCAGGGCTGTTAATTCGAGCTTCAAATTATAGGCATTTCAAATCATATTCAAAAGTCCAAATTCATACGTGACACACAGAGACGAGTCGGATCATCATGAACATACTTAAGGAGGGATTTAACCCATAAATGAAATCACATATGGATTTGGACATTTGACTATGATTTGAAATGACTATAATTTGAAGCTCGAAATAACAGCTCTGATTTGTTAAAGGCGCAAAGACGCCGAAACACGTGTCATCCAAAAGGGCAACGTTTTGAAAATGGACCAATAAAAAACTTTGTTGAGTCAAACTTATCTTGTGTGGATATGTGAAAACACGGAATATACAGTTTTTACTATTGCATAATGGGGTAGAGGAATTGGATTCTCTGTTTTACTTCCATATCCATGCGACACTTCCTGTAGAACTACAAATCAATTCAAGGCGCTGAGGCTCACATGTTGGTCTGCCACGAAAATTCCTCGTACTGTTGGAATTGAAATAATATTATGCCTCCTATCGCAGTAATTGAATGTGTATTGGCCTACGCCAAGTTGTCTAAAATATCATGTAAATAGACTCCGCGGCAAGGTCTTGACCTTAACGAAAAGTAATGTAAGTCGCCATTTTGGATTTAGCCGCCATTTTAGGTTCTCTTGTAATGTGGAAGTCACCCTGAACATCAAAATGGAGGCTGAATGACATTCCGAGTGAGATTCTGGCCGTTGTGACCTCTGCACACACGAATAGTTAATATGCCTGCAGGCCACTTGTCGGGGACGCGAACTGAGACCTTGTCCTATTACTGACCTATGTGTAAATGAACAACTGTATCAGCGGAACTTATCAAAATGCATACATTACAGGATTGACCTGGCAAGGAACCCTAGGCCCGATCCCAAGAATGGTTATCCCGCGAGGGGGTGGGCCAGGGCTGGATAAAGGATATAAAAGCCCAAGTATTCCAATGTACGGTCTCTCTACTAATGCATCGAACCCTCGTTGAAGTTCGTTACGTTACTCTGAGAGCCGAATAGCTATCCGTTTGTCAATTGACTTTGGTAACTGTTGTAGCTTTTAAATAAAGCACTTGTATGTCCTTTGTAACCTGTGTTGGTGTGTTTCTTTTGGGCTTCCCAGCCTCATATCAATTTTTATGTTTTCACAGTTGGCGCCCGAATAGGGACCCTCAAGATTGATGCCGGATCATTGAAGGTTGACGCAGACTATCAAACCGGGATCGGACGGTGTGATTCTGTGGGCCCGACCGAACGAGACGCGATATCTCGGCAGCGCTGCACAATCCGATCCTTGGACGATAGTTGTGTGGTCTGACACGGCATCTTGATGAGGGTCCATTTTTGAGGCGGGCAAATTTGTCGAAACCACCAAACACAAGGTAAAATTCATTAGGTAAGTTCTTTGATAAACCGTACGGTCCTCCTTAGGTTTGGTCAAGTGCAGCCGTGATCCGGCTCTTAATTTAACCCTGACAATTTGAATTTGGCGTATTGTACCTGCAGACACAATTATTGTCCAGGTAACACAAATTTTTGTGAAATGCCTGGGAAATTGTCTAGCTGCTTTAGGGTTCTGTTCCGCAGCGATCGACAATCTTTGGAATTTAGCCGCCCGGCACCACAGGAGGGGTCGCCGGCATGTACTATGTACTGTAAGTATGGCATTGGTAGTATAGTATTTAATTATATTTGGCACAGACAGACCAGGCATGCCTCTGAATTTCAGTGGCCAATCAATGGCAGTTTTGAGATCTCCCGTATTGAATACCTAGAATCGGTCTTGCTAAAAAAGAAGGCTAGACCTGCAGCCTTTTTATGTTTTACAGAATTGGAAAAAAGAAGCTTTACAGCAGCTTAAAAGTAGGGATAAACATGCACGCCGTCATAAAACAAATGCCGAAAAAGCGTTGTTATATGATAAAGAAAAACATTCAGAATCAGTTAAAAATATGGATAGGGCTTTTTCACTTGGAATCCAGAAAATTTACCCCTCTAAAGATTTTCATGTTTCTGAAGAATTTATTGAAAAATTGTTAAACGAACGCAGGCCTGGTGCCTCTGCACCACCTCCGTATGATCCTTTCTTGGGCGCTCTGCCCATTCCTGCTGTTGTTCCTGCTGTTATTTCTGTTCCCCCTGTACAACCTATTGTTCCTATTCCTCTAGTTGTTGTCCCTCCACCTATCGCACCGCCCCTTCCTCCTGCGCCGATAGTTGCACCTTTATTAAATTTACCTGCACCTCCGCTCCCGAGTGGTCCCGTATTGACTGAAGTTGATCAAGGTGCAGGATCAAAGATCGTCACTCGTAATACTGTTTCTGCAGATAAGAAACATGAATTGTTTGCATGGGCTAAGCACTGTATGGAGAAAGGTGATCAAGCTGATGTTTTTTCCACATTATCTAATTTGAACAGTTTTCCCGAGAAAAATGTTTTTATCGAAGGTTTGGGGACTCATTTATGTGTGATGTGGGGTAGATTACAAAATTCGGATCTTCCACAAGGGGTGAGAGATCTAAATGCTTTGGCACTTTCGAGGGACACAGAGCAGAAAGTATATGGTCATGTTGAAAGATTGTTTGAGTATAGGAAGGACTTTGAAAAGTCACGAGATGAGGATGACGAAGACGATAGTATGTATGTACAGAAACGGTTCCTTCCGTGCCGTAGATCGGCACCTGAGGAAGTACGAATTTGTGCCAAAGATGCGATTCGATGGATCTCGAATTCATCGATTCCGCCAGATGAAGTGTATGACACGTATAGTCAGTATACAGTAGAAATGCAAAGAAAGGTAATTCAGGTAATGGTACAGTACCTGCAAGAAAAATGTGTAAGAAAGAAGGTTAGTTGCCCCATAGAATTGTTGGGGATTTGTAAAAGGGCTTTTTCGCCCGACACTTCTTCGGCTGCTTTAGCGCTCTGTTGCTTAGTAAGCGGCCGGAGGTACCTATATCTCAGTTGCCTATGAGAGAGGTTCCTCCGACCTTTGTCCCAAAGGTTGAGATTCCCGCCAAAGCTGGGACTGGTGCACCCGCTGTGGATATCCCTGCACATTATGTATCGCAATTTGTTCACGTCCCGTTATCACGACAGGAAATGAACACTATTAGACAATCAGTTCCCGATATCAGGAAAAACCCGACAGGGTTTTACAAAGAGATAGAGTCCCTCTTGCAGTCCTCTGTGTTCACCTTAAGTGATATTGACTTGCTATTCCCTGTACTCCTACCCGTAGATGTATGGAAGCAGGTTCGGACAATAGACGATGTGCCAGGGTTGGGAGATACGTGGGCTAATATGATTAGGATTGATGGGGAAAGACCAGCAGATGAGAAACCACCTCAGGTAATACTTACTTTACCTGATAGAATTGTCGCAAAATTAAAAACTATAATTCCAGAGAAAATAATTATTTGGGACAAACTTACGGCCTGTGTTCAAGGGAAAACTGAAGGCGCCACCAAATTCTTTAACAGATTCGAGCAGGTATTTTCTGACTTCAGTGGGCAGGATTTGGGTACAGAGTCTGGGAAAAGGTTGTTTGTGGACAAATTTGTACGTGGATTGTTGCCCGACATCCAGTCACAGATTATGTCCTCTGAGAGCGCTTGGCAGGCAAAATCTCAATCTGAGGTTTTGCACATGGCTCAGTATTATGAGAACCGTGTTAATAATGAGGAGAAAATAGAAAAGAGTAAAGGAGATTTGAAAACCAAAGTATTATTACAACAAATTGTTAGAAACCCCAGAGGAGGCACGACACAGACCAGAGGTCAGTATGTCCCAAAAGGAAATGCTCCTTTGGGTTATGTGAATATTAATCAATGTGCTTATTGCCGCCAGGAAGATCATTTGCGAGCACAGTGCCCCGTCCTTCGACAAAGGTCAAACAGTGCATTTGGGAGTATGGGTAGACGACCTAGGGGCCGCCCTGGAGCAGGGGGCCCTGATAGAGGTCAGTTTTTGCAAGATCCTCAGCAACCTTTTTCACGGGGAAATCAGACCTCGAGTGTGCGCTCAAGGAACATATTTGATCACGCTTCTGCTGCCTACCTTTCTGAAGAGCTTCCTTCCGACGATACTCTATTTCATTAGGACTGCCCGAAGCAGGGTTTGGAACCTTCACCTATTCCCGTTAATCAGAGAGGCCCCTACGTTGAATTATTAGTGGGGAATAGGAAACACCAGTTTTTGATAGACACTGGAGCACAGAAGTGCTCCATTGATCATTCTCGGGTTCCAAACATTCCACTGTCAGGGCAAACAAATGTTTCCGTAGGGTTTTCTGGTATACCAATTGTCTGTCCGGTTTCTTCACCGGTGTCTGTTTCTTTGGGTCCCTTTACGGACCATTGCCCTTTTCTTCTGACTTCGAACTGTGGAGAGAATTTGCTGGGGTTGAATTTGTTAAAGAAATTGAATGCAGTAATTCATTGTTCCTCTGATGGAGTGCGGCTGACGGTTTCACCACAGCAACTTCCTAATTCTCAGTTTCTGATTCGACCTTTACCTCCTGAGTTTAGCATTATCCCGGAATGTTTATGGGCGGTTGACGACAATGATGTTGAGGTACTACAGATTGAGCCTGTTAAAATAGTTTTGAAACATGGAGTTAAACTACCACGCATTCCGCAGTATAAAATATCAGCTGAGGGCGAACGTGCTTTGAAATGCATTGTCTCCGATTTTGTGCATCGTGGGGTGATCGAGGAGATTACAGGTAGTTTGTGTAACAGTCCGATCTTGCCTGTATATAAGAAAGGTGACAATGCAATCCCATACCGGTTCATAATTGATCTTCGTGCTATTAACAGAGTTGTCGTCCCACAATTCCCAATCGTGCCAGATGTAATGACGATATTGACAATGATCCCTGCTACGGCTACGCACTTCAGCGTTGTGGATTTAAAAAATGCTTTCTTTAGCATTCCTAAACATAAGGAAAGTAGATATTTGTTTGCGTTCACCTTGGGGGGACGCTCATTTACATTTACTAGGGCACCTCAAGGGTATACTGAAAGTCCAAGCATTTATAATAGAGCTTTGAAAGAGCAGCTCGACACCCTTGAATTGCCACCTACTTGTACACTGCTTCAATATGTTGATGATTTGCTTTTGGCTGCAGACTCTGAAAGTGCTTGTAAAGAAGGCACTGTACTGTTGCTTGTTCATCTAGCTAAAATTGGTCATAAAGCTTTGCTCAAAAAATGTCAATATTGTTGTCAGGAGGTCGCCTATTTAGGCTACCTCCTGTCAAAGGAGGGGAGAAGGTTGACACCTGAAAGAATAAAACACATTTCTGGCATGTCTGTTCCAAATACACAGAAGGAAGTCAGAGCCTTAATAGGTATGGCTTCTTACTGTAGGTTGTGGATCCCAAACTTTTCGCTAGTGATAAAACCGATGTTGGCTTTGACGAAGAAGGGCATTTCTCTGCCACTGCCATGGAAATCGGAACATCAACGATCATTTGAGCTTCTCAAAACCGCGTTATGCTCTGCACTGGTTCTGGGTACTCCAAATTATGACAAGGCCTTTGTGTTGTTTGTGCATGAATGTGATGGATGTGCTTTGGCTGTGTTAACACAGGAACACGGAGGGAAGAATAGGCCGTGCGGCTACTACTCCTCCGCCCTTGATCCTGTCGCATGCGCTTTGCCAAGATGTTTGCGAGCTGTCGCTGCTGCTGCTGCGTCTGTAAAACAGAGTGAGGGAATGGTCCTAGGCCATGATTTGATTTTGATGGTACCTCACTCTGTAGATATCCTATTGAACAAAACCCAAACGCCACACCTCACCTCTGCACGGTTAACAAGGTATGAATTAATTCTGTTTACCCTCACATTCAAATTAAGAGGTGTTGTGTTCTTAATCCGGCTGAACTCTTACCTTTCCCGCAAAACACTGTTTGCGGTGACGAGGAATTACATGACTGCCTGTATACCACTGAACAAGAAACGAAGGGCAGGATAGATCTTATAGATACTCCTTTGGACAATGCAGAAGGGGAGCTGTTTTGTGATGGCTCCTGCTTCAAACTTTCAGATGGTACATCTACAGCTGCTTACGCAGTTACTACATTGAGTAAAGTTGTTGAAACTAAGAGAATTTCGCATAACTCCGTGCAGGCGCAGAGATTATAGCATTGACCCGAGCTTGTGAACTCTCCGAAGGGCGTATAGTAAATATATATACTGATAGCCAGTACGCCTTTGGGGTGGGTCACAACTTCGGGAGGCTCTGGTCAGAAAGAGGGTTCCTGACCTCACATGGGACCAAGATTCAGCATGGCCCCTTGATAGTGCAATTGCTCTCGGCACTCTCGCTCCCTAGGCAGTTAGCGATCATGAAATGTGCAGCACATCGTAAGGTCATAGATGATGTGGGAAAAGGCAACGCTTTTGCGGACCTGATAGCCAGGCAAACGGCCACAGACCTTAGCACGGACATTTATGCTTTGAGGGAAATGAAAGATGCTTATATAATGGATGAAGGTATTGGGTCTGTGCGAGATATTCAAACTGATGCCACAACAGAAGAATCTAAAAGGTGGGCCGAAGGAATGGGGAAACTAGATGATGATGGGTTTTGGGTGGATACATCTGAAGGAAAATGGTTGCTCCCTGATTCATATGTACTGGCAATGGTTACGATGGCACACGGTCCTACACATGTGTGTGCTCAGCAGATCACGAAAATGTTAGAACAAGTTTGGGTGAATAACAAGATTCTGGAGACTGCAAAACGTCATGTTTGGAACTGTATGATCTGCTTACAGCACAATGTGGGTAAGGGGACAGTAATTCCAAGGGGAAGCTTTGGGCCCCTTCTGTTCCCTTCGAGGTCATTCACTTTTATTTTATTGAGATGGAACGGTGTAACAATCTGAAATATGTTCTTGTAATTATTTGTGCCTTTAGTAAATGGGTCGAGGCTTTCCCTGTTAAAGATGCTACCGCCATGACCACTGCAAAGATTATGGTAAAAGAATTCTTTCCTCGATTTGGGCTCCCAAGGGTAATTTGGTCGGACAATGATCCTCATTTTGTTGCAGCAGTAATTTTGCAGATATGCACAGCATTACATATTGAGAAACGATTTCACTCAGCTAGACATCCTCAAAGTGCTGGGTTGGTGGAAAGACATAATGGTATCTTAAAGAATAAGCTTGCAAAAACATGTGCTGATACCAAACTGAAATGGCCAGATGCCTTACCTATTGTATTATTGGCTATGCGTACCACAACTCAAACTAAGACTGGGCTTTCTCCATTTGAGGTAGTGATGGGGAGACCTCCTAACATTTGGGGTCTCCCAAAACCTAAAGCCCTGAGAGAGGTGGAAAATGTATTGCTTGTAGACTACTGTAACCAGTTAACTAAAAACCTGTATTTCATTTATCACCAGGTATATTCAGCTTTACCTGTACGGTTCACGGGCCCAGGACACGATATACAGCCTAGAAGTTGAGTCCTAGTGAAGGCCTACGAAAGGTCTTCCTGTCTCGCTCCTCATTGGAAGGGACCCTACCAGGTGCTGTTGGTCACCCTGACAGCAGTGCGGGTGGCTGGGAAGAAACACTGGATCCACGCGACGCATGTCAAGAAACTTCCTCACCCGACGCCACACGTTACAGAAGAAGCAGATCCCCTCGCTGATGCTACAGTCCCTGATCTTGGAGTAGCAAACAACGCTGTGAGTGCGTCGGAGAATTTCTCTGAGCCCGTGGAGCTTGGGGAACAGTCCATTTCGTCTCTGCATTCTTTTGAAAAATCACTTCCGGAAAACACTGTTTTAAGTTCAGCGACTTCCGTCGCCTCCGATACGTCGCTTCTCTCAGGAAGTGACGACACCTTATTTTCGGATCAAACAATCTTGGGTACCACCAGTTACAACCTTCGACAAAGAAAATAGAACTACGGCACGGGTTTTTCCATGCATTTGGGAAAGAGAAGTGATTGAAAGTTTTCTTTTGTATAAGAAAGTTTCTGTTGAACAACAGGAAGAAAAAGGGATTCTGCTGGTTAGGGTTGGGAAGGACTAAGAAATCGCGCGGCCGTAGCGTCGCCAGCAACGAACATTGGGGTCGTCGATTGAGGAACTACAATGCCTGTCACCTCCACTGCTGCTCCCCGCACTGGACTTGTGAATAAGGGGGTGACCAACTTGGATAATGAACAATGTGTCTGGGCCCCGAAAACGTATTGCTGTATTTTGATAATGATAATTGTTATTTTTGCAATTACTGCTGTAGGACTTTGGTACTTTGAAGAAATCTATCCTCTAAAACCTCTACTACCGACCAAGATTGTACCAACTGCTTTGACTCCCTCTGTACACCTTCACACTCTGTCCCCTAGAGACTCCCAACATAGACAAAAGTATCATAATAACACTCTAATGATAGTAATAAATGCAACGCATGCCATTTTTAATAAGAGTAATTGTTGGATTTGCACTCATTTACCGCAACATGGGAACAAGGGGCTAGAATGGTATATTCACCCTTTACCTTTAACGACTGCTTGCTATGCCTCTCTTAGAGCACTATTCTTTGGCCGTTGGAATGATAGCATCTCAGGGAACTTTGATGGAACTAATTTGAATGATTTCGAGAAACGTGAATTAACTCCCCTGGGATGCTCGCTTTTTGCAAATAGAAGTAAACCTAATGTCGCTTCTATTAGGCCATCTGATAAACTGTCTCTTCCTTTTCAAACTTTAATTTCCTTTAAAATGGCTCCGATAGGCAATAAGGACGCTGTGCCTCCTTCTTACTCTATAAATCATAGCCCTGATTCGGTCCCCTTTTGTGTACAAAGAAATGGCACTCGGCCAATGGGAGATTTTGAAGGTTGTATGAACATTGTAAATTTGACTGGAGAAAACAGGCCTCTGTATGTAGGGGGGCCTGTTTATTTTGTTTGTGGTAGTTTAGCATTTCCCTGGTTGCCCAAGGATTGGCAGGGAACCTGTTATTTAGGAATCCTGTTAGCCGGGGTATTTGTAGCTAGTACATTGGAGGTTTCTAAGGCTCGCCCACAGCGGGTCAAGAACGGAGATACCCCTGCGCAAGTATTGGGAGATATAGCAAAATCAGTTGTGCCCTTTTGGGGACAAATAACAAACTCTGAGAACATTAGGGGATTAGCAAGGGTACTGGAGAGAACGATCAACCGGACCACGGACATAATCTAGAACATGACACTAGAACAAAAAGCAATAAGATTGGTAGCACTCCAAAATCGGATGGCATTAGATGTCATTGTGGCAGAACGAGGTGGAGTATGCAAATTGGTGGGGTCGCTTGCTGTGTTTTCGTCCCAGATTCCTCGCCGACAATTTTTAAAGCAATACAGAACTTGCATATTCTTAGTTCTGAATTACATATCCCTGTAGGAGATTGGAATATTAGAACCTGGTTCTGGGATTCTTTACGATCTTGGGGTTGGAAGGTGCTTTCTGTTATTCTGGTTATTTTGGGGATCCTGCTATTCCTTTGTTGCTGTTTTCAATGTCTTCCGAGTATATGTGGAATGCTAGGGGGATGTTGTGCCCAAGCAGTGAGCACAATAGGGCATAGAATATATGCCCCAGATACAGCATCCAAAGAGTTTGTGTTACAAGAGGTTCTGATGAACGACCTAATGGCTATAGATATTACAGACAATGATTCGGGATGTATGGATGACAATACATGGAGTTATTTGCAAAAGTATTAGAAATGATATTAGCACTTGGCACAGGCCAAAAGGAGGGTCTGTTGGAATTGAAATAATATTATGCCTCCTATCGCAGTAATTGAATGTGTATTGGCCTACGCCAAGTTGTCTAAAATATCATGTAAATAGACTCCGCGGCAAGGTCTTGACCTTAACGAAAAATAATGTAAGTCGCAATCTTGGATTTAGCCGCCATTTTAGGTTCTCTTGTAATGTGGAAGTCACCCTGAACATCAAAATGGAGCCTGAATGACATTCCGAGTGAGAATCTGGCCGTTGTGACCTCCGCACACACGAATAATTAATATGCCTGCAGGCCACTTGTCGGGGTCGCGAACTGAGACCTTGTCCTATTACTGACCTATGTGTAAATGAACAACTGTATCAGCGGAACTGATCAAAATGCTTACATTATAGGATTGACCTGGCAAGGAACCCTAGGCCTGATCCCAAGAATGGTTAACCCGCGAGGGGGTGGCCAAGGGCTGGATAAAGGATATAAAAGCCCAAGTATTCCAATGTACGGTCTCTCTACTAATGCATCGAACCCTCGTTGAAGTTCGTTACGTTACTCTGAGATCCGAATAGCTATCCGTTTGTCAATTGACTTTGGTAACTGTTGTAGCTTTTAAATAAAGCACTTGTATGTCCTTCGTAACCTGTGTTGGTGTGTTTCTTTTGGGCTTCCCAGCCTCATATCAATTTTTATGTTTTCACAGTACCCTTACAAGTTCATTAAATATTGCACAAAGAAAGAATGGCACAAGAACATCTGACCAAGCTGTTGTCTTACCTGCCGTCTCCGAAACTCCCTCAGGGTCAGCCGCTTCTCGAAGCAACGAGCTGGGGGTAGATCTCTCTCCGTGGCAGGGGCCTCCCTCTGGAACAGCCTTCCTGCCTCCCTGAAACTTGAGGAGAACCATCTACGGTTCCGGAAGCACCTCAAAACCTTCCTCTTTGCTTCTGCTTTCTCTCTCCCTCTCCCCTGCTAATTCTTCGCTGAATCTGCACCGAATCTGCAACTGGGCCACTCTCGCCGACCTCGGTCCTGGGCCCAGCCACTCTCCACTTGCACTGCCTCCCTGGCAACCCTTGCACTGCGGGACTGTCTCTGTATCCCTACAGCCCCCGTTCCCAGCACTTGTCTGCACTTACCTTGCACTTGCCACCAGCTGGCCCTATTTATTTTATTCTACTTACCTTGTACTACACTTCCCCCCTCCCCTCCCCTTGCACTTTCTCCCTTCCTCCTACCCCTGCACTTGCGCGATCTGAATGACACCTGGCCTAGTAGGATCGTTGTCTGTCTTCCCCTTCCCCCCCCCCTGCCTCGTCGCGCCTTGAAACACTTGAAACCCTTGTGTATAGGCACGTTACAAATGCCATATCATATCATATCATATCATATCAAGAGATTAAAGAGCAACATAAGATAAAGAGGAATAATGGTATGTGATGAAGATTGGGAAACCATTAACCGGCATCAAAACACATATTAGACCCTCTGATGTTTCTTTTGATTGGCTGTGAGGACCACCTTATTGCGGTCAAGATACTATGGTAAAGGTTGTGGTGCCATATAACAGGGAAAATAAAAGGAATTGGGGTTCATAGTGGGCAAAAAGAGGTGACCCCCAAAAAGAGCTGGAAGGCTAGGTGGGGAAAGTAGTTCACCTGAGGCGAGGATATCGGGTTTAAAATGCCCCTGTTCTACTTTTCTGTTCGTGCCTCTTTCACTCACACTGTCAAGTAGTCTCTGTGCCAGGCCCAGCTCCAGCAGGGGGCTCAGGCAGGCCAGGCTCCCCCTAGTAAGACGGCGAGGGGGCAGGAAGCTTTGCAGGCAGGGGTGATTTTGCTCCAAACATGTAGTAGTAACTGCAGAAGGCCCACCCTGGATTTAATTTCTGCTTGTCTCTGACAATATGTTATGCCCCGTAGCCATGTAAACACAAATGACCGGGGAGATGGCGGGCCAGCCACACCTCTAGGTGAGGTAGCACACTTGCTCCAGCAGGCTGCCTACAACTAGCAAGATTCTGTGTTGCTATTCATAACGGCACTGTTCATCCCACTTACATTTCCAACCTCGCAGGTACAAGATAGCTCTATTTTCATATCTATCCAGTTGATTCCCGTAATTTAAGGTATGTTTATTGTGTGTGGCAATGTAACTGTTGTTTCTATAATGCTTAATAAGATGGTTATTGTATCCAACAATAAATGGCAGGTGATGATGCCTGGACACAGATTTCAGCAGGATGTGCAAAACTGGCTGAGCACCCTGACAAATTACATTCAAAATATGCAGTCTGCTGTATTAACTACTTGTGTAGAAGAAAACAAATAAACTTGGTAGTAAGACAACTTACATTCTGGAGGGGCAGTGTAGTACAATTTAAACATTATTTGATACAAGGCCTTGAGTTTAACATTACCACTATCATTTCTCTGGGCAGTCTTATATTGCATAATTCATTATTATGTCTGTGCCATTATAGCAGGGCACAAGCCATTCGTCTTGGTTTTGCCACCAAACAGCGCAGTTCAATCTTAATCGCTAGGCCATGTGCCCTCTGCACTGGAACACAAGCCACCGCTAGGATTTTTAGGCCTCGTGATCTAGCAGTTTAGGCAGGGTTGCTCGCATTCCGTGCTTAATTTGTGGGTGTGTTTGCCTGGGCTCAGCCCCGGGATTTATTTCTGAGCACCAGCATTTATTGTCACAAACTCATTTTTAATTATGAGGCAGTGTTTTGGCAACTTTTTTTTCTCACTGTCAGCGAATCTTAGTCATGCAACCAGCAACAATGGTGTGAGCTTTACGTTTTCATGCATAACGATAAACTGGAAAGTGACGGGCTGGGAACTGGTGCTAGTTGTTCTCGGATACTGCACAAAGGAGTCAACTCGGTGTTGGAGTCACTCTGCTAATGTAATAACTGGCACCACTGCTGCAGAAGGGTAGGTGGCTCGGGTACGTGGTGCGGGCAGCAGCCATGGTACCCGATGCGGTTCATTAGTTCAGCAGCAAATGGGCATGTACATGTATCTGTCAGTATGCTGCTTACTTTGGTGCTCCTCCACAGCAGGGGAATGAAGGGCCCGGTAATCTGGGCACTTACCATGTGGTGCACCAAATCGGAGGACCGTGACAGGCTGCCAAGTCAATGGCCCTCATTACAACCTTGGCGGAGAACCATGGTGCTATTAGCACCATGGTCCATGCCGCTAAGGTTGCAATTCCGCCATGGTGGTTGGCGGACTTATCGCCCCATTCCGACCTTGGCGGGGCGGTAAGTCCCCAATCCCCATTTACCCTTCCCCATTCCCATTTTTGCCCCATAGGGCATAATGGGAGTGGGGAAGGCGTTAATTACGCCACCGTAAATTACGGTGGCGTAATTAACTCCATGGTCCCTTAGCGCCATGGATTTTAACACCTGCCAAAAGCAGGTGTTAAATCCGCCATGGCGCTAAGGGACCTCGTACTCAGGCGGTAAGGGTCGGCGCTGTTTACGCCGGCGTAAACCCCTTACCGCCTGAGTCGTAATGAGGCCCAATAAGTCTTAAACACACACTGGCACATGACTGCAAAAAGTGCGGTAGAGTCAGCAGATCCATTAGTGGGGCAGTGCTGCATCCAGGATACAAAGGGTAACAACAGGGCAGTCACTAGCTAACAGTACTGCAACAGGGGCAACGCCAGGGACATGGACACTGCGAAGGAGTGTCTCTGCTGAAAGCAACCCACAGAAGATGTTCCTGCGGTTTCTGACAACCAAGTTCACCAGTTCATTAATTGGTTTGCTTGCATTTGCCCATCACTTACTGTAAAAGGAAAGACCTTTTATTCTATGTTCTGTGCATAGAGGGCAACAGTATTGCACTTGCCAGCTTTGAAATCAAAGGCAAATGATAATGAGAAGGATGTGTTTAATGAAGCCGTTAAACAGTTTCAAGACAGACGAACTATGTTATGATGATTAGTATTTGTAAATCGCATATATGCCATGGGTATTGCACACATCACCCCCAATAAGCTGGTGGGAATTGCAGCTGTAACCCCAAAAATGCTGACACTGTGGGGAGCAGAACTGAGGAGCAAGCTGCCGCCCGACATGGCACGTGGAAAATGTTTGGGCTCTGGCACTTATTTTGTTACAAATCAAGCACTGCTCCCATTAGTGGAAGGGCCAAGGCTGATTTGCAAACAATGGTATTGAAGGCTGACCAAAGCAATGCCAGTGGTTATGATTGATTCAGACTTACATCCATCAGACTGAGGGCCCGTACAAATTGACTTCAATGTATGTATTCTGCTGCATTAACAACTTGGGTATAAGTGAAAACAATTAAGGTTGGTCATATGAAACATGTAATTCTGGAGGGGAGAGTGTAGTAAAATCAAAGAACTGATTTGATGCAACAGTTTCAATTAGGCTATTAGGTGTAAGTCAGTACGATTGCATTGGAACACATATAGGATGAAGGTAGAATGTTAGGAGGGACTCAGATCCTATGGGCACATTTGGTCCTCTACCCACCCATTGCCAAGTTAATCCCTATGGCATGCCCACTAACTACCTGCCCCTCCCTGTCTAGACATATTCTCTTGGCTACTCTTTGAGCTAGCTCTGTCACATAGTAACATCAAACCTTGTGCTGTATAGGGCCTGTTAGTGTTATATCTGACCACTCTGTTGAGTCTTTCATGACTTAATGTGCTCCTGATATAATAAAAAAACTCCTAACAATGTGTCTTCATCCAGTTGATTTATAAGCAATATTTGCGTCTTTCCATCTGTTACTTGGACTGAAGGTCTGTCTAAAACAAGCAACCGAAAAGCCAAATGTTTTGTCTTGTGTATAGGTATTAGACAGTGATTTGCCAGACAATTACATCATATTCCTAGATACTCGCACCATTTTCCAGCTGTTCCCATTTTATGGCCAGGTGGTAGGTACCCTTATGGCAGTGCCTGGCAAAGGACTTCCCCATCTGTACTTAAAGGCCCAAGCCATTGGTTTTGCCAATGCATGTTGGCTTCAGTTTTCTCCCTGAGTGAAAGTGTATTTGCCCAGATGTGGGGGACTTGCTTGCTATGCTGAGGGAATCATGCTGCACCTCACTGAGTTGGTCCAGCAAGGCCGTACCTGAACAGGCAAGGCTAGGATGGCAAGTAAGGACCAGCTTCAGATCTTCTTCTAATGCGTACTTAGCAGTGGGGTTCTGACCGAAATAGAATGTATCTTTGTCTGTGTGGAAGCCTAGCCTGCCTGGTCGACCTTTTTATGGTGTCACCTGATAAGTACTGACTTGATAACATCATACTGTTTGAGTAAGTATTAACAGATTTTGTATGTAAACAGAATGCATAATGTGTATTGTGGGCCCCTGCAGAAGCGTAGACATGGTAGGACCTCAGTTGGCAAGGCCCACCCAAAACCTGTAAATGCCCACTCAGCAGTGCTGTGTGGGCATTGACAGCTATTGGTGTCACTGCGGTGGGCCCTAATACATTAGCTTCATGCCCCACTTGTTAGACAATCCTGGCTATGCCTTTGGGTCCCTGCTCTGCCTTCCTCCCTTCAAAGTCAGCCAGAGCGGCACAGGCCCTGCCAATGAGGCCTTATCTTTTAACATGTCTCAGCAGCAGTTTATTGACACCAGGAAGTGATTAGAGATGGAAAAGTTTAACTGCCAGTGACCATTGGTGCGACACTTTTTCTTGAAAATGTTTAAGGTTTTAATAAGCGATTTAAACATGATTTTTGGGTCATTAGAAATATGAGGGTACAGAACAAGCAAGCCATGCAAACAATGACCTTGCCATGCATTTCATTTCACGTTGAGTCTGTATGAGATTCTTTGAAAGTTTTCATTAATTTACATGCTGCAGGCTGTAGGCTTCCATTCAGGAAGGGGAAAATAAAGCTACAATCACAGAGGGTTATTTTCTAGGTCCACCAGAGTGGAAAAATTGGAAGTAATAGCATTTTACTGCCACTTTTTCCCACTCCAAAGGACATGAAGAGGGCATTTCAACATCACTTTTTCCATTCTGCAGGACTTGGAAAATGATCCCCTATGATTGTAGCTTTATTGGTAAAAACAGGCAGATACCAAAGGAATCCATTGTGGATGGCTCCCACAGTTGTTTCCAGACACATGATGACAAAAGGTGAAAATACCCATTTTTTATTTACTTTTCCAGTTCTTGGTGGAAACAAATCAAATTGCCCATAGGGGCCCTTTTGCAAAAAAGTGCAAACAGGAGTGGTCCCCTCCATGCAATTTATTATTCAAAACAAAATTACTGCTTACTCTTTTTTTCAACACGTTTCTACAAATACGTGTACATTGTCAGGTTGCTTTATGACGTGCATTTGTAAAGTAATCTGTATACATTACTTTAGGCATTCAAAACTAAACTTCAACAAATATTTTTACCAACTTGAGCTAGGGAGATGTGTGGTCAAGTACCTCACATTCTGACTTTACGAATTAACCAAAGTGGTGATCCTGGGCAAATCATTTATTCTCACTGTGCATTACCTGCCAAAATTAGGTACCCCTAATAGTGATTCAGTTTGCATTAAGGTCTATTGCAAAAAATCATCACTCATGGTTTAATAGATGGGCAGCGCAGGGGTCAGGGCCCTCCACCGAGACTCTGACACATCTTTCTTTAGAAATATAAAAACACATTTCTTGAATGAAATTGTGACATTCAATAGCAAATCAAAGCAAAGATGTCAAATAAAAAGACACCCTGGAAAAATGCATATTATAAACAGCATGTAAACAGTATGTACCAGACAATGACTTATGGGGTGACAGGGGAGTAGTGGCCGTTCCTACCTGCTACACCCCACCGGGAGTGATCCCAGGCGGCCAGAAACCCTTCAACCTGCACAGTCTGCCTTCTGATTCCACCCCTCCACCCCCCACTGGCTCTCTCTCCTGCATGCCAGAGCTCCTTCTCACCATCAACTCAATTAAAATGTGCTGCAAATTTGCAACACAAAATACAATTTTGTCCTTCAAAATGTAATTTTGTAAGAAACAAAATACCCTACTCCTTGCATCAGTATTCTGGAGGAGGGGGAGGAGCATCTGTCTTTCACAACAAGACAGCGAGACCACAAGCACCTCCTCTGTGGCCTGCTGGGAATCAACACCGTTTACAGGGAGGTGTGGGTGAGCACACACCATCTGAGATGGAATAAGTAATGGGGCCTTCTTGCTATGCTCTGAAGGAGGCATCATCCTCGATTCTCCTCATCCAGGCTATGAAGAAGATGGGGTAAGGCAGAGGGGGTGGGGGTGCTGGTAAGCAGGACTGGTGTTCGTGGGGGGCTGATGGAAGGGGACTGAGGGGGTGAAAGGTGAAAGAGCATTTGATAGCATAGAAAGGGGCGAGCAGATGGAAAAGGGGATAGGTGGATTAATGTTGCCACACTATTGTTTCTGCTCATCTGTTGGTCTATACTGTTTTTTAAAGCTCAATTATAGAATCGTGTTGAAAAACCAGTGTAGAACGTTTGTTCTTAGAGCATGATAAATTGGGACTCATCGCTCAGGCTCTTGCTCAGGAGTCTGCAGTATACCGTTTTTTATTTTTCCTGCTTTTTCCTGCCCTAACTACCAAGGGCCGGCCACCTGTCAGCCATACCCAAGTATACCTTTGCCTTAAATCTGCAACAGAGTGCAACAGAGTGCAATCTGACCATGAATCTTTATCAGACATTCAAGTAGTCTTGTGACTAAATGTGTCACCCCTGGTCCTAACAACCTGCGTTTGAATCCAGGCGTCTGCACGTTTTAAAGCCGTCTAACAGACTAAACCAGTTGAAGAGAGCAAATGGATTTTTCCAGATTCGGCAAGACATTTGCTGAATCATGGATCTGAGAAATCTGGCTCAATGGCAACACTTTGTTTAGAGTACTCCTACACCCACACCCAATGGAAGGTGTGCACCCTTGATCCCAAACCTGGCCCACCTAGATGAAAGTTCCTGGAGCCGGGCCTGCTCCGTGCCTGATCTGAATATGCACTGTTTCTTATGACCTGTCTTAACTCACATCAGCGAGTATGAAAGGTCAAAAGGTCAATATATTATGGTCTCGAGCATTGAATTTTTGTTAGGCATAATGACGGGATCCATTTAAAGAGATGTGGATCCTGGAAATTACTTAGACAGGTCAGGACCGAGCTCTGCTAAGTAATCTACCCTGATGCCACCACTGATTAGAATGTAAAAAAGCCAACCCGAGAGCCTGATGGGTAGGTCTGAAACAGACCCATTCCTCACTGTGCTACAGGAATCATAGAAAATATGAACACCATAAAAGGCAATAGGTCTCATTAGGAGTGTTGTGGTAAGGCAACAACGGTGCCAGTAGTGCTACCAGTGCCGTTGTTACCTCGCCACAACATTCCGAGTTTGCTCGCGGGTGCCGCTCTGGACGCCTGGTCAGACCAGGTGTGCAGAGCGGCACCCGCGAGAAGACTAGGATGGTAGCAGCAGTATCGTTATTAACGGTACCGCTGCTACCATCCTCCCATTCCCGTTGAGCCCTATGGGGGCTCAAATGGGAATGGAGACATACTGGGTATGGGTCCCGCGAATGGGAATTACCTGGCACTTCAAGGTCGGAAAGGCCTGGTAAGTCCTCTTTTGCGGGACCCGGACCCGAGTTTGGGGCTAGCTATCTCCTTATTAAGGGCATGGCTACCTCCAAACTCGTAATGAGGCCCAATATCTTCATTGATGGTGAACGAAAGGGACCATAGCTCCTACCACAGCATAAACGCAACCCCAATTGGAGAATGGCACAATTAGATTCCAGGCAAAAGACAGGAACACGAACGCTAGAAAATAGATCGATAGGGTCCTGAAACAGGCCAAAGAAAACAAAAACCAGCATAGCTTCGGGTCCATTAGTGACCCTGCTACAGGACAGACTTGCACAACCCCTAACACCAAACACATTATGGCAAACACATATCATTGCAGATAGGGTTAATTAGGGAGAAATTAACACTAATCACTCTCCCAGCCCTTGTTCCTCGTGTGAAACCCACCCCTAAACATGGGTTGGCAAAAGAGACATAGGAGACCCACTGAAAGACCAGTTGGCACCACACATCAGGAGTTGACATCTGCAGACATTCTTTTTTGTCTTTTCTTCCAACCATGTGCATCCTCATTGTGAGTCATGATCATACTGCTACTGTGCAATTTTCTTATAATGCAGAGAAGGGAGATTGCTGACCCATCTCACCGTTGAATTGCAAAGCGGGTGAGAAGATGGGCATTACTTTTTTAAATCTTTGGGGTTTTCTATTTAGAACGTCTTTCTTCTGTAGTGACGGCAAGCGCTTGTGGGTCCTTTTAGCACTGGGAAACCCTTTTTTCTTAAAATATCAGAGGCTGTTTACATTTTTCACCAGTGCAGGTAAACACTTGAGGTATTTTAGGTGGTATACCACCTCGTAATTCAGTAGTATTCCTTTGGCATGCAACATGCAGTAAATACCTCCAACCGTATGATGTGGCAGGCAGTACGACAGGCAATATTTGCAAAAACCACCTGCTTTCAATATTCTCACCACACCTGTAACCAGGGCCTTAGTATTGTAAGGATTATAAGAAGTAAAAAACCACCCACCGTACAAAAACAAGCACTCACAATGCCTACAGTATGGGCTTTTGTGTAGGCATGGGAAAGGCACTTCCCAGGCACAGCCACAGTGGCTTTAACTGGCCATTGATGGTTGCAGGTGTGAGTATATGGGCATCTAATAGCAGTGTCTGTGAAATGCCTAATACCCATACACAAGCCAAAGCTGTTGGCTTTGCCATTGCTTGTTTCTGACAAGACTTCAGTGAAGGACACCCTTCTTAGAGCATGATAAATTGGAACTCATCGCTCAGGCTCTTGCTCAGGAGTCTGCAGTATACCGTTTTTTATTTTTCCTGCTTTGGCAATAGGTTTTCTTGTGGAGAGGGGGGAGCGGTTGGAAGCTGAAGTGAGTAGCAATGGATGGTCAAAGTAGTGAGGGAACCTATGGAAGGAAACAAAGGTGCAGATGTATGAAGAGCAGAATAATTTGTAACGGGTACTAGAGAGCATGTTATTTTGGAAAGGATGAGAGCATGGAAGGAAAAAGCAAATCTCCTACTTGTACAAATGTATTGATCCTGGGCAAATCACTTTATGACAGCAAAACCTGGTGAGGTGCCCAGATCCCGCCATACACTATAGACCCATGCCCTAACTACCAAGGGCCGGCCACCTGTCAGCCATACCCAAGTATACCTTTGCCTTAAATCTGCAACAGAGTGCAATCTGACCAAGCATCTTTATCAGACATTCAAGTAGTCTTGTGACTAAATGTGTCACCCCTGGTCCTAACAACCTGGGTTTGAATCCATGCGTCGCAGAGTGCTGCTGTGATGTCATCCACATGGAAACGGCGCTTCGCTAATAGCAGCACTGCACAGTGCCGGGCCGCACAACAAAGGTCTGTTTTTTTTTCTTTAAAAAAAAAAAACACTGTTAGCACCCATGTTTGCAACACATTATTAGGTGAGATCACCTACTGTCTGAGCGCTGTACAATGGTACTGGACACAGGGCCCAGCCAACACCAGATCCTTCCACATAATTTAATCTTGTTCACTGTTACATTCCACATTTTCCACATAAATGTGGAAATGTGGCTCCCAGTGGCACAGCGTATTCAGTTCAAGGAACTATGCATTGTGCACTGGGCCCTGCATGGCCAAGGGGCAGAATACCTTTTTGTCAAAGTCGAGCGCTACTGTCTGAATCACCCGCTACGCTCTGCATCGGCAGGCTGGCTATGCGTGCCCTCCTACCGCTGTTCTCAGCTTGGAGGGCGGGCCTTCTCTTTTACAGCGGCACAACTATAGAATAGTCTTCCGCTTGCAATGAAATCGCTGTCTAATCCAGAAAGGTCTTAAAACCAATCTCTTTTAATGTCTTGCTTTCTGGTTCTTGGGCCTTCCTGCTTGTATAACTTTTCTCCTCCTCAGCACCAAGATGCCCATGGGCGAACGCTAGCTCTATAAATATCCCTAACATAACATAACTTAACATAACAAAGTCTTTATAATTTCCAGATCTAATAGAAATATTTCCATCTCAGTATCCTTATTCAGCCCGATAGTGGTGCTGCATAATCTGCAAATTAGTCTTGTTTCCTCCCGCCTGAGATTTCTTTCCCGGTCTCCAAGTCTGTGGCTTGAATGGATATGTTTGACTCCAATAAACTTAATGTCCTCCTTAGTGCCCATTTGGTGGCATTTGTCCCATTGTTCCTGTAAGGGCAGCCTTCTCCCAGTAGTAATTGACATGTTTAGGTGCTCTCTGATGTGGAAGCAAAGTTCTCTGAGGGTTGAACCAACATACATTATGTTGCACACACATATACGAATGTAAATGACATATTTAGAGAAGTGAGGAACAACATAAGGGTATGATGCGCATTTCAGTTGACAGACTTTGGCATATAGAGTCTCAACACCTTTTACTAAGTGTGGAAATAATATTTAGTAGAGCTGATAGATTCCAAAACATAGCTATTCTCTGGTCCAGTATTGATGGAAGGGGCACAGGGTCGCTTCCCAAACCAGATCCACAGTAAATGATGATGTAATTAATTTATTTATACTATTCATTTATCATGTTATATTTGTGATATTCTAGTGGTAAGGGACTGTTGTTTAAGAATTACATCTTAATGCAGTATAAGTCAATGGAAATGGACATAGTATCAGCATGCTTAATAATGTACTATATATCAATATCACTCTCAATCGTTTTACATTTCTCTCTTTCTCCCCCTTAACTCGTACAGATTAATCATCTGCAATTATACAAACCAGTCTTGTTAACCTCGAAAAAGCCAAGCAGGGCGAAACATTGGCACGTGCTGTCCAATGAGTTATTGTTGGATCAGATTCTAATTTCGAGTTATGATTATATTGTGACTATGATTCAGGTGTTTGAACAAATGCTAACTATAGTCTAGAGTATGATTCTGATGTAGGTTTTTGGACAAATGCACATCATGGATTGTGACTGTGATTTTAGGTTTGAAAGACAGATATAGATCATAATTGGATTTCCCTCGGGTTTTTCGACAATTATATACTGCAATTTAATACTTTTTAGGATTCTAAAAACTGGATCATATTGCTGTCCCTTGTTTTCTTATTTAACTAATCCACGGCGCATAGGTTGCTGGTCTGCTCTGTACACGTGTTTATTTTTAGGTTGGGTTGAGTGTCCCAACCACCAGACCCGGCAGATATAGTGAATGATATTTTCATCCTTTTTTCGGTGCAAACAACGTGATTTACCTTAGGAGTGCACAGCGTCCCTTTTTGTCTAACACTTACCCTGTACATTGCTCTGGAAGTTCTCTCTATGATAAGAGGAGTGCTGACGGCCGGCCACTCAAGGGCCACTCAAGGGCCACTCAAGCGCCACTCATGCCATCCTGACACGTTGCGGGGTTGCAGGCATCATTGGGACCAGTCGAGAAGCAGAGAGCCAGGCCCTACCGTCTACTGACGGGGCGCTCCTTTTCCGTCCATGTTTGCTCACCTGCATTGCCTTCAAAGAGTAATGGCAAATTTCTGGCCCTGGGAAATTCCCACAGTAATGCTGACACCAGGCAGCAGGCACTGGTACCCTAGAGTCTGTTTCCAGCTTAGGTTCTCTTATAGTGCAACGGGTGTTGCCAGGTGTTCGCCAGAACACCCAGAGAGAGATCTACACCCACTCCTACTACTGGCCTTTCCAATATCACTTCCCATGAATTCTTTCACTGTTTGCTCTCTTGCTGATCCTGGGAGCGCCATTCAAATACTCATTATCAGCCAACAGGAGCAAGGGCGCCAACCTATGTATATGTGACTGGAAACGATTCTGTTTGGAGGACAGCATTTCTTTGTATCCAAATGTTTGTAGCTTTCTTTTGATTGGTAGAGGTCTAAAGCACTGCCTCCAAAAGGCTGCCTGCGGCTGATGGGAAAAGCAAGGCATGCATTCAGATGTTCCTAATAATAGCCTTCTTGATTAGCAATCCAGGTTATTTGATTGGCAACATTGTTTATATTATTTTCAAACATCAGGAACTAATTGAGAACCAATTCATAAATAGAAAAACATTCAGAATGGTTGTGTTCTTCCGAAGTGTGTGTGTGTGTGTGTGAGCCTCGAAGCATTTTAGGACAACGGAGATGAAAAAAAAAAGAAACAGGAAGGAGCACAAGAAATACAAATATAACATAAAATACTGTGGTAACTTTTTTATTGTGCTTGATTTAAATAAAAAACCTTTCACAAATATGATACAAATAATTAAACAAAATGCACATCTATGTTAACAATCAATATTCCTAACATATACATAATATATCACCCAATAACAATTACCTTACAATAGACAACACTTGGTTTTTACAAATCAATTAATTTAAAAAATGCTAAAAATCTTGACACCAGAATTCATAAAACAGCTGATTGAGTCGAAAAATAAAAATGAACAAAAATAGCCTGTTTCTATATGCACACGATCATGTACAAACCTACTTCAAAGCAACCCTTGAAGGCCGGGGCAGCAAATGAAAAGATCGAATAACATTTTTACTCCACATTCTTCGTGGTGCTGTACTCTGGGGTGTTCAGGTCTGGTTCATGCCTGGTTCACCTTGGTGTGCTCTGTGCCTAGTTCCCCTTGTGTGCTCTGACTCAATATCTTGCTCATGCCTGGTTCACCTTGGTGCGCTCTGAGTCTGTATCTTGTCCATGCCTGGTTCATCTTTGTGTGTTCTGTGCCTGTATCACCTTTGTGTGCTCTCAGTCTGTACGTGTCCATGCTTAGTTCCCCTTTGTGTGCTCTGACTCCGTAACTTGCTCATGACTGATACACCTTTGTCTGCTCTGAGTCTGTATCTTGCTCATGCCTGTTTCACCTTTGTGTGCTCTGTGCCTGGTTCACCTTTGTGTCCTCTGAGTCTGTAGCTTGTTCATGCCTGGTTCGCCACTGTGTACTCTGTGCCTGGTTCAACTTTGTGTGCTCTGAATCTGTATCTTGTACATGCCTGGTTCACCGTTTTGTGCTCTGAGTCTGTATCGTGTTCATCCCCGGTTGACCTTTGTGTGCTCTGTGCTTGGTTCACCTTTGTGTGCTCTGTGCTTGGTTCCCCTATGTGTGGTTTGGGCCTGGTTCACCTTTGTGTGGTCTGTGCCTGCTTCACCTTTGTGTGCTCTGAGTTTGTATCTTGCTCATGCCTGCTTCACCTTTGTGTACTCTGTGCCTGGTTCAACTTTGTGTGCTCTGAATCTGTATCTTGTTCATGCCCGGTTCACCTTTGTGTGCTGTGTGCCTGGTTCACCTTTGTGTGCTCTGTGCCTGGTTCACCTTTGTGTGCTCTGTGCATGGTTCACCTTTGTGTGCTCTTTGCTTGGTTCTCCATTGTGTGCTCTGTGTCTGTATCTTGCTCATGCCCGCTTCACCTTTGTGTACTCTGTGCCTGTTTCACCTTTGTGTGCTCTGAGTCTGTACCTTGTCCATGCCTGGTTCACCTTTGTATGCTCTGTGCCTGTTTCACCTTTGTGTGCTTTGTGCCTGATTCACCTTTGTGTGCTCTGAGTGCGTATCTTGCTCATGCATGGTTCGCCTTTGTGTACTCTGTGCCTGGTTCAACTTTGTGTGCTCTGAATCTGTATCTTGTTCATGACTTGTTTACCTTTGTGTGTTCGGTGCCTGGCTCACCTTTTTGTGCTCTGAGTCTGTATCTTGCTCATGCATGCTTCACCTTTGTGTACTTGTGCCTGATTCAACTTTGTGTTCTCTGAATGTGTATCGTGTTCATGCCTGGTTCACCTTTGTGTGTTCGGGGGACTGGTTCAACTTTTTGTGCTCTGAGCCTGTATCTTGTTCATGCCCGGTTCACCTTTGTGTGCTGTGTGCCTGGTTCACTTTTGTGTGCTCTGTGCTTGATTCCCCTTTGTGTGCTCTCTGCCTGGTTCACCTTTGTGTGGGCTGTGCCTGCTTCACCGTCGTGTGCTATGAGTCTGTATCTTGCTCATGCCTGCTTTACCTTTGTGTACTTTGTGCCTGGTTCAACTTTGTGTGCTCTGAGTCTGTATCTTGTTCATGCCTGGTTAACCTTTGTGTGTTCGGGGGCCTGGTTCACCTTTTTGCGCTCTGAGTCTGTATCTTGTTCATGCACGGTTCACCTTTGTGTGCTCTGTGCCTAGTTCCCCTTTGTGTGCTCTAACTCTGTAGCTTGCTCATGACTGATACACCTTTATGTGCTCTGAGTCTGTATCTTGCTATGCCTGCTTCACCTTTGTGTGCTGTGTGCCTGGTTCACCTTTGTGTGCTTTGAGTCTGTATCTTGTTCATGCCCGGTTCACCTTTGTGTGACCTTTAAGGTGGAGGAGGTTAGTTTCACGTGTATAATGTTTAAGTAAAGTCAGAGCTGGAGAGTGTGTTGTGTTGCAGCACAGTGGCATATATGCATTTTAGATGGGGAGGTCGAAGGTACCGTGGCTGCAATCATTAACTATTGTCTAGAGCTCTGTAATGTTTGTATATCATTTGTCAGGCACGTCTCCTGTCATATTTATTTATTTGTATTCTGGAGGTTTTGGGTGTGTATTTATCATGGAAATATCAGGACTACTTGCACAACAACGAAAGGTTTACAACCAGGACTCCATCGGCTACTAGGAGATAATAAGGGGCAACTAGAGAGCTGAGATTACCCTCAACAAAATGGCAAGACATACATTTGGGCACTACATCAGCTGCCCACATAACTGGTGCACCCAAGCACCCTATGACACCCCTTTCTCTCAAGTGACATGGACTACGGTCCCAGAGGGCGTTCAACCTACTAGCGCTTTCTGGTTATACCAATGGTATATAGAGCGCTATATAAATGCCAAATAACATAACATAACAAACATAACTAAGCAGAGTATGTAGTTGCCTTTCGACCCCTAGTTCCAGTAAATACCTATTTAGCTGTGAATAAAGAAAACAGGCACAGTTTAAGAGCAGAGACAGAACTGGTGACTAAGTGCAATCGCTGGCATCGAAGCATTTTGGGATCTTGGCAGAGTAGGAGAGAAAGGAGCTGCCTGAGGCTGTTTGCCCCTGGTCCGGGGGGATAGTTTAAAGGGAGAGGGACTTGAGAGGATGCCAACGAGTGTTGACATCACTCATAGGGCTGAGCAGCTAAGCAGATATCCACACAATACCTCAAGGGCAAAGGTTTTCTCCCTCCCAGTAGACTAGATCTCAAGGGTGTACACTCGTTGCAGATATATTTGCAACGTTCAGGCCAAAAAATAAAAGATCTGAAAAATAGCTCAGCAAGTAGAGCAGCTGCTCCATGTAAACGTCTGGCCCGTGAAATACCTCAGGAACTTTCAAAAGTTCCCCCTGCACTTGCCGCCTTGAAGTCACTTTCCATGCACACTCACACTGTGGGAATTGGGGAAGTAGTGTAACCTGGACATCGCTGAGCATGGTGGCACGTGATGGGGTGGCGCCCAGAGTTCTAGGAATGTAATGGCATGACTGTCTCTCAGACAATTGCACTGGAGCGCAAAAGTGAAGGGCTGGATAATGACTTCACCATCTCCCTGTGAAGAAGCTGGGGCCGAGGAAGGGGTGTTGGGGAGAGTGGCGCCTCAGTGAAGGAGAGATGACAACCGAACCTAGCCTTTCTTGGAAGTGGGGTCTTAAATCATTCACTATGTGAAATAAGATTTTTTCTAAAAAATGCAAAAGTAATGAGCAAAGCCCTCACACAAAAATGTCTCTCTGGATCGGGAAATGAAAGAGGTGTCAAGCCTTGCCATGTCGGAAATGACAAAAGGTTCCGGGACCATGCCAGCCGTTCAGGGGGCAGGGACGAACACTTGATCGCAAGTCGTGCAGAAATAGAACACAGTGTCAGGGCGCATGCGCTGTAGGCGTGATGCCTTCCAATAATACCTGCGAGAGGGTTGCCATCATTCCTCTATCACTTGATTTTACTGCATGGTATGAGTGCATCAAAGGGTGGCATCACCTATAGAGCCCTCACAGATCAACATGCTTCATCGCCTTGCAGCTTGCGCCTCAAAATGTGGGCCACTGCAACACCAGGTACACCTACCCAGCATCACTCCTACTTGAACTCACGCAGGATTTAACCTCTTCCCTGCACCCATCACCCTCATTTCTGTGTGCCCACCGCCAGTCTCCCTTTGGCCCTCTTGCTTAAGGCATGCTAGTTCATTCACAGGTACCCGTAGGTGTAGAGGGCTTACTGCTGTAACCCTGACATATTGTGTAGTGTAAGAACAAGGTCAAGTCTCTCTCTCTCTCTCCCTCTCTGTCTCTCTCTGCTTCTCTCTCTGTCTCTCTCTGTCTCTTTCTCTCTCTCTCTCTCTCTCTTTCTCTCTCCCTCGGTTGTCAGTGTCAGAGACATGGCCTGACACTCCATACTGACGAGGCCTGGGTCACATACCATCAGGTTCTGGAACCCCCTGGAAAACCTCTGTCTCCTTTTCACTCCCACCTTTCTGTCCCCTCTCACTCTGCCGGACTCAGATCTCATCTAACCTTTTTACCAGAACCCTCCCATGTGGCAGGGCTATACCACCCTTCATCTCTAACAGATCAAGGTGTTGCAGGTGGTGTGCCATCACACCTTGATCCACTCAAGTAGGCTCCAAGGACACACAATTAAACATTTGCCCTTTGGGTCCTGGTGTAGCTGTTAACAGAGAGTCCAAGACTTCTAACCAACTAACCAATATAGTTACTACTAGAGGAGGGGGCTTGGCCCATCTCCCCTATGTCTCAGCCAAGGGGACTCTCTTCTTTGCACTGCTCTTATAGGGCAGTGTCTCATTCTGCTTTTTAAAAAAATTATTTTGCTATAATGATTCCGTGTACCCAGCTGTACAAGCCCAGCACTCAGAATGGGTACCCCAGATGACAGCATGGGCTCTAGCAAATTCCTGCTCGAAAGTGCCACGCCCCACTTGCAGACTGTGTCTGTGTGTCTCTTGTAAGGTTTCAGAGAACATCCCCATTTCCATATTTGGATCTTGCCCACTGAATGTCCTCTCCATGTACCTTTTCTGGGTTAGACCTTTGCTCCTGCTCAAGACTCTCCACAGCAGAATAATTCACTGTGGGCATCAGTAGTAAACCGTGGCACTGCCCGGGCTCCAGAGGTCGGTTGCCAAATTGCCTCAAAGCGGAACGCTTGATGGATTTTCATAGCATGTATTTACAGATGTCCTTTTGTCTTTTAGGGCCTGATGCAGCATTTGCAGAGGTGACTTGGAAAGTCATTGCACAGTGAGATAATGCTTCCCGAGAAGAAAGCAAAGCAACAGCTTGAGGTGATTAACTTAAATAAAGCCCCAGGGCCGGATCGGATGCACCCAAGAGTCTGCAAGGAGTGAAATGTTGTTTTGAAGTCTCAGTCAAACCTGGCTCAGTGCCCAACGACTGGTTTAAGGTTGATGCAATCCTTATACATATAAACAGCAGGCAAAAACGGAAAAACTGGCAGTGAATCTAAAACTGGGTTTCAGAACAATTCTGGAAACCGTCCTTTATAAACTTAATGTACAACTCTTGGCGAGGCAAGGTGATCTGCCAGGGAGACTACTGACTGAAGAGGTCCTGAAAGAAGCGCCTTACCTTCTAACCGCCAATAGCAAATGCCATACATGGTGCTCTTGAGGGTCAAATCAGTGCTCTTCCAGGCTATGCATAGTTCAAAGACCCAAGGTCCATGGATCAATGCCCTTGTCATCAATGGAGCTTTTCTAGGATATTAGTGGATAGTCACTTCAACATTCTGTATGACCAATGGCCATAGCCTTACCTAATCCAGATCCCTGGCCAATGCTTCTCTTTCGGACAGATCACTGAGACGCCACTTGCCACGAGCAAGTCAGGGCCCCACTGCTCACTACCCCATCTAATGGATATATCGCTGATTAGACTGTGACCACTGTAAAAATTAGGCAAAAAGGCAGTGGCCTTCTGGCCATGGCCTTTGGCTGAGGCCCATGTCCCCCTCACCAGTAAACAACCAGATGACACCGGCCATGACCTTCGGCTGCGTATACCACCCATCTTGCACCAATACTACTAAAAGAGGATGGGCCAATAGCTATGGCCCATGTCCCCTATTTATCCCCTTCATTTGATTTTAACAGCAGTTTCTTTCAACAAATTCCTGAGGAAACCTTGCTGGTGCCTTGCATTATTACAGTTATTATCCCAGTAATCATTCCAGTGGTCATGCATCGCTCGCTAATTAATGTGGTGATGGGAAAATGCTCGGCAATTAAGAAATCTTCCCCCTCCCAACTGCCACTCTCCATGGGCACACCTACTTCATTCAAGGTCCCCACATTGTGTAAATCCTGCCTCTCCTTCTCCTATTATCCCCTTTCACCAACCGATTAGTGTGATGTATTTTCTTTTTGAAGCGTCTCTTGCGATGTTACCACAGGAAGTCTGTGGGATCTGAAACAAAACGGGCTCTCCATCCTATCCCTAACTCCACATCTACTGCTGTGGTCCTCTTTCCCACTCCTCTCTTCCACCCTAATGTGAAACCACCGTTTTCCCTCCCCCAAATATAATTTCGGACCTTTTCCTTTTTTGGCTTCCTGTGGGATTACAGCGGGAATTGCTTGCATCGAACAACAACAAAAAATATGGTGGCAAAAAGCATCTCTGCTGCAATGCATCATGGGAAATTTATAAACCTTTTTATGGACAGGTGGCACTCCATTTTACATCAATTGTTTAAAAGAACTACTGGATGGATTTACAAATCAGTCAGGGACAGGTCACTCTAAACTAGAAATTTTGGTGGACATTCATTAAACGGTTCAAAATTAAGAAAACAATAAAGTGGTTTGGCCAGTATTCCATTAGCCTGAAAGGGTTAGACTTCACTGTGACACAAAAGAGGGAAAAAAACATGGAAATGCTGAAGGACTTTCGAGAATGTTGGTCAATTAGAACCTGCGGGACAATCCTGTAGGGGAAAAGTCCCTAACTATGGAATTGGATTATAATCATGTTAAAAGTTGTGTTAAAAGAGAACGTCAGTTCCTGTAAAGGTAGTTCTGCTTCCCTGCTACTGACGCTGGAATTCATTTATCCCACATGATCACTAGAACCACTCTTCCACTTGTTTTAGACAGCTGCCAAAACTTCCCAGCATCAGAAAATTCCTTTATCTTTTCTGTAACCTCCTTTGGTGGTTCTCCAACTTCCTGCAGTGTCTGGAGAACCTCAGACTCAATGTAACCACCAACCAAATCCCTAGAATTTAATCCAGTTGCCATCTTGTAACCAAACATCTTGGGTGGGCTGGAAATTGTTGTAACTCAATGAAAAGTAACCGAACTGTCAAACTACAAGCTTCCCACAGGCTAACATTGATCTATGTTTCACATTGGGACAACCACAACATCAGGACCAGTATTCCTCACAACATATAAGGGACAAATTAGCTTACAGTTAGAAATAAATAAACATTTTGGATACTCTATCCCTGGTTAGGCTTAACTTCAATGATCACCCTGCAAATATCAAAGACAGCCCTATCATTTCAACAGAAACCTGAAACTTGTATACGTATGTCAATCAAAGTTCATGTAGGGCTATAATCTTGTGTGAACATTCCTTTGAACTAATAGCTAGTTGGGAGGCACCGAGAGCACAGCCAAGATGGCCGCTCTTACCTGAGCTCCACTATACCCTCGGATAGCCTTCTCAAAAAACCTTCGACCGACATGTTGTTCAATCATTTTCTTTGGGACCTGTTTGTGTGGACAGAAGTGGCTTGAGGGATTCCCTCCCAGGATCAACCATGACGCTGGAGACTGGCGAGCAGCCGGAACCTTACCTCTCCTGGGGCGGGGAGCTCATGGTCCAACTTGCAGCTCCCCACTGATTCTCCCCTTTGGCGCTGGGATGGCTCATGGCCTTGGTTGGGGCCAGACACCTCCTAAGTGGGATCTGGCCTTGAATACTGGTGAGTCAGAGGTGTTGGGTCATGGAACTGTGCAGGATGGGCGGTTGGGCTTGTGTGTGGTTGCTACCCACAGCCTGGAGCCCCACGCTGCGGGTAATGGCAGGTAGGGTCGCGGCTGATGGGAGGAGGCAGCCTCTAGCCCGATTTGGCAGTGCGCCCAGGAGCGTGGCTCGGGCCCGATTGGGGATCCTGTGGCCCTGGTGTGCCTCCAGGCCTGGGACAATCTGTCCTCCGGGGGAAAGAGGATTTCAGTCACTGGGTGTATGTGATTGAACATCTCACTGGCCTTAGCTCAAGTCATCATAGGCGCCCACTGGTGAGGTTCACTACACAAGCTGCGATAATTAATGTTTATTGGATGTCTGTTTATTCACTAGTGTTCTGGTTGGTTTATTTATAAACTCATGGGTAAGCAAGACAAGAGTCAAACTAAACTCTCCTTCAAGGAAGACACCACAGGAAAGAAGGTGAGAGCATCGCCGACAGCCCCCCAAGATCAAAGACAACCTCCAATGACACACCGGAAGCGGTCTGCCTTTGAGGCAGCAGATATTAAAGGGATATTCACTCAACTCCTTGAAGGCATTAACATCCTGTGTTCTAATATTTATTCCCTCGTATGTAAAGTGGACCATATAAAGATGACTGGATAAGCATGGCCCGACTAGATGATTTTGACGACTATCGGCTGTGGAAGATGTTGTGAACTCAGCGACATCTAATTTGGGGAGCATAAATAAATCCCTAAAAATCCTGGCAGACAAACAGGATGACTTGAAATCCACATCTTGGAGAAATAAATGTGCATAATTGGGGTCTTGTAATCGTGTGAGCTGCGATCTGTGGAACCTTTCGTTGAACAGCTGCTGAAGGACACCCTGGACGCAACAAGCTTCTCTAACGCTTTCCTGATTGAGCATGCACACAGGGTCCCGGGTCAGCGACCTGTCCTGTGGGCTCCCCCGAGACCCATTTTTGCCTGTCTGATCAGTTACTGAGATTGTGAATCTATCCTAAGACTTGCTCGCCAAAAAGGATAACACTGCTGTAAAAATGACTCCATCCATATTTTTCCAGACTTCTCAGCCACAGTTCAATCCTCGAGGAAACCTTTAATGGAGATTAAATAAAACCTGAGATCAAGGAACATTAAGAACTTGATGATATTTATTGCCAGAGTGGAGTACAATGGGAAAACTCTTTTCTTTACCACTCCAGAAGCCGCCAGGGACTTTGTTGACTCCTTTCCTCCATCCTTACCCTGACCCATGGTTAAATGGGAGGGAAGACTCAGGTCACTGAGTAGGGGCAATCCTTCACTGTATCACAGATTAATAGCACCCATAGTATGAATCCCTTTGAGCTGGTCAAGTAATAAAGTGTGAGAGGGTGTTAATGGTCGCATAGAGCGGCCCCCTTAGTGAATCACACCTGGAATTGGTTTATTTGATAGGAAGGGTGCTGAATACTGGCAGGTTGAGATTGCCAGTGGGGAAGGGGGTGGGTCAAATGGTTTATCCTTCGAAGTTTAAAATGTGTTAGTTTGCAGTTTTCCTTCTTGTGACAGGCACTATAGCAACATTGTTCCATAGTTGGGTTTGGTGGGGACGGAAGAAATGTTATTTGAGGATATTGCTAGCAAGTTTGGGGGACCTTCTATGTCTCCCCTATGTTCTTTTGGTTTGCCTGAGGATGAAAATGCCCATGATGACGACTAAATGGGTTTGCTTACTCTTCTGGAACATTCGGACACTCACCTGTTATTCAAAGGCCAGAAAACCTTATTGTACCTTGAAAGACATCAGATTAACATAGCCTTTTGGCAAGAAACACATCTGCTCCACGCGGGAGTCTCGTTTTGACGGGAGCTGGGGTTGCCACAGGTATTACTCCTCCTATTCCTCGTTTTCCATGGGGTGTGTGGATCCTTTTACATAAATCAATGGGGTTTAGGTTCATTGAGTCAACCAAAGATCCTGAGGGTAGGATCCTGGTGGCAACGGGATGCATACATAATCACACATTCAACCTTATTAACAGTTACACACCCAACTCAGTCTCCCGAGAGTACTGAGATTGGATTGCACTGCATCTATTGAAACACAAGGACAACGTTATCATCTGGGGCAGGGATTTTAATATGATACTTGACCCCAGTCCAGTTTCCAAAGCATTTAGCAGAATTAAAAACAGCTGTGTGAGCATTACGGTCTGATGAATGTGTTGAGTGACCGACACCCTTTAGAGCAAGACCTCACGTTCTATTCTTCGGTGCAGCACACAGCATCATGAATAAATGTTCTCCTTATATCTAATCACTGGGCTAGGTGGACAGTTGACTGTATGATTTCTGCATGTTCTCTATCATTTCACTCCCCGGTGAGCATACAACTTCAAATTCCAAATAAGGGGATAATGGCCCTGGATGGAAATTCAAACAGAGAGCCTTGATTGATACTGTCTTCCGTGCCACGATTCAGGAGGAGAGTGATCACCTTTTTTACAAATAACATGGGTTCAGTCATGTCTCCTTCAGTGCTGTTGGAGGCTTTTAAATGTGTCATTAGAGAGGCATGCATTTCTAGGGCATGTGGATTCTTGCACACAATCCGAGAGGAGTTAGATCAGCTCAAAAGTATGCTTATAGATCTAGAGAAAGACAGATCTAGAATGAACGGCTCCACCACACTGGGTTCTCCACCACACTGGGTTCTATACACTCTACTCTTTCACTCTTTAGGGAGACAGCCCAGTGACCCAGTGAGAATGTACACACCTAGGAGCAAAATCCAGAGCCAGACAATATCGGGAGGGACAGAGTCTGGAGAGAACGCTGAAATGGTTGGTTTGGACAGACAGGCCTACAACATTTACTCACATGATACGGGATCCCAAAGGAACCTTCCATTACTCTGATTGTGATATCTTGAAGGTGTTTGCCCGGTTCTACACCCAGCTCTGTACCCCTGCTCTGGGCTCAACCCCGCAGCTAGTGGAACAATACCTTGATCAGTTCAGACTCTAGTGGTTTTCCTCTGTGGAGAGGGAGGCGATGAATGCCCCAATATCTATCTAGGAAATTAAGTTGGTGATGAAAAATGTTCCAGTTTGGAAGTCACTGGGCCATGACGGTCTATCTGTGATTTTTATAAAGCATATACCTCCTCCTTTGCGCCACACCTTCTTAATGCTTCATGTTTATCAACATGCAGTCAAATGTGGCTTTCTACCGGAAACAATGCGGGAGGCCCTAATTACCCTCTTGCTGAATCTCACAAAAGATGTTTCAAATCGTTTGGCCTACGGGCTGACCTCGCTCATAAACCCAGATAAATAAATCCTTGCAAACATTTTGATGAATAAGCAGGCCCAGCTTATGCAGCAGTGTGTTTTATCCCGGAAGTATAGCTCAGTGGCAACGTTCTCGCCTTGGAAGCAAGATGACATGGAGCAACACAGGTTCGATCCCCGGGTCTGAGCTTAGAAACCTCTGGGTATTAAGCGCGTTATAAATAACCTATCATATCATATCTGACCAGTCGAGGGTTCATACTCTGTCATATCTTTGGCTTGATCCGGGCATTAGATCCAGATACCCCAGCTGTGGCCACTCTATTAGATGCAGATTGGCCTTCAACTTCATAGAATGGCTGATTATGTTTGCTGTTTTGCGAAGGATGGGACCTGGTTTCTTCCTTCTTTCTCTAGTTTCACTGTTGTACAACCAACCAGTTGCACAATTGATAAATAATGGTCAGCTTTCTGGCAGATTTCCCCTGGGTAGGAGCATAAAGCAAGCAGGGGTGTTGCTAGGTCTGGAAAAAATCAGGGGCTAAGCTAATGTCGAGCCTTTCGGGACTCGGGGCTAGCTATAGCCTTTTGGTTGTAACGCCTGAGCTTCTATCCGGGGCTACAACCAAAAGACCAAGGGGCTATAGCCCCTGAACCCCCCCTAGCAATGCCTCTGAAAGCAAGGATGTCCTCTCTTCCCTTTAGTGTTCGTGATGGCCATAGAGCCCTTTGCTGCTCTGATCTGGGAACATCACACGCATCGCGGCTTACAATTGTATTTGCATAGGCTCATTATCTCCCACTATGTGGACGACATGACCTTATTTATAAAGCATCCCAACATCAACCTGCAACCAGAAATAAGGGACATTCATGAGCTTAGCAACTACTCTTGGTTAAAGGTACATTTGTCAAAATCAGTCCTATCCTTGTTTACTGAAAGTCCTCCCGATTGTACTGGTAGACTGGGATTCCAATGGCATGATGCTAGAACTAGATGTTTGGGGCTTATGATAGCTTAGAGTCCCGAGGTGTTGCGTCAGGAGAACTTTGGTGCGGTCTTAGATATCGCCAGGGAGTCGAGCCATAAGTGGAAGAATCTGCCGATTTCCTTATTCGGAAGGATATCCCTCGTCAAGATGGTCTTCCCGCGGAGATTCTCTTACTTGTTTTTAAATGTTTCTCTCATTCTCCCTGGTGCTTTTTAAAAAATCCTTTAGGGGCATCATCTCTAAATTTATTTGGGTGGACAAGTAGGCTAGAGTGGGTTGGACTAAGTTAATTGCACTATTTGTCCGGGGGAGCCTGGCCCTCCCTTATTTTGATAGCTACTACTTGGCAGCTCAAGCACAGATTCAATCCTATTGGCATTCCCTGCATCCCGACAGGTCGCATGTGCAAGTTGAAAGGGCCATAGTTGCCCTGTCCTTGCTCAGGAATGTTATACTGGAGGGTGTTTCGACTATGTTCGGAGAAATCAATGCGGTTGCTTGCACATGTGCAGCCTGGCCCAAATTTGCACCGAAAAGAAGTGAGTTCCCACTTTATTCTCCTTTGCTGAGTTTCACCCACATTTCCGCATCCCCTTAAGCAGTGAAAAGATCTACACATAATGTATGAATAGGCTGGGCCTGTCTAGGTGTGTAGATGTGTTACCTGAGAATCAATTCCTGTCTTTGGAGAGGTTCAGGGAGTTGGTGCTCCTCTGCTTTGGAAGTCTTCATGTATTTTCACATGCGTAACGTATTTAAAGAGACTTTCGGCCCATTCTCTGATCAGCCACCAACTCCTAAACTGCTACTTGAGTGTATTGATGCGGAGGCGGGAGGACGTCTGATATCCAATCTGTCTGCTAACATGATGGATACAGTTGCGCTGCCTAGGAAATGGGAGGAATCCTTACAACACCCCATTGAGTCTAAGGTGTGGGAGCATCGCTGTGCTCAAAAGAACTTTGTCTCCTTCAACAGTCGAGTCAAATTGTTACATTTAAAATTTTTGAACCAAGTTTATTACACCCCCGAGCAACTTCAAGACTTCTATCCTGAATTCCACGCTACATGTGAGCAGTGCTGCTCTAACCCAGCTACATGTATGCATCTCGCTTAGAGTTGTGGCCCTGTATCTGCCTCCTGGTATGGGGTTTTTCAACTGATCATTGAAATAGTGGGTGAACCAATAAATATGTTGACTATTATTGCATCGTTGGGCTATATCAAAGAGTTCCCTAAATATTCTAGGCATCTGGTGGGGGTATCAGGTAATAATGTCCCCATACATAATGTCAATAATTTATACTAGGAGGAAGCCTGGTATACAAATAGCTAAGAACAGTTAGCTATGTATACTTTGTCTATGTCCAGGTAGACAAAATCCTGTATATATAAAGAGAGACAAAGCTAAAGTGTAAATGCCAGAGGTACAGGAAAACAATTTATCACATCGGGGACCAGTCACAATTAAAATCAAATTTTAATAATAAATCATAGAAGTTAAAACAACCAATTAAATGAAGTGGTCCACAGTACAAAACATACAATATTCAATATAAAAAAACAAACTAAAACAGAAGTTACATGACAAACTAGTTCGGCTAGTTACAAAACCAGTGTGTTGAAAGAGCACAAGGGGTACCTATTAAACAGATTGTATAGTACCCTACTTCCGTTGGAATCAATGTGTCATAAATTTAGATCTCTGGTTACAATACAGAGAGGTATCTCGACATGTTCTGTTCCTAAAACAAGTATGGAACATTCATCAGGAGGAAAATATTAACGTAACCCAGTTACAGTTGAAATATAGCACATAACAGTGAACACTCTCAAGCATCTGTGAGGATAAAACAGAAAAACAAATAGTCAGCTCTTGAGTAGCAAGATACTATGAAAAGTTCAAAATCAATGAACAAGGGCATACAAAAAGAGGAAACAAATACCTCAAATGACGCCTGTGGGTGCTCGCTACTCAGAATAGTAGGAGGTAGAAGACCATATGGTCAATCCTACAGGAGATAAAAAAATACCTTATAAGCGTAATGAGTCGCTCACAGAAAAGCAGAAATTGTGTTTAACACACAACAGAATGGGAGACCAAAAATGCAGATGTCAAGTGCTGTGTGGCGGACATCACAAGGATACATCAGAAATACGAAGGTACATAGGGGTGGATCGCTGAGCAAAATGGTCGAATCATTTCATAACCAGTAAAATAATGTAAGTCAGAGAAACGCTATGCTCAAAGTGCAAATACAGAAGCTCAACAGTGCTCGAAATTACTATGAGGGCCATGCATCGCTCCGAAAAGTAAAGAGGAATATGAAGGTCAATTATGTCCCGAACCCGAAGATGACACCCAGGGATGTGCTACTGTGAGGTATAAAGCAACACTGGTATACCTTTGGAGAGCCCATAAAGGCAACAGTTCAGCGGGAATCCTTCGTTCGACACTAGAAGAAAATAGAAACATACGAGCGGAGCTAGCATAAATATTCGCTCGTAACCCATCTCACTTAAACTTGTTCACGAGCGCTTACGAAATAAAAAATTTAATATCGCTTACCCTGAACATAATAACCGCCAGAGGATAAATGCTCTGTACTCAGCGGGAACAACTCCCCGAGTGGCTCAGGAGGCTCGCCACCGCCAATACTAGCAGGTAGTCATAGTTACCTGGTAGTTCTACCTCTATGTTTAGTGGAAATGAGGGAACAGCAATGGGGGCGATCATGGCTCCGAGTGTGGCCAATCTTTATGTTGAGACTTTTGAGAAATCCCACATTTACAATAATTTAAATCCTTTCAATACCAACATTGTTAAATGGAGTCGTTATAGTGACGACAGTTTGATACTTTGGAAAGGCACTGCTGATGAGGCCAACCATTTCTTCACTTGGCTTAATAGTCTGAATCCACATCTTCAGTTCACCATGACTTTGAGCAATGTATCTACTAATTTTCTAGATCTTACCATTTTTTCATCTAATGGGGTTCTTAAAATCAAACCATACCACAAACCAACTGATAAGAATTCCCTGTTAGACTATTCGAGCCATCACATAAAACATTTACGTGATAACCTTCCATTTGGCCAATTTTTACGCCTCAAAAGGAATAGCTCGGATAAAGAAACATACGAGACCGAGGCTGCTAGTCTCAGTAAAAAACTTAGACAAAGAGGCTACCCCAAAAAATTGGTGAAAAAATCAGCAAAAAGGGCTTTTAATAATAATCGTGAAGCATTACTTGAACCAAAACTTGCTAAACCCAAAGATGATCGTATTGTCTGTGTTAACACTTTTACAGATCAGAGTTTTGAAATCACCAACAACATCAAGAAAAATTGGAAAATCTTTGAAACCACTCCCCTAGCTATGACACTGCCTATCTTTGCGTATAAAAGAAGCACCACTATCGGCAACAGAGTTAGCAACAGCAAACTTAAAGGTCCCAACATTCCTGAACCTAGACTTACCACTTTATGGGGTTTTCCTGATGCCATCGGGCATTACCCCTGTGGCTCATGCGGTGTCTGCAAATTGACTTCCAAAACGAAAATGATTGATGTTGGCCTTTCAAAACTCTGGACCCAAAAGAATTTGACAAATTGTAACACTGAGTTTTTGGTGTATATGATCACTTGTACATGTGGACTACACTATGTGGGCAAGACCACTCGTAAAGTAAAAACCAGAATCATGGAACATCGAAGCTGTCTCAAGAATCGAACTGAAAATGCTCCCATGGTGAAACACTTCAACTTGCTAAAGCACAATCATGACGACTTTAAATGGACTGTACTAATAGCCCTTAAAGGAACTAATTTTTCAGCTTGTGAAAAGAAACTGTTGAGGATGGAGCAAAAAATGATATATACGCTGCACAGTGATGTGATTGGTCTCAATGAATCTATTGATTGGCAGGATATTTAGCCACTTCTATGCTTTGGTCTTATTCTATCACAGTGACGTTTGCACGTTTTCCATCTAGACTTATATATGTCGAGTACACCTCCGTGTAGATCTTCTGTCACTCCCCTCCACCTCTGTTCACGCTTGGGCCACTGTCTTGCAGGCACTTACTCTACTTCATAAGATGGCTGCCGCCGTGTTCCTTGTTTTTCCAGGCTCTGGCCTCATTTCCACTAAACATAGAGGTAGAACTACCAGGTAACTATGACTACCTGCTAGTATTGGCGGTGGCGAGCCTCCTGAGCCACTCAGGGAGTTGTTCCCGCTGAGTACAGAGCATTTATCCTCTGGCGGTTATTATGTTCAGGGTAAGCGATATTACATTTTTTATTTCCTAAGCGCTCGTGAACAAGTTTAAGTGAGATGGGTTACGAGCGAATATTTATGCTAGCTCCGCTCGTATGTTTCTATTTTCTTCTAGTGTCGAACGAAGGATTCCCGCTGAACTGTTGCCTTTATGGGCTCTCCGAAGGTATATCAGTGTTGCTTTATACCTCACAGTAGCACATCCCTGGGTGTCATCTTTGGGTTCGGGACATAATTGACCTTCATATTCCTCTTTACTTTTCGGAGCGATGCATGGCCCTCATAGTAATTTCGAGCACTGTTGAGCTTCCGTATTTGCACTTTGAGCATAGCGTTTCTCTGACTTACATTATTTTACCGGTTATGAAATGATTCGACTATTTTGCTCAGCGATCCACCCCTACGTACCTTCGTATTTCTGATGTATCCTTGTGACGTCTGCCACACAGCACTTGACATCTGCATTTTTGGTCTCCCATTCTGTTGTGTGTTAAACACAATTTCTGCTTTTCTGTGAGCGACTCATTACGCTTATAAGGTATTTTTTATCTCCTGTAGGATTGACCATATGGTCTTCTACCTCCTACTATTCTGAGTAGCGAGCACCCACAGGCGTCATTTGAGGTATTTGTTTCCTCTTTTTGTATGCCCTTGTTCATAGATTTTGAACTTTTCATAGTATCTTGCTACTCATGAGCTGACTATTTGTTTTTCTGTTTTATCCTCACAGATGCTTGAGAGTGTTCACTGTTATGTGCTATATTTCAACTGTAACTGGGTTACGTTAATATTTTCCTCCTGATGAATGTTCCATACTTGTTTTAGGAACAGACACATGTCGAGATACCTCTCTGTATTGTAACCAGAGATCTAAATTTATGACACAATGATTCCAACGGAAGTAGGGTACTATACAATCTGTTTAATAGGTACCCCTTGTGCTCTTTCAACACACTGGTTTTGTAACTAGCCGAACTAGTTTGTCACGTAACTTCTGTTTTAGTTTGTTTTTTTATATTGAATATTGTATGTTTTGTACTGTGGACCACTTCATTTAATTGGTTGTTTTAACTTCTATGATTTATTATTAAAATTTGATTTTAATTGTGACTGGTCCCCGATGTGATAAATTGTTTTCCTGTACCTCTGGCATCTACACTTTAGCTTTGTCTCTCTTTATATATACCCATACATAATGTCCCCATGCATAATGTCCCCATACATAATGTCCCCATGCATAATGTCACTGGGAAAAGCCATTGGCAACATTATATATGGTGACATTATGTGTGGGGAAGGGTTGTGGGGATGTCCCCTGCTCCCCTTGTAATAAAAATAAATAAATTGGCGGTTGCGGATGTGTCCACCGCATGTTCAATGTAATAATGTCTCTGCAAAAAACAGCAACTTACTTTGTCAGGAGAATATTTTGCAGGGACATTATTACATGGAACCCCGGTGGGGTTTCTACTCACGCTGGCTAACCGATGTGTTTCAAGCAGATGGGGGAAAGATCCCCCTCCTTCACTATAAATGTGGATGTGAAACATTGCTTTCTGTTACAATGCGAAGGAGACCTACAGGAACTTGCCCTTGACTACCTCTAGGCCATCAGACATCTGGGGCCCATATCAGAACTATCTAATCTACAAAGATCCTGACACTATCCCCAACCGGGGGTTAGATGATGCTTCCCCAGGTTGAGGCGAGGTTTGGTATGTGGACTATGGGTTCGAGGGGTTCTGTATGCGTAAAGGATTGCTGTTGACTTAATGGTCTATACAAGGTCTCTGAATAATAATGACTTGGGTGCCTATATCGCCACTGTATGCTAAATGTTGTTGTCCCTGTCTTGTCACTGTTCTATTGAGCAGAACAGTTCTGTTTCCTTCTCCAAATGTCCCCCTGTTGCAGTACGGCTTCGTTTATTGACCATTGGAAACTTGGAAAATACTGTCCCCTTCATCAGATCAGGGTGGTGGTGACCAGGATGGTGACCTGGGGCTTGAACACAAGTCTCAGGACCTTTGTCCTATAAATGTACGATGACTGCAGGCTAACTACCTTCTGGTACTGCAATCAAGTGATGATGTGCAAGGAGGACGGCAAGCCTTCATCATTCCTGGTTTCCGACGTAGCTGTCCAAGCTTTGTACAAAAAGGACAAATGCCCGATGCTTTCCATTGCAAATATTATAGCACCCAGCAGCCATTCAGAATCTTCCATTCTGAAATTGCAGAAATGTGAGAACAAATATCTTAAGCGGCAACTATGAGGATTCCTCGCTGAACTTGTTCAGTTGCCTTTTCTTGCTGCTAAACAGATTTTTCCCTAGTGACCACTAATCCTGGGATGCATAAGGGAGGCAAATAGAGATGTACCCCTGAGAGAGCCTACTTCCTCTGGGGGTCGCGGAGAACCCTATATGCTGTTTCTCTATGAAAGTGATCTCATACTTCTGGATGTGAGAGCTCCACTGCCTTTGATCAACTTCAGGAAGTACAGACTTGCTACAAATTAGCCCTTTGCAAAGTGCCCTCTGCGACAAATCAACTTGCGGGGCACCAGTGGTCCAGGAATGAATATCGGTTTCTAAACCATCAATCAGCCCCACACCTCTAGTACACCAGAAGGGATCGGAACAGATTGGAAACAGAAGTCAATTATAAACCCCCTTGTCCAATTTTGGTAATGTGGATGGAATGGCAGGCTTATCTCCGAAAGGTTGTAGATCGTTGATTAGTTGCAACACAGTGAAAATTCCCGTATTAACCAATGATAAAAGGGACTGTCCAGTCAAGGTTGTGTACAAATATCTACTTTATTATTATCACAACAGACAGTTCTAGCAGACCACGAAATACAACTCAACCTGTAAAGGAATGCAGAGGACAGACAGTTTCAAAGAAGGAAAAGGAATGCACTCTGGATACTGATAGGAGGTTACCCTGTATAGTAATTGTAATTTGTTATTTATAACGCACTTAATAGCCAGAGGTTTCTAAGTGCAAACCCAGGGATCGAAACTGTGTTGCCGTGCGTTGTCTTGCTTCCAAGGCAAGCACATTGCCCCATAGCTGTCCTCCCAGGTCAGTTCAACAATACTTGGTATCTACACAAAGGGAGCAATGGGACATAAAAGGTCACTAGGGGCCTTTGGAGAAGGACCAAGGGCACAGAACCAAAATGTACCTAGTGCTGTAGGAGTTCTTGATGATTGACGGGGTCGAGTTGGTTTCAGGGCACTTTGCAGCTTCTGTGACAGAGTTCAGGCAGGAGACAGCTGCGGGTATCAAGCGGCAGGCAGTTCGGGGAGCAAGGCTAGACAGACGTATTTAGGCGTTGCACACATCCAATCCTGCCAGGCCATTGTTTGTCTTGTGTCTTGTCCTCTATTGCCCCATACAGTACTGCTCAACTGCAACTTTTTCTGGTTGAAACACCTTCTTCCCTCAATAAGTAAAAATACAACGTGTTTCTCTGCACAGACTTGTTAACCCAGCACATGCTAAAAAGCTGCACAATGTACCTCCTGACTTTGAGTGAGCAGACAATGCCACTGCCATTGAGTGAATGGCCCGAGTTCCTGCAAGAGGGCTGTTGCTGTCTGAGAAGACCATCTGGTGAGCACCAGCAGATCAGAGTGCTGTTACGCTCACCTGGTCTAAGTGGAGGCGTTCGGGCACGGTTACAGCCCTCCCAGGGATTAGTTCGACCTTATCTGGCTTCTCCCTCTGAGCCTATACAGTTACTGCGGCAATGGTACTGCTGCTCAGGAATGCTCCTGTGAGAACATAAGGGGACGTGAGTATGCCAGTCTGTGATCCAGGTCCCCTTCCAGACCCTTCCACCCAGGATGTGGTTCCCGTAGGATGCGCTGCCCCTAGAAGGCTCACCTGATTATCTTGATTGATAAGCTCTCCGTCCTGCTACTTCTGGCAGGGGCACTTGTCAGACTGAGGCCAAGTTCCTTTACTGATCCCTGCGTGTGGTAGTCCAGTCCAGCTGTGACTCATCCACTTCTTTCCAGGTGAGTGTTTTTGTTTGTCTTTGTCTTTCCTCGCCTGGTGGCTTTCGTTTTGTTTGTATAGTTCGTTTTTGCTTTCAGCCTGCTTTAGCTGTGTTTGTTTTGTTCGTTCCGGTATTGTTGTCCGCTCCTTCTATAATGTCTTCTTTAGCTCTCTCCCCGGGTAGATGGAATTGCGGGCCCAGCAGCAGTTGCACAGCTGATGATGGCAACTGGAGCTAACAAGGAATGAAGCCACGATGGTCCGGTAGCAGGTGAGTGGTCTCTACGGATGCACGCGTGGTTCCAAGCAGTGCGGTCCTAGGCTGCTGAGCGATAGTTGTCTAACCTTGTCTTTCGTCTTCTTCACAGGACCTGACTCCGTGGATGAGGAGCGCGGCGTCGGGATGAAGATCGCTGAGTTTCTGAAGGTGAGTACGCAGATGAGATGAAGAATGCCGGATTTCAGGAGGTGAGTATGCAGGATAAACGCTGGGTTCCAAAAGGGTAAGTAAGCCGGTCCAAGCGGCAGTGAGCGTCACCTTGCATGAGAATGCAAAGTAACGCGAATTGCTGGCATTGGGGATGGAGCAGCTTATATAGCTGTGCTCTTGGGGCCACACCCACTAGCCCTGTTCTGCTTGCCACACCCTGCCACTCCTAGAGTCTGCACGTGCAGCCTGGGCCTGGAGAGCCACACCCTAACAGTATGCTCATGGAAAATGTTTCCTGAGTAAAAGCACATGGAAGAGTTCGTGTGAAATAAGCCCTCTTGCACAAAAATAAAGTGAGTCCAGCTGGGCCCCCTGTGTGCATGTGCCCTGTGACCCATTACCCCCATCACATTATGTGTGGTGTCTGTGTTCTTGGGCCAGTGCTCATGACAAGTGCTGCCTTTCATAATGCATTGTGGTTGCTGCAGAGTGGGACTGCGCCTCGTGGCATAGGTAATCTTCCGCCTGCGGCATTGGAAGCCAACGGGCCACCCTCCTTTCCAGTAGACCCTGGCTTCCTGAGTAGTTTCTATGTGACTGTAGGATGCATAGCTGGATGGTTAGAGTGTTCATACATACCACACTCTCCCAGCTAATGCATTAAACTGGCCCATTATTGAAAACTGAACGTCACTTTATTTATTTAAATTTGTGTACCACGCCACATGCCCGCAGGCTTCAGGGCGCAACATAGTGGTTGTACAAGCGAGTGTCAGTGTGTGTGTATGCTTGTGTGTGTGCGTGGGTGTTTGTTTGCGTGCGCACACGCCTTCCAGCAGCAAGCAGGTGGGTGTGAATTCCGAATAATGTATTGATGTCTATGCAAACCATACATTTAGATGTGGCCACAGGGGTTGCTTATTAAAATTGGGTGGCTTTATGTGTGCTCAGATTAAAGCCCCATGTTGCATTACTCCCGAATTATCCGTTGGTCATTATCAGTCCTCAACATTTTAGTAGGAGTATTAGTCAACCGGAGGCCTTCTAGACACTGTTAACTGACGCTAGGTATATGGGGTACCTTGCCCGAGAGCGAGGGACAAATGTGTACTTAATCTGATGTTGTTGTCTAAACTTATTTTAGTTGGCTATTTTTCGTGAAATGGTTAAGTCTGTATAATTGAGGCTACAGTATATTGCCGGACGGGGGTACTCGGGAGGTGGAAGCAAACACGGTGTAGCACATACAGTACACTGCAACTACATTTTATTGGTGACCGTGAGATCTAAACTCTCCTATTTTGACCAAAACTATGTTTAGCACCTACAGAACGGAGTGGCCAGTACCTATGTCCTGCTACTTTAAAAAGAAGCGGACCTGTTTCAACCAATCATTCTTTCTTGCTTTCTTTGTGAAACAATAACACAGCAGGGCGTTGCAGCAATTCCTTCTCGAGCTCTTTGCTCTTCCGCCTCCAACTCCCTCCGGGTCAGTCGCTTCTCCAAGCAACGAGTTGGTGGTAGATCTCTTTCTTCGGTGTGGGCCTCCCTCTGGAACAGTCTTCCTGCCCTCCTGAAACTTGAGGAGAACCATCTCCGGTTCCGGAAGCACCTCAAAACCTTTCTCTTTGCTTCTGCTTTCTCTCCTCCTCTCCCCTGCTGATTTCCTGGCTGAAACTGACCTTGCACTGGCTACCTGGACAGCCTCTGATCTCGGGCCCAGGTCCCCTCCCCCGCCAGTTGCACACTTGCACTGCCTTCCTTGCAACCCTGCACTTGGGGGCTGTTTTTTCTGTATCCCTAAAGTCCATTACCAGCCCTTGACACTTGACGCCTGCACTTACACTTTACCCTTGCACTTGCCAGCTGCTGGCCGTACTTATTGTTATTTATTCTATTATCCTTTTTACTGCACTGTCCCCTCCCTCTTCCCCTCTCACTCTCCCCTTCCCCCTTCCCATGCACTTGCACGATCTGAATGACACTGGGCCTAGGAGGATTGTTGCCTGTCTTACCTCTGGTCCCCTTCCCTTGCCTCGTCACGCCTTCAAACACTTGTGAATAGGCGCGTTATCAATACCATATCATATCATATCATATCTTGAGAGATGATGCTGGCCCGTGCTTATAATAGCAGTATTTCAAATAGAGGAAGAGCTTTGCTCGAAACACGTGTCAGGCTGTAGAACGGAATTAAAAATACATTAAAACTGTTTGAATGTATTGTCTGTAACTTGGCGCACTTCACTGGTTAAATTTACTCTGTATTTCAAACACCATTTATATATTAGATATTGTTAATCTCTATCGCCATGTCAATTCATTGGTTGGTCACAACCAACTCCCACTGCCAAACAATTGATACTGACCAACGTCGCAGAGTGGTGTTTAGGCATTAGGGCCTGGAGTGGTGGGCCAAACTGGGAGATAACGGCCCTCCACGCAAGTTGATAAGCCGGAGTGAAGCAAGGGCCTTTAACAAGGGCAGACGAATATTATGACCTGCTACTGCTCAGCACTGCTGCCGTTATTTCCAATCCTCCACCCACCCCCATCATTTCCCAAGGGATAAGGGCTCCTATTATTTGGTGAAAAAATGGACCAGTCTAGGAAAATACAAATAAAAAAAAAATACTGTAAAGGAAATGGGAAAGGGGGCTCTAGCGAGAGCCCATTTTGATTTCATGGCAGCCGAACAGAGAGAAGGAAAGGGCATGGATCAGCAGAGGTGGCGAGTAAGTGAAACAAATATATGAATGTGCACTATTGTACGTAGGGCCCAGGGGGAAAGCAGTGCCTTTGGGGAATTGGTCAGAAGAGCCAACGCGGGCTTACAGCATTGAATTAAGCCTGCACCAGTTGCTGAGCCGTGATCTTCCCGTTGTTTTGCGATACACTTTCCCACGTTTAGTCAGCTGGTCCCAACTTTCCGATAAAGTATAGTGGCCAGCTTGATCATTGACCATGGAGATCTTTACTTCTAAACCTGACTGTCAAGCCCACCTTTACATTATGTGAGAGTAGCATGTCGAGGACCAGTTTAGTAATAACTGTGCCCGATGCCCGTCCTCTGCCACACAGCTGCCTTGTCTTCAGCGGACCGGAACTGACTGCATTTCCAGGGCGGACAACCAAGGGTGCTATCAGAATCTCCCCTCCACCTTAAACACAACCTTTGAGCATGTCAATCCTTGAGCACATTTCTCTTCATGAAAGGCTGCTTTATTCAGGGTAGGTCTGCTTTACAAATGAACATCATAAAATGTCCTCTTTTTAAACCAGTTCGAATGTTTACCCATCAACTCTCTTCTCCCCTTTCCTTTCCTTTAAGCACCTCATGTCTTGAACCTTTCTTTGTTGCCTTTGCTGTTCTCCTGGCCTTTCCTTGTTCTTTCGCCTTTGCTTCTGTTCTCCCTTCTTTCTCTCCTTTCTTTTCTTGATTTTACCCTCCCACTCTATGACCAAGCACTGTTGTTCTTTTCTCTTTGTTGTACCAAATTCACTTATTCTCTTGTCACCTTTTAAATTCCAACTTTAATAACTTTTCTTCCATTCGTCTACTCTCTCTTTTCTGTTCCGCCACATTGCCCAACCGACAAAAATAACTCTCATCTCATCTGTGATAATTAAACACCATTTGAATAACAATTACATTGGTACGACCCATGCACTGCCTCGCGTCCCCCCTCATCTTGGTTTTATTACTCCCATTTTTTCCTTTTGCGTCAGTGCAGGCGGGTGGGCCGTTACTGCTCTCCTTCTGCAATTCTCCTCAAAAAAGCTGAAAGATTCGCCACGACTTGGTTGTAGATATACTATGTTTATTCCATATATTTACATATCTGTTCATACCCCCCACTGGTCTGATACACAGCCTCCTTTCAAGTGACAAGAATGCAACTTCCACCCTTAACCTTCCAGCTTCCACATTCTCCTTCTACATTCCACCTTCCATATCTTTCCCTCTGCAGCCCTTTCATATAAGATGCTACAAAAGCCTCTCCCTCTGTGACCCTTCATTGCAATGCCAGCTCGCTACCCAATCCATGCGTGCCAGCACGGTGTGTCACCATGTTTCCCCTCCCATAGATCCCTTAATGCCCCTGTGGGTTGTATAGTCCCCCCGTCCCTCAGGTACCCCTTTTGCAAATAAAACCAAACACACCCAAGTTCCAAGACATCACCTCTTTATTTCTGTTTGCCATTTAATTAACTAACTTCCTGTTTCCTCCTGCCCCACCAATCATATCCTTCGATGTCAGCCTTAGATAAATGCACCCACATAATTAAGCAATCATTCTGTGCTTGTTGGCACTGGAACACGGAGAGGTAGGTGTAGACCAGGAATGTGAAAGAGCGGGTAATGGGAGCAGATTGTTGAAGTGGTGGGTAAAGGAGGGAAGATTGTGGTAGCATGCGCATAGCAGGCGGCTTGCTCAGAACCTAGGATTGGATTGTTGGATTCAGCCTGAGTTTGGAGCAACCTGATTGGCTGGCACACCTGACCAGGGAATTAAAGAGATAGAACAATACGCTTCCTTATTGGAGTGAGTAGCTCGGCCATGGCCCTCGGAGAGATCCAGCCTCCTCAGGGCAATGCAAAAAATCACCACCAGAGGTAAATGAATGTAGGTGTACCTCTCTGCATGCTGTACCTTCTCTTGCAAAAAACCTGCAGGTCTCTGCATCTGGACAGAATGGTTGTTTCTCTGCATTAAGCCTTGAGGTCGGAAGTCGTTGTCTGCGGACCTCACTAATACCAAAGTTAATATAACTTCTCCTCACTGAATGTGTGAGTTCTGTGGCACCACCTTAAAGCAACTTTTGAACCTCCTTTACCTGCATGTGAAACAAACTAGCTTTCAGCCCAAGTGTTGTAGCCCAAGGTCCTGGTATCTACCCACATCTAAGGGGATTTCAGTTGGCATTTGTTTCTTTCTGCACAGAGATAACTACTACTATGTGGGGTAGGGGGACCAGATTTTTAAAATAAAAAAAACGAGAAAGGCCACTGACATAGACGTAGGACTACCGTTTTGCCACATAGGACTCCAATTAAATTGTAGTCCTACTTCTATGTCGGTGGCCTTTTTTGCACAAAGTATATGTAAATACGTGTTCATTGAAAGCCCAAAGCTCTCATTGGAGGAGAGAAGTCAGGGAGGAAGGGGGAGAGCATCAAACGCAAGCGAAATGCAACCATGCCATGCTCTCCCCCTGCCCGATTTCGGCATTTGTTCGAGGGTCAACAGCAAAAACCGGGACAAGAGCCAGCAATCCCCAAACCCCGGGACGGGGTTTAACAACTCAAAAAAGTCTCCGGACGCCGGACCAAGGGAAAAATACTGAGACGCTCCCTGGAAAACCGGGACGTCTGGTCAACGTAATGTGGGGCGGTAGGGCCGTAAGAACAGCTTACCTGAGTCTTATAGGCTGAAGCGTACCAAATAGCAATAGTTATCCCTAATAGCAGCGAGAACTTACTCCTGGGTGCTAATCAGGTTTTATGTTTTAAAAGGGAAAATGGGGCCACGACTTCCAAATGCGAGAGCAATTTCCTTAGGAAAAATAACATAATGTCCATGATGTTGAATAGAAAAGGGACTGAATCTACTTTATGCTGCCATGGGAAAGAGGCATCAGCCAGAGTAGCAACAGAAGGTCAGTTGGTGAGGGTGAGAACAGACATTGGATGGGGCGAACGGTATGAATATTCCAGGGGGAGAAGGGAAGTAGGCAAGGGATGGAGAGGGCTGGGTTGCCGAGGGCTGAAAGAAGATGGAGGACACCCAGGGAGAGGTACATGAGGCCGGGAGTATATGGGCGGCCACAGATGGATTCGCCTTGTGTTCCCAGTCACCTTGCTGGATGCTCTCCCTTGCTGTTAATATCTGTTTAACAGTGTGGACTAAAAACCTCTGCATTTCAACCAACATTATGTTTCCAGTTGTACCATAATTAACACAAACTAAAGTGTAGCTCTTCATTTTAAAGTAAAAACTCTGCTTGGAGAACCTTTTACTTATTCATGACTACTCTGACTGGGTTTTGCTTTCTCTCACGCGACCTGACCTGAAGAGCTAGGACCTCAGTGTTCATCCTCGCTACCAAAGGTGAGCCAAGGCAGGTGGGAGAACCTGCTTCATCGATTCAGTGATAGTAGCTGTAAAGCTGAGTTGGAATGCTCCCGTTAAGTACCCCCTTTCGGAATCCAGGGCACAATTGCTCACTACAAATATGTGATAGCATGGCTTATCTTCCCACTCAATCATACTCCTCTTCCTTTCACTGTCCTTCTCTTCCTCTCGCCATGTTTTCTTTCTTCTCCCATCATCCTACTCTGCCTTGCCATTTTCATCAGCTTCTCTTCATCTCTTTCTTACATCTATGAATACCCCCTTCTTCCTCTCTGCAGTTTCCTCTTCCTGTCTTTCCCTCTCCCCTTTTTTCTTACCCTCTCCATCCCCACCTCTCCCCCTTCTTTCTTCCTCTCGCCTTCACCACCTTTCCCCATTTCCTCCCCTCTCCCTCCTTCCCCACCTCTCCCCATGTCATTCCCTCTCCCCCGTCTTTCTCCCCTCTCCTTCCCCACCTCTCCCATGTCCTCCCCCTTCTTTCTTCCTTTCTCGTTCACTAGCTCTACCTGTGTCTTTCCCTCTCCCCCCTTCTTTTTCCTCTCTCCTTCCCCACCGCTCCCCATGTCTTTCCCTCTCCCTCCTTATTTGTTCCTCTCTCACCTTCCCCACCTCTCATCCATGTCATTCCCTCTCACCCTTCTTTCTTCCCCTCTCCTTCCCCACCTTTCCCCATGTCCTTCCCTCTCCCTCCTTCTTCCTTCCCCCTGTCCCCATGTCCTTCCCTCTCTCCCTTCTTTCTTCCCCTCTCCTTCCCCACCTCCCCCTTCTTTCTTCCTCTCCCCTTCCCCACCTCTCCCCATGTCCTTCCCTCTCCCTCCTTCTTCCTTCCCCCTGTCCGCATGTCCTTCCCTCGCCCTTCTTCTTCCTTCCCTTCTCCTTCCCCATCTCTCCCCATGTCCTTTCCTCTCCTCTTCTTTCTTCCTCTCTCGTTCACTAGCTCTCCCCGTGTCATTCCCTCTCCCTTCGTCTTCCTTCCCTTCTCCTTCCCCATCTCTCCCCATGTCCTTTCCTCTCCTCTTCTTTCTTCCTCTCTCGTTCACTAGCTCTCCCTGTGTCATTCCCTCTCCCCCTTCTTTCTCCCCTCTCCTTCCCCACCTCTCCCATGTCCTCCCCCTTCTTTCTTCCTCTCTCGTTCACTAGCTCTCCATGTGTCCTTCCCTCTCCCATTCATTCCTCCTCTCTCCTTCCCCACACCTCCCCATGCACCGTCGCCCTCCCATACCCTCTCGGCCCTTCAGGTGTCTGACACATGAGAAAGTGCTAAACTTCATGAGTCAAGCCGCCGTCGACTGTGCTGCCAAAAAGCAATCACTCAACCCTCCACTGGAAAAACAGAAAGACATTTTATTTACAGTTATTAAGACACCCACCAGCTTTCCGCAGAGCCGAAGCAGAGGGAGGGAGGAAAGTAGGTTAGAGGGAGAGGGGGAATATCGGAAGAAAAATGAGATGAGCATCAAAACAATTTAAAAAGCAATCTTAACCAGGCCACATAATTAAGGCATACAGTAGACGGTGCCCCAGATTGACAGCTTTTGGGATCCCTGGTGCTTTCACGGTGAACACCGCGTAATGGTACATTGAGAAAACAAGCCGTGTGGGTTCTGTTTCTTGCTTACAAAAGATGCTTGCAATTCTCTCCCGCGATGGCGAGCCTATCATTTAATTAGGGGGTTAATCTGTCTGTGAACCGGGTTGTGAACACAGGCGTTCTGTGGGGCACGCGAGCGAGAACGGTGGCGTGTGGCCCAATGCACGCAACGAGCCTGCATCTTGACTGGTCCGTCACAGGCACGTGACCCCACCAGTGGCGTAACACAAAATGTGGGGGCCCCCCTGCGAGCCATGCTGAGGGGGCCCCCCAACTCGGCAACAAATCACGGGTTGCGCCACACTCTGGGCCGGCCTAGACTGTCACGCTTGCACAATACGCATGAACGTGCTGCTGAAGGGGTATGCCGCACACTGCACTAGGAAAAAGATATAAATATGTGTTTTAATGCAATATACAGCACACTTTCTGAGATAAATTGGCTATAAAGCCAGAGTGTTTGCAATTGTTTTGTAGGGTAACACAATCCAATACATGCAAGTCACCAACAGTGCACAGGAACATTAATGCTTCCAACTGGCTGCACAATGTAGACCAGTGTAAACACGTAATAACATTATAGTACAGAATGCCAGGCCACATTTAGACATACCTAGACTGTTTTCAGCAAAATGCCAGTCAAAGCAATAACACTCATCAAGAAGAGAGCACACAATAAAGCAAGTGTCTCCATGGCCTCGAACAACACGGCCAAACTCTTTAAAATCTGCAAGGAACTGGTCAATCCTGTTGTGGTCTATACCTCTTCTGTTCCCTCCCATGCCCTCTGTACAGCTCTGGTCTCTCATTTCTCTGCTAAATCTCAGGACATCCTGTCCTCTATGTCCTCTTCCTCTCTCGGCCCATTTTGGCCATCTCTTCTCTCCTCCTCCTTTTTCCTCTTTCTCTCTGACAACACCTGACGAGGTTTCTAGACAAGTCCGATCTATGAAAGTGTCGTCCAAACAGGTGCTCCGCTGCTCCTCCAGAACCATCAAAGCCCATATTGACACCCTCGCTCCAGCCTTGGCCGATTTCTGTAATCACTCTTTCGCCACTGCAATGTTCCCCTCTCCCTTTGAGCACTCCCTTGTGCACCCACTCCTCAAGAAGCAGTCTGCTGATCCTACCTGCTGGAAAACTATCGCTCAATCTCCACCTTTCCTGAGCAAACTCTTGGAAAAGCTTGCCATCTCCCAGCTTACTCTCCACACTGAATCTGTTGGTTGTCTCCATGACCATCAGTCTGGCTTCAGAGCTGCCAGAGGCATGGAAACTGCTCTCCTTAACACCTGTGCTGCTCTCTAACCTTGATTCCAGCATTCCTTCTATTCTCATCCTTCATCTTTCCTCTGCTTTCGACAGGGTCAACATCGCCATCCTGATCAATCGACTCTATGAGAACCTGGGCATCACAGATCAGACCCTAGAGTGACTGACCTACTTCCACTTGGACCGCCACTCCGCTCCCAGGTCGATCGTGGTCCCATTCTCTCCGCCACCTCTCTCTACCTGTGGCATTCCCCAGGGCTCTATCCTCTCACGCTGGTTTTTCAACCTCTACTTGGCCAGTTTGGCCTCCCTGATCTCTACCTTATCCTCTAACTTTCAGTGTTGTGCGGATGACTCAGCTTTCCTTCAGGCTCCCCTCATCCTCCTCTCCTCTCTTGCTCATTCCTGACTGTCTATCCACGATTCAGGATTGGTGCGCCTCCAACAATCTCTGCCTTAATGCCAGTAAGACAGAGATCCTTCTCATTGGGACCCTTGCCACTGTGTTTCCTCTCTCACTATAGCAGACCACCTTGGGCCCTCTTCCTTTGCCTTCCTGCGAGGCAAAAAACCTTGGTGTCATCTTCAACGCCACACTCTCTTTCTCTCCTAACATTTCGGACATCACCAAGAAGTCCCACTACCAGCTGCTCCTCCTCAAAGGGACTCTTCCCTTTCTCACTCTCCACCAGAAGCTCACTGTCTCTAAGCTGGACTACTGCAACAGCCACTTTCTCAATCTGTCTTCCTCTAGTCTCCTTCATCTGCAAATAATCCAGAACAGGACTGCAAGACTTAGCCTTGGCCTCAAGCCCTGGGATTGTATTTCTCCAGCCCTGAAATCTCTCCACTGGCTGCAAGGATCAAGTTCAAGAACCTTTGCATTGCCCACAAGGCTTTCTGGGGCCAGTGCCAACACTAAATCCAATGCTCTCTTCCAAAATACCTTCTTTCTCTAACCCTTCACTCAGCTACCTCCAACTCTCTAAGGCTTAGACATTTCTCCAGGCAGAGAGTGGGGGTAGACCTCTCTCCTCTGCTGGTGCCTCCAACTGGAATGGCCTCCCTGCCCCTCTCAAACTTGAGGCGGACAACCTGAAGTTTCGGAAGCAGCTAAAAGCTTTCCTCTTCTCTGCTGCTTTCGTTCTCTCTCCCCCCTGCTGACCTACCTGACCTACATGTCTGCTGTACTGACTGGCTGCTTGGCTACCCTCAGAGTCTCTCTGAGTCCAGGCTCTTTCTTGATTGGTCACCCTTGCACTGCCTCCGGGCCTACCATGCACTTAGGGGCTGTAACTGTAACCCTGCAGTCCATTGTTCTCCTTGCACAACCAATAGCTGCTCTGCCCTGGCTGCACTTACTGAGAGCATTGCTGCCCTGTTTTCCCCTCTCCTCTCACTTGCACTTCCCTGCTCCCTTTTCCCTTGCACTTCTCGTTCTCACAATGACACAAGGCCTAGTGAGATTGTTTGTCTTGTCCTCCCTCTATCATCCCTCCCTTGTGTACACTTGCGTAAAGGCGCATTATAAATGACTTGAATCACATCATATCATTTTATCACAGATGCCCAGAAAAATATAATACAATGCCGCAGTAAGAAATGGCTAGACTGGCAGCACCCAAATGCCAATCTAGCCAGGTAATTAAAGTTAGCAGGACTACATTATCAGAAATGTCCAGTTAAAAGAAAGTCATACCAAACTGAGGAATGACTAGACTGGCTAAATCAAAATGCCTCTCTAGCCACTAATACCACATATCATGCCTGCTTAGCCTGGACATGGACAGCCATTATGATTTATCACACAATCCTGCCCCCCCACACATCCACTCTCCCTCCCACCCACCACCCCAACCTCCACAATCAGCTCCTTGGCCCAGAATTACCTCTGTGTCCCTCTTCCTTGTCCCAGAGCTTTCGTATGAGGCTCCTTGCCTTATAGGTAAGTACTGGGATGAGGAACAGTGGGACTAGGAGTGATGAAGATTACAGGTAGCTAAATCAGGCATTACCTCCATGTACCTCTACCTCTTCCCAGTACTTTTGTATGAGGCAGAGTGCCTCAAACACACGTACTGCCTCGTATATAAGTACTGGGACGAGGAAGAATAGGGCTAGGAGTAAGCAAGGCATTAAACACAAGTAGTAGCGCAACACCATTGAGTTGACTGGGCTTCAGCACTACCCCCCCTGACATTTTGGGCTATATTGACTCAACTTGGCTAACCTTTAGAGCAGTTGCCAGACCGAACAGGACACAGATTTTAAACGGCACCTGGTTTTTGCTGTTAACAAGAACCCAGCAATTACCAACGTAAAGCATTTCACTGTTAGTACCTGCATTCAAATTCCACATTGTTTAGGCGATTGAAATCGTGATGTGGGTTTAGTACTTGCATGCCAGGGGAGTGATTGGAAGGGTAGAGAGGGAACAGGAGACTTATAGGAGAGAGTTAACTGCTTGTAACATTGAATCTGCACTAGAATAGTCTCATTAAAATGCGTAAATAATTTGGATGCGCCCACACAAATAAGTTTCCCCCTCCCCACCGCATGTGAAGTTAGCGCCTCTCCCAACATTTGAAGGGTTAGCCCCCCCGAAATGAAGGTTTTCTTGTGCCCCTGTACACAAGCACACACACCATTCACCTTATACACACCCAGTCATCCACACATGTAAGTGTGCACCCTTTCACCATACACTCACACAGGTAGCCACCTATACATTTATGTGTGCACCCTTTCACTATGCAGGCACACCCCCACAGCCACCCATACATTTAAGTGTGCACCCTTTCACCATACACACACAGGCAGCCGGCTATACATTTGAGTGTGCACCCTTTCACCATAGACTCATACACGCACACCTCATGGAGTTGAGGGGGGGCCCTATTACTTAAAAAAGAAATTGGGGCTCATTACGGGTCCAGCGGTAACCGTGCCGGTGCTACCGGCGGGTTGCCGCCAGACCCATAAAAAATTACTGTGGCCTGACTTCCCGGTGCCACCGTGCTATTTCAAGTCCGGCGGCTGGGAAATCAGGTGCCGGTAATTTCGTTAAACCCCAGACTCCACGGGAATGGGGACACAGAAGCACCTGCACCATTGTTAACGGTGCCAGTGCTTCTGTGACAGGTCTGCCTACCGTGGCTGCTGTGCCTGGCAGGGTCAGACCTGTCGGGCACGGCAGCCCCACCAGGCAGACCTGTAATATGCCGGTCCGGAAACAACAGTGCCTGTAAGCTTACCAGCACCGTTGTTTCCGGACCGGCATGGTCAGAATGAGCCCCATTGTTTCTTTTTTAAGTCACTAAAACTTCATTAAGAAATTATTTCAGTTAAGGACCGAACCATAATCAAAATAATTTCTTTATGATGGCTGAGTGGCTTCAAAAACAAACAATTTCTTTTTGAAGGCATAGGGTTCCCCCCCACCCCATGACATGGAGGCCTCCAGCCTAGGGTCTTCCATGTCATGGGGTACGGGGGCCCTCAGACTTCAAAAAGAAAGTTTCTTTTTGTAGTCACTCTGCCTTCATAAAGAAATTATTTCTGTTACAGAAATGTTCTTTATGAATGCAGAGTGAATTTCAAAAGAAACTTTTTTTTTTTTAGAAAAAAATATTTTTTTTGTATTTTTTTTTTTTACTGGGGCCCCCTCCCAGCCATGTGCTGGTGGGGCCCCCCACACTGCGGGCCCCCCCGCACTGCGGGGGCTGCGGGGGCCCCTGTTACGCCAGTGGACCCCACGGGGCGAAAGACAGCGTTAGCAATGCCACGAAGCTCACAGGCATCACGTAAATGAGCGAGTCTATGATTTTCCATAGGGGAGCTCATTGAGGAGGTTTACATTTTTCATTTTCACATTAACAAACAAGAACAAAACAGTAGTAATCCATTAAATCCGCACATGGTCAACCAAGTCTAAACAAAATAATCAATTCGTCACAACCAATACAAAATATCATATATATTAAAAATAGGACCAACAATTTCAATTGCAAAAAACTATACAGTAGACACAAGAACATTACAAAACCAGTACACAGGCTATAGGTATCAAACATAACATCAGTGTTCAAAGGTATGCATATATTATCCTAGATCAGAGTTCAGATTCATCCGTAGGCATCAAGAAAGCAGCCCCAAATGTCCCAAAATATGTCAATGCCACCAGTGAGGTTGTAAATGGCTCTTTCATATGTTGAAATAGTTAGAAGCTCCTCCACCCAATCATCAATGTTAAAAGAATTACTTGATTTCCAGGACCTCAATATGAATTTTTTAGCAACCATGCGCGTATGCATCTCAGTTGAAGGGGTTTACGTGTCTCGTTGAAGTGCGTGGGTGCACTTAAATGAGTGGACCAAGCACATCTCAATGGGAGAGGTGAGAGGTTTACTTGGAGTGGCGAGTGAGCGTAGTAGAAGGAGCTTGTGCATTTCGGCGAGGTAAATTCACATATCTAATTATAAAGGGTGTATGTGCATTTAAAAGGGTGTTGCGTGTGCATCTTCCTGAAAGGGACGTAATTTCACCAAAATGCCAGGGGTAGTGGAAGTGACATCACACAACCCTTGACCTCTGATGATATCACAGGAAGTGATGTCATTTGACCCACCCCAAAGTGACATCACGGGAAGCGATGAAACACGACCTTTCACCCCTTGACAAAACAGGAGGTGGCATTACATAGCATTGTACACTTTGAAAAATGTGGTTACGATATCACTATAATGTGATGTACATTTCATACAAGAATGGATCGCCATATGTATCGTTAAGATCAGTGTGCATAGGTTATATTATCAAATTACTGTAAATGCCAGCAGACGTCCATGGCCAAATGATAATGATGTGTTATTATGTAGCACTTCCATTTAAGTGCTTTATATATAGAAAAAATATACAAAAAATATCACTGAACCTGTGTTGGTACTCATTTATCAACCTCAGGAGGATGAAAGTATGAGCTGAGGTGTTTAAGAACAGTCTAAATCAGTGACTCACACCCTGAAGTGTGCCTGAAATAAACCTTTAATGAGTCTATTGTATAGAATTCCAGAAAGACACATTGGGCCTCATTACACAGATGGCGGTAATGGTTAATGGTCACCGTTAATGGTAACGGTGACCGTTAACCATTACCGCCTTACTACGAGGTCCGTTAGCGGGTTGGTGCTTTAACGCCTGCTTTTTGCAGGCATTAAAAACCAACCCGCTAAGGGACCTTGGTGCTAATTACGCCACCGCAAAATTGCGGTGCCGTAATTAGCACCTTCCCCATTCCCATTATGCCCTATGGGGCAAAAATGGGAATGGGGAAGGGCAGTGGTGGAAGGGGGAATTACCGCCCCGCCAACCTTGGAATGGGGCGGTAATTCCCCTTTCCACCAAGGCGGTGCCGGTATTTTACCGGCATGGACCAAGGTGCTAATAGCTAATAGCTAATAGCACCTTGGTCCATGTGCTAATACCGCCATCCGTGTAATGAGGCCCATTATTTGGTGTTCCCATTCTTTCTTATTTAGGTTCACTGCTGAAAGTGTTAGACTTGTGGCACTCTTGTTCTTTTTTAGCTTTTTTTAGTTTTTAAGAGACCTGAACAAGAAAGCCAGTCACTCCGGAAGCAAAGAGCCACATGGCGCTGGCCACAGACCGGGAGCTTGCATGTTAAAAAGCTCGGGATAGGACTGCAAAGGCGCGAGACGCGCATGAGGAGCTAACAACATCGGCTCCCGGCGGCTGCGGCAAAATATCCTACAAACATTCTGTTTTCAAGAACCTACCTAACTCCGAAACGCATCGAAACTGCGGCTGACTTACCCGTGCATCAACCGCTGCAAGCAGGGGGAAAATTGGACCTGGGAACACGGGAATCGACCCTGTGCCCGCCAGCGTGTGACTTGCCGCCATTGCTGGGCGCAAGAGAGCGACTGATCTGCCCCTACCCCCCGAGCCACCGCAGTCCTTGAAGCCCCGGGGAGAGGGTGAAACAGGGACAGAGGACGACGGCACCCCGCCGACACTGCCAGACCGCTGCCCGGGGTCCTTCCTCCCTGCTCGACTCCCGGCACGAAGGCTGGACGAGTGTCTGAAGCGCACGCACGGCTGCCGACAACATCCTGCCTGGCCTAGGGCCCCCCACCAGCATCCAGCTTCCGCCACGACGGATCCTGCGCCTGGGGCTACCAAGACCCCTTCCTACGGGGAAGAATAGCCAGGTCCACACAGAGGCCAGACACCCGCAGCACGAAGTACCCGCCTCGTGCGGCCTGATCCAGCAGCCCAAAAAAGGACGAGACACGAATTGGGGAGCGGAACCGGGAGGCGCCTAACCCACCCCATCAGTGAGATTGCAGCACCCGGGGTCGAGACACGGCATGAAAAAGAGAATGACTAACTCAGGCCAGGGAGCCTGGGAATCTGGAACCTCTCAAACAATAGTCTCAAGGGAGGTACGGTCAATAAGGTAGAGTGAACAGCGGGGAATCGGTGGCCAACACTGGAGGCTGCTGCCCCCTAGACGCTACTTACAAAGAAACATTGCCAGAAGTAATCCCACTGGCGCTCCAGAACAAAGATCGGAATCGTAAAGGATAGACGCACGACAAGCCCACCCCAACTCGGACTCCACGATAACCCCCTTTGGGACGTCAATACGACCCACCCGGATTCAACATCTCACGAGGATCACCGACTCCACCATGGGCAAGGACAAGGCTAAGAGGCAGACCCTACAAAGTAAAATGGACCTCTACACAGTAGGGGCCCCTACCATCTGGAGATACAGACCCCAGGGGAAGAGGAAACCATGGAAGGGACTCAGGACCCTCAGCTTTCCCTGAGCGACTTAATGAAAGCAATAGGGGACTCGAGAACATTGCTGGAACTCAAAATTGATGGGATCTCAGCGGAAGTGTCCCTCCTGCTCCAAGATCTTCGCAACTTATCGTCCAGGGGCGGCAAAACGGAACAAAGAGTATCGGACACAGAAGACAATGTTCGTCAACTGGAACAACAACTTGCCGTAATGTCCCAGAAGGTCAACCAACTTGAATACCGCGCCGAAGACAGCGAGGGAAGGGCGCGCGGCAATAACCTCAGGATACTCGGGATTCCAGAAAAGGAGGAGGGCCCCAGTGTTGAACTCTTTTTAGAGGATTGGCTGACTCACATCTTTGCCCCCAAAAAACTGTTGAAGTTCTTCCCTGTCGAAAGAGCACACAGGGTGCCCACCGGGCAGCCCACTGTGGGAGCCTCGCCCAGAACAATAATCGCACGCCTCCTGAATTATCGAGACCGAGACGCTATCCTACAGATGGCATGGGCATCGGGCCCAATCACATACAACGGATACAGAGTGGGGTTCTACCCGGATTTTACTAAGGAGGTTCAAAAGGCCCGCCAGTCGTTTGACTCGGTTAAGAAGAGACTTCAATCCCTGTCAATCAAGTATGCTCTCTTCTTCCCGGCGGTGCTTAAGGTCCATTATGAGGGCACTACCCACCTATTTCACAACCCCAAAGAAGCATGGGAATGGCTTGAAACGCAGATCCTCAATGGGCCCGCGGTCCGACACTCGCCCTCAGGATCATTCGCACGAAATCCCAAGTCCGGACAATGCTCGCCACCCTTAACTCCGGTGGACCCGGAAACAGAGTCGCCACAGCGCCCCGCCAGAAATACCACAGAGAATGGATGAGACCTGGGCATCATAAAACCAGATCCACAATGTAACACTACGGAAACTCCACCCTGGCGGCCGCCGTCCTCCAGGCTGCGCAGTCTCGACCGCAGTCCGGGTGACCCTGCAGAAGTTCTACAGTTAAAAGTTAAAAGTTTAATGTTTGGGCGACAGGTGCTCCCGGTTGGGGGGGAAGTACAGGGTGGGGGGGGTTCGATGGGTTTTGGCAACCTGAAACACAGCATAAGAAGGCAAGATGCTCATTCCCACGGTTGCAGGAAACGCAAACAGCCTCCGTGTCGGGCCCGCAAGACCCGTAACACCCAAGCACAGCATACACTGTCATATGGCATCCCTGGGAAGGGTCCCTCCAAAAGCCGTACCTGGGTATCCCGGGGCTACATTATGCTCCCAGTGGCATGGAGAAATCCAGACAGGGGGCACGTCAGTCTAAACGCATCAGAATACCTCATGCAACCCTGGAAACCAACCGCACAGCAGATCCTTCGCGATGCCATGCACAGGGACCCACAAAATAAACACAGATAAGCTATCCTTACTGACCTGGAATGCCAATGGCCTGGGTACCAGCGTGAAACGAAGACTGGTGCTCCAATATCTCAATCGATACTCACCGGACATAGCACTCCTTACAGAAACACACCTGATTGGAACTGGAAACTGTTTCTTTAAAAGATCCAATTACTCGCATACTTACCACGCCGGGTTAACAAAAGGAGCCAGGGGCACAATGATACTAATCCACAAATAAGTCCCCCTACAGGTAAAGAAAATACGGACCGACCCCAGCGGCCGATTCGTGATATTGCTGGCGGATATCTAGAGTGAAAAGTGGGGTCTCGTTGCGGCCTATGCCCCTCCCACACTGACGAAGGAACTACTTGGCGAACTGCTGAACACACTTCTGGAGGAGGACGCCAACCTATGGGCTATAGGGGGGACTCCAACGAAGTTATGGACATCATGGCTGACAGGTCCCACAAAAGAGCAGGAACTCGATCGGCTCTGACAGCTCTTCACACGTTTGCCGAGACAATGGGACTGTCGGACACCTGGCGCTCACTGCATGAGGGCGAGGCCGGATTCTCCTTCTTCTCCAGTGGGCATAAAACATTCTCCAGGATAGACTATACCTTTATCCCCTGCAATACATCCCACAGGCTTTTATCTGCAGAGTTCCTAGCAAGAGGTATTTCGGACCACTCCCCGCTCCTCGTAACCATGAAAAACGCTCGTCAGCGCCCAAAAGTCACCTGGCGACTGAATGCATATCACTTGCGGCTTCCAGAAATTGCTGAAGAGCTTGAGAAAAAGACAGCGGAATACTTTGAACTAAACGAAGGAGCGGTAGAGTGTCCGATTGTGTTATGGGAAGCATACAAAACCATCCTCCGTGGGGAAGCCATCTCGGCGGTATCGGCCCATTGAAAGCGCCACGCCCAACAGGTTGCGGATTCCGAAAAGAAAGTACTGGAGTGCGAGAGACACCTTCTTACACACGGCACCCAAGACGCAAAGGAAGCCCTAGTAACCGCACAAGAAACCCTCAGCAATATAGCCCAGTATAATGCACAGGCAGCTCGCAGGCTAGTCCGGAGTCAAATCTATGAGAAAGGAAATAAGGCAAACAAAACCCTCACTTGGTTGGAGCGACGTGAGCAAACTAAAGGACATGTGCGAGCCATCGGATCCATGGAGGGAGAGCTGCTCACTTCAGACTCGGACATAGCCGAAACATTTGCCGCCTATTACGAGAAACTCTACACTCCACCAACTGGGAATCCCACGTCGATGCCTTCCAGCTTCCTAGACCGGATTGAGATCCCAAAACTGTCCGTTCAACAAACAGAGCTCCTAGACACTGAAATCACCGAAAACTAAGTTCAAGAGGCGCTAGCTCAGCTCCAACCGGGGAAATCCCCAGGCCCCAATGGGTTCCCTACAGAGACCTGGAAGCACCTAGGCAGAACACTAACGGGACATATGCATCAAATATTTCTTCGCCTTAAAGAACTGGGTGCTCTCCCCCCGGACCTCAGAAGGGCAAGTATTGTGGTCATACACAAAATCGGAAAGCCCCCGGAATAGTGCACTTCCTACCGCCCTATTTCACTGATAAATGGGGAAGCCAAAATCCTCGCCAGAGTACTTGCTAACCGACTGCTCAGGGTGATGGAGAAGATCGTTCCACCCCGATCAGTGCGGCTTTATGCCTAACAAATCCACCCGCATGAATTTACAAAGGATCCACCTCTCCCTCGATAGAGCCCCAGAAATATCGGACCCAATGGCTCTCCTGGCAGTGGAATTTGAGAAGGCGTTCGACTCCTTGGGATGGGAGGCCTTGTGGGAAATTATGGTCCGAATGAACTTTGGGTGAAGCTTCATCTTGTGGGTCAGACTCCTTTATGTATCTCCAGAGGCCACTGTGAGGGTGAACGGCAAATCCTCCAGATCATTCTCCCTGGGCCGCGGCACCAGACAGGGATACCCCCTCTCCCCGCTCCTATTCCTGCTCGCCATTGAGCCACTTGCAATCAAACTGTGATCAAACAAAAACTGGTCCGGATTCGCCTGGCCAGGTGGAGGGGAGGATCGGCTCTCGCTCTATGCAGATGACCTCCTTATATATCTTAGCAACCTGGCCACCTCATGTGCGATTGTGTCCTCCATCCTTAAAGAATACCAAGCCTTCGCCGGCCTAAAAGTAAACGTCTCCAAAACCATTACTTTCCGATCCAAGGCGGCGAAGACGCAATTCCCAAACCCTGCCCCTACCACGTTTGCATCCGGGAGTTCAAATACCTCAGCATACGCATTGGCCCGACCCTGGACGGTTTTCTCCAACTCAACCTACAACTGGTACTCGATAGATTCAATAAGGACGTATCCCACTGGCAATCGCTCCCCCTATCACTAATGGGTAGGGCTGCCCTTTTAAAATGATGACATTACCTAGACTACTATACGTCCTCCAAAATGCTCCGCTCCCCATCCCCCATGAAACCTTCTCACTCATTGATAGGAACCTCCTTATGCTGCTCTGGGGAGGGAAGCAACCCAGAATCGCCCTCAACACACTACAGCGATCAGTGTAGGAGGGTGGCATTGGACTACCCTGCATACGCACATACTATTTAGCAATGCAGATCGGGTGGTGAATGACTGGTTAGACGCAGACCCCACTCTACCGCACATCCGCATTGAAATGGAGACAATGCTCCCAGTCCTGCCCCTACAGGTCCTATACACCACCAACAACCAATTCCCGAGAATACCAAGAATGACACGTCACATCCGGCACACCTGGAGGGATACACATAAGCTCGTGGGCTGGAAAGCGATACCAACACTCGCTCAACCCATATGGCACAACGTGTATCTTCCAGAAATACGGAAAATGGGATGGTTTGGGAATCGGGGAAATAGAGGGATAACTACACTATCCCATGTGATTCAAGAGGGCCGCCTACTAAGCTTTGGCACTCTGCAAGACAAACACGGTTTGGCACCCATGGACCGGTTACGATACGCACAGCTTGCCCATGCTATACGTACCCAATTCCCAGACACCACCACCATACCTCCCTGCTCTCCTATAGAAACTAATGTTCTCCCGCAACGCATCCTCTCCAAGGTCACATCCACACTTTACCTGGCCCTTAACTCTTTTGGCACCAAAGAACTAGGTAAGCTGAAAGAAAGGTGGGAAAGAGACCTGGGGCTCTGGAGCCTGAGGACTGGACCGACGAACTAATGTCCCCCCAGGAGATAGGCATTGAGGCCAAACTTAGACTGATACAGCTCAGAATACTCCACTGCTCATATTACTCCCATACCACCATGGCCAGGTGGAGCGACACTGGAGATGTGACATGTACCCGATGCAAACGAGAGACGGCCACCTTCTTCCTTATCATTCGGGACTGTCCGGTGTTACAAGTCTTCTGGGATAAGTGCATGGACACAGTCTCCACTGTACTGGGAACACCAATCCCCAAAGACCCCAAGATGGCACTCCTGGGAATCTGGGGGAGGTTGACCTCACCAAGCATGAAAAAACATTCACGGCAGTGGCACTGGGTGTGGGGAAAAGACTTATTGCTGCAGGTTGGGGCTCGAAGGACCTGTTATGTCTGAACCGCTGTAGTAACGAACTGAGTAGGTGCGCATCCCTGGAACGCCGCATCTATAATGCGCGGGGCTGCCCCGAAAATTCGAAAAGATATGGGGTAAATGGCTTGACGCTTACTGAGGCACACCTCCGCCCTTTTCCCTTCCTCCCCCCCTGCTCTCCCTACCAGAACTCCCCCCCCCTATAAACGGAAGCTATGAGATGTAACCAGAACTGCCATCTACTACCTGCTCTGTGGATGCAATGTTACCTGTTATGCCTGCATCGCCTCTCTTTACTGATAATGCTGATGTGTTTCTCAGATAAATGCCTTTGTGTGTTTGTTTTCTTGTTATGTTGTTTTCTTGGAAAACCAAATAAACAGAGTTTAAAAAAAAAAAAAAAAGCCAGGGGTAGCTAGGGAGACCTCAGGGGTCGCAGTTGCGACAAATGTGCCCTCTAAATGGTGTCCCTGCTTCCTGAGGGGTGCATTCTCGTACATCATTGAGGATGGGGTGTTGATTCCAATGAGCAAAAACAAGGAAAGGCTTTGTACTTCTCTGCGCTCACCACCATACACTTAAAGAAAAAAAAAACGAATTTCTAGTTTGAATACACTCTCATGTCTTCTGAGTCTACAGGCAGCATTGGCTTTTTAGATTTTGACTCCAAGCCTAATGCCACATCAAATATTAGTTTCTAAAATCTAAATCTTCCCAATGCGCCGGACAACAAATATATAATACTCCTCAGACAAAATAACTTTAAAAAAAATATTATTGTGTTCTTTTTTTAACCAAAATTGGTTAGGAAGCCCTTATTTGCTTAACAGCTTTACAGTTATTGCCAACACGTGTTTCGACCTTTAACCAAGGTCTTCTTCGCACCAGTCTGTGCTTTTCACTTAAACTATAAACATGATTCTATTCAAGGGGATCAATTTCCAGCAACACAGGTCATCTGCTAAGCTTTGTAAGCTTCAAGGCCATCTTGTGGCAACAGAATGTGGCGTTCCGCATGGTGCCACCCTCTTGTGGGGAGCCTGTGCATCTTATTAAGAGGAGCATGTGCATCTTCCTATGGGCAGCCAGTGCATCTTCCTATGGGCAGCCAGTGCATCTTCCTATGGGGAGCACATGCATCTTCCTATGGGGACCCTGTGCAGCTTCCCATGGAGACCCTTTGCATCTTCCTATGGGGACCCTGTGCATCTTCCTATGGGGAGCATGTGCATCTTCCTATGGGGACCCTGTGAATCTTCCTATGGGGAGCATGTGCATCTTTCTATCGGGACCCTGTGCATCTTCCTATGGGCAGCCAGTGCATCTTTCTATGGGGACCCTGTGCATCTTCCTATGGGCAGCCAGTGCATCTTCCTATGGGGACCCTGTGCATCTTCCTATGGGCAGCCAGTGCATCTTCCTATGGGGACCCTGTGCATCTTCCTATGGGCAGCCAGTGCATCTTCCTATGGGGACCCTGTGCATCTTCCTATGGGGAGCATGTGCATCTTCCTATAGGAAGCCAGTGCATCTTCCTATGGGGACTATGCGCATCCTCCTAGGGGGGAGCATGTGCATCTTCCTATGGGGACCCTGTGCATCTTCCTATGGGGAGCCAGTGCAACGTCCTATGGGGAGCACATGCATCTTCCAATGGGGACCCTGTGCATCTTCCTATGGGCAGCCAGTGCATCTTCCTATGGGGACCCTGTGCATCTTCCTATGGGCAGCCAGTGCATCTTCCTATGGGGACCCTGTGCATCTTCCTATGGGGAGCATGTGCATCTTCCTATGGGAAGCCAGTGCATCTTCCTATGGGGACCCTGTGCATCTTCCTATGGGGAGCAGGTGCATCTTCCTATGGGAAGCCAGTGCATCTTCCTATGGGGACCCTGTGCATCTTCCTATGGGGAGCATGTGCATCTTCCTATGGGGACCCTGTGCAACTTCCTATGGGGACCCTGTGCATCTTCCTATGGGGAGCCAGTGCAACTTCCTATGGGGACCCTGTGCATCTTCCTATGGGGAGCCAGTGCAACTTCCTATGGGGACCCTGTGCATCTTCCTATGGGGAGCATGTGCATCTTCCTATGGGAAGCCAGTGCATCTTCCTATGGGGACCCTGTGCATCTTCCTATGGGGACCCTGTGCATCTTCCTATGGGGAGCATGTGCATCTTCCTATGGGGACCCTGTGCAACTTCCTATGGGGACCCTGTGCATCTTCCTATGGGGAGCCAGTGCAACTTCCTATGGGGACCCTGCGCATCTTCCTATGGGGACCCTGTGCATCTTCATGGGGTGCATGTGCATCTTCTTATGGGGAGCCTGTGCATTTCCTATGGGGTGTATATGCATCGCATAGAAACAAGTTTGCGTTGCTCATTGAAGGGAGCATGTGCATTTAAAAGTGTGAAGCTGTGTGCTTCTCATTGGAGGGCATTTCTGTTTCTCGTTGAGAGGGAGCATGCATTTACATGAGTGGTGTTTGCGCATCTGAGGTAACTTGTGCATCTCAGTGAGAGAAGTTTATGTGTCTCATTGATCTGAGTGGGCACGTGCATTTAAATGAGTGGAACTTGCCCCCCCCTCAGTTGAAGGGGTTTACACATGTCAATGAGGATGTGTGTGCAATTAAATGAGTGGAGCTTGTGCCTCTGAGTGGAAGGAACTTATGCTTTTCAGTAAAATGTATTTATTTTATTGTATTTACATTTTTGTTTTGCGCTGGCTCTACCCACAGGTTCTCTGAGCGCCTTACACGGTTTAAAGTTTGAAAAGGTGGCAGTTGAAAAAAAGAAGTGACAAAATGTTTTCAGGAAGGAATAGGAAGATTGTGATGGACAATTGCTAGCAGTGGAGGAGGGGAAGGGTATGTGTGGGGGAACAGGTAAGTTTTGGGGCACTTTCTGAAAGTGTTCATGGAAGATGCAGGGCATATGTGGAGAGGTAGGGTGTTCCATGCCATGGGTGCCCAGTGGGTAAATGCTTGTTTTTGTGTGCATGCTAGTTTGCAGAGCGTAATGCACGGTCCACTCTGCAAACTCACATGCACACAAAAACAAGCATTTGCCCACTGGGTAAAGACGGTGTTGGCTGGCTTGTCTGGTGTTTGTGTGGACGATGGGTTTGAGTTTGTAATTAAGGTCAGATGGAACTTTGAGGTTGATGGCTTTGAATACACTGCAGAGTCATTTGAAGGCAATTCTCTAGGGCATGGGGAGTCAGTGGAGCTGGGCAAGAGCCAAGGTGATGTGTGAATGTTTGGGTCAGTGGAGGATGAGTCCGGCTGCTGCTTTTTTTAATGGTTTGCAGGGGAGAGGGGATATGTGCATTTAAATGAATGGAACTGGTGAAACTAAGGGGTCTCCAACCTCTGCCTCTCCAGATGTTTTGGACTGTGACTTCCATCATCTCTAGACATCCTGGTCAGTGCTGAAGGATTATGCGGGTTGTAGTTTAAACCACCTGCATAGCTAAAGGTTGCAGACCACTGATATAAGTGGAAGAGTTTACGTATCTCACTGAGGGGTGAGCTGCATTTAAATGAGCGCATCTCATTGAAGGGAGCTGCTGAGTTCAATAGTCACCTCTTTCCGAGGGGAGGGTGGTTGTGGATGCCATTGCAAAGAGCTTGTGCTTCTCGCCAGAAATACCAGCCTGGTAGCCCTGAGATGCTTCATGGCCACGTGTGCTGCCCGCATGCCAAAGGTTAAAAACTCACCTGGGCTGATTAAGAGTCTCCTCACAGCAAGTGGAAAACAATAGTATTCTTGAGCAGTCCACACCTTGATACATTGTACAAAGCATCCTTTCGAAAGAAAGTTCTAACATTATTGTCAGCGACATCACAAATGAAATGGTAAACTGACCACATTTGGAAACGTAGCAAGCCAAAATGTCAGCACAATCCTTCAAAATTCTCTTTCGTCCTTTCTGAGGCTTACAGGCATTTCACGTGACTGTCTCGCCTCAGAAATTGCCACTCTGCTTTTCCTATCCGCCCTTCGCCTTCTCTTTCTTCCTTAGCAGTTGTGTGTCTGCTTTTATCCGTCTAAGCATGGATGCGCTCTACAGTCAGTCGTTGCTCTGACTTTTATCTGGAAATAAAAATATTTCTAGTTCTAGCAGCATTTCCTTCAGCTAGGGGCCATGGAGGGTGTTCATGGGTACCGCCCCCTGCCCCCGTCCATGGGGGCTTAGGGGCAGGCCCTTAGAAGAGTGGACTCAATTTGTTATGACTTTCTGAGCCATGCCATTACATCATGTTGCAGTGACACAAAGCGCTCGGAAGCAGCCGGAAGGCATCATTTTAGCGCTATATAAAACGTCAAAACCAACAATCAATCACTCAGCTCTGAATTGTAACTACTCGTTAAACTTGTCAATGACTTGAAGGGTCCAAATAAGAATGCATGCACCCTTGTTTTAAGTTGGGCGGTTTTCTGCCATGGCTTTCGCAAGCAGTAACTTCCATACCGCATGCAGACATCTGAGGGTCTTTACGTCATCACGAGCTTTCAAGTGTTAGAGTGGTAAACATTTCTAAACATACAGTAGTTCAAAAACTTAGCAAGTGATATTGCATGACATATATATATATATATATTTACTTTTTCCAATGCATTTCCCTCCCTGTTTTCTTCACACTGCCAGTATAATTATGGATGATGTCAAGAAGGGTCAGTAATGGCCCTTCCATAAAGTATGCATAAAGGAGTGAGACCACCCATATTGTCACTCTCTTTGGTACCTCGTGCAAATTTGTGTCTCTTAAGATGAAGGGAGGGCCCTAATTAGCTGCAGAGAGGAGCAGATATGAAGCCAAGGATCTCCCTGCTTGGTACCTCCTAAATCCTGATTTTCGGAGGTGATGCTAGGGCCATGCTGCACTGAAACTCGGTTCCCTGGACAGTGCAAGCCCTCCTGTGTTGAGCAGACTTATTCGAAGTAAAGGTGCTTGTGAGGAATTCGACCATCCGCACGGTGGGTTTGCTCTCACCTGGGCTTTTTTGAAATTTTATATGACATTGAATGATGGTAGATCAACTCTTGAAAATGTGTGGGGCCAATCCGCACACATTTTCCTATGCTCACTGCACGACATACACATAGACCTGTGTACTCTGGGTGGGCACAGCCTACAGGCACAGTCCTCCCTGTCATATTTAGTTGGGATCTGACAGGTGAAGTAGATGATGCTCTCAGAAGAGGTGGGGCCAAAACCTTTCTCCTGCCATGACCAACCTAATTGACTATCAAAGTCTCAGTGGATCTGCCCTGTCCATTTGTTTATCCTCTGCAGATGGTGGCAGTAATGAACATAATTAACATAATACTAGAGGCCTGGCTGCAGAGGCTAAACAAAAGAGAAAGGAAACCACAACAACCTTTGATATGCACTGTGTCAACCTGAAGCCATCTCCCACCTCTCCTTATCAAGGGCAGTGACATGTGATGTCTGGAACTATGGGCCTCAGTACGAGTTTGGAGGTAGCCATGTTGCTATTAGCACCGTGGCCGCCTCCAAACCGGGCTCCATTACCGGGTTCCTGCAATGGGGACTTACCAGGTCATTCCGACATAGGAGGACCCGGTAAGTCCTCCTTGCAGGAACCATTCCCCATTCCCATTTCAGCCCCCATAGGGCTCAATGGGAATGGGGAGGGTGGTAACAACGGGCACATTACAAGTGTCCCGTTGTTACCTCCCTTTTCCCCTCGCGGGACCCGGAAAAGACATCTGGTTTTACCAGATGTCTGATCTGGGTCCCGAAAAGGGAACCTCCTAATCAGCCCTGACGGAATGAAGGGGGCCGGTCCCGTACCGGCCCCCTTCATTCCGTCAGCGCCAGGGTCGTAATGAGGCCCTATGTGTTTACACTAAGCAGCCCCGGCAGGCGGAACCCCATTCATAAGGCACAAGTACGTGGATTGATGAAGACAGAAAGCCTGTTCTCACTGCAGCTTCAAGGGAGACCTGCCGCTTTAATCAGGAACTACAGAGAGCTCAATTAACCAGAAAGACCCTTTTATCCACAACAGACAGGAAGATGGGTAGGTTCCATGTCTTAAAATCGCAGCAAAAATGGCCGTGTATACAAAATATCGTGGCAAAAATGCTGTGGTTTTGCCGACACAATCATGTAATGGATGGGGGGGACAACCCCGCAACCCCCGCTGCCCTTAAATGGTATAATGGGGTACACCTTTACTGGGTCAAACCACAGCATTTTTACAGTGATTTCTTTTACCGGCGACATTTTTGCCACAATTTTATTACCTGATACCGATGGGTGGGACTTAGTATTACATGTTTTCATTCCTTTACCTTTTCTGTTGTAAAGCACTATGGTCATGACCTCAGGCATACACGAGATTTGTTGGTGGGGACCCAGGATGGGTTCATTAAGGTAGGCTTAACCTACACCAATCACTGTGGGCCATTTGGCTTTAAAAGAGGGCCAAGCCCCTCCTTTGGGCAGATCACATGAAGACTTTAGAAGAGGAACTCAGTATTGGACCCTGGCTGAAGATAAAGTCTGTTTTACAGCTTCCGCCAGTGCAGGAATACTAGGATTTCCAAAGAGGGAAGCAAGATCCCTCACCTAAAGATCTCCCAGTGAACAGAGGAAGATATGGAATCCAGAAGACCCTCCAGCAGCTCCAGAACCGGTACCCAGCCAGCACACAGCATGCCCTGCTGGGCTATGCAGCAAGCTTGCTAGGTGGGAAGTGCCAGAGAGTCTCTAAACCAAACTAAGGAAAAGCTGGTTGCCTGCACCACTCTCCTCAGCTTTGGGCCATCTGCCTTAAAGAACAACACAAGCCCAGTGAAGTAGCTAGGAAGAGTGCATCGACAAGCATCAACTGACGTCCCCCTTAAAGGAAATTTTAAGCCAGTCGAGCTGCAACTGTAACTGGTATAAAGCTGTAGTCGGTCACGTCCTCCGAGATGCCTCCACCAGTGCTTCAGACCCACTGGCCAGTACTGAGACAGAAATTCCTGACCCAGAGCCGCTGTGTACGCCAGCCTGCATCCGTCTGTCAAGCCTCGCTCACCTAACTGCCTGCTGCATGATACCCGCAACTCTGTTGCCAAAGCTGCAAAGCGCCCTGAAACCGACGACGCTGTCGAGCACCAATAACCTCTGCAAGCACAAGGTATATTATGGTTCTGTCCCGCTGGTCCTAGTGACATTTTATGACCCATTGCTCCCTCTGTGTTGAACCCAAGTATCCTTGAACTATTGCGATTAATCACTTTACCAACTGCCCTCCTGTCAGTATGCAGAGTGCATCCCCTTTCCTTCTTTGAAAACTCTCTGTCCTCTTTATTCCTTTAGAGGGTGGGTTGCATTTTGTATTGTGCTAGAACTGTCTGTGGCGATAATAATAAAGCAGATATTTGTATAAAACCTTGACTGGACAGTCCCTTTTATAATTGGGTAATAATTTTATTTTCGCTGTGTTGCAACTACCCAACGATCAACGACCTTGCAGAGGTAATCCTGCCGTTCCGTCCACATTACCAAAATTGGACAAGGAGGTTTATAATGTGCTTGTGTTTCCAATCTGTTCAGATCCCTTCTGGTGTACTAGAAGTGTGGGGCTGATTGATGGTTTAGAAACCGATATTCATCCCATAGCCACTGGTGCCCCAGAAGTTGATTCATCACAGTGCTGCAGTGAAATGTATTGATTCTGCCAAGATAAGACTCGACCTGCTGGAGGTCGCCATGCCTTAGATGGTGGCTCCTGATACACTAAAAATTGATCACTACTCTGAGCTTCGGAGGAGATGGGGCGATGATGCTTCTTCCCATTTTCGCAGCAAAACAAAAGGTGATAGCTGGAAGGTTTAGAATGAATCGTAACCTCTGGCATTGCTCTGAGCAACCCTCCAGACCATCATTCTTCACCTGCCAAGCCATTACAGAAAGGGAAAAGACCATACACAAATCAGGATTGGTCTCATCCCAAAAGGGTAAGTGCAGACCCATCCCTTCTGCACTAGAACACAAACATCCCCAGACATGTTTTGGCCTCATGTGCATCAGTAGCTTGGGTTTCTAGGACCAGCAGGCAAGGGGCCCACATCTTGGCATACCCGTCATGGCCATCATGCCATGTTATAAAATGTATGTCCATATTTCTCTTCCCTATTGAGGTTTCAGTACTTTATTGTAAGGAGAATTTGGGAAGGGTACTTGTGAGGAATTCGACTATCCGCACGGAGAGAATGTGCTTGCCTGCACTTTTTGATTTTTTGATAAACAATTGGAGATTAGCTTCCAAAATGTGTGCAGCCATTCTGCATCCATTTTATTTGCTTACTGCATAAAATGCATAGTGACGTGTACTGCGGGAAGACACAGCCTACAGGCGCCGTCTTCTCCTGTCATATTCAGCTGGAATGTGACAGCCATGGGTACATCAAAGCATCTCAAGAAGGGGCAAGGCCCACCTTCCTCTAGCATAGGGCAGCCTAATTTAAATATCAAAGACTCCATGGATCTGCTTTCCCGTTGTCTTATCTGGTTGGTGGCAGTGCATATTAATGAGAGATAATTGAGGCAAGCATGATGAGGGGGCTTGGTTGCCGGACAGACAAAAGAAAGGTGGGGATAACACCCCTTTGGTATGCAATGTGTCACCTTGAAGCTAGTTCTCACCCCTCTGTATGAAAGGCAGTGAAATGCATGTATGGGTCCACTATTTACCATAGGCAAACCTCTGCAGAGCTGAACCCTTTCAGAGGGGAGAAGTATGTGATTTGGGGGAGACAAAAAGTCTGCTCTCGTCACACACTTCAATGGGGACCTGCACTTTAATCCAGAGTCACAGTGGGCTCACTTAACCAGGGAGACAATTTGATCTACAAAAGACAGGAAGTGGGTGGGACCTAGGTATATGTTGTCACCCCTCACCTTTTCGTGTTGCAGAGTACTCTGGTCCTGACCTCATGCATAACAGAAGTGTGTTGGTGGGGACCCATGATTGGTTCAATAAAGTGGGCTTAGCCTGCACCAATCACTGGGGCCCATTTGGCTGTAAGAGAGGACTGAACCCCTCACTTGACAGATCATCCGACGACTTCGAAAGGAGTAGGAAGAAGGACTCATTTGGACCTGAGGTGAAGGTAGAGACTACCTTACATCTTCCGCCAGTGAAGGAAGGCCAGGAGTTCCAAGAGGGAAGCAAGATCTCTCCCCTAAATATCTCCCAGGGAACAGAGGGAGATACTGGACTCAGAGGACCCTCTGAGCAGTACCAGAACTGGTACCCAGCCAGCACACAGCATGCCCTGCTATGCTCTGCCAGTATGCTCCCTAGGTGGGAAGTGCTGGAAAGTCTCTGGACAAAGGACAAGTCTGTTGCCTGCAAACACTCTCCTGAGATTTGGGCTGTCTACCTTGAAAGGTTGACACAAGTCCTGTGAAGAAACTAGGAGGAGTGCCAGACAAGCATCATCCAGCATCAATCTTTTTAGTTCATTTTCGAGACAATCGAGTCCTCGAACCACATCGGGCTGCACCGCTGACTGTTGTCACGTTGCAATCACCAGAGCTGTCCGAGATGCCTCAACCAGCATTCCAGATCCACCAACCAGCACAGAGACAATGATTCTTGGCCCAAGCCGCTACGCCAGCCAGCCCGCAGACGTCCATCCAGCTTCACTTGCCGAACTGCCTCCCGCCTGATACCCACAGCTGTCACCCACCACTAACTCTGTCTCAAGGGATGCGAAGCGCCCTGGAACAGCCTTGATGCTGTTGAGCACAAAGAACCTCTTCAGCACCCGGTATATTGTGGTTCTGCCCCCCTGGTCCTTATCCGAAGGCCCCTAGAGACAGTTACGACCGCCTTCCCCTTTGGTGCTGGAACCGCATAACCTTGAACAGTAAGACTGATTACTTTACGAACTACCCTCCAGAATGCACCGCCTTTCCTTCATGAAACTGTCCGTTCTCTGTGTTCCTTTACAGGGTGGGTTGTATTTTGTAGTGTGCTAGAACTGTCTGTTGTAGTAATAAAAAAGTAGATATTTTTATACAACCTTGACTGGACAGTCCCTTTTATCATTGGGTAATAATTGTATTTTTGTGTTGCAACTAACCAACGATCCACCAACTTGTGGAGATAAGCCTGTCGTTCCACCCACGTTACCAAACATTGGACAAGGAGGTTTATAATTGACTTGTATTGCAATCTGTTCGATCCCATCTGGTCTACTAGAGGTGTGGGGTTGATTGATAGTTTGGAAACCGATATTCATACATGGACCACTGGTGCCCCACAAGTTGATTCATCACAGTACTCAACTCACATCTTGCAGGGATGGCAGCAGTGCAGGGGCCAGACACGTTCATAGTGAGTGCCAGTTTTGGTGGGTCTATGGGGCGTTGGAGCAGGGATTTGGTTCACATTTTACAATTGGATGGTGCATTCTGTTTGGTACCAGAGCTCGTGGGACAGGACTTTGTATTATGGAGGCAAGAGCCTTTCTAGATGGCTGAATTAATTGTTCTAACATGGAAGTGCAGGATCTGAACATCTATTAAAATGTTATGCGCCAGATCTTTTTAAAATAAACAAGATATACATTGCGTTAATATAAGAATAGCCAATTTGTTAGCTATTGGGATCTCCAAGCTGACAAAAATGGGATGGAATGTCAAACTTGGCTTACGCCAGGGTGTCCTAACCTGAGTGGCTGGTGATGCTTAATGGTCGTCTGGAGATGTCATGCATATGTTAAATGAGTATTTATGCCCTGATTATACAAGACAAGCCCTTCTTCCCAGACATGACTAGCAAATCTGCTGGAGGCCTTGTTGGTGTTGTTTTCTGTGAAGTTAAACTATTAGGGGACTCACTGAAGGTAACTTTAAAACAACTCTGTATGGTTGATGTTTGGAGAGCTCAACGTGGTAGGGAGAAAGTGTACTCATATTATTATTTTCAACGAATTATGTAAAGCACAAACTTGTACTTGAGGGCATCAGAGGGCATCAGAGTGCTGCATGGTAGACACAAATGCAAAACATAATTCTTTCTCCATTACTAGACAATAGACTTATAAACGTAATTAAAATAACTAAGAATACAAATTGAAATTCTTCACCTGACAACAGATCCCTAAAATGTCGTGACTATTTACGTGATTTTACATAACCTCTGTAGGGGAAAAATGTGGCATTGAAATGCGTATGTATTCCATTGGCATACTGCTGCATTATAATATTGACTAGGTACTGCAAACTGCCATGTTTAAACGCTGTCTCTTAGGATGAAGGCTCGCTGCCTAGTATGTAGCTATGCTCGCCTTCACATCTCTTGCTTCTGACGTGTTCACCCTGTGGCATATGTAAGTGTGCTTTAGGCCCCCACTTCTTAGGAAATGCGGCTTTAGCAGACGGAAGTCATCATACTGTAAGCCTTCGCGCCTGCCTCAGACCATGTGTGAACCTCAGAGGAGTATATCTAGCTCCACTAAATGTATCACTTTATTTTGTCCTTCTTGAAAACACGGTCTCACGATGGGAGAATGCAGCTGGTATCAGAGACTTGTATAGTGAGGCTTTGTTCCCTGCTTGTAATATTGTTTCAGTATGATTCCTTGCCCTGCCTGGACCACCCCTTCCAGTGCAACCTATTTATTTGTACATTTATACATGTATAGCAGCATGCAAAGTTAATAGGCATCTAGGAGTTAGTTGGATACAGAGGTTAAGAGCAGGGAGAAAAACAGAGCCGTAGTTAGTTGAAGAGTTGTGTGTTTTAAGTTGAAATGCATGTGTTCCTTTGGGTATAAGAGAATGGTGCACAGAGGGGTTCTCACTTGCGCTGAAGTGTCATGCTGTTGTTGGTGTGTTGTTTTCGTGTTAGTTGCTTTTGACTAATTTATTGTTCACCATTCCACCGGAATATTGAGCAATAATTTTTTCCACAACAAGTTTGGTGCTTGTGATGCCAGATTCCTGCTGCCCTGCCATTTTAAATGTTGTACCCGACCATCAACTGGCTAACCCAGATTTTTCCCAACTGCCAACCTATCATCAGTCCACCCCAATAAACCCCACTCACCCCTGAAATACGAGGCCAGATCTCCAAACGTTTTTCACCTTCCTCAGTCACGTTTGAAGGGTTCCCAAATGTGATGCCCCATACCATTACTGATTCATTCCCGCTCAGTTAGCTTTCTTGAGGAGGCAATAATTTAGTTACTGTACATACCCCCTGGAGTGCTACTGATTTGCTCAATATTGTTCAGAGGTTCCCAAAGATACAAGGGCACCCGTCAACTTCCAAGAGGAGCTTCAGGTCATAATAGGCTGTTATCACCCCATGTATGTTGTTTTGAATCTATTGTTGCGAGCAGTGCTGCCCATAGATATGTTTACGCTGCACTCCAATCGGCCAGATGAAATACCCACCACCGCCGAGGATCTGAAAACATTTACTGACAGACCGGTGCAAACTATTCTTGAAATCCGACCCAGAAAGATTGATTGGTCCAAAATACATCTGTGCAAACAAGCCAAGAGTGACAATCCTGCAGAATATGTCGAAAGTTTAATACAGTATTTTGAGCAATATTCTGGGATTGTTGATGCAGCTACTATTGCACCCCAGGCTGTGGAGGCTCAGTTTGTTAAGGGTCTGAAAACTAAAGTATTACAAGGAATTAAGGTGGTGCTAATAGGATGTGCAGGAAAGGGTTTGGTAGAGGTTTTACTATATGCACAGCACTTCCATGAAAATGTCGAGATACAGAAAGAAGTTACTGAGGCCAAGCTTATGTCGTGGCAGATACAGAGGGGAAGAGAGAGAGGAGCACCCTAATCACATGAACCAGGGCAAATTGCTGAGATGTATTACACGAACACGGTCAGTGATCAGTGTAATTACTGCAAAGATGCTGGACACTGGCAAGCCAAGTGTCCACATCAGCCTCAGTGTGATGGTCAAAGTGGGCAGCCAACCACACCAAGCAGAAGGACTAGGAACCACTGTCCATCGGCACCCCGCCCACGCCATACCAATGGTTAGGATTGACATGGGCTCTCAGAACTTGTTGCACCACTCGTAATAATTGATTCTTCCACCTGTACGGTGAACATGTCATTGCTGGTCAAAAGATTTTATGTTTGGTTGACACAGGAGCATCACGCTCAACAATAAAAGCCTGTGAGTTTCCACAAATAATGCATTCTGGTGGAATTATTAATGGGGGTACGCTAATACACCATCCTGTGTCTACGCTGCTTGTGGTCATGATAGGTCCAATTTCTGACCAAGATGCATTCTTGCTGACACCCTGTTCTGCTCTAGATTAGATTTATTGTTTAAGCTAAGTGCTCTATCCACTGTTGTCCTGATGGTGTATACCTTGACATCTCGGCTCACAGAGAGCATGAGGTACTGGCAGTATTGATACTCCCTGCTCGTGAAAGGGACTGTTGGACAGAGTCTCAACCAAGTTATGGTCAACACATCCAAATGGTTGTATGGTCAATGTGGAGGCAGTCAAAATTACTTTAAATCCTGATAATCATGTGTACCTCAGTATCCTATTTCTCGACAGGCTGAAGAAGGCATTCACCCTGTAATCAAATCCCTTCTTCAACAAGGCATTATTGTACCAACTTGTAGCCCCTGCAGTACTCTGATATTGCCCATAAAGAAGCCAGGTAAAGAGATGTATAATTTCATTGCTGTTAATGAAGCTGTGCTACCAGCTTTTCCCATTGTAACTAACCCAGCAACCATTCAGTCATGCATTCCCTGCACAGCCAAGTATTTGACTGTTGTAGATGTCCATTTAGCATTTTTCTTGATACCTATACACCCAGACAGCCATTATGTGTTTGCCTTTAACTATAAGTCTATGTAGTATTTGTTCACTCATCTTCCAATGGGATACGTAGAGAGCCCTACCCTGTTCTTGCAACTTTTAAAGGGTGAGCTTGACTTATTTCAGTTTAAAGGAGGGTCGACGCTGGTGCAGTACATAGATAATCTGCTCCTAGCCTCCCCTCCCTGGAAGCATGTGAGGAAGATTCTCTCATCCTGTAGACAGTGTTTGCTGAAAAGGGTAACAAGGGATCTAAAGACAAGTTACAGTTGTGTCTGCCCCATCTGCGATACCTGGTCCATGAGATTTCAGCTGGGGAAAAACATTTATCCCAAGTTCGGATTACAACGATGCAGAAAGTCCCCGAGCCCCAGACCAGAAAGCAGATGAGAGGGTTCCTTGGGATGGTCAGTTACTGTAGACAATGGGCCTCATCACAAATTGGGTGGTATTCTGGCTATAATACCGCCCAACTGTAATAGCGTTAGTGCCCACCAGTCTGGCAGTATTACCGCCGGATCATGCGTTGGGTGTTAATGGTAAAATCCCATTCTCCATTGGGGCATTTCTAGCGCTAGTACAGTGTGCTAAAACTGCCAGCGGTAATACCACCGAAAAGAGGGCACTAAAGGGGATTTTAACCTCCAGAAAAAAAGCTGGATGTAAAACAGCCCATTTAGTGCCCAACTTGTGATAGGACCAGAGCTTAAATGCGGCAGTAATACCGTTACCACTTCATTGAAGGGCTACAGCCCAACTCGTGATGAGGTCGAATAGGTCCAGGGATATGCAACCATGGTTAAGACCCTTCAAAACCTCATGCACGATTCAACTCCTGAGGCCCTGCCATGGCCTCAGGAAGAAGATGTCTTTGTCCCAGTTCAGCAAGTACTTGCAATGGCTTTGGCTTCAGGCTTGCTGGATTATAGTAAGCCCATTTTACTGTATTGCGGCAAGCACAACGTGTTTGCTCAACGTGTGTAGATCCAGTTACATGGTGACAAGCACTAGCCGCTATTCCTACCACAGTGTAGCCTTAGATCCAGTAGCCGCGGGACTCCCAGCTTGTCTGTGAGCCATTTCCACTGCTGTGTTGTTGATGGAAAGACTGAATCACTGGTATAAGGTCATCCTGTCATGATTGCAATTCCCCATGCCGTATTGTCATTATTGCTAAAAGAGAAGACACAACATGTGTCTAACTCCCGTCTCACCCGATATGAAAAGTTGCTAACTTCTGCTGCTAATGTAACTTCGAACCAATGTTCAGTCCTGAATCCTGCTTCTTTGCTGTCGACCCCGCAGGACGGGGAACCACATGACTGTTAGGTTGTTGTTGAAGCACTTTTGCCCCCTGTTCTGATTTATCAGATGTGCCCTTGTTCATCCCCAATCTGATCCTCTTTGTGGATTGCTCTTGCATCTTTGTCCCAGAAACTGGGAAATTGGTCTCTGAGTTTTCTGTATGTATCCCCCATGCTGTCTTAGAAGCATATCGATTACACATGGCCAAATCTGCACTGGTCGCCGAACTTGTAACTCTCAACTGTGCTTGTGCCTTTGCTCAGGCTAAATCGGTCACTCTCTATGCCGACTGCAGGTGTGCTCATGGGGTTGTGCATGACTTCGGTGTCCATTGGAAGCAGCGTGGGTATTTTACATCCACAGGCACCCCAATATTGAATGAAAAATATGTGACAGCCTTATTGAATATGGTTACTTCCTGCGTCTGAGGCTATTGTTAAATGTAAATGACATGATCGCTCTCAGTCAGACACAGCCCAAGGATATACACTAGCAGATGGTGCAGCTCATTCAGCAGCCTTAAATGAGCCTCTGTCCCTAATGATGTTATTGTTTGTGTTGCAGTCCCATTGTCATCAATTGCCTCCCTTTCCAGTCTGGCAATCCTCCAAAACTAAGCCCCCGAAAACACTAAGGTTACCTGGACCCATCTGTATTGTAAGTTGGGACTAGATTCCCTGTGTAATGCCCCAGGAGGCCGCCTTCTGGCACCCAAGGTACTCCTCCCTGCCTGGTGCATGAAGCGCACAGCACAGCCCATTCTGGTAAAAATGCTATGATTATCCTACTGAATTGAGATTGGATTGCTCCAGGTTTAGCCTCTATGGCTCAAGGTTGTTGTGAGAACTGTGTTACACGTTTGACACATAATGTTGGGAAAGCAGTGTCCACGAGACTGTCGGAGTGTCCAGTACTGGAAGGTCCCTTCTTGCACATTCAGACAGACTTCACATAGCACACCACAAGCATGAATTTTGTTTAGTGTTCAGTGACAGTGGATGTATTTTCTGGGTGTGTATAGGTATACCTGTAACGCTCACCTTGTCTCTGCAGGAGCATAAATGGCCTGAAAACCCCTGTGTCCTGCAAATACTGGATATACAGGAACTTCCCCTGTCATCAAAGAGAGAAAAAAGGGGGGAAATTGAATTAATCTAATGCGGGTCACTATACTATGGCTCTCCCCTTCCCTTCCTGTTGAGTGCCCATATAATATCTAAATGCCCCGTTCCCCTACTCACTTGTGTCTTTTGGTTAGGGAGCTCTCCGTCCTGCTTTCGTGCAGGGGTGCGTTGTTTATGAGGCACAAGAATACTCCAGACTGAAAAGCGTTCAAAGCCTCAAGGAGGTAAGTGTCTTGATGGCTGGGGGCCTTTGCTGTAGTCAGTTAGGTGTTGAAGCCTCTGTTGGAAAATATTAACTGGAGAGATAGCTTCTCTTGATGAAAGTCTAAAATCTTTCTCTTCCTTTTGCAGGGTCGATGAGGAGAGAATCACACTTGAGGAAACACGGACGTCGTCGAAGAAAAAACATGAAGTCTTCTCTTGAGGAGAGCATGCGTGTGTAATTGGAAAGGCGCACAGTGATACATGCCTTCGTGACCAAGCTGAAGATTCTTTCTCTGTGAGGGCAAGCTTTTGGAATGCTCGGAAATGTTCGTAGGAGCTTCGGGTAAGTAAGCACGTAGTTTATTTTCACTAGCGACTAATTTTTAAAATGTTTTTCTTTAAATGTAATACCTTGTATTGCAGGTTGAACTGAGGTTGAAAGATCCACAGAGAAGCTGTGGCTGAAGAAGAAGGTAGCTGACTGCACCACGGAACTCGGAGGAAGATTCCACCTTCTGGAGGACTGCTGCTGCTGCAGAAATTCTTGTCAGGTACGTTGAATCTTTGGTCTGTGGATTTTCTGTTAACTCGATAAGTTCATAACATGGCTTTTCTATTGTCTTTACAGGTCTGTGAGCAGAGTGCCGGTGAGAGTTATATCACTGTCAGCAGAACTGATGCGAATCGCGTGTTACTGTGGGGGCGGGGCTTATATAGTCCTCCACGCCCAACTACTAGTTCCCTATTGTTACTGTGAATGTGATACTGAGGATTGTGAAGAATGCCTGGTACGCCATGCTAGTAACCATCTAACCCCCACAGATCTGCACAAAGAACCCTTGCTAGTCTGCATACCTGGACCCAAACCTTCAACCCTGGAGGTGATCATTACAATACCCATGTAGAAAGGCAGACGCAGTCACAGTGTCAAAAATGTTATTAGCAGAATTCATACCCCAATTTGGATTGCCTATCAGTATAGACAGCGACCGAGGCACCTATTTTACTGGTCAGGTTATTAAAAAGGTGTGCACAGCTCTAAGGCTCAACAGTTCCATTGTACTTATCACCCCCTGTCCAGCGTGCATGTAGAATGCTGCAATGGGGCTCTGAAGCTAAGACTGTCTAAAGAGTGTAAAGAGACTGCTTAAAATGGCCCCAAACTTTGCCCCTGGCTGTTTGCCATGCACAATAATACCCAGCATAAGCACAAACTGTCTGCACACAAAATCGACCCAGGTTATCCTATGAGAAAGGGAATTGCATCCTCAGCAGTCCACCACATCCAAAGTTTGCCTTTAGAGGAAGATATGTTACTTCAATACTGTTGCATGTTGATAAAATGGTCTGATCTCTCTGTGCTCTGGTCTGTGAAGCCCTGCCTGAACCAGCTTCTTATCCCTGTCATCCTTTACAGCAAGGAGACTGAATCTTGGTGAAGCTCCATCAGCAGAAATCTGCGCTCCAGTTCAGGTGGCCCGTTCCATGTCCTCCTGATGAAGCACACCCCAGTTAAATGTGCTGGGATCCCTGCCTGGTTTCATGCAGCATATTGCTGCAAGATCGCCACCACATTTGACAATATCACCTCCACTGCAAGCAATCTTCCATGGCTTGGCTCCAGTTCCACCGCAACCACTGACACCTCCACCATTGATGCAGCTGATCGTTTGCCAATGTCAGACCTTTCCAATGCTGCTGGAATTAAATCACTATTACCAATGGATGAGGGTGCGGCTCTCGATCATCCAGTATGCTCACATGCTGAATCAGTACGCACAGCTTCTGAATCTCTTCCACATGGTGAGGTCCATGCGGAAGCTATTACTAAGGCTCCTTTGTTAGTCGGTAGAAGCCCTGGAGGGAACGGCCCCAATTCAGGCCACACATTTGGTGTACCATCTTCAGTGTCGGTCCCCTCTGGATTTCATGATGCAGCCCCAAAAAGATACGCTTTGTGATCTCATGGAAGAGTTCCTGACAATAGATAGATCTCAACAAAGTGGCAGCTGGCTAGGTCACTAGTCTCCTGGATTTGTACCTGCAATGGTGATCACTCCTCCAGAGGTGACCATGTACTGGCAAAGAGTGGAGGCCTTCACGGTTCACTCACCCATACCTGTAAGTTATGGGCTGTGCATTTATCACCCATTGGTCATTCTTTTTGTTTGAATTACCCTTTCATGCAAGTGACTCTGGTATTGCAGCTATCTCTGTTTGGAGCTTTTAGCTGGAACTTCCAGTTACAATCTGTGGTCTAAGGAATTCTTTGCTCAGTACCTGATTTCTGTTTGAACTTTTGAAGTTCTGAATGCTCACAAGGCCTAGTAGGTTTGTCTTTATCTTCCAGTATATTAATTGTTTTCTATCTCATGTTCCCTCCCTGTTGCCCAGTGGGCGCTTTGAAACACAATGTGCTTGTATAAACGCCTAACAAATGCACAAAAAATAAAAGAAATTAATAAACAGTGACATTTACTTTGCTGCGACTTCACTGAGCCTATGAAACTTTGAATTGAAAGTTTTGGCCCAGACAGTTTGTATCACTTGTGTCTCGTGCATGACCAGCCCTGATGGATTGAATTGAACTTTGTCTTCAAGTCACAGAATTATGTGCTGGTGCCACAACCTAATTCTTGAATCTGGATATTTGAGGATTAACCCTAGTGTATGCTTTGTCTGGCTATAACTCTGCTATCATCATTATTGTCAGGATACTGATAGATTATCATTTCACTGTGGCTGCTGCTTTCCATACCTGTCGTGAAAACGATGGTCCCTCAGCGCATCCCTGGATTCACAGTGAAAACACTTATCTGCACTCTCCTGGCAATATGCCTGTATTTTTAAACTTACTGACTGCTGGGTCTGTGCTCATCTGCCTCATGACGTAGCATCCAAGTTCCTATTGCACCCATACCCTTTCCCTGGGGCGATGTCTGTTTGGATCTTAAGCTGGGCACCCAATCCCAAGGCCCAGGACCATGTAGAGGTGCTCATTTTAAACCTGGGTTTCACTGGCCCTCTGAACTTCCCTGATCCAGACCAAGTTTGCATCGAGCGAGCGGCACTCCAAATTTCCTCTCTGACAACTGGCCTTGAATACTACACCAACTCAGGTCCACTGTTATGGGGAACAAGCAAATGTCATCTCACATTTGCCTTTGACTCTAATCTTTCATTTTCTCAAACCCAGTATACCAAATATTCTGGAACATATTTCATTTGAGGGGACAAGGCTTATCTCTGGCTGCCCATCAATTGGGGGGAAGTTGTTACATGGGGTATGTCCTGCCCACAGTGGGTCATACTTTCATCTTTCCGACTCAGTTATGCCCCAGGAGCAGCACTGCCTGGAAGATTCTGTTGCTGGGGTAGGATATCTTGTACCAGCCCCAGCAATTAAGATAAATAAAGACTGTCTAACCCAACTGTCTCTCTGTTAGTAGAGGATATTTCAAATGCAACAGCGTCTTCTTTGACTCCATTATCTCGAGAACAGGTAGCCATCTAAACCATGGTGATTCAGAACGGTATGGCTTTAGCCTTGTCCTAGCCTCACAAGGAGGCCTCTGCACAATTGTGAAAATGGAAGGCTGTACTTTCATACCCTGTTATGCAAGTAATATCACTGAGATTGTTAACACATTTTCTATACAGTAAACCTCCTTCGCACCAATCCAGATGTTTCCTGGAAATTTGAGAACTGGAATGAGGGCTTATTGGTACCTGTGGGTGTTTCTATTGATCAGATCTTACTGATAGCACTTGTCATAATTCTGGGTCTGTCCTGTTTGAGCATGGCTTGAAGTGTTGCTACTATTAAACATGTACCACCTGTACTAAAGTTTCTCAAACTGCCCAAGTACTTTCCTCCTTGCTACTGAAGAACTAAAGATGATTGTGATGAGACTGGAGAGAAGGTCTCATAGGAGGAAACTGTGGGGAAAAGTTTTGAATTGAAAATTGTATGTCATCCCCTAGCACACTGCATTATATTATTGTCTAGGTACTTCAAACTACCCTGTTTAAACACTGTCTCATGCTCGTGTGAGGTGATGATTTAGGCTTTACTGCACTTGTCGTTGCAATGAAGGCTCTCCACCTACTGTGCAGCTATACTCACCTTTACATCTCTCGCTTCTGACGTGTTTCCCTTTTGGCACATGTAAGTGTGTTTTAGGCTCCCGCTTTCTTAGGAAAAGCAGCTTTAGCAGATGGAAGTCATCATACTGCAAGTTTGCTCACCTGTCTCAGACTGTGTGTGAACCTCTGAGGAGTGTATCAAGCTCCACTAAATGTTTCACTTCATGCTGTGCTCCTTGATAACACTGTCTCAAGATGTGAGGATGTAGCATAGTTGGGCTTTATTCCATGCTTGTATCATTGTTTCAGAATTATTCCTTACCCTGTCTGGGCCACACCTTCCAGTGAAATGCATGTGTTCCATTGGGTATAAGAGAATGGTGCATGGAGGGAGGGGGGTTCTCACTTGTGCCAAATTCTTTTAATGTCTTGGGATTGTTGTTGTTCTGTTGCTTGCTTTTTACTAATAAATTGTTCACTAATCAACCAGAATAGTCAGAGGTCATTCTTTACACAACACCTCTAAATACAGTCTTCTAAAAAGCAGTTTTCCATAGGCAGGCCTGTACACATTTCTGAAGTTCAAATAGTCCTCTTTCAGGGGTAGATCTTTTGGTAAGGTATTCCACAGTTTTACTGCCCCACCCGAGATTGATGGTTCATCATTAATGAGTATTTAAAACTAAGTAGGTCAATATAGAGCGACTCTCGGCTACATAGTCTTCTCGAACCTCATGACATTCTCAGTTTCCTAGAAAAAACTCAGGAAATAGAAAATGTTAGGATTTCTAAACAATAAAAATTATCTTAAAATGAATCCTCTTTTTGATGGTTAACCAATGTAAATTCTTTAAAATTGCTGAAATACAGTTGAGCTTCCTCGCCCCACAAACGAATCGTGCAGCCGCATTAAAAAACAGATTTATGTGGTGCAAAGGACGATTTAGGTAAACCCATTTGTTTCCGAAATATTTTCCTGAGTGGACCAATGCTTGGATGAACGAGTGGAAATGAGCAATCAGAACATAAGGTTTTACTGCTCTCAAGGAAAGTAGAGGCAAATTATCCGCTTAAACAGTTTATCTGTGGAATCAGAGTTGTGAGTCTAACCTAAAGCCTACATATTTTTCTGTAGTGGCAAATTGTCTAGGGGCTGCAAAAATATTTGCTTCATGAAAAATTTTGGGCAACAATGGATCAGGCTTCACACGGGAAAGCAATATAAATTAGGTGTAGCTGTGTTTAATTTCAGAAAATGAGAGGCCATCCATCTCTTTATGCCCAAAAGACAATCACCCAGACGTTGTACATCTCGGTAGAAAATATCTTTTAATACAGTTGAGTGTCGTTAGCGTATTGATGTAGTGATGCATGGGCCCCATCACCAGTTGGGGGGTATCCCCAGCGGTATTACTGCTGGCGCTATTAGCATTACCGCCAAACCCCCGGCACTATTATCGCTGGATCGCGGGTTTGGCGGAACGGTAAGTCCCCATTCCCCATTGGGCCCATTCAGAAATTGCCATTCCCCATTGGGCCAAATGGGGAATTTTTAGTGCTACTACCGCCGGCGGTATTAGCGTGCTGTAATTTCATGGAAAATCTGCAAAATCGTATCAGATTTTCCCCCAGCTCAGAGCTGGGGGTAAATCTTGCCAAACCTGTGATTTGGCGGATCCTTAAATGTGGCAGTAATAGCATTACCGCCGCATTTAAGGGTTACTGCCAAACTCGTGATGAGGCATCATGTTTTGATATGAAATAACTCAGTGGTTCTATATTTAGATTAAAAAGGACAGGCAATTACATCGAGCCCTGAGGAACTCCATCAGGCACCATACAAGGATCTGATTGAACTCAGGATGTTGCTCACATGTACATGATGTGCACACATGCCAGCATTATATCTTTGTCACAGAAAGCCATGTCAATAGATATATATTCATGCACTATCTGGCTAGGTTTTCTAGGACCCTTCTCCTCAGAGGGACTGTTTTAGGGCACTACTCAGCATACTGGCGATCCCTCAGTCGAAGCTTAGAGTGAAGCCTCTTGAAGACACTGGGCCTCATTCCGAGTATGGCGGTAAGGGATAGCGGCCACCGCTAACGAGAGCGGTGGCGGTAATCCCTTACCGCCATACTCCGAGTTCCCTTTGCGCCATGGAGGTTTTAACACCTGCTTTTAGCAGGTGTTAAAAACCATGGCGCTAAGGGACCTTGATGTTAATTACGCCACCGTAATTTACGGTGGCGTAATGAACGCCTTCCCCACTCCCATTATGCCCTATGGGGCAAAAATGGGAATGGGGAAGGGTAAATGGGGATTGGGGAATTACCGCCCCGCCAACCTTGGAATGGGGCGGTAATTCCGCCATCCACCAAGGCGCTGCCGGTCCGGGTACGGCGTCAACCAAGGCGTTAATAGCGCCATTGGTTAGCGCCGTACTCGGAATGAGGCCCACTGCTTTTTTGGAGGATATTGAAAAAAAAATTGTAGGTTATTTTGCGCATGATTAAGTTTAGGTTATCAGCAGTACAGCACACTGGGATGCCTTTGCAGTGGTGATTTAAAGCTGTTGTTTCACCAAGACGCAGGGCATGCATAATATGTACACACACAGTGTTAAGGGTCATGGAGTCAGTGACAGATCTGACCACAGATCCAAAAGCCAAATTGGCTGATACTGGAATGCAACATGTGGCAGCACAAGACACTACGCAGAACGTACTTTGAGTATGGGTATTGGAGATCTAAGCAACACGAATTTGAGAACATATCAGGTACCCTCTTGGCATGGTTCTTCAAGCAAAATGTTGACAAGCACATAATCATCACAGTTTGTGGGTGGAATGGAATATTGGAGCATACTTGGCAAGGAATTAACAGGGTCTTCCAAGATTATCATACCCATTTGTAGTCACAACCCGCAAGTCTAGAGGATATGCAGATGCTTGAAGCACTGGGCTATGCATCTTTTAGTAAGCTGTCCAAGGAAGATATGGAGGCTCCGGAAGCACCAATAACTGAACAGGAGATTAAAATAGCGATCCGGTCGCTAGGCAGACGTAAGACTCCTGGAATTGTCTGAGACCCAGTTGAGTTTTACGAATACATATAGCTATTTATTAGCCCCATAACTGGTGGTGGTCAGTCAGGAGGCACACGCAACAGCTGTCCCGCATGTATCAATGAAGGTTACAGTGAACAAGGTGCTGCTGGAATCAGGGAAGTACCCCATTGAGTGCTCATTTTATAGGCCAATGTCACTGCTTGATGTGGACTCCACAATATTGAGTAAATGTCAGAGCCCAACAGGGGCCTAGCGTGGCAGCCACCAGTGTGGGAACCTATTCATCCAGCAGATGCCATTTCTGTCCCACTTGTAGAAATCTCAGATGGGGACGAATGGCATCTGCTGGACTAAGGCTGCATCAGGAACAAGAAACAGCTCCAGACTACATTTCCCAGTGCCCCCTGGGAGCAGCACGTCCAGGAACGAGCACACGGGGCCTGCAGCACACATGGACAACACCCCAGCAACTGCGCATGCGCGAAACGGTATCGCGCATGCGCAGAGACCGAAGGCTTTGTTCGCGCGCGACCTTTTCACGGATGGACGCGCTTTCCAGAGCTCGGAGAGGCAAACTCCTGCGCGGGGCCATCCCTTGCCCAGATCCATTCACCGCAGCCCCACGGCTCAAAAGCTAAGTACTTTTAACGTCCCTGCATGGAACGTAGACTAGATTTCTCAATCCCCGAACTACTAACTGCATGACGGCATGGGGGAGAGAGTCTCGGTAGGCACCCGTGGTTAAAGCAAAGCCATAGGGCATATTTGGATAACAGGCGCACTAACCGCATGAACAGTTGTGTGCGAGTTAATCTTTGGTGAATGCACGTATCAGAGAACAGCGTTCTGAACAGTGGTGCGCGAGTGATCTTTGGTGAAATGCACGAATTAGAGAACAGAGTTCTAATACCTTTTCATTTGACAGACGCAGCTCACGGTTTCCAGGCACCGCTGGGGGCACAGACAACCCGGACCACGGACAAGTACCGAAGCTAAGTTTATTTTTACAGTTCTATTGGCACAAGATCTGTAACGTGTTATTGACAGTCTGGTGCTGGGGCCAGTACAAAACCAAAAACAATTGTGTACTAATGCTAGCTACGTAGTGTGGGTGGGTTCTAACCTGCATCTATGCCTAATGTGTAGAGAATTTTGAGTTATGTTTGAGGTACTGTAGAACACTATTTGGTCCGACACTGAAGCAAGTGTAAATCAAAACGGTGATGTCGCTGAAGCTAGCTATGAAGGGTGCTAGCTTTTGAATCAGTGTCAAGAAGCTAAGCATCCACCTAAAAACTTAGTGCAGTAACTAAGTGTGTGTGAGTGTGGAGTGCATGTATGAAAGGACTCCTCAAAAGGTGTTCACATAACAACCAAGCACCTTCAAGAGACCAGGAGCATGTTTACCTTGCAAGCCCCCTACCCATCCATAACCTCTACCTTAACCTCTCCCCGGTGATCCTACAACCCCCGTACCCATCCAATCCGAGGACCCTAACCATCTTTCCCTGTGGTGGTTGCGGTGTCCTGTGTACATTAAGTCCCAGGCCCCAAAACTGCTAAGGGAAGGAAGGAGTTTGTGCTGCTTCTGCGCTGGATCCAGGAACTACGACTGAAGCGCGAACCCGAGTATTGTAAGCGCCCAGGCAGCACAAACTCTGCCACCACTATGGAGGAAATAGCCCAAGCTTTGCACGAATTTAAGGCTGAATTAGCCACCACTCACCAGGACTATGTAAACCTAGCCACCCGGGTGCAGGGTTTAACCGCCCAGGGGGTCCCTCTGCCAGATGGAGCCCCAGCTCCCGTAAAGGTACATGTCACCACAGAAGCACCAGTACCTTTGGCTCCCCCAGAGCGTTATGGGGGGACCCACAGAGATATACAACCTTCATCACACAATGTCAGTTACACTTTTTAACCAAGGCTGCAGTGTTCCGTTCTGATCAGTCCAGGACAGCTTTTTGATTTCATATCTCACCGGTGATGCAGCGGCCTGGGCCACACCTTTGGTCCAGAAGGACGATGTGATTTTATACATTTGGAGGGGTTTTCAGGAGGAATTTAGTAAGATCTTCAACTGAAATGCGGCTTCTTTAATCAGAGACAAGGAGTTGTTCATGCTACGACAAGGTAGCAAAGAACTGATCACCTATGTAACAACTTTCCATCGATTAGTGGTGGAAGCTGAGTGGGCGCATGAAAAAAGGTTAGCCCTTTTTTATCAAGGTTTAAGAGACGACCTAAAGGACCTTATAGCACAGGTCGACCCCCAGCCAGATACTTGTACTGCAATGATAGACTTAGCACTTTCTTCTGGATCACAGACAGGGAGAGAGTCGTCAAGAGAAGAAAAGATGGGGAGAGCAAACAAGGTATCCCACCCCGGCTAGAATATCAGAAGCCCCCAACAGTGGGAAAAAGTGATAAGACATCGGAACCCAAACCCATGCAGATATGTACCATTAGTGGGCCCATTACTAAGGAAGAAAGGGAAAAGCGGAGACGGGAGAAACTTTGCATGTACTGCGGTAAGTCAGGGCATTTCGTTAAAGAATGTGGAGCTAAACCAAAGGGAAGTACACCGCAGGGAAACGCCAGCGCTCGCCAGTAAACGGGGTGGATCTGTCGAGCCCAAGTCCTGTTGACGCCCCTTTTCACGTCTTAGCTAACCTAACCCATACTCGCAACCCCCATATTACCGTGACCGGAGTCCTGAAGACTCGCCAAAAGAACCAGGTGATTACCTTAATGTTGGACTCGGGAGCCACAGGAAATTTTGTAGATGCAACATACGTGCAAACCTTAGATATACCTTTACGTCAGAAAGAGAATCAGGAACCGATCTGCGCACGAGACGGTTCGCCATTGAAGTCTGGACCTGTGACCCAGTGTACCAAAGAAGTAGTATTGGACATACAAGGTCATTGTGAAATCCTTACTTTCGATGTAATTGCAGCCCCCCAGTTTGGATTTATCTTAGGTTTGCCATGGTTGGCTCAACATAATCCAGCTATAGATTGGACATGTGGAACGGTCGCATTTGTCTCTGAACGCTGTGCTCCGCGTTGTGTTGGAGATGGAGGGAGACCAGTGCGGGTGTTGGGTGCTACACGATAATCAGACCAAGAAGAGTTGGCGGGGCTTCCCTCGGCATATGCAGAGTTCAGCGACGTCTTTAGCAAGACAGCAGCGGTGACACTACCTCCACACCGCTCCTTTGATTGTAGAATCGACCTAGAACCTGGAGCGACGCTTCCGTGTAGCCGAATCTACGCTCTAACTGAAGCGGAGAACAAGCATCTGGAAGAATACATTCACCAATCTACAGAGTGGTGTCATAAGGCACTCCACCTCCCCCGTCTCGTCACCACTATTTTTCGTGCCCAAGAAAGGGGGAGAACTTAGAACTTGTATAGACTATCACGCAGAGAACAGGATTGCAATAAAGAACCGCTACCCTCTGTCCCTCATCCCAGACTTACTGGATCAAGTACGAGGAGCGGCTATCTACGCCAAGCTGGATCTTAGAGGGGCATATCATCTGGTGCGGGTGCGTGAAGGGGACGAATGGAAGACCGCGTTTAGAACGAAATTTGGATTGTATGAGTACCAGGTCATGCAATTCGGTCTCTGTAATGCATCCGCTGCCTTCCAGCACTTTCTGGCTGAAGTCCCTCGTGGTCTGCTCGACCGCTATGTGGTGGTATATATAGATGACATCCTGATTTATTCATCTAACGAGGAGGAACACATGCAACACGTTAAAACAGTCCTACAACGCCTAAGGGAGCACAACTTGTATGCTAAGCTAGAGAAATTTAGTTTTCACAGTACTACGGTAGAGTTTTTAGGATTCATCCTATCTCCAGAAGGGGTGAAAATGGATAGCAGGAAAGTACAAGTCATCTTGGATTGGCCAGCCCCTAAAAGTGTTAAGGAAGTCCAAGTAGTGTTGGGGTTCGCAAATTTTTATCGGCGCTTTATTCAGGACTTTGCGAAAAAGGTGTTAAATATTACCAAACTGCTGAAAAAAGGGACACTGTTTGTTTGGGGAACAGAAGCCAACCATAGTTTTAACCAGTTAAAGGAAGCATTCACATCTGCGCCCATTTTACTGCATCCTGACCCCACGCAACCTTTCATTGTGGAAACAGACGCTTCCAGTTATGCTCTGGGAGCTATCTTATCCCAACGGGATCAAAAGGGTCATTTGCATCTGGTGGCCTACTACTCTAGGAAATTAAACCCAGCAGAACAAAACTACACCATAGCAGACCGGGAACTACTAGCCATTCGAGCCGCATTTGCAGAATGGAGGCATTATCTCCTTGGTGCACGACACACCATCACGGTACTAACGGATCACCGCAACCTCCAATTTCTCAAGTCTACACGTGCCCTAACCCCACGCCAGCTATGATGGGCGATGTACTTTGCGGATTATGATTTCGTAGTAACCTACCGATCAGGACAAGAAAACAAAAAGGCTGATATACTGTCCAGATACCCTGAGGTTCCCACGAAGATGGGTCCAGAAGAACAAGCAAAACCTATAATACCTCCTGAAAAAGTTGTCGCAAGTGTTACAAACAAATTGTTCAAGCAGGTCAGAGAAGCAATGTCGGCACAGGAATTACTGCAGTGGGAGGACCCAAAAAAAGAACAGTATCTACGGGATGGGATACCCTATCATGGAAACTCTGTGTATTTGCCCTCTGCTGCTCTTCGAGCGCAAGCTTTAAAGTGGTGTCATGATTCCCCTTTGGCCAGACATCCTGGGGTAAATAAAACCCCAGCGGTTCTACAACGACATTATTGATGGCCATTATTGATCTTCTAAAAGAAACCCAGAAATATGTACAACAATGTGAAGTCTGCGCTCGAAGTAAGACTGATCATCGAAAACCAATGGGACTTCTGCAACCTTTGTCCATGCCTACACAACCTTGACATACCATCTCGATGGATTTTATAGTAGAGTTGCCCCACGACCAAGGTTACACAGTCATATTGGTGGTGGTAGACTCTTTTTCCAAACTGGCTCACTTTGTTCCTTGTAAAAGACTTCCAACTGCAAGTGAACTAGTAGACTTATTCCTACAGAACATAGTTCGCTTACATGGAATACCCCAACACATTGTGTTTGATAGGGGGGCGCAATTCACTTCACAGCTCTGGAGGCAGTTTTGTCAAAAGGTGGGAGTTACGCTACAAATGTCTAATAGTTACCACCCCGAGACTGATGGGCAGACAGAGCGCTTGAACCAGACTCTGGAACAGTATCTTAGGTTTACACACACAGTACGGAAGGCGTCTGGGTGGAGGTCCTTTGGATGGCCGAAATAGCGTACACCAACTCACGCCATACCTCAACAGGGCTCTCCCCCTTCCACACCACCTACGGATATAACCCACACGTCCAGCCCACCATCCCTCAAGATGTTTCAGGTGCTTTGCCATCAGTCCAAGCACGGTTGGATTTACTAACACAGACCTGGGAAAAGGTGCATCAACACCTGCTCACAGCAAAAGAAGCAAGTAAAAGGTATGCTGATACTAAGAGGCGAGCATGTCCCATCTATAAGATTGGGGATAAGGTATGGCTCTCAACCCAACACTTGAAATTACCTGGGTCGCGGAAGCTTAAGCCCCGTTTCATTGTCCCTTTTCGCATTACACAAGTGATAAACCCCGTGGCCATGAAGTTACAGTTGCCCGCTCATATGAGAGTGCACCCGGTGTTCCATGTTGCGCCCTTCTGAAACCCACAGCGCTCCATACCCGATTGGTAAAACCTCCCCCGATCCTAGGAGAAGGGTACCCAGAGTATGAGGTGAAAGCTATTCTCAATTCCTGTAGAAGAAGGGGCCAACTGTACTACTTCATTGATTGGGTTGGATATGGGCCCGAAGAAAGGTCATGGGAACCAGCTTCAAACATACATGCTCCTCATCTCTTGCGGTTGTACCACCGTAAGTACCCAAATAAACCAGGGCCTTCTGCGGGGAGGGGATGTACTGTCAGAGCCCAACAGGGGCCTAGCGTGGCAGCCACCAGTGTGGGAACTTATTCATCCAGCAGATGCCATTTCTGTCCCACTTGTAGAAATCTCAGATGGGGACGAATGGCATCTGCTGGACTAAGGCTGCATCAGGAGCTAGAAACAGCTCCAGACTACATTTCCCAGCGCCCCTCCCCCCCCGGGAGCTGCACGTCCAGGAACGAGCACACGAGGCCTGCAGCCCACACGGACAACGCCCCAGCAACCGCGCATGCGCAAAACGGATCGCGCATGCGCAGAGACCGAAGGTTTTGTTCACGCTCGACCTTTTCACAGACGGAAGCGCTTTCCAGAGCTCTGAGAGGCAAACTCCTGTGCGGGGCCATCCCTTGCCCAGATCCATTCACCGTGGCACCGCGGCTCAAAAGCTAAGTACTTTTAACGTCCCTGCACGGAACGTAGACTAGATTTCTCAATCACCGAACTACTAACTGCATGACGGCACGGGGGAGTGAGCCTCGGGAGGCACCCGTGGTTAAAGCAAAGCCATAGGGCATATTTGGACAACAGGCGCACTAACCGCATGAACAGTTGTGTGCGAGTTAATCTTTGGTGAACGCACGTATCAGAGAACAGCGTTCTGAACAGTGGTTCGCGAGTGATCTTTGGTGAAACGCACGTATTAGAGAACAGCATTCTAATACCTTTTCATTTGACAGACGCTGCTCACGGTTTCCAGGCACCGCTGGGGGCATAGACAACCCAGACCACGCACAAGTACCGAAGCTAAGTTTATTTTTACAGTTCTATTGGCACAAGATCTGTAACGTGTTATTGACAGTCTGGTGCTGGGGCCAGTACAAAACCAAAAACAATTGTGTACTAATGCTAGCTACGTGGTGTTGGTGGGTTCTAACCTGCATCTATGCCTAATGTGTAGAGAATTCTGAGTTATGTTTGAGGTACTGTAGAACACTATTTGGTCAGACACTGAAGCAAGTGTAAATCAAAACGGTGATGTCGCTCAAGCTAACTATGAAGGGTGCTAGCTTTTGAATCAGTGTTAAGAAGCTAAGCATCCACCTAAAAACTTAGTGCAGTAACTAAGTGTGTGAGTGTGGAGTGCATGTATGAAAGGACTCCTCAAAAGGTGTTCACATAACAACCAAGCACCTTCAAGAGACCAGGAGCATGTTTACCCTGCAAGCCCCCTACCCATCCATAACCTCTACCTTACCCTCTACCCGGTGATCCTACAACCCCCGTACCCATCCAATCCGAGGACCCTAACCCTCTTTCCCTGTGGTGGTTGCGGTGTCCTGTGTGCATTAAGTCCCAGGCCCCAAAACTGCTAAGGCGAGGAAGGAGTTTGTGCTGCTTCTGCACTGGATCCAGGAACTACGACAGTAAAATACTGGCTCAGAGGTTGCTGCCCTATATGCCTGGACTAATTAGGCACAGCCAAACAGAGTCCATTCCTGGACGCAGAACTATAAGTGACCTACTCAGGGTAGCGCATGTGATACAGGTAGTAGATGAGGAATTGGATATTGCACTCTAGCCACTCTGAATGCAGAGGAAGCTTTGGCTTCTGTGAATTGGACCTTTTCATTTCACCACAGGGACGCCATGAATGTAGGACCTAACTTTCTTAAGTTAGTGAGCTGCTTTCTACTGCCCCAGGGCTAGAATTAGGGCAGGACATGTCCTCTATGAAAGCTGCCAGGTGGAGAGAGTGGTGAGACAGGGGTGTCCCATCTCTCCTCTGCTCTTTAACATGTTTAGTGAAACTTGTGAATACACTGAGGGGTGAGCTGCTTAAGTTGGGAATCACAATGATGGGCAAGGAGCATAAAGTTGTGTTTTATGCCACCATGTTGCTATTGTTCCTGCGAAACCCATCCAGCAGTATCCCACTCATGCTGGAACTACTCCAGAAAAATGGCATATGTTCTGCCTTGGAAATAATCTGGGGGAAATCATGTTTGTTTCCCTTGGCTGCTCTAGACCACACAGAGTCACTACCTTGTGTTCCATTGACATTAAGCACACACTACTTCTACAAACTATCTGGGGAATCTGGTTATATGAGTCATTGGAAGATCAACTACGGTTTTACATGGCACAAGGTATATAGAGTTTAATGTGAGAAATAGACCTTTGGATTAAACTACCCTGCCCATGTTTGGCCACATCGGCTCTCAGTAAGATGATCATATTCCCGAGACCTTTGTATGTTTTCGCATGTACTTCAGTTTACATATAATATGACATGATAAGTCATTTATAATGCGCCTGTACACAAGTGTTTCTGGGCGCGACAAGACAAGGAAGGGGAGACAAAGGGAGGACAAAACAAGCAATCTTACTAGGCCTTGTGTCATTCAGATTGTGCAAGTGCGAGTGGGAAGGGAGAGAAGTGCCAGGGGGAGGGAGGAAGGGAGGAAGTGTAAAAGGCACATACCGACTGCTACCTTTGAAGAGAACGACAAGCTGCTAGCCAGGTTACTGTGGGGACAAGGTAGAAGCAGGATACATCTGAAGACCGAATGCTGTTCATTTGAGGCTGGTGAATTAGGGAACCTATTACCTGCCATCATAGTTGCAGTACATTTCTTGTTGATTTTATAAGGAACCAGGTACTGATGAACGCATGCTGGGCACACATATTAGAGGATGCTCAGCCCCCTGAGTTAGATGCACCCTTTTTTCCCCATGCGATCCAGCATATTCAGAGTCTTGGGACTCCAGACAACGCATGCTGGATGTGGTTACGCTTCCTATATCTTCATCTCTTCACAACTGAGGTCCTCTTCTTTCCACCATCCTCTCCTTCTCTACTCCTCCCTCCCGCACCTTTTCTTCTGTCCTTCCTTTCTCCCCTTCTATTCATCTGCATGTAATCTCAGTGTTACCTTTGACTCTTCACTCTCTTTCTCCTCTAAAAGTTCTTTAACTGCCCGTGTCTTCCTTTTCCATCTTTACAAGTGTCAGGAATTACCATCTGGCAAGGGTGTAGCAGCCCTGGATGCTTTTTATTTTTTATTAATTAATTAAAGGAAGCAGGTAATTCCATCTCGCAAAGTGTAATCTGCCAATCACATTCCCTATTCCTAAAACACATGCCAAAAGAAAAGTGTACACCAGTGCCCTGCTGCATCAGTAGCCTGGTCTGCAGTGCCTACTCTTCAGTGGTACAGAGCAGGCTCAGGGGTCACAGGTACCCATCTGACAGCCGCAATGACAACCAAGTCCCTGCAGAATAGATCTCTAATTTAAGACAAACCCTTATAATTACGGGCTACTGTCCTGGAGGCAGAGAAATCTTTCAATATAAGACATACCTGAGTTATGGTATGGTGGGTGGTATTCTCATACTTAGTACAGCCTCAGCAGATTTACATCACACAGGTGCCAGCCTTGTGAACCCAGCCCAGCTGTGAAGGCACTTCATGTATTCTACCCAGAGAGGGCTGTCTCTTCTACTATTAGAAAGACTTTAGCCCTGTGGAGTGCCTCTCTGTGATTCCTTTGCAAGGGCTAATAACCCCTCCCCAGAGAGATAGCCACTCAACAGGGATTAAAGGAGCAGAACCATCCACACAGGAGTAGCCTCACACCAGGGTGATGCATATCTAAAGGTCTTTGATTCTATTGAGAAGGGAAGGGGAAGTTTGGTGTAGACAAAGGGAGCTTTTGACAACTGGAGGAAGGTTCCACTATTTTGTTTCTCTCTGCCACTATCTTTCCTTCCTGTTCTCCCCCTCACTTCCTAAGGCACAAAACACTTTGGCTGTGATGTCAGAAGGCAAAGTCCACTGGTACCAAAGCCAGCTTTTTGGTCCAATGACCTGGGGGCTTTTGACTTTAAAGGAAGGGGTCTCCAACTACATCTCAGATACCCTTTCGAATAAATACCTAAGAAGACTTTGATTTGGAACTCTGTTGAGAGAGTTGTCTTTCCAGAGCCTGTCACTAGTGACCCGAGGACTCACTATGCAATTCAAAGGCAAGTTCTGTTCACTACCCATTTGCAGGGCACATTGGGGGCGAATCTGCTGCTGGCACAAACTCTGCCAGTCACACCAGGACCCCAACTTGGTGAAGTACCCCTGAATGTGTGAACCAGCCTCCCTTTAACTTGTCCATGAAATTCCACAAGGGGTCTCCCAACATCCAGAGAGCCAAGACAGCCAAGAGCCCTGTGTTCCTTGCAATTAACAGGTCAAACTGTCATTGAACTAGGTGTACTGCATCCCAAACGAGCAGGACCTGCTGCAACTGCCTTTCCCGTTCACCAAGCTCTTCAAATTCAAACAGCAAATTCGAACCTGTTGACCAGCTCACCACGATAGCTGAATGCGTTGTTCCCTCGGCTCGAACTACATGCTTTTTGTTGCATCTGCTGCCACCGAACCATCATTCCCGCTGCCATATTCTTTACTGCCAATCGTAATCGCCAGTCAAACTGATCCTGGAGGTTGCTCGAGCTCCGATCATCAGATTCCACATCGTACCACTCGAACCAAGCCTGTGCATCTAGTCACCAGCCTCTTTGCCATCTATTTGACCATCAAACCAACCCTGGTGGCCCTCTCGATTTGCATCTCCTCGATTGCTTCATTGAACCGATCCCACAGACCAGAGCATCCAGTCACCAGCCTCTTAGAACTGGCCATCAAACTGACTCTGGTGGTTTCTCCCAGCATCAATCTCAAAGTACAACAAGCCCTGTTCGACTCGTGCTCCACACTGATTCCTGAAAAGGACACACATGACCAGCACAACTGAACAGCGTTGAACCGCACAAACAGCCTGGTTTGCCATAGTCAAACCACAAAGAAGGGACTATTGATCCATAACTGCCCCCATAGTGAAATTTGGGCCCTAGAGAGACTGGTTAGGTCATCTGCGCACCTTTTCACAAAACATATCTTTTTACAACGACATTATGGTCATTTAAATTGCCTTTTCAACCCTGTATTCTCTCTGCAATCTCTTTTTTCTGCAAATTCTATGTTCTTTCCAAAGGGGTAGGTTTTTGTACAGTTTTCATGCAGATGGTGTGTTTATTTAAAGTATATATATTTTTATAGAACGTTGATTGGACATTCCTGCTATTTTGAGCTGTGATGCTTTGCTACTTGGGTCACTTCTGAATCACTTTCACACAATCTTAAGAGAATAGCCTTGCATCATCTCACATTACCACAAAAGGCAAAAGAGTTATATCGCTTGACTCTGCCTGTTTTACCTTTATGATTGGGACCACTGTTGGTTTGTAGAAGTGTGGGGGCTGAGTAGGTGGCTTATTCACTGCTCACACCTATACTTCTGCAGAGCAGAAGCCATTTGCTTACAAAAACATCTGTCGGATTCTCCCCTCTCTGTCTTTTCATTCTTCTAAACTTCTTATTACATCTACTATTTTTTCTTCTCACCTTGATTATTATTATTGTTCCTTCATTTCATCTTAGTCATCTCCACTCTGTCTTCAACTCAGCTACCACACTTCAACTCAGCTTCTTTTCACACTCTCCGGAGGCTCATCTATTTCTTGCTCCCTTTTGAATATCTCGCTACCTTTGTATGACTTCTGGCCTCTTTACCATTTTCTTTGTACTGTATTTAAGTGCCACCATGGACTTGCACCCCTTGCTTCCCTAGCCTCATCCTATTGCCCTTCTCGTCCCTTTGTTCGCAGAACCTCCATCTCTTATCTTCCATTAAACCCCCTGTTCCCTGGCTCATTTACGTTCTACCTCTCTTCTTGCTCCTAAGCTTTAGAACTGTTTTGCCCTTGACATTTGCTTCTCTCCTTCTCTTCACATCTTTTTCTCTCGTTTAAAAACCCACCTTCTTTCTTCTTTCTCTTGACTCTAAAATCTTCTCGTCAGTTGTCTATTTTCTCTCCACCATTGCTTAATGTTTGTACCATATTATGTAAAATTGTGCAGCACGGTGGTGAAAACGCTATATGAATTTAAATAAAATACAAGTAGGCAAAGCACTACTCTCTTTGGATCTTACCACTCTTTCTAATGGCTTCCAAGGGAGTGGAAGTGGGGCGTAAACGCATGGAGGACGCAAGGTCGCGTCTGTCTAGTTTGGAGTGAATGGGTTCCTCATCTTTGATCAGGTGATGGAAAGCTATAAGATCCCATGGAGCAAATTTCTCCACTTTGCTACATTGTCCAGGGCGGCCCGCGAGGGTTGGGTGTGCTTAACAGGAGCCAATTGGTTCTGCTGTGTTTTGCACTCCGTTGGAGATTAGCTCAGGCTCACAGATGCCATTGTAGCTGTACAAGGCCTTTTATGATAATAAGGTTCAACCTAGACTGGCCAGTATGATATGATATGATATGATTGGTTATTTATAATGCATTAAATACCCAGAGGTTTCTAAGCGCGGACCCAGGGATCGAACCAGTGTTGTCTTGCTTCCAAAGTGAGCATTTTGCCCCTGAGTTATCCTCCCGAGGGTGAAACGGGAACAGGACATAGCAAAAGAATGTAGGGAAGTGGAATGGAAATCAGTAGGCCTCGTTACGACTTTGGCGGTAGCCATGCCCTTAATAAGGGCATGGCTGCCACCAAAACCAGGTCCGGGTTCCCTGAATGGGGAATTACCGGGCCATTCTGAGTTTGGAGGGCCCAGTAATTCCTCCTTCAGGGAACCCGGGCCCGGACCTTCCCCATTCCCATTTGAGCCCCCATAGAGCTCAATGGGAATGGGTGCAGGGAGCTAACAACGGGCCGATTACGACCTGCCCGTTGTTAGCTCCCTTGTCCCCTCGCGGGACCTGGTAAGGACGTCTGGTAAAACCAGACGTCCACAGTGGTCACGCGAGGGGACCTCGTAATGAGGCAGAATGGGTTTAACGGGTCCGCATCCATTAACGGGGCCCGTTAACCCATTCCGCCAATGTTATAATGAGGCCCAGTGTGTTTGCAGGTCATAGTGGTTTCCTGTAACTCGAAATGTAAATGTCTAGACTATAGAAGGCTCTGCGCTCCTTATATGAAACACAAGACATATACCTCTCATTCCGCAGCTTGACTGCAATGTTATTCGTATGTAGCCATATTCTGTCATTTGCGTTCGGGGGTGCCCAGAAATCTCACACTTTTGGTCCAAAGTGAGATCTGCGCTGCAGAGTTTGAAGGGTAGGACGGATTTACAGACTTTCCAAAACTGTTTACTAGGTCTTATGTCTAAACCTAGAAGTGGCACGTGGAAATATTTCCAGCTGCACCTTCAGTTTTCTCTGCCCCCTCAATCACACAGCGCTGTGTTGCATCTAAGGTAGGTCTGTGTAAGACAATAACCTTACATATATGCATACATATACTATACATACATACAGGACACACCCATAGTGGACCAATTCGGATCTCACTCAATGCCGAATCACAGAAAATTGTAGGCACTGGGCGTCAGTGCCAGCACTTCTTTAAAATGACAGGGAATAATTATTTACACAGCCATGGTTTAATCTGGACCTCACCAGTGGTTGAAGTGTACGAAAAGAAGTAGTGCCACTATGTTCCCTGATCCCTGGCCCCCCGCACCCTGCAAACCCCATCACCACACACCCTCCCACGCGCAATCCAAACCCCCAAACAAACACATTTGCTATTTAAGGGAATGTTCAGTGAAGTGCAAGTTTCAACTTCCTACACTTTTTTTTGAAAACTAAACCATTGTTTTAAAACGAAACCATTCCAGAACGATTAAAAAAAAAAAAAGTATAGGAACAGTAAAACAGAACAAAAAAGTAGACGAGCACTGGTCCCGACTGCTCCTACCCACATCGCCCACTGGACCTCACACGTACATGTTTAGTCTGTAAAATGTGGAACACTGGCAGCAGAAAAGTACATTTTCACTTTGTTCCTGAATTGAAGGAGAGAAGGGGAGATTGTTAGTTGCAGGAGGCCGGTGTTCCAGAGCGATGAGGGCTACATGCAGAATGCTTGTTCCCTTCACCTCTGCCTCACATCCATGATAGCGATGCACTGGATGTCTGATGGCGCTCCATCGTTGGGGGCATTTCTTAAGGAAATGGTAGGCTGGGCCACTACTGGGTACGATCACCATACCTCTGGCTCGTTGGAGTGGGGTCTACCCCTGATTGAGATCCTCCCATCACCAGGCACATGCCCCAAATAGACAGTGAGCATTCATCGCGATTGTACGGCAATGATAGATTGATGGGGTCCCACTGACTCCCAGTGCTACTGGACCTGTTTGGTACAGTGACGTAAGAGTGTCTCCCATGAGTATAGACAATGGACAAGATCTGAGAGAGAATTCTGTCAGCACCAGCGATGGACCATTTTTGTATGTTTACTACTGCCTATCGCATGTCCAGAATTACAGAATGTATACTTTTGATTGCCACTTTGACTAATACCCAATTATGGCTGGCTGACTAACTGAAGGGCGACACATGGTTTATGTATATTTCTTTGTTTGATGAATATCCAAAGTGAACTGAAGCGGGCATAACACAATTGATAGCTGAAATTGATCATATTGACACACAAACATAACATGAAGGAATGGCAAAGGGCATGCATTCACTGAAAGGGCAAAGGTTTTTGAATTTGATGGAGGGGTCTAAATCTTTTTGGTTATGACATATGTACGTATGTATATTTGCATGCATGTATGTAAGGTGTTTCTATTACAGAAACCTACCTTAGAAACAGCAGAGTGCTGGACAATTGAGGAGGGTTGATAAAATAGTAGGTCGAGGGGGGAAGTCAAGCATGCTGCATCCTACGAACAGCAGCTGGCCATATGTTCTTTGAAGAACAGAGTCTTCAATTCCTTCCTGAATTGTATGCGATAGAATACTGTACTGACATGCATTGGTATGCTGTTTTACGCTGTTGGTGTGACGCATGGGAAGGGATGCTTTCTTGTTTTCTCCTTCTTGAATTTTTTATAGACCACCCTATGTCGCTTCTTGCATTGTGTTGACCTCCAGGCAGGCAGCATGTTTCAGAGAGGAGAGAGATTCGATGGTCGCTGCTTTGGGAGTGAATCAGGCTCGCGCGATGGTGATATTCCCCTGGAGTGGGAACCAGTGACAGCGATCACCTTGCGGTTGAGGAAGAGGTAGACACATTTATTTGCTCTCCCCCTCAACACCTTCCTGCGTCCTGACACATAAGGGAAACTTTCATCACCCCACTCTTCCCTAAACACTACTCTCCTTCTTCAATGCTCTGCCACATGTTTGTCGCCCACGCCCCCAAGGTCACCTTTCGCAGGCTCAGGGCTCACTCTATGAGCTATGGCTCTCTGACTCTCTCAACCTTCTCTGGGCATGACATTCTCTCTTCTTCGACCTTACTTTCATGCCTCGCCTCCCTTTTTCCTCCTAAATCTTTTCTCCAAACTCTTTGCTCTGTCTCTCACTCTTCTCCACGAGTTGTTCCTCCTATCATCTCTCCTAACCAACGGCTGTTCTACCTCTCTTCCACTGCACTCTTTCCCCACTCTGTCTCTTTCCACTTGATGTCAACATCTCCTCCTCTCGTCTCCTGGCACTCTTCCCCTGTCTCCTAACTCTTGCCTCCTGCTCTCACCTCCAAACTACTTGACCTAAAGCAAGGTAACGAAGACTTACTACAATATATTGTCCATTTCAAATAGTTACTTGCTTCTAAAGCCTGGCCAAAAACCAAAAAGTTGTCTGTTTCAAATCAGGAACTCAAGGAAGAAATAAAAACTACCCTCTCTGTCATCCCAGCACCCCCTAATACTTTCCATGCATTTTGGGATTTGGTTATTAAAGTGTTCAAGCATCTCAGAGGACTAAGAGGGGACGGAGACTTCCTCATTTTTCCAGCCATCTTCTTCACCCCAAATCGCCCTGAGACTTCTAAATCTAGGAACTGCAAACTGTCACTGGAATGTAAGCAAAGAGCGGAAATGTGAGGCCATCTTACTGTAGCAGAAAGAGGGCAGAGACATGCAGCCAGTCACTGCTCATATTGTGAACAGTCCAGTCATTTCACATGTGAATGCCCCCGTCGTCCAACATAGGAGCAGGGAAATGCTAAATCCTGGTCCCGAGGAGAACACAGGATCTGGGTTTGCCAGGCAGTTGTTCTCCTCTTTTGGCTAATACGACACAGCCTACCAAATCCTATGGAACTCTGATATTTTGTCTCCAATGGAATAGGGCAGAATCCACACAAATGTCCACCCTTCTAGACTAAGAGGTGAGAAGCAATTTAGTAGGGAAAGACTCAAGCAATAGTGTGCTCCAACAACTTAAATGCTGCAGTGGCATCTTCCATAAGGAGGACATTCTTGAAGTTATTTCCAAGCTGAAAGACTTGCAAGCCTCTCGTTCGTAGGGGTTAGTAAATGTGGAGGTTAAAAATGGTCCCCTACATTGGGCTTATATCTTTTTTGTTCTTATTAGTAGGACAATATCTTTCAATGTGGAATATGTTCAATATTAACCTGGTTTATGAAAAGGTTTACTGTGTAGTGTAAGGAAGGCATGGTATCAAAGTGAGACAGACACAAGTGATCACAGTTCAAGGGCATTAAGTCAACTGCAAAATGGGTGAGATAAACGCCTAATCTAAACCTAAATCTAAGATGGGAGTAAGCTTCAAGCACCAAACGATAATAATACTGTCCTTTTGGAGTCTAGTCAAATAAAAGGGCCTAAACTAAAGAAACGATTGCCAATCCTTACCGCTATGCTACATAACATGATAAGTCAAGATGTTAGGCCGTGGGTCTCCCTTCCCTGCGTTTTTAGCTTGGGACAAGGCGGGTCACTCAAGCACAACCCACTCCTGGGCTTCTCTGGCACGAGGTTACAGTTTCTTTCAACAACATCAGGGTCTTCTGTGCCCAAGAGTCTTTTGTGCAAAAGTATCTTACATCAGAGGACCTGATGTACCACAAACAACAAAGAATAGTTCCTTTCACACTATTCATGTCTGGTGATTTCCTCTTCACCCTGGATCTCCGTCAGCCAGGCTCTGATCCTTCTTTCACTGTAAGCCTCCCTCAGTCGGTTTCAGACCAACTTCAAATTGTAGGCATCCCTCAGTCGGGTTCACATTTGCAACAACAATCTTCTCGGGTATTGTTCACCCTGGATGCCCCTGTGCCGGGCTCAGACCCTTTCTTTACAATTAGTCCCCCTCTTCTGGGATCAGACCAACTTTTCTACAATTAGTCCCCCTCAGCCAGACTCAGGCCAACTTCAGTTTACAGGCAATCAAAGACTTTCGAGTGTGCACGGGATTCAACACAACCCGCTGCAGGAACATTTCAATTTTACAGTTGAACAATTCTTCCCCGCTGAGAAAGGTGAAAGGGGTACGAAAGAGAGAACTTCGAGTGAGCATCCATTCAGTGCCGGACCACTCTGTATCTGGTAACAATCTTGTTTTTTACAAAGTTCAATTGTATTCAAGTTCTCTTTCTTCATTCCATGTTGCCGCTTGTAACCTTGAGCATAACACAATCCGGTCTTCTATCAGTTTCTCCAACTCACCGGCTGTGCTGAACTTGTTTGGCGCTTCTTTGCTGTCTGAGTCAAGGACAGTACCACAGTGGCATTCGCTTCTCCCTGCATTAGCTATCACTGCAGGAGGACCCTGTGTACCTTTGACACATGGTACACTGTTCCTCAGCTGCAATTCTCGGTCTTATGATTCTTTTCCTTGAGGCTTCTTGAAAGTCATGGTTCTGTGTTGAAAAGGGCAAAGGTAATTCCCTCCGTGTCATCCTCTCTGATCTCGCTGCCTTTCTCCTCGGTTTAGACTGCCAGGTCAGAATTGCTGCTCTTTTGTGTGTTTTGCCTTGCTCAGAGTGTGCTTTTGTGCTCTGCATTTTATCCGTGTGAGGAAGTGTAATGGGAGTCAGCTTTGTGTAGTTATCAGTATTTGCCTGTCTCTGCTTGAGCCTTGTGCTGGGACATGTCAGGTATATGGCTCTGCTTGTAGTCCGTTGTTGCTCACAATGAACTGTCCGTGAGAAAATGTTCAAGTCGGAAAATGGGGAGGTTGAGTTTCTAGCTATCCTACCTGATAGGATGGGGAAAAGGTGCCATAGGGAAGGGGATACTGTGTCTCACCCTTCAGTGTCCCGCTTCTACTCCCCGAAGCCCCCCCCCATCCAGGTGATCCTCTTGCACTGGTCCACATCCATGAACTGTATCCAATAGCAAAGGCTGTGTCCTGGCCACCTGGATGACAGAACCCCGGGCACTAGCGGGTGAGACACCTTCAGGTTTCTCACATACCCTTCCTCCATGCGATGTAGCCACATCTGTTTCACTGGGAAACCGGGAAAGGAAATCTACATTCCCTTGGTGTTTACCATTTCAGTTTTCTACAGTGAAACAGTAGGGCTGCAGGTGTAGGAACCATTGCATGATACAAGGGTTGGAGTCTTTTAGTCTTTTGGTTGGCTACTCCACGCTAGTGGAGAATGACCTGTGACAAGTGTGAACTTTCTTCCCAAAAGGTAGTATCTGATGTGGATAATGGCCTACTTGATGTCAAGGGCGTCTAATTCCAGCATGCAGTAATTTTTTTCACGTGGGAAAAATATGTGACTTGTGAACAAGATGGGATGTTCTAAACCCTAGGAGACTTGTGATGGGAATGCTCCGAACCCTGTAAAGGAGGCTTCCATTTGCAATACAAATTCCTTTGAGAAATCTACTACCTTTAGAATTGGGTTCTGGCACAGGGTTTATTTTAAGGTGTTGTAGCATATATCATCCTTGTCAGTCCAATGAATTTTCTAGGGTACAACGTTCTTAAGTTTATCTGTCAGCCTAGCTGTTTTGTCTGAAATATTTGAATAAACCTATGGTAATACCCTATTAACCCTAGAAAGGGTCTGGGGTCGCTTTTAATTTTAGGTGTAGGGATATCTAAGACGGCTTTCACTTTCTCATGTTGAGGTTGCACATTACCATTCACTACAAAGAAGCTGAGGTCTTTTGTGGCTGACTGGGGCAGTCTGCATTTGGATGGATTAACAGTGAGACCGGCTTCTCTGAGGACTCTTATAATAGTAAAAAGATGGAAAAGGTGGCCCTCTCAGGTTTTACTATAAATGACAATATGGTCAATATAAACGCCACAGAAATTGTAGTAGGGTTGCAATATGTCATTGATGAGGCATTGGAAAGTGGCTGGAACACTGTGTTACCCAAAAGGGAGGACTTTGAACTGAAATAGTCCTAGGGGCGTTGAGAAAGCTGTCTTTTCCTTATCTGGCCCATATACTGTGATCTGCCAGTACCCTTTGGTCAAGTCTAGGGTGGATAGAAAAGTTGTGTTTCCGAGTTTATCAATTAGGACTTCAATGCGTGGCATGGGATATGCATCAAAGTCGGAGATGGTATTAACTTGGCAGAAATCTATGCAAAACTTCCAGGAAAGGTCATGTTTGGGGACCAATATGATAGGGGAGGACCATGGGCGGGACGAAGGCTTGACAATATTTGCTCTAAGCATCTTATTCACTTCCTCAACCATTATCTGTTTACAGGCTTCTGGGAGTCTATATGGTTTTAGATGAACCACTGTTCCCTTAGGTGTTCTAATATAGTGATAGGTGCCTTTTACTCTTCCGGGCTTTTTGGAGAATACATCGGGAAACCATGTAACTACATCTTTTAGATCTTTTTGTTGTTGAATAGAGATATCTAGAGGAATCAATTCACATTTGTCTATTTCTTCTGGAACCAAACAGGATAATATTGTGGCATGGGTGGCTGATGGGCTCTCCTTTGACTCTTTTAAGAGATTTATATGATAAAGATGAACTTTCTGTTTCATGTCCGGTTGGGCTACTTTATAAGCACACGTCCCCTTCGTTCCAATTTTACGTATGGCCCATGCCACTTAGAGACAAGCTTGTTTTCCAAGGTGGGTAAGAGGACTTGTACTTTTCATCCTATGGAAAATGTTCTTAACCTCACTTTCTTGTCGTAAGTGGATTTTTCCTGGATCTTGGCTTTTTCCATGAGTACAGACTAGATCTCCAACAAGTCGCATATGCTCCCGCAATCTGGTAGTGGTTTGCGAGAGGATAATGGGTGCCTCTTCTCATTCATCCCAGGTTTGCAGGAGCATGTGCCAGACATCTCTAGGTTCTCAGCCATAAAGTAATTCAAAGGGAGAGAATCCAGTAGAGGCCTGAGGGGTTTTCCTGTTACGCAGCTGTTGGTCGTGCAGAGTATGGGCTATCCCTCTGTTCCCAAGTATCAGACTGACAATCACGGTAATACCGCCAGAGTGATGCTTAGGGCCAAAGAAGGTAGTCCGTAAAGCCAGGACTCGGGAACAACCGGAAGAACCCCTGGAGCGCTGCAAAGGAAGGTATAAGGTTATGTAACTGTACAGAATGTAGTAATCTTAGTGAAAACATCCAGGGCACTTAATACCTGTGAGTACTGGAGCGTTGTCTCAGAGAATCGAAAGTAGGCGTTAGCCAGTGGTTCAGAAAGGGGCAGCGGGTCCGGGCAGACGTGGCAGCAGAGACGGGCAGGTAACCACCTAAGACAGGACCGGAGTCCTGTTGTAACACATGAAACGTAGAGAGTACCAGAGCAGTCCGAGGGGCTAAACACAAGGCAGTCCGTAGAGCAGAGCGTAGGTCGGCATCAGTGGATCCAAATTCCAAGGTAGTAAAGGGGCAAGACACAAGCAATCCGTTGGGCAAAATAGTTCATCAACAAATAGTCCAAAGTTCCAAAGCAGACAAGAGTTAGGCACTGAGCGGTCCGTAGAACAAAGCCGAGGTCAGATGAAGTAAGGAGTCTTGAAACGAAGCGTAAGCAACACGTGATCAAGAGAGAACAGCTGTGAAGCAACGCTTTCCGTAACCGGACTCCTTTTATCCATGGAAAAGAAACACGTGACCACTATCACGTGACACGTGTACCCAAGTGTTGAGAATTGCTAGGCAACGAGTCACGTGCTCCGAGCCGCGCTGGGTCGCGCAGTCCTCCGTGCGTTTCTGTGATGAAGCCTCCAGTTCGCTTGCCACAAACATGAAGGGCGATAAACTCCAGCCCTGCCGAGCATGCCACGCCGTGCCCCATAGCGTGACACCTGATAAGGTAATAAGGTACCCCTGTCGGGACGTGTGTTTTTGGGTGCTGGTTGAGAAGAGGCTGTGGACGTGGAGGGGCGTGTCTTTGTAGGAAGAGTCGTAGCTTGTGCGGGGAGCGGTGTGACAGAATCCCCCCGCAATGGCCCACGACCCCGTGGGCTAACCGGGTTATCCCTATGGAACTGTGACACCAGAAGAGGGGCCTGGACGTCATGGGAGGGAACCCAGGATCGGTCTTCAGGACCATAACCCAGCCAGTCCACTAGGTACTGTAGGCGGCCCCTATGGAAGCGGGACCCGAGGATGGCACTGACCTCAAAAACGTCCTGGGAAGACACAGAGACTGGGGCGGGAGGAACAAGGATGCGAGTGGAAGCAAGGAATGGCTTAAGGAGGGAGACATGGAAAACCGGGTGGATCCGCCGAGCATGCGGAACAGACAGAGGCAGGGCCACGGGATTTAGTATTCTGACGATCCGATAGGGGCCCACAAAGCGGGGCAACAGCTTGCGACAACCAGGGATTCGCAAGTGTCTGGTCAACAACCACACTCGATCGCCCACATGATACACCGGCGCCTCGGCCCGCTTACGGTCTGCTTTGACCTTCATCACGGACTGAGTCTCGCGGAGGTGGACCAGAGTTTGTGCATGGACACCTGCTAGATCACGCACGCAGGCGTTAGCAGCAGGAGTGACAGAGGAGAAATCAGGGAGCAGTAGGGCGCGAGGATGTTGTCCATACAGAGAATAGAAAGGGGAGAACCCAGTGGCCGAATGACGAGAATTATTGTATGCAAACTCAGCCAGATAGAGCAGCTTGAACCAGGAGTCCTGGTACTGAAGGGACAGACAGCGCAGGTACTGTTCTAGGGCTTGGTTAACCCTCTCCGTCTGCCCATCGCTTTCAGGGTGGTACGCCGAAGAGAAGCGAGCATCGATCCCCAGGAGTCCGGTAAGAGCACGCCAGAAGCAGGACGTGAACTAGGATCCCCGGTCCGATATAATGACATGTGGTAAACCGAAAAGACAGAAAACCGTCTTGAAGAACAGGCGAGCCATTGTTGGGGCCGATGGTATGCCTGTGCAGGGAATAAAACGGGCCATTTTGGTATATGAGTCGACGATAACCCATATGGTATCGTAACCCTGTCTGCGAGGTAGATCAGTGATGAGGTCCATAGAGATGGTGTGCCACGGCCTGGGAGGTATTGGTAATGGCAGAAGTAACCCCAATGGCCGTCCTCTACGTGTTTTGCATTGTGCGCATATAGAACATGTGTTTACATAGTTTTCTATGTCCTTTCTCATGGACGGCCATCAGCACCAGCGTTGTAACAATTCAAGGGTGCGTTGTTGCCCGGGATGGCCATTTATGGCCGCATCATGTGACCATGCCAGCGCCTGGTTGCGTGCATCGCATGTAGGAAGGAATAGTTTGCCCTGAATAAAAGGTAGCCCGTCCTGGAGAGTAATGTCCCATTCCGTGAGTGTATGAGGATGTTGAGAAACCCATTCTCTAATGGCAGTGAGCATGGGTGGCGAGGGCGTACACAAGCAAACAACATGGCTTTTCCCTAATAATGTGTCTGGAAATGAAACCAAGGATTCACCACCGGGAGATCGGGACAAAGCATCAGCCTTGCCATTGATGAGGCCTGGTCTGTGTTTTACAACAAAATCGAAGGCAGCAAAAAACAAGTGCCAGCGTACCTGCCGGCTGTTTACGCACTTCAGGGAGGCCAGGTCTTGCAGGTTTTTGTGGTCTGTATAAACCACCGTTTGGTGCTTTGCCCCCATGAGATGATGTCGCCATGTCTGGAGGGCATCCTTGATGGCCAGCAGCTTTTTCTCGGTTACAGTGTAGTGAGTTTCGGCTGTTGAGAACTTCCGAGAATGATAGGCCACCGGATGTAACCGACCCGTGGCTGGACATGGCTGGGACAACACCGCACCTAGTGCAAACGAAGAGGCGTCTGCTTCCAGGACGTAGGGGAGGTCGGGATCGGGGTGTTGTAGGACCGGGGCAGAAGTAAACCTGGACTTGAGTGCCTCGAATGCCCTTTGCTGCGTAGGGGTCCAAGAGTACGGGACAAGAGGACTGGTTAAAGCGGTCAGGGGAGAAACGATGGAAGAGAAGCCGGCGATGAACCGTCGGTAGAAATTAGCGAAACCAAGAAAGGACTGAAGTTGTTTAATGTTAGTCAGAGTCGGCCATTCCATGACAGCACGAACCTTGGACTGGTTCATGGACAGGCCTCCAGGGGAGATGTGGAAACCTAGGAACTCCACTTCCTTTGAATGGAAAGTGCATTTCTCCGGCTTGGCGAACAGGGCGTTCGCCTTAAGGCGAGAGAGGACCTCTCTGACATGACCAATGTGTTCCTCCAATGAGGGTGAAAAAACCAATATATCGTCCAGGTATACCACCACGTACGTATCCAAGATGTCAGAGAATACGTCATTGATAAACCGCTGGAAAGTTGCGGGAGCATTACAAAGCCCAAAGGGCATTACGGTGTACTCAAATAACCCCTGCCGAGAGCAGAAGGCCGTCTTCCACTCATCCCCAAGTCGCATACAGATCAGGTTGTATGCCCCTCTTAGGTCCAACTTGGTGAAAACAGTAGCCCTTGTTAATCTGTCCAGCAGTGTGGAGATGAGGGGGAGAGGGTACCTGTTTTTTATGGTAACGGCATTCAACTTCCTGTAGTCCACACATGGACGCAAATCGCCTTCCTTTTTTGGCACGAAAAATATCGGGCTGGCAGCAGGGGAACACGATGGACGGATGTGACCCAATTGCAACACCTGATGGATGTATTCATTGAGGGCCTGCTCCTCTGATTGGGACAATGAGTAGATCCTCCCCCTGGGTATAGGTGCATCCGGAACCAAATCAATCGGGCAGTCGTATGGTCTATGTGGGGGTAGACCCTCCGCCGTGGCTTTATCAAATACCATGTGGAATTCATGATATTCGATGGGGATATTAGCCAGGATGGCCCCCACAGTATGTGAGGCCCAGTCTCTGAAGTTACGTCAGTAATGCGAGTAGAGGCCATGGCGCCCAGGATAGTGGCAGGAGAGGAGAGCGTATCGCCATCCACAAGACAAAACTGCTGACACACCTCTGACTCGAACGTGACCTGTCCTGTCCCCCAGTTAATCAACGGGTTGTGTTGCCGTAACCAGGGTATTCCCAAAATGACACCGAATTGTGGTGTAGTGATAAGGTCAAATGACATGATTTCCCTGTGGGTGCTCTGAATCAATACTTCCAAGGGCGCGGTCTGAAACTGAATGGGGCCGGACGACAAGGACTTGCCGTCAACAGCATGTACGGGTTCCGGGTGTTCTTTTCTGACCAGGGGTAGGTTGAGACGATGGGCCAAGGCTATATCGATAAAAACAACCTGTGGCCCCAGAGTCAATTACAATTTGGACCACATGTGCGACCTCCCTAGTGGGTTTCATAAGGGCCTGGACTATCACTGGTCTGACAGGGCCGAAGGCGGGTTCAGAGGTGTTTGAAGACAGGCTCGCCGGTGCCCCCTGTATCATGGGCGAGCCCTCTGAAAACCCGGGGTTTTGTTCTTAGGGCGTCGGGGGCATTCCCTTACATAGTGCCCGTTTAACCCGCAATAAAAGCAGGCGTTATCCGCCCTCCGGCGTTCACGCTCGGACGGTGTTATCGGGCTTCGGATACCACCTATTTGCATGGGTTCGGAAGGGGTGGTAGAAGAGGCCTGACCGGACTGGCTAGTGAACATTGTTTCTGTCCTTCTCTCGGATCTCCTTGCATCTATCTGTAAAGCGAGATCCACCAGATCCGAAAACACCGAGGGAAGGGCAGGAACTACTGAAAGCGCATCCTTCATGGTGTTACATAAGCCACGGTAGAACACAATCGCCTTTTTCTCCTCCGGCCAGGAAGTCTCGGCGGCGAGCTGGTTATACCGAGCAATGTATTCTATCAACGATAATTTACCCTGTGTTAGGTCCAGGAGTTCCAGATCCCTCGATTGAGCTTTATGGTGTGTATTAAAGACCTTGGCCATTTCCGTTGTGAGAAGGTCATAATCATACAGAGCGGGATGATCGTTTTCCAACATTGGATTTGCCCAGGTGGCCACCACCCCAGATAAATGTGACAGAAGAAATGCGGCCTTTGTGACTGAATCGGGGAAAGCCAAGGGTCTGCACAAGAAGTGGAGTTTACATTGATTAATGAAGGTACGGTATTTCCGTGGGTCCCCCTGGTAGCGTTCTGGGGCAGCAAGAGGAACGGGTGTCGGAAGCAACATAGGAGTGGGTGCAGAGGCCGGGATAGGTGCTGGCTGATCCGAGGGGCCGGAGTCCCCGAATTCGGTGTTTGGGGGTAATGGGTAACGTGTGCTCTGTAAGGCGTCAAGACGGTCATGTATGGCTGTTGTGGCGGTGGCCATGTCGGTCCTGAGGGCCGCTACTGCTTGCATCAAAGCGGTCACTGGGTCCCCGGTGGAGGGATTCATACTCTGGATGACCAAAAGGCTTCACAGTCTGTTACACAGCTGTTGGTCGTGCAGAGTATGGGCTATCCCTCTGTTCCCAAGTATCAGACTGACAATCACGGTAATACCGCCAGAGTGATGCTTAGGGCCAAAGAAGGTAGTCCGTAGAGCCAGGACTCGGGAACAACCGGAAGAACCCCTGGAGCGCTGCAAAGGAAGGTATAAGGTTATGTAACTGTACAGAATGTAGTAATCTTAGTGAAAACATCCAGGGCACTAAATACCTGTGAGTACTGGAGCGTTGTCTCAGAGAATCGAAAGTAGGCGTTAGCCAGTGGTTCAGAAAGGGGCAGCGGGTCTGGGCAGACGTGGCAGCAGAGACGGGCAGGTAACCACCTAAGACAGGACCGGAGTCCTGTTGTAACACATGAAACGTAGAGAGTACCAGAGCAGTCCGAGGGGCTAAACACAAGGCAGTCCGTAGGGCAGAGCGTAGGTCGGCATCAGTGGATCCAAATTCCAAGGTAGTAAAGGGGCAAGACACAAGCAATCCGTTGGGCAAAATAGTTCGTCAACAAATAGTCCACAGTTCCAAAGCAGACAAGAGTTAGGCACTGAGCGGTCCATAGAACAAAGCCGAGGTCAGATGAAGTAAGGAGTCTTGAAACGAAGCGTAAGCAACACGTGATACAGAGAGAACAGCTGTGAAGCAACGCTTTCCGTAACCGGACTCCTTTTATCCATGGAAAAGAAACACGTGACCACTATCACGTGACACGTGTACCCAAGTGTTGAGAATTTCTAGGCAACGAGTCACGTGCTCCGAGCCGCGCTGGGTCGCGCAGTCCTCCGTGCGTTTCTGTGATGAAGCCTCCAGTTCGCTTGCCACAAACATGAAGGGCGATAAACTCCAGCCCTGCCGAGCATGCCACGCCGTGCCCCATAGCGTGACACCTAATAAGGTAATAAGGTACCCCTGTTGGGACGTGTGTTTTTGGGTGCTGGTTGAGAAGAGGCTGTGGACGTGGAGGGGCGTGTCTTTGTAGGAAGAGTCGTAGCTTGTGCGGGGAGCGGTGTGACATTTCCTTACTGAAAATAGTTCCATGGGGATCATTCAGTCCCAGTCCTTCCCGTCCTTATCTACCAACTTCCTTAGGATACATTTTAGTGTTTCATTGAATATTTATACCAAACCATTGGTTTGGGGATGGTACACAGAAGTTCCTAAGGTGGTAATATGGAGTAGCTCTTTGACGTTAGCCATGAGCTTGCTCATAAAATTTTAACCTTGATATGTCAGTATTTCCTTAGGCATGCCAAACATGGAAAAATATGGTACAAGGTGTTTGAGAATTTGCTGGGTGGCATTGTTCCGCATAGGGAATGCCTCAGGGTCTGGTTTAATTGTCAACAATCACATGGACATATGTGTTGCCCAGTCTAGATGTTACTAGAGGCCCAAATGATGTCCATCCCAATTCTTGAAAACAGGATTTCTATGATTGGTAAAGGATTCAGAGAGGCAAGTATTGGGATGTGAGGGCTGTTTTTTTTTTTTTTTTTACATAATTCACACATCTGAATAAAGGTCTTTATATCAACGTGGATTCCTGTTCAGTGAAATATCGCACTGATATGTGCCTGGGTTTTGGAGTGTTCTAAGTGTCCCCCGGTTAGATGTGATTGTGCAATCTCTAGTACAACCTTTCGCTGGATTTTGTGGATCACTAGTTTTATTTTTTCTAAGCATTCGGTACATATTTCTTTTCTATATAGCAACCTGTGCTCTAAGAAGAAAAAAGGGCTCCCCTTCTCTATGCCTTCTCCTTCTGAAATAGCTTGTAAGAAAGCTTCAGCAGGGGCTGGATCATTTCGCTGGGAGAAGGCTAGGTCGGGGTAGATGGTAGGCTCTTCTCCCTTCCTTTCTTTGATGTTAGAAGGCTTTTCAGCTTCCCCAAAGCCAAATGTACCTCTTTCTGTATAGTCTGGTTCACTTTCTTTTAAGTGAGGAAATAGGGGTTTTTCAAAAATTCCTGAAGCAATTTGGTCCCACCAATGTCCTTCAATTGGGATTTCACCATGATTCTGTTAGAGAACCTTCACGTCTACATGAAAGTCGTGATCGATGACACCTGCTAGAACATCTATACCGAACTTCCAACCTAGGCCAGATTTTGGGGCCAACCTTATGTAACATCCCGGTGGTGGTATTAAAACCAAATCTGTAGGAATCATTCCTCTTTTCCAAGAGGGGATTATGGCTTCCCTACTACTAAAGATATCAAAGCCTATTGATTCTTTTGTGGCAACAGAGGGGCTGGAAGCTCTATGACTAAGCTTCTGAAATTGTAGGGTTCCCCAATTTGTTTTAATTGAGTCACATCCCACTCTGACACCATATGTAAGGAAGGCAGGGTGTCAAAGTAAGACAGACACAAGTGATCACAGTTCAAGGGTGTTTATTCAACTACAAAATGGGTGAGATAAATGCCTAATCTAAACCTAAATCTAAGATGGGGGCAAGCTACGACCACCAATTAATAATAATACTGTCCTTGTGGAGTCTAGTCAAATAAAAGGGCCTATAATAAAAAAAAATGATTGCCATTCCTTACTGCTATGCTACAAAAAAAGTGTGGGATAATGTTCACAAAAAGAAAGAAGTGTTCACAAAATGGTAAGTCAGGATGTTAGGCCGTGGGTCTCCCTTACCCACGTTTTAGCACAGGATGAGGTGGGCCATTCAAGCACAGCCCACTCCTGGGCTTCTCTGGCATCCGGTTACAGTTTCTTTCACCAACATCAGGACCTTGTGTGCCCAAGTCTCTTTTGTGCAAAAGTCTCTTGCCTTGGAGGAGCTGATGTACCAAAAAACAAAGAAAAGTTCCTTTCTCAATATTGACCTCAGTGATTTATTCTTCACCCTGGATACCCCTCAGCCAGGCTCTGATCCTTCTTTCACCATTAGCCTTCCTCCATCAAGTTGAGACCAACTTTAATTTGTAGGCATCCGTAGGCATCCGTCAGTCGGGTTCACATTTGCCACAGCAATCCTCTCAGGTGTTGTTCACCTTGGATCCCCCTCTGCCGGGCTCAGACCCTTTCTTAATAATTAGTCCCCCTCTTCTGGGCTCAGACCAACTTCTCTACAATGAGTCCCCATCAGCCAGGCTCAGACGAACTTCAGTTTACAGACAATCAAAGCCTTTTGAGTGTGCATGGGATTAAACGCAATCCTCTGCGGAACCACTTTGATTTTACAGTTCAGCAATTCTTCCCCACTCAGAAGGGGGGACACCAAACAGAGACCTTCGAGTGAGCACCCACTCAGTGCCGGACCCATCTGTATCTGGGGCCTATTTGTTGTCACTCACGATGAATTGTCTGTGAGAAAATGTTCATGTGGGAAAAGGAGTAGGGTTCAGTTTCTAGATATCATACCTGGTATGATGGGGAAAAAGGTGCCATAAGGAAGGGGATACTGCATCTCAACCTTCTGGTTCCCACTTCCACTCCCCAAAGACCCCTGATCCAGGTGATCCTCCCGCAATGGTCCATCCCCAGGAACTGGATCCAATAGCGATGGCCATGTCCTTGCCACCTGGATGACAGATCCCAGCGACTGATGGGTGAGACTCCTTCAGGTTTCTCACAGTAGGCCCCACAAATAACAGACTGATAGCTCTATTGCATTTGTCAGGGTTGCAGTGTTACGCCTGCAATAGCTCAATGTTTAGACACACCAGATGGAAATCATTTCCATATTTTATATAGGGTTTTGAAATGGGATTGCGACGACAGTCAATAGTGTGATTTTACATTTGATTCAGGAAGATGCCTCATGTAAATTGGGTCCCCCTGTGTATGCAGCTTGTCTAAAATTCGCAGCAGCATTTCACAGAGCTAATAGGAATAGAGTATGGCCCAAAGTAGACAGTTAGAATATTGATGAGGAACTGTTAAAATGGCTTATCCTTTTTCATTCAGAAACTGCATTTCGAATATGGATAAATAATGAAAAAACCTTTTAAGACCAAATACATATATACAGATAAAGTAGAAACCTGTTTGTTCAATTTTGGACATCTCTCACATGGGTACTGTTTTATATTCTGTGAAAAAATGGTACGCCCAAGATACATAATAATACAATGACATGGTCGGTTTATACCAACCATGTAATTTGGCTAGATTATACATTGATTGGCCTTCAGCAGAGTCTTGTTTCTGTTTGGACATATTTGAACATACATTCCCTGATCAAAAATACAAACCAAACTAAGATCATGAGATTTAGAAATAGGAAACAAACATGTAATTTCACAGGGAGATTGGACAGTTTTCTGATCTTTCTTATGTTTTTTGCACAAAGAAGGAAGGAAACTTGCCCCCAAATGGGATGTAAGACTGCCCTTGTTGTACTGATAGAAGGCACTAAAATGTCTTGAGGACACCTCTGCTCCCTCACAGAGCCAGAGGATGCTCACCTCAAACAATACCTGGAGGACTTCTTGTGCACTGGTTTCAAACAGTGGTTTCATACACAGGTTTTATACAACCTTCTAGGTCACTAGTGGCATCTCTGTTATTTTTGGTGCCTGGTAGGGGAGGTGAACTATGGCTCTGTATGGACTCCTGTGCTATTACCGAGATAACTGTTAAAAATCGCTATGCCTCTACACTGTTAGGCCAGGTTTGTCATTCCTGCATTCAGACAAAGCTACAGCTCAGGGTGCGTGTAATCTGATTTGTATTTTATCCTGTGAATGAGTGGAAGATGGTACAAAATATGGCCTTTATGAATAGCAGGCAATGCTCTTTGTGCAATGTAAGGCCCCAGCCACATTCCACCATCTGATAAATGATGGCTGTGTGGATGTCCTGGAACAATTTGTTGTCATATACTTGAATGCCACACTTTTATATTTGTGTTGCCTCCCCTGCATCAACCACATGTCTCGTCTGTTCTGGCCATGCTAGGTTGTTGTTGTGTTAAAATGGGAGAATGCAAATTTCACATTGATTTGATTTGATGATTTATATTGCGCATATCCAAGTGGACCAGGCAAAAATGCATCTAGGCGCAGCAATAGTATTACTTAGTTATCACAATGTCACAGAACCACCAGCCGATGGTGGAAGAACAGAATCTAGGCTGAACAGATGGGTTTTTAGTTGCTTCCCAAAACTTGGCAAGGAATGAAGGCACCAAAGCCTCAAAGGCAACACATTCCATGCCCGGGGGCCAAAGGCAGAGATCTGTCTCTTGCCCCAAGTGGGCATTTTAAACAGTGGAAACTGCAATAGGTGCTGATCTAAGCAACGCAACAGTCTCCGTGGACGGTACAGCTGGATTTTTGCATTTAAATAAGCTGGTGCCAATACATGGATACACTTAAATACCAGACAGAGCACCTTAAACAGGAGTCTCTGGGAGATTGGACGCCAATGCAGATTTCTTCTATACTGAGAGATTTTTTTTTTTTTTTAAATCAGAAAATCAGTCTGATAGCAAAGTTTTGCTCTACCTGTAATCTCCTTATTTGAACATTTTGGACCCCCATAAGGAGGGCATTGCAGTAGTCGAGCCCAGCATTGGTCAATATTCCCACTACTATTGGCCGATCCTTTTCTGCAATGAGGGACAGAACTGGTTTCAAAAGTCTCCATTGATTATAGACTGACTTTACCATTTGGCGGACCTGTAACTTGCAGTCCATACTGATACAGCCTAGATTCTTCACAGTATCTGAATATCTGGTGGAAACACCAAACAATGAGGGACATGGAGCCGTCTGAATCATCTTTTGTACTAATCTCATTGGGCCCAGCACAATAACCTCTGTACTTGAGGGGTTCAGTTGGAGTTTATTCTCCAACATCCAACTCTTAATCATGTTGGCATAGGACAAAACCAGATTTACTGCTTCTAGGGAAAGTCACACATAAATGTGGGTGTCATCTGCATAAGATTGATATGGCATCCCAAATTCAATAAAGATGTTCAACAATGTTCAAATGTAAATATTGAATAACAAAGGCGACAATGATGACCACTGAGGTACCCCGCACTCAACAGACACAGTCTCTGAAAAACAGTCACCCATCTTCAACTGTTGAGTGTGATCAGACAGAAAGGGATGAACCATTCCAGGGCCTCTTCTGAGATATGTGCCACTGATGCCAGCCATGAGGTGAGAATCCCAAAATCAACTGGGTTTGTTTGATGTTCTAAAACTATTGGACGTTGTGCTTACTCCTGCTGGAATTCCCATAGATACCTGGAAGGTCCATGAGGTCCTATCCTGGATGACCCCAATGACCTAAAAAGCACTCCAGGGACTTTCGGGGCTTGCTAACCTTTAGTGGCAGATCATACAGTGGCTTTCTGGCATAGTTAAACATTTGACCCACCTCAACAAATCACTGTTCTGCTTAGTATGCGTCCAAGAAGCTCAAGATGTGATGACAAGATGATATTAGCTTTTTCCACCGCACCTGCACTTATACACTCTGACCCACAACAGACATTTTTCATGCCGGCAGAGGTCTTAACTATCACCATAGGTGACACATTTTTCTAACATTCTTCAGAATCTCAGCAATTGCACCCAGTGGCCTTTTTCTCCTGAAAGCTAATGCCGCCTGACTGTAACAAAACAGTCACAGTTGAGGAGCTTCTTGCCATTAAGTCGCCTTCAAGTGGTGTTACCTCTTTTAGTGAGCTTGCCACCATGTTACTGTATACATAGACGATAAAACCTACTAGCCCTTGGCTTGGAGCATTATATCAATTACACTGGCACCTTTCCTTTGCCCCTTAAAATTTTATTGCTACATACTGGCCCGGACAAGTGCATACGACAACCAATGCCCTCACTCGGCTTCATGAGCCAGACGAGGTGTGTAAAAAACTTAAACCATTTTTGCTGTGCCAAGATCAAATTGAATTTCTTCATACTTTTCTGGAGATGGTCAGGCCGGAATCAAGGAATGGGTGTTGGATCATGTCAATGCTCTCCTTTACCCTGATCTGGTTCTTTCGTGGGAGGGCATCCTGAATGACAGGGCCTTCTGTTCCTCCCCACCTAAGACACCCCTCAGGTGACATACGCTAGTGCCATGATAGCAAGCTTAGCTGACAAACACCATCACTCAACCCCTCCTACACACATGGTACCATGGTCTGGCTGCCCACCCCATACCTGCATTTGCTTGGTACACGTACATTCTGGCCCAAGCCCCGAATTCCTACAACATCGTGTGAGTGGTCAACCCAGTGGCTTATGTGTCTTGTCCTCCATCTCTGTGGTATCTGCAGCCTGGCTTCCATACATACTAACTCAAACCTTGCAGGCATTGTAAGAGTTTCGCCTCCCATCCTCCAGTCAGAGTGACGGCCATCTTGAAAATGAGGTAGATGCGATCCTGGATTCCTGGCTCCGCCAAGACGGTTGCAGTATCTAATCAGTTGAAAGAGATATAATCCTGAGCCCTGTGGAGAACGTATGCAAATCAGTTGCCAACCATTATGCGCCCCCACTGCCAGGCCGGGTTTAAATGCTGTTTTCTGAATGATCAGGTCCTGCGGGTTCTGTCGGAGGGTACTGTTGCAGTCCTGCCACAGAGATGTTTTCACTCTTCACAGATTTCCCTGACCGTCCCTGGCAGAAGAGAGTGGCATTTGCATCAGTGCTAGGTTGGTCCGGTACTACAAATCCCATCAGGCTTAACGCTACATTGTGTACACATGGCACCATACCACTTTCTCGGTGTAGAGAAGGCGCTTCCTGTTCCCTCTCAAACACTATGTTTGTTGTGTGCTTTTTCCATCTCATCTCTTTGCAACCTCGTCCTGGTCATTTAGACAGCCCAATCCTTGTTGCTACATCATCGATGCTACCTGTTCCACAGACTTCTGTTGGATTTCCCTTTAACTTAGCTTGCCAATAACTTGACTTTGGCTATGAGTCATGGAGGGGACAGGGATTGTGGGGAGTGAGCGGAGGAGGGGCCGGGGAAAGAGAGGTGGGAGATTAATTTCAGAACTCCCTTTGTGCAAAGGGCACAGTTTCACAATGGATACATTTCATCCTCAGTACTCACAAGCTGTCTGACTCCGCCCTTATGTTACATTGCTCTGTGTTGTGGTGAGTAGTCAGGCACCATGTCGTCACTAGGTTTCCTTCCAGTCTGACTACTGCTACAGGTGTTTGAAGTGGGGTTGGGAGGGGAGGGATGTATTGTTTTCTTGATCCTGCTCAGAACTAAAGTAACGCAATTGTGTTTTCTTGTTCAGCCCAGGCGACTGGGCTCTGCCTTTTGGTTCATACCTCCCCACCTTTTCTTTTGTTTCCTACTTTCAGATTTGTACATTCGTTGGTTGGGTATATTTGGAGGGGTTTCTGAGGGTTCACCATCAATGCACTATAAACATAAAAAAAGCGCCTGGGTTTCTCAGGGCCATCTTAACCGTTCCTGGGGCTTGGGGCACAGACATCCTAAGACCCCCCCCCCTGAAACCCATGTCTGACCCCTCCCCCCCACTCCCCTAAAACCCATGCCCCGTGCAGCAGCCGGGGGCACTGCTGAAACTCTGTACCATGTACCCTGTGCCAGGCAGGACTTCTCCAGTTCCACACTGCTCTAGTACGCAGGAAGCACTGCTAATACTCTGCACCCTGTAGTGTTGAGCCAGTGAGTTCACCTAGAAGCCCATATAGCTCTGGTGCACTGCTAAACTTGTGTGCCGTGCCGTCCATTGGCAGCCAGATGCACTGCTCTCTCACACTGCTTGCTTTAGTTTAGTACACTAGTGACACTGCCAAAACCCTGCCCCGTGTCCAGTATGCTGGTTTCAGCACTGACACGTTCAGTCTCACCAATGATTTCTTTTTGCTGAAGGGTGTACAACTTCAAGATATCAGCCACATCTGATCAGCCATGTTGAAAAGGCCCAACACTGTTTCACCCTTTGCAACAGGGTAGACCTTTAATAGAATGTCCATTAACGGCGAGACTAGAACAGAGAAAAGGGGCTTTATTCTCAAAATTCAATTTAAAGCATAAGGAACCAGATCTCATCAAGGCCTTGTGATTTCAAGCTCAAATTTAGGGCTGAGTTCAGCTGCAAGACTAATTTCTAAAGGAGCACCAGAGAGGGCACCAGTCATATCAAATGGCAAATAAGCCAAGAGTGTGGTTGACACATGGGTCATGTGGCCCACCACCCAGCCCTGACCTGACTCCTCCCCCACCTCCCACGGGTTTCCCATCAGGCCCCTGCTCTCTTTTTACAGAATCTACCCTTGCACAAACACACACCCAAGCAGCAACATTCTCACACAATGACTCGGGAAGCCCTCTGTGAACTCCAGACCACCACCTACCACGACCCCCACCAGGACATGAGTAATGCAGCAGTGATGGCACTGAGACTACCTGCTGCTAAAAGCCCCTTTCACACCTCTGCCCACACACACTAGCCATGCGATCCCACAGCCAGATCACACGGGGACTGCAGTGAACCATCTCCCTGCCCATGCAGTGTCCCATGACTGCCCCACATTTTTCAGCAGCCCCAGTGCCCACAGCCCTTTTGGTCCACTCAATGCTGTGGGGCTTAAGGGCATCCCCAGGACTAAAAAGCCATTTTAAGGTGCTAATGTGCCGAAATACATTCCTGTCATGGAAAGGCACACTGGTAGATGGAAAAGCATATCTCAAAACTTGAACACTGTCAAGGTGCTTAGTGGACTCAAACATTCACTTACACAGTGGGCTTTGCATGCAAATTTCAAGGCCAAGAAAAATGAAAGGCTTATTCTACATGGTAATTGGCATTTGCCAACACAGAAACTGTGATGTTTAAAAGTGTATGCCTTTTACAGCTGAAAATAAATACATGGACAGAAAAGTTCCCTTGCCAAAATGAACATATCATGAGAAGGGCCTTGAACAGTTATGGCGAGATGCAATATATTGAAAATAAATAGAAGGCCTCATTTGTAAAAATAAACATAACATTCTAAGTTCCAGTTTTCTCTGCATGGAAAAGGAAGAGTTTGCCCGTGGGACATTGTCACCTCCTTCCCATCAGGGACATACAGATCTCTTCAGCCTCTCCACCTGAAAGACAATTGCTTTGAAGTTTCAGGGCCTGAGAGGCGCTGCACTCATGCATGACAGAGCCATTTATTGGTGTGCTGGATAAACAGAGAGACTGCCATTAAGTGTGCTGAACTTTGTAAAATCCCCAAAATTCAAGAAATGCTGTGGACCATCCCTGGTTGGGCGTGGCCTGCAAATCATGATTGCCACAAGATGCCAGAGACTCATCTGGCCAGGGAGATAAGATCTTTTCAGCATTCATTAGCCCGGCATTTGACTTCACAAGAACAAGTAATCATTTTACACCAGGCTAATGTTAACAGAAAGCACGGAGGCCTAGACTACATCCTTCAAGAGAATTTAAACCAAGTGGACAAAGGAACTGAAAATATGCATATAATTAAGAGAGGCCAATATGAGTGTATGCAGAATCATACTTTTGTGATTTTCTCAGCAACAATGAGTCAAACGGAGGCCATTCAGGTGTCATTTTAAAGTGTATTCCAAGACAAATTCCAGAACTCGAGTTACAATCGAAAATGTGATGGTATTTTCTCAGAAACTGTCACAATACCGAAACTCAGGGAGGCAGTAGATTCGGGAATCATATAACTGTCTGTAAAGTTTGGTGACACTAACTTTAATTAATTGTGTCTAAATAGTGAAAACCCACAGTTCACAACTTCATCATGCCGACATGGGGATAATTTTAATCAGTACAGCATGAATAGAGGAATCAAAATAATAAGATCTATGTTGTGATATTTATGTGTAAATTGAAGAAAGTTGTCATGTAATGATTTTTTACCTAAAACATTTAAAGTGTAAAAAAAGTTCAATTGGGTGGGTTCATCCTTCCCAACAATTTTACTTCATAACTCTGATCTGAGGGGCCTATCCTCAGAGAGGGGATGGGCCTTCGGGGAAGAGAAGGGGATACATATCCAATGAACAGTCAGAAGCAATAAACTTGCACCTCCTAATTTGTTTTTTTCCAAGGTGTAGCTTAGAGAGTAAAAAGGTCTCACATTATGGGGAAGTGGAGAACTGCATAAACATTTTCAAGGGGGATGTGCCTAAAAACCAACTGTGTGAATCCTGGGTCACCTGAATTCATCTGGGAAGACTGCCTGATACTACCTGGATTGGAAAGGACTAAACATTGCTGCAGGATTAACTTTGCCTAGGAAGACAGCAATTGGGAAGGTCTAAAAGCTGACTGAGCCCTATGACCAAGAAGAGACAAATAGAGGGATGAATGCTGGTGGTTATCTTTGACTGACGTACCTGAACAGATCCCTGTGCTTCCACAATAGACAGTTCTGAAACACTGGCGTCTTTTCCTCACGCCAAATCCAGAGGTTTCCAATGTAAGAGGCTTGTCCAACAGAACATAGTGTGGGGATTTGTTGATTTAATAACTTCCCTTTAGTTAATGATTAGGGGGAATGGAAGTAGAATCTTAGTATATTTTGAATAAAAATAATGTAACTAATTCCCCTATTGCCAAATACCATGAGGTGATTTTGTTAACCTTCAAAATTAACAAATTGCATTCCCATTGTACTTTAAAAACTATGGTCTGTTAATGTAATTGGGTACATCTATTTTTCTTGTCAACCCCAGACTTCCCAAAAAGGAAAGGGGTGTCAAGGACAAAAAATTAAATTACTAACTGACAACATTCCTTAGAACTGGCCTTTAAGCAGGGGGGTGCTGAATGTCACAGAAGGACTGGGTTTGATGCTGGGTAAGCACAGTGTTTTTGCTAAGTGAAACCAAGTGTAATTTCTAATAGAAAAATGCACACTCTCTCCTGAGAGTGGGTACATGACCCTGAGAAAAGAAAGGTCTTGTATTGCTTTGGGTTGAAGAAGGAAGAAGGGTTCTATCATTCCAAAGTAGTATCAAAAGTCTGCTGTGCTTTCAAAACGGCTAGCATTTTCAAGTGTGCAGGGAAATTAAATATACAAAGCACTGCATGTGTGAATTTGCTTGTGATCACAGAAAAATGTTGCAGTTGTTTTCAATCTAAACCTTATCAAGGAATGCTAATGATCATGATCTGGTAATGTTCCAAGGAATTGGTTCATTTTTACATGAAGGGGTTCGTGGGACACACGGTTGGAAGTCTTTATTTGGCCTGTGTTGCCTGTACATGAGACAACAGTAAACCTCCAAGAAAAGTGCATTTTATATCAAAGCTTTGTTTGGTGCCACAGAGAAGTTGGTGTGTGTAATCATTCAGTGCAACTATTCAAGGAACCTCTTATTTAATAAGTATATATTCTTCCTGTATCCCGCTCTGGTTCTTGGCTCATGGGGGCACAGGGGGAGGGATCTACGTGGCTCTATATGAGCCATCAACAGGGCTAGATTGAACAAAATTAAATAACAGATGTGTTGTATGACCCCTTCATTGGGAGAAGGAACTACCCAGGTTAAGGGTGGTCTCCCACTATATCGATACAATGCCCCCGCTCGCCACCATGCATCGCCCCCCTCCACACACCTGTTTGCGCCCTGTTTACATCCGACTATGCTTTTGCCACTCCATCCATAGGGCAAGTATTCAATTGCCATGCCCACCTCATCAACTGGAAAACACCCTATACGTGATGGATGCCAAGGGAATGATCGAGGCGACTTCGGAGCAACAGATTCTGTTGTGCTGTCTTGTGCACAATTGCAGTTTTTAATGCATTTTCAAGGCCTCCTACATCCAACCGCCCCTATGCCTCCCACTTCCTTCCCCATCACTGCTACTAGACAGTAGCAGGGCATGCAGGGCCTCTGTCGTCCATCATTACACTCATCCCATACACTGTGAGTTTATGGGCATAAGATATACTTCTAGGCCCCAAGGCCACATAGACAATCTGCCATGCATTAGCAGCTAGTAGCTACAGCAGGCATAATGCAAGCCATATAAGCCCAACATCTGTTTGTAGGTCGAGTGCATGGAACCTTGATTACTACATGCAATCGGTTGCAGGGATATCAATAGTCGTTGCTGTTTAAGAGTACATTGTCTGGTCTTTAAAGATACCAGCAGATATAAAATGTACATAATACAACTGTACAACAATACAAGTGCAAATGTTTCAGTAGGAACGGGAATCATGATATCAGGCTGCAATTATTATGTCTGTAAGGGCACCGCTATAACCGTATGCACTTTAGATTTAACTGATATCATATCTGGCTGGGTCAGTAAAACACATTTTAAAAATGAGAACTATCAGAAAGAGGTGTCATTGGAGTCCTGCTAGCATTCAAAACAAATTACGTTTTAGCTCAAGAACGTCTGTTAAAGATTGTGTTACATGAAAAGTGAGCACGCTATGAACTAAGTTAACTTTATTAGGTCATGTAAAGAAAGGGAAATCAAGAAAATTGCTATACACAGAAAGCGCTGTCGTAGGTTAGTCACTACTATGGACCAAACATCTAATTGGAGAAATGATTGCTGCCACATACATGCATTGCTACTTACCAGACACTGCGAGCAGCAGCAGAGGTAGAGCTCTGGGTTCAGCAGAATTCCTCAGGCTGGCCCGGGGACCCCGGGGGTAGGCAGCTTCCGCAGGCCAGGGTGGTATGAAAGTTGAACTAGGCCTAGAAGAAGAGCTCAGCACATGGGGCCTCGTGCTGAGCTTGACTCTTTTGTACTCAGTGGAAGGAAAAAGTCTCAAAGACACGCTCAGAACAAAGTCAGGGGCTGACTGAATGCTATTGGCTAACAGAAGCTGCATGGCAACATGTTTTTGGTTCCTGATTGGTTGATGTGCTTTAGGGGCAGAGACAGGACAGCACATGATGCTCATCCATGAAAATAGGTTTTTTCTTGTCAAAATTGTTCCAGCCTAGGCACCAGCCAGACACACTGGCACTAGGAATGATCACGTGACCTGTAAAATTAGAGCTTTGATTGGTACACTTGAAATACCGGTGGGGGAGAAGGGGCAGACAAAATTTAGAGACTTCACCTTAATTATATTATTGAAACTTTTTTTTTTCTCTACACCTGAGCAGAGCCGCTGCAGGCAGGCACATGTCTCACTCTCTTCGGCTCAGTACATGTGCTGTGTCCAAGTACCACCAATAGTGAAGTGATAATGATAATTATAATGAACGCACATAATCCCCCCTCCAAAGTGAAGGACAGGTGGGGCCCCCCTTCCTTGGAGACAGATGGGGGCCCCCTCCAAGAATCCCAGCATAGGCATCTGGGGCACATGCCTGTTTGCCCTCCCATTAAGATGTCACTAGCGGTTTCTAGTGAATACTCTTGTAAACACTATAAATGCATTCGGTGTGACCGCTAAAGAAAGATGGGCTGAAATGTTTCTGAGTGGATGCAGAGTGAACTGAGTGGCTTCCTGCCAAGTCTGTTGTGCCCCTTTTCTCTGTACCTAGAGATGACTCTTTACTTGAACCATTTAATTGGATATTGAATTCCTCAACTAGTGCCAATGGCAAAGAATCTGGGTGTCAAGGTACTGGCCTCCCTTTCGATGGAGGCTCAGGTTAGTGTAGTCTGCCAAACTGGCCATTTTAAGCTAAAAGTTTTGCGCAAAGTACTTCCATTGTTGCAGCTGGGCTGAGGGCCCCGATGGAGTCCTCTCTGATTTCGAGCTCTTTGGACTACTGCAATGCCCTGTATCTAGCTCAACCAGCTTATCTGCTGGACCATCTGCAGATACTGCAAAACACTGCAGTTTGAGCTGTCTGTGGTCTTTCTTTTTGTGATCATTTTTTGGCAGGTCAGCGTGATTTGCATTGGCTTCCAGGATGCAACGAGTGGAGTTTAAGGCACTGTGTCTAGTCCATCGGGCCTTTTATGGCCTAGGACCTGACTACTTAAAACACAAGCTTTTCCGCTATGTGCCAGCATGCCAGCTCTGGTCTCTTAAGGATTTCAGGGTTGTAGTGTCTAGATGCCGTCAAGCTAGGTTGGGTGGCCGAGCTTTCTCTGTCACCACTGCCATTCTGTGGGATAGGCTTCCTTTAGAGCTTTGAAGTACTTCCGATCATTTGACCTTTCAGCTTCATTTGAAAACTCTTTTATTTCAGTAAATGTGACTACTCTTTTGTTTACCTGTCTCTCTGGATTTCTCTTAGTGCCATGATGTCTTCTGGTGTAGGTGTGCTTTATAAGACTGACTAACATAACATAACAGTCGCTTGGGGCTACATAGTCCCTTTTTAGAGAATGGGGACAGCGTGATTCCAGCGTTGGACTGCTGAGCTGGTACTTTGACCCAGGGGTGGAACCAGTCTTCTGCTACAGGTTATGTGAATTAGAGGATGCCTCACTGCCTGCCTGCTTGCCAGAGCCCAGTCCAGTCCCGCTTATTTGTGGGCGCTTGCACTGTCTATGGGGACCCTCAGATCCTGAGCTGTCTATATGCACCTTCTCTGGACAATTAGCTCTCCTTGTTTTGATTGTAGGTCATTAGGTCGAAAACCAAATGATCGAATGCCATTTGATCGAGAGTCAAATGGTCGATTTTTTTTTTTAATTTTTTATGGGGGGGGTCCCCCCAACCCCCCTTTTTCTATATTAATTTTTTTTACCAAACTAAACAAAAAAAAAATAAATAAATAAAAACATGCAACCATTTTCTTTTCGACCATTTGACTTTCGATCAAATGGTCATTCGATCTTTTATTTTCGACCATTTGACCGGACAGCCTTTGTTTTACATCCTTGAAATCTCTGCCTGAGCAGACTCTACTGCCCGCCCCCTCGCTCAGGTCCAATCCATTCTATCCTATTGCATCCACCGATGCCTGGGTGAATCCATCTGACCAGGACTGACCACAAGCTCATGCTACGGTGATACATTACAAATCAAGCTAGTTGAAAGAGAAAGATGCTCATGCGCTTTGTAATGAAAACTCTCTCTTGCTACTTTTATTAGCCACAATTCTGCCCAAATATAATCGTGCATATGTTTCTATCATTAAAAACATTGTATATTTTTATAATAGCTATTTAAGACCATCTTTATTTTTTCATTTGAATCTCCGACCTGGGTTGTAATCAGAGCCTGTCTTTCTACAGAATGCAGACTTAGGGTTGATCCTTGTTGGGAAGTGCTGGTACGCTGGTGCGAAGGAATGCTGTAATGTCATGTGGAGTGTTGACCTCTGAATGATAGAATGTATGCTGAGGGTTCTAGCCCAGGCAGTTAGGAAGCCCCCTGCCTGGGTGATGGGAAGCCAGTGTTTGTCCTATACTATGTATCTTACATGTATCCATGTAACAGTTTGTAAAGTACTTTGAGAACCTGGTAATAAACCTTACAAGTAAACCTAAGAGGGCTGAAGGTCACTTCATTACATTGGCAACGAGTTGGTCAAGAAGAAAAGGAACCTGCGTGTAAGGCGAATAAACTTAGCTGAAGAATCTGCTGCAGGGGGCACAGAAGGAAAAGAAAGAGGACACACTGCCCCCAAAATAAACCAAGTAAGACCCATTACCCAGGGCAGAGGCAGGGGAGGGGAAGAGAGCCCCATAGCAGGCGGGACCTTCAGCGGCCCATACGTTGGAGGGAGAGTTTTTTCCTGGGGCTGAATGAGCCTAAATGGGAAATTACTCCTTAAAACCATCCAGAAGAAGGAAGTTATATGACTCCAGCATATCGTAAATTTAACATCCGGGAGTGATGGGTATGACTGGATTGGTGAGCAAAAGGCATAGCTGGATTTTGCTGATGGGACATATGTATATGAGGATAAGTCTCTCGTGAGCTGGCTAATACTGCAAAATGTCATGGGCCGGAGTGAAGGTTAAGCCCTCAATTCGCAACAGATTGGTATGTGGGACAGAGCTGTATTTGATGATGGTTTTGCAACAGACAGGTGTTTGTTGTGCTCTGGTCAGCGTTCACGTTGGGTCTGGTGGTGATTGATGCAAAAATGTACAGCACAGCACGAGTTGACGCTTGGAAAGCAGAGATCTTTATGCCCCGAAGTCTAATCACAAATGGTGAAGTCAGGATGGCTCAGGAGGGAGTTGGCGGAGTGGTGGAAGGCTCGTGAAATTCGAGAAGCTGGTAATTCGCTTCGTTGAAATGCTGCTGGTCTTACGCAGCTCTCTGAGAGCAAGGAGAAAGGTTTGAATAAATGACCCTGAAGAGTCATGCTACATCAACCATGGGTGACATTCTGCCATCTGAGGTTTCGGTTCAGGTAATGCTTTGAACGTCGCAGCTATGAGTCCCGACGTAATGATGCACCGTCATGTCATTGCGCACAAGTTGAATGTCAGGAGAGTTGTCGTTCGCTTTGGCAGTCAAGCTAGGTTGCCACAAGCTGCGGTGACGCGGACAATGAAGGTTGGGAAATCTCTTCATGGACGGAGGGAAGGAGGTGTCCTAGGGGTGCAGCCATGGCTGGTCAACACATCCTGGTCGACACGTTGGTAAGAGCAAGGATGCCACATGCAGACATTGTAAGTATCACCAAGCACAGCGGGACACAAATGTACCCTTTGTTGTATTTGTGATAGTGGTGAGGATGCATCGGTTGAAGATATGTCCAGGGGTCAAAGTCCAGGATGCGCGGAAGTTTGACATTTAAATATATCCTCTATATAAGAGCCTAGTTATTAATATTTTGGTACCTTGGAATGTGATGGGAAGTTGGACACCAAAAGTGTATCCTTTATATATGAGCATGGTATAAATACTTTCGGAATCGCATGTTAGTAAGAACTTGGCAAATGTGTTACATAGCATGTGGGCATTTAAGTGTGGATGTGTTGCAGGTATGGTTTGTATGGTATGCCTGGAATGATATAGTCATGTGAGGTGACTAGCGTTAACTCTTTTGAGGAGTTTCAGTGCTCAGGTTGCTAAAATGCGACATGGACTTTTAGCAGAAAATGAAATGTTTGGTATGGTGCAAAGTTGGTATAGCAGGCATGGTAGCATAAACACGGAGATGTAACCATTTTTGAGGCTTTGCAGGGTGATGTTGCAGGGATGCAACGTGGACTTGTAGGTTTGGATCGTGCTAGTATGGTTTGGAGCCCATGATAGGCTATGGTCCTACAAAATTTGTGCCATAACCTATGGTAGGGGTCTAGGAGTTAGGCAACATGAACAGTTTTTACATTTTTAACTGTCAATGAATTTAATGTAAACTTATGGTGTTGCAGAAATGGCATGGTAGGGTTTATGGTGTGTAAGCGTAATGCCGGGTAAAACTGTTGGGTGGTTTGATGGTATGTCAAGTACCAGGTCAGTGTGAAAGGCATGTGTAGCTGTTATGCCAGATGTATGAGTTTGGTTGCGCTGATGGTATGTGAGTTACCAGGTCAGCATGCAAGGCATGTGTAATTGTGTGCCAGTTGATTGAGGTTGGTTGTGCTGATGTTATGTGAGTTACCAGGTCAGCATATAAGGTGGTTTCCTAAGCCGTGTTGAGCTGTGCTGCTGTGTGGTAGTGCCCCCGGCCATGGTTTACGGTGTGATTGTTGTGCTCAGATCACGTGGGGTTTATGGTCTGTTATGGTTGCCGTGTTTTCTAGAGGTAATGCCTCAGTTTGTGTGTCGGCGTGATTGTGGTTGTAAGTCATGCAGGGTCAAACAATGTATGTGTGTAATAAGTGGTTTACCACGCCTATTTTGTGTTTTTTCGCATATACAGCTTCTTCTTGTAGCTGTCCTGTGTGTAGGCATGACTCCTATTCCTCTTTATCATGGTCCATCAGATCTCATTTCCCATGGGTGATGGCTTTGTTGTGCCTGGCCAGCACATCGGATGTTTTGGTGAGTGGAAGGGCACAGGTTGTTGTGCATGCCCCTGTGATCCGAATCGATGTGTGTGTCTGGTGTGAGTGTGAGGGGAATGTGTATTGTGAAGTGCTTCTCTGTGTGTCTGTGGTGTCAATATAAAGGAGGGAGATGTGTTGTGAAGTGTTTCTTTGTGTGTGTGTGGTGTCAATATAAAGGAGGGAGATGTGTTGTGAAGTGCTTGTCCTGGTATGATGGAATGCTGTGATGTCATGTGGAGTGTTGACCTCTGAATGATAGAATGTATGGTGAGGGTTCTAGCCCAGGCAGTTAGGAAGCCCCCTGCCTGGGTGATGGGAAGCCAGTGTTTGTCCTATACTATGTATCTTACATGTATCCATGTAACAGTTTGTAAAGTACCTTGAGAACCTGGCAATAAACCTTACAAGTACACCTAAGAAGGCTGAAGGTCACTTCATTACAATCCTCATTACCAAAAGGTAATAACCCATCTTTGACTCTAGTTTAAGGGTAGCAAATGGTGGAGCAACAGGGAGCTTAAGGTAGACCTCCTTTGGACCTCGCAAAACCGCCTAGTCTTAGAGTAGTCTCAGCTCTCAAGTCTCCCGCCATCTTGTGGCAATGATTAAACTGTAAGCTTATTGTGCCACATGTAAACTGATAATATCCATGTTTTTTGAAGAAGTGTTATATTGTGGCATCCTGGTGAACTCAGACCTTGAGGCGATCCCACTGCCATCTTAAATGCGAGAGTCTAGATCTTCCCAAGTACTCGTAGTGCCCACAAAGCCCCTCCTGTTCTGCAAGGAAGTTCTATCTTGTGTCTTTCTCTTAAAATGTCGTCTTGTGGGAGCACCATCAGGGCTAGTGAACTGTCTTAATGGCCTGCCCTCTGTAGCTCCCATCCCGACTGGCTGTTGGGGATCAGGTGTCTCTTTGTTTTGCTTTGAGCAGGAGCTTCTTTGGTTACTATATTCATATTTATATTCATTTATTGAACACAACCAGCAATAAGTAATGATATTTTGGTGTTAACTAGCCACGTATCAGGGTTTCATAGAATTATACACGCCAAAACAAACATAGCCTCTCATTACACGACTACTATGTCTCCAAGTAAAACTGTGCTGACCCGACAAGGGAACCCACTTTCCTTAGAGAGCACTAATTTTCTGCCTATTTAATAGGGATAATAAAAAGAGGAACTCACTTTCTACTCCGTAAACACTAAAGAAAACTTTTTGTACCCAAACCCCAATAGTTTGTCTCATGCCGGTTATAAAGATATATGCAAAACAAAAGAGGTGATGGCTGGAAGGTTTGGAATTAATGCTAACCTCTGGTATTGCTTTGGGCAACCCTCCAGACCATCGTTCTTCAGCCTGCCGAGCCATTAGAGTAGGGGAAAGACCATATGCAAATCAGGCTTGGTCCCACCCCAAAAGGAGCAGTGCACCCCAAACTGCTAGGACACATACCTTCTGCACGAGACCACAAGCATCCCCAGACATGTTGCAGCCTCATTGGGCGTCATCAGTGAAGAGTAGCTTTTGTCTGTAGGCCCAATAGGTTCGGGATCCAAGTCTGAGCATACCCGTTCCACTCCGGGTGACCTATAGATATACTCATCCGGTGGCCATTCCCTCATATGCCTCTCCCAAAGCGTGGGATCCCTTTTGACTGAGGGAGTGACATCAAATGTTTTGGTATGGGCAGGTTAAAGGGGGAAACAGAGGATGGTCTCAAGGTGTTGCCAAAAGGGGGACCAGGCAGTGCACACATGAGATGGGATCAGGGTTCTTTTTCTAAAGTCACTTTATAGGAGCTCCCCAGGACTTTCTCATCGTTGCTCCCTGATACTTACATTCTCTCATTTCAGTGGCCCTCATTACGACCCTGGCGGAAATCGAAAAACGATGGCGGAAATGCAATACCGCCATCGAATAGCGCTCGGTGCGATTATGACCCGTCACCGTAAAGTACGATGCCATTAGCGACACCGTAGTGAACGCCAACGCTAACTGCACCAAGTACGCGCACGCGCGCCATGCGAAACCGTAATTACCACCATGGCGCAACGGTACGCAAATTCTGACCCTAGCGGACATTTACCTAACGCCAACAGCATGGCGGAAAGTACCATTCCGCCATGGTGAGAAGAACGGCAACGCGAACCAACCGTAAATGGCCCTACTGAGTGCCTGTACACCACTCCCTGGCCACATTGCACAACTCCTCGTAGGTGCAATGAAGTCACACAATGCAACCAGTGAAATGTACAAGTCACCCATGCATGCCAACGAACAAATGAATGTAGGGGCTCCAAGTGCCTTGTGAGTGTCCATCCATATATGCCATGTCACCATTGCCGTACTGATGCAGCACAGGCACGTGAAGGGTCAAGTACAGCAATATGAACTGAAATATGAGACAAAACAACAACAGGCCCCCATCGCTTGACACCAGTGTAAGGCAACATTCAAAGCAGTAACCTGAGGGAGACTGCACCAGCCCTGTACTCTTGCCAGTAAACAAACCAACCATCAGCATAAGCATGTACCACACAAGTTGGCAGAGTGACTGAGCAGCCAGGCCCATCTCAAGAGGGGCCAATGGGAGCTGCAGGGCACAGATGGCACGAATACAGAAGCTATTCCAATGGACATGACCTCAGTCTCCCTCCAAGAAACGCACGCAAACACAGGCACCTGTGACCAGCCATATTCTGATAATCACATCATTCCACCAATCCACCTGGCTGACCGGCATCTGTTACACAAAAGCTAATCCCCTGCCCCTGAGCATGACATCATTAAAACAGTCATAATGGCAGCCCCTATCCCTGACCTCACTGGGCTTCGTAGGCAAACGCGCCCAGTACAGTACCACGCAACTATAACCAGAAGCCGGAACCCAATGCAGATCTACTCACAATACATCGCTCCACAAATAGGAATATGCTACATTACTTGCAAAGAATAACGCTACACGGTTAATATCATAATAGAAATTTAATGCACTTCAAAATCACAAAGGCCATACAGCCATTAGGTCATGAACTCCACAATACATTTCAGTATTGTGGGCTGCATCCGCAATAAATGACCAGCTTCTGCTTGTGTGACGCCCTGTTCCTTCATGGTACACAGGGGCTACATACACGTTCAAAAAGGCAACATGGAAGCGCCTACAACCGCAGGGCCGTCCCATTAGGTAGGCACTAGTCCAGCTGAAAGGTCGATATGTTGCTCCTAGCCACTAGTACTGCGTAAGGGCATGTGGCCCATTGGCGATCGTCCCATAAGATCGTAATGGTGCTCCACTGATTAACACGAAGCAGCAGGTGTCGGGAGTAAAAGCCATCTGCAGGAGTGGCATACAGATGGCAGCGGCAAAAGGGGAGGAGATACCTGTCACCCAAATGAAATGAAAAAGAATGGTATGGGCATCAGAGCTTAATTTGAATTACTCACTTCAATGATCACACTAAATCTACAGCCATATGCATGTTAGCCCACTCAAAAGGATCATTCCCACCCAAAAATCACTTGCGAATCATAACTATATAAATCGAGGTGAATACACTATTACAAACAAGTGTTTGTGTGCATGCGTCTGTTAAAACAGAATCCATTAGATGGGATTAGTAACGTGCATAGACACAAGTGTTTGAAGGTGCGTCGAGACAGGGAGGGTTCAACAAGGGCAGATAGACGATGGTCCCACTATGGCAGCTCTGCATCACATAGCGCAGGGGAAGTGGATAGATTCCAAAAAGCCATGTACATGGTAAACTCTCAATTAAATCATCTGTCCATGCATCCATACATCATACCCTCATCCCGGTATGAAAACGCCTGATTATTTACTCACATAACATGTGAAATTTCCATTGAGTCTGTGCGTAATGCAGTCTGCAAAATCCACTGTGCTCCAGCCCGGAATTCTAGTGTTGTGAAGTAACATGTATTTGGAAACGTCCTGCCTTATCGTCCACTACGCTATTGCGCATCCCATACTATTCATATCAATCATTGCATTCTCGCCATGGCCCCTGTCCCAAGGACATTAAACAATAGAACTTAATATCTGCAGTCAGACCTGTGGGCGTCTCCTCGCCGCTAGCTGAAAACCGAAAGCGCTGTCCTTCGAATTCCACATTTGCAACATCACGTCGAAAAGGCATCTGTGACCGCTTGAAATCACAAATTCATCCATGTAGTGCGGTAGTGTGTGAAAATGGCAACTGGCTTCACTCACAAATGGGACGCCCCGCCCGTCGGTGAACCTCGGTACAGTGCTGCATGAGGGTCCAGCGTTAATCGAGTACTACATTCCACTGACCCTTCACAAGTTTGTTCGCGACTGTAAAGATAGTATGTGAACCAATGGGAGCATTGCAGAATGAACATATGAACCAATATTCCACTGCCATCGGGATTAAATACATGATTGTAATAGCAAGATGCCATGCGTCGAATTGCAGCGTTGTGTGCGGGACGTGCTCGCCCAAAGGGGATTGCAGCTTGCACAGGTGGAATGAATCACCACAGGTGGAGGCTATACAGCCTGAAAACACATAAATTGCACACCCAACCCCCTCCCACAACCACACCCACTCCAAAATGCTACCGGCAGGACTAGCGATGTTGGCCCTGGGGGACCTGATAGCACTGCAAGTACTCCAACTTCAAGAAGAAGACGAACACCAACTACTACAACAACCGGCCGCACAGAGGAGACGGAGGAGGAGGAGGAGGGCAAGGCAGGGCCAGCAAGGCCCACCAGCACAGCCACTACCACCACGCAGGCAGCCCGCAATCCCACGCCTCCGAGCTCATCCGTTCAACCTCACTGATGAGCAGATCCACACCCTCTACCGTTTGGACCGGGACACCATAACCGCCATTGTGGACATGACACACGCTGACCTTGCCAGCATGATAGATAGCCCAACCGCCATCCCACCCCTACTGAAGGTGGTGTCTGTGCTACACTTCCTGGCCACAGGCACCTACCAGCACACAGTCGGACAGTTGCATGGCATTTCACAGCCACTGTTGTCACGGACACTATCGCAAGTGCTCGATGCCCTCCTGAAGCACGCAGACGACTACATCTCTCTACCACGCTCGGAGCAGGAAATTACGAACACGAAAGTGGGATTCCATGCACTTGCCGGCATACCGGGTTGCATTGGTGCCATCGACTGCACCCATGTGGAATTGGTTGTGCCACATGCCATGGAGGCCCAGTACCGCAACCGAAAACAATATCATTCTCTTAATGTACAAATGGTGTGTGACTCCAACAGGATCATTACACATTGTTGTGCCCGATTCCCTGGATCAACCCATGATTCTATGGTCTTGAGGAACTCTACAATACCACGCTACATGGAGCGACACGCAGGAAACAGATCCTGGCTACTCGGTGAGTCTCATTTCATGCATGATAATGTGGGGTATGTGATGCGGCAATGACCTGGCAGGAAGGGGGTGGGGGGGGTGCGTACGTAGCTATGTCATTCCACAAACATCCTTTATTGTCCACATACAGGTGATGCCGGGTATCCACTGAAGAGATGGCTCCTTACACCACTCCGGAACCCACAGAACCAGCATGAGGAGGACTACAACCATGCCCACTCACGTACCCGTGTAGTCATAGAACAGGCATTCGGCCTACTGAAGACTCGTTTCCGCTGCCTCAGCAGGTCTGGCGGGGCACTCCTGTACCGCCATGAGAAGGTTGCAAAGATGGTCATGGCATGTGTCATGCTACACAACATGTGCGTACGTAGAAATGTGCCCATGCCCCCTGACGCAGAACTGCAAGCACCTGAAGATGGTCATGATGAGGGTGGGGATGTGGCAGCACCTCAAGGAGTCCGCGAGGCACAGGAGGGCCGTGAAATTCGTCAGATTATCATAGATTCATGCTTCTAGCACTCACGCCTGGCAGCTGATACATGGACACGGGACTTGTGGCACTGTGTGTGTCTGGAACATGCACAATATGGACTGTACGCCTATAAAGGCCTCGTACACAAAGATCAATGTCCACACATCTCATTGGATGATTGTGAAATGTTTATAGCATATGTGAAATTATGTTACACACCCCATCGACCCGCCACCCAAGAATGCCCAACACACCCCCTCCACCCTCCTACCTCCCCCCCGAACACCAGTGTCCAAAGATGCTCATTGTCAGTGGGCAGACGCTATTGCAGGCCCCCTCTCCGGGTATCAGGGGCACCCCTGCCTGTGGAGCGCAGGTTCCTCCCAGATCTACGTTGGGGGCTGCCCTGGACGGAACTTGCAACGGATGATGTCTCTGCCTGCTCACGTCCATGCATGTCCCTAAGGGTTTGTGAGAGCTCAGTGAGCACACGGCGCACAGCGGCAAGTTCAGCACATACGTCTTTGGACGTCGCATGCAGTTCCCCCCTCAGGCTCTCGGTGCTTCTCTCCATTTCTACCCTCAGGCTCTCGGTGCTTCTCTCCATTTGTGCCCTTAGTGTCTCTGTGCTTCTCTCCATTTCTGACCTAAGTGTCTCAGTTGATGTTTCTATGGCTGCCTTAGTACCCCCACATTCATCAGCATGCTCCTTGAGGAGCGTGGCCAGTTGCTGCTGTTTCACGATCACCTGGTCGAGGGACTGTTGCCTCTGCTGGGCCATGGCCATTTGCGGTGGTGTCACAGAGGGTCTGATCACCTCATGTTGCCTTGCCACAGGGCTTGTGGGGGATGGCCAGTCGTCGTCTTGTGGGTGCCCCTGCGTGGTATCCTCATGGTGTACGGGATGAAACAAACAGGGGGATTGAGACAGGTCATGGATGGATCCTACATCGACAGCACCGTTTTCTGTGTCGGAGCATGCTGCCATTAATGCAGTGTCACCTATGGTGCTGCTGCCACCAGAAGCAGTGCCTTCTGTGGCATCCATTGGGGGGACCTGTGGTGCTGCTGTTGTGGGCATGCTGGCTGCTGGGGTGCCTGTTGAAGTCCCCTCCTGTGTGCTGCCACTTGATTTGTGCTGCTGCCGTGTCTTGATCCGTGCAGCTGAGGTGGAGGGTCTTTGGCCGTTGGTCTTGGCCCTCTTTGCAGGTGTGCTGGTAGGGGTGTCCTGGAGCTCGTTGTTTGAATCGGACCCTGTGGTGGAGTAAAGGAGGGCGAGCGTTATTTATGGGTCTGTGGAAATTGGAATGGCAATGTATCACATGCATTGGGGTGGTACCTGAGGGTGATTTGGGTCAGGGCCTTGGAGGTGGTTTCATTTTTGTGTGGATTGAGGATGCAGTTGTTTTGCAGCCTGCAGTTAGGGTGTGCATGCTGCACGTGTAGAGGGTGTTTTTAGGATTTTAAATTATTTATGTATTTAATGTGAGTTTTAAAGTGCGCTATCAGGCCAATGTATGTGGACGTTCTCCTGGGCATGTGTTTCTGTTGCACTATGTGGACACATGGTACTTCACATGATTGGACATTGTGGATTTAGCATTGTTTTATTTGGCCCACCTACCTGATTCTTCGGATGTCTGCCCTCCTTTCTTCATCCCTCCGACTCCCTCTATACTCTCCATTCCAATGGTGGAGGCACAGATTTCTTCCCAGGGGGTCAACTTGATGGGTGATTCCGATCCTCCCCCGGTAGCTGTGGCAATGTTACGGTTGGCAGATAGTATGCTCCGTACGCGTATCCGCAAGTCATCCCATCGCTTTCGGCATTGCTGTGGGTTGCGGGGTGCGGTCCCCACCGCACTTACCCGCTGTGCCACCAGGGCCCATATGGCCTTCTTGTTCGCAAGTGCAGTCCTGGTCATTTGCGTCGAGAAGACGACGGCAGCATTCTCCTGGAGGGTCTCTGTGAGCACGGTGAGTTCCTCATGGGAGAAGTGGACCTGCCGCTTGCGGTCGCACGCTTTTTTCACAACTTTTCCCATTTTTCTTGTTTTCACTAGGGTGGCTAACGGGTTGGGATGTGTCTCAGGGTAGGATTTTTGATGGTTGTGTTGGGATTCTGATTTTATAGGTGTACGGCGTGCTGTTTCCCGTTCCGGGACCATGTTTTTACTTCCGTTTCCGTATATTTACGGTCACCGTATTTTGCGATTACCGCTCATTACGGTGACCGCTATGATGGGTGGCGGAATTGCACCTAGGGCGCCGTACGACGGCGGTGAGGGGCGTTTTGGGGACATTTCCGCCATCGCGGACTTTGCACTTCCGCCATGGCGTAGTGCTCGTGCCCGATGGGTCAGAATTAGCCGCACTTTACTCCGTCGTGCAATGGCGGAAACGCTATTTACGCTATGGCGGTCCGGTCAGTTACTTTCCGCCAGGGTCGTAATGAGGGCCTGTGACTTTTAATATTCTGAATTCCGCTATCATTTTTGCAAGCCTCAGTATTTACCATTCATAGCTTATATTTTGTCGTATTATGAAATAGGATATTTGTAAAAACTCCTCTTCACCTACAACACCAATTGCCATTGTGGGTTTTAGTAATTATTTTGTAATAATTCATGCAATTGTTAGCAAAATATTTAGTGTAAAAAACTTGTGAAAGAGTGGAATTAAGAGGCCCCCATATCAGAAGTTATACCAGTAGAAGGTGTGACAGAACCTAATAAGGGGACTGGGGCAGCCGCAGCTTGGAATCTAAATTAGATTATTGTTCACGTATCCTGTATGGCAGTGGTGAAGGGGGAATTGCCCGACTGCAGACAGTACAGAATAATGCGGTGCAGGCCGTTCAGGGTCTTCATAGGAGGGATCATATCTCTGAGGTCAGGAAAGCCCTTCATCGGCTTCCGGTAGCCTCAAGAATCACCTTTCGCCTACTTTCCATAAAACAGAGGCGTTTTTATGGCATAAATCCATTGTATTTATCTGACAGACTTTGCTGGCAACTGGCAACCAGGGCACTTTGATTTAACAATTCTTCACTTTTGTCTGTGCCCAAAGTTAGATTGACTATGGTCTCTCAAAGGTCCTTTCCTTATGCTATGCCAAAGTGCTGAAATGCACTTTCACCTGTAGATGGGGGGGCACACATGACACTCAAGCCCCCACCCAACTCTCAACACGAAGGCAGTAAAACGACAGATGTGCCTCACTCTTAGGCCCATCACTGCGATCCTCGATGTATCAAAGGTGTGAGAAGCGTTAGTCTCCCAAGCAGCCGTTAAGACCATACCCAATCGATGATTTGAACGACAAGGAAATGACATTGAGCAAGTCGACTAATTTGCATAACCAAAAATGTATGACATCATCACTGACATCACGAGGTAGCCACAATTATACATTAAGTACATACCCATCCATTCATGAAGTTACACAAACATACAGTAGTTTATTGCATATAGGCACACAGCACATGCTTATGACTCATGTAGGAAGAGCATGGACACACATACATATTACTTTACATTCATATCTTTAGCCAAAACTGAAACCGCATGATGCAAAGAACTCAAATATTTAGCTTGCACATGCTTGATTGCAACTAACGTAGAGAAGCCATAAGAACTGATATGGAAGCTATAGGTCCCTGAAATTAATGGCAAAGGAGAGACAGGCTTTGTGTACATGGAAAGGCTGACATGATCGCCGCAGCCGCAGGCGAGCAGAAACAGGCACCCAGCCAAGGAAAAGTGGAGACGGGAAAGTTCCAGTTACCAAAACAATGCACCACTTGCAGAAAATCAGGCTATAATCCTCATAATTACAAGCAGGACAGCTCACTTTCGTGGTCTCAACACATGTGACCCAGCTGAACAGGACAATGCCCATTCAATCGAGGTAGACGAAGAGGACTGTTCCCATCCAACCAGAGGGGAAAAGTTACAAGTGTTACCCAAGAACAGCTAACTAACTGCAATCTCCCAGGCTTAGGTGATTGGAGATAGAAACATTAGGGAACACTTCGCACCTCCATTCTCATTCCCATTGCCTTGAAGGAGTACACTCAGGGCCTCATTACGACCCTGGCGGTAAGGGGTTTACGCCAGCGTTAGCTGCGCCGACCCCTTACCGCCAATTACGAGGTCCCCTAGCGCCATGGTGCTTTTAACACCTGCTTTTAGCAGGTGTTAAAATCCATGGCGCTAAGGGACCATGGAGTTAATTACGCCACCGTAATTTACGGTGGCGTAATTAACGCCTTCCCCACTCCCATTATGCCCTATGGGGCAAAAATGGGAATGGGGAAGGGTAAATGGGGATTGGGGACTTACCGCCCCGCCAAGGTCGGAATGGGGCGGTAAGTCCGCCAACCACCATGGCGTAAACATAGTTTACGCCATGGTGGTAAAGTCACGGCCCAGGCGGTAACTTACCGCCTGGGTCGTAATGAGGCCCTCAGTCAGGTAACCGTCCACGGTCCCAGGGATGGGAGGACACATTCTGCCCAATCCAGATTCACCTTCACGTGGGGATATAATTTGTTGCAAGGGCCAATGGTCTCCGTGTAACCCTGCAACACTGTAGATTGATACTGGCAGAGGTGGACCTAGGTATGTGTGGCTACCCAGTGGTAGAACTAACCCTTATATCTCCCATATGTAGCTCACCCAAACTGACCAATAGTAATGTCTGATAGGTTTCTGGGATGGAACCTGGATTTGTGACATCACAACAGGATAGAACCGGGTGACACATGCTTAGAAGATGAGAGTCACGGAGGATACTTGTCTTTCTGGTTTAATGCCTCTCATTGTGTTTGCAAATAAAAGACTGTAACGTTGCCCCATGGCTGAGTGTTCTGTTCTTATGGGGGGAGTCTTTGATGGGCCCAAGTGTTCTCTCCTGGGGTGACTGCTAGAGAGCCCCAGCCACATCTATACCCACCTGATCTGAGAGCATGTCACACTTTTGATTGATTTAATCGTGGTTTAAAAACTGCCTGGTTCTGCTGATTTTCTTTTAGCTTTCTTTGAGTTCGCTGTTTTGGTAATGTGACTGGATTTATTTGTTTTTTGCGTCTAGCACTTTTATGCCCATGGGCCTATCCTTAGCGCTATATAACTAAATAAATTAATAGATGCTAATTTGACAGGCAGTGCCCAGGCCCTTTTTGAACATGGTGCGGCAGAGATATATTCATGTTTTTAACGGCCTTAGTCCAGTGGACTGTCCATTCTGGGTTGGTGTGGTGAGTAGCTGATAAAAGTATCATTGGTTAGTAATATAACCAGGCTCTTCATGCACAGGATTTCAGAACCTCCCTGAATGCCATAGCATCTTTGATCTAACAACATGCACGACTCCCCACAAAGAAGTCCTGCAGCAGACAGCTTATATTTAGAATGCAAAGCACAACATGGTGGAGTTCACTGGGAGGTGCTAGACCGCCTCCTCTCGCCACTGAACTCGTTTCATTCTCGCGTTACAGTGCTAACCATGTTGTCATGCAAGCATCCCTTTGCATGAGGTGGACAACAGCAACCTGCAAACGTACTCCCTCTTTTTCCTTTATTCAAAATCTAGGGAATATGCTTTGCATAATTTGTTTGGTGCCAGAAGTGATTCTGCCCAGGATTAGGGTATACACCCTGATTCTGAGCTAGCACTTCAGAATGTCCCAGAGCAGAACAATGTTGCTGAGGACTGCCTCTTAAGGGAGGACTTTTGTGAGCTATCTGTCTTGGGCTATATCAAGAACCATTAACCTCTTAGGGGTTGGGAATCTGGCAATAGATCTATAAACCTTTCATTGTCATTGAGAAGGCTTAACCAAAGCTGTCTTTTTGACAAGCTAAAGAACTCTGCTCTGTAGTACTTTATTTATTTATTAATTTATTAATTTCATTTTTTAAAGCACAAAGAACTTGTGATCCGAGGGCAGTGGTGCACTATATACAATATATATAATATGACCAAGCAACGGTATTTACATCTATAGTTCAACAAATTACAAAATTCATTTTTACAAATAACGAAAACCATAAAAAATCTAGATTTGAAAGAAATCTATGAACAGGCCATTTTGGCAGGTGTATAATGGCTGACAGGCCTGGACACCGTCTCTGTCATGGCCGAGGGAACATCAGACACCCCAGGCTCACTCCAAATGGTTTGAAAAGGTTTATTATACACATCAAAGATTCCCAAGTTTTGGGTGAAATAAGTTAGCAAATAAGGACTACCTCAAAACTAGCGGGACGATGGGACACATACTATGGTCCTGCCCCCTCCTCTCCCCATACTGGCTCAAAATACATCGTCAGCTTATTAACATAAACGGGACAGACATAGCCTACAACTCCAACAACATGATCTAGGAGCGTAGGGCACCGACTGGCACGAAGACACACTCACACGCAAACTTATCAACCTCATACTGTTCACGGCACGCAAACTGCTGATCACACACTGGAATCACCATCACAACGGACCCATAACTAATGGCTTACCACTCTGTCCAAGACATGCAGACTCAAGAGGGAAGCTTTTAAACAGCAATCAAAACTCAACCCGGAGAGGGGGGAACGGTTTGGTGAACTCTTAGACACATATAGCATGCTCAAGACCTCATCCAACGAGGGCCACTCACAGATCCGGAGGACTATACCTCCAATGCCCACTTGAACTACCGCATAAGGATAGGAACAACCAAAAGATAGCACGTCTCGGTGGAGTGGGGTGGGATTGGGTATGGGGGGGGGAGGGATATTGGTTTACCCAACCTTTTTTGTCTAATATGTTGCAACAATCTGCCGGCCTCGGACAGTAAGTACAACGGCACGGCAAGCACAAAAACCAATTTGTGAACAGTAACAATGTCTTGTGTATGTGCGATCAGCAGTTAACCTGTAACATTCGAGAAAACCAATAAACAGAATTTGAAAAAAAATAAAACTATCAGAAATAGGAGCACATCTGTACACTAGTGTATTCCATCCCAGGTCACTGGAATCAAAAGTATATATTATTGTATAGAGTGGTATCTTGTATCCAAGCCCCCCAGAGAAAATTGAGCTCTCAAGCTAGCGCATACCTACGGTATGTTGATTCTAGGGTCATCATGCTTTAACACATTGGAAAGAATGTGTTAGGCTTGCAGGATATAACCTATCTCACTGCATGCTCTGGGGCTATGCGGCTAGAGGCACACCGGGTGTACTGCATTAATCTCTGCTTGACATCTAGGATCACACTGGCCATACTGCCCTCCTCGCTGCTAGTTTCCTCTTGCTAAAACGTACTTTATTCTACATGTAGGCAGCTACAGTGTCACGCGTACAAGCATATAGAACTGCACTACACTGTTCCTTACCTTGCTTACATCGGGATAAAGCATGCTACAGACTACCATTACTCTCTGTTCTGCATACAGGCACCAACAGGACAGAGAGCACTAGACTACACTGCATAACAGTTTGGTCTTGCAAACAGGAAGCAAACCTCAATGTGTGCACCTTACTCACCACCCGCAAACTAATTTGAACCTTGCACGCACGATTCTGCCCTGTACTCAGCATAACTCTAGATCTCTAATGCCAACGTACACTCATCAGCCCTGGCCCAATCAAGTTCACAACATGAGCCTGAAGTTCTCCTCTCTGTACGGCAGGCCCTTGAGGCTCCTTGCAGATGACACCTTGAAGGTCATCCCACATGCAGAGTGCATCTGATCTGCTCCATCAACACAAAGCACTGCAACCTTGCTTTTCCCCTCTCCTCTCAACTAACCAAACGCACCAGCTCTCCTTGACATCAGCCAAGCAACATGGAGGCCATGCAAATGGTCTTGATGCACTATACAAGTTCTAATAATTCTGTTCTGGGCCCTTTATCATTGTAGGTCCACAGAGGGCATGGTTGTCTCCATTGTTGCCCATTCCCATAGCCTAACCTAAGACAGGGGACAGCAGCAAATTTACCAGGCGACAAAACCTGAGCAAATCTTCACAGGGATGCTAGTTGGCACATTTGAGTAATCCTATGTGCCCCGTTCTTTTGGAACTCCTTGGCCTAACATTTAAGTTGGCGACGTACCATTCTGTCTTGGAAGAGAAAAGTCACTGTCTCACCTCCTGCAGCTGATGTGAGCACCAAACACACCCTTTGCTCCTGCATTCAAGTGATGCATCCTGGGTGCATTTCGTAGGCTAAATCCAGCCTTTGGCAGTGTAATGCCTGGATCAATGCTATATCAGACATCATGTTTTATATAGTGCTTCATGTCGGATTCCACCCGCTTCTAATTGCTGTAATAACAGGTCTTATTGTTACCCGATTCACAGACGTTAATAGACATTCCTTCATTGAAAACATTGTCACAGTTAACACTTCCCAATCTGTACCCACCTCCCTTTCTGATATATTATAGTTGTTTGGTTTGTGGCCACAAATGTTACTTCTGCTACAAGTAACTTGGATAGGATTACATTATTTTATTGTGTATTGTGACCCCGCAAAATGTTTAGGTTGACCCGACTATATGGCCTCATTACCAATTACTGAACAGTACTGGTAACAGGCCCTCGTTTAACTTCAGATAAAGAACAGAGGTGCTGCGTTGGAACGAAGGGGCACTATGGACTTAAAGTGCTATAGGCCTGTGCCTAAAAAATAATAGTAGAAATAGCTTTATGGGATGGGAGTTTAGCGCATAAAACACTGGACTAATTTCGACATCCCATTCGGCAGAGTTCGATTTGCCCTGCTGTGACAAATCAAATTCCAGGGTACCAGTGGTCCAGCAGTGAATATCGGTTTCTAAACCATCAATCAGTCCCACACATCTAATACATCAGAATGGATCCAAACAGATTGGATTAGACAAGTATACAATTGAAATGTTATACCTCCTTGTCCAATATTGGTAACGTGGATGGACCGGCAGGCTTATCTCCTCTAAACGTCGTTGATCAATGGTTATTTGCAACGCAGTGGAAATACAATTATTACCCAACGATAAAAGGAGTTTCTAGTCAAGGTTGTATAAAAATGTATACTTTATTATTATCACAACAAACAATCTAATAACACTTCTACATGCAAGCCACCCTTTAATGGAGAGAAGAGACCGTTTCTAAAATTGAAAAGGTATGCACACTGGATACTGACAGGAGGGTAGATGGTAAGGTTATAAACCACAGTAGTTTTTAAAAGGTGTCTTGGCTTCAGCAGAACATGAGAAAGAATCTTAAAATGTCTCTAGAAGCCTTCAGGGAAGAACCAGTGGGACAGAAACACAATTTACCTCTTGCTTTAGTTGTTCTTGGTGCTCGACTGTGTCGAGTTGGCTTCAGGGTGCTTTTCAGGCTTCTGCAACAGAGTTTGAGACAGAAGTCAGTTGCGGGTATTAATTGGGAAGACGGTTCGGTGAGCAAAGCTTGGCGAACGGCTGCTGGATGGCCTTCAAGGCGACTCAGGGTCAGGAGCCGTTGCCTCAGTGCTCCTGGGCAGTTTTAAAGTGCTGGTCGAGACGTCTTTGGTTCCTTCAGAGACTGCGGCTTGATGGTGGAATCTCCAGGCTTGATGGCAGTCAGCGTTGCAGGTGGTTGCGGATCGAAGAACTCAAATGACTTGAGAATGTCCTTTAATGCAGCCGTCGGCAGGTGGTTGTCATTGCACTTCTCCCCACCTCTTGAAAGGGCTTGAGTTGTTGTTTAAGGAGGATGGCCCAGATCAAAGGAGTGTGCTGCACACAGCTGCCTTGTCCTTGGTTTCAGGTTCAGAGGCCTTCTGGCACTCCCTATTCAAGGAGCTTGCTGTAGAGCTTAGCAGGGCACGCTGTGTGCTGGCTGGGTACCGGTTCTGAAGTGGCTGGAGGGTCTTCCGAGTTCTTTTCTACTTATGCTCCCTTGGGAGGTATCTTGCTTCCCTCTTTGGATGTTCCTGGCCTTCCTTCACTGGTGGGAACTGTAAGGCAGGCTGTACCTTCAGCCAGGGCCCAAAAATGAGTTCTTCTTCGTGATTCAAGTGAAGTCTTCAGATGATCTTCCTGAAAGAGGGGGTCCGGCCAATTGGGCCACAGTGATTGGTGTAGGCTGAGCCTACCTTAGTGAAGCAATCATGGGGTCCCTACCAATAATATTCTATATGTGTGAGGTCACAACCAGAGTGCTTTGCTAAAGGAAAAGGTAAGGGGGTCAAAGGGGTCCCAGAACCAATATGGCCAACCCTTCTGTAAACAGAAAGAGGTCTGGGCTCACTCGCCTGTGATACTAGGTCCCACACCCCTTCTTGTCTGCTGTGATCAAAGAGTCTCTCTGGTTAATGGTTCTCCCTGGAGGGTTCCTTTTTAAAGCAGCAGATCTCCTTTGAAGATGCAGAGAGACCAGACTCTCTGGGTTCTGCAAACCATGTGCTTGTATGTTATGAAACGGGCCCGCTAGTAGGGGTTGTGTACTGCAAAAATAGATTCAGACATGTCAGCTCACTGTCATACTGCAGGAGCTGGTTTCAGGGTGACACAGTTACATATGAAAGCTTTACTGGGTGTCCTGTCTCCTTTGTTATTCTCTATAGCCAGGCCCCATGTGGGCATGTTTGAAGTGTCCTCTGTTGGTATGTTCATTGATGCCACCAGCTGCATAGCTAACAAAAGAACAGGGGTAGTTCCATGGAGCCCTTGTCAGTTAATCAGGCTGTCCATGGCGGGGAAGTGTCCCCCTTCCACCTTGGGATGACATTGCATTCTCCTCTCCTGTCATATTCCAACTAAAAAGGACAGGGGCGGACTGTACCTGTAGGCTGTGTCCAGGGCAGAGTACATGGGTCTATGCGCGTGAAGTGGTGTGGGCATAGGGAAATGTGCGTGGATTATCCCCACACATTTTCCTGAGGCAGGTCTACCATCATCCATTTACTTAAAAATTTCAGAAAAGCCCAGGGGAGCCCACGCCCACCATGCGGATGGTCGTATTCCTCACACCTGCATAGATTTCCACAACGAAACAACCTGAGCAAATCTGTAATTTGTAAACAGTCCTGCACATGCAGAGGCCGGGTGCCATTTGGCAACACGTATTTGCCCTACAAATATGCCAATAGTGTGATTGGCTGCCTGGCCCGCAGATATATGATGTTATGATATGGTATGATATGGCATTTACAACGTGCCTATACACAAGCGTATCAAGGGGTGACGAGGCAAGGGAGGGGGAACAGAGGGAAGACAGAGACAACGATCCTACTAGGCCAAGTGTCATTCAGATCACGCAAGTGCATGGGAAGGAGGAAGGGGGAAAGTGCAGAGGGTAAGGGGGAGGGGACAGTGCAGAACATGGTATAATAGAATAAATAACAATAAGTAAAAGTACGGCCAGCTGGTGGCAAGTCAAGGGGTAAGTGCAGACAACAGGTGTCAAGTGCTGGTAGTGGGACTGAAGGGATACAGAAAACAGTCCCTAAGTGCGGGGGTTGCCAGGAAGGCAGTGCAGATGTGCAACTGGCGGGGGAGGGGACCTGGGCCCGAGATCAGAGGGTGGCCAGGTAACCAGTGCAGTTTCAGTATCAGCCAGGAAATTCAGCAGGGAAGTGGAGGAGAGAAAGCAGAAACAAAGAGAAGGGTTTTGATGTGCTTCTGGAACCAGAGATGGTTCTCCTCAAGTTTCAGGAAGGCAGGGAGGCTGTTCCAGATGGAGGCCCCAGCCAAAGAAAGAGATCTACCACCAACTCGTTGCTTGGTGAAGTGAATGACCCTGAGGGAGTTGGAGGTGGATGAGTGAAGAGCTCGAGAAGGAAGATATTTAGGAAGAGAGAGTTGAAGGTATTGAGGCCCCAGGCCCTAGAAAGCCTTGTGAACAATGCAGAGGGTTTTGAAATTAATCCCCGCAGCCACTAGGAGCCAGTGCAGAGATTTCAGTCCTTGAGAGATACGATCCCTGGGCTTAAGGCCAAGGACAAGTCTCGCAGTCCTGTTCTGGATGAGTTGCAGGGGGTGGAGAGTTGAAGTAGGCAGATTTAGAAAGATGTTGTTGCAATAGTCAAGCCTAGAGAGAACCAGGGCTCTAGAGACAGTGAGCTTCTGGGGGAAGGAGAGGAAAGGAAGAATCACTCTGAGGAGGTGCAGCTAGTAGTGTGACTTCTTAGAGACGTTGGAGATGTGAGGAGAGAAGGAGAGTGTGGAGTCGAAGATGACCCCAAGGTTTTTAGCCTCGCAGGTGGGAGCACGAAGAGGGCCAAGAGAGGCTGGCCAGAGAGTGACAGGAAAGGAGGGAGCAGGTGTAGCAATGAGGAGAATCTCAGTCTTACTGCGATTAAGGCAGAGATCATTGGCGGTACACCATTCCTGGATGGTGGACAGGCAGTCAGAGATGAGAGAGGGAGAAGAGGTGGCTCAAGGTAGCCCGAAAATGAGCTGAGTGTCATCCGAATAACACTGAAAGTTGGGGTAGAGCGCGGCAATGCAGTGGGCAAGCAGTGCAAGGTATTGGTTGAACAGCCAGGGAGAGAGGTTAGACCCCTGGGGAACACCACAGGTAGAGATAGAGATAGAGGAGAGGAAGGACCCAAGTTGAACCTGGGAGGGTCGATTGGAGAGGAAAGAAGTCAGCCATGCTAGGGCCTGGCTGGTGATAACCAGGTTATCACGGAGACGGTTGAGTAGGATGGCACGGTTGACAGTGTCAAAGGCAGAAGAGAGATCAAGTAAGATGAGGACACATGGGGTGTTGGAATCAAGGTTGGAGAGCAGGTCTTCACAGATGTTCGGGAGAGCAGTTTCCGTGCTTCTGGCAGCTCTGAAGCCAGACTGATGATCATGGAGACAACCAACAGATTCAGTGTGAAGATTGTGCTGGGAGATGGCCAGCTTTTTCAGGAGTTTGCACAGGAAAGGAGTGATGGAGATTGGGCGATAGTTAGCCGGGCATGAAGGGTCGGCAGAGGGTTTCTTAAGAAGAGGGTGCACAAGGGAGTGCTTCAGGGTGAAGGGTAGACTCCAGTGGCGAAGGAGTGGTTGCAAAAGTCAGCCAGAGCAGGAGCCAGGGAGTCAATGTAGTCCTTGATGGTTTTGGAGGAGCAGGGATGAACCTGTTTTGACAAGACTTTCATAGATCGGACTTGTCTAGAAACCTTGTTTTGGGAGAACAGGGGAAGGGCAGAGAAGGAGGGATAGAGGTAGCCGAAGAAGGACCAGAGGAAGAGCAGGGAGTAGAGGGAGGAAGGAGAGAGGAGGAGAGAGAGAGGACAGGACATCCTGAGTTTTGGAGATGAAATGAGAAGCCAGTGACGTGCAGAGGGCCTGAGAGGGGATAGGAGAGGTAGCGACTGCGGCAAGATTGGCCAGTTCCTTGCAGATTTTAAAGATTTTAGCCGAGTTGTTAATGCTGCAGAGACACAGGCTTGGATGTGAGCTCTCTTCTTGTTGAGGCCAGAGAGCTGGTATTGCCTTTGAAGCAGGCGGCAGGCCAGTTCGTCAGAGGATGTACCACAAGCACGCCATTTCCTCTCAGCCACCCTACACTTGCGTTTGAGGGTGATGAGTTCTGAGTCGTACCAGGAGTTGCACTTGGCCTTGGACTTCATGCGGATCCTCATGACAGGGGCAAGAACATCGAGAGTATCAGATATGGCATTGTGGAGCATGAAAAGGGCTGTGTCAGGGTGTGAGTCAGTCAAAGGTGGGGGGGGTGAGAAAGTGGCGGTGAAAGCCTCAACTGACACGTGCTTCATGGGTAGGATGACTGAGAAGGTGGGTGGCAGTGCTGGAGTTGGCTAGGCCTGAGGGGTAGAGAGGGTGAGCTGGGAGGAAAAGAGAAAGTGATCACTCCAGGAGAGAGGAGTGGTGAGAGGGATCGAAAGGGGAAGGTCTGTAGAGAGCAGAACATCCAGGGTGTGCCTTTGTGAGTGAGTCGGGCCCGAGGGGAGTATAGAGAGTGAGAGAGTCGGAGAGGTCCTGAAAGAGTACAGAGGAAGGACAGGAGGCATCCAGATGGATGTTAAAGTCTCCAAGAAGGAGGAGTTGAGTGCTGGAGACCAGGAGTGAAGAGGAGAAGTCCTCCCACTCAGTGAGGAAGGAGTAGATCTGACCAGGTGGCTGAAAGATAGTAGCCACAGTAAGGGAATGGCCAGGAGATAGAGAGAGCCTGCCGATGAGGCATTCAAAGGAGGAGTAGGCCTGTGTCGGAATAACAGAGGTAGGTATCAACTCTGGGAAGATCAGAGCTGCAGTCCCTCCGGAACGGTTGGATCTGGGCGCGGAGAGGATCTTGTAGCCATCTGGGAGGAGAATGTCAAAGCTTGTGACAGAGCTGGCTGTGAACCATGTCTCGGTGAGACCGAGGACATCGAGGTCAAGGTCCTCCAGAAGACGGCAGATGCTGGAGGAGTGATTGACAGCTGAGCGAGCGTTTAGAGTGGCAATATGGGGAAGGTTGCCGTCCTTGAAAGACTTCTGGGGAGAAGTACACATTTATGATGGCCTTAGAGGAGTGGAAGTAGGCCAGGAGGGCATCCCACTGGGTGACACCATTAATGGGAGAGGAAGAGAAGAGAGAGAGCACAGAGTCCATGTGTAGAGTCCATAGGTCTGTTGAGGGAACGACAAAGAGGATGTCGGTAAAAGTTTTCCTGGAGGAGGCACTGGTATAGGTGTCAGCGATAGGGAGGTCTGGGTTGGAGACCAGGATGTCCTTTTTAAACTTCTTTCTACCAGATTTAGTGAGGAGAGCAGGATAGTCAATAGAGAAGCAGTTAGAGAAGATAGGAGAGACAGAGAGCACCATAGAGTAGGGAGAGGAGGAAGAGAAAGGGAGAGGGAAGGGGGAAAACACTAGGGAGGAGCACAGGGCAGGGTGCAGGCAGACGAGACAGAGAGAGGTGAGACAAGTTGACAATTGGACAAGACGACTGACACTCAGATTAAAGACTATCACAATGCAATTTTAAAGACATTCACAATGCAATTTTAAAGACATTCGCAATGCAATTTTCAAAAGATGGAATAAAAACAAACCTAAGTTTGAGAATCCTGAATAGAAGGGAAGAGACCTAGGTTTCACCATGCAATTTTGAAGACTTTCACAATGCAATTTTTAAAACTGGAATAAAAACACACCTAAGTTTGAGAACCATGAATAGAAGGGAAAGGCCTAGGTTTCACAATGCAATTTTAAAGACTTTCACAAGGCATTTTTTTAAAAACTGGAGCCCTGCTGCCATTTGATGCAATCAACTCTCCCACAGCTCTAAGTGCAACGGCCGATGGGAGAATCTCCTCATTTTCGTTTCCCAGCAGGCCCAGTACCACTCCTGCATTAACTGATGGGAGCTGGAGAGTTTTCTGAAAAAACCCCAGGCAGCCATTCGTCAAATCAGCCGCAAGTGGGAACACTGCCATCAAATTTTAATAATCCAAGTGTTGCCAGATCATTCCAATTAAGCGTTGCTCCGATTATCTGGAAAACGCTACATCACAGCTAGCAGATAATAGAAAAATTGTCAATGGAACATTATGATGAACATATTTGATGCGACTGATTATATTACAATGAAAATCGGCGCTGTGGCGCAGTCAAACGAAGACACGAAGAGTAAAATATAAAGCTCATGAGGCATCTTTCTCTCGGAGAGCACGCTCTGTGACTGCAAAATCCTTAACATTCACACAGGAGTTTCATATTTTTCAGGGAGTCAAGAGCGCCATTTTGTTTTTTCTTCAGGGAGCGCTATGCTTGTTGGGTGGGGAACCATTTCCCCACTCCATTTCGCATCCTTCCCACACTCCCGTTACCTAGCTCCACCTTCGCCGGCCTCTTCCCGCTTTCTGCTCCGTCAGCCCAGCGGGGTGACAGACACTTCCTCTGCGCTGAACCATTTTAGGTGATTGCACCTTTAGTATCTGCGTACAGCAGAAACGCGAACACAGCACGTTATATCAGAAAGAAGAAACTCCACACAGCTTATTTGTTATGCCGTTGTCGACATGTTTCGCGCTATTCTTATTGCTTTCTCAAGGCTTTTTTGCAGAATTCATGAGTTAAGCCTTTTATCTATTTAAGTTACCAGATGGTCATTAGGGCCAAGCAGAAGAGCAGCTCCCTGTTAACTCTCATCGTTGCCCCCTAAGCACTTGTGTGTGGATTCTCTTCTTTCTGGTACATACCTACACCTAAAAGAAGAGTGACTTAAAACTTGACCTGGCATAATAAAAATCTACCGCCACTTTGTTCTTCAAACATTGGGTGTGGAAAAAGACAGCAAGACCACTTACTATGGACGTTTCACTGCCTTTATTGGCATTGTAGGTACTCGGTCTCCTACTTGCGTTGAACTTCCGTTTTGGTCACTGTGCCTCTCCCATGCCTTTCTGAATTATGTTGTTTATTTTTCCCCAGCCATCCCCGCTGCAAGCTGTCCTATGCATTCACCACCCTTTTGGTGCAGAAGAAGGTCCTTGAGTTTCTCATGAGCCCCTCATCCTAGGTTGGCCAACTGTCCTGTATTTTGCGGGAATGTCCCGTAATTGGGGACTCTGTCCCGCAGTTTGCAGAGTGGATGTGCTGGACGGAGGTTGTCCCGACTTGCTTTATTCCCTGGAGTGTGACTCTCGGGAGACAGCAAGTCAGGATAACCTGCGTCCAGCACAGCCACTCTGCAAACTAAAGTGGTCGTCTACACACCATGACGCTGCCACCTGCTGCTTTCTTTCTCCAGACGGCTCAGCGCCCCTGGCTCCTTTTGAGTCTCCAGGTCGAGCTGCTAACGCTCTGACACTGTCTTCATTCCAATGTTAATGCTTAAAACGTCACTATCACCTCCCAAGGACAAACCATTTGCATTGCAATTAAGCCAGGTGCTAAGAGCCATTAACCCATTTAAATTACAAATGGGTTCGCCAAACGGGCATGATGCTGTGACGTCATCACCGCCCAAAAGGATATCAAAAGGTTGGCCTCTCTACCTCATCCCCACCCACACTGATAACAAGCCGGAACTTGTCACACCGTCTAGTGATTGGATGGTATCTAAATGCCACTCTCTCATATTGCCCCTCCCACTCCACTGTGCAGTTGCAAGCCTTTCCATCGCTTCCTGTAGTTAAATGGCAGCCTCATTCTGAGGGGGGCAGAAGAGCCTCTACTGCGCATTTCAGGCATTGTGGCCTTCAGTATCGCTGCTTGCCTGTGAGTGTATACTGGGGTGCAACTTGTCGCAAACTTGGAGAGGTCAGGGGGCTAACACTGCCAATGGTGGGGTAAGAGTCCTTCAGGGGCTTTGTGGGTTGAGATGTGTTATTTGCATAGAGCTGCTTTCGTGTTCTCTGCCAAAGAATGTTAGTGGTAGCTTATGTTATTTTAACAGCGAATGGTGCAGTTTAAGGCACGGTAGGTCAATGACACTGGCCAAAAAATGACGGACTTTAAAAAGTACATACAAACTGTTGGCATGGTACTGCTCTGGTAGTAATGTGATGTGTTTTTGGCTTTTCCAGTTGCTAGTGTGCGGTTGGTGTCCAGCTGCGTCGGTTCCATGTAACCATGAGTGGTACCTGTTAGGTGTCAGTGGGAGGTCCAAAAGGGAGGCTCCTAGCACTAAACTCCAAATTGTGGGCCCTGAACTTTCACCCCGGCATTGTATAACCTGCCATATCATGACTTAGCATAAGATCACATATTATAGCATAACAAGGCATAAGAGGTCATAGCAAAGAGTTGCACTCTTTCTTCTGTGGGATGGGCTCTGCCCTGCACAAGCAACCCTGGTGACTGTTATACTGCTGCTTAAACACCAGCTTAATAACATGAACGTTTTGCCTCCAACCCATCCGGCCGCAAAAAACGAATGGTCCCCGACACATCCCTTGCAACGAGCCCGACTTTGTGGAACTGAGTTTGCGATCAACATTCCTTCTAACTCACTTCCCAGTGCGGAATGGAAATAACCCGGACACTCTTTCTATAGTTAGTTGATTCCAAAGTTCTTCATGGAGGAGGGAAAGGCCGAGGAGGTTGGGACCAGAGAACACGTCACAGAAGGCGAGAAGGCACCGATTCCTTTTACTATAGATGGAATGATCTAGAAACAGTCCAAGGCAGGAGGGATTGGTGGGGGGATGCAGAACATATGGCATTGTCCAGTCATGGCAATCTGCCTTGATGCAGGCATTCAATTCACCATTGTTGCCTTATGCCTGCAGGTGGCTGGGGTCATTCTGGTAGCAGGGAGCTGTCTCTGCCAGGTTGCGCTCCACATTCACAGGTCTAACTCTTCTGCTGGCAGAACTCTGCTTGCTGCTGGCTGTGATCCAGCGCGTGCGGTCAACGTTAGATGGTGTTGAGCCCTGTAAGTGCTGTCGACTGGAGGTTCCACTGGGTGTCCCCTGCCCATCATCACCAGTAAGGATCCACAAACATGCTAACTGGTGTATAGTAATCAGAAGGGGTGTTACTACTCTAAGAGACAGGGTCTTTCACCCCTCCTCCAAAATGCATGAGCCACCTGCTTTTGTTGCACAGAGCGAGAAACGAGAGAGACTGCACCGACTCACCGGTTCAGACGCACCGGTCGAAGGGGTGGGTGGGGAGAGTGAAGCGCGTCATCAGCAGGCGGCAAATGATGTAAAAGGTTGGGCAGGGGAAATTCAGAATCACGAATGAGTGAGTCCCGGCAACATGTTTTTTTCTTAAATAAAAACCCTGTCCACTTCAGTGCCATTGGTCAAAATACCCAATTAATCATGAAGAAAAGAGGAGAATTTCCCTGTGACACTATCATGGCTCTCGATCCATAGGGGTTTCGGGCACTTCTTCAATTCTCCCAGACTCCACAAGCCGGGTCAATCACAGAAGTCTGGCGCGCAATACGCTAGGCCTGTTCCTAGTTTCTGAGGTGCTCGGGCCCCTTGATTTATTGGCATCACCGGAGGGGGGCATACATCTTTGATACATGAGGCCATAAGTAGCATTAGTAGAGTAATCATAGAATGGGACAGCAGTAACATGGGTTAATACATATAAGAATGTGAGTGTATATGGAAATTAAACCTTGTGGCACTGGCACACGATGTTTAACAATCACATATATGTCCATCATCTGTTATGTGGCCGGCCAGCTGGATAGGCATCTAGTGGTAGAAATCTACCTGGTGGGCCCAGTGCCCTTAGGCCAGGCCTGCTGCCAAGTGCTGAATCCTTACTGGGCAGCCTTTCATCCCACCCCATTAGTAGTCAATGTGTAGGGCTTTAACACCTATTACTCAAGCACCTGGAGACAATTGTGATGTGCACTGTAAAGGAGACCCCATGTGTAGTGCTCCAGATTCTCGCCCCCATCCAATCCCATTAGGAAATGAGACACATGACACCTTCCTTAACCTTCCGCCCACCACCCATAGGTAGCAGCCCCAATGTCAATGACAGTTTACATTGCATGGGCCCACATTCAAGGAAGTTTTACAACCCATTCCCAAACAAGACTCGCACAATTATTTATTGGTGGGTCACACTACTGAAGGAAGCAAGCCATCGCTATCCTCGCGGTGGAATTCCCACAAAGGAAAAGAAAAAGAAACAGGACTCTTGCTTGGCCCCCGCCTACTGCAACACCATCCCGGTGGCAATCTGGACCATGCCAGTGATCTTGCAGCCCAGGACGGAGCTTAAGCCCTTACTCTACAGTCAATACCTTGGTGCTACCTAGGCTCCTTGCATTCCCTCATCACACCCCACCCTGCAGCTGGGAGATCCCATACCACATACTGTAACCCAGCATCTTACTGTATATGGAATCCTGAATTACATGTACAGTGTTCTTTTGTTTTGCACCACACACTACCCCAAAACAAATACAATACCCTTTCATGTTCTTTTTATAGGCACAGGTAAACTCATTCTAAAGGTCTGGTGCAAAACAATCTCACTGCCACCTTTTGGGACAAGAAGGAAGCTTTGTTGTAGCAATATCGACTACCTGCCATTAATGCAAGTGAAATGCACCTAAAACCATTTTGCCAGAAATAACCAGAATTAATAACAATCTCAAAATGAACACATTCTGCATGATTCTATGTTTCTATGAACAATGATAATACAGTTGTATTTGCAGTGAGTGGAATATTTTTGAAGAATGAGACTGTTTAAGACTAGAGGTCAAACAAAAACATCACAGGATGTTTATTACTCGCTTTACATTAGGGATATTGTATAAAACAAAAGGCAATTCCATTTTTGAATGTCATGCAATCACAGAATTGGGAAATCAAAATAGTGAAGGAACCAACAAATCGTTCACGTATACGTCTGAGGCGTTCACTTACAGTGACCCACCTTGCCTTCTGTGCTGTTTAACATTTCAATGCCGTTGATATGGTTTGTTTTAAAATGACTTTCTATGTTCTGGGGAAGAATGAGGGGGAGAAAACACACCACCCACAGTAGTCCATTGGGATCACTACTCCCTTTTCTAGTTCATATAAGGACTATCAAATACGTTTATTGACGATTGTTATTTAAACTATTGTCATCATGGGGAAGAAGGTTTGCAATCACTGTTAATCTGTAAAATGAAATGGTCACTGTAATTTGCAGATCTGGATATATTGCGCCTCTGTGAATACCAAGGGCATTCATTTCCGTTAGGCAGAGGCCAGACCTCACTTACTTTGAAGGTTTCTTTAGTGGACCAGGGCATCAGGACTCTGCACAGGATCATCACTCTATGGGCTCCCTATGGGAATTCTCGCCTCACTGCTTGAGCGTCAGCACCAAGGCCTTCAGCTACTCTGGCTTAATGCAATCTGGTTCTGCTCCCAAACACTGGACTCCCTTCTGCTTCAGTCCTGGCCTAGAATTGGGCAAATGCAAAATGACTTTAAAGCCTTTTTTCCAGAATGGCTACTTCCTTCCTTCTGTCAAAAAAGTTTACTATACATAAGGGATCTTTGGTATTCTGCTTTGACCCTCTGTATTTCTGCTCAGAAATCTGCACTAAAAATCTCCCTTTCTCTGCATTGTGTTTGGCCTTTTTATGGGGGATAATCAGTACAATTGAGAGGTATCGTGATGACATAATTTTCTATTCATTCTCTATCTTGATTGGCTGCTCAGATTGCATCACAGCTTTCTAAATTATACCCTACGACTGATTGGGTAAGAGCATTATGATCTTAAAAAGGTGAGAGTGATCCTCAAATACATGGCTCCCGTTTTGTGGAGAAGAGCTCACATGTTTCATTTGATCCCTCCTCTCTGCAAAATGACATCACCAAGACGACAACTGGGCCAAATCAATATCACATTATTAAAATGACATGTATAATAAATTCTTTCACCTCATTCAAAATAACAGCATCAGTCTTTTCAAAGCAAGCAAATGTTTTTAAATACTGAAATACAAAGGTATTGCTACGAAACTGAAATACCTTGAGATTCCCTTTCCTGCAAGTTGTATTTTCAGTTTTTCTCTAGCTATAATGATTGAGAGATGATGCATGATTATATCTCTTGAAAACATGCCTTTTAAAAGTGCTTCAGAAACATATCAATTATTTTTATGTTCGATGCTGCATTCCAAACACAGCTACAAGCCTGCTTCTGTAAATATAAGATCCATATATTTCATACATTCCTTAGCAATACATCTCCTCGTTAAGCCCTTCAGAATATTTACATTGCAAGTTTATCAGAGCCTGGGAAGGAAGTGCATAAATATCATCTGGTTTTCTCTGTCTCCCACAAAGAAATAAGATGAACTTTACTTTCTGGCTGGTTGTAAACTTTGGGGCCGATTCATGGAACAAATGTGCACCGAAAATCGCAGCACAAGCTGGCGCAAGCGTGAAAAAGCAAGCGCACGCCTGCGCGTGTTTTCACTGGGATGTGCGTCAAATCCGTGCGTGGCACACAAGGGCGCACACGTCATTGCAACATCCAGAACGCCATGTGCGACGCGCACAGTGAAAGCGCACAATGAAGCGCAAGCGTGGTACGTGTATTCCGAGGGGTGCGCAGGGAGTTTTACATGCGTTTTCGCTGGCACGAGCGGGGTACGTGTATTCCGACGGGTGCGCGGGGAGTTTTACACTCGTTTTCGCTGGCGCGAGCGGGGTACGTACATGCGTTTTCCTGGTTGGGGGGCTGTATGCTGGTCCACTGGCCTCCATGAATCCTTGAATACGCTGTGCGCCTAAATGGGTTTTGGCGCACACGGCTGGTGCAGACTGCCGCACACGCACTCTGTACACCAGCCGCGTGCGCCACTTGTGCGCCGAATTCTATGAATTACCCCTTTTGTCACCTTGTAATAATAACACTAAAGGAAAACAGATGTGAGATTCGTATTACTGAAGAGACAACATATTTGAGTGTACTCTATGTTTGGACATTTTCCCAGCAGAACTTTAAGGACCCACACATGTATTTCAGGTTTTTTAAGATAGTTAAGCTCCCAGTTGAAATAACAATATTTGGTCTGGTCTGTGAGAAAAAAGGCATTGTTTGGAAGGCCCGTTTTGTTATTTGCAAAGAATATTTACCAAGGTTTCAACAAAGTCCCCTTTTCATGCGTTTGGGGTTTTTAGTCAAATGTGAAATAATGAAGATCTGTTTCAGACAACAATTAATTCATAAATAAAATACATATTGACGAAAACCTTTACTAGCACAGAAATTGTTTCCTTTGCTTGTAGAGAAATTGAATCTTGGAATAATAATCGTACCTGAGGTGGCCTTGCTTATGATCAGCTGTTGCCACTTTAAACAGCATATTTTTCTTTGAGAATAGTTGGAGGAATTTCGTTTTTGCTTTGTTTTTTTGTTAATATCTGCATCTTATTTCAATGTAGAGTCCATCTGACTGCCTTTCTTTTAATAGAACGCGCTACACTAAATCCTTTAATATATTTCTCTGTGGCGGCATTTAGAAAAATACTACCCAATTATTCTGCCCCCAGAAAAAGAAGGTAACTCGCTAGCAATACTGTTTGGTAGGTAGGAACTAAAGAATTATAAACTACAACAGTGGCCACTAAGCTATCAGAATGGAAGAGAAAGTGCACTGACTATGGGCCTCATCACGAGTTGGTCGGTAAAGCCGGCGCTAATAGCGCTGGCGTTATTAGCTCTACCGCCAAACCCACCGGCGCTATTAGCACCGGATCACGAGTTTGGCGGAACGGGTATTGCCCATTCCCCATTGCGCTCATTCAGGAATTCCCCATTCCCTATTGGGCTCAATGGGGAAATTTTGCGTTTTTACCACCGGCGGATATCCCGCCGGCAGTAAATGTGCCGAAAATCGGCACATTTTTGGCAGATTTCCCCCCAGCTCATAGCCGGGGGGAAATCAGCCAAAGCCATGATTTGGCAGACCCTTAAATGCGGCGGTAGCGCTACCGCCGCATTTAAGTGCTACCGCCAAACTCATGATGAGGTCCTATTTCTTTATTTTAAAACATGCCTACGTTTAAAGCAAAGACGCCAGTAAATATTTCACCTTTCAATCTAAATAGAGCCACTGTTTTCATGTGGTGTTTTCGTAAATCAGCCAAGAGATGAATGCATTTTTAGTATGCATTTTATGAATGAAAAATGTTATTATTCATATTTTATATTCAGCACCATTGTATACGATACAATTATGAGTGTGTCTTTCTTGAACAGCTTACACTTTGTGAAGTGAATTAGTTCTAGCGATTCCCAATTTCTGCAGAGCAAATTATTTGTCAGGATTGTACACGTTAGTGGTGTTGACGTTGTGATTTGAACTCGCTCTGCAATTAAGTCAATTGATTACATGCTTTAAGTGTTGTAGCTGGTAGAATTATTGGTTATGTTTTGAATTCAAGATCTACAGTAATACTTGTTTTCTTCAGAATACTTGTAAAGTGCACACATCACAAAATAAAACCACCTGATAATGCATGAATCCTTTAAAAACACATCTTAAGCAAAACGAGCATGAGTTTAGCTTTATTGTCCACATCCTGAAACGAAGGGTACAAGTACAAGAATGCAACATAGTTTGGGCCTAAAAAGCTTCTCTGTGTTTTGCTACCCTACTTTTAGCAATTAAGGCACACAATTAAATAAACTGAGTTATAACTTCTCTTGCCTATTGCCATTATTTATGACAGCTTTGCAGCACATTATTATGTATGCGGTTAAGAAACTCAAATTCCTGCTGAAACACTAAGGGGGTAATTCATAGAATTCAGCGCACAAGTGGCGCACGCGGCTGGCGCACAGTGTGCGCGTGCGAATCCCTGCGCCAGCCGCGTGCGCCAAAACCCATTTCCGCGCACAGCGTATTCATGGATTCCAGCCACCAAAACCAGCCGTGGCACCCAGTGGCGCAGCGACCTTCCAGCAGCGCCAGTTACGCCCCCAAGAACGCCTTCCGCGCAGGGAAAAGCCATCAAAATCCCCAATCCAGCGCAAAGGGCTGCGCTAACCCTGTACCAGCACGGCAAGCGGGCTACGTGTATTTCAGGGGTTCACGTGAAGTTCCTCACGCGAATAGCCTGGGCGCGTGTATTTCAGGGGTGCGCGGGAAGTTTTACACGCGAATAGCCTGGGCGCGTGTATTTCAGGGGTGCGCGGGAAGTTTTACACGCAATTTCAGCAGGGTACGTGTATTTCAGGGGTGCCGGGGAGTCCTACATGTGATTTGACAGTGTGGGTCCTCCCAGGTGTTCCCTGTACACCCTCCACGGCCCCTGCAGGCAGCCCACACCACAGGGGACTACCCTGCATCCCTGGTCATGTCCCGCAGGCAGCCCACCCAACATGGGCATGCCCCCCAGCAAAGGCACATGTCTCCTTGAACTAATGAACACCAACTCATGTCCCCCACCACCCCCACCCCCCAGCACTGTGGGGCACCTGCCAGCAGGCCCCCACCCATGTCCAACTCATGTCCCCCACCACCCCCACCCCCCAGCACTGTGGGGCACCTGCCAGCAGGCCCCCACCCATGTCCAACTCATGTCCCCCACCACCCTCACCCCCCAGCACTGTGGGGCACCTGCCAGCAGGCCCCCACCCATGTCCAACTCATGTCCCCCACCACCCCCACCCCCCAGCACTGTGGGGCACCTGCCAGCAGGCCCCCACCCATGTCCAACTCATGTCCCCCACCACCCCCACCCCCCAGCATTGCGGGGCACCCTCCACCAGGCCCTCGCCCATGTCCCATCCATGCCCCCCTGCACCTGGGTCCCAACAATCCCCAATCATGTCCGTAATGGCCATCCTCCCCTGCCAAATGGCCCAACCAACTATCACATCCACCCACATATCAAAGGCAATTACATGTTACACACCCAATGTAAATAATGCAAATGAACACATGTCTGTCACACACAATGGCTGCAAGTGAATGTCAAAACAACCAACATGACATGCATGAAAGTAATGAGATGATACGACACATTGAAGGATGAAAATAAAAATGTATTGAAAATCAACTAGAATGGAAATGAAATTAGAAAAACCACAAAGCAAAACAACAAAAAGAAGATGAATGTCCAAGGAAAAAAATCCAAAAAATCAAAAAATCCATAGAAGAACTATTTACAAGACAATCCCGGGTCCATGAGCCCAACCAAATGAAACCTAACTATGTCAACTAACTAAAAACTGAACTATATACAAAAAAGTGGCGCATTGTCCAATCGCAATCAAATAAAAAAAAAGATAATTAAAAGGAAACCTACCACTAACTATACAACTATATACAATGGCAGCGGGCAAGTCCTGCGGCTCACTCTGTGATGTTGCCGGCCAGGGCATCATCGAACTCCATGTCGATGTCCTGGAGGCGGGACTCTGTCCTGGCCCCGAGGTCTCGCAGGGATAACCCCATGTTCACCTCAAACTCCCTGCGAGCTTCCTCGAGGCACTCAGCCCGCCTCAACGCCCGACGCATGGAGAACTCCGCCCTGACCATGGTGAGCCGCTCCTCTTCCGCCCGCTGCCGCTCCGCACCTATCCGCTGGACCAACTGCTCCCACACGGAAGACACTACCATCCCAGGGTTCTCCTGCCCTCCGGCCGATGCCTGCCCCTCTGATCTTGATGGCCCCGATCCATGATGCCTCCCAGGTCGAGCCTGCTGCTGCCTCCGACGCCACTGCCTCTGCCAGCACGACGGCATCCAGGATGATGGAAACCACCAACGCCGTCGTGCACGTGCCCTGCCCGATGATGCCGTCACATCCTCCATCTGCTGGGGTCCAGTTGCTGTGTTGTCCACCCCTGCTGGACCTCTGACTCCCGACTGTGGCAGGGATGGGATCCCCACCGAGCTGGCTGCATTGGTCAGGGCAGGTCCACAGGGGGCCCTGGTGGCATCTGGGCCGGAAGACGGCAAGGAGAACGACTGGCGTATGGTCTCCACAGAGGAGGAGAGGGCCGCCAGATTGGCCGACATATGCAGGAAACCCCCGAACATGGCCGATCCCAATTGGGCCACGTCGGCACGGTGCTCTTCGTGATGACGTGCGTGCTCCTCCTGGGAAGCACGCACGGCATCACGAATCACAGCCGTGCGCATCGCGACCCCAATCAGGACCTTCTCCACACGGCCAGGGGTCCCCTCGTCCGCAGGTGGAGGGGAGTCAGATAACATGAACATCCCCTCTACCTGCGGACGGGCCTGGGACGGGGCATCCCTGCTGGTGCAAGGTGGTGCACCCACAGGTTCAGGGACAGCGACATGCACAGGCCCCTCCAGGGTGACCTGTGCTGCCTCCTGCCCCTGCCCCTGGACTGCACCACTTGCACCAGCAGGGATGCCCCCACCAGGCCCCATGTGCGCCTCAGTGGCGGCCTCCTCCTCCTCTGTGGAAACCACCAACCTGGATGGCTCCGCGCCGTCTACCGCCGTAGCAGGCCCCTGTGGGGGCTCACCCACCCCTTCCGCTGCAGCCGTGGGGGCATCCCCGCCACCTTGCTCCACAGCGCCGTCTCCGCCCTCTCCTTCACTAGCCGCTGCGTAGAGGGAGACATAGAACACAAGCATCAGGGTACTGTACAATGTAAGAGGATTCAATTCAGCACTACGCCAAGTTAACGCCTAGTCTAGAATACTGAATGAAAACCCTTATTGATATATCTTTAGGTCCAGTTCATGCGTTCTGGATGACTACCCTTGTATAACACCCCTCTCTTGGAATCCCCCTGACCCCACTGAGCCAAGAAGTAATTCTGTTTTGCAAGTTTAAAAGGTTTATTTGATAAATTAAAATATATGTCACACTTTTTAATAAATTAATAATTGAATATCACACTTAATCTGATATGGTCAATATTAACAACGGAGAATCTGGCACTAGCACACTTCTTATAATCACTAATGAGTTGACATGAAATGGATAAGGTAGCACACTGGTAAATCGGAACAAAAGTATAATGTGGTAGAGGATGCTTTATGTAAGCTCAGGTGGATGCAATATTCAATGAATGCAGTACAGAAAATACTCAATATGATTTCAACCAAACAATGTAATCACTTTTCTCTGGCAATCCCCTCCCCCCCTTGACGCAAGGCAAGGAAATGGAAGGAAAACACACAGTTCTCAGAAATGCAATCAAACGTGATTAGTTCAATCCAGCAAGCTTAGACAACAGAAAACAGATAGGAGTTTTGAAATCACAGGCCCAAATTGCTTTGATATGTGCTGGCAATGAATGAGAAATATGCTGGAAACGCTTTTAATTCCCTTTCAGAGGTTCAGGGTGAGTGGTATCTAGTTAATATTAGTCCAGGCTCACACTAGCAGTGATGCAGGGATAGTTAGCAGGTTAAACGAATTTCTGGCAAATGGAAGGCAAGCAGCAGCAGTTTTTACATGTGAAGAAATTGCAAATCGCGGTAAAATTCGCGGATGCGTGTTCCGCGATTGCGGTAAAACTATAAGGGGTAGGAATGCGGTTCTTGGTTCGTAGGAAAGCCACGATTCTAAGCTATCAAATAAAAGTTATTGCAAGTCTCTAGCCCAAACGGTCGCGGAGATATGAGCGATTTAATAAAGGTCGTTTTTGGTTTTGTAAATTTTAAACGCACACTTTTTCAAAATGACAAATTTTACTAGAAATGACAGGTGACAGATAGGAGGCAGTTCTACTTAGGTTAAATAGATTGAATTAGATGAATTTAAACTAAGAGATGTGTTCTGAGTTTTGCTAAGTACTCACAAGAGATTTTGAACAGGAAAGCGACTTGGTCACGATCTTCAGTCTGGTCAGGTCTTTCCGGATTCTGCTCACAGCGCCTGGTCTGGTCTCGGCTAGGCACAGCACTGCTTTCTCTCTGGTCTGGTCTCTGCTAGGCACAGCACTGCTTTCTCTCTGGTCTGGTCTCTGCTAGGCACAGCACTGCTTTCTCTCTGGTCTGGTCTCTGCTAGGCACAGCACTGCTTTCTCTCTGGTCTGGTCTCTGCTCTGGATAGATGGAAGTCTCTAGTTTGGCTTTCTGGAGTTTGATGGAGGTAAGTATGGATTTTTCCGGCAGGGCTTCCAGCGGCAGATGAAATTGAATGTCCCTATGTGTCCTGACTCTCTGCTTTTATCTATTTCTTGAGAGTGGGTGTGTTCTAGCATCACTGACCCTACCTCTCTCTCAGCTTCTAATTGGTCAAACTTTCACTCGTCCCCTGATTGGCGAACTAAGTTGTGTCAGAGTGATGTCATCCATTTATGATCTCTTGAAACCACCTCCCTTATCATCTGTGCACCCAAATCTATATATGATCAAAATACATACTTCAGAGTTACACAGTTGTTTGAAATTACATACCCATGTCACCTATCACATGAGGTATACTCTGTCCCAAATCTGCTGTTTCTAGGAGCTTGCATTCACAAATGGCAACTTCTAGCACTTTTTAATGTGCTAAACAACATTGGATCTTCATTAAATTTTATACAACTGTTCCTCACATATCTACCCACATACCAATGCATTTTCGTTTGTCTAGCTGAAACAGGGAGTCTGTAATATTAATAAACAATGGGGTTTTGCCCCAGAACATCACACAAATTCGAGTTTAGTCTTGAATTAAAGGTACATTTTTTAAATTAAAGCTCTCAAAGTTATACATTTCTGTCATTTGATTACAAAGAGTTATCAGTGTTTTTGTAAAATATATATTTGACTTCCAATTCAGTCCTCAGAGTGTTGAGGTCCGCCTCCAAGACTTGGGTGGGTCAGTCCTCTGGGCAGGCAGGGCTTTGTTGACATTAAACAGACAAAATTAACATATTCCTTTCAGAGGAAAGGGTCCTTTGTGTGGTCTCTGGGAAGCTCCCAGCCAGTCTGCCTTCTATCAATCAAGAGGTCATGTGAGATTCTAACTCCTGGTGTGAAGCTCTTGAGGTGATAGGGTTTCCCAGGCTTCAGGCCTCTGGGAACAGCATGTGGCTAATTTTTAATTAAAATGCAGCCTTTGAAGTCAGCTGAGTCAAATCCCTTTGTCAGCAACTGCACTCAATTCTCCTGTCAGAGTTTAGACCGCCAGCTCCCCCTTGAGGATTTTGTTGGTACTGCATGCAATTTTGGGATTTTCTTGGATTAATGCATTCTAAACAGGAATGGTTCTTACATGGTAGTAAATCCTTGCTTAACATTGTTTTGATGGGGCTCCTTACAGTAAGATGGTTATGTGGAACCCCACAAAAAGGGTTGAATCTTTAAAGTGGTCCAATGAGTCACGATTTCAGCAACTTTTTGACATCAGTAACAGTGGATTTTGTTAACAAAGACCTTTCTTTACACTGGTGGGTGGCAAGTTAGGTAACCATTTTGGTGTGCGCACAACTGCGCAGCTCTCCTGGATTCTGGGATGAAATGATGGGCGGCGACAGCGCATCCCCATCTTTACCCACTCCAATTATTTATTTTTGTTCTGGGGCAAAATGATGGGCAGCGACAGCTTAATCCCCATATTTACCCCGTCTAATGATTCCACATGGGTCAAAACAATGGTTTCAGACTACTGTGCGGGTAGTCCAATGGTGGTTTTAGGCAGCGTCCTTCTGTGCCCATAACATCGGCAAAAATGGGTGGCAGCCTATTCTTCCTGCATTTCCCGGTGCATTTTCTGGGAAGCTCTGGTCATCATGATGTTTTCATGTCAGTACTGCACAGTTTTGAGGTAGGGCTAGGATGCATGGGTAAATACATCCCACAAGCCCCCCTCTTGCGATGGCCATCCTATTTCACGAATGGGACTCGCAAGATCTGGGATGTTTCCTCATCTTCTTCCAATAGATGGCATAGTTCAGCATCTTTTCCTCCATCCGGTACTGATCGATCGGTTCTCCTCGCCGGTCCTGATGGGAAGATTGGGCGGTACCCCGAGCCCGTTGCGTCTCAGCTCCCGGTCTCCGGATCGTCCTCCTTGGCCCGTCTCAAGGTTTTCTTTCTCCTAGGACGACAAAGGAAGAGCGGCAATACCTATTCATAGACGTTTTTCCACCACCGTTGAGATAGTGGGGCAGCATATGCATCTCATCATCACGACACATTACCTTCTTATTTTGAAAAAACAACAGTATAACTAAGAGACAGTTTCATGCAAATCACAATATTTTAGAGACTAGATGTGGTATGTTTTATGATTGGAACTGAATTAGTCTGATACAGTACCCGCTAGGATTCCAGAGGATTCCTCCAGTTGTTGCAGAGTGTGCCTGGGATGGCAACATTTCAACGGGTTTATGTGGACCCACTTGTCTTCCCCCTCTGCCGAACCGCCTTTGGGGATGCGGATCTTGTAGGCCACAGGGGAGATCTTATCGACGATCTCAAAGGGTCCCTTCCATGTAGGCAAAAATTTGCGCTGCTTGGCCTGGTTCCTTTGGAAGTTGTATAGATAGACCCGGTCTCCCACCTGATATTCCTTCCTGGAAGTTTTCAGGTCATAATGGGTCTTCATGCTATCAGCTGATCTTTCTAGATTCCGCTGAGCATAAGCAAAAGCATGTTGGAGGTGTTTCCTTAAATTCTCTACATACTCATGAGTAGTGGAGGCATTTATCAGTGTCTGCTCTTGGGTCCTATAGAGCAAATGCTGAGGAAGCACCATCTTACGCCCAGTCATCAACTCAAATGGTGACATTTTGGTTGCAGATGAAGGGGTAGATCTGATAGCCATTAGGACCAGAGGTAATCGGATATCCCAACTTGGCCCAGAATCTGCCACAAACTTCTTTAATATGCTCACAATTGTCCGGTTATATCTCTCTACTGCCCCAGAAGAAGCTGGCCGATAAGCAATATGCAACTTCCTTTTGACCCCCAGTATCTCCCACATCTTTGTCATTACTTCACTGGTGAAGTGGCTACCTCTGTCTGACTCAATCCTTTGAGGTAGACCAAAACGGGAAAAGATGTGGTTAATCATCAAGGCAGCTGCAGTTTCTGCCTTGCAATTTGGGGCTGGGAGACATTCCACCCACTTGGTAAACAAGCATGTCACAGTCAACATGTACTTATTCCCCCTAGCCGAGCGAACCACGGGGCCTACAAAGTCGATTTGTAAATCTGACCATGGCAGTGTCATTCCCCTCTTTTGTAAAGGCGCCCTGTGTGTGAAGGATGTCGGCTGAAATTGTGCACACACAAGACAACCCTTCAAATATTGGTTGAGGTCCTGGCCCATGTGTGGCCAGTATGCAACCTCTCTTAAGATTTCCAGTGTTGTGTGAAACCCCCTATGACCGGCGGTGGCCGCATCATGGGCGTGACTTAACATCAGGCTTCGGAATGAGGTAGGAACCACCCACTGGTCGTGGCCAGCTTTGGATTTCCTTACCAACAAACCGTCTTGGATTCGGAACATTTTTGGACATTTCATCAACACTCTTAGGTCCTCTTTCCCAATGTAATCGGTATCCGTCAGGGGAAAGTTCTCAGGGTCCTCAAGGTGCTGGTAAAATTTACCAATAATTGGATCCCCCTTCTGAGCGGTAATCAAATCAGCATCAGGGGTCTCCTTACTCCATTGTGCAATTGAAAGGTCGTTGTGAGCATTTGTCTGGGACCTAGTGATGGCAGTGACCTGGATTTCCCCCAACAGGGACTCAATCTCAATTAGATCCCCTTGGATGGCTCCGGTTTTGGCCAGCTGATCAGCTAAGTCGTTTCCAGTTTTGTCTGGTCCCTCTACTTTGGAATGACCCTTGATCTTTTTCCAGTAGATGGTCATCCCATTCGATGTGACCAGATCATCAATGTTTTGGATCAACTTCCCATGTTTCAAGGGTTTGTTGTTAGCACATAACATGCCTCTGGTTTTCCAATTAACCAGGTGCTCCACGAACCCGTTCCGTACATAATCCGAATCTGTGATTATGACCAGTTCGTGGAGTTGATGCTGGACAGCAGTGAGGATGGCCTGATGCACAGCCATCAATTCTGCCACCTGACTACTTCGGGGACCAATTTTGTATCCAGCGGAGGGTTCTGGGGACTCATTCACCCATGCATTCCCTACGCCGGCCACCAGTTCTTTCTCCCCGTTGTTGTCGACATGGTAAGAGCATCCATCCACATACACAGTGGGCATTCCCTCACACTTGTCTTCTTCAAAGACTTTGTGGGGGGAATTAAGGTATGCCTCCATGTTGTCCTTTATTTTTAGACTTTCGTCCTCGAGACAGTTTTCTCTGGCACAATCATGCAAGTCAGCCAGACCTTGCGCGAGGGGACTCTTCTTGTTTTGGCCATATCTGACCTCCACAGGAAAGCCTTGCATTGACAGAATCCAGGAAGTAATTCGGGAATTACTCACATTTCCGGCCCGGATTCTGTCACTTTGGAGATATTGCAGAGGCTGGTGTGGAGTCTCCACTATGATGTGTTCCCCCTGGATAAACGGGCGGTAATTCTTCAATGCCCACACCGTTGCCAGGAGTGCCTTCTCACAATCGTTGAATTTTTCCTCCACAGAGGATAAAGTTTTGCTCGCATAGGAGATTACTTTATTGACCTTGTCATGCTTTTGATATAATACTGCCGTCAAGCACGTATTAGAGAACCCTGTCTCCAGGAAGAACTCCTTGTTTCTGACAGGGTAAGCTAGGCAAGGCGCTTGTGAGAGGCTTCTCTTGAGTTGTTTTACTGCCTCGGCTTGTTCTGGACCCCATTCCCACTTGACCCCCCCCTTCAGGAGATGAATCAGGGGTCTGGTGATCTCTGCGTAGCCCTCAATGAACTTTCTGCTGTAATTAGTCAGTCCAAGGAGGCTCCTTAGTTCTCGCAGAGTTGTGGGGTCTTTCAGTTTCTGAAGTGCTTCCACTTTCTTTTCCTGGGGACAAAGACCCTGAGGAGTAATCTCATGCCCCAAGAAGTTAACACGGGTTTTACACCACTGTGCTTTCTGAAAGGAAAGTTTTGCTCCGGCGGCCCTCAACTGTGTCAGAACATAACGGATCTCCGCTATGTGTTCCTCAACAGTTGAACTTTTGATGAGGACATCATCTACATAAGCCAGGTTACCCCTGGCACCCAAGTCAGGCATGGCCTTGTGTAGAAAAATGTTGAATTCATTGCCGGAGTTGAGGTATCCGAAGGGAGTCCGGGTCCAGGTGTACTGCTGGCCCCCAAAGGTAAAAGCCAGTTTGTATTGGTCCTCCCTACTGACAGGCACGGTCCAGTATCCATTGGTCAGGTCTATTGCAGTGAATACCTGTGACCCCTGGATCTGGGCCAGACCTTGGTCAATGTAGGGCAGAGGCCATCGGGAAGTATGGACCCGTTTGTTGAGCTGCCTAAGGTCGGCGCAGAGTCTCCACTGGCCGTTTGGCTTCAATATTCCCAGCACCGGATTATTGAAGGTGCTGTGGACTGGACGGATTATTCCCCGGGACTCAAGGTTCTTAATTATTTCAGTAAGGGACTCCATTGATGCGAGAGGCAAGCGATATTGCTTCACAAACACAGGAGTCATGCCAGGGTCCGTGGGGATTGTTGTGGTGTGGATGTCGGTGCGACCACAGTCATATGAGTCTACCGCAAAGAGATCTTGGAAATCCAAGAAAACTTGTTTCAACTTTTGCTTTTGTTCCAGAGTCACACAGGCATCAGCTAGGTTGACTCTCTCTTCCACCATCTGCCTGAAGCCTGGAAAGACTTCTGGTTTGGCTATTTCAGTGGCCTCCTCCAGCTGGGTGGAGAAGTCCCTGGTTAGAGTGCTGATTTGGACCGGAGGCTTCAGGTGGGAAAGGCAGCCCTCATGGACCTGGAAAATCACCTCATCCCTCCTGAAGTCACAGGTCACATCTTCCTTACCATAGGGGCAGGAAGTGTACACCAGGAAGTTCCCCCCATGCCGGGTAAAAATCCTGTCTGGTGTTGCGTTGTCATCACTGTCACTGTCAACACAGTCCTTGGGGATGGGTCCTAACAGTTCATTTACAAGATCAATGGAGAAATGTCGGTCATCAACCGCCATTCCAATAATGGTGCCTGCGGCTAGAGTAATACTCTTTAAGTCGCTGTTATCCACCTCTATTAGAATGGGGTCATGTTCTATGTTGACTAATGGAGTCGGGTTTACCCCCAACCCTTGCTGTTGGAGAGAAGCATTTAGATGTATGTAAGCATCAGGGTTTTGCAAATATTGTCCTCTTTTAACTTTCACTTCCAGGGAGAATTGTCGGGTCCTTTCTGGGATGGTGACTTCCTCTTTGATCTGAATTTCAACTGCATAAGGTAGCAATTGAGCTGACCTAAATGCTTTTTCTGGATCATCAAAGCCCATGGGATTATCCGCTAATCGGGACCAAGCTTTGAAGTTTATTAGGTCCAAACTAATGGCAAAGCGATTGAGAATGTCACTGCCTAAGTAAAAGGCGGCAGGGACGTCTCGCACGACCCAACAATTGTGGACTATGCTCTTGTTGCCAATGGAGATTTTGAGCATACACCTGCTTGGCAGGAGATGTTTGGAATTAGGTGCTTCCAGGTCCATTTCCCATTTGTCTATCAGTTTGAAGGTGGGAATGGCTGGATCTTTTGGGAGTTGGCGAAACATGGCTTCGCTGATGAAGCTCTTACCGTTGTTCACACACACTCGAGCGAGAACAGAGTCCTTCCCATCATTTAACTGAACAGGGATGAACAACTGCTCTCCAATTTGCTGAATATCAGCCAGGCTTTGAGCTGATTTCACATCTTTCTGGACTGTAGGAGTGGGAGTTTCAGATTGTGAATTGGTATAAAATTTCAGAGTGTTTCCTTCCAGCATGGAATACCACTTTAAACTGGAAGGAAGGTTGATTTTCAGAAATAGAGAGGACCCCCCATCACCAGTCTGTTGTCCTACTGCTATTACTGTCACGTCTGGAATCTGGTTGTTCTGGAAGTGAAATTCTACTTGGTCAGATTTTTGTTCAACCATGTGGCATGTGCCGTTTAAACTAACATGGTTGACACTCTGTTTTAATTTTATTGGTCGGCTAGTCTGGGTCCAGAGGACCTTGTTTACGCAATCTATTAGGGGTGACAACCTTCTCAGGAGGTCATTCCCTAGTAAACAAGGGGTGCCCTCTGGGGTCACAACTATGACCGGGTGTTTCAACTTGTGTCGCCCGATCTTAATGTCCAAGTCTGCCGTCCCCTCGACGGGAATTTCCTTCCCGTCAAAGTTCTGCAGTTGTCCAGGAAGAGAGGTGAGAGGAATTTGGTAATTCTCTCCCCTTCCTGCATTCAGTTCGTCAAAGGCCCTTCTGGACAGAAGGGTAGCTTGAGATCCAGTGTCCACCACCGCTGAGATTGTACCCTGCCCCTGTACTTGTACCGGGGCATAATATCTTCCCTCCTTCTCCTCAAGGGGGCACAGATAATGTACATTTTTGGACAACTGGTGGGCTAACTTTCTGGTTTTGGACATCGATAGCGAAGAGATTTGGGCAGAATTCTGTGGAGAGTCTTGGGAATCTGAAAGAAAAAGTTGGCAACTGGAGATCAGAGCCATTGTGGGTTCCCCTGGTTCCGGTTCTGGGCTGCCCCCCCCTTTTTGGAGGCAGTCCCCAGGATGGGTTTGAACCAGGGGATTTTCTTGCTGTTGGTTCTGGGATGAGATGGTGGGCGGCGGTAGCTCAGTCTCCACATCTCCCCAGTCTGGATTTGCATCTCTAGGGACCCATTTTTCTTTGGGGGGAGTTCCCCCCTCTCTGAAGGAGAAGATCCTTTTCCCAGGATCCTCTGAGGATCCCTCTCCCTCAAATTGGAAGATCTGTACCTCCTCCTCAAACTGAGTCTGTTTGGGTCTTTTGTTTCTCCTACCCCCCCTCTGCTCCTTAGGAGGCAGACTTTCAGGGGCAAGAGATTTTGTTTCCGGTTCCTGGGTTTCCAGGGGCTGTTTACAAGTGAGGAAGGAAGCTTCCTCCAAGGCTTTACACCCCCCTTCCCTTTGTGCCTCCTCCCTGGGAACCGGTGAGTTATCGGGGTGCTGCCCCCGTCATTGTTCTGGAGCACCAGGTCCAGAGTTGGGTGCGTTCTGCGCCGGCACGCCCATCTGAGGGTTCTGCTGAGCCCTCAGTATGTGACCCAGATCCCGCGCCATGTTTTGAACCTGGCGCTCTAACTGGGAAACCCGCTCAGGCTGATACGGGGCCCTGTTTTCTCCCCTGGGCTGATCCCGGGAAGGGTAGCTGTCCCTTCTTTGGTAGTACCCCTGGTTGGGAAGAGTTGGGTACCCCTCCACCCTTGGCCTCCCCTCTCCCGGATTCAGTGGTCTGGGCTCAGGGAATTGGGGAAAGAAGGATGGATGGTTTTGGGGCTGAAAGTCGGGAGGATATCTGGGGAAAAAGTTCTGCCCAGGGTTTGGTAAATTTCTGCCCTCCTGTGGGAAGTTTGGAGGGAAGTTCCCTGGGTTAGGTGCTTGGCTGGATCCCCCCCCTTGGGCTGGAGGAGTCCACACATAACCCAGGATGGGTCGATTTCCCTTGTAACGTGGACTTACATAATCAGGAGAGCGAGGGACCCCATTTGTGGGGCTGCCTCCCTGGCTCCCTGTCTGTGACTGGCCCGAGGACCTTCTGGGCCTAGCATTATTAGGTGCAGGTAGGTTTTTAGGCCCCCCCATCTCCAGATCCAAAACGGGGGTGACCTTTACCTCTGCCACCTTGACAGCAGCAGGGGTGCTGTTGGCTTTGGGGTTTTTCTGGGCATTGCTTTTATTTTCTATGGGCTTCTGCACCTCATAGATCCGGGTAGCCTGTTCAATGACCCAGTCTAAAGATCTTTTCTCATGAAAATCTCTCACGAGCTGGGTCATTATATATTTGGGCAAGGCATGGAAAAATGTATTGACAAACTCTCTACTATCTGTGCGCACCCTTCTTGTGGTCTGTGCAAAAGCACGCTTTAACTCCTGCACAAATTCTTGTGGGGCCTGATCCTCCCCACATTGCAAATTGTAGGCTGCCTTGCGAGCCTCTTGAGGATTTCTGTGAACAGAAAAATGTTTCAGGATGGCCGCCTTATATGTGGACCATCTTAAATGATTTTGGTCCTCCAGCCCCGCAAAGAAACTGGAGTATTCTGGGGAGAATGTCCACTTTACATATTGAATACAGCTTTGGCTGTCCTTCAAATGGAAAGTCTCCATCATTTGTTCAAACAACTCTAAGTGCTCCCAAACAGAATACTTAGCGTTCTTATGGTAAGGCGTGATGACGCTCCTGATCGCCTTAATCTGCTTTAAGGGGTCCTTAAGCAAGGCCCTTTTTGCCTTATTGGCCTTTTTGGTTCGGGTAACCCTTGTCCATTCTTCCTCGGACTCAGAGGCACTGCTCCCAGAGGTTCCCGTCTGTTCTTCCAGGTTTTCCCGGATTCTGCGAGCCTGGGAATGGCTGGCAGAATGTGGGGACCTGGTCTCCTGTGTCCTGCGCAGTTCAGAGGAGTCTTCAGATTCCTCCTTGCTGCCAGGATTTGATGGGTACCCCCTCCACTGACCTAACTGGGCAGAGGTTTTCAGGATGCCCTTAATGGGCCTACTCTCCTGGGGTTCCCCATTGAACTGTACTGTACTTGGGTGCCCATACCCGGATGCCCACCCCTCCATTCCTGAGTGGTACTGGCCTATGAGCCCCATACTCTTAGCTGGATAGTAATCTGCCATCCCTGTGGCCCTGTGCTCATGTGCGCCAGGGGACATGGGGGTGGTAGAGTCCAGGGACTGGGGAAGATGAAGGCCCCTGGTGTTAGGGCTCCTGCGGTTATGGTCAGGAGTCTCTCTTTCCCAGCGGACCTCATCTCTATCCGCCCCTTCTCCCTGTTGCAATGCAAGAGCCTGCATTTGTGCTTTCAGTTCCTCTGTTAAGGCCTTACTCGACTCTATCAGTCTCTCCTGCATCGCTACCTGCTGTTGGAGCCTATCATTGTGCTGGCAGAGAGCTTCATTCTCTCTCTGTGTTTCCTGGTTGGTCCTGGAGAACTGGGCCAGTCTTTGCTGCAGGAGGGTTACCTCCTGAGCTGTGTCCCTATTGGCCTGCTCCTTTCTTGCTAGAGCATCCTCCACCCTCCTGGTGTGCTCTAACAAGTTCTGGTGTTCTTTTTGGAGGTCACCCAGTCCCTGGTGGGCCAGGTGATTTTCTTCCATTTTCCTTTTTAAATGGCAGACTTCCTGGCCTAAGGCGTCTCTTTCCTGACTAAGAGCCTGCATTTGTGCCGCCAGGTCGTCCCTTTGCCTTTGGAAGGCACCAGCTTTCTGGCGCTCCTGATCAAACTCTGCCTGGGTATCCAGGTCTTTCAGGATCAGTTTATTGCTCTCCTCTTTCACTCTATCTAGGTGGCCTTGCAGGGTGACTACCTGCTCAGCACATGCCCTATTGAAGTCTAGCTGTTGCTCCAGCTTTTTCTGGCTTTGCAGTAGGGAGTCCAAACCTTCTTGGTGTTCCTTCTGCAAGGCCAGAAATCTGGTATCCTGTTCTGACTTTTCCTTTTGCAGCACATCCATATCCTCCTTTATTTTAGTGATGTACTGTCTGGTCTCATTTTCTGACTCCTGGCTTCTGTGCAGCCTTTGCTCAGAAGAGTCCAGATCAGATTGGGCCTTCTCTAACGCCATCTGTTGCCTTTTTGCCAGATCATGGCCTTCAGCACATTTATTCTGTATGGCTCCCATGTATAAATATAAATATGCCGCTATCCTAACAATCTTGTCGTGCTCATCTTTGGCCTTAGGAGCCATATATAGTTCACTCAGGGCCACGTGTAATGGACCCTGATCTCTATATATATCTGACCCTGTTTCAGTGACCTGTTGCGTGATGGCCTGCAACCAGACTGTTTGGTCCTGGTGAGTCCACTCACCTCTCACAAATAACTTATGTAAGAAGTGCTCTCTTGCTATTTTCATATCTACCAAGGTCGTCATTCTAGAGATTGGTCTCTGTCCTGACTTACGGAAGTTAGTATTTTATTTTTGCAGAACAGAACTTTTCTTGGAGTGTCCCTTTTGAGGAATGCTTCACAGCGTAATGCAGCGTGGTGATCCGACCGGGTGTATGTATCCCGTCAGTTAGCACACTGTATTAAGCTGCACAACTGGTAAATCTAACCCAACGTCTCGGCTCGAGCCCCCACTTTGTAAGAGGATTCAATTCAGCACTACGCCAAGTTAACGCCTAGTCTAGAATACTGAATGAAAACCCTTATTGATATATCTTTAGGTCCAGTTCATGCGTTCTGGATGACTACCCTTGTATAACACCCCTCTCTTGGAATCCCCCTGACCCCACTGAGCCAAGAAGTAATTCTGTTTTGCAAGTTTAAAAGGTTTATTTGATAAATTAAAATATATGTCACACTTTTTAATAAATTAATAATTGAATATCACACTTAATCTGATATGGTCAATATTAACAACGGAGAATCTGGCACTAGCACACTTCTTATAATCACTAATGAGTTGACATGAAATGGATAAGGTAGCACACTGGTAAATCGGAACAAAAGTATAATGTGGTAGAGGATGCTTTATGTAAGCTCAGGTGGATGCAATATTCAATGAATGCAGTACAGAAAATACTCAATATGATTTCAACCAAACAATGTAATCACTTTTCTCTGGCAATCCCCTCCCCCCCTTGACGCAAGGCAAGGAAATGGAAGGAAAACACACAGTTCTCAGAAATGCAATCAAACGTGATTAGTTCAATCCAGCAAGCTTAGACAACAGAAAACAGATAGGAGTTTTGAAATCACAGGCCCAAATTGCTTTGATATGTGCTGGCAATGAATGAGAAATATGCTGGAAACGCTTTTAATTCCCTTTCAGAGGTTCAGGGTGAGTGGTATCTAGTTAATATTAGTCCAGGCTCACACTAGCAGTGATGCAGGGATAGTTAGCAGGTTAAACGAATTTCTGGCAAATGGAAGGCAAGCAGCAGCAGTTTTTACATGTGAAGAAATTGCAAATCGCGGTAAAATTCGCGGATGCGTGTTCCGCGATTGCGGTAAAACTATAAGGGGTAGGAATGCGGTTCTTGGTTCGTAGGAAAGCCACGATTCTAAGCTATCAAATAAAAGTTATTGCAAGTCTCTAGCCCAAACGGTCGCGGAGATATGAGCGATTTAATAAAGGTCGTTTTTGGTTTTGTAAATTTTAAACGCACACTTTTTCAAAATGACAAATTTTACTAGAAATGACAGGTGACAGATAGGAGGCAGTTCTACTTAGGTTAAATAGATTGAATTAGATGAATTTAAACTAAGAGATGTGTTCTGAGTTTTGCTAAGTACTCACAAGAGATTTTGAACAGGAAAGCGACTTGGTCACGATCTTCAGTCTGGTCAGGTCTTTCCGGATTCTGCTCACAGCGCCTGGTCTGGTCTCGGCTAGGCACAGCACTGCTTTCTCTCTGGTCTGGTCTCTGCTAGGCACAGCACTGCTTTCTCTCTGGTCTGGTCTCTGCTAGGCACAGCACTGCTTTCTCTCTGGTCTGGTCTCTGCTAGGCACAGCACTGCTTTCTCTCTGGTCTGGTCTCTGCTCTGGATAGATGGAAGTCTCTAGTTTGGCTTTCTGGAGTTTGATGGAGGTAAGTATGGATTTTTCCGGCAGGGCTTCCAGCGGCAGATGAAATTGAATGTCCCTATGTGTCCTGACTCTCTGCTTTTATCTATTTCTTGAGAGTGGGTGTGTTCTAGCATCACTGACCCTACCTCTCTCTCAGCTTCTAATTGGTCAAACTTTCACTCGTCCCCTGATTGGCGAACTAAGTTGTGTCAGAGTGATGTCATCCATTTATGATCTCTTGAAACCACCTCCCTTATCATCTGTGCACCCAAATCTATATATGATCAAAATACATACTTCAGAGTTACACAGTTGTTTGAAATTACATACCCATGTCACCTATCACATGAGGTATACTCTGTCCCAAATCTGCTGTTTCTAGGAGCTTGCATTCACAAATGGCAACTTCTAGCACTTTTTAATGTGCTAAACAACATTGGATCTTCATTAAATTTTATACAACTGTTCCTCACATATCTACCCACATACCAATGCATTTTCGTTTGTCTAGCTGAAACAGGGAGTCTGTAATATTAATAAACAATGGGGTTTTGCCCCAGAACATCACACAAATTCGAGTTTAGTCTTGAATTAAAGGTACATTTTTTAAATTAAAGCTCTCAAAGTTATACATTTCTGTCATTTGATTACAAAGAGTTATCAGAGTTTTTGTAAAATATATATTTGACTTCCAATTCAGTCCTCAGAGTGTTGAGGTCCGCCTCCAAGACTTGGGTGGGTCAGTCCTCTGGGCAGGCAGGGCTTTGTTGACATTAAACAGACAAAATTAACATATTCCTTTCAGAGGAAAGGGTCCTTTGTGTGGTCTCTGGGAAGCTCCCAGCCAGTCTGCCTTCTATCAATCAAGAGGTCATGTGAGATTCTAACTCCTGGTGTGAAGCTCTTGAGGTGATAGGGTTTCCCAGGCTTCAGGCCTCTGGGAACAGCATGTGGCTAATTTTTAATTAAAATGCAGCCTTTGAAGTCAGCTGAGTCAAATCCCTTTGTCAGCAACTGCACTCAATTCTCCTGTCAGAGTTTAGACCGCCAGCTCCCCCTTGAGGATTTTGTTGGTACTGCATGCAATTTTGGGATTTTCTTGGATTAATGCATTCTAAACAGGAATGGTTCTTACATGGTAGTAAATCCTTGCTTAACATTGTTTTGATGGGGCTCCTTACAGTAAGATGGTTATGTGGAACCCCACAAAAAGGGTTGAATCTTTAAAGTGGTCCAATGAGTCACGATTTCAGCAACTTTTTGACATCAGTAACAGTGGATTTTGTTAACAAAGACCTTTCTTTACACTGGTGGGTGGCAAGTTAGGTAACCATTTTGGTGTGCGCACAACTGCGCAGCTCTCCTGGATTCTGGGATGAAATGATGGGCGGCGACAGCGCATCCCCATCTTTACCCACTCCAATTATTTATTTTTGTTCTGGGGCAAAATGATGGGCAGCGACAGCTTAATCCCCATATTTACCCCGTCTAATGATTCCACATGGGTCAAAACAATGGTTTCAGACTACTGTGCGGGTAGTCCAATGGTGGTTTTAGGCAGCGTCCTTCTGTGCCCATAACATCGGCAAAAATGGGTGGCAGCCTATTCTTCCTGCATTTCCCGGTGCATTTTCTGGGAAGCTCTGGTCATCATGATGTTTTCATGTCAGTACTGCACAGTTTTGAGGTAGGGCTAGGATGCATGGGTAAATACATCCCACAACAATGGTCCCCTAGACAGGAAGCAATAGCAGATGAGTGCCACTGTCAAAGTACACTTCCATCATGTCACACCACAACACATGTGTCAGTCCAGGCAAAACACACACAGTGACAGTCATGGTGCGTGCCATGGACATTTCAATGCATGTCCAATGGACTCTCGAATCATACAATGTAATGGGACTCACATGCATCATGGGTCATGCCTATCACATGCACACACTTCACCTCAGTCACATCCATCTGGCACCGTACACCCCAATCACAGTGCATACAAGGATGACTAGGCTGCATCAGTGAATCTGTACATTGTCACAGACATGTGTCATGCATCCATGGCACTCACAAGTCACAGACACGCAGGTCAGGCACACAGACATGGATACCACATATGTATCTGGCATCAGCACCCATCCCTCGCCCCCACCCATGTCCAGGAACAGAGACTGCCATGCTCTCATGTGTGCAATCTGAACAGGGCTCCCCATGTCGCATTCAAACACATGCAACAACCGTGCGGTTCACACATTACAGGTCGCACATGCATTCCCATGATGTCCCTGCACACATACATGCGTACATGGCCTATGTCACACATGCAGGCAAGTATCAGACAACCAGCACACTGCAACATGCCCTGTCTCACACAGCAATGCTTGGCCACTTACCGCTCAACTCCAGACGGGTCTCCCTCTCAAGGACCTGGGCGTGGAGCGCTGGGTGTGCGCGTTCCAGGACCCTCAACTGGATGGAACTCATGCGGCCCCGGCCCCCCTCCACGAGGCGCCGGGCCTTCATGAGGGTCCTGGACCTCAAGTCTTCCCAGCGCTTCTTGACCTTCTGGATGGTGCGGGTTGCCACCCCCTCCGCGTTGATGGCAACCACACAGTCGGCCCAGATCCTGTCCCGTCCTTCCTTGTTGGCGCGGGACGATCCGAAGAGGGCATCATGCTGCCCCAGGACTTGCTCCACCAGGACACCAACTTCGGTGGCAGTGAAGCTGGTGCCCCTCTGCCCCTCTGGCTGGGGGTTGCCACTGGTGCCAGATGTTGATGTGCCCGACATGGCAACCCCAGGGGCAGGAGTGGCTGGGCAACTGGGTCCTGGGGCTGGGCTGTGGAGCGATGTTATCTGAGTCGGGAGTCTTCTGTTCCAGCAGGGGTGGACACAGCAACTGGACACCTGCAGATGGCTGATGTGCAGGCACCAAATGGCAGGGCACGGTGGCAGCAGGCAGGCAGGCAGGCAGGCAGCAGCAGATGGCACGTGGGAGGCTGCTCGGGGCACTGGGGGGCAGTGATTCGGCCTTCTGGGCAGGAGCGTGGTCTTCCGTGTGTTTTCGCGTGGCCAGCTTGATACGGAGTGATTTGGCACGTGAAAATCCTGCACGTCAGCGTGAAAATCGAGGAAAGGCCCTTAGCGCGTAAGCGCGTCAGCACGCGTAGGCGATTTCATTGGACCCAAGGCCCTTGCAGCGTAAGCGCGTCTGTGACGTTTTGCGCACGGGCGTTGCCCTGGCAGGGCTTGGTGATCCCGCGTGCATTTATGTTCTGTACGTGCTTTTCGTGCGGTGCGTGTGTTTTCCATCCGTTGGGGTTCACACGCTATTACTTCACAGCGGGTGTTGGCTACGCGTTCTTCTACACGCAAGGCAGACGGTGAGTGGTACCCCACTCCCCCAGGCCCGATCGCGTGAGAAAGTTCACGCGAACCCCTGAAATACACGTAGCCCGCTCCCCCAGGCCCGATCGTGTGAGAAAGTTCACGCGAACCCCTGAAATACACGTAGCACGCTCCCCCAGGCCCGATCGCGTGAGAAAGTTCACGCGAACCCCTGAAATACACGTAGCACGCTCCCCCAGGCCCGATCGCGTGAGAAACTTCACGCGAACCCCTGAAATACACGTAGCCCGCTCCCCCAGGCCCGATCGCGTGAGAAACTTCACGCGAACCCCTGAAATACACGTAGCACGCTCCCCCAGGCCCGATCGCGTGAGAAAGTTCATGCGAACCCCTGAAATACACATAGCACGCTCCCCCAGGCCCGATCGCGTGAGAAAGTTCACGCGAACCCCTGAAATACACGTAGCCCGCTCCCCCAGGCCCGATCGCGTGTGTGACTTCCCGCGAACCCCCGGAATACACGTATCCCGCTCAATCGCGTGTGTAACTTCCCGCGCAACCCCGAAATACACGTGCCCCGCTCGCACAATTGCTGTATGTTGCCACTTTTGTAATGCGCAGGGACGCTACCGCCTGCCTTCGTGTGGCGGACGTGTATCGGCTTGTGCGTGTCTTTCGCTGTGCGTGGCTTTGCCCTATTCGATTCCATGAATACGTGTGGTTCGGGTGCGTGTGGGCGTTCCGTCTGCTTCCCTGCAGTACATCCCCAGTTACGCCCTTGTTTTCGCGAGTTGTTCCCCATTCCGCGCGTTACGCCCCGTGTTCCGCCCACTTTCTGGTGTATGCGCCGAGGTTGTGCGCTTTCACTGTGCGCATCGCGCACGTCTTTTGGGATGTTGCAGTGACGTGTGCGCCATGCACGGGTTTGGCGCACATCCCGTGGTAAACACGCGCAGGGACTTCCATGTATCGCACGCGTGCGCGTGCGCCTGTTTTTTTCCGCTTGCGCCTGCTTGCGCCTGCTTGCGCCTGCTTGCGCGAAGATTTTCGGCGCACGTTTGTTCCATGAATCGGCCCCTAAATCTTTCATTATGTGTGAAACTTGCAAAAAGATTGTTATTTTGTTATTAAGTTTAATTGTCTGGACGAAGGCACATATTTGGGAGGTAACTGGACTTCTGTGTGGGCTTTCAGGTGGAAATGTACCCATTACTATTACAATCGCTTACACATTTTGCCACAACTATTTCGCTTTTGCTAAGGGATTTTTTAAAAAAAAGTATTTGCCAGCATCTTCTTAAGGTACAGGGGCAGCAGTGCCCGGAACACTTTTCATCACCGCATCCTCCTCAGGACCGCTCTGGAGGTGAGCGAGGAACCGTGAGTGACACTCCAAACTATCTAGGGTGGGGAGATGCACAATTAACCCGCTAGCGTTGCCCATCTCAGTGTATGTCGGTAATGCATGTGAAAACCAAGGGGAATTCATGAACATTTGCATAGAGATGGCAACACAATGGCATTTGCTATTGCACAGCTCCACCACACGTTGAACCTTAAGAGAGTACAAGGGGAATTATGGCATATGCGCAGGAACATATGAACACTCACTCGAGGCATGTGAATTTACAGTATAGCTGCAGCATTTCCACCCCACACACACAGAACCAGTGGTCTGCATATCCTGCTTTGAAATGCCACAGGAAGAGAACACCCACTGGACACAGCAGGGCTATTTTGCAGAGGCAGTCTGCATCTTTCTAGAATGAGCCTGCTAGCCTAACACTCTGTATTTATTTTAGACGTGCAGCTAAGCTCTTCGTCCAAGAACATTTTTAATAATGTGACTGCTTTTGCCCCAACCACATGCTAAAAGGCAGTTCTATAGATTCACTACCCTTTCTCCTAAACCCCTACCACCCCATCGACACAAACAAACCACACTCTCCATTTCAATGAGAAGTTTCACCATGCAAGCCCAAATAGAAGACGTGCGAGTGACTATCAATGAATTGGAAGACAGAAGCAGGCGCTGCAACTCACGCTTGTTTGGGTTCCCGGAAGCGGTGGAGGGAGCCAATCCAATTGGCTTCCTAGACAAGTGAATCCCAGCTAATGTATAGATGAAATATGAACGGCAGCTGGAGATACAAAGAGCACACAAAGTGCGAAAGCGGAATGGCAGCAGCACGCACGCATCGAAGACCTTGATCTCTGTCTTTTGCGATATTCACATGTGTGACAATATTGGGGGCCATCAAAAACAAGGGCCCAATTATATGGAGAGGCCACAACATTTATATTTTGCAGGACTTCTCCAGAGGGGCAATGGAAGTAAGCAAGAATTTCCTTGCCATGAGACTAGCACTGATGAATTGTGATCTGCAGTATGGTCTGTTAGAACCGGCTAGGATGCTAGTCACGAAGGACCAAAAAACAAAAGTGTTTACAGAACAATCAGACCTGTGGGATTACCTGCAAGAAATGGAAGCACAAGCAACGGACATGTCGCACCAAAAGAGCACAGACCGACTGGAGGAAGAGGAGCATCAACTGGATGTCAAACAAGGGAGAGGAGAGAAGGGCTAATGGAAAGAGGTCCAGGGGCCATTGAAAGTTGATAGATGACGAACAACAAGCAAGAGACAGACCTGGCATAAATAGATAAAGGGAGAAGTCGAGGTCTCTATTGAAAAACTGAAAGGAAATTAATGAGAGACAAGAGTAACTCACTAGAGTTATGGATAAACAGAAATTTCAGCGATGTAGGTGCGGCTGCTCAAATGTAACATGTAACAAGCAAGGTGATAATGGAAAGGGCTGATGGGGGAGGTGGACACTATTGTGGGTTAGAAGTAAGGGCTTTTCACTGTACCAGGGAAAGATGTAAGTGAAACAGAGGGGTATTGTTAATCTGGGGCTGATCCTCCAGAAGGTCAAGGAGAGCTGGGTTGGTTCGAATGGAGGAAGGGGTCGTGGGGGGGAGTCTGGATGTCACAATTACAAGTTTTGAGTTCACATATGGTTTGTAGTTACAGGTTAAAGGTTCAGCAGAGAGCTATCATTAGAATGAGGAATAGGAAGGGGAAGGGGATGAGAGGCACACCTAACCTCAATGCCAGGAACAAAGCATGATGCCTCCTTCGGGGATAAGTAAGGACCTCAAAATATTGTCACTGAATGTCAATGGCTTGAGACAATAGATCAAATGGAAAGAAACACTGCAAATACATAGCTACCAAAAAAGGCAGACATAACCCTTTTGCAAGAGACACACATTTTAGTAAGCAGGAAGCACACAAGCTACGTAGAGACTGGGTGTGAACCGTATACCACAGTAGTTTTTAGAAGGGGAAGAAATATGGGGTTGCAGTCCTCATTCAAGTCGCTCCTGGTCAGGCGAATGACCTAGGTAAATCAGTTGCATTATATGCTCAGTTTATGCTCCGACAGCAGATAAACAGGCTTTCTTTTCAGATCTCCACAGGACAATGGCGGAAAGGGGCAGGATGCCAGTACTGATAGGAGGTGACTAGAATCTATCACTCTAACCCTTCATAGATAAGACAGACAAGTCTAGGGATGGAAATGAGAAGGACAGGGAGTACCTGACTCATTTGATAACCTTGTAGACTTCTGAACCCCTCAGGTGGGGACTACATATTCACGTCATGTGTCCACTGCACAAGGTCACAGATTGACTACTTCCTACTGTCAAGCCAAAGGCTGAAGAGTGTGGTGAAATGTGTGATTTTACAGGGGGGATCTCGGACCATGAAGAAGTGAGCATGATGCTGGACACATCATTAGTGAGGCCCCATGTGACACGGTGGAGAATAAATACTAGCATGATTAAGCCTCCACAAGATACACAATCCCTTATCTATGCTATATCAGCCACATTCGACTTGGTAGGCCACTCAATACTTTGCAACCACCTGGTCTCCACAGCCTGCTTCTCCCAGGAAGCAGTCACATGGATCCAGTCCTTCCTTGATAATAGGATCATGCAAGTCTTCTCGCCCGTAGCAGCGGCGGATCCTACACCTATCTCATGTGGTGTACCACAAGGCTCCTGCGTTTCTCCCACTCTGTACAACATCTTCACAAAGCCCCTTTTCGATGATCTCGATGGTCTAGGTATCACCTACACTAATTATGCTGATGATACACAGATCCTCATCCCGTTGACGGGAGATTATGACAAGGATTTGGCCTTCGTAAACAGAGTCTACCTCATCATCCAGGCATGGATGGCCTCTCACGGTCTATGCCTGAATGATGACAAAACAGAAATCCTCATCCTAGGAACACCATCCAACATCAAAAAACTAGGCCCTAACTACGCCCATTCACAAATGACAACAATAATATCACTGTGGCCAAGGTAGTCAAAACATTTGGCTTCCACTTAGATTCCACGCTCTCTTTTGGCAAACAAGATAATACTTTGGCCTCAGCCACTTCCTATACTTGCAAGCTAATCAGAGCAGCCAAGCCCTCCCTCTCACCTAACAACTGTATCATCTTAGTGCAAGCCTTAATCTTATCCAAATTGGATTACTGCAATGCCTTATATATTGGCAGCAATAAATACATCATCTCTAAAATTCAGACTCTTCAAAACAATGCCTTGAGAGCTGCCCTAAGTCTATTGAAAGGCCCATATATCTGACCTTAGGAGATCAGTGAACTGGCTATCCACAAAAGACAAAATCTTCCTCAAAACTGCATCCCTGTCATACAAATGCCTCAACCACACAGCCCCACAATACCTCACAGACAGATTTAAAAGATAAACAGCCTCTCGCCCAATAAGAAAGGTCAATTCCAACCTCCTACTAGTACCTAGATTTAGGCTCACCAAGTCCAGTGGGAGTAGCTTCCCTGTTAAAGCAGCTCAATATTGGAATGCCCTCCCCCTGCTTTAAGGGAAGATCTACCCTACCTACAATTCAGAGCTAGTCTCATCCACTGGCTAAAGGAACATGACGTCTGACCAGACCCTACATGTATCTATCCTGTACCCATTGTATATATGAGACCATACTGCCTTACTATATTTATGTATGTCATACTGATCTATGCCACACATTGTATATTCTCTTTTTGCCTTGCCTATTGTGTCGTCTATACAGCATTGTAACCACAGCTGTACCTATCCTTGTACACTTGTAACCTAAGCTTAACAACCCTCTTATGCTTTCGCTCCCAAATACCCCTGGGTCTGGTGTGCAATATAAATAATAAAACAAACAAACAAGAGTACTTCCCTTTACATGAGGTGGGTAGCTTGTGGGCGGTAGGAAATTATATGTATTATACAAAAACACGCCAGAAAGAAAAAGGAGGATAGGGAAAAGCAGATGACCCTCGAGAGGGACATAACATGCTTCTCACAACTCAACGACAAAGCTCCCTCAAAGAATAACCTAATAGTAGTTAGGAAAGTGAAATGTGAAATGAATACACTCTTCACAAAACAAGCGTAATATGCTTTATTCAGAATAAAAGCAACACGTTATGAACGAGGGGAGAAGGCGGGTCGATTATTGGCAACTCAATTAAAGCAAAGGGAGGAGCATGCAGTGATTGCATTGATGACAAATGAGGACGCAGGAGAGCTCATTGCAGGCCCGAAGGAAATAGGACAGGCATTCTGTAGGTGTTATGAGGCCTGTTACACCACAGATACACCCCTCCATCAGAGGGAGATTGATAGCTTCTTACCCAAAGTAGCAGAGATAGAGGCGTGCTAGGGGGCCCATTTTCAGTGGGAGAAATTAAGGCAGCTATTAAAGAAATTGGTGCAAATAAATAGCTGGGGGAAGATGGGTTTCCCGTTGAACTGTATAAGGTTGGAGGCAATAATATGGCAGAAATGATGACGTGGCTCTTCAATGAGGTGACGCAGAAACGGGCACTAGCCATAGAATTCAACTGGGCACTAATAGCAGTGGTATCCAAACCCGGCAGAGACCCCAGGAGCTGCAACAGCTACCGCCCAATCTCTCTTATAAATGCTGATATCAAATCATCGCAAAAATACTGGCAACAAGGCGGCAAACATGCCTGGACGTGCAGCTAGGGATAATATGACATTGCTATTCCATACATTCTGGCAAGAAAGAGAAGGTGACCCAGGCGTAGCAAATCTCTCTAAACACAGAGAAAGCATTTGATAGGATTGAATGCAGGTATTTATTTAGAACATTTGAACGATTCGGCCTAGGCGACGGGTATATCAGGGAGGACAAATTGTTGTACTCCCTTCCCAGTGCCAGAGTACACACAGAGGGATACATCTCGGAACCCATTTCATAGGATGAGGGGGGGCTTGGCAAGGCAGTTCGCTCTCGCCGATGCTATTTACGCTGGCTGTGGAACCTGGGGTACAGACACCAATAGGGGACACCAAAGCCCTGCTGTATGAAGATGATATTATGTTAACTTTAACCAACCCCAGCAACTCAATGGCGGCAATACGAATGTAGTACAAGACTTCTCTAATTTTCGGCTATACAATAAATTGGAACAAATGTGAATTTATGCCATTGAACAGAAATACCACTAAAGCAAGTATGACAAGGCATAGGTTCAAATGGGTGGAGAAGGGTATGAAGTGTCTGGGGATACATTTTAATCCAGGCTTAGTAGATATAGTCAAAGATAATACGGAAGAAAGTGTGGAACAAATTCTGTCTGCAAATGGTTAGTGCTCAACCTATCTATCTGGGGGAAAGTACACATTGTGAAGAGGGCAATAATAGCGAGGCCAAATTATACATTTACGATGCTGCCTCTGGATGTACCACCTATTTTCATGAGGAAAATACTAAGGGGAATTAAGGATTTTGTGAGTTGATGCATGAGACCGCGACTTAAACTAGAGAAACTATACGCCTCCATATCGACAGGAGGTGTTAATTTGCCGTATACAGGACTATATTATATAGCACAGGAAGTCTCCCAGGTGGCGGTATTCTACAGAGAACCAAACAGGAAACTGGCATCAGTTAGAGCAATTGCTAGGGCACGGATGGTTTATGAGGAAAATGTATCCCATTTTGAGGTCCAACACAAAGGCTTGGGAGCAAGCACATATAGTAATCAAAGTGAACAGCCACTGGCAACTGGAAGCACCACTTTGGAATAACAGAGCTATAAAGTAAGGGGGGGATATATAGCATTGGCGGAGTGGGGCACCAAGGGAATAAGGCAAATCAAAGATGTTTGAGATGAGTGGGAGATGCTTAGCTATGATTCTCTCGTAGCTAAATACAAATTAGGTCCTTTGGAGCAAGGGAAATGCGTACAACGCACACACTGTATCACAACACAATACAAAGAGCAGGGCATAGTATGGACAGTCGCCGGTGGCCAAGGTCATATTAAACTGGAGGGGGGGAGCTCTAATCGGATTCCTGTATGCGGTCTTAAGCGACTCTATGTAAGGGGATAGTGCCAACGAGGGGATAGTACAGCAGTGGCAACAAAATGCTGCATGTGCAGCTAAGTGAAGACTGTGTTAATAGCATCATGGAACATGATGCTAAAGGATGTCGAGAAGTACAGCTTAAATTGGCACAGGCCAAGATCTGGCAGGGATGCTACTGGAGCCCTAAGAGACTGCAGACAGTGGGTCTCCAGCAACACGCTACAGGTTGGAGATGTGGTGCACAGGAGTCTGATATGCAGCATATACTATTTTCCTGCATGAATGTAAAGAAGTGCTGGGCAGATATACATAGATTAATGCAGATCCCACTAGGAAAAAAGCTGACACTAACCGTGGAGCTGTGTGTACTAAGAGACACATTCCGGGAATACGGTCTCACGGCTCAGGACATGAAATGGCTTCTTATGGCTATGCCAGTGGCCAAACAAGGTGTACTGCATATATGGGGTACCCCGAAAATCCCCTTGGCTAAGGAGTGGGAGGCAGACTTGGTGAAAATGGCAGTGCACGAGAGATTTATATACAGAATGGGAGACAGGGAGATAGAGTTCATACGCACATGGGCAAGTATATATATGTTACTGAGATGGGGGAGTGACAGGTATCCAGAGTAAGTTATTCGGCCACACATATTGTAGGATCACAGAGGAGCACAGGAAAGTCTGGGCTGACCTCCGGTTTGTTTGCTCTTAAGGTTAGAAATAACAAATGACTAGGGTATCCCAGGACCGCATATGGGGAAGGCATGGTCTCTTGACAATCCTACAGGTGACTGACGTTGCATGGTGGGGATGGCTGTAGCTCGAGCGATGAACAGGTCTATGAAGTCTCACGCAGCACTAGCCGTCTCTCCGTATGTGTTTGGGCTGCTCTGCTATACTAGTTAGTTAATTAATTTGTGGTTGGTTTGTCAATATATGATTACTATTATTTGGTTACATGTTAATTTGTTGGCTGTCAGCCAACAACATATCATAGTATCAATGTACAATGTCATTGGACACCATTGTACAACTTCCTACTTTAAAAGATCATTGTGTACATCGCGCATTGGCATGGCAAGGGCAGTGGTTGGGATTTATGGTCAACATAAAGGTGCACATGGATTACAAAGAAACTGACTGACATCACATCAGCCTGTATCATTTTCTGAAAGTATCAATGTGCTCATAGCGGCTGTAAACTCTTATGATTACAAGATTTCAATAAAAACTATGATTAAAAAAACACACACAAAAAAACAAAACAAAAAGAAACCACATCTCCCTCAAAATGGTCTTGGTACTACTGCCATGGAAGGAGAATGTTGATGTTAGTCTATTGAGCTTGACTGCTGAAGTCTTCTACGCCAGGCAATTGCAAGCAGCTGCCTACGGTACAAGCAGCAGAAGAGCACCCGGAGTGTCATTCTGCCAGTAAATCTTCAAATCTGACCAGACTGGAATGGTGCCGGGAAGCAGCAATCTGAGGCTGGCTTGGGGCAGAAGAAATCACCACCCCAGACCTTCTACTATGACCTCAAGAAGGTTTTTCGGATCTAAAATCTTACTGGAGTTGGACGATGTATTCCTTAAAGATCCATAGGTTTAGGGAGGGGAACAAACATCCATAATAAGGCTCCACACTATGGAGTTTTCTACCAGTCAGTCTCAAATAAAAAGATCCGCTGAAATTCAGAAGGGCCCTAAACACCGACCTGTTCCACTGTTCCAATTATCCTTTGATCAGGACCCCTCCCCTAACTTCCCTCCTCTGTTCTGTAAAATGGCCTCAGAGAGTTATTTAGGTATTTGCAGAAATATAAAAAGCCTCACATGTATATGGCCTCATGTGTAGGCTTTGTTCATAAGGGGCTAGGATGTCTGCCTCACATTTGGGAAATCAGGGAACTTTTCCCATAAAATAAAGACAGTCCTCGACCTACGTCTCAAATTTAGCCAACGTTCTGTACAAAAAAACGGACGAAGAGTAGTGTAAGGATCTGGTTTTATCCTGCATCCTAATGGAATCTGGAGTGAGTGTCATGATTGAAAATGGAATGTTAATGGTTAGAATGTTTATGTGTGACTGGTGTTCTCTTGAGGGAGTTGGATAGATGTAGCCTGAGAGAGAGGATGCCGGTGCTTGGTCTATGAGATCTGGACTTTACCATCTGATGAATAATGACTCTAGAAACTGGATGTTATGCTTGGGAACTGATTAAAGAAGTTCCTCATCCACACCTTGATGTCAGAGTCATTTTGCTAAAACACAGAACTCCACAAGTAGGCATCTACACGGGACGTGTTTTATTGTCCTGCATGGTTAACATCACAAACAGACATGGTCTATGGTGGCTTCATTGCAACAGATGCTTCAGTGTTTTTCAGCACTTTCCAACAAAATCCAGGAAGGGGAGGAGAAGGTGGTTGTGAGACAATATAAGACGATGCACGAGTTATTGATGAGTCTTTAGTATGATCATTATGTACCTTCTCAGGTTTGGCTTAATCAGGGTTTTAAAGTGTCAAGTCAAACATTTTACCACAGAGGGGGACTCGTCTAGTATATCTGGCATCCACAATACCAATGTTAACATGCCAGAAGATTGCTATGCCAAACAAGCTCCATTTTGCCTGTCTCACTTTGTGTGAAATTGCAACTACAAAGTCACACTGCAGAGAGCACTCAACCGGAACCATCTTCTGTCTGTATTCGTTCGCTGGACATATGATGGTAGGCAGTGTTCACCTAGCCTAAGACTGCCCTTCTTGCCGCTCGCATTTAGAGACAAGGGATTTGGATTGCTCTTCTTGCTTGAGTTTAATGATTAAAGCATTGGTCATGAACAAGAAAGTAAACCCACAAGATGACGAGGGCTGTATTTGTCAGCAACATCGCCTGACATGGGATTCATTATTCTTTAAAATGGCAGGTATCTACCACCCATTCAAGCTTGGGATTGTACCCCTATGTTATAGGAATGGCAAAACTACAAGTACCAGCATGAAAAAAGAGGACCTAGGCTTAGGTGAGCACAATTAATACAATTGAAAACAATGATATCAACAAGGTGACAATGCCACTAAAGGGTGCCAAAATATTTAATTCATAAATATTTAATTTTTTTAATTGCTACTTATTTATTATGTCTTTCATTGGAGGCTATGTTAGTGTGATAAAAATGAGGGGTACATAAACACGTAACTCGACACAGGAATTAACATGCAGTATGGTTGCCGAAAAACAAATAAGGTGCCCGGCTGTTAATTAAAACTTTCGATAGATATATTATATACACAGCAAAACAATAGTGCCAGTATTGCCACTGTACGAATTCACTCGTGATCTATTTGCCCAAATATTCCAAGTATTTGCCCTTGTAAGAAAACACCTGTGATGACTTTGTCCAAATATTGCTTGATTTTTGTCCTGTTAGGACATAACTGTGATGGCTTTATCCCCAAAATCCAAAGCTAGCATTTGCCCTTTTAAGGTCACACATGTGATGGGGTTGCCCCCAAAATATCAGGATGCGCCTCTCTAACAACACAAATGTGGGTGTTTTGCCCCAAAACGCCAGTTTTACCCCTTTAAAGACAAACGTGTAATGGATTTGCCCCCAAATGCCAACATTTACCCTTTTAAGGTCACAGCAGTGATGGTTTTGTCACAACATGCCAACATTTGTCCTTGTGGGGATACTGTGGTAGCTTTGCCCTATCATGCCAGCGTTTACCCATGTAAGGATACACATGTGATGGCTTTGCACAAAAATGCTAGTATTTGAATTTGATACAACACAGCTGTGTTGGCTTTGCCCCAACATGCAAGTATTAGTCTCTGTACAAACACGTCTCTGATGGCTTTGCCCGGACACGCCTGCTTGTGCCCCTGCTAGACCATAGCTGTGATGACTTTGTTGCAACATGGCAATATTTGCCCTGAACAAAACAGCTGTAGTGTCTATGCCCCAACATGCCAGTGTTTGGCCCAGTAAGAGCACCCCTGCGATGGCGTTACCCCAAACATACTAGCATTTGCTTCAGTAAGAACACACCTTTAATGACTAAGGACACAAATATGACAATGGTTGACCTTGTAAAAGCACACCTGTGATGGCTGTGCACCAACATGCTTTTACGTGTTCTTGTGAGACAACACCAGTGATAAATGTACCCCAAACATACTAGCATTTGCTTCAGTAAGAACACACCTTTAATGACTAAGGACACAAATATGACAATGGTTGACCTTGTAAAAGCACACCTGTGATGGCTGTGCACCAACATGCTTTTACGTGTTCTTGTGAGAAAACACCAGTGATAAATGTACCCCAGCATGCTAGTATTTGACAAGGTAAGAACATACATGTGATGGGTGTACCTAACATGCTATTATTTTGCCCCTGCAAAAGAAACCCTGTGATGACTTTCCTCACCATGCCAATATTTGCCCTTGTCAGGGCCCAGCTCTGATGGCTTTGCCCCAACATGCCAGTAGTTGCCCCTGAAAGACCTCAACAGTGGTGGCTTTGCCACAACATCCCAGTATTTTCCCATGTAAGGACACAGGACACACCTTTGATAAATATTTCCCCAAAATCCAAGTAGTTGCCCCTGTAAGAACCCATTGGTGATGCTTTGCCCGATCATGCCAGTTTTTGCTCTTGTAAGAACACACCTGTGGTAAATTTTGCTGCAACATGTCGTTATTTGCTCCTGGGAATACACACCGGTGATGGCTGTGCCACAGAAGCCAGTATTTTCCCATGTGAGAACATGCCAGCAACGGGTTTGCACCAACATGGCAGTATTTCCACCTCTAAGAACACACCAGTAATGTCTTTCACCCAACAAGCGATTATAGGCCCTTGTAGGAACAGACACATGTGATGGCGTTGCCCACTCATGCCAATATATTTCTGTGATAACACAGATGTGATGGCTTTTCCCCAACATGCCTGTATTTTTCTATCTAAGCTCACATTTGTGACGGCTATTCCCTAAACTTCCAGTAATGCCCATATTGGAGCACACCTGTCATTGCTTGTCAGTATTGGCCTCAGCAAGACCATTTATATGATGCGTTTGCCCCAAATGCTATACTCTTCACCCGTAAGACTGCAACTGTGACAGCATTTCATGAAAAAGCCAGCATGACTCATGTAAGAGCATATCTGTGTTGACTTTGCCCCAAAATGCCAATATTTACCCCTATAAGAGAAAACTTGTGATGGCTTTGCCCCAACATGCTAGTATTTCCCTCAATAGGAGCACTGCTTCGATGGCTTTGCCTCAACATGTCGGTATGTTCCCCTCATTCAACACAGCTGTGATAACTTTGCGTGAGTGTGACCATATTTGCACTGTTAGACATGGCTCTGGTGTGATGATACCTATGCCCCAACATGCTAATGTGTAAGACCACATCAGTGATGGCTTTTCTCCAAAATGCCATTATTTAGCCTGTACGTCCACACCTTGGATGCCAGTCTTGCCCATGTAAGAGGACACCTGTGATGCTCTGCCCAAGAATGGCTGAATGTGTGACTGTAAGACCACACTTGTGATGACCTTGCAGAACAATGTCAGTACGACCCCTGTAAGATGGCATCTACGATGGTTTTGCCAGCATTACCTGAGCAAGGGCACACCTGTGATGGCTCAGCCCAAAAATGGCAGTTGGAAAATGATGGCAAGATATGTCTGTGCTAACCTTGCCCAAAAGTGTTAGTATTTGCCCCTGTAAGCACACACCAGTGATGGATTTGCTCCAAAATGCCAGCTCTTGGAAGAGCAGACTTGTGGCGGCGTTGCCCCAGAATGCCAGTGTTGGCCTTCTTAAGATCACAGATGTGATGACTTTACCACGACATGCCAGCGTTTGCTTTTTAAGAATAGACCTGTGATGACTTTGTCTCAAAATTGCAGTATTTCCCCCTGTAAGAGCATGCCTTTAATGGATTTACCTGCAATGTCAATATTTGGCACTGTAGGAACACAGCAGTAATGGCCTTGCCCCAAAAGTTCAGTATTTGCCACTGTATAACTACATCCGCAGTGACGTTACCCCAACATGGCAGTATTTGCCCTGTGAGAATGCTTGTATTGTATTGCCCAAAACAGCAGTGTTTATAGTATGCTAAATTCAATCTTCGCCCACCACACACACACACACACACAGACACGCACCAGACACTTAAACGTGCCTCCCTCGTCCCCGTGAATACACTATGCACAAAGAACCCTACACATGCATTTCACCCATTTAAACTTACCTATTGCCGGGATCAGTCCCATGACTGGTCCCCTCAGCTGCAAGTCTGCTCTTTTGAATAGTGCGCGAAGAAGCTGGAAGTAGGGAGCAAAGTTGTTTAAAACCTTTGTCCCTGAGTCATGCCTCCAGCAAGGCACCTGGAATCCTGCTGCCCAGTAGCTTTACTGTATGCAACTCATAATGGGTCGATTTTTTCAAAAGATTGGCACCTCTGATTGGCCAGCAGGGCTCAGGTAGACTCTTTCACGTCAGGTGTGTCTGGTTCAGCCTTTTGAAGGTTAGCAAATTGGGCAGGTAATATTAAGCAGGGAGATTTACTGTTAAAGCCAGTGCTGCATAGGCTGCGAAGAATGTGTCCTATGTTGCGTAGTTGTCAACATGATTAATTCCAATCTGTAGGTGTTTATCCAGGTTTTTTTCTTTGCATTCTAGGACTTGTCTGAGTTTAATAATGGAAAAGACAGGACTACAAGTCCCAGAATGCAAATACAAAAACAGGACTGGATAAGAACCTGCAGATTGGAATGGGTAATGTTGGCGACTATGAGTTGGGTGTTACTTACTCAGCACTTGTTTCCCTCTGAGAGTGATATATTGAATACCATTGCCATGCATGACATGGACATGGGTAGAATTCATAACATGCTGGCCCATCTGAACGTGTGGTATAGATGTTAACACGCTGGTTGCATGCTAGATCTCCCTAACTCACTGCTCCATTCTTTTCAGGGTGTTAAAAAAGAAGAGTACCATTGTGATGGGTAATACTACAACTAGATTTATTGGGACTGGCTGGTACCTTCACAGGCATCTATCCACGGCTGGTTGGCCTTGGTCCAACTACTATCCCACTGAACATTTCATTCTTCAAAGGGCAACACAAAGAGTACCACGGGGTTATTTACCGTTTGAGGGTGATGGAATAACTATGACTGTAGTAGAAAATAGTAAACAGCGAGATTTTATTACTTGGTGACACCCCAAAAAGGCCATTGAGGGAAGGGCTAGTCGAATATCAGGTAGGCCAGATCATCTTTGCCACTTTCTGAAGGCCCTTAATTAGTACCATTCAGATAACTAATACTAGCAAGGCGCAGCAGAAGCAGCAAGACCATTCTGTATGTGGTGGGTGCTATCTAAGTGGTCAACACATTACGTTCACCCCTTGCCCTTGTGACTTTCCTGTGGTAGGCCACCTTGGTGGCATCATATGATCTTTGGTTGTGCTTGCTGCAGACATTTGTGTGCAACGTGTAGACCGCCGGTTTGAGCCTGAGCAAGCCTGAGCATTGTGACTTGGCCGTGCCCCCTTGTACCTGTGATAGTATGAGAAAAGGGGGAGGGGGTTAATATAAACCAATGAAAACACCAGCAGGTGGCTCTTTTGTTCTTTTAGGAATTGAACCGTAGGAGGCTTTCTGACACAGATGTTTGCCGGTCTGCCACCGCATACAGAAGGACAGGCATCTGGTTCTTCTCTCACTGCATACCCGCCGCCGTCCACATATGATCACACCCTGCATAGGGACCTCAGTCGAGATGTCCTCACTATAAAAGGATAGGTATACATATACTTTGATTGCCTACTTGCAAGTAATGAGCTACCCTGTGTCGCCGTCAACTAAAAAAAATCTAGCATGATATGACATGGACATTGAACAACCTTTAAATAATAACCATTTTGACACCAGGGTGCAAGGCCTTTTTAATTTTCCTGTGCCAGTTTGACAACCCCATTCCTTCTGTTATCACCAACATCCTCCTTTATACACAGTCTATTATAGACATGCCACTCTTGGCCCAGGCTTGGCAGTCACAGAATTAATAGTCTGGGGTATGAAGTATAGAGATGCCCTGGCACAGAAGCCAACTATCTTCAAAGGAATCGCCAGAGCTACACCCTCGAACCCCTCATGCATCACACATTACACTGTGGACTAACTTACAATCTCCATATCTGCCTTGGAAACACAACCCAATTATCACAAAACTTTAGGACATACCCACTTCCTCCCCAATTCTTCAACACGAATTTTCACCTACCACGACTGACATGCATCCAGGCTATCATAAAGCAGTTTCCCCCCCACTGCATTCATTGCTCCCTGTTTTGTTTGTATTTATTTCCCACTTTCCCATAGCTCATCTTCCCCTCACTAATTTTCGTTATTCCAACAGGATAAGCTCCGGAAACCCCAGGCGGGGGCACAATATGGCACTCCATGGTCAAGCCTATTTGGTAATTTGGCACAGTCTAACATATATTGGCATAGCATAACACTCTGGAACAGGTTGAGCTGTTCTGAAGGATTTGGTGCCTTTGCTATACCACATTTAAATGAGGCGCCTGCTTCTAAGAATGTTCTCAGAGATGCTTAGGAGATCAGTGCCATGCAAACATGCTTCGTGGGTTGGTTGTGTCTCTGAGATGATCACCTCTGCTGGACAAAATGGTGCATTTAATAGTGGGTGTTACCTAATTCGAAGCACAGCAAATAGTTTCCAACTATGATCCCTGAGTTATAGTTCTATCCCCCTATACCGCAGCTTTACAACCCAGTGCTGTAACATGGGAGTCTAGTGCTTGGTATGCCATATAGCCCTGCAGAGCCTCCACCTGTCCATTTGGGTCAACAGGGATCCTTTAAGGGGTGAGTGATAGACCGGTCCCTCCATCAGCATCATTAATCATATAGGCATGTTTACATGTCAGCACATATTTCTAAAAACTATAATGAAATAAGAATGACCACACAGGAACAGTGGCACTCTGTAAAAACCACTTGGATATAGCTGGTCTTCGACTTTGTTTTGCTCACTCTGGAACTACACTGGTTATACGCTAGCTTCATCAGGGGACATTTGTGATTTATCTCTTGAGCTGATGACTGGTGAACTTCTCATATGACTTCTGTGGCGGGGATCTGCAGTTCAAGACACATACATGAAAGACGCATGTGGGGAGTACCAACCTCAACATTATTTCCTATCACACTGGGCCAGTGCTTGAACAAAGCAGGCGTCTGATGGCTGCGTGATATCAGATCCAGTTCGGCCAAATAAATCCTAAAAGAACACACTTAACTATGCAGAAGGGATGTGACCAAGCAATTAGGGCTGCACTGTCCCTTTTGGGTTGGAACCAAGCCTGATTTGCATATGGTCTTTCCCCTTTTGTAATGGCTTGGCAGGCAAAGAACGATGGTCTGGAGGGTTGCCCAGAGCAATGCCAGAGGTTAGGATTAGTTCAAAATCTTCCAGCTATCACCTCTTTTGTTTTGCATAGGTTACCCCGAGTGGGACCGCCATGCCCAGACGTGGGTCCTGTGCATGCTGGGCCTAGAGACCCAAGCTACTCCTCACTGATGATGCGCAAAATGGCTGAAACATGTTTGGGGATGCTTATGGTCTCGTGCAGAATGGATGTGACCAAGCAGTTAGCGCTGGACTGCCCCTTTTGGGTGTGACCAAGCCTGATTTGCATATGGTCTTTCCCCTTTTGTAATGGCTTGTCAGGAAAAGAATGATGGTCTGGAGGGTTGGCCAGTGCAATGCCAGAGGTTAGGATTAGTTCAAAATCTTCAAGCTACCACCTCTTTTGTTTTGCGTGTTACCACGAGTAGGACTGGCAAGCCCAGACGTGGGTCCTGTGCCTGCTGGGCCTAGAGACCCAAGCTACTCCTCACTGATGAGGCCCAAAATGGCTGAAACATGTTTGGATTTGCTTGTTGTCTCATGCAGAAGGAATGTGACCAAGCAGTTAGGGCTGGACTGCCCCTTTTGGGGTGGGACCAGCCTGATCTGCATATGGTCGAAGAAAGATGGTCTGGAGGGTTGTTCAGAGCAATGCCAGAGGTTACGATTAATTCCAAATTTTCCAGCCATTACCTCTTTTGTTTTGCACAATCCTTGAACAAAGCAGGCGTCTGCTGGCTGCATGATAACAGATGTAGTTCTGCCAAAGGTATCCCCAAAGAACACAGTTAACTATTTGCTTTTCAAAAGCGTATCATTAATACGATGATCTGACAAGGGGGGGAGACAGGACTGATTAATACGATGATCGGACAAGGAGGGGAGACAGGACTGAACACACTGCTGTCTGTTGAGGCACTACTGACATCCATGAACATAAGGGGTTGATTGGTATCAACAGTGACAGATTTTTTGAGGAGTATGTGGCAGAAGCTGGAGGAAGAAGTAACTCTGGGACGGGATAATGTCTGGGCAAGGTCATCAGTCTGGTACCTCACCCCGATGAGATTGAATAGAATGTATCTAGGATGCTCAGGGAAATGCCCAAGATGTGGGGAAGATGACGCAGATTTGAAACATATGCTTTGGGCGTGTGGGACCCTTACTGGGTATTGGGCAGGAGTATGTGAGGCATTGGAAGACATGGTTGAATAATCTGTGAATTGTGTGCATATTGGGATGTGTGCTCAAAATTACCATGTCAAAACGCAAAATCATAAACATTGGGCTGCTTCTGGCCAAGTGCATCATTCTGATGAGATGGAAGAAAAGGCAACCCCCTCGATAGAAGACTGGAAACAAGATATGGTGTGTGCTAGTGACCAAGAAGAGACATAAGGCCTCATCATGGGTTGGGCGGTACCGCCGGCGCTATTAGCGCTGGCGTTATTAGCCCTACTGCCAAACCCACTGGCGCTATTAGCGCCGGATCACGGGTTTGGCGGAACAGGAAATCCCCATTCCCCACTGAGCCCATTCGGGAATGCCCCATTCTCAATGGGGCTCAATGGGGAAATGTTGCGCTCTTACCGCCCGCGTATTTCCCGCCGGCGGTAAGAGCGCGAAATTTCAGCACATTTCCCCCCAGCTAAGAGCTGGACGGAAATCAGCTGAAGCCGTGATTTGGCGGACCCTTAAACGCACCGGTAATAGCGCTACCGCTGCATTTAAGGGTTACCGCCAAACTCGTGATGAGGCCCATACTCTGGTCTGCTCCCGGCCACAAAGTGACCCAGAGACATATGGGGGGGCTTTCGCAGGTATTTGAGCGAGAGGTCTGACACCACCAGCAGCGATAGTGAAGCGGTGTGAAAAACTTGAAGTATGATAGTTGTAGCCAACAAACTGTGCATTACCATTGTCACTGTGTACTTATTACAGCAATGTCTGAAGTTGTTAACTGTGCAACCTAAATAAAAGTAAAAAAAAAAAAAAAGAAAAACGAAGCGTTAAGATCGATGGGAAACCAGTTTTCTGGCCGGACTGGTTCTTGAGTGGGGTGCAGTCGATCAGAGACCTGATGGAGGAGGAAAAGTGGTTGCCGTTTAACAATTTGGTTACTGCAAAAGGGCTAAAGTGTTGCAGATATGGTGAATATCGGAAATTAAGGCAAGCTTTGAAGGAACTGAACATATCTAATGATTATGTTTTTAGGAGACATCTATTGACATTAAATACAAAAGGTCACTGTGCTTCTAATATGTACAAATTCCTGCGGAGTTACAGGGCCTGAATGAGCAACTCCTTACGGTCTGGTCTGAGTGCCTGGGCACAGAGGTGACAGCCGGGAGGTGGGAAAAGATATGTGGGAATGTTGCCTTGATATCGCAGAACCTAGGAGAGAGGGCCCGCCAAGAGAAAATACTGACTAATGTTCACTGGACACCAGTCAAAATGCAGGAGAGAGGTTAGAGTGATACTGATGTATGTTGGGGTTGTGGCCATATGGAAGGGTCATTTGCACATATGATCTGGGAGTGTTCAAGGTTGAGGTCATTTAGGCTGGAAGTCACAAGGACAATGAATCGAGTTTTACTAACCACTATGGAATTTGACTTTCAGACTGTAATACTGGGGGAGTATTGCCAACTGGAAGATTTGAGCTACCCACAGGGGTGCTGGTTTTTTAGAGCTGCTCTTTTAGCAAAAAAGATAATTCTGAGAGATTGGAAAAACATGTTACAATAGCTAGCAGGTCCGCATGGATTGATCTACACAGAAGATGGAAGGGAAATCTTGAGCAAAAGAAAGAGGGTAAACCTGTACAAAGGGATATGGGGGAGATTCCTGGAGCTAATGTAAATATTGGGCTTGGGCTTGTCCAGTCTGGCCCTTGTTTGTGTATACTGTATGTATTGGTGCTATATGAAAATCTAATAAAAATGTGAATATAAAAAAGCGTATCATTTCTGAAACAGGGACTTACAAGTTGCATGGTGGTAAAATACGGACCTGTGTGCCACTTACACATCAACTAACTCTCAAAGAAGTGGCAGCAGCATATTGGGATCTGTTCATGCCCGCAGTTACTCTGAGACATCACACTAAAGATGAAAAGCTGTCAACATTTACACACATACCAAACCTTTTATCTTTGTCCATGCTTGCTGTAATCCAAGCATGGGCATCAGGGCCTTACAACTTTTTCAATTGAAATGGGGAGCCGTGCTTTGAGGATCTTCTGTGACGCTGACGGAGAAACGTAAATAGCTATTTTTAAGTGAATACTTAAGATGTCAGTTCCTCTCTGCAGCTTTTCTTTCCACTGCTGTGAAGAGACCAACACGCATTTCCCAAAATAATCTGCAGCTACTCACCCCTTCCTCCATTGCTTTATCTGCGAATTAGCCAGTGAAAGCAGCCACAGGTTGAGATTGAGGCCTACACATATTCCCTAAAGAAGCATGTGTTTGTGCTGGCCAGAGATAGATCTCTTTAAACAGTGTCAATGTATTCCTGACATGTTTTACTCTATATTCTACTCTGTGGTGTGGAGAAATGAATATGCTTCTCGGTTAATTAAGCAATAAAGCCTGACGGGCTTTAACTTTAGCCCAGGGCATTGCCTGCCCCGGTAATGCCTCCACCATGAGGGGTTTATTGCTATTACTATCCCTGCAAATTGTACCAGGAAACTAATAGTGGTAATTTTTAAGTTGAGAAATGGCACGTTTGCCGTTTATAAACTAGAAGGAAAAAAAACTACTAAACAAGATGGCCACCATGGATCAGGGAGAAGGGAACTACACGCAGTCCCTTCTCCCTTTCCATATCAGCCATTGACACATCGGGGATGCTCCATAGAACACTAGTGTTCCCGGCGACGGTGAGGGACAAGGGAATGCCAGGTAAGTGGGCCGGGAGTGTGGGGGAGTTAAATATGTGGTAACGGTGGATGGGCTGGGAGAACAATATGCAGGTCAGCGCACTTACCTGAGTGCCGGTGGGCAAAGATAGTGGCCTCCAGCTCTGAAGAGGCTCGGAGCAGGGTTTTACCAGGTGGTAAAACACCCGTTCTGAGCCTCCTGATTGGCTGGGAGGCCACCCTCCCCACTCACCCCACCCCCTGCTCCCAGGCTGTGTAGTAATGAAGTTTAAGGTGGAACTCATGTTATGGGCAATGCCGCAGGGCCGCCCAAGGCGAGGCAGGGTAACTGATGTTACCATCCAGCAGGCCAGGAGATGGGCAGTCCCCACCCCCATGCCTGCTCCTCCCCCTCTCAGCTGCAGAGACACATAGTCTCTGCCATACAAAGCCAGGGAAGGGTGAGGTGTGAACAATCACCTCACCCTTCCTCTAAGCAACAAGGTGCTAAACACCTAAGTAAAACCAACAGTCAGGCAGGACACAGGTTGAAAGACCTGCTCCCCCTCAGGGGGCCAGACAGTCGGCTACCCGGCCTGGGGCTGGAGAACAGCCCTCACCACTATGCACATCAAAGACCCAGGGCTCCCCTAGGTCTTATAAATAAGAGCAGCATGCTCTAAGAAAACACAATCTGTTTGTGGACCCTAAATGGGGACCCAAAGAAACAGGAGGTTCACTGTTCACTCAGTGTCTTCCACTCTTTGCTTCTTTAGCAATCTCTTAAAGTTCACTGCATCCACAGCGTCTTTTTCCCCCAAATTTGAACATTGTCACTGTTCAGAACTTTCCATCCTGCAAAGCGAGCGGCGAAAATCTTGGACAAAACAGAAAGAGTCTCTGGGGACTTACACGAGCGGAAGCAGGACTCCAAGCCAGCCCGAGCAAGTGAAGGATAAACAAACAAAGCACCCCGGCATAGGCGGCCGTGTCAAGTTCAACAGTTTTCAGGTGAGCCACTAGGCCGGGTTGCGAGGGAGGGGAAGGTTATTGTTACAACGCGGACGCTAATATAAACATCCCGCGGCAGCTGGCGAAAAGCAGATCCCCGGCAGCCGCGGAACAAACGTTTTGTTGTCAATTACAAAAGTAAAAGTAGCACGTTTTTATCCCCCGGCAGCCGCAAAACACACACTGTGTTTGTCAATTACAAAAGTGAAAGTAGCAAGTCTCGATCCATGCCGCTTGAAATTTTGCAGTGTAAACCTCTCACATGAGTCTGTAACTATACAGGAAAAAGGGCCTTGACTAGGAATAAGCAGTGCTCAGATGCCCAAGTCCTCATAGCACTATGTAAAGGCAGAAATGTTAAAGTCCAAATAACGGATCACAATTTTACATCGCCCTGGTCAATTGAGCTGGGACACGAACTAGGTGACTTGGGTAAGGATCCTGGGTAATAATAAGCAGCGCTCAGACACCCAGGTTTGCATAGCACAATAAATACAAAATTTGAGTTTAGGGGGCAACCCAGAGGCAACAAGGAGGCTGGGAAGCAAGCCAGCTCAGGAACAACAGGGGTCCAAGGCACGGGGCGAAAAATAAAATGCTCAGGGGCACAGGGGTTGAACAAAAATTGCTGGTCACACAAATGATTTTTTCTTGTAATCAAACAGGCCAAAGAATCATGGGTCCCAAGCGAAAATCACAGGAACCTCCAATACCTTCCCAGAAGCCTAAATCACCCCACCTACTAGCAGCCATGGAGGCAGCTGAACATTATGGCTGGGCCTGGGTCAGAGAAAATATGTATGGCCTACCAAAAGAAGGGGTGCCCATAGCACCTGGTTTGGAGGACAAGACAACACCACCAAAGAGAAGGAAGTCAACAGAAAGCATGGGAAAAGGTAACAAAAAATTGTCTAAATTATGCGAGAACATGAGTGAGATGCAGCAATTATTGCTTGAAATCAGGAGCAAACAAATACTTCCCACAGCTGAGACTAGGCCCACAAACCCCACCATACCTTTAGAACCAGACATCACGGTGACCTCCCCCCCACCAGCAACAACTACAGCAGCATCAGAGAGGTAAAAATCGCTCAAAAAGGGAAGACTTGGCTGGCATATGATATTAGATTTAGGAGAAGCATGTCAGTGTGGACAGCCATAGAATGGGACAAGGTCCAGAATGACTTATACATGCTCAATGCCGAGCCTCCATCAGAGGAAGAGGTCGCACAAGCAAACCCCAAAAACAGCAAAATTCTACAGGGCCTCAGATTTTCCAACAATGAAAAACACAAAAAGGGGGAAGAGCCCTTTCGGAAGAATCAGCCATGGGCAGCTAAGTCTAATGCCCACAGGCAGAACAAAAACCACTCTCCAAAAGCCAACATCCCATGCTGGAATTTCGGAAAAAAACAGTGCACCTGGTGGAAGGAATGTTGGTACAAACACACTTTCACAAACTGCAATGGTGACCACGCAGCAAGCAACTGTACTAGACTCCCAGCCAAAATTGCAAAAGATTAACACCAACCCCACCCCGCCAACCCCACGGTTAGCACCGGGCAGAACTCCCATCAATCCAAACAATTTTAGAGAAGCACTTATGAATTACCCAGACAGAGAAACCAGCGAGGCAATCCGGCAAGGTTTCACCAAGGGTTTCACCATCCCCTTCAAGGGCACAGGGTCACAGAATATCCCAAAGAACCTGAAGTCAGCCAAGATCAACCCACAAATGGTGGAGTGCAAAATCAAGAAGGAATTACTACTAGGCAGGATTGCAGGACTCTGGGATTTTATGCCTCTCAAGGATTACATAATATCCCTCCTAGGACTGGTCCCCAAAAAAAGAACCCGGAGAAATTAGGCTAATTCATCACTTGTCCTATCCTAAAGGCCAGTCACTGAATAACGGCATCCCACACACTGAATCTGCGGTATCATACACGCATTTCCAAGAGTCAGTAAGACTCATACAGGAATGTGGCAGGAACACCCTGATGGCCAAACTGGACATCGAATCCGCTTTTCGATTATTGCCAGTCCACCCAGACTCTCAACAATGGCTAGGTTTCACTTTTAAAAACAAATTCTATGTAGACAGATGCCTCCCCATGGGATGCACAGTATCTTGAGCCCTATTTGAGCAATTCAGCTCCTTTTTTTCAATGGGCATTCCAAAAACAGAGACCAGGGACCAAAATAGTACACTACCTCAATGATTTCATGGTAATGGGACCAGCACAATCTGATGAATGCAGCAGAGCCCTGGCGAAGTTAGAAGGAAAGGCCTCACAGTGGGGCATCCCCCTGGCAACAGAAAAAAAGACCAAACCAGCCACCAACATAACTTTTCTGGGTATTGATATAGACTTTGCAAGGGGCCTATGCAGAATCCCAAAAACAAAAATAGAAGAACTACTGGAGAAAATACAAGGCCTGACAACAAAAAACAAGGCCACAGTAAAATAAATCCAGTCATTAGCAGGAAGTCTCAACTTCGCAGCCAGAATCATCCCTCAAGGGAGGGTATTTTCCAGAAGTCTGGAATGAAAAATCAAATCATACACCAAACCCCACCTGCACATCTGGCTAGGCACAGAGGTGAAACAAGATCTGGAAATTTGAGGGAATTTCCTGAAAAAATTCAACGGGACCTCACTTTGGCGCACGCCATTGAACACATGGACAAAAAGTGTTCTGTTCCCTTAGCTTCTCAGATACGACAGCAGCCGGGAGCAGGGGGTTTGAAGCCATACTAGACTCAGAATGGGTGGCAGGAAACTGGCCCAAATCATGGCAATCTGCAGGGTGGACAAAACACATCACCCTCCTAGAAATATTTCCCATTTGGCTAATCTTACACATCTGGGGCAGACAGCTAGCTAAAACGGAATTCTTGGTCTGGTGCGACAACGTGGCCGTGGTAGGCTCCATAAACGGAAGATCTACCAAATGCCAGTTAGTGCTGAAAGTCCTTCGAGCCATTATAGCAGTCACACTGCAAGAAAACATTGTGGTCAAAGCAAAGCACATCTCGGGGCGGAAAATAACATTGCAGATGCTTTATCTCGCTTTCAGTGGCCAAGATTCCGGAAGCTAGCACCACACGCCCAGGAACAGATGACGCCAATACCAGCGAAATGCTGGGCAATAAAAGTAATACAAGAATAACGGAATCAACGTCAGTGCCACAGAGCCCAGGCCGGGATGCCCAACAAGAACCAGGCACCTCAAAAACGGGTGCCAACAACTCACTGCCCGCAGAAAATACAAACCCTGGCTCAGGGTTCCTAACAGAGATGGCAGAGAAAACACTGGCAAGCACCACCGCAGCTAAGTACAGTAAGTGCTTACACACAGTATTCAGAGCCACAGGTTTAAACCACGTAGAGTTAATAACGATTAAAGACATAGAAATATTTTTTTAAATGGGCGCATGAGCAGGGCTTTAAGAGAGATTGGGCAAGAAGACACTTAGTAGCAATCTCATATTTCTCAAAAATCCGGGGTGACTCAGATCCCACCCAGAACGCCCTTATCACCTACGCCATGAAAGGCTGGGCCAGAATAGGGAGACCCCAGGTAGACACCCGGCGCCCCCTGGATTTCAGCAAACTAGTAAGAATAGCAGACCAACTGGAAGCCATATGCTGACATCCATATGAGATCATACTATTCAAAACAGCATTTATTCTGGCCTACTTCGGGGCTTTCCGCGTTGGCGAACTCATCGTCTCCAGCACCAAGGCCACAAACGGTTTAGGCATCATGGAGGTCATGGTCAGACAGGACAGTGTCAGCATAAAAAACCAACAGTCCAAAACGGGGGCCAAAAGAACCATCAACATTTGTTGCAGTGATGATGCAGTAAACTGCCCAGTGTGCATCACCAACCTTTATTACGGCCCAGTGTTGGGGGGAGGTTTCTAATCCACAAGGATGCCTCGGCTCTAAGCCGCTACCAATTTAAAGGGGTACTGATGAAAGCAATCACCAAAGCAGGATCGAACCCCAAGGGCTTTGGCACCCACTCCTTTAGAATAGGGGCCTCCACATCAGCATGTCAAGAAGATCTGGCACCTCAACAACTAAAAAACATAGGGGGATGGAAGTCAGATTGCTACAAAAGATACATCAGACCACAGCTAATATAGCCACCCCCCCTTTTATTTTTCTCTCCACCCCTGCAGAAACAACAGGCGAAGGGAGGACCTCACTCCGATCAGCATGGATAGTCGGGGACTCATTCGTCTTCAGGACAGGCCGATGGGCAGAAGAGACCAAAGAAGGGCCACACTTCAGGAACACCATTGCTTCCTGGTGGGGATACAGAGGCCTGCGCTGGGCCGACATCCAAGAAACACTAGCAGAGCTAGTCGCATAGCTAGTCCATAGCGGGCATTTCACACAACTGGAGGGAAACGGAAATATATTTCTCGGCCATCCTACCCAGAAAGGAATGGCAGGGGGCCACCTGTTACAAATCAGTAGACATTTCTAGAAGAAAACTTAACAGGGGTTAGAGAAATTCTGTACAGCAAGAGGCCTGGGCTTCATAAAGCATCCGGCCATTACCCTGGGTGACCCGGACCTTTTTCTCAAAGATGGCACCCACTTATCAAACCAGGGGATGGAACATTTATTTCGAGAAATTTCAGCAACCCTGGCCTCCAGGGGTTGTCACTAGGAGATACTTTCGGGGGAACACGGTCAGCCGGCATCCTGCCCGTGTGTGGCGGCATGGGCCAGAGGGGGTAACCTCAGGACCCGGTGCCCAAAAGTATGATACTATTATTATATGTGATTATTGTTATCTCCATAACCATATCTGCACAGTAAAATCCTACGGCCTTTTATTGCCAACACTTGACAAGTTTTGTGAGCCAATTTATTTACTGGTGAGGGTAAGGGGTCGGCTAACACAAGTTGCATGCATATGGGTTCCACAGTTATAGAAAACGCATTGATAAAGCCAAGGAAATCATCCATTGGAATTTGCATGAGGAAACATCGCCAACTTACTCTGTGCACCACACAACTGCCCCACACAACTGCCCCAGGCAGGTTTTTCCAGGTGTAGCAAGGCCCGCCCACCAAACATCATTTTGAAATAGTCCGAGCACGAGCCACATGCATCTTTTGGCAGCCCAGCTTCAATCAACATGGTGAATTGTGGCGTTGGTCGAGGTGATTTTTGAGGGCCGTTTAAAAGGTGCTCAAAGTTGAGGCAAAGCACAATCATTCTATGAAACTCAGGCCAGGAGAGATATGAACTATGAGCTGTCCTAAGGGGCAAGGATTGGGGAAGGTAAGAAGGTATAACTCTGCCGGGTTAGCTGCAAATTTAGAAGTGGATAGACACCCCACGGATAATTGTGCTCAGTGATGGTCAGAACACTGGGTGTGCCCCCATATCTAGACAAGTATTATTTTCAAAAAAATCCGCCATCCTATTTTAGTTTCCAATTTAAAATGATTGCCTCTAGTTTCACGACGGGAGACTGGGGTAGCCTGTTACTGCTTTGCTGCTTATAGTCACTGAAATACTTAATGGCGATGTTTCTGTCATGGTGAGCCCCTTTCGCAGAGTGCATATGGCTTACCCTGCGTTTTTTGCTCTGTTTTATGGGCCATGCTGCACTGGATATTCTTCCTGCAATCAGTCCAATGCATGAGAAGTGGAAGGAGAGCACCGCGCAATGCCCCCGCGAATACAGCCGTGAACCGCACGTGCATCAGCAGAACGTCGACGGCTCATTAACATGTATTATTCGCTGCGATTTCCAGGGCGTTTATCAGAATGTGCCTGTGCGGCGTGCGCTGGGGACAGTTTTGGGAGCCATTGTGCCCGTGGCACTTAGCACACACTCGCAAATGCAAGCACCCTCCCACTCTGCCCTTCCTGCGCCCCTCTGAAGGCCTTACAACGGAGAGGCTCCTCCTAAGGGGAGATGGGACCCATTAATTGACTCTACAGGCCCCAGTATCCCTTAGCTTCTCAGATACGACAGAAACCAATTAATTTCCAGATGTGGAAACTTGGGCGGGGGAGGGGAGATCTTTGCATGCGAGGAGCATACTAATGCGTGACTTAGACGAAGCTCGCTAACCAGTGACTGGACTGAGGATGCGACACTCATTTCACACACTACCGGGATGACCCCCGAGTAGCTCAAAGCAAAGCGCTTGTACGCACTTCCGTGTTGTGCTCTACCACTGCAGACGCCCCCTATTTCTCACACTTGCCTGTGCATAACACTGTGCAATCAGTCTCTGACTGGATCTAGCTACTACATATGGTTTTCTACAGGCTGCCTGCACTGCCGGAAATTCACCTCTTGGGTGAAGTGGTCAGTGAAATGGGGGCATGGCTGCAGGTTTGTCCATGGCAGGCACGTGATAGGCTTAAAAAAACACAGGGCAAAAATAACAATCCCTTTTATTTATTATTTATTTTTTATTTGTGTATAGTTTCAAAGAAACCTTTACAAATCAGTACACAAGCGAATAAAAAAAAATCATTTCACAAAATAACAATTCAGTACATTGTCACATTTACATTCACATTCACATTCACAATCACAAAGAGGAAGAGAGGAAAATAAAGAAAAAAGGATAAAAAAAGGGAAAGAATTAACCAGAACAATCCCCTACTGCGTTTATCAAATACTTAAAACTGTTCTGCAATTAACTCAATCTTATACCCATTTGCATTCCTATTTTGAAAGAAATAACAGTTCAGAGCATTTCATCACATTTGCATAAATAATGAAAAAAAAGGTTTCCATATGCTTTAAAACACTTTTATATTTGACTGAACCTTATGCCAGATTACATACCAACTTTAGGAAACGAACAACCGCCAATTGCAGAGAATTTTATTATCAAACAGCATACGTTTCCAAAGTAATTCGAGGTCAACTTTTGAGGTGTCAAACACAAACGATTAAAATATCTTTGCCTTTCCTGTAGCAACGCGGGACAATCAATTAAAAGATGTCTTAGTGACTCACTAATATCAACTATTCTGCAGAATCTACAAGCCGCTACCGACTCTGCCCCCTTGGTTCTGATTAGCATGATTTCTCCTGTTGAGAGCACATTAAAACGAAATCTCATAAAGAAGTTTCTCCATGCTTTCTGATCGAATGAGTAGAGATACGGTTCCGGAACATCCGCACCCTTATAAAATGACACCATATGACCATACAATTTATACTGACTAAGTTTCTCCACAGTGGTGCCCGTCCATTCAGATTCTTTTTGAATGAAAAGTGGTGTGAAGCAGAATCAGATGTAAATCTCACAATACCGACCTGACTCGCAGTGTGCATGCGCACGAAAAAGACACCCCCACAATCCCTTTTAAAGAGATATCTTGAAAAGTGCACAAATCACATAGTAAATGAACACAACAATCGATAAATTGTTATCGTTAACATAGCAAGCAAGAAGAGAGTGAGTGTAGCTTTATTTCCCCCAACCTGAATGCAAGCTTACAATTACCAACATGTAAAATAATGTGAGTCTAAAGAAACCTTGGAATACTGAAAGAAAATGCATGAAACAATCACCTGCTATAAGTCATTGTTTCATGCAGCCTGCTGCTTTATTCAGTCCTTGCACTTCTAATCACCCAACATTCGCAGCTGTCAAGGGACAGGCCACAAGTTAATCATATGGAAATGTCAAAGCAGAGTTCTCCTAAGCGCAGAAGTTATCTGGGCCAGCACTGGGAGCAGCCGATGGCTGCAGATGAAGGGTTGTAATGTGACATTGCCTCTGGCATCTGCTTTTGGTTTGCCCAGATTCAGGGTCTGAGGAGCCATTTTTTTGCTGGATTCTAGATCCAGAGAAATTTGGCCCAGTTCATGCTGCCCCTATCAGTGGATGTGGGTCGCCAGACTCTGAAAGAGGGTTCGACCTGTCGAAGTCTTAGAAACCATTTGGAGAAGTGCAAAGAAAGATCTCTTGCTATATGATGGAACCTTTTCTTTAAAAAGGTTTTACGGTATGCTGTCTGTCTGGTGGTTTTGTATTTTATCTATTTTGGAAATGCCACTATCAACACGTACGCGTACTAAAACAACAGCTAACAGTGCACTCGTTTTAGTATTTATTTATCTATATAGTTAAACATAGTTCAATACTTTTGTACCCCGCTGCATCACCTTGATGCCACTTGTAGATCCATGTCTGCCTTCTGAATGGACTCAGGTCTGATGGCGGCGCTTCATGTGGATTGGCCACTGTAGATTCCCTGATCGGCCAATGAGTTATCTTATCAGGCGTTTAAAGGAGAGCAGCCAGTGATGCGCTCTCTGATTGGTGGGGCCTGGTTGCTTAGCTGAGGAGGGGCAGGAGGTGCGTTGTCCTGGGTGAGGCTGTTATGGTGTGAACTCTGTGATGTGGGTCCCCTACCTGAAAAAACTAGTTATTGTAATTGTGACGAAATGACAGCTGCTCTGCAGGAGTACACAAAGGAATAGTGGCTGAAACACCTACTCAGCCTTCACACTACTACTAAACCAACAGTGATCCCAATCATAAAGTTGAACAAGGAGCATCCTGAATGGTGCACCTCCTTCACCTGTTAGGGTGGTATAGGCCAATAGCAGGCTTTCTTCTTCACAGAGGTTTTGAACTGATAATAGTAGCAACCCAAACATCCTTAGAACAATGAATCCAAAATAAAAGAATGTTCAAAGTTCAATAAAAAAGGACCATTCCATACACTTAAAATACACACAAGTATAAAAACGAACACCCAACTCCTGTTGGAGAGGGCACAGAGAATTCAGACTTTTGTAGTGAAAGGGCACGCGGGCTCTTGAAGACAGCAGCAGAAATTCGACACGCTCAGCAGCAATGTCTGAACGATTAATATGTCTTTGGACAAAGGTATGTTGCAAGGTCTTATAAGCCACTAGTGTCCTCAAAGTTGGGCCATGGGTGCAGAACCAATGCAAACGCCTTTTGGTCTTGTTCATGCAGCTCAACTGCTTCACACTTGGCTTCAAGGTACTTTCTGAGGTTTTGATTTGGCGCTGAGTTGGTGAGCTGGGCGACTGGTTTGAAAACACGGTACAGCTCAAAAGCAGCAGTGGCAAATGGCAGAAACTAGCTTGGGACAGGCAGGCAATGTCTGGGCCGGTGTAGCTAACAAGCAGTTCAACTCATGAATTGAGGCCCAGAGCTCTTCCTTGATGTCTGGGTTGCTAGGAGGCCCTGTCCAGGGTCATTAGAGGAAAGGTTAGTAGCCCTTGTTCTGCACTTCCATGCAAGGAAGGTTACCAGAGAGCACCTGCAGGGACTACTACTTCCAGTGAGCAGGATCCTGGTTCCAGTGTTCAGTCAGCAGGCGAGGCTTTAGTCCATACAGCAGCTTCACCCCAAATATGTCAATGGGATAGATGGGGACAAGAGCATGATTCTTGCTTGGAATTCTCTGGTCTTCACCACTCTGGTAGAGGACTTTTGAGAAGACTGTACTCCCAATGAGGTTCCAGGCGAATCCTTCTTCTTCAGCAGACCAAATATGAATCCACGAAAGGGAGAATAGGCAAAATGTCACAACTCATTGGCTTCCTTCTATTATTCTGTAAGGGTTTGAATCAGGGCTGCTGTGACAAGTGACCTTTGACTTCCAATGGCATGCCCCAAGTGCTTTGTCTGCAGAGAGGGCAGGAAGTGCACACATCTGCACCAAAATCCAAAATGGTAGAACCATGCTGTGAGTACCATCTGTACCTGGCCTACTCTAACTCCAACCCTTTCCTCTGTCTGCCCGACTTGAAATAATCTCAATGTCCAGCACCCTGATGTGGACTATCTATTGTGACCTGGCATGTCTTTGAAAGCAGGTTTCCAGAGAGCCACCTAGCATGATTTCCTGTATGGGAGAGGAAATACTCATTCCCAGGGGGATCATAGGGGATGAGCCTAGTCTACGTCCATTTATCTACACTGGTAGGCAGGGGTGGACTGGGAACCAAAAGAGGCCCTGGAAATAATGTTCAAAGTGGCCCCATATTACACATTTTCCTTGTCCCTTTTTTTAGCTTCGGTATACCAGTCGAGATAACTGTCTCATTGGCGTTCCTGTACACGTGCACCTTCCTTCTCTAGCACTGTCTGCAAATTCGTTATCAGGTCTGAATCAAATGTACCTTCCTGGGGAAAGTGTACAGGTGACTCACTCTGTGTATATATGTCTCCTTGATCCAGGTACTTACATTCTTTTGGTGAGTAGTGAATGAACATAAAGTGTTCTGGACTTCCTTGAGGTGGAAGTGGCACTTGTCTAGACTGCCCTGAACTCATTCTCTCGAGTCAAGTCAAGGTATGGGTTATTACAGATCCATGTCCGTTCCTAACTACATCTGCATTGTGATGCTATTGTGTCCGGTGGCTGGTGGCATGGTTACGGCATATCGGTTTAACTGCCCAGCTGCGTCTTTCCAGAGGCTGAGGTATCACACCCAGCCTGCGTTCCTCTCCAGTACAGACATTTCAGAAACACCCACAGGTGTTGGTCAGATTTCAGAAGACTTCTGGTTCGTAGCCTATATTCCCCATTTCACTCCCCACAATGCATAGCAGTATTCCACTTTTTAGGGACACAAATGAGTAAGAGTCACAGAAACACAGCCTATTAAAGCTCCCATACTAGATGAGAAGAGTGTGAAATAAAACACATTTAGGATTTCCAGTAGCGTATGGGTTAAGACAAGACAATCATGGGTTCTTATCCAAAATATTTTCCTTGCACTTATTCCGAACACATTCACCCTAATCCCTGATCGGTCCTACACTACTCTCAGTGATACTGTGTTCTAATGTACTCTTATGTCAGTAGAGAGCATGGATGAGCTGCTTTTAAACTGTGGTGCCCAACCTCTTTCATTATTTCCTTATTCAGATGAATAGTCCTACAGGCAGGGTACTTCCACTCTGTATCCTCGATTAGTCACACCAGATTTCCAGATCATTCAATTTCGGTCCTCTAGATTCCATAGACAAACATCAACCCGCCATTTCAGACACCACTAATCAAGACATGAAAGTACATCATCCTCGGAAGGACAGCTCAGGGGCAACATGCTCGCCTTGGAAGCAAGACGACACGAAGCACCTCAGGTTCGATCCCCGCTTCTGCGCTTAGAACCCTCTGGGTATTAAGCGCATTATAAATAACCAATATTATCATATCATACATTGACACATTTACCTGTGTTCACCAATCCCTATTTTCCAGTCGGCTCTTTCTTCTGCACCTGCTCTGGTCACCCCCCTTGGGTCTACGGGTGCTCCGGCCAGTTCACCCCTCTGACACAACTGTCTCTCTTCGGTCCACATGGATCATCGGGAAGTGCACCCGCCGGCCCAAGGACCTGGCCGCAGAGCAGCCGGAAGCCAACTTCTAACGGCACCAGTCTTGTCGAGGAAAAACGATCACTCATGAATCTGGTGGATTGGTGAACACTTTATTAGTAGAAAGCAGTGACAACACGACCCTAAAAGGAACACAAAATCAAACAGATTGTCCACAGACAATAATGAAATGTTCAATTGTGGTTGTAACCAATAAGGGCATCATGAGGTCTTGAGTTCATCATGTGGAGCGACTGAATTTCGTTGCCTCTTTAAGCAATAGTTGGACCCTTAATTATTGAGGACAACCTGTTTGATTTCATGTAAAGTTTACCGGGAGGCTATCATTCAAACAGTTGAAGCTTGATTTTTTGCTTTTGTGCAGTGGACCAAACAAATGTTAATGACGTTCTTGCACAATTCACCTTATGCGATGTGCACAATATTTTAAATGTTTTTAATTCTGTGTTTTTATAAACAAATTGTAATGATGAATACATTATTTTTGTGTTATTGTATTTATGCATTTATTGTACATGGCGATAGCACGAAACCGGTACTATTAAGCGATTAAAGAAACTTGTTAGATAATTGACTTAATAACTTACATTCTTTTCTTATTTTTGCTGGCCTTTTGGGCTGTGAGGCAGTAGCGTGATGGAGTGATGTGCTAAAACAGCCTATATATGGTGTTTGTGTGGCGGGTGCATCAAATCAGGATCGCATGGAATCAACTCGGCACTGACAATGTATGGTGTAATTCTCTGGAGCTGCATGTTTATGAGAGTGGGGAAGATACCCAGATGTTCCAGACTCAATAGAGTGTAGAAGCGGGTTTCCCAACCGGGTTAGCAGGGCGGCTCATGACTGAGGCACGCGCTCAACGTCCAAAAGCCAATCTTCCACCACGATTCACGACCATTGCAGGGCAGTGGTGCAGGAGAGGGTGAGACTTTCAACCACAAACCCTTTCTCCCACCTCCTTTCTATCGCCACACTCCATCTCATTAGCATACACACACTCTCGAATGGCATCGAAATATCCTGTTTTCTTCCTTCTGCCACATTTTACGCTGTTCCCATATGCTCAATTGTCTCACTAGTGTGTGTCATTGTTTGGCCCGTTTCTGTGTATCAGTGGTTTCCCTGACATAGCCATGATTCATGTTCCCACCTGCTTCCTCATCTTTTTTTCTTTCCCCTGCTTATCAATACCATGCATTGTGTATCTTCTGGTTTTCCATTTTCACCAGTGGGTTAATTGGTTTATGCTCCAAGGGCGGATGGCTTGGTTTGAGCTCCACGGGCCGACGGATTAAAATTGCTGGTCAACACTTTAGGATCAGACAGATTTGTCATGGTGGCCAGGAGTTATCTGCTGATCCTATGTTTCCCCACCCTGTGATATCAGAGACTTTGGCCCCGATTTATGGAAAAATCTGCAGAAAAGATGGTACTTGCGTGCGCAACTGCGCACAAATCCACCTTCGTCGATTCATGGAACAGAATGTACAGTACTTTCCCTGGACTTGTGTGGATTTCACGATCGCTCGGCAAGTCTGTGCGAGCCGTTGAGGGCCTTGCACGAGACTATAAGCAGAGCGTGGGTGTGGCCTGTGCAGAATCCTGGGAAGGGGACGGAACACCAAAAATGGGGTAGAACTTGTGAAAAAGTGGGCGTTCCAAGGGACGGCTTGCAGGCAGTCCCTTGCACAGCCACTATTGCGCGGCACAAGACGCATCATAGATTTAATAGCACAACGTCTTGGGTTGAAAATGCACATCCAAGTCCTTCATACGATCCGCCACCCAAAGGTAGGAGTAAGTACACTTGCATGTAGGATTTTCAGCATGTAGGTGGGGTCACAATGTCGGATTTCGGGGTGCGTGTACTCAATTGGGCTCCGATGTAATTTAGGGGTGCGTGTAAGCAGTGTAGCGAGGTGCAGTACTATTTTGCGTGGGGTCATGCGCATATTTCCCGAGTTATTGCTGAGTTACGATATTTTATACGCATGCTGTCGGGTGACAGATAAAGTTACGGGGGAAACCATGCAGGGTTCCTGAGTCGCAGGGTACCCCACACACTGTTTGAATGGTGCATGCATTGATGCCTGGGGGAGCGCACAAAGGTAGCTGCACTGGCTGTTCATGCTTTGCATGTGGGCGTGTTGGGACGTTCCGGACGTGACTTGCGAATATGGTTACTTTGCATTGTCAATTCCATGAATACGCAGGGAATGAGAAAATTCCCCTGCTGTGTGAACAGGCTTCAGTGTGTTGCTGAGTAATACATTTGTACAATCTAGCAACAGAATGGGCCTCATTACGAGTTGGCCGGTCTGGATTTAACAGTGCCGGTAAAACCGTAGAGGCACAGTTTTCCAGACCGGCTAACTCCGAGTTATGTAGCTGTGTGGTGTTACACCCACCAGGTCTGACCTGGCAGGCGTAACGCACCTGGCCGCACACGGATGTGGAAACACCAGCACCATTACATGGTGCTGGTGTTTTCACTGCCGCCATTCCCGTGGAGTCGTATGGGACTCCACAGGAATGGTAAGTAACGGAATGCCGGCTCCGGAATTACCAGACCACCGGGGCTGTAATGCCCCGGTTATTCCGGCAAGTCCGGAGCCGGTAAATCCCCATGAGTCCGGCAGCAGCCTGCCGGTTTTACCGGCGCGGTTACCGCCGGACTCGTAATGAAGCCGAATGGTTCATTATGAGATTGCCGGTCCAGAAATATGGTCCGGGTAACAGCTTTGCGTACCGACAAGCTCCAAGTCTGTCGGTAGGGGCTAAGATCTACTGGCAGCCCTGACCTGCAGTAGGTCAGGCCCCTACCAGCAGACAATTACTGCAATTACCTGCACCAGTATTACCGGTGCCTGTGATTTTGGTATCTCCACCCCATTGAGTCCTAGAGGACTCTGTGAATGGGGACTTAGCGGCATCTCTGCCACCCCTAGCATCATGGTAATACCGGAATATCAGGCGGTGGAGACGGTACGGTAGTCCCCCATCGAAATGACGGTGGGATACCGGAGGACTTGTTAAAAACCTCAACGTCTAACTCTATCTTCCTCACACTTATTTTCTGAAGGTTTGAGACCAGGCACCATAGAACCCAGATTCCCAAATGTGAGATCCTGTCATGCTTCCCATGTAGCGAATCTCATGACATTCCATGAGGGTCTTCTCCTGAGAATGTATTTAGGTGTTCCCGTTGGTGGGTTGGGTAAACCCTGGGGGCTCCTCACCAGGAAACACATCACTGAGTGGCTTACCGCTGTTCCCCAGAGTACCACTCTCCTCGCCCAAAGCCCAGCTATGTATGAATCTGTGACACATTTGTGACACAAAACCTTCAGGTTTTGTTAGATAAGGGTGGCAATGTTTTGCAAGTTCTGACTTTTATCTCACAACATTCTCACCTCTTGCGAAGTACTTGTAGTTGTATTTTGCCACTATAGTTGCATTTCTAAATGTATCATAATGCAATGCGATTGAAGTCTAAAATGGCAGGTCTTTCTGAGCATCTTATACATGATGTGGGCCAGCACAAGATTTTTTTTATCTCTCTTCTTAGTTATACATGAGTGACAGCATCACTTGTCCTTAGTCATCCTTTGATACATTCAGCATTGTATTGTTAGGCGTGATGTGAATAAAAGTTACGTTTCCACCTCCCAAAAAACGGACATTAGGCGTGTTAGCAAAATCAGCTGGTTGTTTTCCCTTTAAGGACAGGGTTTACAGACTCTATTTTTTAGCGTGGGGTGAATACAGAATTAGCAAGATAATTACATGAGCTACCAGTGATGATTGCTTTTATTGACACGTGAGTAGTCTCTAGTATAAACAGCAGTATTCTCATCAGATGGCAATATCACAGTGAGATGTCTGCAACCTCCCAGCCCACCGCAAAGACATATTGCCAGCCCCACAGAGTGGAGCTCCTGTGTGTGGCAGTCATCACTGGAGGTTCCTGGCACCCTGATTGTTTTCCGAGAATGGCTCTGGAAACCCCCAGCCCCATCTAGTCGGCGCCACTTCACAAAGGACTGGTGGGTGAAGGGACTTTCCAGGACCCAGCACGGCAGTGGGGCATGTAGGCAATGAGGTGGATGGCAACCTTGTCTCCAAACGAGGCCCTTTTAGGTTCACATATCTAAAAGAATAGATGCACTAATGTGGTGACCCCACAAACCTAGAATCACTTAAAGCTTAAGTTATTCAGAGTGAACACGACCAAATTCCCTCAGGAGTAAGACTGACAAAACATCTCCGGCCTAATTCATGGAATTTTTAGCATGGTGCAAAGTGACCTTGCACTGCCAACAAACACCCTGATTCACAGAGCGGTGCAAAGTGACCTTGCACAAACACCCTGATTCACAGAACGGTGCAAAGTGACCTTGCACAAACACCCTGATTCACAGAGTGCTGCAAAGTGACCTTGCACTGCCAACAAACACCCTGATTCACAGAGCGGTGCAAAGTGACCTTGCACAATCACCCTGATTCACAGAGCGGTGCAAAGTGACCTTGCACTGCCAAAAAAACACCCTGATTCACACAGCGGTGCAAAGTGACCTTGCACAAACACCCTGATTCACAGAAAGGTGCAAAGTGAGCTTGCACAAACACCCTGATTCACAGAGCGGTGCAAAGTGACCTTGCACTGCCAACAATCACCCTGATTCACAGAGCGGTGCAAAGCCTATTTTTGCAGAGCCACTTTGCACCGTGCTAAAAATTCCATGAATTTAGGCCCTAAAATGATTGAACCGATCCGATCCTACGTGCAAAGACTGCTCTATAAAATTAACTGCAAGCTGAGCCCATGCCGAGTGGGAAATAGGATTCCGCTCTCCAGAGTTTTACATTCACTTTTAGTCCGAGCTGAATTGGAATTCTGGTTCCTCTCTGGAGACCTTTAGCGCAGCTTGGTAAGTAATTGTGCCATTTGCTTGCATGTCACTCACTGTCTGATTTTCTCGATTCTGAAAAAAAATATGATGCTGCCAACATCTGGTGGCAGATACTGCATTATGTTTGCTTATAGTGTAGACCATTCCTTGCATGCATTGCTTCAGATCAAACATCCTCTCTGGTTGAAATAACAACAAACACTGGCAATGCCCACAGTGTTAATGTTAATGTTAATGTTAAAGGACATTTGTACCGCACACTATCACCACCAAAGTGGTCCCCTGGCGCTTTGGCGGCTCTGAAAAGGGGAGGAGAGGGGGTGGGTTAGTGGGAATAAGCTGGAAAAGTGCAAGAGAGCAGTGATGTGCTGTTGGCAGCCTCAGCTCGGTGGGTCCATTGGCTGGGCTTGTGGTGTTTTACGGTCAGTAGTCGTTGTGTGCTGTTGTGCAAATCTATGTGTGGCTTGTTTTGTTGTTGCATTGTTGTGAAGTTTGTGCAGATTGCTGCGTTTTAGGCTTGTGGTTGTGTTTGGTTAGAGTTTGAGAGGTGTATGCAGAGGGATGAAATTGTTAGTTGGTTGGTTAGTTGGCATTGCTGTCCTTGCAATTGTGGGATTCCATCTAGGTGCGTTACACGATGACATCCACATTTCCATCATGATGTGGCGCGGGCTCGAGTTTGGAATTCTTAGTGTGGTGCATGTTAAGAGTCACATTTCTATCTAGATGCGGCGCAAGCTAAAATTCAGAATTCTAAGTGTGGTGCATGTCGAGAATCACATTTCTATCTAGATGCAACGTAAGGCAAAGTTCAGAATTCCATACGAGTGTTGCACATGCTAACAGTCACATTTCTATCTAGATGCTGCGCAAGCTAAAGTTCAGAATTCCATACGAGTGTGGCATATGCTAACAGTCACATTTCTATCTAGATGCGGCGCAGGCTAAAGTCAGGAATTCTGAATGTGGCACATGCTAAAAAATCACATTTCTATCTAGATGCGGCGCGGGCTAATGTGTTGCATGTTAAGAATCACATTTCTATCTAGATGCGGCGCAAGCTAAAGTTCAGAATTCCATGAGAGTGTGGCATATGCTAATAATCACATTTCTATCTAGATGTGGCGCAAGCTAAAGTTCAGACTTCCATGCGGGTGTGGCATATGCTAAGTCACATTTTTATCTAGATGCGGCACACGCTAAAGTCAGGAATCCTGAGTGTGGCACATGTTAAGAATCACATTTCTATCTAGATGCAGCATGGGCTAAAGTTCAGAATTCCATGCGAGTGTGGCATATGCTAATAATCATATTTCTATCTAGGTGTGGCGCAAGCTAAAGTTCAGAATTCCATGCGGGTGTGGCATATGCTAATAATCACATTTCTACCTAGATGTGGCACAAGCTAAAGTTCAGAATTCCATACAAGTGTGATATATGCTAACAGTCACATTTCTATCTAGATGTGGCGCAAGCTAAAGTTCTGAATTCCATGCAAGTGTGGCATATGCTAATAATCACATTTCTATCTTGATGCGACGCAAGCTAAAGTTCAGAATTCCATACGAGTGTGGCATATGCTAGTAATCACATTTCTATCTAGATGCGGTGCAAGCTAAAGTTAAGTTCCTTAAATGTGTGGCACTAGCTAAAATTGGCAGGTAAGTTAATATGCGTCACAAGGCAATATTTACAATCAATTTACAGTGGTCACAAGTCTTCCTGAGCATGTACTGTTTAAGTCTATGGCAGTCTATACTATGGAAGGTAAGGTAGAGTGACAGGGGCTTTCAGGAGTAGAGTAATTGCTCTGCAACCCACCCGTGCCACACTCACAGTTTTGTTGGTGTCTGCTGGCTTCCTTGGCTTCCCCTACGGACACCTGTAGACATATCTTGGATCCGCCAATGTAGGAGCCGCCCTTTGCCTCGAGGCCCTTAGCCGCAGGGGCTGCAACGGGCAGAGGGCTGCCCAAGGAGGGGCATCTAAGACCAGGGAACTAACCAATCACAGGTGGCAGGAGGGTTGGGAGGCGGGCTCTGGGCGGGGATCAGCAGGGAAGGGACCGGGGATCCTGGGCAGCACAAGGGCATGTGGGCTGAAAAAGGCAAGGCCCAGGGTTTTTTAGAGGGTCGGGGGCCTTTGGGGGAGTCTCACCTGCACACATGGGGATGCCAGCTGTTAATGGCGTAATCCCCAGTGCAGCGAGGAAGCTCCACGGTGCCTGATGCAGGCAATCAATCACGGGTGGCCGGAGGGCTGGGAGGCGGGCTCTGAGTGGGGGTCAGCAGGGAAGGGACCGGGGATCCTGGGCAGCACATGGGCATGAGGGCTGAAAAAGGCAAGGCCCAGGGTTTATTAGAGGGTCGGGGGCCTTTGGGGGAGTCTCACCTGCACACATGGGGACGCCAGCTGTTAATGGCGTAATCCCCAGTGCAGCATGGAAGCTCCACGGTGCCTGCTGCAGGCAACCAATCACGGGTGGCGGGAGGGCTGGGAGGCGGGCTCTCGGAGAGATCAACAGAGAAGGGACCGGGGATCCTGGGCAGCACACGGACATGGGGGCTGAAAAGGCAAGGCCCAGGGTATTTTAGAGGGTCGGGGGCCTTTGGGGGAGTCTCACCTGCAAACATGGGGATGCCAGCTGTTAATGGCGTAATGCCCAGTGCAGCGTGGAAGCTCCACGGTGCCTGATGCAGGTAACCAATCACGGGTGGCGGGAGGGCTGGGAGGTGGGCTCTGGGCGGGGATCAGCAGGGAAGGGACCGGGGATCCTGGGCAGCACACGGACATGGGGATTGAAAAAGGCAAGGCCCGGGGTTTTTTAGAGGGTCGGGGGCCTTTGGGGGAGTCTCACCTGCACACATGGGGACGCCAGCTGTTAGTGGCATAATCCCCAGTGCAGCGTGGAAGCTCCACGGTGCCTGATGCAGGTAACCAATCACGGGTGGCGGGAGGGCTGGGAGGCAGGCTCTGGGCGGGGGTCAGCAGGGAATGGACCGGGGATCCTGGGCAGCACACGGCATGGGGGCTGAAAAAGGCGAGGCCCAGGGTTTTTTAGAGGGTTGAAGGCCTTTGGGGGAGTCTCACCTGCACACATGGGGACGCCAGCAATTAATGGCGTAATCCCCAGTGCAGCGTGGAAGCTCCACGGTGCCTGCTGCAGGCAAACAATCATGGGTGGCGGGAGGGCTGGGAGGCAGGCTCTGGGCGGGGGTCAGCAGGGAATGGACCGGGGATCCTGGGCAGCACACGGGCATGGGGGCTGAAAAAGGCAAGGCCCAGGGTTTTTTAGAGGGTGGGGGGCCTCTGGGCAGTCTCACCTGCACACATGTGAGCTTTTCTCTAGGCAAACGTGTCCCCCATATTCACATATTTTAACATTGCGACTTTTATAGGTTAGTGTTTTGTAAAAATCATCCAAATATAATTAATTGCACATTACTACTCTTCATGAACCACAACCATAGCGATATCTTACTTCTAAACTTTACCTTTTCTATAAAAAGGAATGAGAGACCAGCGAAGCACTTGAGGAAGCTTTTTTACTTTAGTTTGAACCTTATCGCAGTGCGCCAACCTTTTTCAATTTCAAATTCCTAAAGTAACAGTCATTTTTAATTTTATGTACATTTCATATATGGGCAAACATGTAAACTGTGGAAAGGACATTTTTTTTGTAACGGAATTATTTTGAAACCAATGTTTGTAATTTGGAATTCTGACGGAAATAAAAGCACAATGTACAGAAAATGAAACATGACTATTACTTTAGGAATTTGAATTTGAAAAATGTTGGCGCACTGCGATAAGGTTCAAACCAAAGTAAAAAAAAAGTCAATAGGTCTCATTACGAGTTTGGAGGTAGCCTCCAAACTTGGGTCCGGGTCCGTGGTCCCTGAATGGGGAAATGCCGGGCCATTCCGACCCTGGAGGGCCCGGTATTTCCCCATTCAGGGAACACGGACCCGGACCATCCCCGTTTCGCCCTATAGGGCTCAATGGGAATGGGGAGCATGCTAACATTGGGCCCGTTAATGACGTGCCCATTGTTAGCATGCTGGTCCCCTTGCGGGACCCGGAAAGGACGTCTTGTCTGACTAGACGCCCAGAGCGGGTCCCGCGAGGGGACCTCGTAATAAGGCGGCATGGGGTTAACGGCGCCAGCACCTTTACCGGCACCATTAACCCCTAACCGCCTCACTTGTAATGGGGCCCAATGTATGTTATTGTTACGGTCACAATAAATGGAGCCAAAGCGTGCTGACGACCAAAACAAACATCATAAAAGAAACAAAGGACTCGCCCCGGAACATTACCTAATATTGGCCGGAAACTCTTCAAATAGAACACTTCAGGAAGATATTTGATAGCTGCAGTGAACCCGACAGCTTTCAGACGGTGCTTCTGCAGGCAGCATTGACTGCTCTTAATTACCTTAATGTGACAATGCAGATTAAGAACACCTGAATGGCTGCAATTAACACACTGCCTTTGAGACAGCGCTTATCCAATTACAAATAGTCCCTTTAAATCACTGTGATGTGACAGGCAAGATGGAGAACCTGCTGCTGGTTATTCTATTAACAAATATGTGTCTTCCACAAATGCCACAACAAGTGCTATCTCCACATATACTTTCTGTATTTGTTTTTCGTACACAGGTGGCTCATGTCACCTCGACGAGCCACAACTAGTAAAAAGAATATCATGTTTTGTATTTAGTGCTGCATGCTAGATTCTTTCTGCTTCAAAGCACTGTAATGCTAGCTGTGACTAGCATCCGCTGTCATCGTTTTTCAGCCACTCGGAATGTACCTTTTTCCCTCACCCCTCAGCACAGAGATGGAAAGGTTTCAAATGTATGTCATAGTTTTGGTCAATAATTTCCAGGATGCCTTTCACTCTGTAATTATTCTGTATACAACTGTGTTCCATCTGCAGATGCTTGACCCATGGCCCGGTGGAACCTGGCTGACTTCTCCCTTGACCTTGGAGCTGCCCTTGCTTCCTTTTTGCAGAAACCTCTTCTGATAACTGGTGAGGTCCTTCTATTCTCTGCCAAGTCCATCCTATGCTCATTACACTTTAGTGACCCACTTACCCCACCTGCAGTATCTTTTGCAGGACGTGCAGTTGAGGGTTACAGCCATCATAGTCAAGTGTTAAGAGGGAGGATAGCTCAGGGGCAACGCGCTCGCCTTGGGAGTAAGACGAAAAGCGATGCGGAGCAACACAGGTTCAATCCCCGGATCTGTGCTTAGGAACCGTTATAAATAACCAATTAAAATAAATAAAATAAGATGGCTCAGATTGTTTCAGATGGCAGCTAGGATGCCCTCTGGGGTCTGATTACCTCTCAATTGCAGGGGCAACCTTTGGTTCTCCAGGTTTTTGCATGCAGCTCACATCCTCGGGAGGATAGCTCAGCGGCAACATGCTCGCCTTGGGAGCAAGGCGACATGGAGCAACACAGGCTCGATTCCCGGGCCCGTGCTTAGAAACCTCTGGGTATTAAGCGCGTTATAAATAACATATCGTATCATATCATCCCTATCCGCCACAGTCAATGGTGAGGGATCATAGGAAACGGTGCCCAGAATTCTGGAAAGCAGCCGCTTGCAGTCCCCAGATCTATAATATATCCCAGACTTTCTGTTTTTGTTTCAGTCTGCATCACCTTCTTCTGAGAGGGAGCCGTGGCCATCAAAATTAAATGGATTTCAAAATCACTGGGAAGCCTAATGAGTTCAAAGGAATGCTATGCTGAAGCTAAAATCCTGAACCAGCTCAGATCCAGAATGCAGGCGTTTTCTTGCACAATTTCTTGTGGTCAATGCACGAGTCATTACAATATATTGCAGTTAATGGAATGCTGGAGTATGGAACTGGCCATAGTTTGCCATGGGTGACAGCAGGACATTTCTGTCTTTGTCATGGTGCACAAGCTGTCAACCTTCATGGAATCTTCACCATGCTGCACCACTGCAGCTGCAAGGCGCTCAGAAATAGACAACGTTTTAAGGGCTTGGTCATGACCAATGCTTCGCTTATTACGCACAGGCAGCCTGCTCCCAAGAGCTGCCCATATGCTTCACGCAGTGAACCCCGTCTGCTTGTTGAGTGCAATGCTGTTACCCATGGATCATTGCTGAACATAGTCACGCTCTGTGAGTGGGTATAGGTGGTACGTTACAGTACAGATACACTTTCCTTCTCTCCGGAAACTCAGGTTGAAAAAAGTGAATGTTCGGCCCTCATTACAAGTCTGGTGGTAACCGTGCCGGTAAAACCGGCAGGTTGCTGCCGGACTTGCAATATTTACCTGTGCCTGGCTTGCCGGAATCACCGGGGAATTATGACCCCAGCGTTCCGGGAAGTCAGGCGCTGGTACATGTAATTTCCCATTCCCATTTTAGTCCCACAGGAATCAATGGGAATGGGGAACCCGGGGGCACCGGCATCCGAAATAACGGTGCTGGTGCCTCCGCTAAGGTCTGCTTACCATGGTCGCTGTGCCCAGCAGAACAGACTTGCCGGGCACAGTGACTCCTGCAGGCAGCCTCATAGTGTGCTGGTCCAGTAACAACTGTGGCGGTAGGCTTACCAGCACCATTGTTACCGGCCCGGCACACTCGTAATGAGGCGTCTTCCTTATACCACATATGGCTCTATATCGTTCAATCTTCATATGAAGAAATATGGTCCGTCTAAGTATATCATGAAATCTAACTCATCGTGTTAAGATTAAAACACTAGAGAGGCACATTCATGAATGAACTTTGGTGCAGAATGCAAAGAAGCACTTTGCTCTATTGCATCTGGCCACCTGCAGTGTCTACCTAGCAGATCTCAATCCACAACCTACAGGGGGGTCTTCAGGGGATGCAGGGAACGTCCATGCATAAGTAAGAGTTGACCACATTCCTGGCACAAAGAGGTCCATTGGCTCACAGATCCACATAGGTAGAGGGCTGCAATAGCCCTCAAAATGCACAAATGAATCCACCACACCAAGCACCCTCTGGTATCCCTGCACAGTAGGTTCGGAGGCACACCATGAAATAATACATTTCCTGTGTAATGACAAATATTGTGCAAACCATGCAAGATGATTTTCCACAGCAAACACCCAGCGGAGCCCCTGTACATGTGCAGCAGGAACAGAATGAAATGACAAATATGAGGGAGAATTAAAAATGTTTTGCAAAATACTCAAAAACATCTGCAGTCTAGATGCAGGCACACGCGCGCCCACACACACAGACACGTGCCTGTTCCATTGTGTGCACTACAATCAGACGAACACGAGGGAATGTGAAGAATATACTGCTAAACATTAAACTGAGCCAATGCATCCACGCTCTAACTCCAGCACATCATCATTGCATGCAAAAAAACAGGAAACTATCCAACACAACATCACTAAATCCCAGCCGGCAAACATAAAAGAACAAACATACACATGAGTAGCCAAAACAACATGGTCGCTGGGACCAAACAAATTCATATATAGCCCATGCAACATATGGTCAGATGGAAACAACACAATGAGGAATATAACATTAAAAAACAAAGGAGTATTTTGCATAACAAAACACAATAAAGCAACACAAATATTGACTATCAAAGTACAGCCTACCTCTACAGCATAGAAATTGGGAATATACCGTATAGACATTCCCCATAAAAGTGCCCCTTTACTATATAAACACACACATTCAGTCAAAATGAAACTTTGCAAAGCATACACATCACAGTGACACACCACAAAGAATGGGGAATCTACAACACAGAAAACAAAACAATCCACAACATATCCAAAGCATGGACGCAAAAGGAATCCTAATAAAATGTCACCACACAACAGAGAACTCGCACACCATCACAAAATGTAACCATTATCATGTACAACAAACACACTTATACACCATGCATGGCAATCACCATTCGTATGCACCATCACTGTGGTGCATACTCCTAACTTTACAGCAACACAAACTACGTAGATCATTAAAAAAGGTGCACAACACAAAGGCAACACAGCATTTCGTCACACTTCCACTTTCGCTGTCATAAACTGACAGAACAATCCAACCAACCATCCAATTAGAGGTACATATTTAAAAAGTAAAACGAACAATCATGATTGGTAAAGATTCACAAAATACCCTCTTAACACAACACTAACACTTCCGCCTGCCCCCGCTCTCCTCACCCCCGTTTTTCTGCTGCAAACTACGATCAGAACAGATCCCTGACTAGGCTGAATCTTAGGACAAATTTTCGAAAACGTTGGCTCCAAATAAAAGCTCACACCAACACAGACATTGATAAGACTGTTAAAAAAAACATACATTTGAACCAAATATTAACACTGAGGCTGTTAACTCACTTTTAATTCTACAAACGTAGCACAACTAATCTGTCAAAAATCAACAACGGCACAATATCACTACACTTCCATAAGATATTGTAACGCACATGTGTGAGCAATGAAACACTGAATGATTACCTGTTACTTAAGATGTCATGCAAGACGAATTGTGTTACAAACCTGACAAACTCCATTCGTGAATACGTTCTTGGAGCAGTACAATAAACATATCACAATATAAAAGATGATATTTACTTGTTGTAGCTCAATAAAAAACAGTATGGACGGGTGGATTTTTGTCACATATAGTAGCGGCTTACAAAACAATCCAGATTGGTGAGATACTAATATGTAAAATTGGTACTACCATTATGTGCAAATGTCATACAATTTATTTATTTTGTTTATTTTTATAATGTGAGATATTGAAGCGAAGAACAAGGGAAATACAGACCCACAACGGAAGAAGTAGAGAGTGTAGTTCAATATAATGTGGAAAGCACCATACACAAAAATCATCAACACAGCTTACATTGGTCACTTCAAAAACAGGAAGGTATTGTCATAAAGCTCAGTGGGCAACACAAAGGACCAAGCCACTGTGATGGTTTGTAGCATGTTTATTTACAACACATGTCGTCCACCCCTCCTGCCGCCCCCCACGCAGACCCATTTTGACTTTCACTGCAATGTCTGATCACTCTCTGACTTCAGGGTTTCTCACACCAGGCTCCCTTGAGCCCTGCACGGTTTTCAATATGTGACTTAAGGGGCTCCCGCGCCATTCTCACTCTAGCCCCTTCATTCTCTTCCATCGATGTTGGGTTTAAGGGCTTCAAGCATCTTTATTCACTGCCATTGATCTTTTCCATGGGCTGCTCCGGTAAATTCTACTGGGTTTTTTCCCAGCAGCTATTGGTATAAAATAAACTTCTTGGCAAAGTTTAGGGGGACAAAAAGGGGCACTTACGGCCCCACCACCTAAGGTTGCGTCTGAAGGGCCTGCTCACCTACCTCTTCTAGGGTCCTGGCCCTTACCCTTCTCAGTCCATCACTGTGTCGCTCTTTGATTCTCATTGCTCCTCGCCATGGGATCAATCCCTTCAGATATGGGTCTCTCCCCCACCCCATGCCTTGGGTCTAACTGGCCTCCTCAGACCTGCCTATGCTGTCTGGGCAGAGGCTGCTGCTGTTCTGCTCCTCCTGATCTTTTCCCACCAACTCCTCTTGATGGTTGCCAACATCCTCTTTCGCTTCCCCTGCCGACTCCTCCTGTTATGTCTCCACCCCCTCCAGCTCTTCCTGGGCCTCCTCCTCTTGTTATTTCTCTTCCATCACTTACTCTTGTCCTTCCATCGCTGCCTCTTCTCCACCAATCTTCTTCCTAACCCTTCCATCCTCCGCCTCCTGATGTTCACCAATCCTTTGCTGATGTCTACCAACATCCTCCTTAATTCTTCCTTCCACTCTCCTGATCTTTTTCTGCTTCCTCATTTTCCGTGTTTAATCACCACCCTCTATCCAAATCACCCACATCTTCCAACTTCATCAATTCGCACCAACCACCTGCAACATCGTTACCCACACACCCCCTTGTCTGACTGAGAGTCTGGGATTACACCGTCCTGTTGCCCCTCCCCATGCATGGGGCTCTCTGCAAGGTTTGCTAAGTTAGCAAAGGAATGGGATTGGTTGTGGTCAATAGATTTACCTGGGCTCCATAATTTATTCAGATGGTGGACTAAGGGTCTGATTCATGGAAGGTTTAATTGGTGCAAAGTGACTTTGCACAGCCAACGATTGGTGCAAAGTGTATTTTTGCAGCGCAAAGTTAGTGCAGAGTCAGTGCAAAGTCACTTTGCGCTGCAAAAATACATTTGCACGACTCTGTGAATCAGGGTGTATGTTGACAGTGCCAAGTCGCTTTGCACAGTGCTACAAATTCCATTAAATGGCTTGCCCACCATGTTGGACTTCATATGTGTCATTGTCCTGGTCTTAATGGAGCTATTGCAGCTGTGGTGTGTCACCTTACTGAAGATGGTGTTTGCAAATGCTAACATGCGCGGGACAAGGGATTCAACCTATCTCATGGCCTCCATCTTCTTAGCTGGTGGAGCAAGTGACACAAGCACTGTTGAGGAGTTCTGTGGTCCTACATGAAATAGCAGGGCGCATGTGAGATTTGTGTGAGCCACTGATACCTGTGCGCACCAATGTGGGAGGTCGCACAGGAATTGTCAATGGGCCCTTGAGACTGCCATGCCATGCCTAGTGCTTCCACTATTTGTCTGAGTCTGTCCGCGCGCCCCCCCCCTCCCCCTACCCGGGCCCCATGTCTAAGCGGGACAGTGCTGCCAGTGTGGGCTTTCCGGAAAATGAGGGAATGTGTGATAGTCGAGTCCCTGGGCTGCTGGCGGTTAGGTGGCTTAGAAGGCTAATGTTCTTGGGGCCATTCTTATGACTGTCCTCACCCTATTGATGGGCTTATGTGGGGGGGACCAGGGGATCTTCATCATCCACTAGCTTGGATTAGTACCCCTCCCCCTTGATCTTGCCATTGAAATTCCCCAAAACCTTGTCACAGCACTTATATGCATAACCACATGCATGGGAACAATTAAAAACATCTTCCTGTTCATTAAAAATAGGAAATCGGGCTGTGGTATTCTTTTAAATACGTTACGGTTACCGCCTTTGAATAATCGAAGTCTTTACATGTTGGGAATGCCAACTTTAATGCTTAACCTATTATTGAAAATACAACCCAGACTAACAGTAAACAAAACGTATTGTTGGTCATAAAACATAAAAAAACAATATTTTTGGTCATAAAACAAATGTCAAAACTAAATAGAACATAAAATAAAGCAAACGTTGAAACCAATATTGCTTAACTCAGCCTCACAAATAGCAATAGAAAAATAAATATTGGCACATAATTAAATCTTTAAAGTGCACCAACAACCAAAGAACATAGATAGCAAACATATAATACATTCTAAAAACATGCATAAGTAAACATTTCAACAAACATAAAACATTCACCTTGTATTACATAATCTGAAAAGATCCACTTACCATGATACATTATATTAAATGACATCAACAAATACACCTAACATTCATACCTTACATTAAAGCACCTCAACACACACAAACACAACACACATATACCTACTAACACCACTAGCTCACAACAACATATAGACCCTCAGTACAGTTTTGCCGGCATCCTGACGGTAATTCAGGTGGGATACCGGCAAAACTGCCATAGGGCCTCATTACGACCCTGGCGCTAATGGGTTAACGGCGCCGTAAAAGGCTGCAGCGCCATTAACCCATTAGCGCCTGATTACGAGGTCCCTTTGCGGGACCCGACCTTAACGGCTGGTCTACACCAGCCGTTAAAGTAGGGACCCGCAAAGGGACCTTGGTGCCACGCCTTCCCCATTCCCATTGAGGCCTATGGGGCAAAAATGGGAATGGGGAAGGGCCATGGAGGAAGGGGAAATTACCACCCCGCCAACCTTGTAATGGGGTGGTAATTCCCACTTTCTCCATGGCGGAGTCGGTAAGTTACCGGCATGAACCATGGTGCAATTAGCACCATGGTTTTCCGCCTGGGTCGTAATGAGGCCCATACACATTCCGCCGCCCGATATCCCAGTATTATCGGGATATTCCAGGCAGCGGAGACACCGCTATTGGACTCAATGGGATGGGATTGCTGAAATTACCGGCACTGGTAGTACTGGTGATTCTGGCATTTATTTGCCGTGAGGGGCCTGAACTCCTAGCAGGTCAGGCCTGCCAGTAGTTCACTGCCCTCACCGGCAAACCTGTGTTTCCCATGTCCGGATAAAATGGTGGTGCCGGAATTACCAGCATTTTTACCAGCATTTTCTCTTGACAGGGGAACTCCTAATGAGCCTCGGACTCTTACAAACATTTTCATATGTGTCAAATATAAGGTATTGCGAATGATTAGTAGAAAGTGGCAACCGGACATGGATCACGATCTATGTAACCAAATGTTTGCATCCAGCGAGGGGTAATGACAATGAGCGGTGGGCCCTGGTTATTTAATAGGGACAGTGCCATGGTCTCTTAGCCTGATTGTGGCAATGGAGACCGTATGTTTATGGCATTGCCAAATGAAAGGCATGGCCGCTGGGACTTTGCTACTTACTAGTGAGGGTGATATGGGTCACGGCTAAAGGCCATGGCCATGTTCCACAATCATTTACCACACGTGTTTTAGAGTGGAGAAAGGCCACAGAAATGGCAAGTGGGCCCTGAATAAGATACACCCTAACGACACCACTGAAATTCAGTGAATAAACTTCAGTTAAGAGATAGTTATGAGAAACCAATTTATCACAACCAAATGTTTAAAAGCCCAGATTGAATAAGAACGAGGAGAACAAATGCACGACTCCATCACTAAAAAGAAGGTTATTCTACCATAATTTACAATGCTTAGAAATTCTTGGGGCAATAAAAAAAATGATTGCATAAATTACATTTGAACTAGAATGCCCTTTATGTCTCGAAATACAGTTAGAAATGTTTCACCAACAGTGAAAGTTTACCAGTGGCATTATTGAAGTGGTCATCAGTGCCATGTTATGACTCGCATCATCAGATGTGTCATAAATGCGTTATAGTTACCAGTGATTCTCATCTGTGACGTCATATGTGATGTCATCAGTGATGCAATTTCTAATGTCATTGGCTGGGCTTAGGGGCTGTGCAATAGGGAACACGTAGTTAAGGTTGATTAGGTCCCAGAATCTGCCAAATTTCAGCGGTTTTGTTGCATTAAATCGGTCTTTAATGTCACTTGAACTAAAAAATAAATCACTGATTTTGAAGGGTTTGGTTGCACTGAGCTTATTCACCCTAGCCGTGTTTTAACTAAAATGGGTTCACTGTATTTCCAGGGCATTGCTATAGTATACATCACAGTAGCTGTAATTCTACCGTTTTTGTTTCTGATAACATAACTGGCCTCAAATCCTTTGTTATGAATACGCAACTAGGGGCTTATCAAATATGTAATCTTTTCTTTCTCCATTCAATACTATTCGTATCATTGGCGAACTCCCCACAAAAATATCCACATCTTCATTGTTCATAGAAATTAACCTAAAATCTTTTTTTTAAAGCGCATACTCTTTTATTTTCAGAATCGCAAATATCTTTTTTGCAAATATCTTTTTTTTGTAATGGTCTTTTCCCTCAATCAAAACAAGAATTGAGATCTTTGAAAAAGTAGTGTGTGTTTTTCTCTCTTCTCACGCTATGAATTTCCAAAGTGACTAAACCCCTTCCAATGTTTAATGCTCCTTACATGTTCCCCATGTCCATTAAAATGGCAAGATACTGTTTTATATATGCATTTAAGTACATCATTTTTATTAGAAAATTGAGATCTTCACCACCGACCTGCTGATAAAATCAAGAACTTCATTGTTAAGTCACGTGAAACGCTTGCCCAAGGAAAACAAAGGGTAATGACAACATGCATCTGCACCATTTGCTCTCCTGTGGCACACTTGTTTTTCCATTTATATGACCACATTAAAGCTTTCTAAAATGATCCCACAGCCCCAAATTATAAAATCCCCATAATTCCACCCTCCCGCACAACTTAGGATAATTTAGGGAGCCATCCCAACATTTTAGAATATAATAGCAGAGGTTACTTCCTAAATTCACTTCAAGTACTCCATTACCTCCCAACTGTCATGTACTGAGCTTGCCACATCTTATTATTTTAAATTTGTGAAATATTTTCTCTTTTCTTTTACCACTATATAAGAATCGAGAGCTTAGATTGCAATGAGATTCCTTCTTTTTCCCCTCCTCATTGTATCGATTTCCAAAGGCACTCAACCCCTGCCTCTCTTTAATGCTCCTTAAATGTTCACTTGATCAATTAATTGATCATTGCTGTTTTATGCATGTATTTAAATGCATTGGTCTTATATGAAAACCAAGACCTCCACCTCTGATGTAATGTGAATCAAGATTTTTATTCCCAATGAAAACCGGGATGTTTGAAAAAAATTGAAATTGTTATTATTAAATCACGCGAAAAGTTTGTTCAATCAAACCAAAGGATAATTAAATCATCCAAAAGAATGTAGACTGTTTTGCTCCCGCAAATCTACATTTTCAATATGTATATATTTTAATGCATTTATTCATAATACACTGAAACCCTGCATGCATCAGGGCGCAAACAAAGACAAGGGAACAGTGTGACATAGGACAACAAAAACTGTCAGGCCCAGGGCTGTGGCAGTTTTTCAAAATGAAAAGCTTTGAATCCAGGAGTGAATCATGGGAGATATAACAAACTATTTGGGTGCCAGGGACCCCCCATTTTCAACCAAACTTTAAAAAACGATTGGATGGCTTTACGCCAAACCAATGAAGGATTTCCTTTGAGCGCTTTGTGCCTAATTTGTTTCTTGTTTGGCGAAAATACATCCATTGATTTGGATTTAGCCCTTAAGCAAGCATTGAACAGTTTCCGTATGGGAAAACAAATGAAAAACGTGAAAAACACACACCTTCTTAACCCTTTATATCTTTTAAGCATAACACAAATATGCACCCAATACTCCAGTTCCGCGCATCCCAGTCCAGACATCCCTGTTGGAAAAAGTTTGTGCTGATCCGTCCTATGGTTGAAAAGTGATTAGACATAGAATGTTCTTGGGGGCGTGGCCAGCGCGGATGCAGTGAGGACATAAAGCAGTGAGATCCAGCCTGCAAGATGGGGAAATGTGCTAAAATCCTGCTGCTGGAGCCTTCTGAATGTGGTCTCTTGAAGCGTGTGGCATGCTGGACTGTTTGGTCTCAACTTTGAAGGAGGACTGATACTGGAACAGAGTGAAAACTCCCTGTGAATGAGATTTTGGTGACCCACAATATGGCGCTGACACTTCTGAAGCATGGGGCACTCTGTGATTCTTGTCCCAGTCAGTGAGATGCATTGCTTTGGACCTGGAGGGTGTCCCCCGCTGGCGCGACCTTTAGGAAAAGATTGGACTTCGCTGGCAGAGCTTGTAGAGGCCCAGTGGAGACATTGAACCCTGCGGGTAGAGCGCAGTCAGGAATATGCTGGTGGCCAGCTGGGGGATGGCTGAGGCAGAGATGATGAGTGGCATGGACAGCCGAGAGGTGTGATGCACCGTCAACAACACCGTCAACACCCTGTCCCGGAGCCGGAGCAGTGAATTGCTGTGAATCCGTGCAGCAGACCAGAGTAGCAGATCCTCCTACAGCCTTGAGGAGAGCACGGAACCAGGCACCGGACACAGGGATGACTGGGAATAGAGGGCCTGAATGAGTGCTTTGAGGTGGATGGTAGGGGAGACGCGGACCAGCTGTGGGCTCAGGTGGAGGCTCGCAGAGCTTGAATTGGCTGAAAGCATCTGCCTCTGACACAGACAACACCAGAAATTTGGGAAGGAGGTCAGACTCCTCACCACGCATGGGCTATTGTTACGCCCTAGATCAACACCCCTCCCCTTTTTTGTATTCAATTGCTTGGGTATAGGTAAGTGCCTCTGACATGGCTGTTGGCGGAACAGACAGGAGGTTGCCAGAAATAATGGACTTTCTGGAACAACTAGCTAAGGCACTTGTAAGGGGAGTACTAGATCCTTGCCTACCTTTAGAAGAGTGATGTCACACTGCACGCCACACATGCAATCAAAACCAGCTAAAATGGAACATTACACTAAAACAGACGCTCAAGCCTGAAGCCCTGGTTGAAGCTGTGGAAAGTGGGGTGTACATCAGGAGACAGCGCAGAGTGTAGCCACCATCCATGGTGCCATTGGAGGCGTCAGGTCCTCGCTGGAGCATATGATCAGTGAGGTGAAGGTAGATGTTTCCCTTTTATGCCATGATCTACGTAGTGGCTGAGAAGGTGAGAGTTTCTCAGATGAAGATAGAGGAAAGAGAAAAACAGATGGGTAAGCTAAAGGAACAAGACGAGAGCCTCCTGCTGAACATGGCGTTCCTGGAAGATAGAGTTGAAGACGTGGATGGACGAGTGAGAAGAAATAATATTAGAATCCTGAGCCTGCAGGAAGGTGTGGAGCAGGTGATCTGACAGACTTTGCTGAGAGCTTGTTGCTGGAGCAGATAGGCCCTGGAAAGCTGTGACAGGATTTCACCCTTGAGAGAGCGCACAGGGCATTGAGCAGGAAACCCCCCTCCTGGTGCCCAGCCAAGACCAATGATTGGCAAGATCCTTAATTTAAATGACGAGGAAAGCATAAAGCAATTATCGAGCAAGGGAGGACGCATCCAGTTGCATACATCCGAATATTGGGTTCTAGTCTCATTTATTGGATTACTAATGAGGCAGTACTGTCTAATGTTGTTGTTATAACAATTGCCACTTACTGAGAATGCCAATATGAGCATTACTCTTCGCATATAAAGATACTGTATTGTAATGCGGTCTTGTAACCAGTCCAGAAGGAGAATTACAATTATATACATTACAATCTATTCATAGTAGTTCATTTAGACAGATTCAGTTCTAAGAGAGAAATGGGTCCTCTAAAGAAAGGACACCATTTTTTGTCTGGTATTTTGGTTTCTTTGACTTAATAATTACTATATATTATGGTTTGTTTTAATTTACCGATTACATTATTGGCATAATTGGTTAAACATGTGAATGAACATTTCTATTTTCGTTTATATTTTGCTTTTGTATTATTTGGACAATATCTTTATAATTCTGTGATCATTTTTTGATTTAACATATAAAATCAGCCCTGATTTGAAAAAGGTCCAAAAGGGACCGAAACACGTGTCATCGCAAAGGGCATATCGCAAAGGGCATCCATGTAATAAACTATGCGTTGAAAAAAGTGGGCGCAGTCTCAACTTGGGATCTACTTTTTTGCTTTAAGCTATTGAGAAGGAGTTTAATGTTTTGCTTTGTTGTTAAGTTGTTAACTGGGAAGGTTAGTTATGTCTGGTTTTCTGACGAGGCAGTACTTTGAAGGTACCACTACAGATGAAAGATGGAACCGCTGGATAACATGTATGTGTTGGGGGATGGGAGAGAGGGGAGTTGGAAATGGCCAACAGAACATTTGCAAACGACAGAGGGAAGGGGGTTGAAATTAAGGTTGTTATATGGAATGTTAGATGATTAAATGGGTATGTTAATAGAAAAGGAGTGTATAGGGACCTCAAACAGAAGAAGATCTCTGTTGCATTGCTGCAGGAGACACATCTAGATAAGAGCAGGCAGGAAGCTCTGCTTGGAAGGTGGGGAGGGACGGGATATGGTGCAACCTATTCGCATAACCGAGGCGGGTGCTTATAAGGGTAGCGCATCGAATACCTATTAAGATAAAAGCAAGGGAGGGTAGGCTGATACCGGTAAAGGGGTTCCTGGAAGGGAAACGATTTGCATCAACCTAGTTACAGTGAACAAATCAGTGTGAATACGACAACTCAAATCAAACACAATATCATTTGATGAATGTGTTGACAGTGTAAGTAGGCAAATAATGAAAAACGCATTTTATTATATTCAAAGCATTTCAATTAATTAATTATGTACAATATTAAACAATTAATTAAATCACACCCCAAGGACAAAATAAACAATACATCAACATCAATGGCAAGGAAAGACAACACAACAATACGATGTGAATTGCACAAAACTAAGAGAAAAAGGCCTAGTATGCAAAAACATGCTACACTAAATGTGAAAAGCAAAAGGAAAAAAATCACACAAATGAAAACACCAGTTCACTTATTGACAAAAAACAACTGTCGATAGTGAGATCTTGATAATGATGGGGCATCAGAGAACAATCATCCAGTGTGCTTCCCCAAAAATAATACACAATTTAAATCAGTTCAAATAAATGTCTTGTATTTTCCTGTGACTTAATTAACAGAGACCAGCTACAAAGCAATCCAATGCCATCTAGACCCCTAGATGGCATTGGATTGCTTTGTACATCGGCAGCTCCTTCAGAATTTTGCCTTGAATAGAGTAGTTGCAGTTGGTCTCTGTTAATTAGGTAGCAGGAAAATACAAGACACTTATTTGAACTGAAATACATTGTGTATTATTTTTGGGTTCCCAGTTCCCACTGGAGTCCGGGTCTGCCCTTACAATAGCAGAATGAAAAACAGTTTGGCAAAGTCGTGCTTGTTTCCGTTAGCTGGACTTAGGCATACATTGTGTTTGACGGGGGCTGTGACGACGCTATGCTGGGTGAAAGACACCTTTATATATCTGGGCATAGAAGTACACCATGAGATGAGGGACACATACCTTGAAAACACGGATAAGACCCTTTGCAGACTGGACTTGATGTTGGATCTCTAGAAAAAAACTGCTTCTCTCCTTGTTGGCAAGGATCACCTTGGTAAAGATGGTGAACTTGCCAAGGATGCTCTACTTTTATGTGAATTTGTTTTTTGAGATACCACGTACAAACTTCGAGGTACTTACTACACGCTAAGATTACAGAGCTGAGCTGGGTGAACTGCAGAAGAAAGACATTCATGGCTACATTGCAGAGGCCATATAGCAGGGGTGAGGGGGCTACAGATCCCTGACTTCGAATGGTATTATTATGTGGCGCACTGACAGTATGTGTAGAACTGGCTGTCTGACGAAGAGAATATGGAGATGAGTTTGGTCTCGTCTCTGATCTGCCCCCATAATTTGAAGGAAATACTGTGGATAGATCTTGGAAAGCATCAGAAATGGCCTATGCTACTGACACTCGCCAGATGAATATGGGCCCACACGTTGCCAAAATTAGGGATATCACACCCGTGTTTGCCCAATATGCCGCTAACGCAGCTTATGTTAAGACTGGAAAAAGATATGAGGACCAGCTTGTTGAAATGGGAAGTTCTGGAAATCGCAAAGTGGGGAGATGTGCTTGAGGGAGGGAAATTGATGTTGTTTAGGGAGTTAGTTGAAGGTTATGGCCTGCACTGGAACAGTTTCTTAGGAAGCATTGGCCAACTTTTTCTAGCAGACCCGGAAACTGACAGATTACTGACCAAAATGTATGAGATACTAGGAAGCATGGGTATAGTGTCTACTCTGTATGGAACATTACTCCCCCTGCGGGTGGGAGAGACCTTTGCATTAAAGTAGAGTGGTAGACTGACCTGAACACCATATTTGAAGATGGGGGTAGAATTATTGAATACTGTAAGGGTGCAGACGTATGTCTCGGACACAATGTTGGCATTTTTTTGGGTACAGGCTTTTATTAATCATGAACGGGTTGGAAAATGCCTCTCTATACCTAAAGCTAAGAGGGGTTTCCCTGCTTCTAAGAAAACTAGTGATGTTCAAAACCAAAAAGGCCATCACTGTCGTGTCTCAAAAGCCTACCTCTGTCCCTAACATTAATAACTGAAACCAACTAGGCAAGGATGATCTCTCTCCAAAGTAAAGTGTGTGTGGTGGTTGCAATGGTATGGAATGATTTTACCGAATTTAAAATAACGAACAACATTTTTTTCCTGAACATTTTTACTGAAAAAAATACAGATTTAGAAAAAATATACATGGGAGTTGCGGTAAGTGGATAAAAAAGTTGGGCAGGGGCTTGGGGTGGGAAAATACATAAAGGGAAACACAGGGCTTTGGGGGACACATTTTTTTTTTTTGGTAAAAATGTTTAGTTAAAAAGATTTTCGGAATTTTTTCATTTGGTAAAATCACATGTAACTGGTTCCAACCAACAGAAAAGTTCCCAGTTTCTCGGGTAATCAACACTTGTGAAATAAACAGTGTTCACAAATATTGGATTCCAAGGCTAGGCTCCTTTCCCCTAGACTTCTTCTCATTTTACTTTCCTCCCTTTTTGGCTTATGAGCCCTGTATCCTTTTGGATAAATGTCACTTGGTAATTCACAAGTATATACTTCTCAGATTGACAGTTCTTTATCGCACCAACTTGGCACACATCCCTACCAAGCGTAGGATTATATCCTTCTAATTAGTCCTTTTCGGTTCCAGGGTTCTTGACCCACTTGTTCCCAAACTCTCATGGCGGTGCGGATCCCAGGCTCGCAATATTATTAACGGATTGGTTTACTTTCCTGCCAAGCAGTTGTCCTCTCATGGACTGTCTCACTTTCTAGTTTCAGGGTTCTCAACCCTTTTATTCTCAACCTCACATGTGGGTGCGGTTCCCAGACTCGCAATATTCGGAACGTCTTGGTTTACTCTCCTGCCAGGCAATTGTCTTCTCATGGACTGTCTCTCTTTCTCTAACAGGGTCCTAGACCCTCTTATTCGTCATTACATTAGGCTTTTGCCTTTCATATGGGTGCAGGTCCTAGACTCGCAAGGTAGCGTTGTATCTGCTTCGTTCACTTCCCTGCCAATCATTCAACTCTCCCTTGCTTGCTTCTTTTACAATCAGGGTCCCAGAACCTCTTATTCTTGGCTTTTCATATGGGTGCGGGTCCCAGACTCACAATCACATCTCAGGGTCCTAGACCCTCTTGTTCCAGCTTCTGCATTCACCCCCTTGCTTTCCCAGACCGTTAACGCCTCTCGGGTTACCTGTGTACATGTTTGTTTCTTTCTTGCAGGTACCAGTGTGTCCCAAACAGCTGCGATGCTTCTCGAGGCTCCGCTAAATGTCTGTCTCTGTCCAACTGTGTGTCCTCTTGCTCAGAAACTCTACCTGGACCTGGGGCACCCAGAGGGTTATCTCGGCATTGCCCGAATAGTGCTACCGTCTTGCACCGCGTTCGGTTCTCCTTCTGCTCCGTTCAAGGCTTCCCTTTCGGCTCTCGTCTGTCGCCTGGTGCGCAGCTCCCGCAATTCCTCCTCAGAGGACAGATCCCCTCTAGCGTCCCAGCTCAGTTCCTTTTGAACTCCTGTGCTGGATTGTTGTATTCGCTTGGAGCCACCACCTCCCATGAGAAGCTAGACCTGTATTGATGTGCTGATGAGTGTTTTTTCTGTATACAAATTGCAATAAAGAAATTAAACAAAAAAAGTCAGAATGATCTCATTTCCTATGGATGATAGGTTTCACCTTAACTATACCGTGACAAGTGTCACCCAATCAATGAAAATATATATGTGCACACACACATAACTGTGCTATAGCTTATTTGAGTATCAAGATACATTGGGAACCCGAAAATGCATTGCTAATAACTCTCGAATCGTATGATGAATTTGCCGGAAATTTTGCAGACAAAATTGTACTCATGGCCCCTACACCCACACAGCCTGGGAATTATTGGAAGGATCTGTTAAAAAATCAATAAGTTATTAAGAAATCTAAATAAATGTTGCTCAAGCGCACAGCGAAAACTGCTAGATGGAATTGGACCAGGTACAAAACAACTTGTGCATGAAGTTTTAACTCGATTTCCGGATGGCGGGTTATGGGGGGGTCCTGCAGTTATTGCACCCAGTAGTTTTAAAATATTTGACAGAGAAGCAGGTCCCACTGGAAAAACGATTATATGGCATTAGGCTAGAACTAGGGATGGGGAAAGAGGACACCATATGAAATTTTGGAATTGGTCAGGGGCTAGGGGCCAGGTTCAGAAAACAAATGTTTTATCGTAGCTACGGTTCTTCATTGGGATAACTGCGGCTACAAAAGTAAACAAGAACAGTATTGAAAGTGCATCACAGGAAACAAGTGTTGGTTGGAAATGGGGAGGACTGGGAAGGTGAGGAGGACTGAGGGAAGTGGGGGGAGGATGCCCAAATTAGGGGCGTACTTGGTGAGTGTATGGGAGGGCAGGGAAGCATTTCTTTTTATAATCGGGGGTATCGGATAACTACTGATAACCGCGGCTATCTGTAGTACATTACTATTATAACTGCGGTTATGGGGAAAAGTTTGTAAAAAAGAGAGTAAAAAAAAAGATTTTTACAGCTACAGTCAAGGGGGAGATTGTCCATGGCCAAAGGCCATGGCTAGTAGCCCAGTAGTGTTTTAAAGTATAAAGTGGGCACCGCCGATTGCCATGTTTACTGACCATGGCCGAAGGCCCTGGCTAGGGTGCCCAAAAGACAGGGGGAACATCTGCAGTGGACAAGGCGGAAGGTAATGTCCCTGCAATGTTTTAAAATATACAGTGGGCATGGCTGACGACCGTGCTCAATTGTCAGGGCCGATGGCCCTACATATTGGGCTCAAAAGACATGTATAGTGGGCATGACCGCAGGCCGTGGCCACCTAGTGGGTGTAAAAGAAACATATTGGGGGAACATGTAGAGTGGACACGGCCAAAGGCCGTCCAAAAAAACTATGATATAACAAAACCCTTGAAATTCACAGAAAAACTTTAGGTAAGGTTTAGTCACGTAGACCAGATGTATTGCAACAAAACACTTGAAATTCGGCAGATGTGGGAAGTGATGACAGGTTTACCTCGGCACATTCTCATTGCAAAGCCCATAAGCACATACAATGGTTTGCACATTTATTAAAGCCTGTTCCAACTCGCTGCCAGAGGCCATCACAATGTATAATATCACGTAACATTTCAAGGGCAAATACTGCCTTATAGTGCTTCTTGATTTCAAGGGGATTTCTATACTCCACACCACCTTTTTTTTCCTTATTTCTTTCTTCTTTTTTCCCAACATTATAGGACGCTCTCAGCCACACCTGAAATTGTTTTTAGACAGAAAGTGGTACTTTCGTTGTCTGCACATACAACAAGCACTTGTCCATCGACACATACAGGTATTTTCACAATTATTCCTAGAGAATATATAAGCTGTTTTTGCAATGGGTGAAATTGCAAAATAACATTCAATCATGGCTATTTCAGATAGAATCTCCCAATGAGGGATCCACGTTCACTTTCAACCTAAAAAAGGTTAAGGGTCCTCCAGTTACCCCATGAAATACAGTATTTTACAGTATCAATACCATATAACAGTGGTACATTTACTTTAAATATATAAAATGTGGGTAAAAACAGAATGAACTAACCTTGTTTTTCCTTATCTCTCCTCGCTCCACCACCCTCTTTCTTCCTCTGTGTTCATATAATTTTATTCATATATTTTTTTATGGATTGTCAATCAATATATGGGTATTATTTTGTGTTTATTGGTTCTACATGATCAGAGTATATCATAATCAACATGCCCTGATGACGACCCTAGAGGGTTGAAACACGTGTTGGCAAATTTCAATATATTAGAAATCTGGACTTATTATTCAGTCCGAATGCCAGGCTATGTGCTCTTTTTTGATAGCTACATTCCCAATGTCCTACAAGGTGCTCTGTATGAATTTGCTTGGTTTGATTTGTAACAAGCTCATGCTGGTTATATTACCACAGGCTGCTACATGTCAATGACTTTGTGTTGAAAGTTTATGAAGTTAACCAACACACCAACCATTTCAAATTAATATATGTGGTTTTGCAGTGACTTTGAGTTGTAAGTTTGTGTAGTTAACAAACACTTCTTTTACCACTTCCAATAATAAAATCAGCCGCGAGGCGCACCTTGTGCTTATTCTACTACTGGTTTGTCAATAATATATCAAGTTGGGAGCACGGCTTGTGAGGTCAGACATCTTTTACGGCATAAGCACATACATATTATAAGAGACACGATTCACAAAAACATACAAAATAGCATTACAGGTGATATATCATTATGAGGGACATAAACAGGAATGCACCGAGTTAAGGGGTCATCACTTCCCACATCTGCTGAATTTCAAGGGTTTTGTTGAGATAAATCTGGTCAAATTAACTACACAGTCCGTGGGCATCTGTTACAGAGGTAGGTAATTTACTTGGTTAAGTGGTACATACATACATATACAGTGTACACAGTTTGTTTGGTTACAGAGAATTTGAGTATGCATGACTAAAGAGAAAGCATGTGAGCAGTGGTTATTGCTAATAACGTTTGACTTGTGTGACGCATTTGGCCGAAATTCTGAAGACAATTAGGGACGCACGGGCCTCCCCCAGACTGAAAAATATGGGAAAGTTCTGTTAAGAAATAAAAAAGTTATTAAGAAAACAAAAGAGAAAAACAAAGGTGCAGCCTAGTCGGCATTCATTTTCCCATAGACAAAAAAGGTCAATTTGTGCTCCACTGCAGAGCCCAAACCGCTGGACAGATTTGGACCAGGTGTGAAACAACTTTGGGACGAAACATTGACTTGTGATCCATGTGTGATTTGTAGTTATACGGCCCAGTAGTTTTTTAAATATTTGCTGCAGAAGGGAGTGCCCCCTTCTTAAAAATAGATAGCTATATCTCAGGTAAATTACCAAGAAATGGGGTGTTTACAAATGAAACAGCCACCATCTTTTTTTTCTTCTCGATGCAAGAGATAGCCGTGGCTATAGCCGAGGATACTTGAAAATTAAATGCAGGAAAAAGGCCATTTGCAGGTCACAAAACGTGCAAATGCTGTCAGGCTAGAGGTGGGGGGAAGCAAGAAAGCACCAAGTGACATTTGGGAGGGGGTCTAGGGACTGAGTTTGCAGCTCAAAGCTTTTCTGTAACCTCGGCTATTGGACAGAATAGCTGCGAATAGCGGACATCTGAAAGCAAACTGCGTCACTGAAACTGTGTGCTGTGGGGGAAATAGGAGAGGCCAGGGGAGGTGAGGATGCCATCATGGGTGTGTGGGGAGCAGGCACAGAGGAGGGAGGCACTTGGTGAGAGACTGGGGGGCAGGAAAGCATTCTCTTTCTAGCTATTTTTCCGATATTCACGACTACAATGAGTATATTTTAAAATAGATATTTTAACAGCTACAATGACATTGGGGGTGAAAATTGATTGCCTATCATGTTGCCCAATAAATTAGCACTGGTTGCAAGAACACTTAGAGCAACATGGCCCTTTCCTTGCTTTGAAGCTAAACAGGGTCTGTCCCAGTTACTGCATGGATGGGAGACAGTCGACGGTCCCGGATGCCATGTGTTTTCTTAATTGTAAATATCTCAGAACACACTAAGAAAACACACAGCATCCACATGTTTTTTTTTTGTGCTCCTGTCAGTCTTTGGAAGTATTGCACTCTAAAGGTCAAGCTGCCATGAAGCCCACATGAAAAGAGCAGCTATTTCTGGTTAAGGAGCTGCTAATACATGCAGAATTGCAAATCCAGCTTGCATATGCGAGGCAACTAGAATAACCTTTGTTGTATATATAGTTATATATATATTGTAAGAAAGTCAATTTGAGCCAAGTCACACATTCCACAACGCCACCTAGTAACCATCGCTGGAGGTTCACCTCCAGTTCTTAGTCACAACAGCAAGGCATTGTGGATATGCAAATTAGCTCAAATGCAAACCTTTTTCTCCAGGAAATTCTCTTTGTCTAAGAGGGCAGTGCTACTTCATACATAGCTTAATCAACCCAAGACAGATATTTGGAAGGCTGCCAGCATTGTGGTTGGAGCATTTGGCCATGTTTTCACAACACCAAGAAGGTTATGGTGTGATTAAAAAGGTTTGAAAAAAAAACCTTTCACCTGAAATGTTAAAGTAGGAAAGTCCATTTGAGCCAAGTCACACATTCCACAATGCCACCTAGAAGCCATCGATGGAAGTTCAGCTCCAGTTCTGAGCCACAACAACAAGGCATTGGGGGTATGCAAATTAGCTCAAATGCACACCTTCTCCAGGAAATTGTTTTGTCTAAGGGGGCAGTGCTACTTTGTACATAGCTTAATCAACCCAAGACAGACATCTGCAAGGCTGCCAGGACAACTACATACCTGGTTGCACCCTTATTAGGGATAATTATTGCAGTATATTCTTGGACAAATGCTCCAACCAAAGGCTGTGGTTAAGCATAATGCACAGTGTGATTTTTTAAATTGCATTTTTTCTGTTTTATAAAAATGCAAATGCTGTGTGTTATGAGATATTAAAAACTAAGAAAACACATGACATTCAAGAACATGAACTGTCTTCCATCATGTAGTAACCGAGACAGACCCTGCTTAGTTTCAAAGCGAGGAAGGACCAAGCCCCCTTAGGCCACGTGTTCTTTTAAGGGGGTTGGGGGGCATATATTAGGCAACATGGACTTAGTGGGCTGACCTTTCTTTGTTTTGAAGCTAAGCAGGGTTTGTCCCGGTTAGTGCAGGCAAAGGAAACCCACTGTTGCTGTAAAAATACTTATTTTTTGTTATTGACTGGGAGATTAAAAATACCAGAATGCAATTCAGCAAAAGGCAAAACATTTTCTCTAGAGTGCAAACCTTCAAGGACTTACAGTAGCACGTTTAAAATAAATGAATAATTCAGATACCCATTCGGTCGCCCATCAATGCAGTAGCCGGGACTGACCCTGCTTAGCTTCAAAGCTGTGCTGAACCTGCTTAGCTTCAAAGCAAGAAAAGGGCCAGTCCATTCCTCTAAGTGGTCTTGTAAGTTTGGCTCAGTTATCAGGCAATATGGCCTGAGGAGGCTTTCCCCTTCCGCACTTTGAAACTAAGCAGAGTCTGTCCTGGATACTGCATAAATGGGAGACCTGAATGGCAATTGAATCACTGGCCACGGCCTTCCGCCATAGCCAGTGATGTTTTACCTCCGACATCACTATAGTTATAAAAATCTCTTTTTTTTTTTTTATTCAATGTACCTGCGGGTACCAAACTCGCATACTCACTTTCATCTGTAGTCCTTTGTAACCTCGGATATAGCCATGAATATCGGCAAAACAGCCCGAAAAAAAAATGCTTCCCTGTCCCCTCATCTGTGCCAGCTTCAGCTGGGATTTGCACATCCTCGTATGCTCCTGTTCTTTGTTTTAATAAGCACTTGCTTGATTACTAAGAATATCGATTGAGATAGACACTCCTAATATCACGATATCACGAGATGGGCACTTGGAATTCTATGAGATTGCTGTTGCCTGCCCTATTGGCTATGAAACGATTACCTGTCGGTGGGCGCATGACCGAAGGAGGCTATTTAAAAGCAGCACACGGTCATAAATATATGAACAGTCACCCTTGTGCGTTCTTGTTTATAATGCACCGATTTTTAGGAAAATGGAAATGGTTGTGTAGGGGCAGTACAGAATGGTTTTTCATATTCATTCTCATCACGGTGACAGTTATTAAGCTGTTGAGTTTATATAGTGAGGTGTTTTTACCATTATGAACTATGAAGAATGACCATTCCAATATGGAGGTCATTCTGGTGATTACTAAGTAACTATACCATCTCTTGGTCACATAATCATAGGACATATGATGTTGCGTGAAATGGGACGTTCTGGTACTGTCTCTCTTTTTATACTCTATGGTGCTACCAGCACAATTGGATTTTACTAGTCTGAGGAAGCCTGAGAATTCAGGCGGAACGCAAGACTTTTCTCCACCCAGTGGGTGAGTGCTCTTTTGCAACCTAATGGCTGTCATAGGGGTGCATTAGGTTTACTTCACCTTTGTATTTTTAATGTGCTGTACTTTGTCAGAATAAAGATGTTATTTTAAAGTAGCTAGGTCTTGTGTGCTGGGATTTTTCTTACATGCCGTCAGTGATTTTTTTGGGAGTATTACAACCTCACATAGGCATGTGTTTTTGATACATTACGAATTTGGCTAAATTCACACCCCTAGCACCAGCCACGCTTTGAGGCTGAGCGCTGTGTTTAGCTAAATGAGTTTGTTTGATATATATATATATATAAATATATATTTAGACAAATGTGTTCACCTACTAATGCCATAAATGACTGGCATAACTAAAAAGCACAAAGGGGTGAACACCAAATTATGAGAGCACTCGGTCTTATTCGAGACAAAGTATTACCAAACCATATGACAATATGTCTAAATGTAATAGAGAAGACCTTTTAAAAGTAAAAGAAAAAAGGAAGGAGTCTAACTGCATAAGATTCATTACCCAGTTCAGTTTGCAATCACAACAGATTAGATCTATATTAAACAAACTTTGGCCTATTCCGATGGATGATAATGATCTTAATTCAGTGTTAGGGCAGTCTTCACAGTTGACATTTTCTAGGGCAAAATCGCTAAAAGATCTTATATCTCCTAGAATGTTGCAACCAGTTGGTCAACAGACCAATTGGTTAGGAAATTCGAAAACTAAAAATGTCTTTCATAAATGTAGGAGATACAAAATGTGAACATTTGCGGAACAGAAATCTCTGGTGAAATATGGACAAAATTAACAGAAAAAATTGCACATCACAGACAGGATACATTGTTTGACTAGGTATGTGGTGTACGCCATCAGCTGCCCTTGTGCAAAAATCTACATAGGATCTACTATTTGCCAACTAAAGATTCACATTCTACAAAATGATCGAGCCATCTAACACCAGGATGTTAATTATCCTTTGGCAGTACACTTTGCGGAGAGTCACAATAGTGATGCTTCACTTTTGAAATATTATGCATTATATCTGCCTAAGTTGATAAGAAAAGACAATAGAGAACGTAAATTGCAAAGATTGGAATCCAAACTAATCATTGAATTAATACCAAAAATCCTTTTGGACACAACTCAGACGAAGAGTTGGCTGTCCATCTGCTAGGAAATTAAATGATTACTTTAAAGACAATCCTTTTTAAAAGGGAAATTAGTTTCCTTTTTTCTCCCCTTCCTTTTCTTTCTCTTTTGCATTGAATTGTTTCGATTATTTAGAGTATGCTCCCTATATAATGTATAATGGGACTGAAAAATTGTAAGTTACCAGAGAGAATAAACCAAAATGAATTTCTCATTTTGGTATTTTGTGATACCAATTGTCTTTGAACTAATGCAGTTTTTGACTACATTGCAATTTAGCCATTTAGGTTATACATTATGCGCTGTATACTAGGATGCACTTTAGCCCGCTTGGGAATATTATGGTCATAGGATATTAAGCACAAAGCACTTAAAAGGCTTTTTTAGCTCGCTGGGGCGTAATTTATTCACTTAACTATAACATGCTGTTGGTATTTCTTGGCTTTTTACATATCTAGAGTTCTGCTCTTGCCGCACATAATTCAACTGCAGTGGAGAGGATTATTAATTATGGAGCCATTTGGCCCAAGGGCTGAAATAATGCTGTTTAAATTTGTATGTAACATTCTGACAGGTCAGGTAAGAATAGTAATGAATGCCCACTTATTATAAGTAGAGCCTAGTAAAATATAATTAGAGCTATTCATCAATCCATTACAAAATGGCCACCAGGTTTACATAACCCATAGTGCTACTTTACTTTGAGTCACGTGACTGATGATGTCACGTGTCCTGACCGAATGTGGAAATAAAAGATTGCCAGCTAAACAGAAAAGCACATTTTGTCTGAAGAAGTCACAGATAGAGGGATAGAACGTGTGGCGTAAACTTTACACAGCAGAATGCAAGATAAGTTGTTCAGTAAGATCATGTTGGTTTATTTTTGAATCATGTATTTGATATGTGGTTTTAATGATTAAGTAACATTAAAGCTTTTCTGCACCCTACATAAAACCTGCTCTCATCATTTGGTGTTCTCTCCTTTGTGCCTTTTGGTTATGCCAGTCATTTATAGCATTAGCAGGTGAGCACATTTGTCTAAATGTCTAAAATGGCTAGCCGATTGAGAGCACCTGCTGAAAGCAGATTTGTGCACCGCATCAGCAAGAAAGGTTTTTTCATTACAGTTTTTTGCGTTGGTGAATGTACAAGACATTGTATCAGGTTGTAACTGGTATGCGGAGAAAGTGAGAGAGGTTTCTCCCCCACTGAGCTAGCTATCAGCTGTGAATACATAACAGTCACTGCCTTCCATCCGTTTCCACCGGATGTAATATGTCTAGGTCGGTGGCTGATAAGAGAAGGTGTCTGATGCCACTACTCCAATTGTGTTTTTTGAAGCGGTTGGCAAGAAGAGGCCTTCTGGTTTTTCCATTATTCCAAGGTAAAGTGTAGTTATTTCACCAGGTATACTGTTAAACCTGGTGATGAATAAGAACCCACATGGTTGAACAACTAGAAGCCAAGAGATTAGCAGCAGCACGGGTGCTTTTTGAAATGGAAAGTGCGACTTTAGAAGTGCAAAACAGAAATAGCTTGTTGGGCTTACTGTGCCACAAGGAATGGGCAGATTGGAGAGAATGAAAAAAGAGAAATCAGCAAGTGGTGGGAAGCCATGACTTTAACGATGTATATGGATGAAAAGGGAATTCTGAGGGGTTTGAGAATCCTAACTATCCCCACCTAGGAAGAGATAGATCCCAAACTCACAGAGGAATGGACAAATCAGACAAACACCTGTTTGTTTTCTATGATCAAAACACTCATTACATTTGCCAAAAAGGACCAGACTAAACTAATGAGTGAGATAGAGAAGTTGGAAGAGGAACTTTATAATTCAATTGATGCAGGTGAATGTAAGAATAAAGTGCCAAGAATGGAAGATAATCTGGAACGCTATGAAGGAGAAATATGAATAAAAAAACAAATAAAGTTTCAAAGGGATAAAAACGATTACCAATAATAATAGGAATAATATATACCTTTGCAAGGAAATATGATGAATCAATTAAAGAACAATTACAACAGAAAAAGGCAACAGTCAATTTGACAACAGCTAATGCGGTGGATGCCTCTTCATGGGAAATCGAGTCCTCTGATCCCGATCCCAGGTCTATTAAAATGATTTTTTTAGTGGCGTTCAAACTTCTACATCTAGAAAGCAGAAACAACAGGAAACCAAGAGGAAGACCACCAGGAGGAGGAAGAGGAACCACACAAGGAAAACCAGACAGGGACAAACATGTGGGAAATGCCCCACTCGATCTGGGAGAGGACCAAACAACAAAGGGAGAGGTAGCAGAAGTCGGAATTAGAAACATAAGTGTTCAATATATCATCGAGAACAATTACAGAAACAGAACAACACAACAAGATCTGCAGCTTGGGCTCTTTTTGTCCCCTACTCAGAACGTTGACTCTGCCCACTGGAATAGATCTTTTCAAATGTTTGTGAAAAGTCAAATTAAAAATATTCTTCCTTACTAAGGTTAGTGGAGACTGCCCTATTACAGCCACTTCTCCCCCTGAGCCTAGCCCACTGTGTGTTAATGATCTGGGAAGTCTTATTTGTCTGGAAACTCTTACCCAGCTAAATATTGACTCTACTTCCTATGACTTGAATGATGAGCACATTCTGGCCAGATTTGATATTTCTACAGATCACACAGAAGAGAGTGGGTTACGAAATAAATCTGTATTTAGCCCACAAATCATCGCTAATAATATAGAAGTCTTTGAACAATGTGTAATCAAAGATCTTAGAGATCTAGAAGATAAATTGGACAACACATGGTCCAATTTAAATTATAACCAAAGAAAAGGATCTTAAAAGGGACACTTCTATTGTTATTAGGCAGGCAGACAAGGGTGGAGGAGTGGTGGTTTGGGTGAGAACCAAATACAAGGAAGAAGCATACAGTCAATTGAATGTTGTTGCATGTTACGAACAGGTACCAAATGATGCTACTGAGAATACAAAAACAGCATTAGATGACATGATTCACTCATTTGCATTGAGTAACCTGTCAGAACGAGATGAGGTGTCATATTTGACCAAGGAGTTTCCAATTAGACCTATTCTTTATATTATTCCCAAAATTCACAAATGTTTGGTCTCACCGCCTGGCAGCCAGGGTTACATAACCCAAAGTGCTAATTTACTTTGAGCCACGTGACTGTTGATGTCACGTGACCTGACAGAATGTGGAAATAAAAGATGGCCCGCTAAATAGAAATGCAAATTTCGTCTGAAGAAGTCCTAGAAAGAGGGATGGAACGCGTGGCATAAACTTTACATGACAGAATTTAAGATAAGTTGTTCAGTAAGACCATGTTGGTGTATTTTTTAATCATGTTTTTGATATGCGGTTTTAATGATTAAGTAACGTTAAAGTTTTTCTACACCTTAAATAAGTCTGAGTGCTCTAAAAATGCGGTGTTCTCCCCTTAGTGCCTTTTGGTTATGCCAGTCATTTATAGCATTAGTAGGTGAACACATTTGTCTAAAAGGCAAACATGGCTACTCTTGCAGCCGATTGAGAGTACCCGCTGAAAGCAGGTTTGTGCACTGCATCAGCAAGACACGTTTTTTCATATATATAATGCACCAATATGGGTTAAAGATCTTCTGTGTTTCCAGTGCTGTCTGAGACCTGTGAGAGACCATTTGTGCTGCCTTTTGCTGAATTGCATTATAGTATGTGTAGTCTCGTAGTCAAGATGGGGGGAATAATGCCACAATTGTACATAGTTGTATAAGGATTTATATTTTTGAGTGGCACTATGGTATGTGTACTTTTCAAGTGATCTTTATAAAGCAGAATATTGTTGCAAGCCAGGCATGGGGTCAAGAGGGAAAATGATGAGAGGGCAAGCAAGTCATGAGAATTTGCTCAGGTGGTGGGAAGAGAGGTTGCAATCGTGACACTGGTGCAGTTATTTGTACCTCATTGTGGCTGCTTTTCAGGGCACAATCAATGGACATATGTGGGTGGACAGAGTAACCTTTTTTAGAAGGTGGACACAACCCCTTGGTTTATTTGAGGTTGGCAAGCTTGTTCAAGTATTTGGCTACCAGGATTTTAATGGCATTCAATTGGAGGATAGAATTGCTGTGCAGAGCGCTGAGTCCAAGTGCCGTCTGGGGATAATACTCCCTTTCCCTGTGCCTAGCTGGTTTCACCATGCCCCCTGACAGTACCCAGGTGTTTACTCCATCCTGTCAATTACAACCCATTCTACCAAAGGGGAACTGTGCTCTCAAAGACCTCCTCATGTTAACACTGCAGCATATGCCCTTGTAATACTTAGATTGTTATACGTGTAACCTCCAGAAAGTGCATGTTACTATGATTATTGATAACCAAAGGTTTTTCAGAATTGAAATGTTGACCCCATAAATATGACACCTATTGGAAGGCATCTGAGTACCCCTTGGGAGAAAGCAACCCACTATAGAACAGTGGCGTCGCTAGGGGAGGGCCTGTGGGGGCCAGCCCCCCCCTGTGATACCCTGTGCCCCTGCATGTGCCCCCCTACCTAAGATGAGTAGTGACCATGTTCTCCCCTTTTTTTGTTTGTGCCCCCCCTACTTTTGTCTTTGGCCCCCTCTGTGCCCTTCCTAAATTTGATTCCTGGCGATGCCACTGCTATAGAACCACGCCTTGCAGCATAGGGCTGTATATTGTCTGTGTACTCCCTTGCGGTCTTTATTTGACCACTGTTTACATCAAGGCTGTGCACTCAATGTGATAGTTACAGTTGTGCTTTTTTACATAGCGCTGTTTGCTGAATTCCTCCGGCTTCTATTTGCTGTAATACTGTTGTCGTGACCTAAATGTAAAGGTTCCACATAGAGTTATGTTCCTATGTATATAACAACTCATTTTCGGTTAGGTTCATACGTTCATGAAGCTTTACCCGACTGAAGACCAACTGTTGCTGAATATTTCATAATATTTCCGGCTCTACTGTGGCCAGGCAGATTAAAGGTCCCCCTCAGCTCTTCTTCTCACCGCGGACTTTGTAGTTCCAAGCCTCGGCTTCTGGCAGGCGCATTCTCCTGCGGCGCCGGGATCGGCTTTTCTGTCCTTGGAAGGTGATTTCATTTTCTGGTCCCCTTCGAGGCCGGCAGCATGGGCTCTGGGTTACTGCGCCAGCCGGTGCCTTCAAAGCCTCGCCACGTGGCGCGGGCACAGTGCCGCCCCGAGGAGCGTGGCGGCCGCACGCAGGGACGGCGCTGACGCACGGGGGAGGGTGGCTGCCAGCAGGCCCAGAGAAGTGGGTAAACTCAGGGCAGGCTAGCTTTGAGGCATAATAACGCGATTGATTGCAGTCCCTTCTTTATGGCTGCCACGGTCCCCCTCCATGAATAGAGAGATGCTATGGTTAGCAAAGCTGAATATGTGCAACGCAGCACCGCGAGGCGCTTAATAGCCGTCGTCTTCTTTTACAGTCCTTTAATCCCGCGTTCTCCACATGACAGGTTTTATTTGCAGTAATTATTACCTCGGTTAGAAGCGCTGCTTCTGTTACCAGCCCGAACAAGGTGAAAAGGCTGAGTCAGCCCCACCGGGATAATAGGGGAAAATACGAGTGCGTGCGACGTTCACACAGATCAGGAAGCCAGCGTTTTACCCAAAGGAGACAACACAGCTGCCCACGGCTCATTGGGCCTGATTTACAGAAGCCTTTTTGAATGGGAAAGTTCCACTGAAAAACGCTCTGTAAATCAGACCCATTATATTAATCATATATCACCTTTTAATGTATAAGAAGAAAAAGAAAAAGTTCCGAGACCATCTGTGCTGAAATTAGGCGTCCACATTTGCCAACTTATTTATTTGGGGACCCAGTTCCTTAAAGAACCTGCAGGAGTGAAGGCTCTTGCCCCAGAAGCCGGAGAATCGCTACTGTGGTTTCTCCGGTATAGATTTTGCCCAGAAGGCATCCCTTTTTGGCAAAAAGGGTTTGCATTTTTTTTTTAATTTCCATAGCCTTTTATTGAATGTATCTTGCAATGCTAGCTAGTTAGATGCCACTGCTGTACCCTGCGAGCTGAGGTAACAGGTGGGAGGGACTAGAACATTACTGGAGTTGGGAGAGTGAGGGAAACGAGGTGCAGGGCTGGGATAAGTGGTCTGGCCTGGGCAATCACGAGCCAAGCCAATTAAATGGCTGCATGGTGGTAGGATGGTGGGAGAGAGAAAAGAGGATGGCGGTGTTGGAGTGGGGTCAAGCGGCACTGGCAAAATCCTTTGAATGGGCCCTGGGGATGGGGCAGAGAAGAGGGTTAGAGAGAATGTTGGCACTCAGTGAATTGGTAAGGTAAGGAAAGTAGCAGTGTTTTTGGATGGTGAGGGGAAGGGTGCAGAGAAAAGAGCATGGTGGCAGGGAGGTGAGGGTCACTGTTAGTGGTTTTTGGATGTTGAGAGAGAGGGGGCAGGGGAAATGGGATGGTCCCAGGGACAGGGTCGGGACTGGGCCTATCTGACGCTGGGGCTGGGTAGAGAAAAGAGTAAAGGCTATGCTGGCAACATCCAAAAAACAGCAGTGTTTTTTGGATGGGGTGGGAGGATGCGGCAGAGAAAAGGGAAAAGAAGATATGATGTTGGGGAAGGGAGGGACAGTGCCCATTACGAGTCGGATGGTCCAGCATTAAAGTGCCGGTATACATGTATACCAGCACTCTACCGGACCGGCCAACTACAGGTTTACCATTGGGGCACCTGCGTTACCTCCTGCTAAAAGCTTGAAGTAAGGCATTCGCCTTACTGGAAAAAAATGCGGTCATTACCGGCACCAGTATTGCTGGTGCTGGTAATGATGCAAATCCCCCATGGAGTCCTATGGGACTCAATGAATGGTAAAAAATGCGGTCATTACCGGCACCGGTATTGCTGGTGCTGGTAATGATGCAAATCCCCCATGGAGTCCTATGGGACTCAATGAATGGGGAATTACACTGTCACTCCGGCAATCATAATTGGCAGCAATGCCACGGGACCGAGTGCTGGAAACGGTAATAGCATTTGCCGATGTCCTGGCGGGTTTACTGTCAGGATACAAGCAGGGTCGTAATGAGGTTCAGTGTTTTTTGGATGATGTGCAAAGAGAAAAGTGGATGGTGGCAGCAGAGGGAGAATGGTAGGACATTGCCAGTGGTATTTACATAACGCTGGGAAGTGTGCTATGGGAGATGGCAGCTTTAAGGGATGTAAGGGGAGCCAGCGCCGTAGAGAAGTGGAAAGCAGTTACACTTATCTTGAGTAGTGAAGTAACAATATGCTTCCAGTTAAATTCACCTCCCGTCCATGCCGCTCTATAGGTCATCAGCAGGTCATCAGCAGGTCATCCACATATTGGATGATGGTGCTGGGCACTTGGATGTTCCTTAAATCTGCATGTAATATTCTGTTAAAAATACTAAGGTATTCACAATACCCTTGTGATAATCTTGTGTGTTCGAACTGCCTTCTGCCATGCATAAACACAATGAGATATTGAGAGTCTTGATGCACGGATATGGAAAAGAAGGCATTCTTCAAATCCACCACAGTGAAATGTGTTGCTTCTTTTGGGATACTGCACAAAATGGTTACAGGGTTAGGAACTACAGGACATTCTGCTTGTACAATGTCATTCAAGGGGCAGGGATCCTGGATCCTACTCCAACTTGCCCTCTTTGCCTTTTTTTATCAGATAAATAGCCGGGTTGCATGGGGAGTTGGAGGGCACAATAATCCTCTGATTTAGCAGTGCAGAGATGGTATCACGTATTCCCCCCTCTCCCTCTTTGGACATTGGATATTGTTTCACACGAGGTAGCACTGCACCTGGCTTGTGTGTAATTCGTACATGTGCCACTCCCTGCCAAAGCCCTACATCATGGGCACCGGTTGTCATAATCTCTCAGGGACTTGCTCTAGATCTTTCTCAGTGAAGGAGGGCACAGTGACAAGGGCCAACAAAGAACATCGCAACTTGCGATATTGCACCATAATCTAACGAGGGATACAAATAGCCATCACTATTTCTCCTTCATCAACCCGATCCTCAAACAATTCTGCATATGTTACTTCTTTTAGAGGTACTGTTGGCTCAATACACAACACAGTGCGCCACTCGCACCCATCTGAATCCATCCAACCACAGCAATCGTTTTTGCCAACAATACCAAGCCTCGCAAATCTAGTGAGAGTATCATGCCTGCTACAAACTCTGGGGTTACAACAGACCAAAAGATAAAATCAGATGGTATCCACCAACATGCCTTACCAATTTGGGGTGCTGCATCAATTAAAACTGTGATCCTACACACAAACATATCTGGGTCAACATTAATGCCACAAACCACCACCTCCCCTCCTCTTCCTGTATTATCACCATTGCCCTCATAGCACACATTTCAGGGGTGACACCTATTATTCCTCGATCTGTGAAGGAGGTGGTCATGTGCAATTTACTCAGGGGTCAGACCCTAACAAATTTACCTGGGTGGTTTCTGAATATAATAAGGGTGCATACACCACTTTTCTTCATATTTTAATAGCTACTTATTATGTGTATGGAACCATGGCGACAGCCCCAGAAAAGCCTTGCATGTCGAGAGTTTCACCTCATAATGGGAAGTTTCCCTCCCTGATTCATGATTTCGTGGCACCCATGTTGACCATAAAGAATAATTGTTTATTTCCTATCTCAGCACCCACCAAGGGTTCCTCGTCATGGTGGGTAGTTACAGAAAGGACTGGCCACTCAAGAGCTTTCTGTGGGCTGTCCTAGTCAGGATATGTGTTGCTACCTGGGAATGTGAAAGGGTTACCTCCCAGGACACTCACCCCCCGATAAGGTGCCACTGTCCTATTTGTGACGGCATTACTTCTAGGCATTAGACCATCATATGATTGGTTTGGTGGCACTGCTTGTGCTGGGGTGCTGGACCGGGCAGGCAGCTGCACCTGTGGGGGCTGTAGTGGCAGCTGTATGAATGCTTGGTGTATTTCATATGGGGTGGAAGTGGGCATCGGGGGTACAGGGAAATGTTGCTGTTGTTGTACTGGGGCTGCAGGGGTGTTTGTGTGTATCCCTCCCCCACTCTGCTTCTACATTCCCTTGCAAAATGACCCCACTTCCAGCATCCCGAGCACAGAACTGGTCCTGCTCCCCCTCTCTGCCCCACCCCTCCAAATCAACCCCTACCCCATCAACCTCCTTGAAACCCACCACTTCCATGCTGCTGACCTCCTTGATACAACTCTGAAAACTGTGGTTGAGGTCCACCACTCCATTGCCCTTGTCCTCTGACTGGCCAGAATGCTGCTATTCTTGCATCCATTCACAGTGCTGCCTGTTCTGTGGAATCTGTGTGTGTCATTGCTGCTGCTTAACTGCTACTTTTACTATTTTTTTCTGTACCAGTTTTGCTTCCTCAGCGTGCAGCCTTTCTGCAGTCTGCTTTTCTCTCTCTTTTATTGGTGTACAATGATGAATAAATATAGTCTGTATTTTGGCCCATCCTTTCGCTACTATGCCCACAATCTTATCAAGAGCTTTCTGCACTTCCTTGGCTAATCCCCTTCTGATAACAAAATAGAAAAGTGGAATTGATTGGTCCCACTGGTCCCCCATCTCAGACATCCACATCTCCTGTACTTTCAAAATGTACTGAGTGGGGTCTTCATCATCCCCCATTGTATATTGCATTATGAACTGCAAGTCCGGTGTGTCGGGGTATGTCCACTGCAGTGCATCACACATGTGCGCTCTGATATTATTAAAAGGTGCCCCATCATGTATGTCCTTGTCTACTTTCACTGCCGGATAGCCAACCTTAACCCAAATATCTCCCACCTGATCTCCTACAATTGCTACAAGCAAACCTTTTATGTTTACCACCGCTAAAGGTATTCCCACTGTTGTTTTTCAAAAGAGTATATCCACTTCCCAGCCCCTGCAGCGAGGGGCCCGAGCACCTTAATCAGGTTGTTCTTATCCATCTGAGCCCAGGGTACATACTTTGCCCTTGCTGGGCCTTTATGCAGTAATGGCAACTGCATGCCTGTTCCACATCTTGCCTTCCTCCTATCACTTCCCTTTTTCTAGCCACTGCTGCCCACCCCAACCTGGTCCCCAACTACGGATCCCACAAGCTCTCTACCCATGGGCTAACTGCCTGCGCCTCCTCCTCATCCTCTAATTCATCTATCATGTCCCACTCCTCCTCCCGCAACTCTCTGTTCGCATCTCTGTCTGACCTCACTGTCCCATAAACTACACTCCACGCTCCTCACTCGTCACTTTTCTCCTTCTCAATATGTACATCCTTGATTGCAGTGCTATCTAGTCTGAACAAAATATCTGTGGCCCTCCACAAGCTACAGCAGTTGTTCAGTAAATGTGACTGTGCAAAACCAATTTTCATTCGCCTGGTGGTGGAGTAATACATTCTAATGCGACACAGGCAAAGCAACTAATCTTCCTTGGACTTTGTTTTTCATTAGTAACTTGCCCTATTTTTTGTTTTCAACAGGGTGAGGATAATGCAATATCAGTTTCTTCTATTGTTCGGCTTTTCTTCTTGGCTACTGCCCACAAACTTGCCCCTCTACCTTCAATGTACATTCAATTTACAATTCTTCTATCCGTCTACTTCTCTATTTCTCCCCGGGAATCTATTTCTCTCGCACTACTTTCTCTCTGCTGGCTTTCTTTTAACTCTCATCTACTGTTGAATTTTCTATGAATTCTTTTTAAATGTCTTTATGGTCTTGGATCATCCTATCTTTCTTCTCTTCTTTTTTTGTAATGTTAAATGACTCCAATCAAGCAATCCCACTAAGTCACTGCCTGGTCTGGGATGCCCAAGGGAAGCCCTTATTTATATATTTTTATGTCCAGTTCGTGTACTCTGGATGACAACCCTATATAACACCCCTCTCCTAGAATCCCCCTGACCCCACTGAGCCAAGAAGTAAGTTTGTTTTGCAAATTTAAAAGGTTTATTTGAGAATTAAACAATATATATATATATATATATATATATATATATATATATATATATATCGCACTTTTATAATAAATTAATAATTGATATCACACTTGTGAATATGAGCAGTAATCAGCAATAGGTAATCCTACAATAGCACAGTTCTGGTGACTTATGATGCAAAGATGAATAAAAGACAGTACAGAAATAAACTTGATATGATTTCAGCAAAAGATAATGTGATCACTTTTTCTTTGACAATTCACTCCCCCCTATGCAATGTAAGGAGATGGAAGTAACACACACAATTCTCAGGAATACACACAAATGCAATACAAAGTTCCAATTCCCCCCAGCGAGCTTAGATGAAAACAGGTATGATTTTAAACACAGGCAAAATCCTTTTAAATGTGGTGTCAAAGAAGTGAAAAATATACTCAAATTGCTTTTAATTCCCTATAGGAGGTTCAGGGTGAGTGAGAGATACTTTAAATCAGTTCAGGCCTGCCCTATCAATGATTCAGGAATGGTTATCAAGTTGAAAACAGAATTCCATGATGGAAGCAAAAGACAAATGTTTTTACACGTGGCTGGAATGAAGAAAAATGTCAAATCGCACCAATTTTAGTCCTGTGCATCGAGCAGAATTACGGAGGAAGTGTAAGGAGTAGTAGGCACGTTGGACAGCTTAGAATCGTAGCTTTAAGATGAAAGTTAAATTTCGTTCCTAGGACAAACGGTTCCGGAGATACGGACGATTTTGTGAAGATAGATTCTCGAAATTAAAATAAAGCTCGGAACGACAAATGACAGTTTTGCAGCTTTAGAATGACAGAATGACATGATTTCTAGGATGCAGTTCTCAATAGGTTAAAATAGTTTGAATTAGATTATATTAAACTAAGAGATTGGCTTTTGCACAGTTCTGGCTGAGTACTCACACTATATTTTGGACAGGAATGCAACTTTGTCACGGATCGGGTCAGGATAGGCTGCAATTCTCTCGCCACTTGGTACTGTTTCTGTGCACAGCGATCTGGGTCAGCTCTGCTCTGCTGGTCTGGCACTCGGCACTGTACGGATCTCTGGACCTCTGGTCTCGCTGGATACAGCACTGCTTTCTGGGTCTGCTACCGGTTCTGGCAAAAGTTCTTGGCAAAGAATTCAAACGGCTTGCCCGGCTGTGAATAGTTTGATTAGGTTTTGAGGCCTGCTGAAAAGAACTTAGCTTGTGGGTTAGGCCTTTGCTTTAAGTTCTGGAGTCAGAGTTCTAAGTTCTGGTCTCTGTCTAACTGGAGTCAGTCCGGATCTCTGCATGTGAAGTCGTCTGTCAGCGAGCTCCGCAAGGAAATGGAAATTGAATGTCCCTACCTGTCCTGCACAGTCTCCTTTTATGTGTTTAGAAAGTGGGTGGGTCGGCTCATTCTGCATGCCCAACCCTCTCAACTTATCATTGGCCAGTTCCTCCTCTCTCCCTTGATTGGGGGAACTCAGTTGTGAGCCAGAGTGATGCTGCCATTTACAATCTATTGAGGAAACGCCCCTTTGCTTTTGCTTTAGAAATCATTCTCATAACTAAACATATTTCCCAAACGCACAAGTGGTTGACATTACATATACAGATTGCAGATGACTTAAGGTACATTCTGGCCCAACTCTGATCTTCCTGGGGGCTTGCATTCAAAAATGGCAACTTATCTTCGTTTTTAGTTGGTTTACCAATGTTAAATCTTTACCAAAAATTACACAAATGTACACCCCCCTTCTACACATATTCCAGTAATTTACTAGGTCTCTAGCATAAGCACAGTGTCTTCAGTATTAATAATTAGCGGGGTTCAGTCCTAGAACACCTCACAAATTGGAGTTTGGTCTCAAATCGTGAGGGCCTTTCTCATTTTGTGGACCCCCAAATTGCACATTTCTGTGAGCTTAATACAAGATTTTATAAGCAATTTAATCAAACATACATTTGCTGCAATATGCATTAACACTCCAGTCTGGCCCGCCCCTAGGAACTGGGAGAGTCAGGGATCACATGTCTCTCCTACCAGGCAGAGCTCTGTTTACAGTCAACACCCAAATCAGCATATCCTATTCAATGGAAAGAGTCTATGTGTCGGCTGAGGTCAGTAGGCCAGGGGCCACTCTGCATTTGGTTAGCATGTCCATGTGAACTCCTGGGCTGTTGCTGGTAAGGGCTGGTGCGAATGCTTCCCATGGACAGAGGCCCTATGAACTGTTAATTGACTCAGCCTGCCTCCTGAGAACAAACCTTTGAAGTCCCAGTTAGCTCAGGATCCTCTTGCATTCCTGAGATACAGTACTACTGTCAGATTTTAGACCTCTAGCGCTGGCTTGTGTCCAAAGCTGGTACTGCACCCATTTTTTAGGAGTTGTCTTGAATTTGACAGGATTTTGCTTGGCAGCTCTAATCCTTGCTGCCATTGTTTTGATGGGCATCCTTACAGTAGAGTGGTGATGTGGAACCCCCCCACAAGAAGGTTGAATCTTTAGAGTGGTCTTGTGCCCATGATTTTAGCAACTATTTGACATCAATTAAAAACGGATTTTGAACAAAGGGTCTCCTGAATTAGCTATCTTGCAATGTTTGAAATGGACATTTTGAGCTTGCACTTCAGAGAAACAGAGGTGATTTCAAGGCGCTTTTGATCTAACAGGCACTGCTATTTTTCCTTTGGCACCACCTTTCACCCCTGGCGCTTCCGGTCCATCACGCTTGCACTGGTGGGTGGCAGGTTAGGCGACCATTTTGGTGTGCGCAAAACTGCGCGGTTCTCCTGGTTCTGGGATAGAATGATGGGCGGCGACAGCTCAATCCCCACATCTACCCAGTCTATTGATTTAGTTTTGTTCTGGGATAGAATGATGGGCGGTGACAGCACATCCCCACATCTACCCAGTCTATTGATTCAGTTTTTGTTGTAGCCTAATAATTCAACATGGGTCAAAACCCTTGACAGTAAGCCACACCTCCTTTTCTCAGGTCCCAGTCTCCATTTCTTCTGTCGGTTCCCTGTTCCCCATTGTGCATCATCTTGCTTTTGTTCATTTTCTCTGCTAGCTCAAAAATATTGGAACACTCTCGCTCTATCCCAAAGCACTTTGTTTTTCCTCTTTTCAAAACTCGCCTTAAGGAACACTTACTCTCCTCCTGATTGAGAAGTGTTTGAGTAATGATCACTTTGTTATAATTAATTGGTAATAGGAAATACAGGGTAGGCAGGGGATAGGCAGTTTCAGCTACCAAATCGGTACAGGACAGAGTCCCACAAGGAGCTTGCCTGTCCCCTTCACTATTTAACGTTCACATCAAGCCTCTTTGCAATCTCTTAATCACCCTGAAGATTTTCTAACTATGCGTAAAACACGCAGTGTCTCATGGAATTAAGCGGTAACTATGAGCAGGATACGGTACAGTTGAATCACATATACAATTTAATTAACACCTGTATGACACAGAACTCTATTTGCCTGAATCCCTCTAAAACGGAACTAATGATCTTTGGCTCTACTTTAGCTAGATCTAAACTCAGCCCTGAATACTCCCATATGTATATTGGGACAAATCGGATCAAAATTCAAGACAAAGTTAAAACCCTAGGAACATACATGAATGCCACAGTAAGCTCAGAGGCACACATGGATGGAGTAATAAACAGTGCCCGATACCATCTAACGGTTCTGAGGAAGGCAACATCTGTCATGTCTCAAAAGAACAGGATAATCTCGAAATGTGACATGGGCAATCAACCTGCTCTGCCTACACTATTGCAATGCTCTTTTGATTGGGGCAAATGCTTGCAGCATTAACAAACTACCGACAATACAAAATGATGCTGTGTGCATCATTTATGACTTTCCTAGGAGAGAATACATCACCAGCGCCAGAAGGACTTTACACTGGCCACTGTTACAAGCTAGAATACATTTCAAAGCACTCACACTCATACACAGATGTATCCATGGAAACACCCCAACATGGTTCATAGTGATAATCTCGAATGGAAAAATCTCGAAAGTCAAAATGTCGAAAAAAAATCTAAAAAAAAAAATGTCACATTTTTTTTTAATTATGTTTTTTGTTTGAAAATGGGGGGTGTTCCCCCCCAACCCGGCTTTTTTTTGTTTTTACCTATTTTTTGTATATATACTAGAGCCAAAAAAAAATATAGAAAAACAAAATAATTCGCCATTTTTTTTTTCGACATTTTTTTTTCGACATTTTTGCCTTTCGACATTTTTTTTTCGAGATTATGACTGACCAACCCCCAACATATCTCAAGGATAAAATCAAGCCTTATATACCATCCAGACAACTTCGCTCCAGCAACTCAAGTACGCTGAATGTGCCCAAAAGCTACAAATGTAGAGGCATGGGAAGATCCTTTGATCTACTCTCAGCACAAGCTTGGAATTCTTGGCCAACAATGCTGAGATTAGAAACCAAACAGCAACCTTTTAGGAAGCAGTTTAAGACCCTTCTGTTTGACTAATCCCTTCTCATGCATCACCCCCCTCATGGTTACCTGCGGAATTATATATGGTCCCATTTTTTGGTCTAATGTGTATGTCTAGTGCCATGATGCCTGCAGGCTTTTGGAGCTTAATATACAAATAAATAAACAGATAACATAAACTAATAACGCTTCTTGTTTGTGCAGCCCTTTGACGTAATGTGCTAAAGAAATAAAATAAATACAAATCAGCTGTTTCGTTTCCAAGCTGTTTTTTTTTTAATGTTCTTGACAACAAGAGTTATTACGTCTTCAAGGATTCAGGGGCAGAATCTGAAGCTTCTTCTTCAGCTGTAGGAGGAGGGATTAAGGTAATGCAGGAGGTGGATTGATTCACAGGTTTGACCCGACAGGCCATAAGAAGGTGGTGGCCAGTCCAAGGAAGGGGGTGGTGGAGATGCCAGAGATGTATGGGTTGGTACAGAAGAAGGTGTCGATGACATAACTACCCAATTGGGTCAGAGTGGATGACTAAATGCTGATTGACAGAGAGTCGCACACGTTCAGGAAAAGAGCAGAGGCTTTGTTTGCAGGTACATCCAGCCAGATGTTGAAGTCCCTAACAATGAGGATACAAATGGAGACCACTTGGATGCTGGCATCAAAATCAGGCCATTATTTGGGGAACAGTGACACCTCCCAAGTCCGCCTGTACATGTTTGCAATCCTGAAACAGGTGCTAGCATCCAGCAGGCACATGTATGAGTGACAGTCAAAGGACACAGTGTTGATCACAGATATCAGACTAGTGAAAAAATAGGCATGAAATAAGGGGCAACTCCCTCAACAACTCTATTGTGTGTCGTATTCCCAAGGAACCTGAAGCCATCAGGCAGCAAAGCATCAACAATGGTCCCACAGCTGCTAGAAAACCAGATCTCAATATCTCCATACATTTTAACAGGAATGCCAGACCATTGCAGAAGCACACGCACACCACATGACAGGAGACCAAAAGAGCAAATAGGATAAAAGGATGACATGCCTAACTGTTGGTATCTAAAATTTGGTATAACTATCATTAAAAGAACCCTCTATGAAGCTAACCTGTATTTGTCCAACAACAGTTGCCATCGTCATGAAGAATCTCAACTTACTGCTGAACTGCTATTTGTTCTTCTATGTACAAGTTCTTATTAACCTCCCCTATTAATGTTGGTGCTTTCTTGCTGTTTAGCTCACATGCTCCTGTGCTGATGATCTGTAGGTAGCAAAGGGGACACCCCTGCAGCCCCTATTTTTTTTTTTTTTAAACGGAAGGCTGCGGGGATGTCAAGCTTGGATTTCTGGGAGGAATTCGACGATCCGATTGGTGGGCGTGGGCTTTTTTGAAATGTGTAAGTAAATGGATGATGGTAGACCTGACTCCGGAAAATGTGTGGGGCTAATCCACACACATTTTCCTATGATCACACAACAACAAGCGCATAGACCCACGTACTCCAGCATGGACACAGCCTACAGCTACAGTCCACCCCTGTCATACGACAGGAGAGGTGAGCACAATATCATCCCAAGGAGGGGGGGAAGCTTCCCCCTGCCATCGGGAGGCTGATTAACTGACAAGGGCTCAATGGAAACACACTGCTCCTTTGTTAGCCCTGCAGCTTATTGCAGCGATTAACTTACCAATAGAGGCTACTTCAAACAGGCCCCATGGCTGGCTGTAGAGGATAACAAAGGAGACAGGAAACCTAACAAACATTTCATATGTATCTGTGTCAACCTGAAACCAGCTCCCGCCTCTTAGTATCAATGACAGTAAACTGACATGTCTGAGTCTACTGTTGCAGTAGACAACCCCCGCTAGGAGGACCCCATTGACATTGTCACAAAAAAGCAATATTGTAGCATGAACTGAGGGAGCGACAGCTATCAACAATTCCTACTGGCAGTGTAGAAAGACCAGCTCCAAGATTACATAGTAACATTTGCAAGCACCTTTATAACATTGTATATTGTGCTTCAATCTTTGTCATTCACTGATGGTGTTCCTTGGGATGCAGTCAGCAAGACATTTTGGTATGGAGCTCATACATCAGTGGGACGAGCTATGGCATTGGCATAAATCAGATATAGGTAATCTCTGTATCGTAGCAGTAAGCCACATCATTTAACCCGTTTTTTAATCTCTGAGCTGGACCCAGTGGCGTAACACAAAATGCGGGGGCCCCCCTGAAAAGCCCTGCTGAGGCCTGCCCCACCGCCACTGGGTCCCCCCACCGGGCATGAGCAGCAGGGGGCTCCCCGCATCGCGGGGGCCCCCGTTATGCCAGTGGCTGGACACTTCCATCAAGTGATTGCAACGTAGAAAAATGCCAGCACCATCAGTGAACCAACCAGTTTCTGGGCGAAGCAAGGAACAGATCGTGTAAGCCCAAACCGCGTTACAATAGGTGAAACGTCTATTTTATCCTTAACCAAAAATCAAATATAGAACCACAATGGCATGCTAGAGGCATGAAATCGGCGGTTTAGGACGATGTTCCTGCATCCAAAGGTTCACATGAACAAAAAGGTCTAAAAATGCTACCACCAAAGGTTCGAACACCAAAAGTTCGAACCTTTGGTGGTGGCATTGTAAAAATAAACAGGGGCTGTGGGGGTGTCCCCCGCATCATCCCGCTCACTATAGCGGGGGCTGCGGGGGACACCACCGCAGCCTTCTGTTTAAAAAAATAAAACAGGGGCTGCGGGGGTGTCCCCTGCATCGCCCCGCTCACTATACTTTTTGGCATAGTGAGAGGGGGCTTTGGAGGACACCCCTGCAGCCTTCTGTTTAAAAAAAAAAGAGAAGAAAAGGACCCTGCAGCGCCGGTTCCCGATCACGGAAGAGAAAGGGAACTGGCGCTGCCAGAACCCAGCGTGAAGACAAGGTAAGGGTTTTACCCGAATTGGTCATTTGCAATTGTTCGAATGCACAATTGACCGAATTTAAAGGGTCACAATTGACCTTTTCACAATTATATATATATATATAGAAGGGTTTGGGGTGGGTTTGGGTTGGGTGGTTGCGGGGGGTTTCCCCCCGCATATATGTTACAATTGACCTTCACAATTCGGTCAATTGTGAAAAGGTCAATTGTAATTCGAGCAATTGTCAAACGAACAATTCGTATACATCCACAATAAGTGGGTTTTGTTTATGTTGGGGGTGTGGGTGGGGGTGTGCTGAGGGTGTGGGTGGGGAAGTGTTATGGGTGTGTTGTGTGTGTGAGTTTGTATGTGTGTTTGCATGAGAAAGGTGCAAACCTTTGGTAGTTCGCCCCTTTCTCATGCGAGCGATTTGCCCGCGGTAATTTCAGCCACGGGCAAATCACTCGGATTCGAAATCGGCACGTGGGGCCTGACAACATTTACATTCCTGAGGGACATCCAAACAGTAATTATGTAGTTTGGCTGGTGCGCAGTACACTTGGTGCATACAACTTATAATGAATACGTTGAAACCTGACATACAGTGATACATACTTGGTTTGGGCAACGATATAAGACCATTCAGCATTTGAATTATAGGGCCTAGAGTGTTTTCCCGCGGGAGCCTCGAAGCAACCCTACCGCCGTGCATATGATGCTTGAATTGCGATATAGCCCAGATATCAACACGACCCTCTCCCTGCATAGTGATGGTGTCATGAAGCAACTTGAAAATGGAAGGCTGTGCTTGAAATTTCTGGATGGTCTCTTTGAATGCGTTCTTCAGCCAACAATGCTTTCTTTGAAAGCATCTAATGTTATGGTATGAACGTACCTTCCGGAAAGTGGTCACCTACTGGAGTGAACCCTAATCTACTGACGGTCTGAATGCATATTTTCTCATATGTTATTGCTATTCCTGCCATTTATTTGATGGGTAAGAGAGGGGAATAGATAGCACCCAGTTTGGCCGCAATCTTTTTCCATGCCCAAAGAGTTCATGTCACGTTGTTTTTTCCATCTCCTCTTCCCAAACTGAATCACAGACCCTAAAATGGTTGGTGCTGCAATTGCTCTCTCAAGCTGAATGTGGGGCTAGCCTGACCAAAATAACAGAAAGTGGGCTTGCGAAGGCCAGGTATAATGCTTGAAATCCGGTATTCCAAGCCAAGGGTTTTAAAGGCGGAAACTAACTTGTTCCAGCCGACTCTCGCTTGTTTGCTAGCCCATATTAGTTCTAGCAATGTGCTTCTAAGTTGCGAGGAGAAGCAATCCGGCTAAGGCAGGGGGACATTCAGAAATAAATAAATACATTTGGGAATTGAAATCATTTTTATCAGAGCTATTCTCCCGATCAGGGACAGAGGTACTCTTAGCCATCTCTGCACCTGCAGCTTCAATTTCTCCTTGGCTTTCCCGTAATTCCCTTTATTTCTTTTCCCAGGTAGTGTTTGCTTGACAATTATCCACCTCAACCCACAGTTATCCGGAAATATTGAAGTTCCAATCGTTAATGGGAAGATTACTAATTTAGCATGATTGATCCGTATCCCAGAGTCTTTTCCAAATCTGGATTCTTGGAACATTGTGGGAGCTACAGTCTATTGAGGTAGGGTGAACAGATTTTCAAGATGAAAAACCCCGGATGGCATGAACATAAAAGAAGGACTGCCCCCTCACCGCACACACATGGATCCTCCCCATCTTACTGCATTTCCAGCACTGCTCCTGCATATAAACGGTGCAGTTTTGACTGGGGATAATGTCAATAAAAAATTAGCTTTTGCTCTGATTGATATTACAGGACTTGCTGTTTAGTGTTTCCGAACCGCTCTCTGCGGCACAGTCAGGTAATGCGTGACCCTATCTTGTGTATTCTTTATGAATAGTACCATATCACCAGTGTATAATGAAACTATCAATTAATGGGTGTATAATGTATGTCCCCATGCATGCTTATATATAGACATATACAGGAGGAACAACGCTCTTTTGATCACAAAAGAACGTACACGTGACGGGAAGCAGTGAGTTTCTTACAGTTGGTCTCTTGGCTGGGCAGCCAAGGGTTCAATGGCCAGGACAAAGAGCAGTGGTGAAAATGGACAACCCTGCTTCGCTCTCTTGCCTGATGGAAAAACTTGTAACATATGACAATTTACACATATTCAGGCCAATTGGGAGTTATATAGCATAGTTACTATAGAGGCAAATCTGGAACCTAACCGTAGTTTGCACAAGACTGCCAACTGGGAAGGCCATTCGATCGAATCAAATGCCTTCTTGGCATCTCAAAGTGCTGATATTGCTGACACATCCTGTTTGAAAGAGTCAGCAAGCCAAAGAACTGCCTTAAACCATATGATGTGGTTCCCCGTGGTATAAAACCTGATTGGTCTGAGATCGCTAGGCTCTTCATATATACTGGAGTAATCTATTTGACAACGGACAGGCGTATATCTTGTTGTCCAAGTTCATTAGGGCTATTGGTCAATATGAAGAGCATTTAGCTGGTTCCTTCTCAGGTTTTAGTATGAGGACAATGGTGGCTTCTCTCGTGGTTTGGGGCATAACTCCTTTTTCTATGGCCTCCTGGTATACTTTCAGGAGCTCCAAATGCATATTTTGAAGCACATTCTCCCACTCCTTAACATATCTCAAAAAGTGGAACTCACAACTGCAATGGTTCTCTCACCCATGGACTATTGTAACAGTCTCCTGACTGGGCTCCCTTATAACTTCCTACAGCAATTACAAATGATCCAGAACAAAGAGCTAACCCTTATTCTGGTCTCCATACCTAGGGCTCACATCACACCTTCACTTCTATCCCTATAGTGGCTCCCTGTTAGAGCGTAACTTGACTTTAAAATCATCAGCCTTATTCATAGCACTTACTGGAACACACGGCAGAAAGTAAAATAAAAGAAAGTCCCTACAAGGCAGCTAAGACTATCTGACTCCAAAACACATGTCATTGTTTCTTTCAAGAAAAAAGCTCCAAGGCAGATTCTCCCTCTAGAAAAGGTTGCCTTTGGCCATCAGAAAAGTTGAAAATCATCTCCACTACCACAAAGAGCCACACATTTCCTTTTCCAATCCAATGTCTCAATTGCTCCTATATTATTATACTATCCTCATAGCTGAGGTTAATTATCTTGTATTCCTGCTTTGTGTTATACCTGTGATACCTGTAATGCACTAATATCTAAGCACTTTTCATGTACATGTTTCACTTTGCACTGTAGCATGATTTGTTCATGATCCAACGACTTGTGATCTTCTGTTTGGCACTAATACTGTATTAAGCTCTTCTAGCAACACACACTCTTACCTTTACTAATTTGAATGTTCCTGGAGGTGGTGAAATACCAGATTTACTTTCCCCTCTCCCCTTGCTCTCAGTGTGCTATGAAATGCTGGGTGGCACTGTAGAGAGGCAGATGTACATGTCACCTCTAGTGCCCACCCTCTCACCTCGGTCATACTGGAATAGCAGCAAGAGAGCACTGTGTGTGACACGACACCAGGTATCGTCCCTATACGACATCGAAGATACGAGAGACATTATGCAGTTAAGCAAACGGAAATGTATCCTTGCACTGACGTGGTGGAAGGATGTCTACACAAACACCATTGGACATAGAACAGCTGTACAGCTGTACAGAAGTCAGAACAAAGCAAAGTGATGTCAGGAAGAGAACCCACAAGGACGCACTGAAACGATATGCAAATACTTGAGGAATAAAGATGTAATTGAAGTAATAAGGGAAAGATGTATGCTGAGACAAAGAAATCGTATTCATTGAGAAGATAAGTGAGGAGAGGATCAATGAAGGTACATATGCAGAAACGCAAGGTAGATAAGATATATAGAAGCATGCTGCAGGCGAAAATATGACACAATAAGAGAGGCCATGAAGAAAAAGTTGGACGTCGGACTAGTGTAGTGTTAAGAATGATCAAACCACCTGAGAGACAGACCAAGGCTGCAGAGCTGAAAGGCGCTGGAAAAACAGCATTGTGTGAAGAACAAAGCATGTCTATTGGCCTGGGATCAAGGATGCCACATCAAGGAATAACTGCAAGGCACAAGGGTAGTCAAAGAGGATAGGCTATGTACGCATGACATATTTCTCTTAGATTAAGTAAAGAAGAAAACCTTTGCAAGTGCCAAGCATTGAACAATTAAAGATGCAGAAAGCATATTTGAGATGGAACAACCAAGGCTTCAGAGGCCAAGAGGAGTAATAGGGCCCAGTACATTTGAAATAAATAGCATTGAATAAAAGGTCGAAATGGATCAAATTGTGGTCTTCTCACACGTGATATAAGACTCAAAAACAAGGACTATTTATTAGGCTCTAACAGAAGATAGTGATGTACTTACACTCCTTTAAAAGTCCCAGAGAAGAGAACAGTCAGCAAGATCAACTACAAAGAAGAAGCCTTGGTTCAGGGCTTAACTGATGATAGATGGCAGGCTAATTGACCAAGTGGGTAGTAGTCTGACGTTATTCCCCGCACCTGGGTTTCGTTTTGCTCATGTGCTGCTAAGAAGCTGAAAGTCCAAGTTTGGGCTTGAATGCCAACCAATCATGGGGGCCTATGTAGCAGTGTACTATACCATGTTGCAGAAGGCAATCTGCTGCTGTTATTCTGCCATTAATCTGTATTATATGTATTTACAGATAGTTTGAGGCATGCCTACAAGATAGGGGGCAGCCAATTATGTTACTAATGCCCAAACGCTATATAGGTATATATTTTCCCTTAGCCAATGCCTCCACCCAATAGGTTTTACTGTTTGCCACGCAGGATGATGTCATAGCTGACATACATTGAAGTATAAAGCCTTTGGATAATCCAAATATTGCTGAGAGTGTGTGAGCTGCAGTTTGTTTGTTCACCAGGTTTGTCTACTTTATTTGAGCTGATAATAAAATAGCACTTTGCCATATTCTTTGAGTCTGTCCGCTTAATTGGGTCTGAGATTGTTTATTGGTAATTCCATCTGACACTTGGAACGCTCCAGGTGCTACTGCACAGCATCTAATAAAAAAGCCATGAGTTTAGTCTTTGCAAGAAACACCTATCGCCCTAATGAGGAATACTGAAGAACCATAAAAGTAATGTTAAAAGGTTAAGAGAGCAGAATATCAGGATTGGATTGAGAAGCCCTTGCGATGAATTGAGGAGCTGATGCTGGAGGGGAAATGGCCTAGAGATGAAGAGCAGAAGGATCAATACCCAGAAGTAGTGGTACCCAGTGGAACTGAGGGCCTGGTTACAGATCTAAACGTTTTTGTGTTTATGCTTTTCCCTAAATCACTCCAGTATTAAATGTTCTGAGTCCTCTAATGGTGGGCATTCAAGAGCCCACAGTGTACATGGAACAGTTAAATAAAACGTGAGTTCCCTTGTTCAACTGTGGTACGTTTTTCAACGTACAAACGCTGAGAACCACTGATACCCATTTTGAAGCAGAAAACAAACACCACATTCTGACAGCACTCCTATTTCATCTACAGTATGGAATCCCGGGGACTCCACGCGCCAGGTGGGAGCTGAAGGGCACGATCATGAATCATGGAGCAGAAGTCGTTATGAGGATCTGTTTGCATTGTAGTTCACCAAAGTAATGAGATCATTATTATTTTGTTTTAGAGTAGAAATGATTTGTACAGACCAAGACACAGGAAAATAGCGTGGAAGGGCGAGCATGTTTATTTATTTTTTCCTCCACCAACATAAGTGGGGTTCGGGTGAGGTTGGGTTGTGAGGAGCACTTGTTGCACGCGTCACCTCATAGGGACCTCGCTCCAGAAAAGTTTCTGTAGGCCGAAGGTCGCCTAACCCCTCGATTCACGATGGAGTGAGTGAGAGCCGCAGGAGTGGAGGAGGTCAGAAGTTGGCAGTAATGATTTTTTTTAGTTTTTGGTGAGAGAGGACAAGTGTGTTTGCTTTTCTTTTTTAATCTTTTGGTGTCTTGCTGTGTTTAAGCTTAGATGTATCTTTGTTGTCAGGATTTTACAACTTATTTGTATAATTATGGTGAAAACCTTACGTGACAATTTAATGGCCTGAAAAGCCTAGTAAGTGTACAAGCCAATAATTGTGATATTGCATGCATCGACTGAGTGTAGAAAGCTAAATATTCTGCCAACACTTGTGGCAAAAGGCTTGTTTGTAGCATCACAGGTGGGCGGGGTGTGCCATTCGAGTGGCCATTCTTATCTATGATGATTTGAGGAGAATAACTTGGTCCAAGTTGGATCATGAAGTGTGCTTGACCATTCAAGACTGCTCAGTACCCAAGTATTCACTCTTGTCTCATTGCACGCCCCTAAACCTGGTGACCGGTATATGTTTAGAATATAAATCTTAAATTGGGCAAATGCCTGTACCAAGCTGTATTTGTGGGGACTTTCATATAGACCCTATCTGCAGTTATATAGGTCCACACCAGGCACTAGAGATGTTAGTCCTAAATGATGCAGGTTTCATTTGGTCTCATATCAAAAATACAGAAACAGTAGGAAATTAAAAAAATTACAGAAATGTGTGCTTCTTCAAAGTGATTTTAGCATATTTGCCTATTGAAAGATATCTATTTATGAATATTAATATTATGTTATATATAGAGAGTCCTCCCGTAGATGCCAAGTTAAGATGGTCATCACTTTCCACACCCGCTGAATTTCACAGGTTTTGTTATGCTACATCATCTCCAGGGTGCACCCGGCATGGACGTCAGCCATGGACAGTCCTTTTAGCACCAATTATTATTAAAGAGCGAAGACCACTGGCTATGTCCTTCAGCTCTGGCCCATATCCCCTTGCCTAAGAAGTTCCCAGATCACACAGGCCATGGTCTTTGGCCTTGTGCTCTGTCCATGTTGCAACAATTAGGCAAACAGACTGCAGTCCGTGGCCTACAAGCATGAAGACATCCCCCTGCCGATAGCCGGTGTGCAGGTACTCTCACTGAGTCCCATACCCCCCTCAATCAGCCGTGGCCCTTATCCCGCTGCCTAGTAACTTCCCACTACAATTGGCCTTTGGCCATGGCCAGAGACCAGGGCTATGGAGGTGTCCACTGTCTACCTTGCCAAAGTTGGCTAAAAAGAGCAGGGCATCTGGCCATCGGCCGTGGCCACTGTTTTCATTGCACCAAAAAGGCATGAAGGTCATGCCAAATTAAAAGATCCAATCCCTTCTGCCATGGGCACTGTACTGATGTTGGGGGCCACCTTGCATGTTTTAGCATACATATTGAAAAGAGTTATTTCGACCCTCCCGTAGTTCTAGTGTAAATTTACTGCAAATTTACAGCAAACTTACTGTGAAATTAGCACAATTCTACGGTGACAATGGCTCAAATCGAAGAAAAACAAAGATGGCGGGTTATTGCTGCAATGGGAAAATGCAGAAAAATGTAAATGTCTTCCCCATCTCCACTGCAACGCTCACAATGCCCCCTCCTCCTTTGGAGCCTGCCCCTTGCATGAGTCCTCCCTGACCCTCTCCTATTATCCCCTTTCACTTAAACATGGTTTCCGAGTGCGTCTTTCGACATTTACAGAGGATTCCCATGGAAATCCCATGGGATTCTCCTGGCAAATGGATTGTCAGGCCAAACCCTAACTGTCCTACTACATATGTGGTGCTCTATCACCCTCCCCACCTCACCCCGATATGAACCCACCACTGCCCCTTTGTACAAATATCATTTTGAGCACTTTTTGGCCCTGTACATTACAAGTGTGGCTGTCTGGAAACCACGTGCCGGACCGCAGCACTACGAGATGGAATGGCAGCAACAGCGGTGCCAGTAACAGCGTGCCGGCAGCATAGGTAACTGAATCTGGTTGAAACAGTTACTCCATGCAATGAATATAGGCGTACTGTGCAATTTACTTTTTTACTGACATGAATGCAGTAACAGTATTTACTGGCTGCGGCAATAGTCTGGGAAAGCTTCCGATATTGCCGGATGTTTATTATCTCATCAGGCAACATCAATACTGGAACCATAAAGACTACATTCCCAAAATGAACGCACGCCTGAGTGGCCATTGCTGAGACGCAATCCACACTAAGTCTGAGTCTCAGTGCGCCATCCTTCAGAAATGCGAAGCAAACAGGAATCTGAGGATGTTACAGGAGGGAAGGGAGAAGATGGGAGGCAGAGGAAGCCAGCCTTTTCAGAGCAGGAGCGTACAGTGCTGGCTGAAGAGGTAGCCAAGGGGCTATCCAGGTGGTGGGCCACATGATGGGCAAAACTGCCCCTGCCAAATGCCCAGCCTTTTTCTCGATACCCCCGTACCAAGAAGGACATCAAGAATAGGTGGACAAACGCAAACAGAGGGCCCGCTCCATCATCTCAGACCACCAGCAGGGTGGCAGAGGAAGCCACTCTGTTGGACATTATTGGCATCACTAGATCCAGAGATGCAGAGGTCGGAGCAGGCATTCGTGTAAGGGCTCGTGAATACACAATCTACAGTCCCAATATTATGTATTGAAGTTCCGGGAAGTAAACCCCACATCATGTCCATGTGAATAGGGAGGGGGAATCAGACCATTCACAGCCCACCATCTCAGACAAGTTGCAAACACTGTGCATCAGCAAGTCATCCCATCCTCTATGCACCCCATATGCATCATACACCCCCACATGCAGACCATCTGGATGAGCACAGCTAGGCAGCTAAGCAAATGAGTGCATGGATCACTGCTGCCATCACCAATACAATAACTGACTGCATGTCACCCATGTGTTTGCACAGAGGACACCACAAGCGACCAGAAGGGACAGCCTGACAGACAAACAAATGCTACCTCAGAACATGCTGCAAATGCCACTAAGCCAGGCCCTAAAACAACTACCACCACTCCAACAGTGCCAACAGGTAGAAAGGTGTCCAGGTAGTCAGCTCCACTCCTGCCAACTAAGGTACACCTGGGAAAGCCAACACACCAGCCAGGCCCTGCCAGGCCCCTCCAACCGTGAAGCCAGCACAGAGTGCACCGCAAGCACTGCATGTTCAAATAGAAGGCACACATCCCTCAAATGCACCTACAATGTCATCTTCCACCCATCTCATAGAGGTTGGCCAAGATGGCTTGGGCCTCATCCTACCCTCACAACTGGTGTTGATACTGATGACTTAGATGGGGACCAGTGCAACGCTGGTGTCTGGTTACCTTGTGATATGATATGATAGGTTATTTATAACGCGCTTAATACCCAGTGGTTTCTGAGCACGGACCCTGGGATCGAACCTGTGTTGCTCCGTGTCGTCTTGCTTCCAAGCAAGTTGCCGCTGATCTATCTTCCCAAGACAATGGACATGGCTCAGGCAATTACAAACTACCAGTGCCTCCTCTGATGATGTTTGCACCCTCCGAGAAGCACATTTGCCAGCTGCGAGATCTCATGTGCCTGGCACACAAGACGTCATAGAAGCACAACACCAGACAGTCATGCAAAGTCTCAGAGAGTTGGCGACAGAGGCAGGACATTTCTGAAACACCTTCTTATTCTTTGAGATAAGGGGTTCGGAACCCCAACCCCCTAAGCCCGCAGGTCAAGGGGAAGAAACCCAGTCAGAAAGAAGGACTGTAACTTTTTGTCCACCACTGTTGGAGAGTTAGAGGGGAATGGGGGAAGCAGAGGGGTCTGTCGGATTAGGGAAGGGGGGATACATTGGTGTGTTGAGTTGTTGGGTGGGGAAGAATGAGGGATGTGTTGGGGAGGCGGAGGAGGGGCAAGTTAGAGGGTGTGCTTGAGAGGTGGAGGGGAGAGATGATAGTTGGAGTGCACACATGGCTTGAGGGGATGTTAAATAAAGGGTGTTGCGCTGGCATTTGCATATGTGTCAACTTTTATTTTTGAAACAATGATCATAGGTCGAATCAGGTGACATATGTCGATGTAGCAGTGTTTCAATCATAGTTGTAATCATTGCCCTTGCATGTCCTGCACTGCCTGATCCTGAAAAATGACACACAGCACTAGACCACCGATGCACCCTCTCAGAGATATGGGCCCACTAAACGCTGCCTTGTGATCTGCCCTTCCAGCACATTTTTATTTTATTTTTTAGAATTTTGGTTAAGCTCTCGTGCTACCCAGAGGGCCTTTGGGCACCTGATATGGTACACGGTTAAAAAGGTGGGAGGTGAAACAGAAGTTACCAAATGTATTCAGGACAGGATAGACATGGTAGTAGAGGGGGAGACGGAGCGGCAGGTGGTGACAGGTTATGCGTGGGGAAACAGGTAGGTTTTGAGGCTCTTTCTGAAAGTGGCGATGGAGGGTGCAGTGGAGATGTGAAGAGGTAGTGTGTTCCATGCCCTGGGTGTGCAGTGGGTAAATGCCTGCTTTTGTGTGCATGTTACTTTGCAGATTGGAATGTGTAGAAGAGGCTGGCTTGCTTGTCTGGTGTTTGTGTGGGTGACGAGTTTCATGTGGAAGAACATTTGCTTTTCCATCTGCATATTGGTGGAAATGCATGTTGTGTTTGCCATGGGTCTGCCCAACGGATTCAACATAAAGGTTGAATCCCATGCTGGGCAAGTGGTAGGGACTTCGTCCTCCTCCTCCTCCTCCTCCTCATCACTGTCTCGTGGAATGATAACATTCTGGGGCAATGGCACATTATGCCATATGTACAGATAGTGGAGTATGCTAAATGCAATGACAATGTGCCCAGCCTTCTTGGGTGCATGCATCAGTGCTCGACCAGGCCTCTGTAGGCATCCGATCTTGGCTTTAAATAGACTGAACCAGTTATTTCTAAAGCGCTGTGGTTTGAGGGGTGCACATTAAAACAGGCTTCTGAGGATTTATCTATAGTGTTGGTAAGCAGAAAGCTTATATCATCAGAAATGATGTGGCTGAGACATCAGTCAAAACATGCATGCTTTTTGCATGACCAGCCGGAACGCCACCTGTTTGTACGTTTGCGGCTGTGTGCTGTGCACAGAGACACGCCTCCACTTTGAATTGGAAACCAACCACCATGCTGTGCTTAGCAATCAGCAATGTTCTTTGACCCCTGTGTGTGGACATATACAGAGGGATGCTACTGTTGCACATTACCATCGAGTCATGTGTAGTGCCAGGGGACTTTACACAGCTGTGCGTGATGCTAATGTCTGCATCACCAGTTATTTGAGGGGTGGTTATATGCGCCTGTGAATGATTCTCGTTCACCTGATGCTGTTACATTCTTGCAGTGTTTCAAGTGTTATTTTTAATGGTAATAGTCAGAATTATGTGGTAACTATCCCTGTTATTTGCCACTCTCCGCATCCTTTGGTGCGGTAAAGCATGGTTACCGCATTCGTTATTTTCAGAAGCCTTGTGCCTGGTATTTTCGCATGCATTGAGTAAATGGTACATGCACAGTGCTGTACATGCTGCAGTGCTGTGCATGCTGCAGTGCTGTACATGCTGCAGTGCTGTACATGCTGCAGTGCTGTGCATGCTGCAGTTTGACTGTTACAGCCACACTCACAATCAGGCCCAGTGGGTCTGATGAAAGAGGATAGGGAGGCAATAGAGAGAGGATGTGCTGCTTTTTATAATGACATATACACAGTATCGGAGTGGTATTAGCAACGCTAATAGAATGCTTCTTTATTTCAAAGTGTATGTTCTTTATTAGCTTCTGCCATATGGATGGGTTCTAACTCTGTCAGGAATACCCAGTCTCTCACAGTCAATTCTTTCCTTTCCTGACATTTCCAGTCTCTGGTGGGTTTCCCGGTGTCTTTCCAAGTATTAAACCAACCTCAGTCCTTCTTAGGTCCAAGTGCTTTCAGGTTTCTCAGCACTTTTCTCTGGCTGTATGCTCATCTTAAAATTATCAGCTGCCCTTTCAGACTCTATGGGCCTCATCACGAGTCTGGCGGTAACCCTTAAAGGCTGCAGTAGCACTATTACTGCCACATTTAAGGGTCCGCCAGTTCATGGCTTTGGCGGATTTCCCCCCAGCTCTGAGCTGGCAGGAAATCCGTGGCAAAATTGCCGGTTTTCGGCATGATTACTGCCGGCGGGAAATCCACCGGCGGTAATATCACACATTTTCCCCATTGGGCCCAATGGGGAATGAGGAATTCCCAAATGGGCCCAATGGGGAATGGGTAATAGCGTGAATTTTCCCCATTGGGCCCAATGGGGAATGAGGAATGGGCAATAACCCTTCCGCCAAACCCGTGATCCGGCGATAATAGCGCCGGGGGGTTTGACGGTAGGGCTATTAGCACCGGCTCTAATAGCGCCGGCGTTACCGCCCAACTCGTGATGAGGCCCATATATGTCTTTCAGCCTTCCTGGAGTCACATTCCGGCTCTTTGCACTTTCTAAAACTTCCACACCCCTCTCTTAGGTGCAAAGTCCCTTTCAGGCTTCTCGGCACACCTCTCAAATTTTAAGAACAATTTAGTTTAGTTTATTTATTTGTAGAGTGCACCAAGCCCTTGGGCAACTGGGCGCGAGGCTTGCATGTTACTAATACAGACAGTTATAAAGTACACACAGATTAAAGAATGTACAATAAAGGAGCAGGAAATATACAATATACATATAATGTACAGAGAGAGTTCAGTGAGTGGACGCATTTATGATGTGTATATCTGGATCATGGAAGGCTTCAGGCTATTAGGTGGCTATCTTGCTCGTAAAGCAAGGCTTTGGTTTTATATCTGAATGCATGATAAGATGGTTCTTCCCTGATGGAGAGGGGGAGAGCATTCCATCTTCCAGCCGCTAGGACCAGGAAGCTTGCTCCGCCTGCACGTTGTTGCCTGAATCTGGGTATAATGACACTGTGCCTCATGGTGATCTAACAGGTCTTGAAGATGTGTGGCAAGAGATAGTGTTGGACAGGTAGATGGGGACTTGATTGGATAGGTACTTACGAGTGAGAGACAGGGTTTTGTAGGCTATTCTCTGGTTAATGTTGAGCCATTTTAGCGAACGTCTAAACTTCTTAACACCACGTATAACTCTAGGTGCTTTCAAAAATGTTATAATGCACCATTCAAGTTCTATGTATTTTTCAAACCTCTTGGCACCCCACTGCAACCCACTCCCCTCCTCCCCCAGACTCTGGGTGCTTACTAAACATGTTCAAGGCCATCTCATGTTTTAGGTGTCTTTCAGACTTTTCGGAGCACCTCTCATGCACTATGAATTTTCTAAAGCGTCTCACCACTCTCAGACAGAACACGTGTTTAAGGCTTCACAGAAGCCAACTCCTGCTGTAGACACATTCTACAACTTCTCAATGCCCCGCTGTGCATCTAGGCATCTTTCAGCCTTTTAAGCACCAATCTCAGCTTCCAGGCACGCTCTGAAACTTCTGAACACACCTCTCAGGCTGAAGGGATATTTAAGGCTTCTTGACATCACTCTCTAGAGTCATTCTAAGACTTCATGAAGCACCTATCCGCTTCAGGCACCTTTAAAACATAATGGCTTCCCTCCCAGGCTTTAGGTACTTAAGAACACTTTTTAAGGCTTCCTAATATTTTAGGTGTCTTCTCTGCACTCCCTTGTCTCTAGGCCCGCTCCCAAAGCCCATTTTAGGCTATAGGACGCTTTTAGGCTTCTCATCGCCCCGCTCAGGCTTTGGGTACTTTTTACAATTTCTCAGGAACATCTTCCAGCATCAACTTGCACATGTGGCAGCCAAGATCTAGGAGGTCTACCTGTCTCCATCCGCAGCTTGATGCTTCCCCCTCCACAGACGACGACTCACTATCCTTTATTAATGTTCTAACTAGCTGTTTAATTTTACGTCTCTGTGCTGAATATATAGTTACATAGACTAGTGAATGGTTTTTCTTGATGGATTTAGATTTAGATTTCAGTATGTCCTCTCTAGGAATATTTTCTACATATCGTCTGTTGTGATGTTTTGTCGGTATCTCATGAATTGGCTTATAGGTACACTCTCTAGTGCACGTTTTGGATGGAAACGTGTTGCCAAAAGTACATTTTTCCGAACCATGCTCTTTTTCAGTGTGATGTTCTCTGCATATACTTCTACATCCAGAAAATGTACATGGGTCAGGATATTTGGCGTGGTAAATTTGAAGCAAGGATGCATGTTGTTCATCATTCGGGAGAAGTTCTGCAGCTGATCCTCAGTGCCTCTCCATATCCCAAACACATATCTGGTGTAAAGCCTCAGGTGTTGTTGCCATCTCTCTGATTTTAGAATACATTTGATCACCAGGTAAAGCAGGTAGGTAGGTACTGGCATAGCTGGGTGCCATTGCTGCCCCCATGGTTGTGCCCGAGATATGTAACAATGCCTGTCGCTGAACCTGAAGAAATTATTGGTCAGTACAAATTTAAATAGTCACTAAAAAAAACATTATCTGCCTTACATTCATCCGTCGAGAGTAGCAGCCATTAAATGGCTAATGTTCGTATAGAGCAGTTGTAAAAAGCATGTCCGGCCCCTGGATGAAGTCTTCATTTTTCAGTTTCATTAAGAAGTCACTAGTATCACAAAGGTATGCAGCACTATTTTGTATCAGTGATTGTATCGCTTAATCTAGCTACCGAGCTAACAGATCTAACAGGATCCTCATTGCTGCAATGATAGGTGGCCCTGGAGGGTCTATAAGGCTCGTGTGGATCTTTGGTAGCATGTATAATACTGGCATAGAAGGGTAATCTACTGTTAAAATGCTTTTGTGCAGTCTGTTATTACTCCTTGTTTTTCTGCTTCAACCACCACTTCTTTGATCAAAGCCTTCACCTGTTCCATTGATCATTGAGAACTTCTCTGTATGTTTCTTGATCTACCAACTGTCTCTTGATCTTCTTCAGGTAGTCTTTTTTTGTCCATCAGAACTAGTCTGCAGGTTTAAATATAATATTCTGATTGTCTAGGAGGTGCTGAGCGCCTGCCTTTCTCTGTGGGTGAAGTTCATATGTCTGTTTTGCTTGAACTTTACCTTTCCCATGTCCTCAAGCACACGTTTCTCAAATGCAGTGAGAAATGACTTCTGTACCTGTGGATGAAAGTAGCTTTTAGGTTTGATTCCAAGAAATTCAGATGGTTCAGGTTCTTCCGCTTCTTCCAGAGTCTCAAAGAAGACTTTGGCCCTCATTACGACCCTGGCGGAAAGGGGTTTACGCCGGCGTAAAGCATGGCGTACCTTTCCGCCAGACTACGAGTTCCCGTAGCGCCATGGTGCTTTTTTCGCCTGCTTTTTCCGGGCGGAAAAATCCATGGCGCTACGGGACTTGTTGTTAATTACGCCACCGTAATTTACGGTGGCGTAATTAACGCCTTCCCCACTCCCATTATACCCTATGGGGCAAAAATGGGAATGGGGAAGGGTAAATGGGGATTGGGGACTTACCGCCCCGCCAAGGTCGGAATGGGGCGGTAAGTCCGCCAACCACCATGGCGGAGTTGGCAGCTTAGCGCCATGGACCATGGTGCAAATTGCACCATGGTCCTCCGCCAGGGTCGTAATGAGGGCCTTTATGTTTTAGCTTCCTCATTAATTTAAAGAAGCATAGTTTTACTTGTAATAAAGTACTTGCATGTTGTGGAACAAATGACAAAACTTTCTGCAGGATCATCTTCTCAGGAACGTAATTACACCAAAATGCCAGGGGTAGAATCACAGGAAGTGGTGTCCTTTGACCCCACCCCAAAGTGACATCACGGGAAGCGATGGAGCATGACCAATCACCTCTTCACAAAACAGGAAGTGGCATCACATAGCATTGCTCCCAAGTCACTATGAAAAATATAGATTACGATATCATTGTAATGTGATATACATTTCATACAAGAATGATCACCATATGTATCATTAATATCATTGTGTATAGGCCCATATTACCACATTACTGTGAATGTAAGCAGACGTCCAAGGCCAAATAATAATGATGTGCTATTATATAGCACTTAGCCATTAGCACTCTATATAGAGAACAAATATACAAGGTCTAGGAGCACCATATATTGTTTTAATCCTCCTCTGCTCTCCTCTCCCTCTTAGTCTTGTGGTGCCTGGAAACACTTTCTGCTGTATAGGTGCCACACAAATGTTCAATAAATAAAATAAAAAATAAATAAATATATACAATATCGCCAAACCTGTGTTGTTACACATTTATTAAGTGCAGAAGGATGAAAGGCTGAGTTGGCCTTGCTGGGATTCAAACTAGCAGATCACTCACATCTCAGCAACGAGCGCTCAACCTACTGAGCTATCTTACCAGCTAAAGCTATCTTATCGCTATAGTAAAATGAGCAATTACATGTCTGAATGTTCTCAAAGTCAAAAAGTAAATTACACTCTGTAGTGGACACCATTAAAACGGTAACTGAGATTTAACAACAGGTCAGTTCATCTGCAGGTCTGGTCCAAAGTATTACACTTGTGGAACCCCTTGTTTTTAAGAGGCCTGAACAAGAAAGACAGCCTTTTTTTAAAAACAATAAAAAACACATTCTTTTTTGTAAAGGGTATCAAGGGAGACCACAGGGGTAGCCAGGGAGACCAAATGTGTTGCAGGTGCGATCCCTGGTGATCCCCAAATGACATCCCTGCATCTTCTGGAATTTACTAAATTCAATATATTAATCACTGGCTCTTTTGGTCGTTATTTTTCTCTGAGGATTCTTTCTTCTTGCCTCTTCTCGTTGGCTTCTTTCGAATAAAAGACACCTGTCTAGTGGATGTTGATGCCATACCTACTTCTTCTGATGGTCTCCCAGTCGCTTCCTCCCGGTGTCTAACTATAACTACTTCAGTTGTTTTTCCCTTTTACAGACTCCCCACTGGAGATATCGGATGAAACGGTCTCTGAATCACCCCCCCTTGTTTTCTTGGTCCTGGCATATTGGGGTTGGGGATAGACGATTGTCTGTAATATTCTTGCCAACTGTACAGAATATACAGCTTGCAATTCAGCGTGTCCCTTCTGAATTTTCTAATTTTCTTGGATTCCAGCTTTTTCTAATAATAATCTCATTTTCGGTTAGTGTCTTCCAGAACCTTCTGTATTTGCTCTTGCAAAGGTTCTCTCAAAGACTGTTTTTAATTGTGTTAATTTCGGCCTCAAGATGATTCAAATGTTGTGATAACTTTTCTATGGTCAACGAGATCAGGTCTAGTGACAATTTGTTAAGTAGCTGTCGCCATTATTTGACAAATGCGGGGGTTCTCTTTACACAATGTTGGCTCTAACGAGACCCTTAGGCCTCCTGGAATGCTTTGTGCTTGATGGTATTGAGCTAAGGTTGAGGCATGTAGTTTGGAGTTAATCTCTTTATGGATTAAGCCCTGAAGTTGTTAGATTTGCGTGGCACCAGGAGCAGCTACCATTTTAGATATAGTCACTAATGTTGCTCCCTTGTAAACTCTGAGCCTACCTGCCTTTTGTGGAAACAAGTGGCTTTCTTCTCGGGTGGGTGATCATGCAGCTCCAAATTGTTGCCAATTTGCTCTCTACGTCTTCTTTCACCTCTTTGCAGACCGGCGGAGTACCTTGTCATGGGGTGCTTTTGTGGCTGTGCTGGATTTCATCAGAGACCTGGGATAAATGCCTGTTTTCACAAGTAAGTGGTAGTCAAAAGTGATAGAGATGATTTATAGCACCGCCCCCTTTCCATGCCAGAATTCGATGTTTCTGGTGCCAAGACCTATGTCGGGCCTTGTGGGTAAAACGATTTGAAAGTTATTTAGTTGCAATTCGAGAGGACGACGATGCCGCGAAACAATGCACTCTACTGTACGTGGCACTCGACAGCCCTTAGTGCGTATTTCAATCCCGTAGTTAATGCAGACAGACTACGAGAGGTTTCACCTCTGCCAGGCCCGACACGTGAAGAGGGAATCACTCGATGCCAGACTTCGACAGCTGGTCTTCCTTTGCACGTTTTTTGACAGAGATGCAGAAGTGTAAGCTGATCTCATTCGGGGCTGATTTTCGTTGATGTTGATGTGACAAACTCTGGGAGAACTGGCATCACCATGGAGAGAATTTTGGAGTTCGTTCAAATTCATGAACTGATTGAGGCGCGCGCATCGCACATGAAGACAGCACTGTGGAATCTAAATGAGGAGGAGGCATGCGCAGTGACGAATGCTCCCAAGGCGAGAGCAAGGGGCGCACCTCAGCCTTTTCGGATACGTTCTCCAACACCGTCCAAAGGCTCCTGAGACTTTGGCAGAGGATCAACATCCCACCAGCAGCAGTCAAAGAGGAACACGTGCAGCTGATGTGCAAAAATGAACGATTTGGCAGGTGTCTGTCGTTCGCAAGCACCACTCTCAAGGTCAAGTCTACTTCCCAGGCCTCTGGCTACAAAGCCCTGAGGGGTGAAAGGTGAGAAGGAAACAGCTGAGGAAGGTGACAAGGACTCTGGGGATGCCAGCAGGGCGTTCTTCATTTTCCCAGCAATAAGAACAGGCCCACACAGGTATAGACAATTACCGCAGTATTTCCGTACATGGAAATTAAATACTGGTCATCACTGATGCAGGAGCCTCAGTCTACTTGATGTCTTACATATTCACTCCTCAGCGATTATTCTGCACCCACTCTAACAAATATGAAAACGTGTATCTTCATGTTTGGTGGTCGGACTCCAACACCCCTAGAAGGTGTGTTCATGGCAGATGTCACTCACAACGACAAGCAAGTTAAACACAGGTTCTATGTCACAAAAGTTTGCGAAGACACACTCGTAGCTGTGACACGGCAGAAGCTTTGACCGTGGTGCATTTTGCTTTTGGTGCATACTTGGAAGATGCCAACATCCTCTTCAGTAGATGCAAAACACTCTTTTAGGGTATAGGGTGACTGACGGTGCAGGCGGCGCATCTCCATATTGATGACATAATTTAACCGTTGCCACTACGTTGCAACCGAGTCCATTTCAGGAAGAAGCTGGAAGCGGAGATGGAGTAATTACAACAAGACAACATCATTGAGAGAGTGTCTAGTCCAATCCCTGGGTGTCATCCATTGCTGTTGCAACGAAACCCAGGCAACCAGACTCGGTTATTATTTGTATGGACAAGCACCTTCCAGGCAATGCAATCAAACAGAAGCAACATCCATCCGTAGTTGACAAAAGACTCCCTTTCGGGATCTGTTTGGCTACTGAGATTATCCAGCATTCCATCGGTGGTGTGTTGGCTGGCCTCCCTGGTGTTTTCAATGTCAGTGATGACATCCTGGCGCTATATCAGAGGCAGAGCATATTGAAAGACTGAAAGATGTCCTGTTGAGACTCCAGTGAGGAGGATTAACTTTAAACATGGTCATACCTCAAGTCTCGAATGTAGTTCTTCAGCTAGCTCTTTCAGGCATTCACACTATCATCAGACCTCAAGAAAGTAATGGCAGTACAAACCTCGCCTCCAATTAATACCTTGAAAATCTGTATCTTCTGTATGGTTACATTCTGCGGGCATTTCATACCGAATTTAGTGACAATCTCGGAGCCACTCCGCAATTTATAGAAAAAGGATTCACCACTGATGTGGACTGCACTCCAGGAGCACAGCTTTCTAGTTACTGAGTTTGCACTCATGCCCGGTACACCATGTCATGTTTTGATCCTTCTAAACACACGGAGATGTTGGTTGACACAAGCCTGTATGGCTTGAGTGCCTTGCTAATACATATGGATCAGAATATTGACAGACATCCAATTGCATATGCGAGTAGTGCTGCCACCACCACAGAACAGAGGTATTTGTAAATCTATACCGAGACTCTAGTTTTGCATTGGGATATCTGCATTTCCATGTCTACATATGTGGACATCCATAATACTGGTCATGGATTATTCCTTTCTATCATTATGGGACTGTCACTGAGGCCCCTAGCAATGATAGGAAGATGGATGTGCCCTAGCTACAGGAGGATGACGCCTAACTGATACACCATTCAGAGGCAGACAATCCAGCGGACCATTTGTCGGCCCATCCAATGGCAACCATTGAGCAAACGTGTGGATGCCGTAAGAAATTGTCCTCAAGCTTGCCAGGGTATCATCTTCATCGCTATGTCCATGCCGGAAACATTAGAGCCCATCACAGTGAATTATTGTATCCAACTGATCATGCAACCAGTTCAGTCTTGGCAGTGAAAGGAGCAGATTTGACTGCTGGATCAAAGAACGGCAGACACAAAGGCTATCCTATAAGGCAAGGTGAGTCTGAGCTCGCGCTCAACTACCTCATCGTCTCCCATACACTTCAGTCCTACTCCTCTTACCTCCATGTGTCTTGTCTATCATATTCTCAGCCCTTGAGGCTCTACACTTAGAGAGGGTGCACTCTTAGCCCTGTCTACCACCATTCTAACAGCCACAGACTGCAGCATTTGTGTGCTTTTGGCATCTTTTAAACATTTTAATATATATACTAATAGCACTTTGTGGGTTGATTCCAGAGTGATAATAGCAATAATACCTCTGGTGGTGGGCTTGATTGGATGGTAACGGAACAGGGACTCAGCGTTACAGCCCTTGATTCGCCTGGGCCTATAACTTGGGCCCAGGCCATTACCAGCCTATGAAGCCCACCTATGCATATAATTGTTGAGCAATAATTTCAGGTACAGTGATCTAAAACATGGTTGTAGACCCTCCTGAGTGGGCAGTTTCCCATAAAACAGGTACTTTAGCCATGTTCATTCTCGGTAGTGGGCTCCCAGACCTGTTTGTCCATGTTTAGAAACTTTGGGTTTCACCCTAAATTACCCAGGGTAATCCGGATGTGGACCCCTTGCTCACTGTGCTTAGTGAGGCACAGCTTCACCTCACTGATGAGGCCCGACTAGGCCGAAACATGTGTCTGGGGTTGCTGTTAGTACTCTTGTTCAGAAGAGAATTGCCTAGCATTTCGGTGCTGGACTGCCTAAGTGGGTGGGACCAGAATTATATGCAAATGGATATTTCCTCTCTGTGAAAGGTACAGTGAGCTAAAACGTGGTTGCAGACCCTCCCGAGTGGGCACCTTCCATAGAACAGGTCATTTGGCCATGTTTATTCTTAGTAGAGGGGCTCCCAGACCTTTTTGTGCCTAATCCTTTAACTTTGCTGTCTACCTGGAGGGATTGTATGATTCACCCAGGACTTGCTGTTGCACAATTTTCTATTTGCAGCAATAAAAGCTTTGATATTGATAGAGTTGAATGGATAGTTGGCCAAACATAGGATAGCTCTATCTTTTTAGAAATTTGCTTTCAGCTCATACATGGAGGCCCAATCGATCCAGATATATCTGGCGACGTCACGTGTGTGGACCCAAAAGGAAGCATTCCTCTCTCCGCCCACTGGAATACCAGGCGTTCAGACACATTCACTTGATTTCAAACCATTGAACGTGATGTTGCAACTCTCGCTCGCATACTTTGAGTGGACACATACATACATTTGCTCAGAGGTCTGCGGCAGGTGGGAGGAGAGCTAACTACAGGTAAACTGGGAGAAGATGGGGACTTTCACATCAAATACATGCCATACAGTGTGCAGACAATGTCTGTCCTGGTGGCAGGTGACTTCTGCCTCTTCTATTTATGCCTCTCCAGGACTACTTTCCTATAACAACGCCAGTCGTGACTGTCTTATTTCACAGAAACTGCGTATGTCGGAAAAAGGGGAATGAAAAGATTGTGGACCACCTTAAGGCAGCCCTGTCAATAAGGGGTGCCTTTACTACAGGGATTGTTGCCCTTTATGTCTTTGAGGTTAGGGTGCGCAGACATCCCGTTTGGTCAGTACTATCCCGGATTTTGACCCTCTCTCTCCCTGTTATGAGATTTTTTTACTATTGAAAAAACCCATTCCGGTTTTGGGGAAATGGGGTTGACCACTGGCAGAATCCCAGCTGTGGTTGTATGAATTATCCCATCTCACTAACTAACGTTTCTAAACCAATTAAATGTTATTAGTGTTTGGTAACCTTACCCACCCATTAACTGGACCCCGCCCACCTAACTTCCCACTAATGAAGTGTGGCCATGGTAGCAAATTGGGGTTATGCTTTGATGTCGGTGGACTGTTCAGTTGTTTTTAGTTTTAAAATGAACCTATTTGGATTGAATCCTAAATTCAATGGACACTTCATAAACCACAGGCCAAAACATATTTTTTATTAGCACTGGTGCAAATTTCAAATCCCACATTCAATTTAACGTAATGGCTCATCTCGCTAAAATGAAGTAGTTTGTTTCTAGGGATAGTTCAGCGCTGACTGAATGTGAGGATATTAATCGTTCAAATGTTTAATATCGGAGATGTCGTTAGACATGGAATAGCAGAGGGACTTTGGAACCAAATACACATAAAGGACTTTTCCAGAGGCATTGCAGGTTGCCATGTTAGGCCTACTCAGCCAGTAATGTCCGACTACCCGAAGGTGGTAGGCCCAAGTAGGGCTAAAGACCTTTGCTGCCCGGGGAAGCCTCCTGCAGGGGCCATAAAGGCCACCAGCACCCGGTTGCAAGGGGTCAACATGTTAAAAAAGGAGGAAAACATATTATTTGTGGTAATGACGTTCTGTGAGGGTCATTCAGCGAGAGAACAACAGGGGTGAGAGGGCATGAAAGCAGCGTTGTTATAACACGTGAGAAGTGCTAAAAGGCTGCCCCAAAATCATCCAATAAATATGAGATTTTGGACAAACACGCAGGCAGATCTAATGCATGAATATTAATTTATCATGCGAAAATAAGAGTATTGTTAACAATACCTAGGAGTACCCAACAACTCCGATGATAAAGAAGGAAGGCATTAGCTGTACATCTTTGATCCCCTTTTTCCTTTCTTTCGTGTCATTATTTGTCATTGTTCTACTTTGAATGTGTCATTATTTTCTTCAGAATTTGGTGTATCTCCTGTTTCATGCAAATACTTTTTGTCTTTTGTCTGTATCATTCTAACATAGGTATTTTTTACTGCATATAAAATGTTACTTTCAATATGTGAGATACTCGTGACTTTTTGCACGATAGGACCCTTCTCAAATAATTGTAATTTGCACAATTTCTTTGTTTATTCTAAAAACATCCTCTGGCATCCCCGATACAGCCATTGGGAGAAATCAGGTCGTGGTGTGCTTTCGGGATGGGATCAGGAAGGAGTCGGAAACAAAATTGCATTGAATGGCCAAGAAAGTAGATCAGGCAGCATAGGAGTATACTGCTGGGTTTAGCCTGTGTGCCCTGCTCACTGATTGAGGTTGGCATGACCTAAGGGTGTTACTGTTTAATATAGCACTCGGGCATATGTCTGTAGGGAGATATGAGCTCAAAGTACAGCAGGCTCATTCCGCGCTTATACTATTGAAAAGATGTAATCATTAATAAGTCTGTCAATTTAGCTTTATTTCAATCCTTACATCATAAAAAACACCATCCTAACAGATTACATAATATGTGACAGTTCAATTAAATCATAAAATATCAGAAAAACATAAAACTTTATTAAATGATTCCTCATTGGGGCATTGCTTTGTTCTAAAAATCACATAAACTTGCGAAAATTAGTAAGAAATTGATAATAAAAACAAATGATTAAGATCATTATTTTCTCATATACAGGAGAAAGCTATAAACGAACAAAACACTCAGTTAGCAACTTTAGTGATCTTAAACAATTAAACGGGATATGACCCTCCAAGAATCTGTCAAATAATTCACAACCGAATGCACTGCCAGTTCAGTCCTTGGGGTAGTGCATAGTGCTAGCATGTCTTTTACAGTTATTGTTGATCTCTATATAAACAATAGCTTAAGGTATCTCTTCCTGATATTGCGGTACAATGGACAGAATAACAACAAATGTGTTACATTTTCAATCTCGTTTTCACACATGAAATGTCTGCAGTATGTCTGCCAAGGGTAGTATTCCAAGCCGAAGCTTTAGATACAAGGCCCTGGAGAATTTCTGGGAAACATTATCTAAAAAGATTTCATAGCCAAAGGTCTGCTTGCACTCCCAGTACTTTCTTCCCCTCTCACGGCTTAAGATGTCAGTGAGACGGACACTCACGTCATTATTTGTCAAAGCTGCCTTGATATTTAACTTTACACCGTGGTGAACTAGTTGGGGTTTGACCAATGATTACATTGGCCAATTGTGTACATGGCCACTTTCAGATATTTCATCCAAGAGAGTGATTGGCCACCCCCCTGTGAAAGAATATCTTCAATTGCAGATCAGTAGACGGCAGGTCCCAGGCCCAGTAGTGGACAGGTTTCAGTCTACACAGGAACCCAATTCTCTGCATATCCACCTCTATGAAGGTCCAAATATTGAGAGCACTGTCTGGGAGACCCAACATATTTTTTATAATTGTATTTTCACTGATAGATAACCTATTACAATGTGTTCCTTCCCACAGATCCGCCCCATATAGAGCTGCTTGTCGGGCCTGTGCAGAATAAGCTTCTAATGATATCTGAACAACCCCATTATCATAGTCATGGGCAAGTTTTCCAATTGAAATGCCATATCCATTTAGTGTAATATCTGCTTTGATAATTTGGGTAGTCCAGTTACATTTTTCTGTGAAGCGAGCCCCCCGATAGACAGTGGGCCTCATTACACGTTAGGCGGTAAGGGTTTACCGGTACCGGTAAGGGCACCAGTACCGGTAAACCCTTACCGCCTTACTATGAGTTCCCTTTGCGGGGCCCGACTTTAAAGGCTGGTTTTACCAGCCGTTAAAGTAGGGTGCCGCAAAGGGATCTTGGAGCTAATTACGGTACTGCAATTTGCAGTACCGTAATTAGCGCCTTCCCCATTCCCATTATGCCCTATGGGGGCAAAAATGGGAATGGGGAAGTGCCTTGGTGAATGGGGAATTACCACCCCCGCTCACCTTGGAGTAGGGCGGTAATTCCGCCATCCACCAAGGTGGACACGGTAAAATACCGGCGGCAACCATGGCGCTGATAACGCCATGGTTACCGCCTACCGTGTAATGAGGCCCACACTCTTTTACTTGCTCAATTGGTTCCCCTTTCAATTTTAGGCTGATTTAATGAAGCCCGTGGTTCTATTTTTCCTAAAACTCATGTATTTATTTTTTTACATTGATTGAAAGCCCATTGCAATCACAAAATTCTTCAAATGCAAGTAGCTGATTTTCCAAACCTTGTGGCGTTAGAGACAGCAAAACCACATTGTCTGCAAACATTAAAATTGGACAAATCCCTCCCCCTGCCCATCCCCAGGGTTGGGTATAATACCACTGATAAAAAGGCAAAAATGTTTTGGGGCCAGTACGCATCCATAACATACTCCCATTTGCATGGGAATTGTCTTTGTCACCATCCCATCGGTACTCCATCTTACCACAGACTCATTTTCTCTGTAGAGACTTTGTATTGCCCTAAGCAGGGCTAGCGGGATCCCCATATTTCTCAAAGTGTTCCACAGTGGTGCCCTGGGTACCTTGTCAAAAGCCATTTTTAAATCCACTAATGTGGCATATAGTCTTTCTTTCTTAAAATTACATATTTGTCACATATGAGACCCAACCTAAGGCATTGGTCGTTTGTACTAATATCTGCCCGGAAGCCAGACTGTAGGTGATGTAGAACATTGTCTCTTTCTTTCCAGGACTCCAGGTGGGTCAATAGTGCTTTGGCAAATATCTTCCCCCCTGCGTCCAGCAACGATATCGGGTGATAATTCCCCGGATCTTCTCTTCTGTGTATAATGGAAAAATGTGGCCTGGGTCCATGACTGCGGAGCAAGGTTTGCTACCAGGCAGCATTGAAAGACTTTGTGAGATATGCGGCTCAAATCGAAGGTTCAGCTTTATAAAAATCCACCGGCACTTTATTTGGTCCAGGGGCTTTTTCTGCTTTTTTACTCTTGAGTGCAGCGGTACCTTTGCCCAAGGTTAAGATATGATAATCTCCCATATTGTTCGCTGTCCCTGTATGACTTTTGTCCTAAAGTATTCTTGATTCCCCGTACAATGACGAGAAATGCAAATGCCAAGCTGACTCAGGGATGTCACACAAAATTGGCTTTTGGCCTTCACTCGTTTGCAGCCTTACAAGTCTCCTGAAACTCTTTGCATCTTTATAAAGCAATGGCGTCAAGGAGAGATTTCCAAACATCTCTCCAATGCTCCTCCTTTTTTCCCTTCAACAGACTTTTGTACATAGAGCGGGCTGTTAGTAGTGCCTCCCTTCTGACTTCTGCCGCATTCTTCACACTAGTGATCAGATTCTCTTTTGCCCTACTGCAATCTCTATCAAACCAAAGACTCCTTTTTATTGTATTTTTCCTATTTTGTTTGGCATTGACCATAACTGTTGGTCTCACACTTTCTATGAATAATTAGTGTAACTTTAGTACTTGCAGTGGTGGCCTCCCATCATCAAGTAGGACATGTTCTAAAACAGGGAGAATGGAGTTGTACATTTCAGCCACTTTCTCAGTTGTATTGATTTTGACCAACTTAACCACCTTTCTAGCATTTCCAGTTATTCTCAGAACTGTGTTATTCAATGATTTGCACAACCTGTTTCGCACAAACATTTGGGGATTTGTCCTCAAGGCGAATGGTTAATTGTCACTCGCCATCCTTTCAATCACTACAAATGCCATCATTTGATCCCACAGCTCTAGGTTCACCATGATGTAATCTATAAGTGACCTGCCATGATCACACACATAAGTATGTTTGGCAGGCAAATCTCCCATGAACCTCCCATTGAAAACACGCATGTTGAACGATATAAGGATACCCGCAATCTCCACCACATTCTTTTTTTTACATCTGGGAAATCGGGCATTGAGGTTATCTACATACCAACAATCTGTCCTCTTCTTCACACATGCCATCTGTCAAATCTGGAGATTGAATCCCCCAGCAATAAACACATTCTGATTGGTTGGGTATTTCAATCTCTGAAATGTGATTCTGTTTTTTAAAAGATCGAACAAGTTCCATATCTTGGCAAGAAGATAAGGGGAAGGGAGAGGACTGCATGGGTGAGTGACCGGACAGGGGGGATGATCCCTGGGGCATCTCTCTCACAGGGGCAGCTGAGGAAGAGGAGCCAGGGGTGCCAGTGTCAGGTGCTGCTGTGACAGAGTTTGTGGTGCTAGTGTCCATGGTGGATTGCCTTTCCACTGCCACAACTGTGACTGGTGTGCCTGTGTCCCCAGAGGTGCAAGCAGCATGGCCCTTGAACTGGGGCCTACTGCGGGTCTCCTTTTGGAGAATGTCGCCATGGGTGTGGCATGCCTTGCTACATTCCCTTCACTTGGTTGTCCATGTGTGCCGGTTCCACTGATGTCCTCCATGGGAACATGGGTGTCTTACGTGGTTGTTGGGGGACAGTAAACAGTGCATCAATTTAACTTGTTAGCTGGTTTTAGGATGTGCTCACATGCGGTATTTGTAGTGGGATCACAGTGACACACCACCTCAGGGTGGCCTGCTTCATGTGACAGACAGTTTATGCAATCAGTGACATCATGTTTCTGTGTGTTTCTCACATGTTAGGTATATGTGCCTTGCCTGGGCTGTGTTGGCATGTACTTTGTGACTGTGCAAGAACATGTATGCCAATGTTGGGCTGGTCCATTTTTTCATACATGTCCTCTTCTCCTATCACGTGAGGGATGCCCTGCTGGCCATGGTAGTATTTTTACGATTTCATTGGTAGGCACTCTTAACTGCGGCCTTCCCGCTAGTGCTTTGTCGTGTTTCATGGGTGTTTCACCCCGATATCTGTAGCTGTTGCATGTATGCCATTTGTGCAGTGTGTGACAGCTCTTTGGTGGATGCTATGTTACAAGGGTGGTGTACATGTTTCCACAAGATGGCGGTTGTGTACCTTGTACATGGGTGAATGTCCATGGTGCTTACGGTTGCATGGATGTTGTGTATGTCCTACATGTGGACCATGTCCTTGCTAATCGTGTGTCTTAGATGGGGTCCATGTCTGACATGCCCATTATCGCACTGTACCAAGGTGTTTCATTTGTTGTTCTTGCATTGGCTGGGTGACGGCAAGTGTGTCTGTTGCCATTCCATTGTAGTTGTTGTGCATCTGGGACATGTTGCACTTACTCATGTACTCACCAGGATCTTCCTGGAAGTTTTCTTGCAGCTCCGCCGCATGCACACCCTCACGGCCCTCCATATGGAGGATGCTTTTAACCCTCTCCTCCCATGGTGTGAGCTATGCTGGGGCCACATTGCCACTGACTGTGGCTGCTGTGTCCCTGCTGTGGGTTCTGATGAGCACACGCACCCTGCTTCTCAGGTCATCCCACCGCTTCCTTATTTCCTTCATGTCCTGTGGGTGGTTTCCCAATGCGGCCCCCTTCTCCCTTATTCCCGAACATATGGCAGTCTTGTGCTGGGGGGACATCTCTCTGTGGCGTGACCAATATAGCTCATCTGCATTAGCCAAAACCTCCTCGGCCAGCACAGAGAGGTCCTGCTCTCTGAATTATGGTTTTCTTTGCTGCATTTCTGTCACCTTCCCTTTGCCTGAGGACATGTTTGGGGTGTGTTGTAGGTTTGGATGGCATTCCCTTAATGGCGATTTTCAGTGGATTGCACTTTTCAAAAAGGCCACCATCGTGCTTTTTTTTCCCGTTGTGACGGATTTCCGCTGGCAGTAATTCCGCCAGCAGTAATTCCACCGGTGGAATTTCCACTGCATAACTGCGCACTAATGGTAATTCCAGTGATTATTGGTGAATTTCCTTGTTTTTCGTGATAATTCCGTCAGGCAGAATTACAGTTACCGCCAGTGGGGTGTTTGTGCACCCATCAGCTTGGGATGCAGTGGTAATTCCACTGTTTCACACGGCGGTAACGCTAATTCCGCTGCAGCAGAGTTACTGCCGATTTTGCTCCGGACCCGTGATGAGGCCCTAATTTGTATTAAGAAATGCATTGTACGTTCTATGATGAGTCAAGAAATTTGAATAATGAGTGCGTAAAGTTTATCCAGCATGCAATTACAGTCAGAAAATGGGCCTGAGAGAACTGTTCATAAATACCTCTCTATGCTTCTGCCCTTTGATGCAGAGTAAGGCAGGGGTAAGACTGAAAGAGTAGACCAAGGCTGACCATCTGGCTCCAAGTTAACCAACCTGAGCACAATGAAAGCGCTCGCATTTGAGGATGCCACCTCGAGGGACCTAATCGGGTCACAGTGCCGGATCCCGAAGTCTCTACTTGCTGCTCGTCTCTTTATCACCATCCTACATAGAGGCGAGGCGGTGTTTTATTTGACCTTTTAAGATCATGTTCTTAGCGGCTGCTGCGCCGTAGCTGTGAAGGATGGTTTTCCTGACATTGTGGCTGCGAGGAATGCATTTGTTGAAAGGCCGAGAGGCTGCACATGAATTTTAATATATTTTAGTCTTCTTTTTATGGTGCTATTTCATTTTCCCTCTCAAGATTATCCTTACTTGTTTTGCCTTTCTATTTGTCTGTGTTACTCTTTCGCTTGCCTCTACTTCATGTTCCACATTCCCCTCCCTTTTCTTCCTGTTCTTTCTATTTCTAGCATTACTTTTCAATTTCATCTCTTGCATTCTTTCTTTCTTTCTTTCTTTCTTTCTTTCTTTCTTTCTTTCTTTCTTTCTTTCTTTCTTTCTTTCTTTCTTTCTTTCTTTCTTTCTTTCTTTCTTTCCTTCTTTCTTTTTTTTCTTTCTTTCTTTCTTTCCTCTTTTTCTTGTCCTACACTCTCCATGCCTCACATCCCCCCCCTCACTTTATTCCTTCCCTATTTGCTTACTTCATCTCAGAGGTTTCCTCTGACCAATATTTAAATGTCGCTTTCTCCCATTCCCACTTTATTTATTCGTGGAGTTTTGCATGGGGCTCCAGCCAAGAGGTCAGAAGTAAATTTGCCATGCATTCTGTTGTTGATTTTTACTACAGATTAACTAGAGGCCCTGATTCTCATCCTGGTGTTAAGTACTGGAAAGGTTGTTAAAAAGGTTAACAACCTTTTCGGTACTTAAGACCTATTCTGAAGGTGGCGCATTCTTCTGAAGTTGGAAGAAATGCGCCACTTTGGGAATACATATTCGTAACCTGGCTTTTTTGAAGGGTAGTCTTGTGGCATTCTTCCAGTTTAATATGTGTGCTAAAATAGCACAGATATACGGTACCATTTTGGTACCATTTTGGTGCCGTTAAACTGGACGACCTTCTCGGTGCTTAAAACCAGGATGAGAATCGTGCCTGAGTGTCGAAGGCATTTCCTTTCCTTCCCCCTCTCTTTCCTTCCTTTCCATTCTCTTCCCTTTCTTTCCCTTCTCTTCCCTTCCCTTTCCTTACCTTTTCATCTGACAAAATGCTGTCATAGCTTCTGCAGTGCCTGCATGATATCTCTGATTCAAGTATATCTCAGGAAGTGTATGCGTCAATTTGATGTTAACATATATGTATCAGGTCTTAAGAGTGTACACTGGTCTTAGTCGTACCATGGGATGGGCTGGTGGGTATTCTGTATAGGAAGGGATGATTTGTTTTTATAAATTATGAATTAGAGATCACAACACTTCTGTTCACTTACTTTATGTCAAAGAAAAGCCCCATTGAAAAAGGCTGTGAATCTGCAGTTTTTCTTTGCTTTGAAAACTTAAGGAAAAAGCTTATTTTGCACCAGACATGTGAAAGAAATATATGTTTTGCAGGGCAAACCAGCAATTACCAAGTGATAGAAGGTCACTGTAGCAGAAAGGTTAGATGAAAAAACCTGGGTGCTGTCACTGAGGATTTCACATCCAATTTAGAGAGACTTCTCTTCTGCAGATAGGTGAGCCCAAATGAGAGCTTAACAATGGTGTTTGGGACTGTTCAGCTGGGAATTCCCATGTAATATGTGTTCTCACTGGAAATTGAAGTAAAACCTTAAAGGCAGGACCGCTTCTCAGAAATATTGACATTCCCTTTTGGAAAAATCTCTTGATGGATGTCATGTTTCCTGTCACAGTTGCAGTGTATCCATTGGACAGCCTCCTGTATAATGCTATGAGAGGTTATTTATAACGTGCTTAATACCCAGAGGTTTCTAAGTGTGGACCCTGGGAACGAACCTGTGTTGCTCCATGTCGTCTTGCTTCCAAGGTGAGCACCTTACCCCTGAGCTATCCTCCTGAGCCCAATCTTTCCACAGTTCAGAGATAGGAATAGCTCTCTCTTTATTGCCATGTACTTGTGAAGCAATTCCATGGCCTGTCAAGGTGTTAGAGCCTAAGAATTTGGATGAACCAGGGATTTTGTAGAACCAGAGATTTTTTTTAAGGTATCAGGGGCTTTGTTGAGGCAAAGGCTTATGAGAAAATAAAACTGAGATTTTGTTGAAATCTTTGTTTTCCTCTGTCAAACTGGGACCCTGACCCTATTTCATGCAAAGATGGTCAGGTTGAGATAAAAGGGAGGTGCGAGAAGCATCCCCAAAGGGGTAATTACCTTACCCGTTATCACTACAGCTTAAGGAAAGGTCATGGTGCTACCCCAACCCTTTTTTTTCTGGTTGTGTGAAACCCAAATAAAGACCTTATATGCAGACCTTTGCTCCCTTGTCTGGTCATGGTTCTGAATGGCCTTGTGACAATACATGCAAATGTGCGGATATGGTCTGACAATAGTGGCGTCTCCTCAGATGGCAGGTGTGGACCTGGGTTGCTGTGCTGCTGCCTCTCTATGGAGAAAGCCAGCGTAGACCAGAAGGGGAGCGTACTTCTGAGCAGACGCCAAACCTCTGTGCATTCATGTCACGTTATGACATGCCCATATCTGTTAGGGACTCCACTCACCTGCCCCACCAACATGCACAATGCTGTCAGGGTGATCTCTACTATGTTCTTGTGGGTGAGGGCAGTGCTTAATGTGTGGGGGTGTTGCCAGGGCTCAGCCCCGGCCCTTATTTCTGAGCCACAGCACATATTGTCGTACACTCAGTGTGATTATAAAGTGGTGATAGTCCCACCATCCATCAACACCAATGGGCAGGTGTGAGCTGTAGTTTAACCCCAAATGTGTCGACACTGGGGCAGCAGATGTGGGTGGTGGCAGCAGTGGTGGGGACCAGCCCGCCCGATGTGTAACAAGCGTGCTAGAAATTATTTGGGCCCAGGCACTTATTTTCTTACAAATTAAACTCTGGGTGATGGTAACGTGCACCATCAGCACTCCTCCACACACATGTTCGCAAATGGATTCATGCATTATTTGACAATAGAACATACACGCATACATTCGAGAACAGCACATTGTAAGCTCTCCACAGCAACATTACAGAAGAAAGATCTTATAGATATGTATGCTTCTATGATGCAGCGAGCAAGTAACTGGGAGTGAATTCGATACAATAAAAAGTGGTATGATTGCATTTGGGAAATGCCTCTGTGAGCCCTTTGCATTGATGTATGGTGTGACCGATATCTGAATCTTGTGAAATTCCTGATTTCCCCCTACACACCCACAATATTCTTTCAGTCCTATTAAACCCACTGGGAACTTCCCCCCGAAGGTTTGACAGTTACGAGACAACTAGTAGAAACCTTTTGAAGTTTAATATGGAATGTCTGAATGCGAATGCTAGACCTTGCCCACTCTATGTAATACTTAATGTATCAGAGTTCTTTGAGAAGCCCCGATTGAAGTCAGAGAAGGGCATATAGAGACCTGCAGACAACACTCTTTCTTTTTAAGGTCATCCTTCTTAAATCTGCAGGTTTTCAAGTGTACTTCGTTTGTGTTGTGGTCCTCTTCCTTCGAGGGCTGCTGTGAGCTCTTGCTATGTTAATGTATGAAACGATTTAGCAAAGTAAGTTCTTCACCTTGAACTTTAGCAGAGGACCACTATCATTCAAGAAGGGACCCTGCTTCCCATGGTGTAAACGCATCCTTTGATGCTGGCGTGAATCACTTCTAAGTTGTCATTACATTGCATGTCACACCTGCGAGTGGAGACAGTTTTCAGCCATGCACTGCTGGTAGTTATTACATAGGAATCCCAGAGGTTTCCCTCTCTTACCGAGACCCCGGAGAACAACGTTAAAGCATGGAGCCTCCATGCTAAGCCCAGAGGGTAGGCATGTCTGGCTGACGCCTTGAGACCAACATCATGAAGCCGTTCAGCCGGCGCCGCCTAGAGTACATTCCCCCAAACATTGTGGGCGGAGTAGGTGCCCTGCACTGGATCCTCTAGTTGGTCTGTGCCTTCTCGCCGGCACACCCACACCTATCTGCACTGCTGGGTTCATCCACTCCACACCGCTTATTGACCATCCTACCTCGCCCACACAGCACACTGGCACCTCCAGGAGTAGGTAGTAATGAAAAGAAGTGATACTTTGTTTGAGACAAACCATATAGTTCCATTATAATAGACAGTGACTCCTTGTATGAAGAAAAAACCTGGTGGAATCGACTGATGAGTGGATCGAGGACAACTTGGGCTTTGGCAACTTCCAAAATATTAAAGAATGCTTTAGAGTCTTGTCTACGCAAATCAGAGGGGCCAGAAGGAGCAAATTCCAGTTTACCGAAAGGTACAAGTTGAGTGTGAAATTCAATCAGACTTTTAAGTTCAAAAGGGTAACTGCAAAGCCCAAACTCTAACTTCAAGTCAAACTAAGCTTGCGAAGAAAGAACAGAAAAGAAATTTTGACTGACTTGTTCGTCCTGTTTTTGCAAAATCATTGAATTGATAGAAGCAATAAAAAAAAAATAAAAAAAAAAATAGTTCCATTATTACAACACAGTCACGAGTATGAGTATCTCTCGGGCTGGACTGAATGAATCAGCATGTATATTAAACAGTACCACTATGGGACACAGACTGCAGGACACTTAATGTAGGTAAGAGCAGCTGTTTAGTTTGAATACAACACTTAAATGACAAGCCAATCATCACAAAAAACTCATATCACCAACGTGGGAAGAATCAAAGAAACCACCACTGAGTACAAAAATGCTTAGAGAAAAAACATTTTAGGACCTGCCCAGGGAAGTGGCATGTTTGCTGCCATGGCCTGGATGGTGGGGGTCTTCTGTTGTGGTTGGTGGGAAGAAGGCAGCAGATATGGGGCTTCTGCTCTCTTTATTGGGTTGGGACACGGTGTCAGGTATAGAGCATGTGCTCTGGGTGGTGGGGGGTCAGGATGCCAGGTATCGTGTTTTTGCTCTGAATGGTGGGGGCAGAATGCCAGGCGTGGGGCTTGCAATCTTGGTGGTGGGCTGATTCCAGATATGGGGTTTGTCCTCTGGATGGTGGGGGGCAAAAGGCCAGGTATACGGCTTTCAATCTTGGTGGTGGTGGACAGTATGCCAGGTATGGAGCTTGTGCTCTCAGTGGTGATGGGGGGGGGGGCGCAGGATGCCAGGTATGGGGCTTGTGCGCTGGGAAGTTGGGGGCAGGGTGCAAGGTATGGGGCTTGTGCTCTGGGTGGTGATGGGGGGCAGGGTGCAAGGTATGGGGCTTGTGGTCTGGGTGGTGATTGGCGGGGGCAGGATGCAAGGTATGGGACTTGTGCTCTGGGTGGTGATGGGGGGGCAGGGTGCCAGGTATGGGGCTTGTGCTCTGGATGGTGATGGGGGGGCAGGATGCCAGGTATGGGGCGTGTGCACTGGGTAGTTGGGGGCAGGATACCAGGGGTGGGGCTTGTGTTCTGGGTGGTGATGGGGGGGCAGGGTGCAAGGTATGGGGCTTGTGCTCTGGGTGGTGATGGGGGGCAGGATGCCAGGTATGGGGATTGTGCTCTGGATGGTGATGGGGGGCAGGATGCCAGGTATGGGGCTTGTGCTCTAGGTGGTGATGGGGGGGCAGGGTGCAAGGTATGGGGCTTGTGCTCTGGGTGGTGATGGGGGGCAGGATGCCAGGTATGGGGCGTGTGCACTGGGTAGTTGGGGGCAGGATACCAGGGGTGGGGCTTGTGCTCTGGGTGGTGATGGGGGGGCAGGGTGCAAGGTATGGGGCTTGTGCTCTGGGTGGTGATGGGGGGGGGGCAGGGTGCCAGGTATGGGGCTTGTGCTCTGGGTGGTGATGGGGGGCAGGATGCCAGGTATGGGGCGTGTGCACTGGGTAGTTGGGGGCAGGATACCAGGGGTGGGGCTTGTGCTCTGGGTGGTGATGGGGGGGCAGGGTGCAAGGTATGAGGCTTGTGCTCTGGGTGGTGATGGGGGGCAGAATGCCAGGTATGGGGATTGTGCTCTGGATGGTGATGGGGGGCAGGATGCCAGGTATGGGGCTTGTGCTCTGGGTGGTGATGGGGGGGCAGGATACCAGGTATGGGGCTTGTGCTCTGGGTGGTGATGGGGGGGGGAGGATGCCAGGTATGGGGCTTGTGCTCTGGGTAGTGGGGACATGTTGCCAAATATGATGCTTGTGCCATGGGTGGTGGGGGCAGAATGGCAGGTATGGGGCTTGTGCTTTGGGTGGTGGGGTGACAGGAGGCCAGGTATGGGGCTTTTGCTCGGGTAGTGGGGGGCAGGATGCCAGGTATAGGCCTTGTGCTCTGGGTGGTGGGGCTCAGGATGTCATGTTTGGGGCGTGTGCTGATGCTTAGGGCTTGTGCTCAGGGTGGTGGCAGTATTGGGTCATTTGAGTTGGATTTATAGGGCTCTACCTTGCATCTGGTGACTCTACAGATTATAGAACAGCTTTATTGGGACATTTGAAGCTGTACTTGGCATGTTCTTCCAGCCCCGCAAGGCTATCCATTACTTATGGTGGCTGACTATGCTGGTATTTTTGGTGGATATGAGGTTGCACTTACATCAGAACATGGCATACAGGGGCAGGCGTGGGCAACGGTGGCATGCCGCTGTTGGAACTGGCATTATGTCGCCTGTGACTATGTTGATTAAGTAGATATGTTTGAAACTGGCAAGGCTATGCTTAACGGACAGGCTGGCACATTGCGCTGAACATTGCAGGGTTTAAGGGAGCCATGGGGTATTTAAACATTACACCAGGCAGGGTGACACTTTTATTTGCAATTCCCTGTAATTGAGCAACGCAGGTCATCCTGAATTGACAGCACCCTCCAGCATTTGAGCAAGAATAAGGTATACTTTGAAGTAACCTGACATTTTGGTGTTTACACCTTGCAGCTAATTATGTAACTAGATCTTTTAAATTCTGTCACTTCCAAACCCAACTCTGTACTCACCATGATATCCGTGCACAATATTAAAACTGGTGTCATTTCTACTGATCTGTGAGGAGTAATTATCATTATACTTACAGATGGCACCCTGGCATCAGAAGTATTAGGATATTTAATGTTTTTCTACAGAATTGCATGTAAGTGTCTTTTTAGATCCAACTTTCACCAAACATTGTGCTGTAGAAATGCGCTATTTTTACCTCCCAGTGTCACTTTAGGTTAATTCACCCATGTCAATTTTGGAAAAACATTCACATGGTCCATTTTTAGGTGGCCCGCCTTCGTTTGCCTTTGGATCCTCCGTGCTCTCTCCTACCCCCTACATTTATTTCCTGGAGACACCACTGTCTGACAACAGACACAATGCCAGGTGAACTCGCCATAAGGACGGCGATTGGCGGGTGCCGCCATTAGTGGGGATGCCCCCTGAGCCCCGGGGAACTAAGAAGGAGGGGGGCTGCGTTGGTGGCCCCTGCCCAGGGGGGATGAAGCCACGTCAAAGGGTGGCGACGGAAAGGGAAGCAGTCCCAGATAGGCATCCATCTAAGGCGCCGGGGGCAAAGGTTGCACCCTCTTTGCTCCGGCTCCCCACAGCACAGAGACACCCACTTACCCTTTCCCATTTGTTGTGTGGTCCTGTTGATGACATTGTAATTATGCAAACTTGAACTAAGTGTTTTCCTACACGCCGCCAAACTTTTGTGAGTAAGCCATTTCTGGCCGCCCTTTTTTATTTACTCAGCATTTCTCCTTCAAAATATAGGGCCATCTTACTAAGGTGCTCGGACTTCACCCTTGTGTCCACCATTTAGAACGACTCCAGTTTGACATGATTTACTCTGCGCACACAGAGCCGTATGCTATCCACCAACCGCATATCTCCAGTGGGCCCACTGACCTTTTTTGTGCCCTGCAGCTTCTCAGATGCCCATCATTTAAGAAAAGAAGTTTTTAGTATCCATGGTAAGCCTCCTTCCATGGTATTTTGTGCTATTAGCCGCCAATCAGCTTTGAACATTGCACCTATGAGATTCATGTTCTTTACTGCCTCCGTAAAATACATACAGCCCTAATCTTTTCATTTTTTTTTTTTTACATACACATTCAACAGGGTCTTCCAGTTACGCCCTGATTAAGGCGGTCCCAACAGGTATATGCCACCTACCTCGAGTTGGGATAGTCCAGTGCTCCATCCTTCTTGACTAGCTTCTCATGTCGGAATTGAAACAATATTATGCCTCCTATCGCAACAATTGTATGTGTATTGGCCCACGCCAAGTTGTCTAAACATCGTATGCGAACAAACTCCACGGCAACGTCTTGACCTTAGAGAAAGTAATGTAAGTCGCCATCTTGGATTAAGCCGCCATTTTAGGTTCTCTTGTTTTATGGAAGTCACCCTAACATCAAAAATGGAGGCCGAATGACATTCTGAGTTAGATTCTGGCGGTTGTGTGCTCCGTACACATGAATAATTAATATGCCTGCAGGCCACTTGTCAGGGTCGCGAACTGAGACCTTGTCCTACTGTTGACCTATGTGTAAATGTACAACTATATCAGTGAAACTAATCAAAATGCATATATTATAGGATTGACCTTGCAAGGAACCCATAGGCCCGGCTCGTAGAATGGTTAACCCGCGAGAGGGTTGGCCAAGGGCTGGACAAATAGTATAAAAGATCCAAGTATTCCAATGTGTGCTCTCTCTCAATAACGCATTGAACTCTCGTTGAAGTTCGTTATGTTACCCTGAGAGCCGAATAGCTATCCGTTTGTCAATTGACTTTGGTAACTGTTGTAGCTTTTAAATAAAGCACTTGTATGTTCTTTGTAACCTGTGTTGGTGTATTTCTTTCTGGGCTTCCCGGCCTCATATTATTTTTATGTTTTCACAGTTGGCGCCCGAATAGGGACCCTCAAGATTGATGCCGGATCATTGAAGGTTGACGCAGACTATCGAACCGGGATCGGACGGTGTGATACTGTGGGCCCGACTGAACGAGACACGATACCTCGGCAGCACTGCACGATCCGATCCTTGGACGATAGTCGTGTGGTCTGACACGGCATCTTGACGAGGGTCCATTTTTGAGGCGGGAAGATTTGTCGAAACCACCAAACACAAGGTAAAATTCGTTAGGTAAGTTCTTTGGTAAACCGTACAGTCCTCCTTAGGTTTGGTCAGGTGCAGTCGTGACCCGGCTCTTAATTTAACCCTGACAATTTGAATTTGGCGTATTGTATCTGCAGACACAATTATTGACCAGGTAACACCAATTTTTGTGAAATGCCTGGGAAATTGTCTAGCTGCTTTAGGGCTCTGTTCCGCAGCGATCGACAATCTTTGGAATTTAGCAGCCCGGCACCACAGGAGGGGTCGCCGCCATGTACTATGTACTGTAAGTATGGCATTGGAAGTATAGTATTTAATGATATTTGGCACAGACAAACCAGACATGCCTCCGAATTTCAGTGGCCAATCAATGGTAGTTTCGAGATCCCCCGTATTGAATACCTAGAGTCGGTCTTGCTAAAAAAGAAGGCCAGACCTGCAGCATTTGATGTTTTGCAGAATTGGAAAAAAGAAGCGTTGCAGCAGCTTAAAAGTAGGGATAAACATGCACGCCGTCATAAAACAAATGCCGAAAAGGCGTTGTTATATGATAAGGAAAAACATTCGGAGTCAGTTAAAAATATGGATAGGGCTTTCTCACTCGGTATCCAGAAAATGTATCCCTCTAAAGATTTCCATGTTTCTGAAGAATTTATTGAAAAATTGTTAAGCGAACGCAGGCCTGGTGCCTCTGCGCCACCTCTGTATGATCCTCTCCCAAGTGCTCTGCCCATTCCTGCTGTTATTCCTGTTCCCCCTGTACAACCTACTGTTCCTATTCCTCCAGTTGTTGTTCCTCCACCTATCGTAGCACCCCTTCCTCTTACGCCGATAGTTGCACCCTCATTGAATTTGCCCACACCTCCGCTCCCGAGTGGTTCTGTATTGACTGAAGTCGATCGTGGTGCGGGGTCAAAAATTGTCACTCGAAATACTGTTTCTGCAGACAAGAAACGGGAATTATTTGCATGGGCTAAGCACTGTATGGAGAAAGGTGATCAAGTTAACGTTTTTTCCACATTATCAAATATGGACAATTTTCCCGAGAAAAATGTTTTTATCGAAGGTTTGGGGACTCATTTATGTGTAATGTGGGGTAGATTACATAATTCGGATCTCCCACAAGGGGTGAGGGATCTAAATACTTTAGCGCTTTCGAGGGACATAGAGGAGAAAGTACATGGTCATGTTGAGAGATTGTTTGAGTATAGGAGGGACTTTGAGAAATTACGAGATGAGGATGATGAAGACGACAGTATGTATGTGCAGAAACGGTTCCTTCCGTGTCGTAGATCGGCACCTGAGGAAGTACGAATTTGTACCAAAGATGCGATTCGATGGATCTCGGATTCATCGATACCGCCAGATGAAGTATATGACACATATAGTCAGTATGCAATAGAAATACAGAGGAAGGTGATTCAGGTAATGGTACAGTACCTGCAGGAAGAATGTGTAAGGAAGAAGGTTAGTTGTCCTATAGAGTTACTGGGTATTTGTAAAAGGGCTTTTTCGCCCGACACTTCTTCGACTGCCTTAGCGCTCGACCTGGCTCTGTTGCTTAGTAAGCGGCCGGAGTTACCTATATCTCAGTTGCCTATGAGAGAGGTTCCTCCGACATTTGTCCCAAAGGTTGAGATTCCCGCTAACGCTGGGACTGGTGCACCCGCTGTGGATATCCCTGCACATTATGTATCACAATTTGTTCACGTCCCGTTTTCACGACCGGAAGTGAACACTATTAGACAATAAATTCCCGATATCAGGAAAAACCCGACAGGGTTTTACAAAGAGATAGAGTCCGTTTTGCAGTCCTCTGTGTTCACCTTAAGTGATATTGACTTGCTATTCCCTGTACTTCTGCCCGTAGATTTATGGAAGCAGGTTCGGACAATAGACGATGTGCCAGGGTTGGGAGATACGTGGGCTAACATGACTAGGTTTGATGGGGAAAGACCAGCTGGTGAGAAACCACCTCAGGTAATACTTACTTTGCCTGATAGAATTGTCGCAAAATTGAAAACCATAAGTCCAGAGAAAAGAATTATTTGGGACAAGCTTACGGCCTGTGTTCAAGGAAAAACTAAAGGTGCCACCGAATTCTTTAATAGATTCGAACAGGTATTCTCTGACTTCAGTGGACAGGACTTGGGCACAGAGTCTGGGAAAAGGTTGTTTGTGGACAAATTTGTACATGGATTGTTGCCCGACATCCAGTCACAGATTATGTCCTCTGAGAGCGCTTGGCAGGCGAAATCCCAATCTGAAGTTTTGCACATGGCTCAGTATTATGAGAACCGTGTTAATCATGAAAAAGAGAAAATAGAGAATAGGAAAGGAGATTTGAAGACTAAAGTATTGTTACAGCAAATTGTTAAAAATCCCAGAGGAGGTACTTCACAGATCAGAGGTCAGTATGTCCCAAAAGGAAACGCTCCTTTGGGTCCTGTGAATGTTAACCAATGTGCCTATTGCCGCCAGGAAGGTCATTGGCGAGCACAGTATCCCGTCCTTCGACAAAGGTCAAACAATGTATTTGAGAGTATGGGTAGAGGACCTAGAGGTCGCCCTGGAGCGGGGGGCCCTGATAGAGGTCAGTTCTCACAAGATCCTCAGCAACCTTTTTCACGGGAAAATCAGATTTCGTATGTGGACACGAGAAACATATTTGATCACCCTTCTGCTGCCTACCTTTCTGAAGAGCTTCCTTCCGATGACATTTTATTTCGTTAGGACTGCCCGAAGCAGGGTTTGGAACCTTCACCTATTCCCGTTAATCAGAAAGGTCCCTACGTTGAATTGTTAGTGGGGAATAGGAAACATCAGTTTTTGATAGATTCTGGAGCAAAGAAGTGCTCCATTGATCATTCCCGGGTTCCAAACATTCCACTGTCGGGGCAAACAAATGTTTCTGTAGGGTTTTCTGGTATACCAATTGCCTGTCCGGTTTCTTCGCCGGTGTCTGTTTCTTTGGGTCCCTTTACGGACCATTGTCCCTTCCTTCTGACTTCGAACTGTGGAGAGAATTTGCTGGGGTTAAATTTGTTGAAGAAACTGAATGCAGTAATTCATTGTTCCTCTGACGGAGTGCGACTGACGGTTTCACCACAGCAACTTCCCAATTCTCAGTTTTTGACTCGACCATTGCCTCCTGAGTTTAGTGTTGTTCCGGATTGTTTGTGGGCGGTTGACGACAATGATGTCGGGGTGCTACAGATCGAACCTGTTAAAATAGTTTTGAAACATGGAGTTAAACTACTACGCATTCCGCAATATAAAATATCAGTTGAGGGCAAGCGTGCTTTGAAGTGCATTGTCTCCGATTTTGTGCATCGAGGGGTGATTGAAGAGATTTCAGGTAGTTTATGTAACAGCCCGATTTTGCCTGTATACAAGAAAGGCAACAATGCAATCCCATAATGTTTCATAATTGATCTTCGTGCTATTAACAAAGTTGTCGCCCCACAATTTCTAATTGTGCCTGATGTAAAAACGATACTAACAATGATCCCTGCTACAGCTATGCACTTTAGTGTTGTGGATCTAAAGACGGCTTTCTTTAGTATTCCTATACACAAGGAGAGTAGATATTTGTTCGCGTTCACCTTGGGGGGACGTTCGTTCACATTTACTTGTGCACCTCAAGGGTATACTGAAAGTCCAAGCATTTATAGTAGAGCTTTGAAAGAGCAGCTTGATACCCTTGAACTGCCACCTACTTGTACACTGCTTCAGTATGTCGATGACTTGCTTTTAGCTGCATATTCTGAAAGTGCTTGTAAAGAAGGCACTGTATCGTTGCTTGTTCATCTGGCTAAAAATGGTCATAAAGCTTCGCTCAAAAAAATTCAATATTGTTGTCAGGAGGTCGCCTATTTAGGCTACCTCCTGTCAAAGGAGGGGAGAAGATTGACACCTGAAAGAATAAAACACATTTCTGGCATGTCTGTTCCAAATACACAGAAGGAAGTCAGACCTTAATAGGTATGGCTTCTTACTGTAGGTTGTGGATCCCGAACTTTTCACTAGTGATAAAACCGATGTTGGCTTTGACAAAGAAGGGCATTTCTTTGCCGCTGCCATGGAAATCGGAACATCAACGATCATTTGAGCTTCTCAAAACCGTGTTATGCTCTGCACCGGTTCTGGGTACTCCAAATTATGATAAGGCCTTTGTGTTGTTTTTGCATGAATGTGATGGATGTGCCTTGGCTGTGTTAACACAGGAACACGGAGGGAAGAATAGGCCGTGCGGCTACTACTCTTCCGCCCTTGATCCTGTCACATGCGCTTTGCCAAGATGTTTGCGAACTGTTGCTGCCGCTGCCGAGTCTGTAAAACAGAGTGAGGGAATGGTCCTAGGCCACGACTTAATTTTGATGGTACCTCACTCTGTAGATGTCCTATTGAATAAGACTCAAACGCAACACCTCACCTCTGCACGGCTGACAAGGTATGAATTAATTCTGTTTGCCCCTCACATTCAAATTAAGAGGTGTTGTGTTCTTAATCCGGTTAACCTCCTACCTTTCCCGCAAAATACTGTTTGCGGTGATGAAGAATTACATGACTGCCTGTATACTACTGAACAGGAAACGAAGGGCAGGATAGACCTTATAGACATTCCTTTGGGCAATGCGGAAGGGGAGCTGTTTTGTGATGGCTCCTGCTTCAAACTCCCAGATGGTACATCTACAGCTGCCTATGCAGTTACTACGTTGAGTACGGTTGTTGAAACTAAGAGAATTCCGCATAACTCCATGCAGGCCGCAGAGATTATAGCGTTGACCCGAGCTTGTGAACTCTCCGAAGGGCATACAGTAAACATATATACTGATAGCCAGTACGCCTTTTGGTGGCTCACAACTTCGGGAGGCTCTGGTCGGAAAGAGGGTTCCTAACCTCACATGGGACCAAGATTCAGCATGGTCCCCTGATAGTGCAATTGCTCTCTGCACTCTCACTCCCTAGGCAGTTAGCGATCATGAAATGTGCAGCACATCGTAAGGTCATAGATGATGTGGGAAAAGGGAACGCTTTTGCTGACCAGATAGCCAGGGAAACGGCCACAGACCTTAGCACAGACATGTATGCTCTAAGGGAAACAAAAGATGCCTATGTAATGGATGAGGGTATCGGGTCTGTGCGAGATATCCAAACTGACGCCACAATAGAAGAGTCTAAAAAGTGGGCCGAAGGAATGGGGAAACTGGATGACGATGGGTGTTGGGTGGATACATCTGAAGGAAAATGGTTGCTCCCTGATTCATATGTGCTGGCAATGGTTACGATGGCACACGGTCCTACGCATGTGTGTGCTCAGCAGATCACGAAAATGTTAGAACAGGTCTGGGTGAATGATACAATTTTGAAGATTGCACAGCGACATGTTCAGAATTGTATGATTTGCTTACAGCACAATGTGGGGAAGGGGACAGTAACTCCAAGGGGTAGTTTTGGGCCCCCTTCTATCCCCTTCGAGGTCATCCACTTTGATTTTATTGAGATGGAACGGTGTAACAATCTAAAATATGTTCTTGTGATTATTTGTGCTTTTAGTAAATGGGTCGAGGCTTTCCCCGTTAAGGATGCTACTGCCATGACCACTGCAAAGACTATGGTAAAAGAATTCTTTCCACGATTTGGGCTTCCAAGGGTAATTTGGTCGGACAATGGTCCCCATTTTGTTGCAGCAGTAATTTTGCAGATATGCACAGCATTACACATTGAAAAACGATTTCACTCAGCTAGACTTCCTCAAAGTGCTGGGTTGGTAGAGAGATATAACGGTATCCTAAAGAATAAGCTTGCAAAAACATGTGCCGGCACTAAATTGAAATGGCCAGATGCCTTACCTATTGTATTGTTAGCCATGCGTACTACACCTTAAACTAAGACTGGGCTCTCTCCATTTGAGGTAGTGATGGGGAGACCTGCTAACATTTGGGGTCTTCCGAAGCCTAAAGCATTGAGGGAGGTTGACAATGTATTGCTTGTGGACTACTGTAACCAGTTGACTAAAAATCTGTATCTCATTTATCATCAGGTCCAATCAGTTTTACCTGTACGATTTACGGGCCCAGGACAGGACATTCAGCCTGGAAGTTCGGTCCTAGTGAAGGCCTACGAAAGGTCTTCCTGTCTCGCACCTCGCTGGCGGGGACCCCACCAGGTGCTGTTGGTCACCCAAACAGCAGTGCGGGTGGCTGCAAAGAAGCATTGGATCCACGCGACGCATGTCAAGAAACTTCCTCACCCGACGCCACACGTTACAGAAGAAGCAGAACCCCTCGCTGAGGCTACAATCTCTGATCCTGGAGCAGCAAACAGCGCTGTGAGTGTGTCTGAGAATTTCTCTGAGCCCGTGGAGCTTGGGGAACAGTCCATTTCGTCTCTGCACTCTTTGAAAAGGTCACTTCCGGAAAACACTGTTTCAAGTTCTGCGACTCAGGAAGTGACGTTACCTTATTTCCGGATCAAACAGTACTGGGTACCACCAGGTACGACCTTTGACGAAGAAAATAGAACTACGGCACGGGTCTTTTCTGTGCATCTGAAAAAGAAGTGATTGAAAGTTTTCTCTTGTAAAAGAAAGTTCATTTTTGAACAAAAGGAAAAAAGGGATTCTGCTGGCTAGGGTTGGGGAAGGACTAAGAAGTTGCGCGACCGTAGTGTCACCAGCAACAAACATTGGGGTCGTCGAATTGAGAAACTATGATGCCTGCCACCTCCACTGCTGCTGCTCGCATTGGACTTGTAAATAGGGGGGTGACCAATTCGGACAACGAACAATGTGCCTGGGCCCCGAAAACGTATTGCTGTGTTGTGTTAATAATAATTGGAATTTGTATAGTTACTGCTGTGGGACTTTGGTACTTCGATGAAATTTACCCTCTAAAACCTTTACTGCCAATTGAAATTGTACCTACTGCTTTGACTCCCTCTGTGCACCTTCACACTTTGTCACCTAGAGACTCCCAGCATAGACGAAAGTACCATAATAACACTTTAATGATAATAATGAATTCAACACATGCCATTTTTAATAAGAGTAATTGCTGGATTTGTACCCATTTACCGCAACATGGGAACAAGGGGCTAGGATGGTATATTCACCCTTTACCTTTAACGACTGCTTGCTATGCCTCTCTTAGAGCACTATTCTTTGGCCAGTGGAATGATAGCATCTCAGGGAACTTTGATGGAACTAATTTGAATGATTTTGAGAAACGTGAATTGACTCCCCTGGGATGCTCGCTTTTTGCAAATAGAAGTAAACCTAATGTTGCTTCTATTAGGCCATCTGATAAACTATCTCTTCCTTTTCAAGCTCTAATTTCCTTTAAAATGGCTCCGATAGGCAATAAGGAGGCCTGCCTCCTTCCTACTCTATTAATCATAGCCCTGATTCAGTCCCCTTTTGTGTACAAAGAAATGGCACTCAGTCAATGGGAGATTTTGAAGGTTGTGTGAACATTGTAAATTTGACCGGGGAGAACAGGCCTCTGTATGTAGGGGGGCCTGTCTATTTCGTTTGTGGTAATTCAGCATTTCCCTGGTTGCCCAAGGATTGGCGGGGAACCTGTTATTTAGTAATCCTGTTACCTGGGGTATTTATAGCTAGTACATTGGAAGTTTCTAAGGCTCGCCCACGGCGGGGCGAGAACGGAGATACCCCTGGGCAAGTATTGGGAGATATAGCAAAATCAGTTGTGCCATTTTGGGGAGAGATAGCAAATTCTGAAAATATTAGGGGACTAGCAAGAGTACTGGAGAGAACCATCAACCAGACCACGGATATACTCTACAATATGACACTAGAACAAAAGGCAATAAGATTGGTAGCACTCCAAAATCGGATGGCATTAGATGTCATCTTGGCAGTGGTGGAGTATGCAAATTAGAGGGGTCCGCTTGCTGTGTTTTTGTACCTGATTCCTCACCGACAATTTTCAAAGCAATACAGAACTTGCACATCCTTAGTTCTGAAGTGCATGTTCCTGTGGGAGATTGGAATATTAGCGCCTGGTTCTGGGATTCTTTACGATCCTGGGGTTGGAAGGTGCTTTCTGTTATACTGGTTATTTTGGGAATTCTGCTATTCCTTTGTTGCTGTTTCCAATGTCTACCTAGTATATGTGTAATGCACGGGGGAAGTTGTGCTCAAGTAGTGAGCACAGTAGGGCTCAAAATGTATGCCCCAGATACAGCATCTAAAGAGTTTGTGTTACAAGAGGTTCTGATGAACGACCTAATGGCTATAGACATTACAGATAATGATTCAGGATGTATGGACGACAATGCATGGAGTTATTTACAAAGATATTAGAAATGATGTTAGCACTTGGCATAGGCCAAAAGGAGGGTTTGTCGGAATTGAAACAATATTATGTCTCCTATCGCAACAATTGTATGTGTATTGGCCCACGCCAAGTTGTCTAAATATCGTATGCGAACAAACTCCACGGCAAGGTCTTGACCTTAGAGAAAGTAATGTAAGTCGCCATCTTGGATTAAGCCGCCATTTTAGGTTCTCTTGTTTTATGGAAGTCACCCTGAACATCAAAAATGGAGGCCGAATGACATTCTGAGTAAGATTCTGGCCGTTGTGACCTCCGTACACATGAATAATTAATATGCCTGCAGGCCACTTGTCGGGGTCGTGAACTGAGACCTTGTCCTACTGTTGAACTATGTGTAAATGTACAACTATATCAGTGAAACTAATCAAAATGCATATATTATAGGATTGACCTGGCAAGGAACCCATAGGCCCGGCTCGTAGAATGGTTAACCCGCAAGAGGGTTGGCCAAGGGCTGGACAAATAGTATAAAAGACCCAAGTATTCCAATGTGCGCTCTCTCTCACTAACGCATTGAACTCTCGTTGAAGTTCGTTATGTTACTCTGAGAGCCAAATAGCTATCTGTTTGTCAATTGACTTTGGTAACTGTTGTAGCTTTTAAATAAAGCACTTGTATGTTCTTTGTAACCTGTGTTGGTGTGTTTCTTTCTGGGTTTCCCGGCCTCATATTATTTTTATGTTTTCACACTCAAGCATTGGACATACATTTTCCTTCGTCCCCCCCATCACGTAGGCAGACCCCCGGTTTTCTTGTAGTGTTCACCTTCTAGGTTGTTAGAACCTGCTTCCACTACACCGAAGAAAGGATGCTTATTGGCAAAAGACTATTGGAGCCTTTCAGCTATTGAAAATCTAACCATGAGATTAAAAATTTGTAGATGAAAAATGTACGGATGTTAATGAGTAGTACCATTGCATTCCTCTGCCCCTGACTAGGCAGTGCCTGGTTGAACCACCTGTGTAGCCAGGTATAAACATTGGTGTTCCCTCAGTAGGAACTTAGGACACTAACCTTTTAGTAAGGGTACCGGCTGAACACGGATATGTACTTTTGCTTCTGATTTGTTCATGGTTTATAAAAATCGCTCCTTTTTTCGAAAGGAAGGCTTTAGTTCCAAAACTTGTATCTGTTGCTTCCCTTTTTTCTACTTTCTTGACTATTAGCTCTAGTCTTGCACACTGTTAGCACTGGCTCATCTTCACTGACTATAACCTACTTTCACATTGCTTTTTGGTTCTTTCAAGATCATAACTTACCTGTATATTGTAATGCGGTTTTTATTGCATGTTTCTTGCATTTAAGGTATTTGTGCTATACTGGAGTTTTTCACTAGCAAGCAAGAATTGCTTCATTGTTTTATGTGGCTATTGCAACAATTGTCATTGTTCTATGTCAAAATGTTAGTAAACCCACTTCATTCTTTATGAATACATTTGAGCGGTCTGTCTAATTTTTTTCGGATGTAATTATTACTCCTTTCGGTGTATTCATTTCCTTAGTAGTTGTTGATACGAGAACGGTCCAAAGTAATCAGCTAACCGATATCGACACCTGGCAGCAGTATTGTTCTTGAAGTTTTATGCCCCACAGCACAGAGACACCCACTTGCCCTTCCCCCTGTGTTGTGTGGTCCTGTTGGTGACATTGTAATTATTTGTTTTCTCTTCCAGAATTGCCCGGCGGATGTTACTTGTGTATCCCTCAAGATTTGGGGAAAGGAAGGAATTGCATAAGGAAAGAACTGGGGAATGAAATTAGTTGGGGAATGGGAAGATTTGGGGAATGAGAAGGCATTGGGGGAGTAAGGACAGGGATGCCATTTGGGGGTCACCAGTGGTCACAATTGCGACCCCTGCGGTCTCCCTTGCTACCCCTGTGGTCTCCCTTGCTACCCCTTAAAAAAGAAAAGAAAGTTGTTGTTTTATTTATTTATTTTTTTACAAATAATGCTCCTGGGCTGTGGCCAGTGCCATGTGGCTCTTCGCTCCTAGAGTGGCTGGTTTTCTTGTTCAGGCCTCTTAAAAAATCCAAAGGGTTCCACAAGTGTAGACCCTAAATAAGAAAGAGAATGGATAGCAAATAATTTGTCTTTCTGTAATTCTATACATTAATTGCTAGACTCATTAAAGGTTTATTTCAGGCACACTTATTGGGGTGAGTCAATAATTTAGTCTGTTCCTAAACACCTCAAATTCGCAATGTAGACAAAAACCTCCAAAAAGCATTTAGAGCAAAATAAGCATCCATTTTGGATTCACAGAGCGTTTTCCTATAGGATTGCGTCATTATAGAACACGTCTGTGAATGAGGCCCTATGTATTTTGCTTTTCGCAACTTGCAGTTATAACATGTTTTTTTCGGCCGTTGTCTCTGTTACGATCACCACAAAACATTCCACCTCAGTGTTCTCGGTCACTTGACAAGATCCTTGTTCCTAAAAGCTTGTGTACAGTGTAGAAACGTTTCACCCTAGCACATATAGTACCCCTTGATTTAATTATGCCACAATTAATGCTTCGTTGTAATGTGCCTCTTTCCTATCTCCATGGCATGCTGTTCAGGAGCAAATGCGTGCCCAGAGTATGGGGACGCTGTGTGAGTGCACTGCTTTCCCTGTGCTACTCTAAATTCTTTAATACACAGTTATGAACCCTCCCAATGGTATTTATTTTTCCAAACTCTGAAGCCTGAAATGTAGATCCACCTAGGCTTGACATGTGGCCAACTTTGCACCAGACCTGCCGGTGAACTGGTCTGCTGTTAAATCTCAGTTACCAGTTTAATGGTATCCACTACAGTGTAATTTGCTTTCTGACTTTGAAAACATCAGGCATGTTATTGCTCATTTTAGTTTAGCCGGTAAAATAGCTAGAGCCGGTAAGATAGCTTAGTGGGTTGAGCGCTCGCTGCTGGGATGTGTGTGTGTTATCTGCAGGTTTGAATCCCGGCAAGGCCAGTTCAGCCTTTCATCCTTCTGAGGTTGATAAATGAGTACCAACACAGGTTGGATGATATTGTATGTATATTTGTTCTATATAAGGCACTTATGTGTAAGTGCTATATAATAACACATCATTATCATTTGGCCCTAGACGTCTGCTTGCATTCACAGTAATTTGGTAATATGGGCCTATACCCACTGATATTAACAATACATATGGTGATCCATTCTTGTATGAAATGTATATCACATTACAGTAATAGTGTAACCATATTTTTCATAGTGTACTTAGTAACAATGCTATGTAATGCCACTTCCCTTTTTGACAAGGGGTGAAAGGTCATGTTCCATCGCTTCCTGTGATGTCACTTTGGGGTTGGGTTGAATGACATTACTTCCTGTGATGTCATCAAAGGTCAAGGGCCGTGTGATGTCACGTCTGCTACCCCTGGCATTTTGGTGAAAAGAAGTCCCTGAGTAAGGAGTTTGGGACTGGAATTAATTGGGTGGTTGAATAGACTTGGGTAATGGGGTATTGGAAGATCTGCGGAATCAGGGTATTGGGGATGGAATCGATTAGTGACCGAAGGAGTTGGGGGCAGGCAAAACATTGGACACGAAGATGTGGGGCATAGAAATAATTGGGGAGGGAACACTAGGTATTTGGATAGTAAAAATAATTGAGAAAAGGAATTGTAGGGGGGAAATGGACAGAACCGAAGGTGGGAAGAAAGCACTGGGGGAGTGAGAAGATACTCTGGGAATGGCAGTATTGGAGACGGGATAGACGGTGCCAAGGGCAGAGGTGGACTGGGATTCAAAAGAGGCCCTAGAAATAATGTTCAAAGTGGCCCCATATTACACATTTTCAGCAAGCCCAACCCATGTCCTATGAGAAAAATTGAAAATAAAATAGGTTACCACAAAAAAGTGGCCCGGGTTTGGAGGCCTACCGGGGAATCTCCTGAGTTCCCTATAGGCCAGTTCATCTCTGGGCAAGGGCACAGATTGGGGGGAATAAAAAAAAATGGGGAAATTGAAAACTAAGGAAAAGAAGGAAAGAATGAGAAAGAAAACTAATGGATAGAAGGAAAGAATGAGAAAAGAAAAAAGAAAAAAATGACCATGGGCAGAAAGAGCATGTCTAGGGAGGGAGGGGTCTACCCAGCAAATTTCTCCGGACGCTGATGGGGTTGAGGCGAGGGGCTTAGCAAGCCAAGGCCAAAATATTGTGCCACACCGATTTCGTGGATGTAATTTAAGTGAGAACATCAGCTAATACCAGAATAGAAAGAGAAACCTTTGCGATGCACATGAAATGCCGACGGGACCTTAGCAGACGCTCCAAACAAATGAGCCTAGGATTGAAGTGTATGCCCTCAAGAATGAGAGATCTTGCCCCAATAGCGATTCAACGGCGGTTCAATACCCGTTCAGCTACTGGGAGCATAGGAATTGCTTTGGGAATTGCTTTGGGATAACATATATGTCTGTGTCTTATTATAATGTTAAACACCAACACCATGGTTACAGTAGGTATGAGTCCCGCCAAGGATGGAGCACAGACGTCCATAAGGACGGGGGAATAACTCGACAGGTGATGTCATCATAATCCTAATGGCGCCCCAGAGTCATGGCCTTTTGGGAAATGTTCTGTTTACACTATTGCCCTGTCTATATATAAAGGGATACCTCTAGAATATATTTGAGAACTACTCCTAGTACCAAACCTCATCGACGCTGCAGGAATCATATTATGCCCTCAGCTGAAAGAAGCCAAAGCACTGCTGCTTGCAGGCAGCCATTTCCAAACCTGTTTTCTTTCTCCCCCTGTTAGCCCGTCCTCGGTGCAGCTCTCGCTGCCTGCCTCCCTTCATTTGTTTCAGTCGCCACTTAATTCTCTTCCACTCTCTCTCTCTTTCCCCGGTCTGAAGCAAAGCCTTCCTCGCGTTACTTCAACACACAGAGCAAGGAAATGACATCTCTCTTCCCATTACACACAGTGATGGCAGGGGAGGGGAAGGAGGCAGGTGCAGGCAGAAGGGGAGGCTGCGATGGGATGGGAGCTATTGATTTGTGAGAGGTCTGGAGTAATTTCCCTCAGGTCCAAAGCAGCTATGAATTTTTAACACCGCGCGTGTTTCTGTACAGGTCCGCTATAGGCCAGCATCGCGCTGCGCGCGTGCAAACGATGCGCGCACCTCTGTCTCGCAAACTGCCCGCGCGTGCGGACGCCGATTTGTTAGTGCGTATGCTTGTCTGTTGAGGGGGAAGAGTGGGCCCCGGTACTGAATAGTTGATGCCCGCATCACAGACACTGTTATGAAGAGTGCAGGAGGTCTGCGGCTTTGTGCAGGCTCTACCTCCAGCAGACAAATGCTACCATCACTGTAAGAGCCATATTGCCGTCATTATGTCCAGGCCCCCTTATTTTTTCGCTCCAATCTCAAGACCACTGGCGTTTCTGGAATGTTCTCGATTTCTCTCTATAACAGGGTTTTCTAAACATTTCATGGACCCGACCCCATTTGCTTTTCAGAACTAAAGTGCTGACACCGCGACCTCCATTTCACGCGCATCTGTGTCGTTTATAACTCAGGACGCAGGATTCATAGAACGGCAGGCTGTCGGCCTCGGGCAATGGTGTTCCTGGGAAGGGAATACCTCGGCCTTCCTCCTGGGCACGCATTGTCGGAGTGTTGACACCCCGGGCTGCAGAGACATGGAAAGGACATAATGAGGCTACCAATCCCAGCGAGGCGACATCATGGCAATGGGCCAGGCACTTTTTAGGGTCTGGCCGCACTGCAGAGCATCTGTCACTTTGCTGGTGCACAGAGGGTGCTGGCTTTCTCACCCAACCACTAGGAGGTCTGGCTCAGGGATTTGGAACAATTTTCGTTATTTGACAGATAAGGGGTTGGTGGTACCAATTGGGACACCTGGCGGCACGGCCGGCTCTAGGATTCGCGGTGGCCTGGGCAGCGTAAAACATGCAGGGCCCCCTAATTTGCATAAATGGTGACCCAAGATAGTACAGAAAATATTTCACAGAATAAGTCTTTGATATACCTAATATCATGGGCAGTTACATTAAAAACACGTTGTCATTAATACGGCAGGAGACAAATACAATGTGACTTTCAGCATATGATGTGTCTCTGTTAATATTTACCTATGTGGCATGTGTCTCGGGAGGATAGCTCAGGGGCAACATGCTCGCGTTGGAAGCAAGTCGACAGGTAGCACCACAGGTTCGATCCCCCGATCCACTATTAGAAACCTCTGGGCATTAAGCACGTTATAAATAACCTATCATATCAGTATCGGGATTGAGGCTTTATTTTGTAGTAGCAGACAAAGGGGCCGATTCATGGAACAAATGTGTGCTGAATATCGTGGCGCAAGCTAGTGCAAGCGTGAAAAAGCATGCGCACGCGTGCAATTCATAGAAGGCCCTGCGCGTGTTTTCCCCGGGAGGTGTGCCAAATCCATGCGTGGCGCACACATCATTGCCACATCCAGAATGCCATGCGCGACGCGCTGAGCAAAAGCACACAACGTTAGCGCACACACCAAAAAGGGGGCGGAACACAGGGTGGAACGCGCAGAATGGGGAACAACGCGTGAAAATAAGGGTGTAACTGGGGAAGTACTGGGAAGTACATGGAAGTGCTGGGAAGTACACGGAATGCCCACACGAACGGTAGCGTCCCTGCGCATTACAAAAGTGCGCACAAACAACAAACACGTATATACAGCTACGATGAATGTCCCATTCTGTGGCCCCCTAGGAGAAATGACGTGTCACACAACCCTCAGGCATCCCAAAAAAGCAAGAAAAAGAGATAAGCAACCCCTGTAGCCCACATGCGTGTAAAAAAAACACATGCAGTAACTTGCTCCTCCAGGCAGCCCATCCACCCTCCCCATGTCACGCAGGCAACCCATCCACCATGACCTTGCCCCGCAGACAGCCCATCCACCATGACCATGCCCCGCAGGCAGCCCACACCACAGGGGGGACTTTGTCCACGCATTTTACCTGACTCGAGTGGGGTACACGTATTCTGAGGGGTGTGCGTGGGGTTTTACCCGTGATTGGCCTGGTGCAAGCGGGGTACGTGTATTCCTAGGGGTGCGCAAGGAGTTTTACACGCAATTGGCCTGGCGCGAGCGGGGTACGTGTATTCCGGGGGCACGCCTGGAGTTTTACACGCGATTTCACCGGCGCGAGCGGGGTACGTGTATTCTGGGGGTGCGCATGGAGTTTTACACACGATTTCGCTGGCGCGAGTGGTGTACGTGTATTCCGGGGGTGCGCGTTGAGTTTTACACGTGATTGGCCTGGCACAAGCGTGGTAAGTGTATTCGTAGGGTGCGCAGGGAGTTTTACACGCGATTGGCCTGGCACGAGCAGGGTACGTTTATTCCGGGGGTGCGTGAGGAGTTTTACACGTGATTGGCCTGGTGCGAGCGGGGTACGTGTATTCTGGGGGTGCGTGTGGAGTTTTACATGCGATTTCACTGGCGCGAGCGTGGTACGTGTATTCCGGGGGTGTGCGTGGAGTTTTACACACGATTTCGCTGGCGCAAGCGGGGTCCGTGTATTCTGGGGGGGTGCGTGGAGTTTTACACGCGATTTCGCTGGTGCGAACGGAGTACGTGTATTCCGAGGGGTGCGCAGGGAGTTTTACACATGTTTTCGTGGTTGGGCGGCTGTATGCTGGTCCACTGGCCTTTGCGCCATGTACTGGATTTGTGCAATGTTTTTGGCGCATGGGGCGGGGTTTGGGGCATAACTGGCGATGCTGCAGGGTCGCTGCGCCACTCTGCGCCACGGCTGCTTATGGATGTATAAATCCATGAATACGCTGTGCTGCAAAATGGTTTCTGGCGCACGCGGCTCGCGCAGACTGCCACACGCGCACTCTGTGCACCAGTCGTGTGTGCCACTTGTGCGCCGAATTCTATGAATTACCCCCAAAATGAGAAGGGAGCCTCTATCTGCGCCTTCAGTGGCAGGGGTGAGCAGGAAGCAACTGTTTGGCGGGGTGCAGGAATTGAAAGGGGAAACATGAAATCCCATAACAGAATGTTTATTTATTTATTTATTTATTTATTTATTTGTATCAGAGTTTAAGAAGGCTTGATTAAGGGTTACAAAGAAGCCACCCTATGAAAGACTTGGTATAATGCAGAGTAGAATAGATACAGCGATACATGTTACACAATCAAACACGCAATGGCAACTGAGTAGGTTAGGTGACTGTTGCTAAGATGTTATGTTTATATCTTTCTGTAAATCATATGGCTTTTTTTCCCACTGCTGCTGCAAAATGTGCTGTAAAATGTGGTTTCGACTATGGGATGGGTACGTTCCCTTGCATCACTAGGTGGGGGGACTTGTGGCCCCATAGTGAAAATCAAAGGCTGTCACCTATGAATATATGCACAGTAAGTGTACATATCATAAAGTGAAATACACAAGTTTGATTCAATTGACCTTTACCCTTAGAAGAAAGTGCACCAGATAAAAGAGCATTGGCATTTAAAAAAAAACATTAATCAACACCAGAAAATGACCTGAGAGAGGAGATTTTCCAATGACTAAGCTGGCTAAGTGTAAAAGGTGTCCACCTTTTAATCCCAACAATCTATAGTGAAATATTCCCAGGAAAACAAAATCCCAGTAAGAGACATGTGTTATGATGACACTTGTGTGTGGTCTTGTGGGTAAGCGTCTGAACTTGGACAACCTGGGTGAAACCCTTGTATCCGAACACTTGAGCAAGTTTGCCAGACTCAAAAATACCCTACCAGGATAGCGGCCACACTCTGAATTGAGTGTTCCCACCCACATTTATCCTCTATTTATTCCCTAAAATACAACACATGACCACAATGAGGAAAAATAACATCTTCGGGATTGCAACCTTTGGGCATATATAAATTACTTGCTTGCCTGCTCATCGTTTGCCCTTAACCCCATGTTTGGTTTTGAACAGTACTCTGTTTTGGTAAATATGACTTAAAAAGTAGACAAACCATAGTGAAGTATTCACAAAAATCCACATAAAGGCAAAAATGTTTCTTTTGTGGCATTATGCTCTTCTTCTTGAATGGGAGACTACAAATAATAGAATGCAATTCAGCAAAAGGCAAAACATAGCCTTTGAGTTTTGAAAATGTACTTTCAAGACTTAGGGCCTCATTATAAATTTGCCGGTCTGGGAACTATGGTAACGGTAAGCATGCCGGTACCATAGTTCCCGGACCAGCAAACTACGAGTTGTGCTCGCGGGTGCCTTTCTGCCCGCCAGGTCCGACCTGGCGGGCATACCGGCACCCACAAGCAGAGCATGTTGGATGCATCGGCGTAGTTATAAACAGTGCCGGTGCATCCAACCTCCCCATTTCCATTGAGCCCTATGGGACCGAATAGTAATGGGGAACATCTTTTTTCTGGCGCCCGCAAATGGGCAATTAATGGGTCCAGCGGGGCCGTAATGACCCGGTAATTGCCTATTCGGGGCGCCGGAAATTTTTGGATGTTTGGCAGCAGCCTGCCGGCAAACTTGCTCAAGTGTTCGGCGCCCAGCAGTATCTCTTTGAGGTTGGGCCGATTTGTGTCAGGTTCTAACCAATTGAAGGGACAATGAGTGACGCTGCAGTTGTTCGAGTTCATGGGTGGCGGTTGTCGAAATGGTGATCCTGTTGCTCTGATATGTGGTTCGGTGAAGCAGCAGTTCAAGGGGCGAGTTGGGTCGAATTGTGATGTAACCCCTAGTCTGAGTCGGCAAGTAACTCTCCAGCAGTTCGAGTTGGGCCCGGTAACAAGCTGTTGACTTGAGCCTAGCAGGTGATGTGCTCAGCGAAGGCATGATGCAGCGTTGAGCGGCTCAATGTGCAAGCAATTGTTAGAAGGTTCAGAGGAGTGCCAGAAGTTAGCACCAGCGGGATCCTTCGACGTCGATAGCGTCGAGCTTGGTCTCGATGGTGTCAAGTTCCACTTTGATGGCAGTCCAACCGGTTTGAGGTAGAAGAACAGGGAGCCTTAGCAGATCTGGTCCTCCAGGTGCTGTGAGGCCCAATTCAGGGACTCAGAGACAGGGTGAGTACATTCAGGGTCTGCTTTCCCAGCCCTGGGAGACTCTTGTGCTGCATGGAAGATCCTGCTCGACAGAAAATGTCACCCCCAATGTGCCCTGGGAGTGGGTATGGGGCAGAGCTCTCCTCTGCTTTGGACTGCTCCTTCTTCACCTCAGTGGCTGAGGGCTTTGGAACATACAACTCTCCCAAAATGGTCCAGTGAATCCTTCTCGGGTATTGTTCCACAGTGAATCAAAGAAGTGGTGGGAGACCCCTTCTTTTAAAGGCAAAAGCCTGCAGGTGATGGACTAAAGCTAGCCTGCTTTAGTGGTCCAATCCCTGTTCTTGAAAGGAGTGGACTTTGCTTTTCTGACATCACACCCAACGTGCTTTGCTCTAGAGGAAGTGGAGGGGCCATGAATGAGGTAGAGAGAAACAAAATGGTGGTAGTCTTCTTCCATAGTACAGAGCTCTCAACACTACTCTAACACTGCCCCCTTCCTTTCTCACTAGGATACAAGGTCTTTTGAAATGCAGCATGTTGGTGTGAGGCTACTCCCTTTAAAAGGGTGTGCGCCTTTTAAGCCTGGGCCCAGGTTAGCTGCCTGGTGGACAATTGTCTCTGGCACAGGGTGTTACCTACCCTCACAAAGAGATCAAAGAATATCTATTTATTTATTTATTTATAAACAGGAGGAACAATGCTCTTTTGATCACAAAAGAATGCACGATAGATGAGAAATCAGATTTGACAGGAAGTAGTGAGCTTTTTACAATTGGGTGAGTTTGAGGGACAACTTGACCAGGTTGTCGAGGGGAGTAAATGGAAACGTCACCAGGGACAATACATAAGTGGACATACAAAGATTAAGGACAACGAACAATGGACATTGTAAAGTGCAGGTAGACACTACAGCTAGCTGAGCTTGGGATGTAACCATGATGGGTGAATTGCTAGAGTTGAGGTTGAGGAATTGAGGGACAGAGGCAGGTTAGAGGCGAGAAGAAATGTTAGCTAACAGGCAACTGAGAGGTAGGTTAAGAGGGTGATTCATAGGCGAGGAGGTAGGCTTTTAGTTTGGTTTTGAGCGCATCCATGTGAACAGTTTCTCGGTTGTCCAGGGGAAGAGAATCCCATGCGAGTGGAGCAAGAACAGAGAAAGAGCGGAAGTGAGAGAAAGCACAGGGAGGGTGAGGAGCCACAAGAGTAGTGCCGGAGGCAGAGTAGAGATTACAAGAAGGCTTGTAGATTTGCATAGAGGAGGTCAGATACAGTGGTGCCAATACCATGGATAGATTTGTGAACCAGGAGAAGACATTTATATACAGCCCTGTTTTGCATGGTTATCAATCCAGCCTGGTGACGGAAGTAGGTGTGAAGTGAGGGAGTTCAAAGAGCGTCTTGGTAGCGAAGTTGATGATCTTTGCCTGAATTGGTATGGCCATTCAGGTTCCTGTGCTGCATTCTGGCCGAATACACAGAACCTTCCTCAGCTGAGTTGACTGACAGGAGCTGCACATGTGTGATATCAAATTGGATGTGGCTACAATGATCATAGGTAGTGCCATTCCCCATGCCTAAACTCAGGCATAGCTTTATTTTAGTGTTTAACCTGCCGCCATCGTGAGAGGCCATGATCATCATACTATGGACGCAGTGGGGCACATCTGAAATGCAGTCCCTGTGCTGCAGAGACTTGGCTGTCACTGCAGCTGTCAAATAGACAACTCTGACCTCTGAACCTGCTCTGTGCCACTGGGAGAGCAGGCACTGCAAATCAGGATACTAATGCAGCAGGACCCAGATACACACTATGCTTCTGGCATGGAGCTTATGAAAGGTGAATCTGATCAGAATATTACCCTTTCAGAGATGGAATTACCTGCATCATTTTATTAAAGCAATCAAAATAAAAAATAGAAAAAGCCAGTGCTCCTACACCCTTGCCAAATGGCAATCTGCCAAACACTATGAAGCAAAAACTAGGCTGGGTATCAAAATAGTTGACAAAATGTAAATACAAATATATTAGCTTCCTGTTGCATTGCTCACTGCACAAACCTCATTTAATTCAAGCTGTGGTTAAAAGTAATTTTACTAGTTGAGTTTTTGTAAAACATTGTAATTTCCAGGTTATTCAACCAGACAAAGAGGAAATGTTAATCAAAATCTGGAATTACATTGTTATCCTACAGGTGCCCTTTCAACCCAGGCACACCTGGCAATCTGTGGCCCCATAAAGGGCATAGTCTTTTCAGGATATTTGCTGGCACTTAAGCCCCTATACACAAAGCCAGCAGTAGAATACTTGTTAACACTACATCACTGTCCCAGCAGTAGAAGGTAAAGCATGTCTGGTGAACGGTTCACTGAAAGACATGTTCTGGAATGAGATAAATATCTATTTATTTTGTCTTCTTTTTCTTCTATTTGAGCTGTACGTTTTTTTGAGTAATTTGCGTTGGCTCACACAATAAACTGCTGCCAAAATAAGCCAAGCATATTACAAGGGGCCACATTTGGACATTCAATTATGAATGGCTGTTGTTTTCTCTATGTGTTATAGAGTGCTATCTTGCTGTTTCTAAGGATTTAGAAACCTTGCAACGTATTGCAAAGATTAAAAGAGCTTCAGAAAGTCAACAGTTGTGACTTTTAAATGCATATTTAATATACTAGCCAAAACATTTGGCTTTGGCAATGCTTTTTTTTTCTTAAAAAGACTTCAGTGCAAGGAACAGATACAAATCAAGTGGCTGAAGGCATGCTTTGATAAAACCTTTGTATTACAACAGTAACACATGTAAAGCTACAATTAAGCCATACACTGTCAGGGTACTGGTTAGAAATAACACTGGCAGGCCAAAGTTTGATATTTCTGCTTGGAGGGTGTGTTTTGGGCGGGAAGGGGCAGGCAGTGGGTGGGTCAGACTGGCCAAGTCAAAGGCTGGGTAAATAACCAAACAATACCCACAAACTGTGCGTCTCGCTTCACATGTCATTTCCCTCCTAGGTGGAGCCCAATGCAGATGTTTTCTTATTGGAGGCAGACCTAATAACAAAAACTACTAAGGAGGATTTCCCATAGCTGGCAGATGTTGCAGAACTGTTCCTTTTCTGTGTTGTTCAGCCAAGACGTCAGGGAAAAATTGTCATCAAGCAATACCATAACGGTTCTTATAGTCCTTTTCAAAACAACTTGTTTGCTAGCAATGCAGGATTGTACTACCTTTAGAGGGGCATCTTCGGCCTTGTGAAAAGACATAGGGCCTCATTACACGGGTGGCGGTAAGGATTTACTTGTACCGGTAAAATACTGGTACTGGTAAATCCTTACCGCCTTACTACGAGGTCCCTTTGCTGGTTGGGGGATTTAACGCCTGCTTTCTGCAGGCGTTAAAAACCAACCCGCAAAGGGACCTAGGGAGCTAATTACGGTACCGCAATTTGCGGTACCGTAATTAGCGCCTTCCCCATTCCCATTATGCCATATGGGGCAAAAATGGAAATGAGGAAGGGCAATGGTGGAAGGGGGAATTACCGCCCAGCCAACCTTGGAATGGGGCGGTAATGCCCCTTTCTGCCAAGGCGGTGCCGGTATTTTACCGGCATGAACCATGGTGCTTATTACGCCATGGTTCTCAGCCATCCGTCTAATGAGGCCCATAAACTCGGATTTACCCTCCATTATGAAGGAGCCAGGACTCTAACATCCATTCCTTGAGTTTCCCTGCAAAGTTTAGAAAACTCTTGCCATCAGCGTTGATATGCAGATGGTTGTCATCTGAATATGATGGACATCCTTCTCCAAGGAATCAACATTGTTCAACATTGTTCTGCTGGTCCGATAGCATAGATGATTAGAGCGCTTGCTTTGACATCTGTGCAGTGCCTTTGGATGCAGGTTCGAATCCCGGCCGGCCAAACTCAGCCTTTCATCCTTCCGAGGTCGATAAATGAACCCCACACAATGTGGGTAATAATAAGCAGCGCTCAGATACCTGAGTGTTCGTAGTGCTATATAAATACTAAATTATTAATATGTTAACCAAGCAAATGTGAAACAGGATGGGTGAAAGTGGTAAGCATTAAGATGCACAACAACTCAAATAAGTTGGAGGTGCTGTGAAGTTTCCCAGCATCACTTTCGGGGATGTATCATCCAAGCTCAAGATGAAACAGTCTGGACACACATGTCATGTGCTGGCAAATTCATGAAGCTATTACATGTGGACCTAATCATTCATGGTAAGAAAGACTGCAGACAGGTCTCATAGCACTACCAGGCAAAGCTGTCTCCATCTCGCGGGCATGTCAACAACCAGATTGTAGTTGGTATAGGAGGTCATGTTTGAAAAAGTGGTTGAGCTGTAGACACACACATTTGTTTGCCAAACATTTCACTAGTGGCTGGGAGAATTGTACTTAGCGTAGTTTTCAACAAGGTTGACATCTAATGTGTCCATTTAAGTAAGGGGCCTACGATTGAGTGAAACGTGACCTACATTTTGCAACTTGGAAAGGTGAGCATACAAAAAAGGACGTAATTTCTCTTCCTGATATTCTATATAGGCTACTAGCAAAAAGGACCCATACTTCACACAGTTTCTGTAGACAGACATGATGGCACTCTCCTCAATTGTTGGCAATCAATGATCCTGTAGGTCCCTGTTGTGAGTCGCTTATGAAAGTCAATGGTCCTGTAGGTCCGTGTTCTGAGTCGCTAACGTTTGATGTGCTTTGCACTCTGAAGTTAACTGCACTGAGAATGGGGGCGTGTGGCTGCCTTTCATACTGCGGAGCAGACAGGGAGGGGAGGTGGGAGTTGGCGTGCTGCAGCATAATGGGACCTTCTGTGCGCTGTCCCCACTTGTCGCATCACCCTGGCACAGTGCATTGTGGTGCAGATATTTTGGAAACGGTGCATCCTAGGGCATTGAAATGTAGTTTTTGAGGCCATCAAGTATTGAGAGATGCCTAAAACTGAGCTTTGTCATGTCCTTGTATGAACACATTGATGTGTTGTTATTTGTGTGCATTGTGGCGCAAATATCTCAGAAACGGTGCATCCTAGGGCCTAGAAACTTTGAGGTTTGTTCTTGGCATTGAGGTGCTTAAAATGCGTGTTGTCTGGTCCTTCTACGACCACATTAATGTTTTGCCGATTTTGTGTGTAGCGGTGCACATATACCCATACTCTGCATGGGTTCTGCAGACAGACATGATGGCACTCTCAGTTTTGAAAATCAATGATCCTGTAGGTCGTTGTTCCGAGTCGCTTATTGTTTGATGTGGTTTGCACTCTGCACTGAGAATGGGCACGTGTGGCTGGCTTACATGCCCTGGAGCAGACATGGAGGGGAGGTGAGAGTTGGCGTGCTACAGCATAAAGGGACCTTGTGTGTCCTCTTCCCACCTTTCCCCTCACGCAGGAGCAGTGCAGTCTGTTGCAGTGTGCATTGTGGTACAGATATCCTGTAAACGGTGAACTGTGGTTTTCAAGATCCCATAGAGACATTTGAGTTGTGTTCCTGGCATCAAGTCGCTTAAAATGAGCTTTGTCTGGTCCTGCTATGACCACATTGATGTTTTGTGCCTTGTGGAGCAAATATCCTGGAACCGGTGTGTCCGAGGGCCTTGAAACTTGGTTTTGAACCTTAAAGTTTTGCCTCGCACCCAAACACTTGGAATGAGCTGTGTCCACTCCTTCTATGGCCACCTTGATGTTTTGCCGCTTCCAGACAACCATTTCATGTGTGCAGGGGCTGAAATCCAGGGAACGGGGTGGGGTGTCCACATGTAATGTAGCCAGTGATGTCCGGAGGGTCCTCGGGGGTACCTATGCAAAATTTGGTGCAGATTGGTGGAATGGTGTGTAATTGTATAAGGAATAAACAAACAAACAAACAAGCAAACAGATTTTCCATTTTATACATATAGATGCCATTAAATAATAATTTCTATCACCACCACGGTATACAGTTTATACACATGGATATCTTCAACTAACTACATTCTGCATATCTTTTGTTTTTCCAGTGTCCTAGTTTGATAACATGGTGAAGGTGAAAGGGAGTTGTAAGATATATTTTGATCAATACATGAACACTTTGTAAGGTGGAAAGCTTAATCTAATGCAAACTAATTATACCATCCCACTCCACTATTCTGGCCAAGAAACAGGCAGTTTTATCAGAACTGAAATTCATTTAAATAAAGGAATTAAAAGTGAAATCACGGCAAAGGTGGTACCAGCTTTAAGCAGGGGAAGTCACTGCAATTGTATACAATCACAGAAAGCCTGTCTACAAAAAAAAGTGACCTGTCTGCATTTATCTCACTGTTACTCACACATCAACATCCATTTACATAAGCAATGTGATATCTATTTTACATTTTAAATTACCGCAGGTCTGCTAATTTCACTTCTGCTGCTATCGGCCAATATTTCAATACTTCTTTTCCATCAAAACATTTCCAAAGTGCACACAAAGCTAGATTTGCAAACTATGAAACAACATAGCTTTCCCCCCAGTATCACCAAAACATGCTACAATAAAAAAGAAAATGGGTTCAGGTCTCATACTCCTCTTGTAGATATGATGATGTGGGCTGATACCATGTGTGTGTAGTTTACATTATCATTATAATAACCAGTATTACAATTCTGCAACCTTTGGGTTAGAGAGGTAACATTTTCCATTCAGAATGCACAGACTATTTTTTCTCAATCACCCAATTCACATTATTAATATGGGAATAGAAATGACACAATTAAATCTGCTTCCATTTCCCATGCATTATTAAACAGCTATGGCCTTCACAGAATATGCAACCATATCTTCATTAGGCCATGCAAAAGGGCCCTTGTAGCATGGTCTTATGACAGCTATATCTGCGATAGCGCTTAGGTTAATCTTTTAATAGCACTTATTAAATACCACACTGTCAGCACTGGAAAAACGTTACCTGGTTTACCCCACACTCACCACCTATATAAATATAATCTATGTAAGCCTTAAATACAATGAAATCAGGAGGTAATTTGCCATAACAAACCACGACATCCTATTCACTTTCTGTTAATAATAATTTCTCTACACCTCACTCTATGTGCAGGAGTTCTATGATTTCTATACAAAATCAAGTCTCACTGGGCCTTCATATATTGAAAGGCGCAGTGCATTTTACAACTATTATACTAAGGTATTCTATTTAGAAAAACTTGCTCCTAGTGGCAACCACTACTCCAGTTCCCTTGGACGTTAAGTAATACTCAGGAAAATCATTCAAGGGGACTTATCTAATTACATTTGGGGAGCTTTCATGCTCATTTTAAATCAAACTTTAATGGCATGGAGCTAGGCAAGGCCCTCATGATTTGGAAATCTCCCAGTCAGCAGGCCCCTCCTTGTCCCTTCCACTCCTTTTCAGTTAAGTAAGTCTGCCTCGTGTTTAATTCAGTTTAGAAATCCTGATGAACAAGTCCCAATTCTCTGTATAGTATCCAGATTCCGCACTCATTTAATTAAGACGTGTGTTCTTCTTCCCGACAGCTTTTCCCGTCACGTCTGTGATCACACTACTTTTACAGTGATCATAATTCCCATGCTCATGTCATAGTTATTGCACACTATGTGATTGGCCCAATGTTTCAATTGGCCTGCCTCACAGTAAGACACTCCAATTGTATTATCATTTCTATATATTTGACATGGCCAAAGCAGGGGGCTTATTTCACATCTATACTGCTGAATGCCATTTCGTTTTATTTCCATATTTCATGACAGCATATTTGTTAATATATTGGAATAAGGAGTTCAGCAATCTGTATTTGCAGATGCTCACACATATGCCACATTACTATTTGGCATATTGCTACGAATACTTATGATTTTGTTCTGATTTTAATAATGTGTGATTAATGCACAGTATTCTTATTTGAAGAGGAATCTGTGAACTTTGAAACATATACATTCTCATGTTTCTAAGTCTTATAGCTACAGACCTATGATTAATATTCACTTCTGTATATAAGGTGAATGATAAAAAAAACAGCATGTGCTGTTTTACACCAAGGGAAATAGATGATTGGACAAGCCCTCTAATTCAACTTGGGGCCTCTTGCTCAGCACATGAGTTATGCAAACAGCTCTTTGTGAAGTCTTCATTAATGATTGATCAGGCATTTTCGACAGGTCCAATAGTCCTGCTTGCATTAGTCCCAGCAAATGGCTGTTTTAATATGAGCAAACAGGGTTAAAAGGTGCCAGCGAATGGATGAATTTGATTTTGAAGCTCGCTCATGAAATAGCCCATCTGGGACTCTGGATGTTAATCTCCTGTGAAGACGCAAATTCTATTTCTTGGTATGTCACTTTACTTTGATACAAATATCCCCACGAAGACTCTCAAAGGTGGAGGGATTAGTTTGCTTCAAGTTGAAGCTCGGGTCAACTTGCATCAGCACAATATTAGGCTGAATTAAGATGTGTACGATGATCAGACAGTTGTTGGAGAAATTGAAAATTACATTAGAAAGATTCATTTTCTTCTCTTGATGTGCAGTAGGGAAACTACATCAGGGCTCCATTCAGAACACTTAACAAAATAATTTCAAAATAACTGTAACACAGTCCATATTCTCTGGTTAACAGGATCATATTTTTGACACACTCAGGGCTCTTTCATTTTAAACTGATGCCTTCTGCATCACCTGTTATGAATTGACATTGCTCAAAAGAAACCCAGTCTTTGGGCCCAATATGGTTCTAAGGATGGTTTAGTTTGTGGCCCTATTGCCATGTGTCGAGTGCTGTCTCTCAGGTAGACCCTGGTCATGGTAGCGAGTAAGAGAAAGAAATCCTAAATAAAAGGTTACATTTCTCTTTCTCCTCGCTCACTCACAGTTGAAACAATACCCATTGGTATTTGAGTCTCCCTACACTGAGCAGTGCAGTTCACAATTTTCCAACATTAGTTTGCTTTAGAGAACCAGTTTTGGGTTCCATTTATTGTAACATAGCGAGGGGGCCATATTCTGTTTCAGTTTTTCTAATGCATGGGGCTGGGGTTGACTACATTTGGATGGAGGTATTGAAGGATCCATAATGTGAGGTTTGGGGTTCAGAAGGCTAGGGGGATTGATTCAATAAGAAAGTATTGACATTTTTCCCGAATTCCAGCCGGTTTCTGTCTTGTCTTTGTGCCTCAATTCTCATAGTGTCCTGGGTTGTACAAATAATCATAGTGGCCCCGGCCATCTGGAAAGAGGAAGGGGAGAGGGAGTCTGACTGTGTGCTGTACTTGGCTCTTTTTGGGCGCTTTGTGTGTCTGGACCAGCATTACATTCTGATGTCATCAATGCTAATTGTGGGCTGTTACTTTATAGTCATTCCACTAATAAGGGAAATTTTGAGATTTCAGGTCTCAATGGAGGTTTGGACATGGAAGACGTGTGTATGTGTGTGCTATCCCATTTCAGGATGTCTGTCCTGTCAGACATTCTTTCCCATTTGGGTATATTACTGTGGCTTGATGTCCTGTTTGAAGAGGGTCTACATGCAGGCTCCCCCTTCGAGACACATTGCTAATGTGGGCATCAGTGATACTCATGAAAGGATAAACGTGTGTCACTACGTTTTCATTGTGCATGGCTGCTCATGGAGTCCTCTTCACTTATGCTCTCTTTCATTGGTGTCCGAGGCTCCAGCCCGATCACATCTTAACATATGTGGCATATGGGGAGGTGTTTCCTGCTTTTTTTACCACCAGCCGTTTTTCATCACAGACACCTACCTCTCTTTGGGTCGACTGCAGAGTTGGCAGGTTAGGTTCAGGTAGTGCCACTCATTTATTCAGACAAAGAAGGGGATGGTTACTGGGTGACACCACATCCTGACTGTTTTCATTCAGTTAGGAATTTGTTGCGAAAATGAGAACTGGAATGGTGTCATGATAACTGGAAAGATGTACGGACTAGTGACCGGAAACGCGACGGTGGAGCACCTTCGTTCAGTGTTGTGGCACCAAATAGCCCATGATCGTAGTCTTGTATCTGTCATCTGTTTTCTGACAGTTACTCAAAACCAGAATAAGGTTCATAGTTTAAGGTTCTTTTCTTTACTCTAATGTTACCATCAGCTCCTCAGTCGCAATGCTCACCAATATCTATTTCTGTCATATCAGAATCACTTTTCACTTATGACCTAGTATTTAATAGGTTAAGGAATTCCAGAATTAATTTGGGTCAAATCTCCTCCTCAAAATGTAATCTGGAACAAAGCGTGACCCTCCCAGTTGATCCAAAATTAGCTTTGGGCTGATAAAGGATTGACAGTACAATGGTCATGTAACTTCTAATTTCATCTTTACTGGCATGATCCCCACTTGAGAACATTGTAAAGGCTCAGTGGCCATCATTCAAGTTGGGTGCAAAAATAGAAGAGGTAGTGCCAGCCAGACAAATAACAGTTGGGCTACAGGGTAACAGTATTCTCAAATCGGCTTTGTCCACAGTGGGGGATTCGCAACTTCTTATTCTATGGAGAAGTACTTATATTATGCAAAAAGAAGTTCAATAACACAAATTGCCTATCTAAATGGGTATCCTGTCTGGCAGTCAATACCATTACATATTTTTCATTTTCATACAATTCAAATTTGATTAATCACGCACAACAGAATTATTAATAAAAACAATCATAAAAAATGATCATAATCACATACAACAAATACAAAAGTAAAAACAACACATGTGTATCTATATAAGTGGGTCCTAATAATGTGATTTCTCTTAGGTCAAACAAATTGTAAATTATTCAATCACAGATCCTTATGCTGTAAAAATACTGGCTATTTCATATTATTTGCTGTACTCTGTAGGTTCCCAACTTGTACAAGTTTCTGCCCCTTAAACACAAAAGATGTGGGACATTCTTCAGGGGTATAAAATGTCTTGTGTCGGTTCTATTCAAAGTAACTCTGAATTCCGCTAGAAGAGTCTTCTCACAGTGAAATAGTTTCGAATTATTTATTTATGGATCCTTTTCTTTATGTATATTGCTTCCAAATGTTGTTGTAGACATTAGATTTAGTTAGGATGTTTTTATTGTTTTCTATGATTTGTGTACATTTGTATATTTATGTTTCATTAACTCATGGTTTGTGCCTATGGGGCACAGCGTCATTACTATGCGACACACATTGTGATGAAGACTTAGACAGTCAGGAACCAGCTTTTACTCCTACTCAATATCAAACCCTTTAGCCCCAACCTGGCCTTCAGAACTTTCTTCCAGGCCTTGCACTCTCCTACTTGAGTGGGGCCAACAACCTCATTGCAGTTATACAAACCCTGTGCAATCTTGCCCCAATAAGCTTTCCAGCATGCTGCAACCCACCCAAAGAAATACATTGACAACATATATCCCCCACATTCACGGAACTTCACTGGATGCCCATTCAAGTCTGCGTCGACTTCAAGCAGGCCTGTATCACCTACAAAGCACTGATGACCAAGATTGCATCATGTCTGTCCCAGAAACTCACTATCTCAGGAGGCCAAAGTGACAGCAGGAACCAAGACATCTCTGATTAGAATCCAAGAAGTGCAAAGAAATGGCTAGAAGGTTTCCCCCCTCCTGCTTTCCTTCCCCACTCAGGAACAACACCCACAAACCGAAGGGTGGCTCCCTCCCTCCTGCACTTTAGGGAATCACTGAGGACCCTACTCTTCAAGGATATCTGCCCCAGAGGTGATGGCATTTTGCTGGTAACAACCTTTAGGTCTGTATCCACCTCTTCTCTCACTCACACGCTGTGTGTCCTCTTGCCCTAATCATAAAAAGCAGTCTCCCACTTTCCAGCATGGTTCCTACAATATAAATCATCCAAGTACAGATGCACATACTAAGACATGGTGTATTTGCAATGAACCTATGCAGTCCATTTCTTTTAGTTATTAAAATGTGATGAATAAGACGTTATTTTGTTTGCTTGGAATATTTGTTTTTACATACCACAAGAGTAAATGTTGCCGAACACAAAAAAAATTGGGAGATTTTTTGGTGAACATCGCCATGGACATTTTATTGCTGTTTGTCAAATAGAGAGGCCAATTCAATGTTTCCCTGCACAGCTCATGTAGGAAAGAAACTATATTTTGTATTAGTTGTATTGTTTATTTGGGTGACAAAATCACACTGGCATGCATCTGGGCTCTTCTGTCCTTAAGGCTGGGGCCTCAAACAGTTCCTAGAGTGACTTGGCTCACAGAGCCCGACTCCTTGTGCCTCCCTCACACCTGCTTTTGCTGCTGGCATGACATTTCATTTTTTTTTATTTGGCACACCATCTTTATGTACTGTTTTCTCCTAGGAGGTCATTTTCTTCTACTTTTCTACTAAAATATGATGGACTATTTGCAGCAGGGGAAAATTACGCCATTTGCTCCATTTTCTTTGGCACTAACATTAGTACAGACAATAGCCCAACACCTATTTACGTTGTGTGATGTTTCTACACAAATACCACCAAATATATTTAAGCTACTTTAGATGTGAAGCAATTTTAGCTCGAGCCCAATTAGTGCTACAACCCATTTTCTCCCCTTGCAAGGTGCTCTAAAGGAGGGTGTATGTATTGCCGCAGCAGTGCACCTAGCGGCTTATACACCTCACCATGTGAAGAGATACCTCTTCTGGTGGTGCATTTTGACCCATGCACATATAGTGATTATTGCTTAACTGGGGGTGGTGGTAAGAAGTGATCTTTGCAAGACCCCACTCCATCTGGAACTCTGTGTCTTGTCATAGGAATGAGTAAGCCAGATTATGCTCACAAAGCTTTTTCAACTATCATAATGTTTCTATTGAGCAGCAGGGCTACTAAGAGCCTTTACTAGTTGATGAAAACCCATATAGCATTGTCTGCTGGACCTCATCTTTCAGCAAAGGCTAGTGTAAGGTTGTTTGCTCCTCTTAGCATTGTGACAATGTGCAGCCATCATCATTTTGAGATATCCTTTACTTTCTCTAGGGCATATATCAAATGTATCTTCCAACTTCCCAATTTCAATATGAACCGGAGAGAGGGGCGCCCTCTGGTTCCCTGCACAGTTCACCTACTCAGCCGCTGGTGTTCTCCTCCTACCGATTTCTGTGCTCTTCACATCAGGGAGGCAGTCTTTGCTTGCGGCTCACAGCAAGTGCAGGTGGTCACCATCGATGATGATTCTTCTGCAAGCTAAGAGTGCCTCCCTGATGACGCGAAGAGCACAGAAACCGGTAGGAGGAGAACACCAGTGGTTGAGTAGGTCAACTATATAATATATGTGGTTCGTTGAAAGTTTCTTAAAAAATCTTTTTTATAATCAATTATTCTCAACATAAAACCAGCTGTGATTAGTGCAGAAGTCATAATCAAATACATAACATTCAAAACACTCATGCTCACTATCATGCCATTACAAAGTTATTTCCAATTGAAAAAAAAAGATTTTCCGATATAAACATAATATACACATATTTGTACAGTACATTTGAGCACTAACCCATAATTACTAAGACAATTAATTTGAGATCTCTGTTACAATTATGTGGAGTTGAGACATTGTGTACCCCGTGAGGAATAGCCAGCATTTTAGCATTAGATGGCATAAACATGTTGATGTTGGGTTGTTTTGACACAGACATTGAATATGAAATATAGTTGTGTCTTGCTTACCAGATAAATTAAGTATTTTTACCTGAATACACAGTCCATTTTTGATTATCTTAGTTATTATGGGATTTTGCTCCAATGCACTGTACATACATGTGTATATTATATATATATGCATGTGGGGAAATAGTTTTTTTTCAATTGGAAATACATTTGTTATGACAAGAAAGTGGGTATGAGAGAAGTGGGTATGAGAGAAGTGGGTATGAGAGAAGAGGGTATGAGAGAAGAGGGTATGAGAGAAGTGGGTATGAGAGAAGTGGGTATGAGAGAAGAGGGTATGAGAGAAGTGGGTATGAGAGAAGTGGGTATGAGAGAAGAGGGTATGAGAGAAGTGGGTATGAGAGAAGTGGGTATGAGAGAAGTGGGTATGAGAGAAGAGGGTATGAGAGAAGTGGGTATGAGAGAAGTGGGTATGAGAGAAGAGGGTATGAGAGAAGTGGGTATGAGAGTTGTGAATGTTATGTTTTTGATTATTGATTATCCACTAATCACTGTTGGTTTTATGCTGTGAATACATTATTATAAAAGTTCGTTTTAAGAAAATGTCCATAAAGCATATAAATAGTTTTTGCTTCAAATTGGGGGAAGTTGGGAAATAGTTGCGAGAGGCTCTTCTTTTGAATATGTGACACAGATTGATGATCGCAGTGAGAAGGAATAAGAGGTTCACTTCAGCATGTATTTTTTACTGGGGAGCCACATTATGAATACATGGGCATAAATCAAACCCACTGAAGTGACTGTATAATACGGGTCTGCCAGGCACTGCCTTGTCTTGGGGCAGGCTCCACAGGCAACCTGAGGGTTTACTAAAAAGCCACCAAACAATAAACTATCTACTTTTTTTTACAGCCATAGTGTTAGCCACAGTTCACTAGCAACAGGCTCTTCAAATGTATTTGGGGAAACTAGAGAAAATGTAGTTCTCTGAGATTACCCTAAGCCTCGCTCTGACACGTGACATGTAGTATCAGCAGTAGCCCCTCCAATGAAGCATTACCAAATAGCCACTGTACTTAATCTGGGCACCCTAGGGAAATCTAGCATGTCAAAAATATCTAGTAACCCAAAGAGAGGGAGGGAGCGTCCATGTCTTAGATATAGTTCCATCTATGTTTTGGTACCCGCAGAGACCACAAAGCCTCAGAACCCTCAAGAGAATCAAACTGTTTAAGAATGTATTAAAGCAAATCTTGAGGCACATCAATGATAGCCTCAGAAAGAACAGAATCCCAGCTCCACAGCGAATCAGATCCACCAAAATCACACCAATCAAAATCCAAGACTTAGAACCTCATAATGAGATGGGTTGGTAACAGTGATATTTGAATCAATGGTGTTTGCCAAAACGTGCTGATTTTACCACCCTCCCAATTCCAAGCTTGGAGGGAAATATATGCAGCCTTGCCCTAACATGTCCTACAGACTCACACTACCACTACAGAATTATTGTGGACATGTAGCGGAAAAAAGCATCAAACGCATTGTATTGTGTTTTATATAGCACACAACAAGCAAAAGGATCAGGGTCGTACAATTAAAGGAATCAAATTAGAATCATGTGCAACTTGTAGGTGAAGTAGAGGCTGGGGAGAGAAGAATAGAACAGGAGCAGTAGAGGTTGATTATGGCCAGCTGGGTGAGTTCAGGCATGGCCAGGTGTTAGTGTGGCATTTGTGGGTGTTACTTGTAGCTTTTTATTTAATTTGAGAAGTGTGGGCTCAATGTTTGGGGATGAAAGTGATTGTAGTTCAAGATACCCGAGTTGTAGCAGTAGACATTGCTGTATTGTTTGATATTTTTCACTTCTTGATTTCCACTTTGGCCATGTCTCTGCTCTTGCATTGCGCTGAAAACCGAATGTGGAGAGGTTTTCTGCCATTATGGTGGTGCTTTTTGGTGATGCAGGATATTTTGGCGATGGTGCCAGCTTGTAATGGTAGCCAGTGTCTGTCAATTAGTTATTTTATCAGTCTGGTGGTAGTGTGTACTACCCTTTTTAGAAGGTCATTGTGCTATCTGATTTTCCACTGAGCAGGGAGGTGTCAACATCTATTTTACAGAGAGCAGGGGTGTGAACTATGAGTCTGATGATTAATTCTTGTAGGAAGGGTTTAATGTTGCACAAGGGCGAGAGCAGTTACCAAGAACATTTTGCTTTAATACGATTTGAATGAGAGAATGCTACTGATGATGAATGACTGTACAGCCTCTCTAAACAATCTTGCCATTGAGAGCGAATCAGACCCCACCAACAGAACATTGGCCTGGAGACGGAGCAAAGAAGGGGGATGAGCTACCATTAACCTGTGGGTTTCAAATACAGCCCTCAGATAAAAAGAAAACTGCATTTGGCTACATTGAGCCTAAAAGTGCACAGCATTGAACACATTGTGAACTGTCAGAGAAGAGGCCAACAATTCAATTTCAAACTGTATAATAGGAAAATACTGTGTCCTTGGATGAAACAGAGAGGCCATGGAAGTGTGGGCCTTCTGCAGATTGAAAAAAAGAACATCGAATATGAGACTGAACTGCAGTAGACAATTCAAAGGCACACTGTCGGCTGACAGTCAAATAGGCAGTATTTCCCTTGCAACTGCCAAATATAAGAAAATATGTTTTCAGAGCAAGAGAAATAAAAACACTAAATGGGCCTTGCATTTCAGTGACTAGGTCAAAAGTCTGAAACTAGCTTCCATTAAATGTGATTGGTCTAAAGAGCAGGCTTGCTGACACAGAGAGCAACTAATAAAGGGTAACTTTGGACAAATAGAAACAGTTACCATAGAAAGGTGTGCATTTGAAGCTTAGAACAATGAACACAGGAGAAAATGGATCTCTGTTGCTAAAGTCATATGAATATATGTCAGGATGTAAAGATGACCATTGAAGGCATGATGAGCTATATTAAAAGGCCTCATGTGTAGAAGAAATGGTAACATTTTAAATCACCTGCTTCTTTTCTGGAGAATTGGCTTCAGCTTTTGTTTAGAAAACTCAAACAGTGACCTTCCCCCTATCTTCTATCTATCTAAAACATCTTTTTGAAGCCACAGCAGTGACCACAAATGAATTTATAGTGGGTTGGGGGCTAGCAACTGGATATAATAAGGAAGCCCTTAATGGGTTTACCTTTCTAAAATACGTGGATTTAAAACTTATTTGACAGACACCAGAAGATGCTTTATAAGTCAGGGTGAATTAGACCCATGTGGCCATGAAGATATGATCGATTCTACAGGCCTTTGACTTCACAAGAATGTTAATGGATTTATGCAGGGCCAAATCAACAAAGGAGCAGATGGGCCAGATCACATGTTCAGTTTGAAGAAAGAAATATAATGTGAAATTAAAGGAACAATATGTATATCATTCTTTTGCCAAAGTGTTACATAGAGAAACATACGCTGTTAATTTTCTCAGGAACCATAAGGCACACAGAAAATATTAAAAAATCACTGTAAAGCTTATAAAGAGGCCTATATGTTGATTCAACTCATACAAATTCGACCTTGAGAATAGGAGTTACAAAATGCATTTCTACATCCCCAAAAAATTTCACGAAGCAGAGATTTTGGGGGATAGTAGCTTAGTGAATTATTTATTTGCATGTAAGATGCTGTGACACTAACGTTTAATAATTTTTGAATATGAAAAAGCCATGAAAACTCTCATTCAAACCTTTTATTAGTTCCGGCATGGGCAGAAGACCGTTTCATATAATATTCACCATGCTGCCATTTCTAAAGTCCAACAGAAGTGAACAAAATTAAATTTCCCATGGGTGAGGTTATCATTCAAAGGGGTTATGTTTATTAAAAAGGGACTAATCAGAGAAAAGGGGAGGACAGCATATGTCCAATCCAGATCAAGAGACAATAAACTGGCACATTCTAATTTTTATAATTGGGGGTGTGTGATGAATCACCCTCTGGGTACCAGTGGTCCAGGGATGAATATCGGTTTCTAAACCATCAATGAGCCTCACACCTCTATTACACCAGAAGGGATCCAAACGGATTGTAAACACAAGTAAATTATAAACCTCCTTGTCCAATTTCGGTAACATGGACGGAATGGCAGGCTTATCTCTGCAAGGTCGTGGATTGTTGGTTGGTTGCAACACAGCGAAAATACAATCATCACCCAATGATAAAAGGGACTGTCTGGTCAAGGATGTGTAAAACTATCTACTTTATTATTATTACAACAGGCAGTTTTAGCACACTCCAAAATACCACCCATCCTGTAAAGGAACATAGAGGACAGACAGTTTCACGAAGGAAAGGGATGTACTCTGGATACTGATAGGAGGATAGTCAGTAAAGCAATCAGTCTTAACTGTTCATGGTTATTTGGTTTCAGCACCAAGGGAGTAAGGGATTGTGGATGTCACTAGGGGCCTTCGGAGAAGGAACAGGAGAACAAAACCATAATATACCTGGTGCTTCAGATGATCTTGATGCTCGACAGTGTCAGGTCGGTTCCAGGACACCTGGCAGATCCTGTGACAGAGTTGAAGGTGGGAGACAGCTGCAGGTATCAGGCGGCAGACAGTTTGGCAAGTGAGGCTGGTTGGACGGCTGCAGGCTGGCCTACATGGAGGCTCTGGGTCAAGAATCGTTGCCTCTGTGCTGGTTGGCGGATCTGGAATGCTGGTGCAGGCATCTCAGATGGCTTTAGTGACTGCGGCGTGACAACAGTCAGCGGTGCAGTCGGTTGCAGCTTGAGGAGCTCACCTGCCTCAAAAATGTCCTTAAAAGATGGACGCTGGTTGATGCTTGTCGTGGCACTCTTCCTAACTTCTTCGCAGGGCTTGTGTCATCCTTTAAAGTTGACAGCCCAAAGTTGAGAAGAGTGTTTGCAGGCAACGGCCTTGTCTTTTGTTCAGAGACTCTTTGGCCCTTCCCACCTAGGAAGCTTGCTGGAAGAACCTAGCAGGGCACGCCGTGTGCTGACTGTGTACCAGTTCTGGAGCGGCTGGATGTGTCCTCTGAGTTTGATATCTTCCACTGTTCCCTTGGAGATGTTTAGGGGACAGATCTTGCTTCCATCTTTGAAATTCTGGCCTTCCTTCACTAGTGGAAGCTGTAAGGCAGACTGTACCTTCAGCCAGGGTCCAACTGAGTCCTACTTACTCCTTTCAAAGTCATCGGGTGATCTGCTAAATGAGGGCTCAACCCTCTTTTAAAGCCAAATGGGCCCCAGTGATTGGTGCAGGCTAAACCTACCTTACTGAACCCATCCTTGGTCCCCACCAACAATCTTCTGTTTTGCGTGAGTTCATAACCAGAGTGCTTGGCCACAGGAAAGGTAAGGGGTGACAACATGTACTAGTAAGTCCCACCCAGCTACCTGTCTGTTGTGGATACAAGTGTCTCTCTGTTTATGTTAGCTCTCTGTGGCTCCTGATCAAAGCACAGATCTCCCTTGAAGTTAGTGACTAGCATAGACGTTCTGTCTCCATCAAATCACATAATTCTTCCCTCTGAAAGCGGGTCTCCTGCAGGTGTTGCCTACTGTAAACTGTTTTTCCAGACATTATATTTATTGCCCTTCATACAGAGGGGTGGGAGCGAGCTTCAAGTTGACACATCTAATATCAAAGATGTATTGGCTTCCTATCCCCTTTTGTCAGTTCTGCAATCAGGCCTCTCGCAGGCCTGTTTCAATGATCTATCATCAGAATGTGGTGCCACCAGCAAAACTTAGAATATGCAGGGCAGATCCATAGAGCCTATGATATTTAATTAGGCTGACCATGGCAGGAGGAAGGTGTTGCCTTCCCCTGTCCTGAGGGGCTTTGATGTACCCGTAGCTGTCACATTCCAGCTGAGCATGACAAGGGACTGTGCCTGTAGGGTGTGTCCTCCCAGAGTACACATGACTATGTGTTTGTTGTGCGGCGAGCATGGGAAAAAGTGTGCGGTTTAGCCCAACACATTTTCAGAGGTTGATCTCCCATCATTCAATTTTCTAAAAAAATATAAAAATAAGTCCAGGAGAGTGCACACCTGCTGTGCGGATGTAGAAAAAAGAGGGGTGAGGCGCACACTTTAGTTCCCAGCTTTGTCTACCTGCTGCAGTTCAGTTGCTCTTCTCCTCCAAGCGCTTTCATGTCTCTTACAATCTTCAGGGAGGCAGTCTTTTCAGCTGTTACTAATTAGTCTCAATTTTGTTCTCAGGGATTTCTGGTAGCTGTAGTCAATTCTGGTAACCATGAACCAACTCCCCTCCAATAGCACAATTTCTTTCCCATAGTGGGGGGAGGAGGGAAACCATCAATGTGGCTCTCCTAGGTAGGGCATGGTGACCCCGGTGCTGCTGCCACTGGAGCCCGGACCTCTCAATCCAATATGTTGAAAAAAGAGAGGGTAAGGCGCGCACTCTAGTTCCCAGCTTTGTATACCTGCTGCAGTTCAGTTGCTCTTCTCCTCCTCCTCCAAGCGGTTTCATGTCTCTTACAGTCTTCAGGGAGGCAGCCTTTTCAGGTGTTACTAATTAATCTTAATTTTGGTCTCAGGAAATTCTGGTAGCTGCAGTCAATTCTGGTAACCAGGAACCAACTCCCCTCCAATAGTACAATTTTTCTCCCATGGTGGGGGAGGGGGGAAAACAATCAATGTGGCTCTATTAGGTTGGGTATGGTGACCTCGGTGCCGCTGCCTCTGGAGCCCGGGACTCTGAAACCAATATGTAAAAGAAAGAGGGGGTGAGGCTCTAGTTCCCAGCTTTTGCTCTTCTCCTCCAAGCGCTTTCATGTTTCTTACAATCTTCAGGGTGGCAGTCTTTTCAGGTGTTACTAATTAGTCTCAATGTTGTTCTGAGGGAATTCTGGTAGCTGTAGTCAATTCTGGTAACCAGGAACCAACTCCCCTCCAATAACACCATTTTTTTCACATGGTGGGGGGAAGGGATGGTCAAATTCCTCACAGGGTAGAATTATGGGTTTAAAATATGTTGTACAATTGGAATCAGAGAGAGCTGCCTGACATACTCTGGGCTTGAACTGCTGACAACATTGCTGGAGAACCAGGGAATTTATACAATCTGACTGGGATCTATACAAGGAGAATCAAATAAAGTGATTAATGCTGGAGGCTATTATTGACTGAACCTGGAGAGGCCTCTAACCAAGTCCTGATGTTTCCTATGAGTATCCAGAAGCCTTGAGGTCTTTCCTGAGTGAACAGATCCAGAGATATTTTATGTAAGTAAACTTGTCCAACCAAACCAAGTCTTGTGGGGATCTGTTTGATTTAATATCTTGCCATTATTGATTGGGTAGGCAGACAATGTAGACCCCTAGCATTTTCTTACCAAATAATAATGTAATTAACTACCCTATAGCCAACTAACACAGAGTGTTATGTTAAAATTCAAAATCAACAATATTGCTTTCAGTGTGAATACAAATATAGTCTGTACAGTAAGCGGGACTCCTATTTCTCTTTGCCAACCCCAAATTTCCCTAAAGGGAGGGGTGCATGAAAAACAACATTCCCAACTGTTCACCATTGCTCAGACCCTGCCTTAAAGCAGAGGAGTGCTGAATGTAAAATGAATATCTGTGTTTTGTGCTGAGAAGAAAAAAGTGTCTTGCCAAATAGTTCACTCTCTGATTGAAAAGCATAATCTCTACTGATATTGAGAAAGTGACACTGAGTAGGAGAGAGATTCCCCGTTGCATGCTGGTGAGGAAAGAAAGGTTCTGTATATATAAAAAGTGTTTTGTTTTTAAAAGTCTGTTTTGAGCCTTTCAAGTGCGCAGGGAGATTAAAAAGACAGAGCACTGCATGTGTGAAATTGCTTTTGCAAATAGAAAGGTGCTGCACATCATTTAAATTACATTTCATGTAAAGCACCAAGTGTATGATCCGGAGATCTTTCAAGGTGCTGCTATTAAAAGTGAACCCCATGCAAAGTGTTTTGACTGTTTGTGGTGTAGGGTTCAAGAGTCTGTAATCTGTGTTATCATGAAAGCAACAAGCATTTTCAATTTGTGTGAGAAAAAAAAAAGAATTGTTAGGAAAGAAAAGCATTTGGGCCACGGAATAAGGCGGTGTGATTTTTGATTTTGCACAAATGTTAATGTTCCTATTCATCAATAAATATATATATATATTCTTTCTATACACTGGCCTGGTTCTTGGCTCACCTATTGCTAAAGGGTAATGGTTCTACATGGTACTATATGAATCCCAGATAGGAATAGATTGAACCAAAAAGGAATATTTGTGTGGCGCTATTGATTGGGGAGGGAAAGAATTCCCTGCATCGAGGGTTGCCATCGACATTTCTCCTAACAAACCAACAGGGCGACAGTACAGCCATAGCATGGTGCAACGGGAGAAACTCGGGTGCATCACCAGCACACATACCCCTGCACAGACAAAGGCAATAAGCCACAGAGGGCAGCCCATTTTCAGTGAAGTTTATTGGGAGTGTAAAGCAAACCAAGTGATAAGCGACTCGGAAGAGCGACCTACAAGATCATTGATTTTCAACAATTGATGAGAGTGTTATCATGTCTGTTTACAGGACCTGTGCGGAATACGGGTACTTTTTTCTACTCCTGTATTCATTATAATACGATTATAATATTCCAAGATACGCCTATACTCAATCCTGCTCATATTGCAACACTGAGAGTATTTTAGACAAAATGAAAAGTGGAGGCAGACAGTTTGTAATAGTTGCCCCCACAGCTACTGCAACCGTCATTGAAAAAATCCATTGTGGGCATTGCTCTTTGCACTGAGTGCGGAAGAGTTGAGTGTGGAGTCACTGAGTAGGGAGCAGAGAAAGGCCTGGTGAACTGAGATTTCCCATAAGTACAGAATGACCCTCCAACACCTGACGGTCAATATAGGCAGGCCTGTCTCCATTCATGGTCGAGGTCAGGCTATTCCACACACTGAAAGTGCAGTTCTAGGAATGCAGCCCCAGGATTCACGTGACCTGGAGCCTTGCCCACCATATCTGAGCACCCAGCGATTAGATGGCCCAGCACAGCACACTTAATTCTCAGCTTCAAAGAGAAACCATACCAAGCATGCATAACCCCTAGACACACCCTACAGAAACTACACTCTGAAGAGGATAAACCACCATTTCAGGGGTCCTCCTGCTGCGGGGCTATATTTTTTCTCTACTTCGCAGGACTCCATTGAGGCTAACAAAATGATGTTTCTACTTTAAGTAAACGTTTGCTCTTATCTGTTATGTTACTACTTCATGCCATTCATCCCACTTCTAAGCACTGTAGTAACAGGAGTCAAAACCCAACTTTGCTGCATTATTCGAACTTGTGAAGTGCTAGAAAATCCCCTTGTCAGAGGTGAGTGCTCAGCTTGTGAGCTATCCAACTGGACTTGTTACTCTACTTTGTCCGGTTTCTTTCTCTTTGCTCCCAATCTCATTCCAGCCAAAGGAACATGGCTTTGCTCTTCAGTGTATGAGTCTTTTGTTATCATTTATGTTTGATTTCTGCTGTTACATCCAGTGCTGATTGTAGCCCTTGATTGTTTAAACTAACCTGCCTTTAATGTCTAGTTTTATAATGGATTTAGTGTACAATTTTCCCATCATTGGCTTTTCTTGCTTCTGCAGACGACTCAAGGGCAACATGCTCACTTTGGCAATAGGTGACACAGGTTCATTACGCTGGTTGTGCAAGCTCAGTCTCACTACGCCCCAATTATACTCCTGGTAAATAAATTGAGTACCATAGCGAGTAGTAATAGTATAGACAACTGCAGCGCTTGGAAGCTGGAGGAATCCGAGTTGAATCGCTACATAAATCACCAAGTTTTTAGAATCTGCCTGAAATGTTTAATTAAGGCCGTGACTCTTACTTGTTAACTACTTCGCCTGGCGATTCCTGCTTGTACAACTTTCATTCCTGTACAGCTCTCTAATGAGGCGATATGCCCAAATGCAGAGGGCCCACCCTGTAGGTAACGGCTCGTCACCAGTGCTCCAGCAAAGCGGAGGTCCATTGACGAGGGCTGCAGTGCCGTTACCGACGGGCAGAGGCGTTGCTTGGGGAGGGCTGAGTGGCTATAGTCCCAGGTCTTTTGGTTGTAGCCCCAGATAGAAGCTCAGGGGCTACAACCAAAATGCTAGCTAGCCCCGAGTCCCGCCAGTCCTGACATTAGCTTAGCCCCTGATCTTTTCCAGACCTAGCAACACCCCTGCCGACAGGGTCGGCCGCCGCATCGGGGTATATCGCCATTAGCACCCACGCATAACTAACAACACACGGGGGCTACGCGCGATGCTAACATTTAAAAAAACGTACCTTTACTCCGTCCTGCGATGCTGCATTGGGAACAGGAGTCCGTCTTCAAGACATGCTCCTGGTCCGACGCTGTGGCGCAGGCCGGAATAAAGGTACGTTTTTCGTTTTTTGGCTGCAGCAGCCGCGTGTACTCGCAGTCTCTGGCCCAGTCACAGCACCTGACCCGATAGTGCGGGACCTCAATAGGTTCCTATGTAACTTAAGACTCAGATATACGCCGGACAGAAGGCAGTGCTGGGCGAACACAGGCCTCCAGGGCAGGCATGGCAGAGCTGGGTACACAAGGGGGGCCCCGGGGGGAACGCGTAGCGTTTCCCCCCGGGGAGATTTTTGGCGCTGCACACGGCCAGCGAGTGGCCGTGGGAGGCAGAGTGCCTCCCGGGGTATTTAAAGGGCTCAGGGAAGGTTCGGGAGCCAGGCGACGGTTAGGACTTGAAGATTGTCCTGGTCGCCTGCTCCCGAGCCTTCCCTGTGTAGCTGGGCCTAGGAGAGTGAGGGGTAGAGCAGGTGAGGTGGGGGATTGGCGAGGGTAGTGGTGGTATATTGGGCGGTCAGTTTAGCTGTGTTAGTTTAAAAAAAAAAAAAAAAGAAATTATAATAATAGCATTACTAGGTATATACTGTGGGAAAGGGTCATTTTGGGGGTGCCGTAAATAAGACACCCCCTGCGACTTACCGCAACTCCGGGTCCGCGTCGTGGTGAGGGTTTTTTTCTGTCGGATCGAGGGCGCGGGGTGCCGTGGGCGTGTGGGGGGAAGTTGGGAGAAGAGCATCCGTGCTCCGTTCGCTCGCCGGCGGGGGGCGGGGTGTGGGAAACAGCAGGCTTCCATCGAATCGGCATCCGCTCGGGAGCGGGTGGGGGAAGGAGCATTTTCTTTCGATACGGGATCCGAGGTCCCGTGTTGTGCAAGCAGGGAGAGGGGAACGGTGAGTGCGGTGTCTGTCGTAGGACAGAGGGGGCAGAGCGCGCCCATTTAAAGGGGCCTCGGCTATTTTGTGGGCCTGAGGTGCGGTGGCGCTCAATAGCCGCCAGGGGGCAGTGTGTCAGGGAAGAAAATAGTGCCGGATACTGGTTAGGTTGATTTTTTGTGGAATTTTTTCTCTAGAGGGCGGCAATTAGCTCCTGGGCAGGGGGCTACAAGGGATAGGGCAGTATTCTGGGGGTAGTTAGTGGGGCAATATAAAAAAAAAAATAAAAAAAAATAATAATAATAAAAGTTTAGTTAGAAGCTATCAGTTTCAATTTTTTAAGTTTTCCACGGGTAGTTTGGCTCGGGGGCTTAGTTTTGCTAGGTCATTTTTCAGGGGGTATATATATATATTTGTGGTGCACAAACAATTTATTAGTAGTGCACGATGGTGGGCCAAGGAGCCAACAGGAAGGGGTTGGTTGATGCCAAGGCTCTTAAGGAGGCCTTGGCAATAATTAGTAGGGCATCTAGGGCCCAATTGGAAGGGGCAGTTGGGGAGGTCACTGGGGGAGAGGGCACTGGGGAGGGGGAGATAAGTGGGGGGAGGCCGCAGCGGAGAGCGGCGGCAGATGGGGCTCTGGCGGCGGTGGTGGCTTGCACCCCCGCGGCAGGGAGAGGGGAGGTATGGGAATCCAGGGGAAGGAGGTTGAGAAGGGAGATAGACAGGAGGGCGTCTGAGGGAGAGATGATTTCAGGTGGGGAGCCTCTGAGGGAGGGAGTGAGTAATAGCCCCAGGGAAGAGGGGAGTACGCAGATGGAGAGGGCTCTTGGGGACACGAGCGAGGGGGTGCTGAGGGGGGTGGCAGGGCAGAGGGGAAGAGGGGGAAAATATTTGCAGAAGAGTACAGGAGGGAGAAGGAGGGAGAGGTCCCCATCAATCGAGGAAAGTAGAGTGGGGCGCGGAACGGCCTCCAGGGGTACGAGGATGGAGGGTGGAGGGCGCTGCGCAGCCCCCGCTGGTCAGAGTGAGGTTGAGGGTTTTAGTACGGCCCTACCTCGATCAGCACAAGGAGAGCCTAGAGGGTGCAGCACGGCCCCTAGCAATGAGGAATACAGGGTGGAGGACGGAACGCCTCGCCCGGGAGAAGAGGACCAGGCAGGGGTCCCCCCAGCCCCGCCAAGAAGACGTCAAAGGAGTGACGGGGCGTACGCCCCGGGCTCGCAAGAAGAAGATCGTCTCAACTTGAGCAGGAGCTCGCATCAGCAGTGGTACATAAGGGATGATGAAGTTGGATTGGAGGAATATGTGGGGCAGTGGGGGGAAGAGGGTCATAGAGCGGCAAGGGAAAGGGGGGAAGAGAAAAGAAGTTTGATGTGTGATAGGGAAAGGCAGGGGGATAGGGGGGTAAGGGGTCGGGGAAATTATTGGTTGGGTGAGTCTGTTGACATGTTTTGTCCCCGCAGTAGGAGCCCTCTAAGAAAGGAAATGAGGAGCATCGGGGAGGACGCCAGACCACAGACGGCGGGCGTGGAAAGAGGTGAGCAGGAACGGGAATGGTCCTCTGCATGGCAGAGAGGGGTCACGAGAAGGGTGACGGGGAATGAAGGGACGAGTTTGCATGGGGTAAGAAAAGAAGCTGGTGTGCAGGCCATTGGAGCTTTGGGGGTTGAAAAGAGCATGTGCTCAGTGGAGGTCCAAACGGACAAGGCGATGGAGCCATTGGTGCTTGAAGTGCAAGCTGGTAATAAAAAAGAGAATGAAGTGAAAGGAAAGGAGAAAAAATTGCCGTAGATGGGGATAACAAAACCATTGGGGGCACACTTGATGGCAACGACAAGGGAGAAGATTCAGGCGGGGGAGTTTGTAGATGTGTTCAAATTGCTACATAGGGAAGTGAGAGCAAAAGAGGGGTCTAAAGAAGAAGAAAGGGAACTGGCGTCTCGCCCAAGGGTCCCGGTGACTATTGAGAATTGGACGTCGGCATTTATCATTTATGCCAGCGTTTATTGTGAAAAATGTCCAGAGCGTTGCGTGGCTCTGCTCAAATATATGGAGGTTATCAGGAAGGCTTTCACGAGTTTGGGGGTTTTGCATGGGTAAGGTATGATGAGGAATTCAGGGCGAGATTGGCGGAGGACAGTCAGGTGGTCTGGGGGGAGATAGATATGGATCTTTGGTTGCAATGGATGGCTCCAACGAGGCCTGCCCCGACGCTGCACACGGCGAGCGGGCTGCCCGTACCTTTCCGGCCCTTTCTTGGTCGCCCCGCCCACGAAGGGGCGGGGGAGGAGGTAGAGGGCAGTCATCTGCAGCGTGCTGGGGGTATAATAAGGATGGCTGTGCACGGACCCTGTGTAGGTTCAGGCACGAGTGTAGCAAGTGTGGTGGAAAACACCCTCTAACGCAGTGTTTCCAGCAAGGGGACAGGGGGAGGGGGAGGGGGACAGGTAGAGGGGTTGTGGGGAAAAGCTTTTACTCCAATTAAAGTGGGGGTGCTAGAAAAATGGTTATAATTTTATCCGGACAGAGAAGGGGCGAAGATTTTGAGTGAGGGTTTCGGTCAGGGGTTCAGATTAGGGTACCAGGGCCCAAGAGTGCGCAGCTGGGCTGAAAATTTGAAGTCAGCAAGAGAAAATGTTGACGTGGTAAGACATAAATTGGCCAAGGAAATAGAGGCAGGAAGGATAGTGGGCCCATTTGATGACTTGCCAGGGGATTTAGTAATATCCCCATTGGGGGTGGTGCCGAAGAAAGCTCCGGGGGAGTTCAGACTTATACATCATTTGTCATGGCCGGAGGGTATGTCAGTTAATGATTTTATTGCTCCTGAAGAGTGCGGAGTTGTGTATGCCAGTGTTGACCAGGCGGAGGAACTGATAATGAAGGAAGGGCGAGGGGCCTTCATGGCCAAGTGTGATATCAAGGCGGCTTTCAGGCTATTGCCGGTGCACCCAGAGGATTTTTGGTTGTTGGGTTTGCAGTTTGAGGAAGGTATATACATAGACAAAGCCTTGCCAATGGGGTGCGCAATTTCCTGTGCTTTGTTTGAGCGGTTCAGCTCTTTCTTACAGTGGGTATTCTCATTCAGTTCGGGTTGGGATAGTGTGCTGCATTATTTGGACGATTTTCTTTTCATTAGCGGGGCAGAAAGAGTGGAGGAGTGTAAAAAAATGCTGCAGTTGTTTCAGGAGCTGATGGAGGAGCTGGGGGTGCCATTAGCGGAAGACAAAACTGAGGGGCCGGCAGTGGTATTGACATTTCTAGCAATTGAGCTGGATTCAGTGGCCATGACCTCACGCTTGCCGCACGACAAGGTGAGCAAATTGGTGGTTTTGTTGGAAAAAGTGGTGGTTGCCAAGAAAATGACGCTAGTTGAAATGCAAAGTTTGGTGGGGCATCTGAATTTTGCATGCAAGGTGGTGGCCCCAGGGCGAACATTTTGCAGGAACATGGCGAGGGCTATGGCGGGAGCGAAGTGCCCACATCATCGAATAAGAGTGTCAGGGGCAGTGAGGGAGGATTGCAGAATTTGGTTGCGCTTTTTGGAGAATTTCAACGGAGTGACAATGTGGTTGCAGGGAGACCCGGTGACTTGGGAAGTTCAGATATTTTCTGATGCAGCAGGAGCGGGAGGTTTTGGAGTTTTCTGGGGAGGAAAGTGGTGTGCGGAGAGATGGCCAGTACGGTGGCTAAAGGAGGGAAGGAGTATAGCATTTCTGGAATTTTTTCCACTTCTAGTTGCATTGCAGTTGTGGGGGAAGGAGTTTCAGAATAAGAAGGTGAATTTTAATGTTGACAATGAATGCGTAGTTCATGTGGTGAATAGGCAGTCAGCTAAGGATCAGAGGGTGGTGAGATTGATGAGAGAATTGGTGCTGCGGTGCATGGAATGGAATGTGGTGTTTAAGGCAACACATGTGCCGGGGAAAGATAATGGCATTGCTGATGCATTATCTCGTTTTCAATGGCAGAAATTCCGTGGATTGGCTCCAGATGCAGAGCAGGAGGGGCAACAGATTCCGGAGGAGCTGTGGAAGATAGGAAGCTGAGAGCGCTTTCACTGGTGGAGGGTTCATTGGCCTCGGCATCTAAGGAAGCATATAGGAGGGCCTGGGAGGACCTTATTAGAGGGGGAGCTTGTAGTTGGAAGGGTAGATGGGACGCGGAAGAGAGGAGGAGAGATGATGTTATGAATTTTCTCCTGAGGTGTATGGACAGGGGGTGGTCAAAGGCAACGATTGTGGGGAAGTTAGCTGGGATTTCTTTCTATGGGAAATGGTTTTGGGGTTTTCAACCAAGTGGGGGGGAAATGGCAAATAGGATGTTGGAAGGTTGGGCTAGGAAGAGTAAGAGGGACAAGGATAAGAGGAGGCCGATATCGGCAGAATTGTTGCAGAGGCTGACTGAGGCGGTGGGGGGAGTTTGCTGGTCAGTATGGGAGGGGGAACTGTTTGTGACTTGTTTTACTTGGTTATTTTTTGGGGCTTTCAGGGTTTCAAAGTTGGTAGGGGGAAAAGGGGGGGTAGGAGGACTGCAATGGGATGATGTACGAATTACAGAGGAAGGTCTGGACATCAAGATCAGAAGATCCAAGACTGACGAGAAGGGGAGGGGTTCTTGGGTTCTACTGGGTAGAGGGAGTAGGAATTTATGTCCAGTACAGGTAGGATTGGTGTGGAAGGAACGTTGTGGGGGTAGGGCAGGCTTGGTGTTTCAGCATGAGGATTGGTCGCCGGTGGCAGCGGCACATGTGCTGGGGGTTTTGAGGAAGGCGTTGGAAGTGGTGGGTGAAAAAGCAGAGGATTTTGGGACTCATTCTTTTAGGATGGGCGCAGCATCTGAAGGCAGTAGGTTGGGGTTTTCCGAAGACGAAGTGAAAAGCTTGGGGCATTGGAGGTCTGGGAAATACAAGGGGTACGTCAGGGATTTCGATAAAGGGAATGTGTGATGAGATAGGGGAAAGGATTTTGGGGAGGACTGCTCTTATTGTGATGTTTTGACTTGCCAGTGATTGTTAATTTTCTTGTTTCAGATGCTGCGCGAAAGGAAGGGGAGTTGGCGCAAGTGTGGATTGTTGGCCATTCAATTGTTAAGTAGGCTGGGAAGGAGGCGGAAAAAAGGGTTTTTGGGAGGCAGCTGGGATGCAGCTATAAGGAGGTGGTGGTGAGATGGCACGGTTTGGGGGGTCTGCGATGGGAACAGCTGCTTCCTATACTAGCAGGGATGAGGGAACGCTATGGGGTAATTATTCACGCGGGAGAGAATGACCTTGTGAAGGATACGGGGGTCTCTCTGCGAAGGAAAATGAAGAGGGATTTAGTTTGGATGAGGGAAATGTGGCCTAAAGCAAAGGTGGTTTGGACCAAGTTGTTGCCACGGAGAGTTTGGAGGGGGGCGAGAAATGAGGGAGCAATAGAGAGGACTATGAAAGGGATAAACAGGGAAATGGTCAAGTTTTGTGCCTCGGTGGCGGTACTGGTGATGGACCAAATAGACATAACGTATGAAGGGCTCCTTATTTTTAGAGAGGACGGAGTACACTTGTCCATGTATGGGAATAGTTATTACCTGGCAGATCTGAGTTCCTGGCTGGGAGACTGGGTAAGAAGTTGGAGATAGGAGGGGAAAAAGGGGGAGGGGGAGTGGGGCAGAAAGAACTCCTCAGGGGAGGGTTTTTCTGGTGCCGGGGGCATGGCCCCTTTTGATGTGAGGGGAGGGAAGCACAATGGGGAATGACACGGGAAAGGAGGGGGTGGCGCTGTTTGCACAAGCAGGTCACCCTGTGGAAATCGATATAATATTATGACCCCAATCGCATCGTTTAAATGTATGTTGGCCTACGCCAAGCTGTCTAAAGGATACTATGTACATAGGTTCCGCGGCAAGGTCTTGACCTTAATGTATCGTGTAAGCCGCCATCTTGAATCTAGCCGCCATTTTAGGTACTCTTGCAGTGTGGAAGTCACCCTGAATCACAAAATGGAGGCCGAATGACATTTCGTGTAAGACTTCGGCCATGGTGACCTCCGCACACGTGAATGAATAATATGTCCGTAGGCTACTTGTTAGGGTCATGAACTAAGACCCTGTCCTCTGTTTAACCTATGTGTAAATATGTAACCGTATCAGCGGAACTGATCTAATGTATGGAAATTGTGTGTTCGACCTGGCTATGAACCCTAGCCATGGTTCCAGAAATGGTTAACTTGTAAGAGGGCTGGCCAATGCAGTACTAAATGTATAAAAACCCAAGCATCCCGATGGTCGGTCTCTCCCACTTTCAGTGCGAACCTAACGTTGAAGGTTCGTGTGTTAGTCAGAGAGCCGAATAGCTATTCGCATGTCAATTGACTTTGGTAACTTTGTAACTTTGAAATAAAGCGCTTTGTATGTCCTTTGTAACCTGTGTTGGTGTGTTTCCTTTTGGGCTTCCCGGCCTCATGTCAATTTCTATGTTTCCACAGTTGGCGCCCGAATAGGGACCCTCAAGATTGATGCCGGATCATTGAAGGTTGACGCAGACTATCGAATCGGGATTGGACGGTGTGATTCTGCGGGCCCGACCGATCGAGACGCGATACCGCGGCAGCGCTGCACGATCCGATCCTTGGGCGATAGTCGTGCGGTCTGACACGGCATCTTGACGAGGGTCCAATTCCGAGGCGGGCAGATTTGCCGAAACCACCGAACGCAGGTAAAATTTGTTAGTTGAAGTCCTTTGTAAACCGTACGGTCCTCCTTAGGTTTGGTCAGGTGCAGTCGTGACCCGGCTCTTAATTTAACCCTGACAATTTGAATTTGGCGTATTGTATCTGCAGACACAATTATTGGACCAGGTAACACCAATTTTTTGAGAAATGCCTGGGAAATTGTCTAGCTGCTTTAGGGTTCTGTTCCGCAGCGATCGACAATCTTTGGAATTTAGCCGTCCGGCACCACAGGAGGGGTCGCCGGCGTGTACTATGTACTGTAAGTATGGCATTGGTAGTATTGTATTTAATGACATTTGGCACAGACAGACCAGAAATGCCTCCGAATTTCAGTGGCCAATCAATGGTAACTTTGAGATCCCCCGTATTGAATACTTAGAGTCGATCTTGCTTAAAAAGAAGGCTAGGCCAGCAGCCTTTGATGTGTTACAAAATTGGAAAAAGGAAGCATTACAGCAGCTTAAAAGTAGGGATAAACATGCACGACGTCATAAAACGAATGCCGAAAAGGCATTGTTGTATGACAAGGAAAAACGATTAGATGAAACTCAGAAGATGGATAGAGCTTTCTCGCTCGGGGTCCAGAAAATTTACCCCTCTAAAGATTTCCATGTTTCCGAGGAGTTTATTGAGAAAATATTAAACGAACGGAGGCCTGATTCTTCAGCGCCACCTCCGTATGCTCCCGTTGTGGGCACCTTGCCCGTTCCTGCTATTGCTACTATCGTTATTCCTACTCCTCCTGCGCAGCCTACTGCCCCTAGTTCTTTGGTTGTCGCTCCTCTGTCTATTTCGTCTATTACATTACCTCTTTCCCCTGCACCCTTGTTAGGTTCACCTACACCTCCGATTCTGGGGAGTCCCGTGTTCACTAAATCAGATCCCGGTGCAGGGTCGAAAATTGTGACTCGTAGTACTGTTCCTGCGGGCAGGAAACAGGAACTATTTGCTTGGGCTAAACATTTCATGGAAAAAGGTGATCAAACTGATGTACTTTCAACATTATCTAATTTGCACGATTTTCCCGAGAAAAACTTTTTATTGAAGGACTGGGGATTCATTTAGGTGTAATGTGGGGTAGATTGCAGACTTCGGATCTCCCACAAGGGGTGAGAGATCTGAATGCCTTGGCACTTTTGAGGGATACAGAGCAGAAAGTATATGGACATGTTGACAGATTGTTTGAGTTTAGGAGGGATTTTGAAAGGTTACAAAACGAGGATGATGAGGACGACAGGATGTATGCACAGAAACGGTTCCTTTCGTGCCGAAGTTCAGCACCTGAGGAAGTACGAATTTGTACCAAAGACGCGATTCGATGGATCTCGGATTCATCGATACCGCCAGATGAGGTGTATGACACATATAGTCAATACACGGTAGAGATGCAAAGGAAGGTAATCCAAGTGATGGTACAGCACTTACAGGAGGAATGTATAAGGAAGAAGGTTGGTTGCCCCATAGAGTTATTGGGTATTTGTAAAAGAGCTTTTTCGCCCGACACTTCTACAGCTGCTTTAGCGCTCGATTTGGCCTTATTGCTCAGTAAGCGGTCGGAGGTCCCTATATCTCAGTTGCCTATGAGAGAGGTCCCTCCGACCCTTGTCCCAAAATTAGAAATCCCCGCCAACGCGGCGACTGGTGCTGCCGCGGTGGATATCCCTGCACATTACGTATCACAGTTTGTTCACGTCCCGTTCTCTCGACAGGAAGTGAACACGATTAGACAATCAGTCCCTGATATCAGGAAGAACCCGACAGGGTTTTACAAAGAAATAGAATCCGTTTTGCAGTCTTCTGTGTTCACCTTAAGTGACATGGATTTGTTGTTTCCAGTGCTTTTACCTGTTGATGTATGGAAACAGGTACGAACAATAGATGATGTGCCGGGGTTAGGGGATACATGGGTAAACTTAACTAGAATAGATGGGGAACAACCAGCTGGTGAGAAACCACCCCAGGTAATACTCACTTTACCTGATAGAATAGTTGCCAAATTAAAAACTATAATCCCGGAAAAAAGGATTATTTGGGACAAGCTTACGGCCTGCGTCCAAGGGAAAACTGAAGGTACTACTGAATTCTTTAATAGATTCGAACAGGTGTTCTCCGACTTCAGTGGACAGGATTTAGGTACAGAGTCGGGGAAGAGGTTGTTTGTGGACAAATTTGTGCGTGGATTGTTGCCCGACATCCAGTCACAAATTATGTCCTCAGAGAGCGCTTGGCAGGCAAAATCTCAGTCAGAGGTTTTGCATATGGCTCAGTATTATGAGAATCGGGTTAATAATGAAAAAGAGAAAATCGAAAAAAGAAGGGGTGACCTAAAGACTAAGGTATTGTTGCAGCAAATTGTCAGAAACCCCAGAGGAGGTATGACGCAGACTAGAGGTCAGTATATTCCAAGAGGAAATACTCCTCCAAATTCTATAAATATTAATCAGTGTGCTTATTGCCGCCAGGAAGGTCACTGGCGAGCACAGTGCCCTGCCCTTCGTCAGAGGTCAGGAGGCACATTTGGAGGTATGGGTAGGCGACCAAGGGGCTGCCCCGGAGCAGGGGGCCCTGATAGGGGTCAGCTTCTACAAGATCCCCAGCAACCTTTTTCACAGGAAAGTCAGACTCCGAGTATGGACTCGAGAAATATATTTGATCACCCTTCTGCCGCCTATCTTTCTGAGGAACTTCCCTTTGATGAAGTTCTGCCTTACTAGGATTGCCCGAAGCAGCGTTTGGAACCTTTACCTATTCCCGTTATACAGAAGGGCCCCTATGTTGAATTATTGGTGGGGAATAGGAAACATCAGTTCTTGATCGACACTGGAGCACAAAAGTGCTCCATCGACCATTCGAGGGTTCCAAACATCCCACTGTCAGGGCAAACAAACGTCTCTATAGGGTTCTCTGGCATACCAACTGTTTGTCCGGTTTCTGCGCCGGTATCCGTTTCTTTGGGTCCTTTTACAGACCAGTGCCCTTTTCTTCTTACTTCAAACTGTGGAGAAAATTTGCTGGGGTTGAATTTGTTGAAGAAACTGAATGCAGTGATTCATTGTTCCCCTGACGGAATAAGATTAACAGTTTCACCACAGCAACCCTTTTACTCCCAATACTTGATCCGACCTCTACCTCTCGAATTTGACATTGTCCCAGAATGTTTGTGGGCAATAGACGATAATGATGTCGGGATATTGCACATCGATCCTGTTAAGATAATATTGAAACATGGGGTTAAGCTACCGCGCATTCCGCAATATAAAATTTCAATTGAAGGAGAGCGCGCTCTGAAATGCATTGTCTCCGATTTTGTACATCGTGGAGTGATCGAAGAGATTACAGGTAGCCTATGTAATAGCCCGATCTTGCCAGTATATAAGAAAGGCGACAATGCAATTCCGTACCGGTTTATAATAGATCTTCGTGCTATTAACCGGGTGGTAGCCCCACAATTTCCAATCGTGCCTGATGTAACAACGATCTTAACAATGATCCCTGCTACGGCTACACACTTTAGTGTTGTAGATTTAAAAAACGCCTTCTTTAGTATTCCGATACATGAGGAGAGCAGGTATTTGTTTGCGTTCACCTTGGGGGGACGCTCGTTTACATTCACAAGGGCACCTCAAGGGTATACTGAAAGTCCTAGTATCTATAGTAGAGCCTTAAAAGAGCAGCTCGACACCCTTGAATTACCATCTACTTGCACGCTGCTACAATATGTAGACGATTTGCTCCTGGCTGCAGACTCTGAGAAAGCTTGTAAAGAAGGCACTATATTGTTGCTTGTTCATTTAGCTGAAAATGGTCACAAAGCTTCACTTAAGAAATTTCAATATTGTTGTCAGGAGGTTGCCTATCTAGGCTACCTCCTGTCAAAGGAGGGGAGAAGATTGACACCTGAACGAATAAAACACATTTCTGGCATGTCTGTCCCAAAAACACAGAAGGAAGTCAGAGCCCTGATAGGGATGGCGTCCTACTGTAGACTGTGGATCCCGAACTTTGCCCTAGTGGTAAAACCGATGTTGGCTTTGACGAAGAAGGGCATTTCTCTGCCATTGCCATGGGAATCGGAACATCAACGATCATTTGAGCTTCTCAAAGCCGCGCTGTGTTCAGCACCGGTTCTGGGTACACCAAATTACGATAAGGCCTTTGTGTTGTTTGTGCATGAATGTAATGGATGTGCTTTGTCTGTGTTAACACAGGAACATGGAGGGAAGAATAGGCCGTGCGGCTATTATTCCTCCGCCCTCGATCCTGTTGCATGCGCTTTGCCGCGATGTCTGCGCGCTGTTGCTGCTGCCGCTGCATCTGTAAAACAGAGTGAGGGGATGGTCCTAGGCCACGATTTAATTTTGATGGTACCTCACTCTGTCGATATTCTATTGAATAAAACTCAAACACAACACCTTACTTCTGCCCGGTTGACCAGGTACGAATTAATTCTATTTGCTCCTCATATCCAAATTAAAAGGTGTTGTGTTCTCAATCCGGCTGAACTTTTGCCTCTCCCGCAAACTACTGCTTGCGGCGATGACGGATCACATGACTGCCTGTATGCCACCGAACAAGAAACAAAGGGCAGAATAGACCTCTCAGATACTCCTTTGGAGAATGCGGAAGGGGAGCTGTTTTGTGATGGCTCCTGTTTTAAACTGCCGAATGGCACGTCTACAGCTGCTTATGCAGTTACTACCTTGAATAAGATCGTAGAAACTAAAAGGATTCCGCATAACTCCGCGCAGGCCGCAGAGATTATAGCGTTGACCCGCGCTTGTGAGCTCTCCCAAGGGCATAGAGTTAACATTTATACGGATAGTCAGTACGCCTTTGGGGTGGCTCACAATTTCGGAAAATTGTGGTCGGAAAGAGGGTTTCTGACCTCACACGGGACCAAGATTCAGCATGGTCCCTTAATAGTACAACTACTTTTTGCGCTCTCACTCCCTGAACAATTAGCAATCATGAAATGTGCAGCACATCGCAAGGTCATAGACAATGTGGGAAGAGGAAATGCTTTTGCAGATTTGATAGCTAGACAAACAGCTACAGACCTTAGCATAGACATGTACACCTCGAGGGAAGTGAGAGATGGTTGTATAATAGATGAAGGCATTGGGTCTGTGCGAGATATTCAGACTGATGCCTCTGTTGAAGAATCTAGGAAATGGGCTGAAGGCATGGGGAAATTGGATGACGAAGGGTGTTGGGTGGATGCATCTGACGGGAAATGGTTGCTTCCTGATTCTTATGTATTAGCAATGGTCACGATGGCACACGGTCCAACACATGTGTGTGCCCAGCAAATTGCGAAGATATTACAGCAGGTTTGGGTGAATGATAAAATTTTGGAAACTGCAAAAAAATACATTCATAACTGTATGATTTGCCTGCAGCACAATGTGGGTAAAGGGACAGTGACTCCAAGGGGAAGTTTTGGGCCCCCCTCTGTCCCCTTTGAAACCATTCACCTTGATTTTATTGAAATGGAGCGATGTAATAACTTGAAATATGTTCTTGTTATCATTTGTGCTTTTAGCAAATGGGTCGAGGCTTTCCCCGTCAAAGATGCTACCGCCATGACCACCGCAAAGATCTTGGTAAAAGACTATTTTCCTCGATTTGGGCTCCCGAGGATAATTTGGTCGGACAACGGCCCCCACTTCATCGCAGCCGTAATGTTGCAAATATGTGTTGCCTTAGGGATAGAGAAACGTTTTCATTCAGCTAGGCACCCTCAAAGTGCGGGGTTGGTAGAAAGACACAATGGTATTTTGAAAAACAAACTTGCAAAAACATGTGCCGACACTAAATTAAAATGGCCAGATGCTTTACCCATTGTATTGTTAGCTATGCGCACCACACCCCAGACTAGAACTGGGCTCTCTCCATTCGAGGTAGTAATGGGAAGGCCTGCTAATATTTGGGGTCTCCCTAAACCTAAAGCCCTAAGGGATGTGGAGAATGTATTGCTCATAGATTATTGTAATCAATTGACTAAAAATCTGTATTTCATTTACCACCAGGTGAATGCCGCCTTACCTGTTCGGTTTACGGGCCCAGGACACGATATATTGCCCGGCAGCTGGGTCCTGGTGAAGGCCTACGAAAAGTCTTCCTGTCTCGCGCCTCGCTGGCGGGGACCCTACCAGGTTTTATTGGTCACCAGGACGGCAGTGCGGGTGGCAGGAAAGAAGAACTGGATACATGCAACACATATCAAGAAGATCCCTCACCCGACGCCACACGTTACAGAAGAAACAGAACCCCTCGCTGGTGCTACACTCTCTGATCTCGGAGTAGCAGGCAGCGTTGTGAGTGCGTCGGAGAAGTTCTCTGAGCCTGAGGAGCTCGGGGAGCCGTCCATTTTGTCTCCGCACTCCCTTGATCAATCACTTCCGGAAAACCTTGTTTCGAGCTCTGCGACTTCCGTCGCTACTGATACGACGCTCCCCTCAGGGAGCGACGATACTTTGCTTTTGGATTCAACAAACTTGGGTACCATCAGGTACAACCTTCGACCACGAAAATAGACTCGCCGCACGAGTATCGTGCATCTGGGAGAAAAAGGAGTGATTGAAATACTATTGTCTTTCCCTTTTTTGGAACACAGAAAAGGAGGGTTCTGTTGGCTAGGGTTGGGAAGGACTAAGAAGTCGCGCGGCCGAAGTGCCGCCAGCAACGAACATTGGGGCCGTCGATCGGGATAACTATGATGCCTGCCGCCTTCACCGCTGCTCCTCGTATTGAACTATTAGATAAGGAGGTGACCAATTCGAACAATGGACAATGTGCCTGGGCCCCGAAAACGTACTGTTGTGTTCTCGTTTTGATTATTGTTAGTTTTGCAACTGCTTCCGTTGGACTTTGGTACTTTGAAGAAATTTATCCTTTGAAGCCTCTGTTACCGACCAAAATTGTACCAACTGTTTTGACTCCCTCTGTACACCTTTACACTCTGTCCCCTAGGGACTCTCGGCATAGACAGAAATATTATAATAACACTTTGATGATAGTGATGAATGCTACGCATGCAATTTTTAATAGGAGTAATTGTTGGGTCTGCACTCACTTACCACAACATGGGAACAAGGGACTGGGATGGTATATACATCCCTTACCTCTAACAACCTCTTGCTATGCCTCTCTTAGAGCACTCTTTTTTGGCCGATGGAATGATAGCATCTCAGGGAACTTCGATGGGACTAATTTGAATGAATTTGAAAAACGTGAATTGACTCCCCTGGGATGCTCGCTTTTCGCAAATAGGAGTAGACCTAATATTGCTTCTATTAGGCCGTCTGATAAACTTTCTTTTCCTTTTCAAAATCTAGTTTCTTTTAAGATGGCTCCGATAGGCAATAAGGATGCCATGCCTCCTTCTTATTCTGTAAATCACAGTCCTGATTCTGTCCCTTTCTGTGTACAAAGAAACGGCACTAGGCCAATGGGAGATTTCGAGCCTTGTATAAATATTGTAAATTTGACTGGGGAAAATAGGCCTTTGTATGTAGGGGGACCGGTTTATTTTGTGTGTGGTAGTTTAGCTTTTCCCTGGTTGCCCAAGGATTGGCAGGGGACTTGTTATTTAGGGATATTGTTACCAGGTGTATTTATAGCCAGTACCTTAGAGGTATCTAAGGCTCGCCCGCGACGGGATAATGACGGAGATACCCCTGGACAAGTGTTCGGGGATATAGCCAAATCAGTAGTTCCCTTCTGGGGACAAATAGCAAATTCAGAAAACATCAGGGGATTAGCGAGGGTGTTGGAGAAAACAATCAACCGGACCACGGACATACTTTACAATATGACCTTAGAGCAAAAGGCGATAAGATTGGTAGCACTTCAAAATCGAATGGCATTAGATGTCATTTTAGCTGAACGAGGTGGAGTATGTAAATTAGTGGGGTCCGCTTGCTGTGTTTTTGTACCAGATTCTTCACCAACAATATTCAAAGCAATTCAGAATTTACACACTCTTAGTTCTGAAGTCCATATCCCCGTAGGAGATTGGAGCCTTAGTACTTGGTTTTGGGATTCTCTACGATCTTGGGGGTGGAAGGTGCTTTCTGTTATTTTAGGTATTTTAGGGACTCTGTTATTCCTTTGCTGCTGTTTTCAATGCCTCCCGAGTATATGCGGAATGATAGGGGGATGTTGTGCCCAAGTTATGAGCGCAATAGGGCGTAGAATATATACCCCGAAGACAGCATCTAAAGAATTCATGTTGCAAGAAGTTCTTATGAACAACTTTATGGCTATTGACATTTCAGACAATGACGCGGAACCTATGGATGCTGATGCCTTCAAGTATTTTCAAAAGTATTAGGAAATAATGTTTTAGCACTTGGCATAGGCCAAAAGGAGGGTCTGTGGAAATCGATATAATATTATGACCCCAATCGCATCGTTTAAATGTATGTTGGCCTACGCCAAGCTGTCTAAAGGATACTATGTACATAGGTTCCGCGGCAAGGTCTTGACCTTAATGTATCGTGTAAGCCTCCATCTTAAATCTAGCCGCCATTTTAGGTACTCTTGCAGTGTGGAAGTCACCCTGAATCACAAAATGGAGGCCGAATGACATTTCGTGTAAGACTTCGGCCATGGTGACCTCCGCACACGTGAATGAATAATATGTCCGTAGGCTACTTGTTAGGGTCATGAACTAAGACCCTGTCCTCTGTTTAACCTATGTGTAAATATGTAACCGTATCAGCGGAACTGATCTAATGTATGGAAATTGTGTGTTCGACCTGGCTACGAACCCTAGCCATGGTTCCAGAAATGGTTAACTTGTAAGAGGGCTGGCCAATGCAGTACTAAATGTATAAAAACCCAAGCATCCCGATGGTCGGTCTCTCCCACTTTCAGTGCGAACCTAACGTTGAAGGTTCGTGTGTTAGTCAGAGAGCCGAATAGCTATTCGCATGGCAATTGACTTTGGTAACTTTGTAACTTTGAAATAAAGCGCTTTGTATGTCCTTTGTAACCTGTGTTGGTGTGTTTCCTTTTGGGCTTCCCGGCCTCATGTCAATTTCTATGTTTCCACAACCCCGGGGGAGCAGGTATTGAGCCTGGAGGGGCATGGCCCCTGGGAGAAAGCGGGACGCCTGGGAAAAGGGCAAGGAGACGGTAGGCTCCAAGGGGTAAGTAGGGAGGAGATAGATGAGTTATTTATTTAATTGCTGGGAAGATGAAAATGAAAAAGGAGAATGTTTAATTATTTAATTGTTTGTTGTAATATTTATTTAGTTTGTTAGGCCATGGAGCCAGTTAAGCATTTTGAATTGTAAGCTTTGGCCTGTCACATTAAAGCGACCTTTTCCACTTTTAAATGAGTCTGGGTTTTTGTGCAGTAAGCCAAAAGGCCTGCTAATGCGATTCGTTTAAGTCGGGCAATGCATTCGCATGCACGTATGGAATCTGATCTTGCGTGTGTGTGTGTGTGTGTGTGTGTGTATATATATAGCTCTATTTATGCTCGGAGGCTGGGGATGTGTGTTCTGTTTCGGCATCTAATTGGGTTTGTTTCCGTCTGAAGGCCCCCACGCACTACTTGAGATGCGCATTGATAATGATGGCCTGTCACACCCTGGCAGGGATGGTGGGAAGGGAGCTGCCTGCCAATGGAGGCTTCATTAAACATTAAAGACACAAGAAAGAGCCTGCTCTGCCTCGAGTCGCTGCAGCGAGCGACTCTCGCGACGCGGCGGAGGTGTTCCGGAGAGGCAGGGTTTTCATTCCCACACAGCTGCTTAGTGTTAGCAATCGATATAAGAGAGTGTGGTTCAGCCAAGCAGCAGTCTAATAAATTGGTGTGCCCCCCAAACCATATTTTCATTTCTTCTATCCATTTAACTTTCTCCCTTTTACAAATTTCCCTCTCCTTCCTTCCTTCCTTCCTTCCTTCCTTCCTTCCTTCCTTCCTTCCTTCCTTCCTTCCTTCCTTCCTTCCTTCCTTCCTTCCTTCCTTCCTTCCCTCCCTCCCTCCCTCCCTCCCTCCCCCTCCCTCCCTCCCTCCCTCCCTCCCTCCCTCCCTCCCTCCCTCCCTCCCTCCCTCCCTCCTTCCTTCCTTCCTTCCTTCCTTCCTTCCTTCCTTCCTTCCTTCCTTCCTTCCTTCCTTCCTTCCTTCCTTCCTTCCTTCCTTCCTTCCTTCCTTCCTTCCTTCCTTCCTTCCTTCCTTCCTTCCTTCCTTCCTTCCTTCCTTCCTTCCTTCCTTCCTTCCTTCCTTCCTTCCTTCCTTCCTTCCTTCCTTCCTTCCTTCCTTCCTTCCTTCCTTCCTTCCTTCCTTCCTTCCTTCCTTCCTTCCTCCCTTCCCCCCTCCCATATTTCCTTCTTTTGCTGGACCTTAACACGGCATAGTCCCATTACTTAATTCCTTTACAAATGACATGTGAGCCCATGGCACAGAGCATAAATAAGCATGACTGGGAGGCGGGCTGCTCACCCACCAAACAGGGTTGCTGCCACGTATGCATGTAGGGAATGTTTTTTGGAAAGCATGGACCTAGCTGGGAAGCAACGCTGCGGTGGAAAAGAAGGGAATGCATTAATAGCATGCGAGAGGGCAGGCTATTGAGGGCACAGTTGAAGGATATGGAGAGGGCGGATACCGAAGGTTACAGAGGGGTGATACAGGTTGGGGATGGAAAGTTTGACCATATCTGGCTCAGGGAAGTCAGGCGTTGCCAAGCGATGTGTCTTCAGCCATCTTTGGGGTACTGGAAGCGCTCATATGGCTTCACTTCCTTGTCCCTGGGCGACTCTCATTAAAAGAGCAGGTAGCCAGTAAAGCGGCAGCTCTTGGAATCATACATCCACCTCATAAAGAGGTGAGCTCCGCAGAAAATCCCATGTATATTCATAGGGTTCCGGCTTTCTCAGGCCTCGGAGTGGGTCTTGTCTCCCAGGGGGACGCACTCTCACTATAACTAACGGATTTGAGAAATAGAATCCAAGCTTTATAGCAATGGGAACACACATCATTCACGGTTGTGCTTTTTCTTCCATAAGAAGTTTGTTCCAGGTGGCAGCCCACAGTGTGAACTCTAGGTTTTCAGGGTGTGGGTTAGACAATAGTGTTGCCCGCTTCTGCTTTCTGGCGGAGGTTAGTACAGCAATCAGCTTCTGAGGGCTGTGAAAAGTTCAACAACTTCACCTTCGGATACTTTGTGAAGTTCAATGACAAACTTTCTGAACTTCATTAAGTTTTGCAAAGTTCTGAAGGTCTGCCGACAAACATGACTTCGTGATTATTATTCAGCGCCACGATGCCCGCGGGCTGTTGTGCGCTTTAAAAATATGAATGAATGAATGAATAAATAAATAAATATTCATGGAATAACGCTTTATGTGCATTACATGTGTATGTGTGTGTATGCTGGGTGTAGCACTCTGTAGAGCCCGTTTGTGTAAAACGCATCAGCTGTTCGTGGAGAGTAGAAACAAGGAGGGCCTGTGAAGGCACAAGGAACCTCAGTTAGCTGACATGAGTTGCTGGGATTAAACGCTGCGGTAACTGAATAGCAATGCCCCCTGTTGAGCGAGCTATACATGCCTGGGAAAGGGATGAAAGACCCCCTAGACTACCACCAGGGAATGTCCTCTGAATTACGCTCCAGTATATGACACGGAGGCTGTGCCGAGACTCGCATTCCATGATGAAGCTCTGGGATGCGGCGAAGCGCCAGTCTAAGATTCGACAGACTCGTTCTAGTTTTTTTTATAATGTGGTTTTGATCAATAATGTGTGACTATTTTGCATATGAACGACTGACTCTCGGTATGTTGTTCTTGTCTGAGATGACTTCAGACGCACATTACTAAATAACAATTTAACTAGACTATGGTGCTGCTGACACACCCTTGTTTTGGTGTTTTTATGACTATGTATAGTTGTATCATTTACTATATGTAATAATGATATGTACTTATGTGTTTTTATCATGTTATTGTAAACATAAAGTCAATTATTTTATGTTATTCATTTATATTTAGTATATTTATTTGTATACACTTACATAAATACATATATACAGATGTATATTCGATGAGAAAAATGTAATGTAATAAATATACATGTATGTTATAGAACCATATAATAATGACAACTATAATACGTGTGTACATATATATGCGTGTGTAACCTGACTACATAACCCTATATAACGCGTATAGAACCATATAATAATAAGGACAACTATAATATGTGTGTACATATATATGCGTGTGTAACCTGACTACATAACCCTATATAACGCGTATAGAACCATATAATAATAAGGACAACTATAATATGTGTGTACATATATATGCGTGTGTAACCTGACTACATAACCCTATATAACGCGTATAGAACCATATAATAATAAGGACAACTATAATACGTGTGTACATATATATGCGTGTGTAACCTGACTACATAACCCTATATAACGCGTACATAGTATTATATATTAGATGGAAATAAGTTGAAAAACTTAACTTAAATCTTTTTTTCAAGTTGCAAAGTGGAGCAACATTTTGCAGATTCCGAAACTTGCAAAGTTGCCAACTTGGCAAGATCCCACTGGCCGAATGAAAGCGTTGACCCTCAGAGGGTACTCCTCACAGGCAGACCTGTGTCAGCACCTTCTAGTCGGATCACACATGCAGGAAAAGGGAAGCGGCGGATCAAGAGAGGTTAACGAGTTAAAGGACCCCGTTGTCGAAGAAATCAGAAGGGCTCAGCCACTGTCTCATTACAGACACTGGCACACACCTGAACATACAAAGAGAAACGAGACTGTCAGTCTCACAATGCACCGAATTCCATCTGCAGTTTGTGTTGGGGCTTTCTGGTATCTACTCAATTCCCCACCCCCCTCTCTTCTGCTTCAGATGTTCTCATGTATACCTTCCTCTCACTTGTGCATGTAACACCCGCATGCGTAAGAGTAAACTTATGCATGTAAGAATTTGATTTGGAGAGAATTGTAATATTTAATAACTACTACACGAGCCTGTCCTAATGTGTTTAGATACACCCCTCACCACCTCTTCTTGAGTTTACCTTTGCATTCAAGGATGCTGCTCTGCAGGGAATGGCTCCCTTCTTTCTGGATGGACAGGCAATGTCTCTATCATCTGCTTTGTTGAGGGGAAGTCTCATGGCTGAGGCTCCCTGTTTTCCATTTTCACTGATTTTTACAAATAAATGCAGAGTGAAATCCCCCTTTTTCCTTTCAATATTGATTTGCGGATAGGGAATGGATAGAATCGTATTGCACGTCTCTTGGTTGTGTCTTTAAGTTGTAAATCATACATTGCAGGTCACTGACTGTGCAAAGTAACAAAACAGGGAGGTAGAAAAGGGAATTTAATTGCTTTTAAAGTAGTTTAAATGACTGTACACATGCAGAACTTGACTTGCTGTGCACACGCAATTATGGGCACATCCCATTATACACATTCAAGTGGTAAGGTGTTTTTTTGTGGAACAATCCTAGGTACAACTTATATTTTTACATAGTAAAAAATAAATGTGGATAAATACAGATCAAATGTCCAAAAAATAAAGATGTATGAATACAAAGGAAAAGGGTGCAAATGTAAATAGCATAACCCTGGGAGATTTACTCATGAGCAAGCCACCATCACTATTATGCTATGCCAGCTGCTGGACTAGTGCTTTACACCACTCTCAGAACATCACTCACATATTATTGTCCACATTCTAAATATCAGATTGACTCCACCAGTGAAGGGCAGGCTAACCCGTGAGATCAGATTGAGCCTGTGCTGGCTACTTTTTTCACTTTTTCCTTTGTGGTTGGCAAGATATTATACAGAGGTCACGGGATTTGTTAGAGGAAGCCACGTCCAAAAAGCACTATTGAATAGGGATCTCAAATTGTATTTTTTATTTCACTTTGAAAACCTCTGAAATCTACTTTTGCACAATGAACTGTGTTGGAACTCAATGGCCCTCATTACAACACCGGCGCTAAACCATGGCGCTATTAGCACCATGGTCGGTGCCGGTGTTGTAACGGGCCCGTCATGGTTCAATGGGGAATTACCACCCCATTCCAAGGTTGGCGGGGCTGTAATTCCCCATTGAACCATGGCCCTTCCCCATTCCCATTTTCGCCCCATAGGGCTCTATGGGAATGGGGAAGGCGCTAAGTACGGTACCGCAAATTGCGATACCGTACTTAACACCAAGGTCCCTTTACGGGTCCCTACTTTACGGGCTGGTCTAGACCTGCCGTTAAAGTCGGGTCACCGCAAAGGGACCTCGTAATCAGGCGCTAATGGGTTAACGGTGCCGCAGCCTTTTACGGCGGCGTTAACCCATTAGCGCCAGGGTCGTAATGAGGCCCAATGCCTTGAAGAATGAGGGTTCTCTGTGGAAAACACACAACAGTAAAGTGTCAAAGAGTAATTGTAGTATCAATTATTGGGTATGTTTCCCAGCTATAGTTCTGGAGGATTAAAGACAAAATAAGCACCAAACCTTGTTTCCAGTAACCTGTGATTACAAAGTGCAGTTTTGATAATTGTGTTTGTAAATGCTCACTGGAAACCCCCACAAAGATGGCAGCCGTATTCTCACTTGTCAACAGACTTTGCAGAAAAGCCTCCATGGAGGCGACAGCTTGACTATAGTGGGAATTCTAACCTTTCAAACGCCCTTGAATGATGTTGAGTTTCCTGTCAGAGTCGCTGTGGAGTAATTGAAAGTCTGCCAATATGATGCCCCCCTCAATACTATGCACTTATCATTTTACACAAAACAATGCATGCAAATAATGACTAGATACTACTTCCTACTAATTAGTCAAACAAAGTGTAAAACTACATATTCATTTTGGCTACAACTTCTCAAAGTGTCAACATTTGACACTCCTTCTCTAATAATCTATGTTTCTATTCTATGTAATCATAACAAATAGTAACGTCAAAACACGAAATTGCCTTTAATTATTGAACGGAAAAAAAGCTAAAAGAACACACATGATTGAAGAAGCCAAAATAGACAAACAATACTAAGTACAGAAATAACACATGCATACATGCCAACACCATAAACTAACCCCATCAAATTAATAACATCATCAATCACAAATATCCTCTAATGGGTTCCATATAGACTTGTATTTATTATGTTCATCCTTTACTTTAAATAACATCTTCGCTTATGCTTGTAATTAGACAAGTTCTTGCATCCTATCATAATATATCCTGGAATAAAGTTTTGGTTATAAGCATTCCCGAAGCCAAAACATCCCATAATCCTCAGAAGCTTTGACTTATGAATGTCCATAGTGAAAACAAAAAGGAGTCTTTCATAATCTCCAGACCAGAATGAGTGAGCTCTGTCACAGTATAGGGGAGTACTTATACGTGTCAATAATAGGTACAAATAATGATGTTAATAATTATAATTATTATGTTGCTGCTGCTGCTGCTACTCGTTCAATATGACTAACTCTGCTCTGCTACTGATAATAATTATAATCAGCACAGGAGTAATAATAATATTGTATTGCATTGTAATTCATTGTTCCTCCCAACCCAGTAGTAGAGGTGATTTGGCACTGGGACCCAGAGGTAGCTCAGTATATGAAATACAACTAACCATAAGATCCTAGGGGGTAGGATGAAGTCACAGAAAAAAAAAAAACAAGAACATAGTGTCAAAAAGCAATAGGATAACTACACTAAGTCCCCACAAGTCCTACAAATAATACAACTTAATTCCCTTGCTGAAAGTATAAAGATCACTGATCCATCTCAGCTGGCTTGGAAGAGAGTTCCACACTCTTGCTCCTACCAGTGAACCCGACCTGCCGAACGCTGTTGAGCTGCAAACTCGGACGATATTCATCGGACTCCGAGTTGAGTCTCTTTGAGGATGTGAAGAAGGTGGCCATTTTAAATGTTGTGCACTATTTTGTGGGATGTTTTGACATTGAGCATTATGTGCCATGGTCAATAGTTTAAAAGAAATTCCTGCTTTTACGGGGAGCCAATGAAGTTGTCTCATAACTGGAGCAACATGTGTATGCTAAGAGGTATTAGTGACTATTCTTGAGATTGTATTTTGTTATAGCTGAAATCAATTAACTAATGCATCAGTGGCTCCTGTGTACAAGGCATTACAATGATTCAACTTTGCACCTACTATATCCCCAGCCACAGTAGCACAGTGTGCGGTTGATGAAAAAAGGCCACATTTGCCAATCATCAGATGGTAATAGATGGAACATTACGTTTCATTGACATGGGGAGCCATTGAAAAAGAGGAATCAAGAGTGATACCTAATCATTTAGCTGATATTTGTGTCTGATTGCATAACCCAACTGAAGAATATCCAAGTACATCTTTATCGATTTCTTAAGGGAGAATGGTGAGGTAGCTATCAGACAATAATTGGTAATAATAATCCTGATAATAATAAGGGTCACTCTTATGTAGAAATTGTTGAATACTCCTTGGGGGTCATTATGACCTGGACGCAAAGGGATACCGGGCACCGGTAATGACACCGGTGCCGATAATCCCTTTGCGCCCTATTCCGAGGTCACTTTGCAGGTCCTTCCTTAACACCTGGTTTTAGCAGGCGTTAAGGACGGGACCCGCAAAGGGATATCGGGGTCAATAACGGTACCGTTATTGCCACCTTCCCCCTTCCCATTGTGCCCTATGGGGGCTCAAATGGGAATGGGGAATGGCATTTCAAATGGGGACTTACCGGTCCCGCAAAGAGCGGAATAGACCGGTAAGTCCCCATACCACCACGTTGGTGGCGGTACTAGTATTGGAGCTAATAGTGCCATGACTAGCACCAACCTCGGAATGAGGGCCCTAGAGTGACAGACACTACTCCCTTCTTCTTTGCTCAAAGTGGGGACATGGTTTGTCACCCACTGTTGGTCTACCAACACCCGAACTGCAGACTAAGGAACTGTGCTGCTTTGCCTTGAGAAGCTTCCTGATGATGAGAAATCAGTGTACTACATTCAACAAGAATCACTGCCTCGTGGCCCACCTTGTAAGTGGCCTCTTTTGGGAACCCCCTTTAAGGATGGTACTGCTGCAATACTCTCCTCTGTAGAGAGGATTCCCTTCCATTTGGATATCTTTTATTAATTGTCTGGGACCAGGAAGCTATTTGCAGTGTCTTGACAAGATGTTCCACCAATGGAGCTGCTGCCTAAAGTATGATCCTCTATGACTCAACCTCATCCAGACTATTTCCTTGTTGTGAAGAAATCCCTGTTGACTTGATGCCTTCAATATATTACACGGCCACGGTAGTGGCTGTGTAGTTATGGTTAAGTTGCTAATCCCATAGGAAGAGCACTTTTTGGGCGGCTTATAACTTCGCTCCCCCTGGACGAATCCACACCAAACTTTGCAAAAAAAGTATATGGCCCACTCTGAATTTTACTGCAAAGGTGGTGAGGTCTGGTCCAGTGGGGCCAAAGATATAGGGGGGGGTCCCAACATTTCTTTTTTTTCTCCCATAGACTGAATGGGGAAAGACTTTTGCTCACGCCTACAGCCCAAACCGCTGGACGGATTTTCACCAAATTTGCGGCAGGAGCAGCGGATTGGTCCCAAAAGCGTGCTTTTGTAAATTTGATGACAATCCGTCCAGTCGTTTTTTTTAAAACGACCAAAAAATAGGTCACAAAAAATGTGTGATATCTATGTCCGCTCTGCGGACACACTTCCCTGTTCGCTCCGCGACAGGACACCGATTGGTTAATCGGCTTGCGTCATGTCCGCAGACATGCAATGTGTTCGCTGATTGGATGGTGAAGAGCGTGAAGTGCGTCAGATTTTTGGAAACGCCCGCCATCTTGGATTCGCGGACTTCACCGCTGTCCGCGGACATCGCAGTAAAAACATATTAAAAAATACAACATTGCACTTGTCAAATTTATCAAATTATCTCTGGGGCAGTGAGGGGTGATGAGGATGGGATGGGATATGGCTGCAAGAAGCAAAAAACCAGGTGTTTTTTGCCGCAAAAGTCCACGAACAGTTCGGATGTTCGCAAACAGTCCTGGGAAGTTCGCGAACACCTTAGCATTACAGGGTTGGTGAAATGCAGTTCTTGGATGGCTTATAACTTTGGCGCCACTTAATGCAACTGAATTTAGCATGTATATTCCTGAGCTGATTCTGTGTGAGTATGCAAAGTTTGGTGGGATTCTGTCATGAGGGGGTAAAATTAGAGGGGGGTCCCAAAATAATGTAAAGGCTTATAAATGAGAAGCCATTTGACGAATCTACACTTAATTTGGAAAACTGATAATAGATCTAGATATACATGTTTTTGCGAAGTTTGGTGGGATTTTGTCAAGAGGTAGCAAAATTAGAGAGGGGCGTCCCAAAATATTCTAAAGGTTTATAAATGTGGTGTCATTTGACAAATCTACAAAAAGGTTTGCAAAAAGATTATAGATCTAGATATAGATGTTTTCGTAAAGTCTGAATGGATTTTGTCAAGTGGGGACTAGGTTATATGATGATTGTATGTGCATACATTTGACACTTTTGAAAAATAAAACATGGGTGGATTTCCAGCAAACTTGCGTAAGGAGCATTGGCAAGGACCTACAAGCATGGTTTTGCAAATGTGGCAGTGTTTTATTATTTGACAAGTATCATAATGTAGCTACAAAAAATAGCGGTATATCTTTAGTGACTGAGGGGTGGCCTGTGGCCATGGGAAGTGGCCAGATTGTCCAGGTCATGGAATAAGGTCATGATCTGGACAATCTGGCTACTGGCCATGACCACAAGGGACAAAACATAAGATTAAAGTGGCCATGTCCACCTGGGACTGGCTTTGTGGTAAAGTTATTAGAAATTAGGATAGATCTGAAAGGGAAGAAAAATATGCTCGTGGTAATATGGTCATAGGGTTCCCTTTTTGCCTTCTGCAGGCTGCCATGGAAAGCAAAGAGGGGCACTGTATGGAACCCTCGCCTTCCCTTTCCATGGTGGCCATCTTGAAAAAGGATTTTCCTTCCTACACCGGGACGCTGTAGGCATCCCAGTGTAGGAAGGAAAATCCTCTTTTTTAGCACCCAAGGTTCCCACTTTGGGAACCTACGGTGCTAATTACCTTGATCCCCCATTTCAGGGGCTGGAATGGGGGGATAATGGTCCAGAGACCTCGTTATCCACCCTTGCTTCGCCTAGGCTGATAACTTGGGCTGCTAGGCCAGTATCCACTGTTCCAGTCCCTGGAACAGAGGATGAACGCCACAATATTCCCATTAGCATAACACAAAATGCAAATGGAATAGTTGGAAAATCTTAGTGAGTCTATGTACTTTACTGAGAAATATAAAGTAGATGGAGTCTATACATGTTTTTTTTAGTTCTATTTTTTAACTGTGCAAGGTGGCTCCTAAAGGAATATGTATTTTGTTGTTTTTGGATGTATTTTTTTTGGCAGGAGAGCTGAGAACGAAAGGTGGGGAGGGAAATGAGAGAATTGGAACCAAACACTAATATGGAGGGTTAGGAGGACAAGGGAAAATGTTGCGCATGTGTTATTTCATGCAGTGTTTCTCATGCTCCTTGATTACAGCAGTGGTGGTGGCTCTCGGGGAGGAGGGATGGCATTAGCTGATGCCATTTGGAGATAAATAGCAGTTTTGCTAAAAGTATCTACTGTGTACTAGGTTGTTAATGGATAATGAGTAGGAATAGGTGTTGGAGCTGTGCAAGGGAAAGTTTGAAGTTGAAAGTTCCTAGATCAGTAGAAAATGCAGTTCTGAACTGTCCGCGAAGCAGAGATCTTATCATGAAGTGCGGACGGGTTCTCGGACACGTCATCATGCCGCGCACCAGCGGGTCATGTGGCACTGTCTGGAAGGTCCGCTATGAAGTCAGATGTTCGTAGACGTCTATGGATGAAAAACTAGTTGAAATAGTTGCAAAAAGTGTATGGAAGTGTTAAAAATTATTCCAGAAGGTGGGAAATGGAAGGGTTTTAAGGTGACACTTTGTAAATTGGACACAAACATTGCTATATTGGGTAAGTTTGATATTAGTAAGTTGTAGGAAAATAGCACAAACTGGTAAAAACCTATGACATACACTGAAAAAACTTTGTTAAAGGGGCATTATGGTTAAGTTGGACTAATAAAAACCTATCAAATTCAATGAAAAAACATTGTTAAATGGACGTTATGGTTAAGTTGCACCAATAAAAACCTATGAAATTCAATGAAAAAACTTTGTTAAAGGGACATTATGGTTAAGTTGCACTAATAAAAACCTATGAAATTCAATGGAAAAACTTTGTTAAGGGGATGTTATGGTTAAGTTGCACTAATAAAAACCTTTGAAATTCACTGAAAAAAACTTTGTTAAAGGGATGTTATGGTTATGTTGCACTAATAAAAACCTATGAAATTCATTGAAAAAATGTTGTTAAGGGGACGTTATGGTTAAGTTGCACTAATAAAAACCTTTGAAATTCACTGAAAAAAACTTTGTTAAAGGGACGTTATGGTTATGTTGGACTAATAAAAACCTATGAAATTCATTGAAAAAACTTTGTTAAGGGGACGTTATGGTTAAGTTGCACTAATAAAAACCTTTGAAATTCACTGAAAAAAACTTTGTTAAAGGGACGTTATGGTTATGTTGGACTAATAAAAACCTATGAAATTCATTGAAAAAACTTTGTTAAGGGGACATTATGGTTAAGTTGCACTAATAAAAACCTTTGAAATTCACTGAAAAAAACTTTGTTAAAGGGAAGTTATGGTTATGTTGGACTAATAAAAACCTATGAAATTCAAAGAAAAAACTTTGTTAAAGGGACATTATGGTTTCAAGTAGAATAAAAAAAAAGAAATTTGCCAGTTATGGTAAACTAAACAACCATAACTCGCACCACCACCGTGCACTGCTAAGACTAACATCCAGGACATCAAAGATGACATCACAAATGTCATTGATGACATCACATATCTGGGCCACCTGTTTTTGTTTATTGACATATGTAGGCTAGGTGGTTTTGTTCACTGGCAGTCAGAATAATAAAATTGAAAAAGGTGCTATATATCTAGACGTTAACCTTGTCATATGTTCTTTGAGTACTTTCCTTAGGGTTTGGTCTCAGCTCATGGTGCACATACATGGGGAAATGAGCAGGCCTCAAACACACAATTAATTTGTATACATGAAGATAAAGTTTAATGTCATTAACATTTTCTGATGACGCAGTTTCTTTCTTCTTTACTTTAGTTTCCCTGTATGTGCCTCTGACTTGTATGCATTGTAGTTCTTCATATGTATTGTTTGTACCAGCACAAGTGCTGTAAATCTTGAATTGTTAGCTAGTTATTACATGTTTAACATTACACAAAACTCTGATACGGTAGCATTCATTATTGTACTATCCAAAATTACACAATTACAAAGAGTGTACTTTTATGGTGCATGCTGCAGTCATTGCCTATGTTTATATATGATTAGGTTTCTGTATTAATGACAACACTCCAATACAATGATATTAGATGAGTACATTCTTTAATAGATTAAGTAGTTCGGGATAGGTATCCCGATCACCCTTGACATCTTGTTACCAACAATATAAACACATCTCCTTGTAGGGACTTTTCATCAAAATGTATTTCACATGTGATGTCAGCCAGTCTTTTTAAGGAAACTCTAAACAAATGTTTTGAGGAATCTACCGATCTCATCCCTTTGTGAATAATGTGCCTATCCAAATGATGTAATCAAAATGAGGCCAGCGGTGGCCCCACGTAGATATAAGTGTTAGCACATATACCGTTACGGTATCTAGTCATAGCATCGAATGCCTTACCATCTAAAAAAAAGCGTTAAAAAAAAGCATCTAATGCAGTTTTTTTAAGGTACAGGGTGTCTTTTAATTGTATTGGGTTTTTAAAGGTTAGAAAAGGTGATTTGGGGGGACCCCCCCCATAAAAAAAAGCATTCAATACTTTTGATTCAACGCTTTTAAAAGGCATTTGATGCTTTGGCATTCGATACAATGACTATAAACCAAATGACTATACCAAACCAAAGTTACAATGGCCACAACCAACGGCTATCCATCTCAGCTGATGGACCTTAACCAAGGTTAACTTTCAAACTTTGAAAACACACACGTGCATAGAAGCTCCATCTGGAAAATAATTGTCTTAGCACAGGGCTTTACGTGCGCTGGGACACGCTGGGTTTTAACTCCGGCAGGATCCAACAATTGCCCTTGAATCAGGGCTTATGAATCAATTTACCCATGCAAATACAGTTCTTTCCCAGTAGATGTCATCATCGCCCATGTTTAAAATCGCATCATCCGTTTTGGACATTTGGAGTTAATGTACTTGTTTTTTAATACTCGGAAGAGAAAAAATGATACATGGGGGGTCATTACGACCCGGCGTTAAGGGTTTAACGGCGCCGTAAAAGGTGTCGGTGCCGTTAAACCCTTAACGCCTGATTACGAGGTCCCTTTGCGGGACCCGACCTTAACGGCTGGTTTTACCAGCCATTAAAGTAGGGTGCCGCAAAGGGACCTCAGTGCTAATTACGGTACCGCAATTTGCGGTACCGTACTTAGCGCCTTCCCCAGTCCCATTGAGCCCTATGGGGCAAAAATGGGAATGGGGAAGGGCCATGGTGAAATGGGGAAATACCGTCCCGCCAACCTTGGAATGGGGCGGTATTTCCCCATTCCACCATGGCGGACTTGTTACAACACTGGCACCAACCATGGTGCTAATAGCGCCATTGTTTAGCGCCGGGGTTGTAATGAGGGCCAAGGAATACATTTGTTGTTGTTTTGCAACATTTATTGAAGCCTTTCCATTAGACTGATTAAATCAAATTAATGCGCACAACTCATGGGTTTCCTCTCAATGAAGTGTGGTACTTGAAACAGCATTGTCCTACTTTCATCCTGTTTCATGTTCATATTTGAAAGTTGTTTTTATTTAAGCCAATTCTTTGGACTGCTTATCAGTTAAATTATATTTGGCACACCTTTTAAAATAGATTTACTACTCATCCTGCTAGGGACGAAAACTCAACCGCGACTGTCAGGCCAACCCTTTAGATTCATAGAACAACCTTCTTTTAAAGGTTCTTTAGCTCCTTATAATACTTTTTAGGCTCTGCTCTCAAATATTGTTTTTGTTGCAACCTGTTTAAGCCCCCTCTCAAACACTTTGCCCACTTAAAGCCCCGTCGGAACATATGATCATTATTTTGTGGCCATAATTGCATTGCATTTTCAAAGGGTTATTTGTACAAATTAGGACATAGCAATGGATGCTAGTAGCCTCGACTGTAAGCTCTTGCTTGCCAGACTTACATACGAACCACGCCGTTGGGCACGGAAAATTTGATAACAGGTGATGTGTGGGTTCTAACACATTTAGTGAACAGAAGACAATTATGTGGGGAAGTGTTTCTTTTTTCCCATTATTACAAGCACACATTTCAGATCCTGTTACCCTCAGCTGCGCAGCTACTTGTAATTGCCTTTGCTTGGAAGTGGTTCAATCGAAGCGAGAAAGAGTGTTAGGCTCTGAATGTTCTGCAGTTTGAACAAGTAGCACAGCTTCCCCGTCCCGCTCTTACTACTTAAACACACCTGGCACTTTAGGTGTTGGCTGTAGTTATGATTGGTCAGAAGCTCACCATTGGTCTCTAGAGATTTCTGGTACCCAACATTGGAATTTATAATGCGTGGGATGGGCATGCAAAGTTTGCACAAATGGTTAAGTTAGTACACGTTTGCACACGATACACTTTAAAAATATATATGTTCTGCCCATTGTGTTTCTGTAGCATTACTTGGCATTGTCAGAGTGCTGCAGCTCACAGTCCATTGCCTTGATTATAGTAGGCTCATCTTGAATTGCCTCACTCTCCACCTGAAGGCCACAAGAGACTCCTCTAGGAGCAGCAATCAGGTGGTAATCACCTCCAGCAACACCAGGGACAAAACCAGAGACCTACCACTGAATGGACTAGGTGATCAGATGACAAGAGCGTATGTCATAATTTCTGGCTTGTGACTTCACTTTCTGTCTGTAACAGGACTTCCTGCAGCCATCTTGGATCAGTGACATCACTTGGTGTGACCATCTTGCATCAGAGACAGCTCATACAGAGGCCATCTTGGATCAGTGGTATCACTTCCTGCGGCCACCTTGTATCAGTGACATAATTTCCTTTGGCCATTTGGATCAGTGATATCACTTCCAGCAGTTATCTTGGATTGGTAGTGTCACTTCTGTGTGGCCATCGTGGATTGGGGACATCACTTCCTGTGGCCATCGTGGATCATAGATATCACTTTCTTTGGATATCTGGAATTGGTGACATCACTTTATGCAGCCATTTTGGTTCAGTGACATCACTTCTAGTGGCCATTTTGATTTGGCTCACTCTTCAGCTGAATCACACAAGAGACTCCTCTGGGAACACCAGTCAGGAAGTAATCTCTTCATCCCAGCTATACCAGGGACAACATCAGTGAGACCAACCACTGATGGACTAGGCGTTGAGGTGACAAGAGCTAGTGACATCACTTCTGAACTCTCTAAGGGCGTCCAGCCATGGGTGTCCAAGTTAAGGGTGGTACAGTGAAGGGTGAAGACCAGCCATTTACCAGCCTCATAGCCTCTTTGTCTATGAGTCTTTGCTTTGCCTTCCTTCCTGCTGCACCTGTGCGTACCCATAACTGGCTAATTATGGTGTTGTCTCTCCTTGTGGCAGTACTCACCTATAATTCAGTCACTCCTGCAGGGGTGTTGCTAGGTCTGGAAAAGATCTGGGGCTACGCTAATGTCAGAACTGTCAGGACCTGGGGCTAGCTAGCCTTTTGGTTTTAGCTCCTAGGATTCTATCTGGGGCTACAACCAAAAGACCAGGGGCTATAGCCCCCTTTGCCCCCCCTAGCAATGCCTCTGCACTCCTGCTCCTCTTGCTGCTCTTCCTACTCACCGACCCCTGCACTTTCTCCAATCACACTACAATTTCCTCCTTTAAGATCACAATCATAAAACTCACATCTTGAAACTCCCACTACACCATCTCACTTTCACCTACCGCCAACAAACCAAGCCGACGAGCTAAACATACATCCCCTGACACCTAGCCACCTCGCCTCTCTTTATCTGAGACTCAACTTCTCTACTCTTTTTTACTACATCAACTGAACATTGCACTTTGGAATGCTCAGTCTGTATGCAACACAGCCTCCTTTGCCACTGACTACTTTTATGCCAGTTCTCCCCGACTAGACCGTCTTGCTATCACTGAAACCTGGATTTCTAGATCTGCCACTGCCACTCTGGCGGCCCTACACAACTTCAAACTATCCTTCATTCACTCTCATCTGACTGCCATAGGTGGAGGCACCTTAATACCTAAGAAATCTCCAATGCCACGCCCTCCCCTACCTCTTTTGAGTTGATTATCTCTGCTATTGCTCAACCTCACTCGGTTCACATCATCTACCTCTATCCCCCTCCGGGTCCCACTGGATCGTTCTTTAGTAAACTCGGGCAACTCCTTGATTCTCTTTTCACCACACATCACCTCATACTTTTAGGTTACTGTAACCTTTCCTCTCAAACCACTTGTGAGAAAAGCGAATGTCAATCTTTTCTATGTGACCTTGCTCTCCACTCTATCCATAGCCTACCTACCCACCCCGGGGGTAACTCTTTGCATCTCTTATTCACCTGCACCTATCTCTTAGCCACTGATACTACTGTCACACCATCCCTATCTCATTGTTCCATTGTTTCCACCACCATCTCCTTTGCACTCTCGGACTGCTTCCCACCACTTGCCTTACCTATTAGTAAAAGGACATTTAAACATTCTGCCATTCCTTTCTTTCTCTCTATCCTACAGTTCTCACTCTCCTCCTTCACATCACACCTGATAGCTTTTCTACTAACACTGCCTTCTCCAGTTTCCAATTCCTACTATAAGACTCACTCTCCTCTCACTTCCCACTAGTAACGTTCACTCTTAAGTCTCAGCATTCTCCACCATGGGTCACCTCATTCATATGCTCTCTCCACACAGCCATGCATCAGCTGCTGTGGAAATGAAGGGGTACCCACTAGAATGAAGACCTGCAACTCTACCTCTCTGCCATGAATTCTCTCAAGTCCTTTGTTGATTAGTGAAAAGGGAAATCTACCTCATCCTCATTGACTCTCTCTCCAACTATCCCTGCCGGCTGCAGGCCACCCTAATCCCACTTCTGACTCTTCCTAAACCTTTCAATGTCAACTCCACAATCATAGCTAATGACCTAAGTGGATATTTGGCTGCAGAATTTCCAAAATTAGAGACTATCCTGACCTTCTTCACACTCCCATCTCTTACATTCTGCATTCCACCTACTCTACTATAATTCTCTGAGTCTACCTCCCACTTTATTTACACTAATACTGAACATGTCCTATCTACAGATGAAAGCTATTACCTCTTGTGCCCCATCACACCCTCCTGCTCCTCAGCTAGTCTAGCCAATTGCCCCTTTAGTGGCCTCTCACCTTTCTGAACTCTTCAGCCTGTCCTTCGACTCCACTTGCTTTCCCTCTATTTTGAAAATGGCCACTGCGTCCCTCTCCGAAAAAAGCAAGGGGCTGCCTCAAACCTACTGGCTAACTTTCACCATGTGTCTCTCCTTCCACACTACTCTTAAGTGCTAGAAAGGGTTGTGTACAACTGTCTTGCCAATTTCTTAGGCATCCACAACCTTCGAGGCCCGCTACACGCAGGTCCCTGCTCCTGTCACTCCACAGAAAGTGCTCTGATGAAGGTCTCCAACTTCATCTCCTCTGCTAAGCACTCCAACCTGTCATCTATCCTTTCCTTGTCCCACAAGCCCCTCCACCGTGACCTGCACCTCCCCCCACTCTTCCCTCACCCGCACCTCTTGTTACTGCACTTGCATGATCCAAAATGTCACAAGGCCTAGTAGGACCGTTTTTGTTTTTTCATCCCTCTTCTCGCCCCTTTGTCTTGTTGCGCCATGAAATATACCTTACTACTCTCTCCTCTGTTACCCCTCTTCTCTCTTGCTACTACGTCACCTCCTTGCCACTACTTCTCCTCCACTAGTTCAAGTACCTCTCAGCACCTACTAATACTCCTACTCTACTACCACTTCTCACTACTACTGCCTCTCCACTACCATTTCTACTACCTCCCACTGCTACTACCACTACTACCTCTCCAGTCTCTACAAATACTGCTGCTACAACTACCACCCAACACTAACACTTCTTACTTCCACTACTACTCTTCTACTCTCACTATCACTACCACTAAGTCTACTTACCACTACTACCCATCATTAATCCTGTTCAACCACTACTTCACCACTTCACATGCATGCACAACCACACAACAGAATCCTCTCGCCAACCACCTCTCCTCTCCTTCCACACTCTCCTTCTCTGGTCTCTTGGACATCCTCCTTCCAATTCCCATCCTCATCCCACTAACATCCACTTAAACCACTCCCAGATTCCCTTTAAATACCCTTCCCCCTCCCAGGATTGGCCAGCTGTCCTTAGCCAATCGATGTACCCGTCTCCAGAGGTGTGACATCGGAGGGTGTAGGGAGTCTTGATAAGGGCTTTTAAGCCGGGACCCCTTCTAAAGGGAATTGCTGCATTCTGGGCATGGAAAGTGTTATGACTGGTGTTCCTCCTTGGTCCCTGTTCCCTGTATGCATGTTGTGTGAATGCAGGGTGTGATGTCATGAATGGAATGTCATGTGACTGGGCCTCATTACGACCCTGGCGGAAATCGCGGTGCAAAATGCACCATGGAGCACGGCGGAAAGCTGCCGATAGCGCCATGGGGGTTGGCGGATTTTCCGCCCCATTCCGACCTTGGCGGGGCGGTAAATCCCCATTCCCCATTTTACCCTTCCCCATTCCCATTTTTGCCCCATAGGGTATAATGGGAGTGGGGAAGGCGTTAATTACGCCACCGTAAAATACGGTGGCGTAATTAACAACAAGGTCCCGTAGCGCCATGGATTTCTCCGCCCGGAAAAACCAGGCGGAAAACGCTCCATGGCGCTACGGGAACTCGTAGTAGGGCGGACGGGTCCGCCGCGAATAACGCTGGCGTAAACCCACTCCGCCAGGGTCGTAATGAGGCCCACTGTCTGGAAGGTTTGAGGTTGAATGTAATTCCTCCCAGGGCAGTTGGAAGATGTAGCTTGGGTGATTGGAGCCAGTGAGCTCCCCTCTCTGTACTTCCCTTATCTCCTGATGCACCTGATGTCACAAGATGAACTTTGTAATATGATTAAAGTACCCTGATAAATACTGGCGCCCTGCCTGTGTATCCTTTTGAGTAACCCTCTTACTTAAATATAACAGAAAGCCCAGCAGTCTATAGGGGACTATTGCCCTTCTTTTCAGGGCCTTCTCTTGGGCCTGTTTTAATAACAAAGTTTCCCTGGTGGGCTATTGGGTTTTCTTTTAAAGCGCGCTCCCTGGCTGGTGTGGTTTGCCAGAGGCATCCTCCTCTTCCTCACTTCACCGAAGCGATCGTGCCTTACAGGGACATGTTCCGCCTCCCGCCTCTGCCGCTGCCCTCATTTCGCTAGTTTGGGAGACCACGGCTGCATCCATGGGTCTCCCACTGATGTTGCTGGTCCTGTGAGGCCAGTGTGGTTCTGCCACCCTCCCAGCGGCCATGAAAGGCATGTCCTCTGTGGCTGCCTGCCTATCTTACTCCTGCGACCGCATCGCCCATGGGCCCATGTGCTGCGCTATTCCCATGCTGGATTTCATGTCTGCAGTTCATCATGACTGCACCTCAACTGCTGCAGGTAAGGATGGTCCGGGAGGGGTTGTCCCCGCATTTGCTCCGGTACCCAGAGTGGTATTAGGGGGTTGGGCTCCCTCCCTCCCCTAATGGCCAGATCAGCGGCCTTGTAACAGTACTTTTGAAATACAACTGGGGGGCATCTGTGCAGCAGCTGCACCCTAAATCCAAAGTTATAAGTAGGTCATAAAGAGCTTTAAAATACATGTTAAAAAGGTGAGGGGGAGAATCCTTGGTTGATCCTACAACTCATTTGCAACTTATTGCATCGTATTGTCACATACAAGCACAAGGGTTGGCCAAAAAGGATGAACATTATTGTAATGCTTTGTTCAACACTCTGGCCAATGGCACAAGTCTCATCATGACACCCTGGCCAATGGCACAAGTCTCATCATGACACACTGGCCAACGACACAAGTCTCATCATGATAATCTAGTGGTCCAGGGAATTGAAATTGGCTGACAAATCAAGTATTACCCAAAGGGTGTTATTGTGGTTGCCCACAAGCCACAACGAATTGCCTCTGAATTCAATCAGGGGCAATTCCGTTCTCCATTTTGGGTGGAAGCCTGAGTGTCAGTCTCAAACACAGTTCTGAGATTCTACAAAATTGTGTTACACGTGAGTTGGACTCGTTTGGCTAAAATGGGAGCATTAGCTATCAGTCGATAGATTGTCGATTCATCGGGATCCAATGTAGAAATGTGTCAGTAATAGCATCATTCAAGTGGTAGTTAGAGGGTCTGATAGTAAACCTTGTGAATGAGAGCTGTTAGTGAAGTCTGTAAGGAAAGGTAAAAGATTGCAAGGAGTTTTTTTTACAATGTGGGGGAGGGGGGGCGACATGTTTCCTGGTCAAGAAGTGGTGTTACTTTTTCCAATGATTCTCCTCAGCAGTAGTGATTTTACCAAAACAAATAGAAGGTTGGTCAGGGGTTCCAATATGGAATAAAATATTGCTCTGTTGTGGGATCTCTTTGCTCACATTAATCGTGTTGGCGGTGCATTCCCTAATTATGGAAATGTTTGCGTAAAATGTGTCCTGAATTAAGTGAAGCCATTCTAGGATAGTAGGTTTTGATGCAAGGAGGTTGTTTTCCAGTTGCCTCAGGATAGAGGTTCCTCTTTAGTTGAATTGGTCGCTTGGTCTATGGTAAACTAAAACATTTGCTTTTCGCTCTGATTACAGTCTCTTTGTTCTTTAGTATCCATGAAGCAAGCTTTGGTCCCGGTCTTCTTCACTATAAAGGCTTTTTGTACTTTCAGAAGAGAGATTGCTCTAGGTCCCAACTCGGGTGTATACGTTTTGGGCCAGGTCATTTATGTCAGTGATTCTTCTTTGAGGGTTTGACTGTGCCTGTCATAGAGGAAAGGATACTAATATAACCTTCCACGTGTTGTGTGGTGTTACCATTTCTTGGCAAGACTTATGGATATCTGGCTAAAAAAGAAATGCTCTCAGGTAACGGCGTTGAAATATTGGTAGGTTTGATATTTTAGATAACATTCTATTTCACTACCTTTTTACTTCCTTCTTAAACATCATCGGGTTCACTGCCTCAACATTCCCCATGTTCACGTCCCCTGTTTAATACATGCAGCCCTCTCCCATCCAGTATAACCTTTTGTTCTCAGTAAGTAACAGAACAGGCACTTGTAACCTGCACAGTTCTGGATGTAACATACCTTGAATGTGCTATGTACATTGCTACACTGCCCTGTCAGGCCTGCTGCACGCTATACCAATACCAAAATACAACATCTAAATTCAGTAACCAACTTGATAGCCTCATTACTATTTGAGACCCCATCGCCCTTAAGTTTTCCTCTCACAAACGCTGTTATTTTAGTATTTGTCATACTCGTGGTCATACCACTTTTCTTGGAGGAATCTATTAATGAGTTAAATGACCTTTTCAGTCGGGCAAGGGTACAGGACAGGAGGACCACACCATCACATAAACCAGGGCTGGAGAGAGTTTCCTGCTGATGCGTGGAGGCAGCCCGACACTGCGTTCCGGAAGCTTTGCTAGCAGTGGAGTAACTTTGCTGGAAAATGTTGGGGGGGGTATGACATCTGAAGAAAAGGTTCCCCAGCCAAATTAATGGGGACAAAATGGTGTGCCATGAAAGTTGGGGGGGGCACAAACACCCCTGCCCCTCCCCTAAAATGATGCCTATGTTTGCTAGGACATCAGCATAGGGATTAATCAGAAACAGCGCTAATACATGGCTCTGCTCTTGCCCTTCCTCTCTTGGGGTGTCGTTTACATAAAAGATGTCCAGGTCCAGACGTATGGCTGTGGCCAGTTATTAAAGCGAAGTTCGCTCATTAGAACCAATGACAAATTCATCCCCATCAACATATGCCACAACAGATCTCTATGTACGCACGTTCAACAAACACTCATGCAGGCTGTGTCCATGATTGACTAAATAGGATAACGCATGCGCCAGGCCAGGCCATATGGTGATTCAACCTGGACAAAGCCACGTGGGCAGGCCCCAAAACGATTCAATTCTTTGGGCGAGGCTTCCTTGAGTATGAGTAGCCTTTTACAGACAGCAGACCACTCGTATCCATTAGGGAAATAAAACGAAACAAGGATTTTATTTTGTGGAACCGTTATGCTACATCGCCAGCAGACCGGTTTTTAGTTTGGGCTATTAAGGTGTCGCTTGCAATGCCTATCAGCGGAAACTACTGCATTGGAGTACGGATAGGGATGAATGGCATATGAAGAGGGACACAGAGTCTGTCAGTGTTGTTTGGTAATGTACCCACCCATTGCCTGCCCATGGCCATGCTAATCCCTATGGCCATTCCCACACATTCATGCCTCTGCCCGCCCAAAACACCTCCTCATGGGAACTCTTTGAGCTCGCCTTAATCAAGCTTTACCATCAGGCTTTGCATTCAAAGTGCCTGCCAGTGTTTGTTCAGAGCAGTCTTCTGAGAGTTAATGGACCTCATTCCGAGTATGGAGCTAATCATAGTGCTATTTGCGCCATGACTACCTCCCATACTGGTACCGAGTCCGACCTGGTTCAATGGGGACTTACCGGTCCATTCCGACCTTGGAGGGACCGGTAAGTCCCCATTGAAAAAAACATTCCTCTTTCCCATTTCAGCCCCCATAGGGATCAATAGGAATGGGAAGTAGCTAATAACGGTAACGCAATTTGCAGTACCGTTATTAGCTCTCTGGTCCCCTAGCAGCTCCCGCTAAGGGACCTCAGAATAGGGCGCAAAGGGATTACCGGCACCGATGTCCTTAAAGGTACCCGACATCCCTTTGCGCCCACCTCGGAATGAGGCCCAATTACTTAATTGGGGTTGTAAACACGCTACTGGTGCAATACACATGTTTTACTAGGTGTGCCTTCAGCCAATCGATTTATACGCACTCTGCTTGTCCTTCACTGAAGTCCTGTTAAAAGTAAGCATTGGCAAAGCCACTGAAGTCCTGTTTAAAACGAGCATCGGCAAAGCCAACATTTTTGCCTTGTGCATACGTTTTAAGTTTGCCAGCCACTGCTATTAGATGCCTAGTTACTCACACCATTGTGCACCTGCTGCCAGCAATGGGTAGTTAATACCACTACGGCTGTGCCTGGCAAGTGCCTTCCCCATATCTACACAAAAGCCCAAACTGTTAGCATTGCTAATGCGTGTTTTCATTACTTCAGTGTTTGATGAAACTGTGCACTTGAATGGCCAGTCCAGCGGGCAGGGTCTAGTTTATAGATATAAACAGCTATCTACCGATAGTTCCAAGCAGATTGGGATCTCTTTGCACCCATTGTTATTTTTTATTGTTGTTTTTTGTATTACCCAGATAGTTATTGTGAATCCCCATTTTTTCGACTGTGGGACAAGTGTATTCAGCTCAGAACGTGCAAAATGATTGCTTGGTTATTGGTGTACTTGTTCTGGCTGTCGGGGCGCTTCCTTTTCAAAAAGTCTCACTGCTGGCAGCTGCCAGGAGGAAAATGAAACACTAATCTGGAAGTTTTCCTCTGAATTTCAAAATGCCACACTTTATTTTTTACTACAGACGTGTTTTCTGATATAGTTTTCACTACAAATTTACTTAAATTGGACTTGCACATTTTCCATAAAATCCTGACAACCAAATATTTTTGAAAAAATGCTTTTGGTGAAAATTAGATGAAAACAGGACACAGTTATTCTTTGTCCTTTAACTGCTGTTAACGGTTACCAAATAACTACTGTAATCCATATAATGGTAGCCAACAACAAACCAATCATTGAAAAATGCTATAAAAGGTGTAGTTTGCAGTAACGCTACCAAAAACGTCCCTGTAGTGCGTCAATGGCGTGCAACCGAACAGCATGCGCCAAAAAACAACTCTGACTGATCTACTGGCATAAAGCGTCCGGATGAAACCATTGTATAAAGTTGGCCACCCTACTCCACCAGGCAGGGAATCCTAAGAGAGAAGGGTGGAAGTGGCAAAAAAAGGTACTAAATGCCTTCTTTCTGTGTCTTACCCCGTGTCTGCCCGAGTCAGTCTAAGTCTGCTAGCGGGGCACAAGGAGATGGATGCATTGATCTCAAAATCTCCAAAGAATGGGACCCTCCCCCATACATGACCAGATCTCAGAGACAGTGCCTTCAATTTGTTGTTCTTTTAGACACATTGTCATATCAATCGCTGTTTATTTTCTGTCTAACACTCAAGCTGCTGATATGTCCATTTAATTAGTTTGTAAATAAAATATGCAACAGTCATTACTATTTTGTTATGCTAGACTGTTGGCCACCAATGCCTGTTTGGAAAATGTTGATGGCTGAGGTGTGCTTATAGTCTTCCTGTTGAACGTTGATATCATTTCATACTATCAGAGACTTTGCTTGATTGTTTAGTGAACTAAGAGTGGGCAATGGACTGGCCGTACTTTTCCTCATCTCTCCAATGGTCAGTGATGGCTTTGAGTTTGAAAGCTACCTGCTCTAGGCCACTGTTTTGATGGGGTACACGTGAAATCAATCATGGTCCACCGACACTGCAAGAGTGCTGGGCTGCAAAACCAGGCCTAGTTCTAACATTCAAACACATGTTGGCATCGTTTTAAGCATGTTCTAAGGTTGTGGCAAACGTCGGTTGGGCTGAAAGGTGCCCTTCCAAGTTGCTGGTATAACAACATCGCCACGGTTTACCGACTCATCAGCTATAGACAAAAAGGGGCGTACTGCTTTGCAGATCTACAGGAGGCAGACGTGTTTATGAGGTACAAGGGACCTGTGTCACCCCCGTTGATGCTCTTCCAGCTTGCCTCCAACCTTGAAGTTGGCAAACGATATCATATTTCCAAGTAGGAAACCATTGCATCAATTCAGGGGAACCTCATAGACTCCTCTGTAAAGTGGACCCCCACCCCCTTCCTCCACGAAAAGCTCCACTAAGCCATTTTCGAGCCCTCCACTGTTCACCAAAGATAAATTCTGACCTTTCTCTCGGCTCTTAAACCCACAAATCACAAGTATGATCGTTTTGCCACTAGACCACTAGACTTGAAAGGCATCAGGCTTTCCCTCTACACAACTTAATGCCATCCTTTATTTTTCTATTGTTCATGCCGGGCATTGCCCCAAAGATTTTAAAAACGTCCATGTTAACTCCCATTCTAAAAAACCTGGGCTGGAACATTGTACCTTCCAGAATACCGCCCCATTGGACTTCCGGGGGAGGCAAACATTCCTGTACAGGTAGTGATGTGCATGCACTGAGAGCCCCACAAGTGCACGCACGCACGCACGCACGCACGCACGCACACATCATGGCAGTGAAGTTAAAGACCCAAAAATCCAAAAATCAGAGGCTAGCCTTTAAGAATGGATACATTGGAGGTTGACGTCAGTCTGGGCCTCTGTGGGCAGGAGAGCAGGGCAGGGATGTAAACACACGCATGAACCGTTGGAGATCAGCATCATCAACATACCCCTACCTGGCACAAAGGTTCCGTGGAGGCTCTCCTTGTACGCCCACCAATCCTCGTAAGACTTTGCAGGGCTGAACTGTGCTGGGGACGAAGAAACAAAAACAAAAAAACAAATCACAATGGTGCCTGAAATACACGAAGCACAACATTGCTTAGATCTTTGCAACCACTAGCCGAAACAAATCCCCTTGCTGCTTTGTGCAGTCGTTAACCTAAATACAATTCTAGAGCACATCCGAAATTGCCCAAACACTGTAGGGGCACCCAAGTGATTTAACTGAACACGGCAAAGCGACGATAAGCAATGCTTCACTGCCAAGCACCATGATTCTGTGCACGGCTCTATCACTCCCCGAAGCGCTATCATAAATCTGAAAACAATATTGCTGGTGATATTGTGTTCCTGTGGCCAATTTAATGTGCTTTATCGCCATATGTTTATCAGACGATGGTCATGCCACCTTGGTGAACCAGCAGCTCACGCTGCCTGCTGATACGGCCCATAACTCACCGCAGAACTGCGTGGCTTTTATTGCCGAGCAATATTATTCAGCAGCATGCTATAAAATTCACGGCCGAGCCGGAGTATCCATCACAGCGCTAATGTATGCATGGCACGACGTGTGATTTACCACCGTGTTTTTGCGGGCCGCATATCTGTCCTCTTTCATGTGCTACAATTTGCTGCATGGGTGCCGTATCCAGACAGTGTGGTCACGTGCCCTGAATGCCGGGCCACACAGCTTAGCCGGCCGCCATTTTGTCTACTGCCGGGCCCTGATATTCGCTGCGGGGCGCGTGGGAATTCATCACTGTGCACTGTGATCGGCCACGATGTTATTCACTGCAGTGCGGAGGCGGCAAACTCACTTCACTCTTATTGTATTTGGCAAAGAGCTCTATTCCCTGTCATGCAACCGGGTATAATAAAGAGTTATCTTCGGCTGATACTCTGCCAGCCTAATTAAATGTATCACTATATTTTATTTTCTCTGCGGATAGTGTGTTCTCCCCCAGCCCCTTCCCGGATTAATAGGAATGACAGCATTAAAGAGAAGCCCACAGCCTGTCTCATATCTGTGAAAGGAGGGCACACTACTGAAATTCTATTTTTCTTATTAAATCCACACCTAAAGCTATCAGGCGCCTGGTTTATCAACAAGAAGTCGCCTTAATTTAGACAGGCCCTCCAGCCCAGAGCACCAGCAAATGAACACTATGCAGCCCATTTAAAGGACAAGACGCACACCTGGGCTGGCTGAAGGCAGAATAGCCTTTGGTGGGGCAGGAGACAATGAGTGAGTGGGTGTTCTGTGAGGGGCAGTTGGGGGAAGCTGGCTTGGTGTGTGGATAGACAGTGTCTTTGCCGTATCTATATGTTTGGTCTCCAGCTTGGTACTTCAGGAAGAACCCTTGTGCCCCCATTATTTCACTGGCGACGAATTGGCAGAGAAGGCGGCTGCAGTCCGTGGATGGAAGGAACTGAGGCTGGGGATGGAGCTGCGGTAGGGGAGCAGTGGATGGCACAGCCACTGCGGCCATAGGTACACCATCCGTACACCATCTGTTAAGGTGAAGGTGACTTCTTTTGATTGCAGGCCGGGCGGTGCATCATTAGCCAGTGCTAGCGAAGAGGTGTGAAACTGGGCCTGATTGTCACTGGGTCCCAGTGTGACAGCCCATGTGCCGTGAGCTGGCGAGAGAGGACCCGGATGTTGTGGCGGTTCAGCCTATGTTCCAGGAGGTGCTCGCAGGCTGGGTGGTGCAAGCAGGGTGCTGGCGTACACGAGCCCGGTGCCGGCGAGGGATCCAGCTGCACGGCTGTGGCAGACGGGTGTTGGTGTGCCCAAGGCCCAGTGAGGGATCTGGCTGCACTGCTGTGGCAGATGGGTGCTGGTGTGTCCAGAGGTTGTCGCCTGATGGAGGGTGTCCAGAATGCTAGTCCACTTCCAGAGGGTTGTGGCAGATGCAGAGTGGCACTGAGACGTCCGTCCGACAAGGAGGACGGAAGGCAGTTGATGACGTCACCAGAGATGCGGCCGGGTCCGCACAGTATGGAACACTGTGTGCGCTGGACGTTGTCAGCGGGCCACAGCAGAAGACTGCATTCGGAGCACAGTGAAGGTGGAGGAGGGTGTAGGGCACAAAAAACTTAGTTCCAGAGGGGCCGGATCAGGTGACTCCAGTGGTGAATTGGATGGTGTGAGGAACGTAATAGGGTTTGTGGACACCAAGGAAGGTATTTCAGTTTTAGCCATGAGAGGCAAGAGGCACTGTGCCGAAGTTGGTGTTGGCCATAGCGCAATCAAGAGTTGTCGGGCGGAGGGGCAAGTGTACGTTTTTCTGGAGGTTGTTGTTTGCCTGGCAAGGGATCCGCACGTGGGTTCCATATGCCCACCCTGCAAAAGATTAGTGGTTAACCTGCAGGAATTTGATCCTGATCTGTAGGACTTCCACAGGTAAATTAGGGATCTTAGCATCATGGAGGAGGAATAAGTTAGGGTTGTGTGTTGGGGAGGCCTTTGTTTTGGAAATGGTGTTTGTGTTTTATGTGGTAGATTCTGTGTGTTTAGTTTTGGGTTCATTTCTCCCAAGGGGATTGAGGGAAATATGTTCAGGTTTGGAGGCCAGAATCTATCTCTGAATGACATTGTATACATGTTGTGGCCTCATTTTTAGGTAGGAGGCCTCGGGATCCTGGTTATTATGTATCCTTTCATGGGAACTGTTTTTCATATGTTTTGCACTTTTGAAGACATGTGGTGTGGAGTGCTTGTATCCTGCATTCCTTTTGGACTTAAGGGCTGGGGAGGTTCTCCGGTAACTTTTTTAACTTGAGGTAGCGCAGAGGTGCACTGAAGTAAATTGTTTGAACTTGAGGGAGCGGGGAGGTCCGCTGGAATACTCTAGGGACTTGTGGGTGCATTTCTGTATCCATTTTCCAGTGGTTTTGGTTGTCTTATGCTCTTTGTCTGTTGCTGTTTTGGCAGCTGCGTGTGACGTTGGGGGTGTTGAATATTCAGGGTGTTCTAAGTGTCCTCTGTGGGCAGCGCAGCTCAGAGGGTGATACTAGCGGTTGATTACTGTTCGGTCAAGGCATATAAAACCTGGTTACAGGTTTTATAGTTGGGACTGTGTGAGTTTCAAGGTTGCAGTTTCGCTAGACTGTTGGTTACAGTTAGGGCCATGTGAGGTGCATGGTTGGAGTTAGACAGTTGGTTACAGTCGGGGCCATGTGAGGTGCATGGTTGGAGTTAGACTGTTGGTTACAGTCAGGGTCATGTGAGGTCCATGGTTGGAGTTAGACTGTTGGTTACAGTTAGGGCCATGTGAGGTGCATGGTTGGAGTTAGACTATTGATTACAGTCGGGGCCATGTGAGGTGCATGGTTGGAGTTTCACTAGACTGTTGGTTACAGTCAGGGACATGTGAGGTCCATGTTTGGAGTTAGCATGTTGGTTAAAGTCGGGTTTGACTGTTGGTTACAGTCGGATTTGGTTATAAGTTGTGGCTGTTGGTTTGCTGCAAGTTGTATTCTGCCATGTTCGGTGCATGGAATGGGTTGTAGCAGGTGCAATGGTTGGGTTAGCTATTGCGAGTGCTATGGGTTGTGTTTGGCAGTTTTGCTTTTTGCTCTCATCGATATTACTTATGTTTCATCAATATTACCTATTGTTATTTGGTGGCTGTGTATGTGGGTGTATTTTCCATCTCTTTTCATTGCATGAGAGTGATCCTAGTATGGGCGATCCGTTCTGGCAGTGCTTCTTAATTGCAGCATATTTTATTTTTTCCATTTTTCAGTTCTGTTTAACGGTGGGATAGAAAGAGGCTGTAGGGTGTTGGTGGTGGTTAATTAACAGAGGCAGTGGTATGGTAATGTGCTGATCTAGACATTACGTGTTAGATGTGTTTTATGAATGGAGGGAAAAGTGATGACTAATATGCTGACTACATTATGTCATGTGTAGTTGGTGCGTGGAATTTTCATGTGCTATGGAATGGCGAGTACTGTTTGAGTGAGTGGGTGTTCTATGAGAGGCAGTTAGTGGGAGCTGGCATGGTGTCGGGATGGGACAGTATCTGTGTCTTATCTATGTTTGGTCTCCAACTTGGTACTTTAGGAAGGATCCTTGTACCCCCATTATTTCACGCTTTTTGCCAGAGGGCTTAACAATAAAAAAATAAACAGTACAATTCAAATAATAAATTACAGAAAACAAACAGATTTACAAAGAAAGCAAATGGGCCGTAAGGCCAGAGCAAAAAAGAGAGTAAGAATAAATCACGCTTAGCGAGAGAGGAAGAGCATTTAAGCGAAGAGGAGCCAAAAGAGAAAAAGAGCAGAAACAGGATTGTGTGCAAGGTGGACGAGAGACAGACAGAAGGAATTGGGACTGTGAGCGAGGAGCTTTAGTGGGAGAATAGAATGAAAACAAAGAGGAAAAGTAAGGGGCAAGATTGTGGAGGGACTTAGACGAGACATAGAAAGTTGAACTTAAGACAAGAGTGATAGGGTAACCATTGAAGTGTCAACAGGGCTGGACAGATGGAATCGTGTGTGGGAAAGTGAAAAAAGGCGCCCGACGGAGAAATTATAAATAAACTTTGAAGGGGTTAGAAGAGAATTAGGAAGTCCAAAAAGAAGGGAAGAACAATAGAAGAGAAGGGAGCAAATTAGAGAGGAAACAAGTAGCTTAGTAGCATAGAAAGTGAGACAAGGTCGAGCTTTGCAGACATTGACAAAAGGAGTTCTGCATGAACGGGAGGGAAATGAGATGTGAGGGCTCAAGGATAGGGACAAGTCAATTTAGACACCCCGCTTCTGGGTAGGGAGAGAGATAGGAAGTGAGGAGGTAGGGAAGAAAATTGATGGAGGAGACAGTGGGGGAAGAACAGTTGAGACTGAGAAAAAAGAGCCTCAGTTTCTACTTTACTTTACAACATTTGTATTGAGCACATCATGGACCCATGTGCATCAGGGCGCAGACAACACTAAACAAAAACACAAGACGGCATCAGAGGGGATGAATACTTAGCCTAAACTACAGAAAGGGATCAATCAACCATCCATGATATCAGTTTTTTCTTAAAAGACTCTATGGATTCCAGACATCTAATTTCTAAGGGTAGCTTTTTCCAGGGTTTTGGGGCTGCCATGAAGAAAGCCCCACTTTCGACCTTCTTAGTCCTACATCTGGGAATTATAAGATAGCTCTGGTTACTAGATCTAAGGCATCTGCTGTTCACTTTATTGGAGATGAGATCTTGTAGGTACGAGGGCATGAAGCCGAGTCTGCATTTAAAGGTGATAACAAGGAGATGAAAAAGGGCACGCCAGTGCAGAAATCGTCTCACAGCCGACCAGTGGTCACGATGGGATAATCCAATGACCACCCTAACTGCACCATTTTGAACCACTTGAAGTCTGTCAGTGTCAGCTTTACTAAGGCCAACCAAAAGGCTACTGCAATAATCTATTTTTGGCAATTATCTCATCGTTAGCCTGAGAAATTAAAGGTCTGAGAGGAGACAAGAGCTTGATATAGTAAGCTGCAGCTGAAACGAGGCTCCCGACATGCACATTCATATTAAACTGCTGGTCGAAATTCACCCCCAATGTTTTACTTTCTTCGGGGGGGTTTACTTTACCTCACCAAGTTGAAAACAATTGTAGGCCTGGCCAAGCTTGGCCAGCGTTGAATGAGTGCCCACAATCAGCAACTCTGTTTTATCTTTATTCAGTGCTAAATTGTTCCAAACCATGCAGTTCTCGACCACGGTATAAACTCTATTCAGTTCCTCTTCATCCTGGGAGTGAGAGCCTACAATAGGGACAACACACTGTGTGTCGTTCACGTAGTTGGTGAACACCTCCCCCTCCTGCTCCAAGAGGGCAAAGAAGGGGGCCATTAAGATGTTATATAAACATGGAGATATACTTGCGCTCTGCTGGTCTCCAAAGTTAACAAAAACCGGCTTGGCCTCTGCTCAGCTCACTCTATTATCCAAAAAAGATCAAATCCAGTGAACCGCCACTGGGGAGAAATTGGCTACTTGTTCCAGCCTGGCAACCAAAATTGAATGGCAGACCAAGTCGAACGTAGCCGACAGATCTAATAACATTAACATAGAAGATAAACCCTCGTCAATGCATTCCAAAATCCTTGATTTCAACTCCAGGAGCGCAGCCTTGGTTCCAAAACATTTTATAAAGCCTGATTGGCGGTAATTAAGGATAGGATATGTATTCAAATGTAGAGATCTGGCCATAGGCAATATGATCCAGAATTTTCAGCAGAAAAGGTGTATTCGTTATGGGCCTATGATTGAGCGGTACCTCAATGGTAAACTCAGGTTTTTTCAAAATGGGGGTGACCCAAATCTTTTTGATGGTGAATGGAACCAGACCCTCCTAGAGGGAGGAGTTTACGAACTTACAGATGGCATCCAGTAAGAGTGGTGGGCAAGATTTAATTATCATAGATGAACAGGGGTCACCTATACATCTAGTTGCCTTCAACTGTTCCACCAGAACCGACAACTTTCACACTGTAATGAGGGAAAAATTAAATTGGGGGATAGTCGGACATCTAATTTACGACCCATTCCTAATCTCTCTAGGACCCAGATGAAGATCATCTTTTTCATTATCTATGTCAGTCCTGATGCCGTTCAGTTTATTTTGCATGGCATTCTGAATTTCCTGTCACCAAGCTGTATCCTTAATTAATGAACAAACTGTTGGGTGCTCAATGGATTCTTGTTTTTTAATATTTTAAAAAGTTCTTTAACTTTTGATTTAGCATTCAAGATTCTGGCATTAAGACAATATTATTTCGCCTATGATCACCAGTTTACATGATATAGCAGCTACTTTATAAGCCACCAGTGCCGCTGGTGAATGATTCGACTTCCAGAGATAAAACAACTTAAGAGTAGAAGATTTAAGTTTTTGTAGTTCTGGTGAGAACCATGATTTACCTTTTCTTCCTTCGCTAGTTTGTCTAAGTTTGAGAGGGGCAAGAGAATTGGTAATAATGTCCAGAGAATGGGACATCGCTGCCTCCAAATCTTTAGGGGAGAAGTTGATGGAAGGGCCTAGCAGAGGCTCAATTATGTCCCGTGTAAGCAGCTTGCAGTTTCTTACCAAGGAGCCCTGTGTTCTTCTGCTCTTCAATTTGTTAGGAAAGTCTGCCTGAACAGGAAAGTGCACAAAGGCATGGTCAGACCATGGGCAAGAAGAAACCAGAAAATCCTTACTTGTGGCATTAGTCATGGAAACCCAGCCTAGAGTATGATCGAGGCAGTGAGTGGGTAAACAAATATTTTCTTCAAATCAGAGATCTGTAAGGACCTTCTCCAAGTTAGCAGCCAAGGCGTCCTCCTTATCACCTGGCCAATAGATAAAATCTCCTAATAATACAAAACTAGAATTAGGTTTTGAAGTGGCTAAAGTAAAGTGAAGAAAGACGAAATTAGAGATGCTGGGGGGAGGTATAGAGAGAAAAAAGGAGCAGGCCCAAGGCGGAATTGAGGAACACTGTGATGAAGAGGGTAGATAGAAGAGGTTTTACCAGCCCAGGAGACAGAACAAGTGCATTCAGAAAGGTAGGATTTGAGCCAATGCAAAACATCCCTAGTAAAGCCAAGGGAGTAGCGAGAGGAAAGCAGAAGAGAATTATCAAGTATCGAACAGCTGATAAGTCGAGAAGGATAAAAAGAGAAGAACGCTTTGTGTAGCATGCAGTAAGGAGTGAGTAACAGACAGAAGAGCAGTTTCAGTACAATGAGAGGATCGAAAGCCAGATTGGAAGCGCGGAAGAATAGAATTAGTAGTAATAAAGGAATGACATTGGGAATAGACGAGGCATTCTAGAAGTTTGGAAAGATGGGGAGAAGAGATATAGGATAGAAATTAGAAGGAATAGAAGGATGCACCAAAGGTTTTATAAGAAGTGGAAGAATAGTAGCATGCTTAAAAGAGATAGGAACAGAAGTTAGAAGCAAGATGTTAAAGAGCAGTAAAGTAAGTTATTAGAGACAGGTATAGTTTGGGGATTAGAGAGGAAGGAATAGTGTCAGAAGGGGCAGAGTGGGATGAGCTATGGTGAGAGATAGAGCAGTGTCAGCATTGGAAATAGGATAAAATTATGCATTATTCCATCACCCTGTTTCCCTCTCTCCCTACCCTCACGGACAACCCTACACCACTTTTCTGTCAGTCCTTCAGTCTTAATTTTGCACTTCCTCCATCATCCTGTTCCTATGCTATTCTGTCCTGTCCTCGTCCTCTTTCCACCTTCAGCTGGGACATCTGGTGTTCAAGTAATATTATTTCACCCTCTTGTCAAGGAACCATGTCCTCCATTCTGTTATCAATGTTACATTTTGTACCCATTATTGTGCCAGAAATACTTGCTTTCCTGTGATTTATATAAATAAATAAATAAATAAATAAATAAATAAATAAATAAATGCAATAAATAAAGATAGAGTGTTGTGTTAAGCATAAATATTGGAAATCAAAAGGAAGTGGCTAACAGCTTGCTCCTTGTCCTTATTGCTGATGGTATGAGTACCCTACAGTGTGGCACAACAGTATCCTACCATCGGACCACATTTATTTTTGAAGACAAGCCAGTTAGGCTGTGCTCGCTCTGGTTCTTGGTCTCCGCACCTACCCTCCATTATTCTTTGGTAGCTGATTGCATATCCAGAGTCCCACTTGGTCCCGACAAAGCACCCTTCTTGCAAAACCTCATGGCCACATTGTGTGAACCTATTTGGCTGCTGGCCCTTACAACCTGCAATACCTTGGACCACCCGCCTCCCCATCAGCTCCTACAACGCAACAATGGCAGCTCACAATTTAACGATGGCCTACACTGAGAACAACCAGCTAGACTGTGCTGCCCCTGGTGAGCTGATTCCCAGAATGACCTCCTCCATTGTACTGTGGGACCTCCAAAAGCAGATCTGGTCTGGGCTGAGTGACCGTCTGTACCAGGGAGTAGGGGCACTAACTCTCCAGCCACACTCTGGATACCTAATTTGCTGCAGGCCCCGGCCCCCTGCAACACCTTTGGCCTACCCTCCTTTATCCCCACTGCAGGGGTTGATACTGTTTGAGGGTCATACCAGCTGTTAGAGCACACCAGTGGCAGCTCAAAATTCAATCCAAGTTGCTGTTGAGACCAACAGGGTAGCTCTCAGTTTCTTCCTGTTGTGCTGAGTTCCCACGCCCCCTCCTCCATTATACTGTGGAGTCTGATTGGATATGGGGAGGTCCATGTTGTCAAGGCCTCATGCCCTATTATTTCACTATGGTGAGGTGTATTTGCCTGGGGGGCTTTGCAAAGGGAGTCTTGCAAAGGGTAAAGCTTCTTAATCTTTGCCTCTCTGTCGAGCTTACCCTCCACCTTTTTCTGCCACTCATTTGCGTCATGTTAGTGCCTGACATCTTCTGCAGCGCAGGGCATTGATTTATCTCTTCTTTTCTCGCCACAGGTTTCATTTATCCATGTTATGTCTCCTCTAATTTTGCCCTTTGCTCTTTCCCTCCCCTCTTCCTCTAATGTGCCGTCTTGTATCTTCTATGGGTCTCTTTTGACCAGCTGCCTCTTCTGCCATCCATTGTTACTCTTCTTCCCTTCTTCCTCTTTGCCTGCCCCCTCGTCCTGCCAGGCTCTGAATTCTTCTGCGTGCTGCTGATCCTCCCACCTGGCCACTGATAGTGGTCAGCCCTCTGAGCAGTAGCACAAGTACCAGCAACCTGCTGGCATCTTGTCTCCTTTCCTCTCACTGATCTGTGGTGGTCTGACACTTGCTGCTCCTTGGTTTCCCCTTCCCTCCACTCCTCACCCCATCTTCTGTCCCATTAGTGTTGTTTTCTGTCTTTTGGGGGTCTATCTGCAAGTGGTTTCAACCCAGCACTCCACCTAAGTCAATGCCTCGTATGGGATGCCCAATGGAAACCCTTATTTATATATTTTTTATGTCAAAAGTTCTTTTATTTCTGGATGATGTACCCTTATATCACGCCCCTCTCTTTAAATCCCCTTGGTCTCATTGAACCAAGAAGTAGGTTTGTTTTGCAAAGTTAAAAGATTTATTTGAAGAATTGCACAATATATATATCACACTTTTATGAATATGAACAATATCTAAATATCATACTTATGAATATTTATACAATGATCAGCAATGGGTAATATCACAATAATCAACAATCTCTTTAATCAATTAGGAGTAGGAATAGGAAGAATAAGGTATCAGAGAATAAAACTTTGTATGGCTCAATGAATTGCAATGATATGAAATTAATGCCGCACAGAAATAAAACTTGATATGAATTCAATCAAAGACAATGTAATCACTCTTTCCCCCTGTTACTCAATCCCCCCCAATATGCAATATGAAGAGATGGAATGAGGTCGCAGAGGTTTCAGGAATAACAATCAACACTTGCAAGTTCAATCCCAATTCCCCCAGCAAGCTTAGAGAATGATTTTAAACAGGTCAAGTGCTTTTGAATGTAATATGAAGTGATGGGAAAAATGCTAAAATGACTTTAATTCACTAAATAGGATTCCGAACTAGTGAGAGTTGCTTTGGATAGGTTCAGGTAGACACTAGCAATGATGTTGAAGGATTAGCAGATGGAAAACGAAATTCAGAAGTTGAAAGCAAGAAAAAGCTGTTTTTACATGTGGTGAAATTGAGCCAAATGCGAAATCGCAGCAAACCTTCCAGCGCAACACAAACGTGACTATGGAAAAACTATAAAGTTGAGGATGTTAGTTTCACAATGACATTTAAATTTTGTTCCTAGCATGTACGGTTCAAAAGTTACAGAGGTTTTAGTAAAGGTCGATTTTTCTCAAAAAGGGTCAAGGTTTTACAAATGGGATTGCGCTTTTGAAGATTTACCAACAAGGATGGGCTTATACTAAGGGGCTATGAAGATGCAAGATACCCAACAGCCAGCCACCAGAGCAGCGGCACCTCCTCTCCGACTTTTGTCCGCCAGGACACTTGACTTTCTTCAGAAAAATTTCAGCACACAGATGATTATCACTCCAATTATCACAGGATTATATGGATGGGAGAAGGGTTTCAGGATGGACAAAAGAGATTCTACAATGCAGTTCTGGATATGTTGGAATAGGTTGGATTGGATTACTTAACACTAAGAGGTGGGTTATGGACAGTTCTATGCTAAATACTCACAACTATGGTTTGGAATAGGCCCGTCAGAGATCTGGTCAAAGGGTTGGCTGGAATTCGCTCACCACAGGTCTCAGGCACTTGGCTCTGCTCTCAGCAAGGCACTCTGGTCTGCATAGCCTATTGGACTGGATCTGACAGGTTCTGGGTTACAGCTCTGCTGGAATGATCTGGATCTTGGGTTCTAGCAAGGGTTCATAGCCAGAAGCAGCAAAAACAGCACAGCCAGGCTGTTGAATAGGTTAGGCCCTGTTTAAGTTAGGTGTTAAAATCAGGTTGCAAGATTTTAAAGGCTTGCTGAGAAGGGTTCAGCTTTTTGGGTTGGGCCTCTGCTTCAGGGTTCTGAAGTCTGGATCTGGGCTCTGGAGTCTGGATAGTTCTGGATCTGGATTCACCTTCAGAGTGCTTCCCCGGCTGATCAGTGATGGGTGAATGTGTGTGTCCTGCCTGTCCTCAACAGTCCCTATTTATGTATTTTCCCGGGGGTGGGGAGGCTGATTATACAATGCCCAACCCTCTAAGAATCTGATAGGTCAAAGAATTCCCTCTTCCCTGATTTGAGAAGGGAACAGTGTGTCATGATGTGTTATGATGTGTCATGTTTATGGCCCAGGGAGAAAACCTCCCCTTTGTTTCTGTACAGTACATTTTATTTTTATAATACATATTTACATAACAGTTTTTTGCACTTTTGGTGGATTACCCATTTTCGGATCTGTCCAATTATTTTTACATATATGCACATAACATCTGGGCATATCCCTGTACATTTTCATGTTCCTAGCATCATCACAATAGCTAGAATATGAACATTTTCATGGTTCAGTCTCTGAATATCACACAAATTCCAAATTAGTTTTAAACTGTGAGCGAACCTTTCATTTTAATAACCTCTAAATTCCATATTTTTATCAGTTCAGTACACTTTTCTATAAGCCTTTTTCTTAAACATACATTTCTGTGCTTTCTGAATCCACAAATGGTTTGTCTCCGACTCCAAGGTCTTGGCTGGGCAAGAGAGTCACATGGGCTTGTCTTCCTGGGCAGTTGGTTTCAGTCACACCCGAATTAGCATTTTCTTTCAGTTCGAGAAACCCATTGTCTCTTTCCCAGAGCAGCAGAGCAAGTCTCCTCCTCTTCTCATTAGCATCCAAATGAGATATCCTCTCCTTTTGGAGGGAAGGAAAAGGGTGGTGTGTTCTCAGTGGGGGAAAACCTCTTTTAAGTTTAGCTGAATCAGGTTACCTTACAGTAAATTGTGACATTGTTCCTTTTGAAAATTAAAGTTACAATTTTAAAATAAGCAAACATATCTTCAATTCCAGTCTTTTTCAACATAAAAATTAAGTTGTGGCAACCTATTGCATTTGATGGAAGTCTCTTCTTTCCCCACCTTAGATTTTGAGACACACGTTTTAACATGACAGATTCAGAGATCGCCAGCTTCTGACAGAGGCGAGTAGCGGTATTGCGTCTATTTTCAACATATTTTTCCAAGCAAGCATCTTTAAATGTGGATTTTCTTCTTATAAATGTACTTCTGCTGACATTATATTTCTGTGGGTTCTTGAAGTAGAATGATGTTTAACACCTAACAAAAAGGTTGGATCTTTTGTGTGGTTTGTGAACCATGATTTTTGCAGATTTGACAAACCAAGAAAAATGGATTTCCAAACAGCTCTGTGTTTCTTTTGCAATCAGCATTGCTTTTTCAAGTAGTTTCAGGCTACTCTGTGTGTAGCCCAATGGTGGGTTTTGGCAGTGGTCTCCTGTGTTACCACTGACATAGGCAAAAGTGGATTGGCAGCCTATTTTTCCGGTTTTTCCTGTGCACTTCTGGGTGATTTATAGCGAGCATCTTGCTTTCTCGTGGCCATTCTGATGTTCCTGATGCACACAGTGTACAGTAATGTTGCATGGCCTGGACTAGTGGGTTAAAACACCCCATAAACTCCCCCTCTTGCGATTTGGCATTGCCGTCCATCAATGGGAATTCACAAGACTGGGATGTCAGCCTCATCTCTTTTGATTCCACAAATGGCAAAGTTCATCATCTTTTCCTCCATCAGGCGTGGATCGATTGGTTCTCCTCGCCAGTCCTGATGTGAGTATTGAGCGATACTCCAGGCCCCCTCGGATCTTTCCTCCCTGTCCCCGGGTAGTCCTCCTTGGTCAGTCTCCATGGTTTCCAATCCTAGGATGACAAAGCAAAAAAAATATTTGTAGACATTTCCCCACCACTATTAATGTAGTGGGGCGGATACATACATTTTGATGAATCAGGAAACATTTTTATATAGTAAATCATGGATTATATATCATCAGAGTTTTATGTAGCTGGAGTGGCCCTTCTGGGGTTCCAGAAGACTCCTCCAGTTGCTGCAGAGTGTGCCTAGGATGGCAGCACTTTAGTTGGTTAATATGGACCCACTTATCTTCCCCCTCTGCCAAACTGCCTTTGGGGATGCAGATTTTGTAGGCGATTGGTGAGATTTTGTCTAAAATTTCAAAATCACCCCTCCAGGTAGGCAACAATTTGCGCTGTTTGGCATGGTTCCTTTGGAAATTGTAGAAGTAGACCCGGTCTCCTACATTGTATTCTTTTCTGGTAGTCTTCAAGTCATAGTGGGTCTTCATGCTGTCAGCTGATCTTTCTAGATTTTGCTGAGCATAGGCAAAAGCATGTTGAAAGTGGTTTCTTAGATTTTCAACATACTCATGAGTTGTGGAGGCATTGATCAATGTCTGCTCTTGGGTTCTGTAGAGCAGAAGCTGGGGAAGCACCATCCTGCGTCCACTCATCAGCTCAAATGGTGACATTTTAGTTGCAGATGAAGGGGTAGATCTGATGGCCATTAGGACAAGAGGTAATCGAATATCCCAACTTGGCCCAGAATCTGCCACAAAGTTTTTTAATATGCTCACAATTGTTTTGTTGTATCTCTCCACTGCACAACTAGAGGCTAGCCGGTAAGCAAGGTGTAGCTCCCTTTTGACCCCCACTTCGTCATTACTTCGATGGTGAAATGGCTACCTCTGTCTGACTTGATCCTTTGGGGTAGACCAAAACGCGAAAACATGTGGTTGATCATCAGGGCAGCTGCTGTTTCTGCCTTGCAGTTTGGGGCCAGGAGACATTCCACCCATTTAGTAAACAAGCATGTCACGGTCAACATGTACTTGTTTCCCCTAGAAGAGCAAATCATGGGCCCGATATAGTCGACTTGCAAACCTGACCATGGCAGTGTCATCCCCCTCTTTTGGAGAGGTGCACGGTGTGTGAGGGATGTTGGCTGAAATTGTGCACACACAAGACACCCCTTCAAGTATTGGTCGAGGTCCTGCCCCATGTGTGGCCAGTATGCAACCTCTCTTAAGATTTCAAGTGTTGTATGAAACCCCCTATGACCGGCTGTGGCAGCATCATGGGTGTGACTTAACATCAGGTTTCAGAATGAGGTAGGGACCACCCACTGATCATGGCCAGCTGGGGATCTCCTCACCAACCAACCATCTTGGATTCAGAAAATGTTTGGACATTTCATCAACACTCTGACGTCCTCTTTCCCAATGTAATCGGTATCAGTCAGGGGAAAGTTCTCAGGGTCCTCAATGTGTTGATAAAACTTACCAATTATTGGATCCTCTTTTTGAGCCGTAATAAAATCAGCATCTGGGGTCTCCTTACTCCATTGTGCAGTTGAGAGATCATTGTGAGCATTTGTCTGGGACCTAGTGATAGCAGTGACCTGGATTTCCCCCAACAGGGACTCGATCTCAATTAGATCCCCTTGGATGGCCCCGGTTTTGGCCAGCTGATTAGCTAAGTCATTTCCAGTTTTGTCTGGTCCCTCTACTTTGGAATGCCCCTTGATCTTTTTCCAGTAGATGATCATCCCATTCGAGGTGACCAGATCATCAATATTTTGAATTAATTTCCCATGTTTCAAGGGTTTATTATTAGCACATAGCATGCCTCTGGTTTTCCAATTAACCAGGTGCTCCACAAACCCGTTACGTACATAATCCGAATCTGTGATTATGACCAGTTCGTGTAGTTGATGTTGGACAGCAGTGAGGATGGCTTGATGCACAGCCATGAACTCTGCCACTTGACTACTTCGGGGAAGAATCTTGTACCCAGTGGAGGGTTCTGGGGTCTCATTCACCCATGCATTCCCTACGCCAGCCACAAGTTATTTTTCCCCGTTGTTGTCAACATGGTAAGAGCATCCATCCACAAAGACAGTGGGCATTTCCTCACACTTGTCTTCTTCAAAGACTTTGTGTGGGGAATTGAGGTATCCCTCCATGTTGTCCTTGATTTTTAGACTTTCGTCCTCGATATAGTATTCTCTGGCACAATCATGCAAGTCAGCCAGACCTTGCGCGAGGGGACTCTTCTTGCTTTGGCCATATCTGACCTCCACAGGAAAGCCTTGCATTGACAGAATCCAGGAAGTAATTCGGGAATTACTCACATTTCCGGCCCGGATTCTGTCACTTTGGAGATATTGCAGAGGCTAGTGTGGAGTCTCCACTATGATGTGTTCCCACTGGATAAACGGGTGGTAATTCTTCAATGCCCACAACGTTGCCAGGAGTGCCTTCTCACAGACGTTGAATTTTTCCTCCACAGAGGATAAAGTTTTACTCACATAGGAGATTACTTTATTGACCTTGCCATGCTTTTGGTATAATACTGCAGTCAAGCATGTATTAGAGAACTCTGTCTCCAAGAAGAACTCCTTGTTTCTGACAGGGTAATCTAGGCAAGGCGCTTGTGAGAGGCTTCTTTTGAGTTGTCTTACTGCCTCGGCTTGTTCTGGACCCCATTCCCACTTGACCCCCCCTTCAAAAGATGAATTAGGGGTCTTGTGATCTCTGTGTAGCACTCAATGAACTTTCTACTGTAATTAGTCAGTCCAAGGAGGCTCCTTAGTTCCCGCAGAGTTGTGGGGTCTTTCAATTTCTGGAGTGCTTCCACTTTCTTTTCCTGGAGACAGAGATCCTGAGGAGTAATCTCATGCCCCAATAAATTGACACGGATTCTACACCACTGTGCCTTTTGAAAGGAAAGTTTGGCTCCGGCAGCACTCAACTGCGTCAGAACATAATGGATCTCCGCTATGTGTTCCTCGACAGTTGAGCTTTTGATGAGGACATCATCTACATAGGCCAGGTTAGCTCTCTCACCCAGGTCGGGCATGGCCTTATGTAGAAAAATGTTGAATTCATTGCCGCAGTTGATATATCCGAAGGGAGTCTTGGTCCATGTGTACTGCTGCCCCCAAAGGTAAAGGCCAGCTTGTATTGGTCCTCCCTACTGACAGGTACAGTCCAGTATCCATTGGTCAGGTCTATTGCAGTGAATACCTTTGACCCCTGGATGTGGGCCAGCCCTTGGTCAATGTAGGGAAGAGGCCATCGGGAAGTATGGACCCGTTTGTTGAGATCCCTAAGGTCGGCGCAGAGTCTCCACTGGCCGGTTGGCTTCAATATCCCCAGCATGGGATTATTGAAGGTGCTGTGGACTGGACGGATTATCCCACGGGACTCAAGGTTCTTAATTATTTCAGTAAGGGACTCCATTGATGCGAGAGGCAATCGATATTGCTTCACAAACACTGGAGTCATGCCAGGGTCCGTGGTAAATGTTGTTGTGTGGATGTCAGTGCGACCACAGTCATATGAGTCCACCGCAAAGAGATCTTGAAAATCCAAGAAAACTTGTTTCAACTTTTGCTTCTGCTCCAGAGTCTCACAGGCATCAGCTAGGTTGACTCTCTCTTCAACCATTTGCCTGAAGCCTGGAAAGACTTCTGGTTTCGCTATCTCAGCAGCCGCCTCCAGCTGGGTGGAGAAGTCCCTGGTCAAAGTGCTGATTTAAACTGGTGGCTTCAGGTGGGAAAGGCAGCCCTCATTGGCCTGGAAAATCACCTCATCCCTCCTGAAGTCACAAGTCACATCTTCCTTACCATAAGGGCAGTAAGTGTACACCTGGAAGTTCCCCCCATGCCGGGTAAAGATCCTGTCTGGTGTAGCGTTGTCATCACTATCACTGTCAAAACAGTCCTTGGGGATTGGTCCTAACAGTTCATTTCCTAAATCTATGGAAAAATGTCGGTCATCAACCACCATTCCAATAATGGTGCCTGCGGGTAGAGTGATACTCTTTAAGTCGCTGTTATCCACCTCTATTGGAATGGTGTCATGTTCTATATTGACTAGTGGTGTTGGGTTTACCCCCAACCCTTGATGTTGGAGAGAAGCATTCAGATGAATATAGGTATCAGGGTTTTTCAATTTCTGTCCTCTTTTAACTTTCACTTCCAGGGAGAATTGTCGGGTCCTTTCTGGGATGGTGACTTCCTCTCCAATCTGAATTTCAACTGCATAAGGCAGCAATTGAGCTGACCTAAATGATGTCTCTGGATCATCAAAGCCCATGGGATTATCCGCTAATCGGGACCAAGCTTTGAAGTTTATTAGGTCCAAACTAATGGCAAAGCGATTGAGAATGTCACTGCCTAAGTAAAAGGCGGCAGTGACGTCTCGCACAACCCAACAATTATGGACTATGCTCTTGTTGCCTATGGAGATTTTGAGCATACACCTGCTTGGCAGGAGATGTTTGGAATTGGGTGTTTCCAGATCCATTTCCCATTTGTCTATCAGTCTAAATGTGGGGATGGCTGGATATTTTGGGAGTTTGCCGAACGTGGCTTTGCTGATGAAGCTCTTACCGTTGTTCACACACACTCAGGCGAGAACAGAGTCCTTCCCTTCATTTAACTGAACAGGGATGAACATCTGCTCTCTGATTTTCTGAACATCAGCCAGGCTCTGAGCTGATTTTTCATCTTTCTGGAATGTAGGAGTGGGAGTGTCTGATTGTGGATTGGTAAAACATTTCAGAGTGTTTCCTTCTAGTGTGAAAAGCCACCTTAGACTGGAAGGAAGGTTGATTTTCAGAAATAGAGAGGACCCCCCATCACCAGTTTGTTGTCCTAGTGCTATTACTGTCATGTCTGGAATTTGATCGTTCTGGAAGTGAAATTCGACTTTGTCTGACTTTTGTTCAACCATGTGGAATGTGCCGTTTAAACTAACATGGTTGAAACTCTGTTTTAATTTTATTGGTCGGTTAGTCTGGGTCCAGAGGACCTTTTTTACACAGTATATTAGGGGTGACAACCTTCGCAGGAGGTCATTCCCTAGTAAACAAGGGGTGCCCTCTGGAGTCACAACTATGACCGGGTGCTTCACTTTGTGTCGCCCAATTTTAATGTCCAAACCCGCAGTCCTCTCGACGTGAATTTCCTTCCTGTCAAAGTTCTCAAGTTGTCCAGGAAGAGGGGTGAGAGGAATTTGGTAATTCTCCCCCCTGAATTCAGTTCATCAAAGGCCTTTTTTTTGACAGAAGGGTAGCTTGGGATCCAGTGTCCACCAGTGCCAAAATTGTACTCTGCCCCTGTACTTGAACCGGGGCATAGTATCTTCCCTCCTTCTCCGCAAGGGGGCACAGATAATGCACGTTTTTGGACAACTGGTGGGTTAATTGTCTAGTTTTGGACATTGAGAGAGAGGAGATTTGTGCAGAATTCTGTGGGGAGTCTTGGGAATCTGAAAGAAAAAGGTGGCAACTAGAGATGGGAGAAGTTTTGAGTTCCCCTGGTTCTGGTTCTGGGCCACCCCTCCCCCCCTTTTTGGAGGCAGTCACCAGGATGGGTTTGAAAAAGGGGATTTTCATGTTGTTGGTTCTTGGGTTGGCTGATGGGTGGCGCTAGCTCAGTCCCCACATATGCCCAGTCTGGATTTGAATCCTTTGGGACCCATTTTTCTTTGGGAGGAGTTCCCCCATCTCTGTAGGAGAAGATCTTTTTCCCAGGATCCTCTGAGGATCCCTCTCCTTCAAATTGGAAGACTCGTGCCTCCTCCTAAAAATGGGTCTGTTTGGGTCCTTTGTTTCTCCTACCCCTCCTCTGCTCCTTGGGTGGCAGACTTTCAGGGGCAGGAGATTGTGGTTCCGGTTCCTGGGTTTCCAGGGGCTTTTTATAAGTGGGGAAGGAAGCTTCCTCCAAGGCTTTTACACCCCCCTTCCCCTTGTGCCTCCTCCCTAGGAACCGGTGGTTTGTCGGGGTGCTGCCCCCGTCATTGTTCTGGAGCACCAGGTCCAGAGTTTGAGGTATTCTGTGCCGGCATGCTCATCTGAGGTTTCTGTTGAGCCCTCAGCATGTGACCCAGATCCTGCACCATATTTTGGACCTGGCGCTCTAACTGTGATACCCGCTCAGGCTGATACAGGGTTCTCATTTCACCACTGGGCTGATCCCGGGAAATGGTAGCTATACCTTCTCTGTTAATACCCCGGGTTGTGAAGATTTGGGTACCCCTCCACGTTTGGCCTCCCCTCTCCCGTATTAGGTTCTCTGGGCTCAGGAAATTGGGGGAATAGAGGATGGATTGTTTTGGGGTTCAAAATTTTATGGATACCTGAGGAAAAAGTTCTCCCCAGGATTTGGGCAATTTCTGCCCTCCTGGGGGAAGTGAGGAGGGAAGTTCCCTGGGTTAGGTTGGATTCCCCCCGTGGGCTGTAGGAGTCCACACATAACCCATGATGGGTCTGTTCCCCTTGTAGCAGGGATTTATGTAGTCAGGGGAGTAAGGGATCCCCTTTGTGGGACTACCTCCTTGGCTCCCTGTCTGTGACTGGCCCGAGGGCCTTCTGGGCTGGGGATTATTCTGCTGTGCGGGCGGGTTTTCAGGCCCCCCATCTCCAAATCCAAAATGGGAGCAACCTTCACCTCTGCCACCTTAGCAGCAGCAGGGATGTTGGTTGGTTTGGGGCTTCTAGCATTATTTTTGTTTTCTATGGGCTTTTGTACCGCATAGATTCGGATGGCCTGTTCAATGACCCAGTCTAGTGATCTTTTCTCATGAAAATCTCTCACTAGCTGGGTCATGATGTACTTTGGTAGAGCGTGAAAAAAAGTATTAACAAATTCTTTGCTGTCCGTGTGCACCCTTCTGGTAGTCTGCGCAAAGGCACACTTTAATTCCTGCACAAATTCTTGTGGGGCCTGATCCCCCCAGATTGCAAGTTGTAGGCTGCCTTGCAAGCCTCTTGTGGATTTCTATGTTCAGAAAAATGCTTCAAGATGGCCGTCCTATATGTGGACCATCTAGAATGATTTGGTCCTCCAGCCCTGCAAAGAAACTGGAGTATTCTGGTAAGAAGGTCCATTTCACATGCTGAATGCAGCTACTGCTGGCTTTCGAATTGAAAGTTTCCATCATCTGCTCAATGAGCTCTAAGTGCTCCCAATCAGAATACTTAGCGTTCTTATGATAAGGCGTGTTGACGCTACTTATCGCCTTGATTTGCTAAGGGGTCCTTAAGCAAGGCCCTTTTTGCCTTATTGGCCTTCTTGGTTCGGGTAACCCTGGTCCAATCCTACTCTGACTCAGAGGCACTGCTCCCAGATGTGCCCGTCTGGTCCTCTGGGTTCTCCCGGATTCTGCGAGCCTGGGAATGGCAGGCAGAATGTGGGGACCTAGTCTCTCTCCTGTGTCCTGGGACGCTCAAAGGAGTCTTCTGATTCCACCTTGCTCCCAGGATTTGATGGGTACCCCCCCACTGTCCTAGCTGGGCAGAGGTTTTTAGGATGCCCTTAGTGGGCCTACCCTCATGGAGTTCCCCACTAAACTTCACAGTACCTGGATACCCATACCCAGATTCCCGCCCATCCATTCCTGGGAGGTACTGGTCTATGAGCCCCATACTTCTGACCGGATATTAATCTGCCATCCCCATGGCCCTGGGCTCATGTGTGCCAGTGGACATGGGGGTGGCAGAGTCCAGGGACTGGGAGAGATGAAGGCCTCTGGTACTAGGGTTCCTGAGGTTATGCTCAGGTGTTTCCCTTTCCCAGTGAACCTCATCTCTATCAGCCACTGCTCCCTGTTGCCATGCAAGAACCTGAGCTTTCTGTTCCTCAATCAAGGCCTTACTAGTCTCCATCAGTCTCTCTTGCATGGCTACCTCCCTGTGGAGCTTGTCATTATTCTCACAGAAAGCCTCATTTTCTTTCTGCGCTTCCTGGTTTGTCTTTGAGTACTGGGCCAGTCTTTGCTGCAGGAGGGTTACCTCCTGAGCCTGTCCATACTGGCCTGCTCCTTCCTTGCCAGAGCATCTTCCACCCTCCTGGTGTGCTCTAACAAGCTATCATGCTCTTTTTGGAGGTCACCCAGTCCCTGGAGGGCCAGGTGATTTTCTTCCAGTTTCCCTTTTAAGCGACAGACTTCCTGGCCTAAGGTGTCCCTTTCCTGAGCAAGAGCCTGCCTCTGTGCCGCCAGGTCGTCCCTCTGTCTTTGAAGCGCGTCAGCTTTCTGGCGCTCTTCATCAAACTCTGCCTGGGTGTCCAGGTCTTTCAGAATTAATGTGTTGCTCTCTGCCTTCTCTCTATCTAGGTGGCTTTGCAGGGTGACTACCTGCTCTGTGCATGCCCTGTTGAAATCCAGTTGTTGCTCCAGATTTTTCTGGCTCTGCAGTAGGGAGTCCAAACTTTCTTGGCACTCCTTCTGCAAGGCCAGAATTCTGGTATCCTGTTCTGCCTTTTTCTGTTGCAGGATACCCATGTCCTCTTTTATTTTAACTATATGCTGCCTGCTTTCATTTTCTGACTTCTGGCTCCTCTGCAGCCTCTGCTCAGAAGAGTCCAGAAGTGTTTGGGCCTTTTCTAATGGCATCAGTTGCCTAATCACCAGATCTTGGCCTTCAGCATATTTGTCCTGTATGGCTCCCATAGATAAATATAGATGTGCCGCTATCTTGGCAATCTTATTTTGCTCATCCTTGGCCTTAGGAGCCATATAGTTCACTCAGGGCCACATGTAAGGGACCCTGGTCTTTCCATATATCTAACCCTGTTGCAGTGATCTGTTGTGTGATTTTCCTACAACTACACCTTCTGATCCTGCTCTGTTCATTCACCTATCACAAATAACTTATGCAAAAGGTGTTCTCTAGCCATATTGATGTCTACCAATGATGCCATTCTGGAAATATGTATTTCCTTCCTGATTTACAGAAGTTTATTTTATCTTTTTGAAGGGTGCTTTTACAGTGTAACACAGCATGGTAGCCCAACAGGATTTATGTATCCTGTCAGTTAGCACACTGCATTAAGCGGCACAGGTGGTAGACCTAATCCAGAAATCCCGCCACGAGCCCTCACTCTGTAAGTGGTTTCAACCCATCACTCCACCTAAGTCAATGCCTAGTATGGGATGCCCAATGGAAACACTTATTTATACATTTTTATGTCAAAAGTTATTTTATTTCTGGATGATGTACCCTTATATCACGCCCCTCTCTTTAAATCCCCCCGGTCTCACTGAACCAAGAAGTAGGTTTGTTTTGCAAAGTTAAAGGATTTATTTGAAGAATTGCACAACATATATTTCACACTTTTATGAATATGAACAATATCGAACTATCACACTTATGAATATTTATACAATGATCAGCAATGGGTAATATCACAATATCAACAATCTCTTTAATCAATTAGGAGTAGGAATAGGAAGAATAAGGTAGCAGAGAATAAAACTTTGTGTGGGCTCAATGAATTGCAATGATATGAAATTAATGCATCACATAAATCAAACTTGATATGAATTCAATCAAAGACAATGTAATCACTCTTTCCCCCTGTTACTCAATCCCCCCAATATGCAATACGAAGAGATGGAATGAGGTCACACAGGTTTCAGGAATAACAATCACCACTTGCAAGTTTAATCCCAATTCCTCCAGCAAGCTTAGAGAACAGGAATGATTTTAAACAGACTAAGAATTGCCCAGACACACTGTGCCAAAAATGCAAAGGTTTTTGGAAAATACAGAGTTGTATAAATTGATGTTGAATGGTCAGCCTGACATGTGTTTCGTGCCAAACCCGGCTCTTCATCTCAGGCTGATAAATATCAAATTTAATTGCAGCAGAGAATAAGGTAAAACAAACAAAAGGGTCACTTGGCCAACATACTGTTAATTCTTTCATTAATTGTAACACCGATTGTGTGGTCTACTGCATAATTTGCACATGTGGCCTCAAATATATAGGTAGCACAATTCGCCCACTTAAGATTCGCATCAGGGAACACCAGCAGCCAAGAAGCTAAACACCCTTTGGCTGTCCACTTGCAAGCCCAGCACCAACTTGACAGGAAGGACCTGATTCGCTATGTTTAGTTTAGTTTAGTTTAGTTTAGTTTAGTTTAGTTTAGTTTCGTTTATTATTTGATAATGTGCTCCAAACCCAGGGGTAGCCGGGCGCAGCAGTCTCAAGAATACTTAAGCTTAGGTTACATTACATACAGAGGATACCAACAAAAGATGCATTACATGTGTTATTAACATATTTACAATACATATATACAAAAGATGCAAGAAGTGGGTACCTCACATCACACAGGGCAATGAGATAGTCTATAGTCTATAGACCGGGTAATTATATGCAATGATCCTGGCATAGAGCAGGTGATTAGTTTGTTGGTCGTCCTTGGTCCACAGCCAGCTTTTCACATTACATCTAAATTTAGAGTAGGGTAGGTTAGCTCTCAATGCGATTGGGAGTGCATTCCTGGCGTGGGCAGCTCTGACAGGGAAGCTTGCTCCACCCGCTTTTGTTAGTCTGAATCTGGGAGTTTCAAGTAGGAGGTAGCTAGAAGCTCTAGTGTGGTGACTAGAGGATTTTCTGGTCAGTCTAGCCGAGATGTATGTGGGTGCAGTATTGTTCCGTCCTTTATGGGTGAGAGAAAGCGTCTTGAGGAGAACTCTGTCACTAATTTTTAACCAGTGATAGTCTTTCCTGATCTTGGATATGTGCGCTCTGCAGGGTATGTCCAGGGCTGCTCTAAGAGCATTATTCTGCAGTATTTGCATTTTGTTTATGACAGTTTTACTGGCGCCCGCATAAAGGGCGTTACAGTAGTCCAATTTAGACATTACTTTCAAGTTTAGCTGTATCAGGTTACTTTACAGTAAATTGTGACATTGTTCCTTTTGAAAATTAAAGTTACAATTTTAAAATAAGCAAACATATCTTCAATTCCAGTCTTTTTCAACATAAAAATTAAGTTGTGGCAACCTATTGCATTTGATGGAAGTCTCTTCTTTCCCCACCTTAGATTTTGAGACACAAGTTTTAACATGACAGATTTAGAGATCGCCAGCTTCTGACAGAGGCGAGTAGTGGTATTGCGACTATTTTCAACATATTTTCGGAAGCAAGCATCTTTAAATGTGGATTTTCTTCTGATGATTGTACTTCTGCTGACATTATATTTCTGTGGGTTCTTGAAGTAGAATGATGTTTAACACCTAACAAAAGGTTGGATCTTTGGTGTGGTTTGTGAACCATGATTTTTGCAGATTTGACAACCAAGAAAAATGGATTTCCAAACAGCTCTGTGTTTCTTTTGCAATCAGCATTGCTTTTTCAAGTAGTTTCAGGCTACTCTGTGGGTAGCCCAATGGCAGGTTTTGGCAGTCGTCTCCTATGTTACCACTGACATAGGCAAAAGTGGATTGGTGGCCTATTTTTCTGGTTTTTCCTGCGCACTTCTGAGTGATTTATAGCGAGCTTCATGCTTTCTGGTGGCCATTCTGATGTTCCTGATGCACATAGCGCACAGTAATGTTGCAGGGCCTGGACTAGTGGGTTAAAACATCCCACAGTTCACTATTACGATTGTGTCCTACTCACGTGTGAGTAGGATTGTGTCCTACTCCTGTGATTCTTGACACGTCGTTACCCTCCTTCTCCATTAATTGTTCCCTATCTATGTAGCCCTCTGAAACCTGCTCTTGACTCCCCTGCCTGCTCGTCCCCAACTCCTTCCTCTTCTACGCCGCATCTGACCTTTCCCGCTCATCTGCCGTGTAGCATTCACTGTTCTGGCGCTAAGCGCGCTGGGGTGCACTTCTGCTCCCACTTCCTTGCTTCTCCCTACCCCTCCCCGCATCTCTCTCAAAACTCTTTCTCCCAGCACAAGCACCTCTCTCCCACCCCTTTCCTCAACCTTGCTATATTCCTCTACCTGCGTTCTCACCGGTCACATTTCCTGCACCCTCACCTGACTCCTCCTCTTATGGTTTGTCCCGCTCCTCAATTCTGCTAGCCCTCTCCCACTAGCTCTGTTTAAATACCTGTGCTTTTCTGCATTCTCTTTTCTTTCTCCACTGGCTCACCCACTTACCTTTTTCCTAGATCGGTTCTGATCCCTCCCCCTATATGCCCTTCCCTGTCTGCTTGTGTTCCTACGTCCACCCCTCTCTCAGAAAACTATTTGCCTTGCCCTCTCCCCACAGCTCTTCTCAAATCATGTAACGTTACTGCTTTCCCTGTCACCCCATTGCCATCTATCAACCCTGCTCATTCTCTCTAGTTGGTTACTCAGCCTCCCCCTTGATCTGCCACCGTTTTTTGCTATTGTACCTCTCTTCCCGCTCTAGTGTCAGTCCACCCCGAACTTCCGTTCACCCTCTTCCTCTGTTACCTCTGTCTGACACTGCAAAGACCATTAGGATCAGCTTCTGGATAGCGCCATCTTTCTCCCTACCCCTTCTTCTTTCTTGTCCCTAGTCATAGCCAGGGCCAGCCTTAGGGCAGGGCGGGCCGGGTGACTGCCCGGGGCGCCATGCCCCCAAGACACCATTAGCCCCCTGCCACGTCAGCTTGGGGGAGTCTTTCAAGGGCTTCCCCGAGTTGCCGTAGTGGGAGAAGACACAGCAGGCACCCTTTTGTTATTAAATGCGCCCGCGGCAGCAGTGGCTCATTAAATAACAATAGGGTTCTGATGCTTTGCATCAGCACCCTATTCACATGATTACCTCCCGCTCTGATGCAGGAGCGAGGCGGTTTGCCTTGAAATAGGGTGCTCATGCATTAGCATAAGCATCCTATTCTAGTGATTAACTCCCTACGAGGCGCCGGAGAGGGGAGGTAGAAAAAAAATGTGGCACTTCCCCCCTTCCACCCCTTCCCCTGTTAACCAGGGGCATGCGGGAAGGGGGTGGGAGGGAGCCAATTCGCCCAGGATACTGCTGCCGCTAAGACCAGCCAGGGGTATATCCTTACAACCCTTGGATTCCAGCGGGCTACAACAAGCTCAAATAGGCTTTCAATGGCTGCTTCTCTTCTGCACCCTAGACCAGTGGTGGAACCAGGGGGGAAGGGAGAGCAGCCACACCCCCTGACCCCCTTGTTCCCAGTGCACCTCCCAGCCCCCTGCTGGTGCCGTATTATACACCTCCCCTCGCCCGCACCAAAAACTGCCTCCGCTACTGCCCTAGAGTACTTCACTCTGTCTCCATCACTTCACCCCTCATTCACTGTGCCAATCGCTTGCCCACCCTTACCTTTCAGGCATTCGGCAGTCTAAAAAAGTGGAATCGCCACCTAATTATTTGTGCCATTCGTTTCCATCAATAGCATAGGTTGGAGCATACTACCTCTTCATCTATCCTGTCCCCTTCCCTTCCCTGTGAGTGCCCTTCCCCATATTACTCTGCTGAAAGCATGCGTCACCCTGCTTTTGTGAGCTGGTCCCTCGTGCAATGCAAAGCCTCTTCCAATTCAGCCAGCTTCTAGCCCTGCTATGGCTACTGTCACCGGTGTTCTGTTATCTTTATCCCAGGTGACAGATGCTCCAAATCCACCAGGAAAAAGCAAAAAAGAGGAAAGCGCTCAAAGTCAACTCTGGGCTGTGAATTGTGGACACCTGTGTGAGCACTATCTCTAGAGAGACAGCCACTGACATCCTCATTTTTAATTTGGGCTTTTAGGTGGCAGCTCAACCTATAAAACGAAACTATTGCATTACAGTACAGGCGGGAGAAAGGGCATATGAGGAGGTACACACAGATTGAAGGTGTTGTTTGGTTATTTGCCCACCCATTGAATGCCCATGGCCATGATAATCCCTATGACCATTCTCACCAAGTTCCTGCTCCTCCCCATCCAAAATACCTCCTCATGGGAACTCTTTGAGCTCGCTTTAATCAAGCCTTACAATCAAACTTTGCACTAAAAACTGCCTGCTAGTGTTTTTTCAAAGAAGTCTTCTGAGAGTTAATTTCAACTTAATGGGTGCTGTAATGACAGACTGTTACTACTGGTGTAATCAAAATGTTTAAACCAGGTCTGCCTTCAGCCACAATTTAAAAGCACTATGCATGGCCTTCACTGAAGTCCTGTTAAAAACAAGCATTGACAAATCCAACAGTGTTGCCTTGTGTATAACAATGGAATTCTGGAGCACTGGTGTCACAAAGCACAGGGCAGAAAAGCTTGTCTGAAACACTTGAAAGGCATTGACCATAATATGGTAAAAAAGCCTTCCTTCAGGATAGCATTTCTCAGGCTACCAATGGCTCGGCTGTTTGAATTCAAATCTAAGAAAAACCGAGCCACCCTCGCAATGTAGAACTACCTATCACGTGACTTGACAGACCACCTGTTTACCATCTTCATTGAGAATATAAAATCCATCCATCAACCATTGCAAGTCTGGTCAGATCATAGGTCCTCCTAGCCTTAATCTAAAAACCCAAGCCTCATTCTCTTCTTTTGAGCAAGTCCCCAGACAAAAGTCACATGAATGGCGAACAACATTAAAGCCACCTCTGAGACATGCCCTAGTAGCACCAATTTTTTTTTGTGACTTTTTTTATACAGGGAAACCCTGATACATTTTTCGAAACTTCAGTGATCTCCTAGAGTTTCAAAATCTCGTTTCTTGACTTCATGTAGCACCAATTGAAGTTTACTTGGCTAACCTTACCCCTGTTTTGAACTTTCTTGGTTTAAACCTCCGTGAAATCCGGTGACTTTCCCACTGCCTAAAAAAGAACCAAGTTTCTCCTCTCCAGAAAAAACCCAACAATGACCCAGGCATCTTGCTAATAATGTCCCAATTGAAAATGTTACTTTCAAGAGTAAAATCGTTGAAAAAATGGCAATGCAAAAGCTTCTGGAATTTGGTGACTCCCATAACCTTTTTGTTTTACCACCGGTCAGGGTCGGTCTGGGGCATAAAATTGCCTCGGGCACTAAAGAAAATGTGGCTCACAGTTGCAAATGGCAATTCATTCCTTTTGTGACAGACTGTTTGAATAGTACCAAAGGTATTTTTTTTTTATTAAGTGTGATGCAAATTGTACAATTTAAAGAATATTTATTCATCAACACTGGTCAAAACTACTAGCTGCATAGTGAAGTAACTCATCAAACTGGCCCACACCGGCCATAAAAGTGACCCACTTTGACCAAAAAAACGGACTCACACTAACATTTTGTGTTTTTGGTTCAGGCATTGCCATATTGCCCTATAGGCCAGTCCAAGCCTGCCACCAGCATGGTGCCAGACATGCCAGAGTCACACAAACTGCTTGTCTTTTCATGAGGGATGAAATCACGAAGTGACTGGACCATGGACATCACGTCCCACCAATGGTCCGCCACTGTATTTCCTTCCACCTTCTCTAAATCCACGGCTGGCTACCGATTAAAATGCTTCGCTTAATGCCTCAACAACAGAGCTCTTTTAATTCGGCAAATCCATTCCACTATCATTCCATGCTTGTGGCTGACTGACCCGGAAGCCTCTCCGTTCCTTTAACCACTAAAAACCTGAGAGTGTTATTTGATGTAGTACTTTTCTTTACGACACAGGTGGAAGAGACTGCAAAGAGCATTCCATGTAAACTCCATGCGGTCAAACGCATTTTCTCTCTCCTGAGCCTGTAGCTAAGGCAGCAAGCAGGGATGGACTGGTAACCCAAAGAGGCCCTGGAAATCATTTTCAAAGGTGTCCATCGTTACACATTTCCAGCAAGCCCAGCCCTTTTCCTATGGGAAAATCTGAAAATAAATTAGGTCACCACACAAAAGAGGCCCCAAGTGGAGAGTCCTACCAGGAAATATCCAGAGTTCTCCATAGGCCAGTCCACTCCAAGCACCAAGTAGACATCAACCATAGTGAGCTCATGACTGGGCTACTGCAGTAGAGTCTACCAGGGTCTCCACAAACACTGTGCACATCAACTTCCGATGATTTGGAATAAGGCAGCCGGGGTGAGCACCATTGCTCCAGCACTGCCGGTGGCAGCCCAGAATAAGGCAGCGAGACTGAACCTCAGTCTGGAATCATAGCACCTCGTTACTCCAATTCTGCCCTGCCGGTGGAAGCCTACATCAGCTTCAAGACTCATGCAGTGAGCCTTCTGGGACTTTGGGCCTGCTTACCCCAAGCAAAAGTTAAGGAAATACTGTACTACCAGGATCCTTAGGTCCATGGGCTCCAGGACTCTTGGGGTGGCACCCCTCATGAAGAGGAGGTATGGTTGAAGCACGCTGGCCACTTTAGGGGCATCCCTGTGGAACAAGCCTCCCCCCCACACCCCCTGCCGCCACTCAATTAGAGGAAAATCCCCTGCGGTTCCGGACAAGACACAAGACTTTCCATGTTCAAAAGTCTCTTATTCCTGACCCCAAACAAGCTACACATACTAGTGATCTATCCATAGGCATCCATATTATCATGGCAGATGATGGCTCTCCCATCCCCGCCCCTCTGCCTCATTGCATCGCAAGTCTTTTATTTGTGGTTCTGCACTTCTCTTACCTTGACCTTCTGCACTTCACTGTTACTTGCGCTTGTATTCCAATTGCGCGTCCCCTTGCGCCGCTACCCCTGCACTAACTGATCTGAAACTTGCCAAGGCCTGTGGACGAACGACCCCACGGAAAGGACTGTCTGTAGCCCCCTTTCCATGGGGTGCAATGAAGGGACTTTGCGCATAGTCAGTGCCTTACACAATTCCAATAGATAAATAAATAAATAAATAAATAAATAGAGTTCAGGGAAAGAAAATCTCAACGAAGTGCGTCTCAATGAAAATCCACTCTTTAAGTTATAAACAAAACCCAACTCAATTTTTTAGAAACATTCTTAAATAAAAGATGCTTATTCAGATACTCATTGAAATGATAACTAATCATACAATTGGTAACGAAGAAAGGGGGCGAAACAAGGAAAACAAAAAGAGATAAAGCAACACAGCATGAAAGGTGGGAAAGGCAAATGGAGAGCAAGAGATTCAGGAGGGGAAACGTGGGGTGAGAGGGGGGGTGTCATGTCATGGCAAGTCAACGCCAAACTAATTAATAGTAATGGGAGGAAAAATACATATATTTTTTACTATTGCGCATTTAATAAAAAAAACTTGTTGAGATGTACTGAGGTGAAATGTACATCACAAACCCAATTTATTTTAAATAGAATCTGTGACATCTGTACAGGCCTTGACTCTGTGTTGCTTGCATGGGAGACTGCTCTTTATGCATCTGGCCTGTGCCTCCGTACTGATGCGTCACGGCGGATGCTAGGTTCCACTGTTCTGGTGGGTTACATTTGGCTGTCTAGCAGGCTTTGCTTTGTGTTTAGTACAACTGAGAAAAGTTACAATAGCAGTGTTCTCACGCTTGCAGCATTGTGCAATGGCGTTACATTGGTGCTATTTCTTCCTGTGTTTATTTGCATTTAAATTAGCAAGGTTGCGAGGTGTCACACTGCCATCCGCATGGTCTTTGGGCCTATTGGTTTCATCAACGTACTTTATTTCGACATAGTATGTCATAAAAGCAGCAGACTAACATCACATCAACATTACAATTAATACATAATTATTGGCACCACATCCATACAAATTCATAAAGGGATCCACGATTACAAATTAAATATTGTGCATCACTGACAAACATTTCTATTGAAAAACCTGACCTAGCATAAAGCATAGCACAACATACATGAAGGAGAAAGAGAGCATTAAAATCATTGCTCTTCCTTCTAAGCACAAGGCTTCCCAGTGTCAAGCAACACGTCTAAACTAGCCTTTTCTGCCTTAGTCCCCACGCCCATATGAGATATGTACAAGTCGAAGGCACTACCGGCACATCACTAGAGTTATGACACACTGACACAGCCTCCAGGGTCGTAGGAACCCCAGGAGCCCGGAGGATAGGCCGCAGATCACGTGTCCTTCTCATCAAAGTGACAGGACAAAGCAAAGGTCGCCCGCAAAGCAGACGCGAAGATGGTACAGCAGTATTCCACCTATTGCGGGTACTAGCAATCGGAAGTATCTCCGTTCCAAATGTAATGCATAGTGCTCTTTCATGGTTAGGATTAGCATAGTCTAAGTAATCCTCATAGCCCAGGTTTTGCTTAGAGCTCGCTACCTTGATGTTAATATCACGTTCTGACTTTGGCGTGATTGCGGACTTGATCACTTCCTTGGATGTGCTAGATGTGTTACACAGAACCGTCCAGTACTCACTTAGGCCCAGGATATTTAAGTCTTCTTTTATATGGTCAAACCATGGCAGTGACAGCACCCCCCTACTGGGTTAACACGTCCCTCACGGCGGCAAACCCAGTAGTATACCTGGTGCATACGACACATAGTTTCAATACCTTGCATCCTGGTTTCCAAAAAGACGTGTTCATTAGGTGTGGTATACGGTACCGCCAGGGGTTTCTTCAGGTATTTGTTTTCGATCACACATACATCCTGAATGTCCCCATAACGTCGTCCATATAACGGAATACTATATTGTACAGTACGACAGAACGGTCAGCGTTATCCCGAGAATGTGAAGTAGTGGGAGAGGGCACTGAGAGAGAGGTGTCCGAAATACCTAACTATAACCAATGTGTATATATTGAAGGGTGATGCCGGCATCTGGAATGGAATAGGAATTTGGAAAGGGAGGAAGGCTGAGGGACGTTACCAATGGAAAGGCTGTTGAGAAGGAGATGCTGTTGCGAGCTGTTTGAGTTACTGGGCCTCATTATGAGACCGGTGGTAGCCGTGCCGGTAAAACAGGCCCGGCTGCTGCTGGTATCATTTTTTTTCCGGCTCCCAGGAATGTGCAATTACTGGGTCATTATGCCCCTGCCGGACCCGGTAATTGCCCATTCCTGGGCGCCGGAAAGAAATGCTCCCCATTCCCATTCGAGCCCCATAGGGCTCAATGGAAACGGGGAGGCGGGTTGCACCGGGACCATTGTAAATGGTGCCGGTGCATCCGACATGGTCTGTTTCCGGGTGCAGGTCCGCCCGCCAGGTCAGACCTGGTGGGCGAAAAGGCAGCCGCGAGCAGAACTCGTAGTTTGCCAGTCCGGTAACTACGGTACCCGTAAGCTTATAATGAGGCCCACTGTCTCTGTGGAGTGATTACATGAGTGTGTAAACCTAACAAAATGTGTGGACTAATTCTCTTGCCTCGCTTTACTGTGGTAGAAATACTATGTTTGAGGTGCTCTACTGGATCTCTCCACACGTTTTAATGTGCTTTATTTCCACAGTGCCACAGTAAACCTCATGTTTACTCAATTTTCATAATGTCAGAGATTGCACACATTGTTAGTTAACCATTTGGATCAACAAAAAGGAACACAGACAGGCCCAGGGGCGCAACTGAGGCAGAGACTCAGGCATATGAACAAGTACACAAACGCATAACAGAAACACACACCCATTGAAGGGCTTAAACACATTAAAACATAGCACATGATTATTAGCTCAATCTCTTTATTACTAGCCCCCAATGTGAACACTATTCAATGTGGTGCACCAAATTCCTCTCTTGCTTCTCCAACGGTCATTCGTCTGTCTGGTTTTAGTGGTCAGTAAAATAGAGCACATTCAATTAATTAAAGAAATGAGCGGCTTCCCGTTCTTCAGTCTTGGAACTAACTGACTGCGGTGTGGTGCGTCTTTTATTACCAGTGACATGCTGGCGCTTCGTACCTGGCTGAGGGCCTTCCCTGTAGGGCTCTCCACCAGGACACTACCCCTGTAGGGCAACGCTGTCCACGATGGTCTCCACACCCTATGCCAGTAGACCCCCTGCCTGGAAACCCTTCTGTGGGGTGCATTTAAAGGCCCCAAACAGAGGTCCCTTTCACCTGAACAGCAGCATTTAAACACTGCAACCAAAAACGGCCTTGCTTTACTTTTATTTCCCATGAGTGGCAAGAATTTCAACATTGCAACAAAAACAGCCTCGCGTTTGCTTTCTCTTTCACTCTGAACAGCAGCACTTAAACACTGTAACCAAAAAACACTGCAACCAAAACGGCCCTGCTATGCTTTCCCTGTCAAATGAATGGCAAGAAGTTATACACTGCAACAAAGAACGGCCTGCACATGGGTTGCAAATAAAAACGGCTTTAAAAAGCCACAATGGAAAAAGATACCAGTGCTAGCAGAAAAATGTCAGGGAAACATGATGTGGGTGGCGACCAACGCAAATGTATATTAGGCTTCACCCACAAAACTCCTGTAACCGGTGAAGAGACACTACTTCAGGAAAAACCTGTTTTGGCTGAGGCAGGAACTTCACAATGACAAGCTTCACTTCCAGCTGGATATCACACCTCTTCTCAAACGACCTTGCAATAAAATGTGATGCTGCAGGAGGCGTTATAATTACCTGTTCTGCAGACATGATGGCAGGAATGCAGGGAGTTCAAAGAAGGCAGAATGTGGCTAAAGCGTGAGGATAAGGTTTGAGTCATTGTAGCACCCACTTCAAAGAGCAAACTGCCAATTTCAAAGGGACTCATAGAAACCCTTTGATCACAGGCTGATCCAAGGGAACAGATGGCTGTGGGGGATGAAGCGACCCTCCCATATGTTGAACAAGACACTCCCAATTAATATTAAAAGACTATGGGCCTCATTACACAGAAGGCGGTAATAGTTAACGGTCACCGGTAATGGTACCGGTGACCGTTAACCCTTACCGCCTTACTACGAGGTCCCTGTGCGGGTTGGTACTTTAACGCCTGCTTTTTAGCAGGCGTTAAAAACCAACCCGCAGAGGGACCCGGGTGCTAATTACGGCACCGCAATTTGCGGTACCGTAAATAGCACCTTCCCCATTCCCATTATGCCCTATGGGGCATAAATGGGACTGGGGAAGGGAAATTGGGGAAGGAGGAATTACCGCCCCGCCAACCTTGGAATAGGGCGGTAATTCCTCTTTCCTCCAAGGCGGTGCCGGTATTTTACCGGCATGGACCAAGGTGCTACTAGCACCTTGGTCCACCGCCTACCGTGTAATGAGGCCCTATGTTGTTTCAACCTGATTGTATTTTCCTGTTTGTCATTATAACAAAAGCGAGTGGAAAAGCCCATTTCCACTTGGTCTCTCTGGATAGGATATTGCATTTGTGTTGCCACAACTTTGGTGGCTGTTGTATTTTGATTATCCTCATTTCATTAAATAATAAATTAATACATATCTTATTGATACACACCGGCCTGGCTCCTAGTCCATTGTGACACAGGGTGTTTGTGGAGGTTGGCTGCGGGACGGGTTGGGGGCCTACTCAAAAGAATCCGTAGTAGATTCAAAATAAAAAGTGTTTTATTGTGCGCCACATCCATTGTAGGGGAAGGAGTTCCGTAGCTGGTGTGTGCCGTGTAATAAACCGTGACACTACTGGCATGGGCCTGCAGTGCCCCTGCTGGGAAAAACGGGCGCCGTCCTTGGTGCTGCCCTGGGTGCCCCCCCAGGCCAAGGAGGAGCCTGTGTGCTCACAGGCTTACCTGGTGTCCCCTGTCCTGAGATGTTTGCTGGGTGCCGCCAGCCTTGATGTCATGTCGGGTGATCTTGACATATGTGGGGTGACCCCTGCCTGGAATCTGATTGCGTGACCGCAGTCTCTGTGCCTGCTGGGTGCCCCCAGCCTTGGTCTGCCTGGCCTACGTGACCGCAGGCCAGGACATAACACTAGTGGGTTCCTGGAACTGTCACCCATATCTCTGAACCAAGAAAGAAAGAGGGGTCTTGATATAGCCTGAGACTGACATACTATAACTAGCTGTACATCTTTAAGTGAAGGTACTCAGCTTGCAGATTAACCACCAATGTATGGTTATGTATTACTGCATTAAACATCTATTATTATTGTAAATATGGTGTACTTTTAATTATGTAGGCTATTGCCATTATGTGATGAGTTTTGATGACGTGTTTGTGCTTTATGAAAACCTTTACTGAAATAAAAGCGTTAAAGACCTTCCTGCGGATGCGTTCCAATGAAACTTTGAACACTTTGCACCATTAATACATCACCTCTCAAGGGGCTTTTCACTTGGTTCAGTTTCATCTCCATCTCAGAAAAGTAGACTAACCTTGCATCTACCATCTAACGTGTCTCTCCGCTGCCTTGCTGACACTTGGGGAACATGTAGGAACACCCCCGTGTTGGGATAGGCCTCCAGCAAGTTCTAGCTGACGCTCTGAAATCTATCCAACACCAGAGCCACCGCAGCCATTTCTGGTGATGGTTACCCATTTCCAGGAGAGCAAAGCTTGGCCTCACATTCAAACGTCCCTGAGTCCTAATTCTTTGGAATTGAGCATGAGAATTGTTTGCTGCCTCGATCAACCACCATTTTTGGATATGCCTAAATGACTTCTGGTGTCGCACCAGAAGTCCCCTGTTCTGTTCTGGAAAACTGGGCCTCGTACAGAAAACAGTAATTTAGTTTTCTCCTGTTAGTCCTCCACCGCCGCCCGTCACACTTTATGTTTGCTCACAATGACAACCTTTAGACAGTCTTACTTATACCTCTGCGTTCACCTCTAAACGTATCTGAAATTCTCACCATCACCCCAAGACAAGCTGGAAAATCCTTTTGAATTTTACGGATCCCTCCGTGTCCCTCTGTTTGCTCTGCTATGAGATTCATTGCACACGTTGCAGGGTACATCTGAAGCTACTTTCACTATCTATGTATCTATCCGTCTACGTATGTACGTATGTACACATGATGAGACAAGCTTAGGTGACTGCAACCTAAATTGATGATATGAACAAAACCTAAAGGAACTATGGCTGTGGACACAAACTCTTAATGTGCCAGAACCAAAACAATTACGTTAATGTTCAAGTTAGGGTGGGAAGCAGAGGCGTTGCTCGGGGGACTGGGAGGGCTGAGGGGGATATAGCCCCGTTCTTTTGGTTGTAGCCCTGGATAAAAGCTCAGAGACTACAACTAAAAGGGTAGCTAGCCCCAAGTCCCGACAGTCCCAACATTAGCGTAGTTCCAGACCTATTCCAGACCTAGCAACACACATGGTGGGAAGCCCTAACAGCAAATGTATTTGCGCCACCGGGTTAGCAGATGAGAATGATTCTGCCTTTGAGTTGCTGTAGGCTTAGTGCACTGCTAAATCCGAGAAACACAGAGACATGTTAACCCCTGACCGAGGTAGGTGAGGGACGGACGAACGAATGAACGAACGAACGAACGAACGAACGAACAAACGAATGAACAAACGAGCTCATGTGGTACAGGTAGCAGGTTATGTCAAGAATACTGCTGCGGCACGTAGAATGACTGGAGGTTCGTTTCCCATCTATAGGGCTCACTACAGACATAACATCTCTGGCCCTTTAAGACACGGCCTGCCAGGTGCCTGGAAGTTGGCATGGCAACGCAGGCGTCCTGTTTTCTCTTCCTTGGCCCGCCTCCGGCGCCGCGCTACGTGCCCTACAGTCATGTGATCGGGATTTAAAAGCACTCTCTGTTTTCTGCTCCGGTGCTTCTGAATCTTTCCAGTGGCGTTTTGTGGTTCTTGTTCTTGTTTCTTGACCCGTTTTACCCCGTTACTCTTAAGCCAATTTCCCTTATGCCTGCTCCCTCTCCATTTTTGTCTTCCTGTGATTGCGACCTGGATTGCCCACGGACTGTCATTGCCTGCTCCTGTCCTTGACTCGGATTGTCCCTGGAACTGCTCTGTCTTTATTTTTTGGCCTGCATTGTCTCTCAACTCCTCTCGACTCGGAAAGTCCCCGGACCTCTCTTGCCTTCGTTTGGATTTGTTCTTGGACCTGGATTTTGACCTTTGGATTGCTTTGAACTTTTGTATTTTTGGACTTAAAGTACAAGGACTAGAGACTGCCGGTGTGTACTTTGATGCGTCCTTGTGCCTTCGGGATAGGTTTTGGACTTCTGCTTCCCCCACAAAGGAACTACTGAATCCTCTCCACGCTCCGCTCCCAGATAGGAAAGACACACGGTAAGGTCCCTTGGCTTTGAACCTCTGTTATAGATACCTAATTCTGGTTAGTTGTTAGCAGTAATTCTGTATTTCTTGCTCCTGAATAGACCAGTTGGCTGCTTTCCTTCCATCATCGTTTGAGACTTCTGGTTATTGTTTCCAGGTCAGTGGGGGTAATTTCATTGCCTATAGTCATTACTTGCTAAGGATTGCCTGTTCTAATCCTCGCTTTCCTTGCAGTTGCTCCTACAACCTGCCAGTGTTCCTGTGCCGGTACCTGCCATCCCAGTCTACTACTGCCATCATTGGTCATTGTTTGGCATCCTATCTTTTGGTCAATCGACCATTCTGGTTGTGAAATACCTCAGCCAGTTAAGTATATTGATTAGAAGACTTCCTCGGCTACACTATGGGTGCAACTCGTACATGACAGGCTAGAGGAGGAAGCTCCCTAACCAAACACCACTGGCAGAAGCTAATCCATCGGCTGCGATGTTGATTTTGGTTAGGCGGATTTCTAGTTGCTTACATTATCCCATGGATTGCCCTGAGAAAGCCCCAGATGTCCAAGAGTCTGCTGCTCAGGGGCCAAGCTGCTAAGCTCAGCGATGGGGACAGTTGAGCTCTTGTTGTTTATCACATGTCACTGGGAAGGAACCCCTTGTGGAAAATATCGCTTTAGTTGATAGCTACCATCTCTAAATCTATAGATGCAAAAAACAGAATAATAATGACTAGTACGCATTGCACTATCTAGCGAAAAGGGGCACAAGGGCACATGAATGCACTCCAATGTTGAGTGAATTGTATGTAAAATTAGCATCTCAGCATTGAGTGCCAGTTAAGTGTCATTGCATAGAAACATGTATTTGTTAAAGTATTTTGGGAAAATATAATTGTAATATGTATAATTGTTAATTTTTAATGCGCTTAATACCAACGAGTGGTTTCTAAGAGCGGGATCGAACCTGTGTTGGGCGGCATTGTCTTGCTTCCAAGACAAATGCGCTGCCCCTGAGCTATGCTTGATGAAAACACCTGCACGTGCAAGGCTGTCCCTTAGAGATAGTGGCTATCCCCAGCATATGGCCCAATAGTGATGGCATTACTGGGGCATTTCAGACCACACTTAGCATCTGCATGTGGGATGTAATGTAAAGTGGTCAAGTATAGTGCACTTCCTGCCATTTTGACTGCCTGTTTGTAGTATATTGTGGACAAGATGAACAGGGAGAAGCAATATGCGAAACCTAAGGCGTTTATGAGTTCAGACTGGAAAAAAAAACTGTGCTCTGTGGACTGGCATATTTCTCAGTGTGTTGTGGTAAGGGTCTCCCGTTGTTTCCACGTAGTCAGTTACTTTGTGTTCATTTACTTTGTGGAAATTAATTCCAATTTACTTTGAAGTGTATTTGCGGTTGTGAGTTAGGGTTTAATAGGGGTTGGGAGGAGTTTGGGGTAGGATTTTTAATGAAGGAGAATGGGATTTGGGGACCCCCATAAAAAGAAAACCATTTTAAGTATACATTCGACAGAATTTCCACAAAGTAAATTACCATAAAGTAATTTACTTAGAGGAAATTATATGGAACTGTGGTAAGGGCACATAGGGTATTTGTATCCATAGAGGAGTCACAGGTACTGGTATATGGCTCAATTTGCACCTAATGAGGCCTGCCCTGACATTGAGGGCGGGTTGAATTTTATTGGAGGGCTCTGTGTGACAAGCTGGTGAGAGAGGTGCAGAATTAAAATGCTGTTAGTGTGTCACGAGGAGGTGAGTACTAGCCAGGGTTCATCTGTGGCATGTGAGTGGCTAGCCAATGTGAACAGTGTGAAAGTGAAATTAGAATGGTGAGCAGGTGAGGGATACACACAATCAAGAAGCCACATACACAAAGGCATAACATGGCATCCAAATGTCTAGGGGAGCTTTCAAACGGCATATAAATGCAGGAAAAGGCATAACAAGTTTGACGTGGCATTCCCATATTATCAATGAGTACCAGGTTAGGAAATGGGCAGGAACAGGACAGAGCGCTGCTCTAGCAACACAATGCTTGCCTGAGCAGTTCCCTGTCGCCAGTCCCGGTCCTGCTCTGAAGCCGCGTTATCTAACAGATGTGCAACCCACGCTTCAACGAGCAAGCAGCTTTCAGAAGACTCTTGCAGTGCTGCCGACAAGGTACTCCCAGCAAGATCTGTCTTGAAGTCAACACACGGACACATTCAGTAGACCCGGCACAGGGAATTGAACACAGAATCACCCAAAGCCTTGCACACTTGTTGCAGCTTTCCAAACTGGTATGTATGGCCTGAAATGTATTCACATGTTTTTCTTAGGGTGAGTAGTGTGACCAATCAAAACTGCAGAGCGCAACTTCCATTATTAGCTCAAAAGGGTTTCTTGCTGACTCACTGTAAAACATGTTTCAAATTTGAAAGGGTGGACATTATGTTCCCATAATGCTCTCTGCTTTTCAATTGCCAGAGTTCGGGTCTGTGAAGAGATACTGTATTGTGTCCTGGCGTCCCCTCTTCACCACGGCCCCGCCCTGCAAGGATGAGAGAGTTCCGCCAGTAAACGTTTTCCATTTCCAGCACTGACTTTTTGAAGCTCCATGCTGGAGCCATATGGAATTTGGACAGGGGATGAAGCGGTCTCAGTGATATTTACTTACTGGCCTCAATTCTGCAAAAACTTGAGGAAGATTTATGTGCTTTGACCTCAATGCTCAGCATCTCGGGGTGCAAACGGGAGTGATACCTTGAGGAGGATGAGGAGACGGGAGCCTCCTCTGCGCGTGCCTTGTTAGACTTTACCCAGGATTGTTTGTGCAGCTGTTTCCATTTCACAGCACGCAGTCAAGGTAGACTGTTGCTGATGCATAAAGATCGCTATTTCGGACCTTGAATGGAAGATGGCGGCAGGTCGGACTTTACCAGTGAGCACCTAGCGGAAGTACATGGACGTACAAGGAAGCCAGTCGCAGCAGCTGGGGCTCAATGACATAGATATTAATGGGAGCTGCGAAGAGAAAGAGGGCCAGAAGGAGGACGGTTCGACGCGTGCCTTTAGCTCCACGTAGAGACCGTTGGCACCTGTCAGTCAGCCACTTCTCAGCCAGCTGACCCTAGGAGCTGCCCTGCCACGGCTGCTACTCTTGTTATCAGAGTAGTCTCTGGAGACTGGTATCCAAGGTTTTCGCGAAATCCAAGGCGAGCACACGCAGCACTCTCCCTGGATCTCGTTTCCTTTCCACGAAGTCCAAACCCAGACGTACCTGTCACTGTTTTCCTCCCGTGAAAACATTCTGCCCAATTTGCCTTAAAGTCTATAACCCATCATTGTCATTTCTTTTGTTTTATATATTTGATTATTTATCCACTACTACAATTCTTTTAAAAAAAATGTGTATTATATATGTATGTGAGATGAATTCATATGTTTTAGAATCTGCATCTATTTATGTAATGTTTCTATTATTATTATGGATGAATATTTGTAGTGTGATAAGTTATGATTAACTATAACACACGTTAATTAATTTAAAAAAAATACGACATTACATTTTCTTTAGCAAGGACTGCGCCCAGCAGTCCCCTTAGCTCAAACAATGGAACACCGGTTTATTCCTGCTAACGTTTACCTTTAAGACACATTGCTTTGAATTCGGGTGTGGGGGACAAAAGGCAGCGAGCAAAATGGCGCGAGGTATTAGTGCTCGGGGTGATTGGGGGCTGGACTATTTAGGACGGAACGCGAGTTCACAGCTGTCGCCATGAAGCTTTCTGCTCCCTTTGCAGGAGAGAATCGCGGATAATGAGAGGTAGTGGGTGTGCAGGGGCCGGGAAATCAAGATGCAGTGGCGATGTGAGTGAATTGAGCAGTCGCGGCGTGCCTGCGATATCCTTTTCTGTCAAGGCATTGGCTTGTCATGCTTCTGAATGGCCCAGGGGTATCTGGATATTTCTGTGATTCAACCTAGAGCACAGGTATTTTTAGAGGGCTGGATTGCTTTGGAGAAGATGTATGCCATTTTAAACCGAATCTGGGCGCTGTAGGATTGGGGTTAAGAGTCATAGGTGATCGGGGGCTTTGTTGCGTTCAGTGTAGAGTAAACCGAGAGCAAGGCACATTTAGCCAAGATGGGGTTGGGGAGCAGGGAAGTCAATGAGTTGGTCAGTTCAAATCACCACCACTGACGTGAGTCTGTCCACTAAGTGTCCACTCCCCCTGCCCACCACTGAAGCAAGACTGTCCGCTAAGTGTCCACTCCCCTGGCCATCACTGGAGTGAGTCTGTCCTCTAAGTGTCTACTCCCCCTTGGCCACCACTGAAGTGAGTCTGTCCACTAAGTGTCCACTCCCCCCGGCCACCACCGAAGTGAGTCCGTCCACTAAGTGTCTACTCCCCCCTGGCCACCACTGAAGTGAGCCTGTCCACTAAGTGTCCACTCCCCCCTGGCCACCACTTAAGTGAGTCTGTCCAGTAAGTGTCCACTCCCCCCTGGCCACCACTGAAGTGAGTCTGTCCACTAAGTGTCCACTCCCCCTGGCCATCACTGGAGTTAGTCTGTCCACTAAGTGTCCACCCCCCCCCGGCCACCACTGAAGTGAGTCTGTCCACTAAGTGTCCACTCCCCCTGGCCACCACTGAAGTGAGTCTGTCCAGTAAGTGTCCACTCCCCCCTGGCCATCACTGAAGCGAGTATGTCCACTAAGTGTCCACTGCCCCCTGGCCACCACTGAAGTGAGTCTGTCCACTAAGTGTCCACTACCCCCTGGCCACCACTGAAGCGAGCCTGTCCACTAAGTGTCCACTCCCCCCTGGCCACCACTGTGTGGAGTGAGACTGGGTACATGTCTCTGAGGTCAGTCTATCATGATATCATGATGACTTGGCAGCTTTCTCAGCCTGGTTCTAAGATATCTCATATCCTACATGGACCTAAATCAGTTAGTCGTAACTCCTCCATTCAAACACGGCACCATCGACCCAAATGCACCTGTTGCTAGATTAGCTTGATTATTTTCGGGGATTGGGAGGGTGCCAGATACTGCTTCATGGAGTGTTGAAGGGGCACTTAGCCAATGAAGATGAAATGGATGTGTGCTGACCATCTCTACTCACTGAAAAGCACTGGGCAAGGAGACCAGGGATTGAGGAAGTACTGATCCTCCCATGGACTCACCTCAAACTTCTATGGCAAGTCTAAAGAGACTAGTCATGTGGACAACACTGGCAAACCAACTAGTAAGGAATTATGGAGATGGAGTGAAAACGTACCTTGCACACCTGTGGTGGATCACGAGTGAAATGTGAACGTTGATGTCAGGCCTTTAGCGCCTATCAGCATGGCATGGGACTGGTGGATAATTGAAGCAGATCATATCTTGGGACTGGTTAGCTGTTAGGAGTGTTTGGGCGCCACCGCCAACTTTAGGGAAACACTCTATGTCTAGGTACCTTCTGCTGCTCTACTAGGTGTTCACTAGCAGAGCCATAGAATTATATGACTGGGCTGCCCTTTTTGGGGTGGTGCCAAACCTGATTTGCATATCGTCGTTCCCCTTTTGTAATGGCTTGGCAGGCTAAAGAACTTTGGTCTGGAGGGTTGCCCTGAGCTGTGCCGGAGGTTAGGGGTAATTCCAAACCTTCCAGCCATCACTTATTTTGTGTTGCACTAGCAGAGCCATAGCACAAAGGCTTACACCCGTGCAGTGAGGTGAAATCTCAAGAGACGTTAGGGCATTAAGACATACTGAGATATTCCCTGATGGGCGGGGCTAGTTTGGCCGACATTCCTTTTCCATGATCCGGGACTGGGATTGGTCAATGAAGGGTAGAATTTCAGTTATTACTATTCCAGGGACATACCCTGGGAACCCACACTGGGACTTCAGCCTGCCAGGAATCTGTAAAAGCGAACGCTCAAGCGACCAATTTAAAGTAACGAGCCATGCACTGGGTGATGCCTGCTCTGATTAGACAGGGCCACCAGTGTCAGGTGAGAATGTTTGGGAAATACTTGTTGGGAAGATTTTTCTTCAGTCGTAAAACGACATGGTTTAATGGAAGGTAGTGGCCCTTTGCGGATCGTGGGATCATGCTTGGTGAACTTTCTCTAATGGTCAGACCGATTTACTGTATGCCGAATTCCATTTCTGGAGACAGAGGTCCAAATGAAAGTCCAAAACACTGTGACACGGAAGGTCATTCCCATCGTCCTCTGTGTCAATGCACTTACATTACACATCTACTGTTTTTAAGTCCCACAAATAAACAGACATATATGGAAATTGGAGCTCTGCTGTTTTGTTTTCATGTTCCTGAAAATTACATTTCTGATTAACGATTTTATTATTTCGCACAATCTACATGGTTTTGCCTCTGGGATGATTGTTTACGATTTTAAATACGTATACATAATAAAAATTGTTTTACCAATTCAGACCTCTGCCGATCCCCCCACTTGTTGCTCTATCCTATTTTGTTTTTAGGGTGCCTGACGAAATGGCTACTTCTCTGCAGGAGTGCAATGATGAGAAGTGGCAAAACCGCCCACTCAGCCCCCATACTTCTACTAAACGTGCAGCGTTCCCAATCATAAAGCTGAAACAGGCACAGCTCAAAAGGTATACCTCCTTCGCTGCTTTTGATTTCTTATGCTGAGGGCAAGCTACATCTTCGGTACGGGTCTGACCCGATAACAGTAGCAAACCCACATGCTTTAGTACATTGGTTCCAAAATGTATGAATGAAACTATCAATGCAACTAAGACTCTACAAATCTATCCCTGTAAAAGAAAAATAGAGAATGCAGAACTTGGTGTAAACAGGCACTCTGTGTTGTTCAGCAATGGCATTCAGGGAAGGGACTTGCAACAATGTCAAAAGTCCAAGAGAAAAAGGTAGCGAAGGGTGCTTAAAATTCACTATGGTCCCAAAGAGTGGTCCTGGGGGACATGGCCTCTTCACATTACCTTTGGTTTCTTGTCTTTGAGTGATCAATATCATTGAGGCAGGCTTCTAGGAGCTACCAGAGGCAGTGATTCAGTGTTGGGTTGGTGAGTTGGTCAACTTGGTGCAACATGGGTGTAGTCTTAGCAGTTATCATGCCACAACCAGACATATTTTATATTTAAAGATGTATGCCTCACCAGACTGACTAAGGCATACAATTATTATGTTTGGAAATTGAGATGCAGTAGATTAAAAAGTCACCTTTTCCTGCTGTCACTTTGTGTTCCATCATCCCTCAAGAATGCACATGTGACCTCCAAACCCGTCCTGTGGTACTGAAATACTGCGGCTGAGGGTGTCTCTAAACTGTCTCAGGAAAGACACATGTTTGCACTATAATTTGCACTATAATTTTGGCAGGGAGCATTTATGAAAGGATGTGTGATTAGAAGACCTCCTTTTCAGAAACATAATTACCTGGATAGTTTTATGTTAAATTAAGATTGAAAAAAAAGGCTAGGGCTTTCACAACTTTGCAAATGCAAACCATCACAACTCACTGCTCTCTCCTGTTTTGGTTTTATGGAGGGACAACTCCCAATCCAACCCTTCCCCGGGTCATGCATCTCATGCCTCCTTTCTGCCACTCCTCCTGGCTCCACTCCACATCAGGATCTCAGAAGATGTTCTCATCTCCGAGCCTGCTCATTTCGATTTGGCTACCCACCCCATGGCCCATTTCCCTCATTTGCGACCAATGTCTATCCCCAGCCACCTTCCCCATCAACACACAAAGCACTCTGACCCATCCTGTCTTGGACCAGTGCTTCCTAAACTCTTTCCTGAACATCCAATGTCAAGTCCCTTCTCCTATTCTTCTACCAGATTCTGGACAACAAAACTGAAAAAGGGATTGTTTGAACTTGGCCGGGAGAGCCATGGAGACAAAGCGAAAGTCGTCACAGTCATAGGCGTAGGACATGGGGGGTGGGGCGGGACATCAAATCCCCCCACAATTTTAAGTGGGCGAGATATAATGGCATTAATCCCCCCAGAATATGTAAGTGTTGTCGTGCACAGTGCAGTGCAATGTGTCTCTGCACTGTCTGCAGTTGCATCATGCATCGTGTAAAAATACTTCTGCAGGCTGCAGCATGTGACTGAGTGTGTGATGTTGTGAGGCAGGGGCCGATCCTTAAGAAAACCGCAACCTGACGTCTTGACAATATGCAGTGTCAACTAGAAATGCAGGTAGATCCTGCTCTATACACGACCGCTTGTGTTCCAAAAATATTTTGCATTACACTGTGAAATGTATGGTGTTCTTTCATAGGGCCTCATTACGACCCTGGCGGAGTGGGTTTACGCCAGCGTTATTCGCGGCGGACCCGTCCGCCCTACTACGAGTTCCCGTAGCGCCATGGAGCGTTTTCCGCCTGGTTTTTCCGGGCGGAGAAATCCATGGCGCTACGGGACCTTGTTGTTAATTACGCCACCGTATTTTATGGTGGCGCAATTAACGCCTTCCCCACTCCCATTATACCCTATGGGGCAAAAATGGGAATGGGGAAGGGTAAAATGGGGAATGGGGATTTACCGCCCCGCCAAGGTCGGAATGGGGCGGTAAATCCGCCAACCCCCATGGCGCTATCGGCAGCTTTCCGCCGTGCTCCATGGTGCATATTGCGCCACGATTTCCGCCAGGGTCGTAATGAGGCCCATAGAGTTTTCCTTCATGGTTTGGGAAACACTGATTTTGTGACAAATATTTTATCCACACAAAAATGCCTTTTAAATGAATCACTGCCGCTACATCTGCCGCTCCAGAGCATCTTTATTTTGTTATAGATGACTCAGTGTTAAAGGTCACAAAAATATAGGTCACTGTACCAATATGTGTGTGTGTGTGTACACTTGCAACCCGAATAAAAACAACAAATGCATGCAACAAGTGTTTTCAAATGTTAATTCTTTGACATAGCCACTACTTCAAGCACAGGCCAGTTTTTTAATTCTTCCAGTTTAGGAGATTTTGACCAGGATCACACATTTTTTGTTAGACATGGAGGAGATGCCGGGATTAACCCATGGCTCTCCTGTTTGCACAGTTAACGCCAGCAGATCACATCTCTGTCATGCCACCTACAGTGTCTGCCATTTTTGTGACATTTACATTATTGGATGGTAAACGCTGTGCCCTGCGGTCCAGAAGGGTAAATGTTACTAAATTAGGATTATTTTTTAATTATAATCTGGTGTGGGTACTAAAGGTCCATCATATGGCAGGCACATGTCCTTACTCGGACACGCTTTAAATAGTGTACTGGCTGCTCTTCGCTCCTGCAATATGGATGTACGAACCTATAGGGAGACCCTCTATTTATTTTGAAGCTGAAGTGAGGCGATGCTGCTGTGCTGCGTTGGCCACCTGCTATAATCTGCACGCGCGCATGTGGAAAATGCACACATGCCAGATGTGTTTAAAGCGCTGTTTATACCTGTTGGGGGTTTTCCATCTGTGCTGGTGGCACTGTGGTGGTAGTCTGTATGACTCCGGGGAATGCCCACTCGCACCTGGGAAATGAACCCTGACCAAGGGGCACCTCGAGGAGGTATTGCAAGATATGCAGGGATCTACCCAGGATGTTAATGGGGCTATGTGTTTTATACTTTTGTAGGGTGCTGTATTTACTTTTGCAGGGAAAAGTTGTACTTTTTGAGGGCAGGCACAGCAAATGTAACACAATTAGACTTATTTGGGCAGGGCTTATTTAAAAGGGCTGTGAGCTGCTCCCTGAATAGTAGATGATATGAGATCTTTGGCAGATCACTAGGCTGTTGCCATGGCGATGTTCTAACATTGGGATAGGGTGCAGGGACGTATGTACATCTTTAGGTGACATGGCCTTGGGATTTTACACTTCACCCTAGGCCGGATGTCTGAGCACATGTGGCACCATGGTGACGGTTTGAGTTCACCAAGCCTGTGTCAAAGTGAGCTAGACACACAGCAGCGCCTGGAACATCATGTAGGAGAGAGTTGCCGGGAGTGAGATCTGCCAAACAATGTCTACCCGTTACCTGCAATCCAACAACATCCATCTGCCCCCTTTATTATTGTAATGCAATTGGACTGCTTTAAACTGTTGATGCTGCCAGAGCCAGGCTTCCAACATGAGATGGCTAGGGTCAAGGGAAAAGCACTTAACCACAAGGCCACTCCATTGTGTTATCAGGATATTAGTGAAATGGCTTGTTTTTAGATTTAAAAGGTGTGCACCTTTTATTATTTGCTTGCAACGCTATAGTAAACTCTCCACCCTTGTGTTTCTTTTCTAGGTGTGCATGATTAACCTTCTGAGAAGCAAATAGTGGCATGGGTAATGTTGTAACACTTCGAGCACAGGATAGGTCGCTAATATTAATAATTGGTGTTCATGTATAGCACTTCATGTGGATTCCTCTTGCTTCTACGCACTTGTACTAGTAGGTGTTATTACCCAATAATGTAATGCTACTCAATGTATCAACCTTGAGAGCATGAATGGCTGGGTCAGTCCTATTGCAGTATTCGTACTTCAAAGCACATGGGACATGTAACTTAGAAGGGGATGCAAAAGAGATGTTGAGCACTGATATAGGTTTCCTGATTAGCATTGAGTGGCATGAGAACATATTTATCTTCTGAAAGCGTGACACCTACTTGGAGCAGGCCCAGCAGCATGGAAGGTGTGGACAAATACAGACATTAGAGGAAAACGGGGCATTCTGGTGTGAACTCGGGGTGCATTTGTCCTTGCCCAGGAGGCTGGGGCCCGTGCAGACATTGTGGGCCTTGGCTGTCTTTGAACTTTATGGGCACTGTCTGCAAATTGGTGTGTGAAGTGTTTCTCAAGTGCGCCCAGCAAAGGCTGTGTGGGGAAATGGAAAATACAAATGTGGATGCCCCAGAAACTAAACTAAATCATGTAAGCATCCACCAACATGTGTTCACTCCTTCTATCCTCACAGGCCATCCCCACTCCCTCTGGGCCCCCCGTAATCTTCCCTTGTGCCCCCACTCCCCTTCTCACACACAGGTGTTGCCTGTGTTGCTTTATTCTTCTACCCTGCTCCCCATGGCCCCATCCTGCCTACTTCTGCTAGATTTGACTATTATGGACTTCATTGATTCACAGTGCGTCACCCTTTCTCAAATCTCATGCTGGACCTCCTTGGAATCTTGTACTCATGGTAGCCCTGAATCATGCTGTTCCTATCTTCATCTTGTATCCTGGCTTGCAACATTGTGTTACTACTGACTTCTGCAATTGTATTCGCTCTCCCCTCTTGCTTTTCCACTCTTTTTGACTGCTTACTCTCTGTTCTCTCCTCCTCTCCCTTTCTCCCTTTTCCTATCTCCTCCCCTCCTCCCCTTACTTTCTTCTATTAATTTACTCTATCAGAATTGTCCCTGGAACTAGTATGATAGCAACCTCCTCTGACTCCTCCTCCCTCCTCTTACTTGTCGCCCCCCCCCTCCAGCACTATCCAAAATGTCACCAGGCCTAGTACGATAGTTGCTTGTTTTGCTCCTCCCCTCCCTTTCTCCAACCCCTCCCTTTCTCCTCCCCTCCCCCTCTCCTCCCACTCACCTTTTGTTTTCTCCGACTCTACCAGAAATGTTGTCAGGCATATACGCTAGTCGCCTGTCTGTTTCCATTTCCTTCCCACTCTCCCCCTCCCTTCCTTATCTATGTCTTAGCTCTTGCACTATCTGAAATGCACGATAGTTAAATTCACAACCTTACTGTTCATGGCCTGTAAGAATGTCATTGTATTTTCCCATGTTCCCTCCCTTTCCTTCAGGCGCTTTGAAACACATTGGGCCTCATTATAAGACATGCGGTAAGGTAAGGGCTTAATGGCGCCAGTAAAGGTGCTGGCGCCGTCAACCCCGTACCGCCTGATTATGAGGTCCCCTCGCGGGACCCGCACTGCACGTCTGGTTTTACCAGACGTGCAGTGCGGGTCCCGCGAGGGGAAGAGGGAGCAAACAACGGGCCGCTCATAATCGGCTTGTTGTTTGCTCCCTCTCCCATTCAGCCTATGGGGGCTGAAATGGGAATGGGGAAGGTCCAGGCCCGGGTTCCTGAAGGGTGAAATTACCGGGCCCTCCGAACTCGGAATGGCCCGGTAATTCCCCATTCTGGGAACCCGGACCTGGACCCGATTTTGGCGGCAATGCGGTTGTATTTATAATTGCCGTGGTTTTCTTTTTAAGTTTCCCGGGCTCCTCTGTCCTGGGCGAGCCTGGTAAACTTAGAAAGAAAACCATGGCAATCATAAATATAATTGCAGTGATTTGTTAAGAAAAAGAAAAATAAGCATTTACCCGCATGCAGCCTTCCTGCCTGCATTCTCTGCTCTCCAGCAATAATGAAGCAAAAGCCACCTACTGGTAGCTTTTGTTTATTACACCTGGCTGGCTTTTGCTTCATTAGTGCCACATGGGCAGAGCTTAACAGAAGCACAGGAGGCTCATCCATTACACAAAATGGATGCCTCCTAGTGCTTGACATTTTCGAGTTTGAGCCTCATTTGCTCAAAACTTTGCATAGGAACTTTGTTTAAAAATATTTTTTTATATATATTTTTGATTATGGGCCATCTTTTTAGCCAATAACATTATTGAGTGAACTATTCCTTTAAAGTTCAAGATTGACCCCCCCCCATCTAACAAGTAACTTGTTCAATATCATGACATTTGAAATTGGCTAGAGACCCTCAGTGGTGCTCCCAAAAAGAGTAGCACTGTATAAGTGGGACTGTGGCTTGGAGCTGCCCTGGCGTGCTCTTGAACATGATTTTTCAAAGGAGGTATTGTGGATCCAATATATTTGTTGACATAGGGTCAAATGATTACATGTATAACATTAGATAGATTGCAAGGTTTGATAGTCTATTTGTTTGTCCCAAAACTGTCCATAAAACCTCATTTATTAAGGGGAGCAAACTCTAATACAGTGTTTCTGCCAAAACAAAACCTAAAAAGTTGGTTCAGTTTTCAAATCAAGTAATGATATTAGTGCAAAGATAACTGGAACAACGGCAGCTCTTATATTGGGAAATCCATGAAATGTGATGACGGATGTAGTTTTGTACGTCAAATGTGGGTCATCTGACAAAAGGTGCCAGTGGATGTTTTTTGGTGATATTGTACATTGCTCCCAATCTGATGAAACGTATAGATGACTGATGGCTATCATCTTTATTAGCAGTTTTCCGAAATTGATCTTACAATAGTGTAGGTCTATTCCTTTGTAAATCTTCATAATTTGCCATTTTAACTTGCTTTTGTAACATCTGATTTAAACATTCCTGGCTATCTTACTTGGCCATATTCATAAATGTCCCTTCATGTGAACAATACATATGATATTTATTCTTCTCTCCAAAGGGAATGGCTTTAATGGTTGATTTAGGATATGTGCTGGATGCATGCAAAACTGTATTTGAGGATTTAGCTTTAAAAAACATTTAACTCTGAGCTTTTTAGCTCTAGCTCTTGCAATCATTTTCAAATCTAAAAATGAAATGGACCTGTTAAAAATTGCATTGTGAACCAATCGTTGACATTATTCCCGACCCCCCTAAACACAAAATTGATATGATCGGACAATGTTATTCACTATAATAAAAGATTATCAGCAATGTACCGACACCACAGTTCTACCATGGAGTGGAAAGATTGAAATGTTGTTTCACTCATAATATTAGATTCAGGCACCCTATCGATAAGTTGGTAAATGGAGGGGCAAATCATGGACCCATGGACGTTCCCCAAAGTTGTTGGGGGAATGACCCCTGAAATAAAAAGCGGTTGTTTTTCAGAATAAAGCCTACTACCACTATTATGAGGTTAACCTGCTTGTAACATGAAGATGTTATATTGTTTAAATAATATTTCACAGTTTTGAAACTCTGTGAGTGTTCTATACAGGTGTGTAGCATAATGACATCTAGTGATTCAAGGAGCCATTGCTCATTCATTAGTAACTGTTCCAAAATGTCTAAAACATTTTTAATCTCTTTTTTGTATGATGGACGTTTCCATACATGTGGTGCCAGGAAGACATTTGCATACTCTGAAGCTTCTCACACAATCCACCTATTAATTAAATTGGCCCGGGAGACCTTTCTTGATTTTAGGAAATAGTTTTAGGGAAGGAGTTTTCAAGCAAGGTTCCATAAATAATCAAACTCATCCTTTATGATAACTTGATTAGACAGCCCTGTAAACGTTCTCAGTAAGCTGTTTTTCTGTTTATGAAAGCGTTTCACAGAGCAATTATCACTGCTTAATTGCCTGGCCACTTCTGCTTCAGATAACACAATATCAATAATGATCCCTTCTCCCCTTGTTGTCAGCTTCCTTTTTTGCATTTTTTATAACACTTTTTATTGGTTTTAAAACATATAACGAGATTGAGCACTGATTATCAGCAAGCATGTATACACGAAAACATACAGAACATGAGTAAATCAAGAATAGTATCAAACTGATTTCCAATGTACTAGGGTATGGATAACCTTTTAACTGGCATCTTCTCGGTTACTCCAAATATTATGGAACTTAACGGGGCAAGCCTTTGCATTATAAACTCTTTTCTCCAATGACATGCATGTCTACATCTGACGCCCATTTGTTGTATCTGGGCTTCACCGATTTTCCTCACCCCATGGCAATATTACATGTTATTGGAATACTTGGAGTGGACAGGAATAATTTCTCCTAGAGGTTTCATCCCACATCCCCAACAGAAACAATTGTTGTCAGCCTCCTTGATCACAATACTAGAAACAAATGCCAAATAATCCAAAGTGCTTTTTTGGGAAACACTCACATTTGATTTAATTAATCTGCTTGAAGTGTGCACAGGGACATCGATTCACCATTGGATTACAATGATCCGTGTAAAAAGTACAAAAAACAGTGGTAAAAACAAATATAAGTAATTTAAAATGTTAACCTGTTTTGGCTCTGTATCTTTATAAAATCAGTTTAAACTTCATCTAAACTGTGTTTGGGGTTATTCTGCCTTCTTGATCTAAGATTCCAGCTCATGGCGATATATCGTGCTGTCTCAAAAACCATGCAGAGGCGGGAAGATTCTTTACAGAGGGCTAGTACTTTGCTTCTCAGACGAGTCCCCTCAGCATATAAATGGGATGAAGATATATACGGCAAAATTTAACAAGTTGTGGGCAAATTGAAAGAAAATGGCTGACAGTCTCATTGATTGCCCCACACAACTAGCATTGTTCATTATTGCCAAAGCCCCAGGGTTTAGTAAAAGTTGCCAAGGGTAAAATCCTCATTCTGAACCAGTAATATAATGCTCTCTCAAACAGTGGGTTGATCTAATCTAAGTAGCCTTCAAAGCCCAATGCTTTGAGGTATTCTGTGCCCACATGAAGTCTGCATATTGCTTCTACTAGACTGCTCCTTGATGCCCCCCACATTGTTTGTTTAATTCTGGTGCTTGAGTTGTCTTTGGCAATTGGGTGGACTCCCATAGGTTAACTTCACCCAACATAAAGAGGCTATCCCTCACAAGTGTGACCTATTTGAGTCTTTTCCCCCCATCCGAGACAATCAACTTCATCAGTCCTACCCTATGGAGCGCCAGACCCTCTGCATGCCACAACCAAGTCAATACAGCATTGGTTTCAATTAGATAACATCACTCACTGGTAAAACATCCAGTTCTAGATGGAGGCAAGCAGAAGGCATACTCCGTGGGAGCATTAAACGTTGTTTTAGGAACTTTGCCTCATTTATATCCAAGACCTTCATGTTTCCATACCCCCAACAGAAACAGAAACGGAACATTCAATTTCCCCTATTCAGTCCTTATCATGTCATCCGAGAATAATCTTACTCTTAGAATACAAGGAACATTTCCAACGACTCCGAAAAACAAGAAGTTTGCTGAGTCCACAACCCACAATAATACAGTCACTGTCGTCTTCGGTGGACTAGCCCTTAACATGGACCCTTCATAGGAATCTAAGGTCCTTCATTCTAACACAACCAAGCCCTGTTTGTGCATGTAGCCAGTGGAAGACCTTGTTTTTTAAGGACTGTCTGGATTCCCCTCCTTTGGTCCATTATGCAACTTCTTAAGGTCCAAAATCTCAGGCATACTCTCCTTCCTAGGATATGAATTCTTCTTTGTTGGATGAACCATAGGCTTACGAGCGAGATTCCCCACAATTTCATCTCTTGTGAATAGTGGTTTCCCAACTCCTAAAGGGTTTGACAAGGCTCTAGAGGCCATATGCTTCACAACCACCACATGAATATTATCTTCGCTACAAACTCCAACAGATGGACCATCCTCCACTCTACTTGTTTGACACACTATACTCGCCATAGGAAGATAAATCTCACTAACATCAGTTTGCTTCTGTTTATCCAATCTAGCAGATGATGTTTGTAGCATAGTAATGTCAAAGGATTTAATCCAACTACCGAAATCGTGACTATTTTAACATTGATCAAAGTGAGTGATGATTTTCTCCTTAATAAGTTGCCAATGTTCTTTATAGCTTGCAGCACTGGTCAGCTTGTTTTCAATCTGGGGGGTCTGTAAGCCAACTTCAAACATGGCAGTTTCTAAACTCTTTATAGATTATCTTCAATTGAGAACACCTCGCTGTAAATCCAGCAAAGCTCAGAAGGGTGCATTTATCATAGCGGCCCCTTTAGCATGGGACTCTCTCCCTCCGTACATTATGCAGATCAAGTCTACGGTTATCTTTAAAAAGAATCTTAAAACGCTTTTATTTTGTTAACTCCACGACCAGTTGCGTACTAGTGCCTGCTCCTTTTACCGAGTGTGAATATCATCATCCACTCTTGTTTATGCTTTTTTGTTGTGTCTGCCTCGTTATGTGTGCGGCCTTTTGCCTTCGGGTACCTGGTTCGTGGTACAAATGTAAAGTAAAGTAAAGTAAAGATGAGGAGGGTGTACAGTTTCCCGGGAGCCAATCTACTGATTTTCTTCCTCAAACAAGTTGACATCCTCATTTTGGCAAAAGGCAACTTCCTTAACTGGGTCAGAGCTAATATCCATATCCATGTCAAAAGATTCAATGTTATCTTTCTGAAGGTGCTGCCTTCTCATGAAGGTCTTTGCAGGTACTATGGACAGCCCGCTCAGGGTTGCAATTGGGGTCACACTCCCACTCCACCTAGTTGCACTAGGGATCATACTCCAACTTATAATACTAGGATCCGGGAGAGCCAAGTCCCCAGACCCTAAGTTAGAAAGGGGTTGTAGGGGCCATATGAATGTTTCTACTATCCCAGTGACCTTGCTTTGTAAGGATGACGCCATTAAACACCCAGAAGTCTCCCTTACAGTGCATGCTCTAGTGCCAGACATAGTAGACATAATAGACAAGTAAGGAGAGAAAACGCACCCCACCTACAGTACTGCAGCTCCAGTAATCCGCACGGTAACATCTGCCAAAGGGAAGGCAAATACGGATCACAAACTCCAAATAAAAATCAACAACTCATAAACCGCTGCAGAGAAATGCACCGGCAGAGAGCCAAGCAGCCCTGCCATTTTAGTGGCAATACCTCACCCCCCCCCACACCCAGCAGCACCAACGGGCTTCAAGGCCACAGCAGTCCTAGAGGAAAGGACCTTCCAACGCACTTCTCAGCGCATCAAGCTGCACTGGGAACTCCAGCCTTCGTCTGACGTCAGAAGGACCTTTGACCCGGATGGGATCAGTTTCTCTTCAACACTGGTGGCATTACCAGAAGTTTCGTGCAGACTTTAAAAAGATTACATAAACGTAAACATTTTAAAATACCAAATATGTACTGAAGCAGACAAGAATATTTTAGATATTAACCATATTTTAACAAGGGTGCTACCTTCATATGCTATGGATGGGGTCATGATATGACACGGGTAGAGACAATAGTACAACATAGGCTGAGGCAATATTGGTTTCACCATCTGGCTTGCTATTTAAAGATGTGAATAATCTTTAAGCAATAATGATGACAAAGCATTGAGCAGTTTTGATGAGTGCTGTGACCTGGTTCTTGCTGAAATAGACTCAGACAAACTTACATTGACTGAAAGATGTACAACAAAATGAAAATTGTAAAATTGAGAAAGATATACAGAGAATGTCATAGTATAAACTACAAAGAGAACTGACCACACACCTGAGGAAATATAAGGAGATACAGTCATCTGTGATGAGATTCCCAGGCCTGAAATTTTGTTACATTTATATGCTCTTTCATCTTACCTTACTAGGCTCCCTACAAAGCTGGGGTCCCATAAGAGCGGTCCGTTAGCGAGAAATACATTGTCACCTCTGTAAAAAGCCAGGGGAGACAGAAATGCTAAAACAAAGGCTCTAGGGCAACACTTGGGCTGAGGAAAATGTGGTTAGGAAAGTTCATAAGGAGATTAGAGGATTTAAATGGTGAAGTCATGTGGGCTAGGCTCTAGTGTGGATACTCTATTTCAATGACCATTGCTTTATTGAATATTTTAATAAAGATACACAAAGTTTTGGTGGAAATGAACTAATGGTTTTGAAGTATATGATTAAAAATCTTTTCAAGTTTTTGATAAACTATATTAGGCTGAGGCAGTGCCATAGATATGCCACCTAGCATTGTATGGCCAGTTATGTTCATATCATGCCAGTTGTAGCTGCATGCCAGTTATTGACATTTTATGAAACTTAGATCCATTGCCAGTAACTGCGATAATACAGTATCCAACTATTCAATAGATCCAAGTCAAGTTTAGTGCAAAGGAGCATTAATGCTTTAATTAATGATAATGATTTGTTATATATATAGTTTTTTTTGCCAAAGTGCTGTACATAGCACATATTTACATACAATTCCCATCCCAATCGAAGTTGGTACTTTAGCTTTCCAACCCCAGTGGGGGTGGCGGACAAGAGTTTTGATGACCCACCAGCTCGGGTTTTGGTAGGCCTGAGCTGTGGCTCATTAATGGATTTACCAGCATCTGGGGTGTGGCTAGTTTTCTTTTTTTTCTGATGGGAGATCAGCTCAGCGTGAGCCCATCTCCTGTCGGAGAAAGAAAAATTGAAAAAAGTGTCCACCCACTAGGTCCTTTTCTGATGATGGCAGACATAAGAAACATGTTTCAAAATGTCAGCCGTGTGGGCAGTGATTGGAGCATCGTGGCCGGGAAGCACAGATTTTCATTGATCAGTCTGTCTTTCCCATATGCAAGCCATTTATCAACCTTGAAATAATTAAAGGCTGATAAATTGGCTTGGCCAGGATTTGAACGTGTGACCTGCAAATCACACACAGATTGCAGCAGTGAGCGCTCAACCTGCTGAGCTATATTACCGCTTTGCTATTAAAAATGCTATGCCACAATAAGAAAACATCTCAAAACTAGCTGTACAATGTATGCCAGGCACGTAATGACACTTATCATATTTGCTGTAGCCTTGAGGATGCACGGTAAAAAATGCCATGCCCCAGTAAGACATACCTAGACTGGATGCACCAAAATGCCAATCTAACCACGTACTTCCACTTATCATGTTTACTTTATCATAGATCCCCAGAACAATAATATACAATGGCACACTAAGGACTGTCTTCACCCATGCTTACTTTATTATAGAGGCCCTGTAAAATGTCATGGCACAGTAAGAAATGACTACACTGGCTGCACCCAAATGCCAGTCTAAACAAGTATTTCCACTTATCATCCTTACTTTATGATAGATGGCCTGTGAAAATGTCATACCACATTAAGAAATGACTAGATTGGCTATACCAATATGTGAGCCTAGCCACTAGTAACAAATATCATGCCTGCCTTATCATGGATGCCAATTATGTTACAATACACACACCTGCTGCCCCATCCTCCTGACACGTACCCTCTCTTTCCCACTGTCCTCCTCCAACCCCCAAAATTAGACACTTGGCCCAGCATTATCTCCACATCCCTCTTCCTCTCCCCAGTAATTACTTATGAGGCATGGTGCTTCATAAGCAAGTACTTGTACAAGAAAGAGTAGGACTAAGAGTAATGAAGATTACTGTTAAGTAATCTAGGTATGGAACACAAGCATACACATTCACACACTATTCACATGCCCATTTGCATGTACACCCATCCACCATTCATTCACACACTGAGCCACCTATACATCATGCACTCACACACATTACATAGTATACATATACATACACACATACACACATACACATCCTTTCATGCATGCACGACAACACACATTTACAAAAAAAACATTTTCTCACCTTTTCCCACTACCATTGCTGCTCCGAGGAACTCATCTGCAGGCAGCCCTCTCTGGCTTCCATGCTCCAAGCACACAAGGAACCAGCTCTGGTTGCAGAGCAAGAGACCAACATCCTTCCATGTCCTGTAGGGTGGTGGGCTCCTCCTTTTGAAGTAATTTTTGGAAAACCGTAATGGAAATAATTTCTTTCTGAAGTCAGACTGACTTTAAAAAGAAATGAATGTAAATAGGGTTCTTGTCTGAGAGCCCACTTTACTTTCGGTTTCTCTGTGCATCTGCAACCCTTAACCAGGGGTCGCAGAAGCATACCCAGGGGTTGTACAGGAGTTGCCAGGGGTCACAGTTGTGACCCCATGGCCATCCCCAACTTGTGAAGCTTTAAAGGTCCTGAATAACAGTTGTCAACAATTGGAATGACATTGACCCATAAAAGGAACACAATTGGATTGTTTTTTCAAAGTACTGCTCAGGGATGAGTTATGTGTAATTGCTAGACCATCTAACATTTCTTTATCATTTACACAGGGTTTAAGGCTTTGTGCTACATTTTTCAAAGGGACCATCATTTGAATTTCATTAATGGATCAAACACTTCTCATCTGTGTTGAAACTGAAGATGCACTGAATTGCCCTGCCCTGAAAAATGTATTTCTAAACTTTAATAATCAACTAAAATTGTACATGATTATTCACGTGCGAAAATAATCAAATGGTGCCTGGGTTGAGAAGAAACACCCAAGTACAAAGCCCCTGTTTCTATTTGACTTAATAGGCTAGATTATGTTAATAACCATATCACTGGTCCAATGTTTCTTTGCAACAACTTTTGAACTGGTAATATTTGATCACACGAGGCAGAACCTACTTGGCAAACTGTCGAGACGCTGAGCTTGTTTCCATCCCACTCGAACCTGAAACTCTTTAAAAAAAAAATGTAAATCAAGATTCAGGTTTTCGTACAGAAGCAGCATTGCTTTTGTCACTTTGTCATGGTAGGAAGTCTATGGGCCTCATTGCGAGTAGAGCGGTAAGGGATACAGGGCACCGTTAAGGAGACCGGTGCCGGTAATCCCTTACCGCCCTACTACGAGTTCCCTTAGCGGGTCCCTCCTTCAACGCCTGGTTTCACCAGGCGTTATGGACGGGACCCGCTAAGGGACTTCAGAGCTCATAACGGTACTACAAATTGCGGTACCGTTATTAGCGCCTTCCCCATTCCCATTGAGCCCTATGGGGGCTCAAATGGGAATGGGGAATGGTTTTTTCAATGGGGACTTACCGATCCCGCAAAGGTCGGACTACACCGGTAAGTCCCCATTGAACGAGACCGGTGCCGATACCGTTATTGGAGGCAGTCATGGCGCAAATAGCGCCATGACTACCTCCAATCTCGGAATGAGGCCCTATGTGTCCCATGAAATATAGAATGAGATGTCTCCGCGTGATGGATCCAGTGCCTCATCGCTGTTGGCCTTTATGTGATATGGGGAAAGGGATATCTGTGCTGTCTTTCCAGTTTGAGCTGCACAAGCAAGATTTCCCCAGCGGCAGATATTTGGGGATTTGTCGGTGCACTACACACTAGAGTTGTCAAAAAGAGAATATTTCTGCCATTGTCTAAATGGGAAAAATACTGTGATGGTGCAAACTAGGTACTCCTAGCATTGTGAACATGGGCATTTACTGCTGAGTGCTATGCTGGGAATATACTGCTGGGATATTCGAACTGGACATATGCTGTTTGGTGCAAACTGGGAACACACTGATTTGCAAACTGGGAGCACATTGGAATTGTGCAGATTGGAAAAATATTGGCATTGTGTATTCAGGGACTATTCTGGAATTAGTAAACAAAGAAGCAGAAATATACTTGAATTGCGTAACAATGGACTGAGCTGGGAGTTTTTTTAAGTTGTGCATGAGTTTAGTGCACATTGGAATCGTGCATACTAAAATATTGAACAAATTAGAAAAACTTGTATAATCTGAATTCACAGGCTTGATGCAAATGGGGAATATATTGGGTTATTAAACTGGTATTTTACAAACTATGCATATACTTGGGTTGTCAAGCTTCCTGGGATTGACTTTATGGTAGTTGGAGCGGTAAACCAAGGCATAAAAGCAAGGAGTAATGATGTACGCATTGGTTTACTCTTTCAGGACATGTTCAATCACGTTGAAGGCAGGGTTCCATGTCATTTCATCACAGGGTGTTTTTTCGCAGAGATTTTTACAGCAGATTTTTTAACGAAAAAAACTCATCAAATTTTTATTTTTTTATTTTTGAGGTGTCCCCTCCTAACCCCACCTGCTTTAATTTGTTTGCTATTCTTAAACAACAACACCCCATATATATATTTGCCTAACCCCCCCAAAAAATTCAATGACATTTTTTCATTAAACAAATCGCAGTAAAACACCCCACAAAAAAACATCCCGCGATGAAAGAACGTCGTACCAAAGGCAGATGAAGGGCACAAAGCTGCAGTAATATTTCAGTCATACTTTCCTCCTCCATTTTGAAAGCGCAGTTTGTTTTACGCCTCACTGAAAGGTTCATGCAGGTGCAAAACAAATGGATTCCTGTGGAATCTGCCTTCATTTAGTACCTGCTAAAAGAAGGCATATTCCACAGGAATCCATTGTGAATACCATCTGCAAAGTGTCATTTTCAGGTAGTACTTACATTCTTTTTTTAAAACAAAGAGCAACACATACAAATAAAGGCAAGTTCCCCTGATTGTATTCTTCACTTTCAAACTCTGTTTTGTAATTGTTCCAAAATGGCATGCTAGGGACAGAAAAGCACATGCATGCTAATGTTGGAAGTCCACTGCATGCCAGTACCACTTTGTATAATATGAGCCCGAATGTGTTCTTGGTTAATCCAAACTGGTTATATGCTGGGACTAGGTATACTGGAAAAGATGAACACCAAACCGAGGATATTATGGAATTCTGTAAGATGAATTGCAAACTTGGAAATATACTGGAAAAATGCAAAATTGGATTTAGTCAAGAGACTGAGAAAAATGATACAGGAAAGTTGTCAAGTGGATGCACTGGGATTTTGCAAACTGTCTGTATATTGAAACTGAACCCTCTGACTTCTCCAGTCTGATCTGCTTTATTTCTGACCTTCACTCTAATCCTTGTTTTTTGTTGTATTTGTCTTGTACTGGCATCCCTATGCCTTCGGGCTTCTGTCTCTCGCACGTTATACATAAAATAAATAAATACAATAAAAAACAGTGTTTCTGCAAACTTGTTTGCACAACTGTAAGCATACTGACATTGTATGCCAAAGAGTAGATTCAGATTGAGCAAACTGGGAATACCAACTCTGTTGCACACTGGGATTTTGACAACTGAAAGTAAACTGGGATTGTCAAACTGGGAAAATACTGGTACAGTGCAAACCTGGAAAAAATGGTGTTTGTTCCAAATGGATGTTTACTGGCATTGTGTTAGCTTGGAATATACTGTGAACGTGGTGACTGTAAATAGAATGGGTTTGCCAAACTGGGACTCCATTGGGTTTTTGGCACACAGAGGCTATAATGGGGTGAGCATTCAAACTGTGAATATAATAAGATTGTAAATACTGGAATTTGCAATTTGGGGGTGTACAGGGGCGGGGTTGCCAGTGTGCCCCAGAATACACTGGGTTGTCAAATTGTGAGGTAAATGGAATTGGCCAATTGGTCATATCCTCGGTTTGTGTACACAGAGAGTATACTGAGATTTTCCAGGTTCTCCATATGCCCAGATTGTAAAAATTGGAAGTATAGTGCAATTGTCCAATTCAGTCTAGCCTGAAATTGCTTAGACATGAAATATTCTAGGATTTGTCTAACTGGGAGTGTACTTGAATTGTGTAACAGTAAACAAGGAGTACAAATAAATAGTGCACACTAGAAACACACTGTACTTATATTGTCAAATTGGAAGCATAGGTGACAACAAACTGGCAAGGTAGCACGGTTGCAATATCCGTGACTGCCAACCACAGCATGTACTGGAGTTTTTCAAGTTGGGAGTGTAATGAGGTCTTGCAAAAGGGCATAAACTGGCATTGTCAAATTATACTGGGAATGGAGTTTTTCAGGACATAATAGGATTGCGCAAACATGGAGAGTACTGGGATTGTTTAACAGAAATAGCCAAACTAGGATGAGACCCGGATTGCTCACACTAGTCATAAAATGGGAATGTCAAAATGGCAGTAGAGTGAGCTTGCCAAATAAAGGATATATTGTTATTGTGCCGGATTCTTCAAACTGGGCATCTGTTCATATAGTCAAATGGGAACTTTGCCGGAATTATAAAACGTATAGGACACTACAGTTGTGCAGATTGCAAATATACTCATCTTTTATAAACTGAGTGTATACCTGAATTGTGCAACAATAGCTAGGAGTATACAGAAATACATTAAACTTGGAAGTTACTAGGAATGCAAACTGGGAATATACCAGTGTTTTAAATGGTGTGGTTAAACTGGGTGTGTCAAACTCAAGCTGTGCTGTGACTGTAAAAAGTGGGAGAATTCTGTGATTCTACAACTGGGTGAATACTGGGATTGCCACGCTAGAAACATACTATGATTCAGCCAATTGAAAACATAGCAGGTAGTGCAAATTAAGAATATGCTAGTGTAGTGCTTAGTGGTGTATACTGTGATTGTAAAACTGTCAATATTGTTAAAAAAAACAATTAATTCTGGAAATCACAACCTCAGAATATACTGGGATTGTGTAAGTGGGAGCATAATAGAAATGTCAAACCTAGAATGTGCAGGACTTATCAAATAGCAGTATGCTAGTCTTATGAAAACTGGGAATGTCAAACTGGGACTGGTTCTTCAGCTCTCCCACTGGCTGGCCTATTTTGTTTGCCCACCAACAGTTCCCCAAGTACGCCCACCTGGTGGTATCTTTGACTTGACCACATCTGGTTATGAAGCTCTTCCACTTAGTGACTCTTTGGCTTGGCCCTCTGCTGCTCCTCAGCTCTCTTGCCATTTGGCCTATCTACCTCTAGTTTAGCCACCGCCTGTGATCTGGCTTTTCTTTTTGGCTGGACAAGGCCTCCAGGTTGCTCTCTGATCAAGTTTTCCTGCAAGTCGGAGTGCTCCACAGTGTGGCCTAAATGATCCAGCCCCTCCTGGTTCTCAGCTCCCTTGCAGTGTGGCCTATTTGATTTGCCCACTTCCTGTTTCTCAGATGCTCAAAATGTGTCCTACTTAGCTCAACCACCTCCTGTTTACTCCTTCTAGTTCTCATACTTCTTCAATGAAATTATACCAACTCCCCGGAAAGCCATCCAACCTCCTTTAAAGTATGGCTGCTTCTGCCTCTTTCTACAGTTTGGCAATAATTGCTCCAATGACAGCCCTGATTGGGATTTCTATTTCCCCATTAGTTTAGGGATATTTGATTGGTGCATGCCTAATATTTCCGCCACCTCCCCATGCCATGTGCCTGCCCTGTGGTTTCACTTACGTTCTGTTGTGCTGGTGTTTTTTTTAATAAGCTAAATTAACCATTTGCCAACCTCCAGCAGCCTCAGGGCTCAACTGGTGAGTCGGCCATGTTGGAGTCAGACATCAGAATCATGGAGACAGGTGGTCCGGCGTTCTGGCTGCCAAGGCGGCAAGTAAATGTGTCTTCTTCCTGTGATTGTACTCACAGAGTATGCACGCTTGGCCTGTGTTCTTTTCCTTCATGCCAAATGTTTCTCATCGGTTTCTGTTCCACAATCCATGCTGGGGCTTTTGCACTTTTTGGAGTGTTCCACTCTGTGTGTGGAGTCATGAACAGACCCAGAATCTCTCTGCAAATCTCATTCTTGTATTGCGTTCCTGGAAAACCTTTCCTGGGGATGGTTTTCTTGGGGCGTCTTCCTATGGTTATTAATTCCCTCAAATAACAGTATTACTGGGCACTGTCTCTCCCCCTTCGTGATACCCTTTGATGGGATATACTATGTGCCTTTCCTTGCAGGGGTGATTGCAAAGGACAGATATTCCGTCTCTGCAGAGGTGGCTAAAGGAATTCTGGAGGATAGTGACACACACCCTTTTGGGGTCTCCCCAGAGGTATCTCCATTACAGTTGTTAAACTGGGATTATTCCTGGGCTGCACAAATATACTGGGATTGTCAAAGAGGCAGCATTATTGTGTTTGTCGAATTTGTAAAAAAGAAATATATAATAATTGTTCAAAGGGGGAAATATACTGATTTTCTTAAAAATAGAGTTTAGTGTAATTGTCAAAGTGGGAGAATAATGGCATTGTCATACTGGGTATATACTGGGAAGATCAAACAGGAATATGCTGGGGTGGACGAACCAGGAATATACTTGGATCATCAATTTGCAAATATACTCGAATGAAGAAAGTGGGAATGCGGAGCTGTTGCTATACTCTGATGTAAAAATGGACTACAATGAGAATGTCACAACTCAATATGCTATTATTGAGAAGAAAAAAAGTAAGACTTATTAATGAAGTTTACAGATTGATGAAAACGACTGTGGATGAAAAATTCCTAATTGTAATTATGAAATATGTAGGGGCTGCATGGTCGTCACAAATGACATTTTTAAATTCAATTGAATGATTTGTTTATGATGGTTTTGTCTATTTTAACTTTTGATACTTTTGTACATTTTTTTAAGATACGTATTTATGCAATTTAATGTTTGTTTTTATAGTTGTATGTAATTTTGTATGACTTGTCCTGAAACAAAAATTGATTGATGATGAATATGCTAAGAATGTCAGTATGCTATTGTTAGGAATCTGGCATATTCCGGGACTGTGCAAACTGAGAATAGACTGTGGTTGAGGGAAGCTTCTGCATGGGACTACAGTTGTGCCAGATATACGTTCTGTCTGTAGAGGCAGGACAGTTAATGGATTGGTGCTAGCCTTCACACTTGCTAGATGTAAGAATCGGCATCAGCGCAAGTGCTGGCGTGAGGATGGCACTTGCGATGGAGTTAGTTACACAGCTGCCTACCACTGGAGCAAAAGTTGTGATTGCTCCAGGGCTACAGCTGGCCACATTTGGTCATTCATTGTGCTGGGCTACAACTGGCAGTGCAGAAGTGGTAACCACACTTTTTCTGTTTCGTTGCTGACAGTGGAAAGTACTGCAATGGACTCCACTGAGACGGATCTGCGGTTGGGTTTCAGGCAGGCTGAGCCATCTAAGCCTAGCTGCTCAGCCTCCCGGGCCACCTCGCAAGTCAATAGCTGGTTGCCTACACTGTGATGTCCACCGGAGGTTGCAGCTGCGCTGACCATTCAGGTCCAATATCACTGGAAGAAGCATTGACTTTCCTTCTTACCAGCAGCAGGAAAAGTAGAAAAAACAACTTGGAGAGCGAAATGAAAGCCAGGAAGCAGCAGGTTAACCGGACATACTGGAAACCACCCATTATGTGATAATGGGGCATAATGGAAACTGGCCTTTAAGTGTTAGCCATAATGGAAATTCTGAATAATTTTCTGTGTGGACATACTGGAAATTATGTGTTAGCTGGGCATAATGTAATTAGAAAGCTAGGCATAATGTAAACTCACAATGATGTGAGTGCTGGTTCAAACATAGGTACATCAACAGAGAGAATATTTAGCACCTTGTGGTTTAATGGCCACTTAAGTCATTACATATTTCCCGTTTGACGATCCGTCTGACACATTCATCTAACAGACTATTTGAAAACTGATTTGGTTTCACAAAGTATTCCAATCGGAATTTCAACCCCAGCTCAAGTTCTACTTGGAATGCCAGGTTGGGTGGTGTTCAGTGTTTGAGTGTGTGTGTGAGATGGTTTGCGTGCATGAACTTTAGTTTTCTGTGGCTTGTTGGGTTCGTTTGGGTATTGCAGGTTGTGTGCTTTGTGTTTATTTTCAGTAGAGGTATGTAGGAGTTTAGTTTAGTGTTTTAGAGTAAGCAAGACATTGGAAAATTTGAATAGGGTTAGTGATGGGCATCGCGTGTACCTTTCTCTGCGTTGGTTGCATTGTTCTGGAAGGGATCATATTCTTGTATTGTGGTTTGAGTTCATTGTTTTGCTCCATTAGGTGTCCAGGTTTTGGATCATAAGGGTTCCAGTTATCTTGTGTTGTGTTTATCATTCCTCTTCAACAGTATTTCCTGTTTTGCTTGGGGAGTTAAAGAGCCATGCCTTTAGCAGTTTCCTGATTATTAGCTTATGTTCTGTTGTTTGTATTTCCTTCAGGAGTGAATCCCAGATGTTTACCAACACGGAGGAGAAAGCTGGTGCACCAAATTTCTGCTTTGCGTATTATTTTGGTTTGATGCAAATGTAATTGATGGACCTTAGTATTCTGTTTGGTTTGTAGATGGAGATTTTTTCTTGTATGAATTATGCTTCTTGGCCATAGATTGCTCTGTGGGTTATTATGCAAAGTGTTTTGAAGAAGATTACTTTTTTGACTGGTAGCCAATGCAGGGTTGTAGGAGCTGGTGTGATGTGTTCTTTCTTGGTGGGTCTGATGAATGTCTTGCTACCATGTTCTGTATGCGCTGTAGTTTTTTGGTGAGGTATTATGGCCTTCTGACATAGATACTGTTGACATAGTGTATTCTTGACATGACGAGGGAGACAATAGCAATTGTTCTGTGTGGGAAGGTAAGGAAAGATAGAATCTGCTTGATTGTGTGTAGGTAGAAGAAACACTTCTTTACTACTACCATGACTTGTGGTTGGATTGTTAGGCCACTTTCCATTAAGATTCCCAGGTTTTTAAACACTTTAGAAGGTTTTGGTTGGTTTCCTACATGGGGAGGCCATGAGATGTAGTGTTGGTTCAAAGGTTGTTGGGAGTGATCATGATTTCTGTTTGGTCCGGGTTGAGTTTGAGGCTTTTGGTGCTAATCCAGTCATTTATTTCTGTATGGCAGTTGATAACGGTTGGGTCTTGTTCTCCACCAGTGTTGAAGAGGAGAGGGGAGAGTAATGAACTTTATGGGACAGGTTTTTGTGTGTGGTTCCGACTTGAAGGGGATTAGTCATGTTGTTTCTGTTCTTTCAGTCAGGGAGGATTTTAACCATAGTAACAGTGTTAAGCTGATTCCTTTTTGCCCAATTCTTTTGATGAGTATGTCATAGTTGACTGTGTCAAACCCCGGTGATAGGTCAACTAATTTTAGTGCTGACGTGGCATTCAAGTTTGTGTTGGTTTTAAGATCATCCCATATAGATAGTAGCAATGTTTCCATTCCCCTAATGGGTTACATGGGCCTGATCTATAATGTGGTTGTTTTATACATGTTCTAGGATTTGTTTGTAGATGTGTAGCTTTATAAGAGTTTTGCCGGAATGGGATGCTTGAAATTGGTTTGTAGTTGGTAAGGTCTTCTGTGTTTCCTGCTGGGTCTTTAAGGAGGGGCTTGATGGGTGCTGATTTGAAGGCTTGTGGCACATTTCCTGTTGCTAGTGAATGGTTAAAGAGGTTGCAGAACTATTCCATCTGTGTTTTTGGGTGAGGAAAGTCTTGTATATATTTGGCAGAGAAGGTTCTGCAGGTGATCCGGTTTTGATGCTTTTCTTCACTAGGCTGTTGAATAATTCTGTTGAGATTTATGTGAAGTCGATCATTCTGGCGGTTGGTTTTTATGCTGGCTGGTTATGTGTGTTGTTTTTGGGCATACTCTTGAAGACTCGTTGGATGTTTGCGATTTTGTTTTTAAAGTGGTTTTTGCGAGGGGATGGGCCTGCTGTTGCAGACTGTCGGGTTTCTTATTTTGTTAATAATGCTGAACATCTCTTTCTGGGTGTTGCTTGCATTAGTGATGCATTTGTTATAGTATATTTGTTTTGTTTTGAGTATTTCAGTTTTGTGTAGTCGTATCAGTCTCTGGCATGGGATATTTGTTTTGCTGATCATGTTTTTCCTCCATTCTTGTTCCAGTTTCTTGTTCATTTTCTTCGTGCTCTGAGGCGGGGTGTGAATCATTTCACAATTGTTTTCTTTAGTGAGGGGGTGAAAGGTTTTTCTGGTGCAATGTCATATAGTGTTTTTGTGATCCATGAATGTATTGGCTCAGTTCTTTCTACAATATTGGGTGAGTCCAAGATGGTGTTGATGGTTTTGTGCATTCCAGTCTGGCATTTACGTCTGCAATGTTTAAATTAGTTTCTTTTCAGAATCGACAGGGTTTTCGTGGTGTTAGTAGTTACGTTGGTGGTTGGATTATGAAGAGTATTATGAGGTGATTGCTCCAAAGATTATGCATTGGGGCGCCTTTGTGACCAGATTTCTTTTGTAAAAAATAGCATCTATGGTATGCCTTGCTGTATGTGTTGCTCTCTTCACCGATTGCTGTAGATGCATAATTGCTAGATGATTTGTTAATGTCTTAGATAAGTTAATGTTTCTTCCTCAAACCAGATGTTGAAGTCTCCTAGTATAATCAGGTTGTCATATTTTATGGTGATCTTGGTGATTGCTTTCACAAGTGTGTCATGAAGTTTGGGTCATATGACAGCGGTCTGTAGACGGGTAAGAACACCAAGACCGTGTCATTTTCTTTCACTGTTGGCTTGTTTCAGTTTGAAGTTGTTGGGTAGGGATTTGTGTGCAACTACTTTGCAATAGTGATGTGAATTGGTGTTGATTAGTTTTCCTTTTGTAGCTTCTGTTTCTCCATTGAACCGATCGAGAAGGATGCATTTTGGGTTGATGTTTTCTTCTCGGTCATTTGTCAGCTCTTGTTCGTGATTCTTGGCATCTCGCTAGTTTCTTGTGATGAACAGTGCTTTGAATTCAGTTTGTTCAGTTGTGCTTCTGTCCATTGTGTTTCCCACATTCCTCTTTGTAAGTTTAATGTGCTTGTCGATGGTTGGTTAAGAGTGGGTGGTAAGTTTTCCAGTGGGCAGTGAGGTGTGCTGTTTCTTGTTGTTGGTTGGCTCTCTGGTGTGGTGATTTGAAATGGCTGGTCTTCTTATGTCTGGTTTTGTTTATTTTGTTTGTTTCTTTTGTGTCCGTGTTTTCAGGTGCAAGGTATTTTGTGGTTAGGGGTGGTTGGTTGGAGGGTAGGTTTCTTATTTGATTCTGGGTCTGTTTTTATGGTTAGTCAGTTGGTCAGTGTTCCTCTCCAAGAGAGTACACTTTTCCTAGAGACTAGCTTATCCCAAGGTATGCCCTATCCCTGTGGTCACACCTATCCCAGGGGTGACACTTATACCAGGGGCAAACACCTATCCCATGAGCAAAACCTATCCCGGGGGCAAAACCTTATCCCGGGGGCAAACACTATCACAGGGGCAAAACCTTATCCCAGGAGCAAAGACTATCCCAAGGGCAAAACCAATCGCAAGGACCGAACTATTTTATTGGCAGTCCTCTTCCTGGGGTTAGCCCCTCTCAGGGGAAAACCTATCCCAGGGCATACCTATCACAGGAGCCAAACCTATATCAGAGACCAAGCCTATCTCAGGGGCAAAACATTTTCCTGAGGGCAGAGACTGTCCCAGGGGTCAACCTATCCCAGGGGCGGACCTATCGCAGGAGCAGCTTATTCCAGGGACATTTTCTCAGGGGCAGAAATATCATGAGGTGGGGGACTGTCTCAGGGGTTCAGGTAACTCAAGGGGCACATGTATCTCAGGCATAGAACTTTCCTAGAGGCAGACCCAGATTGTCTTGAGGGCAGACTATCACAGGGGCAGACTCTCTGTGGTGGGTGTTTCTCGGTTGTAAGTATTCTTGTGGGGGTGGGGCCCCTGCTTCACAGTGGCAAAACTCAATGTGGGAGATATAAAGGGGTTGGAGTAGTCGGTGGGGTTCGCAGGATTAGAGATCAACGTGGCCGTATGGCAAGGTGGCAGAGTGTAGCACATGTTTGTCTGGTTTTGTCATCTTTGCCAGAAGATTTCCTCTTGCAGTATCTTCTCCAAGAGCATTATTTATTTAAGGAACAGGCAGCCCTCTCTTCCCTCACACTCCACACCAGGACCACTTGCCAAGGACCTCTGACCCCTCACCTTTTTTCTCACACTGGAAATGTTGAAGGAGAGGACATGGTATTTGGAATAGCGACACACTGGAATTGTGCGACTTGCGGCCCATCATCTAACACTCTGTGAATCAGTTCATTTATGTAAAAATTGTGAGCGCATACAACATTGCCTACAACAGGATCTGTAGGACCTTATTACGAGTTAGATGGTAATTGAGCAGTAAATTCCAAACATTACTGCCAAACTCAATTGCTGTTATCATCACTAAGTCCTGTGGCGTTACCATAGCATTACACGTAGTGGTAACTTCCCATTTCTGTAGTCCATAGGACTCCATGGGGACTTTCGGCAGCTTTACCGCTGGCAGAATTACTGAACGGTATATCTGCCAATTTTTGGTAGTAAGGAGGAAGATTTACCTCTAACTTTTTGCTGGAGGGAAATCTCCCCCGTACTGCCAAGTTAGTAGTATGGCAACACGGTAATGCAGTAGTAAAGTCGCAGTAACAGAATTACTGGCAGTTTAATTCAATTTTTACCAGCGTAATTGTAATGACTAATGAGACCCAAAGTTCTTCATAAAATCTGAAAGCAAGTTGACCATTCTGGTCCTCATGTATTTGCAGCCTGCATTATACTGGACAGGATTTGTAATCAGAATGGAAAGTATACAACATGCAAAAGAGAAAGAAAGACCTCTAAACACTGAACAGGGTAGCTAAAGTTGCTCCCACGAAGCTCAACAAAATACTGAGTAGTTATTACTAAATAAGTCTTTCTTTGTTTATTAGACCCCACCCTCTTCTTTGCACTTTAGCACACCCCTCCCCTACATTGTTTCATCCCACTTAAGGCGCTGTGTTAACTAGCTTCCAAGTAGTGCCATGTCACCGTTGGCACTGTGAGCCAGTCCTGTTTTTTTCCAGTCGAATGCTGGTACTTGTGGTTTTGTGTTTTCCCATTACAGTAATAAGCCTTCACATCCCAGCGTCAAAATCAATAGCCAGGATGGGCCCATGGTGTCGTGTTTGTTGGCATGGGGCCACGTTGCTGCTATGTGTTAGGGTCCTCATCCTAGGCAGTAGAACAGCTTTGTTATATCATCTGTGATTCCAAAGTCTACTTTGAACCTCAAGTCAAAGGAGAAGAACCTTTGAGGGCCACACGCTCTGCACTGTATCTAAAGCGTGTTTACGGCAGCAGCAAATGCACCCCGTGGCCCTCCTTCCGGTAAGACTCGGCTTCCTGTTGGAAGGTGGCAAGTCTTACCCTCCATAGGGGGGAAAAAATACTTCTTTCAGAAACGCAAAGCATCAAAAATCGTGCTGTTTCCACTATTTCTAATGCGCCAAGGCACGGTTGCGGTGTCCAAAGCACGCTCGAGACTTGCTTCATTCTGCAGGAAACAGATGGCGCTAATGCAGGCCAATCATTTTATACAGCAACAGGGATGAAGGCTTTGTGGGTGGGGGGCATGCGCAATTAAACCGATAAACAGTTAAACGGCAACTCAGCCATTTTAGAGTGAGTGTAATTCCGCTGTTGAAGCTGATTATGTCCAGTGTTGCGGACTGAGGGGGCATCCCCGTGGAGCTCAAGGGCACAGGCCCTTGATCGTGGAGAGCTGCCCACGGGGTACAGAGGCGGGAAGGGGGGAAGAAAGCAACCAAAAGGCACACCACCCTCGCTTTCCCCCATGTCCTCTCCTGCCGCAGAACTCACAGGAAGAGCCTGACAGGGAGGCGACCCAGGACCCAACAAAAGGTGCTAATAGGCGGCAGGTGCCATCAGCTGTTTGGTTTTACGAAGTTCAGTGAGCTCCGGGGTGTTTGGCTTTTTGGTATTTTCTCGGTGCTAGTGGGGCAAGTGCATTGACTGCCGTTGAAAGAGTGCTTGCAAAGAGGTCAGCTAATGTAGATGGGTTGTTGGAGAGCAAGTGTTGGGGTTACAGTGCTTGTAGTAGTGGCGCAATGCTGTCCCTCGTGGGATTTCGTGAGCTGCGTGTCCAGGCTGGCGGCAAGGATGGACGAGCATGTGTGGTGATCTAAAGGGGCGTGATAGTAAAGGAGACTATATGGTGGTCGGACCATGGGCAAGGTGTGATGGCAAGGATGGTTGCCTGGCAGTTGGAGTCAGCTACCCAGCCTAGTGTGCAACCTTTTGTGTGGGTGGGATTCTTGACACAGTGTCGGAAGCCAAAGGCACCGAGCGCGTTGGCTACTGTCGATGCATGCGACAGGTCATTAAGACCCAAATTGAGGTCCCCAACAAGGATAATTCTGGATCCAAAGCACGCTCCAGTCTTGCTTCATTCTGCTGGAAACAGATGGCGCTAATACAGGCCAATCATTTTATACAGCAACAGGGATGAAGGCTTTGTGGATTGGACATGCGCAATTAAACCACTAAACAGTTAGACGGCAACATAGCCATTTTACTGTGAGTGTATTTCGCTGTTGAAGCTGATAATGTGTGACATTTTTCTGATGCCAATTAGCACCAAGGGAATGTTCTTCATCCAGAACCTGATCAGGAATGGTTTGAATGACTCCAGAGCACCGAGACACGGGAGGGCTTGGGTGCCGCCCTTCTTTTCTCTGCATCTCTGACCTCTGGTCCGGGGCTCTGGTACAACGGAACAGTATTTACGTATGTTTTAACCCCGTTATGAGCTTGCATGCCTATCTTAGTATTGCTAATAATACCAATCTGTACCATATTTCTACCATCGGTTGCGAAACTGGATTACAGTTTAATTCCGACTAATGGTTCCTCCTCATTTTTAATCCCTTTAAGACTTCAGTTTTGAGTGGTGATATGGGGTGTAATGGTAGCACCATTACCACTTTGTCTTTGAGTGGAGACAATGGGCATCGTTACTTATTTGGTGGTATCCCCCTGGTAAATCTGGTGGAATATCACCAAACGGTATTACCGTAACCGGCACTTGATCGCACTGAATGACTGCCAGATTACAAGTGCCGGAAAGGGTGGTACATCCCCATTCCGAGGAGTCCCATAGGGCTCCATGGGCAGATTTGCCGGTATTACTGCCACTGGTAACAGCTGTGCCGGTAATCCCGGCAGTTTCTGCCAGTAAGGGGCCTGATTGACCTCCAGCTCTTAGTCATACCTGCTGGGGTCCATGGCCCATACCGGCATGTCTCTCACTGAAGCGCCGGCACTGTTAGCAACTGTGCCGGTGCTTCAGTGTCCCCATTCCCATGGAGTCCTATGGACCGGCTGGGTGCCACCAACCTCGTAATCAGGTTCACTGTGTTGTTATATAGCGTTTTATGCTGTATTCCTCCCAATTCTAAGAACTATGATAACCTTTTATTGATACCCAATTCAGTGGTACTAAATGTACTGGCCCTCATTCCGAGTTTGGAGGTAATCATGGCGCTATTTGCGCCATGACTACCTCCAATACTGGTACCAAGTCCGCCCTCGTTCAATGGGGACTTACCGGTCTATTCCGACCTTTGCGGGACCGGTAAGTCCCCATTGAAAAAGCCATTCCCCATTCCCATTTGAGCCCCCATAGGGCTCAATGGGAAGGGGGAAGGCGCTAATAACGGTATCGCAAATTGCGGTACTGTTATTAGCTCTAAAGTCCCTTAACAGGTCACGTCCTTAACGCCTGGTAAAACCAGGCATTAAGGAAGGGACCCGCTAAGGGAACTCAGAATAGGGCGCAAAGGGATTACCGACACCGGTGTCCTTACCGGTGCCCTGTATCCCTTTGAGCCCAACTCGTAATGAGGCCCATTGACTTCAGAAGCATAATGGGCTAAGTTGGCCCTGCCACAAATTCGGATTTGGGAAGTTCAGGCTGGCACCATGACTGAGGCAAGCGCTTAACTCATGAGCTATCCACCGGGCATCCTGGAAGGTCAAGCTGAACCAGTCAGAAGGCACTCATGAGAATGTTGACAGGTTGATTGGTTGTGAGCTATGCATCATGTCCCAGGGAGGGGGTTGGGGTAGTGGCTGGGCTCAAGAACCCAATCTGCGTGATTGAGTTTCCCACACTGCTCCACTAATGGAAACGGCAAAGCACCCTGCGGACAGAAGCAACCCAATCCTGCTGTCTGCCCAGCATCCTGCTTAACACTTGAGGAGGCCATTCTCATGAAACATATTCTCTTGCATTTACAAGACTCACTTGGACCTGCTGAGCGTATACACGACAAAAGTATTTTTCGGTGCTATGATTAGTGTTGTGCTGAATATCTTAAAAAAGGTAGATGTGCAATTAATAATAAAAATATGTCTGTTTAAAGCAGTTTGAATCAAGTTTCTCCTGCTTCTAATCACTGAAATAGTAAGCGTCTATAGTACATGGCCGGCAGCCTGCACCATTAGTATACATTTGCTGTAATGAATTTCCTTATTATGGTCTTGTAGTGACAACACAACTTACCCGTAACAACGAAATTCCATCGTTCTTGTAACCACAATAACTTAACACATTTCAGATGTGATGTCACAATGCCCGCAGCTTGAACCAGCCTGGAGGGGAACTCCAGCTTCCACTCGAGTAATTCATTAAAAGCTCTGAGTAGCTTTTCAGCTTCCTTTCTTCTACAATTGATCTCCTTGGCACTCTACGGCCATTAATTGATAAGGAACTGTTTGCGGTAGCATGTTTACTGCGTGCACTGCTGGAGTGTAACACTGGGGAAAAAGACTCTATCTACACGCTATCACTTCTTTTAAACCACAACATTGATTTAAAATAAACTGCTTAAAGTAATGTCGGCAACACGTGACACGCTGCATAGTAATGTGTTTTTCCCTCTCTGTGGATTCTGAATTGATTTCATGTATGGTCAGCTGGAAGATCTTTTGCATTCGAGTGAGCACATACCAAATCCCTCATTACAACCCTGGTTAACGCCAGTAATTTACCGGATCCGCCATGGTGATATGAATTACCGCCTCATTCCAAGGTTGGCGGGGCGGTAATTCCCCATTCACCACTGGCCCTTACCCATTCCCATTTTTGCCCCATAGGGCTCAATGGGAATGGGGAAGGCGGTAATTACGGTACCGCAAAATGCGGTACCGTAATCACCTTCAAGGTCCCTTTGCGGGTCCCTACCTTAACGGCTGGTAGGGACCTCATAATCAGGCGTTACGGGATTACCGGTATCGGTACCCTTACCGGTACCGGTAATCCCATAACGCCAGGGTCGTAATGAGGGCCCAAGTATTAAAGGGAGACATGGATTTCTTTATTTTTATTTTTTGGAAACTGGTTCATTTGCATTTTTTTTAAACCAATACACAAATTGCCATTATAGCATCTCATTATCTAATGCTTATGAAGTGAAAGGAAACAGAAACAGAAAAAAGAAAAAAGAAAAAAGGGGGGGGGGAGAAACCATACATATAAATTAAACAATTTAGCCAAAAACTTGAGCCAACCACCAAATGTCAAGGACTGCAATGAATGAAATATATAATTAAAACATCCACATAATTATATCAAAAATTGTAGACTTACCTTAAGTTGGAGTGGTCTCTCGTCTAATGCATTTTCTAAGATAGTCTTTTTAACACATATTTAGGAAACCGCCCCAAAGTTTATAAAACAACTTTCCTTTTTTTGCAAGTGCAACCTAACTCTTTCAATATTGCAGATTGAGTACATTTCTGACATCCACATGTCTTTTCTTAGTGCCTCAGTCGATTTCCAGGAGGCATGGATTTCAAGGTCTAAACTAGCCTGTACTATATGTTAAAGGATATTACGAGATACCCTCAGAGTACCCGCGACTTTAACAAAGAACTTGGCCTTCAGCCTCCTTCTTCTACTTCATCATGGAACTTCCCTCTGAGCTACAACCTACATGTAATGTATGGCCAGGGCTACACTATCCCATATACTGATCATTTATTTTAAAGTGACTCAATTGATCAGTCCCAGAAGGATACAATTGTTATTTGGAGTTGGCTCTTGCAGGACTCAAGTTTGTGACTACAGATTGCACACATGAAGTGTGCGCTTAATTTGTTGAGCTACCTTAAACATGGCTTATTATAAAAAAAAAAGTTCTGTTTTAATAATGCTAAATACTTTGGGTCAGCTTCTTTCCAAGGATTCACATTGTTGGGGAGTTCATTGCCCTGGAAGGACACCTGGCCTGAGGGAAACTGTAAAGTCGCTTGGGACCCATACCCAGACTTCCATTGACCTATTAAATTATCATTATAATTGGTTATTTATAACCCGCTCAATACCCGGAGGTTTCTTAGCATGAACTCAGGGATTGAATCTGTGTTGCTCTGTGTCGTCTTGCTTCCATGGCGTACGCGTTGCACCTGAGCTATCCTCCCGAGAAATAAGTGGTGCATCTAGCATCCAACCTCCCACCCCCAGCTCTCCATCTGAAAAAGGGGGGCCTGGGAGAGAGGCACTTCTTTCACTGTATCGCAGGTTTTTTTGGCATTATTGGATACTGCTAATGCCCTTTTCCCTAGTCCATTCGAAAGCCATCCGCTGATTGGTTGGTATGCAGTTATGTATGTAGGAACGGGAATTATAAAATGCGAACCTAGCTGGGGGGCAATGTTATGCTGGCTTCCTGTTCACTTTACACCACTGCCAAAAGCACAGCAAGAGAAGAGGATAGAGGCAGAGGAATCAGGGGAAAGGACACTACCAGGGCAGGCTTGTCCCTGGCACGCGTGGCACAGCCAGCTTACCCTAAGAACTGGGTAGCGGCTGTGGTTGTTCAGAGATAGGACTGATAATACATCTGTTCCTTATTTGTGTATATATATTTATTAGGAGGCTGCTGCTCAGGAAATCATAAAAGAAGACTGGAAAATAGCATAAAAGTCGGAAACCAGAGGCCTGAGTTTGAAGGCCTAACATGAGGCCTGGCGGTCAAAATGACCAGGATGGATTTTGTGGAGGGGCCAAGAGGCCGAGGAAGTGCTGTTGAGTTTGGTTGGATCTGTAGGGGAAGAATGTGCTGCTAGATTATTTAAAATAAAGTGTGAGGCCAAGTTCTGCGCACAGAAAAACTTAGGGCCTTAAAGCTGTGTGTAAGATTGCGTCATGCAAAACTAGTGCGCGGTGACCTAATTTACCCAATAAAGTTGGTGCTAAATCCAACGGCATAAAAGGACATACAGTAGTGCCTCAGACACTCACAGCTCACCCTTAGCGCAGACCCCGATTGCTCTGTGTGCCCGCATTTCTATTCAAATGGAAGCCCTAAACAGGTGCAATCATACAGAATCACTTACTGGTAATTGGCATGAGTCCTACTCCTACCTTCTGACCCACAGGCAGTACATACTCTATGAGGGCGTTTAGCCTTGCCACCGAACAAACACCTTCTCAGAATGCTGCATTCTCCTTTTTATCCCCTTACCTTCATAGCATGGGGTATAAAGCACGCCTGCAATCTCACGATCTCCCTAACAGTACAAGGGAACTCGCACAAACTCACCACTGGGGAGGCAGAGGAGGGTGCCAGTACTGTGACGAGGAAGAGTAGGGCTGCGAGTAACGAAGAGCATGGATGCTTACTTTTGAATTTCGTTCCAGGGTGAGATTTGTTTTATTTTGTACTTCCCGAATCCTTAACCCTAATGTTGCAAAACCGTATCACAATTTGCACCAACAAGTTGTCAACACTTTCAAACCGTTGGCTAAAACATGGGATTCTTTTTTAAGGTGTCTAAATGAGCAAAGCATAATGATTTGTGTTTCATTAAAGAGACTAGTACAAACATAGCATTCTGAATATACAACACAGTTTATTAAAGTTACTACTATTACAGGCAATCTCCGCATGCCAAACGTGTTCTCACGTACAGTTGCCGTTTAATAAATTCATCCATAATGGTGCCCATGTCCGAAAGGTCTAGTATATCACAATGACAATTTTAAAACAAGAAATGCTGACAACCCAAAAACTGCACAAAAGAGGGGAGTGGGGTAGGCTATAATGCATGCCCACGGCCTCCCAGCTGAAACAGAAAACAATGAGGTTCAGGTTGTGCTGTGATCCAATATAAAGCACAGGCATACCTGCTGAGAATGGAAATTTGTGTCATGGAACATTGAGTTTTGATCAATACCTGTGTAAATTAGAGTAAAACCAGTGACCATGGGTTGTAAGGGTTGGACACTTAGGGAAGGTGACTACAAAGCAATAGGAAAGTGCATGGCTTCTGAAAAGGTATTGGGACTGGTGGGGGCCCATTTCAAAAATATGTTTCAGAGGCCCCTTACCACAAAATGAGAAGAAAAAAAACACTCCACTAGCACACGTGGGGAGCTAAAATAATATTGCAGTCAAAGAATGCAGCAATGGGGTTAATAGCTGCATATTATCAAGGACAGGCAGCAAAGGCAACCTGCAACATTTGCGCTGCAAAGCACCTATTTAATTTCCTGAATTAAAGCTCCATGTCGCTGTGTCATAAGGCAGCCGGCATGCCTCCCACCCACCCAGAGGCTCAGGGCTCATTCCAATTGAAATACTTGAAAGGCACTGATGCTGTCCCTGGGAAACATCCAAGAATCTCTGGCCATCAGAGTAACACTCATGAGGTGGGGTGAACACCACAAAGATTGGTTGGCCTTCCGTCAGCCATGTTAGAAGGAGGTATACTTGGAAAGGTATCCTCATTTTCTGCGCTCACCTCCTAAGGATATGATGGACCAGCCATTGTTGAACCATGAAAGCACTTAGTGAGTGCTTGGTTTATTGATAGTTGGTCAGAAGTAAACATAGGGCTTCCTTACACGGAAGGCGGTAATGGTTAACGGTCACTGTTAATGGTAACGGTGACCGTTAACCATTACCGCCTTACTACGAGGTCCCTTAGCGGGTTGGTGCTTTAACGCCTGCTTTTTGCAGGCTTTAAAAACCAACCCGCTAAGGGACCTTGGTGGTAATTTCGGTGCCGTAATTAGCACCTTCCCCATTCCCATTATGCCCTATGGGGCAAAAATGGGAATGGGGAAGGGCAGTGGTGGAAGGGAGAATTACCGCCCGCCAACCTTGGAATGGGGCGGTAATTCCCCTTTCCACCAAGGCGGTGCCGGTATTTTACCGGCATGGACCAAGGTGCTAATAGCACCTTGGTCCTCCGCCTTCCATGTAATGAGGCCCATAGTCTAGAATTAAAGATTGAAATTTGGTGGTTGTCATTCCAATTTTATGCACAGCACATATAAATTTAACCTCATGTCAAAGCCAAGTGCAATTCCTGGTATCACTGTGACCTAGCTACACTTAAACGTAAGTGTAGGGTGGCTGAGAGAAAATGGAGGACTTCCTGTTCATCCTCTGACAAAATGGCCTGTCGCCTGCTACAAAGGCAATACCGACTCTCTGTCCTCACTAAGAAGAGAGTCCACATTCAAGCTTGTGTCTCTGTGGCATCTAACAACTCGGGCAAACCCTTTAAAATCTGCAAGCAGATGGCCAACCCTGCTGCAGTCTCTACCCCTCCTGTTGCCTCCCAGGCTCTTTGCAATGCCCTAGCCTCTCACTTCATTTAAAAAACCCAGGACATCCTGTCCACCCTCTCCACCCACACCCCTCCTCTCCCCTCCCCATCTGTGCTTGCTGACCCTCCTTTAGCCACCCCCCACCATCCTTCTTGTCCTTTCCTCTTTTCTCCTCTGACAAGGTCGCTAGACAAGTCCGATCCATGAAAGCCTCATCAAAACAGGTTCATCCCTGTTCCTCTATAACCATCAAGGACCACATTGACACCATCGCTCCGGCCCTTGCTGATTTTTGCAACCACTCCTTTGCCTCGGGATCCTCCCCCCCCCCTCTGAAGCACTCCTTTGTGCATCCTCTTCTAAAGAAACCCACAGCTGATCCTTCTTGTCCAGCTAACTATCGCCCAATTTCCATTACTCCCTTTCTTGGCAAACTCCTGGAAATGTTGGCCATCTCTCAGTTTAACCTTCAAACCAATTCTGTTGGCTGTTTCCTTGACCACCAGTCTGTCTTCAGAGCTGCCAGAAGCACGGAAACTGCTCTCCTGAACATCCGTGAAGATCTGCTCTCCAACCGTGACTCTAACATTCTCTCTATCCTCATCCTCCTCGATCTCTCTTCTGCCTTCAACACGGTCAACGATACCATCCTGCTCAACCGTCCCCGTGAAAAACTGGGTATCACTGATCAGGCTCTGGCCTGGCTGACCTCTTTCCTCTCAGATCGACCCTCAAAGGTCCAACTTGGGTCCTTCCTTTCATCTATCTTCCTCTCTACCTGTGGTGTTCCCCAGGGGTCTAACCTCTCGCCCTGGCTTTTCAACCAATACCTGGCAACTGTCGCCCACTGCATTGCCACTTTCTGCTCAAATTTCCAGTGCTACGCTGATGACACTGAACTCATTTTCAGGCTGCCCTCTGCCACCTCCTCTCCCTCTCTCATCTCTGATTGCCTAACTGCCATTCAAGATTGGTGTGCCGCCAATGATCTTTGTCTGAACGCCAGCAAGACGGAGATCCTCCTCGTCGGCACACCTTCACCATCCTTTCCCCTCACTCTCTGGCCGGCCTCCCTTGGCCCTCTTCCTACCCCCACCTGCGAGGCTAAGAACCTCGAGGGTCATCTTTGACTCCACCCTTTCCGTCTGTGCCCACATCTCTGAGGTGTCTAAAAAGTCAAATTTCCGACTGCACCTCCGCAGAGGTACTCTGCCTTTCCTCTCCTTCCCCCAGAAGCTCATCGTATCCCAAGCTCTGGTTCTCTCTAGCTTGGACTATTGTAACAGCCTCTTTCTAAATCTACCTGCCTCTACTCTCCGCCCTCTGCAATTAATCCAGAACAGGACTGCGAGACTTGTCCTTGGCCTCAAGCCCTGGGATCGTATCTCTCCAGCTCTGAAATCTCTCCATTGGCTCCCAGTGGATGCAAGGATTAAATTCGAAACCCACTGCATTGTCCACAAGGCTTTCTGGGGCCTGGGTCCAAAATACCTTCAGCTATCCCTCTGCAAATACCTCCCATATCGAGCTCTTCGCTCCTCTACCTCCAACTCCCTCAGGGTCAGTCTTTTTCAAAGAAACGAGCTCGGGGTAGATCTCTGTCTTCAGCTAGGACCTCCCTCTGGAACAGCCTCCCTGCCACTCTAAAACTTGAGGAGAACCATCTCCGGTTCCGGAGCACCTCAAGACCTTCCTCTTTTCTTCTGCCTTCGCTCCCCCTCTCCCCTGCAGATCTGTTCTCTCTTTGCACTGTGCACCTGGCCACCATCTGTCCTCTAGGCCCAGGTACCTGCTCACCCTGCCATCCTCCAGCACTGCCTCCGGGCCACCCATTGCACTGGGGTCTGTATCTGTACCCACACAGCCCCCCATTTTTTCTTCCTGCACTTATCAGACCTACCCTGTCTGCTGCCTTAAACCTAGCACTTGCAAATTCTGCTGGCTGCACCAAAACTGTTTGTTGCCTCTATTATTTATTTATTGTTATTAATCTGTTTCTCCTCTGCTTCGCACTTTCCACTTCTCGCCCCTTCCATGCACTTTTCCCCTCCCCCTCTGCCATGCACTTGCACGTTCTCAATGTCACTGGGCCTAGTAAGATCGCTGTTTTGTTCTCCCCTGTTCCCCTCCCTTGCCTTGTCGCGCTCTGAAACACTTGTGTACGAGCGCCATAGAAATAAAATATCAATATCAATATCAATAACAAACAATAAGAGAAAATAAGAGAAAATAATATATTTTGCAAGTTCGGATTGGTATTAGTAGAATGTCATACCAATCGTGTGTAACACATTCAAGTTAGAACACATAACAGTATGATTATTCCAAAGGTTCAAAAAAGACAATCAAACTAGTTACAATTCTACGAATAAACAAGTACGCTTCCAAAATAATTCCCCTTTAGGCCAAAATATCACAACGACTCCAACAACCTCAGAGAGTTAGAGGAAGAGAAGCAAACACGAGAGGACGGCAACGACAAAAACAAAATATTCACCAGATCAAGCCTAAAGGACACCAAGATCAAGCCAATACTAAACATTTAGGCCCTCATTACGACCCTGGCGGAGATCCATGGTGCAATTTGCACCATGGTCCATGGCGCTAAGCTGCCAACTCCGCCATGGTAGTTGGCGGACTTACCGCCCCATTCCGACCTTGGCGGGGCGGTAAGTCCCCAATCCCCATTTACCCTTCCCCATTCCCATTTTTGCCCCATAGGGTATAATGGGAGTGGGGAAGGCGTTAATTACGCCACCGTAAATTACGGTGGCGTAATTAACAACAAGTCCCGTAGCGCCATGGATTTTTCCGCCTGCAAAAAGCAAGCGTAAAAATCACCATGGCGCTACGGGAACTCGTAGTCAGGCGGAAAGGTACGCCATGCTTTACGCCGGCGTAAACCCCTTTCCGCCAGGGTCGTAATGAGGGCCTTAGTCATCAATCTATCTGACAAGCACCTCTCAAAACAACAACTGTCCGTTCTGAACTATGGCCTCTCCTTAGCACCCAGTGCAACATCGGACATGACTGAAGTGCAGATTGACTTTTACAAATTTACAAGAAAACTCAAACTGAAAACATTCTTTCATAACAAACCAATCACTTATAGACCATCAGAGAACCTCACGCCGACTAGTTCAAGAAGTATTCAGGAAATTGAGAATATACATTTACTATCGAATTTAGCAGGAGAAGAATCCAAAACTCTCAGTGATATTCAAAAAGAGTTAAGTGTTCACCAAAGAAATATGGACATCAAAGAACACAGAAACAGATCCAAATTCATGCCTCCCAGGTTTGGGGAAAATGTTATTGAAACTTTTTACAAAACAATTACCAAAAAAAATCATAAACCTATTGATGGCTTTCAAAAAAGCTTCAGCAGTAAAAACAATAACAATAACAATAATAAGCTTCAGCAGTAAAACCAGGCTTCCTTAGCGGGTCCCGCGAGCAGACCAGGATGCAAACAACAGGCCGTTATTAAAAAGGCCCGTTGTTTGCATCCTCCCCATTCCCATTGAGCCCTATGGGGCTCGAACGGGAATGGGGATGTACCGAGTCCCTGTTCCCTGAATGGGGAAATACCGGGCCCGATACCCAGAATGGGGGTAGCCATGCCGCAAATAGCAGCATGGCTACCTCCAAATGTCGTAATGAGGCCCAGTGTGCGTAAAAACTAGTTAAACTGTTCCTTCATCAAACAACCAGGTCTTATTTTGTTTCTTGAAGATGTTCAAGGACACACTGAAAGGGGCCCCTAGAGGACCCTGACGTCTATGGAAACAAGGCGGGTCACCACACACGATAGAGACGCCAGACACAAGGTTGTATTCCCAAAGCTAGGGTTTTATTGCAAAGCAAAAGTCTCAGTTGGCCAACTCGGTCTCCCGCCCCGCGATGTGTATCTCTAGACCTCGAGGGACGCAAGAGAGTGAATTACGTACATCAGTTACATATATACAAAATGCATATCAAACAATCAGCTATGACATGTTTAACACCCCTCTTTATTGGGTTTCTTTGAACTTGGTGTGATGATGGACATCTCCGACCACTATGACACCTTCAAACATCTATTCTAGTAACAATTTGCAATTTGTGAGTGCGTAGGCATCTTTCGATTATTGAATAGAACACAGCGCTTCTGTTCTTGGAAGCAAACTACATACAGAGGGGGAGTTGCATTCCGGACCTTGCTATCTATCAGGTGCTATTCGCGTCCTGGGAGCCGACATGCTCTTAGCGGGCTCAGCAGAGGGGGGCCATTAGAAAAGCATAATTCAAGCCTTTAGCGGTATTATTCTAACATATTTTACCATATAACGAGACTGGCTGGCAGCTGTGAAATGATTAAATGCCCTGCAGCTCTGCTTCAAGGCTACATTAAGGAGGGAGCCGGGCATTCTTCCAGGCGCTGCCTACGTTTGTGTTTCAGCGAACTCTTGTTATCCTCTCGGCCCTGCGGCCTTGTCCTTTTCACATACAGACAACAATGTTCCACAGTCGAGCAGTGTAAGCGGAAAATATACTGCGAAGCAATAGGAACAGAAAGCAATGAGCAATGGTTAGAAAACAAAAATGGCGATTCTTGATACATCAAAATGGCCGTTCATTGGCAAACTCGAAAACCTATATTCTGTCGTATCGTGCATGAGACGGTTGGTCCACGGCCACCAAAATGCGTTTGCGGTCTCAAATTAGAAGTATCCGTATTTCTAGACTGACAAACCCTCCTTTGGCCGTATGCCAAATGTCTCATCTATTTATTGAAACCTCCTCTAGTGATGATGAATCTGAAGTACTTATGTCTGAGTCTTGCATGCTATCGTGGACATCATTGTCTTCATCAATATCTATTGCTATCAACTCTTTCACTACTCTCATCTCATTTGGGTCTGGGCTAGTTAGATCATGAGGTTTTTTTTTCTTTGTTATCATATGCATGCATCCTTCCGTACATCCCTCAGTTACCTCTGCACAAACTATGGGTAAACAATGTATACAACAACAGCACGTTAGGAATATTCCGAACACCACTACTAATATTGAGATTAACTTCCATCCCCAAGATCGTAATATTCCCCAAAACCAAGATCCTATTCCCCAGCTCCCTTCTCCCATGGGGAGTTCAGAGCTTAGAACGTGCATTTTCTTTATTGCTTCAAAGATCGTGGGGGAATAGTCATCGACATAAACGCAACATGCTGATCCCACTATTTTGCAAATTCCCCCACGATCCACCAGGATTACATCGAGAGCCATTCTATTTTGCAGCGTCATTAACCTTATTCCTCTTTCTTCCAACGTCGTGTTAAATAATATATCTGTTGTTGTGTTTATTGTATTCTTTAGGATTCTGGACAGTTGCCTTATATTATAGGAGTTCACTATCTGTCCTAAGAATGGAATGAATTATTTCGCTACATCAGTTTCTATCAAAACACCTTCGTCAGTCCTTTTGACTCTAGTTCTAGATAATCTGGCCATGGCTGCTGTTCCTAAGAGGAATACTCCTGGGAACAGTAGCCCTAGGTAACATGTACCTCCCCAGTTTCTGGGCAACCAAGGGTATGCTTTCTCTCCACATATAAAATAAACTGGATCACCTACGTATACTGGTTCTATTTCCCATTTTAGTACCACTGTATTCATACAACCAGTATATGTTCTGACTGAAAAAGAGCCTTTCTTTTTTAGACAAAAAAGGACAGTTCTTGGGCTATAATTCACCGTGTAAGATGGGGGAATTGCATCTTTGTTCCCTTCTGTTCTTACACGAAACGTCATTACAGATGTTTTTTCTGGCGGGTACAATCTATCTCGTCTATTTTGTCATGTTATCTTCCGTGTACTTTTCCTCGTGGGCTCTGGGGCTATTACTTGTGATTTATGGAAAATGGAACAACCCACAGGCTTCATTATTATCTCCTCAAACTCATTCATGTTGGTTCTGTCTAATTGACCCGTATTACTCTTATTCCACTTCCCATAGAACATTGCACCTAAAGATGCACTACATGCAGAACTTAATGGTAATGGCTTCACATACCACCCTATTCCTTTTCCGGCATGCTGTGGTAAATGGGCACATACCCAGCAGTTTGTTTTCTTCAGGATTGCATGTGTCATGTTCATTATCAGTAGTAAGGTGTTATTTCCAAAACCTTCCCTTTGTTTTTCTTCCATTGGGGGTAGGGTATAAGTGATCACCTGAACCGGGCTTTCAGTAGTGGATATATTAATTATTGGTAAAAACATTTCTAATGGGTGTATTGTTTCTACCCACCATATTATTAGGGCTGTCGATATTGGTGCTACCACGCTCATAAAGCACATTATTATCGTTAGTGTCAACATGCAATTTGTTTTACCATGCGTTTTTCTTAAACTTATAGTCTTTATAACTGACTCATTCTCAGCGGTTGTAGTGCAGGAGGAGGCTGGAAACAGTCCCGGCATGTTTCTCGTCGTCCTTCTTCTTCCTTATCACAGTTCGTTGTGGATATCTCTCTTCGTCGCGCTTGCTCTGATGTCTATAAGTTCAATGGAATTCTCACAATTCAGTTTTGCCTGTCCTTTTTAGCCTGGATTTGATTATTCGTTTTTAGGTGAGATCACTTGTCCCTTCTTATACTGCTCAGAGGACCTTTGATCAGTTATCGCCTCAGTATCATGTGCGCCCAGCTTGTCCGCTCTGGGTCCGGACACATGTACTGTTCATCAATTATCTCACTTGCCATAGTACCATGTGCGCCCAGTTTGTCCGTTCTGGTTCAGGACACATGTACTTTTTATGATCGCACCGAGGAGCCGCGAGTCTTGAATTGTCCGACTTGCCCAATTCTCACGCTTCTCTCCTCTACACCCCTGGTTCCTTCTCCGTCCATGAGCTGAACCAGAGGTTGACATAAACACCAAAAAAAAGAATGCAGATCACTTTGTCTTCCGAGGCCGCAAGTTGTATCGCCTTGCTCCTGGTATCGTATGATCCGTGAACAGTGCCGGTGCACTTTCAGATTCAGGCTTGAAGTCAGCCTGTGGCGCTACTGCAGGTGCTGGTGTGCGCCGCGCCAATGATGCAAATCCGTTTTTTGGCGTGCTGGCAAGTGCTGGTGGGCGCTAAAGGGGTACACAATTTGGTTTTGCTGGTATCTGCAAGGCAGATTTCACGTCGGTCAGCAGTGATGTCGATTCTGCTGGGCAACGTTGGGGCACTCTTTGCCCTTCCCCCTTTTTGGCAATCGTCTCAGGCTTTGTTTCGAGTTTCACTTCACATTTTGTCAGCTTAGGTGGCTGCTCACTGGCAACAGTTTCTTTCGTTTCTGGGACCGCTGTCTCTTTCCGGTCAGCAGTGTCAGGGAAGACTTTCAGTGCAGTTGGAATCTTTTTGGCATGGGTGGTATGGATCCACGACTTCCTTCCATCCACCCGTATTGCCGTCTGTGTCGCCAAAAGTACTTGATGGGGCCCGTGCCACCTGGGTGCTAATGATGACTTTCTTTTAAAGTTTTTTAGCAGCACCCAGTCTCCAGGCTCCAGCGCGTGCCCCGGACCAGTATACCGTACGGGTAATGCCTCCTGCACCTGCTGATGAATCAAACGCAATTTCTGCATTAAAAGGCCACAATAAGTACTAAGTACAGGATGTTCTATCTCACTAAGTCGTTTTGGCTGAGGTGCGCACCAAACATTTGCTGGCCTCCCCATCACGATCTCATATGGGGAGAGCCCAGTTTTAGCCTGTACAGACGTACGCATGCATAATAGTGCTATTGGTAATGCATCCACCCAACTCAACTTGCTTCCCGCACAAATCTTGCTAATCTTTGATTTAAGAATCCCGTTGTGCCTCTCCACAAAACCGGCAGAACCCGGATGCCTTGAACTATGGAATCTCTTATCAATCTGAAGACCAGCACATATCTGTAATACCACTGCACCCACAAAATGCGGTCCATTATCAGACCATAGGACCCGGGGCAAGCCAAATCTGGAAAAATACTCCTTCAACATTACTTTTGCCGTAGTCATTGCTGTGCAATCTTTTAAAGGATATGCCTCCACCCACTTACTGAATGCACAGATTACCACCAAGACGTATTTTAAGTTTTGGCACCTCTCCATCTCTATGAAATCAAAATGAACTACCTCAAACGGCATGGAGGGCGGGCAAAAATTGCCTGTTGGCGTCACTGTTCCCTTTCCTACACTGTGTTGTAAACACGTGATACAGTTCTGCACCAACCTCTCTGCATTCTTTTTTATGTTTACATTCTGCCATAGTGTAGAAAGGTGCTGTATCATTTTCTTGGCACAGATGTGCGTAGGGCTGTGGGCCATTGTGACCATTGCAGTCACATATGAATTTGGCAACATCCAGTTTCTAGTTCCCTTGTCCACCCAACAACCCTCCAAATCCAACTCAGCAGATCCCTCTGCCCATCCCTGTATTTCATCGGCCGTAGCCTCGGCCTGCATTTCTTTGACAGTCACAACTCCATCTTCTATCATACAGGGTACTTCATCTGTCTGAACCGTCATCATCTTGGTATTCAAATCAGTGGCAGTTTGTTTCGCAATCCTGTCTGTAAACGCGTTTCCCTCTCCTATTTTGCATGTTACTTTTTTATGTGCCTCGCATTTCACTATTGCTAGGCGCTTTGGAAATGTGAGTGCAGACAGCAATCGTACAATCAATGGGCCATGTTGAATTCTGGCACCATATGATGTCAGAAACCCTCTTCCAGCCCAGAGTAGACCAAAGTTATGAACCACTCTAAACGCGAACTGACTATCAGTATATATATTCACATTCAAATTTTCAGAAATCTCGCAGGCTCTGGTTACTGCTATTATTTCCGCGGCTTGTGCTGAATTATAGGGGATTCTTTTACTTTCTACAACACTCTCTAGGGTAGTGATAGCGTATGCGGCAGTTGTCGTGCCATCTGGTAATTTAAAACATGAGCCGTCACAAAATAACTCTCCATCCGGCTCTTTCTGTGGAATATCACTTAAATCAACTCTCCCCTTGGTTTCTTCCTCAGTGACCATTAAGCAATCATGGGGGGGGTGATTCATTCTTCCCAATTTCTTTTATGGTTAGTGGCATTAATTCTGCAGGATTCAAAGCGCTACACCTCATAATTTGGATATGGGGCGCGAACAAGATAATCTCATATCTTGTCAATCTAGCAGAGGAGAGGTGTTGCGTCTGTGTCCTATTTAATAGAACGTCTATGGCATGTGGCACCATCAAAATTAAAGTGTGCCCCAATACCATCCCTTCCATTTGTTTCACTGATGCAGCAGCCGCCGTGACAGATCGCAAACATCGTGGTAGTGTGCGCGCTACAGGGTCCAGCGCAGAAGAAAAATAGCTGCACGGCCTATTTCCTCCACCTTGTTCCTGTGTCAAAACCGCCAACGCACATCCTTCACTTTCACACACAAATAGTCTAAAAATGTTCTTATAGTTCGGCGTACCCAAAACTGGAGCCGAGCATAATGCAGTTTTCAATCCATCAAATGCTCTCTGACATTCCTCATCCCACTGAAGAATTCACTAATGGTTTCACAATTAACGCAAAATTACCAATCCATTGTCGGCAATATGAAGCCATGACTATTATGGCTCTGACTCCTTTTTGTGTCTTTGGAATAGGCATACAAGAAATACTTTCGATGCGTTCTGGTGTTAGTCTTCTCCCTCCTTTCAAAAGTAGGTAGCCCAAAATAAGCTACCTCCTTTCAATTATACTGAACTTTCTTCAAACTAGCTTTATGGCCATGTGCCGCTAGGTGTGACAGTAGTAATACAGTGCTTTCTTTACAAATCTCCTGTGTCTGAAGCTAGCAATAAATCGTCTATGTATTGCAAAAGTACACAACCCACGGGTAATTCCAGCAAGTCTAGCTGTTCTTTTAATGCTCTACTGTAAATACTTGGACTTTCCGTATAACCTTGCGGAATCCGCGTAAATGTAAATGATCGTCCTCCTAATGTGAACGCGAACAAATATCTACTGTCCTTGTCCACTGGAATACTAAAGAATGCGTTTTTCAAATCTATTACACTAAAATATTCTGGTGAAACAGGTATCATTGTCAATATTGTAGTGACGGCTGGCACTAGAGGAAATTGCGGACCTACTACCTTATTCAATGCGCGTAGATCAATTATGAAACGGTATGGTACCTCATTACCTCCTTTTTTATAAACCTGAGGAATCGGGCTGTAACATGTACTACCTGTGATTTCCTCTATTACCCCTAATTTCCCCAAATCGGTAACAATACTCTTCAATCCTTTCTCACCTTCAACCGCAATTTTGTATTGGGGTATTCGCGGTAGGGTAACACCTTCTTTTAAAATAATCTTTACTGGCTCTATCTTTAAACATCCCACATCGTTGTCATGCATTGCCCATATACAGGTTGGTACTTTACTTCGCTCCTGGGTGTCCTCTATGCTGTCTCCTCTGACCAGACCCATTTCTATTCTGTAGATGTGGGCATTGCGCTCGCCAATGTCCTTCCTCTTTACAATATGCACACTGATTCAGCCCCACTGTTCCCCCATGCATACTCAAACTACTCCTTCCTTGTGCGTTCCCTCGCCCTCTATTATGACCTACTACTTGCTGCATTAATACCTGTGTTCTAATTAGACATTCCTTCAAGTCTGCCCCCACCTGTTTTAGCAACGATAATTCGTTCACCATCTCTTTCTGCCCCGGCGATGGTAACTGCTGCCATTTATTATGCAACCCCTTTTTCCCTTTCCCAGGTCTCCCGACTTCCCTACTCCTGTACCCAGGTGTCGTATACATTTCGGCATAGTCATTATCTAATTCATCTTTAAGCTCAAAAAGTCTACACACATGTTCTCTCACTTCTTCATCCCTCTCCCTACAGCGTGCTAATGCATTCAAATCTAACAATCGCTGCGGTGGTACTTTCCCAATTAGCTGTTTCCATCTCTCCACCAAATATTCACCCATGCATTCCAACACTACCTGTCTTTCGTTGCTTCTACGAAAGCCATATATCGAAGCCAATGTTGCCGTCCCATCATTCCTGTGTATATACATCTCTGCCTGTTGCTGCAATTCCACCTTCCTTTCTTTGCTGATTGCGCTGCTGGTTACCCTCGTGCACTCCCGTTGGTCAGTCCCACCTCTTGCCCCTGTGGTTTCAACTTCAACCCCGGGAGGAACGGACGGTACCGAGTCTATGTCTAAGGCGGGAGGTGCGGATGGGACAATGGGAACAGCGAGTGTCTGTTGTGGGCCTGGTTGGCTAGAGGAAGTGTTACGTGTGCGGTCTGTAGCTGTGGGAGGGCTTGAGCTACCGGAGGGGGAGATTGGGCTACGGGCGGGGTCTGGGCAATAGCTACTGACGTATCTGGTCTTACTTCTGATCTTGGGCCTTGTTTCGTATGGGTCAATATATTTTCTATCAATTCATCTGTCATGTGTAATTCTCGCTGTGGGTATATCTTTTCTATATTCAACTGGTCACGCCTGGCTGCCCTTCTTAGACTCTCAGTCCACTCCTCCTCTTCTTTTTCTTCCGCTACCTCACCTTTTGATTTATGCCTGCGCGCATGCTTTGCTCTGCTTTTAAATCGGAGCATTGCTTCCTTTCTCCAGTCTTTAATAGTTTCAAATGCTGCAGGACGCGCTTTCTTTCTTATCAACACCCTTTCCAAGTTATCTATCCTCGCCATCTCAAAACTACCATTAATCGGCCACTGATGGTCTTGTTGCTTTCTGGTTTGCCTATGCCAAGTCTCGCAGAATATTATCGCACCCACTCCATACTTCACATACATCTCATACGCCGGCGTTCCCCCAGGTGGTACAATTTGGCCATTTTCCAAAGATTGTCTACCACAGCGGAAAAACCCAGCTAAGGTGGACAATACCCCAGGCATGTTTCAACCTTCCCCCTGGTTAATCATCCTTACCTAGGGCGTTTGATTTTGCAAAGTCAACTCTCAACCAATATCAGGATACTTTGAATTGGGGAATGACTCACCTGATAAATCAAGTCGTCTGTATACTGATGCACCAAAGGACGTCGTGTCTGCGTTTCTTGGCTTCCGCATCGTTTCGGAACCCTCGCCTCCTTGTTCTCTAGCCAGGCACGTCAATCAGGGATCAGATGTGTGCAGATCTCCAAAGGAGTCTCTCATCACTTTTACAGGGCGCCCCGAACACCTCTTGATCCCGGCTCGATCGTCCCGTCCTCGCCGTTCTCTGCCTTTCTCAATTACAACGTTACGCGAAGGAACAAGTGGGGGAGGGTCCCTATTCGGGCGCCATCTTGAAAGGGGCCCCTAGGGGACACTGACGTCTATAGAAACAAGGCGGGTCACCACACACGATAGAGACGCCAGAAACGAGGTTGTATTCCCAAAGCTAGGGTTTTGTTGCAAAGCAAAAGTCTCAGTTGGCCAACTCGGTCTCACGCCCCGCGACGTGTATCTCTAGACCTCAAGGGACGCAAGGGAGTGAATTACGTACATCAGTTACATGTATACAAAATGCATATCAAATAATCAGCTATGACATGTTGTATTGGGTTTCTTTGAACTTGGTGTGATGATGAACATCTCCGACCACTATGACACCTTCAAGCATCTATTCTAGTAACAATTTGCAATTTGTGAGTGCGTAGGCATCTTTCGGTTATTGAATAGAACACGGCGCTTCTGTTCTTGGACGCGAACTACATACGGAGGGGGAGTTGCATTCCGGACCTTGCTATCTATCAGGTGCCATTCGCATCCTGAGAGCCGACATGCTCTTAGCGGGCTCAGCAAAGGGGGGCCGTTAGAAAAGCATAATTCAAGCCTTTAGCGGTATTATTCTAACATATTTTACCATATAACGAGACTGGCTGGCAGCTGTGAAATGATTAAATGCCCTGCAGCTCTGCTTCAAGGCTACATTAAGGAGGGAGCTGGGCATTCTTCCTGTCGCTGCCTACGTTTGTGTTTCAGCGAACTCTTGTTATCCTCTCGGCCCTGCGGCCTTGTCCTTTTCACATACAGACAACAATGTTCCACAGTCGAGCAGTGTAAGTGGAAAATATACTGCGAAGCAATAGGAACAGAAAGCAATGAGCAATGGTTAGAAAACAAAATGGCGATTCTTGTTACATCAAAATGGCCGTTCATTGGCAAACTCGAAAACCTATATACTGTCGTATCGTGCATGAGACGGTTGGTCCACGGCCACCAAAATGCGTTTGAGGTCTCAAATTAGAGGTATCTGTATTTCTAGACTGACAACACAGTTTTTTATAGGAACCGGAAGGGAGTTCCAAACCAAAGGTGTCCAAAAATTGAAATTCGTACCACCGGCTCTTTTGAGAGTTTGTTGGGGTTGATCTAAGTCATGTTTGTTATTAGGCCGGAGATTTCTTCTGATGGCCACTTTCATTATGAACAATATATTTCGGTGCAGTACCTGCTAGGCACTTAAAGACCATTACTGCACCCTTAAATGTTATCCTTTGCTCAACTGGGAGCTAGTGAAATGTTCTCCTTGCTACTGAAATTTTGGAGCATCGGCTTAGCGTCGGCTTAGACCAAAAACTGCCCTGGCTGCCCCATTTTATATTGTAAGCATTTTTAAAATGTTAGACTTTGATTTATCTATCAGGAGACTATTACAGTAGTCTAATTTGGAATTTATTATGATGCCGGCAATCAGAACAAGATTTCTTTTGGTCAAGTATGGACGAATTTGCCACAACAAATTGGAATAAAAAGCGCACGTGGATTTTAGATAAGACACATGCCTCTTAAAGGAGAGATGTGCATCCATAAAGACTCTAAGCATTTTATGCCGGTCCAATAGCACAGCATGCTCGCTTTGACATCTTTGCAGATCCTGCTGACGCAGGTTCGAATCCCGACAAGGCCAATCTCAGCCTTTCATCCTTCCTAGGTTGATAAATGAGCACCACACACCGTGGGTAATAATAAGCAGCGCTCAGATATCTGAGGGTTCGTAGCGCTATATAAATGCTAAATTATTAATGTGGTCTGATACCGTAATGTTATTATCATTGATTTTAAAACTTCTATATTGGGCATCTGTTTTTATTTGCTTTTGGGGGGTTCCAATTATCATTACTTCTGTTTTTGCTTCATTTAAAGCTAAAGAGTTTGTCGCCATCCATATTTGTACAGAGTGAAACACCTCCCTTACTCTTTGAATGTCCCTTTCATAGTCACCTGATAGCTCAAAGACCAATTGGGTGTCATCAGCTTAGTTTGTGAATCCAACACCCAATGATCATAGCATATCACAGAGTAACTTGGAAAAGATATCAAAAAGCAAGGGGGACAAGCATGGCCCCTGAGGGACACCACATAATAGCAGGGCTTTTAAGGAAGCAAAATTTCCTTTGCCACCGTCGCCATTCTTGGTCCCAGAAAAGAATGGAACCGTTTTTTTGCTGCTGATGGTGAGCATCCACCAACCATTATGAACCTTTCTGCTAGGAGATCATGATCAATCAGATCAAACGCAGAGGAGAGATCTTGCAACAGGAGCAAAGTAGTATTTTCTTTTTCTAAAATAGTGGCAATATTCGCCTGAAGATCTAAAAGGGCTGATTCAGTGCTATGATTGGCACAAAACCCGACTGCTCATCTGCAAGTACATTGTTGTTCTCTACAAATTTCCAATATTGCAGGTATGCGATCCTGTCAATTATCTTTCACAGGAAAGGCACATTCGTAATAGGCCTAAAATGACCTGAGACAGAGGGATCTAGAATGTCCTATTTTATGAGTGGGGTAATCTAAGCTACTTTTATATGTCCAGGCACATATGATTCATCAAAGGACTGGTTTACAAAACGAGTAACCTAGGGTTCTAGTGTATCTGCAAAATCCTTGAAGAGTTTGGCTGGAAAACTATCCCCTTTGCATGAGGAGGGTTTCAGATTATGAATAACCTCCAAAACCTCAGACTGGGTTACATTTTCAAAAGTAAAAACCTTAGGATTGTTGTATTTTGGAGAGACTACGGATTTGGATGTTATTATGTCATCTGATAGTAGGTTTTTCTGATCTCTAATGGCCTGCTGGTGTTTTTCCATTTTTTGAATAACGCCTTCATGTATGGCTTGGCACCATGTATTGCTTTTTTTCTCCTGATAACTGGCTGGGATAACTACCTGACAATGAATCACAGGTTAAGTTAGAGTAGTCTTGAAACAGAGATTGCATTAAAGGATATTCTCTTTGGCGATAGAGATGGACAGATTGTGAGCAAGTTCTTAAGAGTCCCAGATTCGTTTGAGTTTTGGCAAAATCTGCATGAGCTATCCGCTCTGGCAAATTATCTTTTGATTTAGTAGGACTTCTCTTGTTGGCCACAAGTTTAAGCAAAGTCGAAGAAACAAGTTCCTGTAAATTGGACAAGAGAATTGCATCAGGTAAGGCTCATTATCGTGAAGACTCTTGATCCTGAAATGTCCATGCTTAAAGTATTGGTAGCTCATGCATTGCTCACGTGTTTAAATCCAATCTTAGAGCCAGAGTTTTTTCATTGCGCGGTCTGGGTTATTTTTAAGAAGGAAGATTGGAATATCCGCGGCTTCCATGATTGTGACAATTCGTTGTCTCCAAACTATCATGAAATGATCCTTGGTGCAATTCATATAAGTGGCTAAAATAAGTAACATGGATTGTGGCTGATCGGTCAATAAGCATTTCCTATGCAGAGTACATAGTGTCCAATCATAGAAGATACCAAGTGAAGCCCAACTCATGCCTAATTACACTTATGGGTTCACTGACAGGCATGCATTGCACCTGTTTCCAGAAGAGGCCCTCTGGTCTTAGCCAGAAAGTCTCTTCCTTCCATGCTCTGGTCTCGGCATCGTAAATGAGGATGGGTACCCCTTTCTCTCTATAATCCCTGACTAGAGGTGCAGTAGAACATTTGCCAAACTTCTTGTGAATAATGTGGGCTTGTGCAACAACTTTTTGAACTTTGCGCCTTAATTCTAAACAATACGGCAAATCAGAGGGATGATTGTTGGTGTTAAGGCACAAGTATCGATACTCACTGACTACTTCTAAAGGAGATTCATACAACTGCCACGAGTAAGAGCATTTGCTGACCTGCTGATGAGTAGCATAAATCATGACCTTTGTTTTTGCCAGATTTATAATCAGATGATTTGCAATGGAATATTGCTCTAAGGCCGTTGAGAGGTTTTGAAGACCCCTGGAAGTCTTGGAAAGAAGGACTAAATCATCTTCATACAGTAGCCATGGTACTGCACAGTGGCCAATTTTGGGAGAATGAAATATAATGCTTACAAAATGGTGACCCAAGTCAGATATAAAAAAGATGAACAGTGTAGAGGCCAGAATACAGCCTTGCTTGAGGCCTCTATACGTAGGAATTGATTTTGATAGCCTTCCAACTAAAGGCATGCTAATTTGAACTGATGTTCTGGAATGTAGTTGTGAGACCAGATCCTGAATGCAATTTGGGCAAGCTGCTTTAATCAATTCATCTGCCAACAGTTCATGCGATACAGAGTGAAACGCTGTTTTAAAATCCACAGAGAGCCATATATATCAGATTAATAGCAATTCCTAGTCCCAGGATAAAGCCTGTTTGAAATTTGTCATCTAGCTGCTGGGAGGTCATCCAGCGGTGAACTCCTCAATGTCAGGTGAGCAAAGAGCTTCCCTGGGGCATCAAGCAACGCTATGGGCCGATAATTCTCAGGTCACCCACAATCACCATTTTTAAATATAGGGATAATAATGGACTTTTGCCATGATGGTGCAATCCGTTTTTGAGAGATAACACAGGCAATGATATTCAACAGAATTGGGGCCCAGGCATCAGGGTGGGATTTCAACATTATATTAGATAACCCGTCACATCCAGGAGCCCTTGAGGTACTTAGTTTTGAGATCTGATAAATGATGTTGTCCTTATCAAATTGAATGGAGATGTCATCTGGTGCTACCTGCATTACAGCTCGTTGCATTTTGGGTGGTGGGGCATATAGCCCTTGATAATAGTGTGCTCATTGAATCACCACTTAAGAGAGAGAGATGAAGACATAGACAGCAGCAAAATCATGGGGTGGGTGAATGGGAATCAGAGGAAAGAATCAAAGAAAAAAGGAAGGTTGACAGGTGAGATGGCTTGAAAAAAGCTTCAGAAAGAAGGGGTACGTCAGGAAACAAAGAATAGAAATAAAGGTAAAGGCAAAACAATCAAAGTAAGCAGTTCTGTGCATCAAGGGTATAGCAGAAATGGTAAGTGAAGTGTATTGCTTGGCTAGACTGACCTACATTGAATGTGGGCCAGCCTAGCCACATACTAACACTTATCATGTTTACTTTACCCTTAATGCAAAGTTACTGTGCATCAAGGGTAAAGCAAACATGCTAACTTTGGTCACTGACTTTCATTCAATGAAGGCCCACTAGCCAGGTAATAACACTTATCATGTTTGCTTTACCCTTAAAGCACAGGTAATGTGCATCAAGGGGAAAACCACAATGATAAGAATTATTACCTGGTTACACTGCTCTACATTGAATCTATGCCAGTCTACCCATGTAATAACACATACATTTGTTTTACCATTAAAGCACAGTTACTGTGCATCAAGAGTAATGCAAACGTGATCAATTATTATGTGGCTAGAATATTCTACATTAGCAGTGCCGGTATGCATATACCTTCTTATTGGGCATGACACTTTTTACTTGCCATCAAGTGTAAAGTTGTATTATGTGGGTGGCTTGACCGATGGTGTAAGTGTGCATTCACTTTATTACTGTAGCATGGCATTTGATACTTTTTACTTGACATCAAGGTTAAAGCAAAACAAAAGAGGTGATGGCCTGAAGGTTTAGAATTAATCTTAACCTCTGGTATTGCTCTGGGCAACCCTCTAGACCATTTCCTTTCGCCTGCAAGGCTATTACAAAAGGGTAAAGACCATATGCATATCATGCTTGGCACCACCCCAAAAAGGCAATCCAGCCCGAACTGCTTGGTCACATCCCTTTTACACAAGACTACAATCACCCCCAGACATGTTTCGGTTAAGGGGAAAGCAATCATGAATGTTATTATGTGGTTGGATTGGTTTACATTGGTGGCTCCAGTCTAGTCAAATACGCTTTGTGTGTCAAGTCATTTTTGTACTTTCCATCAAGAGTAAAGGCGCACATACATGTGATTACGTGTTACACTGGCCTATCTTAGTATAGCCAGTCTGGATATACTTCATTTCTGTTGCATGGCATATTTTATTGGCGGGGGTCCTTACATGCCAATAATGGAATATTTTGATGCAACATGCATGGTCAAAGAATATGTTTACATACTGGCATATGTTGTGACAAAGGAATAATGACAAGCATTGGAAAATGTCCCTGTTGGTGACTTTTTTATATGGTACTATACAAGATTGATTGCAAACTGCATGACATTTTATACAATTTTTCACTGAAAGTGCTGTAAAATGCACCATGTTAACCCATTATTTTAAATATTCTCTCTGGGGAGAACCCTGCCCCTGAACCCGTATTGTTTGCTTCGGGCTCTCTTGCTGTGCTCGGTGGCTCATGCATATTAGACACATACATTTATGCCCCTCCAGTTAAATCATTCACGGGCAGCCAATGCAGACCAGAAGTATGCCTGCAGGGCGGACAACCACCATAGACAATGTTAGCATCACTGAACATAGGCTGTCAGTTGTGCACTTGATGACTCATGCACATGTGGTCCCACTACATTATGATGCATCCCATGGTATCTGAACACTCTGTGGCCCACGGAACGTGTGTGTCATGGACACACACCATGCAATGGGCCATGGCCACAAGAGGAATGTGCCTTTGTTGCTCTCTTTGCCTCTGATGAAAATGCATTATTAGCACATTCTGCTAGATATTCGACCGATGAAGCAAGTGTCAGTAGCTGCTTTTACCAACACCTTCAATCCTCCCTCATTCCACCTATCAACTCTCACACTGAATCTTCCCTTGCCAACCTTCAGCTCTCCATCTGCAACACTCTTGATATCATTGCCCCTGCCATGAAGATCCTCCTGAAGCCCGCCTCCAAGTGTAATAACTGGTATGATTCGGACGTAGCCTCACTTAAACGCAAGTGCAAAATTGCAGAATTAAAATGGCTGGCTTCTAGCACATCCTCTGACAAACTGGCTTGTCACCTGCTCCAAAGGCAATACACTCTCCATCCGCTCCAAGAAATTGGCCCACATCCAAGCACGCATCACTGGGACCACAAACGACAAGGCTGAATGTTTCAAAATCTGCAAGGAACTTTCCAATCCTACTTATGTCTCTACTTCTCTTCTTTCCCAGGCCCTCTGCACAACCTTGGCCTCCCACTTCACTACTAAAACTCAGTGCACCCTATCCTTTCTCACTTCTACCCACCAGAGTTTCCCGCTTGTACCAAGGTCCCCCTTGGCCCTTCTCTCGCCTTCCTTCTGTGTCTTATCCTTCACACCCAAAGCGCGGGACGTGGTCACCAAAACAGTTTGCTCTATGAAAGTCTCATCCAAACAAGTACCACCCGCCTCTTGTAGGACTATTAAGGACAACATCGTCTCTCTTGCTCCCTCCTTGGCTGAGTTCTTTAACCATTCATTTGCCACTAGTTACTTTCCTTCATCCCTCAAGCACTCCTTTGTGCATCCCCTCCTAAAACATCTGTCTGTGGACCCTTCCTGCCCGGCTAACTACCACCCTATCTCCACTACCCCTTTCTTGAGCAAACTCTTGGAGAAGTTGGCCATCTCCCAACTAATTTTACAAAGGTAGCGGGCGCCCCTCTCTCGCAAGAACAGACATGATAACCTGTTCAGTGGTTATTAACCACTTGAGAGTTCGCAGCCACTGCTTTTACTCACTGTGCCTTTCACAGATGGGAAATATCCATTTGCATATCAGTCTTTGTCCTGCCCAGGGGCAGTCCAGCACCGAAATACAATGGCAATTCCAATCTGAACGAGAGTACCACCAGCAACCCCATACACGTGTTTCACCCTTGTTGGGGATCATCAGTGAGGTGAAGCTGATGCCTCTCTAAGCACAGTGAGAGGGAGACCACGTCTGGTTGCCCCCAGGAGACCTAGGGTTACCAATCCCAGGTTCCTTAACAAATAGTTTTACAAAGGTAGCGGGCGCCCCTCTCTCGCAAGAACAGACATGATAACCTGTTCAGTGGTTATTAACCACTTGAGAGTTCGCAGCCACTGCTTTTACTCACTGTGCCTTTCACAGATGGGAAATATCCATTTGCATATCAGTCTTTGTCCTGCCCAGGGGCAGTCCAGCACCGAAATACAATGGCAATTCCAATCTGAACGAGAGTACCACCAGCAACCCCATACACGTGTTTCACCCTTGTTGGGGATCATCAGTGAGGTGAAGCTGATGCCTCTCTAAGCACAGTGAGAGGGAGACCACGTCTGGTTGCCCCCAGGAGACCTAGGGTTACCAATCCCAGGTTCCTTAACAAATAGTTTTACAAAGGTAGCGGGCGCCCCTCTCACTGTGCTTAGAGAGGCATCAGCTTCACCTCACTGATGATCCCCAACAAGGGTGAAACACGTGTATGGGGTTGCTGGTGGTACTCTCGTTCAGATTGGATTTGCCATTGTATTTCGGTGCTGGACTGCCCCTGGGCAGGACAAAGACTGATATGCAAATGGATATTTCCCATCTGTGAAAGGCACAGTGAGTAAAAGCAGTGGCTGCGAACTCTCAAGTGGTTAATAACCACTGAACAGGTTATCATGTCTGTTCTTGCGAGAGAGGGGCGCCCGCTACCTTTGTAAAACTATTTTTCAAGGAACCTGGGATTGGTAACCCTAGGTCTCCTGGGGGCAACCAGACGTGGTCTCCCTCTCACTGTGCTTAGAGAGGCATCAGCTTCACCTCACTGATGATCCCCAACAAGGGTGAAACACGTGTATGGGGTTGCTGGTGGTACTCTCGTTCAGATTGGATTTGCCATTGTATTTCGGTGCTGGACTGCCCCTGGGCAGGACAAAGACTGATATGCAAATGGATATTTCCCATCTGTGAAAGGCACAGTGAGTAAAAGCAGTGGCTGCGAACTCTCAAGTGGTTAATAACCACTGAACAGGTTATCATGTCTGTTCTTGCGAGAGAGGGGCACCCGCTACCTTTGTAAAACTATTTGTTAAGGAACCTGGGATTGGTAACCCTAGGTCTCCTGGGGGCAACCAGACGTGGTCTCCCTCTCACTGTGCTTAGAGAGGCATCAGCTTCACCTCACTGATGATCCCCAACAAGGGTGAAACACGTGTATGGGGTTGCTGGTGGTACTCTCGTTCAGATTGGATTTGCCATTGTATTTCGGTGCTGGACTGCCCCTGGGCAGGACAAAGACTGATATGCAAATGGATATTTCCCATCTGTGAAAGGCACAGTGAGTAAAAGCAGTGGCTGCGAACTCTCAAGTGGTTAATAACCACTGAACAGGTTATCATGTCTGTTCTTGCGAGAGAGGGGCGCCCGCTACCTTTGTAAAACTATTTGTTAAGGAACCTGGGATTGGTAACCCTAGGTCTCCTGGGGGCAACCAGACGTGGTCTCCCTCTCACTGTGCTTAGAGAGGCATCAGCTTCACCTCACTGATGATCCCCAACAAGGGTGAAACACGTGTATGGGGTTGCTGGTGGTACTCTCGTTCAGATTGGATTTGCCATTGTATTTCGGTGCTGGACTGCCCCTGGGCAGGACAAAGACTGATATGCAAATGGATATTTCCCATCTGTGAAAGGCACAGTGAGTAAAAGCAGTGGCTGCGAACTCTCAAGTGGTTAATAACCACTGAACAGGTTATCATGTCTGTTCTTGCGAGAGAGGGGCGCCCGCTACCTTTGTAAAACTATTTGTTAAGGAACCTGGGATTGGTAACCCTAGGTCTCCTGGGGGCAACCAGACGTGGTCTCCCTCTCACTGTGCTTAGAGAGGCATCAGCTTCACCTCACTGATGATCCCCAACAAGGGTGAAACACGTGTATGGGGTTGCTGGTGGTACTCTCGTTCAGATTGGATTTGCCATTGTATTTCGGTGCTGGACTGCCCCTGGGCAGGACAAAGACTGATATGCAAATGGATATTTCCCATCTGTGAAAGGCACAGTGAGTAAAAGCAGTGGCTGCGAACTCTCAAGTGGTTAATAACCACTGAACAGGTTATCATGTCTGTTCTTGCGAGAGAGGGGCACCCGCTACCTTTGTAAAACCATCTCCCAACTAATCCAGCACAATGAATCTGTTGGTTGTTTTCACAACCATCAGTCTGGCTTCAGAGCTGCCAGAGGCACAGAAACTGCTCTACTGAACACCCATGATGACATGCTTTCAAACCTTGATTCCAACTCTCCCTCTGTTCTCATCCTCCTCAATCTATCCTCTGCCTTCGTCAGGGTCAATCACTCCACCCTCTTAAATTGTGTTCCGGAAATCCTAGGCATCACTGACCAGGCACTGGGTTGTTGTCCTCCTTCCTTTCGAACAGGCCCTCTCAAGGTCAACTCAGCACGTTCCTCTCCTCTATCTAACTCGCCACCTGAGGCATCCCTCCGTGCTCTATTCTCTCGCTTTGGCTCTTCAAAATGTAACTTTCCCCTCTCGCCCACCTGATGTCCACCTTCTCTCCTCATTTTCAGCTCTCCTTTAAGCTTTGCTCCTCTTCCTCCTCTACTTCCTCTCTCATTCCCAACTGTGGGACTGCCATTTAGGCATGGTGTACGTCTAACGTGCTCTGTCTTAATGCCAGTAAGACTGAGAGCCTTCTCATTGGGACTCCTGCCCCCTCGGTTCCCCCTAATCTCTGGCCACCCTACTTGGGCCCCCTCCCCTCACCCTCTTGTGGGACAAAAAGCCTGGGTGCCATCTTTGACTCCTCTCTCTCCTTCTCACCTCGCATCGCTGACCTTGTCAAGGAATCTCACTTTCAGCTTTACCTGCTCAGAGGCATTCTCCCTTTCCTCACCTTCACCCAGAAACTCAATGCCTCCAGAGCTCCAGTTCTATCTCAGCTTTACTACTGCAACAGCCTCCTCATTAATCTGCCTCTTTCCTTCCACCGCCCTCTTCAACTAATCCAGAATAGGACTACAATACTTATCCTTGGCCTCAAGCCCAGCGTCTGCATCTCTCTAGCCCTAAAGTCTCTCCACTGGCTCTCTGTGGCTGCAAGGATCAAATTGAAGACCCTCTGCTTCATCCACAAAGCTTTCTGGGGCCTGGGTCCACTCTATATTCAACTCTCTCTCCCTAAATATCTCCCTGCTAGAATTATTCGGTCTTCTAACTCTAACTCTCTGATAGTCAGAGGCTTCTCTAAGCAGAGAATGGAGGGTATATCTCTTTCTACAGCAGGAGCCTCCCTCTGGAATGGCCTCCCTGCCCCTCTTCATCTTGAGCTGGATCTCCCTAAATTCCTGAATCTTCTCAAGACCTTCCTTTTCTCCTCCTGCTTCCCCCTCCCCTCCCTTGCTAGCCCCACCTGCCTCTATGTCAAGTGGCCTGTTCCTTCATGAGCCTTAATGGGGCAGGCCCTCCTTTGACCAGTCTCGCCTACCCCTTACCAGCACTTGCCCTCGGTCACCCTTCCCTGACCACCCTACTGAGTCTGGTCCACTTCCCCCTCCCTCTGACTAGCTGACCCCTTCCCCCTGCCTGAGCACTTGCCCTCCTGGACCTCCCTCAGCACTTGACCAGGCCCTGGCCCTCTCCCCCTTGCACTTTTCCCTCCTCCCCTCTCTCTTCACTTCCTGTTTATTGCACTTGCACAATTGGAATGTCACAAGGCCTAGTAGGACCATTACTGTTTTTGTTCTCTCCATGTACCCTCCCCCATGTCTTGTGGTGCCTGGAAACACTTGTTGATGTATAGGTGCCGTACAAATCCTCAGTAAATAAAAATCTCTGGTTGAAAACCACTTCCTGTTCCCATCTCCTAAATTTCCCATTTTTATTTACAGCCCCTCCCCAGCCTCTTCTCTCACTGTCCACATTTTTACTTTCAACCCCTCCCCATCTCTCCTATTCTTCCTCACTCGGATATTGGTTTGTAGAAAAAGCAGAAATGAAACAATAAATAAAATCAGCCTCACATTAGCCCCAGTGAATAAAAAGTACCCCACAAACTCAGCTGCCTTCATTGAAGGTAGCTGGGCCTAGTTTAAGGCTTTCATGACGAAGACTAGGCCGACAGAAAATAACATTAGCACAGTTTAAACATTGAAAACATATGGCAAAACCATCCCAACTCAAAATGGAGCCAAGAACTGAGGAAGGGGCAAGTATATTACTTTATTACAATCCCCTTTATTTTCCAGAGATCACAGCTAAAGTTCATCTCTTGTGGCTTCTTGCCAAATTTAAAGTGGTGTTGGCAGATCAATCCCAAACCCCTAGGCAGAGGAAAATATGTTCTGGAATGTTCCATAACTTTATGAATATCTGTGGAGTGGAGATGTGTGAATCCGATACACCTTCCATCAGACCTTTGAGTATCGAGGGTGCAGAGAGGACAACGGGGGTGGCTTGTCCCAGAAAGGAAGGTACCCAAGGGAAAGCTGAGCCTTGTCATAGCACAGAGGCCCCCCCACCCCCCTCTCAAGGACAACTTCCCTGCGAGCCATTCATAGTCTTGACAGCACAGAGTGCAGACCTCGACAACTTTACTCGTACGTTGAATTTTATGTTTTTTTTCTTTTAATGGGACTGGGCACTCCTGATCCTTCCCCTCCTCCCTGCCCCAACACCACCCGCAGACCCTCCCCCATCCACTACCGGCTCTCCCGTACAACACCCAAAAACACACTGCCCCTTTTATTTTGGCCCTTTATGTGCCTAATATGGAGGCCAAAATATAGAGGCTGTAATAGTTGTATAATTCCTTACAGTGCCCGGCCATGTTGCCTTCAGGGTGATTAACAGCATGTCTACCATGCACTGCTGCTCTGCTGCTCCCTTCACAAGGGCCTGTCAGTAAGTAAGTCAACACCTTTCTGTTATCAGGTTGTCAGCATATTACCAGGGTCTTTGGGTATTTGCATCTAAATGGCAAAGCGAGAGCCCCAGTTAACTACAAATCCCCTGCCTCCTTCCATGACAATTACAGTGAGGCAAGGAAAACCTCTTTTTTAAAGCTTAGTGTATATTTCATGATGCCGGCTATTAAAAAAAGGCTTTCGGCCTTCAACACCGCATTCTGGGATTTGGGCCTCATCACGAGTCTGGAAGTAACCCTTAAATGCGGCGGTAGCGCTTTACCGCCACAATTAAGGGTCCACCAGATCATGGGCTTGGCGGATTTGCCCATTTTCGGTGCTATTACCGCCGGCGGAAAATCGGGCTTGGCGGATTTGCCCATTTTCGGTGCTATTATCGCCAGCAGAAAAGCCGCCGGCGGTAATAGCGCGAAAATTCCCCATTGGGCCCAATGGAGAATGGGAACCAACTGTTCCGCCAAACCCGTGATCCGGCGCTAATAGTGCCGGGGGGGGTTGGCGGTAGCGCTAATAGCCCCGGCAGTAATAGCGCCGGGGCTACCGCCCAACTCGTGAAGAGGCGCTTAGTATTTGATTCAGGATGTGGAAAATAAAGCTCTAATCATACTCAGTTTAAAATAAATATTTATATATTGTCAGATTGCTGATTTGTGCACTTTGCAAGAAATCTCTATAATACTGTAGTTGTGCAGTTCTTGAAAAAGCGAAAATTCAAAATGTGTACCATCAGTTCAGTATATGTGTTCTAGTGTCTACGTTTCAAAGCATTTCAAATACCGTCTTCAATGCTTAATGAAAGTGTGTTATCCTGTGCAAATAAATGTATCTCACTGTTTAGAAATTATACATTGCACGCGGAGCATCACCAACTTTAGCACTAACATGCTGCAATGCCCACTGCATGCAATTCAGCAGAATGAAAAAGTGAAGTGTAAAATAAGGCATGATCCGCATTACATGTAGCTTTTACAATCATCTCACAAAAATGTGAATGCTGCCCGCATAAAACCTAGTGGTTTTGCAAGTGGGAAGTGGAGGAGGAAACCTACCTCCCCTCCCATCTCCAGATGTCCCGGGTCAGTAAAGTGAAGCATAAAAGGATTGCACTTTGGTTTTATGCCTCACCTTAATGTTCCAGGACATAGAAAATGAACCCATTGGTTGGGAGTTCCTATAAGTGATTAGGTTCACGCTATTCATAAAAAGCCCCTGTTTCAATGGGGCAGATTTCATGTTTTTAGGGATAGAACTGTCTCCTCATGCTCCTCTGCTATGGTCCCCTCATGCTTTCTCCTAGAATTGGTTTATTGTAGCACGGTCCCAGCTACAGTGACCTGTGGCCTTAACTGCACCTTAACGAAGGCTTTTTCAGTGAATTTCAAGGGTTTTGTGATACCATAGCTTTTTTTTACAGGCCACTAACCATGGCATTCTAGCCATGATTTTTGGCCGTGGCCACTCTACATGTTCCCAATATGCTTCTTTTGGACCCACTAGGTCAGTGATCCCCAACGTCTAGCTCGGGAGCAACATGTTGCTCGCGGCACCCTAAATTGTTGCTCGCAAGTTGCTCTGGGCCATGGTGTGGAGGCATAGAAGGAGATGCTAAGGGGATGAGAGCTCAGTAGCAATATAGTCAGGACAGTGCGAGAATGTTGGCCAATGAGCCTACTGTGTTTCCAGCTGGCTTATTTTGATATATACAAGATGTGTGTTTGTTACAATACGGAAATAATTTTTCGGTAAATGCCTTTGCTTATTATAGTAGTGTCATTGTTAATACGAAACATGTCTGGGGATGCTTGTGGTCTCATGCAGAAGGGATGTGACCAATCAGTTTGGGCTGGACTGTCCCTTAAGGGGTGTGACCAAGGCTGATTTGCATATGGTCTGTCCCCTTTAGTAATGGCTTAGCAGGTGAATAACGATGGTCTGGAGGGTTGCCCAAAGCAATGCCAGAGGTTAAGATTATTTCCAAACCTTCCAGCTATCACCTCTTTTGTTTTGCTATTGTTAAAATCCTGTCATATTCAGATACTTTGCCCAGCTGACGAAGGTATTAATGAGTACAATAATTGAACAATGTTTGTCTCCTGGAGAAAATGATCATATGCTGTTCCTTTGTACAGCTAGAAGGAGCATAATGGACAAATAAGTGGCATGCATACTCAACTTTCCTTTATTAAATAATTTGCATGCGCTGCTTTTTGTACAAGTGAGGTTTGTGTTTGATGCCACCATGCATTATATGTATCAGAAAAATGTATTTTAGTGTCACCTATATTTATTATTACATAGTGTCTTAGTGGAAAAGTTTTCATCGTTTGATACTCTGCGCATCTGGCACATGGATGATAGGCAGATAAGGTAAATGCATGCCACATTTTTCATAGTTAATTTGCCCTATATGCAAATTCAATTAAGTTCATGTTAAGTTTACATTAACAAGCCAACTAATCCAAATACTTGGGTTCTATGTGTTAAAATCGCGGCAAAAATGGCAGTGGACACAAAGTATTGCGGCAAAAAGGCTGTGGTTTTGCCACCGCAATCCATGGAGAGGATGCGGGGGACACCCCTGCAACCCCCGGGCCCATTATACCATTTAAGGAGAGCGGGGGACACCCCCGCTCCTCTTAAATGGTGTAATGAGGTACACCTTTAATTTTTTGTACAGGCAAAATTGTTGCCACAATTTTATCACTGCATACCAATACTTGCTTAACACCACAACCCTCTCTGAAGTGGTCATCAAATGCTTAAAGTTTTGAAAAATGTTTGCCACTAATTCTTGTGTAAAATCCATTTTGAGTAGAGAAAAGAGGCTCCAAATGCATCAGAAAAATAATATTTTTATTCCCAACCACTTTTTCACCAATGTAACAGGCCTCAGGAGCTTTAAAATGCACTATTTGCCATTACATGCCAAAATTATTCTGAGGAGGTAACCTCCCAACCCCCAGTGAAGTAAACTTTAATGCCTACCATGAAATGAACAGTATTAATCAATCAATATTTATTTAATTGTATTTCTACATTAAGTTAGCAACATTTAAAAACATGTTTCATATTTCATAACATTCACATAGACAGAGCTCAAAATAAAAAAGCAGCTGTTACATACTCCAACAAGCTAAATATTTAATCCTCATCATTATAATTAATTATATAAAACGTAATCAAATCAAATTTTCATCAACTGCTATTTTGCAGTTACACTTTGTGCTTCTTTCTGCACACCTTCTTAACTTAATGAGCGGTGGGTATTGTCATTATCAGCCTCCTTCATTCTGGGGATCTTTTTTCACAGATTTCCCCTTGCCATCTTGTATTTGTAATTACGTCTGTATACAAAGCTAAAGAGGTAAGCATATGTTGCCCATCAGACAAGGTCTTGGTTTAAGAGCTATTTTGAGTTGACTTATGTGCCAAATTTAGTTACATCCCACCCCTTATCCAAATGGACAGTACCGTACAACCCACCATACCACAACCAGGGAAGGCTGCAATAGCACTAACACTGACAGTCACTTCATCTTTATAATTAGCAGAAAATCCCTAAGTATAAAATCGTAACTAGCCTCACACCTTTAAACTGAACATCCTTAATTCAGCTCATAAGGTGCTACCATGTGTATCTGCAAGGAAACCTGCAATTTGGCACACACATTTATTTTGCAACCCCTCCAGGAAAAAACTGTTTGAGTCACCCTAGATTGTATTGCCATTAAAATCATGGAATAGACTTTTGCATTATATTCCTCCAGGCAATCAGAATGCCCCACACTTGACATAAAATTGTAAAAAGCCATTTAATCCTTAATGATGCCCTTTCAGCTGTCTTCTTTAAATGATTGACCCAAGCACCGCTGTTTGAGAAGAGTAGGATGAAATAAAAAGGAGACTGCCCCCTCATCTCTACATTCATTTAAGAACTCGCTACAAGATTCCACCCTTTTAACGAACACCATCATTTTTGTTTTTATTATATTGAATTTATAACTATAGTTCCCTAAAATGTAATTTGTGTTTAGCAGGCCCTGTTGGAGACATGCTGGGGTTAAGTCTAAAAAATAGCTGTGTCTTTGGCAATAAGAAGCGTGCTATAAAATGCACCCTTCTGAGAGGGTGGATTAACTTTCCTAAGAGAAGTACTGGAATCAACGTCTGAAAAGAATACATTGGGGCCAACTGACATCCCTGCTTATCACCTTTATTGATCTTGTATACGGGCAGATGCTGAGATGTCTGCATATCACAGTTGTATAAGATTTTATAAAACATTAGGGACCCTAATAAAATGTAAATTGTGCCACACTGTGTTTCAATCAAATCAAATTCTCCAAATCTGAAGAAAAAAATAATCTCCCCCCCTTAACCTTACTGTATTTCTCCATGATGGTGCTCAGAGTGAAGCAGTGGTCCACTGTACTAAGCCCTCCCCCGAAACCTGTTTGGGAGGGCTTCAAGATATTGTTACTTTGAGTCCCCTCCTCCAGTCTGAACAAAATACATTTGGAGAATATCTTACTGGCAATGTCCAGTGAGGAACTTGATCTATAACCATGGGGTTGCTGGTGATCCAAGGACTCATTTTCCAAGGAGATGGTATAATGCCTGTCTCGACAACTGCATTAAACATAAAACAATTTGGTGTCCGTCAAAAGGCTCCCATTGTTTCTTAAGAAATTCTTTTTTTGTCTTTTGGAAATTTCTATATGACATTTTGAAACTATAAATCTGACCAGCCATGTGCACACCCCTCATTAAATCATGGTTCAATTTTCTTTTAGAGATTCTGCATCCAACCATGCAGCCTCCCTTTCTATAACCTGGAACTCCTGAATGTGGGGATGCCATTTGCTGATAACTCTGTCCCAGATAGTTTCAACCAAAGACTCAAACTAGCACTTTCCTTTGTGGCCTCTAAACTGCTTAACTGTTTTAAGAGAATGTCTTAATTTCTTGTGATTTAGTAATTCTATCCAATTGCTCCTTGTTGAGATTAGGCATCGCCAACCAGCCCCTCTGGCTGTCAGACATCTTCTGAGTGGTGCCTACTCTGCCCATTGGAAAATTAACTTGAGAGTGTAGTGTTCACTCTTTTTTCAATCAGAAATGCAACATTTCATAACATTCCTGAAGAAAAAACATTCCACTATACAGTAATCAATGACTGTGCAACACTATTGCTGATCTTGTATGCTTAGAAGTGCACCATTTGCCACTTAAGACCCAGAAAATCCCCACAGAGAATCCTAAAGAACACCTGAAAATCAGTGCTCCATTTGTGCTCAATTTTTGCACTACATTTCTTTAAATTATTTTGCTTGAGAACCTGAAACCCCTGGTAATGTTTATTTAGTCCTACTATATCTCTGAACAACTTGACTGGTTCGATTTAAAAAAAAAAAATATGTACTACTGATCACTCAATGTCTTCAACATTTCCTGTAAACAACCACTTAATGTCAAATGAAGTTAAGAACTTGCAAATTTACTTTTCTAGAATTGCATGTGATCTAACTATTATGTACTGCGAATTAAAATGTTCTATATGCAGCCTTAAGTTTATTACATTTCTAACTTGTGTTAGAATCATTTGTCTACCAATTCAGCACTGATATGTTCTGTTGAAAAATGGATGTTGCTCACCATTTCATTTGATCTGCACATTTTGCTCATTGCGCCCAAAAGGTTGGGGACCCCTGCACTAGGTGGTCATGGCCTTTACCTGTGGGCACTATACATATCTTTCTGGCCAACTAGCAAGGACCTTCAGCCCTGGCCAGTGAGTATGGCTTTCGGCCATGTCCACTGTACATGTTCCCTCAATATGAGTCTTTTGGACCCACTATACATTTACTTGTCCCACTAGCCAGGACCTTCGCCGACTGTATATTTCAAAACACTACTGAGCAACTAGCCATGGCCTTCAGCCATGTCCTCTAAACATGTTCCCCCAATATGTTTCTTTTGGATCCATTATACATGTTTGGCCCTGGCTGCTGAGCAGTGCCTTCAGCCTTGCCTGCTGTATATTTTAAAACACTACTGGGCCACAGGCCATGGCCACCTGCAATGGCCAGTGGCCAGAGCTTTCGGCCGTGTCCACTGTACATGTTCCCCCAATATGTTTCTTTTATACCCACTAGGTGGCCACAGCATTCAGCCGTGGCCACTGCACGTCTTTTGGGCCCACAGGCACGGATATTTTAAAATAACACCAGGCTACTAGCCATAACCTTTGGCCACGACCACTGTACATGTTCCCCCCATATGTTTCTTTTGTGGCCACTATGCATGCCGTTTGGGCCACTAGCCAGGGTGTTGGCCCTGGCCGTTGTGTACGGCCTTCGCCCATGCCCACTGTATATTTTAAAACACTACTGAGCCACTAGCCATGGACTTAGGCTGTGTCCACTGCACGTTCCCCCAATATGTTTCTTTTAGACCCACTAGGTGGTCAGGGCCGTACATGTCTGTCGGGCCATCTAGTCAAGGCCCTCGCCCCTGGCCAGTGGTCAGTGGCAAAGGGCGTTCCCCCCAAATTTTTCTTTTGCATCCGCTAGGTGGCCACGCCCTTTAACTGTGGCCACTATACATGTCTTTTGGACCCAGTGGACACCAGAGGCGTTGCTAGGGGGTTGGATAGAAGCTCAGGGGTTACAACCAAAAAGATTAACTAGCCCTCAGTTCCAACAGTCCCAAAATTAGCATAGCCCTGAACTTTTCCAGACCTAGCAACACCTCTGCCGGCCACTACTAAGCCCGTAGTCATGGGGGGTCATTACGAGTATGGTGGTAGGGGCTTAACGGCACCGTTAAAGACGGCGGTCCCGTTAAGCCCCTACCGCCATATTCCGAGGCCCCTTAGCGGCTTCCAGCAGGAACGGCTGGTCTGACCAGACGTTCTTTGCGGGACCCGTTAAGGGACCTTGGAGCTAATAACGGGCCCACAATTTGCGGGCCCGTTATTAGCACCTTCCCCATTCCCATTGGGCCTTATGGGGGCTCAAATGGGAATGGGGAATGGTTCACTGAATGGGGACTTACTGGGTCCACATAGGTCGGAATGTCCCGGTAAATCCCCATTCAGTGAGACCGGACCAGGACCCGGGTTTGGAGGCAGCCATGGTGCAAATAGCGCCACAGCTACCTCCAAACTCGTAATGACCCCCATGGTCTTCGTTCATGCCCACAGTGTTAAACGGGATATCATATTATGCCTCCTTTATTGTTTATATTGGCCTAAGCCTAGTCGCTCTGCAAAGAAATCCGCTTTGCAAGGTCCCGACCTTAGGTTGACCTAGCCGCCATTTTAAGAACATCCACCATTTTGATTTCCACCTCAAAGTCACTCTGTATTCTAAAATGGTGGACAGTGTTCTCCTGCTCGTAACCTTAGCTGTCCCGACCTTTACATATGTTAATGCCTAAACTGCCTGTAGGCTAAATGTTTGGGTTGTGTAATAAGACCATGTCCTATGTTTGACCTGAAGATCCAAGGATTACTCGCGCCAACCAGTCTGATCCGCTGGCATACATTTAATACAATGTTGTTTAAATACTGAATATGAGCACTTGTTGAACTACATTGTATAAAACATGTACCAAGGCTTAATGTCAAATTCTAAGATACACTGTTGCCATTGTGGCTTGTTATTTTATAAACTAGATGTAATCCACATGCATATAGTCGGTCTAACTAGAGGCGAACTTGGTGCAAACCCTAGTCCGTGAATGATTGATCTGCAGAGGGGCTGGACATAGCGATTGAGAATTGTATAAAAGATGTGAATATGTAGACGTCCAGTACCACTCACTTCTCACACCGAAAGGGCTGGTATTCGTTGTGATGTACTGAGGGCCAGATTGCTATCTGATACTTTGTTTCTTTGTAAACTGTACAGTTATTTGAATAAAGATCTGAGAATCTTTATAAGCCTGTGTTTGGTGTATTTCCTTTTGTGGTACTCACCCTCAATATTTCTCTTTTTGCTTTTACAACAGTACATGCTCCCCCAATATGTTTCTTTAAGACCCATTAGGTAGCCTCAATACATGTTTTTTGTGCTCACTGGTGAGGGCCATATTGCACCCCTTGAAATGTTGCCCCAATAGATTACTGCACACCACACTGTAGCTGCAAAATTCCACTTTTTTGTATTAATCTCAGTTGCAATGGACTGCAAATAACCCTGAATATTTCGAAAATATTTGCAGTTATTATACATGTGACGCATGTTCATTCCTGATCCCATTTTCTACCATAACCCTGAATATGCAAAAATAACATTGTATATGAAAATTAACCCTGAATACGCAAAAACTACTCCTAATATGCAAAAACCTCCGAGCTCTGAACTTGGTCCTCAGTCCCCCCACTCCTTAATTCCACATGGTGTCCTCTTTCCCCTTCCCTTTTATAGCCTGATGCAATTTCATCCTTTTCCCTGTTCCAAAAGGCCTTTTTTCAACTTTTTGTTTTTGAATATTCGTAAATATTTCCCAAATGTTCACAAAATTCTTTTGCAACAAACATAAAAAATTGCAGCCTTTTCACTTCTGAAAAGCCACTCTGTTTCAAAGCAGCATGGGTGATATACCTATAATTTTGGGAAAAGTCTGCACCCCATTCAACGTCAAATATTTAACAACTACTGGACATACTGGAATTGCTCCAGATTCCCCCTACCCCTCAGAAATTGTATTTCCTTTTGTGGTACTCAGCCTCGATATTTCTCTTTTTGCTTTTACAGTTGGCGCCCGAATAGCGACCCTCAAGATTGATGCCAGCTCATTGAAGGTTGACGCGGCTATCGGACAGAGTAAAAAGCGGCCCCTTTCTTGGATGAGATGTGACACCTCAGCCGCGCTGCACGATACGATCCCTGGACGGTGAGCCCGCATCTTGACGAGGGTCCATATATCGAGGTGGTCAGATTTGCTGAAATCACCAACCACGAGGTACCTTAGTTAGAAAAATTGTATTCCGATCGGACCTCCTTAGGATTTGATCAGGTGAGTCGTGACCCAATTCTTAAGTATCCTGATAATTTGTTTTGGCACATTGCACTAGCGAGTACAATTATTGACCAGGTTACACCAGTATTCTGATATGCCTGGGAAATTGTCTGCCTGTTTCAGGGCATTATTCCACAGTGGCAGACAATCTTTGGAATTTGGCCGACCGGCAGTGCACTATGTACTGTAAACACGGCATTAGTAGTATAGTATTTAACAATATTTGGCACAGACAAACTAGACATGCTTCCGAACTTCAGTGGCAAATCAATGGTAGTTTTGAAATCCCTCGTATTGAATACTTAGAATCTATATTATTGAAGAAAAATACTAGACCTGCAGCATTCAATGTACTACAAAATTGGACGAAAGAAGCTATGCAGCAGTTTAAGAGTAGAGAAAAGCATGCGCACCGTCGTATGACGAATGCATAAAAAGCATTGTTATATGACCAGTGTAAACAGTCTGAGTCAGTTAGGAATATGGATAGGGCTTTCTCACTTGGTATCCAGAAAATGTATTCTTCTAAAGTCTTTCATGTATCTGATGAAATTATCGATAAACTATTAAACGAACGAAGGCCTGGTGCCACTGCGCCACCCCCGTATGTTCCTCTTCCTGCTGTCATTCCTCCTCCCGTTGCTCCTCTTAATGTTCCTCTTCCTCCCGTTGTTCCTCCCCTTGTCGCCGCTCCTCCACCTGCTCCTCCACCTTTGCCTACTGTTACGGGTCCGGTGGGATTGCCTGCTGTGCCAGCGACAGTACCTCTGTATCCGGATGTTCAAAATTTGCCTACTCTTCCTCTTCCAAGTGGTTCTACACTGCTTGTAGTAGATCAGGTAGCGGGATTGAGGGTTGTAACTCCCAATACTGTATCTTCAGAGGAAAAGCGTGAGTTAACTGCGTGGGCTAAGCATTGCATGGAGAAGGGTGACCAAGCTGATATTCTTGCCACACTTTATAATTTAGACAACTTTCCTGATAAAAAACGTTTTTATTGAGGGATTTGGAATTCATTTATGTGTAATGTGGAACAGACTATGTGATACAGATCTCCCACAGGGGTTAAGGGATCTGAATACTTTAGCGTTTTTTAGAGATACTGCGGAGAAGGTACAAGAGCATGTTGAGAGGGTTTTTGGGTATAGAAAGGAATTGGAAGGGCTAAAGAATGAATATGCAGATGGTGATAGCTTGAATGTTATGTTCGTACAGAAACGGTTTTCGCCTTGTCGAAAATCGATAAATGAGGAGACACGCATTTGTACGAAAGATGCGATTAGGTGGATCTCAGATACATCGATAGCTCCCGTTGAAGTATATGACCTCCACATTAATATTAAATACTTGAGTTAGTTTTCATTTTGGTGTTTCCACAAAATCATGCTACATATCATGCACAAACCTTGATCATACAACAGTCCACAAAGAGGAACCACAGATAAGATTTTTTTCTGAATTATCAAACATATTGAAGAGTCTGCAAGAGTCTCATGTAGTTAATTAACAATGACCTACTGGAGATGCCAACATGCAATATGAAAAACCAGGATTGTCTGAAAGGGGGGCACACTCGGCAGCTATTCTTTTAACAGAATATACCTCCTTTTGGGGACATCAAATTAATGAAAACATTTCCAATAGTATGCATAAGTAAGGCTAAGGGATTGGGTTTTAGAAACGTTAGTTAAGACCCCACACATTCAAGAAGCACTGACGGTTCTCCAGCCAGTTGCAGCAAGTATGCTTTCCTGTTGCATCACTCACTCATTCGATCCATCGCTTTATCACCCTCTCCTCTATGTGCAACTAACACTGTTACCAGTATGAAATGGCTTTACAGTGGCAATGCTAGCATATATACATTGGACAGGAGTTAAAATGTTCTTTGGGCACACCAGACTTAAAAGGGGGGCAGCATTGGAATATATTGTTTAGGCTACTTCTCACACCTGGCAACTCTCTATGACACTGAGACTACTAGAGTATATATGTTGCTCTAACAACCAGAACTAAAGGCACTAAATGTACATAAAGACACATTTGGGGACTACTACTGTGTTCATGCTTGTATCATGGACAAAATCATTCTTTGAAATGTTATTCGGTGTAAACCTTAAAATCATGTTCGGGGCACACTTTAGCCCCACCCACTCGTCCACCCAAAACAGTCATAGGACACGCCCCCAATTTCATGACTCACACCTTGATGTTGCACATTTTCTAATTGCTGAGAATGAACACACGCCAAAAGAAAATTTACTTAGAAGCAGAGAATTGGGTCGCAACTAGACGCAGCTGTGCCCCGGCAAGAATTGTCTTGCTGTAGCATTGTTCCATGGAGACTCGATGCCCAAACCCCCCCAAGATGAGGACCCTTTTTGCACCTCACTGCCAGAGTCTCCTGAATGCAGTGCAGACACATGCATCTGATTTACAAGGTGCAGCAGAAAGTCGTCCTTTGCTCAACCGTGCAGCCCAAGCCCAAACAGTAAACGCTCCTAAGCTGGACCTATGTCTCCTATTTTGCACACATTTCTGTGTTAGGATATTCTGATAGATGAGCCCAATACCCAGTTTGCATTGCATGCTCAGAAGGAATGCATTCTTCAATAACTATCACAGACATATTTGGTAAATTTGATGACATTGTGATATTCCCAAAACGCCCTTTGTTTTTATGCAAAGCAGCCAGCATCAGATTTTCAGAGTATTCACATAATTCAACATCTAGCTCCGCCTCTATGCCCCCAACCTCCTTCACGAAGGGGTCCCTCAGTAAATTTTGTTCATTTCCAGCACTGCTTGGAAGAGTGGAGGTAAGTGCCCACACATTATTTCAGTTCCATGGAATCACTGCAAACCCTGGAGAACTACCGCTCCCGTCGGTGTGTGTGCATTCATCTGGGCAAGACGCATAGCTAACAGTGAGCATGTGGGAGAAGCTCCTCTTGGCCACCGAGAGCAGCGCTCATGAGATCACAAAATGAGCTGTAAAATGGACGGTTCCACGGACAATGAATGCAGTGACCTCACTCCCAGGATTTCAGGTTAGGGTACACAATCTCAGGGAGACTAATTGAGTGGATCCGCATCACACCGTTTTTGTGGTCATGATGAACAGACAATGGGCCTAATTATAACCCTGCTGGCCTGGTAATAAAGTGCCTATGTTAGTATACACCAGCACTTTACCAGACCGGCAGAGTACAAGTATGCCAGTGGGGGTAAGCAGACTTACCTCCAGCCAAGAGCTGGAAGAAACGAAGGCCACCACCAACATAAAACAGCCAGTATTTTCAAAACCAGTATTGCTGGTGCCGAAAATACCGGCAAACCCCCCCATGGAGTCCTGTGGCACTACATGGAATTGGGATTTACTGCCCTTTCCACTACCTGTAATATCCCAGTAAAACCAGTATATCAGGCGGCAGAAACCGTAGGTACGTTTGCCGGGATCCTGGTGTATTTTCCACCAGGATACCGGCAAAGCTATAATGAGGACCAATGTCCCAAGCAAATCAAGTACCTCAAGACAGAAAGAGCACCTCTAGAATAGTCTATTATTCCCCTGATAGTTCTGAGCACAGTCCCACTGATCTGCCGAGATGGCTTTCCTGAAAAGGCTGCTGCAGCCTGTCTTGAATTCCACCAAATTCTCAGAAGGCCATTCCAATTCTGGGCCCAATGCTGGAATGCTCCCTTAGCCTTAAAAAAAACGACTACAGTCTTTAATGGACCGTATTATAGATGATAGCTCAGTGGGTTAATGACCCGTCTGCAGAAATGTGCGTGCAACTTGCAAGTCGCAGTTTTGAAGCGAAGTAGTGGCACCACAGTCTTTTTATTCTCCTGAGATCGAGAAAATGAGTGCGTTGGGCGGGATAAATCCCACCTGTGATTGGCAGCCTGTGAAGCAGAGCTTCTGTTCTGTGGTGAGGATGGCAATCCAAACAAAATATTATTATTATTATTATTGTTGTTACAGTATGAGTGTGTCAATGTGAACCCATTGGGGCAGCCGAGTGAGTGATATGTCAGGGGCGAGATATGCCCCCACTTTAACATGCTTTCTGTTTTCGAAGCTAGTGTAGGTTGCACTGGAGGGCTGTCATTTCCGGAATTGTCGTAGTAGTTAGTGCCCTGTGATTTCAAAGTGCTCTCAAGGCCTCTTTGCTACTCAATACAAAGCAGATATGTCAAAGGAATATACGTTTCTCTTAACAGTTTAGTGGTGTTTTATCTCGAGTACTGAAGAGAGGCTTTTAACATGTCAAACATCACAAAACACCGAGTCTACAATTTCTGTATCATAATTTGAAGGTTACTCTGCACAGATAAACATTGGGGGACGTGGGAGAAAACAAGTCGACGTAAACAGTCGAAGCCTGCTTAGAATAAATGCGTCTTGTGCAAGTAGAACATATATTTAAACGCTGGGTGATAGCTATTAAACTGCACGGGTGTACTTGATTCCCAAAAGGCAGCACATTTAAACATAACATCTTTTTTAATTTTTTTGTCATCACATAAAATGGGTTCAGAGATATTTAAAAAGCTACCATGAGTGTTAAACATAAGGAAATAAATAGCTTCAAGTGTAGATCAAAAGCTGTGTTAGTTACCGACCATTTTAGGGGCCCGCCTCGATAGAACCTGGGTAAAATCAATATAATTGAACACAGAACCCCTGCTCTCACACTAGCCCCTGGTTTTGACTCACTGCTCTTACATGCGGAAACTCACCTCTTCTCTCAATGTATGTAATGCTTAAACCTTCTATGTAGGAACTGTCCATCATAATTCACCAAATTGTACCTGTAACTAAGAATACATATGATTGGGCAGATGTTAATGTAACCCTTAATCGCGCACTCTTGCAAATTGCCTGCACTAGCGCCTCGATGCCTAAGGGTTGTAGCGCGCTCTATAAATCAAAATAAATAAATAAATACATCCATAAAAAAAATCATGATAGGCTTCGGGTACAACTAGCCTGTCATAAGCCAGGGGCTCCCTCTGCTTGTAGATGTCAACGCAGCCTCTTATGGCCCGTTACTGCCATGGGAAGAGCAGCCCCAGCGTACACCTGAAAATGCCCCCATGTTACGGGTATAGTCCTCATTGGTAAAACACAGCCTCATAGGACCAGGTGTTGAAGGTATGCGATTGAAACATATGAAAATGCACCACCAGTCACAAAGAGCACAAAGTGAAGGAACACAAATCCTTTACAAGATTGGAAAAGCAGGCTCCAGAGATAGAGTGGGGGAATGTACTGCAACCTCAATTATATGTGCCCACTTTTAAGGATTATATTCTGAATAGGAATGTGGATAAAACATGCTGTACATTCTGTGTTCCTTTATGACAGCAACAAATCTAATCTTTAAATGTTGCAGTTTTTTAACCCATCCACATTAGATTAAACCATACAGTTGATTAATCATTTAAGTAAATTGTGTTGTATTGAATTGTATTTGGTTATTTATATAACGCTCTTTCCGCTTTGTATGGCCTCAATGCGCTTTGTGGTTGGAACGCCCTCGGTTACTGTAGTCAATGTGCTGGAGGTTCTAAGAGTTTTGGATTAGGTGATGCATGTGTGCATTTACACCGGTCTACAACTTAGGTGGCTGGCTAGGCTCGACTAAACAGCCCAAAAAGGTCAGGCTCGTGGGTGGGCACTGTTGGTGGTTTGCGATAGAGTGCTATTGTTGAAAAAGAGGTGATGCTTGGCCAGCTATACCGAATTTCTTTTCATTGGTAGTCGCTGTATGCTAGAGGCAGAGGTCTTGAGGTACGTTAGGTGTTTCAGTTTGGGCAGCTATATGCGTTGCTAGACCAGATGAGCATAGACGTAGCTGAATTCTACGGTGCATGGATGCTTGGCCGTGCCTGCGGCCTGTGTCCACAGACATGGTGTAAGGTATACGTACTGAAGGGTTCAATGTTGTCCGGCTACTGCGATCTATGTCCAGTCCGGGCGGCATGGTCTCAATTTTCGTGGTTTCTCTGTTTGGAAAGTCTGAGCAGTGAGGGTGAGTGAGTTTATTGAGGTGTGCCACAGCAAAAGCTGCTGGCTTCCCTGGTGTATGTCTCAGGCAGGAAAGTTGTTGTTCATGGGGCGATAGTTTGTCAGGGTGCAAATGCTGTCGTTGTTCGTGTTGTAGATGGGAGAGCAGTGGGTTTATTGCATTGTGCCTCAGTGAATGCTGTTGGTTTCCATGCAGTATTTATCAAGTAGGAGTGTTGTGCATGGGGCGGGGACCATTTGTTAAGGTGAGCCGGTGCGAATGCTGCTGGCCTCTCTCTGGTAACTGGTGTATAGGAATATTGGGTTAAGCAGTGTAGTTTCGAGAGGGGAGGAGTCAGGAGAATCTTGGAAAGAGCCAGGATTTTAGGGCCTTTCTGAATTTCAGCTGACATTCTGTGTTGCAAATGTGTAGGGTAGGGAGTTCCACATGATTGGCGCTTGGGCAGAAAATGAGGATCTGCCCAGTCTGGAGGAATTGTGAGGAGGGACCACTAGGTGGTATGTTGTGGGGTATGCTGTGTGAGATCTGAGATTCCTTGAGGGCTGGTAGGGAAGGATTTTGGCTCAAAGGAATTCTGGTACGATGTTGTGGATGGCGCGCTGGGAGATGCAAATGGCTTTAAAGGCAGTGCGTCACCAATCGGGAAACGGTGGAGGACTGGGACTAAGATTAGTGTAAGGCTGACTTGTTCTCTGGTGGGTTGGTTAATGAGCAGGCGTGCTGCCGGTATTTTGGATTTTTTGTAGTTTCCTTAGTTGAGATGCCAGAGCGCCAAGGTAGAGGCAGTTTGCATAATCTAGGCACGACATGATGATGGAGTTGATGGACAGAAAATGGTGGGTATAGGTGAGGTAAGGTAAAATACGCCTGAGAATCCATAGATAGAAGAAGCAGTTTTTAGATACGGTAGTGGTGTGTTGGGCGACGGATAAGTCTGATTCCAATGTGCAACCAAGGTTTTTTACCACATTGGAAATTGCTGGCGCTTGTCCTAGGGATTGAGACCATGGAATTATTTGGGGGAGGAGGGCTGTTTTCCCACAAACTAGGATTTCTGTTTTCCCAGGGTTGGGGATGAGGTGGTTGGTCGTCATCCAGTGGTCAATAACCAAGAGACAGCATTATGATAGGTCGGGACTGCCGGAGCCTTTAGGTTTGGGGTTTTTAAGGATGGTCTGGGTGTCGTCTGCATAGTTGTAGCAGGTAAGATTGTATGAGTGGATGATTGCAGGCAGGGGTGTTAGGAAGAAGTTGAAGATTAGGGGAGATATAGATGCCCCTTGTGCGACACCTTTTCTTACTGGTCGTGCTGTGGATGTGAACTTGTGGAGGTGAATGATTTGTGATCGATACGAGATGACATAGAAAATCCATGAGAGGGCTGTGTTTCTGATTCCTAGTGTTTGTAGTCTGTCTAGTAGGTTAGAGTGAAAAATGGTATCGAAGGCTGCAGAGAGGTCCAGAAGGATAAGTACAGAAAAGCTTGCTGCATCGGCTGTTCTTTTTAGGTCATCCCAGATGGAGACTAGGGAAGATTCTGTTCCCATGAGTGGCCTGAGGCCCGATTGTGCAGGGTCTAGGGGGTTGTTGGCTTCGGCAAAATGGCCAAGCTATTTGTATACTGCGTGGTCGATGAGTTTGGCGATAAAACATGTGTTGGAGATTGGCCGGTAGTTCTAGGGGAGGAGTGGGCCAAGTGTTGGTTTTTTGAGGATGGATTTGATGTAGGAGGTTTACTTGATGAATCAGTGAAAACAGTTATGGATAATAAAAGGCTTGAAGCTAGCCCTGTTTGATTTCTCTCTCTGGCACTGCCCCGGTGGACCTCCGACCCACTGGTTTCAATGGTAATGTTGGGGATACAATTGGGGGAAGCCAGGGATGCCACCTGGTACTACCGGATACCAATAAATGACCTCCATGAACTTCTTTTGACTCTGTTGACCCGATACACTAAATAACTATGTGTTCCTGTACCCGTTTGTATGTTAGTCCCCATCCCTTCCTTTCACTCTTTACTAGAGGCATTGCCTGGAAGTCTGAGGGGGCTATATCCCCAGGTCTTTTGCTTGTAGCCCGGATAGATGCTCAGAGACTGCGCACAGCTAACTAGACCCAACTCCCGACAGTCCCGACATTAGAGTAGCCCCAGATCTTTTCCAGACCTAGCAACACCCGTGCTCTTTACCTTCCATTGACTACAGGTGCTCCTAACCCCTTATCTCACTAACTTGGCTACCATTCCATGGACTCTACCGATCCCTACCATCCATTGACTTCATTTGCTCCCATACATTTGCTCAAGTGTATTGGCCTTCATCTGTGCCTTTCACTCTGTTGACCTCCATAACATCCATTCACTTCATTTGCGCCCATAACCTTGCTAGAGTATGTTGGCCTCCATCCCATCCTTTGACTCTGCTGACCTCATACCATCAATTGACTGCATGTTCTCCCTTGAATGCTTGAATATATTGGCCACCTTCTCAGCCTTTGATTTTTTTGATCCCTTAACACTCATTGACTAGAATTGTTCTTGTCCTTTTCCTAGAGTATGTTGGCTTCCATCGTATTCGTTGACTCTTTTGATCCCCCCTATCAGCAGCGTTGCTGGGTGGGATTGAAGGGGCTATAGCCCCTGGTCTTTTGGATTTACCCCCAGATAAAAGCTCGGGTATTACAACCAAAATGGCTCGCTAGCCCCGGGTTCCGGCAATTCCAACATTAGCCTAGCCCCCCGGTCTTTTTTCAGACCTAGCAACACCCCTTCCCCGCATACACCCATTGACAACATTTGATCCCCTAACTTTCTTTTCATATGTTGCCGTCCATCTCGCCCTTTAACTCTGCTGACCCAGCATACCGTCCATTCACTGTTTTGGCTTGCAAGTCATGCCTTGACTTTGTGCCTTCCCAGACCAGCTCTTCACTCTGCTAACTCCTGCGAGCTCCACTGACTGTTAACTCTTAGCTCATTCCAGACCATAGCTTTTTTGGTTCTCCCATTAGGTACCCCGACTCAATGCCAATTAATGTCATCTAATTTCATACGTTCTCTATGGGTTGTGCATTTGGATTCTTTTTCATTGATGATGCACTGTCATCCCCCTAGCCTACCCTTTCCATTCTGCTCCTGACTTCATGCCCCCTGTCCTCTTTTCCCATGCATGTGGGCCTTTCTGTATTGTTCTGATAGGGCCTCAGTGCGGATCCTATGTGCTGTGCTTCCACCTAATTGTTGGTGCTTTTCTGGTATAAGTGGTTATGATGCGTCACACCATTGCGAAGGCCCATTTCCTGGGGCAGAGAAGGGCTGCCTTTAGCTGAAACGTGGGATGCTACCCACTTTCTGCCTTGCACAGATGGCAGAAGGGCCGTGTACGTTCAACTTCTGGCCCTTTGCGGACCTCTAAAGTTTCTTCTGTTTCTGAATTTCACAGCGGGAGCAGCTCTCCAACTTTGCCCACATCCGGCTCACTCCTCCAGAACTAACCAGATTGTGGTGCTGATAAACCCAACGGCCACAAGGCAGTGGGAAATCCAAGACACCAGCGATCTGGCTAAAATGGTGTGCTTTTGCTATGAATACAGCAAATTGAAATGGAACAGCAAATGTTCACCCCTCTGCCACACTATTGACAACAAGAGTAACAACTTTCTGTTAGTGGGCACAGTAGGCTGTAGAAAGCAAAATTATTTTTTGTAAATACACTGAGGGATTTGTTTTGTGAAAATGGGTGGAAGCTACACACAAAGTATATTTCTTTTAAAACACACGTTCGAAGATATGTCTATTTGCCTACATGTATCCTGCTTCTTCTATTTATGCAGGTACTGTCAGGTCCTGTCATCACATTAACACAAGATAGCTACATATCCTTGTCTGAGAAATCTACTATTTAAGCAATAAAACCAGATGGGTGGGGTTAATTTCTGGGCCAGGTAATGCCATGGACGAGGTACAGGCCCGAGCAATGCAAGGGCCTTAATATGAGTCGCTGACATTACCTGACACGTTATAGCTCCCCAACCAACCAGAGGGGTTTATTGCTTTTAGCATCCCAGAATTCCTACAGGGTGCTAATCATTTTCTTTTTTAAGTTCAGATTGGGCCTGGTTGGCATGTTTCAACTTAAAAAGAACTACAAACCAAGATGGCTGCCTTGGTCAATGGAGAAGGCATCAATGCATAGTGCCATCTCCCTTTCCATGGTGGCCATTGCCAGATCAGGGAAGCTCCAGAACACAGAGTGTTCTAGTTCCGGTGAGGTACCGGGCAGCATCAGGTAAGTGGGGCAAGGGTTGAGTTGGGAGGGGTAGAAGTGAGTGGTGGAAATTGGGGGTGGGGAGAAGAAGACGTGGGATTACTTACCTGCAGCCTGGTGGTGGACATTATGGCCTCCCGCTGCTCAGAGGGCTCTGAATGCGGGCTTTAGGACAAGGGGAAACCCTGATTGGCTGGGAGACCCCCTTATCCCCCCCTGGGGTGCTAATAACTAGTAAAAAGTTTAGTTTCCGGTCTCCATGGTGGCAGGCCAAATATGTGCCAATATTGCAAGCGAGATTTAACCACTCCAATTCAAAATGAGTGTGGTGAGATCATGCTGACACATATTATATTTAGCACAAAGTCGACTTTTGGACTTCAGTTCAACTAGCCAATACAGACACATCTGTGTTGTCTGAGTGGAATTGAGTCATTTTCTTTCATAGCAATCTGCCTAGGAACTCTCTTACTAGAATTCCACACCTGAGCCCAGCATAGCAGAGCAGCCCTGGTGTTAATTGGGCCAAGCACTTGGCCAATATTCTGAAGCAGGTGAAATCAGGCTGCCAACTCCAAGCCCAGCATATGGGGCCCTCCCACTGGAGCGACTTATCCACAACCTTGACTTTGAAGTAAACGGGATGGGTGGACAAAGGATGATATAACTCATGCTAAAAAGATTATCTAGATTCCAGTCTGGAACGAAAAGGAGGTAGAATCTATGATTCAGAGTACTCAAAAAGAAATCTTTCAACATGTGGTGAGGTCAAACTATATTTTGAGGGAGTTTAAGCCGGCATATAATATTTAGGATTGGTGCATTTTAGGTTTGACAGCTCAACAGAGGAAGTTGAACCGGGAACCTCAGGGACTAGGAATAGCTATGAGGATTATCACAATGGAGACATGAACAATCAAAGATGATGGAGGGGTCCTAGAGACAGATTCAAGGGCCATTAACAATGACGTAATTCTTTGACTTTTTCAGTTTGGGACAGGGACAGAAGACAGTGGGACTACGATTGGGTACAGACAAGGTGCCAGACACAGAGTTAATACATGTATCCACATAAAGGCTGGACCCTGAGGAGGAAAGAGTTCTCAATGGTGGTTTAGGATTTGTACCAACTAGACATGATGATGGCTTTGAGTTCTGCACTGAATTCTTTAACTTCATGAGGAAAAACCACCTTAAGGAATATTTTCAACTTGTCAAGCACTTTGAGCATAACAAAGACTCAGGTCTAAAAACATTTTTTTTCGTTTTGTGCTCCAGCGCATTCTTACTCCCTGTGTCTGTTGTATTTGAAAATAAGGTTTTACAAGATCTGATGACTATGGAGAGATAAATTAGACCATTACACTCCAATTTATCAAAATCGGAGATAAACATCTTAAAGAAATGGGCTAACCAAGATGACATTGTCATTGATCAGGAAAAACAAGGGTGGGAGAATTTTGATTTTGAATAAAATAGATTATATCGAAGAATGTAATTGCCTACTGTCTGATGACGTCAGCTACCGGAAGATCCCTGATAATTCCACTGTGGAACTCGCAGGATTGATTAATTTCAAAGTTATGGTGGAATTGGAACATGAAGGAATTAGTACTCAGGAGGCAGACTATTTGGTGGGGGTTATCCTTGTGCGACACTCAGGCAAGCTAAGAAATGAGCTTGGAATAATAACCAGGAAGCTTTATTGGAACATACTCGGGTATGGATAAGTGCCCCTCTAATAGATTGTTTTTTGTGAATACTTTCACAAACTTATCATATAAAATCAAAATACTGGTGACTAAACATTGGAAAAAGTGCTTCGATGAAGGCTTTGAACAATCGCTATTTGCTTTTAAAAATAGGAAGAAGGTGCGAGATATGCGAATACATAATGATCTTAAAAACCGTTGTGAAGAGCAACAACTTTACTGGCCTTATGGGGGTTAAGCCCTGTGATAGGTCATTTCAAATGTAGTAGTTGTACCATGTGCAATCAGACCTTCAACACAAAATCTATCGATCTTGGCCTTACTGAACCTTGGCAACTGTATGACCTGACTAATTGAAATACGAGTAACATAATTTACATGCTGTTGTGCCCATGTGGCTTAAGATATATTGGCAAAACCAAGAGTAAATGCAAGATCTGCATTATTGAGCATCAAAGATGTCTTAAAAATTCAGTACTAAATGCCCCGTTGGTACATCATTTCACAGAAAGTAAGCACGGTTTTGACTAGTTCCGATGGGTGATACTAATGAAGGTCAGAGGTCAAAACCAGGAACAGGTGGATCACAGATTACTGGAGATGGAACAGCACTTGATTTTTAAATTACAAAGTCATTTATTGGGTTTAAATGAAAGCACTGAATGGCACAATGTATAAGATTAATAACATCAATCTATACATTCTTGGTATTTGCTTGGGTCACTTTTGGCAACTAAATATATAATAAGGCAATAGGATTGTACTGAGAAATCATGTGATGAGTGGGATGTGTGCTAAGGAGTCAGCAGCTTGACGCCACTTTAGACACTGCCTTGGTATTTTGAGACTAACCGTGCATTTAGCCATGAACTTGTCTGAATCTCTATCTGTGCTGTTGAGTTTGGTTTTACTTGTGCCCAATTTTGTTTTTCCTCAATTGAAAGCCCTTTGGGTGCCCTACTCCCACGCTATGCAGGTCTTTCAAGTTTGGTCCATGCCTTATTGGCATTCTTGTCAGCGCTGATTGGGCATTATGTCCGCATTGTGCAGGGCCCACATTATGCATCTGCTAGGATCCTGTGAGTTCCCACACGTGATCCGTTTCAAGCCATTGGCTTGACTATATGAAGCTTGGCGTACGGACCACTGCCGAGTACAGGGATCATTTTGTGTACGCATAATGTGTAGATTGTGTGACGTTTGGATGTAAGGGAGCCCTTACTTTTCCCATTTCTATCATTTTACTTGTGTTCCTCATTCTTTCCATTTGGTCTTCATTTGTTTGATTCTTTCGGCTTGAGGGTGTGCCGGGTGTCACCATTGATCAGAACATGGGTACATACACTGGTTTATAGCATTTTTTGAACTTGCCTTTATTTGTATACAGTGTGCTCATGGATGAATATTTCCCCATTCCTGTGCAGTATTTTTTTAGATGCTGATCTTCGAGCAGTGTAATAATCAAGTGATATGCGATCGGCTGGATACCATGAACCAGAATTGCGATTGCGGTCCTGAATATTCATTCATTTACACTTTCCATGTCATTAATTAGTTCATGGTTCATCATGTTTGTTGGGTCTAGCATGCACACCCTGGAAATAGGCATTTTCACCAGGAGGTGTGTCTATAATCCACTCACTTTCACCCTGCATATGAGTTGCCCAGCCTTGGGCTTTGGTAATGGAATGGCTGCCCGCTGTCTGCACACTTTGGGTGTATCATTACATCTTGCCTGTGGAGCCTTTCACGTGTGGGATGTGTACCGAAGACTTGTGTTTTTGCTATAGGGGGTCCTCTTTTTTAATGGTTAACAGTTTCCCCATGTTTTGCCCACAAAGTTTCTAGGAGTCAAATTGGTCCCTGATGTTTTATGGAAAGACCTTCTTTAGAGGTCTAAATTGAATTGAAGACGCCTATCATAACTAATGTGTGATATCGCATAAACGGACATAGTACGTTGGAGGTCATGGATTCATCCATTTATTGTTGCACATGTGGACAGGGTGATTCGAGGATGGTGTTGGTGGAGTTGCAGATTTTATTAGTTTTGATTGGTGGTTCAATTTTTTTGGTGTTTTTTAGAATGGTAGTTTGTCTGCCTGGAAGTGTGCTTGAAGATCGTTGCATCGCAACATACTTCTGGAATCCAAGACCCGAGTTCTCCCTTTGATTGGAGTTCGTGGAGTTGGTGTATTGAGTGTACTATTGCCAATCTCCACAATACAATTACCTTCTGGTACCTCTGAGGAAGGCCCCCCATTCAAAGGACTATGGACTGAAAGATGAAGGGTTGGGTTGCTGCAATCGGGGCTTTATATGTATTTATATGTTTCATGTGTTGAGGTCATTAAGTGTGGTCATTAGGGCCAGTTATATTCGAGAACTGTTTTAAGGCATGAGTAGCTTGTATCCTGTAAATGTGTGTTGGGTCTAAGTGTAATGTGTATGTCATTGAAATTTGGTTCAATTTGTAATGTTGGTATATGTTTTTTTACTTGCTATTCATCATGAAATAAAATAGTATAATTTGTTGTACTCAGATTCGGTGTATTGCATCTCCTGCCCCTCCCCCCACCCTTTGTGGAAAGTACTTGTGCTTATCCCCACTAGGTTTTTTCTACCCTTCTTTGTATGATGTTGTTAATTGCCTCCATGCAGTGGTTTTGCTGAGATCCCTCCTTCTCAGATAACTGTGGTTGTGCTCGTGTGGAATATATTGCCACTTGTACTAAGAGGATCACAATATATTTATCATATTGTGTAAGGTACTACACGAAAATGCACGCACACATTCTACACTCTTCTGACCAATTTCCCCACACCTTGGACTTCGGTCCCTCAAGGGCATTCCCCTACAGTGCTTTGAGACCTTACCAATGGGAAAAGGCGCTATACAAATGACAAATTACATTACTTTACAAATGACTTTACATTACAGATGAACCAGAGAATATGTCTCTCTGCATGCTGCAAATGAGATGGTCTGACCATGACATGATTTCACGCTTTCTCTAACTCCTATCCAAGGCCACTGAAATCGACACCTCTAATTGGGTTGTTCCAGGTCCTTCCTACTATTACGCACCTGCTCAGGGGTACCTTCCGAGAGTTCTCGGAGAACATTAAGAAGAAAAATTCCTTGGCTAGGCCAAGGGTCTGGGATGATACTATATGCTTTTGTGAGGTTAGAGTTGTGACTTTGAGTCATCTGCCATGCTGTCAGGGAGTTGCTTTGCTTGAATTGTACCCTAACTTGACTGCTCTTTGGGAACCTCTCATGGAAGTATCTGTCTGGAGACCCGACCCCCCCCCTGAAAGACAGAGGTAGAATATGGAGATGGTCAAGTCGTCTGGCGACCAGCAGCAAATCCTCTGTGCTTCAAGAATTTTTCCACAAGCCAAGTGTGTGTTGTATTTGATAGGTTTATTTTAGCAACTCACATCACTCTTTTTTCTCACTTGAGATGGCCGCATCATAGACACATACATCACTGTATTGTTTCCTGTATCTCCCCTGTTCATGAGGGCTTCAAGCATATGTCTGCCCACATGCAAGCTCTTGCCGCAGTGTGCACAGGTACCCCGTTCTCAGGTAAATATGTGGTCTTGCGTAATTTGTAGGCAGAGCATCGGTGCTCTGGGTTTTAAACAAACAGCAGAAAGGGTTGGATTTAGGCCTCTTGGGTCAATAGTTTGGTGATCCGGCTATTACCACAATATAATTTCATCTTGTGGCCAACTGACCCAATTAAAGTGGCTAAGTGGACACTATGTGTTGATTAGCAGCTGGAAACTTCAATGCAGATCCAATAGGACTTGGTTAGCCCAAGACAGAGGTTGCAACCGTCTGCTCTCCAGATGTTTTGGACGGCAAGTCAGGTTAGCCCTCGCCACCATAGCCACTGGTGAAGGATTGTGGAAGTTGAATTCTACTCGCCTAGGAAGCCACATGATGTGGACCCCGGGCCTAGAGGAACTGGCGAAGGGACGATGTAACCATTAGCGTGGATTTTTCAGGTCCCCCTAGTCAACCAATGCTCTTTTATTTTTATTTTCGGTAGCAGTCAGTCAATATGTTTTTAAAAGCCACAATTGAGTACAGTCTGTGCAAGACAACCTTCTTTATTTAGGCATCCACCTGTGAGGACGACTTTATTTTTGGCCTACTCAGCAGAGGCCGTGCATTGATAAGTAATATTCTGAGGTCATGCACCGTGGCTTTGTATTCTGGGGACCATCTTTTGGTAAGTGTTAAATCCACAGCATGTGTTCCCAATCCTCCCTAACCCCACAGGGCCTGTCCTGTGCAGTGGCTCTAGAGCATCCATCTGCTGCTCCTCTGCCCCACCAACACCCCCACCACACAACAGGCAGTTCCAGAAGTAAGATCACAAGTTACGGCAGCACTGTGAGCACTGTCATCAGGACGCTGGGTTTGCATAATCGCTGCCACTTTGCCAACCGAGTAGACTAGAAACGAAAGCCTAGTCTGCAAGGTGTGAAGCCGCACATTGGGGTGCCTGGGGGTGGGCTTAGCAGCTCGATATCGACGTTTCCGATGGAACACCATACAGACTGCGCAGAATCAGCGATCTGCTCTAATGGGCTACCTTTATTTCATTGAAGTACTGTACTGTGTGCGCTGAAAATAAAATCCTGGCCCAAAGAAATGTCTTCTCTGTTCCCTGTGGGGCTTTGGAGTAAGGATGGAATTGGGGTCCCAAAGTTCCCTCGAAGGTATTGTGGCTGGATAAATTGAGGGTCTAGGGGTGCATGTAAATGCGCTGCCCATACTTTGCACGGGAATTGTTGCTGTATTGTTTTAAATACTGTATGTATGCCAGTTTGCAGTGGATTGAGAGAGCAAAGGATTTTAGTTTTGCCATTAAAAGTTGTGTAAATGAGTGTGGTCTCGATGAGTGCAGGACAGTTTGGGCCTCCAGCAGAAGGGTCTACATTAGAGGAAGGGGAGAGGCAGGCCCTGGGACTCTGGGATGCCGTGAACAGCAATGGACTGTAAGGAGGAGAAGGGGAGCAGACAGACACACACCCAGTCCCTCAGGATGAGCAGTTCCTCACACACACAGTAGTGAAGGAGTAGTGGCAGAGGTGTATGCAGGATGTGCTAAGCACTTCCCTGCTTCACACCACCTTACCTTTCATGCCTCCCACAGCCACTTCCTCTGCAGGAAAAGATGTGCATATTATTGCCACGTCCCTTGTCTTGGTGCTTGAGAATCCTCTTTCTGGCTGCACTTTTCCACCAGTATGATAAAAGTTAGCTGACCACAGCAAATGACCTAGCTTTAAGAGGCATTGCTTCCAGAGATGTCTTTATAGGAGGGCAAAAGGGGCATGTGCCCAAACCCCTAGTTTGGGTTGGGCACCCACCTGAAGTCAGTACCCATGTTTTACACAACTGAGCATCTTTGGGTATCATGCATGCAATGGATGGGGATGCAGAATAACTGTGACACCAACTAATCGAACCAACTCAGGAAGATGGCAAAGGTTGCTGTTTTATTAAAAATTGTCTAAAACAGGGTGTTACAACGGACATCAACAGACGTTCGCTCGAGCATTTCTCATAAAAACAGCTTTTTATACAAAAGTTATGTCAGACATGACGTCATATTACGTGGCAAATGATAGAAAACCTACACGGGTTGTGATAGGTTCAAGGGGAACATCTAAGTATACTTTCTATAAGGGGTGGGATTGCAATTGGTTATCTACTGTCAGGTGGACAACTTCTGCCTACATTTAACAACATGTCATCTTCAACACTATTAAGTACACAATATATCATTGTCTCTCAAACTATAAGGCCCTTCATATACAATGCTCTATAATTGGTTGGCACGCTTGTGCCATGTCTGGAACATTCGGTTCAATTAGCAGCACATAATCTCAGACCCAGGTGACAGGAGGTGGAATTGACTTTACCTCCCCACCCAATTACTCCATCATCTCTCATCACCCATTCCTTCTGCCATGAAGATTGTCTTTGAACTTGGTCTTGCAGAGTATTCTTGTCTCTGGGAATATAAGGGAGTGTGAGCACACACTATCATTGTTCTAGAACGCCACGCTCAACTCTATTTCCATCATTGGCTCACGTGACAGGAGACCACAATTTGGTCCATTTTGCAGCATTTAAATGTCTTATAAAATTTGGCATGCTTGGTGTTCTTTCTTCACACCTTAACAAGGGATGATTCCGCTACTCATGTTCAATGCCTTCAAGAATAGATAACCGGCCTTGTCTGCCTCAGCTTTGACACCAAGCCAGACAGCTTCGCCATTCATTTTCATGATCTCAGCTTATTCTTCCTGAGACACAGTTCTCAGCTTTTCCTCTCCATGGGTCTGGGTTTACTAACTTCATGACACTGATGTCCAGTTTCCATACAATGGTGGCTATGCCTGTAATCTATTCACTACTTATAACCAGCTTCTATGATCACTTAGTCTACTTGCGTTACAGCGTCTGTACTAATATCAGCAGCTCTTCACTCTTTTTCATATTCTTTCAGGGAGTTCCTCCCTCAGATTGTCATCTCTTCGGGATACATTTGATAAGGTTTTCTCAGTGGATACCTTCTTTCAAATTTTCGCCGTGGTATGGTCACAACTGCTGGTGTCAAACATGGCACAATCTCAGGCTTCCAACATACACGAGGGTGAGGGGTGGGATTTCCTTGCAGAGGCATGTAAATGCTCCTCTACAAAACCTAAATAACACATGCCGGCCTGGTCTATGGTGTGCTGCTGAAGCTCTAAACTTGCAGCCTGGGTTTTACTGACAAGTGCATTCTGTTCAATGAATCCTGTATTGCGTTCTGTGTTCACTGAAGTGCACACTGTTTGTCTGTTCACTATAGCACAACGCATGTAGGCATTCTCACCCTTTTGTGGGGAATATATTGATCGGGTGCAACACAAAATGTTGAAATGCCTATTGATACATTTGTGTGCTGCCATTGTTCAGAAGATAGCCCAGTGTGTTAAGCGCTTGTTATAGAGATATGTGTTCTTATGCCCGATCATAGTGCAAAATCCACCAAGGCTGACACAGCTTTTCCTATTTCTGAGGTTGATATCCTTGTGGGTATATGTAATTTGGTGATGTACTGTGCTGCAAAGCAACGTGCCTGCAACCGATAGTTGTAACAAAAAAAAGTAATATAGCATCACTGTGGTGTGGGTCAAGAGCTTGGTTTCTGCTACGAGGTCTGTTAAAACTGACAGCAGCCCATAACGAAGAGCATAAAGTGTTAATCGCGGGAGGTAATTAGGTAGTCAGATTCGTGACTCTGGAACCAATGTGTTGAGGCACGTATCCCAGCTTTGCCAGTGGATGATACAGCGATTCTGGACGCATCATCCTATTTCTATATCACTGTAAAGTATTGTGCTGTCTTCTGTGAAAAAAAATGTGCCTTCTCACATGGGAGTGGCACTGTTTTGCCCATTGACCTGATCTTTCTCTTTTTGTAGGACATTTCAGTGGAAGTGCCCTAGACAGAGCAGAGTTAACCAAATGTCATAGGCCTCTAGTGAGCTTATTTTCAGGTCTGCCTATTTTGCACAGAACATTTTCTTTTTATACAATTTGAAGGGTACAAGTCCACAAGACGTGTGTTTAAAGCTTAACAATACAATAGAAAACCCAGATATAAGCTTTTTTGCTCACATCAATTACTATTGTGCCTTGAGGGAGAAATTAAATTTGCATAACTTGCTTCTATAAAGTTTTTTTTAAATAGTGCCATGTTTGGTTATTATGTGATCTTTATACTTAGCAAACCTGTTCTAAAAAGCAGGGTATTATTTTAGTTCATGAAAGTCAAACATTTACTAATAGTGGATGTGTGATGTGACAAAGTGGTTGCCTGGTAAGTAGGGCTGCACAGAAGCTACGCGAGAGGTAAGATTATCATTTTGCATCGTGCTAACCTCTTTGCCATCCAGACCTTTTTCTACTCCCATTGCATAGATTACTTTGTGGAGCCTCGAAGGAGCATGCTATTTCTGACTGTGATTACTTAATGACTTAATTCACTCTTTAGAATGGTTTACAACCTGCATCTCGCATCGTGGACAAGATGGCTTAGTTCTATCCACTGAGCTGCCTGGAGCTTTGCCTTTTCCCTTTGCCGTTCCTCCCCACGACAGATCCCGTTATTCCACGCATGCAGCTCTTGGAACTGGGCACCAGTTACATTTTCCAACATGCTCCTTTCCGTCTGTCTCATTGGCGATTGGTGATCGTACAGCATTCTATGCGCACTCCTCGTGGAGATTACATATCGGAAGGTATTGCTAGTTTTGGAGTTGGTTTTCGGTGAGGGGGGAGCGCGATGTACTGTATGACCTTTGTACCCATTCTCAAGCATGCGCTTCTTCTCGACGTTTGCTCTTTCTATATAATTCCATTGTCTGCACTGCCGAGATATAGAGCCACCGGTTTCCTTTTGGACTTACTGGTGGAGTCAACAGGGAGCATGCTGTGGAGGCCTCTAGGCATTCAAAATGTCAGGGCCCACATCACAAATTATCTCCTAATACATTTTTTTTCTGCACTACTTTGGTGTCTCTTCTTTTCAGACGTCGACATTATGGTTGTACAAAAGAGCGGTGACAAACAATATGTACGCTTTGTTCAAGAAAATGAAAGAATTCTTAAGTCTCAGCCAAAAATGAGTAAAAGTGCCTGAACAAGATAGATTTGTTCTGTTACGGTAGGAATTAGACGGTGAAGTTAATCAAAATTCATTATAACTCAGAAAAGCTAACTTAGTAACACAGATGTCGGATACCGTATATAAACTAGTTGTTGTACGCCAAGCTTCTACCCGCAAATATTCTACTAGGGTCTAGAGTTTGCGGGAGCTTGTGACACACTAACTCACAGAAATCTTTGTTTCTGGAGGTTTCTTGAACACGCGCTCTAGTGGGATAATATTGAACTAAGTAGTGTACATGTTGGCCGCTGGATGGAGATGACCATCACTACTGTACATTACACTTGCGTAGTTTGCACCAGATTTGTTTACAAACTGACAGCTGCCAGAAGATGAGCTTTTAAGAGAAAAACTGTTATGTGAATCTGATGTCTCTGGTATCTGTACTTTAGGTTGTTAATGGGCACTTTACATAAATAAGGCATTTTCTTTATAGTCTATTGAATCTTTAATGAAAATCTCCTTTCTTTCAGTTGATTCATTTCTTTCTATCTTTTGGAAACAATTTAAGAAAGCTTGATTGTAATTTTCTTTCAAGATAAAATCAATATTATTTTGATCAATTGTCCCCATAGCCCGGTGCGCACTTTGCCTATTTGGTAATCCAGCACTGCTTGCTTTACATGATCTCTGCATTGCTAGGGATATCTATTCCTCTCTTTTGCTGTATCAGACCTTTCTCAACAGCCGGTATACATTTGTTATGCAAAGCCTAGTACTTTCAGACCTTTTAAAATTGGTCGGGGGCTATCTCATTTTCTTTTTGCGTGCTCTACTTGCCATTTCTCACCTTTACTTGGAAGGGGGAGGTCGGCACATCCTCTCCTTAACCAGAATCTTGTATTCCTAGCCTCTATTTGCGAACGGTCTCTAGAGGAGTGTTATCTTTCTAGTTTATATATCACACAGGGCTTGTTTTGTTTCTAGTATGTTTAAATGTAGGTGCTGTACCTACAGTTGTTCTAAGTGTACAGTTATGCTTTCCATTTTTCTTTCGCATGGCACAATATTTGCTGCACATTGGGAGGGTTTCACATTGGTTGAACAGTTATCTCTAGGCGTCAAGACTGTTCACGCTCAAGGAAGGCGTTTTGGCTTTTGAACTCTGATCACAAAGTGTATACTGTTCACTGCCTTGTCTGCCCGGGCACACAGCGGAGAGGCACTCACCGTTGTGGGACAGAGCCACTGCCTGTTAGCAGGGGGCCTTCCACTGTTGGATGTGTGCAGCGCCAACAAACGCTATATCAAAAGCCACATTGGCGGTTGCAGGATGACAGGCAGCTGAGGCTACCGTGAAATCTTTCATCGGCATATCACTCTGATTGCCGTGATCACACCGCTGGACATCAGTTGCCGGGGGCTCCAGGCTAACAACTGGGCTGAGGCCACGCAGCAAGACAGTGGCCTGGGGGCTCCCAGGCTACACATGCTGATCTGGGGGCACCCAGATCAGGAGATCTGCAGTACTGTGGTCACACGGCATCAGCCTGCAGGCCCAATAATGAGATACAACAGTAGAAGTGCCATTCATGGAGTCTGCCGCCATTCTGGCGCACGTGCCGACTGAGGCTCCATTTATGGACAGTGATGACAAAGTCATGACACATATTCTTAAAGGGGCAACACCACAGGGGCCTCGAGCCTCAGCGGGGCCCCCAGCAGCTGCCCTTATGTTGCCAGTCAGCAGTCTTGTGACACAGCAATATTTCCTTTCTCTATTTCCCTTTTGGGGCTTATAATGTGCACTTTGCAGCACTCGCATTACAAGCTGTGTTTCCTGAGCCCTTATGACCATCTCTTCCCATGGGATATACAAAAGAGTTCTCACCAGTATCTAGTCAATTCATCTAAACCCATTCCATCGAATACCATTCAATCGTAATTTTTCCATCTAAACAATTTCCATCTAATGCATGTTTTTTGGGGGTAAAGGGTTCATTTTTGTTAAGGTGCATTTTAAAGGGTAAAAAAGGGCAGTTTGGGGGGGGCCCCGATCCCCCCACAAAAAGAAGAAAAGAATAAAGAAAAAAATGCATTAGATGGAAATGTTTTAGATGGAAGAATTTCGATGGAATGGCATTAGATGCAATGGTCTTAGATGAAATGACCATGAACCGTTTTCACCTCATCGCCTTCTAACAATGGTTCTTCCACATCAGCCACTTGCTGATGAGCAGGGTTCTGGGGCACTTTGGTCGGCATTTGGTGTTTGGGCTCCATGCTGGCTTGCCATCTTGTGATAATTGGCGGCTATTAACCTTATCTTTGTCGCCATTGTGCTGTAAGCATCCCACAGGTGCCTCCGATTGTTTTCGCTCTTAGCAGGGGGAGCCCAACCATCATGTTGAGTGGGCCACCACAGAGCTTCAGCCTGGCCTGTTCACACTCGTTCCACTTCCTTTTGAGCACGCTAGATTTTCGAGTGGGTTGGAGTTACTTGAATGATTCTTAATGCTAGCATTCACTAGCTTTCGTAGAGGGGCATGGTGTACGACCACGGTGCTTCTATTATTAAATGGTGACGTTAGAATGAGACCTCGCTGCCAATAGTCACGATGATGATCCTTTTGCAGAGAAATCCATTGACATTGTGGTGAATGGTCTCTTAGGTACTACTGTGGATTAGCCTCTTAGTGTGACTGGAAGTCTTCCTTCTTCCCTTCATTTTGAGTAGGTGAGAGGCAAACATATAGGCTGCGCTTCCCTGCCCATTTTACCACAACATACGTCCGTCCTCATATGTTAATTAAGTAATTGAAGACCTTATGCTTAAGCAGGTGCTTCTTTGGGGCTCACAGGTGATCTGCTCTTTAAATGATATTAGGAGATTAACTTCAATTATCCCGAGTATCACTTTTCTTTTATTAACATTCTATAAATTCTATGCTGTCTTCTCATTTCTGAGCTAATTTAAAGTAATTAAATATATTAGGATATGTTTCACATATAAATAGTGTTCCAGTATCTCGCCCCTGTGCAGCCTAATTCATGTGCTTATTATAATAATGCATAATTTACCCTGTGTGGAGAACTAGCATTTCAATTAAGTCATGTTTCATTTCTATTAATAATAGTTAATATTCCTTTCCTTGGTATTTTGTGAACCACCTCTTTCATGGTAATGCTTAGCTTAAAAGGGATATCTAGGGACACATATGTACTCTCTGCGATGCAAACTTAATGTTTAACCTTTTTGCATATGATAGGATATGCTTTGTGTTTTATTTTGCATTGCAGAGCGCTTATTTGGCCCCTTAATGGGACGTAGCACCCTCGCCCTTTTGGCTATTTGTGTCTAACCTCCACACCCTCGCAACCTCATTTAGCATGGTCCCACCAGTTTTTTTCTTAACAAATAGGGTCGTCCTCATAATGAGGAACACATTGTTTCTAGATAATTCTGCAGCCCATTCCTTGCTTACCCTCCATAATCCATCTCATCAAGGTGTTACACATGCAACACAAATAGTTGAGGGCTTTGGCCTTGGACCAATGCACCCCATCTCAACTAGACCTAAAGATGAAGATACAGACCATCGCATGGGGAGGACCATGTTTCTCCAGGCCCTAAATATTTTCAGGATAGCCCCGTAAGCACCCCATAACCTATCTACACACCTCTCCTCATCATCACACCTCCTCATCAATTCTATACAGCTACCCCTCACTCCCATTTAGAGATGCCCAAAAAACCACTTTGAATATGCACCATTTGCTTCCCGCCTTACAACCCATAAAGGACATCTCTCTCACTTCGGGTCATGGCAGCCTTAGCTGGACTATAAGTATAGTCTACCATATAAACAGGACCCTCAGTGTTGCCTTTGCACAGAAAAGTATACATTTGATGACATCCCTTATCGGAACAGGTTTTAATCTTTCCCTTACATCAATTGGAAGGCCCAATACTCTTCCCCGATCCTAGCCCACTGTGTCAACACTGCCAATCATGTTGCATTTCAAATCCACACCATCTACTATATTTCCTTTTTCTTTTTATTTCCCAGATATTCTTATGAAGACATATCCATGCACCACAATCTCTACCTGAAGTGAGACTCATGTAATTTACTGCTCTTTGAGGTTACGACTCCAAGACGTCTAGTCTGATTCTTCGGTGATGGTAGAGTGACGTCTCTGAATACCTTCGCTGCAGCTAGAGACTTCCTTCTTTCAGAACCCTTCGAAAAACACCTTACACCGGTACAATCGTATTTAACAGATGTCTCTGTTTCTTACCTAGGTCTTTTATCTCCATCTTATTAGCCATTCATCCCTCACTCATTATCCTCATGTTCCACCTTTCTTACTTTCTCCCAGAACTATTTCACCCCAATCCGACTGTTGTAAAACCTAGGAACTTCAAGGAGTCTCAAGGAATGACCGAACTCGGCCAAGAAACAACTCCCTATTGATTTGCCTTTATCCATTGTTATCTTGTTCATTATCCTGGTTCCTTAATTTCCTCCTATTGAAATATCTTGCCTAGATCTCCAATTATACATACTGTCTGCAATCTCTACTATTCTCTCCCTCAATTCCAGACAATTACTACACTTTTTGAGATATCTCACCCCTTTCTCTGTACATGGCAGCCTCAATCATACCCACCTACTTTTCAACCTAGACTTACAATTACTGGATCTATGTGATCAATGCGACCGCATTTAATTGCGACGGCCGAAAATGCTGACTTTAAAAAAATGTTTATTAAACCCCCTCTACACCACATAGATATGTAGGGGGAGATGCCCACACCTCCCCCCATATTACTGTAACATCCCATACGCCCCCAATTATATTTGGTGTAAAGGAGGTGTTTAAAAAAAAAAGTCAGCAATTTCGGCTGATGAAATTGTGAGGGCGACATTTTGGGCCACTTCCCATTTCCTCACTGCTAGGTGACTAGCTCCACCCTCTTAATAATCGTGCACCCTTCCAGGTCTCAGGACAAGCACCTACTCAGCATCTCATTGAGCCAATCAAACGATCACTCAATCCCTAGCTTGACTAAATCACATAAGTACATACCTGGCTGAAATAATTCTTGTAGGGCTATAAACAGAGCCATATCACACGTGACTTTATTTCATCTTCACATGCGGGCCACACTTATCTACTTCCTGAACCCACACCTCCTGTCCTCTTTCCTCCCTCTTCATTGCTACACATTCCCACGCCATCAAACACAGGGGTTTTGCCATGGTTCCCTCTTCTTCCAACCCCCAACCCATTCCAGAGTCCAGATACACTACCTCCAATCAGCACCCAACTTCTATAATCACGCTGAACAACCATACTTATACATCCTCCTTCAGCCTCCCGACAGGACACATTTGCACCTCAGCCCCTTCGATATTAATATGTATGGGCAAGCATAACACACTACCACTTCATTTTATTCCTCCTAATTACCCCTCACAGGCCTGGGACATTCCTAACCACCACAGTGACATCCTTCGTCCTCTGCCCACTTTCTCCCTTTTTCCTTCTGGGTTCTCCCTAGGAAGATTAGCTGCCCCTCCCCCCAGGAGTATGTCTCATAGCACCAGGTACATTATTCCAATACTTCAAACTCCCCCCTCGTTTCAATTGCTGCACCCAAACACCTTCCCCTGACTGCATACTATTACATCTCTCTCCCAACCTCAGTTTACCTTAAACCTTCTAGAGCCTACAAGATTATCTCCCTACATTGTACCCTTACACCAACCTGGCGGGCTGCCCTTCTGCTCTACTCCCCATATAAAGCATCCTTCACCTGTTTAGGAGGTTGTACCCTTCCTTTACTTGCCTCCTCTCACTTCTCGTACCTTATATTAAAAGGCTCCTGCCACTTACATCCACCCAAAGGGTTCACCAGAACCACTACCAAAATACACCCTCTCTCAATGCCCCTTCCCACTACACACTAAACTCTCATAAAGTGGTTCGCTCACTTAGAATCATTAAGATGCATATGACTCAACCTTTGCATTCTCCTCACACCCCCCTCTTACGCTCACCCCCATACCTTTCTCATCCAACAAAAAACTCATAATGGGAATTCTTCTGTCCAGGGGCGCATTTCACTGGCCCGCAAATTCTCACACTCCGAGTGCTCCACAAGCAGGTTCCCTAAGGGGCCAAGACATCCGAACAATACCCTGGCCACTTTGCAAGATCTAGATGCCTCCATCCCTCCTCCATCTCCATCCAAATACCTCCTATCTTCACCAAGCTGGTTTAAGAAAGGAGTGGGGACAGGCCTAAATATCTTTGTGGTGTCTTTATTGGATTCTCAGGTGCGGGACCTAAAGCCCTCACTGTATTTAGCCTTTCTGGATGTAGGATTTAGACAGGGTCAACCCGGAGCTTTTGTGGGCAAAACTTTTCAATTGTGGCTGTCTCGTCTCTTTAATAGATATTCTTTTAGCCATGCACAGAGATACACAAATCATGGTTAGACTAGATACGAAGGGCTCTAGTACGAGCTGGATTGATACTAGTTGAGGCCTACGCCAATTGAGTGTCTTGGCTCTTTTTTTTGGCTTAATTTCTATATAAAGGACATGGACTCGTGCGGGGTAGGTATTCAAACGTATCCCCCACTCTTAGGTCAAACTAAAATTCAATCCATGAACTATGCAGACAATATCATCATATTTGACAGGACACCAATCGGTCTGCAACATGCCTAGGACAAAATAAATACATATCTACTAGACTTGGACCTCAAGTTAAATGTTGCCAAATCCAAAGTATTAATTTTGAACAATCCAAAGGCCAAATGCAAGTCCTTTAAGTGGCTTATCCAAGGTCTAGCGTTGGAACTGGTGAAAGAATTTAAATATTGGGGCAGTTTGGTTAATTCGGGAAAATGTGCGGCGGAATTGCATAAAAGTTAGAAAGCCTCGTTTTTGGGTTCATTTTCCCAATTGCTGTTATTTGATCACACATTTGGTCGTCTTTCTACACTTCCTATATTAAAATTGTACAGACAAGAAATAGTCCCAAAGCTGATTTTTGGTGGTGAAAACCTGAACGAAACTATAGATTGGTCAAGACTGGGAGCTCTCCTGTGGAGAAGGGTAATTGACCTTCCTAGTTCATTCCCTATGGCAGCAATATGGAACGAACTGGGTTTGCTGCCTTTGGGATTATTAGTAGAATGGAAGGTGTTGCAGGCTTGTGATCTGGTTTTTCAAGCTCTGCTTGCATCTATGTGCATTAAGTTGGGCCAGGAGCTCAATAACCTTACGTGCAAACCATTACGGCTTTGGCAGAGTAACTGTGAGGACATACTGTCAAGGATAGAAGCTACGGCTGAGGAACTCGTAGCTAATCCAAACACAGTGAAATTAACGTTTCAACGATATGCATGGATAAAGAATAGGATGGTTTTAGTGAACTATCGCTGCTTTAACTTTGTGTGGAATGTAAACAGTTTTAATGTCCTGGCACCATACCTGAAAAAGCATCCTTCTAGAGACTTCTGCACTAAGGTTTTGCAGCTGAAACTTAACGTCTTTTTAAATAGGTAAGTTTAGTGAATGTGCTCCGGTCTTGAGCCATGCATGAGAGCTGGTGTACTACTGGAATGATGGGCAGGAATCCTTGAGTCGTTTATGCATTGACTGTCCTGCACTCGAGAAGATGCGATATGATAAATTGGGCAGATGTATTGATAATGTGGGGGTTTTGCCTGCAGAACAACTATGGATCCGCATTTTAAATTTAAATGAAATATCATTGACAATTATTGTTTTAGAATTTTTAGAAAGTATTCTGAATTTAACAATTTTAACTGTATTAATGGGTCCAGAGGCTGTTGAATCAAATGTAATTTATGTGACTATGAATTATGTCTTGTGTGAATAGTTTTGATGTTTAACCAAATACACAATAAAAACAAGAAAAATCACTCCTACCACTCCTCCGAGACATCTCATCGCCAGACACCATCCATGTTAGAGGCAACCCAATCTCCAGCCTCTGAGACGAGTCCCACGTATGTAAGCCCTCTGCCACAGCACGGACTCATTGCATTGATAACCAGTAAATTAGCACACCTTGGGCCTCATTACGAGGTTGGTGCTAGTCATGGTGCTATTAGCACGATGACTAGCACCAATAACGGGACTGTGTCCTCCCTCGTTCAATGGGGACTTACCGGTCCAGTCCGACCTTGGCGGGACCGGTAAGTCCCCATTGTAAAAGCCATTCCCCATTCCCATTTGAGCCCCCATAGGGCTCAATGAGAAGGGGGAAGGCGTCAATAACGGTACCGCAAAGTGCAGTACCGTCATTGACCCCGGTATCCCTTAACGGGTCCCGTCCATAACACCTGGTAAAAACATGCTTTTACGGGAGGGACCCGCTAAGGGACCTCGGAATAGGGCGCAAAGGGATTACTGGTACCGGTGTCATTACCGGTGCCCGGTACCCCTTTGCACCCACCTCAGAAAGAGGCTCCTTATGTTCTTTCTTCAATACCTCCAGTGGCCTCTACTATTTCCGGCAAGCACATGCTTAATTCCCACATCCTCCCCATCAGACACAACTCTCCAAGACACCTCCCCAACCCTCTACAGAAGCTAGGTCAACACATGGCACAACAACTTTGTACGGATACACTCCAGACATCCGCCACTACTTCTGATAATAAGGAGGCTCACACCTGCATCCTCCTCCATGTGTGATCACTGCCCAAACACAGACTAGCGATTTATGATCTCATCACAGAACATATGCCATCTCTCCTCTTCATCACTGAAACATGGCTCAAGGGAGAACATTCCCAAACTATGAAAGAAGTTATACGCACGGGATGAAAAATGATTGTTAAAAACAGAGATGGAAGAGCGAGAGCAATTGCGCTTACTTTCAAGGACTTTCTACAAATCTCCTGCCTTCCAGAACTCGACGCACCCCTATGTGAATCTCTGCTCATTAAATAGAATATCTCTCACTCCTTTCTCTCATTTATGACAAATTTGAAGTTGAACTTGCTGATTTCATTTCCAAATATCTCTCTGGACATCACAACCTATGTATCCTGGGTGATTTCAATATCTGGTTAGAAACTCCCTAAAACAGGCTTTAATAATTGGCTAATGCAAACACTTGGTGCCACGACACCTGTCAAACAAGGCAATGTACCCAGCCTACAGAAAAAGCCTAGATGGTTTTCCGACAACATTGTTATGTTATGTTAAAATGATTTCTAGCGCGCACGTTCACCCAAAGGGCATCTTGGCACTAGGACTCAGACAGCAGCTGAATAATACTCGTTGCCCAGAATATCAGAGTTTGTAAAGAGTGCCAGAACTGTAGGTGGTTCTCAATGGCCCCTAAGGTCAGTGGAAAGGTAATTCCAGAGTTTTCCAGCTGAGACTGAGAAGGTGCCACCGCCCACCCTAGATAGAGGAAATTTGGGAATGACCACTAGCCTGGCATTGCCAGATCAGAGAGTACGTTCAGGAATGTAGGGTAGGAACTTATTCTGCCCTGAAGAAAGTCCACCCCCTGGCGATAGTACGCCGGGTGGACTAAGCAAAGGGATTTAAATGGAATCCTCTTAGTCACCGGGAGCAGTGAAGAGTGCAGAGAACTGGACCAATATGGGAGCCATAGGGAGAAGAACTGGCGACCCGACCGGCAAGATTCTGCAAAAGTTGCAGCCGATGTACAAGACCAACATGCTGAGCCAAAAACAGAGCAACAATAGTTTATGCATCTTATAACTAGTGAGGAAACCACTAGGGGTTGCGAGGAGGCAGGCAGGAAAGGTAAGACCTTGCAAAGCACTTTTAAAAGGAAGTGACCTGCACTAACCTGGGGAACCATCGAGAGTGAAAAGGAAAGACAGGCTAAAGAAGTTAAGCACTTACTGATTCACACTGGAGAAAGAAACACACACTGTGTGACAAACTAGCCTACTTTAGATATAGACGTGGCTACCATTCTGAGATATGGGAAGCCAAATCAAAATACTCATACAGGGTAATTCGTTTTACCAACCCCAAGTGGGGGGTCTTCAAAATCATCTCCTAATTAACATTTTCCACAGCCCAATCAACTGACACAACCCCTTCCCAAGAACTCTGCAACTCACTCCCAGACCATTTTTTACACCAAAACCACATTTGATAGCTCCACCACTTCTCCATATATTCCCACGTACTCATCCCTTCCTAGCCGCATCAACCTATTCCTCTCTTTTGGTCCCCTCTCAATATCAGATTTTGAATCTCTTATTTCTAAGAGCTCCACGTCTGGCTCTCCAGCAGACCCATGCCCACCTGCCATGTTCAAAGCACTTCTAGCTGCCCCTGAATTGGCTGAAGTGGCCAGAATTCGTATTAACTCCTCCTTTTCGACAGGGTTAATACCCACATATTTCAAATTAGCCTATTGTAAACCTTTACTTAAAAATAGGGCTCAAGCATGGCAATCTCAACAACTACCGAGCCATTTCCAACTGCTGTTACCTGGCTACACTGGCAGATACAGCTGCTTACAATCAGCTCATGAAATTGGTTGAAGGCTTAGATATCTTAGACTCACCACAAGCGGGTTTAAGACCTGGTTACAGTGCAGAATCATCAGTTCTACTCTCTTTATGGGATGAGATGAAACTTAGTGGTGATTGTAAGAAGCTCTCAGCCCTTACAATCCTGGACTTATCTGCAGCGTTTGAACTGGTTGATTTTCATATCTTACTGGGGATTAGAGATAGAGCTCTTAAATGGCTAATGTCCTTTCTCAATGACAAATCACAATGCATCTACATTACTCCTTTCCATTCAGAGTTTAAACATTTTCCATGAGGTGTACCTCAAGGGGCCTCCCTTTAGCCCTTACTTTTTAACCTCTTCCTCAGCGGCCTCCCGCCTTCGAAGATCTCTCAATCTCTCCTGCTACAACTACGCTGATGATACACAACTATTCCTCGCAATACAGAACAAATCTGCCCCTCTGTTCGATATCTCCGAATGCATTCATAAAATTGCCTCACACCTGGATGGCACAGTCATCTCCTACTAAACCCAGAAAAAACAGAAATAGTTACAGCTGAGAAAGCATCACTGAAACCCTTTCTCCTAAAACATACAGAATTAACTGATCCAGCTCTATCCAACTCCTAGATAGTCAAAAATCTAGGAGAGAGACTCTGGATGCCAACCTTTCGCTTGAACACCACGACATCAGCTCAGTTACTCGACTAGCTTCCGCTCACCTGAGAGCGCTCAGAAAGATCATACGATATCTAGCCTTTCCCCAAAAATGTACGGCTAGTTTATCTAAAGTAATAACTACTAGACTACACGACGGAAATAGCCTATACCTAGGGACCCCAGCATACCTCATTGCTAGACTCCAGAGAGTCCAGAATGCAGCTGTACGCACCCTACTCTGCATAGGATACAGAGATCACACATCACTGGCACTACAATCCCTATATTGGCTACCATTAGCTAGGAGCATTGCTTTCAAAAAACAGTGCATTGCATTCCAAGCAATTCAAGGAAAAGGGCTCACATTTATTCAAGCAAAACTCAAGGGAGAAAACTCCCAGCTTAAACCTACAATCAGACCTACGCATGACATTGGAGATGCCCTCCTGGTCCAAGAAGAAATGGGGAGGATCCTCCTTTTCAACTTTCGCATCACAACGCTGGAACACTATTCCCAAAGTGAGTAGAACCTTACAACACTATCCACAATTCAAAAGAGCCATCAAATCTAGGTTTTTCGCCTAGATTTGCTACAACCATTCTCCAAACCACTTCCACCCAGGATAGCGGTTCATTTACCCACAGAAGTCACCACGCAAGGCCAATGGCATATGAAAACCGGAAGTGGAAAGTTATGCGTCATTCTCACTCTACACCACCTACATCCCTACTCTCTATTTCATTACCATTACCATATGTATTCAATTTCAGATCTCACAATCAATTGGAAGGTTTGTCTTCCTTGGACCCCTCTTGCTCTACATATTTATTTTCATGTCACACCTCTTGCTGTAGCACTGTCTTTTCTCACTCCCGAATACATGACTTCCCAGCTCACCCAACCGTATTTAAAAGTTGCATTCCTGCTTCTTTCAAATAAGGTTTTCTGCTTGGCTAAGTTGCACTTGGTGTATTATTGCACATTTCTTTGACACATCTAACGCATTGTATGTACATTTCGACCCCTTCTAGCGCTGTCATTTAAGGATTTACATCTCTAAGGACTTGAACACTCAATGCAGCTTTCTACTTAGAATAGACACATGCTCTCAATGACCTGAGCCGTTCATTTCAGTTATATTTGAGCTTTGGTGCCTTGGGGACCCCGTTGCACTTGCACAAAGAGATTTTCCATCCTTGCTCGTGATCTTGCCGACAGTTTTGATCTGTCTCTTCAGTATTTCTGGATGCAGAGGATAAGCCATGCCAACTTCTCTGCTGGAATTGTTGAAACAGCCTTTCTTGGTTGCTTCTTCACCCTCTGGTAACTCCCTAAGGCTGTGGGATATATCAGTGTGTATCTCTCACCATAGGCCATTCCGCTCTGGCTTGCATTCTACTCTAGAGACTTTTCACTTATCTCTGTTTCCGACCATCTAGTCTTAATATACCACCTGCCCATGCAGCTTATACGTCATCACAGAACTCCTCCATAGGTTCTATTTTGCTCTGCCTTTAACACCTGTGCACATTCCATCTGTGCTCTTCTTTTCCTGGCCATCGTTACTAGTTGCCATGGTTAAGATGTATCAGGCGAGACTAAGCTTCTCAGTCCCTTCTTAGGTTAGGCTAGCCTAACTGTCTGCCTGTTAATTGCGGCGACACGCTAAATATTTTCTACGCCTCAACTGATGTTTTGTCATACTATGTGCAATATTGCACTGTGGCCTACCAACGAGAAAGCTTTGCAATCAGTTTGTGCAAAGGCTATTGCATGTAATTGGCGATGCAATCCGCCGTACTGACCACAATATAATCACCTTTCATTATATTTCCATTTGGTCCCATAACAAAGGATAGGTTAAGGGCTTTCTGTTAATTAAGTTGTACATTCTCATTCTCTTCGCACCACGGAATGCTATCAGAGTATGGGTCCAGGTGCGGGCATTTCGTTTGTCATCATGCCCTTTTTTGTTCGCCAACATGTCTTTGGCACTGACACCTCTGCCAGGTGGCTCTGAAGTACCGGGTATCTTGAAGACTCCTTATAAGGGATATGCGATAACTATATCTGGGCTATGAGCCTCCACAACATCCAGGAACTCTTGAGCACATATAAAGGCCATCACACATTCTTAACCTATTGATAATTAGACAAAAAACAAACTGCGCTCCTTAACTGACATGATAATTTTTTAGCCAATTTCTGGACAATTAGTTGACTCTTTTCATGACCGCTGGGTCTAAACCTATACCACAGCACATGCATGCCAGCTTACTGAACCATGCAATCGTCATGCTATCTTCCCCTCTCCTTGTCACCTGTGTCCTCTGATCTCTCTCCCACTGTTTCCCCGGCTGTTCCCAATTCCAACTTACCTTCTTACCCTAATTTCCTTTCGCCAACAGACCACGGTCTGCTTTGCACCATGGGTGAGGTCACAGTTCACCCACACGGACAAGGTCTATGCACCCTAAGACCACTATGGTGGTGCGGTGCACAGTATAAAAGCTAATTGACATAACATAGTATAGTTGCACCTTCATGTATGACAAGAACTTTGAAATAATGTGGTAAAGTGCAGAAATTGCAGATTGGGCTCAAATCATATTTTCACCTCTCAACCAACGTGTGTGATCCTTGGCAACATATGTAATCGCATAGTGCCTAACCTATCGAAATGTCCAGTCTCTAAACATTTGAAAATTGCCAGTCCCTTAGAGTGATTTGGTATGGGCTTTCAAAGAGTCTTGCTCATTGCATAACTGACTGTAGAGTAGCTTCACAAGTAGTAATAGTGACCATTGATATATTGAGCCCCATGTCTTTTGTTTATTTGTGGACTAATAGCAATACTACTTGAAAACCATAGCTCCCTTCTAATCTACGTCCATGTCAGGAATGTCAGAACATGTACAGCTTAAGTGGTAAACCCTACCGGATGGTATGCTCATAACCAGCATGCCCTTGTAATGTTATTCTTCTGCCACCTCAAGTTTCTCTTTTCGACTAGTTTCCAGCTAAACCTGTATGGTATGATACCAAAAAGTACATTTTTGTGTCTCTTTCTTTCCATTTAGGATCATCCTTTCCCTCCTGCTGCGCTCTGAAGAGTTGCGCATTTCCCATTGTTTGGCTCAGGAGAGGACTGGTAAGGAATATATGATCACATGGGTGGTCCAAGAATGCTCATTAGACTAGGTACACAAGGAAGGGTGCTTTATTGTTCTTAGGTAGGTACCGGAAAAGCAGGTGCATCCTCTCCTAAGCCAGGCTTCCACTGAATGTCATTCATAGACTATTCACCCATCTCACTCTCATAGCAGTCCATTCACCAGCCCAGTCATGACATACAGAGCAGCACACAGGAGTGATAAGAGGGAGATCTTCCAGTGCTTAATATATTAAAATATAAGTGCCAGGGACACAATATATTCTACCATGCCTGTGCCATAGCAGAGCATCAGGTCCCAGCCCACTGCTTCCCCGCCCCAACAGCTACTGCCCACAGTGTCAACATGTGTGGCATTGCAATTGCAACTCCCACCGGCTCATTGGCATTAATCGATGGTCTACACATGGCAGATATGTGATTTACAAACACCAATCAACATAATATAGAATTACAGAACATAATAGTTCGGTCTTGAAATGAGACACTAAGGAGCCATTTTGAAAGAATTCCAAATTGTGTGCAAGTGACCACCAACGTTGGCACTTATGTGCTGTTGGGTCCACTGCATGCAATGTTCATCACTCACAAGGCGGAGTGTAATTGTCACGAGTATATCCTCACTTTTACTCTCTGCTTTGTAAAAAATAAAGCACAATCTGCAAAAAAAAGCACTGCAGGCAATATTTTCTAATGGATGCCTATTGAATCAAAGTGCTATTTACCAAGTAAAACAAACAAGTTTATTTGGATATATAAAAAAATCCATTAAACGACAAAGATACAGTTATACAGAATTACAAGTACATAAAAGATAAAAGATCAGTGGACATTTCAGTAAAACAGCTTACAGATAAAATTGGCTATCACAAAATTTCATATATAGTGGCCACATTAAAATTAAGTAGAAAAATCAAGCAGGAAACAATGCTCAAACATTTAACCCCTTGCCAAAAATATGATGTAATTCGCAACACTAGCTTTCGCCGCCTTGCAGTTTTAATACACTATTTCTGAAGTACATCGCTCTTTTCAGGAACATCAGAAGAGCCCAAGTGTGAACACTGCATCGCTACTCAAAAGAAACACGAGTGCAGCCCTGTGCGAACGAGTCGCTGTCTTATTAAGGGCAGGAACCAAAGTCAATCTACGTATACCAGCATACCCTAAACAAAAGAACGGCAGATGAGGAAGGTCCTCACAAGAGTGGCCACAAATCGGGCAACCCGCGGAATCAGGAAAGCCTTTCCAATTATAGGTGTTTCCTTGCAACCAAAGGGAGTCAAACCGTGCCCTCGTGACCAAGGGTAAATGTGAGGCGTATTCTGTAGGAATTCATTGTTTTTTACGCCTACATGAAAAGGTGCATTTCCAAGACAGAGGAAAGCAAAGCAGAGATCCAAACTCTGGTTTGTTCCACTCCTATGCCTTGGAATGGCACGAACATGGGTCAGAGTTTTAAATGGAGGTGCAAAATCCGTCGGCAGTCTTTGCAACCCCGGCGTGTCGGTGCACCACATTTTTGCAGTGTTCCAGAAAAGAAAGGGGCAGTGCCCAGCTGAACAGAGTCCTTCATGGGTCCTCTAAGTGCCCCCACCTGCAGAGACAGCAGCACCAGAGCCATGTGTGCCACATGTCCAAAATATCACAAGACCTCTCAAGATTCCCCATTTGTTGTATGAGTCTTGTGACCAAGTTCCAGCAGCGTATGGGGGCCTTAATGAATTAACCAACATCCACATATAAGATTCCCCCTATATACCTGCTACTGCGCATGAGTAATGTGAATCCAAGCAGCACGTGTAGCTACAATCTGGCTCCATTTTTAGAAAGGGCCAAGCCAATTTTATTCACTAGAACATCAAACCCGATTGTCGTTGCTAAATCTGATACAAAAGTGGTAGAAGTCTAACATTTGGAAGGACAATTTAGGACCTTCAATGGAATGTATTACTATATTCTAAAGAAGAAAATATATTCGAATTTCCCCATTGGCCTTTCTTTAAATAAAAACCTAAATACCCTGGAAGGTAAACACACAGTTTGAAAATGACATAGCTGTATGCTCCCTAGGCATAGTGGCAGTTTGGAAATATAAACGTAAAGCAATATCTTGGTTTATATTGGGGCCTATGGGGATATACAGTTATTTGAGTCAAAAGCATTTGGTGATATTTTGTTATCAGTTTAGTGGGCTGTGACTCATTCATTGACAGTGCCTAGCGTGTATTAAGCTGTCTACGCTGGGAGTACCCATATTAACCATGTTGGGTCCAACCCAGGGAGCCATTTCATTGATCCCCTTAGAAGTATGCCACCTTCCTCCAGGGAACAGGAGCACTGGCATGTAACCAGTTCTTCAAATATGGTCCCGTCACTGTTATGGCCACCTCCCACCATGATGCTGATTACTGGGATCCTATTGAAGTAGGCAGAGGAAGGGGCAGTGTTATAATAGTCCACATGTGAGCTCCAGTCAAGAGAGGGTACTCACCATCTTGGATTTTGCTAGGGGTCCAAAATCATCCTCTCCCTCTCCCCACTTCCTGCATAGAAGGTGCTCTAGGTATGACAATAGTAGGCAAAGGACACTTGTCCTGACACAAATCACCTCAGAAAGCCCCTAGAAGCTTGTTGTGTGCCCAGAAAAAGAACGCCCAGTGTTACTGAAGTTAAAGCCAGAACTGTACACAATCAAAAACATGGAGTGCACCGCTGTGAGGCAAGATGATCACAGGGAATTCTGTTATGATCTGTCCCCAATCACTTTTGTATGCTGCTCTGTAAGCTTCTCTGCTGGTGTGATATTGCGGCTGTACTGGTGAGAGGACTGCTGTGAAAAGTGAGAACTGTAAGTGTTCTATGAAAGGCAGTTGATGGAATGCTGGTTTGGAAGTTGGTGTGCCCATGTGTACGTCCACATATCTTCAGAGACTTAACTACATGACCTCTTTTACCTGCAACTATGGAGAATAAAGCATTCTTCCTTTTGTAAATAGTCTCTGATATAATTCTTGGACCTCCCACTTCTTTACATTGTCAATGGGCTTCATTCCAGGCAGTCATTCTTTGGGGCGGCATGTGACTGGTGCGTGTCCATGAGTTCAGCAGTGCATTTGTTATCTCTATGCTTGTGTGGATGTTCTGTTGGTTGTAGTCCTTATTAGTTTGGCAAATCAGGTTCAATCACACTGCACAACAGTGAGTCTGGCGATCTCCACTCTGCAAGATTGGTGCTGGTGCTTCAGGCACCCAGGGATCATGTCTGGAGATGAGTCATCTCTTCATTCTTGGGGTAGTGTGGTGTTCTCTGGTTGGGTGTGTTTGTGCACACATGCTGTACATCCCTCTGTTTCCTTGCCCTCTGCTTTATGCGTCACTTTGACATGGTCTCTTACTTTGCTTCGGTTAAGAGAGCGATGTCAGGGAGAGATTGATACCCGATGAGTGGGGGCTGATGTGTGGGGGTATTTGCCTTAGTTGAGCCCTGGCACTCATTTCTGAACATTTGCCCTTATTCTCTCAGAACCTGCTCAACTATGATATGGTGTTTTTTGGACCTTTAATACTTTCACTGTCAGTCACACATACTCATTCAATATGCAACAACAGTGTGCACAGTCCACGTGCCTTCCTGAACCCGATGAGCCACACCAGTCTGCTATTTTAGTTATCCATTTTCATTCGAAACAATACGCTAGAAGGTGGCACCGCTGGTCACTCGTTCGGGCAAAACCTGCTCACGGTTCCAGTAAGCCTGCCTGGCATTGGCGCCACTCTGCTGGTGTTGTAACCAGCATCACTGGTCAAGCAGGATGGGTGGCTCGAGTTGTCTCTTGTTTAAGAGTCTAGCATGCCAGTGATGCTAATACTGTGAATTTGAAGAAAGAAGGACCCACAAAAAACCAGAACTTTTTTGGGCACTGCCCTATTTTTGTAGACATCAACAAATTAATCAACAGTGTTTGTCTTGGAAACTGCTATACCTTTTTTTTTTGTTTTGATCAAATTCGACCGTTACAAAAAATGCTTTAACAATCATTAAAATATAACATATAAAGTACAACACAATCACTTTTTCACTCCTTGAAAAGAAAATTCTAATAAAGACAACATTATTAATGGTACCTCAAAAACAAAGAGTATGTTTAGATAATCAAGCCCTGCCCCATTTTCTTATCCCTCCAAACTCTGTCTTTCCATTATATAGAAAAATAAACAAGTGGTGGAACAGAGAAAAACAAGACAATAATTGCCGCTCCCACTCTACGCCTGGATTTGTTTAGCGCTAGTGTCTTCATTCTGCCAGGCTTCCGACATCAAGAGGTTCCAGAAACTTTCCGATAATAGACATTCCACTTTGTCTACAAACTTAGAGAAATAGATTGTTCTGATATCCCAGGTCCCTTCACAGTTTCGAAGTAAATGCTGCAAATTTTGCTTATTGGAGTCTGCGCACATATTGCACAGAGTGATGGCGTTGTGATTTTGTGCTCAAATGTTTAAAATTTCTCCTGTATGGATTAAGATTAGGTGTTCCCTAAGGAATATATTTCGTGATTCCCTATCTGGATGCTTTTGTAGATACTTTGGTAGCTCTCCCAGTTTTTTATCCAGAGTTAGGAAGCTATTCTTTGGTTTTGAGCGCCGCATTTCCGCTCCTGTCTTAATCCAAACCATTGTTTCAGATTCTTTCTTTGCTTTCAGGGGATTGTCTTTCAGAGTTTCTACCGACGAATCGGCCTCTGTCAAAATTCTTGCAACTCTAACTTCCAACTGATGAAGGATCTTTGACATGTCCGCTTGAAGCTGTGTCTTTTTATCCTCAGAAAGTGAATTTTTTTGTGGGGTTACTATCAACCTATACAGTGAGAGCAATCTCCAATCCACTTGTTGATGTAATGATTTTAGTCCGAGTTCAAACCTTAAAGCGGACATAGGAAGGAAATTAGGCAGGCCTAATGATCTTTTCCATATCTGACCTTCCACTTTTTGCCAGTCTATGTCCCAAAGAGTTGGTTTGGCCTCCAGTTCATATAGTATCACTGGAATTATTTTTGCAATGTAAAACTTTAGTAGCTGCATGATTGAAAATGTACAAAGTTCACAGAGAATTTTCTTCATCTGCAGCACTGCTTTCTCAACCTTTAGCCTTATTTCTGCTTCCGCTTTACTGACTGATGGGAAAGAATGCACCATGTAAGCCAAGAAAACTAGCTCTTCTGTTCTCTCGATTGCCTTATCCTCAAAAAACCATTTTCCATAGTTGATATGCTTTTTTGGGTGTTTCAGCACTAAAATTTTGGACTTCTTTGGATTTACTTGGAGTCCATTCATTTTAGTGTATACACTTAGGCCATTTAATAAGCGTTGCAGTCCTAATGCTGTCCTGTCAATCAAGACAATGTCATCTGCATAGGCGAGCCAAAAAACCTTGGTCGAATTTAGTTTTGGGCTCACCATTGTCCAGGATTGAAAAAAGGCCCCCAGGTCTGATAAGTACAAACTGCTATACATTTTATGGATTTTCATTTTTTCTGCTGTAAATTTCGACAGCTGACATGCAGCTGTGACCAGGGCAGTAGTAAAGTAGCCATGATATCGGGGGCTGCCAACTGGTTCAGCAAGCAGGCGTGCTCTTGTCTCGGCCATTGTTAGTTTGTGCATTCTGGAAATTGTTGTAAGGATTGTCCCATTTTAAATTCAGGACGACAACACCAGAATTCAAATTAGACAACAGAACTTGAAAACCTACCTCTGACGAAATGACAGCTGCTCTGCAGGAGTTGATCAGGGGCTGAAGCGCCTCCTCAGCCCCACACCACTCCTACACTAGTAGTGATTCTAATCATAAAGCTGAAACAGAGACAACCTGACTGCTATACCTCCTTTGCCTCTTTAGGTAACCGTATGCAGAGGGAAGACTACACTCTTCAGAAGGGGTGTGAGCCAGCAGCACAAGCAGAGAGAACATAAATAGTACTGTGGTACCAAAACAAAAGGGCTGTCCAAGTCTCTATAAACATACAACACTTTAATAAAACAAAAAATATGCACAACTAACAAAAACATGAATAACCCACCCTTTAAAGGGAAACACAGAGAATGCAGACTTTGGAATAGAAGGGGGACTCTGTGTTTGAAGACAGAGAGCAGACAGGTACGCATTTTCCGCAGCAAATGCTCAAGCTCAATGAAGATGTCTTTTAAAATAAGAGGGTCTTAAATGTGACTAGGGACCCTTAAGGCAGAGCAGAGAGCGCAGGGCGCTCAAATACAATGGTATTTCTTAGCTGTGGGCTCAAACGAATGGAGCCAAGCTTCTATGAGATGTCTGAGGCATTGATTTTTGTACTGGATTGGTGAGCTAGTTGACAGGTTCCAAGAGAATGTGGCTAATACGCTGTCAGGCCACTGCCCAACGCGCTACCTGGAAAAACCCTTTTTGTACATCCTAGTAACTTGTACTGTGATGATGGTGAGCTCATGAAAGCTGGTTAAGGTCACATGGCCTCTGCTCTGCCCATCTGCTAGCCACTGGTAATGCCCTCTACCTCTGTTTTCTTCCCCACCCCTTTATGTCCCTTCTTAACTCTTAGATATCAGAGTTTCTGTCATACAGGCGCCTGAAGCAAAGTGCAGATGAAGACACGGGGATTCCCTGTTTGGTCCTGTTAGGACCTGGTGTGGGCCAGAACCCTTGATCTAGGGATCATAGGAAAGCCGGCAGCATGTGCAGCATATTTCACTCCTTCCTAGTCTCACCCCACCCCCACACATTCAAACCCCTAGTCGACACCACACTGCCACACGTCTACAACCCCCAGAGCTCACTTTACATGCCACTATTTACCACCCTCAACCCACCTTGAACACACATGCAGTGGCGTGCTCTTCTGTGCAGTAGACATTGCTGACCACACCACCTCCCACAAACTAGACACACTTCATCACAGCAACATGGCTCACACCCACCTTCACCCACATTCTGGATGAACTCATGCCCCGGATGTCCTCATCTCCACAGGCCATAGCTTTAAACACGAGGATCACAAAGGGAAGGCTGGTGGGGGGGCTTGCAATCATTCACAAGACCTCATGGACATACACCCTCTAGGAGCACACCAAACCTACATCCATGGAACTCCTCACCTCCCACACACCTGCACTGGGACCGCTACATTCCACTTGATCTATGGAGCACCCCACGTCAACCAATCCTATCTTGAAAAAATCACAGACCTCATCACAACAACATGTGTCAGCAACATAACTAGCGCCTTCCTGTGAGAATTTAACCAGCCTGGAAGCCACCAAGAAGACAGGAGACACTATACTGCAACTGCTTGACACCATGAACATCAATCAACTTGTCAAAGAACCTACCCACAACAAAAGCAACACATTCGACCTGGTATTCACCACCCCTCCAGCCATCAAAAGCCTTCCCCCCCTCCCTTTTTGACTGGACAGGCCATGGTGCGATGCCCATCCTGATCAACCACATACCTCGCCCCCACGAGGACGACCCCAAACCAACTAATACACCCCACTATGTTTTCGAGAAACATTCAATCGATGCACTGGACAGAATGCTCAACACCTTGGTGTTCACATCCAACACTCCATGGAAAATGTCAACACACATCTCAGTGCACTTAGCCATACCTTCATTGAGACCACCAACACTGAAAGACTTGTGTATAGGCGTGTTATAGATGCCATATCGTATCATATCATATCACTCATGTACCACTGAAACTTCGACTTAAAATACCTCTGTCCTCCACACCTTGGTACACACAGGAACACATTAACAGCAAGTGTGCCCTCTGCAAACGATGCACACTGGAAACGTTCTGGAGGAGATGTAAGCAAGAGGAAGATGGCATGACATGGCAAACTCTCCACTCAGCATGTCCACAGTCATCAGCGCGTTTCTGGGCACTGCTCTCCTGACCTTCATAGAAGAGACAGGGCCAGTGAATCTGCTCGATGCCCAACGAGCATCTAAAATACACAAATTTGCTGTAGTTATTACTCACAGTGTTTATATCAGTGGTCACCAGGAAGGACCATTTCACAGGATCGTTTTTTTTTAAGTGCATAGGTTTGTGGAACTGTCCTTTATGTTGACCATGTACCCGCGTTAGGTTGCTGGACCCAGCCTACCCTTTTAACTTATTTGAAAAATGCAAGCATACATTTGTCTTTGGTGCAATGAAGGCCTCGCGCTGAAGACACACAAACCTACTTGGCACACGTTATTTGGATGACTTAAAATAATGAACTCATTAAATGTATTATTATTCAGTGTTGGCAGCAAAAGGAGAAATGCATTTTACAGCAACCACAGATTGGTGGATTACACATATAGGGCCTCATTAGAGCTTTGGAGGGAAAACTGAAACACAAACTATTTGAAGAAAACTGTCTCTTTTAGCACCCATCTCTTTGCAGCATTGAGATGTATACCTCTGTTGCTAAAGTGGTACATGCCTCTGTAGTAAAAGGTGACTTTCTTCCTGAAAATCCGGCTATGTTTTACCTTCACACCAGAGGTAGAGGTAAAAACTTTACAAAGTCCCCAGACATGTTTAACTTGTTTTCCTGCACAAAAGAGTTCAGGTGGAAACCCCTTTTTGAAAGGGGACATTGGAATGAGATGACAACGTGGTCATCCCTGAAACCCACCTGCTCACCACTTTTCCCATGCAATGCACAAAAGGGTCAGAATATCTGTTCACACAAATGTAAAGTAGTACACTATCTATCACCATCCTTAGAATGATGGTGAACACGGATAGAACAAAAACAAAACATTATATTAATGTTTTTGCCAGAATACCACCAGTGGTATTCAGGAAAACCCCACTAATGTTACCACTAGTTCAGTGGCAAAGCTGTAAAGTGGTATATTATTAGGAATATCACCAGCTATGATTACCAACGGTGTAACTCCAGCCAACACATCCCCTGAAGCTGTTATGAGAAGTACAATTCTGTATTTCCTTTGTTGTGCCAGTCTTACCTTTTCTTCAGAGACTGGAATTAGCATAGTAATGTAATCCAGTGATTGACGGTGCAATGGTAGGCAGCACTCAGCCCCTGGGCAATGTAAGGAGCTGGTTTCCTGTGAATTAGGGGTTAATTCGCAGCAAGACAGACAATGCCTGCTGTTTCAGAAGGACCAGGAAGTGGATTCTGGCTGCTGCTCTGTGCTAGGGCTAGCCATGCCCTGACATTTAGTCTTGTATGCAGATGGGAAAGCCAGAGGGGAGCTCTGACAGTAGGAAGACATGTTTGGCTAGAACTGTGCACCCCCACCTGATGAAATCATGGAAGTACATGTGGAGGGGGGATGTCTGCCTGCAGTAGAAGCAGAGTGAATATAGAAAAACGCACCCACTGTGAATTGTCTGGGGGTGAAAAACATCTATGATATGAGCTCGAAAATGTACAGGTGAAATGGGAAATGGTAATGCAATTAGTATGTTACTGTATGGCAACACTCAAATGACATGGGTTGTTCCGTTTCTATGCAACGTCACAAACCTGTCATCCTCCCACTCCACGCGGAGGACAGCAACACTTTGGTGCTCCACAGTGGTTGCCTGACCCAGGTACGGGCCAATTAGGTGGGAAGGAAAGTTGGGTGTTGAAGGTTTGCATGTCCAGCTGGCTACACAGCCACCAATTACCAGTGTTGAGAAACCCACTATTCTCCTTAGATTTCCGTCAACCTGCTTTGCACCACTGCCCGTTGATGCTGTGGTGCCAGACTTTGCGTGGCAGCGCGGAGGTGTGAAGGTCTGATTCACGCATGGTCTTGCTGGTGGGTGACCTGCTTGTGGGAGTAATCAGGATTCAAGAGTGGAGTCCACTGGATGTGCAGCCCGGTCAGACGTAGGGAACAGTACTTTCCACAAACGGAGGAGCTGCCTTTCCCAATACCTGAGTCTGCACCGTAGCAGACCGCATTCAGCATCGCCCAGTGTGCCGTGCTGACAGCAGGGCTTTAAGTGGGCCGGGGCTAGCTGGGACATAGCCCCTGCATTCTCCAAAAACGACTTCTGAACCTTTTCTTCTGTCTACTCTACGAATGTTAAATGTCAACTGGTAGAAGCTCACAATTTACTCGCAGCACACACATCTTTTATTCCATTTGCTTTGAGTCTGTCGGGAGCGGTTGCAGGCCTTTCTTTGCAATTATAATGAAAAGGCGAGTTGGCGGGGATGGGATGCTCATTTGGGGTAAAAGGGCCGCCTGGCGTGTGTGGATGCTGCCATTGTTGCATGGTCTGCATGGCAATGCTTCGGGCGATTGCCTTAATGCAAGCCATTCCCAGGCTTAAGCATTCAATGCCTTAAATACTTGAGCCATTTTGTGCGGGATCTCGAGCCTAAGGAAAAGCAAGATTCAAATAAATGTCCTGCTGTGTTAGTGCTGCTTGGCTTTTAAAAAGTGGATCTGGAATGCGCTGGAATTCTTATTTTAATACCAAACTTTCAGCCTTTTCCTAAAGAGACGAGGTATTTGTGGTTACTTTTTAAATGCCTTGGGCACCCTGCGGGGAATGGCAACAGCCGGGCGGTGGAGGCTTCCAAGATCTGCTCTGAGTAGGGTTATGTGGCATTCAAAGTTAGCGTATCCTCAAGCGGGGAAAGACACCAGCACGCGTGTCTGCATGGGAGGGGTGCAGGAGAATGCAGTGCATCCTTCATCTGCGCCCCCCGGCGGTGAAAGGGTGGTCTCCCTCGGGTCCTTGGGCAGACCGCAGCTATAAGGTCTGTTCTGTTTGAGTGAGGGGGTGACATTGCTTCCAGCATAGGGGCACCAGATGACTGATGTCACAAACAATAGTAGGGCTGTACCGAACAGTGAATTCACTACATTGTGCATGGTGAATAGTTGGTCCAAGTACTCGACTAGAGCCGAATATTGACCAGAACAGATTTAAAAGACAAAACAGTACAGGGTTCGCAAGGGCAAAGCCAGGCGACCCCTGCCTCCCCCCCCCCAATTGTAGTATAGGGGGGTCACTGGGTCTTGCCCTAGTAGCCCCCCCATATTGTTTTGTATTTTAACATTTTGTGGAACAGGGTTCACCAGGCCTTACCTCAGCTGCCACATGTGCAGTATTTTATTTTTGTATTACCTGGGAGGACGCCGGGGCAAGGCCAGCTACCCACTCTTCACCAACAATTGTGGAGGTCGCAAGGTCTTGCCCCACATGAGGTATATTTTTTTTTCTAAATGGGAAGAGGGGGTTGCCAGGGCAAGACCAGGTGACTGCCCAGCATCAACTGCGGGGGGCGCCGGGTTTTGTCCTGATGGCCCCGGCAGCTGCATTAAGAAACGGGGGGCCGCCAGAGCAAGACCCAGTGACCCCCTAACAACAGAGGTGGTAGATGTGGGAAAAGGGCTTACCCTGGCCTCGGGGCTGAGGCACCCTGCATCTGCCAATAAGCAAAGACCTTATTTGGCTGCTGCAGCCAGTCCCTGCTTTCTATGATTAGCTATCTCACTCATAATAAACGTAAAGTGTGTCAGCGGAAAAAAACAACAAGTTATGGAGGAACCCGTCTATGGAACTAGGAGGGGGGCACCCAAATTCAGAACCACAGATCAAACCATACCAAGAGCAAAGAAATTTAGAAACCATAAATGTTTTATTTGTATTTCATTATATGTTTAAAATATACATATTGAATCATGTTTCGAGCTCATTATCTGAATAATACCATTTAATTAGAAAATTGAAAAACACAGTACTTTTCTAAAAACACGACTGATAATTCAGTCAACGCTAACTTGATGTAGCCAAGCAGTCTGAACGTCATGTTGGTTGAAGGGGATCATCCAGCTGGCGGTCAGAGGCTACGGCCACATTTAACAATATAAGAACCGCCGTAGCTTACTAGACAAAATAATGTTGGTTACTTCTGAAGTTAAGACCAACAGAAAAAAGAAGAAGGGGTGCCGTGCGTCAACTACTATACTGTCATGACCTATTAAATACACTGGGTCCGACATGTAAATAGACAGTAGTTTCGATGGTACAAGGCATCTAAGCTGATTCACAATTGATGCCCATCTTCTTCAGGACGGTGCACTCCCATCAGATGTATGCCACAGGATTTTATAATGTGGAAAACTGCATGTGTAAGGCGATAATGCGTTCAGCTGTAAAGATTTGTGCAGGCTGAATCCATAATTTTGCCATTATCTCAACCTTGAATGCTGGTCACCTTTTCCCGAATGTAAATCCTGAGAAATAAATGTAGGCCAGCAAAACCAGTTCTCTATGAAGTAGAACTGAATAAGGATAAACAAGGCGAAAAAGACATTAATCTTGACATTGTGTTGCAGGCGACAGATGACATCAAGGCGTCTGCAAAAAGTTGTCCTATCAGGATGGAATGGTGTTCGGCGTGGCGTAATGAGCACACCAAAAACTAACTAAACAATGTTAGCGTCTTGAAATTGCATACATCCATGCCCCCGGGATTGCATTAAGAAACGGGGGGCCGCCAGAGCAAGACCCAGTGACCCCCTAACAACAGAGGTGGTAGATGTGGGAAAAGGGCTTACCCTGGCCTCGGGGCTGAGGCACCCTGCATCTGCCAATAAGGAAAGACCTTATTTGGCTGCTGCAGCCAGTCCCTGCTTTCTATGATTAGCTATCTCACTCAAACACAGAGAGACATAGCTAATCATAGAAAGTGGACTGGACCTCAGCATCGAGTAAGTATTTAACCAAAGCCAACTCTTACTCGAAGCTGGAATTTGGTACACCCCTAAACAGTAGTATTCATATAGTATTCCAGTTCCTGGCTTCAGGGTAATGTGTTATATTCCATTTTGACTACAATCTCTACAGTATAATACCATGTGAAATGACTGCTTCGAACTGGAAGTCACTGTAATCTCAATTCCCCAGGCTTCAGAGGCAAAGAATGGGAGAAATCGTTTAACGTTAAATAAAAGACAAAAACGTAATATTCATTACACCTAGGCCATGCCCAAAGCTCTAGAGACCACCTCCCCAAATGCAGATTTCTGTGACCTTTTCAGCCCTCTCAAGTGACAGCCACCCATTTTTTCAGAGAAACTAGGGTTTACACAACTATGCTCATCAAATTTTCTTGATTTGCGCCCCAGGGTTTTTCCCGTGGACGCACGTCAGTCTGCAGAAGCTCGGATCTGTTTGTGAACTGAGAACTGTATTTTCCACGTCTGGGAGTTAAAAACGACACATTAGTAGCTCCCCTTCAAAGAAACCCTTCTCCTACTAGTTCCCGCTGTTATTAATACTTTACACATCTGTATGTACTCTGAGCAAAGCAGGGTAGCTGTTAAAGGGTGAGAAAAGATTATTAGTGTGGGCAGAGTGCTGATGTTAAAGCGTCATCGACAAGTGAATCAGCACATAAAGCGTCATATGTGTAACCCCTGACTAAAACAAGTCCACAGTTACTGGGGTTAACAGTGAACACGTATTAGCTAAACCATGAACACACCAATTGTTTTAATATGTTTATATTTTATTTGGGAGTGTAAAGAAACTGGGTAGTCGTACTGAACATTGATGTTATGTTCACGATAAGTTTTTATTTTGAGATGCCAGATGTTAACATGTATTAAGATGCCATTTTTGGAGGAGTTGTCTGGCTTAGTCCTTGAGATTGTGTCTGAAGGCTCGGCGCGAGATCAGGGGCGCGCTTAGAATTTCAGGACTGTTGAACGATGGGAATGGTTGGGTAACCATTCCCATCGTTCAACAGTGATCACTATGTAATTGTAATGGGTTATTTATAACACGCTTACTACCCATAGGTTTCCAAGCGCGGACCAGGGATCGAACCTGTTTTTCTCTGCATCGTCTTGCTTCCAAGGCGAGTGCGTTGCCCCTGAGCTGTCCTCCCGAGACCACTGTGCGCACTGGACACTTCACAGAATACATTGGTGTAAGGTTGGTGGTTGAGACGGCTAGAAGAGAGTGAGTCTGAAGGGGGCTTTTGGCATCTCGCCTTCCTAGCTTACACTTTAGGATTTTTCGAGCACGTCAGCGACCATTGCCCACTGATGCGTCGTGGGCTATGAACATTGCTTTCATATACAGAACAGTCTGTAATGGCACACCAAGGAGATCCCCCAAGATTGCATTCTGCTTTTGCTTCTGGAATGCCTTGTTTTTCTCCTGGATGCCTTTCTACTCAGCAAAGTCTCTACACTATGTAGTCTCCCAAGCCTCATCTGAGGACGTGGAATTCACAGTACATTATCGGTGACCTACTCTCCGCGGGGAGCCCTGAATATCATAATCAAGGAGCACAGGGAACTTATCCGGCAAAATGTCTTTGTGTCTAGTATCCTCAAATCCTGTACCTGCCTCTTGATGCACCATCTCATTTCTGGAGCCTTTTCTACTTCCAAAGCAAATTTAGCTGAGGGCTCACTAGACTCGCCAAAGATGATGACTCAGATCCAATATCAGATTAAACAATATTCCACTAACTTGTTTTGCGCTCCGGAATTTGAACAAAATGAGAAGGTATATTTTGCCACTCCGGCCTGGTTCAGGCTGACCCAGTCAACTTTCGGATTGGCATACCACTAAGATGCCAGGATACAGTTTGACTGAAACAAAGGGGGTAATTCATGGATTATTTGTGCCGAAAAAAATCGGATTTGTGCGCCATTCTGCCCGCAAATCCCCATTTGTTAAAAAGGGATTTGCGGGCACAATGGCGCACAAATCCCGTTTTTTTCGGCGCAAATAATCCATGAATTATCCCAAAAATATTTTCCCTAAACCTGGATGGGGCTCCACCCTGAATATATAGACTTCTTTAATAGGTTTTACGCCTACTTACTTGAATGAAAAATGGTTGCATGTGTTTTCATCCAAACCTTCAAGTGTTAAGCAGCTACATGGATTACAATAGGAATCTATAATGCTCTTGGTTTGGACAGTATGTTCTTTAACTTTTAACTGTATTACTTTTGTAGTTTGTCATAGCTACATCTCCAAGTTTCACAAGCAGAGTTTAAGACTTTGAACTTGGCCCACAGCTACAAAGGTGAGCCAAAGGCGACTTCAAGGAAATTTACTGGCATGAGTCCATCTGAAAAACCCTGGATAGGACATTACGGAAAGTCCTAATAAGTGTGTTCATCCTCTAGCCACTTTTCTAATCCTGTTTAACCAATGATGTTTCTTATTTCTTGAATGGGCTGAGTCCTATTCCACATCCATCCAACAGTCTTTGACGGCCTTGGCTACGGTGCCATCCATTTGGTCTCTGTACATCTCTTGACGCTATGAGTGCATATACCATCTATTTATTGATTGTGTACTTGAATATACAGGTTCATGGATGGCAAAATTCACAGCCCTTCACTCTATTGCTTCACATAACATCAATTATCTCTTCTGGATCCCACACCATGATTGACTCAGTTGGTCCACTTACCATCCATTGAGTTTATTTCTTCCATACCATCCCACGACTCTTCTGGATCCATTATATCCTGTCACTCTGTTGGTTCCCAGCCACCTCTTGATGTTAGTGAATTCCATAGCATGCATTAAACCATTTCATTCCATACTACTATCCCTCGACTCGGTTGCAACCTAAACTCTAAACTGATTTTGGTGATTCCTCTCCAATGGCAGGACTCTGCTAACCTCATAACAACTTGGACCATGTAATATCCCATATCATCACTTAAAAACAATAGTTCTTGTGTTTTATATAACACTGATTTTACTGGGAAACCTTTTTAAAAGCTTTTGTTAAACAAAGTTACTTCTTACTGTCATTATTATCCACACAACTTGCCAACCTAGGAGGTTTGGCTTGGGGATGAAAATCTGATTAGACTCTACTGGGGTATTGAACCCATGATGCACTCCATCATACTGTTCATGAGGCTACTGCATCTTGCTTAAGCTATACTCCCTTGACCCTGTTGTTTAGCCTGCAGCTGGAAGAAATATAATTCATTGACTTCATGTCCTTTTACACATCATCTAAAAAATGTAATGATTATAATAATATCATTTGACATGCTTACGATAGCATCTCTATGTTGACTATTTTGCCATCATTGAACACCCTTAGTTACCACAGTAATCTTTGACCCTAGTGGCTCCTGGACATCAATGACCATGCTTGTTCCAGTATATCGATTGACTACTTTGGCTCCTGTGGTGCATCGCTTCACACTCTTGGTTCCCATATCATCCATTAATGCATCATAAGACCTATGTCTTCTCCTTATGCTGTTATACAAAGTGCTATCCCTTCTCTGTGTAAACTCCCTTAATGGTCCAAGGCACTGGTGCCTTCTCTATGATACCATGAGTGTTGTGTTCAATGTCATCCACTGATTCTTTGGGTTCTTCTACCGTTTATTACCTTCAATGTCTCCAGTTCAATCACTTTCTTCTCTTGGTGCCACTGTCATCCTTTGACTCTGTTAACCCTTGTGACAAATGTTGTCTCTGTTGAGTGCCATTTTATCCTTTGACTTTGAGGACTCTCAAACCATCCCCTGAGTCTGTTGTCTCTTCAAACACCTATTTACTGTTGGCTCCTGTACCATGCTTGGACTGTTTTTCGCTTTATCATTGTTGTACCCTACTGCTTACCGTATAGTACACAGATTCCCCTTGCCTGGACTCACCTGGCTTCCATCTCATCCCTTGATTTAGTTGGCTCCTCTACCATGGCATCTCTGTATTGACATTGTTGACAACTGTACAGCTCCCATGTCTGTTGTTTCCATCATCACCCACTGACCACAAATTTATACACAAACATATAGTACACAATTTCAATTAATGTCTTTAAAATACATTACAGTATACAATGACAATAATTTTTCAAGGTCATTTTGCAGTGGTTTTAATTTGCATTTAGAATTTGTGTATCTAATTTTTCTACAAGCTGACACTAGTTTATTTTAGTTAATTCTATTCATATTTACACATTTCTTCCTCAAATATATACCATACTTGAATGTGAACAATATCCCTTTTCAGGCTATGTCCTCCCATTCCGTCTAGTAAAAAGTTGGTCTTCAGATATTTCATTAAAGTCTTTTGTCCAATCTTTATACCATCTAAAATAGTGTTTTTCATAGCTTGGCAACCCGTTAACACATGTCTTATAGTTTCCACTTCATTTGATTTTTTACACATTCTTTTTTTCTTTTTTCTTTGGCGATTCTTTGCCTAACACCTCTATTGTCCAATACCGGTAGCTTATTTATTCTCATTTGCATGAATGTTCTTCTAAAATTTGGATCCGGGAATTATATATGTATTTATCAGGCTGCATATATCTGAAGTACAATTTGAAATAATCTTTTAGGGATTTTAATTTACTTACATGTTTGTGGTTTTGTATCCAATCCCAGGCGATGGAGTGTTTTATTAGAGACACTCTTATTGCTCCATGACGCTCTGCCCATCTGGGAGTCCAGTCAATCTCTCTAAATTATTCTAATTTGTTTTATCTGAATTCAGTTAAGCTCTTACATTTTGCATTGAATATTTCCATTTTTATTAATAATAGAAGGTACTCTGAGTTTGCATACATTATGTACAAAAACATCATTCCCCATTTCATTTTGATTTGAGTACTTAATGATGTTAATCCAAGTTCGATACATATTGCTTGTTTCCGAGTTGCCATGGATAAACCCAGAATGCTGCACCATTTTGATCCTTCTAAACCATCTGCCCACTTATCCAAATTCAGGTACATACATTCTATTGCATAAGTGACAACGTCCACCAGTTTTTGACGGTAAATCGTGACTACTCCTATCAAATTATATCCGAGATTATTTGGTACAATGTTTTTTAACATGGACATTAAGACTATTGCTTTGGTATGGTGATGAGATAACATGTGTTGCTCGTTTTGTTTCACTGCTATTTCATATCCCAAATATTTATAGGCTTCAACATTTTCTATCCTTTCTCCATTCTTCATTGAAAACCATACCTTTTTTTACAACTACACCCTTTTCATTTTTACAAATGTCCAAATGTCATCATCTTTGTTTTTTTTAAATGTATATGTATATTTATATTCTATTGGTTTCCATGGTGCCCAATGAGCCTGTTTGGCTTTATTACAGTTGAATGGATGTTGTGAATCTCATATCATCCGTCAGCCCAAGGGAGCTCTGAAATCACACTGCCACGAAGACTACCAAATGCATTTCGCACAATAGATTATTGGGCCCTCATACTCATGCTTTGTTGAGCTTCTTTCCACAATCCTCTTCCGTCAGCAGCAATTTGTAAACATAATGATACTGTTCATCATCTGTCTCCTGCCTGTCTTGCTGGGTGCATGCCTTCTGTAATGTTCAATTACAATGTGCACAGCAAAGCCCTGACGTTATACAACAAAAATATATGCTTTCATTCTCCACTATGTGGAAGCTTGGAAAATGGGTAAAAGAATTACTATGCTTCCTTCTCACATTAGCATATTCTCCCCAGTGTGTCAGGTCTGCATGCTGCGCTGCCACACAACCGTAACACTACAGGAACACGGAATGTCGAGCATTCGTAATTAAACACTAGCCCTGAAGACAGTCTGGACCACAACCTAAATATCACACCACATTAGAAAAATTCTAAGCGACCATGCATATCCTCTGCGCCAGAGTCACCTCTGGGTTCCATCATAGGGGGCACTGGGGAGTTCTGAAGGCCAAGAGCTATGTGGCTGCAGGTGGCAGATTAAGGATGCCCCAGAGTTCCCCTCTTCACCCTTGAGGTTCCCCATCATATTTTTTGCAATAAACCCCTCAATTAAGTCATCCCAGTATCAGTCCACAAAAGAATATTTTCTTGAAGAGTGCAGGAAAGGCCCCTGTGGCTCCACCTATAGTCCAGGGAAATGCAAGAGGGTATAATCGATGACAGAAATGGCCCCAGAAAAGGTTTCAAATGAGTATCATGTGAGTAGGACTTCCACTGCCTACTCTGGGATTAGCGGTCAAGTCTGCTTGCATTGCAGGCCTCTGCAGTGACTGCGCTTTTGGAGCACAAACTACAGACTGGAGTACGGATGGGAGCCCAAATCCGATGAGGCATGTGCACAGTTATGGAATCACATCTTACCTTACTTAACATTCACCCAGAGCGCAAGGCCTTAATTTCTCTAATTTTATCCAAAATAGTTTATGCGAACAGCCTCTGTCTCTGACTCCCAAATTGGCTAATGAGGAAACTTCAAAGAGTTAACTATGCAGCAGCAAGACTACTTCCCAGAATGAAGCAATCTGAACATATAACACAAGCCTTACATGGTCTCCACTGGCTAACCATAAAAAAAAGGGTTAATTTCAAAACCTTGGGCATCACCCATTGTTCATACCACCATCGGGGCCCTTCCTCCTTCAGAAGTAGGTTTCAACACCACTCTCCTTCCAGAACACATAGGTCCAACAATGCAGTGCTCTAGTACTAGATCCCAACTTCAATAAGAAATGGCAAGGAGGATCTTCTTTTTCAGTTCTGGCCACAAAAGTGTGGAACACTGTACCCAAACCTCTCTGCCTGTAGCAGAACCACCTGCCTTTCAGGAAACAACTCAAGCCTTGGCTTTTCAACCAACCACTTTGAACGAAAAGAAAAATAATAGCAACCAACTACAAACTGTGCACCAGATACTTGGGTTTATTTACGACAAGCATTTTTCTAACCTCTTGGCACTACGATCTGCAAGAAACCAAGCACACGAAGGAAGCAGTTTCAAGTCAGCAGCGGAATGAGGGGAGAAAGACGGGAAATACCCTTGACCTTTTCGGCAAGAAACAGTTACTTTCACAAAACCTTAGAGGCATGAAACATAAGGCCAGGAAACCAGACTGAAGAATCATGCATTGTGTATCAGAGAACTGACGAAGGCGGGGAGGAGGAGCAGCCACTGTGGTATAGTCCTTGGCTCCAAGAACAAAGAAGCATCAGAGGGATCAACACAGCCGGCGAGTTGGGTAGACCAATGCAAGACCCGTTTGTGTTGAAGTCAAGGTTGCAAGCAGCAACATTGTATAATGAATGTTGGAATGAACACTGTTAAATGCATGTGATGAAAGACACGAGCAATGCTAAACCGCTGATGAATGTTTGAACTTGAGAAGGAAAGATGCAATACCATGAATGTGCTCTATCGAAGATATCTGTACGGTATCCCACTAAGAGAAACTAAAGTAGAAAATTGATAAGAACATTCTGTGAAGTGAATCAAAGTGGTCCTGTGACGGTTTAAGCAACCCCATTGCACATTCGAAAGTCTTCAATTTTGGTAAAAAAAAGGATCTGAGCCCAATCGAGGGGGATCCAGTATTCGAGCCCGAACGAGGGAGATCCATGGCCCGAACCCGAATGAGGGAGACCAAGTGTGAACATTGTGATAAAAAGGGGGTCCGCGTCCGAACGAAGGGAGACCCTGATGGATATTAGAAGTGAGAACTTGCACATGTGAAAATCCTAATAGGAATGTAACTTTGAGATTTGTATGTTTTGACAGGCCCTCTGCAGTAAGAGACTGTTATTGGAAAAGATGCTTTGGCAGAAGGCCCTGATGTCTATGCTTTGAACTGTATCCTTGTGGCTGAGAAGCCAGAGTGCATGAGAAGCTTGAACCTGCCGCCTTGGCCTGTCCTAGAAACATGAGGAAGGGAAGCCAATTGCTCCACCGTCCTGACATATTATTTCTTGAACACTTTTCTTTGTTGCATACATTATTGTCCCACACCCTTTTATATTTAAAAGCAAGTATTGGTAATAGGTTTATTAGTATAGGCCCTTCTATTTTGACAGAGACTAGACTAAGATTACGTTATTATTATTTGATGGTCGTAGCTTGCTCCTATCCTTACATTTAGGTTAGATAGGCATTAAACCAGCCCATTGAAGTTCAATAAACACCCTTGAACTGTGATCACTTGTGTCTGCCTTCACTGTTTGATACCATGCCTTCCTTACATATCCAACAAACAAACCCTGCCGTCCTTTCTTACAGAGCCATGTGTAAATGGACCTCACACGCAAAAAACACACACTTGAATCTGGTGAGCGAGTATAGTCAGGGGAGGTATTACCATCTGGAACATGAGGAGGCCTGGCTGTCATGAGGCCCAAGCCTGACTCCAATTTGCCAGACCCTCTATCTGAGCCCTGGAATGCATTGAGCCTGTGGTTTGAGGACTGTCACTTTATCGACTGAGGCACAGTAACAATCACACAACCCTAAGCTAATGGTGAAATGGACCCACCAATCTGTTCACGCATCAGAGCAATTTGCATGCTAGCCCATAGATGAAAAGAAGTAGAAGCCCACAGTGTATTTGGTAGTTAGGATGGCTTTCTGGAGAGTTGATGTGATAGCAGAGATGGAAGAAGGAGAGCGAGAGAGGGGGAGAGAGTATGTGACAATGCCAACTTGGCCACATTGTAGAGTTTAGCAGTAGGAGGGGGCAAAGCTAAACAGGCTATCCCATCAGAGGGTTAAGACATTTAGGATAAGTCAGTTTAAGGCAAGTGCTTTAGGCCTTGACCCAGAATCTGGCAGAAGCCATCACATACTCAAAAGAATGGGCAAGACAATAAGTCTGCCGGGGGCCAAAGTCCCTACCCTGGTGGTAGCTGTGTAGAAGTTTGCAAGTGCAACCTTTGGCTGTGGGGGCTATTTATTTTGTAATGTAATATATTTAAAACATTTATAAAGCACAAAACCCTAAGCTGAAGGCAATGGGGTGCTACACAAAGCAAATACAATACAATTCTAAATTGATGCAAAACATAATACAATAAATCAAGAATAAATATAAAATAATAACATTGAACTTTTTAGAAAACGGCAGTAAGAAAGATAAAAATACAATGGATGAATAAGCAAAAAGCAAAATGATAATAAAATCATGGGTAAGCTAGAAGAAAGAAATACATTCTTTGAAGTCTTTCTGAACTCAATTAAGTATAAATTGCGGGGTTCCTGGCAATTCCGTGATCTGTCCAGGTAAGTGAAATGATAATGTACACAATTGATTAGGGTGTCCCGAATATATGAAAAACTTTGTGACTGCAGATAGTTCAATACATTTTTCCCATGACAAGGTTGCAGAAGAAATTAGAGATAACAAAACACATTGCCTAGCAAAAGATTGTCATGGCTTTAGAAAATGGCGTACATTTGATATCTTCACAGGACAAACAAAACATTATATATATATATATATGATGTGGTAGATAAAACAAAACATACTTTTTTCAAAACTATTTGTACAAAATGGATTGCTCCCATTTCATCTGTAAGGAGCCGATATGTTCCTTCATTGTCTGATTCAAACAGCTTCAAAATGACAGTGTGAACATTCAACACTGTAAACTAGAGTCATCGACACAGGTGTGTTTCGGCCTTTCTTTTAGCCGATGTGAAGTGCTTAAGGTTGGGCAGTCTTCATCAGGATGGGAGAAGGATAAATGGAAATTCTATAAATTATGAATCCGGTTTATATCTTTGGAGTAATCAAAGAATTATTTGCATATTTAAGTCACTTGGTCTCTATTCAGGTATATAGTACCTGATTTAGAAAGCTATTGTTGCTATAGTTGGTGAAAACATTGAGCACGGTGTGGAGGGGACTCTGCTGTTGATAGTTTATAGAGGGTCCTTCAAGGCTGGGGAAGTGAACCACAATGTTGCCTCGTAGATGACAGTCTGTCGGAAAAAATTGTATGCAGACAGAAAAGTCCCCTTAGTCTGACAGGAATCAACAGAAAGCATGATGACCCTGTGTTAAAGTTGGTCACAGTGAAAGTTGCCCAGTGGTGGCCATTTGCCTAAAAGCACAGGGGTTGGGTGGATCACTGGGTGGATGTTGGCAATGTTAGGTGCTGGTTGTGATTGTGATGTGAAGTGCCGTATGGGTACAAAGATGCTCCATTGTGACCATTGGAGGAGATCGTTCAAATTGAAAGTAAGTGCAGTTATTGATCGACAGACTCCCCTGATTTTTGCTTGCCAGGGCATAAAGTGTTGAGTCCAGGAATATGGTCTCTAGTTGGAACCGACAGAGTGCATGCATCAGCATGGTGTGTATAAATTCAACATGCCCGATGTGTGCCGTTTTTGAGAGAAAGTGGTTGCATGCTAGTGCAATGAAAACGGTCTGACCGACTGGATGACTCATGAGCAGAATTTCTATCTGTTGCAGCGTGCCGATAGAAGCAGAATGTCTATCTGCTGCGCCTAGTTTGGGCAGAAATAAATCATATCTACTCAGGATACCTTTAGACTAAGGGGGAAAACTATAAGATCTTCTCATAGTAAGAGCATCAGGAGAGAGCTAGAAGGAGAAATCTACCAAGCCTGCCCTGGCATTAATATATCAGGCCACAAGAACACTGTTGATATTCCTTTTGTTGATGTTCTTGGAGCCCACATTTGAAATATCCCTAATGTCTTCGGTTCCAGGAGAATCTGGGGTTGTGAAGTTTTAGTTTTTCAGTGTCTCTTCTTGGCCCTTTAGGGTGGCAGCCACAGGGTTGCAGTGCCTCATAAGCAGTGGTAGATGTTGCCATTACCCCAATATTGAAAGCCACTGCTACAGGATCCTCTGAGAAGTTGGAAGTTGCGAGTACCAGCGCAGAGCCCTTGATATTCATGGTGAGATTGGCATTTAGGAGATGGTTGCTGTCCCAATCACAAACATGTTTTTCCTTGATTTAAATTTAGGACCAAGTACACCCTATTTAAACACTTCTGGCAAATAAACAGTTGCTTTCTAGGCTAGACATTTATTAGACCAGATGGAGAAAAACAACTTCTTGTAGGGTCATGACTGGCTTCCGGGAGGAAGGCCTAGTATAATAGCATTCTCTCATGCATTCTTTGTGAAAAACATGGTCTCGACAATTTGGTAAACTGGATTTATAATGGGGCGGCTGGTAGTCTAGTAGAGTTGTTTTCAAATCAGAAGTGATATCATGAGCTATATTATACTATTCTAATTGTTAGCCTAGCACCACCTGCTCTGTTCAGCCACGGTTTATTAATTGCCATCGGCTTCTTAATTGATATCGTCTAACTATTGTGCGCATTTCCTTTGTTCATTTTACAGTATAACCATGTCAGCACCATGCTAATACTACATCACACTGTATTGTATCACTACCTTATTGCCACATATTCTATAACCACACAGTAAGATTCTAATTGCTTTTAATGTAATTTGCTTACAATGCCATTTTTTCACTACCTCTATTAGTAATTGCCTCACTAGTCGCACTGATATCTGTACTAGCTCCACCTAGTCAGGCCGTTGACCACCAATTTACACAGAACTATTGACACGGCATCGCGGGTCTGAGACCTTAGTAATTCTGCTGTTGCAGGTACTAACTGCTTCACCGGTTTCTAAATGCCTGACCTTCTTATTGTTCAGCTACTTCCTGCCTCACATGAGGCTGACCGCCTTACTCCTTCACCTGATTACTTAGACCGCACTTCACTATGTATGTGCACCACTTATTACAGTGTATACTATAAACATCTTGTATTCTACTAATGTATGCTGGGACCATTCCTAGTCCTAATAGCAATTTACCCGCCTCATCTAGGAGTATACTGTCCCATGTGACCAAAATGTCCTATGCTATTCCTACCACTACTTTTAGCTGCCTGCTTGCAGAGAGCATTCCTCCCTCTATTCCCATGCCCTTTTGCCATCGATTTAACACCAGTACTACTACTCCCACCATTACTTCCACCAACACTTCGCTACCAAACCTATACCCAACCAACCCTGCACCGTACACCTTAGGAACATCAGATTACGCTCCAAATTCCAAAATACAGCCTCACGAGCACCTCAGCCAAAAATCCACAAAACCTCTCACAGATTTACAAACATCTCTAAAACAACAATGCCCAAGAACACCATACCCTGGATCCATACTTCCAGCACCAACACTACACCTACCCTCGCTAAAGCTACCATTATCAAAGGTGCTTTAATTAACGGGAGGTCACTTCCTGCCCATGCTCTAGATATTGCAGATTATATCACAGTACAGGATTTAGACTTCCTAGCCATTACTGAAACCTGGGGTTACATGCAGCTGCAGGACCATCACTATCTCTCGCTATCCCTGACTGCTATTCCATCACTAGATATTATAGAGATTCCAACCAATCCCAATCCAAAGGTGGTAGTGTTGCCTTCATCTCTAGAAGCTCCTTAGGCCTTAGACCCATCCCAAACCAGCATATCTCATCTGCGTCAAGATTCCTACCTCATCCAATCAAACCATCACGGTACACCTAATTTATAGACCACCTGGACCTATTTCCACCTTCACAGAAGATATCACCTCCCTCCTCTCAGCCAATACTAAGCCTAACTCACAAATCATCCTATTAGGTTATCTCAATCTTGGCTTCCAAGATACCAAGGATCATAAAGCCCTAGACATTGCTAGTACCATAACAGACCTGGGCTTCACCCATCGCATCCACGAACCCACCCATATTAAAGGAAGAACTCTAGACTGGCTGGATATATCAACTGCAGCATTAATATAGTGTCCAACTTACTGTGTTCCTGGTCAGATCATCATATGATAACTTTCAACATCAAATCTGACATGCACTGTCCTAACCCAAACATCGCACCAGCTTTCAGCACCAGAAAGAAAAAGGACATAACGAGTGAGAAAGTGATCCCTCTAATACTACCTATTTTGAATAATGCCATAAACTCGTGCACTGACCCCACTGCACTAGTAGACATTTATAATCAAAATATACTCAAAGCCATCAACTCTATTGCACCATTGAAATTATGGAAATCCAAACCATGTGCACACTTTAACTCATGGTTCACGGCTCAACTTAGATCACTACGAAAGGATAAAAGAAATGCAGAAGCCTGTTGGAAAAGTCTACCTTCAGTAGAGAATAAAGATAGCCTTATACTAGCATCACTTAATTATAAAGAGGCAATTTTCCAAGCTAAAAAAGACACTTACAACAATCAGATATCACAAGCTAAGTCAAGCACTAAAGAGCTTTTCAAGATTCTTAAAGAACTAGAATCACCTTCAGCTCCACTGATACTTGTGTCAAAGACAGCACATGGTGCGCTAATACTCAAAAAGCACTCAAAGACAAAATCACCATGATAGAAACTAAAATGAACACCAAAAAAAGCTGTCTAACCTTGAACTCACTACCTAGTATTCCTACCAAATTGGCTGACATCTGCAAGCCCACCTACAAACCTTATAACTTCTCACCACTCTCCATCAAAGAGGTAGAAAATATCATCCTCAAACTCAAAGCTTTGAACTGTCAGGGCGACACATGCCCAGCTCCCATCATTAAGGAGGCTTCCAATGACCTTGCACCTTTCATTACCACCCTAACAAATGCCTCATTTAACACAGGCATTTTGCCTAACAATCTTAAAGATGCTTGGGTACTCCCCTTACTTAAAAAACCATCTCTAGATCTGATCTCCTCTACCAATTATAGGCCCATCACCACCAACCTTTTATTACTTAAAATCCTGGACAGAGCAGCTTACCTGCAGATCCAGGACTATCTAGAATTCAACAACCTCCTTGGCATTAGACAATCGGGCTTCTGATCAAGGCATAGAACCAAACCGGCTCTTATTGACTTAAAAACCCAAATAAAAGACCTCAAAGATAACGGCAAGATAGCCCTCCTCCTGCTGCTTGACTTATCAGCACTTTTGATCTGGTTAACTATCAAATGCTCTGCCAACATCTCAAATCAGCTGCCAGCTTCTCTGGTAAAGCAATCACTTGGATTAGATCTTTCCTGGCAAACAGATCTATGAAGGTCTTCTCTGCCTATGGCCCCCGCTGAACCATCACCAGTGTTATGTGGGTTCCCTCAAGGATCTTGTGTCTCACCAACACTCTACAATGTGTTCACCAAGCCCCTCTTCGATATTCTCGACTATTTGGGTGTCACCTACACTAAATATGCAGATGACACCTAAATACTCATTCCCATCACTGGAGATCATAGTGCCAATTCCAAACCTCTAAACAATGTGTACTTGGTCATCCAGGCTTGGATAGCACAACACGAGCTCTGTCTTAAGGATGAAAAAACAGAGCTCCTCCTCCTGGGTTCTCAATAGAAACTAATTAAATTAGAACCGGTTTTCAACTCGTTCGCCATTGATGGTAACACTATAAAGGTATACAGTGACACCAAAACCCAAGGCATTTATCTAGACTTTACTCTGTCCTTAATGAGACAAACTAACTCCATAAGTTCCTCAATGGCCTGCATGTGCTAACTTATCACCGCCTGTCGAACCTTTCCTATCCACCGCAAATTGCATTACCTTGGCTAGAACCCTTATCATGTCAAAACTTGACTATTGCAATGCGCTCTATCTAGGGACTAGCTAATGCAATCTAAATAAACTACAAATAACACAAAACAACACCATCAGGGCAGTGCTAAATATCCCTAGAACTCACCACATTTCAAATACTAGACGCAACCTACAATGGCTATCAGTCACCCAAAGAATCTCCCTCAAATCTTTGAAACTTACACACAAATGTCTAGCCAACCAGGCACCGAAATGCCTGTTGAACAGATTTGTGTCCAATTCCTCGGATCGACCCCATAGAGCAGCCCAAAGACATTGCCTTCTACACCTAAGGTTCAAGCTTCAGAAAACAGCGGGGGGGGCGCTTCCCGGTGCTTGCCACCAAGCACTGGAACACAACACCCAACCACTCAGGTCTGAACCGTCATTCCATGTATTTAAAAACAAATCCAATACCTGGCTGGTAGCTCAGGAACATTAGATCTAACGTCTCACTTACAACTATCCTCCTTATCCTACCTCTGTTTTCTGTTATGTGTTTTTTGCCAGCCCCTTGAACACTACTGTATATATTTACTGTATGTAAATAGGTTTGTAAAATATTATGTGTAGATACCTTATATAATACTATGCCTTGCTATGTCATTTCTGTATATGTAACTCTATGTACTGTAACCATTATGAAATGTGCCCAGATGCCTTTGGGCTAGGTGCGCTATACAAATAAAATAAATACAAATACAGAAGTCCTCACGCAACAAGTTATCGAAAAGAACCTTATTTAAACGTAATTTGGGCGAAACTGTCAGTGGTACTACTTTTCAGATGGACAGGGATTTGGATGCGTTGCCCTCTGATTCCACTTTGGCTTGTTGCTGGGTGATCATTAGCTTTGCTCAAAACATCTCTAGTGTAATGGGAGCCAGGTCGGGGTCCTCCCACTGCGCATGTCAACAGTGGCGTGGGCCTAACTATTCTGGCACTCACACCAGCCAACACTGTAAAAAAGCAAAGAGCCAAACTTGACTGCATTTTATATTGAGCCTTAGGCCCATGGGCAAACGGGCGCGTATACATCCAAGAAAACAAACTTAAAGCACATATGCGAAACAGGACGATAAAAATAGGGTAAACATCACCACAAACGTTCAAATAGATCAACATTATCAGCGATAAAAGAATTATTTATTTATTTTATTTATTTGCATTTATAAAGCGCACAAAACTGCCCTGGGGCATCGTGGCGCTGTTACAGCAGACTTAGTCTTGAACACAAACATAGGAATATGTTTACAGATGTAAACCGAGTTACAGAGTACGTTTCACATTGGTAATAAACATTGAGCTTAGAGGTTATGCTATGCTGTGGTTACAATGCAAGCATGAATGTGCATGTGGAGGACTTTAGCGGAATAGGAGGGTTTTGAGGTTTTTACGGAAGGTGTGGTATGATTTTTCGTTCCTTAGTGAGGTAGGTAAGGAGTTCCAGTTTTTAGGTGCGAGGTGTTGGAAGCTGGTTCCTCCCGCCCTGGATCTTTGAAACGTGCAATTATGCAAAACCAATAAGAACAGATAAAATCAGGAAAGTGAAAAGGATCATCAAGCAGGTCCAGATAACGCTAAAAAGATCCAGTCAAGTGAAATAAAGCATCTTCAAGGGTTTCTTAAAGTGAGCAGGTTACTCGGATTGGACCTTAAGGAGTGCACGCATGCTTGGACCTGCAGCCTCTGTTTGAGATAAGCCGCATTCTTACCAAAATTACATTTCTGGGTAATTGTGACAATTCTAAAGTGAAGACGCTCTTTCACCATCAGGCAATACAGTGCTTTACAAGCAGGGGTAAGTTGCGCTCTACACTTAAGGCGGGCCACAATCCTCCCAGCACTATTCTGTAGTACTTGAAGTTTGGTCTTGGGATGTGCCCACAAGCAAGGTCCTGCAATAGTCAATGTTTGCATCAATAATTGACGTAGCACGCGTTGTGAAGTTGACATCAGAGATGTATGACCTTATCAGGTGTGTAGCATTCTGAAGAAGAAATTACTGCATTAACATTAGCGTGCATGGAAAGTAAAGAGAAAAGGTAGACACCCAGGGTTTGAACTTTAGGCAGAGCGCCAATTGTACAACTACTGATCCAGATATTGATGGGGAGGTGCAGAGTGGTGTGAACTCCTCTGGGGTCGAACCTTGGCTCACCTGTGAGTTGTCTGCACCATACAAGCATTTCAAGGCAGCTCTCTCTCAGCTGCTGCAGCTGAATGACTTCAGGTCCTGCAGAGGGTGTTCATTCAGTTTACCATAGACCTATCCTTCTAGGAAGTTGGGACTGCTATAGTATGAGGAAATTCGGGAAAGCGGGGGAATGCAGCTTTCAAAAGCATGCTCTGGTTTACTTGCGGGGTGGAGGGATGACATTTGTAGCAGTGTGTGGTAAAATTTCCAATATGAATAACAATATAACATCTGCATAATTATGATGTCAATTTAAAGGTTATTTCCCTTTAACATCAACATGCAGACCAGTATGGAGGTATTCTAATACCAGCAGCCACAGAATCCCAATTACATGAATTGCACACACTTTATTCCATGCCCAGTCAAGACCCTTGCCAGGGAATCACCTTTACCCAATGCTTCTGTGACCTTAACCAATTGACAAAGGGTTACAATTCAACAATAAAAGATACACAAATTCAGCTGTGCATCACTGCACCAGATTTAAGTGCATTGCTTACCTCCTTGGAACCAATGTTTTTTTCAGATTGTCTTACATTGTTTGGCTTTCAGGCCTATATCTGAAGCTGCAGTAAAGGAGAAGGTATTCAATTAAGGTGGTGGAGAGATTAGCTGTGGTTGCAAAGACTCCCTCAGGGTCAAACGTTTCTCAAAGAAGCGAGCTTGGGGTAAATCGTTGTCTTCGGCTGGGGCCTGCCTCTGGCACAGCCTCCCTGCACCTTGAAACTTGAGGAAAGCCATCTCCGGTTCCAGAAGCACCTCAAAACCTTCCTATTTGCTTCTGCCTTTGCCTCTGCTGATCTGCTCTCTCTTAGCACTGTGCTCTTGGCCTACCTTCTGACTTCCGGGCCCAGGTACCTGCTCACCTTGCCACCCACCCCCACTTCCTCCCAGCACATCCTTGCACTGGGGCCTGTATCTGCAACCTTACAGTACCCATCTTTTTCTCTCTGCACTTACCAGACTCACGCTGTCTGTTGCCTCAAGCCTAGCACTTGCCACCTGCTGGCTGCACTACCACTGTTTGTTTGCTCGTTATTATTTATTGATTTATTATTTATCTGTATTTATCTGTATTCCTTTGCTCTGCACTTCTCACCTCTCCCCCCTTCCATGTACTTTTGCCGCTTTATTCCCTCTCCCATGCACTTGCGCGATCTCAATGTCACTGGGCCTAGTAAGATTGTTGTTTTTGTACTCCCTTGTTACTCTCCCTTGCCTTGTCGTGCTCCGAAACACCTGTGTACAAGCCTGATATAAATAAAATATGAATTCAATTCAATTTAAAAGACAAAGGGCCTCATTACACAGAAGGCGGTAAGGGTTAACGGTCACCAGTAATGCTACCGGTGACCGTTAACACTTACCGCCTTACTACGAGTTCCCTTTGCGGGACCCGACTTTAACGGCTGGTTTTACCAGCCGTTAAAGTTGGGTGCCGCAAAGGGACCTTGGTGCTAATTACGGTACCCCAATTTGCGGTACCATAATTAGCACCTTCCCCAGTCCCATTATGCCCTATGGGGGCAAAAATGGGAATGGGGAAGGGCCTTGGTGAATGGGGAATTACCGCCCCAGCTCACCTTGGAGTAGGGCGGTAATTCCGCCATCCACCAAGGTGGACACAGTAAAATAACGGTGGCAACCATGGCGCTAATATCGCCATGGTTACCGCCTACCGTGTAATGAGGCCCAAAAACAACTAATGCAAAGGCGCAAAAAGTCTGCAAGTGAAATCAAGTGCAGGGAGATGCAAGTACTTAACTCTAAACAGCCTGGAACAGAGGAGCTGGGCTGGAAATATGATGGGGACATTGAAATAACTCAAATATGTAAATATTGTGGAAGAGGCAAAAGCATAGGCCTAGAATACGGTTGCATGAGAAATGCAATGCAGAGATTCTGGAGAACCTTGAGGAGGGTCTTCACATAACTGATGGCAAAGGCATGGAACCACCTTCCAGCGTGAACAGTGGGTTCACATGACTCAGTCTAGCCATGACCAAACACAAAGTATTTGTCACAGTCTAAGAGCAAGACAGCTCCAAGGATTAGGTTCAATCTTTGGTTTTACAGCAAGCAGGGACTAGGACGATAGCATTGGCCTGGGACCCACTACATGGCCATCAATATCAATTTAAATGTGCAATAGATCCAAAGGAAAAGTTTCAACTTTTCTAATATGTGGTACAGGACAATAGTTGTAAGTACAATCTTCCTTCCCCATGCTTCTAGGCCTTCTTCTATCATCCATATAGGGATATTTGTTTTCTTGGAATCCTTTTAGATGACAACTTTTAGATACATTATCTAATTACATAAAAGATATCAGCAGGTACCAGTATCAGTTCTAGAGTATCATACGGTAATTCACTCAACTCTTCATACCCCTCACCAATATGAAAGCGTCATTACTCTGAGCTAGGGTGTCCACATTGGGTCCTTAAAGGAGACATCCATTCCATATTTTAGGATGCACATAAAATAAATATGAATACAGTGCATTTAAATGGAAGTCACTTACAAAGTCAATGGTTACCCTGAAAAACTGGTGTGATTGGGGCCCCCTCAGGAACAGACATGGAAACCCAGTGGCAGATAGAAAACATCCTCAAGTGTTAGGGTTAATCCATACATGATGAGCCACCTGCACTGAGGTCCAATACAATGTTATAATCCTACAAGACTTCTCTGTTGGTCATCCTTGTTGTCAGGTTGCCGATGCCGCTCTTGTTAGACAGTGCCCGCCTCCCGTGCAACCCTGATTGGTTGCTCAATCTGCTTCTAGGCCACTCTAGAGCCAGCAGGCAAGCCTGCCCCCACCCCAGGGCTCACACAAGGGCCATGCCTGGTCTGTCTGCATATGAGTGAGAAGACTGTGGAATTCCATCCGCTCCCTCCCACCGGTGCCGGAAGAGACGAGCCACAGAGAAGCTAAGTTAGGCCCATTTGGGTTTTGATTTCGTTGAACAATTTTATCTTTTTCTGATGTTAAGATGGCTGCCGCCTTTCTCGGATTGCCAATGCTGCACTTGTGAGGCAGTGCCTGCTTGCGGCGCACCCCGGTTGGTTGCTCAATCTGCTTCAAGGCCACTTGTAAGCCCATACAAGGCCCCTTCTGGCCCGTCGGACCGTGGCCATAGTGCTGCCGGGTCTTTCAGTACCTATTTGCTTAGTTTGCTGGACTGCACACGTGCAGCCCATTGGGGTCTACCTCATCTCTGCTTCAAGTGGTAAGCACCTGGCATCTTCTCCCACCTTGCGCCGAGGGGCCAGCAAATCACATTCCTTCTGAGTGCTTCTGGCTCCCCCAATTGCCGTTCACACAACTTTAAGCTCCTCCTCGTGTTCCCTTATCACTGTGTTACCGAAAATCCCTGGGCCCTAGTCTATCTCCCCTGGCAAGTGCAGTGTTCCCATATTCTATCCCTCCAAATTCCTTACACACAAATCTGTTGCCTCGGTTTCATCTCTGCTGACATTCAATTTTAAATAGCTACCTTACACCTCATCTCAGTATCTGACTTGAACTGCCTCCCCCCCTCCACCTGTGCATTGCCAGCACTGAATCTTCTACATTCACCCAGAAATGTTCCTGCTCCTCCAATACATTGCTGAATGTCACATTTCATGACAATCTTGTGCTGCTTGGAACATTGACTTTCATTGATATATAGGAGACTACTCATGCTTTACCTCGCTGCCGCGTGGGGTGTTCCCAGTATGCTGCCTTTGCTTGGCTCTATAATTGTATTGTTGTATTGTTTATTTATTTATAGAGCGCACCGGGCCGTTAGGTAGCTGAGCGCTAGTGAGACAACTTACGTTACAGTTACATAAAAATCTTACAGGTTACTGTTACATGAATATCTTACATTACTTCTCTAACATTTCTTAAATTACAGTTATCCTAAATTTCTTATTATATTACAGTTGCAGACATATCTTACCTTACAAGTTACATACAGGATATATATATATATATATATATATATATATATATATATATATATATATATATATATATATATATATATATAGTTAATGGTGAGAAGGCTAGGAGGGGGTCGTTCTTAGGAGAAGTGTCATTAGTCGTTAGTTTGTAGCCAGAGTTTGACATTCGTTTTGAACAAGTGAAAGGTGGGAATGGCTCTAAGTGGGTCAGGAATGGAATTCCACAGATTAGCCACCAATACTGGGAAGCTGGAACCTCCTGTTCTTTTCGAATTGAAGTTAGGGACTCTGATGCTGTTGGCTTGGGCTTTCCTAATGGGACGTTCAGATGTGTGCCTACTAAGTTTCTCAGTAAGGTATGCTGGTGCTTTGTTATTAAGACAGTTGTGTGTAATGTTCAGGGTTTTGAATTTGATATGGTCATTGATGGACAGTCAGTTCACAATTCTTCTGTGGTCCGAGATATGTTGATCTTTGGGGAAGCCTAGTGCTGCTCTGAGGGCATTGTTTTGCAAGGTTTGGAGTTTGTGAGTGTTGTGTTTGCTGGTACCTAAATAGAGTGCGTTACAATAATCTAATTTAGATAGGAGAAGGGCTTGTGCGATGGTGATGCAATTGTCCATAGACAGAAATGGTTTACAGGCATGAATTAACTTTCAGGTGTAACTAGTTGCTGAGGCTGTGGCATTCACCTGCTTGTTAAGGTTAAGCATTGAGTCGAAGTAGAAACCTAGCATTTTAACTTCCTTGGCTACATTGATTCTGATGCCGTCAATGTCAAAGGATTTGTAAAGATGGCAGAGTTTGTTCAGTTTGCTAGTGGAACCAATGATTAAGAGCTCAGTTTTGTCGTCGTTGAGACATAAACCGTGTGTGGCCATCCAGGTTTGGATGATTTGGTAGATTTTGTTTAAGAGGATGGTATCTTTGTCGTATTCTCCTTGGAATGGAATGAGGATCTGGGTGTCGTCAGCATAGTTAGTATACGAGACACCCAGTTTATCCAGGATATCAAAGAGGGGCTTTGTAAAAATATTATACAAAGTAGGGGAAATGCATGAGCCCTGGGGAGCCCCACAGGTGATGGGGACTGGGTCAGCAGCAGAGATGGGTGAAAAGACTCTTATAGTTCTGTTGTCCAGGAAAGAGTTTATCCATGCGGTGGCCTTAGAGGAAAAGTTGGCAGCCAATTTGAGGAGGTTGCAGAGTACTTTATGATCTACCAAGTCGAATGCGGCTGATAGATCTAGGAGAAGGAGAATAGATGTGGCTCCTTTGTCTTTAGGCTCATCTAGTTGGTTTTTGAGATCAAAGAGGGCTGTCTCGGTTCCATGTCTCGGTCTGAATCCAGATTGTCTGGTGCCTAGTAAATTATTAATCTCCAGATAAGATTGGATCTGAAGATAGGCAGCTTTATCTAAGATTTTGAGGAGGAATGGGACTGTCGTTATAGGTCTGTAATTAGTTAGGGTATTGGGGTTGAGGTTAGTTTTTTTAGAAGGGGTCATATCCATGCATCTTTGAGGTTGGTAGGCACAGTGCAGGATCTGAAGGAGGAGTTGATAACGGAGGTGATGAAGGGGGCTAGTTCTTGAGCAGCTTCTTTGATAATAGGGACTACGAGAGGGTTTGAGAGACGTGATGATGTTTTTTGCTTCTACGATGGAAATCGCTCTAAAATTGAATTTGTTATGCGGTTTAGTTTGGTTGATGGAGAGTTCCCGTAGGATGGCTTCTTGGGTAGAGAGCGCAATATTATGGAGTGAGGATTTTTTGGCAGAGATTTTGTCTTATAACAAGGTGATTGCATAAGGCGTTTTGGATGTTGGTGCACCATATTTTATCTTTGGTGCAGGAGTCAATAGGTGTGAGGGGTGATTCTAATTCTCTTAGTATAGTGAAAATTTCCCTATGTTAGAGTTCGCTTTTATAATTCTATCATTGGAGGTCTTTTTTTAGCCTGTATGATTTGTTTCTTGTAATTGTTGGTGAGGGTGGTGAGGAGAATTTTATTATGAAGGAAGGGTTTTTTTTCCAACGGGCTTCTGCTTGTCATTTTTCTTTACGCAAGGATTTTAGGTTTGGGGTAAACCAGGTGTTTAGATGGGCAAGAGGTTTGGATTTACTTCGTTTTAGTGGGGCAATGACATCTATATGTCAGCAATTGCTTGCATTTTCTTACTGTCCTGGCATTGTTAAACTCTGTTTGCCCTGCTCACTTGCCCCCATTTTCTTGACTGTTTGAAACTCAAATCTTGCTGTTTTTACATTCTGTTGCCCTACTGAATTTGCTGCATCATCTTGTTTCTCTGTATTTTAAACTTGGGTGATTGAATCCTGTTGAAAACACCTGCTGCATCTGTTTCCTGCTTGGCTGCTAGGTCGCCTGGTGATTTCCTCCATGCACTGTGCAGCTCTCGCTTCTCTCGCCCTCCCCTGGGCAACCATGTTCCCCCTCCTCCCGGATCCCTATGTTGCTTTCTATCTCCCCTATCTACTCTAACTGCTACTCTCTTACCTATCTTCCTTCTCTTTCGAAGCCTGGAAGGAAAAGTTTAAGAAGTGTCTCCTGGCCTCTAACCCATGTCTACCCAATGCTGACACCTATGTCAATGCTTCCTTTCTCCAGGCAGACTATTACTGACATTCTCTTTGTCGCTCCCTCTCCTGACCAATGGACCCTCCATATGGTTCCCGTCCTCTCTCCGTTCTCTTCTTCACCCATTAATGGTGGAAACAGATGGGAAGTGCTCTTGGCACACTTCTCATCATCCAGGTGCATCATCAATGTCTACTGGAATGACACTATCATGGCCCATGGTTCTCAGCCCAACCTCCTCCTTCTTGACAGGTGTATTTCGCCTCCCATTAATTTCCCCCCTTCTCCTTGAGCGTTAGGCCCTTGGAAATGGGATGGGATTACATCAGAATAATTATGAGTCCAAATAACTGAGCAAACTCAGGAAGATGGCAAGCCATTGTTTTATTAGCAATTATCTAAAACAGAGAGGTTATAATGAACATCAATGGTCTTACGCTCATTCTCTGTGATTTCCACACAAAATACTCTTATATATTCCTTTCGTGCATCATACTGATATCATTGTATGTGGAAATAGTAAAAAACCTATCAGGGGTCAGGATTGGTTAAGGGAAACACTTAGATGTACAATCATATAGGACCTAGGATTGTTATTGACTATCCGATATCAGGTAGGCAATTTATGCCTACCCCTTCTTACGTGCCATTTAAGGAAAATCAGTTACGCAGTGTTTCATTTGTTTCTCAATCTATACAGTCCATTCATTGTATGGACTACTACAATTGGTTTGGCATACTTGTGCCATGTCTGGAACATTCGGTTCGATTAGAATTACATAAGCCAAGACCCAGGTGCAAGGAGATAGGACATGAGTCTGCCCCACCACCCAATTAGCCCAACACCTCTTATCACCTTCTACAATAGAATTGTCTCTGTACTTGGCCTTGCAGAGTATTCTCATCCTAGGAATTCAACGGGAGTGAGGGCACTCACTATCGTATCTGGAACACCAAGTTCAAACCCTATTTTCATCCTCAGCTCACGTGACTAGAGACAACAATTCTGCTAATTCTGCAAGCTTTTACATGTCTTTAATGAATTCAGACTTGCCAACTTCTGTGTTCTTTCTTGCACCTTAACGTGAGAGGATTCATCCTCCGCAAACATGTTCTCCTTCAGCGTCGATAGCTGACCTCGACTCCTAGGATTTTGACTTCAGGCCAGTCAGCCTCGCAACGCTACTTCAGCACCCTGTTTATTCAACTGAAACACAGCCTTTAATTTCTTCTCCATTAAATTTGGCTTAATTATTTTATAATATCAATGTCCAGCTTCTGTACAATGGCGTTTTTTTGCCTGCATTCTGTTCAATACTTGTAGCTAGCCTATACAATGACTTGATCCATCTTGTGTCTCAGCACCTGTACATTCTTCATGCTTCTGATTTGTTCAGCAATTTCTATTGTGTAATCTTTGTCTCTTGCACTTTTAAGGTTCACTTCATTCTTTACTTAGTTTTTTCTTCTCTGGGGTCCATACATTGTCTTGACTCAATCCGTCAGGACCTCATGCACACATTCTTGTGATTTCATCAGTCTGTTGTCTTAGTTCTTTCTCTTACTTCCTCATTGATCCCTTCCTGCAGGCCATCATTACCTCATGGATACATTCAATACAGTTGTCTTAATGGATATCTTCTTCCAAACTCTCGCTGCGATATTGGTAGAATAGCTGGAGTCAGACAAGGCACGTATCTCCAATACAAGGGAGGTAGGGAGGCGGGATCTTCTGTGGATGTATACATCTGCTCTTCTACATCCTTTCTCTCCTCCATCTTCCACACCCTCCCCTAACCTTGACAGTGGCAGTACTCTGTCCCTGTACCCCCCTCGGAAAACCTTTAAGGGCTGCAACCAGCTTCACTTAGCTGCCCTCAATTCTCGCTCTGCTGGTAAACACTCTTCTGACATCTGTAACGCCATTGAAGACCCTGTCCTTGACATCCTCATGCTCACCAAGACGTTTTTCAATGTCAGGTCTGCCTCTGCTGTTGACACTCTTCTTCCTGAGAGTTACAAGATACTCTCTAAATCCAAGCCTTCCAGGCCAGGAGAAGGCCTGACCCCTGCCTTCGCTGACTGGATCCCTGCTTCTATCATACCTATCCAGTCCCACTCCTCCTTTGAATGTCTAGTCTGTAAGCTTTGCATCTCTCCTACCCTATAAATCACTCTTGCTACCACCTATAGGACCACATGGCTAGTAACCCTCTTCCTATTGGAGTGGGCCACCTCACCTCCCCCCTCCTGACCTCTACCTCTAGGTTTCTTTTCCTCAGAGACTTTAATATTCATCTTGATGCCCCTGATCCAGCCCAACCTTTCTGCAACATCTGTGACTCTTTCTCCCATTCTTCCCTCGGGGCCAACTCACTCAACCAGGCTCACTCTGGGTGCGCTCATCTCAGCTGACCTCTCTCTCTCTCTCTCTCTCTCTCTCTCTCTCTCTCTCTCTCTCTCTCTAACCCTATCAGTACACCTCTGAAGCCTGCCTCCAAGTGCAACAGCTGGTATGATTCCGACCTAGTCTCGCTGAAAAGAAAGATTAGAACAGATGAACGGACATGGTTAGCTTCTTGCACATCCTCTGAAAAACTGGCCTGCTGCCTGCTCCAAAGGCACTACAGACCAGTCCAACAAGTGGGCCCACATTCAAACCCACATCTCTGGGGCCACTAACAAAATGGCAGAATGTTTCCAAATCTGCAAGGAAATTGCCAATCCTACCGCAGTCTCTTCCTACCCAGCCCCTCCGCACAGCGTTGGTTCCCGCTACACAACCAAAACTCAGGACATCCTGTTCTGACACTCCTCTACTGTCCTCCCTCCTCCACCTTCACCTAGGCCTCCCTTTGCCCATCTCTCTACTTCACTCCTAATCACCTCCTTCTCATCCACAGCACCTGATGAGTTCTCCAAAACTGTTTGCTCTACGAAAACCTCCTCTAAACAGGTGCCTCCCTGCTCCTCCAGAACTTTCAAGGACAATATTGCCACCCTCACTCCCTCTCTGGTTGAGTTCTGCAACCACTCCTTTTCCACCAGCTCCTTTCCACGACCTCTCAAACACTCCCTTGTGCACCGTCTCCTAAAAAAGTCATCTGCGACCATCCCTGCCTGGCTACCTACCACCTTATCTCCTCTACGCCCTTCTTGGGCAAACGCTTGGAGACATTGTTCATTTCCAAATGAATCTACCACACTGAAACAGTTGGCTGTCTCCATGACCACCAGTTTGACTTCAGAGCAGCCAGAGGCATGGCAACTGCTCTCCTGTACATCCGTGAAGATGTTCACTCGAACCTCGACTCTGACTCTCCTTCTGTCCTCATCCTCCTTGATCTGTCCTCTGCCTTTGACACTGTCAATCAAGCCAATCCTACCGCAGTCTCTTCCTACCCAGACCCTCCGCACAGCGTTGGTTCCCGCTACACAACCAAAACTCAGGACATCCTGTTCTGACACTCCTCTACTGTCCTCCCTCCTCCACCTTCACCTAGGCCTCCCTTTGCCCATCTCTCTACTTCACTCCTACTCACCTCCTTCTCATCCATAGCACCTGATGAGTTCTCCAAAACTGTTTGCTCTATGAAAACCTCCTCTAAACAGGTGCCTCCCTGCTCCTCCAGAACTTTCAAGGACAATATTGCCACCCTCACTCCCTCTCTGGTTGAGTTCTGCAACCACTCCTTTTCCACCAGCTCCTTTCCACGACCTCTCAAACACTCCCTTGTGCACCGTCTCCTAAAAAAGTCATCTGCGACCATCCCTGCCTTGCTACCTACCACCTTATCTCCTCTACGCCCTTCTTGGGCAAACGCTTGGAGACATTGTTCATTTCCAAATGAATCTACCACACTGAAACAGTTGGCTGTCTCCATGACCACCAGTTTGACTTCAGAGCAGCCAGAGGCATGGCAACTGCTCTCCTGTACATCCGTGAAGATGTTCACTCGAACCTCGACTCTGACTCTCCTTCTGTCCTCATCCTCCTTGATCTGTCCTCTGCCTTCGACACTGTCAATCAAGCCAATCCTACCGCAGTCTCTTCCTACCCAGCCCCTCCGCACAGCGTTGGTTCCCGCTACACAACCAAAACTCAGGAAATCCTGTTCTGACACTCCTCTACTGTCCTCCCTCCTCCACCTTCACCTAGGCCTCCCTTTGCCCATCTCTCTACTTCACTCCTACTCACCTCCTTCTCATCCATAGCACCTGATGAGTTCTCCAAAACTGTTTGCTCTATGAAAACCTCCTCTAAACAGGTGCCTCCCTGCTCCTCCAGAACTTTCAAGGACAATATTGCCACCCTCACTCCCTCTCTGGTTGAGTTCTGCAACCACTCCTTTTCCACCAGCTCCTTTCCACGACCTCTCAAACACTCCCTTGTGCACCGTCTCCTAAAAAAGTCATCTGCGACCATCCCTGCCTGGCTACCTACCACCTTATCTCCTCTACGCCCTTCTTGGGCAAACGCTTGGAGTCATTGTTCATCTCCAAATGAATCTGCCACACTGAAACAGACTCCTCACTTTCCTTCTCACCTCATATCACTGACCTTGTCAAGAAGGCTCACTTTCAGCTTTACCTGCTCAGAAGCATTCTCCCTTTCCTCACCTCCCCCCAGAAACTCAATGTCTCCAGGGCTCTGGTTATCTCCAGGTAGGAGTACTGTAACAGCCTCTTCCTCAATCACCCTCTTTCTTCCCCCGCCCTCTCCAACTAATCCAGAATAGGACTACAAGACTTATCCTTGGCCTCAAGCCCAGGAACCGCAACACTCCAGCCCTAAAATCTCCCACTGGCTCCTGGTGGCTGCAAGGATCAAATTCAAGACCCTCTGCATCATCCACATGGCTTTCTGGGGCCTCGGACCATGCTACATCCAACGTTCTCTCCTTAAATACCTCCATGCTAGAGTCCTTCTGTCCTCTAGCTCAAACTCTCTGCATGTCAGGCGTTTCTCCAAGCAGAGAGTCAGGGTAGATCTTTTTCTTTGGCAGGTGCCTTGCTCTAGAATGGCCTTCTTGCCCCTCTCAGACTTGAGCCGAATCTCCTCAAGTTCCGGAAGCTTCTCAAGACCTTACTCTTCTCCTCTTCCTTCCCTCTCCCCCTTCCTTGCTAATGCTTCTATACTGCTGTGGCTGGCTCCTGGTACCCACTGAGTCATTCAGGGACCAGGCCCTCCTTTGCCCAGTCTACCTCAGCACTCCCTTCCCAGCACCTTCCCCTGGACACCCATCCCTGACTAGACAACTGAGTCTGCCCTACTCCCCCTCACACTATTTCCCTAATTCCATTCCACTTCGCACTGCTAGACTATTGATCCTGGCCACCCACCTAGCCCTTGACCCTTATCCTGTTCCCAGAGCACTTGCCCTCCTGACTCCACTTAGCACTTGACCTCACCAAGGCCCCCTCCCCCTCACTCCCACTCTCCCTACCTTCCTGTTAGCCCTGAATCCCCTGCACTTCCTGCTCGCTGCACTTGCACAATCCAAATGTCACAAGACCTAGTAATACCGTTATTTTTGTTATCCTCCTCTGTACCCTACACCCCCCACCCCACCCTGCTCCTTGTCTTGTGGTGCCTGGAAACACGTTCTGCTGCATAGGCACCATACAAAAGTTCAATAAATAAATACAATAAATAACAATTTTTTGGGGCCGAAAGAAAGTTTAATTTATGATGCTCCGTCAATAGTGTTTTATCATTTATGCATTATACTCTTACACAAACTCTCCTAAATTGTGATCTCTTCTAACAGCCCATTTATTTAAGACACATTTTGGTTCGTTATTGTGGTGACTGATATTTGCCAGCTCCAAGAATCATTCTAGTCTAGTTGAGCTTATCACTCACTCACTGACATAGAATTGCCTTCTTGGTTCACACTTCGTGATGCCAAAATGGAAGAAGTTGCAATCTACATTACATTAGTCCATAAATATATACGACATTCTTTTAGGATTTTTGTGCATTGAGAAATTAGCATGTACACAGCCATCCCTATAAGAGGCCCTGCTACCGGAATTGATGCAAATGGAGTAAATGATGTACATTTTATCATTACATCCAAATCCTGAGGCTGTCCGAATCAGTATTTATTTTGTAATGTTCCTAATATTCCAAGCACAGTATGCTTTCCGCACTTAGCAATTCAAGCACAGAGCCCTTTTATCACCGACCTATGTGTCAAAAATAAAGATCTGTGGTCATTCGTATGTTAACAAAATTCTCTTGGATTTTATACAAATCAGTCTGGAACTCTCACTATTGCTATTGCCTCATTTCCCCTTCTCCTAGGGGTATTTTGAAGGAGCACAATAGCAGTGTACCAGATTGTCAATTTAAGAATGATAACATATAAGAAATGAATTTTATGTTTTGATAATGAGCTTTAATCTGTAAAACAAACGTAATCTTCTTATTATGACCATTATACTTACTGGCAGTGATCATTATAAATAAACATTGTAATATTTTTTTAAAAGAGCCCGTTTATTAGATTAGAACAAATCAATGATTTTTTACAGCTGCTTTTTTTTTAGAAAACACACTCCCACATCGCAAGATATCTGTTTTTGTCCTCTAGTCGTGCACCTGTCAGCAACGGCTGAATGGCTCTAGCAAGCAAGCACTTGACAATACTACTCTCCCCTACAGAGAAAGAGACAGAGACTACGAGAGGGGCAGAGAGATACAGGGCTTCATTACGACCCTGGCGGTAGCCGTACCCTTATTAAGGGCACGGCTGCCGCCGGTAATGATTTTTTACGAGTCCAAGAAAAGGGCAATAACCGGGTTAAGCCGACCTTGGCGGACCTGGTAATTGTCCTTTTCTTAGACCCGGTAAAAATCAATCCCCATTCTCATTGAGCCCTATAGGCCTCAATGGGAATGAGGAGGATGCTAACAACAGGTCCCCGTTAATGACAGGCCCATTGTTAGCATCCTGGCCTGCTAGCGGATCCCGCTTTTCACGTCTGGTCAAACCAGACGTGAAAAGCCGGACCCGTTAGCAGGCCTCGTAATAGGGAATCCCGTAATGAACAGTGCCTGAGGCCCACAGACTCAGAGAGGAAGTGAGATAGAGGGAGATAAACTAAAGAGAGCGCAGATAACGAGAGACAGAGAGAGAAAGAGAGGAGAGTGAGAGAGCACTAGATCAGTATATCATTCACGGGGTTCAGCAAGTACTATCTAATTTCTAAATAATGCAAGGTATGCCCCTAATCACCATGGCCCTTATAATGGAAACTGCTTTGCCCCAAAGAAGAGGACAAAGCCAAGGAGATGTACAATAATCTAAACTGCGACTAACAAATGATGTATATGGAAAAACAAATAGCTCCTTCAAGAGTCTGAGGTGATCACCGATATTTCACCAGCCTTGTGGAAGATCGCTTCATAGATAAGTGACTTTTGCAGAAAAAAACGCATCTATTTACATCTGGAAGCATAGAACGTTCTGAGATTGAGAGAAGCAGGTCTAAGTACACTACGTGTTTGCCAATGTACTGTTGCTCTGTACATCTCACCTCTTTCTAATGGAGAGAGGTGACTAACTGTTTGGGGAACTCCCACCTTATATTGTCTAATCAGTGAGTGATGTCTCCTTTGAGCTATGCCTGTCAAGCTGTATGGCAGTGTGATAAACACCCTCCACCAAGAACCAATGTCTAGCCAGGTTGCTACACAAATACCCCATCCCATCATAGCCTCCTTAAAAAAACATACACAAGGAATTGTGAAATCTGTCTGCTTTCAATGGAGGACTTTGTGAACCTTGTTTTCAAGTCTGGCGATAGAGAGAGCTTGCTCTCCGCAAGACTAAAAACAGCCTATATGGATGAGCCCCACCTGCTTCCACAAGCATGAATGTATCCAGCTGAAACCTCAGCTCCAGCACCGGACATTTTCTTTTAGAGCCAGTGGAGGTGCCTACAAAGGGGAGAGCTTGTGAAACATGCATTTAATGATAAGGATGTGTTATTTATATAGCGCATATGCCTAAGTGCTTAACATAAAACATATTTACATGCAATATCATCCAACCAAAGTTGGTACTCACTTATCAGCCTTAGAAGGATGAAAGGCTGAGTTGGCCTTGCCGTGATCTGAAAGTGCGACCTGCAGATCACACACATATCGCAGAAGCGAGTGCTCAACCCACTGAGCTATCTTGCCCTCTCTATAAGCATGTTCTGTTTCCTGCTGCTCTGTACATTTACGCATTGCATGACGTGATTTCTGTGTTATTCTCTTATGGACATGCATGTATCAATATGCCTTCCACTACTCTACGCCCTCTGCAACTAATCCAGAACAGGACTGGGAGACTTGTCCTTGCCCTCAAGCCCAGGGAACGTATCTCTCCAGCCCTGAAATTTCTCCACTGGCTCCCGGTGGCTGCAAGGATCAAGTTCAAGACCCTCTGCATCATCCACAAGGCTTTGTGGGGCCGGGGCCGCACTATATCCAACTCTCTCTTCCTAAACTCCTTCTTTCTCAAGCCCTTCACTCAGCCATCTCCAACTCTCTGATGGTCAGATGCTTCTCCACGCATAGAGTGGGGGGTAGATCTCTCTCCTCTTCAGGTGCCTCCCTCTGGAATTTCCTCCCTGACCCTCTCAAACTTGGGCCGGACCACATGCAGTTCTGGAAGCAGCTCAAGAACTTCCTTTTCAGTTCTGCTTTCTCTCTTTCTCTCCCCTGCTGACCGACCTGTCTGCTGCACTGACTGGTTGCCTGGCTACCTGCTGAGTCTCACTGGTACCAGGCTCCCCATGACCAGTAGCCCCTGCACTGCCTTCGGGCCAACCGCACACTTAGGGGCTGTATCTGGAACCCTACAATCCCCTGCCTCCTACACTTACCCAGAGCCGAGCTGCCCTGGCTGCACTTACTCAGAGAATTGCAGCCTCAATTGCACTTCCCCCTCCCCTTGGCACTTCCCCTCTCCCCTCTGTACTTTTGCGTATTGCACTTGCACAATTTGAATGATACAAGGCCTAGTAAGATTGTTTGTTTTGTCCTCCCTCTGTCTTGTCGCACCTAGAAACACTTGTGTACAGGCGCATTATAAATGACTTATCATATCATATCCCTTAGGATATCTGTGCATTTGGGCACTGAGCATGTGTACAAGCATCTTCACACTGACACCAGACATTCCTTGGACCCCAATTGAGAGACTGATGTTAAAGCCATTTTATTAACACATTCAAATCTCACGGTGTCTGAATGAGTATATGTGCTTAGGGCCCTTAGGAACATGCATGCAATGGATGGGTTCATAGAATAATTCCGAGTCCAAATAACCGAAGCAACTCAGCAAGATGGCAAAGTACTGTTTTATTATCAATTGTCTAAAACAGGGATTTACAACAGACATCAACGGATGTTCGCTCGATTTCTCTCAGCGATATTTTTACAAAACATGAATTTTATACAACAAATACATCAGAGGTGATGTCATACTATGTGGCAAATAATGATAAACCTACTAGGGATTGTGATAGGCTTAAGTGGAACATCTAAGTATACATTACATAGGAACTGGGATTGTGATTGGCTGCCCACTGTCAGGTGGACAATATATGCCTACCTCTAAAATATGTCATCTTCAAAACCATTAAGTTTTCAATTGGTCTTCCAACTATGAGGTCCTTTGTTATACAGACCTCTACAATTGGTTGGCATGCTTGTGCCATGTCTGGAACATTTGGTTCACTTAGCAGCATGTAAGACCAGACCCAGGTGCAAGGAGGTGGCCCTGACTCTATCTCCCTACCCATTTAGCCCAACATATCTCATCGCCAATGCCTTCTGCCATGAAGGTTGTCTTTGAACTTGGACTTGCAAAGTATCCCTGTCTCTGAGAATACATGGGAGTGCAGGCACTCACTATCATTGTTCTAGGACTACAAGTTCGACTATATTTTCATCCTTGACTCACGTGACAGGAGACCATGATTTGATCAATTTTTCAGATTTTAAATATCTTAAATGATTAAAACTTGCCACTCTTGGTGTTCTTTCTTTGCACCTTAACAAGAGATGATTCATCCTTCGCATGTTCACTCCTTTCAAGAATAGATAACTGACCTTGGCTGCTTCAATCTTGACTTGAGGCTAGACAGCCTTGCCATGCAGCTCTACAATTTCAGCTTATTCTTGCTGTGACACAATTCTCCCTTCCTTCTTTATGGGTCCAGGCTTACTAAAATATATGATACCGATGTCCAGCTTCTATACAGTGGCGGCTTCGCCTGCATTTTATTCACTACATATAGCCAGCCTCTATGATGACTTAGTCTACTTGCGTTTCAGTGTCTGTACAATTATTGAACAGTTGATTCTCTGCAGCACTTTGTGCATGTATAATCTTATTTTTCATATTTAAGAGTTCACTCGATTCTTTACTTCATCATTAGTTTCTGTAGGATCCATACAACATCTTCAGCCAGTATCTTGGGACGTCACACATGTCTCTTGTGATGTCACTAGCTAATCTCTTTGATCTTTTTCATATTCCTTCAGGGAGTTTGTCTCTCAGATAATCGTCTTTTTGGGGATACATTAGATAGGGTTGTTTCAATGGGTATCTTCTTTCCAATATACGCTGCAGTATTGGCACAACTGCTGGTGTAAAACACAGCACAATCTCAAACTTCCAAAATATAGGAGGTAGGGGGGTGGGATTTCCTGCAGAGGCATGCAACTGCTCCTCTACATTCCCCCCTCTGGTCGAGTCCTTGACCATCTCCTCAATTGTTTCCACATCCTGGTATTTTCTCTTGAAGAAATGTTTATTTGGCGTCCATATCTTCATCACCCCCCCTCGGGGTGCTGGCTAATTTGACATGTTCATCTACACTCCAGGTCATTTAGTTACATTGGCCATTCAGATTACAATAGACCCATCCTCCTACGTACTTCTTATGATACTTTGGATATAGGAACTTCATTACTTCAGGTGCTACGATATTCACCTCTATATATTTTGTGACAGCTTCATCAATCAGCTCCTTGGTTTTAGGTTCAGATTCGACATTGATAATGATCTACATCCCTGCCACCTTCTTTGCAGTTTTCTTGCAGTGGGCAATCGCTATCCTGATTACACAAAATCAGAACAGCACCAACATTAATATAACTCCAAGGATCTTAAATAAATTCCCCAACCACTGTGGGATCCATGAAACCGGGAAGCAAATCAGCTGTCATCTTCGATGTCATCTGTCTCGTCTTCCATGTAGTTATGCAGGTCTGTCAACAACTTTATGGCCTCTGTCAAGGTCCCATTATCTTCATTATGAAAAGGTATGAATGTGCAAAATGATGGCCCGATTTTGGCGCAAACTCTTCCTTCCATCGATGTGACCATATCAAGGACATGTCTGTTCTAAAGGGCCATGAGTCGTATGGCCCTCAGCTCTTCCTTGATAGCGTTGATCCCTTTATGGTAGCATTGATATTTTGCAGAAGCTCCCATATGGTGTTCTGTAGTAACTTGGCGTTTGCCATTTTTTGGATCCCAGGCATGAATATAGTCATAAATATTGTGGCAGTCTTACTGAATAACCTGTGTTCATCAGGAATGGAGTCATATGCTGTTATTGATTTGGCCGAGAAATAATTCTGTCTTCTTGTTGGACAGAGAAGTTCAAGCGATCGTCTTTTTCTCAATTGGACATTCACTTTTGGAAATTCACCAATGTGAAGGTCTCTTTGAGGAATCACTAATGCTGGAACATGGATAAGTACCAAAGAACATACTCCGCCCCAATCCTTGGGCAACCTTATGTAAGCTCTAAATCCACAAGCCCAATATCAGTCTATAAGGATGGCTGTCCCTTCTCCCATCCTAGAAACATCAATTATAGTTTTGCATTCTTTGTTATATGCCACCTAATTCTTCCCATATCTTGGGAAGCACAGTGTTTCATTAACCAACAGGGTTACAACAACTGGGCCTGATTCATTCTTTAGTTTAGCGTGTTTGGCACATGACTTTAAACACCCATCATTCACCCTTTGCACTTCTTGTACGTATTCTGTCTTCAGCAGGTGAGCTGCACAGGACATCATTCCTTCTTCCCATCCCTTCTTGGACATCACTCAGCCATAAATCAAATGTTGAGTTTGTTCCCAACATCCAGGTGATCCAGCTATCTCTGTCACATCAGGGCAATTCATATTTTCTTCATCTCTTCAATGATCACCTCATCCTTTCCTGCAGCAGGATACACAAGCATCCTGATCTTCCATCCGGATCCTTTTCCATTTGTAAGGTCTTGATATAGTTATCCTGGTATAGAAACAACCATTTCGATCTCCATTGCAAAGTTGCCCAGCTTCCTTGGAATTGTCCTCGAGTAGTACATGTTGCAAAATGACTGAGGCACCTTGCATCGTGCTCTGGAACCTCTCTGGCAATGAACGTTTGTACTGTATTCATGGCATAGGCGATGAGAGAGCAGATGTAGCAACTCTCCTTAGATGCTTTCTCTCACACTATTCTCATGTGCTGGTTCCACAAGTGTGCTGTGTTATCTAGATTTAATCCTTCACTATCTTCCTCTGCATCTCTCTTGTACCTCCCAAAGTCTGTATAGTAATCATGGAGTAAATCAAAAACAGTTTTCATAGAAGGGAGAACCATAGCGACGTCCCCTTCAGCGAGAGTACTGACATAATAGGGACTATGAAAGATGAGGAACAGAAAGACAAAGAGAGAAATCATGTAAGTGTATATTATGCATAAGAACATGGGCATCCATTTCTCGCGCCATCGTACTACTCATTGCACTTGTTCGTCTTCTAGAATCATGCCACTCTCTTCATTAATCAGTTTTAATACAATCATCACATTTCTTTATGTTTGTTACTGTAAAATCTGTTCAATTATAGAAATAAGGAGTCTTCTTATCACTGGGCCATTTTTAGGATCCTGCAAGAAAGTGTGAATATTAACATCTCTTCTAAAAAGAACAGGGTAAAACAAAAGTATAAACACAAATAAAGCAAGCACAAGCTGATGAACATCACTATACGTGGGTACCATATGTTTAATCACTTAAAGCAAATATTCTCCACAAAATGAATCCGGATACTGATCTCGTTTCCCATTTCTGATCACAAAATGATGTTCAGGCATAACTCTGATGCTTCAATATGTATTTCTAAAAGTTAATTCCAAAATTACTGGAATTCCCCTCAAGTCTTTGCACTCTCTGCTAAAATATGTATAAGGAGTGTCCATTGAATTCCAATCCAAATAAGGTGTGTTAATCACTCATTGTTTTATCGTCCTTCTTCTTGGTCATCTATCAGGTCTGCACACAATGAGATTCTTCTTCTTGTATTGCTGCTGGATTGGCAATGATGGGAGGGCAGGTCTTTCCTTTATAGATCTTCAAATCAGCCATGTGCAGCCAAGCTCTTCTTCCCTGTACTCTAATAGCAGAAGCAGGCATTTCCTTGACGATGAAAAGGCCATGGAAACGTGCCTCATGCCACTTTCTGGTACATTGTTTAATTAGGACAAGGTCCCCAACATATAATTTAGGTAATGATAATAGTTCAATTGGATTGGTTGTCAAATTATCTTCTTCTGTGTTCTTAGACCAAACCCCCTGGCGCTTGACTTGATCTGAAATTAAAGAAATGCTAGAGGTCAGACATGTCAAATAATCGTGCATCTTATCACCTAATGATTTGGCTAAACTCTGGGCATCACTTCTATTCCTAGACAGACGTGTAAGGGACGTTCTCATATGATGCCCTGTAACTAGTTCATGTTGGGTGGTGGTCTGATCCTGGCTGATTCCGAAGTGCATATAAGGCATGGGGTAGGGAAAACAGCCACCTCTTTTTCAAAGTCAATTTGATCTTGCCAATTCTTGCTTTGAGGAGGCCGTTGAATCTCTCAAATAATCTGTTTGCTTGTGGGTGATAGGCAGAAGAAAACGTGTGCTTTATGCTTAATAGAAGCCTTACCTGTTCAAATAGCTCATTGACAAAATGCAGCCCATTATCGAATCTCAGCACCTCACACACACCCCACCTCGGGAATACTTCATGCACCAACAATTTCACTGCACAAATAGCATCAGGGTGTATACACAGACCTGCCTCGATCCACCTAGAAAAGGGACACACCACCACTAATAGATGCCTATATCCATTACATACCTGCAGCATATTGACATAGTTGATATGTAAATGCTGAAACTAACCATTCAGTCAAGGTATTACGCCTCTAATCGTTCTCAGTGTAAACCTTTGACACACAATGCAGTTCACCATAAAAAATGCAATGTTTTCCACCAGATTAGGAATGAACCAGTCTTCTGCAAACCTACCAGCAATACTTTTTCTAGTTACATGTGCGGGGTAATGCAGCTGTTTGAGCGCAACCTTTAATAAAGTTACTGGCATCACTGGCTTTCCAGTGATGTCCTGTTGCCATAAAGCTTCAGTGGGGATAAAGAAAACCCCCTTCTTTTCCATAATTCTTGCTCTTCCTGTGGTGCACTTCCTTGAATATCTCTATTAATTGGGTTATCGACAATTTATTAAACCCCTCTTGCACTAACATTGTTGTAATTACTTTTTCTTTGATACTCTCAGTGTCAAAACTCGTAATTTCTGGAGAATATGCTACCCTTTTGGCTTCTTCGTCTGCAGCTTTGTCCCGCAGTTTCGTTCCCGCAAGAGATAAAATCTGTTTGCTTAGTGTATGCTGCACATTTAACGACCGCTATGGCCACTGGGAGTTGTAGTGCCTTAATGAGCATATCCAATAAGGATGCATGCTGCACTGGAGAGCCATCTGCGCAGAGTTAGCCCCTCCTTTTCCTATTTGACAATCCTGCGTGTACAGTTGATGTCAAAAAGGCGGAGTCCTGTACACCGTCACTTCCTGCCCTTCATGTTTCTCAAGTGTGACAATAAATGCTACTAATTCTGCTGCTTGCGCTGAAAAGTGAGACGGTATTCTTGCACTCGCTACTACATCAAATTCTCCATTTAACCCGTGTCTTATCACTGCAGTGCCTCAATGCCTTTCCCGACTAGACTGATCAATTTTCGAAGAACCATCAATAAAGAGAATCTCCCCTTCCACTGTAATATGCCAACGGTTTGTACCCCAATGTGGTTCTCTGTATAAGCACCTCTGTCATGACTGTCCCATTTGTGTGTGAAAATAAATACAACCATCATCATAATTGGGAATTCCTAAAATAGGGGCTGTACAAATTGCTTTTTTCAACTCTTCGAATCCTTCCTCCATTTCTTTAGTCCATTCTAGTTGTGTTTTACCAACTTGTGCTTTCTTTAATGCTTGCAGAAGTGGTCTTGTGTATGTGCTATAATCAAACACCCAGGCTCGAACAAAGTTGCATAAACCCAAAAACTGTCGCATTTGTTTCACTATGTTTGGTTTTGAGGTTTTCATAATCGCCTCAGCTCTTTCAGGTAGGTTTTGCCATTTTGAGAATAGTGTCTGCTAACATCTACCAGTACAGTAGTTAATAGCTTCTCACTTAAATCTGCTGTTGATAACAGAGAAGCACATTAAAAGCACATTAAAAAGGTTTCACGTGATCTCACCAATGCAAATTATGAAGTGATCATTTACTTCACTGAAATTAGTTCCAAAAAAATGTATGTGTTTTTTTAATGGCGGTCACCTCCATGCTCCCTCATCCACCCCCCACCCATCCCATCCCTATCCTTACCCACCACCCCTTACCCCTTCCAACTCAACAGACTCAAATCCTTTTTTGAGGCTGCAATGTAATTTCGGCAAAGTAAATTATCACTTTGTAATTTACTTTAATGAAACATTGCAAAACCATTAAAAATGTATTTGTGAGGTTCCAGTGCCAGGTGCTGAGGCGATTCTACTTATTTCAGTTCTAGCAGCAATGCGGCAAGCAGAGTCTGCAAGGTTCCTCCCCACCCGCCGCCCGAATGATAAGCACCTTAAGAACCTTGTGCTGGCTCTAGGATCAATCCCTAAGTGCTCACCTAGCATAATGTTCCAATGAGCTGGATTAGCCTACAAAAATGGACAAAGGCCACATCCCTAAAAGAAACGATGGTTTAACAAAGGAAGGGGAGTCTCCGCCCAATGACAGTCAAAAGAAGGCACAGCGACAGGAAAAAGTTACCATAATTTGACTCAGAAATGAAACAGTTAACCAATATACATGAGACTCCAAGACCACCTAAAATTCAGGATGAAACTCAGACATCTTGAAGCCCATCCTTTTCCAACAATTATTATTATTATTATTATTATTATTAGAACCCTGGGTGGGGGAGCCAGTCCTAGGAAAGCTGGCTTGAACGGCCGAAGCAAGCCTTTGTTCGAGCCAGCCTGACGGCCGGCGCCCCCGCCGCCATCTTCCCCTCACCCATCTCCCTCTTTTTTTTAATCCCTTCCAACTCCCGACTCACCTAATTTCGGCTGCGGCGGCACTCGCCACCACAGCCGCTCCTTTTTTCCGGCTCCAGCTGCCTGCCATGGACAGGGAAGAGGGCTCCGTATGGAGCCCAGCCTTCCCTTTTGCATGGAGGCCATCTTTCTAAAGGATTTTCCTTCATTCAACAGGACGCACGCGGCGTTCCACTGACTGAAGGAAAATCCTTTTTTAGCACCATCTCGGGTTACTGCTTTGAAAACCCGGGATGCTAATAGCCTTAAGCCCCTGTTCCAAGGGCTGGAAAGGGTGTAAACAGCCCAGAGGCCTCGCTATCCACCCTTGCTTCGATCGGGACGATAATTTGGGCTGACGGGCCGTTAACCCCCGCTCCAGCCCTTGGAATGGGGGTTTCATGCCATATTTATTGAGTGTGTACCTAACTTTGGGAAGAAACGGAGCACCTTGCAATCATAGGGGGAAGAACATGATGAAGGAGCAGAGAAACAAGGTAGTGGGGAGCGAACAACAGGGGCGGGGTGGGGCAATTAGTCAAAAATGGATCTACAAGCAACTAGGGGAGGATTCCTAGGTGAATACCCCTTAGGGATAACTGACCCCTGGTATCCCCGGCCGTCACTGGATCTCCACAACACAACAGAGACTGAGTATTTCACATACATAGGCTCCTGAAAGGCGGCAATATGTGTATGGTGCAAACGTTTAAATGCGTCCATTGTTTCACTACCCCCTAATGTTGAATTGGGGTTGCATGATATATTTACTGCACTGGGGAAACACAGAAAGTAGTGTATAGGGTAAATATGGGTAATTCACCCCATGCAGTCATTTGTTTCTAAACATCGTGTGCGGTAATGGGGGCCCTACGCCTAGCGGCTCAAGATATCCCAGGTTACCTAAATCGACATCAGAGGCCAGACCCTATTGCCCCTTTTCCCTGGCCCCTCTCACTTCCTACGTGAAGCGGCAAAACCTTGCGTGAGTTACTGTGTAAAGTCCAACTAAAATGTGTGTATATTTAATTTTGCTTAATTGTAAAAGTGGCGTCCTTTTTTCTATGCATGCATATTTGACCAAGGAAACTATCCCTTATTCAAAATGAAATACCATCTCCTTCACTTCCAACAAAAAGCCCATGTCGCATAATGCAGAAAGGGGGGTACTCTGTACTCATCTGAAATTACTGCTTAACTGGAAATCTAGCTGAGAATTGCTTTTAACACTTGCAGCGGTGCAAGATTTCAATTTTCACACCGCATCTCCCAGGGGCAAGGAGGCACCTGAGATCGAACAGAGGCGATGGAGAGCGAGGAAACCACCTTCAACCTTGTCAATTTGTAGGAAACGACGAGGGCTTGTTTCTGAGAACTGATAAAAAGCTGAATATCAGGCTTCTGTGTCATGTGATAGTCTGGAGTATCCCCTTTCCACTCCTTGACGCTTAAGCGGCTCCCAAGATATCGACCAATGGCGCTCTTCCGATCGAGGCCAGTCACTTGGACGTGTGCAGTGTACAGCACTGCCGTGGGCTATGTGTGGAGGTCTTAAGTTGCTCTATGTCTGGTGCGAGCAGGTCATCCAGACCTGTTTTTTATTTTTACTTTTAAGTATGTACATTGTTTTATTTTAAATGGCGTTTATTAAGAGCACTAACACACTATGATATCTAGGCGCTATGTGAGGGAGAAGAGCTGGGTGTTTGAGTGCTCCCAAGGAACTTGGGCTAGCTGGTTCGCTAGGAAGGTTGATGAGCTAATCACTCCCCTCTGACATGGGGCCAGCACGCACATCCGGTACCCGAAAACCAGCACGGCTGACCCAGCTCTTCATCTTCTCAAGGTCAACAAACTGTGTAACATTGCATTGATTAAAAAATAACGGCTATTGCTACAGTGCTTAGACACATGAGGAATCCAGCATGAAGAGCTACAGTACATCAATCCTGATGTACTTGTTATTAGTGATCAACGAGGGGCGGGTGCCAGGATAACGATCCCGACAAAACCAAAAGCAGGTTTTGTGTGATGTAATTTACGCTAGAAAAGAGGCCATTTGGTTAGGCCAGAAACGTCTCCTTTCCAATAAGACATTTCCGTTTGGGATAGCCAAACAGGCTGTGTATCCCTCATCACATCTAGCTGCCCTCTACCTACACCGTTATGCCAGTAGTTTCACGACACTAGGAATCGTTTGCAACAACCATGAGTCAAAACTTATACGAAATGACAAAGACAGACGTTCTGGCTGATAGTAGGCATTGGTATCATGTCTCCAGGTAGTCACGCCATTTGCCCGCTTTTGCCATCATATATTCCGGAGGTACCATCTCTGGTTTTGTATAGCAGGTATCACTATGATATACCAGGTAGTGCCATCAAAAGCCCAGGCAATCACCCCGGTTTAAGGTTTTTGTATGGAAATCCAACAACCCTTAGCATTGGCAAATATGGCCATCATAACCCAAGCATTTGCACTATTGCCACCCACTTGAAGGCACTGAAAACATTGTCAACAAGATGTTTAGTTATCAGAGCAGTGCCAGGTTCTGCTATGGCCAGTTAGTGCCATATTCTCTTATTTTCAGTTTGCTAAGAAGTGCCAGGATCGACTATGCCAGTTAGCAAGGTACAGACAGAGTCAGCTATGCTTAATCACGACTGAGCACACCCATTGAATGTGTCCATTGCTTGTCTGCACACTTCATGTAGCCCCCTTCACCATGAGGCGAGGCTTCACCATTCTGTGTAGTCACTTTGTGACTTTTAAAAATGTGTTCTTCACTTTAAACTGTACATTGCACTTTCTGTAACTAGCACCTGGATGCCTATGGGTTTTGTGCACTGAAATGAATGCAAACATGTAATAAAATAAATAAATAAAACCGATGCCATGTTCAGTTTTCCCCACTTAGCTCATTACCACCAGATACTGTTGTTCCCAGTTACAACAGCAGCGTCACATTCAATTTGGCACAAAAAAGGCAACATTTCAAAATGCAAAAAATGTCACAGTAAACCAGGAATCAGTGTGTCTAGAAAGCATAACAATCTTTCATTCCAGTATGCCCAGTTAGTACTCTAAGGCCAGATTTAATTGTGCCTTTATGTCTGGGTAGCAACACTGGAGTATCATGTGTGTGCAGTGCTATGACTAGTATGTGCACGTGCAGTGCCGGGGATGGTATGTTTACAGTGCTCAGGGTAATGTGCATCTGTGTGTGTGTGCGTGCAATCCTGGGGCACTGTGTGCGTGTGTGTGTGTGTGCGCGCCTGCAGTGCTGGTTGATGTGTATGTACATTGTGGTGTTGGGTTATGTGTGTGAGAGCAGAATAGTGTTGCAGCAGTGTGCTTGAGTTTTGATAGGGGCATTGTGTGTGCAGTGCTGAGGTGTTGGTGTGGGTGTGTTGTTGGCAGTGTTTGCAGTGTAGAGGGCCGTCCGTGTTTGCACTTTGGTGTGCACAGCACAGTGCTGTTGGCAATGTGCGTGTGTCGAGTTGAGCTTAGGGCGCTGTGTGTGTATTTGTGTGGGGGGCAGCAGTGCTTGGGGTGTATATGTAGAGTCTGATACTGTGGCCCATATATGTGTGTTATGTGCTCCTGCAGTATTGGGTTGCTTTGTGTGAGCTGCGTAGTGTCATGGGCCATGTGTTTGTGTAGTGCTAGAGGCCTTGTGCTGGGGTGGTGTGTGCGTGCAGTGTTCTTCGCTGTGTGCGGTGCTGGAGTAAGTCTGTGTTTTTAGTAAATGCAATGTTGGAGCCAGTGCATTTATTTGTGTGTATGTCTGTCTGTCTAGAATCTAGACAGACACACACACCTAGACTAGACTCTAGATGCTGCTAATTCATTGTATGTTAGAATAAATAGCATCAATAATGATCTCTGCATGAGAAATATCTTTTCGTTTTTTTATGCTTCAGGATAGATACGCCCCTAAAGGGATAGTCTGACAAAGTCTCCATTCCAAAATGGCGACTCTATTTGTCATTAACTAATAAGATATGCAGGCTGTGTATCCATCCTCGTGCCCACCCTTCGTGTATCTACGGCCTCATTCCAATAGTTTTGCCACTCTAGGAGCCACAACTAAGAAGATTGTCTATTAAAGACAATGAGAGCCCTTGCTACACCTTAGCAAGAACAATTACAAAGCACGACCTTTAATAAAGGGCAAGTACTGGTGCATGGCTGAGCGTAGGGGAGTGAAGAGGGAAGACGGGATGGCTATGCATGTGTATATTTGCATTTTAATTAGGTCTTTCGTGGGACATGGCTACAGCCAGTGCTTCAGTTAAACTCTTCTGGGACATTTTTAAGTACAGAAGGAGCCCTAAAACGCTCTCAAAAAGGAGCCAGGAAGTCAAGGAATCGCTCCGATGATATCACTTCCAGTTGTGGAACCTTGAAAGTAAGCCTCCACTCGCTGATGGTATTTTTATTATTTGATTTTCTTGAAGCCTCCTGGAGTTCTTACCTCCACCTCCTCTGGGCAGATAGGCTACATTGATTGTACTAAGATGTGAGCACACAGAAGGAAAGAACATTTTACATTTGTTCTTATGCAAATAGTGACTTCCAATTTTTCGTCCCAAAGGTGATCTACTGCAAAGAAATTTAAAGATCGAGTGTTTTGACTTGGGTTGGAACATTGAATGAGTACCACATTTTTAAGCAAGGCATTTTTTTTACTTCCTCTCCCAAAAGTTTCCCAAAACTTTATCGGAAGTCTTGACAGCACGGTGCTGCCACAGAGGGGTGGTCTATGGGGGCACAATGACAGAAGGGATCAGTGACTCACAGGAAACGGGTGCTCAAGTTGTTTTTTAAATTATTTTCTTTCGTTAAAAAAAGAGAATTTCCTGCACAGATTATCAAAAATATGCACCTGGTTCTTTAAAAGAGTACATTACATTTTTTCTGATTCCAAATGCTGAATTAATTCTGTCAGATTAGTTTTATAAATTGTTGGGGTGTGCTGACATTTTGTTTTGAGTAAATATTCAGCCAAATTCTATCTGAAAATTCGATATTCGGCTTCGGTCAATGCTTAATTCATTTTCGCTCTAAGCCAAATAGTTTCCCCTACAAAAATACATTAAGTACTTGCTTTGGCTGTGCCTGAAACCAGTCAGGCCTGTCATGTTAATCCTTTGAAAGGATAATAAAACAAATGTAGCTGTCACTTTTTTGAATGAGTACAGTGAGAGTAGAGGTGCGAACGAGTAAACGCAGTCCTTCCCTTTCATGTGCTGGATGGACAGACTTCCTTTTCATCTAGTGGTTTACTGGGGGTGGTGAGCTGAAGAAAAACTCTCAATATTTTGGATATGCAATGAAATATCTCTGTTCTCCCCTGCATTTTGCAGAATGAAACAATTTAGCTGGAACAGTAGTTTACAAAGTGGGTATTGGACCATTTTCTTGAAAGGCTTATTGATTTGCTGATGACCTATGCGAGTAATCTGAAAGTTACAGGTTCTAATCCCAGCAATTAGAAATCCAAGTAATATCATTAAGTGGATTAATATAATTCTAGGATGTTCCAAACACTGAGCAAAAGTAGCCTAGGAGGTACCAGTGGGTCAGCAGCAAAGAACTGTATTCAGCCTGCAGGCCATGCTCATAAAGCATGTAAGATGACTCATTGGGGAGTGTGCCTGTGAAAGAGATGTGCTTATACTGTCAAAATGAGTACCTTTGAATTGGGTAAAAGTGACAAATGTTACTAAAGAATGTGGCTATCCAATAAATTGTGAGTTTTACAAAAAATATTTTTTACCAACATGCCCCAGTCTGTGGCAGCAAAAATATTCCTCCCAAAAGTAGAACCTTAAAAAAGGACCCGTGTGTGTAATATAGATGAGGGGGATACAAGTTTAGAGTTTAGAAACATTGAACCAAATGGATGTACAAGTGAAGCCAATAAGTAAAATAAACAAGCACATGCCAATAAAAGATTGGAAAATCAGCAACAACCCTTTTCCTTTCGGATCAACCGAGAACCATGGAGGACTCAGCATTCTCTAAATCTTTTTTGCTGGTGCCTGTTAACATGTCCCAAAACACCACAAACCTACCCCATCCGATTTAGCAAAGAAAATACCATTGATGAAAAGACATTTTCATCTGTCTCATCTGCCCTCAGTACAACGGGTAGAAAGCATCTCTTTAGCATCCCAAAGGATTGTATTCAGTAGCATTTCAGCAGTCAGCAGGGTGCTAATTGATATAATTACTCCTCTTATGTTCCAGTGCCTTGCTGGAGCCAGAAGGCTAGAGATGGGAAGGCCCAATGGGAACATTTGAAAATATGAGTAGACACATCCCTGTCCCCCCTCACAGTGATTGAATACATGCATACGATACTTTTGGGCTAGTCTTAGTTACTTGGGCCTTGCCAAACCAGCAACACCTTTGAATGAAAACAAATACAAACTATGATGTTATTAACCTGTTGATTTTCTGATAATTGATTCCTTTAATGGTTTACGGTAACCTCTTCCGTAGACAACAATGACAAGAAATGCAACAAAGAATTAATGTACATAATTCAAAGTATGTTTTTAATTTACGAAGTGTTTTTCTTGTTTACATAACTTTATTTATTAAAAAATCAACTCTTCAGCTCTGTATCTGGCTCTGGCAGAATACTTGCCCAACTAGTTGGTATTCTGATGAATACTTAAATCTACTATTCAGTACACCCCCTAATTGTTATATTTTCCTCCTGCAAGTTATTCTACCTGCTGTCACTTAACATCTCATTGGAAGTCTTCTCCAATGAAAGCTAAAGTGGGGGGTGGTCAGGAGGGCATCTGCGCAGGTTTAAGGACTTAGGGGGGTATTTAATCAGTATTTTGGTGCGTAAACACACCAATAAAACACATAAAGGTGCGGATTCCCAACACATTACGTCTGGCTAAATAATTTGGTATGTAAAAGTGGCATGTATTTATATATTGTATATGCTCCTTGCTTTTTTGTTTGCAAGAGGCCGCACAGTGGGAGGAGCTAGACTCCCATCCTTACGGCAGACTCGAAAGTACCTGTTTACACCCTCTTTGCTTGTTTTAGTTCTCTTAATTGCAAACTCTGGTGGTCAGAACAGGCGGATATTTGCCATCTTGATCCCATGCTTTTAGCAAGAGAAGAACTTGTTGTTGCACCAAACAAGTACATATTACAAAAGACTATGGGCCTCATTACAAGTTGTGCGGAATGCGTTTAACGGCGCCGGTAATGGTGCCGGGACCGTTAAACGCATTCCGCACTATTACGAGGTCCCCTTGAGGGACCCGCTTTGGACGTCTGTTTTATCCATATGTCCATAGGGGTCCCACGAGGGGACCAGGGAGCTAACAACGGGCCCTCTCGTAATGGGCCCGTTGTTAGCTCCCTCCTCATTCCCATTGAGCCCTATGGGGGCTCGAATGAGAATGGGGAAGGTCCGGGTCCGGGTTCCCTGAATGGGGAAATACCGGGCCCTCCATACTCGGAACGTCCTGGTATATCCCCTTTCAGGGAACCCGGACACGGTTTTGGAGGCAGCCATGGCGCCATTAGCGCCATGGCTGACTCCAAAGTCGTAACGAGGCCCCATGTATCCTAACCATATTCTTGTCTAGATGAAGCACTTTGCATGAATCACATCTCAGCACCACCATTTTTAAAAACCAGTTGCATTCAGGATGCATGCATGAATATTTCCCATTTTAATAAATGATATCATGTATATAACATTGGACAGTGTACTGCACTGCTTGACACCACGATGTTGTGCTACTGATGGACATGAACAGATTTGACAAATGATTTGTTTGCTCAGTACTCATTTGGCTGCGAAAATCCCTTATTTTGTGCATCCAAATATGATTGCATAATAACACGCAGCGCTACAAAATACGTTTTAAGGGACCTCGTTTATTATTGAATAGGGGAAGGTGGAAAAAATTCCCAGACGAAAACAATTTATAACTAACAGATTAGGAGAGGCACAATTACAATCCATATTAATACCAATTGTACAATCGAGCCATAAACAACGCAATGCGTTTAGTTCCCATTTATGTAACCCCCAGACTGCATTGGAATCCTTTTCTTTCACTTTGCAAAGTGACCTAATGACATTCTTTATCTTTTCTTAAGGGACTGCACATTTTATTAACATTGTGAAATACAAAAGGCTGCATGCATGTATCAAATAGTGACTCAAAGCAAAGCACACTATCACACAGGACTAACATGCCAAAGTAGAGTTTGCGGAGATGGTAGGTTGTCCCGTTTCAAGTCTGAGATGTCGAGCAACCCACTGAAATCAGCTGCCATCACTTTGCATTCTGCTACCTGTAGTCCTGCATTTATTGCAGGGAAATAAACCTGCAGGAATACAAAATGACATGAGCCAAAAAGCCTGCACCTGCAGAATGTCTCAAACTTGAAAAGGAACAACCTCAGATCTCGGTTTATGCATATCTTTTGAAACATTAGGAGGGATCGAAATGAAGATTGGATAAGCAGAAGCTGAAAGCAGTGCCTGGGTCTCCAGCATTAACCAGTGACCAGGAGCTACCAATGGGGACCAAGGAACTATTACACAGTGTTGTGCAAATATAACTTCCACATTAGATGCAAACATATAATTGTGTCCATTACTTATGACCCCATTTTCTTTAAATGCCATGTAGCTGTGTTGTAATGTTTATTTATCGATTGTTCCAGGCACACCGAGTTAGTGTCGCATAGGTGTGTGTGTTCGGCATCAGAAACCTAGGGAGACAAAAGTAGCTCCTGGTCACTGTTGGTGTCAAGCTAACCAGGCTCTTAGAGGTTACAAGTAGCAGCTACATAGCTCCCAGCAATTTGGAACTCATTAGTGTAAATTAGCAGCACTTTCAGTGAGGTAGGCTTCTGTCCCCTTCCTCCAGGTTAAATAGATGCTTGTGACTGGCAGCTCATATACCAGAGAACATGTTTCTGTCCTACACAAAGAGTAACTGCAGGGCAGAAAAACACTGCAGTGGGACGGATTACAGAGAGCAAATGAGAGGGTGGCTGCGGAAAGATGGGCACTGAATGCATTGAGACTAAAGCAGAAAGACAGACTGCAGGCAAGAATTAAGAACTCTTGTGGAAGAGGTAAGCGTGGTTGCAATTGTTGGCTCTTCAGATGTTTTGCACTGCAACTCCCATCACATCTAGGCAACATACTGAATGGTGAGTAATCCTGGGAGTCATAGTGCAAAGCAGTTGGGGAGCTGCAGATTTCAGTCCCCTTCTGTGGGTGAAACAGACTCCAAACAGAGATAGTATCCATGTCAAACAACTCAATGCAAGAAAACCTTAAACTGTACGGGGAGAGATAGAGAGATAGAGAGAGAGAGAGAGAGAGAGAGAGAGAGAGAGACAGAGAGAGAGAGTGAGAGAGAGAGAGAGAGAGAGAGAGAAGAGCAAAGGTGAGATAATGCAGAGGTTAAACAGATGTTAAGGGAGACCACATCATGGGGCACAAAGTCTGCATTGGAACATTTGGACCCATTACACACGGAAAACAGAGACTGGCTGGGAAAAGAGAGACTGAAAAGGTAAGTTGAAGGCAATGCACAGACTAGTGACGTTTGCACGGGGTGACGAATGGCAAAACCAGGAGTCGAAGTGTAAGAAAAAAGTAGTGGAACTATGTTCCACCTCCCCTGCCCCTTATTCTCTCCCCCCAACCCACTCCCTAATTACCCCCTTTTCACCACTCCCCATTTCCAACCGCATTGTAAGGAACTGCCATCTTGCAAGGGTGTAGAATGAATTAATAAAAGGATGCAGATAATTCTACCTCAGAAAGGGTCATCTGCCAACCAGGACCCCCTGTCCCATGCTCCATGCCAAAAACCATATTGTGTACATGTGCCCTGATGTATCAGTTGAGTAACTGTGCCGAAAATGTTGGGGAGACATGACATCTAAAGGAAAAGGACCCCTGCCAATTGAGGGGGACAAAATGGCAGGCTAAAAATGTTGGGGGGACACACACCCTTTACCACTCCTAGAATTATGCCCATGCTGCTCTACAGCACCTGCTCTCCAGTGGCACATGGAAGGGCCAGATTTCGCAGGTATAGCTGCAGTGGCAGCCTAGTCTCTGTGGCGCCAGAGCTGCATTTAAGACTTGAACCCATGATCCCAAAACCACATAAATATGAGAGTTACTCGCCTGTTGGTTGTTGTAAACTGTAAATGTAAGCCATACTTGAGTTAGGGTACCGTGGTTGGCATCTATCAGACTTATTACTGCCACATCAATTTGATATCATGCATGTGACAGCACTGGGATCCCAGCACAGCTATGGGATCCCAGTGCTGTGGGATTTGCTGATTTAAATTAGAATGTTCCAATGGAACCAGTGACCTGGGGAATTAGATAGTTATTGCTAATTCAAAGAGAACTTGTTTACCTGGCCTTCTTCATATCGCTTGAAATATTTATGCGAACCAGGTGCAATTAAAAGCTAAGGTTAAAAGGGATAAGCCAGTTATTACTAGTAATGAATTATGTTTGCATACACATTTTTAACTGAATGATGATGTCATGACCCAGCACTGGCACATCCTAAAAGGAGGTGTGTTCTACATATGAGCTGAAGATGATAGTTAAGATAATAACTGCCAATGAGAATGTAGAAATTGGAGGAAGATGGGATTTCTTTGAAGAGGTATTTGTCCAATCACATGTGGTGCTGGCATGTAATACATTATCTGGGGGTGTTTTAACTGTCGAAAAATTGTATATAAGATGTAATTTGATGTGGTTTGTTGAGACTTGGGTTTTGTTTGGTTCTACAGCACCATCTAACTGCTCCCTGGATAAGTGTACAATAAACTTGCTTTATGTACAAAACGTGCAGTCGTTCTTCAGGTGGTGAGACCGCTTGGGTTAAGGTGATTAAGGGGCCCACCCCCACAAATTTGGTGAGCCCAGGCTTTCCAAGATGTTGGGGGTCTTCTGTCCACACCACTTACCTGCGGCACCCCACCGCAGGGACCAGTTCTCTGTGCATGACAAAAAAGGGTTTTGAGGATGCCATATTGGTTAAAGATCCGTCAATTCCCCGGAGGAATGGTATCGTGGCCCAGCTATGCAGGACTACGTGACAGAGCACAACATAGGAGCGCCTCAGGTTCACATGAGTGTACTTTTGGAGGTAAAGCAAGCAGGGAAAGGGGGTTGTTTTCTCTGAATTTAGGGGTTTGGTAACAGTGGAGTTGGAATGGGGGTACAGAATTAGTCATGGTTGCTAGGATTGGAAAAGTGAATGTTCTGATGGAGTGATTGAACTGTTCTGTGTTATAAGTGCTTTTTATGTATATGTTTTCCCTAGTTTGTTATTTTAGAGGTGTGAGGTGGCATCTTACTCGGCACATCCACTGTGGGGCTTGTCTTGATACACTTTAGGTTGCTTATTGGGTTGGCTGTACTCCTCACCTGAAGGTGGGGTGGCATTGTATGATAAATCCATCTGTAGTTACTTTTCTGAAGTTTACCCTTGGCAGTCTTTGTGGTGTATTGGCTTTGTGGGTGGAACTCTCACCTCGATTATTTTGGTTAGTCGAAGTAGTGAAGGGGAAATTTCCTGTAGTCAGGAAAAGATGGTTTTGTAGTAGAGAAGGCTGTAATAGTGATGAAGAGAGCAAGAGCAGAGATGCTGTAGTGAAAAGCATTGTGCCCCTTCTATGCTCGAGTGGAGGGGATATCTCGGAAATATTGACTGGTGTATGTTTTTGATGAGATTCTATCTTTTGTGTAAGAGTGAGAAGTAGAATTAAAGCTAACAGCTGAGCAAAGTAATTGTGCTAGAAACAAGTACGGTGGGTGATTGTGGGGAGCAACTGAGAAACAGGATAAGGGTAAAAAGGCTGGTTTTTTGGGTGAACATGTATTGTGCCGCAGGTTTAACTTGGTATTGTTTTTGAGAAATTGTCTTGGATAAATTGGGGTGCAATATGGAGTATGGAGAGTCTGTTAAATCATTTCTTTCAGGTACTACCCGGCTATAATGTGAAAAATCTAGGGAATTGCTACAGGAAACTAAGGGGTAAATGCTCAATTCTTGACCTATCGAGGGGACCTATGACACAGGGGTATTGGAGAGCTTTCATACTCTCTTGACTACAAGGCACAAGGGCCTGAAACTAGAGAAGTGGTTAAACATCTTACAGCTATGGAGTATGTATGAAAAAGGTGGGAAGGTCAATAATGTTGAAATCACGGAGGAAGGCCTGAAAAAGGAGGGTGCAGGAATTCCTTCTGCACCGCCCACATATAGGTGCTGTCCTTTATCACCCGCGTAGGGGTACATCCATTTTCCCCAGCGGCCACTCCAGTGGTTGCGAGACAGACACAGGTGATGCCTCCATCAGCTGTAAGGCCTTTGAAGTGGGATCTTGAGGGAAGTGGAAGGGTATTTGCGAATGGAGAGCAGAAAGGGAACAACTCCGCCAATTGATAGATTAGTTGACAGATTAAGGGAGGAGGAATGAGAAAGAGTAAGGTCAGCAGCTAGAAGCACGGGTGAAGGATCAAGAACGAGTGAGTAGGAGCTGTCAGGCCTTTTTCTGCTAGGATAGAGGATGGGTTGTGGGAAGTGGTAGAGAAACATGAGCGGGAAAAAATAAAAGAAACACTAATACTAGCATAGGAAGAGGTAGTGCTGCTTCAGCGGCAAGGAGATGAAGAGTGGTGGGAAGAAGTGAGAAGAAAGGTAAGGGATGTAGAAGAAGAAAGATGGAGGCATGGGCATGTTCTCGTTAGATTGGACAAATCAGTTATCAAATCAGTTGTGGTGGATATGGAAAACAGGAACACTGTCACAGGTACAGGGTGTGAGCCGGGAGGACAGGAGATGGCACCCTAAGCTAGTGTTGTTTATGCTTCCATGTGTGTAGAAGGTACAGGGGAAGTGGCAGCAGGAACACGAGATGAAGAGTACGAGGACTGGGATGTCGACCAAAGAGAGCAGGGTGTAGTTGCCCTACCTCCCACTCCAGTAGCAATGATAGCACACCACAGAGCCACAGGATGCACCAGAGTACTAGCATGGCCTTAGCAAGTAGCAGGCTAGATATGGGGAAGCCCCAGTGAAAGTGTGTATAACTCAGTTTCCATTGCTCCAGAAGAGTCTGGGAAGGGCGTATTATGTCCCGTGGCCACACATGGAACCAAATAACTTGATGACTCTCCCTTCGCCCATTGCAGGGGCAGGGACGTGGATTTATGCATTAGAGAAACATACTGCCGGTGTCATGTTGGTCATAGGGGACATGAAGTGCTTATTCATGGCCCTAATGGGAGAGCGGTCAGATGATCTTTGGAGACGATCAGGGTATCCGGGAGTTCAGGTGGACACAAATGCCCATGATGGAACGGCTTTTAACAATTTCAAGGCACAGATATGGGGGCATTGTGGATTATGTATCCCGATACACCTGATATAAATTTGACTCTACCTAAAACAATGAAATTGGATGATGATCCTGCCAAACACAGCCAGTTAATTTCGGACATGTGGTGGGCAGAACCGGAAGAAGTGTTGGACAAGAATATTTGATTATTTACTACATGCTAAGGATGACAGTCCCCAAGAAAGTCCAGCATGATTTAGATAAGGTGGTAAGAATAGAGGTCAAGGGTTGCCCTGGAATTCAAGCACATATTGTGCACTTTTGTGAAAGGAGGCAAGAAAACTGAAAAGGAGGGTATAGAAGAGGTACAAAAAGCAGAGGATACGATTGTTCAGAAGAAATTGCTGAAGATTTGTTTGGAAGGGGCAGTAATTACTAACTCTATGGAGGGACAGCAGGGGCAGTTGGGACAATAGGGACACGGTGAATCGGAAATGGGACAGGGGTGGATAGATAGGTATGCTCCCAGTTGATCATTTGGCTGGTTCGGAGGAATGGATCACCAGTTTAACGGACCAATGGGAAATAATTATGGAGGATTCTATGGGTGTCATGAATGCTGGGTGCCTGGCTGGGGCAAGGTGGGCAAAGGCCAGGATGGCTTGGCATATACTGCATATCCCATGACATTATTCACTAGCACCCTTGTAATCATGCCCCTTGTTTTCATGTCCACCAGGTTTAGGGTATTACCACTTCCTGCCCACTTCCTGTTCACTTCCTGTATTTTACACTTGGCCATTGAGGAAATATTCTGAACTAAACTGTGCGATCTAGTCATTGGGCATCGCTGACTATATAAGCCACGCCCGAAGATCATTCAGCGCTTTGTGTTGTTTGCTGTATGCTCTACGGCCAACACGCTCACTTTGCTCCTGTTGTCAGAAGAACCTCCATTCCACGTGCGTGCGGTTTCAGTCTCCAGCCATCGGATCATGGCACCGGATCATCGCACAAACTCTCCAGCAGCTCCTGTGAAGAGAAAAGTAGACAAGAAAGTCAATTAGTGCTCTTGCTGTTAAAGACGTCTGTGTCAGCCCAACGCAGCGCATACTCACAGGAGCTTATAAACGCCAGAGCGCCCACGCTACTCCCTTTCTCACGAACTTAACTGCACCTGTGAATACAAACAAAGAATCAGGCCCGCTCCACAGCGCCCTGCATCCCGTATTGCTGTGCAAAACTTCAATGAAGCTTATCTGCATAGCAGCATTCGTCACGCTCTGAACCAATTCCGGCTGATCGAAAGACACTCACTTGCTTCACCAGGAGTACCAGTGAAGTAACTGTCCCTCCACACACCTCGAAGTAGCATTCCGAGGTGTTTTCACTGTTAACTAGGAAAAGCAACCCAACGCAGAACGTGAGCAGCTTCAAGAAAACTAACTAAAACAGAAGGGAAAGGCTCACAAGAGGGGCACCAGTGCTTGAAGAATTGTCCCCCTGCAAATTGCAGGATGGAGAACTCGCCCCAACTAATCCTTAAAGTGAGCCAGGATAGACAGCCTAACCAAACCTCCTCTACATAAGGGATAAGAGGGGGAGGGACCCAGTGATGAATTCTGTCCGGCAGCTTAGCATCTTTATCCTCTTCTTTGCCAGGCAAACTTCCCGCACCAGGTTGGGCAGTGAGCACCCGGGGAAAGAGGTGAAGACTCCATCGCTCCAGCAGAGACACAGGTGAGTGTGACAGAACACAAAGCTGTTTATACTACTCTGCCTGAGCGATGGAGACCTCTGAGGTAGACCAGCTGTCACAATTACTGGGGAAACTGTGGGCAGAGGTGCATGCGGCCTGCTCAGAAACCAATGCCTTAAGGCGAGAGCTGATGGTAAAAATTTTGGGGTTGCGGGGGTGTCCCATGTTGTTCCATGCAATAATGTCGCCACAGAAAAACAGCCATTTTTCTGCGATATTTTTGCATGGCGATATTTTTGTGGCGACATTATTACATGGAACCGGTTTAGCTCCTTTGCCAGGCGGGGCTGCCCAAGGACAGGCTTCCACATTGCCAACCGTGGCTCTGGTTCAACTGGTCATCCCAGGTAATATTCCTTTGGCTTCCCCTGAGAGGTTTCTGGGACACCCCAAGAAGTTTGGGACATTCATGAATCAATGTTGCCTGCACTTTATATGTAAACCTGAGTTATTCCCGACGCTGAGCAGAGCTTTATGCTGGCTTGGGAATGTGTGTTATGTCCCAAGGAGTCTATACAATTAAACGTAAGCAGTCAAGTGCTTGATTTAGCTCAGTACGTTGTGACACTGGAATGTTACCATTTGGGGCTAGGTTTGAACCTTCAGAAGCAAAGAAGTAAAAAAACAAAGGTGCCCTTCCTTGTCATCCTGGAATGGTGCTTCAGGTGACATCAAGAAATTGAATGAAGGGAGGATTTCCTTGAAAAGTAAAGGAACACGTTGACCTCTGGGCAAGACTGTGTAGAAAAAATGCAACAGATGCAACGGATACAACAGCACAAATTAGACAATTTTGGAAAGATAGACTAAAGGGGAGATTGCAATGGTTAAATGATGCAGTGTAATTAGAGCTTTCAGCTGAAGCGGAGAGTAAAAGCTAAACAGAGTAACCCATGTCGAGAAAAGAGATTTTGACAGGAATAAACCGCAGAGGAAAGAGGGGTGGACGGCAAAGGTGTACGCGCGGGACCTCATATGAGTCTATTTTGGAGACAAAGTGGTGGCAATCTGGGTTCTCAAGCATAAGGGAAGTGTAATGGACTTATCAATGTTACCGAGTGATTGTTTTCAGATGTAGGGGAAGTGAGAAGAATGCCTGGATCAAGTAAGGGGTGATTTTACAAAATGAGAATGAACATGGCTAATGCTTTAGACTAGGGGGGGACTGTGAACCAAAAGAGACCCCGGATTTTTTTTCAGGGTGACCGCATCTTACACTTTGAGACCCTCTAAGTAAGAGTTGGGGGTTTTCATCCACTTTGTAAAAAGGGGTCCAAGTTGTAAATTGTAAATTATAAAGCACATTTGTACCTGTAAATTGATTAAAATATAGGGAAACATAACCAAAAACTGCCACATAACATTGCAAGAGAGTGACATAATATACTGAAAGCCTAATAACCAATTCTTTACTTAAAAAGGATTTTCTGGATGAGGAAAGATGGAATGGATTGGGGCCGCATGTGAAAGCGGGGAAGAGTAGCAGAAAACCGGATGCCCACACAAGAGGCACATGGTGCAGAGATGCACTGGGAAATCTCCAGAGTTCTCGAAGGCCAGTCAGACGGAGAGTTCCACCACTGGCTGTGGAGGGCGGGGGGAGTGGGGGTTTGCAGTATGTGAAGATGGTGACGAAATTAGGGCCTCAGAAATAGTAAGGGCCTGATTCACAACACATTTTTCAATGGGTACATTTCATTGAATAAGGCTTTGTGAATCAGGGCCTAAACCCCTATGAGATACATTGTGGAAACGACTCCACTGAAAATGAGGGCCACCGTTCCAAAATGCTTCATGGTTCCTTCCAGCAGCCCTGCGTTGGACATAGACAAAGAAACAGGACAGCACAAACTGTTCACCACTGAAATGGGGAACCAGGCTTCACATGCACTTAACACTGCACCATGGTTCTGTACTTTCCTAGTCTGTGGGCCCGTAGATTCATGTTCACAAATCCAACTGGCCAGAGTAGATAAGGGGCTAAAAAGCATGCAGTACTGGATCAAAGTGTGCTCCTTGAGCATCCAGCTAGGAGCAGATTGCCATGCCAAAAGTGGATGAGTATTTCTTTGCCGACCCATCTGGGGTTTTGAGGAAGGATGTGCGGTCACCATTCAAAGCAACGATTCAGCCCTACGGTCTAGCTGGATACTATCCGGGTGGATAACACTTAAGAAAAGCGCTGGACTCTGACATAAAGGCAGCCTGCAGTTTGCGAGCTTCATTCTCACAGCAGAGCCAGTAAAGGACTCATCCTTCCGAGATCGATAAAATGAGTACAAGAAAATGGATAATAATAGCACTTGTTGTTACAGAGATTAAAAGCGAGAGGAGTCTGGCATGAAGCTCTACATACAAATACTCAAATAAATATATTATCAGGGGACCAATTTCAGTTGCATTTATGCAGGAGGACAACTAGGCATTTGTCCGCTAGGGTTCATGTCCACTCCACCTCTGCATCTGGCCATTCATTGCAGAGCGTGGGAACTTTTTATTAAGGTTTTTCAATGAGGGGAATTCAGAGGGAAGGGGAGGCCAGTAATGGTCGTCCGTGTGGGATTAGGATAGATGCCACCTAAGCAAATATAAAAAGGGTTCTTTTGCGTGTCATTTTTGGCACAGCATCTTGGGCCCGGTGCTGCAATGGGCCAGTGATCTGCAGCCCTGAAAAGGGGGGTCTTCACCAGCATTGCCTGAGGAAGGCAGTGGGCACTGGAAGAATGTCCATCATTTTGTTGATATCTTGTGGAGAGCTGTGTTTTCAAAAATGCTAATGCTTTATGACATTTGTTGATTTCGCACTGTTGAGCTGCTGGTACAAACTCCTGTTGCTATAGTAACAGCACTTGCATGCCTTAGAGACCCAGAACTGGAGAGCCCAGATTTTTGTCAGCTTGGCATTCTGGTGATTAGGCTCCTCGTAAACTCTCTCTCAGCCCCATCCAACCCCCGGTTAGGAAGACTGGTTGGCTTGCACACATTTATTTTGTTTTTTACGGAAGCTGAGTGGTTAAGGCTCCCTCCAGAGATCTGTGCTTTACTATTTTACTGTTTTTCCTCGTCGTTCTGTGGTGTTTTGCGTTTATGATGGGTCCGTGTATGGGGGCCGAGGCATTCCCTGCCGTCTTAGACCGGCTGAGAATTTCGGAGCGAGGCCATGGAGGGCACATATGACCAGGGTTGGCCTTACATCTGGTTTTGGCCAGGGCGAGAAAACAAAATTGGGCAGGAGAGCGGGCGCATTTTATTACAATAGGGCACCTGACGTGCCTTCACCCACTACACAAGCTCGAGTGAGCCCTTGAAAGACCGCCCCTTAGCTGGTGTCACAGGGGGCTAATGTGGCACCCTCAGCGGTCGCCTGGGCCGCCAGGCCCTAAAGACAGCCCTTAATATGAGTGAGCGTTGGCACGTGGGCACCGGTGCCCGGAAGCAGTTCCCTGGAATGACTGCCATTTAATTGCGATAGTCCATATTAAAAGTACCAATGTTCGCTATTATTTCGAAAATGCATTCCCTTTTACAATGGAAAGATTCCAAATGTTTCAAACATAAATTTTTGCACGGATCATTTAATGATAAATATGGCTTATATGTGCATGATTCATCTTGGTGAAAAAAAGACCCCCCTAGTGCCCGTTTTATTAGATTGCTACACAGGCAGGAGGCAGCTGGAATCTTGTGTGTTATGAAAGTTACATTTTGCTTTGTAGAGCTGAAGGCATTGCTTGGCACAAGTGTCGGCCATTTTGTTTTACAAAGCCGGGCACCTCCCTGCTTAATTATGTTCTGTTATGGGAATGGGATTTACACCACCCACCACTGCGAGGTCTCCCATCGTGTAAAGGCCCTACAGGAGTCCAATTGATTTAACATCATATGTCTGTCTGCCTGTGGTCATGCGGCCCCATTGCATAGCTTGTAACAAGATGGGGGTTACCGATATAATCAATGACAGTGCCAGTTGGCCTGCATTTGCTCCCACTTGTCTACCTACGTTTTGGTCTCCAAAGATGTATGCACATTTTACTTATGATAGTGGAAGCTCCTTTGTCTAGGATCTCAACCAGGTGTTCTACTAATTGTACAGAAACCCTTGTCCAAAAAAAGTAACATTTAAGGAGAGGTGGGCAAGTCCTGAACTTATAATGTAACACAATAGTTGCATCAAAACTGACCTCTTCTTTGCAGACTCTGGGAGATGTTGCTAAGGCCCCCAAAGGGGCCCAGGAGTAGTTCTGATTTTTTGAACATTGCATAGATTAACCTTTGAGTCGGAAAATAATGGAAAGGGGAAAAACATGAAGTACTAACATGGGCCATACGTCCAATAAAGGAATTATTTGTCTGGGCCATCATGTTTCTGCCAGGACCTTTAACGAGGACTATATAGATGCATACATTGATGACTATGTTCCTAGCCACGTGCACAGCATAATACCCATAATGTAACTCTGAAGTAGAGCGTACACAATGTTATTTTGTTTAAAAGCTCAGCAGGAGCAGTCGTGACAACATTAACATCACTGAGCCTATCAAGTAGTATAAAGAACATTGTTTTAATTGCAGAAAGAACAGTTCCAGTATTGACAAAATAAGTGTGCATGCTGAACTTTAAAATGAAATGTGTGTGTTTCACACTCAACCTGCCAAATTTTACAATAATGACTTGGTCTCAAGTACTCGTAATTATAAATATAAATCTGTAATGTGTCAGCAGACACGTGTTTCGACCTTGTGCACTCTTTCTCAGGGCTTCCGAACCTGAAAACCTGGTTCAAAAATACAATAATAAAGTGTGCCTGTTTGCTGTTTTTGGACTGCAAGAAATTGCCCATTGTTTAAAGCATAATTGCTTCGTATTGCTTGATTACCTATATTGCGGACGGATAAGGGTATGTGACACCTGTGCGCCTGTTCACAGCGTATTTATAATTACAAGCACTTGTGGCCAATGTAAAATCTGGCGCCGGTTGAGTGTGAGATACACACATCTAATTTTACAAATGTCTCTGGATCCCTTGGCCGGAGTTCCTGTGAGTCATGCTCCCAGCAGCCTTGACATTCTGATAATCTAAAATAAAGGAGGAGAGCTCAGACCTAGGAAAGGCCCTTCTGTGTACTCCATGTTGAACTTTAAGCAGTACAAAACAAAGGTAGCAGACCTTAGTTGTTAGTTCCCGCTCACTTCCACATCTGATTTTCATATGGTCACCTTCTTTGAGAGATGGCAGTTCTTTATTTCTTGACTGAATTGGCGTTGTGTTGTGAACCTTGCCCCCTCTAGACCTATTTGGGAGTTCAGCTTTGGGCTCAGCATTGAACCGCCTAGTGAAACCACTGGTTTATTTTAAATTGACCGGAATCAAGAGAGCATTGGAGCTGCTCATCATCTAGAGGCTGCCCAGACTTTTGCTTCCTTGATGCACCTGGCATTCCCCTAGCGAAGAAAGTCAGAAGGCGTGAGCGCAAAGGATAGCCGACTGAAGCTCCTGAGTGTTCTGATAGGTAGATATCTAGGACGATTTTCTGAAATGTTTCTGAAGGTGCCAGACCATTCTGGCACTTGCAAGCCAAAGAGGCACCTCTGTAGTGGATTCCTGGGGCAACATTGCGCCAGTTCGGAAATCTAGCTTTGAAGACATGGTCACATCTGGCAAGGGTGCACACCAAAAGCAGGGCATCATTAGGGACGTTTTGAAAACTTGCTATGAACCCTGAGGAAAACCCAGCATACACTGCGTTGGGATAGTCCAATGCTATGGCTTGGTCGGGGATTAACAGAGTCCTGGAGACCAAACTAAATAAAGCTTTTTTATGAAACAAAAAGATATTTTGTTCGGTAAAACCCGGTTAATCAAAGGAGAACCTTCTCCTTAAAATAGGATGAGAAGAACAGAAAAAAGTGCAGGGACTGCTCATAAATTTCTATATCAGTCTTTGCTAGTTACGTAACCTGAGTTCTAGTTCGAAGTTCAACAGTTTCTGGTCAGGATGGATGACTCGGGTTCAGCCCAGAAAGAAAGTTCCCCCCACCTCCTTTGGTCCAGATTCCTGAGATCTATGTTTGATCTTTAGGTAACCTCTGCACTGGAGGACCTTTTGGGTATTAGTCTCATTTCAACTTCCCGGGGTGTGGTGCCTGAGACCCACCACTATGTTCTCAAATGCTGAGCATCAGCTGACCTTCCTGGGTTGTGGAAATCCTGTTGACAGTGACAGGTTATTTCTTCCCTATCTGTCTTGAGTGTATTTACAGATTCTGGGTACTATAGCCCCTTCCCCCACCCAGCAACGACAATATCCTCAGTATGTATTTCTATTGTATTTATTGCATATAAGGATGATATTTCGAACAGAAGGAGGCACTGGAGGGATTCGCTGCAAAAAGGGAGGATTATTGAGTGAGAGCAACCAGGTGATGAGGTGGCGGGGTAAAGGGACATTAACATAGGGCAGTGACAAGACAACAGACATACATAGTTCTGATCACTAGAAGAATACTCTCACCACTCTTTCTGTCTCATCGGATACCACCATAGGCTTTACCTGTCACATACATGTCGTCACACCTGGGCACTACCTACAGTCCACATAGTGGTCTCAGGTGCACGCGGAGCCTGAACATTAGCAGCCAATGATTCAAGACTGCTGGGCAAGCCTGGGAGTTTGGATTCGGGGAAAATGCGTGGATGTATCACTTAGGTTCGCAGATGGGTCCATGGTGTTTAGCAGCGCCCCGAACCCTAAGAAGCAAATAGTGTTTTTATTGTTGAGGAACAGCCCATGGCTCTATCCTAAGCTATTACATTGATTAATGCATTTATTTCATAGACTCATGAAGTGCAGCTACAACTATCGGAGTGCCCTGGCATATATGTCCTCCGACTGTCTACTGAAACAAGTGGGTCAAGATAGCAATGAATCTTCTCCAAATTGGCACCCACCCTGTCAAAGAAGGCTAGGGGTAGAGAAAGGAGTAGCTTATTAGAGCTCCTGGGTATTATGATAGGTAGATGAATAGGATGTTTTTCTGAAAGGTATGTGGGAGGTGAGAGTATTCTGATATTTTAAAGCCAAAAAGGCAAGTCTGAAGTGGATTCTGGAGGCCTCATTGAGCAGGGGGCTCTCTCCTCTCCTGCTTATCTCTTCTCTGCTTTTTTTCTCCTTCTCCAAACTGCTTCCCTTACCCCCACACCAGTCCTCCTTCTGTACTCTGGGCCACGGCATAAATAATGGGATACATGGTTAATTTGGGGCACCTTCTGGGATGTATTACTTAGTATTCTTGTATTGGTCCACTGTGTTCAGCCCTTCCTTCAAACCTGGGTTAGCAAATCGTTTTTTACTTGGTGATGTGCATCCCACAGCTCTTTGTCCGAGGGCATAAAATGATGTGGCATCCTCTTGATATCAGATGGCCCGGCCATTCTGGCCTACTGTTTCTACAATGGCCCTGCCCATCCATGTTTTTTCTCTTACCATGTCTAACTATCACAGTCCTCACTTTTTCCACTATGCCATTTTATCCAAGGTACGTGGGAGTTCACAATCCTTTTTCTGGCCCTCATACATCTGCAGGGAATTCTTCTGAACCTCAACATCAGACCGGCTATCAACAATCGTGATCTTTGCACGTGATTGCTCAGAGTCTCCTGCTGCAAACAGAGCTTCTGTTCACTTACGCGGGGTGGCATGTATATTTTCGCTTAGGGGCGGGATGGGGAAGGAGACTTGGGAATCCGCCATGCATCATTTTGATATCATGTGGCAGTTGGTCTTCTGTGGCTTCCTATAGTCACCTCTTCCTATCTCCCAACCCCAGACATGTTGCTTCGGCACACCAGCAGTTAAGAGCGGCACCAGTAATGGGGTTATAGAACCATCCAATATAAGACCTGTGTATTTCACCTTGGGTTTCAGGGGCAGACCTCAAGAAAGGGAGTAATAGTCACTGCTTAGATGTTCTCCTCTGCAGGCACCATGGAGCTTAATCTCGGGTTTGAAGCTGGGACGATGCAGGAAAGAATGGCCCTTCCAATCGTGGATGGTCAAGGGCCCCCTTTTGTAAACTGGAGAGTTTACCTTGTTCCCCATGGTAATAACCACATATGCATGAGTGCCATGGGTAAGACACATCGTTTCCCATGACACATTAAATGAAAAATCAGTGGAGAGCAGTGCCTCATTCTGGATGAAAGAGGTACAATAGCAAACTGCTTGAATAGAGCTGGGCAAGCCAGATGAGCCTTGGTTCCAAGCCAAATCAGTGGCTCGAGCCTGACCCTCGTTTTGGGTCTGTGCCTGTCAAATGCACAGGCTGAGACAGACGCCCCAGCTGATGCTCACCTCCTACCACAGAAAAAATGGATGCTGAACCCTGCACACTTATTTCCATCAATAAAAAAGTTGAACAACGTTGTTGTGACCCCCACACTCTTACAGAGCACCTTCTGCCTGATTCCTGTCCTGCCCCTGGTTTGATTGTGGGGTACCAGGGGTTGCACAGTAGAAGAATACAATTATTGACATTGGCTTGAGAATATTTTGCAAACATGAACTGTGCTGTCCATCTGGACTTCTGTCCTGACCCTGCAGGCCACAGCATTACACCCACATCATACCAGTTTGGTGTTGGACCCTTTGCACCCAGTCCTGAAGTGCCAACCCTTTTCTGTCCCGCCAATACCCTCATACCCAACCTCCGGCCAGCATCCAAACACTGCTGTTGCTGTTTCCCCATTGCCCCATCCTTGTTTCCATCTTCTGCCCCATCTCAGGTCCACAAACTAGCACGACCTTTGATTTAATCCCCCCACACCCAGTTCCAGCATTCCATACATGTTTTTTCCCTTCTGTACCACCCTCTTAATGCTGGTGCTCACTGTGTAGCAGGGGCCCCTACACCATCTGTAGTGATGTGTGAAGAGGGGTCTTGATAACCACCATTACATTGGTTCAAAAACTGTCACTGGTTTCTCAGTAACCAAGAGCCTTTCTGGGTGCCCATCCCAACATGTCCCAGAGGAGTGTGGCACTGCCATTCTCCTGCCTGGATCAAAGAAGAGGACCGAAGCAACAGAATGTGAACAAAGGTAAATTAAAACTATAAAGTGTTTGTACACATGCATGTGTGATTGTACTTCAGGGTGTATGTTGTGGGGTGATATATAGCCCCTGAAGGCCAGAAATAAAGAGGCCAGAATGATTTGTAAATGCCCATTGAAGTATAAGGCCAGCACGGAAATGGTGATGTCAGACATGAGGCCGATTGAATCAAACACAGGCCTAAAATCTAAAGGAAAAGAAAGACATTTGGCTGATAATGCCATTTTACTCAATCCATGGAGAGTTGCACTTTACTTCTCTTCAATGTAATGCCAGGTTGTGCTCCAGTCATCAAAAATGAAATCAAGCTCCTTGCATTTACAAGAAATAAAAGCATGTCCTTTTGTTTGTCCTCATCCAAATGTTAGTATGCATAGAAAAGTGCTCACTAGACTTTCAGAGTGGAACATGGTTTTCTTCTATAACTGCCCTATACATATGGACAATCCAGAAGTGATACTCATGTATTTTGAAACTGTGAAATTAATGAAACATAGTACATATGGATAAGGCCCAGGTGCCTTATAAGATGTCATATAAATTGCCTTGTGAGTGACTTTAAAAGGCCATTGCTTGCAGGGTACATGAGCCGGTCATTTCTCCAAAGAGGAAACCTAACCGCAAAGACCTTTCCTCTGCTGCCCTGAAGAAAGGGGCTTGGGTGTCAACCATAAATCAAGGCCATTACTTAAAATATAGAATGAATTACACTGCTTAGATGTAAACCATGGTAAAGACAGATAAGGCCATGCCTGTTCTTTCAGCAGAAGTGACCTTAAGGTCCCAATTCCCATAAATCGTCAATTAGAGTTGCTATCAGGATGTAAACATGAGCCAGCCTCTGCCTGGTCACGTGCCTGAGGATAAATGCAACTTAGGGGAACAGAGGAAAAGGCTTCAGTTGAATTAATAGGAAAATAAATATTATTGCATAAAAAGGGCAGCGTAGATGCCACAACGGTCATTCCAGACCTTTATCAAAGGTGACAGCCATCCCCTTTGAATCATGCTAAACCAATGTTTGTGTGATAAACCTAACTAAAGTTATTAATGAAAATGTGATTTGAAAGTTGGTATGATGTGAAGGAAATTACTAACATGGGAACTATAAAGTGGCATATTTTTCACTGATATGGCTCCTGAGTAAATTAAGAAAACCCCTATCTCTGCATAGGAATGGTGTGCCAATTTAAGACTAGCATCATCTGATTTGCCTTAAAATGTAGTTCGTAAAAATGTGTTCATACATGTAAAGATTTGAAAAATTAGGGTACTATGTTGATAGAGTTTTAAACATGCCAAGCCCACTGTCAAATTGGGATGAAAAAGCTTTCTCCTCTCACAGCTGTCCTGACTCACTCCTCCCATCTCCTTGTCCTATTAGCACACAGGTGGGAGGTGGGTAGAGAAAATCAACCTATCCCTTTCGCGAATCATGACAAGTTTGTGATATCATTTGCCCTATAAGTGAACCACTTTGCATTAGAACTAGGTTTTTCCCACTTATTCCGGTAGGCAACCTGCTGCTGAACTCTTGCAAGAAACATCCCAGCAGAGAGGCCTACACTTTGCATTGGAGACAGGAACCAGTAGACATAAGAAGATGACTGGGACCCCTTGGAAGATTCAAAGGAGACAATCCTTGACTGACACCCTTGCTGTCCCAGAATTGCCCTGCTGTTACCTGATGCCCATTCCAAGGCCTCTTCTGTACGTAAAACTATCCCCAAAGCCAAAGATTGTGTAGGCCCTGCACTTTTCAAGTATTGTTCTAGTTATGTCCCCATAGCAATAACTCATGTTTGTTTGTGTAGATCCTTAGCATATTTAATTAAAGTAAATCAATTAATTCCCCTATAGAAATCACAGGATGGCTCGTGTTGGCATTCGAAACCAACAAGCTCTTCCCAGTGTGTTGTGAGCCGGTATAGAAATAAAGGGGTTGCCAATATCATGAGTCATTTGGTTATTTGGCCATGCCAGCTCATTTTCTTTTAATTTAACATCACTAAAGCACTATATTCTAAATTATGGTACAGATTTAGGATGCAACTTATTGAGATTCATTTACAGTGAACATTACCAGCAAAGATTTTGTCCACAGCTTAGTTGAATTGGTTCATAGTGACGTTAAAGGGCATAGATTGTGGCTGCAGGTACATGAACGTTATTTCCAGTAACCTTGCAGTGGCCACGGCTACATACATGTGATTTAAAATGCCTATTATTGGAATAAATGGTGGCTGCAGCTTCACAACGGTGATGTATAGTGAGCAAAATGGCAAGTAGGCCATTTCAAAAGGCCGATGCACAAGGCCAGTGAAACTCTCTGCCGTCTCATCCCAGTCAGAAACCACCATCGGACCCCTTTGGCCCAACAAGAACCAAGAAACCACTAGAAAATGCTGAAAAGCAGCACCTGATAAGATGGCTGCCACGTCGATCACTGGAAGGCATTGCAATGATGAAACATACATCCAGCAACCTGATTGGGCCAGAAGACAACAAATGGCCTAGGCTCCACCAAGCGGGATGGCGTAGCCGGGCGTTTCCAAATTCTGATGCACAAGGCCAGTGAAACTCTCTGCCAATTGATGCAGTTCAATGACACTACTCTTGATATTGGAAACAATCTGCAGTCGGGCAACTACGCTTCACTACAGGGTAATCGAGCATCAGGTTTGTTATCCAATGCCACTACATATATTAATTTGTTCTCAATCATAATTCCTACCACAGTAACTGGAAGCCCATCATCCACTTTTTAAAGCCCCCTGCTCGCTATGTACCTCAGTGCATTCGCCCCACCTGAAACGCCCGATGCCTGCCTCACAATGGAGCCAAGCTCTGCTACGTTGTACTGTACGACTTTTTTGTCTGACAAACCATCTTGTCCCTATTGCTTCGTGTTGCTCTTGGATCTGATTCTTGTGAAATGCACTGTTCTGTCATTGCAACCTCACACTGTACAGCAAGACCTTACTTTTGATGATTCATTTTGTCTCGGCAGTCTCGTGCTGTATTTGAATCTTATCTAATCTAAGGTAGAGATTGTATTGCAACCCATCTAACATTTATACAGCAGCCTTGCACTGTACCAACTGATTAATTTACACTGCAACTTACCCGATTTGATAAAACAGCCTCGAGCTGCTCCACCTGCCTTATGTGATGTACTGCAATCGTAAAGCTAAAGTAATGTGATCTACAGCAACTACAACCGTAAAGTAACCTAATGTCCTTTCCCTTCTCTCGCTTCTCATACCAATGGAATCAGACCAGCTGACACAGGACCGGCCAACACAGACCACCAGTTAAGTGCAGCCCACCCGCTTCAACACACTGTGAGGACGTGGGGGTGTCCAGCACACCTGCGGCCTCACCATATATTGCCCCTGCAGCTTGAGTCGGGCCACCGCTGCAAAGCCGGTGGGCCAAAATGTGTTTTATAATGAAGGGGGCCACTCCACTGTGTGGGAGAGGCTCCAGACTCCTGAGACCGCTCGGGGAATTTGCTCCCCCGGCGGGCTCAGAATTGTGAGTGCCTCCACCCTCAAACACACAGTGAGGATGCTGGGGAGTTGAGCACCCTTGCAGTCTCACCAACTATTTCCCCCAGGCCCCCACTGCTTGAGTCAGGCAAGCATTGCCAAGCCGGTGGCTCGACATGCATTTTATAATGAAGGGTGCCGCTCCACTGTCTGGGAGCGCCCCCCAGACTAACAAGGCTGCCGCAGGACTTTGCACCCCGGGGGCCTCGAAATTGCGAAGTGCCCCGCCTCTAACACACAGTGTGTCTACCAGGGTGTTCCTCATTCCTGCGGCCTCATCATATTGCCCCCCTCATATGTGAGTCAGGTCACAGGTGCAAAGCCGATGGCCCGACATTCAATTTAAGGTTATGAGGCCACTCATTTGTCTGGGAGTGGTACCCAGACTCACAAGGCCACCGGGGGACTTTTCTCCCCCGGCGGCCTCAAAATTGTGAAGTGCCCACCCTCCTCCTCAAACACACAGTGAGGCCGCTGGGGTGTTGAGCACCCCTGCAGCCTCTACAAATATTGCCCCCACGCCCCCGCTGCTTGAGTCGGGCAACCGGTGCACAGCTGGTGGCTCAACATGCATTTTATAATGTGGGGGCTGCTCCACTATCCAGGAGTGGCCCCCAGACTCACGAGGCTGCCGGTGAACTTTGCTCCCCCGGTGGCCTCAAAATGTGTTAAGTGTCCCCTCACCCCTTCCAACACACAGTGAGGCTGCGGAGGTGTTCAGCACCCCCGCTGCCTCACCGTATATTGATTGATTGCCCCCTGCCTGACTATTTCATTTGAGCCATTGGTGCAAAGCCGGTGGCCTGACATTTATTTTAAGATAAATGGGGCTGCTCCACTGTCTGGTAGCGCAGGGCCCCTTCCTAAGCCACATGACGCCGCCGGGAGGCTTTGCCCCTGAGCGGCCTAGAAAAATATGTAAAAGTGCCCACCACCCCCTTCCAACTCACTGTGAGGTTCATGGTCAGACTGGGTCTACAGTTGCAAATGGCAGTCCATTCCTTGTGTGACCAACTATCTGAAAAGTACCCAAGGGGGAGTTTTTTGATAAAAATGTAATGAAAATTGTGCAATTTAAAATATATTTATTCAGTAACAGTCATCAAAACTACTAGCCACATAGTGAAGTAACTCATCAAACTGGCCCACTCTGGCCAAAAAACTGGCCCACTTTGACCAACAAACGTGCCCACAATAGCATTTGCGTTATTGGTTCGGGCATTGCCCTGTAGGCCAGTCTGAGCCTGGTAAGACCGCTGGGGTGTTCAGCATCCCTGCAGCCTAACCATATATTGATTGCCCCCCTACCCACTCCCAGAGTTGATGTTGTGCCACCGGTGCAGAGCTGTTGGCACGACATATATTTTATGATAAAGGGGGCCGCTCCACTATCCGAGAGTGGCTTGAAGGGGCCCGCTCCACTGTCCGGGAGTGTCCCAGGCCCCAGCCACACCATATATTACATTTGTCCTCCCTCCCGCTCACATTTTTGCTTCTAGCCTGGAGATAAAATGTGTCTTGGCACCAATGAAAAGAAGGCCCACAGGTGGCAATGGAAATTAAGCCCTTTGTGTTGTGTGACACTGTTTAAAAAATAAAGTACTGCACAAGGGGGAAGTGTTTGTAGAAATGTGATGGCCTGGGAGTATAAGGGCGGGTGCTGTGGGACCCTCTGAAGTATTTGTTGGCCTGATGTGCTGAGAGACATGAAGCCGAGTGCTGTGACGCTGGGGGCAATAGGCAGAAAGTACATGTGTGTTTGACTGTTTGTGCCAATCATTGGTGTACCTTGCTCTCACCATCTTGCACATGATCCTTTACTTTTAATCTAGCAACTCCACTGAAAAGACGCAGCAGAAACCAAGAAATCTCATCTCCAAGACCAGCTTGGCATTTCACCTTGATGCAAATCACTGTCTTGTGCCTACGAATCTGGTGAGTACTATGGGGGTTGCTGGGGAAAGGGGCAAGAATGTACTATTCAGGGAATCTTGAGGTGGGAGGTTGCTACTTGGTGTGTATGGCTGGTAAATGAGTGGGGGCTATATTATGCTTGCCGCAGCCCGTGGATGTAATGGCTCTGATCTGTTTTTTTATTTCTTTTTATTAAGCTTACTGAGGTATATATGTCCAATTAATAAACCTGAATACATAGCATGCATCCATATTGCATTAATTGAAATGTTGTTTATTATGTTCTAAAGCATGTTTACTTAAAAAAGCAACTATTTGGCTCACTATTCGGTTTCGGCCGAATAGCTGGACCAACTATTCGATATTCGGCAGAATAGTAAATGAACTCTTTGGTACACCCCTATATAAAACCAACTTACATACCACTGCCACGACCAATGCACTTTAGCAACATGGGCATACAATGCTGTAATTTGTACACCATTTCTTCTATGTTGTGACACAGACCACCTAGAAACGGACCCACCCACAGTACCCGGGTACTTCCGACCTGCACCTAGAAAAACAGCAGCAAAGCTATCTTGCATTTTCCTTCTCACCCCACTAGCATAACCCAACCACTCTTTCAGATGGCAACGATATGCTGTATATCCCAGTAACATAAGTTATATCACTTGGATGATTTGCAAAATGTCAGGGCTGGGCGAGCCTGGTGGGGCTCGGCCCAGCCCAGATCAAAGCTTGGGCTCTGGCATGACCCTCCTCTCAGGTCAGTGCCTTCCCAAAGCAGGGGTCGGCCACGAGCCCCACCGGTTGCCCCTGACTTAGAAAAAAAAGTTATTTTAAGAATAAAACACACTCCTGTAAGTGTTGTCAGCACTTACATAAGCATGCCCGCCTGAGTTCCTGTCCCCCCCACAGCCACTCTTTAATTGACAGTGACAGGACAGGTGTGCTTCCCGGGATGAGCCATGCAAGTTTGCAGCTGTGGGATCAGGCAAATTTAAAGGTGAGTGAGTTCTTGTGCTCCTCTGGCGCTCGCCCCCCTTGCCATCTCCCACCCCCCACCATTCCAGAATCACTGGTGTTGTCCCCACCAAACTGCCACAATCTTTTTTACCCTGTCCCAGGTACCATTCCAAAAACACAAGCGTCTTCCCACCAAAAATGCAACCACCCCCTTTTCCCTGCCTTGTGCCATTCCAAAAACACCAGTGTTGTCCCCACACCCCGTCCCAGTTCCTTTTTTTGTACCAGCAGCCTTTAGCCACTTTTCTTTCCCCCCAGTCTCCTTTAGCCGCTTTTGTTGCCGCCCATTCATGTTTAGCTGTTTTTCTTGACCTCAATGTCATCTAGCCCCTTTTCTTGCCCCAGTTCCCAATAGCCCCTTGTATGACCACTTTAGCCCCTTTTCTTGCCCCAGTCCCTTTTAGCGCTTTGCTTGCCCATTTTAAACCCTTTTCTTGCCCCAATCTCTTTTAGCCCCTTTTTTGCCCCATCCCGTTTAGCCCCTTTTTGCCCCTAGTCCTCTGTAGGGCCTTTTATAGGGCCAGTTAAGTTTATCACTTTTGCATGCCCCAGTGTAATTTGCCCCTTTTCTTGCTCCAGCCACATTTTTGCCCCCTTTAGTCCCTTTTCCTGCACTCACGCAGTTTTGCCAATTTTTCTAGTCCCAGTCCATTTTAGCCCCTTTAATTGCCCCTCCTCCCCACGTAGCCCTAGTCCCTTTCAGCCCCTTGTTTGCTCCTTTTCAACCCTTTTGTTGTTCCCGGCCCCTTTTTGCCCCTTTTCTTGCCCCACAATTCTTTTCTTGTCTCTCGGACCCCTCCCCTGTTTTGCTTGGCCTTTCCTCTGGCTCGGCTCAAGTTTGGTCCTAAGATCCAGGCCAGACCCTAAGGCTCGGCCCTGGCATGGCCCTACCGCTGTATTCCCTGGCTCTCACAGGCTTACAAAATACTACATTCTGGCTTATGTCTGCTAGGGCTGGACTGCCCCACCGGGACACCGGGACATCCCCCAGTAGGCCTCTGGCTGTTGGGCCTCTTTGGAGTGGAAGGATATACATTGCGTGAAACCCGTCTCAGCCTGCGTGGTTTGCTGTGAAGCAGCTGCCTGCAGTACCGGCTGCCACCACCCATTGAGGCAGGCGCTGTTTATTCTTTATTTTCTTCGAGCAGGGCTGGGCATTGGCAGCTGCGCTGACAGCCGCACCTGCGTATGAGGGCCTCCTGGGCTGGGCACCGGAACCTGCACGTGCTGTGTACTTTTTTTTTCTTCCCAGCAGGGCTGAGCATTGGAAGCTGGGATGACGGCCCGCGCCTGGTATGAGGGCCTCCTGCGCTGGGCTAGGCACCGGAACCACACGTGCCCTGCACAGTGCTGAACATCATATGATATGAAGGAACTTCGTCACAACCTCACACCCGCCATCTTCACATTCTGATTTGCAAGCCCTTGGATTGAAAAAGACCCTTTTCCTGCTCCTGCGCACCAATGGTCTTGCTCCGGGTCATGGAAAGGCCCCTCTGAGAGATAACTGCATGATTAGCCATGCATATGCAGCATGGCTGAAGACGGATTATCGCCCTCGCCTATGCACAGCTGTGGGCCATCGTCGCACCCCAGCCCCCATTCACAAGGGATGCTTTTACATGCCCACAGGGGCCGCATCCACTGCGCTGAAGCCTCTACAACTTGCCGCAAATAGCGTTCAGGGGGCTATGGACAGGCACACAGCTATTGTCGTGGAATGATACCCGACGTGTGCTTCCTGGGCCCTGGAGACTCCGAGCCCCTCGAGGCGAGGAGAAATGTTTGGAAAACCCCAATGCTCCGAAGTGATGATTTATTTCAATGCAAGTGGCATGTTCGGGTGTAAAATACTTCATTGCCCTGTCATGGGTGCTGACTAACACGGTCTCCTCGATTCGCCTCCAGCTTGTGCATTTTCTGCAGGGAGAAGGATACGTTGTTCACAGGGGAAGGCTTGGATCTGCATTCCTGGAAGCACTGCCCCATGCTCAAGAGATACGAGCACTGCAAGCAGGGAAGTGTCTTTGAGCGGCCCTGCCACTGTGCCACTTGTAGAAAAGCAGCATTCTTCAGTGTGTTAGATACTGTACTGCGACTGTTCCACGTTTAAAACGTAATGGGTTGGTCACGTCAGTAAAAAACAGCAAACCGAATGCATTGATGTAATGTTGTCGCATTGATAAGTTAACCATTTGTGTTAATGTTAATTCTCGTTATTTGCGTGTATAAGTGCCGGAAGTCCGAATTCCTGTAAATACTGCCGCTTCCCCCACCCGTAGAGTCGCATGTGACTTCGCGTGGCATCTGTAGGGCAAATAACACAAGCAAGGCCCTTAACAAGGTGGTGGAGGGGGCTTGCTTAGAGCGAAAACAGTGAGGCACCGTGGGGTGCAGGGCCCTACGCAGGGCTCAATACATGTCCTGAGATGGAACTTAACTTGTCTCATCTCTGTTTGGGTCAATTCAAAGAGAATGGCGCTAACAAGAGAGCTCAAACAACCATTGACTTTTCCGTCAACATAAAACAAATGTCCCCTCCTCCTTGGAAGCACACCAGCTTGAGGGGTTTGACATGGCTCAAAGCTCACACGCCTTTAAGTTAATTTAAATTAATTCACCTGCCAAAGCCACTAACTCGCCCGTACACTTCAATGGGGTCTCACGCTCCAAAAAACAAATCCTTTTCACTCACCCTGTTAATTCAAAAGGTTCAGAGGTATGGGGCTTTCAAATCTAAAGTTAATTTGTTGCCCTGTTTCCCCAGGTAAACTAGATTAGGGTCTAGTATGGCTCAGTGGGTTTATGCACTAGCCTCCGTGATAGGATAGCTCAGGGGCAACGCCTTTGTCTTGGAGGCAGACAAGGCATAGCATCACAGGTTTGAGTCCCGGGCTAAATGAACCATTCTAATTATACTTGTGTACATTCTAGGTCACTGGAAGGATTGCCCAACAGCCAGGGATACCGCAGCCTATCATCATTTTATCAGGGACCATAACGTGAGCAAGATATCGCCCCCAGGTGGCAGGAGACCATTTCCACCATAATCATATAAAGAATTACCTGTAAAACGAATAACATGAAAGTCGAAAACCATCCTTTCTCACCTTTTGTAAAAAAAAGAATAATAAAAGGTTTGGTGACTGAAGTTGCACGGGCTCAGCCACCAATGGCTGAGCAAGTCACTCGTGATTGGTAACTGACCTGGTCGCTCATACCTTAAGCATAGCTGACAACTTTCCACGTTCTATTGGTCTCTTGCAGTTTCTCCTGGTTTTTGCTTCCAATTCCATGCTGGAAATTGTAGTTTCATTTTCCCAATTGTAAGGGTGTGCCTACAGGTCCCAGCATGCAGTGCGGGGAAACCAGGACTGGCTTGAAGAGACACGCGTGGAATTGGGAAAGTTGGCAACTATGCTTAAGAAGGTTTCCCCTCCCTATCGGATGGTTGCATTTCTTTGCACGCTGGGGTCATTCCTTGCATGCTGCCCTTTTGCTTTGTGGTAATAAATACTACGGGGCTGCCGTAATGCTGCTGAACTAACAAGGCCTCCGTATTTTGGAGAAGTCCAGGAGGACCCACAGGCAGAGCCTCAATTAGCAAAGTGGGCAGCAGGATGATGTTGAAGTGTACGTTTACATATTTGCGTATACTCACGTTTATGCCAGTAGAGTTTAGCATATCTTTGGGAAAGGCTTGCACAACGCTGTTCACTTGCAGTCCAGCCTATGATTACATAGCAATCCGTAGCGTGTTTTCTATAATAGTAATACAAGTAGCTGTGATCAGACCAGCGCTTTGTTGATATTTAGTTGAACTCAGTAACACATGTGCTAGAAAGACTACGACGGAAACCGGCCGCAAAGTATGTTCTGGCACAGCTACATTAATGGCCACTTTTCATTAAAAAAAACAGCCATTCTCCTTTGCCTTTGCATAGATACTATGCGCGACTGTTCAATTAGTTTGTAATGGGGACAGCTACCAGCGGTGTTGCTAGATCTGGAAAAGATCCTGGGCTACACTAATGTTGGGACTCGGAAATTAACTAGCCTTTTGGTTGTAGCCCCTGAGCTTCTACCTGGGGCTACAACCAAAAGACCTGTGGCTATAGCCATGGGTGGACTGGCCTATAGGCCTCTTTTGTGTGGTATTTCCAAATTTTACAATAGGAAAAGTGTTGGTCTTGCTGAAAATGTGTAATATGGGGCCACTTTGAACATTATTTCCAGGGCCTCTTTTGGTTCCCAGTCCACCCCTGATGTCTGCTCATGTTTCACTCTTGGCTCGAGCCTAACCATGAATCCATGGCTGGCCACCCATCACTAAGGGGTGAGGGCGAGGCTTGTTTTACTTTGAATGGGGTGGAGAACCGCCATTTACCAGAGAAGACACTGCATGTTTTTCAGAGAATTGAGCTGACTTTCACATCTAGTGCTAAGTTTTCCATATGGCCTTGTCATTCACGGGAGACCCACTTTGCGCTCTACTGCCCCTCGGCACTTCACACCAGGCCCTGCCAGGTGATGCGAGCTCTTCCGGAGCCGCCTCGTGCCCTTTCTAGTCCTGGAAGTCTGGTGTGCGCCATTCCTCTCCTCAGCGCGCTTGACAAGCTTTTCTTTAGCACGCGCGCAATGATTCGGGGTTCGTTCGGTGCCTGCCCCCCTGTGTCAGCAATTCCATTTGAACAGATTTCTCTTTACTTAATAGAGCCAAACCCGTCTCCAGTGGTCTCGGCTCGAGGCGGCTCTCTGCTCCAGTACGGGGTTACAATGCGATGTCCCCTGTAACCCCTAAAGCGGCTTACCTTTACCGAACTCTTCCGTGTGATCACTTGCATTTCACCCCCAGCCGATTATCTTGGACTGCCACTCCGCCGGCCGAAGGGGTGTGCACGCACATTTTCAGGGAACAAAAGACCACTTTCCATACACGAACTCTCCTGTGCTCTCGTTTTAGTGCCAAGGGTTCGCAGCACAAACTATGATTAACATGCACAGGTGGCAGCAATTGTATATAATATTTAGGCATTGGCTCTGCACGGGTGTCAAAGCGAGTGCTCTACTCGCTGTGCCACTTGACCTTTTCAGCAAAGAACAGACATGTCTCAAATGGATTTAACAGTAGCAGCCATGATTTACCCTGTTTGGGGTCCGTCGGTGTTACATAGATAGCAAGGTAATGGCAAGTGAAACCAGCTTCGGCAAAGCGAATAGTTCTGGCTTGAATGCCACTTCGTGTCGCATATGCCAGCTAAAGCCACCCTATGCCCAGGGGCAGCCGCCCGGTTCAGTGCCACAATATACCGGGTACAGCTTCAAATGGCAGGCACTACCACCGTTTGCCAAGTGCAGCCTCTTGTTTTGGTTCAGCCTCAGATATGTAAGTAATGCATTCATAAGCCAACAGATGCCATATATGCCCACCTTCAGTCGGCATATGCCCAATTCCACTCTCACATACATGGGTGCAGTCTCACATACCCAGTAAAGCTACCACAGGCCAAGTTACAGCTCAAATGTCAGGTACAGCACCCTACGCTGGCAGGGGAACCAGCTTCCACATTTTCAGGGAGGTGCCTGCAGGGGTGGACTGGGGACCAGAAGTGGCCTTGGAAATGTTTTTCAAAGTGGTCCCATATTACACAGTGTGAGCAAGCCCAAGCCAATTCCCATAGGAAAATGTGGAAAAAAAATGGGTAATTACACCAAAGAGGGCGCTGATGTAGAGGCCTACCGGGAAAACTCCAGAGTTCCCCGAAGCCCAGACCACCCCTGGGTGCCAGGACGATAGTGCCGAATAGCATATCTGCAGGGGGCAGAGAGAAAGGCCCAAATGGTGCAGCGGCGTCCAAACCATAAGTCAGCCAGCTGTGTTGGAATATCACCCTAGTTCGTAGAGACTGGCCGCGACATAAAATGTGGCAATTAAATAACACTAACAACTGTGCGTGGAAAAGACGTGAGTATTGGGCAGGCATCTGTCTCTTAGATGAACCCTCACATTTTTTTTTTCTGGTGGGTACCTAGACCCAGGCCCTCTTAGCACCCATGTGCTTGCCGCCCCCGTGCTTCACAAATTACTGAAACCATCCAGGTCATTGACGAGGCCTTCCAAAACATTGAGAGGGGCACCACTACCTTCTGGTCCTCCTCGACCTCTTTGCAGTATTCCACACTGTCAATCACAACACATGCATTTGCCTGCACGCCTCCTGTACAAAGCTTGCTGACACTACTCTGGACTCCTTCTCATTCTATCGCACAGAAGAACGGCAGACAGATCAGATGAGGAACCTCAGGTCTGAGCACCACACAGTCGCATGCCGAGTCCCACAAGGTTCCGTCTTCAGTCTTTACATGAAGTTTTACAGGGGCAAATCTGTCCAACCCCGACATTTCATTATGTCAGCATATTGATGAAAGACAGTTGTCCCTCAAAGTCAACTTTGCATAGGAGGCCATCCACCTCAGGAAATGCCTCTCACTCAACGAAAAGTGGATGACCATCTAGGAACCAAACCCAAATGTGTGTTACTAGATTACACACCTTAAACAAGGTTTGATTGAAGGCTGGCTAAACAATATGAGACTCGTAGGATTCACACCCAAGCTGAGTCCATCGAGATCACCTTCACCATCACAAAATACCAATTGGACCCTAACTGCTTGGCACCATCTCTCATATCTAAGTCAAATTAAGCTCTTTTTCTCCAAAGCCAATTTAAGAACCACCATCCATGGCCTCATAATGTCAGACCAGGATGATGGAAACACACCTCTCACTGGTGTTGCAGCCACTCAACTGGCATCAACCAAAGCAGCCCAACACACTACACTGACTAATTACAGGAACATAAACATGCATGCATATCACCTTAATCCTGTGGGAACTCCATTGGCCCCCCATCCAACCCAAGATCATCTTCAAGACGGCCTGCATTTCCTAATTGTAATTATAATTGTTCTTTGCAAGGACAGCTCTCCACAACTCACAGCCAAACTTAAAACGTCAGGGTGGTAACACCTCACTAGGAGCCATACGACAACCTAGCTAAGACTTCATGTCCAACATCTATTTATCATCTACTAAACCATACGCAGGGACGTCATTTGACCAAAATGCCAGGGATCGGACATGACATCATATGACCTTTGATCTCTGATGACATCACAGGAAGTGATTTAATTTGACACCATCCCCAAGTCACATCACAGGAAGTGGTGGCACACGACCATTCACCCCATCACAAAACAGGAGGTGGTATCACATAGCATTGTTCCTCAGTACACTTAAAAAAATATGGTTACGATAGCACTGTAGTATGCAATATGATGTATATTTCATACAAGAATGGATCACCATAAGTAGGGTTAATAAGTGTGTATGGGTCCATATTACCGAATAGTTTTGAATGTAAGCAGACGTTTTACACTACAACCTGGACTATTTTACATCACTCAGGCGAAACTGTAAACGTGCATAGCATCTCAAAGAGGCCTAAATCCCAAAGTGCAGGCATCCAGTGCCTGCCAAGTGTCTAGCCACAGACTGGAAAGAGCAACTGACCAACACAAGTCCAACCAGAAGACAATCAGCGGGTGAAACACTTCATGCTTTTACACCTGGACCATACGCACAGGGATTTCGTGTCAAAGGTGCTCTTTGAACCATTGCACAGCAACCCACTCCTGCCAGTCACCCAGAGCCTGAATATCCACCAACCATTTTCACCACAGGCACCCCCCATCCAGTGCGAGTTGCTGAGGACTCTCCTTCAACAGCTTTAAATGTCTGGCACCCAATCCTGCCCTCCAACAACTTACACCTCCAATGCTTACACCAACACCTTCATGTTTACACAGTGCCGTCTCCAGCATTCTCCAACACCATCACCCTCAAACAAACTAGCAACTTAAGTCTCCATTACCCTCCTTGAACACACCAACAGTGCGAGTCTCAATGACCCTCCTCAAACATCTTATAGATGCATTCAATGCATTTCAACTCTCTTACAACACAATGGGCCTCATTACGACTTCAGTGGTAGCTGTGCCGGTAAAACTGGCACGGCTGCCGCCGGAGTCGTTTTTTTTCTGGCACCCGGGATTAGGCAATTACCGGGGTATTACAACCCCGGCAGACCCAGTAATTGCCCATTCCCGGGCGTCGGAAATAATTAATCCCCATTCCCATTTGAGTCCTACTGGACTCAATGGGAATGGGGAGGCTGGATGCATCCGACATGATCTGCTTGCGAGTGCTGGTCTGCCCGGCAGGTCAGACCTGGCGGGCTGAAAGGCACCCGCGAGCAGAACTCGTAGTTTGTCAGTCCGGTAACAATGGTGCCAGTAGCATCGTTGTTACTGGACCGGCAAACTTGTAATGAGGCCCATTATGTCTCAAACACTCTCTCCCAACATCTGTAAATCACTAGTACAACATCTTAAGTCTACAGTACCAACCTTCATAAGATTGATTCTCAAGCACACACAGTGGTGGCTGGTGAACTTATTAAGTGGTGGGGCATAAATGTATGTTTGTCTCGGGAGGATAGCTCAGGGTCAACGTGCTCACATTGGAAGCAAGATCACATGGAGCAACACAGGTTCAATCCCCAGGTCCGCACTTAGAAACATCTGGGTATTAAGTGCGTTATAAATAACCTATCATATCATATGTTCTATGAAATTGATAAGGAGCAAGCGAGCGAGCCCAACTTATCCAAAGAGGGATGCGGGGGTAGGTCGAACGGGGTGGTTCTCCCCTGTAGACACTTTTTGGAAATGGTGCATTTTCCAGCACAATTTTCAAGAAAGGTTGTAGAAAAGGACCTAAGATACAAGCAGTTCTCAAAGGAGTACCCACACAATGGGCCGCTACACTCCCCTGAAATGTAGGTTTCGCTGCGCCCATGTTCATGGGCCCAAAACTGTGGCAGAGACTGCCCAGTAAGCCATGCCTATTTTGTGCAGTATGCACTATGCAAGCAGTGGTGCACTGAGCAGGCAAGGCCACAGAGGGTTGGGCAGGTCCTCTTGCCCTCTGATGTGGTTCTTTTAAGAGCCAGACTGGGACATTTGACAGAGTGAGACCTCTCCCGTTCGGCACCTCAATGAGGGTGCCGAATGGGAAAGATGTCCCACAGGCAGGACAAAGAGGGTGCTGAGCAGGAGTATTCCTGCTTAGCAACCTCATTGTCCTGGCAGCAGGACACCTTTGCCATTCAGCACCTTCATTGTCAATTAGGGTGTGGAATGGGAGAGGTGTCCCTCTGCCAGGACAATGTCCCAGGTGCTCCAGCCAGCAGAGAGGACTATGAGGACCTGCCACATTGCTCTGTATCAACAGAGCATTTCAATGGGAGCCATAATGCACTGATGGGAGGGAGGGGGACTATTAACAGGGACTTTTGTACTGTGCGAAATGTGACTAGGGTGATCAGAAGTCAGAAGGGTGCATAAAGCAGTATGCTTTATGAAGTAATGACAATGGCATTAAAACCCAAGGAGGATTTGTTACGCTCACCTTAATCTGCATGATGCTATTGTGACTTTACATGCAGGAAGGGGAGAATAAAACTAAAGCCATACTCCTAAAGCTCAACATATTTCTATGAGGGTGTATACAGCGTATAGTTCGTTTACTATGAAAGGCTAGTTTATTATGTAATGTTGTTTGATTCCAAGGCATTGCTATAAATATAGTATTAATTAAGCACATGAAATGCAAAGCAAGCAAAACCTTAATAAATATATATATCAACTAAACCTTGGAAGATGTGCTCAATTGCTTAAATTGCCCACATCCCAATTTGACCATTTAACCAATGTGTGTGATCCTGGGCAAATCATTTAATCGCACTGTGTCTCATCTGCAGCTCCATAAGTGATTCACTTCATAGCTTATGTTAATATATCATGCTATTTTTTAATTTTTTTTAATTTTATTTACTCGTATATAATTGCTTTAGCAATTTTTACAAGAATCTTGCAGTATTCCTTAGGAGCTAAGAAATTACAGACATAAAAGAAGAAGGAAGAACGAACGAAGGTAAATCCAAAAGTCGAGCAGAGCGAAGCCCTGGTGGCAAGGTTGCGCCCAGAAGTCAGGAGAGAAGAGGAAGAAGAGGAAGAAATGTTACTAGGTTAAGTTAATTGCCTCCATCAGGGTCTATGGCTGCACCGGCGGGTCTCTGTTCAGTTCGTTCATTTACTTTTTGGAAGGCTACTTCCAGAATTTTTGCTGCAGCCAAGGTCCAGGGAGTCTTTTCACCTGACATTAGTCTATTCCACCAGGTGGCTTGTTCCTCTCCATGTACGCCTACCCAGCTGGTACACAGGTTGTTGAGGAAGTCCGTCCGTATTTTTCTTAGCTCCGGGCACTCCATTAACAGATGTCTTATTGTTTCCGGTTTGTTGCTTTCTCCACATAGTCTGCAATCTTTAGGTGCAGTTTTTAGTCGGATTGCCTGAATTTCTCGTGTCGGGAGGAGATTTAAACGTGCTCTCATGTAGAATGCTCTTAATCTTTTGTCCGGAAACTTTGTACAGTATGGTAGCGGTTTATTCAGGCTATTGGAGGTCGGTGGGAGATGTTTTGCCAATTTATTTCCATGTGCTTTTTCCAAGGTGTTTATCCAGTCTTGGGCCTTCAATTTGTCTTTTACTCTTTCTGGGTTTGCTTGCAAGTCTGCTTCTGTACATGCCACCTCCTCCAGTTTCTCTTTTAGCTTGTCCATCCAGCTGTTTAAGGCGGTCAGTTTACAACTTGATATTTCAGTTCTGATAATCTTATATGTTGGTGGGGCCTCTGGTAGTAAAGTATTTCTTAGGATTTGCATGGCACTCAATGTTACTGATTGTTCTAGAGAGAGCAGGCCTAACTCTCGTCTAATAAGGTCCATTGAAACTGAATTAGGTAGACCTAGCAGAGTTTTCCACAGGTACCCTTCCAATTTCTGCCATATGGTGTTCGGTATATTCAACAATGCACCCATCCCATAGGTGATGGTCGGGACTACTTTCTCTTTGTAGAATTGGATGACCGGAGTGATAGAAAATGTCCTGTATTTTCTATCCAGGGTTCTCATCTGTGCTGCCAGGTTTTTTGCTTTTTTCCAAAGAGTTGTTTGCATGGAGTCCTCTTGGTTTGAGGCATCTATCAGGACTCCTAAGTACTTGTAGTCAGTAACCACCTCGATTTTTTCCTTATCCAGATACCATTTGTGACTTCTGTTTTTTTTTGTATCTCTCCTTCTTAATGTCAGAATTTTTGTTTTTTTTCTTATTTATTTGTAGGTTGTTTTGTTCCATGTATGTCGAAAAGTTGTTTAATTGGCGCTGTAGGCCTATCTCCGTCTGGTCCAGTAGAATAAGGTAGTCTGCATACAGTAGCCGTGAAATAGTCGTGTTTCCTAGCTTAGGCGGGAAGGACCTTACTGAGAGTTCTGTTTCTTTAAAGTCACCCAGGTATGCGATAAAAAGTGCCGGGGCTAATGGGCAGCCTTGCTTTACTCCGCGATTGGCTGTAATTTCATGCGTCAGCGTACCTTGGGTGTTGAGGCGAACTCTTATTCTGGTGTTCTCGTGAAGGGCCCTCACTGGGACCAGTAGCTCTCCTGGGCATTTCCAACTTTCCAGTTTGCTCCATAGTCTTTCCCTGTGCACTCTGTTGAATGCCTGTGATAGGTCTATGAAAGCCATATGTACTGGTGCCGCTCCTTGCTTTACCTTTGATTTTATAATGTTCAGCATAACAATGTTTACTATGGTGCTTCCGTTCTTGAGGAAACCCATTTGAAAGGGGTCGTTTGCCGGTGATGTCTTGGCCCAAGTTTGAAAATGCCTTAACAGTATGGTAGCGAAGATTTTCCCAATTATGTCCAAGAGTGCTATTGGGCGATAATTGCCCGGTTCTTCTCTGTCGCCTTGCTTGAAAATCGGTAAAATTACCGCTTCTGTCTATGATGTCGGGATCGCTTGTGCATCTCTGCAGTGCTCAAAGAGCGTACTGATGAAATCTGTCCACGCGTCAGCATTTTGTTTGATATCTATATTACTCAGGCCATCCGGGCCTGGTGCCCTTGATTTCTTGAGTCTTGTTATTGCTGAACTTATCTCTTGTTTATCAGACACGTCAAACCAACGTGGACCTTTCATTCATTGTATTCGCGTCGTAGATGATGACGGAACTTTGAACAAATCTTCAAAAAAAGTGGCCCATTTTTCTTCACTGACCGCGTTGGTCAGTCGGTTGACTGCTTCTTTATTGGGCTTTTTGATGAGTGTCCAAAAATCACTACATTTCTTGGAGCTTAGGGCCCTAAGCATTGCCTCTGCATCCTTTTGATACTGCACGTGACGGTGTCCTATAATCCAGGTTTTGTATGCCCTTGTTGCCAGTTGCAAGTTTCTCCACCCTGTCGTGGTGTTAAGCCTCTTAGCTTGTTTTTTTGTTTTCCTTAATTCTCTTCTTCTTTCAACTAGCTCTTTATCGTATGCCTGTGTGTTGTTCGTTTTAGCGGGGTTTCCCCCTTTCCTTTTCTGTCTGTGCTGCAAGAGGAAGGGTAGATAGTCTGGTCGTGCTGTTTTCTGGTCCGTGGTAAGGACTTCTCTTTGATATTTCTCCATAATGTTTGCGATATCTGATGCTGTTAGGCGCAGGCGAGTTAGCTGGCTGTTCTCCTCTATCGAGTGTTGGTACGTTTGGGTGAGATGGCTTGTTGATATCTATGCGATGGTTACCAAATTGTTGTCACTCTCTGTGGTTCTAACTACTGCGTAGTTTTCTACATAGTGTAGCATACGTTCCAATGTAAAAACGGAGTCCAGGGTAGCTTTTGATTTACCTCTCTCCAAGGTTGGTATCGTCTCCACCCATGTTCTCGATATTGCGACATTGTGTAGGTTCCTTGATTTCATTAAGGCATTCCATCTGGCTCCTCTTTCTTCTGCTTGCGTCTGCACGTTCCTCCTCTCACTATTTTCCGTATTTTGGTTGCAATTGGAATTCAAATCTCCACATATGGCGATCCACCAGTGGGCGCAGAGATGGTCTGACGCATCTCGGCTCGTCTCCCCGCCAGGGCGCTGATTGTGGGTCCTGAGCCCCCCCCGGCACCCCCGGAGTGAGGAGCTGACACCACCCCCACCCACACGAGTGCCCCGGGCGCCCCTGGCCCGAATTTGGGATCCCGAGGTGGAACCGTGCCAGAGAACGAAGCCTCCGAGTTTTGAGGGACGGAAGCCCCTCCCCCCTGCGGCGCCGCGGCTCCGCGGAGATCTACTCTACCCCCGGGCCTGAGCGAGGCCTGCAAAGGGGTCAGGCGACCCGGGCTGGCAGCTCCCCCCCCCTGCCGTGTGCAATCTCGTGGGGGTCGGGTGTACCTGGGGGCACCCGCGGCAGATCCGGGAACGTGAGGCGGCCCCGCGAAAGTACAGCAGAGTTGTGGGCCTGGACGAGGCCTATGCGACCAGGTGAGGAGCGGAGCACGGCGGCCCCCAAGAGAGTGGGTGGGACTAGAGGAGCCCGTGTAGGGCGAATTGGAGTCTCTGGTGTGGGCTCGCACTGGCCCATGCTGGCAACCCACGGTTTTCCATGAGTGGCGACCTCGCACTCAGGAGGTGAGGCAGTGCTGGCCCAGTCTGGGCAACCCCCCTGTTGACCGACGGCACCACAGGAAGAGACAGGAGCGAGGCTGGGGAGAGCCAGCGACACACATACAAGCCTCGGAGGGGTCATGGGCGACGGGGCGTCCCCCGAGCACCGCATTTCCTAGGCGGACTGACTTGCCGCGCGGGGCCCTATTGGGAGAGTTAGGCCCCAGCAGGCCACACCTCGCGTCCAGCCACTGGTGCGTTGAAGGCCCTCACAGCTCCGACGGGAGCACAGTTGCGCAATTTGGGGAGGGGAGAGGCGAGGTGAGAACCCTGTGGAGGAAACACGAGGGGGAAACTCAAGCAGACGTCATCAAGGCTGTCAATGCAGTAATAGGGGTACTCTTCGAAGGGGCCAATACCAGCGAACCCACCATTGACAGGGCCCATAGAGCAGGTGCACCCTCTAGAGGCCCCAGATCCGTCTTAGTTCGCTTTCATTACTTCTTGGAAAAGAGCAGGATCTTGGAACTGGCTCGTAAGAAGGGCCCTGTGGAGTGGGAGGGGGCCCGGATTTCGGCCTTCACCCTTGCAAGACGCCGCCTCTGCTCCCCTCTGACAAAGATGCTCCAATCCAAGGGGGTCAGCGACAGGTGGGGATATCCTTTCTCCCTCTCCTTTGAATTCGAGGGCTACAAGTATGCCCTGATCACTGAAGATGATATCCAGAGAGTGTCAGGTGAACTTTTGGACAATTCAAACATGGTAATGGGGGAGCAGGAACGCAAGCGAACACCGACAGGCCCTAAAGGGAACAAAGCTCCCAAGGAGAGGCGCAGAGTGCGAGGTCAGAGGAAATTTAGGAGAGTGACCCCAGCTTCGCCGGGCCTTCCAAATAGTTGAAGCGAACATTTGGTGCCTGACGACTAAACCGGCATCTGCCTATGCGAATGGAGGGTGATGTAGCTGTTTGTACTTTACATTGAACCTGGGGGTCGGGGGGGCTCAGAGTGTTGGTTATGACGAGTTATTGAGCCTGAGGGGGGGGGGACAATGGTGGCCTGGTCTGGTGATCGGATGAAGCCATGGAACGACCAGGCGATTAGGGGGGAGGGGGGAGGAGGGGAAAAGGGGGAGTTATGTTGTTGGGGTTACAATTACAGTGTGCCAAGTTTTTCGGGTATTCTCGCACCCCTGTGGCTGTCTCGAGTCGTCAGTGGGTTGCGGAAGTATTGTGGGAGTAAAAACGCTTGCTTTTCTAAGAATGGAGCTATGAGCCTTTATCAATGCTTTAATGGATGATTCGCTCCAATTCTTGACAGTGGGGTCACTGAATGCTCGCAGGCTTAACTCGCCTACAAAGAGGTCCCTAATTGTGAGGGAATTTGCGAGGCTGCGGCTTCACTTTCTTTTTGTGCAGGAGACTCATTGGGTTCGGGGAAAAGAGCCTAAGCTCAAGGCCAGACCCATAGCTCAGATGTACTCGGCCTCTGTTCAGTCTAAGAAGCGGGGAGTAGCTTTGTTGATTTCTCCTGGGGCCCATTTTGCGTTTAAAGCCTTAAAAGCAGACCCGGAAGGCCGGTGTCTCATGGTGAAGGGGGAGGTGAGGGGTCGTTTGTTCACACTGGTTTGCATATATGCTCCGAATGAAGCGCAGGATACCTTCTGGGAAGGGATGGGAGGGATAATAATGTCATTTTCTGAGGGTACCCTTCTGGTTGGGGGAGATTTTAACATGGTGCTTTGCCCCGAGAGAGATAGGAAATCTGATAAGTCTTGCCCCAATGTCCGTCACCACAAGAAGTTGGCGTTGGCCTTCCAGGAAGTGAATGGGGAATTAGGTTTGGCTGACACGTGCATCCCCGTGAAGGGCCGGAACCCAGATTACACATATTATTCAAAGACACATGCTGCCTTCTCTCGTATTGATTACATCTTGGTTGACGCCTCGCTTCAGGGAGAGGTCACTAGTTCAGGAGTGGAGATTGTCCCTTGGACGGACCACGATATGGTAAAGATTAAGATTGGCCTTCTTCCTGTCCCGGCAACAGGATCCCGGTGGAGGTGTAATGACCTGCTTCTGCAGGACAGGGAGATTCGCCAATCCCTCCTAGCAGCCATTGATGATTATTTCACTCTTAATGACAATGGGGAGGTTGGAACTATGGGAGTGTGGGAGGCATTTAAGGCAACTATTAGAGGCACCCTTATCGGTATTGGATCCGGGAGAAAGAAGGAGAGGGAACGTGAGGAGAAAGTGTTAAAGGACAAAATAGAGGCCATCCAGCCGGGGGGGAAGTTAAGGTCACAGATGTTCCCCGGGCATTGGGAGGAACTACAGGGGTTGCGAACCAGGCTGGCAGACCTCCAGGTGGGTCAAACGGAAAGGAAGCTCTCTTTTTTGAAGCAGAGGTATATGGAAAGGGGGGAAAAGGCAGATAAAATTTTGGCTTGGAGACTTCGAGACCTTAGAAATAGCAGGAGGGTGAACTCAATTCACACCCCGGAAGGGGACTCGACCGCGAGAGATACCAAGATAGCTGAACAATTCAGGCTATATTGTGAAAAGCTGTATCGCTCGGAATATACAGGGGATGGGAACGACGTTGACAGCCTCCTGGACTCCCTCCCTGTTCCGGGCCTTCTCCCGGACAAAGCGGATTCCCTTGAGAGTCCCATCTCCCCGGAAGAAGTAATAGATACTATATCCTCTTTGAAGAGCGGCACAGCCCCGGGGGACGATGGTTTCACAGTCAAATTCTACAAGACATATAGGTCCACGCTTGCCCCATTCATGGCTAAGATGTTCAATGCGGCACTTGACCAAGGTTCCCTCCCTCCCACGATGATGTCAGCCTTGATTGTTGTCCTGCCTAACGAGGGCAAGGATCCCTCATATTGCCAATCATATTGCCCCATATCCCTCCTTAATACCGATGTGAAAATATTAGCCAAGCTCCTAGCGAATAGACTGGCCAAACTGCTCCCTACCCTAGTGCATGGAGATCAAGTGGGCTTCATCCCGGGCAGCCAGGGGTCAGACAATATAAGAAAAACCCTCAACCTCATGCATGAGGCATCTAGACAGGGAGTGGAAGGGTACCTCCTCTCACTAGACTCAGAAAAGGCCTTCGACCGTGTCGAATGGCCTTAGATGGGCAGGGTCCTCCGAAAGATGGGGCTGGGTGACAATTTCTATGGGTGGGTCGCAGCGCTCTACAATGGCCCCTCGGCGAGAGTGCTGGTCAATGGGGGCACCTCAGAGCCCTTTTCCCTCTCTAGGGGCACTCGGCAAGGGTGTCCCCTGTCGCCCCTATTGTATGCTTTGGCAATGGAGCCTCTAGCCATAGCGGTTAGGAATGACCCGGAAATTACGGGAATACATTGTGGCGAGTGCGAGTTTAAGCTTTCCCTCTTTGCAGACGACATTTTGAGCTACTTAACCAACATCCAAGATTCCTTACCCCGGCTGTTCGATCTTGTACACCTCTTCGGCTCCTTTTCTGGACTGAAGATAAATACGTCCAAATCAAGTATCATGCCCATGGGTTTGGGGGATCAGGACACCGGAAATAACACTGATATTCTTGGGGTTAGAATTGAACGGGTATCCACCAGGTACCTCGGCACCACCATCCCCAAGGATCTATCGCAACTATACCAGAGCAATTTCCCGGAGATCCTCGCTCAAGTCAGTAGTGACCTCAGGCGTTGGGCACCCCTCACGCTTTCCTGGCTTGGGCGCATGGTCACAGTGAAGATGAATATCTTGCCCCGCCTCCTCTATCTATTCGCAGCGCTTCCCACTGTGATACCCGAGTCTTTTTTCGAGGTGCTTCAATCCCGAGTTCTTATGTTCATTTGGAACGGTAAGAGGCCAAGGGTCAAGACCTCCACCCTGACCCTCCCGAAGTCCTATGGAGGTTTTGGCCTCCCCGACTTCCGGCTTTATCACAAAGCAGCCCAGCTCCGGGTGATGTTGGAGCATATGCGGGACGACATGGGTACTTATTGGACATATATTGAAGACGTTCACACCCACCCGAAAAAAGTTAGAGACCTCTTATGGGCCCCTCCAAGGGTTCTCCCCTCTCAGATCAGAACACACCCCACCCTGGCAGCCCTGTGGGCATTATGGAAGCCCAATAAAGCTAATAAACTATTGTCATCATGGCCCTCCCCGCTGTCCTCGCTCTGGGCCCCCCCCATAGATCTGGGCTCTAGGGGTTTCCAAGACACTCAGGCCTGGTCAGATATGGGTTTGGAGAGGGTCTCCCAACTCTCGCAGGAAGAGGGCTTTATAGAGTGTGTTAGCTTGATCGAGGCTTTGGCAGGTAGACCCCCCACGGTCTTTGAATACCTGCGGTTGAAAGGGATTTTGACCCACCCTAGGTGGGCCGACCATCTTAGACGCCCCCTCACTCCATTTGAAACCATACTGGCTAAAAGTATAACTCGGAAGGGCTCGTTATCCAAGTTTTACGGGGTTTTGATAACTGCTGACCTAGAGGGTAGACAGCCCTTCAAACGCATATGGGAAGAAAGGCTGGGCATGCCATTGGATGACCACACTTGGAGGGCTGTATTAAAATGTATTTTCTCGGGTTCCCTGTACACCGCTGCCATGCAACATAGTTTCAAGATCCTTCATTCGTGGCATCGCCCCCCGGCCTTGTTGTCCAAGATGTTTCGGGATGTGTCCCCCTTTTGCCCAAGGGGCTGCCACCAACGGGGAAACGGTTTCACATGTGGTGGGGTCTTCCGGCCATACAGGTTTATTGGTCGGAGTTGCTCAGCTGGATTAAGGACATTGAGGGGTTCAGCCCGTCTCTTCACCCGCTGGAGGTTCTGCTGGGCACTCCCATGCCAGAGACTGAAACTAATGTGTATCCCAAGGTCATTGGTTCCATGCTGCGAGCAGGGAGATTGGCGCTTGCCCAAAAGTGGAAGAGCGTCCTGGCTCCTTCTAAAGAGGAATGGCTCTGCAAACTTAGGATGATCTTTATATATGAAAAACTTACCGCAATAGCAAATGATACCATGACTGATTTTGTACAAGAATGGACTGCAGTTCTTCTGCATGATGATTGTGTTTCCATGAGGCTGTAAAATGAATACTGAGCTAGGTTGTAACGGCATACCTTCTTACACCTCCCATGAACCCAAGATGACTCATGATCAATGGTCCTCTTGTCGGGCCCCGCTGTCTCAAGTGATATTTATTACAATCATGTGATAAGCAAGTGTTCTCCCCTAAGGTTGGATAGTTTGCAACACCCCAAGACTTGGCATGTTAATTGTTTGGGGGGGTGGGGTGGGAGGGGGGCAAAGGGGAAGGGAGTTAATGTAAAAAAAGAGAAAATACTACTGACAACTTGGTTCACTTTGATGTTTTTGCCGGTTGGGTCAGCATTCTCGCTCAACCTCATTTGAGTATTGTCAATAAAAACAATTTGAAAAAAAAAAAAAAATCTCCACATATGATTATGTGTGTTTGTGGATCTTCCACTGAGATAATATCCAGCATGTCTTCTATTTTTTTGCAGCACTCCGGGCTTAATATTCTCTGCGGGTTCCAGTATATTGTCACAATTGCTATCTTCTCAGTTTCTAGGTGACTGGTTCCTTTTTGTTCTTTTGTCCAGGTGGTCAAAACCGCCAGAATACCATATGATTCTGCTATTATCTTGGTCATTTCAATTCCTGAACCCATTGGGACTGCTACAAGCCCTGCAGACGGGCGGCCAAAGATTCCTTTAGTTGCCGCCGAGAATGCTATTTCGAAACCGTCCAGTGCCGGTTTCTCCATTAACCATGGTTCCTGAAGACAGAGTATATCAAAAGCCCCGAGATCTTGGTTATCTGGGTTTGTTAGGTGATGGTGACCTCTCGTATTCCATGAGGCCATTGTCAAGGTGTTCTTTATCTTCGTTTGCTGCGGTTCGACTGGAGAAGGTCGTGTTCCCGACTCACCTCCTAGTGGTTGCTATTTATCCAATTTAGAGTTTAGTGCCGCTTTCAATCATTTCCACGGGCATTTTGGTTTTCTTAGGTCTTCCCTTTCTGGCTCATCCTCTCTTCTTTCTTTGGTCTCTTCATACCTTCTATTTTCTTTCCTGCCCTCTTTTGCTGGTCTTTGATATTGTTCCTTTCTTTTCGAAACATGACTGTCGTTATAGAGTCTCTCATTCTTCCATGCCGGTGCTTTCTGCCTTTGCCCCTCGGGATAGAGCTCTCTTTTACCGCTTAGCTCCCGTCTGCCTCCTTGATTGCTGTAGTTCCTGTTTCTGAAGTTTCCCTCTTTCTTTTCCAATCTTCCTTCATATCTTTTCTGCTTTCCCAGAGATTGAGGGTTTGTCATCTGTTGAAATATACCCTCTTCGTTCTCCTTATTTCTTCCCCTTCTACTCAATTGTTTTTCTTGTTGCATGATTTCGGTCAATGTGAAGCCTATCTTTTTTAATTCTTTTTGAGGTTCATGTGTCAAACTCTTTAAAGCCTTGCTTTTAATGTGGAGATATGTTTTTGCTTTCTGGTCGCGGTGGTATGGTTCTATCAATAGGAAGTCGTCTGTGTTCAGGTGTTTTAGTGAGTTGATTTTATTCAGTATTTTTAGCGCTGTTTTCCTGTTTATGATGATATACTCACTTTTACACGATGATTGTTCCAGTTTGAACACTCTGACTTCTTCCGGTTCTTTTTCTCGTCTAGTTAGTCTCTCTCTCCTTGGCATCCTTCTTAGCCTTTCCTCCCAGGTTCGTTGTAATTTTTGTTTTTTCGGTGTTGGCGACCGTCTGTTCTTGTTTCTTCGATTCCATTCTTGTTTTTCTTTTGTGTGTTTCAGACGACTCTGCTCCATTTGGTTTTCACCTTGTTTTTCACCAGATATTTGCCCCTTCTTTGTGTACGTCTTGTGCTCCGTACACATCACTGTCTCAATTTGGTCTCATTTAAAATGCTCTTCTTGTGGTATCTGTTCATGATCTTTTTCGTGGACAGTTTCTTTATCTGTCTCCACCTCAGAGTAGACTGACATATCCATTAATGAGCTTGTCATTAGGAACTCCTCTGTCGTTTTTGGCGTGTTTTCTATGTGGATAACCACTTTTTGCTTCTTTGTCATCTTTTCAGTATCTCGGCAAGGACTTTTAGTTAAATCCACATTGATTCTCTCTTTATTATGTACTGGTTGTGGTGTTGTCTCCTTCTGCGTGTCTATTTGCTTTGCCAACTGTAGGGCAATCTTTTTTTTTGTATTGCTTTTAGGATTTAGGGTCTCTTCTGGCTGTATAGATTTTCTGTGGTTGTTGCGCGTCTGTTCCATATCATCTTTCTCCTTTGTTGGACATGTTTGGGTTGAACTTTCCACAGTCTTGTTTAGTAGCTTAGTTCTTTGTGTCCCTTCCCTGGAGTCTATCTCCATTTGTGCCAATTTCGCCTCCAGCCTTGATATTTGTTTTTCATTTTTGGCTTCTACCGCCGTTATGTAGCCTTCCATAAATTCAAATTTGAATTGTAATTTCCCTAGGATAGTTGTGTTGTCTTTTGTTGCTTCGTTCATTGTTTCGTACAATTTGCCAAAAGGGGCAAGAGCGATCGTTATTGCTGCCATAATTGTTGTCATCTCTTGTTTTCTATTTGGTGAGTTTTTTTGTGTATCCATCAAAATTTCACTGTGTCTTCTGTTCTTCCTTGGTGTTTGTTCCTGGGTGTGAGAATGGAGGTAGGCCTGTGACATGTTTTCCGGCCCACCGGGAGATGGGGTTGGTTGATACATTCCGTGCTCCCCGGTGGTATCCATTAATAGCGATGTTTTTTCTGCAGTTTGGAATGGTCGAGTTTCACTTCTATTTAAGTTGTGCAGATGAATTTTTGTCCAAGGCTGCTCACTCATTTTCCCCTGTGCCCCTTGTATTTGGGGAAGCGCCCTTCCCCCCTCTTCCTGCAACTTTTTATGCCTCTGGGAATCTTGAACCAACTTTTTATCTGTGGGATCTAGTAGTTCCTGTTGTAGTGGACTCCCCTCTAGCTGCGGGTTCACCTCGGCGACGAGAGAGGCATTTTCCCGTGGCCGGATCTCCTCATTTAAAATTTGAGGTGTCGATTCTATCGTCATCTTGCTAGAATGCTGACTCTCTTTTTCTTTCCTTGCTGGAACCGTTGAATTTTTTTCTTCTAATTGAATTGTGGTATCCGATGTTGTTGATTCCTGGGGTAGCTTTAGAGGCCTGCCCGGTCCCGTTTCAGTTTCACTTTCAGGACTTCTGATGCCTTTCGAGTCGTCAGTTTTTCTTGTTTTATTTGCAGGTATAATCCCGTCTACCACTTCTAGCATTTCTGCGTCGGTCAATTCTATTACTGAGTCCAGTTTTTGTTTGAATTGTTGTTTCTTAAAGAAATTCAACAGAGCATTTGAAATTAATGGGTTTGGTAGAGTGTCTGTTTGGGTTTCACCTCTCTTTTTTCCCCCTTTTTTTTGTCTAGTTTTTTATCTTTAACTTCACTAGTTTTATCCGTGCCTCTGCTACTGGTCAACATATTTCGAATAGGTTTTCCTTTTCTTTTTGCTTTTGGCACCTTTTCCTTTTGTCTTTTGGTGGTAGTTATTTTCGCTGGTTTTGCCTGAGACGTTTTTGGGGAAATTGTCGATCGGTTCCCCTCAGGCTCCTTCGCTTGTCTTTCTTCCATACTTGCTGGATTAAGTTCTGCCAATTCTTCTCTAACCACTGGTCGTTTATTGGGTCAGCGTTTGCTGACAAGTATTTATCCTCCGTTATGTCAATTATTGAATCATCTGGATTTTGCATCCTTAGTTGCTTCTGGCGGTGAATTTGCACTGTTATCTGTATTGTAACTTTCCCCTCCTTTCCTGGTTCATCAGATTTGTTTGTCTGGGCTCCTCCTTTTGATGGGTCGCCCTCAGGGGCTTCCCTGCTCCTTGTGTTCAAACTTTGCAATTTTATCCATTCCACCTCTTCCACCCTCCCTGTAGATGTCGACTTCACTGCCGACTTTACTGCGTTCTTATTTGCCTGGACTGTCGCTATTGCCTCCGACGGCTCACGTGTATTTGTTGGGCGGGTGGGGCAGGAGCGAGGGCCAGTCTGGATAGCCCTCTGGCCATCTCGACTGGAACACCTCTCGCAGAAGCGGGGCTCCTGCCTCTATCTCTGTCTCTGCCCCATTATACACTGCCGCTTCCCCTTGACCTGTTAGCAAACTAACTTTGCCTCCAGGTGCTGTTCTTGGCATTTCCTGCCCCACGCTGTTTACAGCTTTTAACATTTTCCGTGGTTTATTTTGACGATCCGGGGGGACCTCTGGCAAAAAGTCAAAAAGGGGGTTTGTGGCTTGTGGGGGCGTGAGTGTAGTGGAGGCGTTCTTACTTCGTTTTACTAGAGGTGACTTCTTCTCCGGCAGATGCTTTGCGTTACTTCTGAGGCATCTTGGCTCCAGCTCATCCGCACCCAAGTCCACATCTCGCACCCCCATGGGTTCTGCTTCTGCTGTTGTGTTGTTACTTTTTTCTGGGTCCTCAGGCTCCTCTGGGCCCGTGCCACTGCCCCTCTGCACCGACTGCATGACTGCAGACTGCTCGACTCTCCTGACTCCGCTGATGCTCCGCTGTCCGCTCCGCGGACAGGATACAGTTTTTAAACTGGGTCCGCCCATAGTAAAGGAAACGAAAGGCAGACTCCTGCAGACTGCTCAACTCTGCTGACTCCGCTGATGTTCTGCTGTCCGCTCTGCGGACAGGATACAGTTTTTAAAGTGGTTCCGCCCACAGTAAAGGAAACGAAAGGCAGACTCCTGCAGACTGCTCGACTCTGCTGACTCCTCTGATGCTCCGCTGTCCGCTCCGCGGACAGGATACGGTTTTTAAAGTGGGTCAGCCCACAGTAAAGGAAACGAAAGGCAGACTCCTGCAGACTGCTCAACTCTGCTGACTCCGCTGATGCTCCGCTGTCCGCTGCGCGGACAGGATACAGTTTTTAAAGTGGGTCCGCCCACAGTAAAGGAAACGAAAGGCAGACTCCTGCAGACTGCTCGACCCCTGCAGACTGTTCGACTCTGCTGACTCCGCTGATGCTCCCCTGTCCGCTGTGCGGACAGGATACAGTTTTTAAAGTCAGCCCGCCCACAGCAAAGGAAACGAAAGGCAGACTCCTGCAGACTGCTCGACTCCTGCAGACTGTTCGACTCTGCTGACTCTGCTGATAGTCGAATTTCTTCTGCCTTGCTCTTGACAGCAGCTGGGCCAGGACTGAAAATGGAACAGAAATGCTATTAAAAAAACGTAATGACTATAGAGTTGCTCGATATAAACTTTTAGTGCAATTTAGGTATTTTATACCCAAAGTTAGTTGCCACTTAATTGTGGCAGCTTATTATAAAGTCACTCCCATGTTGCCTCCAACCCATTCCAAGAAGCATCATTAGTCTTTGAGACTTGAACCTCTGAGGTATCAAAGACTGATGATGCTCCTTGCAATGGCCATTTGTGCGAAGACACTTTTGGTGCAATACATATGCATATTAGGTGGTTTTAATGTATTTTGCCCCATAGTGTCTGGACAGAGCTCTAATAGATGAGTTTCCTGCATCTGTAATGGCCCTGCAGTTTTTTTGTTTGTTTAATGTCCCCTCCTGGTAAGGTGCCCACCACAGCATGCTGCAGGGGTTTGTATGCACGCTTGTATACTGCATGTAAACCCCTGCAGTGAGGGGCACCCCACCCAGGAGGCATTGGAAAGTGGAGGGGGTGGCGAGCACTGGCCAAGTAGAGACTTCAGAAAACGGATGCTGTGCTGGATACAAAAGCAAAAGCTCAGCTGGCTTGAGCTTATTTGCAAAAAACTCTGGTGTGATTTACTACTTTTGTATTTTGAATAGCAGGCCGTCGGCTATTCAAAATACAAAAGAAGACGACCACACAGGTGGTTTTTTAATATAAGCTCAGTTTATATGCAAAAAAAACTCCTGGGGGATCGTCTGCCCTTGTATTTTGAATAGCAGGCAGTGGTTAGCCCCTCTCACACGGCCCGAGGATGCAACAACCGACCGCATATGCATTTCACCATCATTGGTAGTCACCAGTGCAATGCAGGTTTAGATCTTTGAGAGTGGATTATTAGGAAATGTTTTACCATTCACCATCAATATTAAGTAAGTTTGAAAAAAGAGCAAGAAAGAAACCCTTCTACAAACAATGTGAAAGTAGAATGTGTGGTTTCAGCTAAAAGGGCACACATAAACAGAACCACTTAGTGTGCAGATCCTGCACTGCGGAACTCGAGACATTAAAAAAAGGAAAAAGGAAAACAAAACAGAACTTACCTCCAGACATATGTTTGACGACAGCTGTCATGCTCCTCCTTCCTCTGATCCAGCGCCAGACCCTCCATGCTCAGATTCTCTCTCTGGCCTGAGTGTGGACTACTGGAGCCCCACCCACATGCAGGAACTTCCCAGGTTTGGTTTCATTTCTGTGAAGTTCCTGCATGTGGGTCGGGCTCCACAGTGACATCACTATGTTGTAGCCCCGAGCGGCCCCAGCCCCTGAGCTTTGACCCTTCTCCTTACAGGAGGGTCAATGCTCAGAGTCAGGAATTTAGCCGCCCGACCCTCCCTCAGCTCCCCGCCCCCTGTCCGATCTCTTACACAGACTGGGGTGGGGTCAGCAAAGTCAGACCCAACCCTGGTCTTTTTGAGGGACAGGACAGGGGGCTGGGTGAAAAAAGGGATTCTTTGGGGGCATTTCTTTCATCCTTTTCAGTCGGGTTTATCGGCATCAATTGCTGCCCGGGAGGGCCTGCAGTGAGCATGTGCGGCATGAATGGCTGATTACAGCGCTCCCTGCTGCACATTCAGTACAGCCCCCACCATGTCCATGAGTAATATGATTTTGCAGTTACTTTTGGACATGGTGGGGGTGTCTTTGTTGGTGGGCTCCAGCCGCCCCGCCCCTCCCCCCCCCAGGGGCCAGCCGCACATTAGCACACACCTCAAACCCGGAGCTGTGCCAGCAGTTTTGAATGATTTTAAATCTTCCAGCATCACCTTTCTGTGTTACTTATTTGGTAAGTAACTCACGGTTGTATTGTTAGATGGGAGATGGGAAGGCTATGTTGCAGGTCACAGTAATTGAAGGTTTTTATTTTTTATTTTAAAACTTAAACAGCAGCAGCAGATCCATGGCATCACCCCTAGAAAAGGCTCATTTTCTTTTTTCTTTGGTCCTTTATATGTTGCGTAATTCCAGCCACCTCCAGCTTCTAAGCACTGGAACAGGAACTGAAAACATTTTGCACAGCATACTCTTAGTCCCAAAGCAAGTGTGTTGCCCCTGAGCTATCCTTCCAAACATATATATTTTGTTTTCTTGAGGAAGCAACAGATGGTTTACTTTAAAGGCGGAAGGAAACTTAATGTAAATGAATGATATCACCATCCGTCTATCAACAGTGTGCCCGTAATGCAGGTGTGGCAGATCTGGGTCAGGTCACAGAGTTCACAGGCAGGATTGGTGGCCATAGTCACTGGGGCACACCCCTCTTATCACAGGCTCAGTGGCTCACTGGATGTGCAAACCAAACAATGAGAAACACTGAGGAGATGTGCGTTCATGCTGTGCTGTCACTGATTCTCAGCTAGCTGTACCTAGCCCCCATACCCTTCCTGTTGCCATAGTACTGGGTATTAGCTGCCCACACAGCCCCGCCTCTGAACCCAAACATTCAGGCATTCTTCACTAATGGACTGCCGACCTGTTAGTGATGGCGGCTTCATGGATTTTCCTGCATCCCTGTTATTTCTCCAGCTAACAAAACCAATATTCCAGGTGAAAAAAGCTGGAGCACATTTAGCTACATTTACAACCGCCTTTTTCAGGTGCAAAACAGATATCTGCCATTGGCACTGCCTCTTTGACCAGTGGCACAGGGGTCGTAAGAACACATCTAGGGGTAGCAGAGGGGGAGTCAGGGGTACAACTGCTACCCCTGACAACCCCAAAATGACATCCCTGACCATACTTCTATTCCGATAGAGCGCTCCCGCGTCATACACCTGGCTCATCCCCTTCTTCCTCAACCCCCTTATCAAGCAGAGCTTACTAGCACATTACCTCTGCACCAACTCCTAGCTCCTTTAATATGTTGTCCCCTCCAAAACATGTACAACACTCAACTGTGCCAATCCTATGTTTCAAAAATATAGACCAACATACATATGTACCTGAACAAAATACCCAATAGAAAACAACTGGACTTCCTACCTTACTCTCTACAGTAGTCTAATAGTACACTTATTCACCATCATTATTTTATGATGGGTTTGAGAAACCATCCATTCTAGATGCAATGTACTAGCAAATAGGCCTTTTCATCTAGAAAGCCCCATATGCACAGCAACAGGTTGGATCCACCACTGGAAGTTCACCTTGAGATCAAAGCCACTCAGCAATGCACTATGGGTATGCTAATTAACTGGAAATCATCCCGTTAAATGCACTGTTTGCACTGTAATTGTTGTCGTACATGGGAGCCTTTCAGGGCTGGTCCATTCACCCCCGTTTAGTATTTCTTAGTTAAGTGGCCGCTAGGGCGACTTTACCCTACTGGGCTCTGTGTGTAACAGCCGGAACTAGATGTGGGGGGGCCTGAGTTTCCGGGACGGAGCTGGGCAACAGTTGGGGAGGGAGTTGGGGGGGGGGGGATGGGCAGGGGGAATGGGGGGTGTGGGGGCAGTTGGGGTGTACATAGTGTTGGGAGGTTTGAACGGGATCGCGAGCCCTGAGGGAAGATTTTGGATGAGACTTCTGGATAGCATGAACGAGCAGGGATGGTCGGGGGGAAGAGTGCAAGATATCAGTATATCATGGGGGAGCTAAAATTGTTGACATGGAACGTCAGGGGCCTCAATAGCTATCTTAAACGGAATAAAGTTATGTTGTACTTGAGGCGACAAAAGATAGACGTCGCATTACTGCAAGAGACGCATTTGACCCGAGACAAATTAGAGCTGGTGAAGAAAAAGTGGGGTGGAACGGTGGTAGGATCCGCGTATTCAGCTTATGCTAGAGGCGTGCTGATCTGGGTGGCGCCGCATGTTCCGTTTCAACTGCAGCAGGAACGTGTGGATACTGAGGGGCGTCTGGCTATGGTGAGAGGGGTAGTCGAGAATAGAGAGATGTGTGTAGTGAACACGTATGCCCCGAACCAGGGCACGGCAGAGTACCTCCGGACCATGAGTACCAACTTGAGTTGGTGTGCGGGGAGTGCGGTGTTCTGGGGAGGGGATTTTAACTGTGTGTTGGACCCGGGGATGGACAGATCCGACGATAAGGTGATTAGGCCCGCCCCGGCAGCCCGGGTGCTGCGGACGCTGCTGCGGGACTTTGAGCTCGATGACGTGTGGAGGACCAAGCACCCCAATGAGAGACAGTACTCGCATTACTCGGCCCCGCAGCGGTTGCACACTAGGCTAGACTATATTTTTGCCACGTCGGACGTCTTGGGGGATGTGTCTAGTGTGGAATATAGAGCGAGGGTCCTCTCGGACCACTCGCCTATGGTGGTGGGATGGCAATATGGCCGCCCCAGAGCGCGGATCCCGACGTGGCGCCTGCGCGCAGAGGCACTTAAAGACCAGGCTTTTAGGGAAGACATGCGGGAGGAAATAGTTAGCTATTTCGATACCAACACTGGCAGTGTTGACTCGGCGGGAACTCTGTTGGAGGCCTTTAAGGTTGTGGTACGAGGGGTGGCGATTGCTAAATCGAAAGGTTTGCAGAATGGGGCCCTGGTCGATTTACAGAAGGCGGAGAGAGAGCTGGAAAAGGCGCTGAAGAGCGAGCATATAGATAACGAACTGGTGCTTAAACTGCAGCAGCAGTGTACAGAACATTGGGGGAGGCTCTGTAATCTAAATTACAAAAAGTATATTGAAAGGCAACATGCGGGAGGAGATAAAACGGGTCGTCTTTTGGCATGGTTATATAAAAGAGAAACCCCGAGGCCCCCGATTAGGACAATAACTAGAGAGGATGGGGAGCAGATAGATACCCAGGAGGGTGTCAATGAAGAATTCGTAAATTATTATAAAGCATTGTATGGGGATCCGGGCGGCGGCGACCGGGAGGAAATGGTGGAGACCCTGCAAGATTTCGGGTTGCCCAGGATAAGCACGGAAGAAAGAGAGGAACTAGATGCCCCAATAACACTAGGGGAGTTGGAGGCGGTCGTCCGGCAGCTACCCACTAGCAAGACCCCAGGAACGGACGGCCTGCCCAGTGAATTTTATAAAACTTTTGGAGCGGAAGTACTCCCCCCGATGCTTGATATGCTTAATGAGGCGTTCGAGAAGGGGAGGTTGCCGGAATCGCTCAGGGAAGCGATTATTATACCGCTCCCTAAGCCTAATAAACCCGGGCATAGTTGTGGGTCGTACAGACCAATATCTATGCTGAATCAGGACAGCAAAATACTAACGGCTGTCCTGGCCAACAGACTGCGGAGGGTGATAGGCAAACTGGTACACCCGGACCAAACGGGATATGTCCCGGGGAGAAACATTGCCCAAAACCATAGACGACTCCACCGGGTGATTGAAATGGGATCTAACAGTGATGGGGAAATGGCGATAGTGTCGTTGGACGCTGTTAAAGCCTTCGACTCGGTTAATTGGAAGTGGCTGCTGGCGGCCTTGAGAGAATACGGACTGGGACCAGGATATATTAGATGGGCGGAGCTGCTGTACAGCGCTCCGCTGGCTAGAGTTCGGACGGGCATGATTATATCCGAGAGATGGCAGCTTAGTAGAGGCACCAGACAGGGGTGTCCTTGGTCCCCGATGTTGTATATCTTGGCCCTGGAGCCTCTGGCACTGTACTTACGGCAGCAGTATGATATCGTGGGCATTGAGGTGGGGGGAGAAAACCATCTGATATCCCTGTATGCGGATGACTTGTTATTGTACCTGAGTCATCCGGAGGAGAATTTACAATATATCCTGGACGTGATGGGGAGATATGCGAGGTTGTCGGGCATAGCGGTCAACCCCCAGAAATCGTACATTTTCCCGTTGGGCTGCTATAGGGGTGTTCCCACGGAGCGGCTGCCGGTGCTCCAGGTGCCCTGGTCAGTCAATACATTCCGTTACCTGGGAATAGACATCTACCACACGGTGGAGGAAGAATACAAGCGCAACACAGAGATAGCTGTTGAGAAGATACGCGCATGTATGAGCTTTTGGCAGAAGTTGCCCCTAGCGATGATGGGGCGTGGGGCGATGATCAAGATGGTAGTTCTGCCTAGGCTGCTACATTACTTTAGCAACATCCCATACATGATCCCTAAGGGTTTTTTCACTAAAATAAATGGGGTTTGCAGAGAGTTTCTGTGGCATGGTACTCGTAACAGAGTAGCGCTCTGGAAGTTACAGAACTTTCATGAAAAGGGGGGAGTCAAACTCCCAAACTTTGAGGCGTATTACATAGCGAGCCAACTACAGTTTGTGTCTAAATGGCTGTCCGACGAAGAGACCCCAGAACTCAGACTATTCGGGCAAGACTGTGCCCCATTTTTCTTAAAGGAGGTCATTTGGTTGCCCGAGGCTGTCACGAGAGGGTACCCGGCGATGGTGAAGCTGGGGTGGAAGGTGTGGAGACGGGCATGTACAATGATGGGTGACCCACTTCCGTGTTCTCCGCAAATTCCACTGGTTGCCCTGGCGGGGGTGGATGGACAGCTGAGGGAGATTATTAGGAACTACTGGGAATCGGTGGGGTTGGTGACATTGGGCGATGTGTGGCAGGAGGATGCTATTAAGGGGTTTGTGGAACTTAGCGAGGAGATTGGATTGCACGAAGGCCAATATGTTACATACCACAGATTGGGGAAGAAAATTCGGGAACTGTGGCCTGAGAATATCATAGCAGACGAATCGGAGGTTACGATGGCGGGGATATATGATACAACGGAAGGGGGACATGAAATTTCTAGGCTGTATGAGATGGTGATGTCGAAAGTCGGGAAGGAACTGACATGCCTACGATTGGAATGGGAGAGTGAGGTGGGGATCGAAATGGGAGATGGGATGTCGGAACGGGCTTTGGGGTACCACAGGAAAGTGTCTCGAAATGCCAGACTGCAGCAAATACAACTGTACGTCACGCACAGAGCGTACATGACCCCTCTGAGGATATCCAAATTTCGGAATGCAGGCAGACAGGCGTGCCCCAAATGCGACGAAGAAAATGCGGACATGACGCATATGTTTTGGGCGTGCCCAGTGATTGAGGGGTTCTGGAGGGAGGCGGCGCGCAAGCTGAGAGAGAGAGGGGTCACGTTTGCCATAGACACCGCCTGGGCATGCCTTCTGGGTGGGTTTCCCAGACCTCGGCAGCAGAAACATGTAAGCAAACTGAAAGACTTAGCGTATGTGCTGGCCAAACGACGAATAGCCATGGGCTGTAAAAAATGTAGCAAGCCACGGGTTGAGGTGTGGTGGAATGACCTACAGAAATGGGCGGAGGCTGAGACAGCGGTGTGGCAAGAGGCGAGTTGTATGTCTTGGGAGGAGGAACTGGGCTCTTTGATGGCATGGAAGACATTGATATCCTGCATATTCGGGACAGGGGTTTTGGGAAATCCAGATGATGACGATGCCCGCTCATGTGCAACAGAAGCGGAACAAGACATGGAAAATGGCTCGCGAGGGGGGAGAGATCAGGGGAGTAGTGCGCACTAATGGTTAAATGTTTATTGGAATATTGTTTATTGCACTGCTGTTTGGTTTGTATTGTTGTTTGCGTTGAAAAATCAATAAAAAACTTTAAAAAAAAAAAAAATTAACTGGAAATCATCCCTTTTGCCCCATATGAAAATAGAAGAAACCATGTGAGCCAATGCACACATGCCATAGCATTAACCATTAGCCATCAATGGAAGTTCACCTCAAGTTCAGAGACACACGAGCAAAGCAGTGCAGGAATGCAAAATAGTGCACATTCAAGCTTCAGAAAGTTCTCCTGCGAACAAGACAGTGGAATTTTACGCATAGCTTTTCAAAACAGAGAGATCTCAAGGAAGCAGACAACAGCCTCACATGGGAACACGTATCATCTTATAGGATAGCACCATGTTAGCCACATCTCAGAATCCCACATCTTCCTCTCACCCTCTCTAGTGTCCACCAGTAGAATATGAGGTGACAGCCTTGAGACTGGAACACTGTGGCATGTTTACCAATCACCATCAATATGATAGTGGGTTTGAAAACCAGCCCAAAAATACCCCTTTACCTGCAATAAGATAGTGGATTAGGCCATTACATCTAAAAGGCCACACGTGCACAGCACCAGCTAATTGCTATCACTGCTAGAGGTTTACCAGCAAATCATTGTCAAACAGTAATGTACTGTGCGTATCCAAATTAGCCCGGAATACTTGCTTTTGTTGCAGATGAGGAAATTATCATTGTCTTACAAGGCAGTGTTATTTTATAGACAATTGTGTCAACCCAAAACAAACAGCTCTCAAGGATGCAACAGCCAACCACATATGCATTTCACCATCATTGGTAGTCACCAGTGCAATGCAGGTTTATATCTTTGAGAGTGGATTATTAGGAAATGTTATTACCATTCACCATCAATATAATGTAAGTTTGAAAAAAGAGCAAGAAAGAAACTCTTCAACCAACAATGTGAAAGTAGAATATGGTTTTCAGTTAAAAAGACACACATGAACAGAGCCACTTAGTATCGAAGTGGGGCCTTCCATCACTGTAAGTTCCCTCCCAGATCTGAACAACACAGAAAAGCACTATGGGTATGCAAATCATCAAAAAACCTACTTCCGACCCATATGAGCAAATTGCCATTGTCTTACAGCTCATTGCAATTGTATACATATCTTTATCAACCCAAGACTAACAGCTCCATAAGATGGAACAACCAACTCCGTACACATTTCACTCATATTGAATGCCTTTTTAAACCCACCATAATATTGATAGTGAATGGTAAACATGTCTTAATGCTCCAATTCTAAGGATCTTACGGGATGCTGCACTGACAGGTAGGGAACATGAATGTGGTTGTTTGGTGTGCTTTTGGAAGTTGTTGTACTTGGTTGATAAAGCATGTGTGTTTTAACACTGCCACACAATACAATAGTAATCTCTCTATATATAAAGCATAAAATATGTTTGTTCGTTCCTTATACAATTCCACATTGCTCCACCAACCTGCAACAAATTTGACATTCAGACGCCCCACCCTTTCCCCTCATTTCAGGCCCTTAACACATGAGACAGTTGTCTCAAATCGATGAAACATAAATGTAGTCGTAGAAGGGCCGCACAAAGCTTATTAAAAGCGTCTCCACATGAGGAACAAAACTCAAAGGTCCTTAAAAACATGTTTCAAGGCCCTAGAATTCACTGTTTCTGATATATTTGCACTGCGACTCACTGCAACGCACTGCACCACGGTGGTGGCGACAGATGGGGAGAGCGCATAGGAGGTCCCACTATGCTGCAGACTGACAACTTTCTCCTCTCCTCCATGTCTGCTCTGGGGTATGTAAGCCAGCCACACATGCCCATTCTCAGTGCAGTTTACTTCCCCGTGCAAGGCATATCAAGCGATAAGCAACAGCGACCTACAGGATCATTGATTTTTTTAGCAATTGATGAGAGTGTCATCGTGTCTGTTGCTGCCTTCCACCCAAGAAAAAATATTCTAGAATGCTCCTTGCATCGTGTAGTACTCCCGCAAAAGAAACCAGATCTCAGCCTTACTCGCTCCAGATTCCCACATAGAACTACATATACAAGAAGTCTCTCGGCCTCCCTCTCAACATCACTCCAGAAGCATATTTGTCCCATAAACCATTCTACGACAACACATAGAGTAGGTCTACATGCCACAAGATGCACTCTGTCCCACTCTGTACGAATGCCTCCACAGAATTACAGATTGACCCTGCCTCCCTCCGTGCAGGTCCCTTAGAATAATGTACTGTGCCTCGGTATTCAGGGCCTTGCAATTCTCCCACTGCGGCTGCCTCTCTCAGACAGAGGACATAACATTCTAGCATTATGTCTGCCATCTCTATACGGAGGGCCCAGCACACACATACAGAGGTGGGATCAGGCCTTGACCCCTGGCGTTCTCACTCTGAAGACAATCTGCTGCCAGCCCACCTGCTAGAGTAGAGGGGAGTACCTACAAGGGACGGATGTCAAGAACCCCCAATCATGTGACATCTGTGTACTTTTCATGGAGAATACGCAAGAGCTCATGCTACCCCCTGAAGTACCCTAATTGCAGCAACCCTTTCAAAATACAGTGAGCCATACCATTGCACACTTTCTTGCAGGACATAGCCTAAAGCACTCAAAATCCTAAGTCTTGTTTGGGATGGCTACCTCTTCGTAACACGTTAATGGTGAGCTTCTCTCTCTCTCTCTCTCTGGCTGTTGCCAACGTGTCTAATGTGAGATCTCGAGGGTCCCAGCCAGTTGAATGATGTCCTGCTTGTGAAGATAGCCCTGCCACCTGGACACTGCCCACCCAGTGAACCTCCGGTGGTGCATAGTACCAGGTGCCAAGCTAGAGTGCTGAAAGACCTCTCTGGTCGCTTACAGCCCGCGCCGTGATGGAGGTGCTGACACACAGTTTATTGGAACTGCAATGGGAGATTCTCCCATGGATAGATCTGCCGGTTACCAGTCATTTGGTCGGAAAAAAAAGGTTGACAGGACAAATGGTCGACACCATTGTTTTTTGTTTGTATTTTCACTTTTTTTTTTTGGGGGGGGTCCACCCCTAACACCCATTTTTTTCTAAAAAACCCTTTTTTCCCTAAACGAAAACCTAAAAAATATATATATATAAATAAATAAAAAATTCGACCATTTGGCTTTCGACCAAATTCCGTCGACCAAATGTCTTTCGACCAAATGACTGACAGCAGATCTGCCTGCATCCTGTGTGTGACTGATTCCTCGAATTGAGGACTATCAGTGGCGCAATAGGGCCCTTGCACCGTTACAGGCAGCCCAGACCTTTGACCCCATATATTAAGGTGCTGTATCCTACCCACACATTTACGGAGAAAGCCCTAAGCCTGGGTAAGTCAATGTAGAGCATTATTATGGACTGTCCTACAGTGTAAACTCTTAGCTTCTGGTCAAGACATTGCCCTCTCCCAACACAAGTTTACCGCAAGGTCATAATAAGCCGAATTAACACAGCAATCAATGCAAGAAACCTGCTTCTATAGAGCAAGAGCCATCATCTTCTGTTGCACAGGTTTCAATATTAGACTCGGCTGGGAGACGATTATGGCACTCACCCAAGCGCTCATATTTGGAAGGAGAAGAACTGCTGTTAGTGGACGAGCACTCAGGGGTGAGATGCTTGCCATTATTTTAAGAACAGTTACAGTTATTACTTTGTCAGACTATCTGTATTGTTGCTAACGAATGACTGTGTGATGTGTTTTCTGTGGATGAAAGCTGATCTTTTGTAATAATGCGGGTGCCGATTTATATAATGAGATTCCATACTACTCCTCAACTCAGACTACGGTCTTTCAAAGGGCGCTTGTTGATACCTTATACTTGCAATAATACACGCAGGCCTGCGTGGTGCATCAGAACTCAAACTTTATTTCTCCATCCCCTTCTCCTTCCTTCACATACTAACCCTCGTTTCTTCTTCCCCTTATCTCCCTCGTGTCATTGCCTGCCCACGTGGATCTGCCTTAAAGCTGCTACATCCTCTAACCTGGTGCATAGTACTGGTGGGTTCTACTTCTGTCCCGTCTCCCTGGACTTCGTCTTTCTGGCCTTCTCCCTTTGGCTCCTTTCCTGCTGCGGTCCCTGTGGTCAATAACTTAGGCGTTAAGCTATCTGCCTCTCTTTCCATGGCCTCTCAGGTTAGCTCGGTTTGTCAGGCTGGTCATTTTCAAATGAAAATACACAGAAAGGTCCTCTAACTTATTCACTGTCATCTGCGTGCCCCGGTGGTCTCTGCTTTGGTCCTCAAAAGGATTGACTAATGTAACTCTTTATATTTGGCTCAGCTGGATTATTTGTTACGCCGTTTGTTTGTTTGTTTGTTTGTTTATTTATTTGTAATGCGCACCAGACCCAAGGGTATCAGGGCGCAAGAGAACAGGAGGAATCATGAAAACGTTCAGCTTGTCTTTACATAGATTACAAAGGAAATGTACATGAGTTTACAAATGAGATACAATAAAGATAATGTGCCATCTTCGGGTTCTTCAAAATTCTGCTGCCCATCTTGCCACTGGAACTCCCTATCAGGAGACTATCTCGCCAGTCCTTAATTCTCTTCACTGGTTACCAGTGGAAAAATGTGTGCACTTTAAATCTCTCTGATTGGTGCACATGGCTTTCTATGCTGTGGGCCCAGAATACCTGCAGTTGAAATGTCGACCCTATGCAACTGCATGCACGTTACGCTCTGCCAGTCGCTCTCTTTTGGCTGTCCCTAGGGTCCATCGTGCGAGAATTGGAGGCCGCTTTTTCTCAGTCAAAGCTGCTACTCTGTGGCATGCCCTCCCAGCTGCCCTGCGCACTGTGTCTGTTCACCTGCAATTTAGGAAAGCTCTGAAAACTCTACTCTTTTAGCTTGTCTCTCCTCTAATTCTCTTTGTTCTCGGTCATAGAACCAGGTTGCCTTGGGGTGGCGGTTGCGCTGTACTTCAGTACAAAAATCATAGCATAACATTATCTATGACATTTTTCATCCTCACAGAACTTCCAGGCCATATCAATGGCAGTAGGCCCTATGCAAATGTCAAATAACAAAACACAACATAACAAAACATGTGTTTGTTATGCTGTAATGTGAGCTCACCCTTCAACCTTCCACCGAATGCAGGCTGAAAGTTCATCCCTGCTACCAATGAGTACCCATGTGTTCCTGAAACCTCTTGACTGACTTGAGCTTCAGGGTTGTGTATGCTGGGGCTTTGGACAGCTGGAAGAGGAGCACTTTTGGCCTGCCCATATCTACTTGGAGCTCAGCAGCCAACCTTCCTGTCTGAGGGCCTAATTCACAGAACGTTTAGCGCGGTGCAAAGTGTCTTTGCACTGCACAAATACACTAAATGTGAAGTGAGGGGCGTAAGGGGAGAGCCGGGCAGGGGGGAGTGTTCTAGTCCCTCTTTTATGTTGTTGGACATCCATTGAAGATCTGGTCACCATAATCTGTGGTCCCCTCGAAGACTGTTACTGGTGCATTTTGTACATACATTGCAGTACTATAGGTGTTTAATGCAAGGATACATCGGACTCAAGGAGGCAATAGCAGCAATTCCTGGCACTGCAAGTGATGGGCAACAAAGAGAAAGGCAAATTTATCAAGGGATTGTTTACATTATTTTTTCCTGGAGGCGGTTGACACAGTAGTGGGTGATGCTGGATAACATGAGAGATGTCCTTCCCACACTACATGCAGTCAACGCTCTCTCAGAGCTAGGATCTCTGTTTCACAGGCAAGTTTCTACTTAACCTGGGTTTCAAAGGCTTGTGTCCTGAAGAGGCATCCGGAGAGAACATTAGAAAGATGCCCAGAGGCTGAGTAACAGGGAGGAAGTGTGCTCAGAGCAGCCCGTAGGATTTGTGGGGTCCTGGGCATCCAAAGATTTGCGCCCCCGCCCTCTAATTTGCAGCTATAATGACATCATTGCCATCACATAAAATGACATCAGAGAATAAGTGTTTGGTACACACAGGCATCACGGGAGGATACATTAAAAGAAGTGTCCAGGATGAAGTCCAGTGAAGGTTTACTTGGCCTACAGACAGTGCAAGCAGAATCACTTGCAGGGGCTTCTACATGTTTGCAGATAAGGCCTAGTGAGATAAAAGGATTTGTCCAAGAGCACACATTTTGTTTAAGTGGATAAACTGGCATTGGAATCCTGTTTGAATTTAAGGCCCTTGAACCCATCTTCCCTGATGAAGTTGGCAGAAATGTTCTTTGTCACAGGCCCTTTTTTCAACTTTGGCTTGAATGTGCTATTTACCTTAAGAAGGCAGTGCAAGCACGGAGATTGTGTTTTGGTAACTGAAGTAACCTGCAGCGGTTTCATGATTGCTTTTATTTTTACAATCTATATACTTGCCCATATTGTCCAAATTAGCAATATGTTTAGGTTCTATGTGATATTCCCACATTTTAAAGACCGAACACAAAATAGGCCGATTTACTTGGGCCTTTTTCGTGTCTGCTTTAAAATGCGGTGATATGACATGCTTCCGCCCCCCTGCCCCGCCCCCAATGTGATGCCTTACCCAACCCCACCCTCTCTCACCAGTTTTTATTTAAAACGGAGGGGTTTCACTCCCCCCTCCCTAACTCGCCAACCCCTCTTTCCCCACCCACCACCCCCTTCCCAGCACAACACACACCAAGTCCACACACATCCGCGCACGCGCAAACCCTCATGCAGACACTCACGCAGACACGCACGCAGACACTCAACTGCCATCCTGTCAGCCCATGCGGGCACTCGTGTGCGTCAAGGGCAGACACTTCGATTTAGAATGACCGCTCTGTGCGGTCAGAGAGCGGTCATTCTAAATCGATCTTTTTTGTTTTCGGTGAAGTGAAAACTATGTTTTAGTACCGTTTTTTATTCCGAAGCTAAAAAGAGGATTATTTTTGCATGTCAAAAGGATTGAGTTTCCAAGCAATGTTTTTTTGTATTTAAAAAAATAAAATAAAAATGAGGCAATCTGCATCCCCAAAGAATGACTCCTGCAGGCTCCAAGGGTCTAATGCTTGGGATTGTCCTTGGGGCAGACAGGGCCAGGTGGCCCCGCTGCCCGATTGCCTTGCCCATGGGAGCAGAGACTATTCACAGGAGAGTGATTGAGACAGCGAATGCAATTTCGCCGGTCTTGGAATGTTTCCCTCAGCACAGGACCAGGGGAAAACTCCCCTTACTAGTCTGGAGAGCAGTAACCTCTCCCACATCCCTGGTAAACCACAATGAGCCTCCTGGCCCCTGCTCCTCTTATCTCCACATCCTCATGGCTTTCAACAATACTCTGTTTTATAGAGATGTCTTGAAAAGTGCACACATCATAGTTGCTCATAATAAAACACTTGGACAAATATGTAAATACTCAGAGAAATATATAAAGCAAAAAAGTGTACAGGGTAGCATTAACCCCGCCCCACCGCCCCATCTTGAATGGAAGCCTACAAATACCACAATGCAATTCATCATGGGGTAAAAAAAAAAAGACACGTGGAGTCTGTTAATGAACTTTCAAGGCTTAACGAAGTTTAATAAAAGAAAGTCTGAAAAGGTAATCTGGTTGTTTTTTTATTGTCAAAAGCGTGCTTCTTATATGATGTGAGGAAAATGTGACGTTCAAAAAAGAAAAAAAACGTTGTGGTGCATCATGACATGAAAATAAGGGAGAGAGTATATCACTTTTTTGCGTGACAAATTTTAATCAGAAGGCACACATTTGAATTGCCAGCTGGTGCTTTGTGCGTTCTTTCAAAAGAATAATGCCCTTATTTTAAAATAATGCCCCTATTTCAAAAATGCCCCTATTCTATTGCAGTTCTTATCTTAACCTATACGTTTCAACTTAAGGTCTTGTCAAAAAGAATGGTACTCAAACGATAATCTCTTCTCAATGGTCATGCTCTGCCATAATAAAGGGAGTGTTGCGTTGTGAAGTATGTGAGAGCTGCACTGGCACCTGCTGTGCAGCATTTGCTGGGCCACTGGGGAGATAAGACGGGATTTGTCTCTGGGTGGTTGGGAAGTGACAGCACGGTCTCGTGAGGATACAGGAAACGGGTCTCATGTCCGGAAGCTGCAGAAGCCCTCCTGAAACTCTCTGTATTAGTTGATACGCACGTGGACAGGGCAGGCTTCAGGCATGGGCGCCCCGGGCGTTCGTCCAGGGCACCGTGTTAGCCCACTGCCACACCAGCTGGGGGGGCGGGAGGAGGGGTGTTTCAAGGGCTCCCGTGAGCTGGCATGGTGATGGCGACCGATTGAAATGAAAGGCGCCCTGCTCGGGTGCTCCAGCATGGCAGCCAGATTCTGTTAATTTCAATAGAGCGCAGCTGCTACACCAGCAAGGAGCTCTATTTAGCAGAGCGACCTCAAATTTGTCACCCGGAGCCTTGACTGGGGAGGGAGTACCACATTGTGCTCCGTCGCCCCTGGCGCTGTCAGAGCTAAGGCCAGCCCTGCACATGGCAGAGGGTGTTCGCAGCCCCCCGCCCACCACATCAGCTTGGGGCACTGGACGATGGAACGGCCTACCCATGCGTATGGTGGGCCCTGGGTGTGCTCGTTTTCATGGTACAAGGGACAGGTGAGCTATTGACCGGCACACCTGGTTACAGCACTGCAAAAAACGCGTGTCATAAAAGGTATCAGGGGAGCCCAAGACTAATCCAAGCTGGGTGGACGAGGGGGCGATGGGCTTGGGTCGGAAAGAGGGGCCGCAGGTGTTGGTGGGAATTCAGTACAACGCCTGGGACCGGAAGCGGTGAGTAATCCTAAAGAGAGCTAAACCAGGGCTCCTTCCGTTTGCTGCTCTGGTTCCTCAGTTCCCCCGAAGTGCCAACATTAGGAGTTCTTTAAAAGGGGGGATCGACATTGAACATTTATAATAAAAAAAATGGAATTCTGTAAAACACGCGGCTCCTGCTCCCTCTGCCCTTCATTTTAAGTGCTGGAAGCTGCCATTTTTTTTCCTGTCCTGTTTGCAAAGAACGAAGTCCACTCCTTGACCTGCCCCAGGGAGCGGCCGTTAATAACCCTCCCAGCATGCACTGCCCTGCATCCAATATGAGGGCTGCCCGCCTACGCGCTCCCAGCGGAGTGAGACTGCAGACTGAAATAACAGCAGAAATACCTGCTCATGCATTTTTTATCGCTAGTGTTTTCTAGTCCGAAGCCTTCCTCTCAGCCTCCCACCAGTTGTATGTTCGTGTTTCGGATCCCTGTTGTCGTGCGGTTCCTTGCGCGCGCCTGGGGACCAGCACGGGAGTTCTTTTGGGTACAACCCACCAAGGTGACATGATGGCTGCCTTAGATAGGACAATACGTGCGGCAAATTAGTGGGGTCTTTGCATTCCTTCCCTCCTAACAGGGACTCTGTTTCACTTCAGTGATTAACTATTTTCTTGTACCATGTCGGTTTTGTGTTCATTGTTGCCTCGTTATCTTTTGTTGGTTTCACGATTAGGGTGGCCTATTTTACAAAATGGTTTCGCAGGACACTTTGGATGTGGCAGCGCATCAGAAGCGGCCGGCAGTGCGTGCAATTCCATACTGTGTCATTAGAACCCCCTACTTTCCCATCCACTTTTTGAGTAAATAAGTGACAGGTTGCATTTTGAACACACACAGAGCCGAAAAAACTGTAGGGCCATCATGGATGGAGGACATTCATCGATTTATTTATTTATTTCAATCTTTATGAAGCGCTGCACGCCTGTGGGCCGCAGAGCGCACAAGGAAACAATGACAGACAACACACAGGTAGGGATCTCAGGTCGTCAGGGGGAAGTCAAAAGGGTAAAGGTACCCAGTTCAGTCAGGGTTCTGACTGAAAAGCAGTGTTTTTATTTCTTTTTTAAAAAGAACTAGGCTTTCAGTCATGCGTATATGCCCAGGAAGAAGATTCCATAGCAAGGGGGCTTGGACATTGAAGGTGGTACCCCCAAAGTGTACCAATCTGTACCTGGGCTGGATGAGTGTAGGACACGTGGAGGAGCAAAGCTCCCTATCACCTACCTTGGGTTTTATTCAGTCAATAAGATAGGTGGACATACATTTTCTTGGCATTTAAAAGACAAGGTCAAGATTTTATAGGTAATCCTATGTCTAACAGGTAACCAATGAAGAAACCTTCTGGTCTCTAAGATGTGGGCACATTTGCGTAGCTCCTATATAGCTTGGACCGTGTTGTTTTGTTCGACTTGCAGGGCTTGAATACTGGCTTGCAATGTGCCTGCTAGGAGACTATTGCAGTAGTGAAGCCTGGAGTTAACTAATGCGGTGGCGAGCAAGGCACTGTTGTTGGTTTAAAGAAAGAAGTGGATATAATTAAGCCGCTTCGTGATCAGGCTGCAAAGTGAACGGATAAAGGCGACGTGGGGTTGCATAGATAGCTCACCATATGCAATGACTTCCAGTGTCTTTACCTTCTTCAATAGAGGGATAATGTTTGAGGCAATACTGAAGTTAGCATAGGCAGGATCAATTCTGCTCAGGCTGACTTTTGATGCCACAATTAGGAGCTCAGTTTTTTTGCAATTAAGCGTGAGCGAATTTGCAGCCATCCAAGTCTGGATGGCTTTATCGATGGTATTAATGGCAGCCGAGTCCTGCTCATAATTCCCACTCAGCTGGAGGATGAACTGGGTATCATCGGCATAGTTGGTATACCAAGCCCCCAGTGTGTCAAGAAGTTGGGGAATATAAATGTTAAACAATGTAGGGGACACGCAGCACCCTAGTGCAACACCACAAGTTTGAGAGATGGGGTCTAAACTATCTACCCCAACAGCCACTCGGACAGTACAGGGACCAAGAAATGCTGAGATCCACTGACAGACGAGTGGGGAGCAGTTGGCGACCTCCCTCAAGCGTGTTGGAAGGAGGGAGTGGTCGACCAAATGAAAGGCAGCAGAGAAGTCCAGAAGCATCAGCAGGGCTGGATGACCATTATCCACCATGCTGGCCAAGGTGGATTTAAGGTCCAGCATGGCGGTTTCCAACCCATGCTGAGCCCTGAACCCCAATTGACGTGTGCCCAGAATCTCATGGTCTTCAATATGTTTTTGCAGCAGAAGATATGCCAATGTATCCATGATCTTAAGGATAAAGGGCACATTTGTGATGGGCTGATAGTTATCTAGAACCTGTGGATCAAGACTAGACTTTTTCAGCAACGGCGTGATCCAGGCCTCCTTAAGGGAGGACGGGACCACACCTTCGTCAAAATAAAGGTTAATGAGCCTGGTCACCAATGGTGCAAGAACCTCAATGGAGTCCTTAAAGACATCCACGGGGGAAGTGTTTGCTGTACAGGTGGTGGATTTTAGGTCCTGAATAATTTTGGTAACTTGCTCTTCAGTGTAATGTGAGAAATGAAAATATGGTATATTGCTAATGTCGGTGGGGGGGGGCTTGTATGCTAGTATAGTCCCACGTGGTAACAAGGTTTTTGATGGTTTCTCTATGAGTAGAGACATTTGCCAGGAATCTGTCATGGATTGTCTGACACCATGCAGCATCCTTGGTCACAATATTAGGAGGGGGTGAATCTTCAATACTTTAAAGAGCTCACTGACATTAGATTGAGCATTGTTAATCCGGTTAGTATAGTAGAATGATTTGGAGGAGATCCTTTCAGTCTTCTGTCTCTAAACAGCCAGTATATAATGCAATAGCGAATCAGGGTTAGTTTTTTTTTTCACCGGGACCTTTCGGACATCCTTTTAGCTTGCCTGGCAGAGATGATGCCGTCAGGAAACCATGATGCACCTCAGGCTTGATGATTTGTTGTTTCAACAGGGCCTGGTCAAAGGTGGTTTGTTTTAAGCAAGAGGTAAGGTGATGTACAAGCGGGGTGGACTGGGAAAAAGTAGACAAAGGTTTAAGGTTCGAAACCAGGTGTGTCGAAAAACTGTCAGGTGTAACAATTTTGAAGTTACGAACAAGCTTGCTGATCCAGGGTCAAGCTTTCTTTTTGGTTATGGGTTTTGGGAAGTTAAGTGAGGCTTGAATCAACAAATGGTCAGATCATACACACCTACCTGAGTTTCAACATCCACCTACTGTTTAAGTCCTAGTGGGGAGAACAAATCAGAGAGGGAAATGCCCTGTTTATCCAATATGTCATTGGCCCAGTAGTTGAAATCACCCAGAATGATTAATGTGTTTCTAGATTTGTTAACATGGGTAGTTAGTTCCATAATTTGTTCCTCGAAGTGTGGCATGATTTTAGGGGGTCTGTATAAAACATGCACATTTAGTGAGGAGTTCTCTGAAGTTTTAATTTTCACCCATAGAGATTCACAGCCATTAGGACTGTCATGTGGAATAACATGACAGTCAAGGTGCTCCTTACATATAAGTGCCACCCCTCCCCCTTTACTTCCTTCACGGACAGCACAAAAACATGTGTAGCTGGAGGGAAAAATAGAGTAGCATTGTTCGGGTTGGTGTGGTTGAGCCACGTTTCAGTGAGGGCAATCAAATTAGGCTCTCTTTTGATCAGGTGGTCGGCTATCTCAATACCATGCTTAAGAAGCAACCTCTTATTGAAGATGCTGAGAGTTAAACAAAAGGTGAGTACAGTGTTTTTCTTGTGCGGAACACATGTTTTTATGGTTAGTGATGTTAGGAGTACAGGGACCATCTGAACACACCCGGAGGGGCTAAGGGACACATTGTAGGGAACGCCATCAAGACTAAATCAATGCAAAGCAGCAGTGAATGCCATCTTCACCCAAATCAGTCAAACCGACACAACCAACACTGGGAGATGTGTGGATAAGGGAGCAAGATTCCAGGCGGCGACGGCGATGTGCAGCGAGGACCGTCGAAGACCGGTATGATGCAGAAGCGCCAGCGCTGAAGCACCTGAACAGTAAATAAATACCCAAGGGAGCTTGGGAAATGTAGTTTTTCACGGCCCAGACAACACGCATAAAGGAGAGTGTTTTTCCTCTCTGCCACGTAACTTGCACCCAAAGTAAGTAACAAATCACATGTGTGCCTGATGTAATAGGCTTAGAATAGATACAAAATGCACAAAAATGCACTGACAACAGCTAGGATGGCAAAATAGCTGTGACGGTGGAACCAGGAAGCCGTGGATCGGCTAATCAAAATGAAGTGAAATGCAACAAGAACACTTATTGCACAGGGCTGTTAGAGCTCTGCCAAAGCCCTGTGGGACAAAATATATGCAAACATCCCAATTTGCAAATGCGTTGACACTAGCATACGTGCACTACAAGAAGCATCATCAGTCTTTGATACTTAGAGGCACCATGGGAAGTGGCTCCACAATAAGCTGCCATGAGTATGTTGAGTGTCAAATAGTGTTGTGGTAGGAACTACATGAATTACACTATTATATGTGAAGCAACTCAGACACCGATGAGAGAGGACTTTTTTTCTAACAACGTAATAATATAATAACATAAGCTATGAACTGAACCACTTACATGAACTCCAGATAAAACACAGTGAGATTAAATGATTTGCCCAAGATCATACACTTTGGTTATGGAGTAAAAACAGGATTTGGGCAATTTAAGCAATTGACAACATGTATTTGCAGGTTTAGTTGATGTACATATTTATGAAGTCCTTCTGAAAGAAATGCTTTGATAATAATGCACACAGCATGTCCATGTCATAATGAACGAAATGTACACGATTTAAACTGTCATATAAACAGCTTGAGCAAAAAGAGTGTGCCTTTAGCTTTATTTTCCCCATCCTGCATGACCTCACGGTTGGTAATGGTGCTGCACGGACCCGGGGAGAGCCGTTCTGCTGCACGGAGCTCCAGATATGACATGGACGTGTGAGCTCAGAACTGAAAGGGCTTTCATCAGGCTGTGGTAAAGTACATGCAGGCCTTTTGGCACCCACAGAGGGTGTCTGAAGAACGTGGGCCAAAACGTATCAATACGGGTAAGTACCACAAAATACAGGATGGTTGGGCACACCCTATTCAAGATGCAGAAACCTGCAGAAACCGAGTTGTGCATTCTGTGAAGAACCAGGTGATCATTAGAAAGGAGGCAAACATAGCTGTCAACGAGTTCTCCCAGGATCTCAGGGGCCCTCAGGGGTCAAAGTGGATGAAGAAAGTAGTGGAATTATATTCCTCTCAGCCCTACCCCATCCCCCCCATCAAACCCCTCTCCCCACCAATCTCATAACCACTCTCAAGACCAGCCTCCCATAGAAATTACCATATTTAGGTCCTGCCTTTTTTACTCCACTTCACCAACCCGGCACTGTGTTTTACAATGTAACGGTTTATTGAGAAGCTCCTTCCCTCACCCACTTAAGTGGTTATGCAAGAAACTGTTTAACAGATTTTTTTTTAGTGCTATCTCAGGCACATATCATGCCCCTTGGATCCCAATCCCCTGAGCTAATAATGAGCCAAGAACCAAGCCAGTGTATGGGAAATATATTGGTATTTATTTTAATTAAAAGTAATAGAAATTAGCATGAAAATATATAAAAAAAACACTCTGGGCCTCATCACGAGTCTGATGGTAACCCTTAAATGCTGTGGTAGCTCTATTACTGCTGCATTTAAGGGTCCGCCGGATAATGGCCTTGGTGGAATTCCCCCCAGCTCTGAGCTGGAAGGAAATCCGTGGCAAATTACCCTTTTTTCGGTGCTATTAACGTCGACGGGAAATCCACTGGCGGTAATAGCGTAAATTTTCCCCATTGGGCCCAATTGTCACGGCCGCAGGCGGCTGGAGCCTGTGGAGAAGGTGGAAACGTGGACGCCATTAGATTGTGCCGTCATGTTTTCTCCCTTCTGCCGGCCTCGGTCTAGTTGTTTTCAAGATGGCGGCCGCCGATTGTTAAAACGGCAGTCAACGTTCTGCGCGTTAGAACTGAGTTTTTCTCTGTTCTTTTGCGTGCGCTAGTTTTTCCTTCGATTTGGCCCCTTGTTGCCTTCTGCTCAGCCTCCCTGGTTTCCCCTTCTCTCCTCGTTTTGGATTCCCCGGATTCGCTACTGCTTCCCTGCCTCCCATTTTCACTCTGGTTCGCTTGCCTCTCCCCCTTCTGCTCTCTGGTCCGCTCGGACTTCCCTATTCTCGCAAATCCTTCGATCAGTACATTGGCTTCTCCTTCATTCAGTTTCACCTACCAGTCTGTCGGATGCTTTGGCCTTTCTGTTTTCGTATCCTTGGCTGAGGAAATTTACTTGTGCTCCGGCAGTGTACCTCCGGTTTGGATCCAGGCTTGGTCGCTGTTCCCATCTCCCCGGCTGAGGAGACTCCAGTCGTCGCTTCGGATACAGTGGACTTCCATCACCTGCCACTGCTCTGGATCCAGGTTTTTTTTCCGTTCTATGGTTTTTCCCCTTTTCTGGCTGTCGCGGAGGGGAGCCTCGGTAGGTCTCTCTTTCACAGAGACCACGGTGGCTTCTTTCCGAGGCAGACCCTTCCTTCTAAAAAAGAAGAAGGCATACGTCAGACTTTCCCGCAGAAAGAAGTCGGACTATTCCACGTCTTCAGGTGAGGAGGAGGAGGAAGGGAAGTCTGGGGAACACAGTAAGGCCAGTGATTTTGAAGATATTACTGATCCTCTCGCAGACCCTGTAGATCACAGTGTCAGATGTGATACCAATGGGGAATGGGCAATTCCCGAATGGGCCCAATGGGGAATGGGCACTAACCGTTCCGCCAAACCCGTGATCTGGCACTATTAGCGCCGGGGGGGCTTGGGGGTAGGGCTAATAGCACCGGCGGTAATACCACCGGCGTTACTGCCCAACTCGTGATGAGGCCCTTTATCCGTGGCATAACACAATCAACTTCTCTCAGCATAAATAAATCACAACAGTGAGTTAAAAAGAACACTATCACAATTCTTAACTTTCAGCAAATGTTACTTCACAAAATAATTACACTGATCAATAACAAAGGCTCTTATGTAATGTTGTGCGATTTTGATTTTCCTGCAGGCTTAAAAGGCTAGCAGTAGGATTTCAAGCTTTTTTCAAATACATATGGCCATTATGATTTCGGCCACATGTTTGGTTTAAAATAACGACAGGGCAATTTAGCGGTTAGTTGTTCAGACCTCCCTTGCTTTGGTCTATGTTGGAAAGTCAGACAGAAAAATTTGAATGATTTGCAGAATTTGAGATTTCAGACCCCCCTTGCTAAAAGGCCTTTGTTGGGGAAGCTGGTTAAAAAGGTTGGATTGATTTAAGATAAAAACACCCCTCTTCCTTAAAAGACAGCTGGATAACAAGGATTACCCAATTACCCAATAAAATTATAGGCTATAGTTTTCAGCGCACACTGGGAAGTGAGGTTTGTTAATTTTGAATTTTAACAAAATCCACCCGTAGTGTTCTGCCACATGGGGAATTAATGAAATTAATATTTTTGGTTACATAGGCTAAGGATCTACACTGTTTTGTTCTCCCCACCCCACACACTATAAAGGGAAAGGATTCAAGGTAAGGAGAATACCCCACCTTTTGGTTTCCCAGGGCTCAGTTATACTTACATAGCAAGGCTATGTTTAAGGTACAGGAAAGCCAGCTGCATCTCAGGACACTCTGGAAAGATAGGGAAGGTGTCTGATCACTCCACTCCCAAAAATGGCCTCCCGCTCTCCACCATAGGACCCAGTCAGCTTTGAGTCATTCCTAGAGATAGACAGTTCCACCCAGATGCACTCTCAGCCGTCTCCTCTGGTGTCTCCTTACAGCTGTCAGATGGTAAGTTTCAGCAGCCTTCCAGATGGTCTGTCTCTTCTCTCTGTCCTCCTGTCTTTCTCCTTTTTCTCTCTCTCTGTCCTAGTGTAGTCCCCTTATATAGCTGCGATGACACCACCAATTTTACAATCTTGGGGGAGTACCCTGCAGTAATCCCTGTCACTAGGATTGGACAGTTACCCTTTGCTCTCCTCCCAAACCCAGCCTCCATGTCAGGATTGGTTTAGGGGTCTGGAGCAACATATGGCCATTCCCATTCGTCATCATCCTTTGTTCTCCTTTCAGCTTTTTGGCAAACACTAGTTATATATCACAACTTCATAATTTTACTAGCAACTGCCAGACTAAACTTCTGTTTCCACTAATCATGGGGAATTAGACAAACCGACCACCAAATCTGTAACATGTAGCACGGCTATGTGGCACCTTTCTGCTGTTTCCATAAAAAGCACCACAGTTATGAATATGTAAGTTACTAAGCATATCCTAATTTCAATTTCCACGTGCTTAAAACACGGAAACAGGGCAACTCCGAGCACTCTGGATTCATTTTCCACTGGAGAGTGTTTTAAATGTGGACATGTTCTTAGCCTTGTCAAGGAGATGTAGCTGATCCTGCCCATACCCCAGTACCAAATGGGGGTTCCATTTTCTAAAACCCATCACACCCCATTAAGGTAGTCACGTGTGGAATTCTTTCCATATTGAATAACCCTATTCTTTGATTTGGGGCAGTGAACCCCTGCCCAAGGCGGGCAGTGAACCACTGCCCATGGCACATGCCCAGTCTGTGTTCCTGGGCTCAGGCTCGTGTGTTTGTGCCGTGTCTGTGTGTGTGCACCATGGTAGCTGAAATCACAGGATTTTGTTTTTGAGGGCCCATTGAAATCTATAGAGCGATATGGGGTTTGCTGTGTGTGAACTGACTCCACAGCGGGTGCCACCAGCCAAAGGTGTGTGAATTTGCACTGCTGAAAAGTGACTGCACTGCTGACACAAAACCCTGATTTATGGAACCGTGCAACGTGTATTTTTACCGTGCAAAGTCCGGGCAAAGTCAGTGCATAGTCATTTTTGCAGTACAAAATGACTTTGCCCGGGGCTTTGCACAGCCAAAATACGCTTTGCACGGTTCCATGAATCAAGGTTTGTGTCACAAGTGCAAAGTCACTTTTCAGCAGTGCAAATTCACTTTGAACCATGCAAATATTCCATGAATCGGGCCCTTAGACTCTTGCAGTGCCATAGCCGCAAGACTTGTCACATGTTACTATAAGCTTCCACCCAACCCCTCCACAGCCGAGACGACAGTCCCACTACTTTTTCGGTCCACTTCTACTACTGCAGCCGGCCTTGAGAAGGGTAGGAGCTAATAGTTGGATGGCATTGTGCTCCAAGGATGAGGGAAGAAAGTCGGAAGCCATTTGAGAAGCAGATGGATAGGTCTAACTGGTCAAAAGTCTGACCCTCCACCTCACTAGGCCCGTCGAGGGGAGTGAGAAGAAGGTAGCATAATCAGTTTGCAGAGCAGCAAGCATGGACGTGTCATTTGGGAGGTGCGAGGGGAGCAGGTTTCAGGGATGGCCATGACAGAGAGGCAACGATAATGAACGGTATGTGATAAAGGAAGACATATTGCTGAGTAGAGATTCCAAAGCCTTAGGTGAGATAACGGGGCGGGGGGAGGGCAGCTCTGAAGAGGAGATGGGGAGGATGTGTATTCTTCAAGCAAGGGCCTGCAACCTTTGGCTACCCAGATGTTTTGGACTACATCTTCCAAGATCCCCCAGCATTGAGTATGCTGGCTACGACTGATGGGAGTTGTAGTCAAAAACATCCGGAGAGCCTACGTTGCAGGTCCCTGTCCTAGAGTGAGCTGAATGGATGGGATGAGTTTGTACTAGATGCAAAGGACACCAATGGGGTTACAGAGGCAGGGGATAATATGTTTGGGGGTAACAACATGGTAGCAGTTTTGCTTCCTTAAAGTAAACACTTGTGTGGAATTGCAATGCTGTACTCTTAGCAATACCTCAATATTAAGAACTTTCCCTCTCACAGGTAATTCTTCCTCTCGTGCCTTTGGGATCTTAGAGCCTGCTTCAGAAATGAGCGCGCAGCTTGTGGTTTGCACGTTTGAATGACTTTCATCGTTTAACATGCAAACACTGAGCACTCTTGATTAAATAATAACCTCAGTTATTTTGAGTGGCTGGAAACTAGAGTGCTGCTGCAGTGCACAGTGCCTGAACACCGTGTTTATTTTGTGCTATAGACCAAATACGTTTATATATTTGTTTAATGCACTGTAAGCTTGAAGATAAATGTGGAGGAGGCTGTTTGTTGCACGGGAGCATGTTGGTGGCAAGCACCACCTGGCGTCAGAGGAATCGTTCTCGCATGGGTAACATATAAGTATAGGTTAACTGCCCAAAACGCCACCTGCAAATATTCACAGCTCACCCATGAATTGGTTCTGTGATCGGCAAATATTGTAGCCTTACCTTCCAGAGGGACGAGCCAGCCACCCCAATCTCTAAAGTTCTCCTATGCTCCCTCCCCCCCACACACTACATCATATTGCACCCCCACAAACCTCCAAAGCACCCAGGCATTGTGAAAACATGTTTCTATTTCCAGAACAAGCGTCATGGACATAGAAAGAAGGTTGGCATGCCCCACTCTGCTGTGGGGGCGGCCAGAACCCTGTACAGCATTGGGACATGTAAAAGGGCTCTGTGCGGTCTGGTAGTAGGCTGCTATCCCCTACAGGGACACGCAGGCCAACCCCTGTGTGACCCTTAATCTTGTTAGAAGAATTTCGGGAGAAGTTCAACATTTCAAGGCACCTGTAACCACCATAAATTCGAGTGGTTCAAGTTACCCCCCAACTACTCTCATCACATCTTTGAAATCATGTTACTGCGAACATTAAAAACTTATACTAATGTCATGTGCAACAAAACAAGGAGTTAGACTTGTTTTGTTGCATTAACCAGCTCCATGTAGGTAATAGTGTCTCCCAAACAAATAGAACGCGTTCAACATTTACAGCACAGTACCAGTGATATTGTAAGTGATATTATTTTTGAACGATTTTGTCCCTTGATGATGGTTCCTAGGTCAGTGACCAAAATAGCTTCCAATTCGAAGCGTGGGATGACCAGGCTTGGTTCTACACGTGTGGGCAGTGGCACAGGAGCTCTTATAAGAGAGCGCTTAGTATTGATTTTATTTTGGAGCTGGCTGTTTTTACCAGTGAGCGTGTCTTGGACATTGTCACACCAGACGCTGCCTTTTGTTACTAATAATGGCGAGAGGATGGGAGTTTCTAATTACCTCAGGCTGATGACTAGTTCCTGGGTGCTGGAAGTGAATTGGCTATCCGTTGTTGAAGCTAGTGGCATTGGCTGCATAGATACTTTGCACTTTGTTGCAGCCTCAGTAAACAAGACTTAAGGGCCTCATTACGAGGTGGGCGCAAAGGGATTACCGGCACCTGTAAGGACACCGGTGCCGGTAATCCCTTTGCGCCCTATTCCGAGTTCCCTTAGCGGGTCCCTCCCTTAACGCCTGGTTTTACCAGGCGTTATGGACAGGACCCGTTAAGGGAATCCGGGGTCAATAATGGTACCGCAATTTGCTGTACCGTTATTGCAGCCTTCCCCCTTCCCATTGAGCCCTATGGGGGCTCAAATAGGAATGGGGAATGGCTCTGGTGAATGGGGAATTACCGGTCCCGCCGACCTCGGACTGGACCAGTAATTACTCCCTTCACCAGACCGGAGTCGGACCGATTTTGGAGGCAGCCATGCCGCTAATAGCGCCATGGCTGCCTCCAAACTCGGAATGTGGCCCAGCGTTTAAGCCAGGTAGCTTCAGCTGTTTACTCCAGTGTGTGTAGGGCACCAAGATCTGTGGTGTACCAGGAATTCTGGTGTTTGGGTGGTATAATCTTAGATGCTTTGAGGCGTGCCAAGATGTCAGTGAAATTGGTTAAGATAGTGTTGTAGTGTGTCAACCAGAGTGTCTGCATCCTGGGCTGTGTGCAGGGGTGGCTGAGCAAGGGGCGGACCAGGGCATGATGAGGTTCCGGGTGCAGTGTGCCCAATGTATAGGTAGGGAGGCATCGCTAGCGGTTTTGTCTGGGTTGTGTTTGTTGCTAGGAATGGGAATAGTGTAGGAGATCATATGGTGGTCTGACCAAGGGCATTGGGTGTTGGAGGGCATGGATATGTTACATACATAATCCAGTATCCAACCGAGAATGTAGCATTGGGTGTGCATGGGTTGGAGGATGAGTTGGGTGCAGCCTAAGGATGATGTATATTTAAAGGGATGTTCTAGTAAAATTTTTTATTTAAAAATAGATAGGCAACATAAAAAAAAATACTAGCATTCTCTGTTTTAAAACTTCCTAAGTAAAATTTTGAGCTATTCAAGCTCAAAATTCGCAAAAGCAAGCACATGGGCACATCCATTTTGTGAAATGGAGGCCCTCCTGTGCTGGCTTTTGCTTTTGCGGCACTAATGAAGGAAAAGCCAGCCAGCTGTAGTAAACAAAAGCTACCGCTGGGTGGCTTTCCCTTCATTAGTGCTGTACGCGGAGGATGGGGACCGGAGACCAGAGCAGGAAAGCTGCAGCTGAATCTCGGTAAGTGCTATTTATATTTTTTTTTAAAATAAGCACTAGCTGTGTTTTTTTTTCTAAGTTTTCCAGGCTGGAGGAGCCCAGAAAACTTAGAAATAAAACCGCAGCATTAAAAACGTTGTATTTATGTTTGCGGTCGCTTTTGAAGCGACCGCAAACATAAATACAATGTTATTGTGTTGGAAAACGCTGCGGTTTTTCTTTCCAAGTTTCTCAGGCTCCTCCGGCTCGGAGGAGCCTGAGAAACTTGGAAAGAAAAACCGCAGCGTTTTCCAACACAACCTCGTGTGTTTCTGCCTGCTGTGGCTATCACTTTGGGTCTCCGGTGCTCCCAGGGCAGCACCGGAGACCCAAAGTGAAAGCCACAGCAGGCAGAAACACAACGCGGTGATGTTTACATGCCGCGTAGTGTTTCTACCTACAGCTGATTTCCCATTTGGGGCTCTCGGGCTCCCCATGGGGAGCCCGAGAGACCCAAATGGGAAATGCTAAATGCTGCGTTGTGTCTGCCTAAATCTGCTTTCCCATTTGGGGCTCTCGGTCTCCCCGTGGGGAGCCCGAGAGCCCCAAATCGGAAAGCAGATTCAGGCAGAAACAACACGGTTGTTTTCCGCAATGCCGCGTTGTTTCTGCCTGAATCTGCTTTCCCATTTGGGGCTCTCGGGCTCGATTCAGGCAGAAACAACTCGGTTGTGTTGGAAAACGCTGTGGTTTTTCTTTCCGACTTGGAAAGAAAAACCGCAGCGTTTTCCAACACAATAACGTTGTATTTATGTTTGCGGTCGCTTCAAAAGCGACCGCAAACATAAATAAAACGTTTTTAAAGCTGCGGTTTGATTTCTAAGTTTTCCGGGCTCCTCCAGCCCACAAAACTTAGAAAAAAAAAACGCAGCTAGTGCTTATTTTTTTTAAAAAAAAATAAATAGCACTTACCGAGATTCAGCTGCAGCTTTCCTGCTCTGGTCTCCGGTCCCCGTCCTCCACCTACAGCACTAATGAAGGGAAAGCCACCCAGCAGTAGCTTTTGTTTACTACAGCTGGCTGGCTTTTCCTTCATTAGTGCCGCAAAAGCAAAAGCCAGCACAGGAGGGCCTCCATTTCACAAAATGGATGTGCCCATGTGCTTGCTTTTGCGAATTCTGAGCTTGAATAGCTCAAAATTTTACATAGGAAGTTTTAAAACAGAGAATGCTAGTATTTTTTTTTTTATGTTGCCTATCTATTTTTGAAATACATTTTTTTACTAGACCATCCCTTAAATTAGTGTGGAAGCCTCAATGTCGGCTGGCTCTCCAAAGCCAAGGTTAAAATCCCCTAAGGTGAAGGTTGGTGAAGGCTCAAGGTTAGAGGATATGAGTGGGCTGAGGCTGTCTTCTAAGTTACGGGTGGGGTTTGGTTGAGGATGGATGAGGTTGAAGTTGATGGTGATGTTAGGTGTACAGGTCAGCTTGGCAGAGAGGGATTCACAATGAGGAAGCTGGGTTGAGCTAACTGGGTGTAGTGGGAGATTGTCCTTGTTGATAAGAGCTACACCTCTGCCTTTTCTATCAGTTCTGTCATTGCGGATGATGGAGTAGCCGGTGGGGATAGCAATAGACAATGCCGGATAAGATGTGGGAGTGGGGCATGTTTCTGTGCTGGCAAGCATGTCAGGTTTCTTGAGTGTGATGATGTCTACAATGTCTGAGGCATGTGCAACTACCGACCTGGCATTGAGCAAGGTGCAGTGGATCTGTTCCATTTGGGTGTTGTTAGGTTTGGGCTGGGTAGTAGGATTTTTTGTAGATTTGCAGGCCTTGTGGATGGGTATGGGTGTAGTGCAACACCTGAGACAAGCATTCCTGAACAAGGTGCAAGGCGGCAGCGGGTCAGGTAATAGGGAGTACTGTGTGCGCACTGTTAGGTGGGCACACCGCATAGCTTGTGGCAGTGGGGTGCAAGTGCTGGGTGGGAGCCTAGGAGCATCAGGCACTTTGATTGGAGTTGGGTGTGCTCAGATGCTGGTAGGAGGTGGTTGTAATCATTGGGCAGCTTCGGTGTTCATGAATGGTCGGGAGTAAGCTGTGTATAGTTGGTGGTGCTGGGTCTGGCATGTGTGATGCAAGTGCCAATACAGAGGTGGTACTGTGCGTGGCCTGTGTGGTGCTGGTAGCCTTTTGTGTTGTTGTCTGGTGGAGGGTAGATTGTAAGCAATCCAGTGCTAGGTCGTTTGACCCTATGGGGTGATAGTACAAGTCTGTGTGCCTTGGTCGGCTTAGTTGAAGGAGTAGCTGCTTCTCTGGTGATGGCGTGGTGTGCCGTGATATTGATAGGTGACTCACTTGGGGTAGAGGATTGCTCTAGAGGGAAACAAGGTGGGAGGAAGATGGTACGTTTGGGCAAAGGCAGGGGAGCAGAGATAGCTGAGTTGGCAGGAGCGTGCACATATTCAATGTGCACCGCCGGTAGATTCGGGAGGCAAATTCTGCAGTTGTAGGTGTCATCATTGAGAGCCAGGGGATGCAGTTGCTGTTTGGGTGGCCTGAGTGCTTGTTGGCTTTTGGGACTGTGAGGTTGAAGCGGATAGCAGAAGCAGTGCAGGCATGATTACCCGCCGCGCTATGGAGTGGATCAGCAGTACAGCAGGAGGAGGCTAGCAAGGCGGGAAGCCAACATAGGAGCGGGGCTAGCGAGAGCGACAGTAAAAATTAACTTGGAGGTGGTGGTGAGTCCGACAGAGCCAGGGGGCCAAGGCTCAAGCTCATGAATACTTGTTGTTTATTAGGTCTGTGCAACATTTTCAAGGTACAGACTGCATGGAGATATATCTGCTTACCTACGTGAAGTGACAGGCTGCTGGCTTTAGGAGTAGGGCATTGCAGGTCCTGAGCTTATCGGAAGTATCCAACGGAGACCGGCAGTGACCTCCACCCTCCGTTTTAGGGAATGGCCTTGGGGGACTGCCATCTTCGCCATCTGGCTTGGGGGGTTTGCAAAGAGAGGGCAGCTGGCAAATGGGAATGCTCCTAGCTAGGAGTTTTTTGCTTACAGTCCACATCCATGCCGGCGGCAGTGGCCATCTTAAGGCGGTTTTGGGCTTCCACATGAATAATGGTGCCAGGTGATGGTATGAAGGTGGGCGGGCCCAGGGAATGCTGTAGGTGCTATGTCTCGGCTGAGACCTCCACCCTATGCCTTATTGGCGGAATCAGCCCCAGCAGTATGAACGCCGGTGGAATTTCAGCCAGAAAAACAAATGCATTTTTCGCCAAATTACAAGTACAGTTACTGCTGAATTATCACCGAAAATTGACAGTAATTTCACCAAAAATGTAGTGCAGTTACCTCCACTCAAAAGGTGGGGGTAAAATCACCCTGACGAAGGGAATCAAGCATTGTTGCCAATTATACCATATGAAAGAAAGTGCATTTAAGTTCCCGACCATCCCCAAACACACTTCCAAACAACATGCAGCCACAACCAGAAGTAAAATAAGGCATCCACACCCTGCTGTTGTACATTGAACTCCTGCAGCATGAACGGCAATCACATGGAAGGAAACAGCATGCACAAAGATGGGGTAAACATGTATTGCGGAGGCCACTCATACCACGTGTCCATCCGTCCACCTGGGCATTGACTTATGACAAATTGGTTTTGCTGTATCGCTTGGACAGAAACGCCATAGAAGAGCAGTCGACCCTCATAGAGGCCGATCTCCAGTGTGCCATACACATCAGAACAGCTATCCAACCATTGCATAAGCCGGTGTCTGCCCTCCACTTCTGTGCTACAGGTGCATTCCAGCAGACTGTGGAGATGCTGCATGGCATGCCCCAGCCAACATATTTGGAAGTGCTGGCGCAAGTGCTGGATGCGATGATGAGGCATTCCCATTGACACATCTCGCTGACCACCACCCAGGCCATGCAGCAAAGGCAAGATTCCATGCCATCACCCATTTTCCTAATGCCATAGCAGCACTTGACTGCACACATGTGGCACTGGTGCATCCCCAGGCAGTGGAGCCTGCATACAGAAATCGTAAACAGTACCATTCCATGAACATTCAGATGACCTGTGATGCAGATCCGACCATCAGCCACTTATGCGCATGATTCCCAGGTTCCACACATGATTGCATGACCCTGAGGAACAGCACCCTCCCTGCATAAATGGACATACACCGAGAACAGCGAACATGGCTCTTGGGTAAGTATGACATCTGATGATGAGGCAGAACAGAGGCACACCCAGAGACAGGCTTGAGATCTTATGTGAGGATACTACATGTCCCATGAACCATATTCCAAGTGCCTCTCAGCAAGACATGGCCCTGAATCCAGCTAATGCTGGGCACTGGGTCACCTGAATACCATACTCCTGCATGTGCCCAGACACAGCCACTACAACCCCTCCACAACCCCTGTAGTACAGGGAGTCAGCTCTACTTGCATTTCAGCACACAAAGGCCACCAGGACAAAGGTGAAGGACATTAGCTTGCAGGTTTCCCATGATGTACACGGTGATGTGATCAGTTTCCAGTGATGTTATCTGTGATGTCTTTGGTGATGTCATCTCATGGGTTGCACAATGGGGGATGTTAACCTGGCGCAACTTCCAACACTTGCTGAAGTTCACAGACTTTGTTTAGTTAAACCATCATCTTAACGTCACTGCAGCAAACGTTTTTACACAGCATTTCAATGGTATTGTTCTGCTATATTTTACTACTGAGCCTTGTTTTTTCTTTCTTTACAGGTGTCATATTCAATATTATCAGTGGGTGCACAGCCCACTGGCCATGGCTGAGCCCAAGGCCATTGGCCACTTAGTGATAATGAGGACCAGCAAAGACACTGGGCTTGATATTTGGTGTTTTAGCATACATTTTGAAAATAGTTTTGTGTGATTTCCCCACTTCGTTTGCATGGGAATTTATTGCAAATTAATTATGAAATTATTTTGAATTTACCTAGAGAACGAGCCTCAGTTGCTGCAATGCGAAATGGGAAATATATAAAAGATGTCTCTGCCTGGGGCTCTCTGTCCTGTTCCAAATAGAAGAAAACAAAACTAATGGACGGATTTCTCATACAGATATGTCAAATGATAAAAAATGTACTAGCAATAGAATGTTCACAAAGTCACTGAAACTGGTAGGGCAAAAACCATCACCCTATACGATGAAAATCATATGTGTATTTATTTGTCTTTGTGAAAATAGTGTTTCAAACAGATACATCAAACTGTGAAAACAGCAGTTTCAGAGCGATCCCCTTTCCAGGTGTTCCTTCAGAGTTCCAAGTGACATCAAAGACAACTCAAACTTCACTCTTGCTGTCTATTAGATGTCAGCAAGGATCTCCTGGTGCAATATCACCTCACTGTTGATGAGTACAGTTCCATATTTGGTACACAGTGACCAGAGAGAGCTCTGTGATCTACTACTTCGGCCTGTGCTTGAAGATTCAAACGTATATTCTTCCCCAGAGTTTTGATGCTGTCCTCAGATATCTGGGGAGAGCTCAAAATCCCAGAGACTTCCCAGAACAGAAACACACCAGCCATCTTTGTTGTGCAATATGAAAAAGGTAAACTACCTATGATATACCCGAGACCCCTGTCAATTGCATCAACCTTTATTCCAATGATCTGGCTTCTCCGGTTTGCTGCCAAGCGTTCAATGTCATGACAATGCTCCGAGTATTGTTACTCTCCAGGGCCTGACTGTCCCTAGTCATGAACAGGGTACATTGTGTAAGCAATGTCTCAAGCTCCTTGATGATGGTTACAGTGTAACAAGATACTCCTCAAAGAAGAAGGCTATCCTTAACCAGGAAATACTTTGCCACATTGTGACACAATACGCATGGTTTGAGTCACAGAAACATTTCTAACCCATCCACCTGTCAGCCCACAACAGAGAGTCAATGAGAAACGTCTCACGATGTTGTGGACGACGTTGTGGACTTCCTCAAGTGGGGGTACCAAAGATACAATGTTCTTCCAGCACCCAGGCGGTGTGTTATTTGGATAAGGTGCTAAGTGGATTTGTGCTGCCTGATCCCACACATATATTGCCTTCTCAGATGTGAGGCAATTACCCACTTGAGCATGGGGGGGGGCTGGTTTCTTGTGGTTCAAGGCTATTTACCTCAATGGAAATGAAGGAGCCTGATCTACAGGCACTGACCCGACACACCTGTGTCAAGTCACTTTAATCCTCCCAACAGGAGGCTCAGCAGTGGGAGCATGGTTTCTGTAAGGAAGCTGTAATTTCTTGGTTTACAGGAATTGATAAGTGAGATAATAGGCATCACTCGCTTGAGAGATCTTGCTGCCCATTCTGCAGTTAGCGGTAGATGGACACAAGAACTCAGGACACATGCCATAGGCTTGAAAATGCAGCCACTGCAAAACCACATTTCTGAGGATTATTCCAATCTATGTTCCAGTGTCTTGAGAGCACTTATGTTACACTTAGAATAAATCACACTCAGGAGATCGAACAAATAATTTCAAACACAACTTTGTATGTATTCCAGAGACACTGGATAAGGAAAATAATAATAATTCCAATTACCCTTTTATGCTATCCCAAGATCCACAAGGATCAGACCAACCCACAAGGTAGACCATTAGTTGCTGGATGTGGCTCTATTCTTGAGCCCATATGTACATTTGAAGACTTGTGTCTTAAGCCATTGAGTCAACTCACTACATAATACCAAAGGGACACCATGTCAGTAATTGACATTTTTGAAGAATTGGAGTTTGAACCCAACACAGAACTATTGGTCATGATGGAAATTCAATGTTTGTACACTAGCATCCCACAAGAGGATACCAGAGATGGCATAAGATACTATCTTAAGTGCCACGACACCCAGGATAGGGTTCCTGTAGAATGTATCATTGATCTCATGGCAATTACACTTCAAAAGAATTTCTTCACATTTGATAACCAGTTGTTCCTGAAGATCCATGGTACAGCTACAGGTGAAGCCTTTGTAACCAGTTTTTCCATTCCTTAACTGGCCACCTTTGAAGAGCATGTGTGGTTTCAAATGACAACACTTTCCATAGTAGTATCAAAACTTTGAAACACTCTAGAGGTGACATAGTTTTTATATGGCAAGTCACTCACTGCCAACTGAGGGAATTCTTTTCAATTGTTGAATCAGTGAAATCCAAATATTCAATTTACCATTGAACACAATACACAACACATTCATCTTCTGGATTTAATCATCAAGAATGATGATGACCTCTTAGTGTGTTCGCTATTCAGAAACCTAGTGATTGAAATATGATTCTTCATTTTAATAGTTTCCATCCATAAAGTACTCTTTTGGCTGATTTTAAATATCATGCAATAGTTTGGATGACCGTCAGAGGGCTATAGGTTACCCCAAAAAATTGATAAGCCACTCAAAGAAATGAGCCCAGTATACAACCAGCAAAACATTACATGCACCCCAGATCAAGTCTAATACACAAAAGAGAATTACATGTGTCTTTGACCATTGTCCTAACACTCTGGACCTAAAAGAAAGGTCATCAAATATTGGCCTTCAGTCCAAATGAGCTTCCACAGCGAACACGTCCCTATGTTTGCTTTAAAAAGATCAAAAACTTTGGTACATTCTCAGTTCATAAACCTGCACTGTGGAAACACATTGCAGTACCTGTGAACAGTAATAGGTAATTTCCCATGTGTTTCTTGTACTTTGTGTAAGTTTACTAAGAAAATGAATTCATTTGCCTTTGGATACACTGTGTGACAACTACGAAATATGACCAATTGCAAAGCAACTCAAGTGTTTTACTGCATTGAATGTCCATGTGGTATCTGTTACATTGGCCAAACTATGAGGGCATCCCATGTTTGCATTTTTGGACATTGCTCTTGGATCAGATGCAAGAATACCTCAACTGCCATGGTCTCACATTGCTTAGAATCACATCACACACCCAATGATTTGTGTTGGTGGATTAGAGATGTGGTTAAATCGTCCTCCAACTGCAACGCTCCCTTCTTCACAAAGAAGCAAGATGGATCCACAAAATGCAGACCCATATATCAGGCCTCAATGATCAGCTACCTGTATTGATATAGATCAGTTGTGCATAACCATGTTGCCCAGCTTTTGAGGGATCTTGCAGATTTTGGAACATAATATCTGAGCATTTCCATCTTTCTTGATGCCCTCTCTCCTTGGGTTCTTATGCATTTATTTTCCTCAGCTTAAGTCATGTTTTTGCCCACTAGCCATCTGTATTTCTAATGTAGGCCAGTGGGATGTGCTTACTTGTTTAAAGATGTGTACTTATATGGAGAGATTCTCTTTATTTTTATTTCCCCAATATGTGCAAGTGTGCCATGGCATGTCAGACATCAGCACGTGATGACACCATCACATCATTTTAGACTGACGTTATCATGCATTCACACACGGTTGTGTATATATGTGAACTGCAGGAACGTGGTAATGCATATACCATAGATGTTAACCCTCTCTGCCTATGATGCTTATGTAAGAAGAAGGACCTCCATGTTCAACCGAGCTTCATGCCACTTATGGGCAGCCTATTATCTTTTGTGCTATTTATTGATGTTATCCATGTTGGGTTCTAAACCAATGTTTAGGGTTCCATGGGATGTCTCCCTGAATGTATTTTTTACTCTGCATGATGGATCATCTTTCTGCATAATACACAGGTATGAACGTTTACTATGTGTTACTTTTTTTCTTTTTTCCACTGATCTGCTGGGAGGCCATGTAGTTACATTTATATTATCTTACTTATCTCTGCACAGCTCAAGTGATCATTCATTCTGGTCTAAGAGCTTTTACAGACTGAGTTGAATTATGACCCGTCTATACAACAGTGTTCCCCCAGCCTCTAATTAATAGTGAGTCATTCACTAGCTCTTTTTAGGAAATCTTGTAATTTCGCTTATTCTGGGCGCATGTCTAATTGTTTGATTCTATACAAGGTTTTATGAATATTTGGTCCTGATGAAGGTGGGCAGTTATCTCTATCACCGAAACGTATTACATATGTTGAGCCTGCAAGCTACATTGCATTCAGCTAACAATGCACACATAGACTCCATATGCTAGATCCTGCCAGTTTGATCCTTTTAGCCAACAGTCGTTTAGTTAACCCTGCAAGTCAGAGTTTATCAGCTAATCTGCATATCTTTTGCCTGCAGAATCTGAATTGCCTAACCATCTGTACCATTATTGTGTTTTGTATTTGTTTTGATTTGTTATTCTTGTATTTTTTTGTGTCTCACCAAAATGCATACTTTGTCATTTTGTCCTGTTCTATTTTTCTTACAGCTGTGAAAAAATGAATTGATGACTTAAAAACAAAATAGAAAAATGTCTGTTAAGAATACATTCTTTTTATACATTGTTGGAATATCTGATCCAGTAGTTTGTTGAATATTCCATAGCAGCAGACATCGAATTAACATGGATTGCCGTGAAACGAAATATTATTATGAACTTTTAAATAGTTTGTAAACATATTCTTTCAATTTCTTCCGATCAGGAACATTCTAGTGTAATATATTTTTGTTAAAAAAAATGGTGTCCTAAAATAAGGACTCCCCTGTCCCCTGCACACCTTTTTGCTGTGATTACAGCCAACAATTCGTTTTAAATTGTAATACTGTTAAATGATTTCCCAAAACAAATTCACACAGCCATTTCTGAGAAGTTGTAGAGATTTCTTTTTTACTTTTGTTGAACAGAGCTGTACGAGTTTCGGGGTCACAACCCCTTCTTCAGGGGCAAGATATCAACTGAAAGCACAAATTAGCAATATTTTACTACATATTGCATACATTCTGGATATTAAATTCGTACACATAAGATACTCATTAAAGAGTGTGATTACAGTGTCTGACCCAGATACGTTCTCCATCTTATTGTGTTTAAAGTAAAGATCAGAGAATACCAAAAAGGCCCACAAGACCATACATATTGAACACCAAATGTGTGTACAACGAGAAGAGGTTGAAAATGGAAGATGTGAAGGAAGCCCAAAAAAATCACCATATGAATTAGCTGCAGGTGTTAAATAAATACATTCAAAGAATCCAAATAACTCTAAGAGCAATGTCTATTTGATTGAACAGCGAGGAAAAGCTTGGATGAAAGTCAATGGAAATGCAGCCTGAATACAGTAGACCTAATGATAAAAAAGACCAATGATGGAACACAAGCACTATATCATTGACTAGGATGTCTATATTAAAGGTCACCAATGCTACAAATATAGACATGGAGCTCTTACCCATATACTCAACTAGTGTAGCTCTATATTACAAGATGCATGAAACAACCACAGCTGCAAGTTAAAGGTGTGCGTGTACCTAACCCAGGTATTATAACCAAGTGTTGTTCACCACAGACAGCTGATTCTGAAAAAACAGACAATATTAGAAAAGTTATCCTGCTGTTATCCATAGTGAGATTGTGAAATGCAGCACAGTCAATTCAGTGAAATGGCTGGATTATCCGCAATGTAAATGGTGCATCGTTCACAGAAAGAAGCTTGTATTGCAAACCTTGTTGCTTCATGTTATTCTAAATAACATAATACACATGCAGAGCAGCGTTAACATTAAAATATTATAATTGGTACAAAACTATAGTTCTTAACTGTCACAAGGTAATCCAGGAGTATATTTAGAGCATTCAGAAATGGGCAAAACGAGTACGGTGTAACCGATCGAGCATGGAAATCAAACGGCAAGTGTTTTGTGCTATGAAGATACTAAAAATAAAGTCCTTCTTTGATTTTTAGTATACTATTAGCATGAAACACTTGGCTTTCGAGTTCCACACACCGTAGCTTACATGCTCATGCTTTAGACAGTAGAGTTATGTCCTTTAAGGCAACGCCCAGGAACCATAAGAAAGAAGAAAATTACCAGGCAACTAAATGAAGCCCACAAGACCAACACATTTGTCATTGCTTTTTCTTGGCTTTTGGAGCAAGTTCCAAGCTACACAAACACAATACATTCTTCCCTAGACATCTTTCCAGCTTGTGTAAAAGTTGCAAATGCAAGAGCATTATTCAGTCAACCCTCCAGAAAGGCCAGCTCTCTACCCCATGCCTCTCCTATGTTGTGTGACTTGTTGTTAATGGGTTCAATATTACCTTCCTTGCTCCAGACGACAAGGGAACAGCACACAACTTGTGCAGGCCTTTCATGCCCTTGGAAGGACCACCCTTAAAATCTGGATTTGTAAGGCATAGCCCTGCTAATCTTGATGGCAATCAAAGGTACATGCACTCCGATACTGTGGTGTTCTCCATGTAGTGGCTCTACTAAATTCAATTTGGAGAAACATTAAATTCAGCTTCCCTGTTGAGCCCATATCTGATAGCTTCCAATTTAAAGATGTACCTCGCCTCTTTTTTTCTTATGATGGATTTTCTGTTATTGCATCCTAAATTCCCCTCAAACCTTCTATTCCATAATGTTCAGACCACCATTGCTGTGCTAATGGGCTCCCCATTTCATCGAGTTTCAGGATTATAATCTGCACTGGGAAACCAGCTTCGTTTGAAATCAGGTAACTATATCCTTCATTTGGTCTCTCTCAGTGATTAAAAACCGTATCACGCCACACTCTCTAAAGCACACTCGTCTATTGTTATGTCCTTTTCCCCCCTAGGCTCAATGCTATGAAGCGTGCGAGCCAGACAACCCACAGTGCTCTCAACAGCTGCGAGTTCTTTTTCCCACAGCACGGTATAATACGTGGCATAGGTCTGAACTTGCGGCTTTAAAACGGACATTTGGGTTGGACTCTTAGTGCTGTGGCTAGTGTTCTGGCTACTGCACTTGGATATTCTAATCATAAACAAGTCTACAGTAAAAACTAAGCACAGTCTGCCCAGTTTAGCTCTGATCTCCATATATGTTCTACCTTCATTATCCTGTATTTTCCATTTGGATGATCCTTGCTGTTTTGCCAGCTGCATTGCCATCAAGCTGCCTCTGGTTGTGAGGGCTTGGCAGCTGGGAGAACATGTCCTCTTCCCCTTCTGAACCATCTACTGACTGCCTGCTCCTCCGGGGGTCTCTATCTGGCACAGTGTGGGTGGCTGTTAGCTGCCCATACCCAACATTGCTCTACAATGCCTATTCCATCGGCTCCAGCCTACTGCCAATAACATCACACTGCATTTGATTGGGCTTTGAGAAATACAGTCCCGATGGTAGCCTGCTTGCTGACTTCCTGCCTCTCTGGAGGCTCTGGGCAGTGTACCTGTCTACTCTCTGATGTGTGACTTGAACATTTCCATTCTCTTTGTGGACTGTCCACCGGCCACCATCCATCAGTTACGGACACTTGTTACATCAGCACACAGTTTGGATGCAGTGGTTCACTCTTGAATGCTCTTCCCTGTCCAACTTGCCTCTTTGTTGGTACTCTTCTTTGCTCCATTTTGGTTCTGCTTCCATCATTGTATTTAATTCACGACGGTAATAACTTGTATGTTGTTCTCTCTATGTCTAGTCCTATTCCTACTCACTGGTCCGCTCACAGATTTCCTCATTTTCCTGCTCCACGTAATACATCAAATCCTCTCTATCCATCCTCTGATTCTGGAGACTCTTGCATTAAAGTCACGCTCTGGAATGCTTGATCTATCTCCAATAAAACTCATTCTATCCTTGAAATGTTTCTACGACTCAATCTGCGATTTTTGAAAACATTACTGAGACTTGGCTTTCATATTTTAACTCTGCTATTCCTGCTTTCTTATTCACATCAGATGCTGTTTTTACTCATACTCCTTGTTATCTGACTCATGGAGGATGTACTGGTATTCTTTGCTTTCCTGCATGATTTATTCCAATTCCGTCTTGTTAACTACCTTTACTTCCTTTCAAAACTATCTTTCCACTTTCTCTAAGTTGTGTGCTCTGACCTTTTTTTTAATCTATCTTCCTCCTGGTCCTCTTTATTCTTTCTGCGACAACATTGATGCTCTACTTAGTGTCGTCCTGCCTTGCTCTAATTCTTTCTTACTATTGGGTGACTTTAATCTACATCTCTCTTTTATTCATGCCTCTTCTCCATTTCTTTCTATTATTGACTCTTATTGTCTCTCTCCTCTTCCCACTCGCCCTTCCCACATCTCTGGAACTTCTTTGGATCTTATTTGTATCTCTTCTATGTCTACCTCTGATGTTTCTATGTATCCTTTTTACTCCTCTGATCATCATTTGCTCATCTTTTCTATTTATCTCCTGTTCTTGACACTTGCGTACCCTCTCCTGCTCCTACTCTTGTTTTTCCTGTCATAATCATCGTACTTTCAATAACCAATTCTTAGCATCATTCATAGCAAGCACTGAAAAAGTAGAGTGGCAATACAGGAAGATACAGTCTCAGCTTTCTCCACTTTCCTTTCTACCTCTCTTGATACTCTATGCACTCTCTCTAAACCTCTTCCTTCTCAAACACCTTCCCGGCCTTGGCTTACTCCTTATCTTCGCTCCATGCTAAAGGCTCTCGTCACCTGCAGCATTATTGGCATAGATCTCGATCTATGTCTGATGGTGTGTCCTTCTCTTCTTATCATGCTGTATATGATGATGCACTTCTTTATTCTAAGTGTCTCTATTATTCTGATCTCTTGCACTCTCAGTCATCTCACCCCTACCGTCTTTTACAATCCCTTTCTCATCTATTGTCTCCCCCTCTGCCTGATCACTCCCTTCTCTCCACTCTTACTATATCTGACTTTGCAAATTTCTTCACTTCTAAAAGAATTATCTTTGTTCTGCCATTTCTCTAATTTCTCTGCCTTCTTCTCACCCTGTTTTCTCTCCCTCTCCTCATGCATTTTTTCTTCTTTTTTTGACGATCGCTAATTCTGATACTTCTTTACTCATCTCCCCGGCTCATCCTACTGCTTCTCCCAAAGATCCTGTTCCTTCTACTCTTATTTCTAAAATCTATCCTTCTATCAATTCTTACATTAGCAGTCTTCTCAATGTCTCTCTTACCACTTTTACTTTCCCTCTTCTATTCACACATACTATTATTGTTCCTGTCCTGAACAAATCCCACCTGGATCCTGCCATTCCTTTTAACTTCCATGCTATTTCTCTTCTTCATTACCTTTCTAAATTGCTGAAATGTCTTGTTTACACCCAGTTTTCTTCCTTTGTCACTCTTAATTCTATTTTACCTCACTTCCAGTCTGGTTTTCGACCCCTTCATTCCACGGAAGCTGTTCTTCTTTCCGTCACTGGCTCATCTTTCTGCCCGCAATGCTAAACACTCTTCTATTCTTATACTCTTGAACTTATCCAGTGCTTTTGATACAGTGGATCACACATTACTTCTTCAATCCCTTTCCTCCTTTGTTTTTTCTGGCTTGGTTATCACATGGTTTCAATCTTATCTATTGAATTGCACTTACTCAGTATCCTGGGCTGGTGTTTGCTCTGATCCCTGTTCTCTTTTTCACTGTGTTCCACAAGGGTCTGTTCTTGGTCCATTTATGTTCTCTCTATACCTCTCTCTTGGCTAATATTATCTATTCTTTTGGGTTGTTTCATCATTTCTTATGCTGATGGCACCCACCTATTTCTATCTTTTTCTTCTTTTACACCTACTCTACACATGAATCTCACTGCCTCTCTCTCTGCTATTAAAATTTGGATGTCGGACCACTTTCTTGTTCTCAATCCGTCTAAGACTGAAGTCCTCTTTTGTCCTGCTAATACTATTCCTCTGCCTGTTTCTCCTCCCTTTTTCCTGTTTTCCCATTCTCATCTGCCTTTTTTCTCACCGCCCGCAACCTTGGCTTTCATCGTGACACTAATCTTTCTTTTGCTCATCACATTTCGATGACATCCCGTTCTAGCCATTTCCATCATTACAAAATTCGGAAAGTTAGTCCTTTTCTCACTTTCAGTGCCACTAATCTTCTTTTATCGTCCTTAATCTTTTCTCAATGATTCTATTGTTCTGTACTCCTCTTTGGTCTTCCTGTCTCTTGTCTAGCGCCTCTTAAATCTGTTTTTAATTCCTCTCTCCATCTCCTGTATTCCTTACCTATTTGTGACTATATCTCTCCTTCTTTGCCTCTCTTCGATGGCTACCCTTCCACTCTCAACTGAATTTCAACTTTCTCTGTATAATATTCAAATCCCTTTATGGACTTGCTCCTATTTATCTTACCTCTCTTGTTTCTTTTTATGTTCCTTCTCGTGCTCTTTGTTCGCAGAGCCATTTTCTTTTAACTGTACCTCACCCCCCATGTGCTTCCTCTCACTTCTGTTCTTTTTCTTTTTTGGCTACTCTTTACTGGAATGCTCACCCTCCCTCTCAATGCAGTCTATTCACTCTTATTTCATCTTCCATGCTGGCCAAAAAACGTTCCTACTTCAATCTTAATTGTATTTGAAGTCTCATCGTAAGTTATATTTTTGATTGTATTTACTCCCCTGTTCATTTCAATTTTACTGTAAATTCGTTGTGTAAAGCGCCTTGGCATAAGGCACTGTAAAACTAACAAATAAATACGAAATTCAAAATACATCAGTATTCCTTTTCAATTCCATTTAAATCAGTAAGTTAATATAATGAATATACTTGTTTACACACAAGTTTTTGAACAGTATTCTAGTCATTCATAGACAGCAACGAGCATCTCACCGAAAGATTGTGAGGGTTGCATCAGTGCCCCTCCTGCAGCTCACCGCTTGCAGGAGGAGGCGATGCACAATTTCAACTTTAATTTCCATGGAGCCTTTGCTCCTCTGAAGTTGCCCGCCCTGCCCCTGTTGGGAGCAACGAGACCCGACTGCTGGCCTGTGACAGTGCTCTACATGGTGTCCCGCTCTATGGCTGCCTTTGTGCCATTTGATTGGAGGGACCTGAACTTAAGTCCAGCTTCACTTTCTAGCCAGCACGCTTGCCGGCGTCCCTCAGAAAAGCCCCCCAGCAAAGGTCCAACTGTTATCTGGGTCTGTCTGGGTGTTGCCAGTGCTGAGGTGCCAGACCTCTATTCCTCTTGGACTTCAGTGCTTTTGCCTCTTACCTGCTACCTTTGGTTGGCTCTGGATCCTTGCGCTTTTTTGCACCGGTTTTACCTGAATCCACTGATTGACATTGAATCTTTCTATGTTTTGCATTGATCACCTGCAACCATTGATGTACTTTGAAAGCGTATGTTGTCTTTTTGCCTGTATGACTGATTTATCCCCTCAGTCCTTGAGGCACGGCTTTTCCAATCTGTAGTTACTATTACCTGCCTGTTTTAATTGCATTTCTGGTCTCCTCTAATGCAGTTTAGCTACTTTTCCTGCACTTATAATTGTTTTTTTGCATTTTTTACCTATCATCCTCCCCTCCTGCAATCCTGCTGTTCCCCCTTTATTCATGTCTTAGCACTTGCACATTCTAAATCTTCTCACGACCTAGTCAGAGCGTTTTGTCTGTCTCCTGTTTGTTTTCTTCCCTTGTACCCCCTCCCTGCACCCCCTTTCCTCCCCCTCTGCCCTGCTCTCATGCTATTGCACTTGCACGTTCCGAATGTTTCAAGACCTTTTAAGAATGTTTTTGTTGTTGTTGTTGAATACCTGCTTGCTCTTCTATTACCCCCTCCTTGTCTTAATGCACCTAGAAGCACAATTATTTCTGTACAGTGTGCATTACAAATAAGCAATAAATAAATCAATAAAATACATTTCTAATTGTTCTCCTCCACCCACAGCATTGGAAGTCGCTACCAGTTTGGAGGATCATCTAAAGGTTTTTTCAACATTAATCGAAATATTGAACTCTTATAGGTTAGTGTGAGTTACTGCTCACTTATAACAGGCAATTCCTTATTTTAAAATTCAAAGTTGTGGTACTCCTTCACGGGATTCAGTAGTTGTGGACTCTGAACCCAAGTGCTACCACGGGTCAATGCTACACATGCATTAAACCATTTTCACATATGATCAATTTTTATGACATTTAACACTAGAGGTCATGTCTATTTGGACAAGTAGCAACGGGTTAGCCTCACCCTTGGGCGCACTTGGTTGCTGCGTAGGTCTGGGTGCTTGTCCTCATGTCACTAATTTTATGTATTGCGCAGCATGTCACTTCAAGTTTGGTTGGCACAGAATATTGATGTTCAGAAAACCTTGAGTATTATGACAATTGTTTTTCTTTATTTTTATTTTCTGTGTATATGTCTTTCTCCCAGTACTCCCTCAAATCTTTTACCTTTTATTTTTTTCCATTGGTTATAAAAAGAAATTTGATTTCATTACTGATATCATGGCTCCCTGATATTTGGACACAAAAATCCTCTGTTGATTTATTTATCGTGGTGTGTGACAGTGTTCACAAAAGCAGTGACACTATTATAAGCATTTTGTTTCTTGAAAATTAATATTGTTCACAAGCTCTATTACCAACACTACAAGACGTTTGATGTTTTTTTATTGTTGACCATAGTAACTGTATTAGAGCCCTGAAGAAGAGAACCACTTCTCGAAACACATTTGGCTATTAGCTCATGGTTTATTCGATGTAATTAGGCTCATGTTTAAAAGGTTGGAATCATTCTCTCATTGGAAATAAATTACCTTGACATTATTTGTGGTGTCGACTATTGTGTTCAATACATATTGGATCACCTCACTACAAATGTATTTGATTATGCAAATTTGAAACTTAAAGCTATTGTTTCTAATTTCAAGATGTGGAGAGCTAGGGAAGTGCCCCACACTCCATTTAAGTTTCATTCAACATTGAGGTATTTACACACAAGCCCATTAGGGCATTGACCCATTTTGGTTTTCCCTACTTGTGTTTTTTCTCAACAGGTGTCAAAGAAATCTGTCTCTAATTGTGCCATGAATATATTTGCATATTTCAGCACCATTCGAGCACCCATGAATGTCCCCATCATGTTGAGATAAGTATCAGTACCAAATGTGCACTTGACTATACTGTCAGTAAGTGGGTTTTGACCAAGTTTCAACTGGAATGCACATACAATGAAAGACACTAAGCCATCCCATTATGCCTTCCTAAGAGCACCCTAACAGGGGAGGGGTGTTCTTTCCCTGCTCTTCAGTTCCACTGACACTTGCCCCACTTAACACAGCGTACCATTTAGAGCTTGAAGATAGCAATGTGAGGGGCAGTTGAACATCCAATACATGCCTGATTGAGCAGAACTACAAATCAGTTACAGGCAGGCAGGGTTAACAGGGTATTTCCAGGAGGGGCTATGTGAGCTGTAATGCTGTGAGGATTTCCAAAGACTTGATTCCATTTCTGATTGAGGAAGTGAAGACATTCCTCAAAAGCATGTAAGTACATCACTTTGTTAGACTAACTAAGGTGTTGACTTGGTTTTTTTTTGGATCAACATTCTATTACAGGACCTTTGGTAGCAGCCCTGTTGTTATGGTTAAGTTGCTCAACCCTTAGAAAGAACAACTTTGGGCGGCTCTTAACTTTGGTGCTGTTTGACGAACTCTCCCCAAACTTTGCAAAAAAAAGGATATGACCACCTCGGAACGATTTTCAGAAGTTTGGTGCGGTTTTGTCTAGGTGTGGGCAAAGTTGTGGGGATTCCCAGCATTTTTAAAATCCTCATAGACACAAAGGAAACACATTTTGGCTTGTGTCTACAGCCCAAACCGCTGTATGGATTTTCACCAAACTTGCGTGAGGATTGTCTCCTTGGCCCCAAAACCATGCTTTTGCATATTTGGTGTACATCTGTCGAGTCGTTTTTAAAAACTGCCAAAATGTCGGTCAAACAAAATGAGTGCTATGTGGTTCAGGTCTGCTGACTCATTTCCTGGTTCAGAGTCTGCAGACACCACTGGATGAATCAGAGGGTGACTTGATGTCTGCGGACATCACATGCTGATTGGAGGTTCAAAAACGTGACCTGCGTCGTCATTTTTGAAATGGTCACCATATTGAATCCGGAGAGAGCCGCTGTTGTCTGCGGTCAGTGCAGTGAGCAAAAAGTCTGCAAACTATACCTGGGGTTATTTTGTGGCCGAAAGAGGCCCTAGAAAGGGTGGGGGAACAAGTTGATAGGGAGATGTTTTCATAGGTGAAAAAAAGCTTTGCACGTGCTGCTGAGTCTTTGGTCATTTTGACTGTCCGCGGATGTCACTGGGAGTGCAGCGGTTCTAGGCAAGTCTTGTTATTTGAAGGTGTATTGTACAAACTTGTATGGTTTATTTCATTGTGGTAGTTGTGGCCAGTGGCCAGATTTTTGGGAGTATGCCCCCAAGAATCTGGTTACTGGCCACACACATTGTAGTAATTTGTGAATAGTAATTATTGCTACTGTAGGGCGAGTATACATTATTTGTAATATGGTGTAATGATATCATGTAAGTGTATACAGTATTTATGATTGTCGCACAATTGAGGATAGTGTTTATGGAATATGTATTTGTTTCTTTGTGAAGATAAGCAGTAGAATAACTTGGTTGGTTACTTAGTTGGATAAGTGCTGTGTTTGTGGTGCAGTATTTTTGAAGAAAAGTGGCCTGGTGGTAATGCATTGGCAGATTGTAGTTGGAGCAGTGTTTGTTGTCTTATAGTAGTGGTTGCAACAGAACAGTACTGTATATGTAGGTGAAGGTGCTGTATATTGATACTTTGGTATTATACACATATGTGTGAGCAGGTGGAGAAAGGTGGAACTATGAGGGATGTATGAGAAAGGTTGGAAAGTATGACATTTATTTGAAATGAAAAATGTAAAATGCTGTGCGTATAAAAATGTTTATTTTAGGAGCAATTTGTTGAAAGTAAAAAAAATGCATATGTGCATTTACAGCAGCGCTGTGTGTAACTTTTCTTAAAAGAAAGGAAAAGCAGATGTAAATGATGTGGCACTTTGTGTGTGAAAGTTTAATATTTTGGCAGTACATTTAAGTAACTGCCAGTTGTTGTGACCAGGTACAGGATGCTGAAATACATGGCATTTGATAGAGTGGTTAAAAACGAGAATATGCTCATTGAGAAGCTTATTGCAGGGTAAGTGGCAGAAACCCTATATATATATATATATATATATATATATATATATTCAGTAAAAAAAAATTGTTAAAGGGACGTTATGGTTAAGTTGCGCTACTAAAAACCTATGAAATTCAGTGAAAAAACTTTGTTAAAGGGACGTTATGGTTCAAAGTAAAACCGAAAAACCCCTGAAATTCGGCAGTTATAGTAACATAAGCAACCATAACTCGCGCCACCGTGCACTGCTAACACTAACACCCAGGACATCAAAGATGACATCACAAATGTCATTGATGACATCACTGATGACATCACATGTGCATTTACTTTTCATAAAAACTCTGTACAAGGGATTGTTATAATGCTGACCAAAAACTGTCAAGGATCATTGGGATAAATATCATGAGCTAATTAGTGCATTAAGCAATGCATTGATATAAATAGCATTCTATTATGAAGTTCTATCCAGTATACTAAGCTACTCATGCAGAAACATAGGCAGTGTGTGCAGCATACATGATGAAGGTGCCATATTCATAATCTTGCCATGTTGAATACTGAAATGATAACTGCTTTCTTATTCGAGTTTTGCGTACTGTGAAACATGTAATAAGTAGATAATAAAACCCACTTAATACATAATTGTTACAGACAAAACACAAAGAGACAACAACACATACAAATATGAGTATATACAGGGACAGTGAGGTAAACAAAAAAGCAGAAGTAGTAGCAGAAAGAGTTCATAACCTAACTGATTGTCTTTATGCAGAGAAACTATTGCTCTGTTTCAAAGCTGCTACTTACCATATGTATGTGTATCACATGATGTGACTGCACCCAAAGGAAAGGAGAGTGAGTATAATGTATACAAATATGAGCATATACAGGGAAGGTAGAGTAATACAAATAAAACTATGAGAAAGTGCTGATAACCCTAATGATTATCTTCATGCACAGAAAGGATTGCTCTCTTTCAAGCCTGTGTCTTCCGCTATGTATATGTTTCATATGATGTGACTTGACCCTAAGTCTACAAATATAGTACCTTTTCAATTTTTACTTCCTGACTGTTACTGAAGAAAACTATGTGGCTTCGATATGTCAGTAAAGGATAAAAAGAGAGAGCCAGCCATGTGATGTCATCAGTGATGTCATCAATGACATTTGTGATATCATCTTTGATGTCCTGGGTGTTAGTGTTAGCAGTGCACAGTGGCGCGAGTTATGGTTGCTTATGTTACCATAACTGCCGAATTTCAGGGGTTTTTCAGTTTTACTTTGAACCATAACGTCCCTTTAACAATGTTTTTTCACTGAATTTCATATGTTTTTAGTAGCGCAACTTAGCCATAACGTCCCTTTAACAAAGTTTTTTCACTGAATTTCATAGGTTTTTAGTAGCACAACGTAACCATAATATCCCTGACTTCATATACATGTAACATAGAACATACTAACCCCCTCCTAGTGATTTTCATGTCCGCGGATTACCGCTATGTCCGCGGACATATCGAAAATCTGAGCGTGGTGAATGTAAATTTAAATAGTGTGCCCCATTTCCCCTTTGAAGTTAGCTCTGAAAAGAGCATTTTTTTTTACAGATGCTTGACAGACACCTGTTATTTTGTATTTTTTTTCTTGTTTTTTTTTCTTACTTTACTCCTAAAATCTTCACATAACCTTCTCCAAAGCAACCCTTACATTCCAAAATAGAAAGTCATTTCCCGTAAAAGATAAAGAAATGCCATCTTCTTTAAAATTAGCAGCATTACTGGCATCACTATTCTCATTATTACAGAAGAACATACCAGCTCTAAGCATGAAGGCACACATGCCTCGGTTGATGACACACCTAGCAATGTTTTGCTGAGGACAAAAAACTAAACTATTGTCCCATATTGCCCTAGGTAGTAATCCAGAAAAAATTACTTTCGCATTTGGAAGGATTTTCATTAAGGCTTGAACCAAGCGTTCCAAATCAGCCAACAAAGTAGGGGCACTGACGTTGCCCAAATGGAAAGCACCATAGTGCAAAACTACCACATGCGGACTGTTCATCTTGGCCATATCCTCACAAACTTGTACAATTCCCTGTACATTGCAATCAGGCACAGTGCTCCACACCACCTCCACTCCTTTCACATCAAAGTTCTTTGCAACATGCCTGCATTGAGCGTACTGTTGTAAACCATACACAAACATATCTCCAAGCACCAACACCCTGACTTTCTCTACTTCTGCCATCTTCACCACACACAGTCTCTTTCAACACAAATCCACATCCTCGACATCTGATTGGCTGATCCGTACAGCCTTCTTTCCATGTTGGATTTCCTGGAAAAACCCGGATGTAGCAAGCCCTGTCCACGAACAGCCGCGGTGTCCGCGGACGGCGTCCACTTTACTCTCTGTGCCATTCCCTCATTGCATACAGCTAAGCAATCACACAATACGAATAACGTCCTCAGAACACCCCCATTTTGTGAATTTTCGAACATTTCAGGACAATTATCATTTCATAATTCAACATATTAACATTACAAATATTATACTTTCATCTTGTACTCTGCACACAATGCTATGTTTCTCCATTAGTAGCTCAGTATACTAGATAGAATCCCATAATACAATGCTATTTATATCAATGCATCGTTCAAAGCACTACTAACGGTATGATATTTATTGCAATATCCTTGACACTTTTTTCGCAACATTATAATAAAAATCCCTAGTACACAAATTCCATGAAAAGTACATACACATGTGATGTCATCAGTGATTTCATCAATGACATTTGCAATGTCATCTTTGATGCCCTGGGTGTTAGTCTTAGTAGTGCACGGTGGTGGCGTGAGTTATTTTTCATAGCTTACCATAACTTGCGATTTTCAGGGGTCTTTCGGCTGTACTTAGAACCATAACGTCCCTTAAACAAACTTTTTTTAATATCACGCAAACAATATACAAACATGGCGTGCAAAAACCAACTTCTCACAGATGGCTTTACACAGAATGTTGCAAAGTAAGAATTTATGCTCGTTCACAGTGAAGGTCAGCTGCTTCCATTTTTTTCTCGGGCCCCGGAGAGGCTCACGAAGCGGACTATAAGGTTGTATTGTGTTTTGACCTTGACAGACAGAGATTGTGATGAAAGACTTCTCTTGAAGGAGTGTTGCTAAAACGTAAGAGAAGATAAGGATGACATTTCTGAAACTAAACCACTTTTATATATTATATCACTATGCGAAAGATCGTTTGCACACGCAGAGTCGTATTTTGGGACTGCACTACTCGTAGACAATGGAAATTGCAATTGTACTGTAAGTAACCCTTTAGATTATTTTATACCAAATATAATTACAATAGCGTAGCATTAAAGACCGCTCACGTTGAACTTGTTAATTGAAAGTGGCATAATGTTTTCTACCACGCACTATCACCGCCGAATTGATCCCCTGTCGTTTAGAGGGCTCTGAAAAAGGCAGACGACACAGGGTGGGTTAATAGAAATAATTTAACCGGTCTATAGGCGGTCAAGCACTCTACTCGCTGTGCCACTTCACTGTAGCCTGTCAAGTGGCACAGCGAGTACAGCGCTCGTTTTGACATCCGTGTACAGCTTGCTAACGCAAGTTCGAATCCCGGCAAGGCCAAACTCAGCCTTTCATCCTTCCGTGGTCGATAAATGAGCACCACACACCGTGGTTAATAATAAGCACCGCTTAGATACCTCACGGTTCTTAGCGCTATATGAATTGGAAAATATTAATAATTTATTATTAACATACTCCGTTGCACTATCTTCGATAGCAAATAGTTTCACGCCCTAATAAATAAAATTATGATTTTTAATGAAGATCGGCTGGTGAGACTAATTTATGTTTTTTAAAACAGGTATGTGGCCCCATTTTGCCTATGTCACGATTTACAGACTCCAGAGGATGGGGTCTTCAACTGCCAGGTGCAGGTCCAAATATGCAACTTCATGACCCTCACCATTTTATGGGACAATCGCCAAGGACCAATATGCCCTTACGCAGTACTAGCGGCTAGAAACAACATACCAACCAATAGGGTGGTCTAATGGCTCGTTGTTGGAGCAACCTTCCGATTATCAGAGCGACCATTTACTGCTTTTATCATAAACCAACAGCCTATCTACTGCAAAGGAACAACGCGTGGCTCAAAATAAACTTTTGCTGATCGACAGCAGAGACAATAGCAAATCGCTGAATATTCACTAAACATTTAATGTGAAATAAATGTACTTTACCAAATGTACAATCCTTCCGTTTACTTTTAAACCACAGTTTCATATTCCGAATTGTGGCGCACTGAGTTGTAAGCTGATCTAACACCGTCTGTACCGCAAAGGAACATCACGTGCCTCAACATGAACTTTTGCGGATCGACAACAAAGACAAATGCAAATTGCTGATTATTCTCTAAACATTTGATGTCAAATAAATGTACTTTACAAAATTTACAATCTTGCTGTTTGCTTTTAAATCACTGTTTCATATTCTGAATTGTGGCTCGCTGTGTTGTGACATAATATGTGTTGTCTTCCGGGTTCTGTGTAAAGTCACTTAGGACTGCAGAGGACTGGGCGCGTTTGATGACGCACCCTGTAACGTCACGGAGAGAGGTGGGGATTATGAATGCTTTGATAATATCAGGCTTAGGGGTGGGAGATATGATTCAGTGTCGCAAAAGCAAGTCAGCCAGGTCAATAGCGCAAGTCATAGGATTATCACATAATGTCGGCGCACACCAGCCGGATTTATCGTTTCTTTAGTGGACAAAAAGTCGGTTGACGCCCATAGGAAATTGTACTTTTAGCGGACAAAAGGAGTGGTCTTAAAACACTTTCACCCTGACAACGAACAATACAAACAGAGTTCTCAGAACAGCCCCATTTTGTGTAATTGCAACCATTTCGGGACACCGCGAGTGTTCCTAGAACACATTCAACCAGACAGATTACAATACGGACAGCGTCCTGAGGACACCCCCAGTTTGTGTATTTATGAACAATTAAGTACACCGCGAGTGTTCATAGCTCATTTTTACCTTCCTTGCAAACAAAAATGACACATACTCCGTCCTCTAAACACCCCACCATTTAGTTTATTTACAAAATGTCAGAACAGCTGTGTTCTCCGAGGACAAATCGAACGTAACAAAAACATCTAGCACATAAAAAAACAAAACATTGAACTGATCTCATACTCCCCCACCCTCCCCAAACACTCTTACACACCAACACACGGCACTAAATACAATTTTTTATCCACGTTTCACAGCGCTGTACGCGGTCGACGGCGAATACAAGATGGCGGGCGCCACAGAAAATCTGACGCGCTCTGCGCCCCTCGCCGTCCAATCAGCGAACACGTTGCATGTCCGCAGACATGACGCAGACATGACGCAAGGCCATGGGCCAATCGGGGTGCTGTCCGCGGATCGAACAGGGAAGTCCGTCTGCGAAGTGAACACAGATATCACTAATTTTTCTGCCTTACGTTTTGGTCATTTTATAAAAAACTACTGGACGGATTTACACCAAATTTGCAAAAGCACGCTTTCGGGACCAAGCCCCCGCTCCTGCCGCAAATTTGGTGTAAATCCGTCCAGCAGTTTGGCCTGTGGCCGTGCGCAAAGTTTTTTCCCATTATGTCTATAGGAAAAAACACAAGTTTTGGGACACCTCCTATAAATTTCCCCCCCCTGGACGAATCCTCACCAAACTTTGCAGAAAAATTCAGAGTGGGCCATATACTTTTTTTTGGTGAGGATTCGTCCAGAGCGAGTGAAGTTATAAGCCACCCAAAAAATGCTCTTCCTATGGAAACACCAATTTAACCATAACTACATGGACGCTTTGTATAAGTGTTGAAAAATATATACTTAACAAAATGTAAGCATACCTGTACTATGTCTTGTTAAATGCAGATGTTTTTGAATGTGCAAATAGACATCTTGGAGAGTTTCACAGTATTGTATGATGCAGGTGGCTGTGAGTAACAGGATATATGTACTCTGAGAGTTCAAGAGTACATCTGAAGTGACAGGGTTACATGCAGAGCTGGTGGGTGTGCTTGGTGGATGGATGTGTGACTGTTTGAAAGCAGTCAGTAAGGGAGTGTTAGAAACATACAAGTAAAAGTGTAGAAGGGCTGCCTTGTGCTATTGACGTCTGTGGACCTTGGGGGATTAGGCAATCAGGTTTCCTGGTTGTGGTGTACAGAAAGAAAGGGTAGCAGGAGTTTCATTTGTTCTCTGCAGGGAAGATGACTATGGCTTTGGATTTGAGGAAGGTGATTGTCTGGATGGTGTGTGATTCTTGGATCCATTGTTTAAATGTGCACTTTGAGCAGTGTGGATTACCTGTGAATCTTGAATTTAAAAAATGTGAAGTTTCCTGGTATGGTGTCTGGAGAATGAAGTGGGGGGAATGGCTCCTGCTTTGTGAGAGTATGGTCACTTTGAAGCATCCAGACATCATTGTAGTTTATTGTACAGGCAACAATTTGGGCTATGGCACCCACATTTTCATACAGTTTGCTATTAAAAGGTCAATTTGCAAAGTTAATGGAACTGTTTTCATGTTCGAAGATTGTTTTTTCTCAGATAGCTGAAAGACAAATATGGAAACGTTCTAATTTATTTTGTAAACAAATTCTGAAAGCAATGTAAACCAAGCTGCATGTGCTTTTTTTGCAGGATGTTGGAATAACATCTTTTCACTATGAAAATATCAAGTTTGATATTGTTCACATTTTTCGAGGAGATGGAGTGCATTTGACTGATGTTGGAAATCAGATTTTTCTTTTTAATCGCTCAGCGGTCAAACACCTGCCGTCTCCTTGAAGAACTCGGTCTAGATGTACTCGGTCTGACCAAGATGTGGTTCACGGCCAGCTTTGTCACAAGCCAGATGGCTAAAAGATCCACTCCATGCCCAGAACCAACCGTTCCCACGGGGGAGTAGCTTTGATCATCCCGGAGTGGGTCTCTGCTTGTACTATTCCAAGGCAGGACAACTCCTCATTTGAATGCCTGGTCTGCAGGCTCCCTATCTCTCCTGGCCTTTCTCTCACTGTGGCCACTATCTACTGGCGGTCCGGCCAGGTAGCTTCCTTCCACTCTGAGTGGGTGGACCTCTCCTATTTCCTCCTCGCCTCTACCTCTCAACTTCTCCTCCTTGGAGAACTTAACATTCACTTGGATGCTGCATGTCCTTCTGCAGGACTTTTTCACAACCTCTCTCTATTCTTCCCGCTGGCCCGACTCACTTTCCGACTCAAAATGTTTTCTTTTTGGAGCTTTTTATTGAACCTTTAAAAATGCATATGTGCATTTATAGCAGCACTGTGTACAATTTTGTTGTATAAGGGAAATGCAGATGCAAATCATTTCCAGAACATTGTTAAATGGCAGTTGGTGTGTAATATGTTGACAGGATTACATGTAGAGTTTTTTGTTGTGATGGGCGGATGGATGTATGACTGCTCGAAAGCAGGCAATGAGGGTGTGTTACAAAAATAAAAGTAAAAAAGGGTAGAAGGGCTGTCCTGTGCAATGGTGTGCACATGCCATGCGGGTCTTTTAACAATGACTGACATTGAAAGGGTACTGCGGAGACCGTGGATAGTTCTGGGGGTCCATGGACTTTGGTCATTATTATATGCTAGAGAAAAGTATTGTGACAGAAAATTATTTCTGTCCTTTTTTCCTTTTCTCTAGTATACAATTGTCCATTACTTCCATTGGCATAGTACAAAATGCTAATGGAAATGTTGAAGAATCTTATTGGAAAATGTAAAGCAGATGGAGTCTATAAGATTATTTTTTTCAGTTCTATTTTCTTACTGTGAATAGCCTGTGTGGTGGCAGCAGCGTTTGAGGAAGATGAAGTAGAGGAAGACAGCCTACTACTTCCTGAGAAAGGAACAGCCTTTCTCAGAGCACCCAGGTGTGACGGCACAAGGAGGTGGTACCAAAAGAGTACTTATCATGTTGTCCACGACTGAGTATGATGGTACATTTAACATGGGTAGCCCAAGCCTTTTCTACCCCTTGTACAGTTTTAAAGAACCACCACACCCATGTTTCTCTCTGTGTGCTAGAGTTAGGCATTTCCCCTATCTCATCTTCCTGGTCCTCTTGATCCTCCTCTGCATCATTGTGCCTTTTCCCATGTCCAGGCCCTCCAGCTGGTGGTTGTGTTGGTCGTGGTGGCCTCTGGGAAAGAGGCGTGGCCATGCTGATGCCATTTTTGAAGTTTAATAGCATGTGTATGATTCTAGGAGCTGTGGAAGAGTAAACTTTCAGCTTGAAAATTCCTACATCAGCTAAAAATGCAGTTTTGAAATGTTCACAAAACACGGACCCGTTTGCGGACATGTCATCACGTCATGCATGAGCGCAGTCATATGATGCTGTCTGGGAAGTCCACAATGACGTCAAATGTTCGCAAACGTCGCAAACAAAAAACAGTGTAAAAAGTTGTAGACAGTTGATAGAAGTGTTAAGAATGTTGCTAGAAGGTGGGAAATGGCACAGTTTTTACTTGAAACTTCCTAGATTGGCCAAAAATGCTGCTTTATTGGGGGTGAGTGTAATATTAGTAAATTGTACCAAATTATAGTGGACTGGTAAAAACCTATGAAATTCAGTCAACAAACTATCAAAGGGACGTTATGGTTACAAGTAAAACCAGAAATTCACCAGTTATGGTAAGCTAAGCAACCATAATGTGCAGCACCACTGTGCACTGCTAACACTAACACCCAGGACATCAAAGATTACATCACACATGTCATTGATGACATCACTGATGACATCACATATTAAATTAATTGTGATCAAAGATTCCTACAAGGGGTTATGCTTCCCTTCCAGTACCTCTTTCGGCCACCAAATAACCCAAAATGTGTTTTCCAGACTTTTTTCTCACTGCGCTGTTCTAGGTCCGCATCGATATCAGCGGACTCAGCGGCACCTGCAAACCCTTTCTTCACCTATAAAAACAGCCTCATGTCAACTTTATTTCACTCCCCCCACCCTTTTCCAGGCCCTCTTTCAGCCACCAAATAACCCCTGACATGTTTTCCAGACTTTTTTCTCACTGCACTAGCCACGGACACCGGCAGTTGTCCACAGACCCACCAAGGCAACCATTTAAAAAATATAAAGCACCTTACATTTTTCACTATCCAATCAAAGGGTCAGTATGATGTCTGCGCACAGCATGCTGACACCTGATTGGCCCAGACGTTTCTGCGGACCCTGAATCAGGAAGTGAGTCTGTGAACCTGATCCAGATATCACACATTGTTTTTTCCTACTTTTTGGGCATTTAAAAAAAACTCATGGGAGGATCTACATAAAATTTACAAAAGCACACTTTCGGGACCAAGCTGCCACTCCCAGCACACATTTGGTGAAAATCCGTCCAGCAGTTTGGGCACGAGCCAAAAAAAAAAATCCATTGCGTCTAAGCGGATTTCCACACATGTATGGACGCACCTATAACTTGTCCCCTCGGTAGAAATAGCACCAAACTTTGCAAGATCAGCCATATACTTTTTTTTTCAATGTTTGGTGAGGATTCGTCAAATGGCGGCAAAATTATAAGCCACCCAGAAAGTGCTCTTTCTATGAGTTTAGCAACTTAACCATAACTACAGGGTCGCTTCTGCAGGTTCTGTAATATACTTATATATTGACCTATAACACTGAACCTTGTCTTACATACAATGAGACTTCACGGGCATGCCAGGATAAACCTGAGCAATTGAAGTTGTTCCTGACCTCTCATAGCCTTTGCTTAATGGGCGTTGAGGTGGGGGGAGAACCCCTCCATTAGACACAGGCCATTGCTGTTAGTTCATTCAGAGCATCGCAATGTCAGTAAACCGATCACGAGAACGGTCTGCCTGGCATGCACTTTGTGACTGCAGGGACAGATGCTCCCTCAAGCCCCCATGTTGGATGTTGAACTGTCCTACACGGTAGCCCACAGGGGTATCTCTTGCTGGAGGCATTAATTGATGCCTTTGAACCAGGGTTCGTAGGAGACCCTGAGGGTATAAGATTTAAAGACCCAGCATGGTTGTAAAGATTGGGGCTCTACATCTGAGCAGTCATAGACACATATGGTAGCCGTGGTGGTGGGACTCAGTGAGGCAGGTTATCAATACACTTCTCCCAGTGTTTCCTGTCTCACATCATGGCTATGGAGCTGCTGGAGTTAAAGGAGCAGCAGTGTTGATGGTTCATGGTTCTGCATGCTGATGTGTGATCGTTGGCGTGTTCAGGTGGGATGGCGAGTGTCGTGGGATAGCATTGGTGTATTGGGGACATGTTGGTGCAGTGAGAATGATAATGGAGCAGAACTCGCCAATGGGGCAAATTGGATGGAGTAGAATTAAGAAGAAACAATGCAATTAATGCAATTAAGTAAAAGGGGAGAGGCTCCCTGTTGCATCCCCACAATCAAGATGGTGCCACATGGGGCAGGGCCTTGGGTGGCTGGAAACAGCGGGCGGTACACAGTGTATTCTCGGCTGCTGTTCAATCCACCTCAGTGGCTGATCGTCCTTCCCTGGGATGGGAGCTTTGCAAACCTCAGTCAATGTGAAACAAAAACAATATGTGCAGTATGACATTGTGATAGCCAAGTGCAGCTGAACTTCTTAGAGAAGCACACAAACAAAAATGTTGGGACGAAGGAAACCAACAAAGAAAAAAGGAGGCAGACAATAAGCGAACAGAAAGAAGGAACAGGAGGAAGGAAGGACACCACTTTTAGTTTGAAGAGAAAGGAAAAAAAAACAAAATAAATTAGCATCATTGGAAAGCAAAACGAAAGGGCAATAAAAAGAGACGAGGAAGGAATAACTCAATGATAAAGGAGGATAGGAAAGGGGATAGCAAGGAGAAACGTGGAGGAAGGAGACCCAGGGAAGGATAAGAGAAAAGGATGGAATCCGAGCACAAAGATGGAAAGAAAAGAAGAAGGAAGAGGGCGTAAACTATAAGAAAGATAATGAGAAATTATGAAAACAGAACATATGAAGCAAAATGAAAGAAGAAAGAGAACATTAACAGGACATGAACTGAAAATAATGGAGGCAGGAAGGATGGAATTACAAAAAGAACGAACATGGGAAATCTAGAGAAAAGAGCAACAATGAAAAAAAATGAAAGAAAAGGCACAGAGCGGAAGGAAACAAAGAGAAAAGCAGAGGGTGGAAGATAACCAACAAAAGGATGGGTAAAAGTAGAAAATCAGCTGAAAAGGGCAGGGAGATGGAAAGAAGCAAAGAAATAAATGGGAATAATATAGTAAATGAAAGAAAAAAGAGATGGAAAAAGGAATGCACAAAGCGATAAAGAGTAAAGGAAAGGAACATAAAAGTAAGGCAAGGATAGAGGAAAGAAACACAAAGAAAGAAGAGAAGACAGAAAGGGAAATGAGAGAACGACGCGGTGGATGGATGGGAAATCGGGGTGCAGGGGGTGGAGAGAAGAAACAAATGAAACAGGGAGGAGAGTGAAAAGGAAAAAAAAACAAAAAGAAAGGAGGACATTTCACATGGACAAGTGCACTTGAAAGTGCAGTCAGTTGGAGGTGTGTTGCTTTGGCTCTGCCTTACCGTTTCTTTTGGCAAAGTTTCGAGTGCAATCAGTTGTGCACAATGAAAACAGACAAAGCATGTGGAGCGTGTACTAGTACATGTGAAAGGGCAGTCGGCTGGAGGTGTGTATCTGTGCCTCTGCCTTACTGCTAATTTTGGCAAAGTTTCAGGTGCAATCAGCTGTGCACTATAAAAATGGGGAGCAGAGCGTGTGCGCGCACAAGTGCATGTGAAAGTGCATTCGGCTGGAAGTGTGTTGCTGTGGTTTGCCTTACTGTGTCTTTAGGCAAAGTCTTGTGTGCAATCAGCTGTGCACTATAAAAATGGACAAGGCACGCATAGTGCTTGCACGATCAAGTGCACAGGAAAGTGCATTCGGCAGTCCACGGGTATCCGGAGCTCGAATTTCAGTCGCATGGTGAGCTGCAACTCACTCAAGCCGCTTTTTAGGACTAATGCGGCTCCACAGTACAAGTTAATAGACTCGAAGTTCGGCAGTTAAAGAACATGTTTAACGTGGGTGTCTTTGAAATAAATGAGGGAAAGTGGTCTTGCTCCTGCATAGCAAACCCAACTCTCTTGGTCATGTATGCCCTCCGCAAACAAAAGTGCGACTGTTGATGAATGAATGGATTAATTATTTAATTATTTTTAGTGTTTGTAAAGCGCACATCCGACTTGGAACCAAGCAAATAATTGCATCTGGGTGCAGATGAAATAACAAACACAACCAGAAAGTCGGTGTAAAGACTGAAGGGGGGTGGCTGTACTCCTGCTCTCTAAATGGCAGAGGAGAGGCACAGAGGACCCCAGCCAAGATTCTCTATAGGGTAGCACTGGTCGAGCAATCAAGGGCTAGCTTCTCAGGAGGTGATGCAGGCTGGTTCTTAAGTACAGTGTAGTCCCCAAGCTCCCATAAAAGAATGTTCACACACTGTATTAGTTAAAACACAGTCTTTATATAATTAAGGTTCAAGGTTATATACACAATCACAATAACTCACTTTGTGCTCAGTAAATCTACAATGGCAATTATATACAGTTCTAAGTGGTACCACAATTATTATCAAATTTCATTAAAGTGCATCAACTGTACTCTGGTGAAATGTCACACAGATCACTTAATAAAGGTAACCAACAATAGACAAGGGGGAAAGCAGTTGGTTAGAACTATTGGCAGAATACTGGCCCCTACCACTAGACACAGTTATGTGTGGAGATCCCCCCACCTGGTCAACCTGTAAAATAAAGATATACCACAAGCCCAGTCCATATATTGTTCTACAAGTCTTATTTCCTTCTACAATGTTTCTACCATCCCGATGTACCTGCAATAGCAGAGTTCGACGACGAGTCGTCGACGGATCCTTCTTGAGCGGCTCCCTTTTAAGCAGGAGCCACGAATTGTTGAGATCCCTCGAAGAAAGTGAACTCGGCATCGAGGTGGCAGCTTCGGTCCCAGCTGTGCTCGTCGACGACGGAGCGAAGACGTCCTTCAAGGAAGAGGCGTGCGGGGCACCTCGATGTCGATAGATCAGGACCGCAAAGCGTTTGTGAAGAACTGTGGCCAACAAGGGCGTCGAGTCGTCAGGCGTCTCTATGATCTTTGGGTGGTGGGAAACCCACCGGTGGATGCTCCTTGGCGCGTCGACGGCCTGGCCTTCTCCGGCAGGATAAGGTGGGCAGCGGTGCGGATGAGCGTGTCCGTTAATCAAAAGTCTTAGGCAAAGGACCGTTGTAGCTCCGGTCGTCGGTGGCACAGCATCAAGCGGTCCCCTCTTCTGGGCAACACAGATTTGTCGGGCCTCCAGCGGTAATAGCAAACCAGCAAGCCCTGGTCAACGATGGTGGATAGAATGTCTGGTGCTTATCTTCGTTCTCCTGCGGTGGGCAGCCTGTCGAGGGTCTGACTTCCAGAGAGCTTCGGCGAAGGTTAGCGGTGCTCGATGGTCCCTCAGAGCACGGCAAGAGGGCGCCTAACCAGGTCCTCTCTTGGATCAGTCTTGACGGCTCTGCGGCTTTCAGATTTCAGCGAAGAGAGACCGCAGTCAACCTTCTTCTTTAGGCTCAGCTTCGAGATTCAGCTTCAGTTTCAATGTTAGTTTCAACTCCAGCTTCTAAACAAATTCTAGCAGTGAGAGGCCCCCAGATATACTAGTTGATCTCCCATTCATTCTGCTGGGTCATACTCAGGCAACCAATCACTCAGAAGGGCATTCAGCAGTCAGTCCACTAATCAGGCATACAGTGCATTCAGGTCATTCTCCTCCCTCTCAGACACTCACAACAAGGAATGTGTATTGGGACAAGTACCCAGCCATTCAACACTACACACTGCATTCATACCAGTTTCGGGCAGGGCTGTCTAAGTCATTGTGTCAAACACCAGAAACCAGACATCCACAACAAGAAGTGCATATTGGTCACACACTCCATTCACCCAGGTCCCACCCACAGGGTGTACCCACAACATACAATCACTGGGAAGGCTACAGCCAGTCTGGCCTGGACTTCACAACAACACCATATATGGAACTTCCACCTAACAGCCAGTCAGGGCGAAGGGACAGAGTCAGGGCTTCCCAGGACTTTGGGAAAACAAAGTAACAGGCAATTTTCCAAAGGTTGTGAGGCTAGGCATTCCATGATCAGAGCCCTGCACAGAAACGTGTCTATCACCCAAGGTCACAGATTTTGATGGAGGAACCACCAATAGGTGTTATCCTGGCGATCAAAGACAGCGATCTGGGGGATACGAGGAGATTTTTAAACAAGAGTCAGATATAGTTCTGAACAGTTTGAATCAACAGGGCAGGCAGTTAGGCCTTTAAGTAATTGAGCACTAGTAATAGTGTCCATTTTCATTTTACTGTGTGTCAACTGAGCGCTGACATGTGTGGTTTTTCCATGTTGCTTTTGTTGCATTGGCATAGCGAACTTTACCACAAAATCAAACCATGTAACAGATGTATTCTTGTGGTGGCACACTGTTTCCCCTCTAAACATTACTATGTCTAAACAGTGGCCACCTACATGGGATAACATTTCAGTTAATAAGCTAAGATCATGAGAGTACATAAGATCCTTGAGATAGGCATATTCCGAATTGTCTGGTTTAATGCACCGTCTGTTAAAGTCACCCAGGATAATTATATTCGGGTAATGTAGTGCTTATGCTCCAAGCGAACTATCAAGACCATGTAAAAAAGGAGCCAGCTTGGCCTGGGGGTCTATAGCACACAACTAAATGATATGAACAATTATAGGATGCACGAAAAGTGCAAGTAAGAAATTGGGAATTTATGGCCCAAGTTGGTGTTCGGTAATTAAGAAATTCCAGGGAGCACCCAGCAATAATATCAACTCTCCCCACCCCTTGTGAGCTCTCTATTTGCCCATTTAATTTGGAAGTTCTCCAGCACCAATAAGGAAAGTGTGCAAGAGATCCCTCTGCTGTAAGTCCAGTGACAGTTCTAAACAAATCAATGCATTATGACCACTCTGCACTTTTCCTCAATAGTCAGGTGAAATCCAACCCAAAATTAAACACGTCGGGAATAAAAGGAACTCCAGCCATACAACATGTCTTCCATGCCCTTACAGAGAAAGCAGTGGAGGCAATTACGGTGTCTTTACCGAAAATGTCAACAGCAGCCAACACTATCTCCGTAAATGGATTAATGGATTTAGGAACTGCCACTGGGGGCATTCCAGGGGTCAAGTCACGATAGAAAGTGGGCCAATCATTAACAAACAATTGAATGAGGCATCACCAGAAATTAGCATATCAAGGTGCCCTCTGAAAAAAGTGGGGAGACTCTGTCCATCTGATTGTACCCTCAACTTGAGCCCTGGGCCTCTCCTGTGTTTAGTAGTGTGGGGCAAGAGGCAATTCGATGTAAGAAACACATGAGCCTAATAATTGTTTAGGAATGTTCAAACTGACAACAGAGAGCCAATTGGTTATGCAAAGCCAACTGGGGGTGGTAATTGATACTCCTCCTATATTTCAGGATAATTCAAAGCATAATTGCTCAATGATATGGTATGATGTGGCATTTATAACACGCCTGTGCACAAGTGTTTCTAGGAGGGACAAGGCAAGGACGGGGAATCAAAGGGAGGACAACATAATGCTCTTACTAGGTCTTGTGCCATTCAGATCACGCAAGTGTGGGGACGAGTGAAGGGGAGAAGTGCCAGGAGGGAGGGGAAGTGCAGTTATCTCACATGTTCAGCCAGCGGGTGGCTCGTAGGTGCTTAGAGTAGGGACTGTAATGTTGCAGAGACAGACCCTTAAGTGCTGGGGAGCCCGGAGGCAGTGCAAGGACAAATGGGCGTGCAGGAGCCTGGGCCCGAGTTCAGAGGGTGACCAGGTGACCAGTGCGTGGAGCAGTCAGGTGCATCAGCAGGGGAGAGAAAGAGAGAAAGCGGAAGTGAAATGGAAGGTCTTTTGCTGCTTTCAGAACCCGAGGTGGTTCTGCTTAAGTTTGTGAGAGGCAGGGAGGCTGTTCCGGAGGGAGGCCCCAGCCGAGTAGCTAGATCTGCCCCCGACACTCTGCTTGGAGAAGCGTCTGACCCTCAGAGAGTTGGATGTTTCAAGGTTTTTTGTGGATGGGATTAATTTATCTCCAAAAAGACCTATCTTATCACAACATGAGGCGGCTGGGTCTAACTCAATATCAGCATTAAACTTTCTATTGAACTCAGTTCGGCTATACGAAAATATAAGTTATGTCCTTAGAGAAAACAAAACCATGCTGTCAACGCAAACTCTGGCGGGTTTTATTATGGCTGACGAAAGGATGTAAGAGAACCCGCCCCTCGGATTTAAAGAGGAATGTGATATGGGACTTTGGATGCAGTCAGATATGGCCCCTGCACTCTATTACAGGGCAGCGTCCTGCTCCTTTAATTGGAATTGTGGTCCTGGCAGGCAGACCACGTGTGAGGGAACACGTGGGTGGACGTGTGAGAGCAAGAGGGATAAGCGCCAGTTCCGGCGTTACATGTAGAAGAGATGTTGCACTAAAAAAAGGGCACAATTGTTCTAAACCTCATCTGTGTCAGTTTCTTTTCATAAATGTCCAATCTTGCATGCCCAAGAAGATAACAGCTGGCAACCAGTGTCCCTACCTATCCACAGGTGTCCCACCACTCCAGTGAACCCGTTGGTCCTCCTGCTGCTCCACATCAGCTGCTCCTCCGCTACCAAATGTCCCGGCAACACACCTGCAGCTCCATGGCTATCCCGCTCGCTACACAGCGATCTCGTCAAGCCTCTGTTGGCAACTGCCGACTGCAGTCATTTTCCTCAGGCGCCGACATCGTCTCCCACATGAGGCCCTGGGAACCAGCCAGCCCACTGCATATGCCACCTTGCTGCCTGTGATGCTGCTATGTAGCGTTCCTGTCTCCCGGCACAGACCGCCACGCCTCTGACTCATGGCCCCAGCTATGAACGTGCCTCACTGCAGGGGTGTGAAGAGACTCTCGTGCCCTGCCCTTGAGAGGCCTCTAGCTCTACCCCAACATTCAGTTCGCTGTGAGGGACAATAAACACAAGCAACTGTCACATCCAATGCACAGTGTACAACACAGCTGTGAACATGCGTCTGCCTAACTGCAGAGTGCATAAACAGATGCACGCTGAGCTTGCTGCTGCAACCACATCCATTCCAGAAACAAGTGGTGTTCACCATGGGGGACACATGTGGCAAAGTGGCAGTTCCCACATCATCCTGCATTTCTGAACTGCCTGAAAAGACGGTCCACACAATGTCTGGCCAGGTGAGGCACCCTGATTGAGTCGGAGACCCCATTCCTTTCGCCTCATGCCCACTGCACTATGGAGCAGGCGGCACAGGACGATGGCGTTTCCCAAGTCCACATGCCTGCCACCTCCAGGGCAGCATTCTTCAGGCTGCCCCTTCCATTCACACTTGCACCACACCAAGACAAGGTCCCCCAGTGGGATGAATGAGTTTTTAGTTTAGTTTATTTATTTGTAAAGTGCACCAACCCCAAAGGCATCTGGGCGCTATGCTTACAAGTTCCACAGAAGATAAAATGTAGGAAAAACATCAATATGATACATGAGAGCCTTTACATAATAAAATCTACAAATATACAACAGGCAACAGTAAATATGGTACAGGGTTACATGTGTACATCCGACTGGAGATTACATCCCTTTGGCCTGTCTCGTTATGCAACCAAATTGAAGTCTTGCTCATGGAGCCATACTTTGACCTTATTCCGGAATATTTCGGAGTGTATGAATTCAATGACTTTGTCAAGGCGGTTGGGGCAGAGAAGTCCCCTGCATTAGCAGAGGTTTTCACCAATTTGGCAGGAAAAGAAATTAAGGGCATCATCAAGACTATTCCGGAAGGAGAGAGAACCACATATGATATCCTAGCAGACACACTTAACAAGAAACTGATAATCCAACCAAATAGAGACTATGAGCAGTATGGTTTTAACCAATGTACGCAGCAGGCCTAGCAGACCATAGATGAGTTTGTGACCCACCTCAGACAAAAACTGGTGCACTGTCAATTCGCCCAGTTTTCAGACGATAAGGCCATCAGGGTGCGCATCATCGAAGTATGTATTTCATCAATATTCTGAAAGCAACTGTTCAAGAAGCCTCTTCCCCTGGATGAGATTGTGGAGCTTGCAAGAGTATATGAAAGGGTTGACGCCCAGACAGCCTCCATGGAGAACCAGCAAATTAAGAAGTCTGATAAACAGGATACAGGTGAGGCAAGCCCAGACACCAGGAGACCGGCCGCAAGGCCCCCATCGACCACCTAATCACCCGATAATGCCGGAGCGACAGACACTCAGTCCTCAAAAGTTGTGCAATAGATGTGGGCTGGCATTCCCACACACTCCTGGGGTGTGTCCTGCCTTAACCCAGAGTTGTTCCAACTGCAGATAAGAGGGACATTTTCAGACTGTTTGTAGGGAAAGATGCCCATTCCCAATGACTAGGCCAAGCCCTATGATACCTTGGCACCACAGGGCTAGAGATGGGTCCCCTCTGGATACTCTGGTGGACCACGCAGGCACGTAAGACCCATGGACGACGTGCCCGAAGATCAATACTGGTAGGGTGATGGACGGTTCTACTCTCACCCGCAGTACAGGGATGAATACGATGGACCGCCACCTACGCGCCCTTTCCACCCCTCAGACGACTACCAGGGCGACCCTCATGGCTCTGACCAGGAATGCCTGGAATACCCAGACAAATGCGTCAAACCTAATGCATGAGAGTCAGGTAGCGGATGAGGCACCAAGACTCCTTTTCTATATGGGGAATATAAAACATTGTTTCCTCATAGATACTGATGACACTGACAAAATCATGGGTGACCAAGAATTTCCGCAAATGGCCGACAAACACATCCTCTCCGAGTAAAGGGCGAGGATCTTCCAGTGGGGAGCTAGTGAACTGCTTCAAGCAGTAGGCCAGTTTCAACGGACACTGGTGCACAACAATCAGTCTGTCGTTGCCACCATATACTTAGTGCGCAGCCCCACCAAAGGACGTCGCCTCATAAGCTATAAGGCCAACCAACTGGGCTTCATTGACTTACAAAACGTGGCCACTGATCTCATGCAGGGTGCTACCTACTCATACAAGCACAAAGACAGCATCTGCCTGGGGGTGCATGAGCCCCTTTCCAAACATGCCATAAAGCTCAGGTTCCCACGGCTGTTCCAGGGACTTGGTAAACCCAAAGGAGCCGTCATCAAGCTGCATATAGATCAAGTCGCCCGTCCGGTTCCCCAGCACCTTCGCAGAGTTGGGTTTCATCTGCAGTCAGCGGTCTCCCAGGAACCAAATCAACTCTTACAGAATGACATCATTGAGAGAGCTGAAGGCCCCATGCCATGGATATCCCTGTTGGTCATAATCCCTAAGGAAGGGGGTCGCATAAGACTGTGCATTGTATGAGGGTGGCCAACACCGCCATCCAAAGGGAGCAACATCCAGGTCCCAACATCAAGGATATGATCATCCAACTTAATAAGGTGACCACCTTCTCTAAACTCGACCTCAATCAGGGGTATCACCATCCGGAGTTGCACCCCGAGTTCAGAGTTTTCACAACTTTCTCCACACACAAGGGGATTTGTCAATATAAATGCCTCAATTTTGGCATCTCATCTGCCGCCGAGATTTTTCAGGAGGCCATCCATCAAGTCATCCTTCCTGTCACATATGCTTTCAAATACAGTGATGAAATTTTGCTCAAAGGGTCGTCAATAGGAGGAACATGACAGTGCGTTTATTGACATCTGCGCAGCACTACAGGCAGTGGGGATCACATTAAACCTGGAAAAGTGCAGCATCAATAAAAGGAAGCTGAGATTCTTTGTTCAGGTATTCTCAGATGCTGGGATGGCCCTGGATGCTGACAAGGTGAGCACTATAGTAAGCCTGCCGCCTCCCACGCAGGTAGCAGATGTTCACTCGTTCCTTGGCATGGCAGGATACTGCATCAGGTATCTCATGCACTTTGCCACCCAAACAGAACCCCTCTGATGCCTCCTACTGAAGGATTGCATTTTCCAATGGATGCTGGAGTGCCAGAGGGCGTTCGATGAAATGAAGAATTCATTGACTGAAGTCCGTGACTTACATACTTTGATCCTTCCTTGCACACAGAGATCACGGTAGATGCAAGCCTGGTAGGGTTGGGGTTGATGCTCGCCCAGACCAAGGACATACAGGAACAGCCCACCCACATTGTGGCCTATACCAGCAGGGCTCTCTCGCCCATGGAACGAGCATGCTCACAGGCTGAGAAAGAAATCCTTGCAGCTGTCTGGGCCTGTGAGGACTTCCGTCATTTCATTATTGGGTATTCGATTCACACTGGTTACCGACCATCAGGATTTTTCTGTCATTGTTTGGCAACCCCTGCACCAAGATGCCCCAGCAAATCTAAAGATGGGGATCTGCTTACAGGAGTATGAGATTGCGCACAAGCCGGGAGCAGATTGCATTCCTGCAGACTATATTTCCAGACACCCACATGACCAAAAGGCAACCACATGAAGAGGCGATGCTGAGTAAATCAGATATGTTACGGTGAATGCTGTGCCACCTGCTCTCACTCTGGACGAAGTGGCACAGGAGTCACTATGAGACCCATCAATTGCAATGACCATACAGCTGACCAACAACAACAAGTGGAAGGACTATCACAGACAATTCCAATGGTACCCAAGGACAAACAGGGCAGTCATTCAAACAGAACATGAAGGCTACGGGGACGCTGAAATTACAAAGAAAAGATTGTGCCACCATGCATGGTTCCAGAGATGGATACCCTTGTAAACAACATGCTACAACACTACATACCCAGCCAGTGCACTACCCGAGCTGAACCGCCACTGCCACTACAGCACACAGAGCTCCCTGAGAAACCCTGGCACAGGCAAGCAGCTAACTTTTATGGACTGATGGAATTGGGGGAGTACATATTAGTGCTAATAGATGAGTTCTCCGGGTTTCCCATTGTCACCAGAACAATGACAAGAGCTTTCCCATGAGTGGCAGCTGTAATGTATGAAATACTGAACGAACGACGAGTTCTACATATGGTCAAAAGCGATAATGGACCCACGTTCAACGGGAATTACTTTGGAAGATTTGCCAAACACATGGGTGTCATTCAGCAGAAAATTACACCACTATGGCCCCATGCCAATGGGGTGGCTGATCAGTTTATGCCCTCTGTAAGGAAAACCATTTAGAGAGTACTCGTGGAAGGCGTTTCAAGTCACCAGGCCCTCTGCAGAATGCTCAGGGACTATCGAAACATGCCTCACGACTCCACAGGCAAGACGCCGGCAGAGATCATGATGGCCTACCAAGTCAACACCAGGCTCGTTGAAATGCCAATGGACAGAGGAGACAGATAAGTAAAGGAGAGGGACGTGGCCAAGAAGCGCCAAGCGAGAGAAGAAACCAAGCGCAGGAAAGGCACCTGACCGAAAGAATTCAAGCCAGGGGAAGAAGTCCTCAAACAGCAGAGTAATATGAGGAAAACTGACTCCTGATACTCTCCCCTCCCTTTTGAGTTTGTGGATGTGAAGGGCTTGATAGTTACCGCAAAGAGTCAGAACCAACAGCTAACTAGAAACGCCTCGCATTTCAGACATCTCTTTTGACCTGATACAGAGGAGATAGACCCTCCTGGGAGAGAGATAGTAGGGAAAGGTCCGCCAAATCGCCTAACCAGATCTGAGGAAGGAGAGAAGGAGCTACAGTGATGAGAACAGTTGAGCCAAAAAGAAGCGGCACAACCAGGGGTTGGTGGAAGAATGTTAATTCGTTCTAAGGGCATTTGTGAGGGATAGCGCAGCCTCCTGCCCCTTCAATTGGAATTGTGGGTCCCAAACGCAGACCACGTGTGAGGCAACACGTCAGTGGATGTGCGAGGGGAAGAGGGATAAGTTCCAATTCCGGTGTAGCATGTGTGGAAGGAGCGGTTGCACTAAATAAAGTGCTCAGTTGTTCTAAACTTCATCCGTGTCTGTTTCTTTTCATAAATGTCCAATATTGTGTATCCAAGAAGATAACACAATCCCAGTTGTATTGGCAATTCAGTAACTCTCGAGTACAAGGGAAGAGAATGTAGGCCCATCAATCTTGCACTGACCACCCCCAAGAATCATGTACAAGGGGCTTGTGTCAAAAAGATGCCTACCGAAAATCCCAAAAAAGTAAAAGGGAATAAAAAGACCAAACGAATGAAAAACATGAATAATGTGATTGCTGTAAAGAAGCGGGTGTCTCGGAAATCCCTAAGAACTCTCAGAATGGCTGTGCTTGCCGGAAGTCCCGACCCCTCTCCTACATGAGACAATACCAAAACCACAGAAGACAACTCTGAAATCACTAGTAAGAAAAAGATGAGGGATAACGGAAAGAGAGGGAGAAACAGGCTACAACTGCAAACATCAGAAGCACAACAAAGCACATTTTCTAATGGCATAATACTCCCATTTCTAGAAAAGAAATCTACTTCTCCGGACAAGGATGAAGTGTCAATCCTTGATTTTTCTATGTATGATGATTTGAGCATCCATGATGACCACGATGACCCTGCCTTGAAACGTATAAGTCTGTCTGATAATATCTGCCAGAGAAGCGCTTTCTCTGACAGGAATTGAACTTTAAATCATGGCAACCAGCGTGCTCCTACCACCTTAAGTAACAGAACAAGAAACAAGGAGTCTATTTATCTCGTAATTATACGAGAGTCGTGCAGCAGCCGAAAAGTAAAGGGCCTGATCCATGGAATTTTTTGCACACTGAAAAGTGACTTTGCACATTTTTCAGTACGCAACACTCCTTTTCCTGATTCATAGATCGGACTTTGCGTGTATTTTCGGGACATTGTGACTGCCTATCACGTCTTAGCATGCAGTCAAACACTTTGCGCAACACTCCACGCAAAGTGTGGGGTGGGCCAGGCAAAGAAATAAAAAAAGGGGACGGAATATGCGTATTCCCCATTCTCCCAGCAAAATGAGGAAGAAGAAGGAATGTCGTGGGCATGTTGTGGGGATGGCCACGCAAATAAATTGCACGGCCAGTCAAGCACAAACCAAACAGTATTCATGGATTTCAACGCGCAACTTCACGTCGGGAAACGTTTCACACAAACCTTGTGATCTCACCACCACATGATAGGAGGCTCAAAGCACTATGCGCATATGAACCAACGTGTAAAGGTAATGTTTACATAGCAATTTAGGGGTGACTGCAAGTAGTTGTGGTGCCGCTTTGAGTTATGTGTGATCGTATGCAGATTAGCAGAGGGCTACCTTAAATTACGGGAGTTTGTACGCAGGTTAACCAGGGTGTTGCCTTTGTTGTGGGGGGACAGCCCGCAGTATTGCTGGGGTGCTTGATGGTGGGGGTAAGGTAAGCAAAAGGTCTGTGCCTATGTCGCTTGTTTTGGTTTGTGTGGGGGCGTGTCATGGGCTTTCCGGGCACTACTGTATTTTCATTGAGCCTAGGGTTATTTTTCAGTTAGTATTCCATGAACATGTGTACGCGCAAAACATGCTTTTGCGTGCAGGTAGGTGCAAAGTGTTTTATGCACGAAGTACTTTGAGGGCACTTTGCGCTTTTTGTATGAATCGGGCCAAAAGTATTTCAATGCAACTAAGCATTATCAGCGAATTATAATTATAATTGGTTATTTATAACATCCTTAATACCCATAGGTTTCTAAGTGCGGACCAGGGGATTGGACCTGTGTTGCTCTGCATCATCTTGCTTCCAAGGCGAGCGCATTGTCGCTGAGCTATTCTCCCAGGGCAATATTACCTGGTTGGTTGGAATTGGAGTTTGTTTTGCCCGGTGGTATTCTGGTTGTTTTAAACAAGCTGATGTTCTTGCCCTCTTCTCCGATGTTCTGAATTTTTGGTTATTATACTATAAAGACTTGGACCAACTTGAGTTTGTGGATCCTAAGAGAACAGATATTGTGGTCTTACATGAATATTCGAGAATCATTTATGACATGTTATTAATGGAAAGAAATTCTTTGGTACCCATGGGATATGATTTATATTAAATAACCAGCAATTGTGATACGACTCAACTGAGTGACATCTTTAGGAGTCAGTGGAAAGGTTTAACTGAGCATCGCTCCTCATAGGGGATTGAAATTCTTTCTAAGAATGGGGAATGTGGGAAAAGGTCGGTACACTTTGATGTAAGGGACTGGTCTTGGCCACCCTTGGTTTTGAGTAAAGATAAGATCTTACAGCCAGGGAGGGATATTTGGCCATAGGATCCTGGGATAAGGTACTTGTCATGGACTACTAGGGGCCATTAGCACTTCTTTGTTGTAAAAGATGATCAGACCTTCCTAACGAAATATCAAATATTAAATCTACAAGAGGTGCGGTTGCTGAGACTCCCTTTTTTGGATGGTGAAACTGTCCTCTTACAACTTGCTAGGAAAGGTCATTGAGGCCGGCCCTATGAAGGTTTATTAATAACAGTGAACAGTTATAGAGGTGTAAACGTGTACACATTGGCCTGTGTCTCATCCAGGTTTGCTATTTGTCCAATTGGTAAACCAATATACCAATAGTCTGTTGCCTGGGAACCTCTTATTCATAAACATCTACTGTAATCCAGCTGCTGTTCACGATGCAGACATTTTGGATTCATTATTTCAGGTTCTGATGATATGGTTTGGTGACCGTTCTGCCAGCCCAATAATCATTGCCGGGGACCTGAACTGTGACTGTAGCAAGTAAATTGAGGGGTCAAATCCTCAGGTCCCAAGGCAGTTTTACCCTGATAATATAAATGGGCGAGTCTGGTGTGAATTTACGAATTCTTGTGACGTGCTATGTCTAAATAATATGTATGCCGCTAAGGGCTGCATGGGCCCAACGTGGAAAAGAGGTGAATCAAATTCTATTATTCTTTTTTTATTGTTTATTGGTTATTTACAGTTTAAACCTTTAACAATCTTCCAATTTTAATCACATTTAAAGGAAAGGCAATTTCTCATATTCTCAGTCACTCGTCAATTAAAATCTTCCTATTCTTTTCTTAAGTCATACATTACTCAATTCCTCAGTAGGTCAGTTACTTAGTTAGTTAGTTGGTCCTTTTCTTTCAGTACATGTTCCACAAACGTCATGGTAGCCAGGACCAGGCCAACTTTGTCCCCCATTAAGACCCTCTCCCACCATTCTTCTGTCGTCACTGAAAGTGTTTATGTTACATGGGACCCCAGGAATCTCGTTCTTGCCCCCGTCAGGGCCTTACACAACTACATTAGGTGGTAAAGTGTTTCCACCTCGTTGGTATCTCCACGGTATCTACAGTACAAGTTCAATTTCGATATTTGTTTCCTGGCAAATTGTACATCCCTTTTGATTATATTTTTGTTTAGCAATGGATCTGGGAAATGTGTGATACATTTGAAGTGTAGGCGCCCCATTTAAGCAATCATTTGGCCTTGAGCTGCTCATTTGCAGGGTTCTCCTGCATTAAGAGTAGCAAGTGTGCCAATACACTAGATGTAATGAGAGCAGATGGAGGTTAATTTGGAAGCATCATATAATCCAAACATGTATCTCGAAACTATTGAATCTGCATGACACACTTAACCATAGGGAAAAAGATAGACTCTACTTCACACAAAGACAAACAGCCAGCATAAAAATAGGATACCAAAGGCACAGTTTTAATAAATCTGTACAGGAGAAAAAATGCATCCTTATGTATAACCTCTGAATGTCAAATACATAAATGCCCCAATGCAGGTAGTCAGCGAAGAATCCCAAAAAAGAAATACAAGAATTGATTAAAGGGATGTAAGCACCTCTTATGGCAAAAGGATTGTGAAAATATGTCCGGGGCGATTATGAATAATCAAAGTCAGTATTTTTGGAGGATAATTACCAATAACCAAGAATGGCAATTATCGAGACAACTAACCCCCATTTGGTTGTGTTTCTTTAAGGAAATGTATGCCCCAACAAAACATACTTATTTATTACTGGAGAATAGTAGCCCCCATTATAATAAATGTGACTTTGACTCTGAGGATTTTCTAGTGATAATTAGAAAGGCCAAGGCGTCACGTGCGGCAGGCCCTGACGGGCTAACCTTTACATTGAAGGGGAACCCAGATTGGGAGCAAATATATTACACACATTGTTTAAATGTGTAATACAGGGAAATGGGATAGCAGAGTCATGGCGAATGTCATACTTGTATCCAATATTTGATAAAGACTACAGACTAAAAGCGATAAACTACCGGCCAATCACCCTTCTGGATGTCAGCAGTATGATGTTTGCACGCAGATCTTGCAGAAATTCATTCTAAGGGCAGAAAATTGTGACTTTATGAGACTAATGTCAGACAGGTATTCTTAGAGAGAAAAGCTCACATTTAAATGGACTCCTCTTAAAATAATACAAAAGAATGGTCTGTCCAAGAGGAGGATTATTTATGCAGCATTTATCGACCTCGCAACAGCGTTTGAGAGAGTGAATAAACGAAGGCTGTGGTCAAAATTGGCAGGCTTGTGGCAAGCTGAAGTTGAAGGGCCTAATTTGTAGGAACGTCTTTTGTCCATCCAACTGTGTTCCTGCTGCAGTGTTGATGTATGATCTGGGTCTGATTTAATTACTTGCCCTGATAAAATGGAAGCTACCACCAATTTATAGGAAAATCTTAGACCCGCCGGGGAAATGGCTTTTTCAAGACTTTGGAACTCTCAGAATTGGAGAGTCATGTAAAATAATGAATTATTAGGTAAAGGACTGCAAATTGATCTTGTCTGATATTGATAAGTGTAGGGAAACATTGGTAACAAACCCAACGTTGGTGAAGAAGGCCCTTTGGGAGCAAGATAAAAAACATTCCCAGCTGTGATCGGGTCTGTCGCTTCTGTTTATGCTTTGAGACTCTAGAGACACTTAAACATTTGATTATTGAATGTCCCAAGCACTTTGAGAGGAGAATGAAGCACTTTGGAATTAATATATCAGGTCTAAATCTCAATTTTAACTGTCATAATTGCTTGTTTATGCGTATTTCTGAGTGTAGACATGTTTTCTTAATTTTGGCTGTCTTAATATATCTAAACAAAGTATTTCGGTTTCTGGATGTATCCATCGAGTGTTATTATTTATGATGGGAATTGATTTCCTTCCTTTTATTAGTTTATTCTGTCTTTTTTCCTATCTCCTTTTCATGTTCCTTTTTAAGAACTATTGATTGTATAAAAGATTCACGTGTGTTATTTTATGTGTTGAAATACAAGTATTTTTATATTGGATTGTATCTATTTGTGTTGTAAATGGTATTTGTACAAATAACGTGTTTGTGCAAGGTTGAATATAAACCAGAATCACAATACAAAAAGAAAGCGGAACATTAACAATGGGAACTGAGAGAAACGGAAGAAAATGGGTTAACTGGGAGGGGATGGGTGACAAGTGAAATAAATAAAAAGATTAACAAATAGAACTGAGAAAAAATAGACAGAGAAATGTAGCACAAGTTATGAAAAAAGATGGTAACAAAAAAAAGCAGATAGGAATAAAAAATAAAAAGGGATTAGAAAATGGGAAATCAAGAGAAAAAGTGAGGGGTGCAGGAAGCACATACAGAGAAAAGTAGAATAGGATGAAACGAATTTGTGATCAAGAGGACGAGAGAAGGTAGGATACCAAGAGAAAAAAAGTAAAAGAAGTAAAGAAAGCAAGGCATTGGTTGATGAAAGGAAGAGATTTGGAAAAAAAGGAGGAATGAAAAAATAGAGAGAAAAAAATGAACAAAGGAAAACAAACACGGAATGGAGATGTTGGGACAAAGTAGAGAAGAAATACAGCCCACAGATCAAGAAAAAGTGAAGAAAAGGTAAGGGCATCAAGCGAAAAAGGGAGTAGGATGAAAGACAACAGAAACAGAATAGTGATCAAGCAAGAAACTGGTCGAAAATGAGTGGCACTTTTAAACCCCTCCACCCTGCCGCCTCCCCTTCCATGACCAGCCACACGGTCGGTCCCTAAGTAGGGCTCGCTTTCTCTTCCCAACCCTCCCTTTACTCATCATATTTTGGGGGCTATGGATGGCAATGCCCATGTGAATGACCCCCCTCAGCCCAGTTCTTCAAACATAGGAATCTGCTTTCAACGTCCTGTGCCACGTCCTGTGTGATCACTTCCTCGGCCTGTTATTATTCTTAACCAACGTCAAAGATGGGCCAGAAATGTCCTAGTGCAAACAACATATGCCTTCAATGCATTTTTGCACCATCCAGATGCATTGACGTTATTTGCACCATTGCAATGCTTACCTTATAGCTAATAGGTTGCAAAATTGCACTTGCACTGGTGCAAATTCTGAGTAATCTGGCCCATTGGAATTCTTAGACTTTAAACATTTCCAACATATTCCTGCTGTTTTTCTGGGATAATTCTTTGAGCCACCTTTGCGACTCTGTCTGTCAATCTGCCTTTTGTTATCTCAATCTGCCTTTTGTTATGATATTTATTCATTTGGTCATTGAGTAGCATAGAGGCAGTCTCTCTTCACATGGTGGATGATGCCCAGGGATTCTCCCATAGCAATGGTGCCCGCATTAAGTCTTTTTTGACTGGGCACCAGTTCATGAATATCAAGGGATCTGTGTCCCTGCTCATCACAGTGAGCTGAGACGTTCCACAAGGGTGAATCCTGGTGGCAGTACCTGACTGATTTGCATATGGCGGGACCCCTTTTGCAATGCCGCAGATGGGATAAAAATTGGTGGTCTGCAAGTTTGCTCAGAGCAGTGCCCGTGGTTCAGATTAATTCACATTGGTTATAGTCAATCCTGTCACCCACCGTTTTTAACATTTTTATCCTGGCACTAGAAGATTGTGTTTGAGAGGGCCATCAACGGCCACCAAAAAGTAAATGACGCCGTGCATTATTTCACAGGCAGCCGCTGATATTAACTATTTAGCTGCTGTCTCAGAAAACATTGAACAATGTATGAATTCGAAAAAAGAGACTAGGGTTGATGCCTGTTGTTGCAGGAGGACGCCACACTCTGCAACAAACTCCTGAAAATTGTTAAAAACGCACTTCCTCAGACAACTGTACCCCAATGTAATGTCTCTTTGTACAGATCTCACTTAATGGCTAAATGATTCTGGATGGGGCCTCATGAGCCCCATCGGAGCTTGGGGCCAACTTTATACCCAGTGATCTTTTAGACTCTTATGAAAGGAACACTGTTGCTCTTGGCACTTACCTCTGCCATAATTTTGTATACAAGCATGTTCGTCAACTCTTTTCATTGTAACTTCCCTAACTTCATTGCCTGTTGTTTTGTAGTTCTAGTGCAATCGCTATTTCTCCCGTGCTGCTGTTGTCTTGTATTCCTCTTGTATTTGAGATGCTAGACCTCATAGTTATTATTAGGATATTATTAGGGTATCTATTGAGCGCGGACCTAGCTTCGGGAAGCAACAGAGCACTTTACAATCATAGGGGGAAGAACAGTGAGAAAAACAGAGAATAAAGGAGCAGGGAGTTAACAGGGGAAGACGAGGGTGGGCAATTGGCAGCAAGGGATCTGCAAACACTGGGGGGGACAGTGTGGAGAACATCACTGAGTCTGAGGTAGGGTGGGGATTGTAGGGTGTAAGGATATAGGTGTTAAGGAGGAGCCAATCCTTGAAGAGGAAGATTTTAGCATAAGTGCACTTCTCTCTCTACCCCTGCTCCATGCACTTATGCTTGTCTGACTGCAACAAGAACTGCCAATGACCTTTTAACTGTTCCCTTCCAATCCTGTCCCCCATCCCCTTGGGGTGCCACAAAGCAGTCTAAACATTGCGACTGACTCATTATTAATCAGCAATCAGTAAATAAAATACATGTGTTTCACTGCTTTTTATTGTATTGTTTAACGAGCTGATATAGCACGAGAGCAGCAGAGTACAACACGGCTAGCTTGCCTTGGGTATGGCATGTTTTAACAGTAGTGCAGAACTGTGAGTTGATGTCTGTGAGTTTGGATGTGCATCCATTGGGATTAGTCCTTGCTGAGGTGTTTTTGAAAAAGCTCTGTTTTGAGAGATTTGCAAAATTGGAGAATTATGGGAGCATTCTGATACGATACCAGGATCAAGTCCAAGAGGGTGGCTGCGTGAAAGAGGACTGTTTGTGGGTCCTCTTGGTTCGGAGGAGTTGTGATTCAATCCTCAAATGAAATCCTAAAAAAAAACATAGTTTCTCTGTGATCATTATCCATTATGCCTCAAGATCCAGGAATGGCTTTCTATTCCTGACACCAATAATGTAACCATGTGGGCCTCATTACGATTTTGGCGGCAGCCATGCCGCTATAGGCGGCATGGATGCCGCCAAAATCGGGTCCGGGTTCCCAGAATGAGGAATTACCGGGCCATTCCGAGTTAGGAGGGCCCAGTAATTCCTCCCTCTGGGAACCCGGACCCGAGCCTTCCCCATTCCCATTTCAGCCCCCATAGCGCTGAATGGGAATGGGAGAGGGAGCAAACAACAAGTGCCGATTACGAGCGGCCCATTGTTTGCTCCCTCTTCCACTCGCGGGACCCGCCCTGCACGTCTGGTGAAACCAGATGTGCAGACTGGGTCCCGCGAGGGGACCTCGCAATCAGGTGGTATGAGGTTAACGGCGCTGGCACCTTTACTGGTGCCGTTAACCCCTTACCGCCTGACTTGTAATGAGGCCCCGTGTCTTCAACTTCATTTGGGTTCCTTCTCGACCCAGCCTTGTCACTTAATGGCCACATTTAAAAAAAATAATGGCCAGTTGGAAGCTGTGCCTCTTGGGTCTGATTAAACTTCCCTAAACCTGCAACTGATAGTTTAACTGTATTTCAAATCCTCATTTTCCAACCAGATTGATTGGAGCAAGGCTGTTTTCATCGCCTTCCCCTAGTGCCCCGAGTGTTCACTCGGCAGATTGCCTGATTAAGGGGGGGGCGAAAATATGATCATATTATGGAGATAATTCTGGATCTCTGCTAGCAACCGGTCCCTAATCACATTGAATTTAAGGCGTGCTACTGTTCACAGATGCGTGCTCCGGCCGCCTTCATATCCTAGCAACAAGCTTCACATTTCTGATGGTTTATGCACCTAATGAAGTGCAACAATCCCTACTTCATAAAATGTTCTTTTTCAGAAAATGTTAATTCTCAAACTTTCCATTCCTTGTTCTCTGTCTCTGGAATACCCTGCCCCTAACACTACCTTTCACACCTCTTCCCTACTTACAATAGGTTGAACAGGGGTAGCCTAGCAACCAAAGGTGACCCTGGAAATTCTTTTCAAAGTGACCCTACAGTACACCATGCCAGCAAGCTTGACCCTTTTAAGTGGGGCGTGTGGGGTTCTCCCAGAAGAACGTGTGGAAACTAATAGGTACAAATAGTGAATTGTAAAGTACATTTATCCATCTAGAGGGATTCAAAAGTAGTTTAACGTGACATACATGTAAGATATATGTAACATATAATCTTTTTTAAGAGTGAGGATTAACATACCTTATAGAACAATATTTCAATCAAAGGTTTGTGGGAGATGAGGAGAAATAGGGGGTAGGTGCGGGGTGCATAGGAGAGATGAGAAGACGAGCGCAAAAACAGGGTAAAACAGAAAAGATGCTCATAGTGCAGAGGTCCACTGTAAAATGGCTCCCTCCTAGTTTCTATTGGCTATCTTTGCACCTCCCTTTCCCTTCTCCCTTTTACATTTGAACTATTAGTTGGCACTTAAGTATCACCTATAAACTCAAGCTGTTGCATTGGAGGGTGATGATATGTGAGGAGGAAAATATAATGTGTGAGTGCTTAATGGTTATTTAACCACCCACTGACTGCCCCTGGCCATGTAACTCCATACAGTTATTCCTACCCGCTATCTGCCCCACCCATGTCACATTCTCTTGGGATCTCTTTGTACTGGCTCTATCAAACAGTAACATCAAACTCTGCCCTGCCACTGTTATTTCTAGGTAATATTCTGAGAGTTAATGGCTTAATTGCAGCTGTGAAGGTACTGTTGGTGTAATAGAAATGTCATAATCAAGTTTGCCTTCAGCATTGTTATAGCAAATCACTTTGGCTTGTGTGTAGGTATTAGGCATTTGCAAGGAAAAGCTATCATATGCCTAGGTACAAAACATGTTCTTGATGTTGCCATCCGTGCTTCACAAATACCTATCCAATGCCTACACAAAATACGAAAGTGCTGGCTTGCCATTGCTTGTTTTATGCATTTTTTCTATAACCTTGTTTCATCACCAATTTATCTAGATAATGCTATATTATGCATGTGTATATATAGAAATTATAATATGCACACCTATCTGGGAAGCAACAGAGCACTATAGAAAGGGTTTGCATGCAGGTTTAGCATAGGATTTGGGAGGGGGAGTGAGAGCAGTGGATGCGTGCGGTTCCTGGAGAAGGGGAAATGGGTTGAGTGGAGCAATCAGAGATTGACGAAAAGTTTTTATTTAACAGTATGGTCTTCAGGTACTTCTTGACATGTGCAATGGAGAGGGGAATTGTTATGGGATTTGGTAACTTCTTCCAAATGAACGGTGCATTGCAGGAAAAGGCCTGATCCCAAAGCCTTTTCCCTCTTGCAGTTTTTTGTTTCCAGCCTGGCAATGTTGTGGCTTCTGATGGTATGCTGACCTCTGAAGATAGTGTTTTTCTTGCCCAAATAGAGTGGTTTTTTTGGTTGTGAATGTTGTATGTGATGCAGACAGTCTTGAAAATGATGCATGCTTATTTCTGTAGCCAGTGCAGCTCATTGATGAAAGGGGTGATGGGGTTGAATTTTCTTAGTCCAGCTGAAATGCCTTTCAGAGGGGCCAAGGCTGCACATGGGAATTCTACGAGCAGGGCTTTGCCATTGTCCAGTTTGGAGATGACAGGGCTTGGACAGCTGACAGGGATGAAATAATGAAAAGCTTGACTTTGTGGAGGAAGGTAAGCAGGTACCATGCTGCTGGAGTGTGTGATTTAAGGGCAACTGCGGGATCAAATTAGCGGAAAAAGGCCATGTTGAGCCCCAATATGGAGAAATGCATTCTGTTCACGGCAAAGGCACTTTGTTAGCTGACAGACAAAAAGGCAGCCTTTCATGTTCAGCTACCATCTTAAAAATGCTGCGTGCAAATCAACAGAAATACACTTCGTTTGGCTTTGCATGCAAATGTCAAACCTTGCTGACAAGAAAGAGATGCCTTGACAATGTGGGTATTTTACAATTTGGATCGAAAGGACAAGTTGTACAGTTAAATTCCCTGGCCATTCAAATAAATATCATGAAGTGAAGTGGACATTGATATCATCATCAGAGATATTGAAAGGCTTCACATGAAAAGTAGATGTAACACTAAAAAGGTGTCATGTGCCCAAAGAATTTAACCTTCACAAATATAAGTGTCTGTTTCTAGCGACATGACTGTACGTTGCTATTTCCTGAAAAAAGAACTTACGTTTCAGTTGCAATAGACGTGACTTTAAGGGGCTAATTCACAGAGTGTTTTCCAGTGGGGTATTGCCATTACAAAGCACTTCTTTGAATCAGGCACTATGTTTTCATTTCCTGAGAAGGGCTCAGTCTATTCAGAACACTCAAGCCATGATCATTGAATTTTGTTGGGGCCTGTTCTCTAAGATAAACAGCAGGATGACTATTAGCCTTAGGAGAACAAAGACTCATGGATTTGCTCCAGGCTTAAACCAACAAATGAGGTAGCAGCACCTGCAACATGTGTTTCAAGCAAAACTAAACCCCAAACAAAAACTGAAACCTGTTGATTCAAATGTATCAAAATCCAATTTTTTGAAAACCCTTTTACAACCTAAATGCATTTCTAGCTCCGTAGAAAATGTTATGAAGCCAAATTTCGGTTCATAACTGTTTTAATGGTTGTGTAAAGTGCAAAAATTTAAATTTTAACCTGCACTTTCCTGCCAAGATTTGAGTCATCTTAATAAGCCTGACATGAGTAAAGAAACCCAAACATATATATGTTGTTATGTTTATTTGTAAAACAAAATGTTTTCTCATGTAGGACTTTTTCAGTGCATAACAACATGTGTAAAAGAAATGTCAAATGAAAACTCTGATGGGTGGGTTAATCCTTCCCATCAATTCAACTCAAAACTCAGAGGGGCCTACCCATAGAGAGAGGCTAGGCCTTGAGGTGAGGGGAGGACCAATGAGAAGTCAGAACCAATAAACTGGCACCTCCTAATTGTAATATTTCTGAGGTGTGGCTTAGAGGGTAAAAAGACCTCGCAAAAAGAGGACTGCTGCATGAAATCATCTGGGGAGACTTGCCTAAAATCTATCTAGGTGAA